>NC_137284.1:102787500-105287500 GCF_054371585.1 Giraffa tippelskirchi
TAATGGATGGTAGATTTCTAGGCTTTGGATGCCTGGTGAACAGGTGGTGAGAAAGTTGATCTTCTACTGCCAAAGAAGAGTGTCCTAGACGGCTCTTAGATGAACACTTGTTCACTGAAAGGTAGGAGTATGCCTAGACTACACAAACATTTTCCTGAGAAATCTTTGGATCACAGCATACATTTGAACATGTGAGCAGTTTGTAGAGACTCTATAAAATGACATACTTTAGGGAAAATTTTGTGATGGCTTCAGCGCTACTTAATTATGCTGCAACTGCTACAGTGAGTTAGCTATGAATACATTCTCAAATAATTGAATTAATGTATATAATTATATAGAAATCACTGTGTAATCCTGGGTAATTTAACATTCAAGAATGCTTGCAAAATTCAGTGATTTTGGTTTTGATATGGTTACTGTTGAGTTTGTCATGTTGATATAAGTGAGAATGATAGGGACCAGATGTCCACACAGCTAATAAGTTGTGAAACTCGTATTTAAACTCATGTATTCAATACTATGTCTTTTTCTACTGCAGGAATTAGAAAGGCTGCCTAGTATTTTACACATGCAGAAGGCTGGTTAAATTTAATACAGTGTTTCATTTCTATAAAAATTTCTGGCAGTGTTATAGGATTTTGCTAATTGGTTTACAGTTTAAAAAAAAATCTTAAATTGAGGGCCTCAAAGAGCTTTTGTTTACGTGGGTTAGATTTATCAATATTTAGCATATTAGAAATTAAAATTGGGAAAATTAAAAATAAAAACATTAAAAATAGTAAACCTATCATATGTTAATATAAATATTTCTATGAAACATAATTTTTTCTTAAAACAAAAACACTTAGAAGAGTGGAACTTTTTTACATTTTTGTAAATCTCTTTAATGTGTAGCTTAATACACACAGCTGGGTTCCCATATCTGCTCTTGCCTTCAATCTGACTTAATGTGTTGTTTTGTTTGAAGTGTATTTAGAAAATCTACCCTTGCACAGATACATACTTGGAAAACAGACCTTGTGGAACCTGTGACAGGTTCTTAAGGACCACCAGAGATCTTTGAACCACACTGTTAGAAGTGCAGCTTTAAAATATTGTCATAAGCTTTATATTACACCTTCATAATTTGTATGCACATAATAAAATGAGTACAGTTTTTGCATATGCATTATTTTTATGTCTGCATTTGATTTTAGCTTCATGTACTATGAAAGTCTTTTCCCTTGTAGATGTTTAATTAAATTTATGGCAAAATTATAATCTTAACCTGAAAACATTTAACTAAAATTATGGGGTATATTATAATATAAGTTTCTATAGGATAGGAATTTTGAACAAGTGTTTATCTCAATCAAAAAAATCAATAGAAAAGAAATTCAAATATATTATTTAGTTAATGTAGTTGTAATGATACCAAAGATTTCTAAACCTAAGGAAAGTGTTTATCCTATAAATCCTTTAAAATAATCTAGATCTCCATCCATCTGTCCATCTTTTTCCATTCTTTCCAGCTTCCCCTCCCTGTTTTCTCTTCATTTCCAACTTCCTCTTCAAAATTCGTTCAATAAATATTTGTTGAACTTGTTATACTTTAGGGTAAGTACTAGTTTATGTATCAAAGAGGTGAAAATGTGCAGTGGTTCAGAAATTTATTTGTTGCTACATCCAAGGAGCATGTTTCTGTTTGGGATGGGGGTTGCCTATTGAGAGAGCTGGCTGGTCAGCTGGGGAACTGCAATTTGTGCCCTATTTAGCAACTGTCTCACAACTGCTGGCTCTAGGACCACATGGTCTCAGCCATGATGCACACTGGTTAAATGTATGGCCCTGGCTCTTGACACTCCTGAAAATAGGAACTAGACATTAGGATTTATCCTGCAGAAAAATCAAACTTCTCTCTGACTGATTCTGCAAGTAAAAACAGCAGAAGCCACAGTAGTCAGCTTGGGCTCTGCCTTGCTGTGTTCTGATTCTGACTTCAAATCTTCTTGGTGCATCTGCTTGGCAAGAGCTGGATTATGTGCCAAAGTCTAGCTGTCAGGGATTATAGGAAGTGAGCTCCAGCTTTCTAGCTTAGCTTTCTTGTTTGGCATTCATTAACGAATGCAAACTACATTTGGAGTTGAGGGACCCAGTGGAGTGGGTTGCCATTTCCTTCTCCGGGGATCTTCCCAATCCCGGGATTGAACCTGGGTCTGTTGCATCTGCTGCATTGGCAGGCGGATTCTTTACCACTGATGCCACCTGGGAAGCCCGTACACATAGAAGAAAAAACTAAAATGAAATGTTTTAAAACATTGACAACAAACATCTCTGGGTTATTAAAATCACAGCATCTTCTCCTTCCTTTACTGTCTTGATTTCTGTCCTTATGCATGTTAATCTTCCACACTTTAAAAGAATTTTTCCCAAGTTTCTTCCCTGGTTTTAATGTATCTACCCTTGTTGCTATAAGACCGTAAGACAGACTATTAGAATCGGTCATTTCCAGTGGCTTCAAGAAGACTACTTCTAGTCTGAGAACTTTTCATTGATCTTGTGAGGATAGGGGCACATAGTGAACTGACTGAGTGAGCCTTTCAGTGCAACTACTGTACGAGTTGAAATAAGTCAGTCTAGATCATTCTCACTTTGCTACCTGGTATGGATGCTTTGGGTTTCTCACTCCTAACTGAGTTTGGACATTAATGGTAACCAAAGTGTATCATATCATGGAGGAAACCAAGATGATTTTATGCTGTGTGGTTTTTCCTTGAGCAGGTCAGAATTTCTTTTCTCTCTTTTGCTCTGCCACATGTTGAAGACTCTATATGGCAGATAATGGGGAAAGATACTTTGATTAATGCTTGGGAGTTGCCTAAATAACTGGTGGAGTAAAAAATTTGTCCTGAACTGTCAGTGGTATCTTGGTCTTTGAGGGACAAGAGAACAGAGGGTTATAAGGTAATGCCTTATGGTGTAGTTTGTGCTGTATGTGCTCAGTTGCTCAGTTACGTCTGACTCTGCGACCCTATGGACTGTAGCCCACCTGGCAGGCTCCTCTGCCCATGGGATTCGCCAGGCAAGAATGCTGGAGTGGATTGCCGTGCCCTCCTCCAGGGGATCTTCCTGATCCAGGGACTGAACCCACATTTCTTGCATATCCTGCTTTGGCAAGCTGGTTCTTTACCACTAGCACCACCTGGGAAGCCCATGGTGTCAGTTAGGGAAGATGAAATGGTAGTAGATGAAATGGCAGAAAGGAAATCACATTCAAACTAGCTGGGTCTTCAAATCAAATGATTCCTTCTAGAGTTTGAGGCCCCTAGAGGGTGTAGCAACAACAAGCCAAATGGTTTTGTGTGTGCATATGTGTGTGTGCTCATCATTCGGTCAGACTCTTTGTGACCCCGTGGACTGTAGCCCTCCATGTTCCTTTGTCTAGGACATTTCCCAGGCAAGAATACTGGAATGGGTTGACATTTCCCTCTCTAAAATGGTCTGTACTCTGAATCAAAACGTAACTGGTTGATAGGCCAGGGGGAAAGGGTGTACAGAGCTGAGATAGGCTGTCTCAAGGGTCTGGGCTGTCCTAGGGTGAAAAGCGTAGGGTTTTTATGGATTGTGGGGACTAGTGCGTGTGGGGGTGGGAGGTGTGTGGTGTGTAATGGTAAAGCAGTAATTCCAGCACTGGCTAGTACCTTTGCTTACCTTCAGTTTCCTAGTTCCTGAGAAGATGAGTATGTCCAGCATGGTTAAAGATTGTTGTTCAGTCACTAAGTTGTTTGAGTCTTTGCAGCCTCATGGACTGCAGCATGCCGGACTCCTCTGTCCTTCACTATCTCCTGGAGTTTGCTCAGATTCATGTGCTTTGAGTCAGTGATGCTATCTAACCATCTTATCCTCTGCTGCCTGCTTCTCCTTTTGCCTTCAATCTTTCCCAGCATCAGGGTCTTTTCCATCAGATAGAAATGGACAACAGCATTTATGTATATCTTTTTTATAAATTCTTCATGATGACTCATGTTGTAGAAGGTTGAGTTTTTTTTTTTTTTTTAACATGTTGCTCACCTCATTAGGAGAATCAGTTTGATGGATTTAATTACATTAATTTGTTTAATAAAAATATTTAGACACAATAGCTAGAGCTACTGAATGTTCCCAGTAATATAAGATAAAAAACCAAATACAACATTTAGACAAAGCAAGTTAATTTAGTTGACACGATTCTGAGTTGTAAAAGCACAGACCAGCATCCGAAGGGAATGCATTTCGGATTTTTAATGTGGCAATTAAACATAGTTAGGGGGGCTATGTAAATTAGCATGTTTTAAACTGCATTTATGGTCATCTTAATCTGATATGGCTGACTTAATTTCATAGTCATTTGAGGATAGTTAATTCTACTTTATAGTTGCTTACCAGAAAATTATGCTTCATGCTGTGTGGTGAGGTTTTGTAAATGAATCTAAAGAAAATTGCTACTGTTGGGAAAAAAAAAAAAAGAATTCTTTGTTTAAGTACCATCATCTAGCATTACTGCCTCAAAGGGATTGTTTCTGCATAGTATTTAAAAATTTTAAATGTGTTTTATATCTTGTCAGTTTTTGAGTAGAAAAACATAGATGTGTGCTTAGCAAAAAACTTAAGTACCACTTTGGGGCCAGTCTGTGTCCACATCTACCTGAAGTATTAGTGGTAAATCTCATGGCATAGATGAGCTTACGGAGATGAGTTTACAGTTTATGAAGTACTGTACCAGTTAAGAGTAATCTTCTGGGTTGTACATACATACTTTTTAAGTCTTTCAAATAAGTTATCTGTTAAAATGTCAAATCTTTTTCTTTTTTTTTAAGTCAAGAGTTTTAACCCCAGCTAATGTAGAAAGATAACTAATTTACTCATAAATAGTTCTACATGAGAGAGGCCTATAAATTTTCACTTCTTTGTCTAAAAAGGGAGCTTTCTGGATTTGATATCAAATATCAACATAAAGATGTTGAATGAATCAATTATCATAAAAAGGAATCTGGGTCTATTTAGTTTATAGCTGATTATACTTTGTTTAATACATGGCTTTGTATATTTGTGTAGTGTGTTTGTGTGTCCAATTTTCTAAATTCTATGTTCAACCCCATGTGGCTTAATTATTGTCTTTGTGGGTTTGTTTTTCAGATAATCACTGTATATTCATGGAAACAGATATTTTAAGAATTGTAAGGTTTTCTAACAGAATTCAGTATTTTCAGATGATCTAAAGACCTATTCATAGAAAAATAACATAAAGTCTATTAATTAAGCTTAAATACAAATCTTTGAAATATAAAGGAACATTAAAACAGATTACACTGTGTGAAGGTGTTGGTCACTCAGTCGTGTCTGACTTTGCGACCCCATGGACCGTAGCCCACTAGGCTCCTCTGTCCATGCTCCAGGTAAAGATACTGGAGTGGGTAGCCATTCGCTTTTCCAGGGGATCTTCCCAACCCAGTAATATACTTTGGAAACTGGGATTCTCAAAATGTATTTGAGGGAATGCTGATGGATCCCTGAAATCTTTTTGGGGGAAGAGGTCTATGAGGTCAAAACAATTTGCATAATAATACTAAGAATTTATTTGCCTTTTTTAAAAAACTCATTCTCACATCAATGTACAGGGCAATTTTGCTGAAACTATAAGACATGAGACATCAGAACATTAAGGGTTATGAGAATCGAGTTGTCTCTTGAGATTCACAAAAAATGTAAAACAATGTCACTCTTTAAACTATTTTTGGGAAAATATCGTTAATTTTAAACAAAACATGTTATTTGTGTTCACATGTAATGAGTGGTATTATTTTCAAATGAATTAACAAAAGTTCCAGGTTGTCAAATTTAGTTTCTAATATGTTATAACTTCATAGATACAATCCATATAAAGGAATGGCTTTGGGAGAACTTCTTAAAATGTTGTTGTTTATTGTTTAGTCACTAAGTTATGTCTGACTCTTTTGAGACCCCATGGTTCTCTGCCCAGGGGATTTTAAAATGTTAAGGGTTTCTAAATATAAAATGCTTGAGAATTATTGACTTAGACTAATTAGAGCTAGCACCTGATTTGGAGGCTGGAAAGTAAAAGTAGAGATTGGAACTTGCCTGGTACCTGAATAACATTGAGTATGTTTATCAAATTTTGAGTCTCACTTTCCTTAGCTATAAAATCAGAATAATGTTTAATGTATAAGATTAGAGACAATATATGTACATTGTTCACTCTAATACTCTGTCCGTATTAAATGCCTAACACTTTTTGAATAGGTGGCTGATTCAAGGGATAGTTATATTACAGATATCATTGGGGATATTTATGTGTAAACAGCCTATAGCTTTCTTTTCTCTTATTCTATCTTTGAAACTCATTCAAGAATAAGAGTAAGAAAAAGGTTGAGAAGATTATTAATTTTCTTTCCCAAGGTAAACACATTTATAGATACAGATATGAGGCTCTCTTACCCTAGCATTTTTGAGTCACTCATTCATCAAGTGTTAAGTTCCCCTATGCCATGTATTTTTAATTCTTTATTCTACATTTTCTTCTCTGACTGCATGTCTAGATTTTTGTCACCTCTATACTTACTGTGCATATGCTTTTTTTGGTCTTGTTTTTAAACACTTCTCCCACAGCCTGCCATGCATTACAATTCATGTAGGCGTCGTCATGCCTAAGGTGTTTGTGCTCGTGATTGCAAACAACTAGCTGATTGATTGCATTTATACCTTTTACTCTTGGTGATATGGACATATTTGTTGTCTTAATGACAGGCAGCCTGATAAAAAATGCTTCTTAAAAAAAATGACACAGGAAAAGAAATATTCCCAGTCAAGTGCCATGTTTAAATAAGTGAATGTCATTTCACTGAAAAGCTGCAGCCTAATCAGATTCAGGTTTATATTAATAAATCATATGAAATATTTTGAGATACTCTGTAGCAGCTGTCTTGAAATACACGAGTCAGAATGTACCTAAAGGGAGGTTCATTGGATGTGTGGTACAACATGGATGAAACTGAGATGAACAGTGTGTCCTCATTTACTCATTTCAAAAGGACGGGTTACAGCTTAATATCATTATGAAATAATTAGATAAAATGATAAAGTATAGTAAGTGAATGACTATTTTTGCAGTCTCATGTTGCTCTAGCCACTCATTTAGCAATTTTTATCTGTGGTACCCGTTTAAAATCTATATATGTCAAAAGTAACAGTTTTTTTTTTTTTTTTCTTTTTGGTTAGAAATGGAAGCAGAATTTGTTGACAAAATGATCTTGGTGATTGATGAATTGCTCTCATTGTTAGTTATCTCCTGTACTGGGGGTTATCTACAATGCAGTAGAAGAAAAACAGATGCCACCCTTATTCATTTTAACTTAATGGGTTGGTATAGAATACAAGATAGCATTTTTCCCCAGCATACATGCAATAGTGAATTGAGTAAAAAATGTATTAAGAAAGCTTTTTAATTTTATATCAGAATCAATACAAGACTGTTGTTAAAAATTTTAAGATTATGATTTCCTTATCAATTTATATTGTACTTTAATCTCCTACAGTGTAATAGTTGGCCATCTAATCTAATAATATTTAATGTAATGATTTGAAAATGCAGTCAATTTTTCACCTATCTCATCATCCTGAACAATTACAGTGTTCATCATTCTGTTGTAAGTCACCGTTACTTATGTGAGGAAATTAGTCTAGTGTGGAGACTCAAAATTAAAAATAGATCAAAGGTGTAAAAGGTGAAAATCTTCATATTGACTGTGAATAAACTGTTACATGTTTTGGATTATTTTTGGAGAAGTGTTAAATTTTGTTTCCATTTACTATAAAATATTCTGCAGAGAGAAAGTAAAAGAGTAGTGTTCTTGGTAATGTGAAGCTGAAATCTCTCCTTCTAATCTAGCCACTTCATATAGAATTCTGTTGTATGATTCCCTATGGAGAATAATAGTAAAATTCAGATAATTAGTAATCTTGACCCTCCTAATTGTGGGAGGAATATTGTCTTTTAGTAATGTATTGAGCATCTGCTATGTACTTCTGGACACTGGGAATACTAAAATGACCTTACCCTCAAAGAGTTCATTGCCTAATAATTTATAATAACAGTGCATGACTTCCCAGATGGTGCTAGTGGTGAGGAACCTGACTGCCAGTGTAGGAGATGTAAGAGAAACAGGTTTGATTCCTGGGTTGGGAAGATCCCCTGGAGGGAGGTTATGGCAACCAACTCCAGTCTTCTTGCCTGGAGAAGCCCAAGGACAGAGGAGCCTGGTGAGCTACAGTACATAGGGTCACAAAGAGTCAGACATGCCTCAAGCAACTTAGCATGCACAGTAAGTACAAAATAGTAGTAAGTCCAACAATATATCTATATATGCAAATTTACTGATATGGAATATATTTTATTACTTTAACAATTGGTATCAGGATTTCCTGATATGAAGGAAATATCTTTGAGTAAATAACATCATCAGTTCACATGGAGTAGATGAGAACTATGACACTGGAGGGCAATTAGGTGCAGAAACTTTTCTGCATTAGGGAAGAAGGAGCATTCATTTTGATTTGGACAGGGAGCACACTCTGTGTGACAGGTGGAGAGAAGAGGGAGAGGCCCAGGACTGGATTTGGGAGTGTGTAAGAGTCTGGCCTTGCCTGGGGAAAGACCCACATATTTCCCTGGTCTGCCTCTCCCTCTGTTTGCCTGAGTGGCAGTTTGGCGTTTCTCTCTCCTTAAGTCAAGGTGCCCCCTCTTCTCCCCTCACCGGCACCACGTGGCCACCCTTCTAGACACATTGTTAGTCAAAGCTTGTTGTAGAGGGTTATCTATTGATGTTTTGTCACCTGTGTAAGACTCATATGGCGCTGTGAAAGCCAAGACAAATGCATTTGCTTTACTAAAGTTAAGGGAGAAAAGCTGATCTTTAGCTTAATAAATTTAAAAAGGAAGACACCTTGTTGTCAATTAACTGGCTGCATTTGTTGACTTCCTGCTCAAAGCTCTTTATAAACTATTTTGTTCTCTCATGTACTTTCTATCCCACTTGCCTGTACAACTCCTGGAGGGTGGGAATAACGTTTCCTGCAGCTTGATTACCATCCCAATACCTCACATAGCTGCTGCCCAACATAGGTGCTCGTTCATATTTGTAACCTAACATTGTTCTCAATATTAGCAGTTAATCTTTTTTTTCCCTTAAATATTAGAGAAAACTAGAATGGAGTTAGTCATTCTCTGTTCTGATTCTGGTAATTAGGGCTCTAGGAGGCTCCTCTGTTTTGATAATGTGGCTGTAGCTCAAAAATCATTCTTTTCCTTATGGTGCAATACTAAAATTGCAAGAAAACTGAATTTGGGGGTGAGGGGGGAAAGCCTCTGATGTGTTCAGCATGGAAGACCAAGCTTATAAACTATTAACTAGTACATGCCACATCAGTCTACTTTGGAAGAAAATAAATAGTTGAAAGGATTTTTGATGAAGAAAAGATTTCTTTGCTAGTTTAAATTCATTCTAGGCAGGTCCTTAGGAATTTATGTTATGTATACATAAAAAGGAAAGAAAAATAAATATTCCTTTCTTTCAGATATCAGAACCCTTAGATGGCAAGTCAGCCAGTAAGTAGTTGGCAGAAGCTCAGTTTCTACAAGGAGGACACCTAGGGCCAATGCTGCATAGTTTAATGCTAATTTCATTGTTTCTAAAGACTATCCAGAATTCTAGTTCTGTTAATGCTACTAATGATTCCATTCAGGCATATGGAAAAAAAAAAAAAAAACCTATGGACATAATGGCCTTATTTGTAGGGCAGATTCACGTGAACTATTTGCTATTAGTAGAAAAAGATTTTATAAATATTCTGTATTTTACTTATGAAAAAATCTACTATGTTTGGCTTCTAACATGGAGAAGTGTGGGACTGCAGGATAATTAGATGAATCAATAACTGGCTCCCTTTCTTTACATAAAAAGAGCATCTGCTATGTTTTAGAGAATGACTGGGAATTCAACATTGAAGGAAACATGATCTTGTTTGTAAATAAACATGCAACTATTTTATCATAATAAATGCTTTAATAGGATTTTTAGATCAAATGTTGTATGAGAGAAAAGTTCTGTTTATGAGAAGAAAGTAGTGGGGGGATATCACAGGCAACAAATGAATTGGGCTCAGAAAGTTAAGTTTATCATAGGAATGCCTTTCCCTTGTCATTCTCACTCCATTCCCTTCAAATATTATTCTAAAGCTTTGCTGCCTTGCTCAAGTTCAACTTCCTACTCCCCCCACCACCCTCTGCTCCCATGGAATTGACCTCAGATTATTATAATATATGAAACTGGAAAAAAAAAACTTCCTCAGTTTCTTACTATAAACATATCTACCTCTGTTTTTATACATTAAAAATATTTGAAGTACAGTTGATTTACAATATTAGTTTCAGATGTGCAGCATAATGATTCTATATTTTTATAGGTTAGGTTCCATTTATAATTTTTTAATAAAATATTGGCTATATTCCCTGTGCTATATAATACATTCTTGTAGCACTTTTATTTTAAGGGTAGAGGATTAAGAGATACAAACTACTACCTTGCCACTTCTGCTTTACCTCTCCCTACCACTGGTTTGTTCTCTGTATTTATGAGTCTGTTTCTGTTATTCATTCACTTGTTTTATTTTTTAGATTCCACATACAAGTGATAGCATAGAGTATTTGTATTTCTCTGCCTTATTTCAGTAAGCATAATACCCTTCAGGTTCATGGCAGAATTTCGTTTTTTTTTTTCAATGGCTGAGTGATACTCTGTGGTGTATATATATATATACACATATATATATATACACCATGTTTTCTTTATTCATTCATCTGTTGATGGACACTTAAGTTGCTTCCATACCTTGGCTATTATAAAAAATGCTGCTATGAACTTTGTAGTGCATGTCTGTTTTTAAACTAATGTTTTCATTTTCTTCAGGTGTGTGCCCAGGAGTGGAATTGCTGGTTAATACAGTGTTCCTATTTTTAGATTTTTTGAGGAACCTCCATAATGCTTTTGATCGTGCTGCACCAGTTTTCATTCCCACCAACAGTGTAAGAGGAATCTCTTTTCTCCTGCCTCACAAACATTTATTTGTGTCCTTTTTCGTGATGACCATTCTGACAGGTTCCCTGGTGGCTCAGATGGTAAAGAATCTCCCTGCAATTGGGAATTTTGATCCCTGGACTGGGAAGATCCCTTTGAGACGGGAGTGGCTACCTACTCCAGTATTCTTGCCTGGAGAATTCCATGCACAAAGAAGCCTGACAGACTGTATAGTACATGGGGTTGCAAAGAGCTGGACATGACTGAGTGACCAACACTTTTCACTTTCATTCTGACAGATGTGAGATGATACTTCATTATGATTTTGATTCACATTTCTCTGATTAGTGATGTTAAGCATTTTTTTTCATGGACCTATTGGCTATCTGCATTTTCTCTTTGGAAAAATGTCTATTCAATTCTTCTGCCCTTTCTCTAATCAATTTTTTTTAATGTTGAATTGTATGAGCTATTTATTTTGAATATTAATCCGTTACTGGTTATATCTTTTGCAAATTTTTCTCCCATCCTGTAGGTTGTCTTCATGTTTTGAACTCATATACCTTGTTCCAACTCCCTGTGATGTTATCTAGTTTAGACTTTTGTTCATTTGGACTGTTGGGAGAGTTACTTCACTGCTCTTAGCCTCCAGTGTGGCTTTCTTTCTATCCATTCACACGTATCAATCATTAGAGTTAAATATAAAGTTACTTTAGTAAATGTATAATTCTGTCACTTAAAATACCCAGTGGCCTTGTAACTAGGGTAAGTTCAGACTTCTTCCTGAGATATTGGACAACTCCATCCTCAACTTTGCCTGGTTTAGCCCTTAATTTTTTTTACTCCAATTATTTGGAGGAGAGTTGTACACTGAACACATAGGTGGCTCAAGTCAGTTTATATAGAAAATAACATAATTAGGATTTAACAGATGTTCAGAAACTTCTCTTACCCCCTTTTCCCCTCTCTTCTGCTCAAATCTTGCCAGAAGCTTATAAGTAGTCTCGGACAGGGGTCAGACTTTGCAGTCAGCCATGTATTCAATTTCTGTACTTGTCTCTAACTATACAGCCTGTAGTAGGGATTTCTATTTCTGTAGTCCTCAATATCTTCATTCTAAGATGGTGCTTATAATTCTTCCCTTATTAGGATTTGATGGCATAAGACATGCAAAACACTTAGCATATATGTTGGCTTTTAATGTTAGGTTAGTGCACTTGGCTTTGTTGAGATATAGTGATAGCAACATACTGAGAACATAGTGGTTGAATCATTAAAGTGACTCAACACCATGCCCTACAATCAAGGTTACAGTTGAATAAGCTACCGCAGTTTAATCTGAAGATAAGGAAAATGAGCGTATGCACTGAGCTGTTCAAAAAGTTCATTCAGGTTTTTCCATAAGATGTTGCAGATGGCCTTTTGGCCAACCCAATAATAGCTTTCTCCAAATGTTTGTAGGAATGTAGAAGACAATTTTGATTTATTCTATTGGTTCTAGGGATTATATTATTTATATTGAATGGGTATAAATAGTTGAGGTAGATTTTCAGTTAATATAAAGAATTCTATAACAGAGCTGCCTTAAAAAAAAAAAAATCTACCCGATATAGCAGGTGTTCCAGTGGAGGCTAGGGTTGTCAAATGGGACATTAGTGCTTTGACTAGACATTCAGACCTGGTAACTATTACCCAGAACTGCCACCAGGTAATCCCCCTGGTGCTGCTCATCTCTGTTGTTCTGTGAGTCAATTCAGTTTTTGCACAACATACTATTTTTCAGCATTTCCCATCAGGGCCATTTACAGATCATAGTTTCTGTGGTAACCAATCCCTATAATAAGTTGCAGTCGTGAAATAATCAAACACCATGTATTACTTCTCCTTCTGTAGTTGCTTGCTGGCTTTTATATTCCCCTGAAGTGTTAAATCTGGCCATTAGGAATCAACATCCTGTAAAACCCAGGAGACGGTCTAACGTCGTCTGTGACATGGGGCTTATTGCAAACAGCTGCTTATTGCTGAGTGGTGGGGGCAAATTATACCTCAGGTGACCAATGTAAAATGAACCTGAGTGCATCCAGCACTCATGAAGCACAGTGGAAACATTTTCCTTTGAGTAGATCTGCTTGGCATTTTTATCTGACCTCACATTAGTAATATTACACATTCAGCAATATTAGACTGGCCTAGGAGTTATAAAAGAATTGGTTGACTCATAAAATTTGGTTACATTCTCAGTCATCCTGTATGAAATTTCCAATTTTCATGCTGAATATTTCTGTACAGGGAAAATTCTAGGAAAAAAACCATATGTGAAATGTGAAATAATCAGGGTTTATCTTTGCTCCTCTATCCCCATCAGTATTATTCCTGTTTATAGTCACATGTTTCTGGGACTCAGATGTTGTTTTGCCTCATTTTTTTTTCCTCCAAAGCCTTATCACAAGGTGGCTTCCTAATGCCACCACCCTTAAGTGGCACTCCATTTTCAGAACTTTCTGGATTTGTTTCTCCTATCAAAAATGTCAAACATTTTATTTTCCATTTCCCCATGATCATATCTCATCCTTTCTGAGGTAACAGCTATCTACTTATATCAATTATATCAATCCTTGCCTTATCTCAGGTAACTTATGCACTAACAGTAGTAGTCAGAACAGAAGGCATTTATCCAGCTTAACTGATGATGTTGGACTGAAGGTGAATTTTAGAGAAAACAGGGAACCTGTGCTCGCATCAAAATAGACTGCATATGTTCTGCCCATGTAGAGCTTCCCTTCTTTTCTTTTTTCCTTAAAACATCTAAAGGAAATAATCAGTTGCTGTGTACCAAGGAATGCCTCTGTACATGAGAATGTGCTGAATACAAAGAAGGAAAGCATGATAATAGAGAATACCAGGAATGCGAGCTGAAGGAACAATTTGGATACCATGTTCAAGGTAAATGTCTCTGAAGAGAAATAACATTGAAGCTGAAGGAAGTCAAGGAACCAGCTTTACAACATGTGAAGGGAACAGTGTGCTAGGCAGAGAGAACAGCATATGCAGAGGCTCTGAGGCAGGACAAAGCTTGATATGATGCAAGATGTAGAAGGTGGCCAGTATGTCTGGAATTTTGTTTGGGTATAGTTGGATGAGAAGAATTTGGAGATATTATTAAGGGCTACATTATTTAATAGGGCAGTGGGACATTATTGAGGGAGATTAAGTAGAACAACAGTTCAATTTATAGTTTGATAAAGGTTTTCTCACTGCTCTTTGACAAATAACTTGGATGGTGGCAAGAATGGGAAAATATACCTGAAAGTCCAATAGAAAAGCTGGATTATCAGTGAGGAAAGAAAGAAATAGGGAGCAGTGGATAGATTGCAATATCTCTTTTTAGGTAGGTACAGACTTCTGGATTGGATTAGGTATGATAGAAGGAGAGAGAGGAAACAAGGATGCTGGCAGGTTTTCTGTTTTATCAATGAGTGGATAGTTACACCGCAGGATGAAATGGTGAATGTTCCCCAGTTTACAGTAGCAGGAGATAAAGCTTGAAGAGGTAAAGTAATTTGGTCATGGTCACCTACTCTTCTACTCTACTCTTTCAAATTTAAGCAAATGCCCAAATTAGAAAGTTATTTGGGTGGGAAATATATTCTTATTCTGAGTAGTGTTCCAAGAACCCACTACCGATATTATATCAACAGCTGGCATTTATATCATTCACTCATGCAACAGATGAATTTTCTAGGTGTCACTGGTCACAGAGCAGTGACAGAGAAATGGTCTCTGTCTTGCTAATGGTGAAGAAGGGAGACAGCTAAGTGCTATAACCCACCATGAGATGGCTGTAGAGGCGAAGGACTGGGTATGTGGGGAGCCAAGAAGGTCTTCTCCATGAAGATCTTTCCTTCTTGCAAGTGAATATTGAAGACTGAGTAGAAGTTAGGATGAAAGATCAGGAAATAGTGTTCTAGGCAGAAGTAACAGCTCATGTTTAGAGATGAGAATCCAAAAAGTTCAGAGAACCTAAAATTAGAGCCACGTGGTTGAAAAACTAAGTCCAGGTGGAGTGGGGAGAGGCAAGGCTGCACAAGGAACCAGGACATGTCACCCAAAGAGTCCTTTGAAGGAACTTATATGTGATCCTGTGGTAGAAGGGAAAACATTTATGACTTTCAGAAGGGGCATGACTTGATAAAACTATCATTTTAGAAAGACCACTGTAACTGTAGTGTGGAGAATGGATTAGAAAAGGCTACAGCTACACAATAAATATTTGTTGGTAATATTCTATAAATGTCTAGTGTGTATAATAGCCAGTTGCAAGGATTTTCAGCTTGATTGGGTTTAACTGATGAAAGATAATTTGCAGCCGCTAGGGAGTGGCAGAAACATAGCAGCCTCGATGAGTTTCATTGCTGTTTTATTCTGTTACATGAATTTTTAGGCGATTTGATTTTAGTATACCCATACATAGTTTTGTTTTTTTTTTTTTAGTTTGCTTGTGTTTTGCACTTTTCTCCTAGAAGGTTATTGAAATAGATTTTAAGAAATAATGTTGCTTTTTAGAAATTTATATATATATATATATATATTTCTATTTAAGGATGATATATTTACTGATAAACATTCTTATTAACCTAGCTAAAATTATAGTAAAAATTGACATATTAAAAATACTTAGATATAATGCTCAGTAAAAAAGGAATATAAAATTTAATTTTTGTTATACCATATCTGTATAATTCTAATAACATTTTAAGATCTATGATAGAGTACTTTAAATATCAATTTATTATGAATGTAATTTTGTGTATGCCTTTTATTGTTTATATGCAATAAACATTTTAAAATATGTCATATTTTAATATATTTTCAAAGCTCCTAACTGATAATTTCTATTCTTTGAATTAAATCATAGAGAAGTCTTGTAGGTCAGTTCAGTTCAGTTGCTCAGTCATGTCCAACTCTTTGCGACCCCATGAATAGCAGCACGCCAGGCCTCCCTGTCCATCACCGACTCCCGTAGTTTACCCAAACCCATGTCCATCGAGTTGGTGATGCCATCCAACCATCTCATCCTCTGTCGTCCCCTTCTCCTCCTACCCCCAATCCTTCCCAGCATTAGGATCTTTTCCAATGAGTCAACTCTTTGCATGAGGTGGCCAAAGTATTGGAGTTTCAGCTTCAACATCAGTCCTTCCAATGAACACCCAGGACTGATCTCCTTTAGGATGGATTGATTGGATCTCCTTACAGTCCAAGGGACTCTCAAGAGTCTTCTCCAACACCACAGTTCAAAAGCATCAATTCTTCAGCGCTCAGCTTTCTTCACCATCCAACTCTTACATCCATACATAACCACTGGAAGAACCATAGCCTTGACTAGACGGACCTTTGTTGGCAAAGTAATGTCTCTGCTTTTAAATATGCTATCTAGGTTGATCACAACCTTCCTTCCAAGGAGTAAGCGTCTTTTAATTTCATTGCTGCAATGACCATCAGCAGTGATTTTGGAGCCCCCCAAAATAAAGTCTGACACTGTTTCCACATCTATTTCCCATGAAGTGATGGGACCAGATGCCATGATCTTAGTTTTCTGAATGTTGAGCTTTAAGCCAACTTTTTTACTCTCCTCTCTCACTTTCATCAAGAGGCTCTTTAGTTCTTCTTCACTTTCTGCCATAAGGGTGGTGTCATCTGCATATCTGAGGTTATTGATATTTCTCCTGGCAATCTTGATTCCAGCTTGTGTTTCTTCCAGCCCAGTGTTTCTCCTGATGTACTCTGCATATAGGTTAAATAAGCAGGGTGACAATATACAGCCTTGACGTATTCCTTTTCCTATTTGGAACCAGTCTGTTGTTCCATGTCCAGTTCTAACTTGCTTCCTGACCTGCATACAGGTTTCTCAAGAGACAGGTCAGATGGTCTGGTATTCCCATCTCTTTCAGAATTTTCCACAGTTTATTGTGATCCACACAGTCAAAGGCTTTGGCATAGTCAATAAAGCAGAAATAGATGTTTTTGTGGACCTCTCTTGCTTTTTCGATGATCCAGTGGATGTTGGCAATTTGATCTCTGGTTCCTCTGCCTTTTCTAAAACCAGCTTGAACTCCCAAATACAAATTCTTGCTTCTTTACAATCCAGTGTCGTTTCTCTTTTAACACTGCCTTTTAAAATATTTTGGTTGTTTAAAGTTCCGTCTTAATTACTGACCTACTCTCTTTCTTTGAAAAATCTTCCTCTTTGGTTCCAGTTCTGTCCTCTGTGATTTTAAGGAAATGCTTAAATATTTCATATGTTATCAAGACTTACTCATAAGGATTTATGCTGGAGTGTTAACCCTGGGAGAAGATTTACTTCACAGCATAGTGAAGTAGTTATTGAAAGCGAGATTCCCTTCTGTGTTTGAGTGTTCAGATGTGTTTATACTGGATTGAGAATTTCATTTGGTTTGGGTATATCTATACTTTTCCAATTCAGCGGAGCCTGGCGGACTACAGTCCATGGGGTCTCAAAGAGTAGGACGTGAAGGAGGACTAAGAACTCATACTTTCCAATTACTAATTGTAGATTATGTCTTCCTTCTGCCCTTCTCATGTTTGCTGCATATTTTCTAATTTCTTTCCACTAGAGTAAAAGCAACAAGTTTCTACAACAGTGTCTTATATATACTGTGTGAGCCACAAAGTTCATTCAGGTTTTCCCATACATCTCTATAAAAAGTTGAACAACCATTTTGGTCAACCCAACAGTAAGCTCACATAAATATTTGTTATATAAATAAAAATGATTTAGTATCTTTCCAAAAAAAATCTCCAGAAGATCTGAGATCTGTTTGACTATTAGAATTATCACTGAGGGATTAAATTATATTAAGAATCACATGATTAGTTAGTAGAAAGTCATGACCAGAAGCTGATGACTCTGATAACTATTGCTAGGATGAATTCATTACTCCAGGATGCAGTCTTAGGAAAATTCTAATGTATGATTAATGTTTGAAGTGATGATCTTAAGTCGAAGTATTATAACAGGCAAGCAGAAATGATTATGCGTTGTAAGAGTACTGCTTGGTGAACTTTTGCAAGGTGGTTGCCAGGTAGCCACCACACAGATGAAAGCAGAGAACCTCATCTTCCTCAGGCTCCCCCCTCCTGTCACTATCTCACCCAAATGATTATTATCTCCATAGATTAGTTTTGCCTGTTTTTAAAGGTATATGTAAATTGAATTATGTAATACATACTCTTGTGTCTGACTTCTTTCACTCACCATTATGTTGATGACTTCATCCCCACTATGTGTAGGGAAAGTTCATTTTTACTGCTATGAAGTGTTTCTCTATAAGATTACTCGACATTTTGTTTTTTAGCTCTACTGTTAATAGACATTTGGGTTGTTACTGATTCTTTTGAAACTACAGATACAGCTTAAATTTTCTCATATATATATATATATATATATATATATATATATACACACATATATATATATGTATGAATGTCTCTTGGCTTTTAATCTAAGAATAGAATTGCTTGGGACATAGGGTATATGTATGTCTAGCTCTCAAAGATATAGCTAAAGAATATTCTAAAGTGGTTGTATTATATTTTATGTATTAGAATATGGTGAACATTAGGGTTGTGTTTTGATAAAATAGGAATCATAGTGGCAGAAAATACTCAGTTTTAAAATTTAAGAAATGTAAATAGTATGTAATTTTTAAAAAAAACCAATTAGAGTAATGTTTTTTATACTCTTTTGTTCCAGCTTTTTAATTTCATACAGAGAGAACTTGAGTGGATAAATATATTATTTTGCAATAGTAACATTAATGTACAAGAAGTCTGTAACAGGACTTTAAAAAAATTGAATGTCTAGGGCACATATTAAATTAACAGAAATGTACTTGATCCCTAGTACTAATAATTTTTCCTGTGTATTTTATAAAAAGTGAGTCTTGGAATTGAAATCAGAAAAAGACAAATTAGCAGATTTCAGTTCATTTGATGTCTAATAAATTTTTCTTTCTGTTTCTTTCCCTCTACTAGAGTTTCTTGGTTATGTTTAACACGAGCTGTTTACAGTATTCTGTATACAGAGTGGTAGGATCAGTGATCAATGTAAGCTCTTTGGCAAGTATAATTGCTTTTTAATCCCAAATTAGCACTTTGGAGTGTATACGCAGGTCTTACCAATCATTTTAAAACATAGGCATCCTTATCTTAATACGATTATTGAATGCTATTTCAGGTTCACTTACATTAAGTGTAGAGTTAGAAAAGTATTTTGATGTATTGCAAATGCTAATGACTCAATTTTCACCAAATTCCTTTACTATGCAAGTGTAGGATCCAGAAGAAAAAGCTGAAGTTTTTAAATGACATAGAAGGATGAAAATATCACTAGCCTTCATATCTTTGTTTCATGTTTTGTTATACCGAATGGCTTTTATCTAGCTTCGAGCAGTAGTATAATATTGTTACCCCTCGTTACTTGTGGTTCTTTCAATCATCATTTGATTGGATAAACCCTTTACTGAGTCTTAGTTTCATTATTAAATCAGGGTTTGGAACTTAGCCAGCTCCTCCTTAAGCTGATTTCTGGGTACAGGCTCTATATACTTATGTAAGGTATTAGATGTATATTTAATAAAGTGTTGCTTAGAGAGGCCTCTCTGGTTTTCTCTCTTCTTTGCAAGTGAAAGGAAATGTTTCAGGGAGAGAATAACTGTCCTCCCCCTTCCAGATCTTCATAACTGGTGCTAAATAAACCAGGGACGAGAGAGATCTGCTGAATCATGGCATTGAACCTGGTGTTTCAAGCATTGTAATTTCTGATGAATGGTGTCTCAGGAGGCTTCTGTAAAATGATGCATCCTGACATCCAGTGACCTTTTAAACTAATATTTCTATTATGTAATTCAGTTGCTTCTGTTTCCTGGAGGTAATAGCATTAGTTTGTACTGAGGTAGATAATGATTTTGTTAGCAATTTCCTTTGTGGTAAGTGTTTTTGCTGTAATTTAGTTTGAAGGAAGAATTGTTCGTACAAATAAAATCTAGAGGAACTCACCTACTAGTAGTGCACTGTGATCAAGGAAAAGGTGGTCCATGACTTCTGGGACAATATTCTTGACACTCTGGGTAAATGCAATCACATTGGCTGAATTTTGGGGGAAGATTGTTGCCAACTACTAATTTTTAAAAATCATATAACACGCACAATGCTAATGACAAAGTAATGGGGCTGTGGAATCAGACCTATTACTAATTCTCTTATTGATGAGTAAGCAGTGTCACAAACTTGAATTTCTTTATTTATAAAACAAGAGTAATAATACTTCACAAGAGTACACAGTGAAGCGTTAAATGAAGTGATAACCAGAAGCATACCTTATAATACCTGACATCCATTGGTGTTTAATATATATTATTAATAACAGTTTTTCTTTCCCTTATGGGTGCTGTAAGGTCCTAAATGAGTCTAACTTATCAAAGATGATTTAAGATGTCCTTACTCACCTTTTACTGTTTTGTTTTTATTATATTTTGATTCATGTTATATGTATTAATTTTTTACCAGCAATTGACTATTTGGAATACCTGCTCCCCTTTGTTATGCCTGATAACAATTTACTGTAGGTAGAACGAGGAGGATGGGCTAGACAGTTGAACTCTTAGTCTCATATTTTTATTTAAAATGTTTACAGTCATAGCAAAACAAGGATGTGGTTAAAAGGAAGAGCATGTGTTTTCTCGCACAGTTTGCTTCTGTTCTTAGTCATGCGTAACTTCCACACATCTCTCCTATTCTAAGCTGATGTCATTGTGGCCCACAGGTCATCACCTCTGCCACTGTGCATTTGATTGCAAAACCTTCTCCTCTACCTTAGTTGAGGGCTTGCCTCCTCCATGAGGTGCTTTTACCATGCTTCTGCTCTTGACTTCTTCCATTTTCTCACCTTGTTCTATCTCACCTACTTGCCACTTGGTTTTGCCATTTCTCTGATCATAACTAGGTCACACTAGGTTTGACTAATTTGAGATCATATTTTCCATTTCTCTGATCATAACTAGGTCATGCTGCTGCTGCTGCTGCTAAGTCGCTTCAGTCGTGTCCGACTCTATGCGACCCCATAGACAGCAGCCCACCAGGCTCCCTCATGCCTGGGATTCTCCAGGCAAGAACACTGGAGTGGGCTGCCATTTCCTTCTCCAGTGAATAAAAGTGAAAGTGAAGTCGCTCAGTCATGTCTGACTCTTCACGACCCCATGGACTGCAGCCTACCAGGCACCTCCATCCATGGGATTTTCCAGGCAAGTGTACTGGAGTGGGATGTCATCATCTTCTCTGAGGTCATACTAGGTATGACTAATTTAAGATCACATTGGTTCTTTCTGCTGAATAGTTGATTCATTTCCATTCATCTGTTTATCTGTCCATCTATCTACCCATCTATCTGAATAGTTTATTTAAGACCTTCATTTAGATAGTGCAGAGTATGTGCAAGGAGGTATGGAAAACAGGAATAAATTAATAATAGAGGATGATTATACTAATCACTTTTATTGTTCATGCATTCGTGCTCAGTGGCTAAGTCCATTCCAACTCTTCGCGACCCCATGGCCTGCCAGGCTCCTCTGTCTATGGGATTTTCTAGGCAAGAATATTGGAGTGGGTATTGGCTATTCCTAAATAGTTGTTTTGTATCTTTAAATAACATCAAAAGATTGAAAAATCAATGTTTATTTATATTTCTAAGTTAAAATGAACTATTTAATATCTTGTATTTCTCTTTATGATTCCTTGCTTAAAAAGAACCTGTTTCACTTGACTGACATCTGCTGATCCTTGTTGCATTATTTAGCACTTTAATCCTAATATAAAAATCTTAACTGAGTAAAGAAAGTACTGCAGAATTTCTGAAGCCTGAATATCCAAACTTAAATAATACTGGAGTGGTAACCTTTCTCTTCTCCAGGGGATCTCCCAACCCAGGGATCGAGCCCAGGTCTCCAGCATTGCAGTTGGATTCTTTACTAGCTGAGCCACAAGGGAAGCAATAAGCATGTAGGCTTGCTTTTAAATAACTTCACAAAAATTTAAAAATGGAGTTGAAGCAAGATTGGAACAATGAAAATTAAACATTTATGATACTTGTTGATCTGTTTTTGGCACCATTCTCAGTTATTTGGTCTAACTCATCAGATCTAATATCTGCCGGGCCACTTTACCATATCCACTATAAATGACACAAAAACATGAAGAAATCTACTTTTGAGAAAGACAGCTATATCAGTTGCACAAACACAAACGTGAATTTGCTTTATACGTTAATAAAATTAGTTTAATGTATGGATCTGTTAAAAATTTTAAAATAAATATCCTTTTTTTTTTTCCATAGGGTAAGTGATAAAATAACTTTCATTGGAGTAGAGTGAGAAATTATGTAGTCAGACAGGTGGAACCAAATAAGAATGTGTGAATATTAAAAAAACTAATTAGAAATTTTGGAAATGAAAAATGTTGTCACTAAAAGTAAAATACCATTATAGATAGGATAAACTTTTTGGACAATTTACTGTTAGAATTTTTGAACTGGAAGATGTTATTGTGGAATCCATACCAAAATCAAAGATAGATTACAAAAATAGGAAAGTACAAAGGAAAGTATAAAAACACTGAGACTAAAGAATATGTTGAAAAGTGTCATTATAACTAAAAGTATCTGATATTCTAATCACACACTATCTTCATTTTATAATTTACTGTGGTCTTTTAAAAAAATAACTTAGGAAATTATACAAGTATGCATGAAATCATTCTTAACATAAAAATTCAAACATCAGGTAAGAATATATTGAATTAAAACGTATGAGTACCTCTTGACTCTTTTTACTCGCATACAGTTCCTTTCCCATAGGAAACCATTATCCATTTGCTGCATATCATTCCAGACCTTTATTCCTTTGTTTATATGAAAACGTACAAGTGTGATTGTTTAGAATAAGAGAAGGTTAGATATGGACATTAAATGGTATGTAGATCTTTAATTTTGGTGGGCATTGGCTGTGTTGCCCTCCAGTAAAGTTGTTTAATTTTATATTCTCACCAACATTTTAAGAGAATAATTCTTCCTCCATATTCTCATTAATAACAGGTATTATAAAATTCTTCAATTTGTAATTTCTTGGCAAGAGTATCTTGATTTTATTTATATTTCTTTAATTATTTGTGATGTTGGACAGCTTTTAAATTTGTTTTTGTGTTAGTTGATATTGATAATCTCTACCTGTTTTTATTTGAGTTGTTCTATATAATAAATATGAATCTTTATCTGTTATATCTGCTCTAAATATTTTCTTCCTGTCCATTTGCCATTTAGCTTGGCGTTTTTCTACTCTGTAGACATTTTGCCTTGGTAAGGGAAGCTAAAATGCTGCTCTAGTTTTCTACTTTTTCTCTAAGAAGGCCATTCTTGTCTCCCTTACTTCTTGTACAAGTGTTAAAAGCTTAAATACCAGAAGAGCATTAGTAACTGTGAATCTCTGCTGAACTCATAGGAGTTGACTGATAACCTGCTCCTGCCACAGGGTGAAAGGTCAAGGAAAGCTGCTTGTCAGAGGTCTGGTTGGGATGATTAAAAATACAAGAGGGATGTGGCTGGAGACAGAATAGGTGTGTCTCAAAATTTGGTTTTGGAACCTGGCCTATTTTATCTGAAACTGACCTACTTTTTTCTTCTGTTTTTCTGTATATTAAGAGATGATGAAAAAGAAGGAATGGAATAAATAAAAATGAAGCAAAATGGAGTAAGTAAATGAAGTATGAAAAATCAGATCTGTCTAGTAGTCTGGTGTCTCTGATACTAGGCCATGTATTAATACCTCCAGGGAGTTCAGTTCCCAGGAACTCTTTTGCCTTATCAGGACCAAATAGAAAGAACAATGAGAACCTGCAACATAGCTGGGCAATGTCTCTCTTTAGTTGTACATGTATGAGTCACCATGTTATATAAAATTGTATTTCAAACACCTTTATGAGCTGATATTTTAATACATATATATCACATGAGTCTTTAAAAGTGGAAAGCCTTTTCTGACTGAGTAAGAGCTGGAACAGAAAAAGAGAGAGATGGAGAGTGTTAGAGACTTGGGCTGCCATTTCTGGCTCTGAAGATAATTCATATGTTTTTGTACTTTCAGTTTCATTGAAAGGGATGTTTAAGGCTATGAGTTTTCCTCTGACCAGTCCTGTAAAAATATCTGATATGTAGAGTTTTCATTATCATTTTTAAAAGACAGTTTTTTGTTTGTATTTGCCCTTTTTTCCAAAAATTGCTTTAAAAAATTTTTAAAGAATGTCCAGTTAGGAGAGGCCTTCCACATATCTGCTTAGATGATTTCTAGTTTTGTTTCACTGAAATGAGTGGTATTTATATCTATTTTATAGAACTTACTGATACTTTCCTTGTGACCTAATACATGATTCATTTTGTGATGTTTCATATAGAGAAAGGTTTATTTTCCATTTTCAAAATGTAAAATTTAATATGCATAGAATCTTTATTACTAATTATATTTTCAGGGTTAAAAATCTTTTCAATTTTTAGTCTACCTCATCTATCAGCAATATGTTAAAGGCTCCTACTGGTTTTGCTCTAGTTATGCCTTTGGCATCTCTGAGTTCTTTATTTTTGTTTAAGTAGTCACATTTGTAATTTTGCCTTTATTCCCAAATTAAAATTTTAACTCTTTCATGTCTGGTTTGTCAACTTTTAGTGGTATACCTACCTGTTTCCTATGCAACAAGCTTATTCTACTTTATTCTTTCCCTTTCCTTCTTATCCCATTGTTTTATCAGCATTCTTTCTACTTTGTGAGAACATTCAGTATATAATATATTATGTATATCATGTAGCATATTATTTCCTGTGTTTAACCTGTCTTTGTGTCTTATGTCTACAAATAAATATGTAAATGCACACTGTTACCTTTTGACTTAACTTCCTCCGTAATTGCTTAGTTGGGTGAAGTTCATCTTCTAATAGATTTCTCAAGGCCTTATGGACATGGAATTCCTTGAGCTATTACATGTTTAAAACAGTTTTTTCTGTAGGTTTGATACTCAAAGGTAGATTAGCTGGATGTAAATCTTTAGGTTCAACTGTATTTCCTGGAATTTTGTGAAAATGCCGTCAGTACTTTGCTTTGAGTTTTGTATTTGATAAACTTTGCTAGTTTAATTCTCTTTTCTTTGTACATTATTAATTTTTTTTTTGGCCTGGATACCATGAGAATTTTTTCCTTTTAATATGTACTAGTTTTACTGGAGTTGATCATTGAAAGTCTTTTTTCCTTGATGCCAAGTGGTCCTTTTCAGTGTATAGATTCAGGTCTTTCATAATGAATACCTTATTTAAGTAGAATTTCAAATTTTATTTCTATTCCATTAAAATATTCTTTAGAAATTTGATTTCTTTGTAACTTGAATCTCCTTTTGTCTGTCTTCTAATTCAACCACTTTGTCTGTGACCCTCTGTATTTTTGTGTCAATTTCATTTTATTCACTTAGTTGTTTCTGTTATTTTTGTACTATTATATTTTCACTGAAATCTTTTTGTTTAGGATTTTGTAATTTAGTGTCCACCGTGGTATGATTATCTATTGTTCTGTTTTTTTCTGAGTTCAATCAATTTTTATTTCTTTTTCTGATCATGCATTTTCTCTTAGTTTTAAACTTATTTTTCATCTACCTAATGTTAGTTTGAGGGTATTTAACCTGAGTGTTACATTACAGTTTCCCTTTGTTTTGAAAGTTTTGGGGAGTGGAATAGAATTTTCATCAGATGAATTGTTTGGGTTATCATTCTCAATTTTGTTTTTATAGGAGTTTTTTGTTGTTGTCTGTTTGTTTTTTCAGTGTGTTGGGGTGGTTATGATGTTCCTAGTTGAAGTGCACTCTATTCTATCACTGCAGGCAAAGTATTGCTTCTTTACTAGATGGCATGGCTTAGGAATAGTCACGTGTCCTTTGATTTTTAAATTTTCTTTGTCTTATAGGATGCTAAATATTTCCTTTTGTTTCTTTACTTCTCTGTGTATAGTTTCCAAAGAAACTCTCTTCTCTCTCCAACATGAAAGCTTGCTGAGATTGCCTTGTCATCTCCAATGTATCTTTTACAGTCCCTTCTCTATGTCAGTGCTCATATAGAACTGTTGACTTTTCACATTTTTTACATATTGGATTGGCTTTCTAGAAGTGGTTGTAAATCACATTCAGGTCTGCCATTAGTCCCCTCTTCTTTCTCTATAAATTCTCTTGAACTACTCTTGGTCTCTGTGACAGCTAGTGGCAAGAGTGCCAGTGAGAGCATGCTCTAATTTAATGTTTACATTTATACTTACAAGTAATTTAAATTTGACAAATTTCTGTTTTCCAGCTATGGTGAGTCATGAGTTTCTATAATTTAATTTGTTCCTCCTGATTTTTTGTTTTTGTTTACTTTTTCTAGGGTATGTTGAGACTTTAAGATTTACACCATTCCCTTTGTTTTGGCTACCCAGAATCTTTTGTATCCATTGATTTCAGACAACATCCTGTAGCAACTTAGATTTTTAAAATTTTGCTTAGTATGAAATTCAAATGTTGAATATATGACAGTTTTCCAAAAGAATAGAAGATGTTTTAAATAATTAAATTTATATATGATAAATTTTATCAGGCATGTAGTCTGAGCAGGTTAGAAAAAAGTGGGTTCTGAGGTCTTACCAAGGTCTTACTAATATAACAATCAATGGCTTTTTATCTCTCTGTTATTAATGTTTAGAGTCCCTAAAGTGTTTTGTGAGGTTAAATAATAAAACAATGATTTTCTTTTGAAGTGTGATGCATCATTCACTGCTGATTCTTTTTGCTAAAATTATCTGAGACAGCTATGTATGTTTAGCAAGTCCAAGGACATGTTGAGATTTCATGTGGAATAGTTACGTGGGAATATGCTGAAGCAATTACTCTGCTGTTTAATGACAAGTAATTATCCACATCACTTCCCAAGCTATACATCTCTCTCTTGCCCTTCAGCATTATGAACATCTCACCCATTGGTGTGCACATTTATTCTGCACGATATCCATCTGTTACCTACTCTAAGACGTAACACACCCCTAATTAATATAGCTAAATCTTGCTTCACTGGGGCTTGTAAATCTGAAGCATTACTTATTCTGATGGCCAAATTTTTTGTATTACTTAGACTTTGTAATGCTTTAAGAATCTGTGGCCTCTGAAATAAGTTTTCTGCCAATAATGAAGCAAGAAAGGACAATACTTTTTCTACTGGGGAAAACTGAGTAATCTTGTAAATGCATTTCTAATTATCATTTGTGGGCTTCTTTTCATTTTTAGCTGTCATGGTTTTCATTGTACCATGTCATAATTGGTGTAATATAGTTTAAAATTTTCCGATATTACATCAATTTTTGAAGTATCTTTAATATTTCTTTGTAACCTGCAGCTGAATTGAAAAGAACCCCAGCTGTATTGACAATTTTCAAAATAACTTTTAAGAGCTTATAGGAGAATATTCTGAGACAGCTTTCATTGGTGCTCTTTTTAAAACTAATACACGTTTTCTGAGTAAGATTGGATCATTGTACTTTCATTAGTTCTAATATGACTGAGAGGTCATGAAGTGGCTACCACAGTTATCTTTTATATTCTCCAGCTCAGCAATGAAAAGATGGGAAAAATATGAACAGTTCTTGTGCTTCATAGTGCTTTATTCCTGTATTTATCCATATAGTATATATTACTATATTTACCTCTCCTCTCCAAACAGGTGATCATGTATGCAGTTAAATCCCTCTTCACACTGAGATCAGGAGGTTTTTCATATATAGACACCTGGAGAGTTCAGAATTTTTCATATTACACACTCTTTGTGTTTCTACTTCCATTTCAGACATCAGGCAATTTGTGGTTCTCTCCTTCTACCTCTGCATTTATCTTGTGTAAACCAGAGGATTTTATGATAGCACTTAAGTTATCAAGATACTGTAGGACTGCTTTCTAGCTTCTAACTTACCTCTGAAAATAGTTTAAGATTTTACTCTTTTATTCAGAAACAGTGCATTGATGAGCTAAGTTTTCCCATATTTGTTTAGCTTTTGTTTATTCACCTGTTGGAATATGAGGTTTGAAATAGATAATTTTAGATCATGTCCATAATAAGTTTTATATGGAATAGGAAATACATTGCAGAAAGGTAAATTTTAAATTGTAATGTTATAGTGAACCCAGAATGCTTACCTGATTAGTCAGCTGATTAAGGAGGATTAAAGAATTGCAAATTAACAATAAAAGTATGGAGATCACCTTTTAAAATTTTTCTAAGTCGTTTTCCTTGATAAGACAATTATCTGTAGATGTCTATTTATAATTTAATATTATTTTGACCTTGATATTTAGAGATTTTTGTTGTTGTTCAGTTGTTAAGTCATGTCCGACTCTTTGGGACACCATGGACATCAGCATGCCAGGCTTCCATGTCCTTCCATTCTCCCAGAGCTTGATCAAACTCATGTCCATTGAATCGGTGATGCCATCCAACCATCTCGTCCTGTGTCATCCCCTTCTCCTTCTGCCTTCAATCTTTCCCAGAATCAGGGCCTTTTCTAATGAGTCAGTTCTTTGCTTCAGGTGGCCAAAGTATTGCAGCTTCAGCTTCAGCATCAGTCCTTCCAGTCAATATTCAGGATTGATTTCCTTCAGGATTGACTGGTTTGATCTCCTTGCTGTCCAAGGGACTCTCAAGAGTCTTCTCCAACATCATAGTTCGAAAGCATCAATTCTTCAGTGCTCAGCCTTCTTTATGGTCCAACTCTCACATCCATACATGACTACTGGAAAAACCATAGCTTTGACTAGATGGACCTTTGTTGGCAAAGTAATGTCTCTGCTTCTTAATATGCTGTCTAGGTTCATCATAGCTGTTCTTCCAAGGAGCAAGTGTCTTTTAATTTCATGGCTGCAGTCACCATCTGCAGTGATTTTGGAGCCCCCAGAAATAAAGTCTGCCACTGTTTCCATTGTTTCACCATCTATTTGCCGTGAAGTGATGGGACTGGATGCGATGATCATGTTATTTAGAGTTAATATTAACTAATTTAAACATTTATACTAGTCCTCTCCCCACATACACAAGGTAATGATTTTTCTCATTTTCACCACTCTAATTATTATTAATGTTAATAATGTTAACATTATTAATGTTAATGTCTTCCAAACTAATCTTGGTTTTCAGTGGAGCAATTTGGGACTAGACATTTGAAGACCAGTACTTAACATATTCATACTTACAGAAAAGGGTGAAGCCATTCTCCTATATAAAACAATGACTACCTTTTCACATCTAAGAAAATTAACAGTAATTTTTGATGTCATTTTGATATCCAATACACAATTTCCCACCTAAATTTCTTTGATAGTTCCCCCCAACCCCGGTTCTGAGACCAGTGAAAGTTTACAAGGTTGTTACGTCTTATACATCTTCATAAATCTAGTTTTTTCTGTTTGATATCTGTGACTATGATAAAGAAAATGACTCTCTTGTAGTGAATATTCTTTCTCTTAAAAAGAAAAAAGTAAGTTGGGAGTGTTTGCCACAAAATCATAGTTGCACATAGTGCTGAAGCCCTTGATTAGCCTCCTGTATGGATGGAAGTGGAATCAAGCTTGGAGAGATGGCGTCATGTGGCTTCTTTATTTCTGTTTCCCTTTACACTTTGCCCTTTGACTTCTGCTATTTCATATTCATGAAGCAGGGATATTATTGGAGATTAAATGAGAATTTCTTTATTTGGCAGTAGAGAAAACAATGGAAAACTGAACCATCTTGGAACCTTTCTTTCTGGAGGGAGATTATGTATTACAGTTTTGGAACTATCCTAACTTTGTCTAAGATGAAGAGCTATTTTGTTGATTACCTTTGGTCTTCATTAAAATATTTTCTGTGGTTTTGAAAAATTTAAAAACCTTTCATTAAATTTAACAGTTGTTGGATAAGCACTCTTTTTTATAGTCTCACTATTAAATATGGGTAATTCATATTCTTAATTGAGGGGTGATGATGGACCATGAAAGCTGCTCAGTCATGGCTGACTCTTTGCGACCATGTAGACTGTACAGTCCATGGAATTCTCCTGACCAGAATACTGGAGTGGGTAGCCAGTACATTCTCCAGGGGATTTTCCCAACCCAGGGATCAAACCCAGGTCTCCCGTATTTCAAGTGGATTCTTTACCAGTTGAGCCACAAGGGAAGCCTGATGATGGACTAATTACTTTTAAAATACCTAATATGTGAAAAACTCTTTAGGTGTAATTTTCTTCATATCTGTATAAACCTGAATGAAAGAAGAAAGGAGATAAGACATTTACTCTGATTTGCTTTGGGAGATTTTATGAAATATAACTTTAAAAAACAGTACTGTACATAATTTAAGCACAGCACGTCGCACTGTATGTGACTTCAAGCAGTAATAAATTATAAATAGCAGTTGTTGCTCACAATTCAGTTATAGGCAAAACTGCATTATAGTTTAAATTCAAATTCCAGTAGATTATTACTACAGTAAAATTTTACAAGGAGTTCAACCTTTATATTAAAGAAATGCAAATGAATCAACTGTGATATGCTATTTTGACCTACCACATTGACAGTGCTGAACAATAATATCTAGTATGAGCAGGGGTTCAAGGGAATAGAAATTATCTCCTTGTAGTGGGGCTGTAAGATTCTTTGTCTTTATAGAAGGGATTAGATAATATGCATTAAGATTAACAGTCTTTGATCCAGTAATTCCACCTCAAGGAATTTTTTCTAAGGAAGTAATCGGAGAGCTAGACAAGTAATTACATGAAATGTTTTATTACAGAAGGATTCATAATACTAAAATATTAAAACAAAAACATAAACATCAAAAAATCATAGAATTGTTAAAAATATTTTGGTAGGTACAAATGCTTAACACAGTGTGTATTTATTTAAAGTGATGTTTGAATTTATTCACTGGTAAAATAAATTATGGTAAATTATTGATAACATTAAATGAAAAAGTAGAATAAAAATTATATTTATTGTCCTTTCTTTGATATTTGTATTTTCTTAAAAGTGTATCTATTTCCATACAAGATACAGAAGTAAAGTATACCAAAATGTTAAGAATTACTATTTATAATTTAAAGATAATAGATTTTTTAATGGTCCTATTTTACATTCCTGAATCTTTGAAAGTTCCTACCATTAACTGGTGTTACTTTAAAAGTAAAAAAATAATTCTTTAAAAAAACTGTTACAATTAGCTCAAATAATATATATTTATAAATATGCATGTAAATTATTTTGTGACTAAAATCTCAGATTACTGTTTTTTCCTTTTGACTAAGCTATTGTTGAATTTTATGCTAATAAAATAATATTCACCAAATATTGCATTCCCTATGGATAGCATTTGGAAAACTCATATTTAGAGAACACAATTATGTTAGTGAATTGAAATTAATGAAATGGCATCCCACACAGGCACCATAATTTGCATATTAATTTCAATTAATGCTTTCATTTATATGACAGGATTATTCTAGACACATTTGATTTAAAAAGAAAAAAGATGGTGAAGCAACCAAATGCTGAGCAATTGTTCCAGTATATTCATAGTATTCCAAAAATATCTTTAATATGTTATTTTTTGGTACTTCGACTTTGGCTTATTTACCTTTTATTGCTTTTCTAACAGTACAAGTACATTTTGTTAATAAACAGGTCATTGTTGATGCTGAGTGTTCTTTTTAATAATAAACATACACCCTGGCCCCCTCCCCTCCATGCCACTCCAGATACAGATAACACTCTGTCAACCACTGATATATTCTCTATATCTTTGAGGTTGTTTTCATTCTCTGTTTAGTTTTTTAGAGTCTACATATAAGTAATAACATACAGTATTTGTGTTATTCTAATTTATTTCATTTAGCATAATCCCATCAAGGTCCATCTATGTTTGTCATAAATGGCAGGATTTCATTCTTTTTTATGGCTGGTTTTCTGTGTGTATATGTATTAATACCACATCTTTATCCATGTATCCATTGATGGACAATTAGATTATTTATCTTTGTAAATGTTTTATAAATGATGTGGCAGTGAACACGGGGTACATATATCTTTTTGAACTAGTGCTTTCATTTTATTTGGATAAATCTCCAGAAGTAGAAATGCTGGGTCATCTAGAAGTTCTATTATTAATATTTTGAGGAGCTTTCACCCTGTTTTTCATAGTGGCTGGAGTAAGTTATATTCCACCAACAGCACACATCCCTTTAATTCACATTTCCTTTAATTCATATCTTCAGCAAATTATTTCTTGTTCCTTTGATAGTAGCCATTTTATGATGGTGTGAGGTGATATGTTAAAGGTGGTTTTGATTTGCATTTCCCTGATGACTAGTAAGGTTGAGCACCTTTTCATGAACCTGTTGGCCAGCTGTGTGGCTTTTTTTGGGGGAAAAAAAAGTTTATTCACACCCTCTGCCATTTTTTTCCTATTGTGTAGTATGACTTTTCTATGTATTTTGGGTATTAACTCCTTATCAAATATATGATTTGCAGATATTTTCTCCCAATTCAGTAGGTTGCTTTCATTTTGTTGATGGAAATTTCCTTTGCTGTGCAGAATCCTTTTAGTGTGATGTTATCCAGTTTACCCAATATCATTTATTGTGACTGTCCTTTTCCCATTGAATATTCTTGCATCTTGTCATAAATTACTTGATCTTACATGTGTGGGTTTATTTCTGGGCTCTCTATTTTTTGTTTTCTTTCTTTCTTTTTTAATCCATGTGTCTGTTAACAAGAATCAGCTGCTTGATAAGTTTTATAGTTTTTCTATTTTTTAATTAATTTATTTTTTGTTGAAGGATAATTGTTTTACAGAATTTTATTGTTTTCTGTCAAACCTCAACATAAATCAGCCATAGGTATACATATATCCTCTCTCTTTTGAACCTCCCTCCCATCTCCCTCCCCATCCCACCCCTCTAGGTTGATACAGAGCCCCTGTTTGAGTTTCTTGAGCCATACAGCAAATTCCTGTTGGCTATCTATTTTACATATGGTAATGTAAATTTCCATGTTACTCTTTCCATACATCTCACCCTCTCCTCTGCTCTCCCCATGCTCATAAGTCTATTCTCTATGTCTGTTTCTCCTTTGCTGCCCTGTAAATAAATTCTTTGGTACCATTTTTCTAGATTCCGTACATATGCATTAGAATATATTTATCTTTCTCTTTCTGACTTACTTCACTCTGTAAAATAGGTTCTAGGTTCATTTATCTCATCAGAACTGACTCAAATGTGTTCGTTTTTATGGCTGAGTAATATTCCATTGTGTATATGTACCACAACTTCTTTATTCATTCATCTTTCCATGGACATCTAGGGTGCTTCCATGTTCTAGCTATTGTAAATAGTCCTGCAATGGACAGTGGGATACATGTGTCTTCTTCTGTTTTGGTTTCCTTGGGGTATATGCCTAGGAGTGGGATTGCTGGGTCATATGGTGGTTTTATTCCTAGTTTTTTAAGGAATCTCCATACCATCTTCCATAGTGGCTGTATCAATTTGTATTCCCACCAACAGTGCAAGAGCGTTCCCTTTTCCCCATACCCTCTCCAGCATTTATTGTTTGTAGACCTTTTGATGAGGGCCATTCTAACTAGTGTGAGGTGATATCTCATTGTAGTTTTGATTTGCATTTCTCTAATAATGAGTGATGTTGAGCATCTTTTCTTGTGTTTGTTAGCCATCTGTACATCTTCTTTGAAGAAATGTCTGTTTAGGTCTTTTTCTCACTTTTTGATTGGGTTGTTTGTTTTTCTGGTATTGAGTTGTATGAGCTGCTTATATATTTGGAAATTAATCCTTTGTCAGTTGTTTCATTTGCTATTATTTTCTCCCATTCTGAGGCTTGTGCTTTTACCTTGCTTATAGTTTCCTTTGCTGTGAGAAAGCTTTTAAGTTTAATCAGGTCCCACTTGTTTACTTTTTTTTTTTTTTTTTTTTTTTATTATTTTTTTTTTTATAAATTTATTTATTTTAGTTGGGGGCTAATTACTTTACAATATTGTAATAGTTTTTGCCATACATTGACAAGAATCAGCCATGGGTTTACATGTGTTCCCCTTCCCGAACCCCCCACCCACCTCCCTCCCCCTCTCATCCTTCTGGATCATCCCATTGCCCCGGCCCTGAGCCCTTGTCACATGCATCGAACATGGAATATATGGAATCTGAAAGATGGTAACGATAACCCTATATGCGAGACAGAATAAGAGACACAGATGCATGGAACAATTTTATGGACTCTGAGGGAGAAGGTGAGGGTGGGACGTTCTGGGAGAATGGCATTGAGACATGTGTATTGTCATATGTGAAACAGAGCACCACTTGTTTACTTTTGTTTTGATTTCTGTTACTCTAGGAAGTGGGTCATAGAGGATCTTGCTTTGTTGTTTAGATGAGGGTTAGGTGATGCCTGGTCTCGTATTCAGGTGGTTTCCTTTGTGTGAGTTCGCACTATCTGATACTCCCTAGGGTTAGTTCTCTGGTAGTCTAGGATCTTGGAGTCAGTGCTTCCACTACAAAGGCTCAGGGCTTGATCTATGTTCAGGAATGACGATTCCACAAGTGGTTTGTTACGGCATTAAGTGATATTAAAACAAATACCCAAAAACGAGAAACCAAAGGTGAACCTGAGACAAATGGCAGGTACAAAATCAGGCAAATAATAATTAAAATAATGGAATATACACATGCACATATACACTCATCAGCAAAATCAAAATAGTCCAACAAAAATACAGTACAGTAGATTGACCTGGCGAACAAAGGAAATAAAAAATTACATTTATCAGTTAAGAACAAAACTAACTAAAGCACAAACTGGAAAACAATACTAAAGCAAGGTACCATGTGGAGAATAAAGCAATGAAAACAAAACTAACAAATATGTTGAGAGGAAAAGAAAGAAAAGATAAAGAAAGAATAGATATACAAAGTTAAATAGAGTTAGATGAAGAAGATTTGTGTACATTAAAAATTAACTGTAAGGGGAAAGGAACAGTAGAAAAAGCAAACAAAGGAATAATGTAGAAAAAATAATAATAGGTTTAAAAAAATTAAAAACTAAAATTAAAAAGAGAAAAGAAAAAAAAAAGGAAGAAGAAAGAAAGAAAAGAAAACTCCACAGAACTGCAGAAGGCCAATGTCGAGGCAGAGGTTTATAACAATAAAAAGTATGAGTGAATATACACATATACATATACACCGATAAGCAAAATCAAAACAGTGCAACAAAAATAATGTACAATAGCTTGACCCAGCAAACAAAGGAAACCAAAAATTATATCTACCAGTTAAGAACAAAACTAACTAAAGCATAAACTGGAAAACAAAACTAAAGCAAGATGCCAAGTGGAGAATAAAGCAATGAAAATAAGACTAATAAATATGTTGAGAGGAAAGGAAGAAAAGAAAGGATATGCAAAGTTAAATAGAGGTAGATAAAGAAGATTTATATACATTAAAGATTAACTGCAAGGGGGAAAGAACAGTATGAAAAGCAAACAAAGGAATAAATGTAGAAAAAATAATAATAGGTTTAAAAAATTAAAAAGAGAGGAAAGAAAAAAAGGAAAACTCCACAGAACTGCAAAAGCCCAACACAGAGGCAGAGGTTCATGACAACAATAAAAAATGTAACTGAGAGGAAAAGAAAAGCTCGAAAGCTTCATTAGATTTCATAGTGCCAATAAAATTGACAAGTGCAACAGAGGAAGAAAAAGAAGGGGGAAAAATCTACAGAACAAGTCAAAACATAAGAATAATAAATGTTTTTCTTGAGTCACTCTTTTCAGAGTCCTTTTCCTTGCTGGGAGTCACAGTCCATGTTACCTCCCTAGGATGCCCTCCAACACTGTGCTGAACTCTGGACCTGCTGTGGGGGCAGCTCAGATACTAATTTGGTCCTACTCCTGTATGTTCTTGCCTCCAATGTCCACAGCTATCAGAACGAGTGCATTTTCTTTTGTGGGAGCTCTCAGTGTCCTTTTATATATTCCATAGCCACAGAATCTGCCTAGTTGATCATGCGGATTTAATCTGCAGCTTGTACAGATGGTGAGAAGGTTTTGGATCTTCTTCCTTACTCATACTGCCCCTGGGTTTCAACTTTGGTTTTATTTCTACCTCTGCATGTTGGTCATCCACAGGGATTTGCTCCTGAGGCTGCCCTGGAGGACTTGGGTTTGCCCCAGTGAGGGCCAGGTGTGGAGGTGGTGCAGCTGCTTGGGTCACAGGGGTTCTGGCAGCACCAGGTACTCAGGGGAGTTGGTGGCGAGGGCGGCAGGAAATATAGTGCTCTAAAAGGCTATGGCAACCAGTATTAGCCAATATCTCTATTATTCTTGCCTGGAGAACATCCCCCCCCACCCTCCGCCACCGCCACCCCGGCCAACTGAGAAGCCTGGCTGGCCACAGTCCACAGGGTTGCAAAGACTTGGACCCGACTCAAGCGAACCTGCCTGCATAGATGCACGACTTTTTTTTGCCTGTGGCAGCTCTGCCCCAGTGAGGGTTTTGTATGAAGGTGGTGCAGTTGCTTGGTTTGCGGGGACCCTGGTCGCCCCAAATGTGCAGGGACAGGGATTACGTCCATCACAGGAGTTATGGCCCTATCAGAGTCATTTTTCGAGCATCTTGTAGCTGGCGATCAGAAGGCCTCTTTGGCCAGTCTCTTTCCGCAGCTCCGCCCGTTCAGGCACTTAAAGGGTTCCCTTGCCTGGGGTCCTGCTCTTTTGTTCCCTGAGTCAGGCACATAGAGGCTCCCCCCCGCCTCCCCCGCCGCTGGGGTCTTATTCTGTAATTCGGTGCATCAGTCACTTAAAGGAGCACCCTTGGTGGGGTCCTACTCTGTAGTTCGGTATGTCAGGCGTTTGATGGGCCAACCTCTCTATTGTTCAGCTGCTGATGCTGCTGTGTGGGGAGAGAGAGGCTATGGTGGTGGCTCCACCCTGTACACCTGACTCAGCAGTATCGCTTTGCTTCCATGTCTGCCCGGCTTTTCAACACAGGCTTTTCTCATCACAGTCTCCCCCCTCACTTCTCCTCGATCTGTCTCTCCACAGTCAACAGCAGCCCTTGCCCTGGGATTGCTCCACAATCCCTAAACTCCAGCTCCTAGCCGCTGTGCCTTCTAGGGGACTTGTGTCCCTAACCGGGATATGTATGACTGCAGCAAGGACTGATTCTCATTCCATTTAGGCTGCCACAGATCAGCTGTTTCACTCTCAGCCTTAAATGTTTCTCCTCTGACTCAGACAGTTGCCTAGATGTGGGGTTCGGACCCCTGCTTCAATTCCCCCACCCGCAGAGGGCAGGTCCAGTCCTACAAACACTCCTGTTTCCCCCCCTAGTGTCTTCATCCTACCAAGTTTTGTGTGATTCTATATATTCTTTTCTGCTGGTCAGGTACTTCTGTCAACTGTCAGCTGGCGTTCTGCATGCACTTCTGTGTTTGTTGTCTACCCCTCTGCCTTCTTATTCTCCTTTTTTACTTTTATTTTCATTAGTTTATCTCTTGTGCTATTGTTTTGCTCTAATCTATTTCTAGATTTTGAGTGGAATTTTAAATCACTTTTCTTTTTTTTCCAAAACTTATGTATTTAAACATTTAATGCTGTGGATTTTCTTCAGAAAAGTGCTTTTGCTGTGATCTATAGTATTAGTTGTTTAATAGCTTTTTGTTAATTTCCAGGTGAAAAGGTTTTATATTATTAATTAGGGTTGTTTTTGATTAGTATATGATGATAAGAAAACAGTATTTGTGTCTTACCATTAATACACTAAAATACAGTAGTCGGATTAATTCACTAGTATCATTATTATTCACTCAGTTGAGTTGCGACTCTTTGACCCCATGAACTGTAGCCTGCCAGGCTCCTTTGTCCATGGAATTCTCCAGGCAAGAATACTGGAATGATCAGCCAGTCCTTTCTCCAGGGGATTTTCCCAAACCAGGGATCAAACCCAGGTTTCATGCATTGCAGGCAGATTCTTTACCACCTGAGCCATTTGGTACTTGGAGATATTGTGGATAAGTTTCAGACTACCACAATAAAGTGGCTGATGCAATAATGAAAGTCACAAAAACTTTTTCCTTTCCCAGTGCCTAGGAAGGTTGTATTTATATTATACTGTTAGTGTTAAGTGTCCAATAGCCTTATGACTAAAGCTAATATGCATACCTTAGTTAAAAATGTAATTCTATTGGAAAAAGTGGCACCAATAGACTTACTTGAAAAGAGTTTCCACAAACCTTCCGTTTGTTGAAAACATAATATCTAGGAAGGCAAATAAAGCAAAAGGATTATGTGCTTAGTCACTCATTTGTGTCCGACTCTTTGTGGCCCCATGGACTGTAGCCCCCCAGGTTCCTCTGTCAATGGGGAATCTCCAGGCAAGAATACTGGACTGGATTGCCATGCTCTTCTCCAGGGTATCTTCCCAATCCAGGGATCAAACCCAGGTCTCCAGCATTGCAGGTGGATTCTTTACCATCTGAGCAACCAAGGAAGTCCATAATAAAGCAAAGTGTAATAAAATAAGGTTTATAAACTTAAAATAGCCTCTACTGGGATCAGTTCAGTTCAGTCACTCAGTCATGTCTGACTCTTTGCGACCCCATGGACTGAAGCATACCATGCTTCCCTGTCCATCACCAACTCCTGGAGCTTGCTCAAACTCGTGTCTATCAAGTCGGTGATGCCATCCAACCATCTCATCCTCTGTCGTCTCCTTCTCCTCCCGATCTTTCCCAGCGTCAGGGTCCTTTCCAGTGAGTCAGTTCTTCACATAAGGTGGCCAAATATTGGAATTTCAGCTTCAGCATCAGTCCTTCCAATGAATATCCAGGACTGAGCTCCTTTAGGATGGATTGCTTGGATCTCCCTGCAGTCCAAGGGACTCTCAAGAGTCTTCTCCAACGCCACAGTTCAAAAGGATCAGTTCTTCAGCGCTGAGCTTTCTTTATAATCCAGCTCTCACATCCATACATGACTACTGGAAAAACCGTAGCTTTAATTTTTGGATTCAGTTCCTGTTACCAACCAGAGTTTGAGTTCCTTCTTCATTTTTGGCACTTCGAGATTTCTTTCCTTTGGTTTCAAATCTGACCATATCCCAGAATTATTTTGTTATCTCCTTCTGCCTTAGCATTTCATTCATTTGGAGGAAAAAGTGACTGATTTCTGTCTGCATAATTCATTATAAAATTATGCTAAAATATGCTTGTATTTTCTTCAGTTTTGAATATCTTTACAATGTAAACTAAAACTCTGCATCTATTGGGTCTGGGGGTTAATTTGAGTTCAATGAATATTTATTTTGAATCTGTTATCTTGTCACATACTATCCTAGTAGGTCAGGCATAAAGGAATTTCTGTGACACCTTTTTATTTATTAGTAACTGCTTGGTAGATATCAAGTCCTAGAGTCATAGTGTCCATGTTCAGGTCTAATTATGTGGGCAGAACTATAAATTGGAAGCCTTTATCTTACATTCCTACAAGGATATTTCTGGGCATTGTTTTCTGTTGCATAAATTATAAGGTTCAAAAATGGAGGCAAGAGCTATAAGTACAATGAATGAAGAATGCGGCATATTATGCTTTCAGTTTAACACAGGCATTTTAGGATTAGGGATTTATATCATCATAACTGAAGGTATTTTAAGGTAAGTTACTTAGTCACAAAGGCAAAGATGAAAGTAAAGTCTTAGAAATGTTTTACGGAATCTTTGAAAAGGCATGACAAATTTCTCTGTACTAATTACTGTGTATTTTATACCTCCTAATTAAATAAACTGTTATTGTTTTCCTATTATTCTGGTAGTTTGAATAGTGAGTCTAAGAGGATACTTAAATTAAAACCACAATCAGGTGTTTATATTGAAAGATTTCTGAAACTAAAGATTTAGGGCAGAGTTACATAGTAAACCTGAGCTTTAAATTTAGGACTACAGTTTTCATTTGCAGAATTTTTAAGGATATCACCCACAGGATATGTTACAAACACCTGAGAAGTTTAATCTGAAAAAATTTACAAAAATTTTTTTTCCCCCAGTCAAGAATATTTGCGTTGAAGACATTGACTACATTATCTCAAATCAGAGATCTGAGTAGTTGTGAGCTTCCAGGGAGCACTCAGAATGGATGGAAAACATTTTTTATAATTACTGTCATTTTTTTTAATCAGTGTGCAGTGATTAAATCATGTAATGAAGCAGGATTTTGATTAAAATCCCTTTCTTTCAATAGAGGTTTTGATCTGTTGACACTGAGCCAGTTGGGTGCTGACTTAAACTCTCACAGTTTGAACAGGTGCTTATTTGGTATGATGGGAGACAAACAAGGATAAGGCCGACTTAAAGGCCAGCATCCATCTATAGCTTCTCCATCAGAAAACTTTAGTGGAATCAGTAAGAATGTCATGGGATTTCTGACAAACTCTTAGTTGTTATTTTCTTCTTCGGGCAGAGTAGCTTAGCCTAGTTCATGTACATTTGGTAGCCTTTTTTTTTTTTGAAGGAAGCACAGATTTGTCTATCCTCCCATCCCTATGTTTATTTATGTATTCTTTTATTCAATAAATATTGAGAGTATCATGTGTTCCAAACATATATGAATAAGGTCATTTCTCCTTTTTAGTCAGGGGTATGGAAAGAGAGGGAAAAATGTGAACAGTACAATATAGTGTAATAATTATAAGTTCAGGGTCCTTACATAGATGGGTCAAATGTGAGAGGTCTAAGAACATTTCCTGGAGGGCTACAAGCTGAATGAAACTAGGGAATGAGCAATGTGGGGCATGCTGCTGACAGAGTATGGATTGTTCTCAATATATTGTCAGTTGAAGTACTTCAAATATTTTAGAATTGTGCCATATGAAAAGCAGAAGTGGTAAGAGAGGAGGCTGGAGAGGAAAGAGATCATAAACGACCTTGTGAAGTGAAGTGAAGTCGCTCAGTCGTGTCCGACTCTTTGCGACCCCATGGACTGAAGCCTATCAGGCTCCTCAGTCCATGGGGTTTTCCAAGCATGAATACTGGAGTGGGTTGCCATTTCCTTCTCCAGGGGATCTTTCCGGGCCAGGGATTGAAACCCGGTCTCCTGCATTGTAGGCAGACGCTTTAGCATCTGAGCTACCCGACCTTGTATCCTGGGCTAATGAGTTTGAACTTGATCTGAAGGTGATGGGGAACTGTTTAAAAGTTTTAGGAAGATTACTCTGGCTGTGTTTTAGGACATGAATTTTTGGGTCATAAAACTAGAGGTAGAGAAACCAGTTAGGAAACTGATTAAATAACCTGAGTTAGAAATGCTTAAGCAAACACTAAGTCAGTTGGAGGCAAGTGAAGAGACGAAAGAGCTAACAAAAATTCTGACTGTGGGATGAAGGAGAGGCAGAGATGACTCCTAAATTTCTGGTTTGGTTGAGAAGGTGGATGTGTAAAGGTGATGACATTGTCTGAGGTGAATGAATGACAAGGCAATTTGAGGGCTTAGACTTGTTTGGATTCATAGTGTAGAATTAGCTCTGTCCTGGAATGATAGCCTGAGCAGATGTTCTCCACTTTGCAGCAGTGTGCAGGCCAGGTGTGATTGCACTGTTGGTGAAGCCTCAGGAGTCATGCCTGAGGATCAATAGTGTGTCCTTCCTTTCTGAGTAGATGTCTTCCCAGGCTGGAGGATGCTGTGTTGATGGGGATACTTTTTAAAAGAGGCCTTATGCTAAATAAGCAGTAATGACTAGCTTATGAAAGAGTTTCATTAAGTTAAAAATATAAATGAAAGAGAAAAATAGAAGGGATTTTCTTATAGAGTCATTGTTATCACCTATAAAATGCTGTACCTGAAGTATTAACCATTAGTTACTCCCCAGTAGGCCTTGGACATTGCCTGAAAGTGGGCCCTGAAGGTATATTTTCAGCCAACATTCTAACCTTTCTTTACTCTGTGTCCTTTTTTTTCGCTATATGCTGTTTTAGCTTTTTAAGCAACCTTAAGTTTTAAATGATCAGCACTGGAACTGAAACCCGTGCTTAAAATAGTACCTATCCCTATAGAATGTAGTCACCCTTGAAACAGATTATGGGACCATTCTTGAGGGCTGATCATTGGAACAATCAAGTATATAACTTTGAAATATGATGAGAATTGTAATGGTTCACTGATAACTCTCCTCTGACTCTGCTTCCTAACCCCCTACGCCAATCCATTCTGTCTCACAAGGCAAAATGAGTCCTATTTGGATCTGCTTTTCTGTAATTTTTTTACTCTTTTGTAAATGACATTGTATCACATTTGGAACATGTTGTTGTTACTTAGTCACTAAATTGTATCCAGCTCTTTTGCAACCTCTTGGACTGTAGCCCACCAGGCTCCTCTCTCCATGGAATTTCCCTGGCAAGGATACTGGAGTGGGTTGCCATTTCCTTCTGCAGGGTATCTTCCCAACCCAGGGATGGAACCTGCATCTCCTGCTTGGCAGGTGGATTCTTTACCACTGAGCCACTAGGAAAGTCCTTCAAACATGTTGGAGAAGTCTATAATATGTAGCACATTAGTATAGAAGGATATTCTACTTCTAAGTAGGGATGGCCTTTAGCACTTATGAGGACTTAAACTATGATCTTTATGCCATAAAACATCAGGGTCACAGCTTGATATTGCTGAACAGTTCTCTGTATGCTGTGAGGGTGAAAAAAGAATGCTCTCAGCACCCTGTTGAGTGTGACATGATTACAAATGATTCCTCACAAAGTCCTGAAAGTGTCAGGATGCCCTCGGCCTTGCTCTCTAACAGACAGATTTGGTAGCTTCTACTCAGACTCTCAAAGTCTAATGGAATCTCTTACCTTAAGGCACATGGTGATGTTTTGATTACTATCATGGCATGAGAGAGGGATATTTTCTTCTTTAGTTGCCACAATGTGTGGGCAAAATTTAAGATAATGATACAAACAAATAGTTGCTATAGATGGCTAACTTCTGGCTGACTAGCCAACTAATCTTAGAGTTATTCAGAACAGTCTGAATAACACTGAATCTTGTGAAAAACAGACAATATATTTGCTCTATAATAGGCTTGAAAGAATTATTTCCACACTTGAAATGTAAATAATAGCAGTTATTTCATAGTTCTACTTTAGTAACTAAAATATTTTTAAAAGAATCTATTAGTTAATGGCAGCTCACTCCAGTGTTCTTGCCTGGGAAATCCCATGAACAGAGGAGCCTGGCAGGCTACATTCAGTCCATGGGGTCATAAAGAGTTGAACATGACTTAGCAGCTAAACAACAGCAACGTTAACTAAGAGAAATCTTGCTTAATTGTGTTATAGGTATAGTCAGTCCTCCATATCCGTGGGTCCATTTGTGAATACAGAGAACTAATTGTGCTGCATCATGTTATCTACGGGAGATCCTAGAACCAGTATCTGTGGATTATTGTCTCTAAGTGCTATCTTCAAGTTTGCCACATATCAGAACTAGAAAACTGATTTGTGGTTTGATCTGAGCCATACCAGTTTCCTACAATGAATATTTTGGTTGAGGTTTAGTCCTGTTGAAGGCTGCTGTTGTTTCATGTCAGATCTGAGACTTCTTGCGATAACTTTTGTAATGATATCTTTTTATTAAGAGTGCGTTCACAGATCTCCCTTTCTCTGCTTCCTTCAGAGGTCTGTCTATAGCTGCTGTTACTACCAGATTTCACCCCCTATTTCCCTTGTACTCAATTTGGAATTTTATTTGTGTACTCAAACCCTCTGTTGGTCTTTGTAAGGAACCCAAGTACCCTCTCAGCTTTCACATCTGTATTAACCCGGCAGTCTGGGGCAAGGCTGCCATCTGCTTTGTGGGCAGAATCCATCTGCTTTTCAATTCCACTGATACTCAGGACCCTTAAAGGTCCTCTCCTGGCACCTGTGGCCCTCTTTCACATTTTAACTTTTTAGCTTCTGGCCAATATTGGAAAGCACAACTGCAGAATCACATGCTAACATGGTTTCTATTTCTCCAGTCTTCCGTGGCTTGGATAAGTATAGCATTATAAGGATTGCATTAAAAATACCGTTTATATTCTGTAAATAGTTAACATGGTGCTCATCAAAGGGCAGGTTGGAAAAAAATGAGTGTTTTTATAGTGTAACTGCCTACTTGATAATCTTTTTTTAAAAAAAGTAACAGAATGTATGGAACTTATAACAAATTGTATTCAGCCTTTCTTGACATTTTTAGTTTGATTTAACTCTGAGTAGTTTAGGAAGTAATGAAATGTTAAATTCACAAACATAAAAAATCTTATTTTTAATAGGTTTAAAGAATTGTAAGAGACTGAAATTTTCCTTAGTTTGACAAAAAAAATAAATAGCCTTTACTAACCTTGTGATATCAGTGATTGACAGGCTGTTCCCAGCAGCCTTATAATGGTCTTTTTAGGCCATGGTAATTAGACTTGAGAGAGTGAAGATGAATTGTTGATTTCTGTGATTTTTTTTTTAATTTCCAAATTGAAGAGTTACATAAAATCTTATACACTCTTTACTAAGAATGTTTGCATTTAATTTTGAGACCTTTGAATATTTTATTACTAGTTTATTCCTTTGCTTTGTTACTATTAGGTCTTCAAACTGTTAAATATTTAGGGTCTCTCTGAGTGATAAACCCCAATTTCCAGGGAGTTGTGTAACGTTCTTTGCACATTTAGTGTTGGATCTTAACATGTAAATCTTACGTTCTGCCAAATTACATTGAACTTGGCTGAATCTTTCTCTGTACAGTAGGTCTAAATATCAATAATGATGCACTGGTAATTAGTCATCATTTAGATCAGAGTGGCTTTGCTGCTGCTGCTGCTAAGTCACTTCAGTCGTGTCGGACTCTGTGCGACCCCATAGACGGTAGCCCACCAGGTTCCCCCATCCCTGGGATTCTCCAGGCAAGACCACTGGAGTAGGTTGCTATTTCCTTCTCCAACGCATAAAAGTGAAAAGTGAAAGTGAAGTCGCTCAGTCATGTCCGACCCTTAGCGACCCCATGGACTGCAGCCTACCAGACTTCTGTGTCCATGGGAGTTTCCAGGCAAGAGTACTGGAGTGGGTTGCCATTTCCTTCTCTGCAGAGTGGCTTTAGATATTGTTAAATTTTATATCATATGTATCTTTTAGATAACGTTCAGGAGTGGCTAAAGAATTTAGGGTCTGAGGCCTGAATAAGAATTTGAGTCTTCCATGTCCAATTAACACCTTGAGTCAGTTTTCATGCCTGGATGAGGAGGCAACAATTCTTCCATTACCAAGTTGGGAGAATTGATAGAGACGGTATATGTGAGGTCCTTTACAAATGTGCCTTTATAATTTCTTATAAATATGGGGATAAAGTTTTTCTTACTTGAGCGTATAAATATATGAGATAATACTATCAGATATACTCATTCATTTCTTAATTTTCCCTTTCTTCCATCATCTATTGAAAATACTTGCTTATTTTTTCTTCTTCTTCATAAAGAATTTTGTTAAGTTGAAGTTCCTAGAAGCTGGAGTATTCTAAGCTATACCCCTTCAGAATAGAGTCTTAAAGAATCATAAGAACTACTATAGTGGTTTTATTCTTTGCTAAAATTTTTGAAGAATTTTTTCTTTTATCTCTATTGTTGTATTCATCCCTATATGGTACATTTAGATCACAACAAAGAATTTTACTTTGTTGGCTCTTAATGCAATGAAATATGTATACTGTTTTTTTAGATTCTTGCTCCTATTGACTTTTTGCCATGTCCTCTTCATCTATCAGTCTTTCAATTAGGGTGGCTGGCTTGTGCTTTGAGTACATTCAGCACTTACCTGACTTTGTCACTTACGGCTTTGCTTCCCTGGTGGCTCAGACGGTAAAATTGTCTGCGTGCAATGCTGGAGATCCGGGTTCAATCCTTGGGTTGGGAAGATCCCCTGGAGATGGAAATGGCAACCCACTCCAGTACTCTTGCCTGGAAAATTCCATGGATGCAGGAACCTCATGGGCTACAGTCCATGGGGTCGCAAAGAGTTGGACACAGCTGAGCAACTTCTCTTTCACTTTAGCTTTTACTTTCTTTCCACCTGCGTACAATTCCTTTCCACTCTTGAAGTACTTTCCTATCAATAAGGCATGGGGCATGGCGTGAGTCTTACCTCCTCCACGACGTTTTTGCAGACTAGCCAAAGTGGTTATTCTGTTTCTTGCATTCCTACGGAAAGAGTGATTAGCTCTAGCACTCATGTTTTCGTTAGTTGACTAGTAAGGAAGCCTTTTTTTTTTTCCTTTTTCTGAAAGAGTCTGAGAAACCTTTTCATGTGTGTCATTTGCTTAAATTGACCTAGTGTCATTCATTACTGAAGCACTAGTTGGTGCTAAGGAGGTATTACCATGATTGTTTAAATTGCGTGCCTGGTGGGCATGTGTGCTCAGTCGGGTCCCACTCTTTGCAGGAAAGACCTCGTGAACTGGAGCTCGCCAGGCTCCTCCATCCATGGGATTCTCTAGGCAAGAATACTGGAGTGGATTGCCAGCCCTCCCCAGAGGATCCTCCTGATCAAACCCACGTCTCCTGCATTGGCAGGTGATTTCTTTACTGCTGAGCTACCAAGGAAGCCCCTGGATTAGATTAAACAGAGCTTAACTATGAAGCCGGGGTTGGATTTATTTGGGGGGGTAAGCTGCGTTATGTATGCAGATAACCTGACAACATTCCCCAACCCCCAAAAATATCCATTTAAATTTTTAAGAAACCCAAGAGCCTCAGAAATACTTTAAAAATCAAAGTCTTTTTTTTTTTTTTTTTAGAAATGCATTATGTCCAGAATCCCTCTGAAAATATTTAAATTAATCTTTGATACTTGAAAAGCAATATTTATTTACGAGTGATAACCCTGAAAGGGCTAGTTAGAGATCAGATTGCCCTGGGCAATGCAGAGGAGTAGGCATATGTTGTCTTTGACCTTTCCCTATTTTATCTTTCAGTATGTGTCCCTTTTCACTACTTCTTTCCACTTCTCTTCTTTAAGTATTTATTGAATGTTTATTGTGTGTCAGTCCTGTGCTTTGTGCAATGAAGTATGAATTATTATTGTTTCTGCCATCAAGGTCTCTCATAGGCTAGTGGAGACGTCAGATAAATTTTTGGTCAAGTATTTTAAGTACTGTAATACAAATAGAAGCAAGATGCTAAGGAAATACTTGTGTTCTATGTTCCTGTCACTTGTCAAGGCTAGTTCTCTGTTTCTTACCCTGTTGTTTGGACTTCCCTCTGCCTAACTGCCCAAATTTTCCATAGCAAGAAGTTAATATAAGGTTTCAGGCAGAACTATCAATTGCAATTGGAGAGGGCCACTTTCCTGGTTGGCAGAATAAAACAGGCTATGATAGCATCACAAATGATTGCCTTTTATTATGATATAAAAAAGTCAGTGCTGCACTGAGGGATGGCGACCTTTCAAGCAATAACAATTGATTCTTAATTTTTCTGTTGGTGGGATTTGCCACTATACTTAAAAATATTTTCCTTTTAGTTTGCTTTGGGCAACTTCTAGTTTGTCTAGTGATTATGTATAAAAGAATATGGAAAAATTTAAATGATAACTTGAGCAACATTTTGAAGAGTTAGATTTGCTGTAAGAGGATTGTGACAGAATAGGTAAATGAAAAATAGAATATACATCACAGCCTAATTCACATTCTTTTTACTGGTTACATTTACATTCTACCTGTCTTGATCTTTTGTTTGGAAGAGTCTATAGGGTGATTTTATTAATCTCAACAGAGAAATAGAATTATTTAAGTGGTCAGTGAAAATACATTGAGCTTAACTGACAGATTGATTAGAAGCTGGGGAACTTACAAAAGGAAAGATGAGAAGAGCTGAGCTTTTCTTAGGCTATGCATATGTAGGACAAGTGAGGATTAATTCAGTTTATTGCACCTTTAGTTCTGTTTTCTTTTACTTGAACAGCTGACTACTCTTTCATCCCTTCAGTGTTATCTTCTCTCATCAGTCCTCCACTCCTCTGGCAGTTATCTTTCTAGAATGCAAATCAGATCTGACAGTCAGTTCAGTTCCATTCAATTCAGTCACTCAGTCGTGTCCGACCATGGACTGCAGCATGCCAGGCCTCCCTGTCCATCGCCAACTCCCAGAGTTTACTCAGACTCATGTCCATTGAGTTGGTGATGCTATCCAACCATCTCATCCTCTGTCATCCCCTTCTACTTCCACCTCAATCTTTCCCAACATCTTTGCAAATAAGTCAGTTCTTCACATCAGGTGGCCAAAGTACTGGAGTTTCAGCTTCAGCATCAGTCCTTACAATGAATATTCAGGACTGATTTCCTTTAGGACGGACTGGTTGGATCTCCTTGCAGTCCAAGGGACTCTCAAGAGTCTTCTCCAATACCACAGTTCAAAAGCATCAATTTTTCGGCACTCAACTTTCTTTATAGTCCAAATCTTATATACATGACTACTGGAAAAACCATAGCTTTGACTAGATGGACCTTTGTTGCCAAAGTAATGTCTCTGCTTTTCAATATGCTGTCTAGGTTGGCCATAACTTTTCTTCCAAGGAGCAAGCCTCTTTTAATTTCATGGCTGCAGTCATCATCTGCAGTGATTTTGGAGCCACCCAAAATAGTCTGCCATTGTTTTCCTCATCTATTTGTGATGAAGTGATGGGACCAGATGTCATGATCTTAGTTTTCTGAATGTTGAGCTTTAAGCCAACTTTTTCATGCTCCTCTTTCACTTTCATCAAGAGGCTCTTTAGTTCTTTTTCACTTTCTGCCATAAGGATGGTGTCATCTGCATATCTGAGGTTATTGATATTTCTCCCGGCAGTCTTGATTCCAGCTTGTGCTTCATCCAGCCCAGCATTTCTTATGATGTACTCTGCATATAAGTTAAATAAGCAGGGTGACAATATATAGCCTTGACATATCAGCCAGATCTGACAATGCTGCTGCTGCTGCTGCTGCTGCTGCTGCTGCGTCGCTTCAGTCGTGTCCGACTCTGTGCGACCCCATAGACGGCAGTCCACCAGGCTCCCCCGTCCCTGGGATTCTCCAGGCAAGAATACTGGAGTGGGGTGCCATTTCTTTCTCCAGTGCAAGAAAGGGAAAAGTGAAAGTGAAGTCGCTCAGTCATGTCCAACTCTTAGCGACCCCATGGATTGCAGCCTACCAGGCTCCTCTGTCCATGGGATTTTCCAGGCAAGAGTACTGGAGTGGGGTGCCATTGCCTTCTCCGGATCTGACAATACTACTGTCTAAATCCCTAAAACACCATCTGATCAGCTGTAGGAGCTACAGAATCATACTTTGCTCACTGTAACCAGTTCAGCCTTTTTTTCTAGCATAAACCCTTCAACTCTCTCAGCTCCTCACTTGATATTGCAACCACATAAAATTCTGCCACTTTCCAGGCCTGCTTTGTCTTGTCTGTCTACCTCTGTACATACTCTCTTTCTGACCTGGAATACCCTTTTCTTGCTGTATTCTGCCCAAATTCTAATTTTTTTGCAAGAGTCACTTCTTTCCTGAAGCCTTCCTAGCCTCATCCGTTAGTCATGTTTCTCTTCTTTATCCCTGGTACACATTGACTAGTTCATATTATATAGTATTTTGTTTCTTTCCTCAGAGTATAGTAAAAACTCCTGTCATTGATTTTGCATATTTAGCACAATGTCAAGTGAAATAAATACAATAAATACTTGTTGAATATTAGGAAAGGTAAGATGGAATGAAACCAGCATTTTGAGTACCTCTTTGCTACTTGTTTTTCTGAACAATTTACCATTCAGATTACTTTTTATATGGTTAATGAAGGATAAAAATGGTCATACTTTAACCATTGCTGTTTGGTTTCCTGCCAGCTAGGGCTATCATCTCTCAACTCCATCCCTGCCCTATTCTACTCCATTGCAAAGATACAAAACTTACGAACCATGAATGCCAGACCCCATTGCTAAAGCAAGTTCTCTGTCAGGTACCATCAAAGGAAGGCAGTGGTGAAAGATGGGAGGGTGAGAGGAAAGAAGCAACTATTTATTTGCTTTTATTGGATGGGGTACTTCAACATGCAGCATCTCTGTCTGTACTTCTGTGGAGTAATATGGGTTCCACTGAACAATAACAGAACAGTCCCAGAGGCTACTGCGGCAGTGTTTCCAGGAGTTGAGCAATGATCTCAGGCTTGCAGGTCTCAGTCCAGGGTGGTAGTGCCCTGACTTTGATCTGAACCCCAGTTTTTGCTGTGTGCCTTTGGTTATGCTCCCTTCTCCCATTTTTTCTTCTAACCTGTTCAACATCTATATAATCAATTCCCTGATCTATGTTTGAAATACCTAGAATATTTTCATCCTAGTGAATAATAATAAAAAATGGTCTCAGAAAAGAGATTTCAAAGATGAAAATTTACTTAACTGATTGGGATTAAACACAGTAGGGTCTTACTCTCAACTGAGAAGTGCCCTGGCATACCCTGTTAGTTACTCAGATTATCAACCTTCTTACTGAAAGTATTCTCTAAAATCAAAGCTTTGGGAAATCAAATGGAAGTTTTAATTGACTATTATGATGGGGAAAATGTCTCCTGGGATTCTCAGGGGAGTTGGGTGCTTTTGACTGCATAGAAAAATTTTAGAAAGGAAATGATGAGTTGAGGGCTTTAAAGTCTCAATTCAGGTATGGTGAGAGAAACAGAGCTCCATGTTGGTCCACTAAGATTGTCTTCCTCATTGTTGCAGTTCTTCTGCAGCTGAAAGTAAGACCCCAAATTTGACCCTGAGATTTGTAGTATTACACATTAAGTTGAAGTCACAGCCTCCCAAGCTTAGTGATGTAAGATAAGAATTGATTAAGTAGACATGGGATCATGAGAATTGATATGAATATACTTAGATAGACTCAGATGAATCTGAGTTTTAAACCTTAGTTTTCTCTATGCTTCACTTGCAATTTCACCCATCCTTTATTGTGGAGCCAGCCCCTCCTTGTATCTCTGATGGGATTAATTTTCTCAGCTTAATTTCTCAGCTTAATTTTCTCAGCTTACAGCTTGAAGACTGTATAATGGCCTCTACCTTGCTAGGAAAAAATTGAGGGAGAGGAGTGGATGTATCCTGTGTGACCCACAAGTACTTCCTTTGTTGAGACATTGGGAAATGTATTAGTGAAGGGAGCACTCAAGTTCTGAAAAAATTATGGAATTTTCCCCTATGCTATGATAGCCTTGGAATATGTTATGTGGCACTATTGAAATGGAAAGAAATGAAAGTGTTAGTAGTCTCTCAGTTGTGTACAACTCTTTGCAACCCCCATGAACTGTAGTCTGCCAGGCTCCCCTGTCCATGGAATTCTCCAGGTAAGAGTACTGGAGTGGGTTGCCATTCTCTTCTCCAGGGAATCTTTCTGACCCAGCGATTGAACCCATATCTCCTGCATTGCAGGCAGATTCTTTACTGTCTGAGTTACCAGGGAAGTCCACTGAAATGGGCTCTCATTTAAATGGAATCATGACTTCACTGGTGGCTCAGACGTTAAAGCATCTGCCTAAAATGTGGGAGACTGGGGTTCAATCCCTGGGTTGGGAAGATCTCCTGGAGAAGGAAATGGCAACCCACTCCAGTATTCTTGCCTGGAATATCATCCCATGGACAGAGGAACCTGGTAGACTACAGTCCATGGGTTCGCAAAGAGTTGGACACGACTCGATGACTTCACTTTCACTTTAAATGGAATCATAGTCTCCTTTAGTGACAGAGCCTGTGTGTCTAGGTATAACTGTCAGAGGAAAAGTGGGTACAGTTACTGTAATGGGCAGAAGAGCCAAAGTGACAATCAGAATTTTGTGACCCCAGGGTTGTTATCATTAGTGGTGGCTAAACCTTTAAAGTATACATTTCAGTTCAGTTCAGTCGCTCAGTCGTGTCCGACTCTTTGCGACCTCATGAGCCGCAGCACGCCAGGCCTCCCTGTCCATCACCAACTCCTGGAGTTTAGTCAAACTCATGTCCATTGAGTCGGTGATGCCATCCAACCATTTCATCCTCTGTCGTCCCCTTCTCCTCCTGCCCCTAATCCTTCCCAGCACCAGGGTCTTTTCCAATGAGTCAGCACTTCGCATCAGGTGGCCAAAGTATTGGAGTTTCAGCTTCAACATCCGTCCTTCCAATGTACACCCAGGACTGATCTCCTTTAGGATGGACTGGTTGGATCTCCTTGTAGTCCAAGGGACTCTCAAGAGTCTTCTCCAACACCATAGTTCAAAAGCATCAATTCTTCAGCGCTCAGCTTTCTTCACAGTCTAACTCTCACATCCATACATAACCACTGGAAAAACCATAGCCTTGACTAGACAGACCTTTATTGGCAAAGTAATGTCTCTGCTTTTTAATATGCTGTCTAAGTTGGTCATAACTTTCTTTCCAAGGAGTAAGCGTTTTTTAATTTCATGGCTGCAGTCACCATCTGCAGTGATTTTGGAGCCCAGAAAAATAAAGTCAGCCACTGTTTCCACTGTTTGGCCATCTATCTGCCATGAAGTTACTTAGGGCATAGAAACTGTTGGGTCACATGACCAGAAACCTGAATTCATTCACCATCATGGAGCATCATGGTCTTTTAAATTTCCACACCTAAGCCAGTTCACAAGTCCACAATCCTTAACTAAGATAGGAGAGTTAGATACCTCTGCGAATAAGCTGTTGCTATTGCTATAAATGTATACTGAAGATCTTCCCTCAGGTTATTCCCAGCGGGATCTCAGTTATTTACCAGACTGATTGAACATTATAAAAAAGGATGTTCTCAGCTCTTTTAAGGATTACTAGACATAACCCTTATTTGAAGCTAATCTTATGAGGGAAACAAAACTACTATTGTTTCTAGGAAAATGACACATTGGAAAAATGGTGAACGGATGATGAATGTATTTCCCTGCTTCCCTCTCTAGGTTGAGTTCATCTCACTGTAGTTCCAGGGAGTCTGTGTATCTACCTTGTGGCCATTGTCCTAGTTGTTCAATGTTTACCCTGCAGAATACTATATTGTGTCTGACTCATAGAATGAAGGATATTGTGGGAGGGGGCCAGGTGAAAGTCCTGGAAATGTTCTCCCATCTAGCAGAGTAATCAAAAAGTACTGTGTCACAGGAATTGTAGAGATTGGAGCCATCATGAAATATGTGAGAAATTCAAAAATAGAGATTTTTTTTTTAAATCACATCCTCATTTTACTCACCTTCTTGGCTTGTGCAAAAGGAGAATGGGCCTTGAAAGTTGTTTTATTGTAAGTTTAATCCGGTTGTGCTTTCAACTGCACTACTGTTCCAGATGTGATCTTTTTTGGAGAACTAGTCATCCTCATCTCTAATCCTCAGTATACAGCGATTGATTTTACAAATCCTTCCCCTCCTTATATCTATCAGCCAGGATTACAAGAAGCTGTTTACATTCACCTGGCATGGAAAGCACTATACTGTCAGGGTTATAAACAATCTGCTATCATAATCTAGTACACCTTGAAGTTATTTTTAAAATGAGTAAGTAAGGGCAAAAGATTCATACTTTTCCCATTATTACTGTAAACTTTTAAACCAAAGAGCATTTCATAGCACCAATGAGAGGTGGAAGAGGAAGGTGTTTGTTAATGCTTAAAAAGCAGTATTTATTTGATGGGCTTCAGCTAGAATACTGGTTCTCTTGGGATTAAAAAGTAAGTAAAACTAAACAAAAACAAAAATTTACACAAAGTATAATTCTAATCTCCAGGATATCTTGCCTTCTTACTCTTTTTCTTGTTAGATTAAAAATCAGACATGGTTAACAGTTGTTTTTTTTTGTTTTTTTTTTTTGAGACATAGTAGAATCCTTTGCAATCTGAAGTCTGTGGATGTCACAATGTTTTTAAATCCAATAGATTGCATAGGATTATGCAAGTCAATTAAGTTGAAATATAGTCAACAAAATATTTTAAAATCTCCAGTATAGTAATGTATCTATAGTAATGATAAATAAAAATTAGTATTACTAATAAGTATTTCAGTTTTGGAATTAGTGATGAGTATAACAGTATTTCAAATTATCTCTGATTTCTATTGATCACAGTTAGTCTAATACTATCATCATTTTTTGTCTGCCTTCTTAACAGAGGGAAATTTAAACATTTAGTTAGATGTGAGTGAAAATAAACGTATGATTTCTTTTCCATCCAAATACACGGACCCTCCTCCCCCAATTCCCTCTGTTGAACTTTTTTGGTGGATGATGGAGGGCTACATGAATCTCACTTAAAGAATTTCTCTGAATAGGTTTATATGACACAATGGCTCTGAAAAAAATGAATATTTGTTATCTTTTGAATGTATTTGCTTAATCACATATTTTACTACAATGTTTCATTTACTTTGTAGAGAAATAAAATCATCTAACATAATGGAAAGAGGAGACTAAAATGAGTCTATGTGAATAAGTACTAACTTTTTGGTCAATGAATTACCACATAGTGAATTAACTCCTCTAATACATTAGAGGGTGCCTCATGGACCTTTTGAAGTAAAATTATTTTAAACTTAACGCTCTGTTTTCCTCTATGTTATCAACTGGTTCAAGCTCACGTAGTTGCAATGCTCGCTAGACTGACTGCATAGTATGTAAAATTTTTGTTTCCGAAAGATTGAGTTTTTTCAGTAATCTGCACTAATTGACTGGTGTGAAATCCTTACTAGAGTATTTACAGAAGTATTATTTGTTGTATATTGTTGGCTCACTCAAATAAAACTGCAAAAAATGAAAACAATTGCAATTTGCTCATTATAGTCACAAAATAATTTCTGCATCTTTTCCTTCTTTCTCCACATTTTCAGTCCCAAATTATGACCGTTTAACTAGCATTTGAAAAATTATTATGTTTATTGGATTATTTGCAGGTGGGGCTCTGGGCTTTGGTCTACAAATCAGTGGTTAATTTAATGATGCACTAGTTTATATTTAGCAAAATGAAGCATAACAAGCTCAGCTGAAAAAATGATTCTTGTTTTAACCAGTGATCTTCACACAGCTGTTTAAATACCATATTGTACTTGTTTTTTTCCTCTTTCCTTATTTAGGATGGCACATGGTACTTGTGTAATCTTTGCTTATTTTAAGCCAGCATAAAAGAATGGCTCTTGGCAAATTGGAGGCAATTTGCAAAACTAAGGGATATTCTTATGAATTCAGGCCAAGTTAAATTATTATTGAAGAATACATCTTTTTCCCCAAAATCTCTCCTGAGACTCTTTTTCATTATAATGTTATATTTCAAAGTTTATGACAGAGGAATATTTTTTCAATTGTTCCACATAATTTTCTTTCTTTTGTATGATGATACCATTAAAATAAGATTGGCCAGGAAGAGTCCAATTTTTTAAAATTGTAATGGTGCCCTTTTTGTGTTATCAATTTTATGTTTTTTTGTCTAGAAGTAACTGTGGCTCTTTGTATACAGATGTAAATGATGACTCAAAACATAACATAACAGAACATAACGTAGATGGAAATTTAAAATAATTTTCTATGACTGTTTTCTTTTTCTTTTTCTTTTTTTTCCACTACTGGCTCATCCTCACTGCTTGTTGGATCCAGCCCCCAACTACTACACCACCACTAAAAATCAGTTCCTTTCCTGTGACATCTGTATGATGTGTACCAAATGATGCTTTCTCATAAGATTTCCTTATTTTGTTTGCCCTTATTTTTTATGTAACTTCCATTTTTTCATGAAATGTGTCGTATTTTCCAAGGTTCCATTTTTTCACAGTATCTTGTGAAGTAGGACACTGTGCCATGTCTACATCTTATATCTGCCTTTTTATGTGAAACTCTTTGCTGTGTATTTACTGACTTAAACATATGATCTTGTAGACAGTGATCACAACTGAGGTTGGAAAGACAAGGAATAGAGATACAGAACGTAGTTACAACTTAGAAGACTGTGTTGATGTACACCAGTGTAATTGTTCTACTTAGTAAAACAACTCAGTCCCCATTTCTGTTTCTTAGAATGTTTGGTATTGCTTAAAATGTTCAAGTATATTCTATATATTTCTTCTGGAGTCTCTGGATATCAGATCTGATTTTGATTGGTTGTACTCTTTTTTATTTGCTGAAAAGTAAAGAATCCGCCTACAGTGCAGGAGACCCAGGTTCCATCCCTGGGTTGGGACAATCCCCTGGGGAAGAGAATGGCTACCCACTTCAGTATTCTTGCCTGGAGAATTCCATGGGCAGAGGAGCCTGGCAGACTACAGTCTGTGGATTGCAAAGAGTCAGACACAAATGAGCAACTAATACTTTCACTCTTCACTTGTCTTATTACTAGATTTAGATCTAACAGCTAGAAACACTGTCCCAAGAACTGATATACCAATAAAAGTTGTACTGCTCTGGGTTTTTAAAGGAAGTTAGAAATGCAATGAGAACATGTAGGAAATAGCTGTAAGAAATGAATTTGTCAAAGAGTAAAGGTAAGCTGTGTAAATTATGAGAGTGGGTAAAACTTAAGAGACTTGTGACTTGATAGTTATTTTTTAATTAATAAACAATATTTTATGTATAGTTATATTTTATAGTAATGTTCCTACCAAGTTAGACTTTATGTATAGTGTGTATAACTTGAGAAAATGAGTATTACTCTGGGGCCTTCTATATTTTTACCTTCTGTGAGGTAGATAATTAAAGCTTTTCCTAAGTGATTTTTCTTTTTTTTAAACAGAATATGGCATATATGAACATGTTTTGGGTAACATTAAGGATTAAAATACTAAAGTGAATTTAGAAAGAATGGAACCAAAGATCAAAACTCAGTGACCAAAAGTAAAAGTAAATGCTGTTGAAATCAGAATAAAACACCAAATAGTAACATATATGATATAGCTCTCAGCCAAATAAACAAATGTTTAAAAATATTAAACTCTTTAAATTGTGAGATATATCAATAAAATACTTTTTTATGGTTAAACATTATAATGTATTAAGTTTTTGTAACATAGTTTAAGATGATGAGTATATGCTATTTCTTTTTCTTTTTTGAGTTTTCCATCTTATTCACATGTGAAAAATGGACTGAAATGATAAACTAAGAACTAAATGAACAATGTTTTTAAAAAAATACTTCTTACAATTAATCAGTTCTTTAAATACCAGAAAAGCTCTTTTAATAATGAGTGATCAATTCCATGAACATATATTTTGAAAGTATAATGCTAATGTATACTGATAATTCATACAATTTTTCCTTCCATCTTGCTGAAGGTAGCAAGCTTGTAATCCTGCTAACTTCATTTTCATTAATTCAGCCTGAGGGATAAAAGTTAGACATCAGCAAATTGGTGGAGTAAATTGGTCCAGAGCTTTGATCATTACTCCCTGAAATAAAAGTTGGAAGCGTTCAACATCCAATGTGACTATTGTTTAGCACAGGGGTTTCCAGCCTCCAGGATCTAATGCCTGATGATCTGAGGTGGAGCTGATGCAATAATAATAGAAATAATGTACGCAATAAATAAAATATACTTGAATCATCCCCAAATTGCTCCCCCCACCTCAGTCCATGGAAAATTGTATTCTGTGAAATCAGAGACCACTGATTAAAGGCATAGTCTAAAAAAAATAGCCGGATGATTGTGAGTTCCACTTAACCATGGAAGACTTATAGCAAAAGGGTGATAGACTGTATTTTGCTTGCCTTTTTCTTTCCATTTGCTTTCATGAGATTGTAGATTCTGATCTTATTGAGCCACCTTAAAACTAAATTAGTAACAGACTTTGGCAGTTAATTGTGCTTTGTCCAGTTCCCCAAAATTCACATCAAAATCACTTCAAACAACTGAGAAATCATGCATGCTAAGTCGCTTCAGTCATGTCTGACTCTGTGTGACCCTATGAACTACAGTCTTCCAGGCTCCTCTGTCCATGGGATTCTCCAGGCAAGAGTACTGGAGTGGATTGCCATTGCCATCCTTCAGGGGGTCTTTCTGACCCAGGGATCGAACCCACAGTACAAACATGTACTGTGTACAGGGTACAGTATTGGCTTTTGAAGGATATGTAGGAGTTCAGCATGTAGAAGAGAGGGAAAGGGAGCCTTGTGCCATTATGTGAACTGGTTTAAGAGATGTTAAAAGAATTTTAAGTAGAATATTAATACCAATTTGTGATCTGATAGATTCTCTGAAGATGGAGTCATATGGACTATGGAGTCATACGGGGTCTCTGAATATGGAGTACCTGAAATTGCCTCTGAAAATTTTAGATCAATTATTATAACTACATTTCAGTCCCTTTGCTAGTTTGGGTACAAAGACGAGTCAAGTATATTTTTTGCCTTCTCCCAACTCTCATGTTGAATTGGGAAAGATAAATAATGCAAAACAAACCACAGCTCAGTGTGGTAAGTGCTGCAGTACTGTTAGAAACAAAGTCCTGTGGGACAATTCTAGGTCACTTACCTTTTCTTTTTGTAAATTTGCTTCTCTCAATGGGTATTTTAAATGTCTTTTCATCACTGAAAATCAACATCGTTGAAGTAAAATTATATAAAATCCAATGCACCCTTTTAAAAAAAGAGGTGAAAGATATGTAAGAATATTTTTGCTGGCGAAGAATGGGTGATGTAATGTTATTCTTTGTAAGGAAAAGATTTGAATTTGGTAAGGCCCAAATTTGGCTTCCTCTGCTTAGATTTTTTATAACATTGAAAGTAGGCCTGTATTTCAGAAACAGGCCTTTTGCTTAGAAGGAAGTTTGGGGGCATTGAATTGAAGGATACTTTGTAGCAAGAATAGCAATCTCTGTAATTTTTACTGAGAGGAATAAAATAAAAAGTTCTATTTTTTATGCTAGTTTTAAAACAGTAAAGGGAAAAATATTTTAAAAAGGTGTGTCAATTATGAAAAGACATTAGTTCTAGGAGTATCAAAGGAATCAACAATAGAACACTTTCAGGTTTTCCAAATCATTAGGTAGGCCGAAGATTAAATGTAGTATTTGTCTATATATGCCTCTTCATGTATGCGATCCCTGTAATTGAGTTATACTCCAGAGATTGGCTTTGCCACATTATTTTATCAGAAGAGCCCATCTTTATAGCACCTGTAGTCTCTTCTCTGAATTAAAGAGGAAGAAACTCCATCCCAGTATCATCAATATGATTCCCTATAGAAAAATGAGAAGATTTTAAATCCTTCTAAAAATGTGTTCATGCTAATGCCAGTCAAGTCAGATCTGTGCTGCTGCCGCCGCCGCCGCCGCCGCCGCCGCCGCCGCCGCCGCCGCCGCCGCCGCCGCCGCTGCTGCTGCTAAGTCGCTTTAGTCGTGTCCGACTCTGCGACCCCATAGACGGCAGTCCACCAGGCTCCACCGTCCCTGGGATTCTTCAGGCAAGAATACTGGAGTGGGTTGCCATTTCCTTCTCCAATGCATGAAAGTGAAAAGTGAAAGTGAAGTCTCTCAGTCATGTCCAACTCTTCACTACCCCTTGGACTGCAGCCTACCAGGCTCCTCTGTCCATGGGATTTTCCAGGCAAGAGTACTGGAGTGGGGTGCCATTGCCTTCTCCGCAGATCTGTGCTAGAATTTTTAAATGATTGTTTCGTATTCAAATTATAGACATGCACTTTGAAAAATTTTGGAATGTTAAATAAAATGAAGAAGAAAAAGAAAAGATAGTCACTACATGCATTTTGATCTAAGTCAGTTTCATTAATTAAATAAGAGTATCAATCCATGAAAATTGGCATACTCTTTTATTATACTTCATGATATTTAGAGATCTATTTCAGCTTTATTGACTATGCTAAAGCCTTTGACTGTGTGGATCACAATAAATTGTGGAAAATTCTTAAAGCGATGGGAATAGCAGACCACCTGACCTGCCTCTTTAGAAACCTGTGTTCAGGTCAGGAAGCAACAGTTAGAACTCAACATGGAACAACAGACTGGTTCCAAATAGGAAAAGGAGTACATTAAGGCTGTATATTGTCACTCTGCTTATTTAACTTATATGCAGAGTACATCATGAGAAATGCTGCGCTGGAAGAAGCACAAGCTGGTATCAAGATTGCCAGGAGAAATATCAGTAACCTCAGATATGCAGATGATACCACCCTTATGGCAGAAAGTGAAGAAGAACTAAAGAGCCTCTTGATGAAAATGAAAGAGGAGAGTGGGAAAAAAAAAAAAAAGAAAGAGGAGCATGAAAAAGTTGGCTTAAAGCTCAACATTCAGAAAACTAAGATCATGGCATCCGGTCCCATCACTTCATGGCAAATAGATGGGGAAACAGTGGAAACAGTGTCAGACTGTATTTTTCTGGGCTCCAAAATCCCCGCAGATGATGATTGCAGCCATGAAATTAAAAGACACTTACTCCTTGGAAGGAAAGTTATGACCAATTTAGACAGCATATTAAAAAGCAGAGACATTACTTTGCCAACAAAGGTCAATCTAGTCAAGGCTATGGTTTTTCCAGTAGGCATGTATGGATGTGAGAGTTGGACTGTGAAGAAAGCTGAGTGCTGAAGAATTGATGCTTTTGAACTGTGGTGTTGGAGAAGACTCTTGAGAGTCCCTTGGACTGCAAGGAGATCCACCCAGTCCATCCTAAAGGAGATCAGTCCTGGGTTTTCATTGGAAGGACTGATGTTGAAGCTGAAACTCTAATACTTTGGCCACCTGATGCGAAGAGCTGACTCATTGGAAAAGACCCTGATGCTGGGAAAGATTGAGGGCAGGAGGAGAAAGGGATGACAGAGGATGAAATGGTTGGATGGCATCACCGACTCAATGGACACGAGTTTGGGTAAACTCTGGGAGTTGGTGATAGACAGGGACGCCTGGCATGCCTGCGGTTCATGGGGTTTCAAAGAGTCGGACACGACTGAGCAGCTGAACTGAGCTGAAATGATGCCCGAAAGTTTTGATGCTTGTAGAAGGTATCTACTATCCTCTTTCCTATCTTACTCTTTCTTTCACCACTTTTCCCCAGAAGCTGCTTCATAAATTCTCAAGTACCTTTTGTATAAAACATTGCAGGTGGACACCAATGGAATGGAGACCTCATCCAGGGTAGTGGCAGTCTTAGGAGGCTATTGTTTCATGGACCTAGTTCTCAGCTTTGTCCTGAAAGTTGATGCTTCAGTGTCTGCAAGTTCGTCAGTCTTTATGAGCTATATCCACCGAATAAATTAGTAAACATGCATTTAATAATTTTAAAATTAATTTGTCATTCTAGTTTAACCCTAAGGGCGTGGGTTTTTTAAAGACCTGAAATTATTTTATACGGTTCTAAGTTGCTGCCAAAATACCAATTCTTTTCCAATAATCTGTCCCTCTTCTTTGTTTAATCATACTCTGATTTTTTTTTTTTTCCATAACCAACTTCCCACTCCCCTTCTCTCCCACCCTGCCCTCTCTGGAGACCCCATTTCATAGCACAACTGAGGAAAACAACCTCCCAGAGTAGAACAATTTTTTTTTGTTGTATTCTTATAGTTGTCATGGAGTTTTCTCTTCTACTTCCTTTCACAGCTAACATCTGCAATATAAAGACACCTCTTTCCTCAACAGAAGACTCTCTCTTAGTCATACTTTCAAACTCTTATTTCTGGGGCTTTCCTTTTATGGATGTCATGTAGATCATTGTTCTTAGATTACTTTTTTTTTTTTTAAGGAAAAATAGGAAGGGTCATGTTTAAGCTTTTTTATATGGTCCTTCTCTCATGCTTTTTAAAGTTACATGTACATTATTTTGATTTTGGATATTGATGGCCAGATAGTTTGTTCTACTGTTTCCTGATCTTTTTTTCCAAAAATATACATGTATCCTTTATATATTATACTGTAAAATATTGAATAAAGTATGCATTTAAAATTTATACATCTATGCACAAGTGTATGTGTGTGTATATATGCGTTTGTGTATGTATATAAAGGTATATGTATTTTGGCTCACAATATGCAAATGACTGAACATTACATTTTGATTCTTCCCAATTTATTCTCAGGGCCTGAATTTCATTTCTATTTGTGACACAATATGTCCTCTGTCCATGGAATTCTCCAGGCAAGGATACTGGAGTGGGTTGTCATTCTCTTCTCCAGAGTGTTTTTCTCTTTCTCCACCCTACCACCCTGAGTATGTTTTTGCTTTGGAAAAAGCTATCTCCATAAATTCTGTGGCATTTATTTTCTGTAATAGCTTTAGCTGCACATTTTATTTGGACATTGATTTCTCATCATATGACAGAAATGGCAAGGTTAGCATTTCAGGAGAGCTCCTCTCCTGTTAACAATATCTTCATCCTCTCATTAGTTTAATTCATGATAATATCCAGACAAGCTTTGACCATTAAATCCTTTTAGGCAGCTGCTGCTGCTGCTGCTGCTGCTAAGTCGCTTCAGTCGTGTCCGACTCTGTGCGACCCCATAGACGGCAGCCCATCAGGCTCCGCCGTCCTTGGGATTCCCCAGGCAAGAATACTGGAGTGGATTGCCATTTCCTTCTCCAGTGCATGAAAGGGAAAAGTGAAAGTGAAGTCGCTCAGCCGTGTCCGACTCTTAGCGACCCCATGGACTGTAGCCTACCAGGCTCCTCCGTCCATGGGATTTTCCAGGCAAGAGTACTGGAGTGGGGTGCCATTGCCTTCTCCGTTTTAGGCAGCAGAGTTTCCCAAAGGCCATTCTTTGTTTTTGAATAACAAGTTTCTTCAATTCATTTTAATATATGAAGTTAATACTGTATGGGAATTCATTTTCTTCCTGATGCAATGAACTTTCCATTAATGTCTGAGGTTAACTTTTAAGTTTTTTTTTTTTCTTACATAGCTGCTTATTAGAGTATCCAACAGAATGTTTTATTCTCTTCTGACTAAATCTGTTTTGGGGGGGGATTGTGGTTTTTATAGCTGTTCCCTCACCCCTATTCCTTCTATCACACCTTTTTCCTTTATTGCATGGAAAATGATGAGGCCTCGTCAAAAGCCATTTATGAGGAACCCTTGGGAAGGTGCTGAGATTGATTTATTGTGAGTACTCTTGCCTGGAAAATCCCATGGACGGAGGAGCCTGGTAGGCTACAGTCCATGGGGTCGCGAAGAGTCGGACACGACTGAGCGACTTCACTTTCACTTTTCCCTTTCATGCACTGGAGAGGGAAATGGCAACCCACTCCAGTATTCTTGCCTGGAGAATCCCAGGGATGGGGGAGCCTGGTGGGCTGCCGTCTATGGGGTCGCACAGAGTCGGACATGACTGAAGTGACTTAGCAGCACTTTTTAAAAAAATTCTCAGATTTGAGAAGCCCATATCTTTGGGAAGCTTAATATTCAAAAACTGTCTACCCAGATCTGAAAGATTGCTTTTGTTATGCCATTATTATTTCTGACACAGGGATCAAGTATAGTTGTAAAGAACAGGAGAATCAAATGTAAGTTATTTCTTCCCCAAATTAGAAAGGAGTCTCATAGAATAAAATACAGGATATCCTAACTTTGCATAGTCACAATCATAGAATTGAAATCCCCAAGCACTTTCTAGAGATAAGGAAAGACATTGCAGAAATAAATAATAGATATTGGCTGCTTCCAAACAGTGAGTATGTGCAAGTACATAGAGGTTTGCTTTACGAAGCTGAGCTTTTTAATTTTTTCAGCCAGAGATTCTTTGCTGTGAATCTGTGTCATTTCTGTTGAAGGAAAGATTGAGGACATATTCATACTTCAGGTTGCTAATATTTACGGAAGTAATTTATAAATAGTAAATGTTTTAATTTTTCAGATTTCTATAGTTTGCTTAAGGGAGAAAAAGCAGTACTTTGAGGATGCTTAGTGAGGAGCAGAGCAAGGCAATCAAAGCAGAAAATGTTTACTTAGAAATGCATTTGGGCTTTTTAAAGTTTATGTCTGGTTTCAAATTTTGAAGCTGGTTTCAAAAGTTGAATTGTTTCAGATTTCCAAATGATGTTTATATAAGGACATCTTTAGAAGACAGTATAGTCAGCTCTCTTAAGGTTGTTAAGATCCAATTAAGTTTGAAGGGGAAATTTAGTGAATGCTTTATCTGGGGTTTAGGTCACTGGAGTCGAGTGAAAAGCTAGAGATGTGGCAGCCCTGTAATTATCCCACAAGTGAGTCACACTGAAGAAATTCTCTTAAAATTTGTTCTGTGTCATACCCTTTCCTGAGATAGCAATATTTTTCCTTGGAACTAGAACTAGAAGTAATCAAATAAAAGGTGCTAAGTAATAAAGATTTTGGCAATTGTCATAATCTCTATCAGAGAAGCCATACAGAAAAAAAAAACAAAAACAGTCTTTAATTCACTTCTTTTTTTAGTATCATGACTAAGCGCATAAACAGCCTGAGCTGAATCTTTGCACTGCCGTTTCAAATGAAGGGTAACCTTGGTTAGATAGTCAATGTGTCTGTGCCTTAGTTTTCTCACTTATAAAATGAGGACAATAATAACACCTTCTAGGATATTGTCAGAACTGAATGACCATATGTACATATGGGTTTTTAAGGGAGGTGGTAAGTTAAGAACTGATGACAAAAAAAAAAAATATGATGAAAATTTGGGGAAGAGCATTCTGGTAAAGTTTCTAAGATGTACTCAGAAAACAAAGAGCAGACCGATGGTGGAGTGAATAGCAGCCTGGGCATGAGCAATATAAGGTACAAAGTGAAAAGCTGCATGGGATCTGGTTTTGTAAGGTTCTGTGAGTCTAGATAAGGACTTAGGATTTCATTTTTCTGTGCAACAGGGAGCTCTTGGAAATTTGGTTTTTAAGTAGAAGACTGGCATGACCTATTTTTTTTATAACTATTTTCATTAAGTCTTACTATAACCAGAACAGTGACACATAACTAAGTGGTACTGAATATGGACCCAAGAAAAAGACCCGCAGAGAATTTTGACAAATTGAACTTAACAAAAGGGCAAAAGCAACTCAATGGGGGAAGGATAACCATTTCAACAAATGATAATGGGGCAACTGGCCATTCACAGATAAAATAATGAAATTGACTTGAAACTCATAGTGTAAATAAAGTTAACTCCAAAAGAATCACTTGCACTTAAATGACAGACATAAAAGTAAAAGAGTTTTAGAAAAAATAACAGGATGAGATTTTTATGATCTAGGGCTAGATAAAGAGTTACTAGGCTGTATTACCAAAAGCACAATCCACAGAAGGATAAGTCAATAAATTTGATCTCATTTGTTCTATGAAAGACCTGTATAAGAGAATAAAAAGATAAGTTATAGACTAGGAGAAAATTTTTACAAGAGACTTAACTTGGCAAAAAAACTGGTGTCTAAAGTATGTAAATAACTCAAAATGTAGCTTATAAACCAAGCAGTCCAATTAGGAAATGGGCAAAAAACTTGAAGAAACATTTCATCACAGAGCAAATAAATACTTGAAAAGAGGTGCTTTTCTCTAATGGCATCATTTTCCATTAGGGAAAAGTAAATTATTGATAAAACCACAGTAAGTTAATACTGTACACCTGTCGCAATGACTGAATTACAAAAGAACACCAAATACCACTGAGGATGTGAGGAAACTGCATCCCTCACACATTGCTGGGGAGGAATATAAACTGTTGCAGCCGCTCTGGAAACAGTGCAGTGATTTCTTATGACTCTAAACAGCAGTTACTGTATGACCCAGCAAAAGCACTCTTAGACATTAATCCCAGGGAAAATGACAACTTATGTTCATACGGAAACCTGTACATGAATGTCCCAGCCCAAACTGGAAATAGTCCGGGTATTCTTCAAAGGTGAAGTGTTAAATGATGACACATGTGTACCATGGAATCCTATTCAGCAACAAAAATGAATGATACATGAAACAACTGGGCTGAGTCTTCAGGCAGTTATTCTGAGTGAAAGAAACCAATCCCCAAAGGTCACATATCGAATGATTCCATTTATAGAACTGTCTTGAAAAGACAGAGGTAGGAAGTGGAGAACATTAATGGTTGCCAGGGGTCAGTACCAGGGGTTGGGGGTAGGAAGAGGAAGGAGGTGATTATGTCTGTGAATGGAGAACAGGAGGGATCCATGTAGCAGTGGAATCCTGCTATATCTTGTCTGTATCAGTGTGAGCTTCTTGGTTGTAAATTTGTGCTACAGTTGTGAATTTGTGCTACAGTTTATGAATTTGAGCTAGTTTTGTTAAGTGCTTCCCTGGTGGTTCAGATGGTAAAGTATCTACCTACAGTGCAGGAGACTTGCGTTCGACCCCTGGAAGAGGAAATGACAACCCACTCCAGCATCCTTGCCTGGAGAATTCCATAGACAGAGGAGCCTGGAGGGCTATAGTCCACTGAGTCACAAAGAGGCGAACACAACTGCGTGACTAATACTTTTACTTTCACTTTAGCAAGATATTACCAATGAGAGAAACTGGACAGAGGGTACATGGCATCTATCTGTATTATTTCTTACAACTGCATATGAATCTACAATTGTTTCAAAATAAGTTTAATTAAAGAAAACCCCCATTATTTCAGCTGATCACTAGAGAATGTATGCCCTCCAGCCCGTTATTCTGATTTAACTGCTCAGAAACAGGATATTTGTCTTGTACTTTTAGGACGGCTTTCAGGTGATCCTATATGCAAACAGGATGCAGGAGCTCTGCACAGCTGTACATTAATCTCCCTGGGCTTTGCATGAAGGATGTTACTCATGCCTTCTTTAGGTTGTGATACCTACAATTTGACTTTACATGTCTGTGACCTGATCCTGGGGGACCTGTGTCACTCTCTCAGCTGAGACCACCATCTGAGAATACTTAAGTTGCATGTATATATGTATATACACACACACACATATATATATCTACATATATCTTAATATTTTACTCTTCAAAGTACATTTTACTGTTTTTTCCAGGGTCCATTCAGCTTTTATTTCAGACACCTCAACACCTGTTGAGGTCTTTTCATAGCTTGTAGTTACTGTAATTTTGTCGGCAAGGATGCAGGAACTGCTTATTTATACTTGCAGATTGCTCTTCATCCTTTTGTTGCCACTTCTCTTGAATATGGGCTCTGGCTGGCAGTAAAATCCTGTGTGTAAACACAACTCATGCAAGTCTTTTTGCATGGTAGTTGCAGGAATCTATTTAAAAACAATAGCAGCATTTGATTCAAATTTGGAGTTCCTCTTTTGAGTGCCTGCTGCTTATGATCAGACACCACAGTAAACTTACTTTATAAGTTTTATGCTTTTTCATGAGAACCGCTTTATCTTGTCTTTTTACAGTAATAGAATCATACATTTCATTTTTCTTTGCTTCAGCTACACTTTTAAAGAATATTCTGGCAAAACCCCACTGATAGTACGTTTGTATTTGCTCCTGGACTTGCCAGACTCTTGATTTTATATCGGCCACTTAATTCGCTGTTGCATTTTTAAGTTTATTTATTTAATGTGGAGTTCAGAATGCTTACCACATAGTAGGTATCCAGTGATTGTTATTAAATAAGATTGACAACTACTTAAGGGTTCCTGCTGTGTATGAGCACTGTAGACAGTTCTGTCTGCAAATAGCTTTCAATTTTGTGGTGAGATATATAAATATAGAAAATGATCAATGGGACAGAGCTGAGAACCTGCAAATAGACCCACACCAATATGTCCAACTAATTTTTTTTTTAATAAACTTTATTTTCTAGTACAGGTTTAGGTTCACAACAAAATTGAGCAGAAAGTAGAAAGAATACCGACACATTTTCTCCTTCCCTTCCCTGGCTCCCAAAGCCTCCCCTGCTATCAACATCCCCTACCAGAGTGGTACATGTTACCATCAACGAACCCACACTGACACATTGTTATTAAACAGTGTCCATAGTTTACCTTAGGGTTTACTGTTGGAGTTGTATGTTCTATGGATTTTGAAATATGTATGCTGACATATTTCCACCACTGCAGTATCATACAGAACAGTTTCTCTGCCCTACGATCTCTTTGCTATGCTATTCATTCCTCTCTCCCCACAGCTACTCACAAATACTGATTGTTTTACATCTTCATAGTTTAACCTTTTCCAAAGTGTCATACAGTTGGTATCATAAAATATGTAGCTTTTCAAATTGGTTTCTTTCACTTACTAATATGCATGAGTTTCCCCCATATCTTTTCATGGCTTGATAGTTCATATTCCATTGTATGGACGTACAGATTATTCCCCCACTTATCTATTGAAAGATACCTTGCTTGCTTCCAAGCTCTGGAAATTATGAATAAAAATGCTATAAACTTAAAAAGGAAATGATTCAAAACTTGTTAGAACATTCCACTTGTTGAAATGATGGAAACTCTTTCAAATTTACTTGGCACTCATGTGTGTATGTGTGTGTTTGTATTGAATTGTACACTAGCTTGATGCCTTCTATTTCTTCTTTGTCTCTCATCCTCTTGATAAAGTAGAGGCCTGATGTTTATGGCTCTGGTGATTCAGCACAAACAGTGGAAATCTGTAGACTGTTCTTTAATCAAGTATGGTCCAAATAATTTTCCATTTTGATTGTACTTTTTCCCCCCTTTATTCCTGTAAGTGTATAGAATTTGTTTGCTCATGGCAATTCTTATTATTGCTCAGTGCATACCCTCTATTTTATTTTAATTACTTTTTTCTATTGCCTGCATTCCTGACACTCCACTGTAAGTATCCATGTATTTAGTGGTTGTCCTTACAGTTTGCTTTCCCTCAGCTTATTTTGATATATATGTATCCTTGAAAAAGGATTATACTGTTTTTGTTTCATTGTATTTACTTATTGTTAACAAACACATAGCACTTTTAATATCTCAGATACCAATTTAATCTTTTTCCAACATGAATTTATTTAATGTTTACAATAACCCTGTGAGTTAGATGTTTTTATTGCTGTTGTCACAAAAGGTTAACTAATGCCCCACGAGTACATAACTCACATGTGGGGTCAGGGCCTCAGCTTGGTTCGTCTGGCGCTAGAGTTCACACCTTTAACCACTACAGTAACCTGCCCCTCTAGTCATACAAGGTGTTGTGCTGTGAATCTCACTTGGTTCTTTCCATGTTGCCATTTGTACTTCAAATTCATGACCTTTAGTTGCTACTTGATATTCTGTTACGAGCATATACTACATTTAAAACATCAAGTTTTCTGAGGTAATATACACTGTGTAATAATTTCATTTAAAATACATAGTTTACTGAGTTTAAACACATGAATATATCCCTATAACCAACACCACAATCAATATATACAATGTTTCCTTCACCCCCAGAGATACCCTGATACCCTTTCCCACTCAGTCCTACCCATGGCCCAAGAAAACATCGATCTTTGTGTCACAACGCGTTCATTTTTCCTGTATTACATTTTTCAGTTCAGTCGCTCAGTCGTGTCCGACTCTTTGCGACCCCATGAACCACAGCACACCAGGCCTCCCTGTCTATCACCAGCTCCTGGAATCCACCCAAACCCATGTCCATTGAGTCAATGATGCCATCCAACCATCTCATCCTCTGTCGCCCCCTTCTCCTCCAGCCCTCAATCTTTACCAGCATCAGGGTCTTTTCCAATGAGTCAGCTCTTCATATGAGGTGGCCAAAGTATTGGAGTTTCAGCTTCAACATCAGTCCTTCCAATGAATATTCAGGACTGATTTCCTTTAGGATGGACTGGTTGGATCTCTTTGCAGTCCAAGGGACTCTCAAGAGTCTTCTCCAACACCACAGCTTAAAAGCATCAATTCTTCCGGGCTGAGCTTTCTTTATAGTCCAATTCTCACATCCATACATGACCACTGGAAAAACCATAGCCTTGACTATGACCTTTACATTTTTTATAGATGGAATTATATTGTAGATACAGTTTGCTTTTGGCTTTTGTTGTTGTTCAGCATATTTTGAGATTCATTCTTACTGTTGCTTGAGTTGGCAGTTCACTTTTTTATTTTAGTGCAGTTTTACATTGAATAGATATGCCATAATTTGTTTATCTGTTCATCTGTTGATGGACATTTGGGTTTATTCCGGTTTTTGGCAAGAATGAGTGAAGCTGGCACAAAAATGTATGTGTAAGTCTTTGTAGTAATATATGTTTTCATTTCTCTTAGGCAAATACCTAGGAACAAACTTTCTGGGTCTTGTGATAGGTATATATTTAACATTATAAAAAATTGTTAAAATGTTTTACAAAGTTTTTGTGTCATTTTGCACTTTTACTAGTGAGTAAGAATTCAGTTTCCTTTACATTCTTGACAACTCATGGTATTGTCAGCCTTTTTCAGCTTTTTATTTTGAGATAATTATAGAGTTATAATTGCAAAAATAACACAGAAGGTCCTTTGTATGTCAGCTTTACATAAACTACTTTCTGTGTAATTTCTATGTATTTCTATGGGATTTCTATATGATTAGATTCATGTAGTTACCACTGCACTCAAGGTATAGAACTGTCCCATGACTGCTAAGATTTTTCACACTAGTCTGTTAGAGTCACACAGATCCCTTTTTCCTCCCTTCTTCCATCTCTTCTCACTCCCTTTGTGAAATCATGCAGAAAAACTAACCTATTATCCATCCTTATAGATTTTCATGAATGTGATGTAACTGTAAATGTAATAATATACTCAGGGGCTTCCCAGGTGGCTCTAGTGGTAAGAAACCTGCCTGCCAATGTGGGAGATATAAGAGAAGCAGGTTCAATCCCTGGGTTGGGAAGATCCCCTGGAGTAGGAAATGGCAATCGACCCCAGTATTCTTGCCTGGAGCATCCCATGGACAGAGAAGTCTGGTGGGCTGCAATCCATAGGGTCACAAAGAGTCAGACAAAATTGAAGCGACTTAGCATGCAATAATATACTTACAGTCTCATCGTATTGGCTGTTTCTACTCAACATAATTCCTTTAATGTCTACCCATGGTGTTGACTTATATGTATCAACAGTTATTTTCCTTTTCATTGCTGAGTGATACAGATATAACAATTTACCTGTTGAAAGACATTTGAATTGTTGCCCCTTTTAGGCTTTGGAAAAACAAAACAAAAACAAAAACAAAAACTGCTATAAACTAATGTATATGTGCTTTTGTGTGGCCATAAATTTTCATTTCTCTGGGATAAATGCCCAGTAGTGTATGTTAAGTTGTTGTTTTTGTTATTTTTTAGGAGACTACCAGACAATATTTCAGAGTGGTTGTACCATTTTACAATCCTACCAGCACCAGGAAGATATGATTTGTCCAGTTTCTCCACATCCTTACCACATTTGCTATTGACATTATTGTTTATTTTAGCCACTGTAATCGTTAAGTAATACTACTTCATTTAGTTTTTAGTTTGCATTTCCTTAATGGCTAGTGATATTGAACATTTTTTCATGTACTTAATTTGCCATCTGTATATCCTCTCTGGTGAAATGTACAGTTTTACCAGTTTTTAATTTTAAGCCATTCTAGTGGAGTGTATTGGCATCTCATTGTGGTTGTAATTTTTGTTTTCCTGATAAATTATGATGTTGAGCATCATTTCATATGTGTATTGGTCATCTTATGTCTTGTTTAGTGAAGAGTCTCTTTAGATTTGTTTTGCTATTTTTTAAGTTGGCTTAATTTGTTTTAGAGTTACAAGAATTCTTTATTTCTGGATACCAGTGCTTTGTCAGATACATGTATTGCAAATATTTTCTACCATTGTATGGCTCACCTTTTTCATTTTTAAAATTTCTTTTGAGAAGTAGAAGTTTTAAATTTTGATTTGTCCATTTTTTCTAATTGTTAGTGCTTTTTAACATCCTTTCTAACAAATCTTTGCTTACTCAAAGATCATGAAAGTTTTCTCCTAGGAATTTTATAGTTGTAGGTTTTAAATTTAGGTCTAAGTCTTGTTTGGTAGTTAATTTTTGTTCATATGCCCTATTTGTATCATTCTATCCCTTATTAATTGTTGCTTAGGTTTATTAGCATAAAAAACATTGACAACACACTGTCTCATATCTCTCCTTGTGACTGTGATAAAGTATGTCTGAATGGTAAGGCATATATATATGTGTGTGTGTGTGAATCAAATATGTGTATACACACACACACACACACACACACACACACACACACACACACGCCGGGGAAGGGAAGGAGAAAATGTGTCAGTATATATGTGTGTGTGTGTGAATCAAGTGTATGCAAATTGACATCCAGAATGGTTACACAAGTTTATCTTCCCATCAGCATGGTGGGAGAGTCCCTGTTTTCTTTATTTTGACTTATGAATAACTACAAGATTTTTCCTTCACTTGCTTCTAAACTCAGATTTCATATTATGCGCTTCTCAGCATGCTTCCCGATGACAATCTGTGACTATTTTCTAATTCACTTATTCTAATCTTTTATGGAGGGGAAGGGTAAACCAGTACTCTTTCATGGCCTAAGTTGTGTCTGAATTATGACTACACAGGCTGAGAGCGAAGGCCTTAGGTTCTGTACTATTGGTTCAGTGCATGGGTGTTATGATAGGTTTTTTGTCAACTTGACCACTCTTACATCTCCTTTTTGGTTCTGAGCTTTGGTACTTATTTTTCATGGTGTTGAATTGGTGACCTCAGGTATATAAGATATTAATATATATAATAAAGTGCCAAATTGTGTGAAGACAATTTTTGATATAGTTTTGAAGGCTCTAGAGTTTCAGGTGAAAATATTTATGAGCAGATGGTGATGTGAGCAATAACTTCAGTACCTCAACATGGGTCATATCTTAAAAGTCTCTTACGTAAAGAACAAAGCCATCATGTTAAAAATATGCTGGGAAATGCTGTAATATGCACTTGGAAACTTTATGTATTATAAGAAAAACTTGTATTGAACAGATATTTCAAGTCTTAAGAGTGCCAGTATTAACCAGTTAAATTTACGTAATTATTTTATAGGCTAAAATATTAGTTGTTTTCTCACTGATGAAAAAGTTCATTTGCTGCTGCACAACACTTAGCTGGAGTGAGAAATACCCGGACTAACATTCAACCTGAAATACTGACTGAGAAAATTACATGTGAAAGTGAAAGATTCCTTTTTTTCGTTTTCTCAGCTAAGTTCTTTCAGTACTAATATTAGTTTTGAATTATATTTATAGAAACACTTGCATTAAATGTTGCTTGCATCTGGTGAGCATTATTTCACAGTATCAGCAATTTAGTTGGAATCTGTCCTTGCCAGTTTTGGTGTCAAAACTGGAAAATACTGAGAAATCTTTGTTCACCTTTGACAAGGTCTTGATAGTTTCTTTCCTATGAATTAAGTGTATATTTTTTTCCTCCTATTTCTCTGGTAGTTTTGTGTTTAAATTATGTAAATATTGGAAAAAAGGGGGAAAAAATCATAACATAGATAACGGAGGCTCTTATTTGGTTATATAATAGCTTTATGTGTAAGTTCAAACTCTTCTGCCATGTTTAAAAAAATGACTATCACTGAACATATTTTTTCCACACCATGCTTAACAGACAAATTTTAGTTTGTTTCTAAAGCCATATATGATGCATTCTGGGTTGCTCAGGACAGTTCAGGTTTATGCCTGTGTTCCAGATATAATTAATGATAGCATGTTCTATCACATCCTATTAAATGACATGCTGGTCATGACCTATGAATTTGATTTCATGACCAGAACTGTATTGGGTTGAGATTCGTACCTGGATTCAGATATTCTCAAGTACTAGCCTTACCTATGTCATCCTGACTCACCTCCTGTAAACTTCCATTTCTGCATCCATCTCTAGTAAGGATGTTATGAGGATTAAAAAGATCATATCTATTAAGTCCTTCATATCATGTCTGGTGAATGGAAGAACTTACTGCATGTTAGTTATTCTCATTATTTATACTATAAACGTAGTTTTCCTCTTCTAAAATTATTTAACGCTGAATATGATTGATTAAGTTTTTTCCACATTATTGAGAGACCTTTAAAAATTAGAGATAAAACTGTGTTCTTGTCAATCAGCAGTTATAAAGCATATCCAGAAATGCCTGGACAGACAGTAGTTAAGCTGTTATACTATGTCTATAAGAGCGAGAAATCTTTAGCTTTCCAGCTGAGTTGAGTTCCCCACCAAGAGGCCAAATGTAAGTGATGTCATTAGTGAAAATACATTATTTTGATATTTCTTGCCCTATGCTTCTTACGATTCACTTATATCTTTAAAAAAATATAAACATTTTCATCTTGTTTTGCATTTAAAATAACATGTAGCCTCTTGATGTTGAAGCATTGATGCCCTTTTGAAATATTAGAATCAAAAAATGTATTGGTAAAGTGAAAGCGTTACTATTTTGATTATCACTGAACCAACGTTATTGACTTTATTTATAAAATGAGATGTTAAATTTGTGTCTGAACAGCCTTTGAGCTAATACTCAATAATGACTGAGGTAAGTCGTCTAATTCAGATGTTTGGCTCCTACGTTTATTTTGCCATGTCAGATTACTGTTTTCTGAATTTCCCCATGTTTCTTACCTGTGCGTTGTTGTCTGCATTGTATGTCTCATTACTGCTGTCCTGCCTGAAAACCAGGACATGGTGAGGTATATGTGGAGAGTAAAGCCCTTTGACTTGTTAGTTTGATTAGCCTTGCATCCTCACATTGAGTTTCATTCTGGGGAGGAATGAGTCCTCTTGACTTTGGCCATTGTGCTGTGGAAGTCGCTCACAATGATTTGGATGGTTGTTCCACAAAGGTAAATAATAAATACGTATCAGTGTTAAGGCAGAGTACTTCTTATTCTATCATATCATTTTTTTTTTTTTTTTTTCTGACCATGAGACATGTGAGATCTTAGTTGCCTGACCAGGGATTGAACCTAAACCCTTTACACTGGAAGCATGGATTCTTAACCACTGGACTGCCAGGGAAGTTCTCCTCTGCCATATTCTTTCCGTTATTAACTCAAGTCACTTCTCATGATAGCCTTGAGAAGTAGGCATTTCTATCCTCAGAGTAGTTCAATATTTGCTGAACTGTCCCAAAACTAGTGAATGACAGCCTTGAAATTTAAACTCAATAGTGTCTTCGTCACATTAGTTCAGGCTCCTCCTGAGAAGTTTGTGGAAGCGATTTTTGAATAGTTCTTCCAGATCACAGTCCTTACCCTTGTGTTTTTCACTTTTATCAATGACACATTATATGTCAGTATCACCGAACCAGGCTAGGATTCTGAAAAATAGAAAAAGGATTACAATTGTAAAAAGAAAAAACCTGTGGCAAATTGGAAGAACTGGTAACTGTAAACAGAGTATAGCTAAGCAGAGATGCATGCAGGGGAATTCACATAGGGAGGAAAACAAGAGTGAAAATTTAAGAGGCTGCCCAGCAATTCTCTTTTTCTGCTGCAGCTCTGGTCATGACTTTGGAGAGAATCCAGAGGAATCCAACAGAAATTATTAGAAGGTTTGAGAAATCTATGATGTAAGTCTTAGGAACTGGGTTTATTTAACCTAGAGAAGGGAGGTCTGCATAGGGACTTAATTACAGTCTTCAAGTTCATTGAAATCATAGATACAGAGGCCTTGAGTATTTCCCAGGAGAATTGTCTTTTGACAGGCACTTTCGTATATGGTTGTTTTCTTGGTTTTCACTGTGCATGAGAGGATATTATATGAGTGATGATGAGCAGCTGTTCTTTGTTCTCTGCAGGGAGACAAGCAAGAATGAGCTTAAATCACCAGAGGAGTGATTTAGGGGGAACTCTGAGAACTTTTCAACTATCCTTGGAAGCTGGTGGAGATTCCTTCAGTAAAGACTTTGTTTTTGAAAGAGTTGTAATTTTGTGTGTACACTGCCAGAATTTAGGGAATGGATTTTAGGCTGAAAGGAAGAAAACACGTTGCACATTGGCCTTTTTTCTTGATTTAAAGGTAAACACCCCCCTTTTTTTTTTTTAAGATACTTTCTCTCTGAGCTCTGTAAAAGCGTGAGGGCACTGTCAAAAACAAGGCTGGGTGATAGACATATTCATGTTACAATTTTAAGCTTTAGTTCAGTTTGGTAGGACCACTTAGGCACCCTCTGATTGGGGCTAAGGCCCAGGGACGTCCTGATCTTTGAGAACAAGGTGTTTAGATGCTGTGAGCTGCTGTGACACTGGTCACCTGCAAGGATCTCCTCATTTCTGACTGAAATGCTGTTTTCTCACTGAAAACAGATTGCAGAATACCATCTGTGCCTCTTCATTGCCTCTTTATAACTGGCGGAACATTCTTTCCTCTGTTGTCTAGTCTCATCTAGGTTTTAGTGGAGGGTTGGTTTCTAATTAAAGTAACATCATAACTTTCATTATAAAGTTATGAAATGCAGGTAAATATGAATATTAATATAGGGTCTTTATTTGGATTTCCTTTCTTTCCTCCTTTCCTCCCATGAACAGTGACTGAAATCCTGCTAGGTGCTTTCTAGGCATTGGGGATACAAAACAGTCAAGACGATCTGCCTTGGCGAGGTGGATAAAAAGTCACATCTGTAGTGTGATAAATGGTGACACACGTTGTTATGCTATGCTATGCTAAGTCGCTTCAGTCGTGTCCGACTCTGTGCGACCCCATAGACGGCAGCTCACCAGGCTCCGCCGTCCCTAGGATTCTCCAGGCAAAGAATACTGGAGTGAGTTGCCATTTCTTTCTCCAGTGCATGAAAGGGAAAAGTGAAAGTGAAGTCGCTCAGTCGTGTCCGACTCTTCGCGACCCCATGGACTGTAGCCTACCAGGCTCCTCCGTCCATGGGATTTTTCAGGCAAGAGTACTGGAGTGGGGTGCCATTGCCTTCTCTGACACGTTGTTATACAGGACCCAAATTTCAATTTGAAACAGATTTGTCAGGAAGACCTCACATACCTAGGCACCACCGATGTTTCTGTTGCATATTCTGGGTCTACCTCCTTCTTGCCTTTGCTTGCTAGAAACAGGAATCAATCGCTAGGCACATCACTTCTGCAGAACTGCTGACCTCTGATATAAATAGAGCCTGAAAGATTTAAGTCATTTACTTGTTTTTTAAAAAAGAAGTCCATCATGTCTTAATAAACACTAATTATGTTTAAAAATGACCTCTGAAGACATTTAAAAGATCCCAATGGCTGTGAATATGGCCAGAATTTAGCAGTCATAAAACAGTCTTTTTCTTTTTTCTCTTTCAGTATATTTAGAGAAATATGTCCCCTCACTTTATATCTCATTTTATGTTGTGTTTTGCAATTGTGATTTTTGCAAAGGTCATCTGGCAATGGAGTGTGAAAGGATTCAACAGCCACACTCAGAAAGCCCACATGATCCACTGATGTTCAGTAGCATAACCTTTATATTACAAGCAAAGCCTTTTAAGAGAAAAATAAGAATGATGTGGAATTAATGCTATAAGCATAGGAAGTAATTGAAGTATATCCTTGGCTTTTTTGTGTAGTGGTAAGTTGGGGAAGGGAAGATATTAAGAGATAAAGTCTAGGTTAGAACTTTGCAGTAATCACTAGTCTAAATTAATAATTTTCAGTGGATATATTTAAATAGGATGCAATTCAACTAAAAACTTTACTTTTGAGGTGTTGGATGTTAGGAGATATTTAACTGTGCTAATCCCCTGGGCAGAGGAGCCTGGCAGACTACAGTCCATAGGTTACAAAGAGTCGGACACGACTGAGCAAATAACACTACTACAACTAACTGTGCTAATAGTTCTTATGTTCATTAATATAATTCCCATCCAAATGGCCTTTTAAGTGATGTAAAACCTGTAGCTGTATCAACATCAGTATTCTAATGTGGGTACAGAACACTTAAATGCAGAGTCTTAGCACTCAAGGATAAGAGAGGTTGGGTATATTTTCTATTTCATTCTCAAGCTCTGAAACAGTTTGCTTTTTTTCTTAAAATTTCTAGAATTGGTCTTCTGGTTTGTATATCCCTTCAAAGGGATATTTCAAAATCTCTGAAAGAATAATATGGGCTACTTACTCAGTGTAGTAATTTCATGTCCATGTTCAGTTCAAACCCATCATCACTGCCCAAACCATCCCTCAACAATTCAAGGCTATTCAGAATTTGTCAGAAACTTGTCTTTCCAGGCTTTTCCCTACCTTTAAACAAATCGCCTAAGTCCAGGTAAACAGGAATTACCTGTTTCAGAATACTTTCTTTCTTTTGACAAAATTTAGTGTCCCCCACAATGACACATCTTTATTCTTGCTTACATGGGAAGTGATGTCCCCTTTCTTTGAAACTCCTATCACTCTTTGTTTAATGTAGATATCTCACTGTTTCAAAAACAACAGGAATGATAAAGACTATAAGAAAAAAAAAATCCAAAATAAATGACAGGTAAAACTTCAAGTGACTCTTGGAAATGTAATGTGGGCAGTTTTCAGTATGTTTATGTATGGAATGAATTTGATTTTGTGCTTATGGAAACCTAGATTCTGTTTTGTTGAAATTTGGATAGTTTATGTTTCTCACCTTCACAGATGACAGTCAAATGTTGCAGGCTTGTTAGATGCCAAGCCTTCTTGCTTTCTTCTGACTATCTCTTATAGGAGGTGACCCAGTGAATTTGCCTGGTCTGTGAAACTGCTTGAGGACCTTTTCTAAGGGCAGGCTCCTTTACTTCACCCTGGTCATCTCTACATTTCTGGTGTGATTGGGCACACAGTCTATACGCTTTTTAAAAGAATGATCCTTTTTCCTCCTAACTCTGGACTCAGATGTGAATATATGGCAGCTTTTAAATTCATTTCAACTTTGAAGCAAGCAGCCTTTGCAATTTTCATATTCAATGCTTTGAGGGAAATATCTTCTTAACAATGCAGCTTTTGTTATTAAAATGTTTTTGGTGGAGGAGGCTTGATTTAGGGGAACAGAAGACTCTTAAGTTACATTTATGTCTGTGATTTGAGTGTCCTTCTCTCTCTTGCACCCAGTTGTGGTGCCCATACAGAATAGTTACAGTGTCAGTACCACAGTCAAAACCAGGATTTGTAGATGTTCTCCTGACAGCTTAGTAGATACTTTTGAGCAGTTAAAACTGGAATATGTTAGGAATTGCATTTTGTATCTTAATACAGTTCTACATGAGTAGGCTATATACCCCTTCTCAGTTTACTTCCCACCTGGAAACTAGAGAAATCAGGTTTTTTCTTATGCTGGTATTGTAAATTACCAGAAACAAGGATGCAGGTGCTTGATGGTAGTGGTCTTTATATTTTTTTACCTTAAAAAATATTTTATTGGAGTATAGTTGCTTTACAGTGCTGTTAGTTTGTGCTGAATAACAAAGTGAATCAGCTATATGTATAACACAGGGAACTCAGCTTGGTACTCTGTGATGACTTAGAGGGCTGGAGGGGTGGGAAGGAGTTTCAAGAGGTGGTAGTCTTTAAACAAAATTGTTTCTAACATCTAATTACTGTCAAGTTTAAGAATGATATCATAGAACTTTCTCTAATATCGATGCAGATGCCCTTTAACATTTTATTAGTTTGTAGCTGACCATCCTGTAGAGCATGTTATGTCACTCATCTCTTGAGAGTACATATTGCAGCCAGTTTATCTTGAAAGATAACTTCAAACATTCCTCAACGTGAATTATTTTTATAGATGGTATCTTAACAAATCTTTGAAAGTGATTGGGAATGCCTCCTTTGGAAATTGGTTGTCCTAAAGCATTGGGGCCAGGTTCTAAGTCTCTGGAACCTTATACCCCTATTGATGAGTGTGACTGGTGACTGTTTTCTGAGAGAAATAGTCTTCCTCTGTTTACCATTGGGATAATATCCACATGCAGCTGTTGGGTTCTCATGAGATGATGCAATACTGCCTGTTAGCTGATGAGCAAGTTCAATATGCCCTTAATTGATTCCTATTTCTTTTTGGAGACCACAATTTCAAGCTCTGTGCTGCTTTGTTCTTATCAGAACTCAGTCCTGATAAATAGTATTTGTGGAATATTACTGAGGAATATGTAATTTATTCATTCTGTTAGAAACTAGATCTTTTCCTTAATTCAAGCCAGGCCACTGTAGAGCTACATTTTACCTCCCTTGAGAATTGCTTATACTGAGTTATACTGTGATACTTTGTCATTGGCCAGATTGAGAGTCATTATTAATAAGCATCCTCAGGAAAGGCATTATTGGATTCATCACAGTGCAGTGGGTAAGGAGAAGGTCCATTCAACGCACAACATTTGCTTTATGAACACTCATGGAAGAACGTTTTAGAAATTCTCAGTGTTAGGAGAGACCGAACTTCCCTTGAGCAACTGTTGCTGAGACTCCTCTAACTAATGATATTGTTGCCCACCTCTAACTAAGCTTCTGTTAAACTTTTTGTCACTGACTTTTCTCAGGTAGCACTAGTGGTAAAGAAACCACCTGCCAACGCAGGAGACGTAAGAGACTCGGGTTCGATTCCTGTGTTGGGAAGATCCCCTGGAGGTGGGCATGGCAACCCACTCCAGTGTTCTTGCCTGGAGAATCCCATGGACAGAGAAGCCTGGCAGGCTACAGTCCATAGAGCCTCAGAGTCAGATGCAACTGAGGTGACCTAGCATGCATGCATACACTGACTTTATCTTTTTAAAAAATTAGTATTACTTTTCCCTTATCCCAGTAACCAGTCTTTTTGGTGTTACAGTATATTTCGGTAAGTAGTGAAAAATGCTTTTGAAGTGAGATTGGGAATGAATGAAAAAAAAAAAAATACAGATATGTGTGCTTTGCTAGTACTTTGTTCCTTGATTTTGTTTTATAGTGACCTACTTCCTTACCTAGGGTTTCCCATGTGGTGTTAGGGGTAAAGAACCTTCCTGCAGTGCAGGAGACATAAGGGACCTGTGTTCAATCCCTGGGTCAGGAAGATCCCCTTGAGAAGGGCATGGAAACCTACCCTAATATTCTCGCCTGGGGAATCCCGTGGATAGAGGAGCCTGGAGGGCAATAGTCCATAGGGTCGTAAAGAGTGTGACAAGACTGAAGCAACTTAACACACACGCACACTTCCTTACCTAATCTCCTTACCAAATGTGACATCTTTCTGGGTAAACATTTCTTGATTATGCAGTATTAAGAACAGTGCTTTGCATTAAGGGCTCTCCATGCATATTTTTGCATTAAGTAAATATGAATTTATTGAACCTAAATGCTGTTGAGTATACCAATATGAGTAAAATATGGTCCCTACTCTTAGGAAATTTATTTACATTTTAGAGAGAGAAAATGAAGATTGTGTTAAGAGTTGTCACATGCTATAGGAATCTTGGGGAGGAAAACATGAATTCTGATAGTGTTAGTCTAGAGATGACATTAAGTGGTCTGGAAGGATGAGTGGCATTTTACCAGGGGAGACTACCGTGGGCAAGTCCATTCTTAGCACTGAAAATTGAATTTGAATGGGAAATTTATGTAATTCTTCTGTGACCCAAAATGATGTTCTTTTTCCCTCAAGCTTCAAGGATTCTCCTTTAAGCTACTGTTCTGAAATGTGGAGAATTTACTGATTCTTACTGATATTATGTTTTGTAGACTTCAGTCTTCTCTAGTTCCAAACTTTAGAACCTTAGTCTTTGCAGTTTGTCTTGATATATTAACCTTTGCCTTTCATTTTCTGATCATTTGAAAAGGTTTCTCTGTACCTTCTCAAGTTAATTAGATCTTTCTCAAGAAAATATTTCTTAAACCATGGTTTTGTACATGATGATTTCTGCTTCTTTTGTAATTTTGTTTGTATTTTTACTTTCCTCACAATGCAACTTATTTAGAAGATCCTGTGATTTGGGGATTGTTCTATAGGTCATGTCACTACATGTATTAAAGGCCATTGGTGGTCTCTATCCTGATGACCTTTCTAGCATGTGTCCCTTCACTTGCTCCTCATAGGTCACACTGCTTCATGTCATAATGTTAGTGTCTGTCTCTCCCTGGAAGGCGCTTATTGCTTCATGCTGTCTATGCCAATTCCTTGCCATCAGTCATGATGCTCGTTCACCTGTGAAGCCTCTCCTGAGCCATCAACATAGTCACTTTGTCCCTGCAGCTCATGACTCTAGACACACAACTCCTCCAGTTCTCAGATTGCAGATAATAATTTACATTTCTACTTCTCTGTTATACTTGAGATCATAGAAGGCCAGGGCTGCATTTTACTTGACTTTCTTTAATGCTTGGTAGACTGAATTTCTCTGTGTTTGCAGTGGCCTGTCTAGCCATAATCTCATAGTATATGAAAAATCTCTTGAACTTTCATTGCCTCATAGAGCTTATTGTCTTGGCTGAGCTAGAGATTTCCCTCTACACTTCTTTAAAAACATGTTAAACAATCACTATATTAGAAAGTGTCTCTGAGGAGCACTTGTTTAAATTACTTTTATCAGAAAAGTTTCCATTCATTACAACCTTTTTTTTTCCTCCCTAAATTATTTGTGATTAATAGAGCATTAGGTAAATACTGTTAAATGAATTATTGTATCATTTTTTTGAAATTTCTTGGGTTAAAAAAAAAAAAAAACTCCAAGACTGTTTTGTCGTATTGATTTTGGAAGACAGCAGCTATATTCTGGTCACCTTCAATAATGTTAGGCAAAGCCCTCACCTATTTGTACGCTCCCCAATACTTCTAATCTCATGTTAACCTGATTTTAAAAATCTTTTTAGTGTAAAACTTGATCTAATGTTTCTCTGTCTATGGACACTCCCTTGGGAAATTCAAATAGGTTGGCCAGATGTCATGTTTCCTTATGGAAAGTGAAAGTGAAAGTCACTCAGTTGTGTCTGACTATTTGCGATCAGGAAGTTAGTTTTTTTCTTCCATGGTTTATGTGTATGCAGGTATCTGGGTGAGAATCACATACTAACGGGAAAAATGTTTTATGATTACTTTTGTATTTTTCTTATGTATTTGTTCACCATAAGCTGGGTGCAAATTCATTTAATATCTGGTTCTGTCTTTTGCCTTCAATTATTTTGCAGATCAGAAGAAATTCTTAGTAAAGCTGTGGGAATTTACAGCAAGCTAGAAAGCAAGACTGTTTGCAAATTCTTTAATACCTACATCTGGTTTCCACAAATAGTTCTTTGTTTTTAATTCTCCCTGATAGTTAGATACTGAGTACTCTCCTGATATTTTTACAAGGTAGGCGATGACTCAGAGCCCTATAATGGGATTATTTTATGATGTCTTCCCTATGCACTGTATAATTAGGCAAATTATATTATTATTGTGATTACAGTATTTTCTTGCAAACATTTTGATTCTTTGAAAAATGTGAAGAAAAACTCTGAATCTATATTGCTTTATCCAGTTGAATTTGGTTGATAGGAAATAAGCCCGGCCGGTAGGAATTATGGTAAGCTGAACTGTGGTTTGTGTGCTTTCTAATTCCTTGCTGCTCAAAGTGTATTCAGTGAACCAGCAACATCTGTATATCTACGGTATTCAGAAATGTGCAATATTTGGTCCCTCTTTAGACCTACTTAACCATATTATGCATTTTAGCAAAATTCCAAAGTGGTTTCCATGAACAGGAGAGTTTGAGAAAAGATCCTCTAGTGCACATACACACACATCACAATGATTTCGAAGGTACTGAAATCTAGGTTCTTGTTACTCTTAGTGGTCTACATACCATCACATCAGTGTCATCTGGGAGCTTGTGCTCTATTTCCCTCTGGACATTCCAGTCTAATCCCTGACCAATTGAATAGGAATTTACATTTTAACAAGATCCCCTGGTGATAAGAGTCGGACATGACTGAGCGACTTCACTTTCACTTTTCACTTTCATGCATTGGAGAAGGAAATGGCAACGCACTCCAGTATTCTTGCCTGGAGATTCCCAGGGATGGAGGAGCCTGGTGGGCTGTTGTCTTTGGGGTCGCACAGAGTCGGACACGACTGCAGCGACTTAGCAGCAGCAGCAGCCTGGTGATTTCTATGAACCTTAAAATCTGAAGAGTGTTGATTTAGATTGCATCATCTTCCTGAAGCTAACTTAACTTGAATTCTAGTTTTAGAATAAATGTACAGTATTATTCTTTTTTCAAAATGCCTCTTTAGTAGTCTTTGCTGGAATATGGCCAATTCTATTAGTATGCCTATTGTCTCTGCATACAAAGGAAGACTTGTCCGAGCTTCCTTACACCTTCTGACAGTTGCCCTTGACTTCTCTCCAAACCCTTCAGTGATGACTCTCCTACTCCCACTTACTCTCATGAAAATAGAAGAGAAGTATGTCACATTTTCCCCCTACCCATTATGATTTCCAGAACATTGTTATGCAAATGAATTAACGGTTTCTTTTATGATAACACTTCTTTGTGTGTATTTCTTTCTCCATTCTTATTTTCCCCAGTCTCATTCCTGATGTTTGTTCTGTTTCTGGGCTTTGCCCCTCTTTCCTCAATGGCAGCTCTTTTCTCTTTTTATCTTCTCTCAAGGCCTGATACTTTTCTTGTCTGTGGCATTTTCAGCTTCATTGACTTTTATTTCCTCTTCCCTCTGTCTCGCTTTAAGTCATCTTCATCACTTCCACTTTCTCGCTTGTACCTCCCCAAACCTTTCCGCTTTCAAGGATCTTGAATTTCCCTTACAGTTTCCTTTCTGCAAGCTGCAGCCTTCTTTGCCACTTTCTTACTGCTCTTCTCTTCATCACGTCTTGGGTTCCTTAGCTCACTGCAGTGAGCAGTTGTAATGGAGCTTTCACTAGAATCTTTGAAAAGTTCTTTTTCACTTTTGCATCGTTGAATGTAAAAATAAATAAAGACTGCCTCCTGCTGCCTGCTTTATCCACTTCTGTTTTCAGGCTATTAAACTTTGCTTGAGACAACTGTAAAACCAAGATGATTGAGTCAAATTAAATTTTGAACTTTATAACCTCAGCTGGATGGCTTCTTCCCCTATCTTCTTGTGTATTTCCCGTGGTCCCCAATCCCATGTGTATCTTTGTAGTTTCTTAGGCAAGGTGGGAGATACTCTTTCGCTAGTGAATGATGGTAAAGCTTTATGCTTTGAGATTAAATTTGCTCCTAGGCTCCTAAATTGCTGTGCTTTTGTATCATTACAATTTTTTTTTTTCTAGAACAGTTAAAATAAATTTAATATATTTGGCATATTGCTTTGTTGCAGATTTTATTATGGTCTTTAGATGCAGATGGCTTTTACCTTCTTGTGGATATAAACAACAGTAACAAAGATCTGGTATCTTAATTGGTCTTATTCCCTGTTGAGCTCTGTTGCTTTAAAATTGCTACATATAAGAAAGTCAAGTGGGTATTAAGTCTTCTTTCCTAGTAGCTTTAAAGGGTAAAGGGTAAAGAAACACCATTCAGGTATAATTTGTTCAATTATACTGAATAGCCAACAAGGCTAACTAAATTAAAAAATAAAAGAAACAATCTTCAGTTTATGGGCAAAAATAGCTCTAGGAATTTTGCACTCTTTGTGCAGTTAAAAAAAAAAAAGTAACTTTTATTAAATTGTTGCAGTGTCCCCAGCACTGGGCCAGTAATTGTGGTAGAGCCAGAGGAAGTACAGGGTGTTTTGTTATTATTGTTTAGTGGCTAAGTTGTGTCCAACTCTTTTGCAACCCCATGGACTGTAGCCCCAGGCTCCTCTGTCCACATGATTTCCCAGACAAGAATATTGGAGTGGGTTGCCATTTCCTACTCCAGGGAATCTTCCTGACCCAGGGATCAAATCCACATCACCTGCCTGGCAAGTGGATTCTTTACCACTGAGCCACCAGGGAAGCCCTATACAGGGTGTTTTACCTGATGACAAAAACTTGTGTTTTATATTGAAGAGAAAATGGTGATATACACATGAACACTGTGATGTAGAATGTGATAGAAAAACGCAAATCTGATCATGTGACTTTTCTTCTTACAAAAAGGTTAATGATGTCCTATTACCCAAAATAAAATTTGGAGAGTTCCCTGGCTGTCCAAGGGTTAAGATTCTGCTTTCCAATGCAGGACATGTTGATGCAATGCCGGACTGGGGAGTTAGGATCCCACATGCCTCAGTCAAAAAACCAAAATGTAGAAAAACAGAAGCAATATTGTAACAAAGTCAATAAAGACTAAAAAAAAAAAAAGAAAGAAATAGAAAATCCTTAAAAAAAGCAAAGCCAAAATAAAGTTGATTGTCCATAGAATAGTGTACTTGATCATCAACCACCTGGCCCTAACCTCCCTTGTAAACCTCATCTTTCTCTACTGCATTTGTCCTGCGACGTGCCCTACCCTCCATTCACATTGATCTGCTTATTCATTCCAGAATATAGCATGCACTTCAATACCTCCCTGCTTTTGGTAAGCTGACTCTGTTTACTTTGTTTTACATTCTCATCTTTCGAGACCCACCATAAAAGTTGCTTCTTTTGCTCTGTGGACATGTCTTGCATTTTCCTGTGTAGATTTAGTGTCTATTCTCTGTGCTCTTTTAGCTCCTTGCTAACTCCCGTTCTGTTGTTTATCACATTATTTTTTCTGATTGCCTTTTTGATTTCTTCTTTGACCCTTTGGTTATTTAGGAGTATCTTAGTCAGTTTGGTTTGCTATGGCAAAATACCATAAACTGAGTGGTTATCAATAACAGAAATCTGCCGTGGTTCTGAATTTGGAAATCTTAGATCAGAATGCCAGCATGGTGAGGTCCTGGTGAGGACTCTTATCCTGCCTTGAAAATGACCATCGTCTCCTTGTAGTTTGGGAGTAAGCTCTCTGTGTCACTTCTTGTAAGGGCACTAATCCCATGCATGAGTGATCCAACCTCTTGTGCTTTTAATTTTTATTAGAGGATAATTGACTTATAGTGTTGTCCTAGTTTCTTCTGTAAAGCAAAGTGAATCAGCTATGTTTACGCATATCCCCCGTTTTTTAAATTTTCTTCCCATTTAGGTCACCACAGAGCACTGAGTAGAGTTTTTTATACTATACAATAGGTTCTCATAAGTTATTCCAATTACCTCTTGAAGACCACACATTCTAATACCATCACATAGAAGGTTATAATTTCAACATATGAATTTGGAGGGACATAAACATTCAGTTCAAAGAAACGAGTGTGTTGGTTAATTTCTATATATTTCAGAGTTTCCCACAGTTTCCCATTTATTGATTTTTAAAGTTCATCCAATGGTGTTTGTAGAACATATGTTGTGTTATTTATATTCTTTTAAATTTATTGAGGTTTATTTTATGGCCTACCATATGGTCTGTCCTGGAGAATGTTCCATGTGCACATGAAAAAAAATGCATATTTAGTTGTTGTGTAGTGTTCTATAGATATCTGTTAGTTAGTTAGTTGGTTTTAAGTATTGTTCAAGTCTTCTATTGTTGATCTGCTATTTGTTCTATCCATTATGTAGAGTATTGAAGTCTCCAACTATTATTGTTGAATTGTCTATTTTTCTGTTGATTTCTATTAGTTTTTGCTTCATATATTTTAGCAGGCTATTATCAGATGTGTATGTGTTTAAAATCGCTATATCTCCCTGATGGATTAGTTATTTTATCATTTTAAAATGTCCCTGTTTATCTCTGAACTAGGAGTAAGGAGAGAGGGTAAAGGCTTGGTTCAAATTCCACAGACTCCTGTTTTCTTACAGAATTTCCATAGACTTTCTTGAATAGATACTGTTTTTATTTACTGTTTACCTTGAGGACCATTTCCTGAAAGTTTTTATTGTTTTTGGGTTTTTTTAATCCTTTTTACCATTTCGCTGGAGACCAGATCAGCAGAGCTTTTCGTTCTGCTGCGCAAGAAGTTGATCCATATGCCTTTTTCTATAATTTTTTTTTGTGTGTGTGTTTAACAGATGATAAGTTTTACACGCCTCATGATGCAGTGAATTATTCATGTTTACTTACCCAGTACCTACCACAATGCCTTTGAAATATTGCAGGTCAGTGATTTTCAAACATTTTCTACTTTGGACACAGTTTTGAATGCTGAAACTTTTGGTGGTGCATTTGGAAGTGTTAAAATGATCAAAATAACATTAAATGACACAGATAAATAGAACAGTATTATGGACTCTATGGGAGAGGGTGAGGGCGGGATGATATGGGAGAATGGCATTGAAGCATGTAAATTATCATATGTGAAACGAATTGCCAGCCTAGGTTTGATGCATGATACAGGGTGCTTGGGGCTGGTGCACCGGGATGACCCGGAGGGATGGGATGGGGAGGGAGGTGGGAGGGGCGTTCTGGAAGGGGAAAACATGTACACCCATGGTGGATTCATGTCAATATATGGCAAAACAAATACAATATTGTAAAGTTAAAAAATAGATAAACTAATTTAAAATAAAAAAAAATCAAATGACTTAGCAAAAATGAAGCTTTTATTGGCAGTTTAGCAGCCTCCATGTAGTGCCCATGAAAAGAAAAAAAATCAAAGTGTCATCAGGGTTAGTTCTTACTGGAGGGAGAATATGTTCCTTGTCCTTCTCCTAGTTTTCTGGTGGTTGTTGGCAATTAATGGAGCTCTTTGACTTCCAGAAGGAGCTCTGATCTCTGCCTCCATCTTTACATGGTCTTCCCCTTTGTGTTCCCGTTTGTATCCCTGTTTGTTCTAAGCATTTGTCTTTGAATTTAGGACCAATTTTAATTCAAGATGCTCTTATCTCAGGATAGCTTAATTGCAAAGACCATTTCTGCAAACAGGGTCACACTTGTGGTTTCTTGGTGCTGGAACCTGAACAACCCATGTGGGAGGGTGATTACCATTCAGCTCACTGCAGCTGCCGAGGACCACTCAGAGGACAAGCTTTGTGCCTCTTCTGACATTTAGTAACTCCTAGCCACAGGCCCAAGTCTGGTTTAAGTCTTTCTGTGTTGCTTAAATATAAAATAGTTCCTACTCTGTGTGACTGGCTGTCCTCTTCAAGTAAAATCAATTACAAAAATATTTTTGACTATCGGTATAAAAACAGCCTGACAGACTTGCTCCTTTTAGACTACTTATGTGCCTTGCCCTTATTGATTATTCAGGGAGTTCAAATCCCCTCCTTCATGTTCTATTTCTTAATGATCAGGACAAATATTTTATTCTCATGGAAACTTGTTTCAGTGACCCCAGAAACTGTTAGAAATGAAGATTTCTACTTCTGTTAATAAGAGTGAAACATCTTAAATGTTGGACTGGAGGCAGAGTTTGAAGTCTCATTTCTAGGGGCAAGTTACACATAGGTTCCAAGGAAATAGTTTTGGTCACACACACAAAAACTAAATTGTTGGTACAGGTAAAGTAAGGTCAATGCATATAAGCTAGAAAATGATAAAAGTGTTATGAATAAGAGACCATAGTTTATTAGGTTTTTATTCCTCATGTTCAAATTCATAGCTTAAAGATGAAAAAGCATTCAGTTTGAGATTTAATACAAATACATATAAATCATGCATTATTATAGAGCTTCACACCCAATGTGCATAAGTCATATGCTTCTGTATATGCCTATAGAGATAAGTGGGATAATGTTTACTGAAGCATTCACAGTGCTTATCTCCGAGTTAGTGGGATTTCTGGAAATTTTTGATTTTGAAATCATCAGTTGTGGTGATTTTTTTTTTTTTTTACAATATAGCAATGTCATTTTATCAACACAAATACAGTGTTTATGGTGAGGGAGACAGAGAGTAGCTGTAGCCTCCAGTCCAGTGACCTCTATCTGCAGGAGTAGGTTTATATGTTTGCCCATGTTCCCTGCAAAGAACACAATTTTTTCCACATGTACTAGGGTAGAAAGGACAGAGAAGTGCATAACGTATGTGTTAAGACTGAATTGTGTTGCCTTGTAAATTACTTATGCACACACACATACACTCGGACACACCCACCCACCAGTCTCATTAAGGTCTATCTGATTTGTTAGAAGTGGTCTCTTCATTATTAAAATTTCAATATAATTGCTTGTCTCTCTCACCAGTCTCCCCCATGCGTTTGTGGAGTGTGGGATTGGTTATGGAAAGTAGTTCAAGTTAAACATGCTAACGGAGGAAGGACAAGAATTCTGGTCCAAAGCCATTAAGAATTCATTCCAGAACCTGACCATCCTTTTTAACAAGCTGATTCCCCTCAGAGATATTAGAGCTTGTTGGTAGACCTGCTTATGTCAGAGTGCTTTACCCTTATTACAGAGGAAGAGGCATTTGGGTCGCGTCCAGATCTCATTAGAGGGTGCTCCTCCGTTAGTGGGCAATGTGGGTTTATTGACTTGCAGGCACTGAATTGTGGTCCCCATGTCTCTCTTAGCAGATCCTCTCAGAGCCTCTATGGGATTCTTATAAATATGTGCAGAGCAGTTGCATTTTTTTTGAACATGAAGGCATTCAAGTACACTGGAAGCTTGCCAAGTTTGATTTTGACACATGTCAAGATTAGAATGTGTAAATGGAATGGCATTGTGCCTTGGTACTACTGCTATGGGTCTGAGGCTGAGAGTCGTCCAGGGAATGGTGCTGTAAATACTGATGCGTGCGTACTTTACATACTGATGGGAATGTTGGTATCTGTTCCTGTCTGTGCTCTGTTAATCCTCTAAACCACTGTAGTGTTACTCTTCCTGTTGGGAATAGCAAAAACAACCACTCTTTCTGTATGCCCTGCTCCTGGGACATGTGCCTATTTGCTTAAAGACTGGTCTTTGATTTCAGGGTTGCAAAACAGTTGTTCAGAAAACAAGCATAGCAGTCTACTTCAGAAAATCCTTCTCTTTTGAGATATAACTGGATTGGTGATTCGTGTCTGTTTGTTAATTGCAGTAAAGCTGCTACTGTAATTTAGAATGCTTGTTAAAAACAGTCCAACGGTCCTCTAAGGGACAATAGATAACCTGCAATGTGTCTGGCTTACGGAGCTGGTAATTATTTTACTATAAATGAATCTAACAATAGCCTATCCGAAAACCACAAGAGGCACAGGCTTTGAGGGCGGAGTATTAAAATCAAGGCTCTTCTTTATTGACTACATTCATCAGCCCAAATAACTGGCAATAAGGTTTTAAGAGAGGCTCAAATGAAGAAAGTGAAATAATTAAGATTCTTTTCAGTTACTGTAAAAAAAATTCTTAGTATGAGTCCATCTTATTCAACAATCATTCTAAGTTTCCTTTTAATGGAAGTTTTAAGGTTTCATATTATATAATGATGGCTTCTTTGCTTTTTAAAAGGCCATCCTACCTGATTAGAGACTTGACAATTTTTCCTATAGGAATTGCTGGGCTCAGTCAGTTCAGTTCAGTCACTCAGTCGTGTCCAACCCTTTGCGACTCCATGGACTTAAGCACGCCAGGCCTCCTTGTCCATCACCAACTCCCTGAGTCCTCCCAAACCCATGTCCATCGAGTTGATGATGCCATCCAGCCATCTCATCCTCTGTCGTCCCCTTCTCCTCATGCCCTCAATCTTTCCCAGCATCAGGGTCTTTTCCAGTGAGTCAACTCTTCTCATGAGGTGGCCAAAGTATTGGAGTTTCAGTTTCAACAGCAGTCCTTCCAATGAACACCCAGGACTGATCTCCTTTAGGATGGATTGATTGGATCTCCTTACAGTCCAAGGGACTCTCAAGAGTCTTATCCAACACCACAGTTCAAAAGCATCAATTCTTTGGACTCAGCTCTTTTTATAGTCCAACTGTCACATCCATACATGACCACTGGAAAAACCATAGCCTTGACTAGACAGATCTTTGTTGGCAAAGTAATGTCTCTGCTTTTTAATATGCTATCTAGGTTGATCATAACTTTCCTTCCAAGGAGTAAGCGTCTTTTAATTTCATGGCTGCAGTCACCATCTGCAGTGATTTTGGAGCCCCCCAAAATTAAATCTGACACCGTTTCCACTGTTTCCCCATCTATCTGCCATGAAGTGATGGGACCGGATGCCATGATCTTAGTTTTCTGAATGTTGAGCTTTAAGCCAACTTTTTCACTCTCCACTTTCACTTTCATCAAGAGGCTCTTTAGTTCTTCTTCACTTTGTGCCATAAGGGTGGTGTCATCTGCATATCTGAGGTTATTGATATTTCTCCCAGCAATCTTGATTCCAGCTTCTGCTTCATCCAGCCCAGCATTTCTCATGATGTAACTCTGCATATAAGTTAAATAAGTAGGGTGACAATATACAGCCTTGACGTACTCCTTTTCCTATTTGGAACCAGTCTGTTGTTCCATGTCTAGTTCTAACTATTGCTTCCTGACCTGCATACAGGTTTCTCAAGAGGCAGGTCAGGTGGTCTGATATTCCCATCTCTTTCAGAATTTTCCACAGTTTATTGTGATCCACACAGTCAAAGGCTTTGGCATAGTCAATAAAGCAGAAATAGATGTTTTTCTGGAACTCTCTTGCTTTTTTGATGATCCATCGGATGTTGGCAATTTGATCTCTGGTTCCTCTGCCTTTTCGAAAACCAGCCTGAACATTTGGAAGTTCATGGTTCACGTATTGCTGAAGCCTGGCTTGGAGAATTTTAAGCATTATTTTACTAGTGTGTGAGATGAGTGCAATTGTGAGGTAGTTTGAGCATTCTTTGGCATTGCCTTTCTTTGGGATTGGAATGAAAACTGACCTTTTCCAGTCCTGTGGCTACTGCTGAGTTTTCTAGATTTGCTGAAATATTGAGTGCAGCACTTTCACAGCGTCATCTTTGAGGGTTTGAAATAGCTCAACTGGAATTCCATCACCTCCACTAGCTTTGTTCATAGTGATCCTTCCTAAGGCTCACTTGACTTCACATTCCAGGATGTCTGGCTCTAGGTGAGTGATCACACCATCGTGATTGTCTGGGTCGTGAAGAACTTTTTTGTACAATTCTTCTGTGTATTCTTGCCACCTCTTCTTACTTAATATCTTCTGCTTCTGTTAGGTCCCTACCATTTCTGTCCTTTATTGAGGCCATCTTTGCATGAAATGTTCCCTTGGTATCTCTAATTTGCCTGAAAAGATCTCTAGTCTTTCCCATTCTATTGTTTTCCTCTATTTCTTTGCATTGATCTCTGAGGAAGGCTTTCTTATCTCTCCTTGCTATTCTTTGGAACTCTGCATTCAAATAGGTATATCTTTCCTTTTCTCCTGGCTATTCACACTAATTTTCTGTCTTAGAGCTACCTACCATGCTGTATTTTGACCCTAATATTTTTTTCTTTTGGAAAGTTGGTATAGGTAAAAACCAGGCACAAGTAATAATTTTGGGTGGCATTGGCAGAGTATATACTCTGGTATTCTTGCCTGGAGAATCAGGCCACAGTCCATAGGGTCACAAAGCGTCAGGCACAACTGAGTGACTGAACATGCACATAAAGGAAAAGCCAAAGAAGCACATTTTCTTTCCGTTAAAAGACTTTCAAAATTAGGTACTGGTTGAGGAAACTCTAGACAAGATAGTAATTTGGGGGAAATATCTATAGTATCTATAGTATATAAGCAAAAAGGAGTTGGTTATATTAATAAATTTAACTGATGACGCAGGTATATTCATCCTTCTGGCATTGGGTTCAAACCTTCTCTGAGCTCTGCCCTTCTCTGTACTCCACTCATGCTCCCACCAAGCCTAATTGTCAGTTCTCAGACTACTCAGTGCACCTCCAAGTGTTTGGTGTGATTTTCCCTCAGGTTTGACTGCTCCTAAATTCACCCTCCAAATGAGGAAAGCTTGGGAACCCTTTGGACCCAACTCCCTCAGGAAACACCCCTTAATCAGGCAGAATGAGTGTCCTCTGTCTGTGAAGTCCCACAACACGATACCTGCATCTCCTGTATCCTCAAGGCAGAAGCTCAAACTCTGTTTATGAGGACCCCGCTCCCATGGTAAGTACCTATGTTTCTGTCCTCTAGCATGTCCTGTATTTACAGCTTATCACTCTGGAGTCCATTTAGGTTTCCAGATCGTCCCCATTAGGCTCTGAGTTCCAACTCTTCCCATGCCTATTTTCTCCATTCCTTCTGCTGCTTTGCTGGTGTAGCTCCTCCTTGTCTGTCTGAGATGGCTGCAGTGACCCCTTTGTGCCTATCCCTGGTCTTGTACCCTCGAACCTCTTCTCCACACTTTCTTCTAAAAATATCTATCAAAGGGCATATCTGACTGTGCCAGTCTCCTCCACAAGACTTTACACTGGTGTCATTTGTCACGAGAACAAAGTCTAACCTCCTTAGTATGTCAGGTTGAATATGGCCACCCATGATCTGACGCCGGTCCGTCTCTCCCATCCACATGCCCGCTACTTGTGGCTCCATACCTCATTTTCCAGCCATGCTGAACCATTTTTATTTCACTATGAGGCCTTTGATATTTTATAATTATGAACTTTGCTCAAGGCGCTCCCTCTTTTTGTAATGTTCTTCAAAACATAGTTAATTTCTGATTATCCATCAAGACTTCATCATGTGTTCTTCCAGGAAGAGGAGATCAGTTAACTAACCTCTGGGTTTTTGCAGCATCTCAGTACGTATTTCTGTGTAATAATCTTAGTGACCTCTTTACGTGACCTCTAAATGACAGGGCAATGTGATTTCTCATTTTTTATTATATCCAGAACATTTACTGTTGTATTTGTCACACAGTAAGTTCCCAGTGAGTGTTTAAATGAATGTATGAAGAACAGAGATTAACACTACTCCACAGGCCATATGAAAGACAAGAGTATGAATCTTGGTAAAATCAAGACATAAGTCTTATGACAAAGATTCTATAGCTTCCAACATAAGGGATGACTCTGAAAAGATAAGGGCTAGCAGTGTAGCTCTTGTGGAAGACCTGTATTGATTCTGCTTAAGTGTCCATTTGGGGCAGGCAGATGCTTAGTGAAGAAAAGGCGACTGTTCAAGATTCAGATAGGTGGCTATTGTTGGGGATGCTCTTAAAGGGATGGTCTGATTTTCTCTTTTATTTGGGGCTCAGAAGTATGCTGGATTTTGAGGCAGAAAAGTACTTACTGAGGATCAGGCTGAAGCATAGTCTTGCAGAATTGGCAGGGAATTGCAGAATGAGGGAAACAGTCACAGCAACCGTATGGAAGCTTGTCTGTTGCAATGCTGGGCTAGAACATGTAGGCAGTGCAAGAGAATTAGTAAGCAAATAAGATGCTGTCTTGGAGGCTTTATTTTCTTTCTGCCAGTGGCAAGGCTTGATCTGGATTCTGGGTTATGTGGACTAAAAGGAGGGCTAAGTAAGACCTGTTGAAAACGCTGGAGCTGTTCTGTGAGAACAAGCCATGGCTAGGCATTACGCAAGCTCAGCCAGCCACTTTCAACTTTTGCTCACTCCTCATCTCTATTCAAATAACAAAATTTTTGCAATTGCATATGTATCAACCAATGCTTACTTTGGGACTTGTTACTAAACTTGTTAGTAAACAGTAAACAGGGCTTGGGATTAAAATGGTGAACAAGATGTAATGGTTCCTTGTGGAGATAACCAGTGAGGTCAGTTTACAAGGAATAAGCAATTTCAAATGTGATTTATCATACTGAAGGGACACTGCACAGAGACTTGGGAGAATGTGGTTGTGATTCAATTTATTCTCATGAATCAAGGAGTGAGGAGTTCGCTAGAAAAAGTTAGGTAGAGGATGTATAGAGATGTCATCATAAACAGATGCCCTGAGGTAGGATAAACAGAGACGTGACAGAAGGCCAGCATGGTGAAGTGGGACAGTTTACGCTGGATAAGCCTGGAGAGAGATAGTAGGAACCTTATTTAGAGGATATAAGAAACTACAGGAAGGACTTTAAACCTTGTTTTAAAAGGTCTAGAAGTCATTGGAATGTTTTAACATCACCGTGCTTATGTTTTAAAATGGTTACTCTGGCTACACTATGGGGAAGAAAGGGAGCAAAAGTAGAAGTGGAGTGTCTGGTTAGAAGTCCGCTACGTATTCCAAGCATGAGATGATGCTGACCCTGATCATGGTGGTAATGGGGATGAAGTGTAGGAATAGATGAGACAGTTTTGGCCCTTTGGTTAGATGTGGCCAGAGAAAGAGTAGTTAATAATGACTTCTAAGCTTTGCAGTTGAACAACCTGTATATAGTAGTACCATTTTTTGTTCTTTTGTTTTCCTGAGATAGGCTTTGGGTATCGATTCAGTGTAGGGATGGTGCATTCAGAACCCCTGAAGGCATCCATTTGGGTAATTAGCTAAATGAGCCTGATAATGAGATTGGATGACTCCTGGAAGGCATCTGTGTGGATGCAGTTACCTGGCCAGTGGTTTCAAAGTGAGACCCCTAGCCCAGAACCATTAATATCATCAGGGAACTTAGACATGCAGATTTTCAGGCCCCAACACTGACTATGTCAGAAATTGAGTGTAGGGCCCAACAACCTGTACTAACAAGCTTTTCGCATGATTCCAATGTACATGAAGATTAAGAACCACTAGCTAAGGTAATGAAAGGTAGACTGAGCGGGGGAAAAGTGGGTCTATGTAGGGCTTATGTGTATTTGTTATTTTACTTCAAAAGCAGTTTAGTTTATGTTGAACTTCTTGTTATTCAAATGTTATACGTTTGACCATTCAATCATCCGGGCATGTCAGTGGAGAATGCAGCAGTTTTAACAGGAGCTATGTGGTCCTGAAATTGTACTTTACATTAGAGTTTTGAGCTTGTTCATGTAAGGTAAGAGGTAAGTGCTTTTCTTTAGAGATGCCTTTTTTGTATGCATAACCTGAAATTCAATTGTTATATACCTTTTTGCAGGACTGAGGAAAAACTGCTCTTAGTAAGTGAATAAGGGATAAATACTTGTGTTTTCATTAGATAGAGGTTTCTTCAAGGCAAACTTACAGTCTGTAAATTGTCAAATAGGTATTATGTAGAAGTTACTTAGATTAAACCTTGGAAACTACTTTGCAAAGGGTAGATGCTACTTGGTGAGTCTTTTAAAGTTGCTTTTGACAGCTAATTTGCTCACATAATAGCATAAGGCTTCTCCTCTTGTGCTTCATATTTTTCAAGAGAATTTTTTTCCATTATAATGAACTCTGATAAATATATGAGATAATTGATGGACTACATCTGCATAAAAAGAATTCAACTTGCTAAATACAATACTCATGACAAACGGAATGCATTTAAACTCCTTAGTTCTGGGATTGCATTCTGTCACTACGCTCAAGAATAATATGGAACATCATGAAAAAATGGAAAGCGGATCAGTACAAGAGGTTTCTTTAAGGTGGCACTGAAGTTTATTTATCATAATGGGAGGCAGGTAATGATAACTTTCAAGTAATAGAATCTATGCTATAGTACATGTGCTTGACACATTTTCTTTGGATGAAAATTTTTCTTTTTTATCTTTTAATGTAAAAGATAAGCTGACTTCCTTCTGCCCCCATTTGATGGGCAGCTACATAGTAGGTGCTAGAAAAAGCAAACTGGTGGTTTTCAGTTGAGTGAGGAAGATACATACACGTATACACACAAACACAAATGGTAGGAACAGGAATCACACAGATTCAAAGCAAATACCAATGAAGGAAGGTATCCTAGAATCAGAATACAGTGGAAATGGAAGATGGATGGAGCTATTAAAGGCTGTGGCACATTCAGGGCGGTGCAGTTATCCAAGATAGCAGGATCAGACCATTAGATGCTTGAGTCGCAGTCCAGTGATGCCAGAGAAATAGCTCAGCACCTTCTGGCAAATACCTTCCTGTGCCATGCTAAGAATTCTGACCTTGATCTTGAAGCTTTGGGTTTCTATGCAAGGATTTTAACATAGTAAGTCGTAAACTCAAATTCGGATTTTAGAAAGATCATTGCATAATATTTTGTTAGTGTATCAGGAGGGACCAGCTTGAGATAGGCAGGGACGGCTCCTAGGTTTTTGCTTCAAGCCATAGGTTTGACTGTCTATATCTTGGCCCATTTCTTTATTTTTCAAACAAAGTTTGCTGCTTGTACAGGTTACAGACTTGAGGAAAGACCCAGGGAAAATCACAGAGAAGCACTGGATCACACAGATAGAAGAAAAACAGAACATGTTTTTAGATGTGGGATTGTGACTCAGAAGTGAAACAAGGGGAGAGTTTGAAATTGGAAGAGGGAGCTCACAGTGTCAAATATTAGTGGTGGGATAAGGACTAAAATTTCTCTAAAAAAAGTGTCATCGGTCAGTTTGAAAAGTGCAGTTTTGAGAGGCTTCTTGGGGGTAGGCAGAAGTGGAATTGTTGAGAGCTGAAGATTAATTAAAAGCTAAAGAATTCGAGTTGGGGGTGTATAGTTGAGCAGAAAAGGAAGAAGGGACATAGGTAGGAAGCGGTATTATGTGAGAGGAGCGGTTTTCAATTGCAGGAGGTTTACGTGTTCGGTAAGAGTGCAGGAGGGGGAGGGGGAGAGATTGAAGAGTTAGAGGAGAGCAGGGCACACTGATAGATGACATGCTCGAGGGGAGTAGATTGGATGGGATCCAGCACCAAGGCGGTGGGTCAGTGATAGAGAAGAATAGATGCGCTTGCTCTCAGAGAAGGTGTGAGTAGCCGAGCTGTAGCTCCAGGTAAACTTCTAAGTGGACTTGGATTATGCTCTTTAGGAAAACATTTCTGTGTGGTGGGTTTGTATTCTGTAAGTCTTCTTTTAAATGAGATAATGGAGGGTTAGCTGGATTTAAACACATTATTCCATATTTTGATAAAATAATTCCTTCTTTCATGATGTCAACACTGGTTATTTTTTTTTTAAACTGTAGTACATACTATGAGAAATTAAAATTCATATTTAACATCCTCATACACATAGAGAAGAAAATATTGTATTCACCATAGGATCCTTACAACAATTATTTACAACAATCATTTTCATTCTTCAACTATAAGATGAAATAAGTGACTCTTTGAAGAGAGAGGCCAAAGTTTATATCAAACATATATAGTTTTTGTGTCAATATTTGTTACTCGGTTTTATAATTGGCATAATTGCGTGTTTTCTCGGGTACTATGCACTTGATTTGGCTTAAACATCTTGTCATTTATTCAGTCTTCTCTTATGAATGAATTTACTGTACACAGATTACATTTCTTTATGTTTATGTTCTTTTTTTGGTGGATGAGACAATGTAATGATACAAAAACTTAAAGACTGATATTTGTTTTGACAAGGAAATGAATTATGGAAAGGTGTTCCTTATATGGGCAAATGCTGCTTTTTGACAAATATTACATGAAAACCTCCTTTGTCTTCACAAACTCTGCTCTGCCATGTAATCAATCAAATCATGCCTGGGTGCGTGATTGTAGACATTGATGGCTTTGCATACAATGTAGCATAGTCCTGATGCCAGGGTTCCGAGGCTGGGGTACTCTCTTCCTCTGAGGTCCTGGCTTTTGTGCCTTCCGTGGTCACTGGGTTACTCTACCTGCTTTAGAAGAATAAAGAATAGACATGATTTGCAGATACTTCAATGTTACCAAGGATCAGCAAAAGTACCCTAGGGATATAGTTATCATTTTCTGTTTGTTTGTTGTTTGTTTTTGTCTTTTCATTTTTCTTTTTTTGTGAGGATGAATTTTTGAAATCAGCAAATTATCATTGTATTTTCCCATTGCTACACCACAAAGCGAAAACATATTACTGGAAGCCTGCCCTGGGCAAAACTGTGAGATAGGTGAAGTTTGTGTTAGACATCTGCTTCCTCCCTTTTCTAACTCTGCCAGCTCCCAAGCACCTAATGCTCTGGAGCTCCTCCTGCCTAGGGGGCTTCACACAGTGTTAGTGATTGATTGCATCCTAATACCTACGTCTTCCAAGGATACCAGCTTTTAAGAGTCTATCTGGGGAGAGTAATATATAACAAAAAGGAGTAAACCTCTAATGGCAAAATATAAAACATCATTGTTGAGGGGGCTGATGAGTCAGAAAATGTGGGGCAGAGACCTTCTAATTCTAAAGCAAGTGTATAAGTGACTGCTTCCTCTGCTCTTTTTGTAAAGCTGGGGTTACTAATGATTGTGTGTGCATACTAAATCACTTCAGTCATGTCTGACTCTGTGTGACCCCATGGACTATAGCCAGCCAGGCTCCTCTCTCCATGGGATTCTACAGAATCCTTTGAATTATCATACTTAACCATGGTAATATACAGGCATGAATGGACTGGCATTACCCTACTCTTGTTTGAAGGAGATACTCTGTAGTGATAGAAAGAGTAAATTGAGACTATTTTTATACCATGGCTCATGAACTCATAGACATGAGGGAATGATCCTTGTTTAGCATTTCAATTTGTGGTCTATCTTGGAATCATATTTTAATTAACTCAGCCAACACCTTAGTGGATGATAAGTAATATCCCTGGAGAATGGTATATGTAGAAAAAATGTAATCTAATCTGAAAGCTTGAGAATGGAAAAAAAGATTGCCCTTATCAAGTCTGTTAAAGATCGGGTTAGAGAGATCACTCAAGGTTAAGAGTCTCATGCTAAGAAGTTGCCCAGTAAATCAGTGAGAGAATTGCAAGGAGAACATCTGAGCTTCTGGCCTCTTAGGGCACAGAGTCACTGTTTACTTTAAGGCCACATTTATAATCACAGTTAGTGACCTCAGGAGACCAGTGCTCCCAGCAATGAAGCAGATGGCACACTTCTGTTACCCTACAGCTCATGAGCCATGATGCTAACCAAGTGAGATAGGAATGTTAAATAATAACAAATTAGGCTCTGTGAAAATCATGACATTGAATATATCTCTATAGCTTCCTGTTTCCGAAGGACTTTGCAGTTATATTTATAACTCTTTCAAACCACTTGAAATTCCTCTCGATGAAAATCACTACATTTCTTTTCAATGCTTAAAGAAACAGCTATCTGGTGGGACCATACATATTCTGATGGTAAATTTGTATTTAGAAGGAAGAAAGGTTATCCAGCTCCACCACTGGACGAGATCCTATTAAAACTTACAGAAATATAGCATATTAACACTAAAAGAGATCTTGGAGGTTGGGAGGAAATTAATTTGTATTTGGGCCCCTTGGACCAAACTCATTATGAAAACCACTCAGATAACAGGGTGTTAAATCAGTTAAGGGTGGCCTTTGGAGAAACAAATTTTCTGGAACACTGGGAAGCTAGGCCAGAGAGATGGATCGAGGACACCTGGGCCCTGCTTTCACCTTGTGTAAGAGGCTGTGACCTTGTCCACACTGAGCTTGATCCAAGAACCAGGAAAGATGCTGTTTGTAAACATGCCTTTAAATGGAAGCATGTCTATAGCAGCATAAGTTCTTTCTGGGTAAATGATTTTGACCATATGTATAAAAGGGCACTGACATGATAAGAATTTGGCTGTTTCACAGTTCTGCCCAGAAGGTCCTATATCCCAGGCTAAATAAATTGGGACTTAGTTTAATCCTGCAGTCGACATTTAAGTTTAATTAAGCCTCAATTTTACAGATGAGGGAAACACAGTTTGTAGAAGACAAATGACTTGCCTAAATTTACAGATCACCTTAGTGCCAGAGCAAGAGACAGAACCCAGGTCTCTTGACTCTGCCATGATCATCTATAACCTCATGACTCAGGAAAGAAAACCCTGACCCCATTAAAACCATTAATTTTCTGATAATGACACCATCAGATTTCAGTCATTTTGGTCTTCATTTACGTATTCATTAATTTAACAAATACTTAGTAAATCCCTGCAGTGGTAGCGTGAGTAAAACAGATCCAAGTCCTTGCCCTCAGGAATCTTTATAGTTGAGGAAGGTGGACCATAAACTAAATGAGTAAGATATGATTTAAAGTATGTTTTAAGTTGTTTATGTTAAATGGTAGTTAAGTGCCATGAAAAAAAAAAAGATAAAGTGGAAAAGAAGAGTGGAGTTGTGTGTGTGTGTGTGAGTGTCCTGCTGTCATTCTAAATAGAATGGTCAGGGAGGACCTTGCTGACTCTGTAATCAGTCATTTCCCTAGTCATCGTGTATCATCTGCTCCTTCGTGCCTACAGCATCTGCATTTCTCTTCTCATTCCCTTGAATAGTGACAGAACCCTCCCTCTATTGTTACTTGACCACACATTCTCTCTTTGTCTCCTAAGCTAAGGTATCCATTATCCTGCATCCAGCCTCAAGAAATCAGACCAGAATCCTGTCACCCTCTCCTGCCTCTGAAGTCTTCCCTGATTCCTCCTTCAGCACAGCCTCATCACCAGGAGACTCAAACTCTTTGTGATATGATTACCTCTCCTGCCCATTTGGACAGGAGAGGTGATCATATCTGTTTGGACAGGCCTCTTTCTTCCTCTTTTCTGTTTTTGCTCATTGAATGCTCTTATACCAGTTGAAACTCTGACCATCTTTTACAGTCCATCCCAAATGATGTCCCTTTCCAAAGAGTTTCTGATCTCCCCACACTCCTACCCCCCAAAGAAGTTCCAGTTCACTCTTTTAGTGTAAGACTTGGCCTCTTAAATCAGCTCTTCATTAGCACAGTTCTTGGTACATTGTAACTGCTCCGTGAGGGTTTGTTGAATCAAGTTGAATGATAGTTATCAGATTCCATTGGGAATCAGAAATCCCGACAAGAAGTTGAGGTTTCAATTTGGATTAAAAATACTGCTCATGGAAATGTAGCCAAGATGTAGGAGGAAAAAAAAAAAACAAAACACAGCACTTAATAGAATATATTTCAAACAGAAAGAGGCTTTCAGTAATGTAGTCTGTTCTATGTTCAGGGACAGTTACAGAGAGAATGAATTCACGTGAATTTATGTGGGAAGCTGGCTGTCAGCTGAACCATGTGAAAATGAATCTGCCTTAAACTGTTTTCTGCTAAAATAAGCAACATTTTAGAAATGTTTTCTATCTCTTTAGGTTAGTGCTAAATTATCCCACAGCTCTCTGAAGCTCATCAAGTTAATAATTGTTTCCAATGATCTGTAAACGAGCTTGCTTAAAATAATTAACCTTTTTACTTATTTGTATAAAAGACTTGGGTAACAAAAGATTGGAAGTTGATGGGGGTCAGTTCAGGATATCTGGGTCCTCACCGATTGGTTCCTATCCTGAGTATCAGGCTGCACAGCTGTGGGTACCAAAGACTTGCCTCTGGGAGATTTATCATTTTCTCCCCAATCTACATTTGCCATGACTTAAGAGTTGCTGCTGCACCAGTGGATGGAGTATGGGGGGTAGATGAATGCTTCTATACATAGTGTCCCCGGCATTAGGGTGAAGGGGCAACCTCCCTCATGGTCACATGAATTTTGCTTGGATATCAACCTTACTGTCTAATCTTCTGTATAACTACTTGGCCCACTTCTGGTCTGTCAGTTTTGGTTTCTGCTTTGTAATTAATCCATGGCTAATGCTGGTATCCAGCCCTAAAGTTCCCATCCATAACTGAATTCCTCTTGGGCAGAAACCTAAAGAAAATTCCTGCTTAGAGGATTAGTTTCTTCTGGGCAAGTTTTTCAGAAGTATACTTGCCAAGGGGGTACATATAAAAGAAAATAAATGAAATCTTCATCTGCTGTCTTTAGCAGACATGATTTGGAAGCATCTTTTATACCTAAAGGATTAGACTCTATTGGGTAAGCTAATAGACCCAAATCTGGATCTCTTCTCTTAGAGGGCTTTTAATCATGCATAATTTTGGTGACAGACTCACTCACTGCCCTTCATTTAGCACCATTCTTCCTAAAATGAGGTTTCTTTAAGAAGTCTCATTTTAAGAAGAGATAGGTAAAAGGCAATAAATTATTTTGACTTGAAACTATCTTTTTCAAGTTTTCTGTGTTAATATGTAGCTATTTCACTTTGGGTGTTAATACTTTAGTAGGAAGATATATAGTAGAATATTTTTGAATTAAACTTGGAAGCTGTGTGTGGAGAATCATGGCTGTATTTACTATGTCTGTCTGTGAATGTACTATCATCCACCCAATCACACTAGCCAGAACCTAAGAAATGATTTTTAGATAGTACCTATGAGTTCTACCTTTTAAATATCTCTTCTTATTAAGATTACTAGTGATTTCCAAGTTGCTAAGTACATTGAACAAACCTTAATCCTCATTTTTCTGGACTATCAGGTAAGGTAACTTTCTTCACGTGGCTTCTAGGAAGCCATATTCTTCTGGTGTCCCCCTTTTCCCCTAGTCACTTCTTAGTTTTTCTTCCCTTGTTCTCCTTGCTCTTTCTGATCTCTGATGACTGGAGTCCCCCAGTGCTCAGTGCTTGGATCTCTTCTCTAAAAGCAAAGTCTTCTGGTGATTTCATTCAGGATAATGGTTTTAAATACCATCTATATGCTGATGAATCCTGAATTTACATCTCTATTCCAGATTTATCTCCTAAACTTCAGATTCAATTATCCAGTGGTCCATTTGTCATCTCCGTTTAGATGTCTGCTTAGATAAAGTCCAAAATATTCAAAGCAGAACTCCTGATCATCCCTATGGAATCTGCTTCTCCCATAGTCTTCCTCTTCTCAGCAGATGGCCGTTTTATCCTTCCAGGGTCTTAGGCTAGAAAACTTGGGGTTTATGCTTTACTCTTCTCTTCTTATACTCCTCATGTAATCTGTCAGCAAATCTTGTGGGTTGTAGCTTCAAGATATGTCCAGAAAATAAGTATTTTTCACTACCTCTACCTCTCCAAGCCATCATGTTTTACCTACTTCTTATACCAACCTCCTAACTGGTGTCCCTCTTTCTACCCTTGGGACCCTTTTCTTTTCTCACAACACCAGTCACAATTACCATGCCATTTTTTCCACCCCCAACTCTTCTTTGATTTCCTATCTCTCTCTTAGTAACTGGGAAAGGTCTTACAATGGCTTATACGGTACTGTACTTTCAGCCTCTCATTTACCACTCTGAACTCACCATTTTATGACTCCCTTCCCAGTCATAATGTTCAGCACACTGGCCTCCTTGCTATTACTCTCTGAGCAAACAAATAGGACTAGACTGTTAAATCAGAGAAATGTGAATCAGAAATCTTACCCACTCAGTTCAGTTAGGTTGCTCAGTTGTGTCTGATTCTTTGTGACCCCCATGGACTGCAGCATGCCAGGCTTCCCTGTTCATCACCAACTCCCGAAGCTTACTCAAACTCATGACCATCAAATCAGTGATGACATCCAACCATCTCATCCTCTGTCATCCCCTTTTCCTCCCATCTTCAATCTTTCCCAGCATCAGGGTCTTTTCAAATGAGTCGGTTCTTTACATCAGGTGGCCAAAGTATTGGAGTTTCAGCTTCAGCATCAGTATTTCCAATGAATATTCAGGATTGATTCACTTTAGGAAGGACTGGTTGGATCTCTTTGCAGTCCAAGGGATTCTCAAGAGTTTTCTCCAACACCACAGTTCAAAAGCATCAATTCTTCGGCACTCAGCTTTCTTTATAGTCCAACTCTCACAACCTTACATGACTACTGGTTATAGGCAACCAAAAGACTTAGACAAACTAGAGAGATGTCCAGATTGGTGAAGGCACCTCCCAAGGTCCTCCCCACATTGGAGCTGATCCTCTGGCTTAGAATAGATAAGATATCCAAGTGGGTTTCATGAGATTATCTCAGACAGAGGAATGTTTAAATTATAAGATATCTCGATTTTATCCTCTAGATACATATCCAATAAGGTGTTATTCAGGGAGACTTCCTTCACACATCTAAGGTTCTATTCACTAGATAATCCTGAGCTAGGTACATCTTGCTCTAGGCATTTCAGAGATTGTCTCTTCTTCCTGGATAAACACCATTCATCTACTACTCAGAAGTCTAATAGCAAAAGGTTTAGAGAGTTAACTGCTTCCCCTGTTGTCTTCTTCCAACCCTTCCCATCCCGCCTCCCCACGCTTTCCTCCCACTTAGGCAAGCACAGTCCTGCTATAGGTGGCTGCACTTGATCTTACGTCTTCCTGAAACGCTCTAGACTCAGACTTCTTACAGGCTGCTCTTAACTTCCTTCAGCTCTTCTACACTGACCTTTCCTGATGAGATTTCAACCCCACTCCCAGATACAGTCTTTTCCCAGCCTTTGCCCTTCTCTACTTACTCCTGTTTGAAATAGTATTATATCACTAGTCATCTTATTTATAGATAGTTGCTGTCAAGAGAAAAGAAGTCCCACGGGGGTTGAGATTTATGTTCTGGCTGTATCCCTAGTTCCTAGGTCAGTCCCTGGCAGTGGTAGGCTCTGACGCTGCTTGCCAAGTGGATTGCTTTTCTCCTTCCCTACACCACTAAGATGGTTGAAGACCTCATCTCTTCTCATGTTGACTGTTGTGGTCATCTCCTAACAGACTGCTGGCATACTGTTTCCAATGTGCTCTTCTAAAACTTGAAGCTGCTCTATGAGCATATCTCATTCCTGCTTAAAATCCTTCAGTGGCTCCTCATAGTTTTCAGGAGAAATTCCATCTTTCTTAGCATGACACCTGAGGCTTGATTAACTCTCCAACCTCACTGCAGTCTTCCTCTCACTCACACTTATGTCCTTTCCTTCTCATTTTCTCCCTAGATTTTCATGCCTGAAATGCCTGTCTGAATCATCGGAATAACTGGTTCCTGATGATTTAGCCTAAGGCTCTTTCCTGTAATGTTGCACCTTATTCCCTTTAGTCTGGGTTAAACGTTCTTCTCCAATAGCAACCGTGCCTGTCTTTGCTATAGCATTTATGCATTATGTAATGCTGCTAAGTCGCTTCAGTCGTGTCCGACTCTGTGCGACCCCACAGACGGCAGCCCACCAGGCTCCGCCGTCCCTGGGATTCTCCAGGCAAGAATACTGGAGTGGGTTGCCATTTCCTTCTCCAGTGCATGAAAGGGAAAAGTGAAAGTGAAGTTGCTCAGTCGTATCTGACTCTTAGCAACCCCATGGACTGCAGCCTACCAGGCGCCTCCGTCCATGGGATTTTCTAGGCAAGAGTACTGGAGTGGGGTGCCATTGCCTTCTCCGGCATTATGTAATAATTGTCCTTAAATGTATATGTCTTATTCACTAGACTTCAAGCTTCTTGAGTTCTATTCATTTTATATCTCTAAGACATTTGGTAATTTGATTCATAATAGACCCGCAAAATGTGTTGACTATATGAAACTCTAAACCAAAGGGCAAAAGGGACATTTAGATAAGGAGTAGCTTAAAAGAAAAATAGTTCTAACTTGGTTACACAAGACAAGAAGACTATCTCCTTAATCAGATCTTGTAGAATATACAAGGTAGTAATCATAGAGTAGCAACTAAGTAGGTACCCCTCCTTGGGTCAGGTCTGGGAGGGAAATGACGTTGTTGAGAGTTGGATAATGCACAGGGACTATTATGCTGTGCATTTACTTCAAAGTTCTATATTTTGAGAAGGGCGCTTTGAGCAGGAGACTTACTCACATTTACCCCATCCTTAAAGGCCCTGGAGAAATTGGCCACTATTGAATCCTTGTGATTTTATAGAATAGGTCAAGTTAAAGAAGTTAATGGAAATCTTTTGACCCACAAAATTATTATATTACACTACAAGTCAAGTGTTAACTAGAGAGGGCACATTTTCCACTGAGACTCACAACTCTTGGCCTCTTAGAATTTTTATTCTTGATTCCAAATATCAAATTTGTCATTTCAACCACATGCTTTATCATCTCCATGTGTGTTTACACTGAAATCAAAGATTAGTAAGTGATAATTTTTAAATAGCTATTTTTATCTACTGATTCACTAATTTAGGCTGGTATGGCTTTTATTAAACTCATGTACATGGGAAACTTTATCAATTGGGTAAATAGAAAATTTCTGTATATAATTTATCAGCTTCCTGGGTGGCTCAGCAGTAAAGAATCTGCCTGCAATGCAAGAGCTGCAGAAGCCATGTGCTTGATCCCAGGGTCAGGAAGATCCCCTGGAGGAGGGTATGGTAACCCACTCCAGTATTCTTGCCTGGAGCATCCCATGGACAGAGAAGCCTGGTGGGCTACAGTCTATAGGGTCGCAAAGAGTCAGACACGACTGAAGCGACTTAGCATGCACACATATATAATTTATATTCCTGTAATTTGTAATACCTGTTGCAATTGCATAGTTTTTTAGAGAAAACAATCCCTTTCTCACATATTTCACATAAAAACAACTAATTCTTGTAACTATTTTTCAGCAGTGCAATGCATTATGATTAAAATGTTTTGGGAAATAGGTGTATAAGGTGTAGAAAATATTGTTATGAAAAGATTCTTATTAATATAAATCTTTACTTGAGTTATAGGTATTCCCCCAAAATATCAAATCTGTTTTGCTTTTATTTAATATAGTCTTTTTAGACCAAGTCCAAAACAGTCCACCTTAATACTAGATTCTGCTCTGTAGTGAACTGGCCATAGGTGCAGTAGAGTTTGATCTCACTATTGCAGAATTCAGGTTGCAGTTTAGATAATTAATGTTTTGATTCTTCAGTTATCTGCTAGTAGCTCTAAGTACTATAAAATGAAATTTTAACATGTTAACTTAAAAATATGCTCTTATTTTCATAAAACCAGTATTTTTGAAGACATTGCTATAAAATGTCTATATGAGGGATTGCATAGAAGATACAAGATACACAAACATGAGAGGGTGCTTAGTGATTTATTGAAGACTTCCTGCTGTTTTGTGAACATTTGTTAACACATATTTGTGAGTATTTTACCCTTGATCTTATTTTGAATCAATTCACCTTTTTTCTTCTCAGATATTTACCTTGTACTTCTTTGTGATCAACCCACATTTGAGGGATGACAAGTGAACTGATCTTTAATTCATTTCTCCAAATATCTGCTTCATTCAAATTTGTGATAGAAGCACATAAGAACATTATCATTATTTTATTGATGTTCTGCAATTTATTTAGTAGCCTTCATGCCAGAGTGGTGGGGTTTAATAATAATACGTTATTGTACTAGGAAAAAATTTTAAAAAAACATGCTTTGTTTAATTATTGGTTCATAGGGCCTTTGGAAAAAAGTGTTTTAGCGATGTATAGGGGCATATATTTTGTACCAGAGTAATCATTCACTGTGTTGTTTAAGCAAGTAAGTTGCTTTAAATAAGCTCATAATGAGTTTTTAATTTATAGAGAAATGAATCAGTAGGGCAAAGAGAAGTGCAAAGTCTTAGAAGAATTTGCCTTGTATAATAATTGAAGAATCACTTGAGTAAAATCCCCACTGAACTAGCTTTTGTTGGATGAAAGAATGCAATTATATTAAAAATGAATACTTCAGTGTAATATGAAACCGATGCTGCCTGAATTATTATGTGCCAAATTAGGTTGCTGTAAACAATAACAAAATGGGTGATTGTGCAAATGAAAGCACTGAGTTATTTAAACTTGCTGTAGCACGTTTAATGAGATGCAGTGAAAGCAGAAAATGTTTAATTTAGTAACGGGTGACCTGAATCAATCTGTCCTACAGAATGACAGGCTTTGGATTAATTTTCAGTTAAAACAAAATAACTGAATAGTAACCACCCTTATTAATATATAATATAGACTATTACACATTATTCTCTTTTAGTAAGAGAAACGGCATCTTTCAGGAGGAATTTTAAGTTCCACATGAAACGCTGCTAACCAAATTAAGTCTTGTTTTTTTTTCCTTAGAGAATCTGGCAATGCTTTGTGTTTCTGGTTGGATTATATTAAGATCACAATCTAATAAACCCCTTGAAGGAAAAACTTACGGTATTTGTCTGGACTATAATTGTGTAAGTCTAGTCTATTTTATTAATTATAGGCAGAATAAGGTGATTAAATTAAAGTGTTAGACTCCTTTCATATTTAGACAGATCTGTGGAGTTGATGGTCTACCCAGGTATTTTTTAGTTAAATACCTGAAATAGCTTCTTGCCCTTGTGTTTACCTTCTTTTAGAGGCATCAGAATTTGGGAATTTTGAAAACTTCTTTCTCAGTGAGTGTGAATTCAGTATACCATGATATGTTTGGGCAATACAGGGCAGAGAGTTAAATTCTTAAAGGGCTGCTTTGCATCACTTGAGGGACACTCAGTTTTATGAGTTTCCTGTGATATGGAAAAGCACTTCACATTTTTACTCATATTAAAAAACTTTTCACTCTAGGCAGACTCTGTAAACAATGGACATAAAGTGAACATCTATGTGATAATGAGAAGCTGCAAGTATCTTTTAAAAATGAAACCATTTATTTGTGAAAGTGAAGTGCATTTTACTGCCTTAATCCTCCTTTAATGGGAGGTTTTCTTGATATATTTTACTCATTTGGAGTTGGTTTCCAAACTGAATTAGAAGAAATAACAGGTAGTATCTTACACAATGAACCAAAGTGTGTCCCAAAGGTCATACTTGTAACCACTTTAGTGTTAGGAATGTTATGATATTTCTGTGTCTAAATTCCACACAATTGTGTAAGTATGGCATTTTTATATAATACTGAATATTAGAGTCAAACATTATTTTTGCAAATTCAAAAATTATTATAGTTCACATGTGCAGCAGTTGGAGATGTGGGACCTTAAATCTGTTTGGTTTAAAGGCAAAATGAAGTTTTACAAATGCTGTTTTATTACTCTGTAACTTTGGTAAATAACTGTTTTTGTATTTAAAAACTTAATTAGCATAATACTTTAAATCAAAAAGAAGAGTAGAAGCTATTTTTTTTATGAGCTTGCTAGAATAATATCTAAATCAAGTGACTAACTCTTTTGTTTAAAGTAAAAACAATCTTGTTTTTCCAAAGAAACAGCAAAGTAGTGTTTAATCTCTGTGTGTAAATCACTGTGCTTTAGTTTCTTTTTGGAGAGAAAATTTTTCATGGTTTTATTCTTTTCAGTGATGAGGCTTTACACTGTTAGAACTATTGAATATCTCTAAAAATACAAGAAAAAGAAAAAAGGCAAAAGCTTTCTTGTCTCCAGAAACTTTCCTTGGTAATTGTGGCTTTGAATAATAGAATGCAGATAAAACTAGCATGCGGGAGTTATTTTCTAGTTAGAAACAGCATACGGATAACCTCTTCTTGCAAAGAATTTTAATGTTTAGTTAGAACTTTTGGTTTGAACAACGATTACTACAGGATGCTCTCTGTACTTTGATTGTCCTAGAAATGCTCATGTTAACCAGAGCCTGAGCTTTGAAATTAGTAGACCTCTTTTCAAATCCTTGCTCGTCTATCTGTGGCTCCTTTATTTTTTCGATCCTGCACCTTAGGGCTTACCCTTCTTGAGGCTGATTTTTTTCTTCACTTGAAAACTTGTGTTCATAATTCATAACCCACAGAGTTTTATTAGGGCAAAGTGGCAAATATGTGAAAGTTTTGTTAATTATATACTGTAATATTATTGTATATTATGAGATGGCACTCTATAAAGATATAATGAATCATTTTAAGAGGAGAATTTCTTTGTGCGGTGATCTACACCTTCCTTTCTCTGATACCATTCCTTTGTTCCCCTAAGGTTATACTCTGAGCTTTTCAAACACTGCATTTAAAATTGCGGCTGTTAATATTGTACTTGTAATATGTTTGAGAAAACATTCTAACCTCATGGAAAATATGGTATTTAATTTGTGGTTGAATTATCTTTTTTTATGATACTTGCAGTACTTTTGGAAGAGAAATTAGTTTCAGTATTGGCACCCATGTTGATCACTATGGGACAAATGCTTTAAAAATGTTTTGATAATAAGCTTTTAAGTTAAGTTTCCTCCATGTCTTTTCACGGCTTGAAGTGCATTTCTTTTTGGTGCTGAAAAAGATTCTATTGTCTGGATGGACCACAGTATACTTATTCATTCGCCTACTGAAGTATATCTTGGTTGATTCTAAGTTTTGGCAATTGTGAATAAAGTTCATGAGGCTTTTGTGTGTACAAAGGTTTTTATTACTTTGAGTGAATTCCGAGGTATTTGATTGCAACATTTACACTCAACTATGATTATAAGTAAAACAAGCTTTGAATCCCAGTTTTAAGGGAAATATGAATTCCTAACAAAGAATCCCATTGTTCCCATTAGTAGGTCTATTTACAAAAATCCAGTTACTATTATATTTTGGGGTTTTAAAAATAAAAGTGTGTGGAAATGGACAAAAAAATGTACTCGTGGTGGTGTTTATAATAGTAAGGGCTGTTAGAGTACAGGTGGAATTGCTTATAGATCTAAAAGTTTGATCAGTCCAGAATTATTTGATGTATTAGTTTGGAATATAGATTTAAAATGGGCTTCCCAGGTGGCACTAGTGGTAAAGAACCCAATCTGCCAGTGCAGGAGACTTAAGAGACCTGGGTTCATTCCCTGGTTTGGGAAGATCCCCTGGAGAAGGGCATGGCGACACACTCCAGTATTCTTGTCTGGAGAATCCCATGGACAGAGGAGCCTACCAGGCTCCACGTCCATAGAGTTGCAAAGAGTTGGACACGACTGAAGTGACATAGCACACAGGCACATAGATTAAAAATAGAAAGTGATTATATCTGAGTATGGGATCATTAAAATTTTTGACATCATATTACTAGAATTTCATTGGAGAGTTGCGTATAAGCTTGGTATGTGAAATCAGCATTGATAAGAGCTGAAAATTGTTTTCCAGAAACAAAATGTACAGACTAGATAAGCATTTGTAAGTAACTTGATTTTTTTTTTTTGTATATAAAATGTTAATACTTTGAGCTCATCAATTATACAATAAACTAGTATTAGGTATGCTGACAGTCCACTGTGAGGATTAAAATAGTACTGTGAGTACAGTACTGGGGAGTGAAATGTCCTATTTCAGAGGAGTTTTTCATCCATGAAATAGGATCCTGTGTTCATTTCTGTTTACCAGATCAGAGATTGATAGGTGAATTCAAAAATGTTCCATATTGGCTATGGTCTGTATCTGTAAGCTTTCCTCTTTGCAGATTTGCATATATTCAGAGGCTTTTAAGATCATTCAGGAATACTTACTTTAAGTATTAGAAGGACTAATACTTACTTTTAAGATCATTCAGGAATACTTTCAGGACCATCAACTTTGAGATGAGAAAATTCAAACCAAACAAAGGCAGATTTCTGCCAAAATGAGAACACAACAGGTTGCCTTACTTTTCTCTACCATTAATAGCCACCAAAGCAAATTTTTATCACTCAGAAATTTCTTCCAATGAAGGTATTTGGGGAAATATGTTAGCTCAAATCTGAGATGACTTGTTACCTGTGCTCTGTGTCTTAATGAATTTCTTCTAAGCGGTCTTGCAATCTGTGGAGTTAGATAATTTCTGAAAATATTTTTGTATGGTACTTTAATGTTTTGAGAAACATTTATTTAGTTGCCATGAAAAATTAATGTATTTCACCTATGAATCTTGATTGCTGGTTTTCTTTAAATAAATGTTAAGTCAGGGTGTACTGCACCTAAAATTCTGCCAGGTAATGGTTTGGGAGACTGAGTTATCATAGACCTTCTGAGTTCACTACGGGCCCCTTTGGGCCTGTTCACTTGCTTATATTGATATTACTTGCCTAGCTTTTTGAAAGGATTGACTTCTGTGAGCTTTTAGATAAAGTTGGATGTAGCAGGTTTTGAGAGCTTTAATACAAGTTGATACAGACTTTGTGATTCTTGGTAAATTTGACCCAGTAAGTTTGTATGATTTTGCTGAAACACAATCTTTAGATCACCCTGACAAAAGCTCTTGGAAGGAGTCCCTCCATATATCATTGATGTTGCTTGTCATGACCTTGGCCTTGCCTTTCTCTGAAGGGCTTTAGTTTCTGGTAGTCCCCACAGCCAAACAGAATCACATCTGACTTCTTACCTCTGAGTCTTGCATGTTCTCCTGTCTGGAGCACACGCCCACCCTCGTTTATCGGGCTTCACATTGTCCTCCTCCTCCATGGACAGCCTTCCTCGTCTCCCTCTTCTTAGCTTGCTCACCATGCCTGGCTGAGGACACTTTAAGACCTGGCAGGTGCCATCTTTGTTTCACTCTACATCTACTTTCTGCAGGTGAATATTCATTAAGTAAATGATTCTGAAGTTTTTCTGGTGTCATTTATGTGTCATAATTCCCTCATATCTCTGACCTTTAGGTAGTTTATGTTTGGGGAAGCGTTTCATTTTAGTGGAGAAATGACAAATCTCCCCCAACCGTGCCCTACAACATACCCCCTTTTCCTCCCCTAAAGCCCCTTCCTTGCTTCCTGTAAATACTCTAGGCAAGACCTTTTATCACAAATAATTGTATTGTATTATAATGTCTTTTATCTTCCATATTCTCTTTCTTACCATATTTTCCACTTAAAGTTGAAATTATTTGTAGAAATTAGAGGAAGCCTAGGTCATAGTAGTAAAAGTTTTGCAAGGTTTTGATGCTCATCATATTTTTACTTTAAAAAAAACATTTTTATACAAATTCTAAATATTCATTCTTGTAAATAATGACATTGTCAATCTTGGAAGCTAGTAACTTTTTAAACATATTTTCAGCAAGACTAAGATTTTAGAATAATGCTCGATAGAAAACACCATTTTCTAATGCTTAGGACTTGAAAAACTACATGAATCAGAAACAATATCAAAAGATATCTCTGAATAATTATCTGCATATTGTGCCAATGTTACTAATCTTAAGTAGATACTTCATGGGTTCTCAAAAATAGGATTTTAATTTAAATGCTTAAAATGTCCAATTTAGCATTGGCTTCAAGCCTAATGCAACATTGGAGCCTCATATTATTCTTCAGAGACTGGTATTCTTATTCTCTTCTGCTTTACATCCCAAATTATCCCCTACCTCTTTTCCCTTTTCCAATGGCAAAAGTTTTCCATTAACTTTAATCTTCTCAAATTGTGTGACAACTATTTAAAATACCCCTGTGACAACATTTAGGATGCTTCTTCATCAGTCATACTACTTCGTATCTCTGTAATCTGTTTGTCAAATCTGAGTTTATACTTGACTGAGAATTTTTTTCACTGGCATATTTCTAATAGCCCATAAACACTCATAAACATGGGTGCACACATGCACAGACCTGCACACTCTTTGACTTCATTTGCTTTGTTGATTGATGATGCTTACCTTTTGCATGATATGTAATGATCCCTACCACCAGATGAATAAACCATTGCTTCAGTTTAACTCATTCCTGATGGAGAGAATCCTGTATGTGAATGTGGAATAGAAAGGAAGATCATTCTTTGTACTCTTGAATGACCTACTTTAAGAAGCGATGGTTTGTGAGATCCCTAGATAGATTCTCCTCTCCTTTTCTTAAAGCAAATTCTGTTTCTCTTTTCTGTTCTTGTGACAGCTTTTTACAGATGTGAGATGATTTGTTAGGAGAGAGTGTACTAGGTGGGCCTTTGGAACAGAGCTTGTATTAGGGAACACAACTCAAGAAGAAAGCAGTTGATAGAGTGGCATTATGTTTTTAGATAGAAGATGGAAGTTCAATAGAAATAGTACTATCCTCTCAGATGGATAGTTTTTTATCTTTAGAAGCAGTTTGTCAATTTTTAGTAACAAGAAGCAGATGTGTGGAGTTGAGTTTTATACTTCTCTAACGTTGAAAGTTTTAATTCTGTAACAGATATAAGATCCTTGTCATATAGGATTGTAGCCCAATATAGTGAGGACTTTAAGAACTGTTGCTGAAATAACTACTCGATGCAAGAATATCAACCTTGACAGCTTGGAAATTTGCTAGTGCAGAGTACACTCCTGGCAGGGTGCTGCAGGGTGCTTCAGTTATGTTACAGGTTTTAATTCTATAAGAGGTTTAGATTGAGGATTACTAGTGATGGTGAACACTTACAGCATATTAAGTATTTCATAATTAAGCATATTAATAAATGCATATTCCATAATAAAAAATATTTCTAGAATGATTGAATGGCAAGCGAACAAGGCAATGTCACGTTTAAAAGATGCTGTTTTTCTGAAGCAAACTGCTATCTACTTGAGGTAAAAAGAATATGGCAGGCTTTTTTTGTAACACTCTTTTTCACTTTTAGACACTTGAGTCACAAGGAAAAGTGCACAAAAAGAGATTTGTTATAGGACAAAAAATATCATATGGTCTTCTTTTTCTTCCCTGGTAAAATACAGCTTACTAAATGTAACAAAATAAGAAATGGTTATAGAAGACAGGATGATGGGTTGTTTCAAAATAATTGAGTCATTGTGGAAGATAACAGTATGTCAGAGTCCAAACTTAATTAGCTGAGGAACATGCGCATTATTTCTGTTTGCTTTTTGGAGAAATTCTAACATATTTCCGTTCTTAGCTGCTCAGATTTGCTATTCTTCTATCAGTAGTCATGGTCTAGCTGTGCTTTTGTCTTTGGTTGAATTGAAAGAGCATTTAGAGTGATCATCAGACACGTCTGGCAATTTGGTAATGCAGGAGGCCTTCAGAAGGAAGAGCAATTAAAAGAAACGAAAAGCCCCCAGCTAGCATATTTGCATGACACGAGTGACTCACTCAGTGAACTGTAACTAATACACAAAGAACACGGGTGGTTTAGATTAATGAATTGTTCTTTGAGTCCTGTTAGGTTTTCTTTCACCCCTTCAGTAACTGCTCTCCCCACTGTTCCTTTATCTAGGCCCCTGGATCGTGAAGTATTGCTGCCATGCAGTTCCCTTTTGTTTTCTTTTATGCTCTAGAGTTGGAACTGTGAAAGGCAGCTTCATTTATTGTTTAGTTGAATCAGAATGATTGCAATTCCACAAACAAATTGGACTTCAGTTAGGGGTGCTTTGTCATAAATAATCTTGAAAGAGATTGGATTCTTTCCTAGCTGATATACTTTAGCCGTGTGTTAAAATCAGCATCCCAAAGAGACTGATTTATTGCTAGTCTGAGTGATAGCTGAGCAGCACACGCCTGTCCTCATCCTGCTCTCTTTTGGTGTCTCTTTCCCTAAAGTATATTCAGCGGTAGTTTATGGTAAGGGAGACAAATATTCTATTTTCTCTATTATCCTTTTTAATTTAGCCTTCACTTCAAAACAAAACAGTTCTACAATGCACAACCCTTTCAGTAAACACTTCTTCATTATCTGGAAAGAAATCTGTTTCACAGATTGATTAAGGGCATTTTTCGTAGTAGAGTCAGGTGGATCATATTTTCCAAATAGAATGTTAGGACATTTTAAAATTTAACATGTTTTCCCTACAGGCTTCAAATAGCTAAACAATAATCGTGAACACCTATTTTCATTGACTGTAAAATTTGTTTTTTTGTCCATTATATTTATTTTGTTTCAAGTTATTTGATGCTAGAAATCATCTGGAGGCATAGAAAATCTGGTAGTTGCCTCCTTGGTGGGAAAGATATATATGTGTATATATGTATGTGTATGCATATAAACATATTTATATATGTGTGTATAAATGTACTTTGTACCTCTGTATGAAGATATTAAAAGTGAAAAACAGTATTCATTCGACTAGACCTTGGTCCTTAGCTATAAATGCCATAATAAGTAGCACTTTGCTTTCTTGATTCATAAATGCTGTGGTCAGTTATACTCTGTCAGTAACAATCATTTCATGTAAATCGGATAATGGCATTAATTGGCATTAATATTTTTAATTGTTTTATTCATGCTTGATGCTTTATATGTGTTATTTAACTTGAAGCAGATATTATCTCCTTTCTTTCAGATGAGAAATTTAACATTTAGAACTGTTAAATGACTTACCCTCAAATCATACAGCTAGTAAGTTGTAGAGACAGAATTTACATCTGTGTTTGTCTAGCTCCAAAGCTTGCATATTTCATTTTTGCCTTCAACTTACTGTCTTGTGTAGAGATAAAATTTTGATGAAGCTGATCATATTTTCTATTTGATATGTGATACAAACCAATGATGAGTGTGTTTAAGGTGATCTTTTTTTTTTGCAAAGATCTACTTATACACTGGAATTATTTTCCACAAATGAGGCATACCCATGGTAACTTAAAGTATATTAACAGATATTTCAGATGAATATATTCTTATTGGTAATACTCAAAAGCATATTTAATAGTTTTAGAAAATAAGATGCAAATATTAGTCAAATGTTTGTCTAATTCAAACATAAAAACATAAGGTATTGTTATATCAAGGGGTTCCAAGCAAGAGTGTGCGGATAAAATAGTAGGATTGACTTGCGCCAGATGTGCTCAGGGATTACGGTTGTAGCACGTGTGTTTTAGGTGCTCTATGGTTTACATTTTAAAACCATTTAGTGTTTATAAGACATAATGTCTGAGTAGGTCTTATATCTAATACATAGTTCATTGTGGCAGAGATTCAGGAGTGGGGATTGGGGTGGGTGATGACGTTTAATTTTTCTGATATCAAACTAGCATGCTTGAAAGAGAAATTTAGCAAAGCTAATTGGAGTGACTACCAATATTATAAATTAGGTCCATAGCTTAGACCTATGAGTACTAGCCTTTATAACAGACTTGACAGCAACACAAATCTGTTAAAGAAAATATAACTGTTCCTGACATGAAATAATGGGATTGTCATATATACAACACATTGTGCAGTTTTTCCTTTTAATTACTATATGAGAACAAAATCATGTTTTGCAGCTGGCCCTTCTTCATTTTCATTTGCCTTAACTAAATCTCACACCTAGGAGTTTGAAACATGACAGACAACAGGTGTGAATCTGTACTAATAATTGACTGTAGTTCCTGCCCTTCCTTTAAAAATTGGCTATGTTGTAAACATCTGTAATACTAATCAAGACAGCCTTTTCCCCTATGTGTTTAATGTTTTCCAAACCATGGTTAGATGCTATGTCTGAATCAAATCACAAACTCTAGTCAGGTTATTAAATTACTCTTGCTAGGAGAATAGATTTTAAAGGAATGATGAGTTTCAGTCAGTTAAGCGCAGCTGGCAAGCAGCCATTCATTATGGCATAGTGTGACATTGATTTTTGACTAGAAGAAAAGGAAGCATAGCAGTAACTCTGTATCCTTAAGGAAACATTCTATATTATCGATGTACTTTGTTTCCTTAAAAGCCACTACCAAAACTTTATTCAAATTGAATTTTGATTGTACTAATAAGGAAACCTATTCATCGTTGAAGTCAAAACATTCATTATTATGAAAATAAGATGCTAATCCCAGACTATTACCTTAGCAACTATTTCTACCCCTCTTCCTTAAGGACACAAGACACAAGGTGTTTTATTATAGGCAAGAGCTTTTTTTTTTTTAGCAAAAATTACAAAATACTCATAATTACCTATAGTAGGAACACATGGGCTGACTCATTGTGCAGATTAAATAGACTATTGAAGCAAACTCAGTTGATTTGGCTCATTTTTTTTTCTCCTACATTTTCTCCAGTGATTACTGCTCTCATCTACTTGCCAAATTGATGGAAATTGGCAGTAAAAAATAAGCAGTTGAAAATGTGGGAGATTAAGTTTTCTGAATTTCATAGAGGGTCATCAGAGGGAAAGATTACGAAAAGAGTTGGTCTTACTGGGTTGACAGGATGCATCATAAGTTGTCTCTTCTCAGTTACAATCACCTAGACCTAATTTTAGAAACCTCGCCTTAAGAGAGTTATTTTTATTTTCCAGATTTTGATAAATGTGGTGGGTTCCACAAAGAAGATGTTTGCGATTCTTGCATGATGTATCTTTGTCTTGTCATTAAATGTCAGAACCTTAGATTCAAATTGTATTAAAAGTGAAAATTGATGGTGGAAAGTGGTACAGTGTTTAATTTGCATAAATTAGGTCATGTGGAAAGTAGGGTCTAGGATACTGAATGTTGGCTTTGAGATCTGATCATACTGAAAGCTATTCACAATAAAGTCTATTTGCGTAAGGCAAATAAGTGAGGGAGGTGGTTTCAGGATAGCAGGTAGTATTTACTCACAGCTGTAGCTTGGATAGCACACTGACTATAGAATAGTGTTGAAAGTAATGGAGATTTGAGCCAGTCATTCTCCTTCCAATTGGCAGAGACCTGGAATGAGTCCAGATTTGGGTATGAGAAAGATGTTCTAAGGCGGAGGCACTGAAAGGGCTGCTGCTACTTTGGGCTTAGTGACAACAAGGCTGATTCATCTTCTTCAGCTCGATTGGGAGGGGGTGCATCTTGATCTTCTCTACTCCTCCTCCACTCTGATAATGGAAGCTACAACAACTGCAGTTGTGGCTAGTACACTGCACACATTCCAACTTAATTTTCAGAATAATTCTGAAAGATAGTTGTTACTCTTATTTTTACAGATGTGAAAATTAAGATTCAGAGGATATAAGGAATTTAATCAAGGTCATTCAGCTCATAAGTGGCACAATTTGCACTCAAACTAGGTCTGTCTGATTGCAAGCCCTTGATTTTTTGATGCACTATGCTGCTGCTGCTGCTGCTAAGTCGCTTCAGTCATGTCCGACTCTGTGCGACCCCATAGACAGAAGCCTACCAAGCTCCTCTGTCCCTGGGATTTTCCAGGCAAGAACACTGGAGTGGGTTGCCATTTCCTTCTCCAATGCATGAAAGTGAAAAGTGAAAGTGAAGTCGCTCAGTCATGTCTGACTCTCAGCGACCCCATGGACTGCAGCCCACCAGGCTCCACCGTCCATGGGATTCTCCAGGCAAGAGTACTGGAGTGGGGTGCCATTGCCTTCTCCATTGATGCACTATACACTATTACAAATTATCAAAAAAAAAACGTTTTTTTCTCCATAACATGTCTATATTGGTTCAGCTCTCTGTTCAGCTTTTATCATAGAAATCATTTTCTCACAGAAATATTTTATCTTTTAAGAGATCCTGGAGAAGGCAATGGCAACCCACTCCAGTACTCTTGCCTGGAAAATCCCATGGACGGAGGAGCCTGGTAGGCTGCAGTCCATGGGGTCGGTAAGAGTGGGACAAGACTGAGCGACTTCACTTTAACTTTTCACTTTCACGCACTGGAGAAGGAAATGGCAACCCACTCCAGTGTTCTTGCCTGGAGAATCCCAAGGTCCGGGGAGCCTGGTGGGCTGCCGTCTATAGGGTCGCACAGGGTCGGACACGACTGAAATGACTTAGCATCATCAGCAGCAGCAGCTGTTCTCTTAGTTTCACTTTTTTCATTTGGATGAGTGTAATATTTTTATCTCATTTTTTTCTTTTTTTGCATTTATAGGTGTGGTTAGGATGGTATAAATAAAATATGTTGTTTTTGCTAAAACAACAACAACAGCAACAACAACAAAAGAGATCCTTATCAGTCAAATCCTTCTTTTAGGTCATATGGGATGGGGGCTTAAAAGACAGGCAACTGCTGGAATTCTGTTTCTAGACTGACCCTGGAATCAGTGCTGCCCTGTTTTATCTGTCTCTACAAGCAAGAAGGTGATACCTTCCTGCCTCTCCAATCTCACTGGCTTTTATAGTATTAATTATTGAGTATTTGCTATATATAAGACTGATATGTAGTATTAATAAATCATGAAAGAAGAAGAAAAAGAAAGAGGAAGGAAAAAAGAAATTTGTTGGTTTGGGGGAAAAAAAAAAACAAACTGCTATATTTAAAACTGCTTCTCAGGTGGCTCAGTGGTAAAATATCTGCCTGCCAAGCAGGAGACGCACGTTTGATCCCTGCGTCAGGAAGATCTCCTGGAGAAGAAAATGGCAATTCACTCCAATATTCTTGCCTGGGAAATTCCATGGACAGGGGAGCCTGATGGGCTACAGTCCATGGTGTCACGACTTAGCAACTAAACAACATTTAAAATGGATAACCAACAAAGACCTACTAATAGCACAGGGAACTCTGTTCAGTGTTATGTGGCAGCCTGGATGGCAGGAGAGTTCAGGGGAGAATGCATACACGTATATGTATGGCTGAGTCCCTTTGCTCTCCACCTGAGGCTATAACAACATCATTAATTGGCTATATTTCAATATAAAATAAAAAGTTTAAAATTATGTTTAAAAACTTATTGGTTTTGGAAATTGAACATTTCAGAGACAGACTGGGGTTACTTGAGAACCTGCCTTTCCAGTCTGTTTCTGCTGTGCTGTGCTATATTTCCCACTGAGCTGAGGTCTCCCCAGGTGACAGCTCCTGAGCTCATATATAGCTAAGTGATTTTTCTCTTCTTTTTTTTTTTTAAAGCCCCCCAAATGAGCCAGTATGGTGAATTAACTAGGAAAGAATGTATGCATTTCTGTGAGATTTGTAAGTTATTTTTATTGGTGTTTGTGAATCCTTCAATTTGAAGATACTTTGTTCCTGACATTCTAAATTCTTTCCAGGTCCACAGAAACAAATATGCTGGCAAAAATTCTATATCCTAACTCTTCGCTAAATTTCGTAAGAATAATTGAAGTGTTGTATATAGATTCACTTTTTTCTGTCTACACTTAAAACTGTGAGGAGAACAGTTGTAAGAATATTAGGCATTTATTCATTCATTCCACATTTATTATTTATTTTGTATCGTGTGTGATATTAAATTTTCAGGTGTGAGAAAATGATTTTGTTTAGTCAAGGATTTTATTTTTTAGTTTTTTGCCCCCGTTTTCCATTTTGAATTGTTTTAAAATTCAAATTGACTTAATAGAGGGCTCTCTGAAATCTGGCAGTATTCCCTATTGAAAAAAATCACCATGCTTGACAGTTGTATCCTATGATACTGGGTGAGAAATTCTCAGAGAAGTATCTCAATTATTTTCAAAGTGTCTCCACTTAAAGAACTTTTAAATGAACATTGTAATGCATATTTATTTATTGTTCTTTGGCTTTATTTTACTCACCTACTCAGTCATATTTGATTCATTTGTTTTTACTTAATAAATATTTACTAAGCCCCTAAAATAAGTGTTGCTCTTAAAAGATCAAATTGATGTGGATATTTCCCTTATGACTCTTACATTGTATTAGGGAAGACAGATTAAACAAAGAAGTACAGTAAGGTGACAGTTTTTACATGCATGCATGCTCAGTTTTGTCCAACTCTTTGTGACCCCATGGACTGTAGCCAGCGAGGCTCCTCTGTCCATGGGATTCTCCAGGCAAGAATATTGGAGTAGGTTGGCATTTCCTACTCTAGCAAAGATCATGAGAAAAGAACAGTGCATGATGAGAGAGGCAGCAAGCAGGGAGGGCTTGCTTAATATTCCCCTACACGGGGAATATTTAGAAAACTGAGCAGAGACCTGATGGATGCTTAAGAGTTATTTAGCTTCATAGAGATTTGGAAGAAAGCCTGTGTAAATTCAGTTATCTGCCCGTATTCACAGATTTTATATCTGAGGATAAGAATGGCCAGCTGTACTGTGTCATTTTATATACAGGTAGTGGACTTGAGATTTGCAGATTTTATTAACCATGATGATTCTAGAACCAGTCTGCAGCTGATACTGCAGAGCACTGTATCCTAAGGAATGTATGGATGTGAGAGTTGGATTATAAAAAAGCTGAGCACCGAAGAATTGATGCTTTTGAACTGTGGTGTTGGAGAAGACTCTTGAGAGTCCCTTGGACTGCAAGGAGATCCAACCAGTCCATCCCAAAGGAAATCAGTCCTGAATATTCATTGGAAGGACTGATGCTGAAGCTGAAACTCCAATATTTGGCCACCTGAGGCGAAGAACTGACTCACTGGAAAAGACCCTGATGCTGGGAAAGATTGAAGGCAGGAAGACGAGGGGATGACAGAGGATGAGATGGTTGGAGGGCATCACTGACTCAATGGACATCAGTTTGAGTAAACTCTGGGAGTTGGTGATGGACAGGGAGGCCTGGCGTGCTGCAGTCCATGGGGTCGCAAAGAGTCTGACATGACTGAGAGACTAAACTGAACTACCTGTATGCAGGTCAGGAAGCAACAGTTAGAACTGGACATGGAACAACAGACTGGTTACAAATAGGAAAAGGAGTACGTCAAGGCTGTATATTGTCACCCTGCTTATTTAACTTATATGCCGAGTACATCATGAGAGACACTGGGCTGGAAGAAGCACAAGCTGGAATCAAGATTGACGGGAGAAATATCAATAACCTCAGATATCCAGATGACACCACCCTTATGGCAGAAAGTGAAGAAGAACTAAAGAGCCTCTTGATGAAAGTGAAAGAGGAGAGTGAAAAAGTTGGTTTAAAGCTCAACATTCAGAAAACTAAGATCATGGCATTTGGTCCCATCACTTCATGGTAGATAGATGGGGAAACAGTGGAAACCGTGTCAGACTTTATTTTTTTGGGCTCCAAAATCACTGCAGATGGTGATTGCAGCCATGAAATTAAAGACACTTACTCCTTGGAAGTAAAGTTATGACCAACCTAGACAGGATATTAAAAAGCAGAAACACTGCTTTGCCAACAAATGTCCGTCTAGTCAAGGCTATGGTTTTTCCAGTGGTCATGTATGGATGTGAGAGTTGGACTATAAAGAAAGCTGAGCTCCGAAGAATTGATGCTTTTAAACTGTGGTGTTGGAGAAGACTCTTGAGAGTCCCTTGGACTGCAAGGAGATCCACCCAGTCCATCCTAAAGGAGATCAGTCCTGGGTGTTCATTGGAAGGACTGATGTTGAAGCTGAGACTCCAATACTTTGGCCACTGGATGCAAAGAGCTGACACATTGGAAAGCACCCTGATGCTAGGAAAGATTGAGGCAGGAGGAGAGGGGGACGACAGAGGATGAGATGGTTGGATGGCATCATCGACTCGATGGCCATGGGTTTGAGTGGATTCCAGGAGTTGGTGATGTACCGGGAGGCCTGGCGTGCTGTGGTTCATGGGGTCGCAAAGAGTCGGACATGACTAAGCGACTAAACTGAAGTGAAGGAGGGAAAGAACTGGACTTTTTGGAAGAACCAAAGACCTGTGTGGCCATTAAGAGTAAAGGTTAAATGTACAAAAGATAAGGTTTGCCATTTGACTTTCATCTGTAAGTATGAAGTTTACTAAGCTTTCGTGCAAAAAAGCTTGGACTTCCCAGAAGGTGCTAGTGCAGGTTTGCCAATGCAGGTTAGACATAAAAGACACCAGTTGGATCCCGGGGTCTGTAAGTTCCCTGGAGTAGGCGTGGCAACCCACTCCAGTATTCTTTCCTGGAGAATCCTATGGACAGAGAAGCCTGCTGGGCTCCAGTCCATGGGGTTGCAAAAGTGTCAGACATGACTGAGCGACTAACACTTTCACTTTTAAATATCAGAATAATTTACCTTAACCATTTGAAAAATGGAGACAGGTTAGTGTTAGGTTAGTTATCAGTTTTTAAATACTTGGAAAGATAGACCAAGTACTTTGATTGTTGTAAGAGTTGTGAACAATTTTTTGTTTTCTTTTATAAGTATTTTTCCTTTTTTTTTTGTGTGTATACACCCACACCGCTTATTTAGCTGTTTTTCTTTTAAAAAGATATTTCTTATATTGTTTATTAAGTGTTTTGGAAGATATTAAAATTTTTATTTGCCTACCATATTATCTTCATAAAGGCAGGGTGGAGATAACTTCCACTTTTGCTTTATTGAGTTATCATCGTGCAAAATGAAAACCCAAGTCTTCTTCCAAATTACTGTTTTAAACTGCTAAAGTAAAACAAAAGAACAAAAGACACGTTAACCTCTGCATTTGTAGGTGTGCGTCAATGTGATTCTTTCAGGGACAGTGTCATCGTTAAACAGTGTAACCAAAATATTTTAATTAAAGAGCTTCTGGAAGTGAGTGTATTTTGTAGCTTGTTTATTGTGTTTTGTATGTCATTACCCCAAGTTATTAACTGCTTTATTGTGATATTTATTATTATTATAAAGTATTCCAGTTGCATTCATTTGTTAAACTAACTCCTCTTAAGTTCTGCTTTGTGGTCCCAAGTATGGTCTTGAGAATGAATGTTTTTGTCCCTCAATGTTACTTGAAATTCTTTATTGCTTGGGTTTGAATATATTTAAATTTAAAAGTTTAAATTTCAGTATTTTCTGTTTATTCCTTCCAAGGACTTCGTTTGTGGCTCAGCTGATAAAGAATCCATCTGAAATGCTGAAATACAGAAGACTTGGTTCAACCTCTGGGTTGGGAACATCCCCTGGAGAAGGAAATGGCTACCCACTCCAGTATTCTGGCCTAGAGAATTCCATAGACTGTATAGTCCATGGGTTTGCAAAGAGTCGGAAACAACTGAGAAACTTTCACTTTATTCCTTCCAAACTCTAATATATTACTAGTTGACTAATCTGATAAAATAGTGAAGGAGAATACATTTACTAGTTAATGTTTAATGTCTTGCACCTTAATTAATGCTTTCACTACTTTAAAACCAAAGGAATAACAAATGCAATAGAGTATTATTATGAATTGAACTTAAGATCTCTAGAATATATACATATTTCACAACTTTTTCTTAATTCTTATCTCTTAAGTACTGTTTTACGCTAGACATATTATCATAAAAATGGTGTTTTTGCCACTCTGCTATTCTATCTGATTGCTATGGCAGATTTCTTATCTGAACTCCTGGCTTCATTTAATTATCTGTCTGACATCTCCACTTGTCTATCTCAAGGGCACCTCAGACTCAGCATGCTCTAGACTGAACCAGCTTCTCTGCCAGTGTTTTCTTAGTGAAGAACAGCCATAACACATCTAGTTGTATAAGAGCCATGTCTCAAATTTATCCTTGAAATCTTTTGCTACCTCATTCCTCATGTTGCTTCTTCCACAGAGTCCTATTGATCTTTTGTTCATCCACTGCTGTCCATCTCCGGTGACAGCATCTGAGTCCTGGAAGACTACAGATGTTGATTAACCAGTGTCTCTGCATCTACTCAGCTTCATATAACCTTCTGTCCCACTTCATCCAAAGTGATCTTTTGAAAATTCAATTTTACTCTCATGTGAATAGCCTTCATTATCTTCATTGATTTTAAGATGAAGACCGTAGTTATTAATGTTGCCTAAATGTCCCCACAAACTCTGTTACCTGCCTCCTCTCCACCTTTGTCCCCCATTTTCATATAACATTTTAAATAAAATAATGCATGCAAAACCCCTGTATTCTGTAAAACAAGCAAACAAAAGAAACACAAAACAAAAACTGAACAAATATGATTCTGCCCTCCAACTGAAGAATCACTGCATCTCCCTGTGGGTGCCTCTTCACTATCTTTATTATCATTATGTCTGCCTGCTGAGATGTAGACACTGTCCTGAAGGTTCTCTTTTTATACACTTTTGCTTAAAAAAAAAATAGTATGATCAGAGTGAGAGATTGATTTTCCTTAGAGATTTCCCTTACCAGAGTACACTAAAACTGTCTTGTTACTGGGACTGCTCGTATGACCACTGAAGGTGTCCTCAAAAGTTGGTCCCTATGTAACCTGAGGTAAAAGTCTTTTTTCAGATTCCTCTGCTTGCCTGACTGTTTATATTCCAGGTTCATTGTTTATTTTTGCTCCTTGGTGACCTCTTCTTTTTTTCCTTCTCCCATTCCCTGCCCATGATAGGGATTATGTACATTTTGTTGCTTTTGTCAGATTTGTACTGCTTTCTGTTGATTCCAGCCATTCTTTACTCTCAACTCAAGCATTTCTTTTAAATAAAGCCTTCTTTGTCCCCTGTCTTCAGTTACCCCAAGCCCAAGTCAGTGTACTTTGTTACAGATATTGCTAGCTCTGCATTTCCTTTCTTTGGATTGTACCTTATTTTGTAATTGCATACTTAGTAACTTGTTTGATTACTATTTGTCTGTCTTGCTCTTTCAACCACTAACTCGACTAAGCAAGAGGTACTATAGCATTGTAATATCTTCAGGTCTCAACCCAGAGCCTGGCATCTGAGTATTTGGTGAAAAAAAGTGTGGAAATCAATGAATATATGTAGCACTACTTCAGCCTGAAGTTTTCTATGAAACAGAGCTAGCATTGTCCCACATCCATTTTCTTTGAAGATAAACTATGAAATTTAAAGTTTCTTGAAATTATGCAACACTTTAATGAATATATTAACAATATTATCAAAACTTTAAAAAATAAGGGTAAAGTAAGTACTTCATCTTGCTAATCTTCCTTCTGATTTTTTTTTTTTCTTTTCAATGTCTTTATTCCTCAAATCCCTATGTGATCTAGAGTATGTAGGAACTTGCTAATGTTTAAGTTGATATCAGACCTCAGTAGATGCTTGTAAAGTGAAGAAGTAAATTATTTACAGACAGGAAACTATCCTTCATGTGTATTAAATTGGTTGTAGAATGATTCAGTGATGAGGAATACTGAGCACCAGGTACTACTCCATTTTCATCATTAAAACAAATGCCTACAGCACTCCTTTCTCTTTTCTTTGCTGTCGTAAATAAAGGTCTTGGTGCCCCATTTAGCATTTTTTTTTTTGCTTTCTATTTGGTGAAGTCCAAAGAGGTCGTCTGTGGTTATGGTTAGAAATTTACTGAAACATACAAATCCCTGTTGTTCCATAGAAGTCAAAATAACCATATGCTAGCCCAACCCACACTGTCTAGGGTCCTTCTTGAAATTACATCTAAGAGCTGAAAAAGTATAACACAGATTTCTACCAAAGCTTGCATAATCTTCAGTTCTGTACAGTTGGGCTTTTTCTGAGCATTTTTCCAATGTAGAATCTCCTTCACATTTAGACATAGTAAATGAAAAAATACATCTAATTGAACCTTATCGAACATTTGCCTTTAAAATGCAAAAGCCTAGTACACCTTAATGGCATGGAGTGTTTTAATATATACAATAATTCCTTGTCTCTTTCAGTCAAACACATTGGAAATTCCTCACTAAATCTAATTTTACCCCTTGTTGAGGTCATTCCCCATAAGTTAGGCACTTAACTGACACATATTAACCTAGAAAGATGCAAGATGGCTGGGAGGGGCATGGGGTAAGCGGTGTGGGAGCGTTTGGAACACGTGTATCATGTTCTGCAGAATTTTCCCTATAAGAAGGTAGGGAGGATTTCAACTCTTAAAAAGTAGTTTTCTTGATCACCTGATGATAATTTTCATAACCAGAGCTGATTAAATCATAATTGGTACATATGTATCACTGTCCTAACCCATAGATAATATGCTTTTAATAATTTCAGTATTTGGAATACAAACTGCTAGGTATAAAATAAATAATATTGTAAGTCAACTGTCTTCTACAATATAAAAAGGGGAAAGGATTCTTACAAAATAATGTTTCAGTATTTCCTTGGAAACAGAAGTTGAGGACTATTTAAATCAATCACTTTTTAAAGAATTAAACATGTAATTATTAAGAATTGATTTTGTTTCCATTGGAGTATATGTCATCAGTTTGGAGAGAAATTTTTTTGTGATAAAGGTGATTAAGTAGAACTGAAGGTTTGTGCACTGTTGGTGTGTTGGTAAATTGTTAGTATTTCAGATATATGACAAATCAGGGCTTCGTGTGATGTTTTGTGTGTGTATGTGCTCAGTAACATCTGACTCTTTATGACCCCATAGACTGTAGCCTGCCAGGCTCCTCTGTCCATGGAATTCTCAAGGCAAGAATACTGGAGTGGGTTGCCATTTCTTTCTCCATGGGATCTTCCCAACCCAAGTATCGAACCCGCTTCTCTTAGGTCTCCTGCATTGGCATATGGGTTCTTTACTGTCTGAGCCAGTGGGGAAGCCCACGTGTGATATTAATAGTAGGTCATTAAAAGAAAAACCAGTATTGATAGTGCTTATTGATTTACCTGTTTTGTACATTAATGCTTACTCTTAGGTCTTGGTCATTTATGAAAGGTATAAACTATTTTACCTTTTGCCTTCCATATATTTATTGCCATTTTTTACAATATAATAAAATGCCTCTTTCCTAAAATAGCTGAGGTCCTTTGTCAAATTTCTTTTTAAAAATTAATTTCAGTAAGAGCAGAGGCTATATTTAATTGTAGTCTTCCTTTTGTAAATAAGTAGAAAATGTTTATGCATTTTGGACAAAATCTTAGTGGTAGAAATGCTGCCTTTGCTCAAGTTAAGAAGTCTCATACAAAACTCCCTGAATTTGCCCAATATATGGTCATTTTCTGGGGATGAATACAGCTGTAAACTTCAACGTGTTCCCCTGTCCTCTGTGCTTCCAACACATACTTGAGAGCTGACCTGAGGGACTGTGTTGGTCTTGGTCATTTAGTCCCCACAATTATTAGGAAGCTACCCTGGTTTTTGTGCTTGGAGCTCCATGCTGCCTGACATTTCGAAGATATTTCCAGATCAAGACCTTTTTGCCTTTTTTTCCCCCTCGCCATAAAGGAAAGTTCTTTTTGTGGAGTTTGATTTTTTTTTTTTTAAATGATAACTACTCTTCTCCTGATAAAAATTGATTGAAATAGATTCATGCAGCTAACTCCATTATGTACTCTGATGCTAGACACATGCTGTATCCTGGCACATGTCCCAAATGCTCCTATCCTCACCTTAACAGCTTTTTAGTTCTGTGACTTATTTATATGCTGGCATCATGCAGCTGGTACTTAGTCTTAAATTCAGGAGAAGAGAATTATTTTGTGTTCAAGAAACTTTTTAAAAATAAAGTTCAAAGGTGAAACTATTTCAATAGCAGATCATCTCTTAATGAGAGGGTTCTTGGTTAGCTCAACTGAAGTCCATCCTGATGCTCTTTCTGAGAGATTTCTGTGTCCTGGGGCTGTGTTTCCATAGAAGCGGTTTAGAAGTCACTTTATGCTTGTCACGTTAGGTTCCCTAACAAATACAACTAATAAAGCAGAATAATAGTAGAAGGAAATTTTCAACTATCATTCCAGAGTATTGATTCATTTGAACTGTTATAAATAATAATCTGAGTTAATTTTAAAACGGGCTACCTACCATGTGATGTTTTTTTTTTCTCATATATCCTAGAATTCTGCCTATAAGAATGCTTTATTGATAACATTTAAGCATAAAAATCATAGAAAAAGCAAGAGAGTTCCAGTAAAACATCTACTTCTGCTTTTTGGATTACACCAAAGCCGTTATTGGGAGAAGGCAATGGCAACCCATTCCAGTACTCTTGCCTGGAAAAATCCCATGGATGGAGGAGCCTGGCGGGCTGCAGTCCGTGGGGTCACCAAGAGTCGGACACGCCTGAGCGACTTCACTTTCACTTTTCACTTTCGTGCATTGGAGAGGGAAAGGCAACCCACTCCAGTGTTCTCCCCAGGGTCCAGGGAGCCTGCTGGGCTGCCGTCTATGGGGTCGCACAGAGTTGGACACGACTGAAGTGACTTAGCAGCAACAAAGTCTTTATTGACTACATCAAATCCTTTGACTGTGTGGATCACAACAAACTGTGGAAAATTCTTAAAGTGATGGAAATACTAGACCACCTTACCTGCCTCCTGACAAATTTGTATGCAGATCAAGAAGCAACAGTTACAACTGGACATGGAACAATAGACTGGTTTCAAATTGGGAAAGGAGTACATCAAGGCTGTATATTGTCACCAGGCTTATTTAACTTATATGCAGAATACATCATTTGAAATGCTGGGCTGGATGAAGCACAAACTGGAATCAAGATTGCCAGGAGAAATATTAATAATCTCAGATATGCAGATAACACCACCCTTATGGCAGAAAGTGAAGAAGAACTAAAGAGCCTCTTGATGAAAGTGAAAGCTGCTGCTGCTAAGTGGCTTCAGTCATGTCCGACTCCGTGTGACCCCATAGACGGCAGCCCACCAGGCTCTGTCCCTGGGGTTCTTCAGGCAAGAACACTGGAGTGGGTTGCCATTTCCTTCTCCAGTGCATTCATGCATGCTGTTGCTTCAGTTGTGTGAAGAGTGAAAAAGTTGACTTAAAACTCAACATTCAGAAAACTAAGATCATGGCATACGGTCCCATCACTTCATGGCAAATAGATGGGGCAACGATGGAAACAGTGACAGACTTTATTTTTGGGGGCTCCAAAATCACTGCAGATGGTGACTGCAGCCATGAAGTGAAAGCTGAGCGCCGAAGAACTGATGCCTTTGAACTGTGGTATTGGAGAAGACTCTTCAGAGTCCCTTGGACTTCAAGGAGATCCAACCAGTCCATCCTAAAGGAAATCAGTCCTGAATATTCATTGGAAGGACTGATGCTGAAGCTGAAGTTCCAAAACTTTGGCCACCTGATGCGAAGAACTGACTCGTTTGAAGCAACCGACAATGGGAAAGATTGGGGGTGGTAGGAGAAGGGGGAGACAGAAGATGAGATGCTTGGATGGCAGCACTGACTTGATGGACATGAGTTTGAGTAAGCTCTGGGAGATGGTGATAGACAGGGAAGCCTGGCATGCTGCAGTCCATGGGGTCACAAAGAGTCGGACACAACTGAGTGACTGAACTGAACTGAAACAGGTATAAGATGACAAACATGCATAGTCATGATCAGAAGTGTGTTATGTGCTTGAAGTATTAAAAGTGATGTATTCCTGACTTAAGCAGAGTTATGAGAACAGTCTTATTGAAGGTCTCTACCCAGTTTTTGTCTCTTTAGATATTGACTTTATAGACATATGTATGCCTGGAACTCCTTTTTACCACTGTCCTTTGAGACTGGAAAAGGAAATTGTTGGTAGATAACAGTTTTGTTCAGAACAGGTTTCTATGATGTATGTTTTCTCTTGGGTACTTACAAAAAAAAAGAAAAGAAAAGAAACTGGCTCTTGAAGTAAGTCGATAAGAAAATAGGTGGAAAATGTGTAATATATCCTACCAACTTTCTTCTTTGCTTATTGATTTTTGGGGAATTGTGTGTTCACCAGAGGCTGGAGTTTGTGGTCTCTTTATGTAATGATTTAGGGATCAATTAAAATGTACAAAAAAGGGGAGAGGATAAAAAAACAGTGTTAATGGAATAATGCAGAAGAGTGTGAGAAAATGCATATTGGTCTAGGTGGAATACTGCTGAGAAGGAAATGGCAGTGTGGGTGCTTGCACTATGAAACCGGCTGTAGTGTCTTGTGAGTACTGCTCTCTGTGCTGTCAGCACCAGAGAAGATTTCTGGAACCTTTGTTGCCTACTCACCTCACCTCTCCCTGGTCACCCTCTCCCCTGCCTTTTTTTTCATGTCAATATTTTCTGAGTGCTCATCCACCTTCTTATCCATTACCTTCCTTTTTATCCTGATCCTTCCCATTTCATTAGGGAAATCAGTTACCAGTCAACTTCTCGCTGGACATTGGTATTGTTTTCAGTCATTTCCTCTCCACTAATTATTATCTTGACCTACATCTTGCTCATATGGTTCTATGTGCTTCTATTCCTTCCGTCCCATCACAGGATTGTTCTAGTATTTCCTTGAGCCTGTTTTCTAAAAGAATGTTTTAATGTCGAGGACTCAGAAATACTGCATGTGATCATACACTTTCTGAAAAAATGAACCACAGACCATAACAAGAATTTTTATTTTTTTTGTTGTTGGCACAGTTATACTTTCTCCCTTCCTAATTCATTCACTTCATATTTAGCTAGAATTGTGTTGATAGAAAATGAAGTTGTACACTAACCTTCCTATTACTGTGGTAATCAAGTTGATTATCATATGCCAGGAATTCAAAGAGCAGCATTGATCAAATAATTAAATGGCTTTTAACTAGCTGTTTGATGTTGGACTCTCTAGAAGCTGCACTAGAATCTACTAGAATCCACACTAGAATTCTCTGTAATGCTACACTGAGGATTTATTTACAAATAATAAATTAAAGTGAGGAAAGAGTTAGGAAGTAATAAATGGGAAAGGGCAGGGCAGGGTAAGGAAAGAAGAGGTGTAATTTCAGGCAGTCTTTCCAACTGAAACTGAAGTTTAAAATTTCATGGGAATTTCTTTTCTTTTTTTTTTTTTTTTTTTGTTTAAATTGATTTATTTTTAATTGGAGGATAACTGCTTTACAATATTGTGTTGGTTTCTGTCACATCAACATGAATCAGCCATAGGCGTACATATGCCCCCTCTCTCTTAAACCTCTTTCCCCCTGCTCGCCCCTCCCACCCCTCCAGGTGGTCACAAAGCACTGGGTTTGAGCTCCCTGTTGCTCTGCTGTGCTCAGTTGCTCAGTTGTGTCCGACTCTGCGACCCCATGGACTGTAGCCCACCAGGCTCCTCTTTCCATGGGATTCTCCAGGCCAGAATACTGGAGTGGGTTGCCGTGCCCTCTTCCAGGCAATCTTCCCAACCCAGGGATTGAACCCAAGTTTCCCACATTGCAGGCAGATTCTTTACCATCTGAGCCACCCGGGAAGCCCAAGAATACTGGAGTGGGTAGCCTATCCCTTCTCCAGGTGATCTTCTCAACCCAGGAATTGAACCAGGGTCTCCTGCATTGCAGGCGAATTTTTTACCAGCTGATCCACCAGGAAAGCCTGCATCACAGAGCAAATTTCCACTGCCTATCTATTTTACATATGGTAATGTACATGTTTCAATGTTACTCTCTCTGTTTTTCCCACCCTCTTCTTCCTTCACTGTCTAATTCAGGAGTTTTTATTATTCCATTTTATCTTCTTTGTTGACTTTTAGCTATAATCTTTGCTTGATTATTATAGTTGCTTTAGGGCTTAGAGTGTACATCTTTAAGTTATCAGAGTCTACCTGTAATTGATATTACACTACTTTAAATAGGGTTTAAAAACCTTACAACAGTATTAGGGCTTCCCTGGTGGCTCAGATGGTAAAGAATCTGCCTACAATGCAGGATATCCAGGTTTGATTCCTGGATCAGGAAGATCCCCAGGAGAAGGGAATGGCTACCCACTCCAGTATTCTTATCAGGAGAATTCCATGTACAGAGGAGCCTGGCGGGCTTCAGTCCATGGATTATGGCATCTGGTCCCATCACTTCATGGCAAATAGATGAGGAAACAATGGAAACAGTGAGAGACTTTATTTTCTTGGGCTGCAAAATCACTGCAGATGGTGACTACAGTCATGAAATTAAAAGATACTTGCTCCTTGGAAGAAAAGCTATGACCAACCTAGACAGCGTATTTAAAAGCAGAGACATTACTTTGCCGTCAAGGAGTTATGCTACTGTTTCAACCCAACTTAAATGAACTGGACATTTATACTTCTATACCTGTCAAACACTGACAAAAGACCACAGGGCTAGAGGATGAGGGAGGGTGGATGCTTGCCACAATTGGACAAAAGGGCTCTAGTTAACCTTAGGACAGAACATCATTTATGAGTGCTCTTTTTTGAAACAAAATTGCACTGAAGTGTGAGAGGTACAATATGTACTGTAATGTGCACAGGTCTTGTTGAAAAATCATGTGATAGAATTGGATAATTTCCTTTCTTTCCACTCCATCACTCTACTCCATTCTAAATCTACATCATTTTTTGTTTTGTTTTGTTTTGGTTTTAGCCCGCTTCATTGATTGGAGAAGTGAGAGGAGTATTTTCATAACACATGGACATTCTTCTTCAGTTCTGCACTGAAATTCAACAAGTGATACTTTCTTAAGGATTATTCATAAACATTTTAATGAACTTTTTGTACCTTGTTTTAAAATCCATTGATCTATCATGTACTTTGAATAGATACTTTATGCAGGCATAATACTCTAATGTCATTTATTGGTCATTTAGAAAATGTGCATTCACTGAGTTTTGTAGATTTTCCAAATGTTGATGCATTTCATTACACAGCATAAACAAACCCCATTTTTTAATATCACCACCAGTCTAATCAGAAAAAATTGCACTGGGAAGCTGTTATGCTCTCAGAGGCCATTAGAAGTTCAAACTTCTGATTTCTGCTTGAAAGCCTTAATGTTATTACTGGCAATGAATATTCTCAGTTGTTTTCCTTGAAGCAACAGAATTACCTCTCTGTCGGTTACTCAGCTGTGTCCAGCTGTTTGCAATCCCACAGCCTATAGCCCACTAGGCTCCTCTGTCCATAGAATTCTCCAGGCAAGCATACTGGAGTGAGTAGCCATTCCCTTGTCCAGGCAATCTTCCTAACCCAGGGATCGCACCCGGGTCTCCCTCATTGCAGGCAGATTCTTTACCAAAAATGTCTGCCCAAAACCCAAGCCTGAAAAATTGTAGTTTGTCAGTTGTTCCTTCAAGTAAAAATGATGCTATATGAAAAATGGCTAGTTCAGTTGACAACTAAACACACACACACACACACACACACACACACACACACACACACACACGTACTGTTCCTTAAAACACCTCTTACAGTTTAGTATGCAGCAATCGCTTTTACTTGCCATTTTATCACACAGAATAAAAAAAAAAAATTGAGTCAAGGGTTGAGATATAATAGAATTAAGATTTTTTTTAACTGCCTCATCAGGGACATTCTTAAATGAGACAAATATTTGTTATAAAGGTTGCTGGTATGTGGCAGTGAACACTGTAAAGATGACTAGTACTGTCTGGCATCCCGGCCGTGATCTGTGCTGTGGTCCCAGCGATTCCTCCATTGGTGCTTTTTCACTGTTTGTGCAAGTTTCCATACAGCAAAAAAGGCAAATAGCATCTTAGTATTATTATGAAAATAATTTTGCCATCGTGAATTCCAGGAAGGTTCTCAAGGACCCCAGGTATCCACTGAGTATACTTTATACACCACTGCTTTGAAGAAAGCAAACATTCCTGGCATTTTTCATCTTGCCACCCCCTTTCAGCTAGTGTCCACTTTAACTTTTAACACAAATTTCAATCACCAATTAATTCAATCTCTGAATAACTTTGGAAGGAAGTACTTCAGTCACCTTCCTACATCTTCCTTGTATAATCCTACTCTGAACAGAGTTCTGTCATGATATCTATACTCACTCACATGCAAACCATAGCTTGCAGAAACTACCAAATTACTATTCCTTGTCTATTTCTGAGAATTTTATTGTGTTCATTTTGTGAGGATATTTTTTGGTTCTGAAAGGATCAGAATAATGATAGTCCCACTTTGTGGTTTTTGAATGCTTTATTGTTCACAAAGCACTTCTGCATGTGTCATCTCTTTCAGGCCTCACACCGATACTGTGAGGTTGGCAGGACATTGTCATTATCTCTGTGTGAGTAATCCCAGGTTGAGAGAGGGGATGTGGGTTGCTTAAGGCCACAAGGAATGAGTGGCAGGACAAAACTGAGATGCTCTATTTTCAATCTCCAGTTTCCTCCACTGTAGAGCCCTGTGTCTTTTCTTGTAATAATTTAAAGTACATTTCATACTTTTTCCCCTGGTCTAATGCAGCACATTTCTGTCAGCATTTCATATCATACAATGCCTGCACAGGCTGTTAACTTTGATAAAAATACTGTGCAGCTGAAGAAATGACCACGACCCGTAGGCTCTGTGAGCTCAATGAAGGCCTGATGCTGCTCAGAATTCTGTTGTAACCATGAAGGGTAATACCTTTTTAGCCTTAATAAGTATCAGCCAACCCAGGTATGAAATTTCCAGCTTCAAAGAGAACTATAGAAAACAACTTAAGTAAACCCTACAGCCAATGTGAGGCAAAACAATAAGAGAACAAAGATTTGCTGGGTAGTTAAACATATTGGAAAATAAAGTTGACTGACTAATCTATAATCATTTGATGGGATTCGTAATACAAAAGGCCGAAGTACGTGATGTGCATTAATGAAAAAGTGTTTTGATGAGTTTACAGTGACAAGGAGTGTTTGCATATTATAGAAATTAATTAAACATTAGTTTATTATATTTTATTGCAGCCAAAGGTCCCCCTTTGTGGCCAAGAGGATTGAACTGAGCTCCTCTGCATTTACTTTGTTTAGTTAGAACTTTTAAAATCTTTAAACAGCATTTGTTAGGTAATATTTTTGAAACACTGAAAATGATAGACAATGATAATATATATCCATTTAGTCACTATCCGATTTTTCATATTTTAGCACTTTGGTTTGCTTCTTCTCTTATAGAAATAAAATATTGTGAGGCAATTGAAGCTTGGTGTGTACCCTTTCTAGTTTACACTGGTCACTCCCCAAGGTTAATCATTATTTAGAATTTACTAATCAGTTTTCATCATGCTTGTTTTTATATTTAGATACATATATTTGCACTGATAAATCTCTAATACTTTTTATGTTTTAACACTTTACAAAATTTGGTATCATTGTATATATCATTTGACAACAAACAGTTTTTTACATCAACGTTACTTTACTTTTAGGATTATCCATCTTAACGTTGTAGCTCTGATTGAAGTATTCAGTGCATAGTGTTCATTAATGACTATGATGTAATTCATGAATCCCTGGTGCCACAGATGGTAAAGAATCTGCTTGCAATGCACAAGACTCTGGTTCAATTCCTGGTGGGGCATATCTCCTGGAGGAGTGATGGCAACCCCCTCCTGTACTCTTGCTTGGGAAATCCTATGGACAGAGGAGCCTGGCAGGCTATAGCCCATGGGGTTGCATAGAGTCAGACATGACTGAGCAACTAACACTTTTGCTTTCATGTTTACATTCTATCTTGATGACAATTTGATTGCTTCCAATTCTTGCTATAAGAAACAAAGTCACAAGAAACATTCTTACATATATTTCCTTGTGCATGTGGTTAAGAGTTTCTTTAAGATAGATGTCTACAGTAGAATTGCCTTGTAGTCTGCTCAATATGCTTCTTCAGCTTTGTTAAGTCCGACTGCCAAATTATTTTCTTTCTTTTTTTTAAATTGTAAAGATCAGATTTTACTTTTTATTTTGAAACAATTTTTACTTATAGAAAAGTTGTATGGTAGTACAAAGAATACTCAGAAACCATTTACACAGATTTAAGAAATTTATTTTTTTGCCCAGATCTTAACACTTTGTCTTTCTATTTTGTGTGTGTGTATTCGTGTGTGTATAAAGTATTGATTTTCTCACCAGAACCATTTGAGAATTAGGTTGCTTTGATCATATCTCTTCACCCTTTAATACTTAAGCGTGCCTTTCCTAGAACTGAGAACATTCTCTTACATAACTGCAGTACAGTTTTCAACTTTAATTTAACACTGAAAATACTCGTGTCCTTATTGTAGTGTTGTCAGTTGTCCCAATAATATCTTTATAGCAGTTTTTATTTCCCCTAGTCAAGGATGACACGGAGAAGGCAATGGCACCCCACTCCAGTACTCTTGCCTGGAAAATCCCGTGGATGGAGGAGCCTGATAGGCTGCAGTCCGTGGGGTCGCTAAGAGTCAGACACGACTGAGCAACTTCACTTTCCCTTTCCCTTTCATGCATTAGAGAAGGCAGTGGCAACCCACTCCAGTACTCTTGCCTGGAGAATCCCAGGGATGGTGGAGCCTGGTGGGCTGCCATCTATGGGGTCGCACAGAGTCGGACACGACTGAAGCGACTTAGCAGCAGCAGCAGCAAGGATGGCATCGTGTTAACCTATCACATCTCTTTAGGCTTTTTAAATATGGATGATTCTTTAGCCTTTCTTTGTTTTTGTGACATAGACGTTTGTAAAGAACAGAGAAAGTTAAGTGTTTCTCAGTTTGCGTTGATCTAGTGTTTTTTCTCATGATTAGATTCAGATTATGCACTTTTGGCTGAAAGAAAACTAGCATTTTAGTGATGATATGTCTTTCTCAAGGATTATTTATTAGCATTGATAGCATTAATCATTTTTAATGCATTTACATATTTTAATTGACTAAAGTTCTTAGCTCTGTTTTATATATATATATATATATATATATATATATATATATATTTTGTTGTTCAGTCATCCAGTCATATCCAACTCTTCACAACCTCATGGACTGTAGCATGCTAGGCCTCCTGTCCCTCACCATCTCCCGTAGTTTGCCCAAGTTCACATCCATTTCATCATTGATGCCATCCAGCTATCTAATCCTCTGATGCCCTCTTCTCCTTCTGCTGTCAATCTTTCCTAGCATAAGGGACTTTTCCAGTGAGTCAGCTGTTTGCGTCAGGTGACCAAAATATTGGAGCTTCAGTATTAGTCTTTCCAATGAGTATTCAGGGTTGATTCCCTTTAAGATTGGCTAGTTTGATCTCCTTGCTGTCCAAGGGACTCTCAAAAGTATTCTCCAGCACCAGTTTGAAGGCACCAGTTTTTCGGCACTCTGCCGTCTTTATGGTCCAGCTCTCACAACCGTGTGTGACTACAGGAAAGACCATTGACTTGACTGTATGGACCTTTGTTGGCAAAGTGATGTCTCTGCTTTTCAACACACTGTCTAGGTTTGTCAAGCTTTCCTGTCAACAAGCAATCATCTTCTAATTTCATGTCTGCAGTCACCATCCACAGTGATTTTAGAGCCGAAGCAGAGGAAATCTGTCACTACTTCCACTTTTCCCCCTTCTATTTATCAAGAAATGATGGGGCTGGATGCCATGATCTTAGTTTTTTTAATATTTAGTCTTAAGCCAGCTTTTTCGCTCTTCTCCTTCACCCTCATCAAGAGGTTCTTTAGTTCCTCTTCGCTTTCTGCCATTAGAGTGTTATCATCCACATATCTAAGGTTGTTGATGTTTCTCCCACCAATCTTGAGTCCAGCTTGTAACTCATCCAGTCCAACATTTGCTACTTTCCCACCTATGAATAGCACTTTATGACATAGGCTGAACTAAAAAAATATACAGTGTTACCTGGATCATTATGCAACACAGCTGCTAATGCAGTCACCTTTGTGGTAATGTTTGATAGTCTCAAGCCTATGAAGCACATTATCATGTAGACATTTTAAACATAAAGCTTTAATCAGAATAGGAAAGCCACTTTAAAACAATGTTGAGTTGCATATAAATTGTTCTTCTGTACTTTAATTTTTAATAAAAATTAAAGACATTGTTGACATTATTTTATTATTTAGTTCAAGAGTCATTCAGTTTCTCTTCCATATTTACTTTTCTCCTTTGGAAATTAATAAGTAATTTATAGGGAAATACTTTGAGATGTTTTAAATATCCTGTTTATAATAAAACCTTTCCTCTTAGATTTAGCATCCGTTAATGGTGCTTGCCTAAATCAGATTTTACTACTGTAGTTGGAAAACTGTGATTTTATAACTTCATTATTCCTTTGTTCTTTCAATATATAGTGACATAGTTCTTTAGTTGAACTTGAAGAAATACTTGTGAGCATAAATTCATAGTCTAAATACTAGATTCAGGATTTTTTGTAAAGTTTCTTTTCCTATTAGCCAGGAAAAGAAATTCCTATTGGTTGGCTTTTGAAAAGAGTAGTTAAAATGGTATTCCCATTGCCTGAATCAATCTAGAACTACTCTGAAATCACTTATTGATTAATTTATACCTCATTTACTTCTATTAAGAATTAAAGAAAGCTTTTCAAATTAAACACAATAAAACAGGACAAAAAAGGCAAAAATCATGATTAACTTGGTGGTACCATTTAATCTTTATAGTTGAACATTGCATTCAGGTCATAGAAAATCAGCAGCTAAACCAGAGAGACAACCATATTGAATTACATGCGATTTCTTTGTTTCATAGGGCAAAGAATCCTATAAGAGCTTAATACAATATATTTAAGCAAGAATAGAAGCTCACTTAATCTGAATAGCTTATAACTTAATTGCATGACATTAAGAGGGCTAATTTTTGTGCTGAGTCAGCTCTATTTATTGAAAATGTATGCACTGGTAAAAACAATAGCTCCAACCAGTGCAGACTTACTTAGAATTTTTGTTTATAATTTAGGGTCGCGAGCCTCAATTTCCAGAGATTATGGTTCATTAGGTCTTAGGAACGGCCTGGGAACATCACAGGTGATCTTTGGATCACACTTTGAAAAACAGTATCTCAAACAAAAACACAAAATTTGTAATTTTATTGTGATCAAGTCAGTATTGCAGACTTTATAAAGTGAAAGTGTTAGTCATGTCCAACTCTTTGCAACCCCATGGATTATAGCCCGCCAGTCTCCTCAGTTCATGGAATTCTCCAGGCAAGAATACTGGAGTGGGTAGCCATTCCCTTTTCCAGGGAATCTTCCCGACTTAGGGATCAAACCCAGAGTTTATAAAGAGGCTTATAAAATTCTTCTGGTAATCTCATATTTAAAATATAATAACTTTTAGAAATTCCTGTTAAAAGTAGCTTAGGGTAGTAAATAAACAGCTAAATATTAATAGCTGAACTGAACCATTAGAACATACATTAGTAGTTGATTTAGTAAGTCAGGGGTCTAGTCTTTTCCATTCCAGCCCAATATCCATGCTTCTTAGTATTTTTATAACCTCCTTAGTATTTCATTAGTTCATTAACTTCATTAGTTTCAGTGGCTCAGCATAGATGACTTTTTAACTTGTGTACATATTCCAAGTTGTAAAGGTGTTTTTATTTCAACTTTTAAGAAGAAATGTATTTTTTTAAAAATTCATTATTTTGTATTAGAAGATACAGGCCACCAGTTTCTAAGATTTATTACTCTTTTGCAATAACTGGCTTTAGCCAGAGGCCCAGATTTCAAAAACCGTTCATAGGAAAGTAATTTCCAGTGGTGTCGTTGCTAACTAAGTGAATGACTTTGACATACATAGCTATGGCCTATAACTGGCCAGCCTGAAATAATTAATCAGAAACAACAACTATTTTAGTAACACTGAATTCCATCCTTACAGTTTATGAAGTAGGTTAATTGGAGATCTTCTGTCAGTAGAGACTTTTACAATGGCTGTTGGGTTAATAAAAATATCTTAAATCTAACTGAATGTGTAAACCTTGGATGGGTCTGTGATTTCTCTTAAGACTGTATGGGAGACATTTTATTTGTTGCCTAGGATTTATTGCTGCAATTCTCTTGAATAGTATAATGGAAGCAACTGATAAAAGTTCTGAAACGATACTGAAACTTTGCCTCTTTGTTTTATTAAATGTAGCAAATATAACATACAATAGCATTGCTACATGCATCCTTGATTTGGAGCTCTTTCAAAAGGAAGATGCTTATTTTCACAAGAAATGTGAAACGAGGATTGAATAGCTTAAAAGTATGTACAGAAATCAGTAGGACTTGTAAAACATTGGTTTAACATGCCTTGTTCGTGTCTTGTGCAAGACAACGTTAGGACAGACACAGTGACTTAATTCCCAACTTGGAACATGTGTTTATACTTTGCTGTTTATTTATAAGATCATAGATGCGAGGTGAAACTATTTTCACATAGGGAAAGGATGACTAATAGAGAACATTCTTATTATTGTACTTATGATTCAAATTTCCTGTCCACCACAGTCCTTTGAATTTTGCAGCTTATTAAAATACAGAGGCGAGAACATTTCTGTAGCTCATTATTTTGTAAGGGAAAGTGAGAAAAATGAAAAATACTGTTGAGTTTCAGCACTGTAAGACCCTTGCCCCAAGAGAAGTCTCGAAGACCTTCAATTCAGAGTAGAGATCTAAGCTTGTCAAAAATATTACATTTACTTTTATATTAAATACATGATTTCTAGAATATGGGGGAATGTTGACAGTTATATCATCTCTAATTCTTTTTGTGCCTTATATTAGAATTTTGTGGTTATTTTCCAGTTTGATGATTTTTGAGGTAAAGGGTTTCCTGAAGTCACTGTAATTAAATTCTAATCAGATATAGCTGGCTTTGTTGTTGTTTTCTAAATGGAAAAAGTAAAGGAAGTGGGATGAGTGTGTGCGTGCTAGGTCAATTCAGTCGTGAACTACTCTGTGTGACCCTATGGACTGCAGCCTGCGAGACTCTTCTGTCCATGGGATTCTCCAGGTGAGGGTACTGAACTGGGTTGCCATTTCCTTCTCCAGGGGATCTTCCCCACCCAAGGAACCGATCTGCGTCTCTTAAGTCTACCTACATTGACAGGCAGGTTCTTTGCCACTAGTGCCACCTGGGGAGTGCAAAGGAAGTAGAATAATTCAGTCAAAATTTTCATTCTGATCAGCAGACCTTGGTGAGTTGTCTACTCAGTATCCATTTCACTTTGCTGCTTTCCCTTCTGTTCTCCTACTATCTTTGTGCAGCTGCTCTGCTTTCCGAAGCATCCTGACAGATGTTTCAGAAAAAGCTGAGCCTTATCCCAGCTCCAGGAGTGGGATTGCTTTGTCTCAAGTGAATGCCCTCTTTCATACCTCTAGCAGATTCATATGAAGTGGGTCAGGTGAATGCCTAAACTGACTGATGCTAAATGCAGTGCTGCTGATGCCTTTTGGGAAAAATATTCCTAATCCTCACCTGGAGACCTTCCAGAACTGATTTCTCTGATTCTCTTTCTCCCCTGCTGGGCTACTGCCTGCCTCCTGAAGCCAAAGGGAGAACTAGCTTAGTGATAAACATTCATAGTGGATTAAAGAGCAGAGAAAAACATTCCCAATTAGGAACCTTGTAACTCCCCTGTGAGTGCATGCGCACATTTGTGTGTGTGTGTGTGTGTATGTTTGTGTGTCTGTGTGAGAGAGAGAGAGAGAATGAGAGAGAAAGAGAGAGAGAATGAGAGAGACAGGTATCAATAGATGAGGAACATCCTGGATAAGAATGTACAACTGCATTTTCCCCCCAGAAATTTACAAAGGGAAAATTAAAATGTGCCATTTGTGGTTCTACTTTAAAGTCCTGTATAAACCACATCTGTATGCCTTTGATAAAATGTCTTTTTTTCTGTTCCCCTCCCCCTCAAAGACACTTATTTTTCTTCAGTAAAAAACTTCAGAACGCTCATGTGGTTGACTGGATATAAAGTCATAAAGCCAAGCCTTCTGAAGTGGAAAGGTTTATTACCTAAAATGATGTTCTTTTGATGATACAGTTAGTTTTCTAATATTTGCATATTTTGGTGCCTCGTATGGTAGAATTGGACTTGTCATCTTTTGCCCAAAAGATGTTTAAACATGAGAAACCATTTACTTGCAAATTTCAATTTATTAGAAATCATATCCTTAAAATTAAATTTCAATGCAAATGCAAAATGTGGGATGCACTTTGAATCATTCCTTTTTTTCGTATAGAAGAAAGAAAATACAGCTATAGGCAGTCCTTCACATGTTTTCCTGTTTTTCCATCTTGATAGGCATTTTAAAACAATGCTCTTAAAAAAGAGAATGCCTCCAAGAATATCTGCATGGGGCCTCCTGGAAGGTGAGATGACAAAACTGGTGGTGTGTGATGCCTCACTCCTGTGACAGAGAAGATAATTGCAGTGAGGTCTCCAGAGTGATTTCGAGGTGAACTAGAATTTTCTAAGAGAGTGAAGTTACATTTGTGAAGGAAAGACAGTTGGGGGAAATGTTATTTTAGCTACATATTCTGGTTGTACATAACTTAAAGAGTTTGAATTTCAAGAGGACAATAAAAAAGAAATTATACTAATCAAGACAGGAAATTATTAAGGACTTGGGAGAAAATTTCAGCCGAGAGGGAGTGTGAAGATTAAGTATAAATTCTCCCAGCCTGGCTGACAAGCTGATGAGCACATTTATAGATGAGGAATGCAAGAGTAGCAAAAGAATGACTTGAACAGTGTTACGTGAGAGCCAGTGCTTGGTTTGTGTTAGAAAGAATGGAAGTCGAATTTGAGCAGAGAAGTTGCTGAAAGAAGGAGAAAAATAATGGTTTTCCAAAGTTTATTCTGAGGTTTTCCTCAAGATGAACACCCTTCTCTTTCATAGTTGCCTTTTTGTGGGTGGGCTGATGGTTTCTGTATCTGACATTTCTTTTACTGTTGAGAAAAATAAGGGGAGAATTCAGAGAGGAGAGAATATATATGGTTTTTGAAGTTAAACTAAATGAATATCTTTCTTATTTTGCCTGTTTGTGTAGTAAATTTTATTTGATGATGGCAAAATTGGCTATATTCAAATAGAGTAGAATATCTTCGTAAATCTTGTTTTAGAGAAGTGTGTTACTCATTGCTAGCCATGTTAGCTGTGCCAAGGCTGAAAAAACACTACATTTTGGGTCTGAACATGAAGAATAACATGTAAGTCAGTTATTTAGCAGCTTTTTTCAGTCTGAGCGAGATGCTTAATGACTTGAAGCAGAGGGTATGGTTGGATGTATAGATGGAAGGCTCTCTAAGTAATGGAATGGCTCCTGTATGTGACCTGGAAAGTGTCTGCAATGCAGAAGAAATAGTACTTTTATTTATTTTTTTTCTGTACACATATAATGTCTCTGTATGGAGGCAACCACAGACTCTCTTAACCAGTGGTGAACTGTGAAGAGTGGTGGAGACTGTGACAGACTGATATGAACACCAGATGATAGGTTTTAACTCAGCTCAAAGGGATTGTTGACATGTGGGAATGCAATTTTGCCAGAATTTGCAGTTTTTGTTTTGTTCTGATTTTTAGAAGCCTGAAATTTTCATTTTTCAGTGAAATTTCATACACACACAACACACGTAGTTAATTAAAAAGCGATTTTGCTACACTTGTATGTGAGTCAAACAAAACAAGTCTTTGAGCCAGATCTGCCCTATTGCTACAGTTTAGGTTTTCTTCTTTCTGGTTTTCTTAGATGTTTATTGAAATAATGATAATTTGCATAGCTTTATACTAGACTCTCTTTCAATGTTGAACAATACTCTAAGAAATTCCTAATAGGCTTTTTTTATTTAGGTGATGTTTAAAATTTTACTTAAATTACTTAATAGGATTGAAAGTAAGGTTCCTAACAGTACACATGTTATTGGAGTGTGGTAAGGATTATAAAAGACAGGATAATTGATTCCTTTAATTTTGTTGTTATTACCATAAACTGTTACCAATATTTCTTATAGAATCTTCTAAATAATCAAGAAAAGGTGTCTTTGAAAGACACTATGGACACTCAGAGGTGAAAGATGAATATTTATAAAAAAGTCTCTTCAAAATAAAACCCTCACTGCAGTGTTAAATTTATATATGTATTTTAAAAAGATGTCTCTATTTTCAGGGTTATCAAGGCTAAGTACTGACAGTATATTTTCTGTTGGAAAACTATGGATAATACAACCCTCATTATTTGTGTGATTCCATTCTGTTTTTCCCGCAATAACTGAATTCTGGCCATATGATAACTTTTTGGTTTACATAAAACTCTGGAAGGATAGGAAGCTGCAGTAGTTTGAATCAAATTACCCTTATGGGTGATTGGCTTCAGAGTGGCCATCTGTTTCAAAGATAGTAGGTCACTGGTCCTGTGTACAACCTGCCTGAAAAATACATGTGGATTTGACATTCAAGAGAAAGAGTTAATATTTGAGACAAAGCTGAATGTCATGGAGTAGCTGATGGCCATGAGGGATCATGGAAAGTCCAAAATTTATAATGAAACATGATATGGATAAGATGAGGATGAAGACATTATGAGAGACATGAAACATGCAAAAGTGAGGTTCTAGAAGCATCCAAGACAAAATTTCTACTCCAGGGAGCAGCCAGATGAGGAATAGCTGGACAATATTAATGCAGAGAACTGGGACGACGATCCATGAATGCTCAAGGCTGAGAGCTCTGAGCTCCCTCCCATCCTTTCACTACCTGATTTATTTTTCACCTTCCGTCAAGTCTCTTTCTTGATTCTTCTGTCACAAGGTTTTTTCTTGTGTCTAAGTGTTTGCTCATATTGGCCCTTCCTCTTGAATTAATCCAATTTCCCTTCCCCTCTCCCTTTTACGGTCTCCCATCCCTCTGTGGCTCAGCAAGTCTCACTCAAGATTGCTTTTCCTCCAAGAAATCTTACACTCCCTCCTTTTCTCCGCCCTCCCCACCCCCAGGACCATGGAATTAAAAAAACAAAACTTCCTTGAACTGATACTCTATTTTTTGCCCCCACCCTTCTTATGACCTCTTAGTTTGTCCCTCTTTATACCCTGTCAACATGTCTGCAGCTTCAAGTCCTCCCTTTTCTCTATCCCGTCTGACCCAGTGTTGAATCCTCATTATTTCATTTGGATCATGGGATTTAGCCTCAAAGTAGCTTTTTAACTGCAGTTCTGATCCAGAATTTCAGATCATTTTTCATGAGGTAAAGGAGAAAATCATATCATACTGCTCAAAAATTACCACTAAATCTCTAATTAATACTTGAGAAGTGAAAAAGTGAAAGTCTGTTGCTCAGTCGTGTCCGACTCTTTGCAACCCCGTGGACTGCTGCCTGTCAGTGTCATCTGTCCGTGGGATTTCCCAGGCAAGAATACTGGAGTGGGTCGCCATTTACTTCTACAGAGGATCTTCCTAACCCAGGGACCAAACCCACATCTCCTGTTTGGCAGGTGAATTCTTTACCACTGAGCCATCAGTGAAGCCTTATTAATACTTGGAAGCCTAATTAATACTTTCCCTGATGCTGGGAAAGATTGAAGGCAAAAGGAGAATGGGGCAGCAGAGGAAGAGATGATTAGATAGCATTATCGACAAAATGGACGTGAATTTGAGCAAACTCTGGAAGACAGTGGAGCCTGGCATGTCCAGGAGGTCTCAAAGAGTTGAACATGACATAGCAAATGAACAACAACCACCGTGAGGTTCCAGTCTCCTGTCCCGCTTCTGACCGATGCTCACCTGTGAGGATTCTGAGGGCACCAAATTCAGCCCTTGACTACTTCCACTCTTTTCCTTCTCAGCACCCCTATTCATTCCATTCCCATCTCCTGGCTTTCCTCCTCCCTACCCTCATATATTTTTAAAGTGTTTTTAAGGTGGTACTTCTTCCATTCTGCCATGATTTGCTTGTTTGTTTTTCCATCACACATATAGTCTCACATACAAAAGGAAATAGAATACAACTGTATCTATTCTTAAGCACCGTGATTTGAGGACTGGTCCTGGAGCCAAACTGCTAGGTTTCTGTCCCTGCTTCTTATTTTGTGGCCTTAGAGATGTTACATAATCTCTCTTTGTCTGCATTCTTGTCTGTAAAAGGGAAATCGTTAGTGCTTCCGTTACAGAGTTCTTGACCAGACTGAATGAATGAATACATGGAAAACACATAGGATAGTATCTAGCACATACCAAATGCTTAATATATGTTGTTATAGATTGTCAATGTATGAAACATTTTGTTGTAATGGGAGTGACTTTTTCATAAGTCAGCAAATATACAAAAAGAAAAGTAAAAAAACTCATCACCAACAATAGAAATTATTTAATTGAGTAAAGATTTAGTGAATTGGTAAATTAAGGCATTCTCTATTTCATTTTGGGCTTGGGTGTTAAGGTAATAACCATAGAACCATTTTAATCTAATTTTCAACACCTCTGGCGTTTTAAGAATTTCATTAAAGAAAACTCAGTGTGAAGATGGCTACTTTTTTCTTAACACTGAATTTTCAAGCTCCTTAGAGTAAAGGTAAGATCTGTGCTTATTTCTTTTTTTTTTCATTTGAGCTTTTGATGTCTTTTCTGTCTTATGTCACTTCCATTAATGAGAATGCCTTCCAAATCATGGGTTAGCCTGTCGATTTAATTGCGTTTCTCAGGAATAACAGGCTGTTTCATAATAATTGCCTGAATGACTAGATCAAAAGTGAAGCTGAGTATACGTTGAAGAATTCAGTTTCAAAATGTGATTTCCAGTTGACCCTTGAGAAACGTGTTGTACAGAATGTGAGACACTGATCAGTTTGAGTTTGTGTAGTTAAGTATTTTTTGAAGGTATGCCTTTGGTGAGGTAATACAGGGCATCTCTAACAATCTGCAACTTCCCTATGCATTTGGAACAGTGGGAGTGGCCTACAGTAGGGATGATGGATCCCCTAACAGATACTGCATTTCTTTTCTCTTCTCTAGTGAAGCTAATGTGAGTCTTCCCCTGCCCTCTACCTCACCTCACCCTCTTCCCCATAGCCCGTTTACCACCAAGGTTCTCAAAAACTAGGGGATGACATTTAGACAGTACAGACTGATTTGTTCCTGGTTGGCCATTGTATTTGTCTGTCTGGGGGTTTTGAATTGCAAATGAGAGAAATACACATCAATCTAGCTTCAGTAAAGAATTAAAAGGAACAGATTAAGGGACTTGGAGGATGGTTCATTGATGCCTGAAACTGGGAGGTCCAGGGGTGAAACTGACCTCAGAAATCAAGGTACTCAAATGATGCTGTTACGTTGTTCTACCTCATTGTTCCATCTTTCTCAGCTATGCCTCTCTGTATTTTTTTTTTTTTTTTTAACTACACATTGTTTTAGCTAAGTTCCCCAGAAGACAGTCGTTCTCTGTCAATGAATCCTGGGGAACTGCTCTCATTGACTTTGCTTTGCTCCTCTGGCCAACTGTTGCTTAAACACTGTGGATAAAGGTTCAAAGATCTGTGTAATTGGCTAGGCCTTTGGCAGAATTCAAGTAATAGGGATTGATAACCCTACCAGAGCACATGAATTGGGAGAATGGGAAGTCCACCCAAAGGACAGAGCAGAAAATGGGAATGAAACTGGGCAGCACATGTCCCATGGTATTTACACATCTGACATTGGATTGTCTTTTACTTTTGGCACCATTACTCTCCTTTCTTTACCTGTACCCTCAGTTGTGCAATAGTCATATTTTTTTATAGTTGAGTGTTACCATCATTTTATTTAACCATTGAGTATAGTAAAGCACCTGTATTTTGTGATGGCAGGAATAATATATAACTAGGGAACAAAAGTTGCTTGCTTTTTAAAGGAAAATCTATGATATATTCTTCTATACAGTGGAATTAACTTTCTAGATAAGGGTTCCCAGACCTGATTCATTGTTACAGTTGCCTGGAAATTTGAGAGACAGAGAGAAAAATATCTGGTTCAGTACAACAAGATGAAGAATAGGGGTATGAATGGTTGAGATGATTTAGTGATTATCCCAGTTCTTTTGAAGATGAGAAAAAGCAAGAGCAACATTAAGCAGGATTTTAGTCTTCTACTCTGAATTTTTGGAACTTCTCTTTGCTCAATCTTCTCATTTCCATGTCTGCTGGCAGATGAGCAGGGCTTTCCCACTGCTATTTTATTGAACGACTACCTACCTGTTTGCATTCTGAACTTTTCCTTTCTCGCTTCCAAACTTCCCTGTCTGGTGTTCTTGTCCCTCTCAGTAACTCATTTGAGGGAAATTCTGTCAGTATTCCTTGGGATAAAAACAAAAACAAAAAACCTTACTCCAAGAGCATGAGTTTCTAAAATGTAAAATGTTAAGTTCCATTGCAGGCTGATTTTCTTTCAGCATATTGACTAGTGACAACTCTTACATGACAATTGTAGCCCATTTAGAGAAGAACTGGATGACAGAAAAGTTAGTCCAGAGGTGCTGTGATGTGTCTAGTTAAATCCTGCTCTTTGGAATGTGTCTTCTTGAGAAATCTTTCTCAGAATCTCACAAAGGCAACATTCAACTCTTTCTACTCTCTCTAAGCTTCTACCCTCTACTTGCCGTTAGCAGGCCATCTTGACTCTTTCAGTTAACTCAAAAGCAGCTAAGCTTTTTGATACATCTTTCACCATTCTTTTTCTTCCTTAAAAATGTCCTTGGAACATTTTTTAGCTTATTCCTTTCACCTTTTTCTATGATCCTGTTTAAGAAATGTCTTTCCCCTTTTTCCTGTATCTGCCATTACTTCCTTTTCTCTGACTCAGCCAATATGCAGAATTTCTACCCTTTATTTCAATACTTCATATCTTACCCTTATCACCCACTGTCAGATTTCTTTAAGGGAAGGAAGGTAGCTGTGGAAATTGATTTCTCTTCCACCCTCTCGTTTTGGTCATGTGGCTTCTAGATTCACCTCTCCACCAAAAGGCTTGCTTTTGAAGTCACAGATGGTCAGGTTCAATGGCTTTTGCTTGCTGCTTTTCTTCCATGAGCTCTCTGTGATATTTACTTTGTTGCCCAGGATTTTCTAATTCAGTTCTCTTTGGCTTCAGGCTCTCTAGGTCTACTTCCTTTCTCTTTTCACCGCCCTATTTGCTTATCTTTCTGCTTGGACTCTGTTTTGGATATCCTATATATTTGATGTCCTAGATTCTCTTCCAAGTTTTTTTATCCCCCCTCTGATTTCTTCTTTTTTATCTTATCCCTTTTTAAAAATTGATTCTATACTAATAGTCTGCTGAACTTTTGCTAAATGTTTATTTTTCCATTCTTAATCTTTCTTACAAGTTCTATTCTGTATTTTTAGCTGCTTATATCTAATATAACTCCCTTACGTTTGGTGTTGCTCAGCTTCTTAAACTGCACCTATTCCACCTCACTGATGCTTCACCAAACATCTATTTCGTTTTACCTAATGTCTCATCTCCCAGACAAAGAGCAGTACTTTGGAATCGCTATCATATCTTTCTATTTCCCTTTAATATTTATTTATTGTTCTAATTATGTCAATTCTGAAATATGTTCCAAATAACTTAAAGTTAAATGTTACTATATGTAATAAACACAAAACAATATATGATACACACAGTATAAATTGTGTGTGTGTGTGTGTGTGTGTGTGTGTATGAGGCATAGTAACACAATGAAAATTCATGAACATATTATCCAGTCCAAGATCCAGATCTATGTTCCAGACTTTTCTTTTCTAATTTCATTTAAGATTTGTGTTTCAAAAATCCTCAAATTGTTCCGTTGTTATGTAATATGCTTTAAAACTATATTTCTTTGCCAAGCTTGTGATCATGCACCCTTGATCAAAAACCTTCTCAAATTGCCCGTTACTTTTAGAGGAGAATAGAAAAATGGACTAAACCTAATACTCAACACCTCTTTGATTTGGTACAACCTGTGATCGAGTCCCATTTCCCTCTATTGCCATTGAATCACTTGATGCTTTGAACTCAAAGCATCTTCCTTCCTTCTCTCATTTCTTTCTTTTCATGAACAAGTCACTGCTTTCATCTTTGCACACCTTTGCTCCTATAATTCCATACTGAAGCATTCCCTGGAATGTTCTCTGTCTTATCTCCTTGGATTAAAATCCAACTGTTTCTGTAGGGCCTATCTGAAGTGCCTTCATATTTATGCAGACCAATCATACATGGCTTTTTTCCTCTGGAGCACTCTCACTCTCTGGTATTGCTTTGAAGTATTTACAGTTTTCTTGTATTTCTTCCTTTCCTTCATGTATTACATGAGTTCTTGTATAAAGAATGCACCGAACAAATATTTTTAAATGAATTGTTGAAGAATGTGAACTGAATATTTGTTTCTTTCTATAAAAAAGTATATAAATTCTGCCCAAGTTAAATTTCTTATTCTGCTTCTCTTTCCCTTTTCATCCAAGGTTGGTCCATGGAAGGCCAGAGGCCCTATCCATAGTTATACAGTTGGAGGACAAATCCTAAGATTCTCAAGTTCTGATATTTCCCATTTTGACTAGTGTTACTGTTCTCATTCTAAGAAAAACATTATTCTTAGTAAATTTGAAGATTTCATAAATGAGTTTCTCACTTCAATACTCACAATACTGTAATAGTACAAGGACAGTTTTTGTTTTCAACTTTTCCTTAAATGGCAATACCAGGATTAAGAGTATTTTACCATTAGTGAACCTAGAAGAGGAAACACACTTTAAAATGAGTGATGGTTATATATATCAGGCATAGAAAAAGAGAAATATTTCTTGCCTATACAGTAAGAAAACACCTTAAAAGGGTTACAGATAAGTTCCCACATAGTCCTTAGAGTCTGCCTAGTTGAAGAGGCTTCCATCTAGAAATAGCAAAGTAGATCAGATGAATTTTATAAGTTTTTGCAGCTTTCCAGTTTATATGTGAAAAAAACAAACCCAGCATGAAAACTTCAAACTGACAAAGTAGAGATAACCACATAATTATGTTGGAAGTGTTCTCTATCAGTAAAGAAGAACTCTTTAATTTTAAAGACAGATGTGCCACTGAAATCTCTAGTAATCTTCACTTCAGGAGTCCCTTCTTATGGAAATGCTGAGGCTGAGGTAATTTTAATTAAAATGAGGCAGGGAGTCAAGAACAGCCAGAACAAAGTCTCAGTCAAAAGGCATTACTTGGAAGGGAGGAAAAGTAGAAGGGATTGATTGTTCACTTTGGAATCTTAAAGGACAGAGAGACCATGAAGCCTCCCTCTTCAGATTGGAGCTGGGCTGATAGTCATGTAGTATAGGCTTCCAGGGGGACACAGTGGTAAAGAATCCACCTGCCAACTCAGGCAACATAGGAGGTGAGGGTTAGATCCCTGGGTCAGGAAAATCCCCTGGAGGAGGAAATGGCAACCCGCTTTAGCATTGGACCATCAGTTCAGTTCAGTTCAGTTGCTCACTTGTATCTGGCTCTTTGTGACCCCATGGATTGCAGCATGCCAGACCTCCCTGTTCATCCCCAACACTCGGAGTTTGCTCAAACTCATGTCCATTGATTTGGTGATACCATCCAACCATCTCATCCTCTGTCGTCCCCTTCTCCTGCCTTCAGTCTTTCCCAGCATCAGGGTCTTTTCTAGTGAGTCAACTCTTCACGTGAGGTGGCCAAAGGATTGGAGTTTCAGCTTCAGCATCAGTCCTTCCAGTGTATATTCAGGACTGATTTCCTTTAGGATGAACTGATTGGATCTCCTTGCAGTCCAAGGGACTCTCAAGAGTCTTCTCCAACACCACAGCTCAAAAAGCATCAGTTCTTCAACGCTCAGCTTTCTTTATGGTCCAACTCTGACATCCATAGACAACTACTGGAAAAACCATAACCTTGACTAGACAGACCTTTGTTGGAAGAGTAATGTCTCTGCTTCTTAATGCAGTCTAGGTTGGTCATAGCTTTTCTTCCAAGGAGCAAGCGTCTTTTAATTTCATGGCTGCAATCACCATCTGCAGTGATTTTGGAGCCCCCCAAAATAAAGTCAGCCACTGTTTCCACTGTTTCCCCATCTATTTCCCATGAAGTGATGGGACCATATGCCATGATCTTAGTTTTCTGAATGTTGAGTTTTAAGCCAACTTTTTCATTCTCCTCTTTCACTTTCATCAAGAGGCTCTTTAGTTCTTCACTTTCTACCATAAGGGTGGTGTCATCTGGACAACTCAGCTGCATTGGACCATACTTTGTGTTACTATTTGAGGGCATCTTACCCTGATAAAGGTGGTAATTGTTTATTTAGATAAGCAGCCTTGTTGATTGTATATAGTTGAACATTTGGCATTTGGGCTAAGGCATTCCTTTAGGCTTTATTGATATTGAGTAAATTTAAAATGACTATTAGTTGTACCACTTTTAATAGTTGAAATTGCATACTAACTTTGGAGTTTAAATGTCATTAATGATTGTTTATTTTCCAAAAATGACTTTTAAATTTCTTAAGAAATAAATTGTGCTCCTTACATTCTCGTCATTGTATTTTCTTAAATGCTGTTAGTTTTAAACTATGAACATGGAGCCAGCACCTATGGCAGTAAGTTAGTGAATGTTTAAGGCATCTGGGCATACAGTGCCTCAAAGAATAATTAGATGATTATAATGGTACTTGCTTTGAGATGGCTAATTAAAAAACGCTACTGCTCCCAAGTCTAGTTTTTTGAGTAATGATCACAAATTAGCAACTATGAAACTTCATAGTTCATAGCCAACCTCACTGAAAAAATAAATAAATAAGTTGGCAGTATTTTCTACAAAGAACTAAAGAATGGCTCTAGACCAATCTTTCCATTTTTTACTCTGTATTCTGTGTCTAACCTCACATATGTATCAACATTAAACCTCCTACGCTAGGCATCATTCATCTAGTTTCCCTCTATTTGTTTTCATTTGTTTATAACTCTTCCTTTGGCACTAGAGAGGTAATTTTCTCCCTCTTTTACTCCTTTAGTGAACCTCTGAAAGAAGGCTTTTGTAATTAGACTCCATAGTGTTAAGAAACATTTTATAAACTGCCAGTAAAAATATCCATTCTCTGGACCAATGTATAATTAAATAAGTATCACTGTGGTAATTCAGCTACAAAATAAAATCATTTTAAAGGGGTTATTAATTGAGAACTTGCTTTGATTTTGGTATTCTAATCAGTAATGAGCTGTGTTATGGACAAAATCTTTCTTGCTTTCACCATTTCCATTACTTGGACTATTAAAAATACTAAATAAAACTGTGTCAATAAATTTTTTACTTTATTTTTCTGAATGATTAATCACCTGAGAGAATCTTGCTAAAGTATCAACAAATTAGATATGGTCAAAATGAATGTTTTGCTATGAGTCTTTAAAAGCAAAGCTGAGTGATACAAGCAATGTATAAAGTGTTGTAATGGACTCTGTTGGAGGCCGTTACTTCCTGATTGAAGGCTTAAAAAAAAGTGGAAAATTGAATTTTGGAGGCTAATCAGAGTTTGTTCCGTAGGAGTCCTTTGAGCTGAGAGCAGTAGGAGAAAGATGAGTGTGTAAAGTAAAGGGTACTGTAATGATGAGGTGTGGTAAATGTTGATTAACCAGTTTGGGAAAGAGTAAATTCTGAGAACAAACTGAAAGGCTGATGTAGTAAAAATCAATCTTTTAAAATGGAAAAGTTCAGGAGTTCCCTGGTGGTCTAGTGGTTAGGATTTGGTACTTTCACTGCTGTGGCCTGCGTTCAGTCCCTAGTGGGGGAACTGAGATCCTTCAAGCTGTGCTGTGTGGCCAAAAATAAAAGAAAGAAAAAGAAAACAAACAAACAAAAAAACAAATCAGAAAAGGTCTACCTTTTGCTAGGAATTAATTGATTGGTTGTATATTTTAAAAACTTTATTTGAAGCCTGGGGATGGTTAAGCGTGAGCAATGAGTTACATCGCAACATGATTATCACTGACATTAAACTTTTACTTATTTCTAGGGGCTACAGTTTAAGTGCTTTAGTCTATCAACTCAACTCTTCCTACACCCTTGTGAAATAGGTCAGACTCCCTCTAGGAAACTGAGGCACTGATGTTGCTTTATTAGTGATTTAGCTGAGGTGTTTAACCCAGTCCACCCAATTCCAAAGCCCGGATGTTTGGCTACCACTGTATATCCCTTCCAGGGTAAATTTTATTGATAGTGATGCTTTAAGAACATTTAGGCCTGGGCTGTATCCTAATGATGGTTTTTTAAATGGCTATTACTACATGGATGGATGGGGCTTCCCTGCTGGCTCGGTGGTAGAGAATCTGCCTGTCAGTGCAGGAGACAGAGATTCGATCCCTGTGTCATAAAGATCTCCTGGTGAAGGAACTGGCAACCTACTCCAATTTTCTTGCCTGGAGAATCCCATGGACAGAGGAGCTTGGTGGGCTACAATCCATGGGGTCGCAAAGAGTTGGACACGACTGAGGGCCTAAACAACAACGACATGGTTGGATGGGAACTTTGTAGAAAGTTTGGTGTTATATCCCATAATAAGGAACATTTCCGTCCCAATCCATGGCAAAGCTTAGCTCAGAGAATAGATTTTTCTTGATAATCTTTAAACCATTTTTTTTTTGTGAAAATTATATTTATTCAGAAATAATTAAAGAACTAGATTGCTGATCTTTTATGTACTTACTTGAAATGTTCACTTAATTATGCACAGCTGGCCTGTAAGATTAATACCTCAGGAAAGATGTCTCCTCCCCAACTTACTATTTGCTTATTTGTTTTCTTCTGTTTTGTTTTATTGGTCTCTTACTTGTGAGATGAAAATAAACTTCTAAGGTTATGCTCTCACTTAAAAAGTATCCTAAGATCAGAGTTGCTGATTGTGTTACTATATAGCAGAAAGAACATAAACATGACCCTATGTTTACTGTAGTTTAAGAAACTGATTTAGGGGATTGAACAGAAAGACTGGAAAATTGGCTAGCAAATCTGGGCTTATGTAGCTTAGAGCTGCAGCACTAAGGGGGACTTACTTGTATGAAGGGATATTGAAAGAAACATGTGCTTGTTTGTTTCCTCAGGATGGATATAGAAAAAATAGGCTTAAATTAAATCAAGCAGAGTCCAGTGTTCTAAGATAAGATATAAGGCAAAACCTCCTGGTTTTACTGGTAGTGAGATCTCAAGGAGTTTGTAGATTTTTAAAAAAATTACGATGGTGTAAGAATAAGATAGTATATGAGGTGATTTTAAAGCAGTCTGGTATACCATTAGGAAAACCAATTTAGCATCATTGGGCTGTCTTTCAAAATTTAACACTGTGTATTGTAGCTTGTTTTAACTGTACGCTCTTGAGTTGGGAGCTGTCTAGGCAGTTCTCTACTTAAGAGTGATTGCGTTTCTAGACGATGCAGAAAGGCTTCCAGCCAGTTTTGCCCATGTTGTTATGTAATGGCACTTAATGCAAGCAGGGCACAAATGAACTCACCCCAGCTAGTCTGGTTCCTGATGCGAATCAAATAAGGCCCCCCATCGACTGCCTCCGCTTGCTCCCCTGGGCTCCTGGGTGGAACTCTGTTACAGGATTAAACCCAGCTCCACAGCAGCAGCAGCTGAGAGAGCAGAGTGGGGAGTGAAATAGCAGGGTCCCCACACACTTCCTGATGTGATCGGTTTTTTGTTTTTTTAGTGTAAAACCTTGAGTTTTTGTTGTTATTATTTTCTGTAACTTAAGGTTATTTATTGTGTTTGTACTGAAATGGTTACTGTATACATTTCACTCATGAAATCAAATCAAAGAGATAAGATGGAAGGAGGGAGAAGAATGTGTTTGGCTAACAGGAGAGGCCTTTTTGACCTACAATGTCCTGTGACGTTCAGTGGGACTGATTTCCCAAAGGAGTTGGTAAATTGGCTCTGTGACAGTTCCCATGGGGAAGTTCTAAAAGTGGCATTGACAGCGCCCTTGAAACAAATATATAGCCTGCCTGGGAAAATCCTTTGAAGGGCTGCTCTCATTTGATGTGTGAAGTCTTGATGTCTTACATGTATGTATTGTATTTGATGTATTTATGAGAAGAACTCAGTCTCAGAGCTCTATAGTCACACCTCACATCCCAATCTACCCTCCAAATAAAAATATAAGTAGAATTCCTGGAAACAATGACTACAACAATAATATATATATATATATATATATATATATATATATTTTTTTTTTTTTTGCTAGGATAGGAAGACTGTGTGGTGTCAATTTTGTACCTTTGGTATTTGCCATTATTCAAATCACAGCTTTAAAGGTTTATTGTGTTGGTTTGTTTTTCTATCGTGAAGGAATCGCATGACAGAGATCTAAAGCAAGGACAATTCGATACAGTTGAGCATTGATTCATGCATAAAGTTCTTTCACGTCAGCTGAGGGCAAGATGTGAGTTCAAGTGCTGCTGTCCTGACACTCTTGGACACTAGCTATTCGGCCAGAGAAATTTACTTGGAAAAATGAGAGTGGTACAACAAACTTTTAAGGAGGTTTTTTTAAAAAAGAAAAACAGGCATCAGGGATTACTGTTTCACTCAGAATCTCCTCTAAAGCCTCTGTCCCTACAAACTCATAGTCCTTAATAGTTTATATTATGGTTATTTGTTTTTATTGCCCTTTTTATGTCAACAAGGACTCCTTCAAAGGTAAAAAGAACCTTGCTTTCATCTCTCTCTCTCTCTTTTTTTCTTTGATTTTTCCTGCCTTGCATTTTGTCTGGTACAGATAGGTGCCCACAATACTTGTGTTTGATAAATATCTGACTCCCCAAATCTCTCTGAAAAAATCTTTCTAAATGGTGTCCTTTTTTTGTGTGTCTCTTTTACTCTTTTATTCTATTTGTTTCTATAAAAATAGATCAGGTGCACTTTTAGAAGTTTGTTGAGCTTGGTGGAAACTTAGAATGGAAAAATAAATAGAATTAAATCTAGATTATTACTTTTTTCTTTTTACATACTTTAAAATTTAGTTTTGTATTGCAGTGAAAATAAGTAACATAGAGATTATTTTTAGGTTAGTTTATAGAAGTCTCAGAACTATAGTGTGTGAAATAGAGAATTGAACATGTTCTTCTATGTTTCCAGATTCCTTTAGCATTAGGTCTTTGGTAAGAGTTATAATTTCTTACTGTAATTTTATTTCTGTGGGAAAATAACATCAATTTATATAGTTCTTCTGTGTTTCCAGATTCCTTTAGCATTAAGCCTTTGATAAGGGTTATAGTCTCATATTATAACTTTATTTTTATGAGAAAATAACATCAATTTGTATAATTCTGATCTAAAGTTTGTTTTTGTTTTCTCTAGAAGGATTCTAGTAGTTGACTCTGAAAGACCTGAGGTTTGAATCCTAGTTCTTACTCTGTGATCTTGGGGAGGGCAGTTAATTTCTCTGAGCCTGTTTCTTCAAGTTTAACACAAGGGGTAGCAAAGCACACCTCACATGCTGCTGTGAAGACTAAATGATTTATTATATTAAAGTATTCAGCACATTACCTGAATGTAGGTAGCAGCCAAGAAATTTGTGTGTGTGTTAATAATTTGTTATTTTGTAATCTAAGTAGTGAAGTATAGTGTTACAGAATTTTTACGGGACAAAGAGGTTATCCATCACTGCAATATTAATGGATATAGCTACTTAATGTTTGTATGCTAATACTCATTTATCAGTCAGCATCACTGAATACTTTGTATGCACGGAAAATTGTCCTGAATATTATATTTTAATCAGATTAAAAAACATGTATTGTAATGACAGAGATGAGTATATGCTCTGGGATTTATTAAAGACTAAAATGAAATTTTCGTTTTATGCTTTGCAGTTCATATTGCAATTCATTTAAATAGAAGAGGGCTGAAACTGCATTTTAAAGGAGACGCCTCTCATAAGATATTTGCATCACTGAGCACTGTGGACTTTTGAAAGTATTTTCAAAACTGCTCACAGCAGAATTTGTCTGAGTCATTGAAAAATTCTTGGACAGGACGTAATTTCTCATCCACTAGAGAAATGATATTATTTTAGAATAATATTTTAAAATGCAGATCCTGTAAAGCATGATAGATGGCTATTCTAAAGTGAGATTTATTTCCTTTCTGGATCTAGATTGGAGTGGTTAGACTTTAAGAGCATGACTGATCAGTGAATCTGATCTATTCAGTTCTATAGTATGCAGATCCTCAGTATTATTAAATCAACCATTTAAAACTCATTTCTAATCAAATTCTTACAAGGATAGCACATGCAATGTGGTTTCAAAGACAGAAATCATTTCCAAGAGAACTTTTAGATTTTAGTGGTTTTTCAAACAATTGGGAGATATATTACATTGCCCTGCCACTGATTGTACTTCGTGATATCCTGAAAATTGTTTAGTTTTTATGGTTGTGTCAAACCTATGTTGCTTCTTACAAAAAATGAAAAAGAGGAAGCCAGAGATAAATTATTTTACTTCATGTTTGACAGTGACAGAAGTAGAACAAATAGCACTTTGAATCTAATTTCTTGGGTTTCTTTGGTTTTCCATCTTTAATTGAAAGAAAAATACTAATGTTTAATAATGTAATCCTAGCCTATTCTTTCACAGACATCATTAATTTTCTTCTTTAAAAACATATGCCTTACCTTCCTTGACCACCTTAGTGAAAATAACACTGTCCCCAATATTCCCTATCCCTCTGAACACCTTTACTTTTCTACATAACACTCTTGTTGTCTGATTTACTATATATTTTTCTTGTTATTATCTGTCTTCTTTATTATAAATGGCTTCCCTGATGGCTCAGATGGTAAAGAATGTGCCTGCAAGGTGGGAGAACTGGGTTTGATCCCTGGGTCAGGAAGATCTCCTGGAGAAGGGAATGGCTACCCACTCCAGTATTCTTGCCTGGAGAATTCCATGGACGGAGGAACCTGGTAGGCTATAGTCCACTGATTGCAAAGAGTCAGACACAACTGAGTGACTAACATTTATTATAACAACTCTGCAAGAGCAGGGCCATGTATCTGTTTTATTTACTGATGTATCCCAGCCCAAGAACAGCAACTGCCACATAGGATGCTGGCAATAAATATTTATTGCATGAACGAAGTCAAACAAAACAAAAGAAAAATTATACCTTGTTTATTTACATGATTGAGTAGTTCTTTTACGGAAGGACTTATTTCAATAATCAATTTACCTTAAATGAAATATACCTTTAAACATTAGCCATTTCTTTTTCCTTATATCTGTCTGAATATATAGTCCTACTTTGGTAGGTTTTAACTTTTACTCTTGATTTTCCAGATAGCAAAGGGCCTTTTTGTAGAAAGCTAGGTTGCTTCCCCATGACTATCAGTGTTTACAGTTTAGGGCAGGAGACCAGCTCTCAAGTATTCCGTACTTCTCTCAAAATGGTGGGCACTTACGGATTTTTGAATTGTTTGCTTACTTGTTTGCTTATTTCTCCCTACCACTTTTCAAGATGCATTTCAGGAGGCCAGCTGTCTATGAATCCACAACGTTCCATACACACTCATCTCTGTTTCTATCCTACTAATCAATCAGTGTTGGGTCAGCTAGAGTTCATAGAATAAAATCGCTTATTATCACTTTATCCCGTTCTTAAAGAGAAGTAGTCCATTTTCGCAAACTTGCTTCTTGCTCGGATAATGTTTTCCTTTGATTCTATTTTTCTTTTTTTTTAGCCATATTTCAACTAGTATCTGTGCAGAGTCAGTTCTACATATCCTCTTTACTGTCGATCATTAGAGTGCAGCCACCTAGAACAAAGAAGTGACAATTGAATTGCTGACTGGATTCACAAGTGAAACTAACTGTGAGGACACTCACCTTTGCCCTCTTGGATATATTTGCAGTAGATCAGCTTAAATGATGGGCCTCCATGGGAGAATGGAAGACACTTCTCTAACAATGAATTCTACAGGATGGGAAACTCTGAGTGTGTGACAAATGAAGTTATTTTTAATTCTTGAAACTTGTTATCAGAGAATTATCAGACAGGTGGACTTAGGTGCCAACACTTCAGTTAATAGCTCCCATTTTCAGACAAATTTAAGTTCCCTTAATGGATTTTAATTACACTGATTTTTCTGCCAAGAGTAGGGATCATGGAAGTTAATAACCTGGTAGTATAGTAAATAGGAATCCTTTATTTGACTGATTGTTTCTCAGTGACAATTCTGCTTTCTCTTAAGAGTGATATATTTATCACATGTGAAACAGGTTTAATCAAGTAAAGAAGCTACTTCTCGAAAGATGTGCTTTCAGATTAGTATCTAGTTTTTCATGTAGTTTGAGTAGTGTAAATCTCCAAAAATTGCATGGAGATTGCATTCCTGAAATTGAAGCAATTGCCTGTGGATTTGACATGATGAATGTTGGTTGGGGACAACACATTGATTTGATTTTTATTATGTAGTTGTAGGACTTAGGCATGCTCTGCATATTCCTTTAATGAACTGTTGCTGTTTAAAAGATGTCTTTGGGTCCTCCAAGCAGCTGTATGTGATGCTAGATTTTTTTATATGAATTTCTTAGAAGAGTAGGTAAGAACTGTTCTAAGCACCTGGATAAGCTGTGGGCTTCCCTAGTGGCTCAGTTGTAAAGAATCCACCTGCTAATGCAGGAGACATGGATTTGATCCCTGACCTAAGAAGATCCCCTGCAGAAGGAAATGACAATCCACTCCAGTATTCTTGCCTAGAGAATTCCATGAACAGAGAAGCCTGGTGGCCTACTGTCCAAGGGGTTGCAAAGAGTCGGCCACAACTTAGTGACTGAACAACAAACAACAACAACCTGAAGAAGCTAAGGTGGCAATCAATATTGCATTATTAGGATTTAATTTTGCCCTTATGGAAGAAAATATATAGAAAGAAGTGCTTTTTTCCCTCCCTCTATAATACTATATTTTTTGAGATTTGTTGTTGACTAAAGTAAATATAAAGTATTAATTGGTGCAAGGGTATTAACATTGATTTAGCAATCATGCAACATAGGGTTCTTCCTGTTGATTGCGATGACTTTGTGTCTTTTATCTGTTTAGTGAACTCCTAGTGAGTACTCTTGCCTGGCAAATCCCATGGACGGAGAAGCCTGGTAGGCTGCAGTCCATGAGGTCGCGAGGAGTCGGACACGACTGAGTGACTTCACTTTCACTTTTCACTTTCATGCATTGGAGAAGGAAATGGCACCCCACTCCAGTGTTCTTGCCTGGAGAATCCCAGGGACGGGGGAGCCTGGTGGGCTGCCGTCTATGGGGTCACACAGAGTCGGACACGACTGAAGCAACTTAGCAGCAGCAGCGGTGATCTCTCAAGTTCCAGGTGGCACATCACCTGCATGAGGTCTTTTTCTTTCTGTTAAGCAGAGTTGGTAGCTCTTTCTCAGTTGTCCTTTTACTGCTCTGAATGATCTATTATGAATATGTAATGTCAGTTGCTCAGTTGTGTCTGACTGAAATGCTTTACTGGCTGAGTCACCAGGGAAGCCCCATTATAAATATAGATATCTGTTATATCTACTATAGCCATATCACAAGGTATTATAATTACTTGTGTCTGTTTTTTTCCCCAGAAGATAGTTTTCCTGGGCAGAGATGATGCCTTAGTCACTATCTTAATGTCAGTTCCTTAATTAAGACCCCATATATAGTAGGTTCTTTTGCTGGAAAAGTAACAAACAAAATTTCCTGTGTCTACCTTGAGTTCATTTGTAAGAATCTGTGCTTTGGGGCCTGAATTAGAATTTGGTGGTGTAAATAAAGCCACTATGTCTGAAAATCTTATATGGATTTTCTAGATAACATAAAGAGACTGATTAAAGATCCTCCAAGTTAAATTAAACAGTTACACCCTCCACTGCATTGTAAGTCAATTTAAAAGGATTTTATTATACTTTATTGAGAAAAGGCAATATCATAAGTCCTGCTTTATTAATACCTAAATATGTTACATACTTTGAAGTAGTCATTGGTTGGTTTTGAAAGGTTCTGTATGATGAAAAGGCTATTGAAGGAATCAGACTAGAAAAATATTTTAATCTTCTGTACTTTTCCCTGTAATTTTGTAAAGTTGCATCCCATTCATGTCAGTAAAAATAACCCTATCCCTTTATTAAAACTCCAGTATCTTCATTTATATTTAGAGTGGTAGCAACATAAAATTGAAAACCTGAGAGTTGTGAAGGATATAAAGTCATGTTTTAATAGGGAAACTAAATTGCTCCTTCAAAGAGCCTATAAAACTGAAAAGCATTCATTATAAATGTAATAAAAACTTACGAGTCCCATTTTATTAAAACTACACCCGGTTTCCTGAAGGGGCTGGATCATTTAGAGGTAAACCAGTGACACTTTATGTCTAGCAACAAACTTTCTGTGAGATAAGATATCTACTGAAGTGAGGTTGCTGGTTTTAACACGATCCCTAATGGATATCCATTCATGTTAAAAGATTAGAATTTTTGCTGTAGCTGAGTTTGTAGCTTCTGATATTAATGCACCCAGACCAAGTTAATGACCAGTAAATTCCTTACTACTCTAAGTTTCTTTAAGAAACAGAACAATTGTGAAAGATAAAGCTTATGCCTCTACTAATTGCTGTGTTACATCATCCTATCATACTGTAAAATTCTTACTCAAGTCAAATTATGTAGATTAACACTCACAGGATAATAACTTTCCAGTGGTTACCATTGACCTCTCTTTTTTCCCTTCAGGTACAGTAATATTTTTAATGTGTTACAGGAGAATCATTCTCTTTTAGTCTTTGGCTGCTTTTCAAAGTTTTTCTGTTACATTTTCCATATTTCATTATATTTTGCATATTCTATACATATATTTCCATATTACTTTAATGGATTGTGGTTGTGTTGAAAGTGAAAGTGTTAATCACTCAGTCATGTCTGACTCCTTGCAACCCCATGTACTGTAGCCCACCAGGCTCCTATGTCCACTGAATTCTCAGGGCAAGAATACTGTAGTGAGTTGTCATTCCCTTCTCCAGGGAATCTTCTCAACCCAGGGATCTAACTGGGGTCTTCTGCATTGCAGGTGGATTCTTTACTGTCTGAACCACCAGAGAAGCATGGTTATGTTAGCGGTAGTGTTTTTAAAATGCAAAAGGAAAACCCAATGAAGTGACAGCCAGGTGGTCCAGTTACTCTTAGTTTTAGAATCGACTAGTTTTAAACAGAGATACTTAAATGTTTAAATGAGAGAATTGAAGTGTTTAAGTTAATATACATAGGTTGTATTGATTTATTCAGAAAATAAGGCAAAGTTTCTGGTAGATGGTGACAAAAGTGGATTTATTCTAATTCCTTTCTTAACACACATCCGACATATAAATAATTATATGATTCTGAGAGCAGATCTGGAGACTTATTTAGAGAAATTGTCATGTTAGGACAAACCTTCGGCCAGTTATGCCGAGCAGAGAGAATATTTTCTTTAAAAAAAAAAAATGTGCAGGAGGGAATCCTTGTTTATTCTCTGATTAGTAATTGCATTCTGGTGTCCTGGAGAACAAGAAGAGTACTTGCCCCAAAGTGTATTGGAATCCTTGGAGAAAATTTTTAGTTAAATCTTAAATATTCTTAAACTTAGCTCACCTAAAAAAAAATCTTTATTATTCTGTTTACTGTCATCTGATTTCTAAATTCAATGTTCTTTCCTCCTTGTTGATTGCCATTGTTATCATAAAGCAGATATTTGTCTCTATTCCCTTCCAACGTGTGAAAATGCCAAGGTTTGAGAAATCTTTTAATTTGAAAGTAATGATTTGGTAGCAGAAATTTTCAAGGGAGCAAAATAATTTTAAAGTTGTGAAACTTAAATTTCAGCCTTAGGTCAATTTATCATTTGATAGAATGTAATGGTATGTTGAAGTTGAAACTCCAATACTTCGGCTACTTGATGCAAAGAGCTGACTCATTTGAAAAGACCCTGATGCTGGGAAAGATTGAGGGCAGGAGGAGAAGGGGACTACAGAGGATGAGATGGCTGGATGCCATCACCGACTCGATGGACATGGGTTTGGTGGATTCCAGGAGTTGCTGATGGACAGGGAAGCCTGGCGTGCTGTGGTTCATGGGGTCGCAAAGAATCGGACGTGACTCAGCGACTGAACTGAACTGAACTGAACTGAATGGTACTAAGTAAGCAGGTTGAAGGCTATTATACGGTGTACTAGTTCTGTTTTTTTTTTTTAACATGATTATTTTTCACATCCTTCCAGTTGATACTTTTAAATTTTCTTGGAATTGGGGTTTATATTTAACCGATATCTTCTTTAATTTTTAACTGATGACATATTTCATTTTGGTATGCTGAACACAAATTCCATAATTACTTCTACTTTTTTGGTCCTTTTTAAAGATGAATGGGGACTTTTTCATCAGATTATAAACTATATTGTTCTAAGATTTATTTCCCTATAAATGCTTAGTTAATTTACAGAGTAATTGGTTGGTTTGTTGAAACTTCATGATGGCTGCTGTATTTCCTCAACCTTTTCAGTATTCTTCAGGTCATGTAAAAAAGAAATCTCATTTCAGGGAAACATCTTGACTGTCTCCACATGAGAATGGTAGTTTGGTCAGTAAGTCATGTCCTACTCTTGGGACCCCATGAAATGCAACATATCAGGCTACTGGGTCCATGGGATTCTCCAGGCAAGAATACTAGAGTGGGTTACCATTTCTTTCTCCAGGGGATCTTCCTGACCCAGAAATCAAACCTGGGACTCCTGCATTGCATGCAGATTCTTTAACCAACTGAGCTACAAGGGAAGCCCTTACTTTAAGCCCTTATTTATGAATTCTAGAGACTGCATGGAAATTTAAAATAGTTTTGTTTGTGATAGTGAGAAAGTGGAAGCAGCTCAAGTCTACCTCAATAGGCACAAAATAAATTGTGAAATAAGTATTCAATGAAATACTACACAGCTATGAAAACCAATCTGCTAGCTTTGTATATACTGTTAAAGAGAGATGTATAAGATACATATTTTAAGTCAAAATTAATGAAATGTAGAATGCAAACAGTATGAGTGTATTTATGTAAAGCTAAAGATACATACATGTACAGATACATAAATAAACTTATATATACAGAACATTTTTAAATGATTTCTGCTAACTATTAACCACAGTTACTTTTGGGGAAAGAAACTAGAAAAAATGAGAAGGATTTACATTTTCATATTAATTTCCTATTTTTCTGCACTGCTTTGATTTTTCTTTTTTGTCTTTTTTTTGGTCTCTGTTTCTATGCCTTTAAAAAAAAAATAACGAGCATGTTTTATTTTTAAAACAGAAAAACTTTAGAAAAACAGTACCATTTACTTAGTAAACAAGGAATAGAAGATTATTCCTTGGGTTTCTTCCATAACCTTTTTTAAATGAAAATTGATTATTGTCTAATTTACAATGATTTTTAAGAAAGCTTTAGAAAAAATACCACATTGGTTTTCATTTAAAACTTCTAGTGTTGAGTAGTTCATTTTATTGAAACTTTCCCCCCCCTAATTTGCTGTTACTGTTTGATTCTGAGATTAAAGAGCAGGCTACGCCTCTACTTCTAAGGTGTCACGTAAAAGGTCATTTTTGTTATTCAGTCGCTAAGTTGTGTCCAATTTTTTTGTGACCCCATGAACTGTAGCCAGCCAGGCTCCTCTGTCCATGGGATTTCCCAGGCAAGAATAGTGGGGCAAGAATACTCCTTATCCAGGGGATCTTCCCAACCCAGGGGTCAACTTACATCTCCTGTGTCTTCTGTATTGGGAAGCGGATTCTTTGCCACTGTACCACCTGTGAAGCCCTTGAAAAGTCACTACTCTAAAGGATTTTGTTCTTTAGAATGAGCAATGTAATCTTTTATTACATTCTCAAAGATTAATTATCTTATTTAGTTCTCGTTAGGTCAATATTAAGCTTGGTTTTAAAAATTAAATTTGATTGAACATTGCAACATTCCATTCATATTGCCAAAGTAAAATTATAGATTTGGAGAGAATTCAGACAGACTCTTCTGTGTGTTAACTTTAATTTATTTCACATTTTTGATAATTTCTAAACATTATGTCCATAAATGTTCTGGAAAGAATATGAATTTTGAAATCTTGAGTATTTGTAAAAAGTTCTCAGGGATAGTGAAAATTAAAGTAAGTGAGAAAACATACGTAAGAATCCTGAAGAAAAACTTGACCACGTAGCAGAACTTCAATAAAAAATGTTTGTATGCCTCTGCTTTTTAGAAACAAAATTCCTTCTTAATAAAAAATAGTATACAGCATGAACGGAGAAGGTGATGGCATCCCACTCCAGTGTTCTTGCCTGGAGAATCCCAGGGACGGGGGAGCCTGGTGGGCTGCAGTCCATGGGGTCGCACAGAGTCAGACACAACTGAAGCGACTTAGCAGCAGCAGCAGCAGCATACAGTGTGAAAGGTAGTGTGGCAATCAGTAAAGTAATGTTTTTGAAATTTTACACTGAATTTTGACACTTTACTTTTGATATAATGATTTCTGCTAGTGTTGACTCTTGAATTCTTCCAGCCTGTCTCGGTTTTATTCCTTGCAACTTTATGCTTTGGTGAAATTAGTTTTCAGAAGCAATTGATAATGTCCGTTCAGTTTGTAATGAGATCATAGAAACTCACATCACTTGATACAGAACTGATAAGTTTAAAATAAAAAAGTCCCTAACTTCTTACTTTATGTTCCAAAGATATTAATAGGATTTAGATTTCTACTGTTCTTATTACTTTAAATTAGAGAAATTCTGTTAGTTCAGCAGATTAATAAAAATATTTATAATTCTATATAAGTATAAATGAAAGCCAAAAATATCACTTGGTGTATCTTTCATAGAATTTACAGTGTAAGTTACATGTAATGACTGTTAATCTTTAAAAACAGACATTGTAAATATTACTAACCTACCAAACTCAGCAGTTTTGTATTTTTAATTTATTTTTTTAATTAATTAATTTTTTACTGAAGGATAATTGCTTTACAGAATTTTGCTGTTTAAATAATTCACTAAAATGCATTATTTGAAGCTTATTATATGTAGGAAAGTATATAGCTCTGCATCTGAAAATAATTAGTAAAAATTGTTTTATTGCAAGGGGGCAATTTACATGTATGGCAGAATAAACTGAAAATTTAGTGTCTCCTTACTTAAATATAGTTATAAGAAGTTGATGCTGACTGAACCAATTATGTTCTATATAAATAATTTTGTGATTTAAGGTTGGAAATAATGGTAAATCTCCTGCCTTTCAGAGTTGGTGAAAATAATTTGTAAAATAAATTTTATAAAGGAAATACTATGTTCTAGGTATTACTCTTTTATTTAAAAACGAAGAAAGAAAGTGGAGTCTCTCAGTCATGTCCGACTCTTTGCAACCGCATGGACTGTAGCCTGCCAGGCTCCTCTGTCCGTGGTATTTCCCAGGTAAGAATATTGGAGTGGGTTGCCATTCCCTTTTCTAGGAGATCTTCCTGACCCAGGGATCGAACCCACGTCTCCCTCATTGCAGGTAGATTCTTTACCATCTGAGCCACCAGGGAAGCCCTAACAAATACTGAGAAATATTTTTATCAAGTCCATATGGTTTTATTGGATTGTGAGATAAGAACTATTCATTCCCAAACATTTACTGAGTGTATGGTGTGTACTAGACATTGTGCAGTAGTGGGTGTAGTGATAAATAAGGTGAGGCTCTTGCATTGATAGAGCTCATTGTTGTTCAAAGGGAGAGAGCATTAAACACAAATAATTATGATACCCAGTAACAAGTGTTTGGTAAACAGATGTAGAGAGAAAAAGGAGGAATTGATTCTGTTGGGGATCTTGGATGCTTTTCAGAGGCTGTGCTTGAGGCATGATAAATAAGAATGTTAACAGTGAGATGGGATAATGGTGATCATAAGTAGACAGAAATTAGTTGAATGTTTACTTCAGTACTGAAAGAATACTAAATGCAGGAGAACAATACTCAGTTCATTAGATGCTAACTGACTAGCTTCAAGGGATAAGTCCCTATGTTAGCTACCAACGGGCTAGAAAAGCTGCCAGGATCTGGTGCCTGCTCTAAGGGAGCTCACAGAGTGGCCTGTGTGTGCAGGAGGAGCTGTGCCCCAGGGTGGGGGTGGAGGAAGTGTGCTGTGTAACTTCCTGCCACCTGACCAGGTCAGGGCATAATTCCCAAAGAGATGGCTATGACTTTGTAAGTAATTTAGTCTCTTGAGTACTTAGTTAAAACTGGACTGACATGAAAGAGGAAAGAAATGTTAAATCGATATATTAAAAACACACACACACACATATGTACCATAGTGTTGAAGACTTAAAGTCAGTTAATGGATAGGGTATAGTTTAAGTAATGAAAAGGTGACCCACAGGATGGCCAAAGTGAGTGTCTGGAAGTAATAGGTACAAACAGGCACTTTTGAAAGGGATCAAAATTAGGCTGTCTACAGATACTATTCCCTATCTCATCTTGCATCTCTTTACCAAGCTTACTAGTCAGCGTATTTTCTAAAGAGATTCCCTATTGATTTCTAAGTCATTGTCAATGTAAACCAGTTTTTTTCTTTCTTTCTTTTTTTTTCACCCCTAATCTGGCCCCAAATCTCTAGTCAAGATCTCTGGTTGTTGAATACCTCCTGTGCACAGGACTGTATTTAACACCACCCTTCTCTTTCATCTCAAATAATCACTCTTCAGAGAATTCTAAAATCTGGGTGCTAAATCCTTCAAAAAAGAAAGAAAAAAAAAAAAGAAATTCCTCATACCTATTTCCTCTCAAAATATTTTCTTTTTCTCTCTACTTCCATCTTTAAGTTGCCGTTCTCACTCACCATCTCTCTTTACCCATTTCCTATTAATGCTCCATCCACTGGCCAAAGCATCCTACCATCGTACTGCGGGAGAGCTTGCTGGGACTGACATGGACTTCAGGTTGCCAAAGTCTCCTCACAGTATTGGTTGCTGCCCCATCTACCAGGTCAGCCATCCCCTCTCTAAATTGCTCTCTTGCCTCATCAGGTATCAGTCCTCTTTTCTTACCTCTGTGACTTCTTTTTGGTTAGTGGTTTCTTCTCTCTTTATCCTGCTTTAAAATGTGGCTATTCACTTTAGCTCTGAATTTGACCTTCTCTTTTTACACTGTGCACTCGCTTGGGCACTCATCCACTTTGCTTTCATTAAACTGCCTGTATGACTCCCAAATCCGATCCATATTCCTCCTGAATTCTAGACTCATAGCCCCATCGGGGGGACCAGGCACTCCCAACTTGGAATGTTGCAGCCCTTCACTGATTTGAATCTGTTATCCAGAACTGAGACTTCTCTCTTTCAAAACAAATACTACACATAACTTTATTATTATTAAATATTGCACATATTAAATTTTATTGGAAGAAGGAGGAAAGAAGTTATGGTTGGTGGCAATATTCAGTTCAGTTCAGTCACTCAGTCGTGTCTGACTCTTTGCGACCCCATGAACCGTAGCACGCCAGGCCTCCCTGTCCATCACCAACTCCCTGAGTCCACCCAAACCTGTGTCCCTTCAGTTGGTGATGCCATCCAACCATCTCATCCTCTGTCATCACCTTCTCCTCCTGCCTTCAGTCTTTCCCAGCATCAGGGTCTTTTCAAATGAGTCAACTCTTCGCATCAGGTGGCCAAAATATTGGAGTTTCAGCTTCAACATCAGTCCTTCCAATGAACACCCAGGACTGATCTCCTTTAGGATAGACTGGTTGGATCTCCTTGCAGTCCAAGGGACTCTCAAGAGTCTTCTCCAACACCACAGTTCAAAAGCTTCAATTCTTCGGTGCTCAGCTTTCTTCATAGTCCAACTTTCACATCCATACATGACCACTGGAAAAACCATAGCCTTGACTAGATGGGCCTTTGTTGACAAAGTAATGTCTCTGCTTTATAATATGCTGTCTAGGTTGGTCATAACTTTCCTTCCAAGGAGTAAGCGTCTTTTAATTTCATGGCTGCCATCACCATCTGCAGTGATTTTGGAGCCCCCAAAAATAAAGTCAGCTACTGTTTCTGCTGTTTCCCCATCTATCTGCCATGAAGTGATGGGACCAAATGCCATGATCTTAGTTTTCTGAATGTTGAGCTTTAAGCTAACTTTTTCACTTTCCTCTTTCACTTTCATCAAGAGGCTCTTTAGTTCTTCTTCACTTTCTGCCATAAGGGTGGTGTCATCTGCATATCTGAGGTTATTGATATTTCTCCCAGCAATCTTGATTCAAGCTTGTGCTTCATCCAGCCCAGTGTTTCTCATGATGTACTCTGCATCTAAGTTAAATAAGCACGGTGACAATAGACAGCCTTGACATACTCCTTTTCCTATTTGGAACCAATCTGTTGTTCCCTGTCCAGTTCTAACTTGCTTCCTGACCTGCATACAGGTTTCTCAAGAGGCAGGTCAGGTGGTCTAGTATTCCTATCCATTTCAGAATTTTCTACAGTTTATTGTGATCCACACAGTCAAAGGCTTTGGCATAGTCAGTAAAGCAGAAATAGATGTTTTTCTGGAACTCTCTTGCTTTTTCGATGATCCAGTGGATGTTGGCAATTTGATCTCTGGTTCCTCTGCCTTTTCTAAAACCAGCTTGAACATCTGGAAGTTCACGGTTCACGTATTGCTGAAGCCTGGCTTGGAGAATTTTGAGCATTACTTTACTAGCGTGTGAGATGAGTGCAGTTGTGCAATAGTTTGAGCATTCTTTGGCATTGCCTTTCTTTGGGATGGGAACAAAAACTAACCTTTTCCAGTCCTGTGGCCACTGCTGAGTTTTCCAGATTTGCTGACATATTGAGTGTAGCACGTTTACAGCATCATCTTTTAGGATTTGAAATAGCTCACCTGGAATTCCATCACCTCCACTAGCTTTGTTTGTAGTGATACTTCCCAAGGCCCACTTGACTTCACATTCCAGGATGTCTGGCTCTAGGTGAGTGATCACACCATCATGATTATCTGGGTCATGAAGATCTTTTTTGTACAGTTCTTCTGTGTATTCTTGCCACCTCTTTTTAATATCTTCTGCTTCTGTTAGGTCCCTACCATTTCTGTCCTTTCTTGAGCCCATCTTTGCATGAAATGTTCCCTTGGTATCTCTAATTTTCTGGAAGAGATCTCTAGTCTTTCCCATTCTATTGTTTTCCTCCATTTCTTTGCATTGATCGCTGAGGAAGGCTTTCTTATCTCTCCTTGCTATTCTTTGGAACTCTGCATTCAAATGGCTATATCTTTCCTTTTCTTCTTTGTTTTTCACTTCTCTTATTTTCACAGCTATTTGTAAGGCTTCCTCAGACAGCCATTTTTTTTTTGTGCATTTCTTTTTCTTGGGGATTGTTTTGATCCCTGTCTCTTGTACAATGTCACGAACCTCTGTCCATAGTTCATCAGGCACTCTGTATTAGATTGCTCATTTTACAGAGTAAATACAAAGTTAGGGCAGTAGTATAGCAGGAAACAAACAGTTCAACTTTTTACAAGAATTTACATAGGATTTTTTTTTTCTTGAATTTGTAGAGGTCAGTCTTTTTTTTTTTTCTCTTCTTTTTTTTTTTAATTAGTTTATTTTCTATTTTTTAACTTTACAATATTCTATTTGTTTTGCCATACATTGACGTGAATCCACCATGGGTGTACATGTGTTCCCCTTCCAGAACCCCTCTCCCACCTCCCTCCCCATCCCATCCCTCTGGGTAATTCCAGTGCACCAGCCCCGAGCACCCTGTATCATGCATCGAACCTGGACTGGCAATTCGTTTCACATATGATAATTTACATGCTTCCATGCCATTCTCCCATATCATCCCACCCTTGCCCTCTCCTATAGAGTCCATAATACTGTTCTATTTGTCTGTGTCTCTTTTGATGTCTCGCATATTGCGTTGGTGGTATAGTGGTGAGCATAGCTGCCTTCCATAGGATATTTTAAAAAGTCCTCAGAAGAAACAAAGAACTTTGAAGTTCCTTATGCTTTTGTTATGGTGTAGTGTTTTTACTTTCCCAGTGATTCATAAGGGCATGAGATTTATCCGTGTTTTAATCCGTATTTTCAAGGCTTAAGCTAATTTGATCATGGTTGAATTGGTGTTATGAAAGTTCATTGCTGTATTCTGAATTTTTTGGCTTCTGGGTAAGTCTGATAGAAAATTACTTCTTCCACTTAGATACATAGTTGATTGGTCACACTCTTGGTGATATCAGACATGAGGTTGCTGTGTAAGCACAGCTTCTATCTGCTCCAGTTGCCTTCTGACAGATCTTGATGAACATAGACTCCCATGTGGCCACTTGCCTCCTCTGCCTCTTGTCGACAGCCCTCCTCACCTCCTAGTGCTGCACAGCTCCTGGTTGTAGTAAGAGAACCAAGTTGCCTTCTATTGCAGAATTTCACCTTAAACAGCATTTCTCCTTAAACAGCAGTGGAGAACTAGGGTGATATAATGGGGAAGGAGGTGTACAGAAAGAGCATGAAATGTGAGGTGCCCTTTTAAAAAAGGTTTTCTTGCTTAGTTTATAGCAAATCAACTATTGCTTGGCCTGACTTCATTTTCTAAAGGCTTTCTTTGGCCCCATGACACATTTAACGGTAAGAGATGCTAGACTCTTCTTAGTGTAAGAAGCTGGATTGTGCTACTAAACCTAAAATACTTCCAAGTCAGGAGGAAGGGATATGCAGTTACTTGCCTTTAGGGTGTTTGCCTTTTGCTGTTAAGAGTCCACGTCAAGTCAGTTCTAGTCAAGACACTGTTTAGAAGTAAAAGCATACAGGTGGCTTTTGTGCATCTGGTGTATGTGTGTATGTAAACAACTGCATTTTATGCAGCTGGAGATGATAACTATTTCTGGAAGCATCCTGTTAGTAAATGTAACTATGATGTAACAAATGCATTTTACATGCAGTAATGGAATTTAAATTACTCTAAGAGGCTAAGTTAAATAGTTACTCTATTTTTGCTTTGGTTTTCTTACCTGCAGTTTGGGGGTGCAATATAGCAAAGAATATTTTTTAAAAAAGGAATATAATTCAAGATGCAAAATAATATACTGTAAATTATGTCAGTCATTGAACAATATTAAACCAGAAACTTGTAAGCCAGGCTAGCTCTGCAAAAAGTTGTGAGCAAGGCAGTACGCTTTTGTTGCTTCACGCTCAATCTTATTGTCTCTTCAATGTTTTCTTCTCTCTCATTTCAAATATGCTGTGGTCAGTTCATTTCTATTCTTCAAAGTCTTCTGTAAGGAAAAAGGAGAAGTATCACTGATATTTGCTATTTGTCAGACTTTATACTAGAAGTTTTACATGTAGTTTCATTAACTAAGATAACAGTCATGCTTGTGACACCAGCTCTCCTTCCTCAGCTTTAAATTTTAGTTAAAATGCCCAGTTAAGATTGTTATGAAATTTATTTGCATCACATGGTGATATATACAAATACCTATATATCTACCTGTGGATGTAGATTAATAATCTTGTTCTGTATAAAGAAGTAGTATGCTCATAGTGGTAAAGAGTGTAGCTTTTGGAGCCAGACTACTTGAGGAAACCAGAGCTTTTCCCCTGCCCAAGGTCACATATCATTAGTGACATGTCTGCTAGAAGGATTTGGACCTAGGAGTGATTGACTCCAATACTCATTCTTTCAAGTACTTTCAATCACTTCTATCCACCCTCTTTTTCTCTTTATTCTAGTATTGCATGAAAGAGTGAAATATTTCCTGAAATCCTGCATTTTTGTTACATGTGTCACATTTTACTCAAAACAAAAGTAGTTTTCACTTTTGGTGAGTCTAAAAAGTACATTTGATGATAAATGAAGAAGCTCTGTAGTCTGAGTTTTGTAATATGGTGATGCTAGATTTAATTTTACATTGGAGCCTGAAGGACTAGTAGAATCAGTGGAAACCTTGTTTTTTCTTAGATGTCACTGTTTACCTTGAGCATGAAAAATTGAGCAAGTAGTTAGAAAGCTCAGAGGAATAAAAAATAATAACCATCATGCTGCCCTGGAAATAAAAGGAAATGATAAAGCATACACCTACCAGCTCAGTGATCAGTGATTTTAGCTGTTGGCCAGACATTTAATTTAGTGTAAAAAAAAAAAAATGGTGTGAGATACTGCTTTAAAACACACGTTTTAAAGTTCTACAGTTCTTGTGTCACTATTTATTTTGATATACTGATCCACTTTAATTTTCACTTCTAGTACTACTGAGGTTATCTCATGAATCTATACATCAGCACCCCTCCCCTACATGGATTGTCCTGTTAAAAAACAGAAAACCATTCTTATACTTGAACAGATATATGAGGGCTAATCTGTGATAACAGTTGGCTTGATCAAGCATTTAGACTGGAAAAGCATCCTTTCATCATCAAAGGTATAGTGAGCCTTCTCTTCCCACCCCAAAGCCTGTCTACTTTCTATCACAGGGCTGAAATGGAGTTGGAGAAATCACCTTCCGTCATTCCAGTTCGATATCATATAACCTATAAAGAATGGCAATTCTCTGAAACTTCACTGTATTAGAAATGCCATCCTTATTTTCTTACCTTCATCTTTGCCCTAGTTTTTTTGCTGAAGGATTCCATCATTTCTTCAGTACTTGTAGGGTTTAGGAGAATGTGGACCAATGCATCTTTCTTCTTTTGATCACTTTCTGTATGTGGGTTCTCAGGGAAAGGAAAGTTAAAGGATAGTCCATGAGTAGAGTGAGAAACATTAAAAACATTAAAAGAAAGCTGTTGTGAAAAAAGCTCTGCTATATTTATTAAGGATTAGCATGGTTTTTCTGGTCATTAATGTTGAGCTAATTTTCTTTTTGGCAGGCCCTTGTAGTAGTTCATTTTTTTTTTTTTTTTCATTAAAAAGGTGGGTTCTGTGAAAGCACTGATGCCTTTCAATAGTTAAAATTGAACAGGGGATCCTCAGGTCTCTGGGGCCACAGAAGCAAAGTTTCTGCTCTTGCTATAGGTTTCTCTACTGTTTTTATCCCCCTTGAGATAAGTCTTTGATTTAAGAAATGGCCACAATAGAATGTGAATTTTCTCATGTTTTTGTAAGCTATATTTTAGATCTAGTCTTACTTGAAGTTAGCTGTTTGGTATGAGGTTTGGCTTCAAAATAGATTTAAAATTTGAAAACCTTCCTATTGAATGAGTATAAAGTATTCTACAGGATTAATAACTAAATAACTAGCTAGTGTGAGTAATGAAATGCACTAAGTCCCCCTCTTTTGGGGGATGTCAGAAATGGCAAGTTTATCAAGTGGCCACTCTCTGAACCCCTTCCCATAACTCACATGTGCCCGACTCTCTGTTTTACCAGGAGATTGACGCTTGCCTTCTCATCGGTGGTTCAGCAGTCAAGAATCTGCCCGCAATGCATGAGATGCAGGCTAAATCCCTAGGTTAGGAAGATTCCCTGGAGGAGGGTGTGGCAATCCACTCCACTATTCTTGCCTGGAGAATCCCATGGACAAAGGATCCTGGTGGGCTACACAGTCCATAGGGTCGCAAAGAGTCGGACACAACTGAAGTGACTTAGCACACCTCCCTTGAGCTAAAGGGTCTGACAACTTCAGGCAAATCCTGCTGGTAGTTGTGGTGGGAGAGGGTAAGCAGAACTGCTTGTTTAATGTTGTCCAGAGGGACCCTCCATGCAGACCCTTCCTATGGTAGCTTCTGCTTCTCTGACAGGTATACATCTACCTGGTCTCCTTCATCTCTCACCCACTTAAAAATATTTTTTTTCCTTTTCAATGCAAAGTCATCAATGTAGAGGTAAACTGCATTCTGACTGGGCAGTGTAGGGGAGAGGTGAAGGCCCCAGACTCTGCCTGAATTTGCCGCCCCGACCTGTAGTTACTGACGAAGTGATTTTGGACAGATGACTTAAGATCCCTGGCTTTACTCGCTTTCTCTGTAAATAGCACTCATGAGACTTATCAAGAGAGCTGGATGAGTTAGTGTTTGTAAAGCCCTTAAAACAGTATCTACCATATGATAAGCTCTTTTTAAGTGTTTGCTATTATCATGATGATTTAAATGTAATCATGAAAGAAGACTAAGGCACTCTCTTCTATCCTGTCCTATTGACTATAGCATTCATTCACTCATTCAACAAATATTTAAGAGCATACTGTGGACTAAGCATGGTATTGTCTCATTTCCAGTAGGCTCCATTCTATGAGTATGGCCTGAGCCCAATTATATTACAGCAGTCTGAATTTCTGTCCCAATACTGTATGTGAAATCTAAGAGTGCACATGGCTTTTATTCCTTTTTAACCTTTTTAAAAAGGTTAAGTGCATAATTTGGGCTTGGGTAGCATTGGCCTGAATGTCTGAGAGTTCTTGCTAAATGGCAGGATCACATCATCCAGCTGATCCTAATAGGAAGAGCCTGGTGGCCCTAGAGCGGGGGTCCTCAGCTTTGGGGATCTAATGCCTGATGATTTGAGGTGGCACTGATGTAGCAATAATAGAAATAAAGTGCACTCTAAATGTAACACATTTGAATCATCCTAAAATCATCCCCCACTCCTGTTGCATGGGAAAGTTGTCTTCCACAAAACCAGTCCCTGGTGCTAAGATGGCTGGGGACCGCTGCCCTGCAGCCTCAGCCAGCAGAACTTCCGCAGGTTCATGTGGTTGCTCTGCTGCCAGAGACTCACTGAGTTAAGGGGGTTAAGACTCCCTTTAACCAGAGAAGAAAGGACCTAGTTTCCTTGGGGCCCACCGGCTGTTGGAACAACCCTGCCTCACCCCCTCTGTTCCAGAATCATGTTATGTCACACATCATATGTGTTCAGTGGTCCCCCACAACATTAATGTTTACTTGCATTTTACCCCCACTTTCTGAGTCTTTTCTTTTCCTGTATAATAGTACATACATTTAGGGGGAAAATAGAGCCTCCTACTAATTCTACTCCCAGAGATAAGTGAACTGATTTACTGGGGAGACAGGAAGATACAAGAGCTGAAAAAAATTAAAAAAATAAAAGGGTGTGGTTACAGACAGTTGTCAGAGATTTCCAAAAAAACATGTGGCTTCTTCCTAGTGTTGCTCAGTCTGACCCTGTCCTTGTCACATGAATCCCAGAGATTCTTGAAGAACTAGGTAGGAAGAACCATTCTGAGATTATATATTGCTCTCGATTTCCTCATCAACCTGCCTGATAAAAGCTGAGATATGGTCCTGGATGCTTAAAATGATAGAATGGAATGATATTAAGATATATTGTAGGCAGAAGAGAGGAATGAAGCAGGCCTGAGTAGACATGAGGGGGTGAGTATCTCATGGCTGTTAGCTCCAGTTGTGGTGATACACCTGTGCCAGAAACTTATATATGGGCATCGCTGCTGTGTGGCGTTGCCTTTAAAAAAGATAACTTGTACCCTTCCTTTGTATCATGGATACCTTTGGTGAGAATTTTCTATGACCTATAGACCCCATCTTAGAATAAATTTTTAAATGAATAAAATATATAGGATTACAAGGGAAACCAGTTTTATTTCTACATATATATATATATACATGAAACATCAAAATATGTTAAAGTTTGTGATGTACTATGTATGTGCTTCTTCATAATGTATTTTAATGTACGAAATGCCATGATTCAGTGTTGGGTGTAAAAATGATTATAACCTCAAGGTGATTTTAAAAGGAAAAAAAGTATTTCAAGATACAGGTGACTGCTAGTATGACTATGGTGGTTGGTGTTTTTCTACATTCACTGTAGAATAAAATGCTAAGTTATAGGGAGGGTTAGCAAAAAAAAAAAAAAAAATTCCTCCTTGGTTTATGCATATCTCTGGATTCAATGTATGGATCCCTGGGTTTGTGAGCCCTGGTTAGAGAACTCCTGTTTAGAAGCAGCACTGAAGGCAATACTGCCAAGGTGGGGAGTATTATGATAGATACTATGAAGACAGTGGAAGATTCTGTATGCTGATATGGTAAGGGAAACTTGTCCTCCATTTTAATTTTTTAATCAAAAATGTATGATTTTTAATAAATTTTTCTTCAAATTGTCAAAGCCCTTTTCATTTTCCATTTTAGTGCCTCGACCTACCTGTAAAATTGATAGAACCTATGATCTTTTGGGGGTTCTCTGGTGGCTCAGATGGGAGAAAATCTGTCTGCAATGCAGCAGACCTGCGTTTGATCCCTGCGTTGGGAAGATTCCCTTGGAGAAGGGGATGGGTATCCACTCCAAGTATTCTTGCCTGGCGAATTCCATGTACGGAGGAGCCTGACAGGCTATAGTTCATGAGGTCTCAAAGAGTTGGAAATGATGAGAGGGTTGTTTTTTTTTTTTTTTTTTAATAATCTTTAACTTAACATTGAGTATGTAATATTATAATAAAAGAATTTAGGATTATGTTTGTCTATTCTGTTATATATATGTAAATAAATAAATAAATATATATATATAATTCCCATTACAGTTTTTTAGATTAAAGCATATTCCCTTACATTTAAAAAAGCTAGGCAAGCCCACTCATTTCTGATTGTACTATTCATGCTATTTAATATAAAGTGCATAGAACTATTGAAAGAAATATTTGGATGAGCAAAGTCATTAGATAGTAATGCAAAGGGATCTAGCAATCATTCGGCTTCAATTTCCTTGCTATTCTTTTCATTACATTATAGAAATGAAAATTTTCTAATCTTGTTCTGACCTCTAAGAATACACTTATAGTGGGTTTTTAGTTTTGCTAGTTGCTGTTTACTAGTTGCTAGTTGCTATTTAGCTGCACCTCTCAGCCTGCAGGATATCAGTTATTCAGCAGAGAATCAAACACTGGCCCTGGCAGTGGAAGCCCAGAATCCTAACCACTAGGCAACCAGGGAAATCCCTTGTTCAGTTTTAATGAATTTTTGTGTTTAATTGCTAAATTCTTTTAGAAATAAATCTTTGGAGGTAATGTCCTAGAACCTCTAGATTTTTAAAATTTTGTTGTCACTTTTAGATCTTCATTCCTCCTATCGCCTGACATCCAGACTGACTTTTCCTGGTATATTTTATTTCTAGTTGCTAAATGCAGTGAATTCAGTCAGACATAGTAAGGAGGAAAAGCCTGGGAGTTATGGGTGATTGCTTTTATGTATTAACGGTGCCTATGGAGGGTCTCATTAACACGCACAGCATGGAGAATTTTTGCAGCTACCACACAGAGCTCAAAAAACCCAACTGCAAAGCAAACTTGATTGTTTATGTCTCAGTATTTTTATTTGGAGCTTTAAAGGACATGAATGAAACTTCTTGGGGCAGGTGGAATGCCATATGGCACAGGGACTGGACTACCGCCATAGCTTTTGAAATTTATTGAAGCTTCTCCTTGTAGTGGGAGTGATATGAGTCCTTGGACTGTTTCCATTCAGTGATGACATTCATGTACAGATCAGCAGTAAAGCTACTTGAAAAAAAGCAACCAGAAACCATCTAGAAGGAGACTTATTTTAATATATACTTATTAATAGGGCCTGAAAGAGAGTATCGTTAGCACTGTCTTTATTGGATTCAACTGTTTTTTTCACATATTGTCTTACTTTACAGATTTTATATAGATACTATTGTAGAGTAATTGAGGTGGAGATGGGGGTATAGATGTACTGGTTTCCTATACACTAACTGAACACTCCTAAATTCAGATTTTCTGTCATACACGCACATGCCCTCCCCCCCACACATGCATACATACATACATATCTAGGGATAGTTTTGAGTTGTGGCATAGTTATTAAGAGGCAGTGTCTGGGACCTTCTGGGGTTACACCAAAACTCCCAATGCTGTTTGAGTTCTACAATTAGCACAGGAGGCTTCCTTCACCAGTGTGTTTATGGCAGTCTTGAGGTAGGGTGGAAAGAACTACCTTTCCAGTCCTGCTTGTGACAAGTGCTCCTCATGATCTCTGTACTGAGCCCAGATGCTCTATAGAAGGAGAGGGCTTTTAGAGAAGGAAAGGGAAGCTTTTGCAGTGCTTGAGAGAGTGAATGGATTATATCCTTGTTTAACAGAATTAGGAGAAGTTGAGTATTTGTGATTGTCACTGACTTCAAATTATCAATACATATGTGCCTTGGAATACTATAGGTAATTGACTTTATGCAATATAGTTTTTCTATAAATGGACGCTGTCATTTTATATGGAAGTTGGCACTGCAAATAAATTTAAGTAAAGATTAAAGAACATAGGACATTTACTTGTTGACTCCATTTTCACTATCCCCTCCCCCATTTCTGTTTGATTCTTAAGGCAGAAGTATAATTTTTCTCAGGAAGACCCCAGAGCACTCTGGTTCTTCATGGCTACTCATATACTTATAATAAAGAGTGAATAAAGCATATGACAAAAAATTTGTCTTTCATTGAATATAAAATATAAAAACCCCCACTCATGAGCACTTTCAATTTTTATAAATAATTTATACTGCTTATATTTTCCCTATTATTGTGAGAGCAGTGCAAACTAGGTGCTATTATTTCCATTTTATAAATGCAGAAAATGAGATCAAGAGAAATCAAGTCACTTCCTCAAGTTCTCACGGGCATACCTATTAAGAAGCAGAGCTGGCTTAAAAAAAAATAAAAAACAGTATCACTTGAACTCAGGAGTCCATGTTCATCCTTTTATGTCTAAAATCCTGTCTTTTATGTTAAATATTTCACAGGGATTTGCAGTTTCCTGATTCAGGCACTTTGTTGTTTTGAGTTTAAAGACCCACCATGATCTCCAAATATGCCCCATAGAAGAAATTGCTCTTTTAATAACCACCACCACAAACTTAGACATGAGAGGTCATGCTAATGAGAAACAAGGTACAATATAGCTGTTAAGGAAAGTGCCAACACAACTTCTGGCTGTTCAGTTGGAGAATATAGTTCTGCTTGTCCCAGTTAAGCTCTGAATGCATATGTAGCCATTTCCCTTTATAACTCTCTGTGGACAGAGTTTGTAATATCAGATATGAGATGATACAAGTGGCTTCCAGTAAAGTAAAGCCTAGGAAGTATGGCCTAAAATATAAACTTCTTAAAAAAAAAAAACTTGTTTCCTTACTGAGCTTGCCAGTTTCCATAATTAGTCAGAGGCAATTAAGTATTTTAATTAGTTTGATCTTTATGGAATTTCCAACATATTTTTGTTTTGTAATCAGAACTAAATTTGAGTATGTGACTAATATCCCTTATAAAGGCTTACAGTAACTTGCATCAAAATGATTCACTTCCCTTCCAGGATGGTGATATTTTATCAGCATAATTTTAACATGCATTTCACAAAAGCATAGTGTTTATATACATTATTACTTATTTGAAATTTAACATCATTCATTTTCAGGCAGCATGGGGTTAAGCGGAATATAATGGGCTTTCATTTTTTAGTTTAGATGCAGCCACAATATAAACATTTAAGATGCATTTATAAATACTTAATGGCTTAGCATTTAATATACATGATAGTTTAAATTTTGGGTGTAATAGAAGAAAAGTTTATGTAATCTAGCAAGGCATCAATTTAAGAAAGAACTGCCAATCTGTGTCTGTAAGATTTAGTATTCAACTCATGGTACAAATTATACTTAATTTGATTAATGAATTGTAACTTCTAAATTTAAATTTACAATGTACATAAGGACTTGAGAGAATCCAAATTATTTAGAGACTAGCCTGAGTTATTTTTCTTGTGCTTGTCTTTGCTTCTAGGTCCATTGAATATAACTACTGGATCAAGGTTGTTTTGTTTTTTTCTTATATCCACCTAAATCTATTCTTAAAATCATGACTGCCTTCAACTCCCAACACACTCTCACTTCTACCCTCTACTCCCAGCTGTTTTCTCTGAGGAACACGATTGATTGTTTTGTTTTCTTATCCCCTTGAGTCATTTTCTTAACTTTTTCATCCCTGGGGGTACTTTATGCTCTATTTCTACTTCTCATTTTCCAAAGTTAATATCTTACTTTATTTTTCCTTTTAAGTTGATAAATCAACTGACAAACTTTATCCTGAATCCCTGATGACTGCTTTCTTGAGTTTCGAAGAATCTGAAGATTCTTTCAGTGGAATCTATCATAGAGTTTGGACACAGAAGCAGCCTGCCTCGTCTGTGCCTGAATTATGTTGAAACCACGGGACAGGTCTGGCTTCCTCAGATCTAATAGAGTCAAAGAAGTGGTAAACACCTGGTGGTAGGAGAAGTAGAGAAAGAAGAATGGATTTAGTTCCATTCGCTTAGTAAATAGGAATCTGTCCCAGAGTTCCTTTGAGCGTGCTGAGTCCTGAAAGCCTCAAAGGGATGACACTTAAACAGAACTGACTATACTGAGGATGGCTCATGGAAGGAAAAAATAAGATTCTGTATTTTATATATCAATTCTACACTCATTCCCTCTTCTGCCACTTAGAGGGAAGAGATTTAAAAATCTTTTTTTTTTTTTTCCTACTTATTTAGTTTATTGAAGTCAGAAATGACTGTGTATTGAAATGTTTATTCTTAAAGTTTTTGAATCCAAAGAATCGTATTCAATATGTAAGCAAGGTCTGAGCCTATCTAAAGTGACAGATTAGCTAACTACAAAATCTAGAGCTGTAGGTTTTAACAGTAAGAGGTAATGAACAGCATGGAAGCAACAAGAAGAAGACCTCAGTGTACTTCATTCTTGAGTTAGCTTTTATCATGCTATTGAAAAACGTTAAGGGCAATTCTTCGTTATTGTTTTTGGCAGGCAACTAGATTAAATAATGCTGGTCATTTATTTAGTATTACATAAAACCTTCACATTTATCCCAGTATCCACTTTCAAAACTGGAAAGTTCAACACTGTGCTTTAAGGCAACTGAGCCTTCCTTTGTGGCTCTTACTGATCACCTGGGTTTGGCTTCACTATGCTGCCAAATATTAGCTGTGTATGTGGGGCTGTAGCCTATGAGTTTAGCTGGGGACACCTATTAGAATGTATTAGTTCTTCCATATCGCCCTTCCAAACTATGACCTATTTCAGTGTTTCAGGATGCTCATATACATGATCCACTTCTTCATCTAATCCATGTATTGAGCACTTATGATATGTCAGTGAGTGTATAGAGGGTTGCATATATATAACGATGAACAAGACAGGCAAGATCCCTGTTCACAGAGCTTACATTCTAGCAACCAAACATATAAAGAATCAGCGTGGTGATAAGGATGACAGAAGTAGCAGTGTGTTCATTAGAAGCTTGTTTACAGTATGTGGTTGCTGCTGCTGCTAAGTCGCTTCAGTCGTGTCCGACTCTGTGCGACCCCATAGACAGCAGTCCACCAGGCTCCGCCATCCCTGGGATTCTCCAGGCAAGAATACTGGAGTGGGTTGCCATTTCCTTCTCCACTGCATGAAAGTGAAAAGTGAAAGTGAAGTCGCTCAGTCATGTCCGACTCCTAGCGACCCCATGGACTGCAGCCCACCAGGCTCCCCCGTCCATGGGATTTTCCAGGCAAGAATACTGGAGTGGGTTGCCATTGCCTTCTCCGACAGCATGTGGTTAGAGGAACTGTTATCCATTTCTACTTTAGAAAAGCACATAAAGATACTGCTTTACGTATTCTCTAGTAAATCACAGCAGGGGAAATTGGGCTCAGTGATTCTTAAGACATTCTTATTATGCGGATCTCAAGCACATGTGCAAATTGTCTACTGGCAACAAAAATAGTATGGTAATAAGGAAATCAGGTAATGTGTACTCCTAATTATATTTAAATAGGTCTACATGTAGTGATAATAATGATGAACTAATATAGTCATAACTGTGTAATAGAAAGATAGTATAGAAATAATGGTATGGTATTTGGTGGTTGTAAAAACTAAATATTTTATTTTTTCAATAGCTTCAACTAAGCACTATAATATGTTTTTTGGTTATGCTTGATTTAATTTTAAAGAATAGCATTTTTCTATCCAGGAACCATCATAAGACCCGAATAAACAGTATGTCAAAATTCTTCCTAGTTTATAAAATGAAGCACGTATCTTATATAGAGCATCCAGGATGAAAAAGTAGAGGTTTTGTTAATACCTGTACATTATTGAATTGAAAGTAATTAATGCATTCATTTCAGCAAAATTTTATTATTTGGTTCTGTGATTCATGGGAAAGATGCTTGCTGTTTCTTGGGAGTATGTAGATACCTGCTAACTAGTTGGAAACAGTAATATGAAAAGCATTTAGCATACGCAATCTTATACTGTGTTCCTCTCATGATATTAGATGCTTTCTTGATTCATTTGATCCTCAGTAGGACCCCATTTTTACAGTGCAAGGAAGTGGAGATCCAGGCAAATACGCTTAGGATTAGGAAGCTAGGATTCAACTTTCTGCCCTCTGATGCTAAGTACCTTACAGGCTCTTCCCACTCTTTGTGACCTGAAATCTCCCACCCCATCTTTCTGTCATGTTTGCTGTACCCACAGGTACATAAAAGAAATCTCACAGATTCCTAACTTTCACTGAAAGTTTTATGGCTAAGACTAATATAGGTAAATTGAATTTGTGGGTCATCTCCAAAGGTGCTTGTAACAATGATGTTACTTTTAGTTACTTCCTGGACTAATGGATGTACAATTACTTCATAACAACATTGACTGATCTTCAGTTTCATATTCTCTATATTACTCTATTTGACACCTACCCCTTTTAAAGTTGGAGATGTGGAAAGACAGAAAATAATAATTAACAAAAGGGCAAAGAAAAGAGGACAGATTTTCAAAAAATAAGGCAGTTTGAAACTCAGTAATTAAATTAGTTTTTTTTGTTGTAGTGACAAATCATGTATTTCCCTGACCACATTCATCAATGAACTTGAGGCTGCTAGACATCAAATGAAGAACATTTTCTAGAATAAAAAAAATGTATGAATAAAGGAAAAGATATTAATGGAATCAGTTCAGTTTAGTTCAGTCATTCAGTGGTGTCCGCCTCTTTGCAACCCCATGGACTGCACCATGCCAGGCTTCCCTGTCCATCACCAACTCCTGGAGCTTGCTCAAACCCATGTCCATCGAGTCAGTGATGATATCCAAACTTCTCATCCTCTGTTGTCCTCTTCTCCTCCCGCCTTCAATCTTTCCCAGCATCAGGGTCTTTTCCAATGAGTCAGTTCTTCGCATCATGTGGCCAAGGTATTGGAACTTCAGCTTCAGCATCAGTCCTTCAAATGAATATTCAGGAGTGAATTCCTTTAAGATTGACTGGTTGGATCTCCTTGCAGTCCAAGGAACTTGCAAGAGTCTTCTCCAACACCACAGTTCAAAAGCATCAATTCTTTGGCGCTCAGCTTTCTTTATAGTCCAACTGTCACATCCATACATGACTACTAGAAAAACCATAGCTTTGACTAGATGGATATTTGTTGGTAAAGTCAAGTCTCTGCTTTTCAATATGCTGTCTAGGTTGGCCATAGCTTTTCTTCCACGAAGCAAGCATCTTTTAATTTCATAGCTGCAGTCACCATCAGCAGTGATTTTGGAGTCTGTCATTCTTTCCATTGTTTCCCCATCTATTTGCCATGAAGTGATGGGACCGGATGCTGTGATCTTAGTTTTCTGAATGTTGAGTTTTAAGTCAACTTTTTCACTCTCCTCTTTTACTTTCATCAAGAAGCTCTTAATTCCTCTTTGCTTTCTCCCATAAGGGTGGTGTCATCTGTGTATCTGAGGTTATTGATATTTCTCCTGGCAATCTTGATTCCAGCCTATGCTTCATCCAGCCTAGCATTTCTCATGATGTACTCTGCATCTAAGTTAAATAAGCGGGTGACAATATACAGCATTGACGTACTCCTTTTCCTATTTGGAACCAGTCTGTTGTTCTATGTCCAGTTCTAACTATTGCTTCTTGAACTGCATACAGGTTTCTCAGGAGGCAAGTAAGATGGTCTGGTATTCCCATCTCTTTAAGAATTTTCCACAGTTTGTTCTGATCCACACAGTCAAAGGCTTTGGTACAGTCAATAAAGCAGAAGTAGATGTTTTTCTGGAACTCTCTTGCTTTTTTGATGACCCAACGGATGTTGCCAAGTTGATCTCTGGTTCCTCTGCCTTTTCTAAATCCAGCTTGAATATCTGGAAGTTCTCGATTCATGTACTGTTGAAGCCTTGCTTGGAGAATTTTGAGCATTACTTTGCTAGCGTGTGAGATGAGTGAAATTGTGCAGTAGTTTGAACATCCTTTGGCATTGCCTTTCTTTGGGATTGGAATGAAAACTGAGCTTTTCCAGTCCTGTGACCACTGATTAGTTTTCCAAATTTGCTGCTATATGGAGTGCTGCACTTTAGCAGCATCATGTTTTAGGGTTTGAAATAGGTCAACTGGAATTCCATCACTTCCACTAGCTTTGTTCAGTGATGCTTTCTATGGCCCACTTTACTTCGCATTCCAGGATGTCTGGCTCTACATGACTGATTACACCATCATGGTTATCTGGATCATTTTGATCTTTTTTTGTATAGTTCTTCTGTGTATTCTTGCCACCTCTTTTTAATATCTTCTGCTTCTCTTGGGTCCATACCATTTCTGTCCTTTATTGTGCCCATCTTTCCATGAAATGTTCCCTTGGTATCACTAATTTTCTTGAAGAGATCTCTGGTTTTTCCCATTCTATTGTTTTCCTCCATTTCTTTGCAGTGATCACTGAGGAAGGCTTTCATATCTCTCCATGCTATTCTTTAATTTCTAATTTTCATTGTTTCAAAAATTCACTATGTTAAGCAATATGCCATAACTGGAAGAGAATCACTGGGAAACTGTAGGCAATAAAAGTGCACACAATGGACCATTTATTTTTCTTTATGCTTTAAATAATTTTACATTATTTTTAAGCAACATATTTTAATTTTCATGATTAGAAAACATGGAAGTATAGTGATTTTTTGCCCATTGACATTTATGAGTAGTTTTACCTTAGGCTATATACTTAACAAATGACATCCATATGACAAGACTCAATTTTCTGATCCTTCTTCTCATATTAATGCATGTATGATACTTCAAAGATGAAAGATACCTTTTGATTGTAATGGGGTAAATACATTTCTTCTGTTGACTTGTGTATGTATATATTTCCCAATATAAAGTAAAATACCCTGCTTTTAATAAAAGGAAAAGGTATGTTTCTTACACTTAAAATATTTCACCTCTTATTTAAATTATCTTGTGCATTTTTGCTTTTAAAGTTCTATACTGCAGATCCATTTTGTGTTTCTGCAGATAATTTCTGATCTTATGAATCATGTGATTCCTAATGGCGTACAAATGATAGATTCCTCTTTACAACAAACCTAGAATGGTCAATATATTGTACCTACCCCATTGTATATCGTTACTCAAAAGTGCATTTATAACTTAGGAATTAAAATAATACACAATCCAGATAAACATTGGTGAATTTACAATCTATGCATCATGGAAAGGAACTTCTAAAAATTTGAAGTAACTGTTACGTCGTACAGTTCAGATACCTCAAAAAATAAAACTCAAATGCATAAATTATGAGAATAATGAAGTGATGATCATTATATGAGTAAAAGGTTACCATAAAGTGCTTGAATTTGCTATTTATTCCCCACCTCCTCTTTGTATGGGCTTCCCTGATAGCTCAGCTGGTAAAGAATCTGCCTGCAATGCCGGAGACCCCAGTTCAAGTCCTTGATTGGGAAGATCCACTGGAGAAGGGATGGGCTACCCACTCCAGTGTTCTGGCCTTGAGAATTCCATGGACTGTATAGTCAATGAAGTTGCAAAGAGTCAGGCACGACTGAGTGGCTTTCACACCCCTTTGTATTGATCAATAATTCTTGAGGCTTATTTCTCATATAGATTTTTCTTTGGTATACAGGTTGTTAATGCCATTTTTTTCAACAAATTTAATTGAGGCTAATTTACATACCATGCAAGATATTTACAGTGTACAATTTAATGGTTTTTATAGTCACAGATGGTTTTAACATCACTGCCGTGTGTGTTAGAACATATGCATCACCTCCAAAACAAAGCTATGACCTGTTATCTTTGGCCCTCTCCCCCTATCCCTCATCTCTCCCAGCTCAGCACTAAACAACCATATATATATATATATATATTTTTTTTTTTTTCTATGTAGAATCCTCTGTTTCAGACATTTTATATGTATGGAGTCACATAAATGTGGCCTTCTGTGATCAGCTTATTTCACTTAGCAAATGTCTTTTAGGTTCATTCATGTTGTAGTGTATGTCAAAATTTCCTTCCTTTATATGATGAATACATTATTATATGGATTTTCCACATTTTGCTTATCCATTCACCTATTGACATACTCTTGGGTTGACATATGCTTGGGTTGACTACAATGAATAATGCTGCTATGAAAAGTGGTGTGTACGTTTTTGTGTGGGTATATGTTCCCAACTCGCTTGTGTACATACCTAGCTATGGGATTGCTGGGTTGTATGGTAACTGTCTATTTAATTATTTGTTCACTTTGTATTCTTTATTGGAAAGCCCAGCTTACTTAGAGGAATTCTTTAAATGTTAAAATTTATATATGTCTACCTGTCCTGCTTTTCATATTTCTCTCTGACCATTTATTGCACATGTATTGATTTCAAAACATATTTCAGATTCCTTGCCAGTGATTTGAATTTGTTCATCTGTGCCAAGAAGGGATTGTATTTGTTGCCATGTACATGGGGCTATGTTCCTTTTTTTTTTCAATAATTGTTTTAACAGAGTCAATTAGAGGCTGGTTAATAGTTTTTCATACAGTAATAGAATTTTCTGAAGGAGAGAGAATGTAATCATGAAATGTAAAAATAAGCAAACAAGGGCCAAAAGATTCAGGCTGTGTATTTTTAGTAAGCACTGTGACCTTTGAAACCAGCAGTGTATTTTTGCATTGGGTGAGGTAGTAGCTTCAAAAATAAAATGTATAATAAAAATGTAAATTATGGCTCTAGGCAGTGTGTATGTAAATACGCTTGAGTGTGTACATGGTAATAGGCATTGAATCAAGATTTAGAAGAGTAGGTTTTCTCACTCATCAGTTGTTCATTTCAGTTCAGTCGCTCAGTCATGTCCGACTCTTTGTGACCCCGTGCACTGCAGCACGCCAGGCCTCCTTGTCCATCACCAACTCCCGGAGCTTGCTTAAACTCACGTCCATCGAGTCGGTGATGCCATCCAACCATCTCAGCCTCTGTCGTCCTCTTCTCCTCCCACCTTCAATCTTTCCCAGCATCAGGATCTTTTCCAATGAGTCAGTTCTTCGCATCAGGTCACCGAAGTATTGGAACTTCAGCTTCAGCATCAGTCCTTCAAATGAATATTCAGGAGTGATTTCCTTTAAGATTGACTGGTTGGATCTCCTTGCAGTCCAAGGGACTCTCAAGAGTCTTCTCTAACACCACAGTTCAAAAGCATCAATTCTTCAGCGCTCAGCTTTCTTTGTAGTCCAACTCTCACATCCATACATGACTACTAGAAAAACCGTAGCTTTGACTAGACGGACCTTTGTTGGCAAAGTAATGTTTCTGCTTTTTTAATATTCTGTCTAGGTTTGTCATAGCTTTTCTTCCAAGGAGCAAGCGTCTTTTAATTTCATGGCTGTAGTCACCATCTTAAGTGATTTTGGAGCTCCCCAAAATAAAGTCTGTCACTGTTTCCATTGTTTCGCCATCTATCTGCCATGAAGTGATGGGACCGGATGCCATGATCTTAGTTTTCTGAATGTTGAGCTTTAAGCCAACTTTTTCACTCTCCTCTTTCACTTTCATCAAGAAGCTCTTAATTCTTCTTTGCTTTCTGCCATAAGGGTGGTGTCATCTGCATATCTGAGGTTATTAACATTTTTCCTGGAAATCCTGATTCCAGTTTGTGCTTCATCCACCCCAGAATTTCACATGATGTACTCTGCATCTAAGTTAAATAAGCAGGGTGACAATATATAGCCTTGACTTACTCCTTTCCCTATCTGGGTCCAGTCTGTTGCTCCACGTCCAGTTCTAACTATTGCTTCTTGAACTGCATACAGATTTCTCAGGAGGCAAGTAAGGTGGTCTGGTATTCCCATCTCTTGAAGAATTTTCCACATTTTGTTGTGATCCACAGAGTCAAAGGCTTTAGCTATAAGCATCATCTATAGGAAGATGATGATGTTTGGCTATAAAGATGTAGGAAGTTATTAATCCCTGTCTGCCTCAGTTTCTTATTTTTTCTTATTCTTGATACCTGCCTCATCTCATTTTTTAACTGTGCAATGAGATTTACTATGTGAAAGGACTGGGAATTTTAGAGTCGTTAAATTGTGAAATAGTACTGTTATGAGTCTGTGTGTTTACAGCCAATTCATTGTTGATTTTAGTATCATTGTAATGACACTAAGGCTAGGATCCCAAGATTTATAAAACCTTACATGAATGTGTATATGGTTCTATAATATTTCTTTATGATATTCAGATAGTGAAAATTGATGGATGCTCTTTCACACTAATGGATGCGTAGGGTTTTCTAGTTTTTTGCTTTTGTGAGAAGTGTTGATGTTCAGAATTCATTTTAAGAGACATTTAAACTTATAAGTTAGCACTGTTACGTTAATACATTTAACTTTATTTTAAGTTAGATATTTTTAGAGTAGTTTGAAATTTTAGGTTTGTTTCTTTCTTTTTGGAGATGAGAAGATAGTGAAATGCTGAAACAGAGAAAGGCTGGTTGGTTATTGGTTGTGGTTGTCTTAAAAGGTAACATAATCTTAGAAACTCTTTTCATTATGGTTGATCTCCATATTTTTTTAATTTAATTTATTTTTTATTGAAGGATAATTGCTTTACAGAATTTTGCTGTTTTCTGTCAAACCTCAACATGAATCAGCCATAGGTATACATATTTCCCCTCCCTTTTCAATCTCCCTCCCGTCTCCCTCCCCACCCCACCCCACTAGGTTGATACAGAGCCTCTGCTTGAGTTTCCTGAGCCATACAGCAAATTCCTGTTGGCTATCTATTTTGCATATGGTAATGTAAGTTTCCATCCATGTTACTCTTTCCATACTTCTCACCCTCTCCTCCCCCCCTCCATGTCCATAAGTCTATTCTTTATGTCTGTTTCTCCATTGTTGCCCTGTAAATAAATTCTTCAGTACCATTTTTCTAGATTCCATATATATGTGTTAGAATATGATATTTATCTTTCTCTTTCTGACTTACTTCACTGTGTATAATAGGTTCTATGTTCATCCACCTCATTAAAACTGACTCAAATGTGTTCTTTTTTATGGTTGAGTAATATTCCATTGTGTATATTTACTACAACTTCTTTATCTATTCATCTGTCGATTGACATCTAGGTTGCTTCCATGTTCTAGGTACTGTAAATAGTGCTGCAGTGAACAATAATCTCCATTTTCTTGATAGATAGGCTCTGTAATCAATAGATCTTAAATTCTTCTTACTCTCATTTAGTGTATGGATTACATTTCAGTCATGCCTTTTTCTTCTGATAGTGTGGCGAACATCCCAGGATGCATACTGTCTCTGCTGGTCCACTAGGGATTAAAAGTTACATTGTTATGCCAGAAATACACTCACACCTAACTCTCTGATAGGATACATACTAGCTCACTATTTACCAACATGAGAAAAAGAATGCATGTGTGGATCCCCACACCACTGTGGTCACCAGTGTTTCAAGCCATGTATAAAAATCACAGCCTCTGTGGTGCATTTTTTTCTGTTGTACAGACACAGATTTGCCATCTTCAGCATCTTTAGAAACTTTACTAAGTAGCTCATAAGTAGTATGTAAGAGAATAAGTATGAAAGGCCAAAGACTGAACAAGTAATTCAATGCTTGAGGTGACCTTAGTTTACTTCTTGCAACAGCGATGTTTTCTCCCCTGTGAGTATTTGTAGTCAGTCCTCTGTTGGTTATTATAGATTGTTCAAGCTATTCTATAGAAATTGTTCATAATAGATATGCCAACGTGCCCCTGATAGTATGTATGTTGTAGCGCTTGATCCACAGTGCTTCCATGGAAGGGAAGTCCAGTGTAGAAATATTGTATAATAATAGCTCATTTAATGTTGTAATTAACCATATTGTGTGTTTATTATTTTACAGATGAGGAAACTAAGGCAAAGAGTGTTGCATAACTTTTCATACAGGTGGTAGCAGAGCTGCGTGTTAAACTATCACCCAAGCTTTTAATTACTATGCTATGTTCCTTTCCGGTCAGTTCATCAAATCATTCATTAAGTTAAGTGATACTTCTCTTAAAAATATGAGTTACCCTACATCTCACAATGAGGAAATTAGACCGTGGGTTTTACCAGTCAACTTGTGAGTGTGTGTATTCAATACAGTGTGTGCTCATCATGTCGAAGCAAGATAATGGCACCTTTTTAGTTTCTCAACTCAGATTTTGTTTGGAAAGTTGCTTGTAGTGGGTGTAAATGTAAATGTACATGGTATTTTTACCATTCTTTCTATGTTTAAGCAACTTGACCAATGAGACAGTTGGCTGAATCCTGCATTGGTAGTGCTAGATGGCAGGCACTATTCTGAACATGTAACACATAATGGAGATTAATACCATGTCAGAGCAACTTACAGCCTAGAGGTGAGCGTTGCGGCCTTTGGCAAGTTAGTCTGTTATGTGGACATAAGACTCTTGGTTTATAAAAGGAAGGAATTATTTTGCCTATATTATGTTTGTAATTTATAATACTGCTTAATTATCAGTTAAATATAACATGATTAAATACAGTAAAAATTAAGTGAGCATACTTTTACCTGATGTAACCCTAATGGGCCTCATTTAGATACTGGGTTGTTTTTTATTTTTTTCTTTTTCAAATCAGTTTTTTTGTGTGTTACTAAATTTTTATTCATGTATGAAAAATGGTGTAGAAATATCTTTTAAAAAGTCATTAAAAATTTATCAGAAATTGGTACTTTTGACAGATAGACTTGTATTTTATCAAAAGAGAAGTTTTCAGGTGCCATTATCTAGGTATATAAAATTCTGAAAAAGAGATTTCCATTATTAAAAATCCCCTTTCTCTGACTATGGCACTTTGGTCGTGATGTTAAAGCTTTGTGAGAAAACTACTTCCAGGAGATTAGAATCTCCTAGGGCTTTTATGACTAGAGCTCTCAGTTATTCTCTGCGGGAATTCTTACTGACTTCACGTATTGTTCATTTGTCTGGAGCATATGGTGCTGTCACAGTCCCTCAGCAGATTATATTTCCCTCTTTGCCATATAAAGAAGAGTAGTTCTGTTGTTTACATAGATTATCTCACAGTGGTTTTTCCAGCATTTTACTGTGCATTCTCTGCCATTTTGCCAACTTCAAGTTGATTTTAATTAATTTAATGGTATGTAGCCTTTAGAAATACCTTTATAACATACATAACTCCACATTGAAGAAATGTTGACAGAGAATAAGAAATTGCCTCCTGGAGTATTTAAATTTAGGGATTAAATTTAATATGGATCTAATATCATTGCTAAATAAAGCTGTGAAGTTTCATTTTTTTCTTTCTCCAGAGAACTTGAAGTTACATGGATTCTGCTTAAGAACTAGCGCCATGATGCTACTTGTATTTAGAAAGTCTCTTAAATTTCATACCATTTAGCTGACATACGTGATTTGTTTATCTTCAAAACAGTCTAACAATGCTTGTGTTCACAATATTGAAGAAATTCTTTTGAGCATACATTACTTTCTTAATTGAGATTAATAATGGTTTCTATTAAGCCAGAAAAGAAATTAACAAATGCCCATGCCCTTTTTCATCAAACCCATGATATTCACTCATTCTTTCCTTCAAGTTATGATTCCTTGTTGTTTCCCATCCCTAACCTTACTTTATTTCTTGGCCTTTATTTTTTTAATTCTTGATTTAATATCTTTTCAAGTTACATTTCTACCTGCTTTTAGTGGAAACTGCCTGGTAATATTGTTGTTTTGGGGATCAGAAGGATTATAATTGAAAAGAAAAAAAACGTTCATGTTACTTCTAGTGTAATGGGCATCTTAAGACATATCTTAAGCAAACCTCACTTGATCAGAAAGTTGGTAAGTTTCCTTCAGGAATTTAGGCACCCCCCCCCAAATTTCTTTATTATAAACTATGTGACTATTGTCTTGAAACACTCAATGTTATGCAATATATTTTCCATAAATGATTGATCATGTTTTTTTTTTTGAGTCAGAAGAATCTTGAACTTTGGGATTGAAGGCAAGAAAGGCTGAAATTATTTCTGTTCTACAGGTTATCTCTGAATGGTTCTCTCTGCCTCTCTGGAATTTAAAGACAAATATTTAGATATTCGTGTGATATGTATAGAGTTAGAATTATTTCCCTTGAGATCAGTGATTCCCAACATTGTCTTTATTTACCCTAGTGAGTTTCTAATGATTGTGAGGTGGTTCAGTATTGAAAGGGGCTTCCCTGGTGGCTCAGATGGTAAACAATCTGCCTGCAGTGCGGGAGACCAGGGTCGCCTTGTGGGAAAATTTAATACATGGTGATTTTAAATATAAATGTATGTTGCATGGTTCTCTCTCTCTTTCCCATTCCTTCATCCCCTCCTTCCCTCCCTCCCTCTCACTGCCTTCCTCTCTCCCTTAGTGAATGTGTATGTGTCTGTCTATCTGTCTGTCAGTCTGTCTTATAGGCCTGTATGTCTGTTAGAAAAGGGTTGTTTGCAGTTCTTGTGAAAAACAATTATGCATTCATTGCTGGATACTTAGAAAAGTTTTGGATTTTTATACTGAGGTAAAAATGGACCTATGAAATACAATCGAACACATGATTGGAACTTTCCTCTTCCTTTTGAAGCAACCAGAACTATTCTGAATAGCCTGATCATGACAATAAAATCACTGTTTTTTCCTATTTCATGCTCATGTGTCTGTAGCTTCATTTTTCTGTTTTAAGAATCTTTTCAAGTACAAGAAAACAATATAGGTGAAATGATATCATTGGTGAATAGTAGCTAGGAGTATAATGATGGGAAATCTCAGATCCTGTTATTCATTGATTTGTTGATTGAATTATAGTTGATTTACTATATTGTATTAGTTTCAGGTATACAACATAGTGATTCAAAATTTTTGTAGTTATAGATTATACTCTGTTTAAAGATACTGTAAAATATTGGCTGTATTACCTGTGCTTTACAGTATATTGTTATAGCTTATTTATTTTATACATAGTAGGTAGTACCTCTTAATGCCCTCACATTATCTTACCTTTTCCCCTACACCTCTTCACACTGGCAATCACAAGTTTGTTCTTTATTTCTGAGAGTCTGTTTCTGTTTTGTTTTATTCACTAGCTTATTGTATATTTTTTTAGATTTCACATGTAAGTGATGACATATAGTACTTGTCTTTCTCTGTCTAACTTATTTCGCTAAGCATAATACCCTCCAGATCGATCCACATTGTTGCAGTTGGCAAGATTTCATTTTTCAATATGGCTCAGTAGTATTTCATTGTATGTACGTGTGCATATATATGCATCATCTTTATTTTTTTGTCTGTTGATGAATACCTAGGTTGCTTCCATATCTTAGCTATTGTAAATCTTGCTGCTATGAACATTGAGGTGCGTCTATCTTTTCCAATTAAGTGTCTTTGTTTTCTTTGGCTATATACTCAGCAGTGAAATAGCTGGAGCATATGGTGGTTCTGTTTTTAGTTTTTTGAGGAACCTCCATACTGTTTTCCATAGTTCAGACCTGTTTATCTAGACATGCCAGTCAGTGAGTGGTTTTGTAGGATTGTTATTGCTGGAGCTATCCTGTACATTCTCTCTACTTCTTATGTGTATTTCTAGTTAGATCAATTTCTTCTGAAAATGAGTGTCCTAGGCTCTAGTTCTTAAAATGCACTTGCCTAAACTCTAATATCATGGGCTTCTTTTCAGGCCCCAGCCTTCTTTCAAAAAATCATGTTTCTGGCCTCTCTGTTCCTGCCAGTTGTTCTGGACTTTTGCCCCTGCCATGGTCATCTGGAGAAATTGCAGAAACAAACTACTCTGTTCTTAAATTGGCTTTAAACTCTTTGCCAATCCATCTGTTTGCTACATGCCCAAATTCTCTGGTGTGGAAGAGGTCTTGATGTCTGAGTTTAGTTATTGTGTTTTCTGTGGGCTTGGGGGAGCCAAGTTAACAAAGAAAGAGACCTTATTTTATTTTTTAGGAGAGCGTTCTTAGAATTATTTTTTTCTTCCTAATGCTAATCCATAATAAGTGCCAAAATACAGTGACTCAGTTTCAACCGTTTCACTGTTAATCCTTGGGTTGCTTTTTGAAACAAATCTTGAATGTATGCATATATAAAGAAGCAAAAAACAAAAAGGAAAACAAATTCTGTTGTTTAAGCCACCCAGTTTGTAGTACTTTTTTACATTAGCCCTAGAAGACTAATCATATTTAATTCAGTAACAAATGATCTGATATCCATTAAAAAAAAAAAAAAAAACGTAGTGACTTAACTTTTCCTATCAGGTATAGAATATAGATTATTTCCTCATGATAATTTATTTCCTATAGAAAGAATGAAGGGGAAGTTTCAACTATCATTTACAACCTTGCTTAGAAGGTAGATCTTTAAGGTAATCTTTAGATCTGTTTTTCAAATTAAGGAAGCACTTGTTAAGGCAGATCTATATAGCATTATGGAAGATGTTTCAAAGGCAGGAGTACAAAAGCAAAGTAAATTTAACGTAGGTCAATAAGTGTGTATATTGGCCCAGAAAGAAATATAAGCCAGCTAAGCATCAACACTCCTTTCTTCTTTAATGGTTTGCTGACCTTCCCTGGTGGCTTAGATGGTAACGAACTTGCCTGCAATACAGGAGACCCGGGTTCGATCTCTCAGTCTGGAAGATCCCCTGGAGAAAGAAACGGCAACCCACTCCAGTATTCTTGCCTGGAAAATCCCATGGACAGAGGAGCCTGGCAGATTACAGTTAATGGGGTCATAAAGAGTTGGACCCACTCTGAACTTACAAGACTGGCTTACATTCAGAACTCCTGTTTAAAGATGCTGCTAGGTAGTTTGCTTAGCAACATAATTAATGGGACTTCAGGGAATTTGCTTTTCCAGCTAAATGAGTTTGGAATGCTCAAGTAAAAAGCAAAGTTCAGTTGGAGAAAAAAAAAAGAAGCAAGAACTTAAAGCCCACAAGTGAGAACCAATCACAGATAATTAGATCATGTATCATATGCAAATAACTTTTTCAAGATTTTTTTCTTGGCAAATCTATATTCATAAATTTAGCACTCAGAATTAAATCTATTTTTGCAGAAAACATATCCTACAGAAAGTCAAGTTTTAGATTTCACCATAAAGACATTTCTTAAATATTCTTAAACGAATTTACAAAGAACAAAACTTTATTTTTCAGTAACAGTACATTTTCCTGGCAGTGTTGAACTAAAAGGCAGGCATAGTAAGGGAGGGAAGTCATTCTTGGATGTGCCCTTGAGCTATTAGAAATGATGTTAATATTTGTTCAAGTCTCTCACTGTGTCTGTGTTAGGGGAGGGCTGGAGATAGTGCAATGCTCGGGGTAGACAAAATCACTTATGTCAAAAGTGCTATTCTTTAGGCCAAGACTGAGGTCTAGTTGAGAAGAAGGCTCAGAGAATCCTGATGAGGGTTTGGTAAAGGAGGGCACATGCCAGCTCTGGGGCTTGGAGAGTACCCACTGTGGGTGCTAGAAAGAAAGAGGCTAACTCAAGATCTAGACTCTTCTGAGCTTCACAGACAAGACTACTGTAAAAGAAAAAACAACTTAACATTGGATAATAAATGAATCCCCATGGAGATTGTGTCCTCTTTAGCTGAGCACATTTGGTGACATATTTTTACAAAGTTTTGTCTGTGTTGTACTCAGCAACATTTTTAAATGCCCCCTTTTCTCTTTTTAATTATGCCAAACTTATTTATCCCATACAGTCTATGAAGAGCCTGTAGTTACTTGAGTTCATTGCTTCTTGAGGTGATTTTTGGGACATATTCTAATACAAGTATAACTAAATCAAAATTTATTAAAATTGTCCCAGTGTTCTTAAGGTCTTGGACATTTGTAAAACCTCTTGTAACCATGTGCACAGGCAGATTTAGAGACATGTTTAAGATGTAACAGTTTACAAAAAGTTCAGTCGCTCAGTCATAGTCATCAATTTGTTAGTAATTAACAAATGTAAAAATACTAGTGTGTGATCATTGATTTCATTTGGTTTGTGATAACTGATTTTAGGATGCTGATATAAACAGTTCAAGTATACTGGTCCAGAGCATTCAACAATCCTTCACACTAAAGTAAGACATCTAACAGTTTTTGAGTACATACCCATATACTATAGAGAGTTAGCCTCAGAATTCTATTTAAGGCAATATCCTAATGTAAAACTGGAAAAAAAAAATGTTGAGTGCTTTACTTGAAGTACACACCTTTTATTTTGTCAAGATGTCAAGAAAAATTTATCATTTTTCCTACATGTGACAATTCTGTTGATTATTTTGTTTCTAACTTTTAAAAATTTTTGAATGAATGCAATAATATAACCATAATTATGATATAATTACATGAATGTAAGTAAAATTTTCCTTTAGTTAATTTGCTGTTTTGTTTGGTGATATTTAATAATGATTTATCTTGTCTGTGCACATTTATGAGATGAGGAAGAACTTTGCATTCATCATTAGTGAGTTTCAACCGGACTTAGAATTTTGAAAACTGAGTGTCTAAAGACCCTTTACAAGTCATATTATTCAGTAAATGAAGAACCTAAAGCCTAAAGCTGCATTGTGCAATATGATAATACTAGCTGTAGAACGTCTGAAATACAACTAGTCCAAATTAAGATGTTTCATGTTTAAAATATGCTTTGAGTTTTGAAAACTTAATCTGAACAAAGGAATATAAAATATCTCATTAATAAATTTTATACCGATTGCATGTTAACATGACCATTTTTGTTTATATCAGGTCAAATGAAATACATTATCAAAAATAATTTTGTTTCTTTTTATTTTTTAATATAGTTATTGGAAATCTTAAAATTAATATGTGGATCGTCTTAATTTCTATTAGACAGTGCTAGTCTGAGTTTACTTCTTTATGTAAACCTTCATGGCTAACTAGTAAGGAATTTAGAAACAAAATACAAGCCTATAGCATTTCAACAATTTCTTCTTTTCCTTTTTGTTTATTGAGTTTCTTTTTGTTGACTGGGAGTTTTCTTAATTTGGAGAAGTTATAAAACATCACCAAAAAAGCTATTGTTTCCTCAAATAAAGCACATGATGTAGATAAAATTTATAAATTATAAACATTGTAAGCAGCAATATTAACAGAAAATACTCTTTCTTAGTAGAATGCTTCCAGAAATATTTTAAATTTCAAAATAGTTCTAATTTTAAGTGACTGAGTTTAGAATCTTTAAAGTTAAATTATTACACTGAGGAGATTAAGTCTATAATATAGATATTATAGTATCTATAGTATAGCTATTAAGCATAATATACTGATAAAAGAAAACAGTCTCAATTTAATTTTGGTCATGTTTATTTCATAGATAGTATAAATTTATGTGGATCTACAAAATATCTGTTGGAGAAAGGAGAAACTAACTTCTGACTTCACATTAGATTTTGTGTTATCCATAGGCTGAATAGTTTGAAATGAAGGCTTAGATTCTACTCTACATAAATATTTCATTGTTCTTCTGTTGGATAATTCAAGAAATCTGGAGTAAACAGTTCTATTTAGTATCTACATTATCCAAGAGAAACATACCTATGTGTGGATCTTTGAGAAAATGTATATACAGTATGGCATCTTACCTGTTTAAGAAAAATATCACAGAGAATTATATCGCATTGTGAGTATGGCAGTGCCCTGAATAACTGAAAGCAGTGTGATTTGAAAAATCAACATTTTTGGATAGAAGCTGAATTTGCATTTCATAACAATTTTTCATCCTAAAATTACACTTATAGATTGTAAAAGCACATCATTACCTCCGAGCTTAAGTGCCACTACCTTCTATATGAAGGGAACAGTGTTTAGTCATAAGTGGTATAATGGATTATATTGTACAATTAAAAAAAATCTCGCCTTTATGAATTGTGTATTGACTATCTGTCATTGGCATTGAGTTTATATTGAATGCAACGTTGTGTGTGCATGTGTATATGTACCTATACTATCAGTCATCAGAACTCTTTGAAGAGCTGGAACAACTGGAATGTGTTCTTATTGACCAAAAAAAAAAAAGCAGCAGTAATTATAAATTCCTTTTAGAATTGTCTACTTATGTGCCACAACACGTTTGCTTCTTGAATTGTTAAAAAACTAGAATAAGATGTTCATTTTGTAAATAGAATTGGGGACCAGAGAACACTTGCAGTCTAGAAAGGTGTCATACAAATTCTGACAAGTGGTGCTGACAACAATGGCTTTTAATGTTGTCATCATGGAGGCTAGGTTTTCCCCCTGCTTGTCTTACTGTGTAACAGAATAAGTTAATACACGTTTAATAACCAGTAGTTTCTAGACAATGTGCGTCCATTTTTTTTCCTTTTTTTGGGGGGAACTTTAAATTCTGTAATTGAATGTTCTCTCAAAAATGAAGTGCATTTATAAAGTGTCACTTGATAAACTTTTACCTTTTCCTCCCTTTGGGACGTGTGTTCTATCATGTGGGGAAAATCAGTTTTCATTAATGAATGCTTAATATTATTCATAATAGAGAGAAATTTAAAATAATTTTCTCCAGGAAATATGAATTGATTGGGCAGAACTCTAATAAAGATGCTTCTGAGTAGTTGTTTTGAATTGTAGCATTCTGCCAAAGTCCATTCCTTCAGCCAGAGCAGAGAATCCACCTATAAGACAGACTGTGTTCTGACCATTCCTAATTATTTCTAAGGATAGCAATTTTGTGGTTCTTATCAGTAAGGAGTTTTGACATTCAAAGTTCTATGGACTTTAAAATATACTGCAAGTTTATTTTGTGTATTGAAGGGTAAATCTGCCAGAGGATAAAAGTCTTATCATATGCATACTACTTAGTGATGTGTAAGGGGAAGAAAACACCTGTTTCACTACTCGTAATGAAAAATCAGTGGTTTCCATGCTTCTGTGATCGTTTTATAAATTATTATGAAATATTAAACTACTTGTACATGTGTGTGTTTGTTTGTTTGTTTTTTAGTGCTATTGGGCTGAATTAGTATAGGACAATGATTTGATACTTTGTCCCATAGTGTATCTGGGACCCAAGAGATCAAACCCTTTCAAGAGCAAGACAACATTATTTGTGAATAGAACATCCTGTATGTGCAAAGTATTTATCATAATTTTTTCTTTTAAACTTAAAACCAGAAGTTTCATTGCAAATCCACTTTTCTTTTTAGTCTGAAACATTCTCCAGACTAAGCTGATACAATTTTTCTAGACAGAAGAATAGCAATATCATTAAGACTAATAGTAACTTCTAGAAATTTATTTTATGGAAATAAATATTGTACAAAGATTTAGTATATGATAGAATTTATATTTCACTTATTTCTAAGTGGTAAACAGTTAGAAACAATGCAACTTCCAGGAAAAATGTGGTGATTGAATTAAAAAATATATGGACTTCTAATCTAATGGATTGGTGTGATGGTTTCTTTGCTAAGTCATGTCCTACTCTTGTAACTCCATGGACTGTAGCCTGTCAGACTCCTCTGTCCATGGGATTTTCCAGGCAAGAATACTGGAGTGGGTTGTCATTTCCTTCTCCAGAGGATATTCCACAACCAGGGATCCATCTCCTGCATTAGCAGGCAGATGTAATGGATTACTATGTGACTATTTAATAGTGTCCTTTTAAAGATTGTCTGATAGTTTTTTAAATGGTACAAATAAATAGTAAGTGAAAGAAAATGATAACCATAAATATATCTTGAATAGTATCAATTTTATATGAGAAAAAGTTGCACCAAATATATCTTAATTATTCAGCCTTGATATTGGATATGTTATCCTGAAGCAATAGGAGTATGCTTAGTATTTTTCTTGTTTCTTGAGAAAATAGTATGCTTAATATTTTTCTTGTTTTGACTTACTAGTGTTCTTGAAATTATGTGTAGATGGATTATGAGTTATTTCTATAATCAGAGTCAGTCACCATAAGTATTATTTCTAAAACCAAAAGCTGTAATATGTTGTGCTGCCTCTACATTTCAGTTTCAGTCACCAGGTAGCTGGGTGGCCTTAGCCTTTGGTGGTGAAAGTAAGATTCCAGTTCATATCGCTGTGAATTCCTTAAAGGTTAGAATATTGAATTGTAGGTCTCTGCTTCCTCTTTACTTTTCATAAAACACATTTATGCCCTATTCTCTTGAGGAGTCATTCATTATTTCCCTACACTATATCATGTCCTGGGAGGACACAAAGATAAACAAGACAGAACGCTTGTGCCCCAGACTTTTTTATATAAAAGCAACAACAACAATAACAAAAATTTAAAGTGAATAGCCAACCTATATGCAGTTGTTTTCCAGGTAAATTTATTATCACTACACCGCAGAGAACTGTTACCATCTCTTTTTTTTCTCTTTGTAGATTATACAAAGAAAATAGTGAGACACATAGTTAAAAGTTATTGATGTGAAATAAGTTTGTTTCTAAGGTTAATTATTAATGAAAAATCAAGGGACAGGACCCAGGCAAGTCATTCGCTCACTTAATTCTATGAAATATATAAAGAAATACGATAATTCCTTGCTTGCATGTAAGTGAATTCAACTCCAAAGATGTTGTCTCTTGCCTATAATTACACAGCAAATAGTAGTTATACAGGGCTAATGGCATCAAATCATCTGACTTTTTCCCTAAATGTACTGCAATTAGTGCTCATATAGACTTAAAATTTTAAGAGTCCTTCTAGTTTAGAGTTTCTTCTCATTAAATAAAATTGTGAAGGAACTTCATTATCAGCTGTGATGATGAGTTGGTACTAATCTCTCCTTCCTGCCTAAAGGAACCAAAAAATAACAGGATATAAATAACAAGAAGAGCCTGTTTGAAGGCATTGCAGTAAAACCAAGATATCCAAAGTTGTGGAGAAAAGATCAGGGTAGATGTGTGAACACTGCCTTCTCAGCAGTTTTTTTCCCCCCAGAACATTTGGAAAGTCTCAGAGAGCAGCGTGGAGGAATAGAAAACAGTGGCTCGTAGCAGCAAAGTTACTGGTATTAGAGATCAAACATTGAAGTATAGGGTTCTGAGACAGCCAGAGCCTTCTGGTCCTAGAGAAAGAAGCAAAGATAGGGGAAAGCAACCTGGTGTTTAGTTTACAATATTTTTTTGAAGTATTTACTCACTTCTTAGTGCATGTATGGAGAGTGAGACTCCCAGACACCAAGCACAACTCATGTAGCTTCATAGGACCTGAAAATTAGATTTCAGGACCATCAAGGAAAAGTCCTGATTCATTATATCTCAAACTTTTTATTGGATCCTCTGAAAAAGCTTTTCTTTAGGAGTCAAGGTAAGTCAGAAATATATTAACTTCAAAGGGATCCAAGGTAATGTTCAGGCTTCTATTTACTTGCCAGCAAAAATAGCATATCTTATTTTTAGGGAGATACTATCCTGTATAGTTTTTATGTTTATTGTCTAGCATTCCTTGAAAAATTGCAATTAATGCCAAGAGAATATGGCCAAATAAGGATAAAGCAATAGCAAAAGATGATCCTGACATTACAAAAGTTAAATACATACTTTAAAGTAGCTAACATTAATTAACATGATAAAAAATAGATGAAAATATTGACTATGTCACCAGAAAGCCGCACTCTAAAAAAAAAAAATCAAATGCAAATTCTAACTAAAAAATATAAGTAAGAAATATCTACCTTGAGCACAAAGGGAAACAACTTTGGAAAATACAAACCAAATAAGATATAAAGGGCATGCTGAAAAGATTTAGTAATTATGTAGTTGAGTTCCAAAAAGAGAGGAAAGAAAGAATGTGACAAAAGAAATATTTAAAGAGGTACTGGCTATACATTTTTTCAAACTAATGAAAGATACCCATGTCTGTGAATAGCCAATGTAATTAATTCCTAGACACAAAAAGTACATGTTGTGTATTTCTGTTTACATTAGACAAACAAAGTTAGTTATCACAAATTTTGGAGTCTTCTATTTATTGAAACAGATTCAGAAACAGACCATATTCATCCTGACTCTGGAGAAGGTAGAATTATTGCCCATACATCTCTAAATATATCTCTTGCACCTACAGAATTTTAGTGATGACTGGTTTATAGTGATATTTGCATCCGGACAGTCTTCCTGAGTCAACGGTAAACTAAAGCAGCTACTAAGCAGTTTATTGGTTATCCCTGCTGCTGCTGCTGCTGCTGCTAAGTCGCTTCAGTCGTGTCCAATTCTGTGCGACCCCATAGATGGCAGCCCACCAGGCTCCGCCATCCCTGGGATTCTCCAGGCAAGAATACTGGATCAGACTTTCAAATTAATTTCACAAAGAAGAAAAATGGTGGTGGTGGACCAACAAAGGTAACAGTATCTACAGAAAGGGGTTTTAACTGGAATACAGAGCCTCATACTCTGAATGCTAATTGGTTATCCCTAGTTCACAACAATTAGCATTCAGAGTAGGAGGCTCTGTATTCCAGTTAAAACCCCTTTCTGTAGATACTGTTACCTTTGTTGGTCCACCACCACCATTTTTCTTCTTTGTGAAATTAATTTGAAAGTCTGACTTAATAACTTGAGTGATAAGAAAGGGACTTTTTTCTTCATGTTGAAGTGTGGACTTTCTTGGTGTTTTTTTCCTTACTGTACTTTAAGAAGGAAATTCTGCTTGCTAATATGGTACTTATAAGTCTCACTGGACAAATCCTAAACAATATATACATGATGGATAGTAATGCTAATGCCAAGCTTTCAACTGTGATTTATCTTTCTAACAGAACTTTAAAACTCTCAGCGAGAAAAAAGCAGTCAGCTATTCAGTCCAGGATAAATCAGGAGAGATAAAGCAGCAAGGTTTTAAAAATATCCATTAAAGATATTGTAGAATAGTTTTAATTTCATTTTTCATATTATTTAGCCAACTATTGAATATTATACTTTGGCACAACAGGGCATATGCATCTTTAATTTTAATAGACTAAGAAACAAGATTAAGTAATGAATGAATCATTGTACTGTGAAATTAGTGGGGATTCTTTTCTTTTTCATAAAAAGCTAAAAGCAATGATACATGAGAGCCTTGTTAGTATGAATCTGACTGAGAGAAAAATGTGATGAAATGAGAAGACTATCTCCAGTGCAGTTTCTAGTCCAAAGAATTTGAATAAGTGTTAGGAATTATGAATTTGTTTCTGTTTCATCTAACTAGATTTGGTACAATGGGGCGTACAGTTAGGGAGAAAAAGTCTCTGGTACTTAATAAGGCAATAATTCATGCTGAATGGATATGAGCAGTCATTCAATGAAAAATTGATTTTCATAGTGTCCTAGACTTGGTAACTTTTGCAGATTTGTATGCTTACTGTGCAAGTACCATAAAGAAAATATATAGTTCTCATTAAAAGGTGAATACATTTTTTCCCTGGATTTGATAGATATTTCTTAAAAGTTTGAGCAGTTTTCTTTGCAATTTTGGGTATTCTTACTATGTTTCTAAGAAGAGTGTAGGTAAGGAGAAATAACATGGCTCTAGAGTCCACATTTTCTCTTAGTCATGAGTGAGTTTATACATAAATTGGTTGATTTCCATCCTTAGCAAGAGAGACTAGCTGCAGTTTAGTTCATATTGCAAATCAAGACATCCTTTAGCAGTTCAAAAGTTTACAAGGTTCAGATTACTCATCAGAATGACTATTTATTATGTTGGAAATAAAACTGCTGCACTAATTCTACATGGTAGCATAGTGTTTGTTGTTGGAGGATGTCACACTTTGTAACACAAATAATTTATCTTTAGTGGGTATAATGCCTCGCATTGACATTTTAATGACAGAGAAGTCTGAGTACTTGCAAATTAATCTGCTCTAAAATTCCCAGATTCATCGTGACTTTTAGACATCGCTACATTGCTTTGACAAGACCTTTAAAAAAAAAGGTTGAAAAACTAGTTATTTGTCATAAGGCAGTACTCCCAAACACATAAAATGCTCTTTTTGAAGAGATATGATTGTTTTCTCTTATTGTAATATTATATATTCTCTTTTGGTGTATGTAAAGACCTTCAGAATTCTTTACAATAAAACTGCAGGTTTCGCATTTAAGTTACACACAGAATATTTCTTTGGAGTTTGATATCCATCCATTCAAATTATTTTAAAAAATTGTTGTCATTAGTCACTATTTACTTGATACCATGCTAAGTGTGGGATACTAAGAAGAGCGGCCAGTTCCAAACTTGTTAGCTCACAATCCAGTAGTGATGGATAATAAATTAAGAAGAGAAATTGAAGAGGTGGGACTAGAAGAAAGTAAGATAGGGATAGATGGTTTTTGTAATAAAACCCCAGAGAAGATGAAATAATGGTCTGTTAGTAGGGAGGAGCTGAGGTGTGGATAAAGAACGTAGAACATCCTGCTAGTGTTTGCTATCTTCTCCTAGAAAGTCTTATGGGGCAGAACTGAAATTAAGGAAGTGGTAATTCTTTTCATTAGCGAGGATGATGAAGGAATGACTGTGTGTAGCAATTGGTTTTTACTATTCCAGACCAAGTAATTTAAGATTGGCTTTCCCAAAATATTTTATACAAAAAAAGTTGCCAGCGTGGGAAACAAACCACACTAATGTGTGATGCCTGCAGTAACAGATTGTGTGCAGCATGCAATGGGTGGAACAGCCCCACACTTTGCTCAATTGAAGAAAAGTTAAGAGGCCAAGTGGTGTAAATATAAATATACTGGGGTGGTAACATTAAATACTCAGTACTTAATACCTAACCTTCAGTCACTCCACTTGCTTCCTCTCTTCCTAGATTATTTGAAAACAAATCCCAGACATGAAATTATTTTATTTGTAAATATTTCCATCTGTATCTATACAATAGAAGGTCACCAAAACATAGACATCATACCATTGTCACTTCTAAAATGTTGGTCGTAATTCCTTAATATCAAAAATTGTGTTCAAGTTTCCGTGATTGCCTCATAGATATTTGTTTAGGTTTTGTTTCATTCAGTTGGTTCATATCAGAATCCTAAAAAGAAAAAAAATCCACATTTTGAATATTGTTAATGTTCTTTACATAGATTTTAAAATCCACGGGTTGGTCAGTTTCTTTCTCTCTCTCTCTCTCTTTACAATTAATGTGTTGAAGAAACCAAGTCAGTTGTCCTAGGTAAAGTTTCTCATATGTTGGGTTTTGCTGATTAAATCCCTGTGTGGTTATTGAACCTAGTTCTCTGTGGCCTATATTTATACAAGCCAGTAATTAGATCTTTCTAGACATTTTAAAGATCTGGAGAAATGTATGTAAAATTACCTGCATTATCCCATGTAAGTGTCAGTAAAACTGAGGCCTTCCCTCTTGCAATTATTATTGAAGTCTAATAAATGCTGATTGAATCTTCTCTATGCTGAGGTTCTCTGACACATGACCTAGGCATTCTGCAAATCAATAAAATTGAAGTTCTGTATTCAAGTGCTTATAATCATTCCCTGTTATACAGCATCATAGCTGGCCAGATTGCTCAAGACTCCCTGGAACTCGTTCCTTTGTAACATCCTGACCCTAACATAGGCAGACAGAGCAGCTCTCTGGTGGGAAATAGCTTTTCCTAAGACGTGAAAGCCATCAGTGTTTATAATCTCTTCAGGCATCAGGAACGGAGTGTGACTAATGAAATGGCACAGTTGGTCCTACGGATGCCAAGCAGAACAAGTAACCTCAAGTCATCTGCTAGGAGACCCAAGGAGAAAACTGAGCTCCAGAAAGATTAGTAGAGTGATTGAAATAGATAGTGTCATTTTTCTGAGATGAGATTAGCAATAAGACTTGCTTTTCTGCTGTAAAATGAATATATACATATACATGTCTATAGACACACATTCATAAATATTTATATAGGTATTCTTGTTACTTCGAGTGCAAAATTATGAATAATATTTTGAGTATTTGGTAGTAAAACAAAGCACAGGACATATCCAAACCTTGCTTCTCTTGACTTGTCTCTGTCTCCTGTTTGAAACATGTTAAGCCACTCCAGTGGCAGAGCGAGATAAAGCAAAACTCTGTCAGATCTAGTCCTAAGGACTCAGTCAGAAGTATGGTCCAAGATGGCGCTGTCAAGATGAATGGTTTGTTACATGATCTTAAAGATAATAGCAGGCAATGTATTTTTAATGCCAGGAAGTTCATTTTTCTGTGCTGAAAAGGGTACAGCTACAGAGTGGAGGTTTGTCAGCCTGTCAGAACAAGGGCCCATGGACTGACCACTCAGGGATGAGAACACCATGTGTTCTGAACATGCTTGAGAAATTAAGGAATTACTTGAAGATGTGATGACAGCCCTTATTTAAAAATGCAAAACAGAGAGCGTGCATCTCATGGTTTATATTAGTACCTTTGTCAGACTTGAATATTAGTGTCTATATTGAAAGAAAATCGCACAGTCGTGTCTGACTCTGTGATCTATGGACCGAAACCCACCAGGCTCCTCTGTTCTTGAAATTCTCCAGGCAAGAGTATTGGAGTGGGTTGCCATTTCCTTCTCCAAGTGTCTATATTAGTCAACATTTAACTAATATAGTCAATATTTAACTAATATTTAATTTAATATTAAATTAGTCAATTTTAAATATTGACTAACATTTAACCCTGAAAAGAGTTCATTGTCTTGTGTCTTTTCCATGTCCTGGATAAGATTTTTAGTTTTCTTGAAAGTTACCACTTGACAAGAGCAGGTATGATAGGATTAAAAAGCAAAGTAGTTCTGAAAATAAAATAAAAAGTGAATTAAAATACTACTAAGGCTTGGCTTTCTGACATGACCCAAATTTACTGGTTAGCTGACAGTGTGTGCCTTCATGGAGTATTAGAAAAGCTAGGAGTTGTTTGGATGGTTTAGATAGAAGAGTAACTAGTTGTTAACACCTTATAGTCTCTTAGAGAAAAGGAGCCTTGAGCATAAAGTGATCTCCTGTTTTTTCTTAGAAACAATTGTAGATAACTCACATGTCTATTTGAGAATTTATGAATTTTGTTACAATAGTTATTTAAAATTTCATAAATAATAATTAATTATTCTAAATATATTTCTGCTGTTACCTGTCACGAAGAAAGTTTCAGTTTTTGCATTTATCTTCATCATCAGTGTTTTTATTACTAGAGCCACTCTCTAAGTCATTAACAGTTTCAGAGAACATCATCTTCCCTTCTCTGAAAGTTCAGCTACACGTGATGTTCTAACTGGAAATTATACCCCAAGCTATAAGAACCTATTTATAAAGCATGAGGAAATTGTTTTTGGTTCTTTTCTTTTCATCCTCCCTGAGTTTTGTATTTGTGATACAGATGCCAATTTACAATATAACGACTTATTGTATTGCTTTTAACATACTCCTCAGAAGTTCTTATTACAGAAGCTGCATGGCATGAGGTTAAAAGCACAGGCTCTGGAACCAGTCAGTCTAGATTCAGATTTCAGCCCCATCACTGACTACATCTGTGACCTTGGCCTAGTTAACCTTGTTTTAGTTTTCCTATAGAGTTACTAATTGTCCAGCTGGCTAGAGTTGCTTTGAGAATTCATTGTTATTCCACATGAAACAGTTAAACCAACTGTATGTGTTTGATGACTAAGTGTAAGCATTTGATAATAAATAAACCAATGTAAGCATTTAGTAATAATGCCACTCTACACACTCTCTCTCACTTCCCCAACCCTCCACACAATATCTGCTGTTTCCAATTGTGAGGTTATTTTCTCAGATGTAATTTCTAGAATGAATAAAGTTGGAAGCCAATAAATCTGTCAGGTGACTTCTGCTAAGCTAAAAATACAGAATTATCTTCACATTTTCATGTTAAAATGTCTTCTTTAAATGGTATTTTAGCCCCAGGAGAAAGCTGTCATCTACTGAAATGTTTTTAAAGATAACTTTATTGAGATACAATTCCTATACTATAAATTCCAGCATTTTGAAATGTGTAATTCAGTGGGATTTAGTATATTCATAAACTTTAGCAGTTATCACTGCTCTGTAATTTCAAAACATTTTCATCACCCCAAGGAGAAACCCATACTCTTTAGCATTCATTCCTTATTTCTTTCTCCCACAGCCCTAGCACACACTAATCTACTTTTGTTTTTTGTTTTTCCTGTGAATTTGCCTATTCTAGTTACGTCATATAAATGGTAGCTTATAATATTTGACCAATTTATGACTGGCTTCTTTCACTCAGCATGTTTTTCAGGGTTCCTAATATTGAAGTATGTGTCACAACTTTATTCTTTTTATTGCCAAATAAAATTCTGTTGTATAGATATACTGTATTTTATTTATTCATTTGTTAGTTGGTTGAGATTTGGGTTATTTCTCCTTTTGCCTATTATGAATATGCTGCTAATGAACATTGGTGTCAGGTTTTCATGTAGACATTATGTTTTCATCTCTCTGGGTATATACCTAGGAGTGAAATTGCTGGGTCATAGTGTAACTGTCTTTAACCTTTTCAGATACTGCCAGATTGCTTACCAAAATGGCAGTTTAAAATGCCACTAAATTCACTCTTCTTAGCAAGATTCATCCATTTTTGTTCAGTAGGTGCTTCTCAGATTATTTCAAACCTTTGGTTAATTTGTAGATGTCTGAAACAGTATGTTTTAACGATTGTGTTTCGATTGCCTTTATGGAAGAGAAAGTATTCAGAGGTCCTTAATTGCTGGTCCATAAATGCTTCCCAGCATCTGGTAAAGTGGAAACCGTGGGCCCAGGCATGGGTAAGGCCTTTAATGTGACTTCAGTCCCTGAGAGTAAGGCAGGATTGAGACTGAGGTGTCTCTAGATCTCACAATAGGAGAGAAAAGAGAGGAGACAGAAACTGTGCCTAAGGGAAGCATGCACAGTAGCCACCTATAGGATTGAGCTCTTTTCATTGGGACAGATAAATATTACCAACACATTTTCTGATTTGCCCCATGCACATTGACATGATGCTTCCAGTTCTCATGCTTTCCCAGTTCTCTTAAAATGGTTTGTTACAGTAACCAGAATGGTACAGATCCACTCATTTTGAATTAAAATGCTTTTATGTTTTCAGTTAAAAATTTAAAAATTTCTAGCTACCTGAAAGATATTTTTACCCTTTAAATTCATTTGTGGGTATATCACATTGTAACCTCTCTTCATTTTATTTTTCTATTCCTCTGCCTTTTATTTTTTTATAAAAAAAATATCTTTGATTGGTATTCCTTTAATATCTCCTAGTAACTCAACTATTCTGGCTCCCGTGCTTTTCAATAACTACTCTGACTTGACTTGGAGTGACTTTAGAACCAGCATGTCCGGAGAACAGCTGTCCATTGGCATTTGCTCTAATAGTACATTTTCCAAAGCCATCCTTTGGAATTAGGTTTTTATTTATTAATTTATTTTTAATTGCCTGTGACTTTTACACATTGTTTCTCCTGTTCCCCCAGATTTTGCTTTATAGAATTATGCTCTCTCATAAGAAGTGGCTCGTAATCCTTACAGACCCTTAATATTGTTTTAATGTCTGTGATTACCAGACTCGGCATTTGCCTGATGCTCAGTTGACACGCTGAGAGTGAGTGGAAGAGTCACCTAATGACTCATCTAGGAGACACACCACTCCTCTGATATCTCCTTATTTGGCAAGTCCTAGTTTGAGCGGTCCGACTGATTCATATAGCCATCCTGGGTGACTCCTTTCATGTGAACACTTGAGTCGATATTTGCCATCTGTGACTTGTTTATAATTAGATTCAGCCATCCACAAAGTCAGTTCCATGCTGACTCAATTCACTCTCATTTTGTGTTGCCCAAGAGACCTAGATCTGTTTTTTTCTTCACTTTACTTTTGATAAGACTTTTCCAAGATGAGTTTATATTATTTAAATTTAATTATTTAGAAAAAGAAATAGATATTCTCTATTTAATGCTAATGTGTTAAAAGAACATGCAATAGTGGATTGCTCTCGGTGATGTCATTTATTCCCATGGCTTAATAATCAATCATTAATATATTAATAGTTCAAAGGTATGACTTTAGCCCAGCTTTTTCTTTGAGCTCCCAGTATCTACACTTGACATTTCTGTTTGGATTCCTTAAAAGCATCTCAGATGTAAGCATGTGAAAAGCTGACTTTTGGTTCAAATCTATCTTGTAATGCTTCCTTGGAGTAAATGATACTGCCATCCATAGAGGTACAAGTCAGAGACCTAGGATTCATTTTTGACAGATTTCCCTCTTGACCTTGATGATGCGATCTGTTATAAAGAATTGGTGACTCTTTCTCATTGTGATCTTATTCTCTTGCTGGCACCTAACACTGCATATGCCACTATGGTAGGCTTCTCTTTGTTCTCTTAGCCTTCACCCTCCCACTAATCATTTCTTCCTAACAGAGCCAGTGATTTCAAAATATTTACCATTGTTTTCTTTTTAACAGGTAATAAAGGTACAAAGATAAATTTCAAAAGGCACAGCAGGCTGTCCAGTGAAAAGCTAATCTTCCTGCCTCTGTCCTCTAGAGCCTCTTTGTTCCTTTTTTCAGAGGCACTGCTAGTATTCCCTTCAGACATCATGCGCATATTTTAGCAAAACAACTTCTTTCTGAGTAAAACTTAAATCTGTAACTCTGCCTTTCCCGTCTTGCTTGATTCGCTTGCCTGAATTTATTTCCTTAGCTGTGTTTCTCAGCACTTTCGCTAGGTCCCTTCCCTCCAACCACACTGTGCCTCATACTTTATTTCAGCTCTTGACCCTGCCTGGCTTTCTGTAAACTCTTTACACAGGCTGTGCACATTTCTACCAGAAGGTTCTCTTCATTTAGCAATATTCTGCTGATTCAGCTGTAGTAGTCCAAGGTAAACTACATTTTCCCAGGGGAATCCTCATGGCCCCCATAGTCCAGATCAGACCCCTCTGAAACAGGATCTCATATTTAGCCTTCAGAGTACTGATTGCAATTTGTGTTTATATATGTAGTGATGGTTTGGTTAATGTTTTTGCCTTTGCAAGATTCTGAGTCCCATGAGGGCTGGGTTTTGCTAATGTTTCTGTTCAGTATTAGTGCATGAATAGTCAGAAGCTCACTTGAGAGGACTAGCTTGCCTCTGGGAAACACCCCTCTCAAAGCACCCCATTGTTTCTTGTCTACAGTTACTTTACCCACAGTTGGTCCTCACAACTTCCACCCTCTGTGCATTTATTTACCTAAGTAACCCTCAAATAAGCAGCAGTAAGTATTTTGGATAGTGAGGAAGAGGAGTAAAAACCATGGTAGCAACAAAGGAAAGTGATTCTAGGAGTAGACAAGTTGTATTTAAGCTAGTTTACCAGTCAGCATTATGATCTACTTCTCTGTGGAAGGTGCGATTTCTCTCTTAGCAAACTCTCTAAATATATCCAGCTCCCATTTTGTGTGGTTTTTCACCTCTAAGATCCAAGAGGGCAAAAACGGTCATCTGTCTTGCTCAATGCTTCCAGCCCCAGCACAGTCATCCCTTGGTATAGGGTGTGGGGTGGGGGGGTAGGATGGTTCCTGTTTCTCCCTACTGCATGGATATGAAAATTTGTGGATATCCAAGTCCCTTAGTTGGCTTCCTGATCCATGGGATTCAACCATGGATCTGAAACATAGTATATGTTCTGCAGTTGGTTGAATCTGCTGATGGGGAACCTGTGGATATGGATGTCAGACTATAGTTATTATTGTGTCTGGGAAATGGACACTAAATAAATATTTGCTAACTTGAATTTTAAATGTGACTGCATTGTGTATTGACTTAGAAATATTGTGTGAAAAGAAACAAATAATTATTCAGGGAGACTCTGGCACACTGTCTCTAAAGGCAGATAGTGGGGATGCATAGAGAAGTGTTATTTGTGCTCCTAGTTTTGGGTCTGTTTTTATCTAGTAAAAGTCATGGATTTAATCAAACTATGGTGGGTTTGCTTTGCAAGCAAAATTGTTACAATATGGAGGTTTTGTTAGTCCAACAACTAAGTCTCCTCATTTGACAAGGTTGCAGTGTACAAGTTGTGACACTGAAAATTAAATAATAATTTCTAAAAAAAAATTTACAAAGCAAGTCAGAATAAAGAATGAGTAAAATACAGCTATTTTAAAGGTTTGGTTGCATCACTAGTTTGTGCATAGGAGTAGTTTTGCATGTACACTGTCTAAGTTGGTGGCTCTCTAAGGTACACCGTGATTGCTACTGTTATCATTTAAAATAGTGTCTTTTCCCACAGAAGATGGCAAGATAGATATCCTGAGTCTCACAAAGGCCCTGGGAAAAAGTTATTGGATGTGGTTTCAGTTTACTTTTTTGTCTTTCAATCCTGAGAGTCATTTTCATTAAAGGTATTATTGCTTCTCTTGACCTCAGATTTCAAATGCTTCCATTTGAAATCGTGGAACAGGAAATACGCAAATAAGAGAATACATTTTAAAGCAATAAATACTTGTAAAATGATCCAAGGTAAGATTTTTAAATGTAGACAGGATAGAGCATTTCTATTTTCCTTTTAAAAAGTGTAATTCAACAATTGTTGGCCTTTTACGGGAAATGGCTTCTCAGTATTTTAAGGGTAACCCATGATGTCATGGATGTACTCCTGAAGTTTTTGACCTAAGAGTCAATGCTGTGTGGTCTGCAGTCATGGTAATCTACTCTACTTATTTAGCCTGGGAAGAGATTGTGGGAATAGGTGGGGGATGTATCAGAAAAGTAAGTTGTTTCTCTATAATTTAAGAAGTTGTTATATAGTACCCTAATTACATAATGTCACTTCTTTTTAAAGTCAGCGCTTTTGCTTTTTTCTCATTTGTATAATAAAAGAGCAGTTTCTAATGTACATCTTTTTAATGACATCCTGATTTTATAAAATTGTATTTGCAAACTTTTTACCATCTTCTTTGATCTCAAAACAAACATTCAAACATAAATATTGATCGGAGCTCACATAAAAGTTAGGAAATACGATGTTTCAGCTACTTAATAAATAGAACTTAGCAAATTCTAATTAAAACTTAAAATATAGAACTGCCAGTGTAGACACTAATATAGGACAGGTTATGTTCTACTCTCTGTCCACAGCAACAAAAATGTTGCAATCTAAAAATAAAATCAGAATGATAGATTTCAATGACAACAATAAAAGTTTGGGGGCCAGGAGAGTTGTTCATCTAATTGAGGGCACCGCCTTCTGCTGTCCTCAGGTATAGAATATTGTTCCATTTTAAACCATTGAGGGAGAAGGGCTTTATATTTTAAATTGCAAGCTAATAAATGCTCTTTTTCTCATTAACACGCATGACCTCTATGATTTATGCTCTCATGCATGCTGGCCCACTTTCTCAGTCTCTCTTAATGATGTTGAGAATCTTTGTTTAACATGAATTATTTTCCAACTGAACCCTTGTAAATTTGCAACAGATATTCATTGTAGTGATCTACTTGTATTGTTCAGGAAGGAGAAATATCAAAATGAACCCTGCTTGTTATACATTTTCTGATTTCTTCAATATATGTAGAAAATCATTCCATTTATTGGAATTTCACAGACAGCTTTGTCATACTTGTGATACTAGAGATAATACATGAGTTTCTTACTTCAAATATTAAGATACTTGCTGTTCAAATAGTAATTATTAGAGTTGGAAAGAGAATGACAGATGAAGAAAAACTGATAATTAAGTTTATAGGAGTCTATAATTTTATGTTCTTAATTTATAGTTAATTAAATATTCTCATATTATTTTGCCGTCTTTGACACAGGTGGGTATGGAATTTGGATTTAACTTCAAATCCACAATGTTTGCAGTATAGTCCTAGAAGCTTCCCAGGTGGTGAATTGGTAAAGAATCCACTTGCCAACACAGGAGACATGTGTTTGATCTCTGGGTCAGGAAGATCCTCTGGAATAGGAAATGGCGACCCACTCCAGGATTCTTGAGACTGCAAAAATTTCCACGGACAGTGGAGTCTGGTGGTCAACAGTCCATGAGGTCACCAAGAGTCGGACATGACTGAGCAGACACGCACACAAAATCCTATTAATAGAAAATTATAAATGCATTCCTAAATCTGCATAGTTAATTGACAGAGTTAATTTTTAGCTTTTTAAATTAAGGAAGAAAATAACTTATGGAATAGGGTTTAGCAAAATATGTAGCTCAGGGCAGGCCAATACTCTAGCCTTTTCCCCCCATCATTTGACATGACTGTTGGAATATCATTTCAGTATAATCACCATAAAGATGTTTCTGATAACGCTCGTTTTGACCAACCTAGGAGGTGATATTATTGGCAGCTAGCAAAGTCACTCCATAATGAATAAAGTAGATTTTGTAAACTCATGGGATTATAGAATATTAAAGTCGGAAAGTGCTAGGGAGATTATTCAATTCAGTCTCTTTCTAATATCTTGAGGAAACTAAGACTTAATAAGACATGGTGGTTTGTCAAGTACATTTTGCCAGGTTATTTAAAAGCCAGACTAGATTCTGTTTTTAAAATACTTTTGTCCTTATCACCTCGCTTTTTCTCTTAACTCATTTCTAATAAGAATGTATTTATATCTTAAGGTAATAAAGAATGCACTGAAGTTTATCAAATAGAATACATGGAAGCTATTGTATAGTGATTTGACTGTTTTTTGTCCTGGGTTATGGATGTATAGGAAGGTCTTTGTTATTCATGAGCCCTTTGGATCACATCTAACTTTATGTTGATAAAGTGACTGATGATGGACCCCTTGATAGCATCAGGTTAGGGACTGGTCAGCTGATAAGATCAACCACATGATGAGAATGTTAAATTGAGGCTTTGTGCCATGTGGTATTAGACCAGCTTCCCTAAAGATTGAATTAAATCACATGACCTGGTAGAAACCCTGGACACTGAGGTCAGTGGAGCTTCCTGGTGGGTGAACACATTGATGTGCTAGAAAGGTACATGGCCTGATTTCATGGGGAAAGAGCAGAGAAGCTCTGTGTTTGGGATCTTTTAGGACCTTAGCTCGTGTTTCTTTTTATTTGGATGGTCTGGTTTGTATTATCTTTATTACACAATTATCGGAGAAGGCAATGGCACCCCACTCCAGTACTCTTGCCTGGAAAATCCCATGGATGGAGGAGCCTGGTAGGCTACAGTCCATGGGGTCGCTAAGACACGACTGAGCAACTTCGCTTTCACTTTTCCCTTTCATGCACTGGAGAAGGAAATGGCAACCCACTCCAGTATTCTTGCCTGGAGAATCCCAGGGACGGCGGAGCCTGGTGGGCTGCCGTCTATGGGGTCGCACAGAGTCGGACACGACTGAGGCGACTTAGCAGCAGCAGCAGCAGCATATTAAGTATAGCACTTTTCTAAGTTCTTTTAATCACTCTAGAGAGTGACCAACCTGAGGGTGGTCATTAGAAGCTCTCATATTTGTGTCTATCTGGTCAGATATGCAGGTGACCTGGGAGCCCAGTTCTGGCTGGCTTCTGAAATGACAGCAGTCTGGTGGAGCCCTGAAGTCCTTAACTTGTGGGGTCTGTGCTAATTTTATGTGGTTAGCATCAGATTTGAAAAGTATTGCAAAATGCCAGCTGGGGTTAGTGTCAGAATAGAACCATTGAAATATACATGCCATACCACTTACCAGGACTTCATGTAATCTATTTGTTGATAACTGAATTGTTGCAGAAAAACTGGTCAGGTGTGAGTCAAGTTGACCATGGATTGTGAGCAGTGATCTGTAATGTCTGCTCCTCTTCCTATGGATGGCATTGTGCTTTCTCTAGTAAAGAACTTGTGTTCAGAACCATGAATTGGAAAACTTAAGATATGTGCTAAGAGTATATGTCCATGTTTGAGTAGATCTCCTCCAGTTTCTACCCTTTTTGTTGACAAGATTAAATGATACTTTCTAAAAAGCTTGCTACTCAGAGTATAATTCTTAGGCCAAAACCATTGGTATTATCTGGGGGCTTGTAAGAAAAGAAGACTTAAATGTAATCTATAGTTTAACAAGCTCCCAGGATGAGTCATAAGCACAGTAAAATTTGAGAAATGTTAATCTAAAATTTGAAGATAATGAGATTTTATATTAAACTAAAATCTAAACTGTTCTCTTGAAAAAATGAAGATTAAAATTCTGGCTTTTTTTTTTAATCTATTTTCCTCAATAATCTAAACCCATTTGTAATCAATAAATTCTTCCACATCTACTTATTGTAATGATACTCTATCTTTCATGACTCTTGGCATTTGCTAACATCTGTTAATATCTCAGTGTTGCATGTAGGCATTAAAAATCAATCTCTAGCTCCTTGTTAAATATGGTTGATTGATCACATGCATTTATCTTCTCTCCTTGAAATGTCACTAAAATACAAATAAGGAATAAAAAGAAAACATCAACCCACAATGTTGGGTGGAATGGATACTATATTAGGCAAGAGATGTTAGCAGATTTATTGTTCTGTATAGCATTTGAGAATGAAATGTTCTAGGTACATTAAAAATAAAGCAATTGGAAAAAAAAAAGACAGTAATTATCTGAAGGGAGTCCAAAACTGTATAGGAAACAGTATAATCATAGTCATAGTATACTATGTGTATGCATTAGTGCTAAGTTGCTTCAGTTGTGTCCGACTCTTAATGACCATATGGACCATAGCCTGCCAGGCTCCTATGGCCATGGGATTCTCCAGGCAAGAATACTGGAGTGAGTTGGTATGCCCTCCTCCAGGGCATCTTGTCGACGCAGGGATTGATCTGGTGTCTCCTGCATCTCCTGCATTGGCACACAGGTTCTTTACCACTATCTCCACCTGGAAAGTTCAGTATGTGATTTAGAAAAGTTGTGATAAAATTATATTTTGAGCAAACTTTTTGGGGATGTGGAGGTATATAAGGGAGCAAAATTCTCATTTTTTAAAATAGTATTTCTAGTTAATTATATCTAAGACTTTAACATTTAGTATTAGTGGTATAGGTTTGGAATGTGGTAGTACCACCAGAAAAAATTGTTAATATTCTCTTTTGCTTCCTCTCTGTAAATATGCCAGAATTTATGGATACTGGTACACAGCATTGAGATATTGGAGTAACAGAAGATCTGAGTGCTAGTCCTGTGCTGCTGCCATTGTACTGTGTACATTTCAATAGAAAGGCATACTTTTTACCCACCATGATTCTTATTCCATTTTATCATCCAAGTTCTATACAATATGTCATATATATATTCCTCTGTTGTAAGCAGGGTAGGTAAGAGAAAATTTCTAGTTGCTCCTTCAATGATACTAAATTTTGCTTTGCTTTGTCACTCAGCCATTTACCCAAGTGTCTTTAAAATTACCCTTTCAGGGGAAGAATAGACAATTTTTCTTCTCAAGCAGCCGAGTAGTCTTAAAAACTTGGAGAACAGCATGGAATCATCATTAGCATGAATGAGGAGCAATAGTTCCTTTAATTTAGGCAGATGGAAATATTTTCAGTTCTCACATCCTGTAACATTTGTGAGAAGTTCAAATATTTCCAAAATTGCAAAATGCCATCTGGCCAAAATGCCTTGTCCCTGTTAACTTATTTCAACCCTGCCCAATTAATTATATATATTTTAGCTTTCTCATCATTTGTGTTCCAAGTTTCTGTTGGTCCAACAGCAAATCTATAATATTAAGTGAAGTCTAGTATCTTTTAAAGGCACATAGCTATGACTTTGAATTTTGTTTATATTTCAGAACCTTTTAGATTGCATGTACAAGCAGAAAACATCTAGTATTGACCCACTTGGGCTGAGGAATATGTGATCCTTTCCAAAAGGTTCGTATTAGCCTTTGGTTATTGCCACTTCGTGTCATATCTGCCTTTGCCAACCAATTTTCTAAAGGGTAGTAGAGAGCAGGTGATAACAGAGAAAAGCCAACATATAATTAGGGCAAAGAAGCTAACACATCAAGTGGACAGAGGGCTTTGTCCTCTCAACGTTCCAAGTCTCAGTCTGTCTCTTCTCTCCCTCCAGCTCTGCCTGTTTTTGGTGCCTTTTTTCTTACCTTGCCTTTTGGTCTCTTGTGTTTCAGTTTTTCAGCATTGATGTGCTCTATTCTTGTTTCTCCTCCTTTTTTCTGCTTTTATTTTTTCTTTATTCCTGTTCATTGTACTTGCATGTGTGCGTGCTTAGTTATGTCTGACTCTTTGCAACCCCATGGACTGTAGCTTGCCAGGCTTCTCTGTCTATGGGATTTTCCAGGCATGAAAACTGGAGTGGGTTGCCATTTTCTACTCCAGGGCATATTCTTGACCCAAGGATCAAACCTGTGTCCTTTGAGTCTCATATATTGGCAGGTGGCTTGTTTACCTCTACACCACCTGGAAAGCCCACTGTACTGCATAAAATCACAAAATAGGAAATTGAATTGTAATGGTACCTGGTGTTTAGTAGATGAGACAATAGGAAGCTGGAAGGTTACTGAAGAAATAAAACGAGAGTTTCAGTTTTTGAAGTAATAGTGTCAACAGCATAAGGCCATCTTGTCAGATAAAAGAATTATCTAGTTTTTCCTCTTGCTGGGGAATTGTGAGACGAACCATTTTCAGCAGGTGAAATATATCTTAATAGGTGTTCTTTTTTCCTAGCTTAAAATAGGATATTTTAATTCATAGGAAAAATTATTTTTGTATTGTAGAAAATGAAGATTTATTGCTATTTTTATAAAGAGAGCAGGCACTATTTTATATGTCTTCTGTTACAAAAAGAACAAGTTTTTAGATAGGGGATATGGTTATCTTGCATATCAGGATCAGTTTAATTACTATTATCTTGGAATTTTCACCAGATATATCTGGAAGCTACTTAATTACTGTAGCATTTCTTACCTGTCTTTCCTCCTGCATAGTTTTTCTCACCATAGATAATTTTCTAAACTCTTTCAGGGCAAATACATATCTGGTTCATCTTTGTGTATCCTGAAGCTTCTAACATTTTAATTTCTTAGTAAATACCAGTGAACAAAGAAATACCAACCTAGCCCAGTCTCTGGCCATTGTTCTGGTTTATTACCTGTTTATAGAATCATTTAGGCTTCTTGCCTCTGGGTAATAGTGCTTCTGAGGTTCCCAGAGCACTAAAATTCTGTCTTAATTTAGCCTTTTATTAACTCAGTTCCAAAAAATTTTCTTCAGTGTACAATGTAAATAGGACAAAGATGAAAATACCAGATTTATCCTTTTTTTTCATGAAATACTTGACATCAAATGGACATCATATTCACTTTTTTCCCCTCACAATAACCGAACAGAAATTTACATAAAGTTTTCGATGGAGTTCCATTTTTAAAATCATGTCAGCCAAAACGTATTTAGCAAAATGGTATGTTCTGCTATATTTGTGGTACTTGAGTGCACCCTATTTTTCAAGATTTTTTTTTCCCCTAAAACATAGATGCAGGCAGTTCTCTTTTGCCTTAAAGTGTTTTACAAGTAAGTTATCTCTTATCTCTCATCTTTTCCTAGCTATGTTCCACTTTTCCTTCTGGACTATTTTAATTTACTTCAAGTCACTTTGCAGGGTATTCCATCTATAAGTTACACCTAACTTGGAGCAAGTGATATCATTTGTTTGTTTAGGGTTAGCATTTATATAAAGAGAAATGAATTATATTGCCAAGTAATAAAAAGTACCTACCACAAATAAACAGAGAGGCTCACTATTTCCCTCTTTCTTTGGTCCTCTGGCACCAATCGTTAATGTAGGGCATGAAGTATCAGTGCTGGAGAGATGCCAAGTCACCGGGCAGAGTGAGTGCCTTTGGGTATTTTCTTTATGAGAATGTCACCCTACTTGTGCTAGTGCTGAACAGACAAAAGCAGAGGAAAACCTTTAGCCAGAGGAATCTTGTTTCTTCCAACAGAACACAGGCATCAAGATTACTCTAGGCAATATGACATTATCCGCATTCACCAAATACATTGAAAAGAATGAATGGAGTACATTTTTGTATTTTAAAGTAGGTTTATACAAAGGTGCAGTGAATCCATCTGTTTTCCAACTGTATTTCGAAGTGAGATTTTTAAAAGTATAATTTCTTAATTCATTCATATTAAAGTTCTCACAAAATTTCAACACTGATTTCTGATCTTTGGGAAAGCTGTTGAAATACCTCTTGGTCTTAAGAAACTGAACTGCTTTTGACTCTGTGCTTTTATTATTCACAGCACTGAGGTGGTAATTTAATATCTTTACTCCTCAAATCAAATTTTTTTTTCCTATCATTTGCCTGTGTCTTGGCTTATCAAGCTTGATTACATTTGCCTTTTCTTACTTTGAGCAATATGGTCTGAAAGTGTGAAATGGAAAAAAAAATTGATCTTCCTAAGTATATAAAGCTATGTGCCAGTATTTTATATAAGTTTTGTTTTACATGATGGAAAATTGTAATTCTAGCTTAACATCTTTTTTCTTTTTTCCTGCCATGATTAGGAAATGGTGAAATGGATGATCAGCAACTGAATAAACAAAGATTTTAAAAATTCCTACTTAAAACAGAAAAAAAAAATTAATAAGGCATCTAAATGGCTCTTTCAGCATGATAATCAGTATAAATTGAACATAGAATGAATCCTTCTGGAAAATTAATTGAACTTTATTTTGGTTTGCATGTTTGTCATACAGTTGTACAGAGAAGGCAATGGCACCCCACTCCAGTACTCTTGCCTGGAAAAGCCCATGGTGGAGGAGCCTGGTAGGCTACAGTCCATGAGGTCACTAAGAGTCGGACATGACTGAGTGACTTCACTTTCACTTTTCCCTTTCATGCACTGGAGAAGGAAATGGCAACCCACTCCAGTATTCTTGCCTGGAGAATTCCAGGGACGGCGGAGCCTGGTGGGCTGCCGGCTATGGGGTCGCACAGAGTCGGACATGACTGAAGCGACTTAGCAGCAGCAGCAGCAACAGCATACAGTTGTAAATGTTATCAAAGAGCCAAGATTAAGTTTCACAGTGTTTTACCCATACCCTGTTGCCATTCAAAGTTGAACCTACCCCCTATATCTTTACAACTTTCAAATTTTGACAAGAATTACTTAGTTCACATCCTAGATTTATCCATTTCTATCTGCTTTTAGTGGATTGAATTGTTTCCCTAGAAAAGATATATTAAATCCTAACCCCAGTACCTGTAAATGTAAATAAGGTCTTTGCAGATGTAATCAAATTAGTCCAAAGACTGTTACTTTATAAGAGAAACTGAAAGATTTGGGTATAGACAAAAAGGAGAATGCTGTGTGGTACTTTCTTGTGGCAGTCCTAGGAGATGAATGCACTGCTCCTCCTCGAATGGAACTCAGGAAAACATTCCCAGGGATAGCCAGGGCATCTACCAGCATGGATTCTTTTTTAGAAATCTATAAGAAGTTTATCTGGTAATATACTGATTTAATTATTTTAAGATTTTTTTTCCTGCCCTTTAAGAGTTTTTTGGTACAATATTATCAGACAGATGCATTCTGGAAATATTAACTATATTCCTCTAGACTATTCTCTAATCCATGTAAAAATTGCAAACTTTGGTTCAGGTTTTAAGCCCACCCCTTCCTCGGGCAAGTTATTAAACTTTTCTGAGCCTCAATGTATATGTAACCTGCTCTTCCCTCCTCCATCCCTTCCCATAGCAACCTTTCAATAGCTGCTGTTGCCATCTTTTCCTCTCTTCTCCTTTTCTCTTATTATCATGAACTGAAGCAACAAAATTAAACTTTGAACTAATAACTATAAAAAGAGGAGCTAAATGCAATTGCATATATAATTCTTGATTTACAACTTATTTCTAACCATGGATACTAGTAGGTGTTTAATATTTTTCCAATTGCAAATTATAACCAATTGGTAGTTAATCAATTAATAGATCATTCAGCAATTTTTTTTTATAAGAAAAGAACTAGAATAGAATAGAAAATATACTGAGTTTGAATTGCACAGTTAGAATTCTGTTCATGAAACTTACATTTTGTTTGTGTGTGTCACAATGTATTATATTTACTTTAATATGGAACACAGTTAAAAACAAGTTTAGAAGTCAATAGCTAAAGAAAAACTTTACTTAACCTCATCTATAATTTCTTCCTCAGTATCCTCTTAACTCTTACTGGGATTAGATTACTGTAAGTAAGTTAAGCAATGAAATAACACTGATGGATCGGAATACCTTTCATTAGTTTTCTTTTGAGGATTGTCTTTTTTGTGGTGACTAGAAGTCTTGTAATTCTATCAGTTTCTCTAATGACCATGGCATCAAGGAGGGCACTTGCTCTGTTTCTGTTTTCCATTTCTTAGTTTGTGTCAGGCTTTACTTCTAAAAGTATGCTATTTATAAAATACTATTTCTAACTACAGAGATTCTTCATTTTCTGCTCTTAAGATTGAGAAATGCAGTATTCCTGCCTTATCAGTAAACAAGGATGTCAGTGATTTTCACCCTCCAAATGTGACTCCCTGAGCCCTAAGGGCACCCGTGAAGGAGAACAATACCTGTGATGAGGCAGCCAGCAGGCTGCAGCCACTCCCTATGGTGAGCACTGAGGAACACAGGATGTGACCAACACAAGATGCTGGCCCCGGACAGCTGAGATACATGTGAAAGGAATATATGAAGGCATAATTTCCGTGAGCCTAGGCTCCTGCATCTTCCCATACATAGAAAAGTGCTAAATTCCTTAACGTGGGATATCTGGTTTTCTTTAATTCACAAAACACTGTTGATACTCAGACTACTTGCCCTTTGTTACAAACTTCTATATAACTTGACTCCCTTCCCCTGCCTCCTCAGAACAGTTCTCTCAGAGTCACTTGAGGTGCTGTCTCCCAGGCTTAAAATCGTAAAAATTCCACTGAATAAAACAACTCTCAACTTTTAGTTTGTGACTGTTTTTAAGTTGATATGATAATTGCTGATGTTAATTAAGTTATCATAATACTCACTTTTACTACCTCCTTTGTGACTCTTATCTGAGAGATGATATCAGTTTACATGATAAATTCCAAAATTTACAGTAGGTGTTACCAAACTAACAATCTTGCTTTTACATGGAGACTGAATCCCTCCCACCACAGCCCATTAAAACTTACTAGAAAAGACTTGGTAAGTCACTTAAATTTTCTAAACCTAAATGTTCCCACCTATATACAAAATTGGGCTGCTGATAGTATCTTCCTCATAGGAGTTCATTAGTTTATACGTCTGCTAGGGCTTAGCATTTACTAAATGCTGGTAATGGTGTATTGGTGATGTTGCTAACTACCAGACCTGGCATCAGAAATGATGACCCTTGTCTACCTAGAGTCAGCGCTGCTCTCATTTGAGACTAATGCATGAATTTTGTTAATACTGCTCCGCAACTAAATGAAGAGAGCTAGAACACCTAGCTGGTCATGTTCTGTTTCTGGTACTATATTTTAAGAGAGACTTTAATAACTTGGATCATCTCTGTAATAGAGTGACCTGAATAGCTTTAAGGACATAGACTTCTTCAGTGTGAAGCAAAGAAAACATAAGGACATGATAGCATGATCAGCTTTGCAGGGCTGCCCTGTAGTACATATATTAAATTCATTCCTTTTTTGCTTTCTAAAATAAAACTGATAAAAACTAGAAAGAAGGGAATTCTCAGTTGAACATGAGTATAAAAAACTTTTTATTCCTAAAGCTCGGCAAAAATGTAATAGGCTGCTATATAAGGGACTGATATAGGGAGGATGGTAACATCTGTCAATCATATCATTGGGAGATTTGGGGGCTGGGTGAGGAGATGATGGAGTGAGCAGTGAAGTCATCTTTCATCCTGAGACTGGAGGTTGTTCATGGCACTTTTCCAGTCTGGGCACCTCTAGTCTGTACTAAAAGTGAAGGTAGTAGAGTCAGAGATACTATAAACTTCGTGAAAAATAGAATGACAGGTTTTTGTAAGAGGGAGACAGGAAGAATATGGGGCTCTCTTTTCTGAATTTTTTTTTATTGTATATAATAACTACATGTTACTTTAGTGATAAAACTTATTAAGGTAAAATAATATAAAATTATGTACTTTAAAATATTTTAAAGAATAATGTGACATTATGATGAGTTTGGAATTTCAAATCAAGGAGATATTTAGGAGAGGTTTAATATAAAAACTCCTTTCTGACACCAGATTATTTAAAGATCATAGGATTGGCTTTTCCCACTATAGCAAAAATCTTTATTGATAAGCCCACTGCCACTGTAAAAGGCACCCAGAGGTGTTTAACAGTGCTCACTTTGGATCAGGGGAAAGATGCAATCGGTTTGCAAATTTGATAATAATTTTATTTAATATCTCCGTTGGTGGGACCAATAATTCATCAGAGTAGGTTAGCATAACTTTTTTACTATCAGAGTAGCTGTGGATGATATATTGAAATGCTAGAATATACATAATACATATAATTCATAATACACATGAAAATATCTTATGTCTTAAAAAGTACTTGACAAATATATAATCAGAGGTTTATGATGTCTTCATAAATTGAAGATTTGTAACTTTAGTTCCAACATCTGGGGTTACTGATCTCATAAAGCTTCTAGTATTTTATACTTTCTGACTTCAGTGAAGCTAAAACTTGACTTATTTTTTCCAGAATGAGATGAGAGTTTATGTTGAGCCACACACATATTGTTACCCACCAGGAGTATTCACACTGAAAAACAGTTGGCCTGAGTACTACAGACTAGTACTGTAGTGCTAGTGGGGCAGAGTTTACTCTTATCAATAAAGCAAACATCACTCTGTCACTACACTTATTTAGTATCATTTTGTTTAAAGGCTATGTGGCCCTTCTCTGTTATCCATACCAGAGTGAAATGAAACAGACACCTTCACCATGGTGAGTCGGCGTCCTCTTCATGATTAGGAGCTCACTTCAGAGTGTTGCGGAAGTCTTTCCGGGCATACCCAGAAATACTTATGATATCATGGGAAGGTAGATGTGTTTTTACCCATTTTATTTTATATTTGGAATATTCCCCTCATTTTCAGGTAAAAACTTCCAACAAAGTTTTCAAACAAAAGATATTTAAGGATTGAAAAGTAACTAACTTAATAGTCTTTGTATCACAGTTCCCCAAAACCTTTGTGAGAAATTTAATAGCAAAACTGTTTCTGAAATTTTATGCTAATGCTTATATTTTATATTTATTATGTCTATGTCTATTAATGTTTACCTCCTCTTAAATTTTAAGTACATCTTCAATGTTGAACTTTAATTTATTGACATAATTCACCTTTATAGTAATATAGATTAGACTTGTATTAGACAATCTTCATAGAATTTTCTCCTTAAGAGTGCTCAGTTGTAGAATGAGTGTCCAATTCATGTGGGTCAGTATTTCTACCTACAATGCTCTTTCTTACTTTAAGTTATTTTGAGTTCAAGGTCTCAACTGGAAACATATAAGAGAGTAATTTTTTTTTTTTTATATTATCTGAGGAAAGTGATATCTATGAGATCCAGTTAGAACTGTGTATGATATGGTAGAAAACATAATCCATTGAATTGAGACCACTGTTATTTCCTGGTGTTCCTAAATCTGTTTTTATACTTATTAAACTCTATGTAACATATCTGTGAAATTTCTGAGACATACAACTTACAGTGGAAATAGAACTATATTGGTCTTAAATTCAAACACATAAACCCTAATTTTACATTACATGGGTTTTTGTGTACAAAACTGTCTTTCATTTATTTGCTCTTTAGGGAAACAGTGGAGATCTGGAGTAACATTTTGACCCTTTGTTAATTTCAGAGAAGGTGTATTTTTTTTATATCTGAAAATAGGATACCTTGCATCTAATGGAGTATACTTACTCTGAACATGAATACTGTGTGCCTGACTGTGTGCTTGTGTCTTGAGAGAGACACTGTGTGTATATGTATGGTTACAGATTAGAGAGACCTGAGTACTACAGAGAGTTGCTGTATCTCTGTTTCCTTTTCTATTTCCCACATCTTCTCAATATTCCCAACTATGGAGGACTAAGAAAGGCATTGAATGAAAAACTATTTCTTTGTTATAGAGGGAGACAGGAGTGAAACATGGAAAACTAACATTTGTAACTTTATAAATTAGTTCCGATGTTTTAAATTTGGCCAAAGCTTTTTCCCTGGAATATTAGTTTCTACCATGTTTGGCACCAAATAAGGTTTGATTTTTTTTTTAACCCATATCTTCATCTATCTTTTTGAAGCTAGCTCCAGCTTTTTTTCCTCTTAGAACTTTCTCCCAGCTACTCAGCATGCTGTTGCTATTCAAAATCCTCAGCCTGTTGTGATCTTTACACTGTCCCTAGCCTGTTCCCACCATTCTTCTGGTCTTTAATTGAGAGATTGTGTAAAGATAGTTTTAGTTGTTAGAACCCTTTCTTGCCTTCTTTATAATAATCCATACCCCAACGTATGTGTAAGCTGTCCCCATGCCTATCATATTTTTATTAACCTATATTGCAACTACCAGATTCATTTGTTGGTATCTACCTATAGGCTGTAAGTTTTATAATGTTGGGGAATTTGTCTGTCATAGGCAATATTGCATCTCTAGTAGCTAATACCATGTCTGGCATATCACAGATCCTCAATAAATGAAGAGTACATGGGTAAGATTCATATATGAATGAAAACATGGGCCACACCTTCTCTGTTTAGAAAGTTTGCTATTGTTATAGTAGCAAAGGAGTTCTGCCATACAAATGATGCATTAAAAAAAAAATCAAAGTGGAGTGGTATCTGTAGAATGAGAAAATGGTTCAGCATGGTGACTTTGATATATTTGCAAGCACAATTAGTACTCATTAAATTTCTGAGATACTTCTCCACATGTAAAATCTGCATGCCAATTTAATTCCATAGAAGCTCACTAATCTATGCAAATGTTCACTTGTTTTAATGAATCACTTTATTTCTTCCACTGGGACATAACAGAAGATCCACTTCATAAATGGACATCTGAAGATTTTAATCTCATGGTTAAAATTGATAGTGTCAAGTTTTTGCTTAATATTTTTTGCTGCCCCATTTATCAACAAACAATCCATGTTACCTAATCTATGTTAAGTCGTTTTTAATCCCCTAGAACAAATTCATTCATTAGAACTCCTCAGAACCAATTCATAAATTCCAATTCATGTGTTAGAACTCCTCAGAACCAGAGATTTGTAATACGCTACAAGTTGCCCAGCAAAGCTAAACTAAACTCTGTCAGAGTCCATTTACTTATAACCCCTAAGCTACTGATGTTTATGGCATCAATATACATGAAGATGGGCATGTTGGGAGAAAGTTGAAAAGATTTCCCCCTTAAGCTTTATTCTATATGTACCTCCTTTCAAGGTCAGAGTTATTATGTTCAGTTCAGTTCAGTCACTCAGTCGTGTCCGACTCTTTGAGACCCCATGAACCATAGCACGCCAAGCCTCCCTGTCCATCACCAACTGCCAGAGTTTACCCAAACCCATGTCCATTGAGTCAGTGATGCCATCCAGCCATCTCATCCTCTGTCATCCCCTTCTCCTCCTGCCCTCAATCTTTCCCAGAATCAGGATCTTTTCAAATGAGTCAGCTCTTCGCATCAGGTGGCCAAAGTATTGGAGCCTCAGCTTCAACATCAGTCCTCCCAATGAACCCCCAGGACTGATCTCCTTTAGGATGGACTGGTTGGATCTCCTTGCAGTCCAAGGGACTCTCAAGAGTCTTCTCCAACACCACAGTTCAAAAGCATCAATTCATGGTGCTCAGCCTTCTTTATAGTCCAACTCTCACATCCATACATGACTACTGGAAAAACCATAGCCTTGACTAGACAGACCTTTGTTGACAAAGTAATGTCTCTGCTTTTTAATATGCTGTCTAGGTTTGTCATAACTTTCCTTCCAAAGAGTAAGTGTCTTTTAATTTCATGGCTGCAATCACAATCTGCAGTGATTTTGGAGCCCAAAAAATAAAATCAGCCACTGTGTCCACTGTTTCCTCTTCTATTTGCCGTGATGTGATGGGACCGGATGCCATGATCTTAGTTTTCTGAATGTTGAGCTTTAAGGCAACTATTTCACTCTCCTCTTTCACTTTCATCAAGTGACTCTTTAGTTCTTCTTCACTTTCTGTCCTAAGGGTGGTGTCATCTGAGTTATCGTGTATGACAAACCTAAGCTAGAGTCAGAAAGCAGATGAAACAGGTAATTGACTATTCTGCACTTTTCTGTAATGGGATAGAAAAAGAGGACTATACATAGGATCGTGAAATGGATGCATGGAAATAATTATAGAAAAGTGTTTTATAATTCCCTAAAGTACCTTTCAGGCTTTGCAGGTCACTCCGTGGTAAATATTCCGCCTGCCAAGCAGTAGATGTGAGTTTGATCCCAGGGTCAGGAAGATCCCTTGGAGAAAGAAGTGACAACGCCCTCTAGTATTGTCTGGGAAATCCCATGGACAGGGGAGCCTGGCCGGCTGCAGTTCATGGGGTCACAAAAGAGTAGGACATGACTTAGCAACACCTAAGCAACAACAAACGTAACAGAAGTATCTTTCAGCCAGTGTGTACTTGGTGAATATGCTGACTTAAAAGTTTAATTGATAAGAATATGTACAGATCTTTGCCTTTTTGTTTGTGTATGTGTGGTTGATAAACCAATGCTCAGTCTATCTTTGGCAAGCAGTAACACACTTGGCAAATTGGAACCCTTTACACAAACTGGTCATGCAAAACTGAGAATGGAATATGAAAATGAATATGTTTATGGAGATAGATGATAAGCACAATTAATGAATCTGGTATACTATTGATATATAGTCCCTCCTCAAAATACCACCTTTTAGTTATTTTTGTGGGTTATGGCATGCCAGAAAAGTGAGTGTTACTGTTTCACATGATATTGTGTCTTTTGTTTATTTTTTTCTGGTCTCTATTGTTATTATCTTGGGAAAGAAAACTACTTCTCTGAGACTGATTTATAAAATGGGAGTGTTAACACTGAGCCCACAAGTATTTCACGAAAATTGAATTAATGTAAATATGTGTGTGTGTGTGAGAGAGACAGAGACAGAGGAACGTAAATATGGAGACACAGCAGGAGAGTGAGCCTGTACATCCGCCAGTATGCATGACACATAGAAAGATGGTAAATGTTTATTTTCCCCACCCCGCTTCTCCTTTAGATCCAGAGTGGATTTATTATGACCGTGGCACATTTTTAGTCTGGTACATATTCACCGTTCAGTAAGTGGTGTTCCTTTCTAGTTTTTATCTTGCTACTCAAGGAACTATGGATGTATACCTGTTCAAATGCAATAATGTTATTAATATGTCCATTAGTTGCTATACAGTATATCTGCCAGGAAAATCTCTCAAGCATCACATTGTGATTTCAGGCCTGAGCCTGGACTGAGAGGCACATAATCTGTTGTTTGAAAAACCTAACTTCCCTTACCCTGACACAGTTGTTTTTGATGTAACTGAGTTTTTCAATGCAACCTATTAAATCTCTATGAATGCGTGTATATAAGGATTTTGACAGAAGAAAGAAATAGATGATTTTTGTCCTATTTTTAATCTTTTTTCTATTGAGTAAAGTAAAGTGAAAGTTGCTCAGTCGTGTCCAACTCTGTGACACCATGGACTATAGAGTCCATGGAATTCTCCAGGCCAGAATACTGGAGTGGGTAGCCTTTCCTTTCTCCAGAGGATTTTCCCAACCCAGGGCCTGACCCCAGGTCTCCCGCATTGCAGGTGGATTCTTTTCTCTATTGAAGGGTTCTTATTTTGATACTCAAGGGTATGGATTGGTTAGTTAGAATCACATAATCATATAAATTAACACATATTATATATAAATATGTTTTCTAAACTCATAAAATAAGGAATTTAATATGAAAATCATATCAATATATGAATGTTGGTTTGTTCAGCAGCTACCTAAGAAACAGGGATGAGAATTCCAGAAACCTTAAAAAGTTATTTCTAGACATGATTTTTGGTTCTTTTCTTCAACATGTGACTCCTCTCTGTAATCATTATTAAAGGGATGTTTACCAGAAATATCTGTCTTTAATCCCAGTTTTGATACTGAACTTCAGTGTTATATAGTATTCTTTTGAAGAACTCTTTTGGTGTCTTTGAACATCAGTTAGTTCAGTCACTCAGTCATGTCTGACTCTTGCGATCCCATGGACTGCAGCATGCCAGGCTTTCCTGTCCATCACCAACTCCTGGAACTTGCTCAAACTCACGTCTATCGATTCAGTGATACCATTCAAACACCTCATCCTCTGTCATCCCCTTCTCCTCCCACCTACAATCTTTCCCAGCATCAGGGTCTTTTCAGTGAGTCAGTTCTTCACATCAGGTGGCCAAAGTATTGGAGTTTCAGCTTCAGTATCGGTCCTTCCAATGAATATTCAGCACTGATTTCCTTTAGGATGGACTGTTTGGATCTCCTTGCAGTCAAGGGGACTCTCAAGTCTTCTCCGACACCACAGTTCAAAAGCATCAGTTCTTTGGTGCTCAGCTTACTTTATGGTCCAACTCTTACATCCATACATGACTACTAGAAAAACCATAATTTTGACTATATGGACATTTGTTAAGTAATGTCTCTGCTTTTTAATATGCTGTCTAGGTTGGTCGTAGCTTTTCTTCCAAGGAGCAAATGTCTTTTAATTTCATGGCTGCAGTCACCATATGCAGTGATTTTGGAGCCCAAGAAAATAAAGTCTGTCACTGTTTCTCTTGTTTCCCAGTCTATTTGCCATGAAGTGATGGGATCAGTTGCCATGATCTTCATTTTTTGACTGTTCAGTTTTAAGCCAGACTTTTCACTCTCCTCTTTCACTTTCATCAAGAGGCTCTTTAGTTCTTTGCTTTCTGCTGTAAGGATGGTATCATCTGCATATCTGAGTTATTGGTATTTCTCCCGGCAATCTCAATTCCAGCTTGTGCTTCATCCAGCCCAGCATTTTGCATGATGTACTCTGCATATAAGGTAAATAAGCCTGGTGACAATATACAACCTTGACACACTCCTTTTCCAGTCCATTGTTCCATGTCCGGTTCTAACCATTGCTTCTTGACCTGCAGGTAAGGTAAGCTCTTTGATCATATTCCTGTAATAATGACACCTCTGATGGTTTAAGAACTATTTGTCTTTATCAACCTTGAATCTGTTACCACAGATGACAGGGATGTTATTTTATTACTGTCTGATTCTCTCTATTCTAGGATTAGGAGGGTCAATTTATGTCCAAGGTTTACTCCATTGTTTGTTCCAGAGGCTGGTAAACATTGTAAATGAGTATCACAGTTGAATGTTGAATCAACACCTTCAGACACTGAACCATATGTTTTAGTGAGAAGTGGGATTTTTCTTAAAATGGTCACAGAATTCCATTAGTTTCTTGAAGATATGTCAGAATTAGAAAAGTTATACACACTAAGCACTATGAAAACTTCAACTGCCATAACAATTCATCCTTCTGAAAGACCTGCTGAGGTCAGCCAGAATTCATTTTTTTATGCTTTGTTATTCTGGACCACATTACACTAATATTGAAGTTGTATGTGATAAATTTGTTCTTAAGTCATTACTTACTTAAATACCTCACTGAACTTTTAAGAGAAAGCTATATCAATGTATCTTTGATTTACCCAATCCCTTATTTGATATTGACCATGTAGCCTTTTTCGAAGATAATTTAAGCATTCTCTGATGTATGTGTAACTGAACTAGAATAAGTAAATTCATGTCTATATGGGTTTGTCTATTTTCAGTAGGAAGAAAAAGGAAATGTGTCCTTTTCATGTGTTCCAAATTTCATGTGTCTTCTCACTTGAGAATGCTGAATGCTTCCTAGTCAATTCAAGAGGACCTTTGCTATATCATTAATGGAATGTTTAGGCCAGATTTTGGTAATAATCTTTATTTTAATAGAATATTATTCTTTAAAGTTTGTATTTTAATACTTACTGGAATTTAAAGTATTTTAATACTTTAATATTTTAATTGGAATTAAAATTTGTGCTCTAATTTTGGATACTTTAATGGATATATGGACCATGGCAATAAAAATTAACTCAGATTGTTCCATTATATTTCTGTGGATAAACAGTGTTTTATTTTTCCCTTGCCTCAGAGAAATAATATAAATCAAGTTCGTGGTCATTCTTAACAATAGATAAAGTTCTCACTTTTCAAATTAACACAGAGAAGTGGTCACTATTGTATCGAAATTAGAATCAGATTATTTGTTTTTCCAGACCTCCATGATACTGATTATAGCATTTTGATTCTAGGCTGTTTTTGATTTTGATTCATGGCTATTTCTTTCCAGTATAATACTGCCATGCTCCTAAGAAACAGCCTAATTTGCAATTCATCAGTCAGGGTAAAATAATATTATAATGATTAGAGACTGCAAAACTAAGGGTGAAAATACTAACATTTAAAGAGAAAATCATTTTAGTATTTCTGTTTAGATTTATTCTCAAATGACCTTTTGGGGTGTTTGATATTATAAATTGCCTGTGATAACCATATTCTTTGAAAAAAAAACTTTTTCCTTTTTTGTTAGAATTTGTTTTGGCAATTTAGAGAGATATAGAAAGACAGAGAATGAATCAAAGAACATGTAGCCACAATATAATTACTATTAATAATTCCCCATCCCCTAGAAAGTCAGCATTGTGGTGAACCTAAAGATGTTCTTGATAGTTACATATACAATGAGAATTATTTTCAGCTACTTGTGATAGCTGTGAGAACATTTCTTTTAGGATATATATAATTTTAGTTGTTTTGTTTGCTTTATTGGTTAATCACCTATCACTTCTAATTTTTCATGTAAAAGGCTAATCTTTGAAATTGCTATTCATAGCTGTTGTAAGATTTTATAACAGTGGATAGAGTAAGTTGGTCTTTCTCATAAAATACATAAACATTTGGCAGTGGTAGATTTACCTTCTTGAATTTAACTTCCTCATATTTCTTGGGCAATCAATCTACATTGAGAATAGGGGAAAGGTAATAGTTATCTATGTTTCTGTGCTTTGAAATAATTTATGGTAAGTAGACAGGCATCTTGATGTTAACTAGTCTGAGGATGGTGTTAGGCTAGTGTGTGTGTATTAAGAGCAATAATAGAATTAAGTTCCTATATCAACATGTGATAAATAAAACCAAATGAAAAAAATTAATTTTCTGAATATAACCATTCTGTGAGGGTGTGGAGTGAAGCTGGGTCTCCACTAGGTAACAGTTAACGTGTATTTTTGAAAGCAGTGATACATTACCATAATGCAGTCCAGTCGAATAGAAGCCCCTTAACGGTGGTGAATTTGTCCTGTTCACTTCCATTTTTTCCAGTGACTAATAGCCATACAATACATATATATTGAATATAAACAAAAGAAAATATATTTAAATGAATAAACTAAGGAATTATAATTTTGAAATTATGCTTACTATTATGTGATTTTGCTTAATTCTTTATTCTAATTAGAATAAAATTTAACTACTGTGATAAGTATTAAAGGACTGATATATGTATCATAAATCTATTTCATTTCTTGCTAAGCAAAATTGTCACATATGACTGGTCATATGTCACATATTGTTACATGGCTTTGCTGACAGTTACACATTTTACACTACATTGTTAGTATGCAGTTCTGTATTCAACTAGGCATTCTTGTTTTCCAAAAGTTGGGATTTATTTTGTAGTGTAATTTATAAATTATTTTTTTTTCTAAAAAATGTTTTTCTTTATGACAAGTGAGGGGGCCATTTGGCATCCATAGAGATATAAACTTTGGAGTTTTATGTATTATAGGCAAAGTTTTCATTTGTATTCATATGGTATCACCAAATTGTAAGTTACATGTGTTGAGTACTCTGTGCAGTGCTTATTTAAATTTATGTGAATTTTAGGGGGTAACATAGGGAGTATGAAATGCCATTCTGTTGAAGCAAATGTCTTTTTTTTTCCCCTCACTGGAAATTTAGATTAAAATTTGAGCAAGTAAATAGGATCATGATTTGCTTTGAGAATCTGTATTTATTCAGCTGTAACAGAAATACTTCATTTTTGTGCTCACTGTAAGGTATCTATTCAGAGTACGTATTTACTGCAATTTCTCTAAGTAAAATGTAGCTTGAAATGGATTCTCAGCTTCACCATATGTTTGTTATAGTTCTTCATGCAGATAGACATATACAAGGTACCTAAGCAAGTTCTTGCTGACCTATACAATACCTGCATCCTATTAGGTCATATTTCAGCTCCTATATTTTTGATAAATAGCGTGGCGCTTTAAAAAATATCTGTCCATGGTGCTGAAACCTTTTGTGATGTATGAGCATGTCTTGCTGATAAATTCTAATGTCAGCCTCTCTGTGATAGTGATTCATCAGGTTGTAAAATTTGTGTTTGGGAAACACACTGAATTAGCAAGTTTCATATTTTGTTTGTGGTAAAATTAACACATTTTGTCCTTTTGTATTAAAGAGTTCATAACAATTTCTTTCAAGCATTGCATTAACAGCTTGGATTTAATTAGATACTGTTAGTGCTATCACAAAAGCAAATGTCTAGTATTAACAAATAAATTGATATGACTTCAGTGCTAGAAATGTTTACAGGCCAGTGACATGTTGGTGATAGGAAGGAAGATTCTATAAGAACAGTTAAGCAATTGATTATGAACAGTTAAAGTAGCAATTAACAAGGAAGCCTTGTAGAGATAAGAAATTTGTGTGTAGAAAGTAAGGCTTACTACTGTTGGTGGTTTGTTTTTTTTTATAGTTTCAGGATGTTTTATTTCTACATAGATACATTTTTGGGGGTAGAACTATGGATTTTTATTTGTAAATATAACTAAAGCCTTAAAAAATCTTGGTAGTTTTTTCCAGGTAAAATTCTTATATTTTTTGTATAAGATTCTAAATTAAAAATATTAGTATTTCAATGATTCTTGATTTTTTAAGCTGCATTCCTTAGGTGCCTTAAATATAGTCATAGAGAACTTCACCTTTTTTTCTTTTATTCTAAATTAGTCTCAGAATCTTTTCCTTTCATTAGTAAAACAGTCCTCTTAAATTTCTGTTTAACTCTGGAACTTCTTCTACTATCAGTTCTGTATATCTTAAGATAAAATTTTAAAATTCTAGTCTCAGAAAATTATAGTCTCCTAAAATTCTAAAATCTATTGTTATCCTGGGATAAAGAACCATCTACTTTGATCATAACTATCTTTAAGTCCATATCAACTGGGTAAGTTGCTACACAATTATATAAACCTCCTTCTTTGGTGGCCATATAGAATATATTGTTTTCTTGCTGTATTTGCAATATAGAAGATTATTAGATTATTTGCTTGTTATTGCAATGAAGCTCATTAACTGGTTACAATCACAACAAGATTTGAAAATTACACCTAGGGAAGTCCTACTGAGATTTGGTGATATTTTCTACAAATCAAGCAGCCTAATATTGAGTTACTGCCAATTATTAAAATAAGACTTTAAGTTCCTTAAATATTGGGTTTATATTACGTGAACCTAATAATTAAATCCACTCCAAAAGTTTCTTGCTAAGAAAATCTTTAAGTGAATACATAATTTCATAGAGGATTTGTTCTTGTCAATAAGGGGTTAAGTACAATATTATTATTGCTGTTCAGTATTGATAAAGTGCCTTCTAAGATCCATTTTTGTGCATTATAAATATGTAGTTACATCACCCAGTAAAAGTGTCTTACTCTTAGCTTTCCAAATTTCATTATAGAAAAACACTTTTGAAAACACTGTCATTTAAATATCTGGTCAGATGATATTTCCCAGAAATTATTCTTTATTTAGAAACAAAAACAAGACAAAAGCAACTGATTTTAATCCAAAATGTATTTTTCCTTATAAAAGAGGTCCACATACTCACTGTGTCTACTCTACAGAATTTGTCCATTTTATTACACCACGTGTCAATTCAAGTTTATCGGGTCACTGCAAAAACTCGTGGCTAATATGTGTAATACAACACAGGAGGAGGTATTGCTCAGTTCCACTACTCTTATATACTTAAAAAAAATACAGAAATGTTTTTGTCCACTTTAACTGTAGTCCATACAGAAACGTTACATGAAAGTTCTAGAAAATGGATTTATTTTATTTGGTTGCCACAGTACCCTTTGAAGCCAGTTAATTAAAATGCTGAACTTGTACATATGTCCATTGGTCAGGAGCAGCACTGATGAAGCTTAAACTTCTTTCTACAACGTAATATTTCTCTGCCTTTTTTTTTTTAAAGTACAACCACAGTTTTGAGTTTTTCTTTGAAGTAGATTTAGTTGGTTGTTTTTAGGACATGTTAGTTGGCACACCTATAACAGTTGCTTTTACTTCCAGTGCTGTACCTTTTTCTTTGCCTGTTTCCCAGAGGTTGATCAGAGGAGGATAAAGCTCACTGAATTCAAAGGTTGGTTTCTGTAAGTAATTCCTTACATAGTTATGTCCATCATCACAGTTGACTTCTTGAGAGAGGAAGCTGAAAAGACATATCACAGCAATAATCCCCAGAGAGCCTCCAAGGCAAGCCATAAATGTTGTGGTGTTATTCTTTTCATACTCTTTTTGAACAGGGTCCAAACCTTTTGTGGTGACATTTACACATTGTTTTCTGCTTTTTTGATAGATGGTGGGGATATCAATACAAATTTTATACTCAGTTGCTGGGTTCAGATGAGTAAGATTATACACTTTGACATCAGATGGTATTCGCGCACTTTGGGCAGCATGGGAATTCTCAGCCTTGACAAAGGCTGTCCACTTAATACTGGATTTGAGAATTTTAGAACTTGCTTTCCAAGCCACCAGAACTGAATTGGCCTGAACATCTTTTATTTTAATATTCAAGGACCCATTGTTATCCTGGGGAAGAGAGCCATTCACTTTGATCATAACAGACTTCAAGTCAGCACCTACCAGGTTAGTTGCTATGCAGGTATACAAACCCCCTTCTGCTGGGGTGATGCCAGTTATGTCAAGTGTGCCTTCAGAATGGACATAGAACTTATCTGTTAGAGTATTAGGCAAGAGTTTTTTACCAGAAGGTGTTATCCAGTAGATTTCAGGCTGCGGCTCTGCAGTAGCTCTACAGTGTAAGGAAACATAACTCCCAGCTTCTAAATCCAGGTTGGAAGGAAAACTCTCAGGAGCTATAAGAGGGAGACAAATTTCCATCATTTCCCTAAAATGCACCTGCCGCACATTCTGGCCTTGGAATTCGGGCGGGTCCACACAAAACAGTGACTCTGGCTCCATAAATCGAATGTTGGTTTTGTTCATATTAATCCAACGGATGACACAGTCACACCTGATCGGATTGCTGTGTATGCTGATTTCCTTGAGGTTTGGCAGAGACTCAACTGTACCCTGGTACAGGGCACTAAGGGCATTGCTGTTAAGCATAAGTGATTCCAGCTTGGGCAGCCGGAAAAATGCATTTGGGTGAATGTAAGACAACCTGGGGTTGTTAGTAGCTTCTATTTTTCTTAAATCTGGTAAGTTATCCACAGCAAGACTGTCGATGGAAATCAGCTCAGGCATATTGTTTATTCCCAACTCCTTTAAGTGTAGCATATTGCTAAAATCTCCCCTCCGTATTCTGTTAATGGGATTTTTATTTAGATCCAAAAATTTGAGGTTCACTGCTTTTTGAAGAGCAACATTGGGCACTTTAATAAGCCTGTTGTCATAAAAAGAGATGCTTTCTAAGTTTTCAAGTCCAACCAAGGCGTTATCTGGTATTTCTGTGAGGTTTATACCAGCTATAACCAGGCTGCGAAGATTGATAAGAGGCTTAAAGTTCATATCTTTGATTCTGATGATTGGATTTTCCCCAATCATCAGAATCTCCAGATTGGGAAGAGCCTCAAACCACTTACTGTTGATCATCTGCAATCTGTTTGAATTGAGATGAAGTCGAAGAAGATTATGTAGGCCAATAAAGGCTCCTGGTGAAATTGTAGAAAGCAAGTTGTGATTAATATAGAGTTCTTGTAAGTTGCTTAGTCCAGACAGACATTTTTCAGGCAGCTCAGTAAGTTTGTTTTCTTCTAGGTATACAGAAAGAAGCTGAGGCATCTTTTTTACATTAATGTTGGTGACTGAAGATAAATTGTTTTGAGATAAGTCCAGGCCAGTAAGGTTTACTGGAAAGTCTATGGAGTATTCAATTTTTGCAATATTGTTAGTCTGTAGTAGCAGAATCTGTGTGTCAGCAGGCAGTCTGGCTGGGAAACCTGAAAGACCTAAATCATTACAATCCACTGTAGATGCCTCCATATAAATGGATTGAGGTGTAAACCAGGGCCGGATTTCACATGTACATAACTGTGGGCAATCTGCTTTTTTATCTACAGCTTGTACTAGGGTAGTGATAGCTAGGCCAAGTAGCACATGAATTTGGAGTGGCAGGTCCTTCATCTTAGCTTTCTTCTTCAGAAATTTAATGGGCCCTTAAGGATTCCACGGTCACTGCTAGTAAGATCAGTAAGAGCTGATTGATAAAAAAAACAGTTGCTTTTGTCAAATGATGAATGCCAGAGAACAACAAAGATTTTCTTCATGGAAATAAGTGCCAGTGCCACAGTTGCATTGTCCAGAAATGCCATGCATATTGGAGAAAAGGCTTCTATCTCCTTTATGATAGAATATGGATATAACTTTTGAAGATGGAGTATGTATAGATGGTCACAGGAAATTAGGCAATTCATTTATTTAGGAGTATAATATTCACATCCCATGCTTGTTCAGTGGTTGCAGGAATAGCAGCATGATGCTAACTATAATAAAATAAAATATAAAAGAAAAAAGATAAATAATTAGTCCAAAGGAAAAAATACAATACCCATTAACTAATTATGATTCTTATATATAATAGCCTTACTTTACAGTTAATTCAATATGTTTTGATGACTTTATTCCCTGTTATGACTGCCCTTAATAGTAACTGGCCCAGACATTGGGCAGGCTGAGAAACCGTATTTTTAGAAGACTTAAGTTACATTAAACATAAAGAATTTTTCTCTGTTTTTCAAATGTTTGCTTGTTTTATTGTTTGTTATTACAAGCTATTATTTGTTGTTCTATTTGACAGTTACGATGTGGGGGGGAAGAAAACCTTTCAGTGATGGTTTTTTTATTTTCTCTTAGAGAGGAAAAATTAAAAGGTTACAAATAAATAATAAATAAATAATGCTGTTCAGTTAAAAATCAAATGAATTAGTCTGTGATTCCTCAGGTTTCCAGGAGAGGACATTTAGAAACAAAATTATAAAATGATGTAGAAATTGTGGTATTTAGCTGAATTTTCCATTTTCATTCATACTTCTTTCCAAAGTTTCCTTTGTATAAAGTGACTTGAATTTTGTAGTCTTTGGAAAAGATTGACTAACTTGCTGTAGATGCACTTGTATATTGTCATGCTTAGCCGAAATTCAGATTAATGTTAGACTGTTTCATTAGCCCCTGAAAATAACTTACATTCCATTAGTTACAACAATGAAGAAGTAACTTTATCACATCAGTAAAACAGACACTTAGCTATACCTTCTTTTAAACGGTTACTGATATCTTTGTTGTAATAATAAGCAACTGCAAAACCAAGTTGCAATTTTGATATGTGCTGTATTATAAAATACCCCACAACTTTCAGATGTTCACTCCACCTGTTAGACTGCTGGTGTGTTCTCCCTGCAAATGTACAGGACAGCTGGAGCACAGCTGCCCTGTTCATTTTGAGACTTGTGCCTACCAGGAGTAACTGCTGAATAATCAGTCTGTGAATACTGTTCTTTCATCTCTGCCCAGTATTGACATTCATAATGGCATTGCTGACTGACTCTAATATGGGTGTTTCAGTGACAGAGATAAATATATTTGGAGATATAGCTTCCACAGAGAGATAAAACTTTTTTATTTAATTAAAAAAAAATTCCTTGGTTTTAAAACTTGTGAAAAATTTACAGTTCGAAGTCACGTCTTATCCTCCTCTTATCCACTAAGACATTTGATAAAACTGGATCATGAAGTTCAGATAACTACTAAGTTATCCTGAATTAAGTATCTTTTTTTTTTTAATTACTTCACCTATTTAATGATCAGAATTCCTTTTTTTATAAAATACTCTTCAGATATTATTACTCTTAATCTGTTTTAAGTAGGCTGTAAGCCCCTTGAAAGAATTTAATACAACTGCTTCTTCCCTGAAGATGCCTTATAAATCTTTAGACTTGTATGACCTGAGGTCCCTCCTCTTTTTCTCCATGTTTCTTGGCGTCTTCTGCCATTCTCCTGCATGCAGCCTTTTCTCTGCCTATAGAACTATAGATGCCTCAACTTCTTCTCTCTGCCCGGATTGCCTGTTTCTTTGTTTTAATTTAATTCTTGCTGTTTTATCAATTTTCAGTTCAGTCATCACCTTTCTAGGAAGCCTTCCATATAACTCCTCCCCCCAAGTTGTACTTAGCTTCCTGCTAGTACAGAGTGGTTCCAGGGCCCCAGCACATATCTCTGTTAGAATTTTTAGTTGATTTTCTCCCTCATCAGACACTCACTTCCATGCAAGCCTGAGATCTGCCTGATTTTGCAACCCCAGCTCCTGGGCATGGTAATTAGAACACAATAGATGCTCAAGAAGTGTTTTCAGTGAATTGATAAATGAATTACATTAATGAATATATATATTCATCTTTTGATATACAATTGAAGCAGCTTGGTTTAATTTCCTAATTTCAAATCTAGCTGGTTTAATGCACATAAATCTACTATACAGAATATGTGTTACCTTTATTGATAAAATTCAAGGTTTAAATTTGAATGTAATACAAAAGAGCTAGATTTTAAAGAAAAGTCATTTAATATTATATCTTAGTTTATTCCTTAATTTATTCAGTCAAAATTTAATGAACACCTATTATGTGCCAGTTTGGGTTAATAGTTGGAGGATAAAAGGATGACTTAGATATGATTTCTTCCCTTCATAAGTTTTCAGTCTTTAAGGGTGACACAAGTAAATAGGGAGAGGTACCAGGATAGAATTTGAAATAGAAAGCTATTGCGTCTCTATTTTCAAAATGAAGAAAAAGCCTAGGTACAAAGTATAAAAGATATTTCAGTGTGTTGCCACAAATGTTAATAACTCAGTTGCGAACTGAGCAATCATAATTTCGGCCAGTTAATCAGTTAGATCCAGTTTCTCTAGCAAAGAGAAACCTATATTCTCCTTTATGTTAACTAGAGGATTAGAAATGTTCAAGGTCAAACATTCTTTTTGGGGGGATCTTAACCTAATGCCATTTTTTGTTTTAAAATTCTTGTGTTTTCTTAAATTTATATTTACCTTTAATTAGAAACTCTTTTCTGACCTCATTTCATCATTTTGGCATAGTCATATGCCAAAAACAACCAAATCTGAACTACATTTATTCTGAACTACATTTATTCTGAACTACATTTATTCTGTAAGCTTTTGAAAATAAGGAGAGTTCTAAAAGTAGTGAACACACTTGAGTTTTATTTTTCCAGGTCTGTAGGAAGAAATTGTCACTATGGGAAGTACAACAGAGGATATGTAAATTTTGCCTTTATTGTAATATTGATTTTTTTCTCATGTCTTTGGAAATGATTATGATACTTTCACTAATGGATTATTTGGCATGGATTGTTTGCAGGATAGTAAGGCAGTAATAACATCTTACATATTAGTGCTTTGCAGTTTTCAAAGACCTTTGATATCCATTGTTTATTTTATGTTAATAGTGACCTTGAAACAGATTGCAGAGGGATTTTAACCACTGTTTTTGTGTTTGCTTTTTTTGACAAGAGTATTGACAATCTATCTGCCTGGAATTGCACAGCTAATAATTGATGAGGTGGAATCGGAACCCAGGCTTTGTCTTTCAGCCTGCAGCTCTTTCTAGTAAGGCATGTTGCCTACACATGTAAACATGTGATGAAATCATATTGACAAAGGTAGTGCAGTGATTTATTTCTTAGGATGGGCTGGCATTACCTTTGTGTTCAGCTTTTAAAATTTAGAATATTAATATTATCAATCTACTAATAGTGAGCAGGGTGTGATTCACACTAGCCAGTCTCACAAGGGACAAGACCCAAATTCCAACACATTACAGTGAGAAATATGACTACCAAGAGTACAAACGTTAATACCTGAATCTACCAGTCAGTGCTTTTGCTTCATTTTAAAAATATACTTGGCAGTACAAATTATGAACCTGCAGTTTGTTTGTGAATATAGAGTCGGGGCAGGGAATTTAGGTTAGACTTCTTATTATTGTTATCAGAAATGATAGTCTGACATGCTTACTTTAGTAAAGAGCATATATCATCACAGGAAACTGAACCTCTTGAGCCTCATGGCCTTTAGCATGGCCTCAGCCCCCAAAAGCCTATTGTGGGAAACTTTTTCCAGATTTATTCTTGGTCACTTCTCATCTGTGTCATGATAATTATTTGTTTATACTTCTTTTTCCCCTTACTTGCATAAAATTATTAGACAATAGATTATTGCTAGACATTAGATTATTAGACTATTTCCTCCCTAGATATAAGATTATTAGATTGTTACTTTCTAAATTATGAGATCATTATTATTATTGTTAGAAACTGTTCCACTTCCTTTTGATTTGATTATATTAGTGTATTTGATTGGTTGATTAGTACCTTGGCCAGTATATAGGTCATTAAACAAATGTTTGCTACATGATAATTCACAGTTGTCTTTCTATAACTTGTGTTAGATGATAGCATATGGACTAGTGATTAAAATGACTTTTTGTCCTTAAGTAACTTACAACACCAAAACCAGTTGTTAAAATCCCTCTCTAATCTGTTTCAAGGTCATCGCCTTAAATGCAGGAGACCCCGGTTCAATTCTTGGGTTGGGAAGATCCCCTGGAGAAGGAAAAGGCTACCCACTCCAGTATTCTGGCCTGGAGAATTCCATGGACTCTATAGTCCATGAGGTTGCAAAGAGTTGAACATGACAGAGTGACTTTTACTTTCAACTTACAATTAGCAACATAGGAAAAAAAAATACAGAGGAAAAGATATGCCCCCAGATTTTTATAGAATTTTTTTCTAATTGTTTGACAGTTAGAAAGTAGAAATATCACAGTTATATTGCAAAGTTTCCATTGGGAAAACAGAAAATGGTTCACTTTACCAGCACCAGTTTAAAAACATAGTTGGTCTTTAGGTAAATCTTAGGTTTATCAGTGAGAAAATGGTGTTTGTTGGTAGCTATTTTGAGACTTGGGCTAGATAGCAATTATATTGGCGACATTGATTTTAGGAGGAGAGTTTGTCATTTGTTTTTTATATGCATTGGTGTAAAAATTTTTTGTTTTAATTAACAAACTAGTTATGTCATTAAAAAGTAAATGGACCAGCATCCCATCTTCACTTTTTGAGAATTTTAATGTATGTGCCCTAAATCCTCTTACTTTTATCCTTCTTCTCCCTCGTCTTCCCCTCTTCTGTTTTTCCTTTTTGAATATATTGGAGTAAAAAGAGAAACTCTCTGAAAAGTTTTTTCAAACTTAGAAAACTTGTATTATACAATTATTGATATACTTAATTTCCTACACTTCAGCAATTTGCTGGGATTTTAGTTTTTCTTCTAAGGAATAGGAAAATTATACTTGAAAATATCAATATTTCAAGTTAGGTTTAAAGATTTTAGGACTGTTGCTTGGGAAGATGATCTGGAACCTTGTATTGAGACTGGGATATAATAAGCTTTCAAATAAATACTTTATGATAGATGAATGTATGAATGGGTGGATGTTTATAAAGTATATAACATATAGATAAAACATTGTCCTTCTCATCTTCAAAATAAAGTAAGCCATATGCAATAAAACTTAATAATTGTAGATACATCTTCATTAAATGATTTCCTGTTGTTAGTGTACACATCATATATGCGGTCATACTTAGGAGCTAAGATCCAATTGATACTTAACTACTGCTCATTTCAGTTGCTTTTTCATTTAAAGCTTCTTTTGTAAGGTCATATTTATACTTTCTTTTAGTTTTAAAGGCAACAGAATCTTCCATATATTAAAGCAAAGGTAAGCTGTAATTGAATATTATGCAATTTCAGAAGACATTGTTAGTGAAATGTCACCAAGAATGAAAACTGACATCTCAATGAAATGTATTATATCAAGGCTCTTTTAAATGACTTGAATGAATGACTCATACAAGTCTAAAGGCAAACCCTATTAGAGTTTACCATCTATCTACTTTTTCATTTATTCTTCCATTCAGTCTTTCAGTAAGTATTTGCTGAGAGCCTACTTCATCAGTCAATGTACTTTCATTTCTAGTCATTACGTTTCATAAGATTTTTAAGAATTGAAAGATTAAAAATGATTTTTCTTTGACAAATTGTAATTGGCAGTGTACGTAAGGCCTTTTTGGGAGTTGGCAAATTCAGAAGACTTTTTATTTTTTAATTTAAAAGGCATTTTAAGATGTAATTTTTCTCATAGTATCTTTATTTTTTTTCTGTTGGCTTCCCCATGTCATTTTTGCCTCATATTCAAAGATCTAAAATGTTTTTCATGTTTTAAATTAAATAATATGTGCAAATTAGACTCTAACCAGCAGTGCAAAAGCTCCCAGTTTGGGCCATTAAAAGAAACCAATTTTAAGAATTCTCATATCTTATGGATATTTTTTAATATTTGTGGACACTCATAACTTTAGATTTCTTTAAAATAAAAATAGAAATAGTTTCTAGCTATAATTATATATGGAATTTTTGAGAGCAGAAACTATTTTTTCCTTGGTAAAAAGATCTTAATTCTTTAGCTTCTTCTGTTTTTCTACATTTCTGAAGCATTGACCAGACACCTCCTTTTTGGCAGACACTGTTGTAGCCGCTGCAAAGTCAACAATAAATAAGATAAATTGTCTGTTCACCAAGTTCTCAGTCATCGAAGGAGCAAAGAGCAGAGGATGCTGCACTGTAGAGCTGACTTGTTGTAATAGTAGTATGTGCACTGCTCTGCAGATGCACAGAGGAGGAGGAATTCCTAGGTCTCTCTATCCAGCACAGGTAACTTGAGTCTTCTGTATTCTTTTATAATGCTTATAAAAACTCAACTGAAGTAGTGGGGAAACACATGGGTAAGAAGATTTAATATCCAGTATCTTTCAGGTGAATTTTCACAATCCTAAAGCTTAAGAACAAAGTGTGGTTTCTTCCCCGTACCTCATTATGTGTATTATAAAGACTGCAGAGTCTGAAGAAGCGAAACATTTGGATGCTTAAGTTCAAAAATTGTTAAAGATAGGAGGTTGCTATGGCTACATTAAAGCCCAGTTTTTCCTTTTCTTCTATAGCAAATTGCTAGCTAAGTTAATTTGTGTAAAGAACTTAAATTCTATTCTCCCATTATCTGACTTTACATTCCTTTGTTGTTAAGATTCAGTCTTTCTTCAATTCTAATTGAAGGTTCTGTATCCCAAAGGTATTGTGGGTATTGTTGGACTGCACCAAATGCATCCCTATAAAAGGTTATTGTTTTTTTCCTTGAGAAAGATGTATTTTCCAGTTTTTCAGAACATAGTTGTTCTATGTCAACATTCAGGGAGTGGATAATGGTGACCATTTAGAGTAGTTTAATGAATGCCAACTTAAAATATTTAGCTGTTAATAAAAAATTGATAAACGGGAAGAAAATTTGCTTTGCATTATGAAATATGGATCATGTTTACTAGGTGATTGTGTGATTGAGGACAGGGCATCTTATTTTCCTATGCCCCAAGTTATTGATCATTAGAATTTAGAAAATGGTTGTATGATCATTAAGGTTTTTTTCATATTCTAAGCTTATATGATACTACCCTGAACATGAAAAATATTTTTTAAAATATCTAAAAAATAGCTGTGGGTAAGCAATTTTAACCTTTGTATTTAATTGATCACTTGTTTATAGTCAGTGCTGTAGTTCTATGTTGTAAACACATTAGGATCACTGAATTTTAGTCATTATGGGTTTTTTTTAATGCTATCAGATTGATTACCTGCCATTATTCCTATTTCATTTTATATTTATATCTAGTCAGTAAATGATGAGCGACTTCACTTTCACTTTTCACTTTCATGCATTGGAGAAGGAAATGGCAACCCACTCCAGTGTTCTTGCCTGGAGAATCCCAGGGTCGCTGGAGCCTGATGGACTGCCGTCTATGGGATCGCACAGAATCAGACACGACTTAAGCGACTTAGCAGCAGCAGCAGTCAGTAAATGAAGAGAGTTACTTTAGTCATCATATTGAGGTACACTAACCACTGGGTAAGTAAATTGCCTGAATTAGGTCCCTTGATGGAATAAATGAAGCAAAAATGAGTTGCTAGTAACTATTAATATTGGTATATGAACAATATATGCCTTATGATGATTTTTTTTTGCTAATTTGAAAGATATGGATTTTTAATAATATCAAAGTTTCAGCCACCTCAGTAAACTTAGCATCATATTAAATTAGTGTATTTTTGATGTCATAGAAATTTTTAGCTAGAAATGGGCATAGAGATCTATTGATTCTCACCCTCATCTCAGTTATGAACCCCTTTGTTCAAATAACGTCTAACCTAGACTCACAGTAGGTCAAACATAGGAAAGAAGATCTATTCTGATTAACATGACAGGTGGATGGTGGAGGAGAGTCAGATTCGTGGAAAGATTTAAATGCCACCCAGTCTGGTTTTACATCTGACCTGAAGAGGCTCCAAAGACCGGGGTTTTCTGAACCATCTATCGCATCCTCTCTTAGAAATGAGGTAATGAAGGTCCTCAGAGGGGAAATGACTCAACCAAAGTGGTTCATTCTAGAAAGTGAAAGAAAGTGAAAGTGAAGTTGCTCAGTCATGTCCGACTCTTTGCGACCCCATGGACTGTAGCCTACCAGGTTCCTCCGTCCATGGAATTTTCCAGGTAAGAGTACTGGAGTGGGTTGCCATTTCCTTCTCCAGGGGATCTTCCCAACTCAGGGATCGAACCCAGGTTTCCCACATTGCAGGCAGACGCTTTACCATCTGAGCCACCAGGGAAGCCATTCTAGAAGGGTGTTGAAAATCTGCAGAGCCCTTAGTGGCTCAACTGGTAAAGAATTTGCCTGTAATGCGGGAGATGTGGGTTCAATCCCTGGGTCGTAAAGATCCCCTGGAGAAGGAAATGGCAACCCACTCCAGTTTTCTTGCCTGAGAAATCCCATGGACAGAGGAGCCTGGTGGGCTACAGTCCATGGGGTCCATGAGGTCGCAAAAGTCATGACTTAGCAACTAAGCAGTAACAACTATGTTCTTAGACATGACTGAGCTACTAACACTTGGCTTTGACTTAGGCATTCTTTCTAATGCAAATTTTTCCCCACTGTCATCTCAGTCTAGGGACCTATCACAGTGAAGTCTCTCTTCCTTGGCCTTGAAGTGAAGTGAAAGTCACTCAGTCGTGTCCAACTCTTCGTGACTCCATGGACTATACAGTCCATGGAATTCTCTAGGCCAGAATACTGGAGTGGGTAGGCTTTCCCTTCTTCCGGGGATCTTCCCAACCTAGGGATTGAACTCAGGTCTCCCACATTGCAGGCGGATTCTTTACCAACTGAGCCACGAGGGAAGCCCTTGGCCTTGACTGACTCTTAATTGGCCTTTCTCCTTTCAAGGTGGGAAGAATACCTAAGTGTGTTTTGATAGCACTGAGTCTCCAAGGTAATTAGGAGCTGCATAAGGGATGGGGCAAGGAAGAAAAATGGGCTCTGTAGGAGAGTGGGTGTGGTAGGAACAGTTAGTAACAACACATCAATGGCGAACATGTCCCATGCAATGCTGGTCTCATGCCTTATGTAAATTGCCACAGGTATTCCTCAGAATACTGGAGAGGTTAGCCGTTCCCTTCTCCAAGGGATGGATCTTCACGATTCAGAGTTCAAACCTGGGTCTCCTATATTGCAGGCAGATTCCTTATCATCTGAGCCACCAGGGAAGACCACTGGGCTCTACTTCATCCCAAATGTTTACTAACATAGTACCACTCATCTTAGTAACTATTCAGAAATGTATTTCCTACAACTGGATGAGCACACTGACTTTTGTTGTTGTTTATTTCTCCTTCTTTGATAGAAAAGTTTTACTCAGATGAAATGTAGAAGGCAGTTGAGTGGTACAGAAGGGGAACTAGAATAAGCAAAACTTTTTTTCTAAGCCTAGTTTTGCTGTGTGGTTCAGATAAATCCTATTACTCTCTGAGTCTTAGTTTCCTACAAAATGTTGATTTTGGACAACATTTTCACTATTATTTCCAAATTGATAATGTTCTGGAATATCCCTTAAAGGTTTATAGAGTCACTGTTATAAAGAAGTTCCCTTTTTAGAGCAAAATTATTTTTGTTATTGTATAGGACTTATGCACTAAAATGCATATGATGAATCCCATATATTTAGTTGGTACTATCTTTGAGGATGATTTCCTTAGATTCTTATATTTTGAGAATCTCAAATCATCTATTTTCAAACTGGCTAAAATTCTCTTTTGAATTATGATAGGAATAGCTGTAGCTAAAAAGTAGGGGAAAAAAGAGGAGATTTGATATCATTTTGTGTCCTTGTCATATTCTGGACCTTCTGTTTGAACAGAGAATATTAGTGCAAATCTTAAAGCAAGTCATGTACTATTTTCATACCTCATGAAACTAGGCTCAGCTGACTCCCTTAGATTTAAATGTAATTCTTGCAATGAATTTCTTTTAGAGAAACCAGGAACAACTTAAATAGCACAAATCTTTTTTTTTCCCCCTGAATCTTAAAATATGCTTTGGGCAGATTTTGAGAGAGTCTTTGGACTTTTTATCTTGTGTCTTCTGCTGTTTTCAGAATTTGGGGATTGTGCTATGTGGGGAAATCCATAGGGATAAAGTAAAAAAAAGGGAACAAGATAGTTTTTAAAAAAAAATAATTCCAAACATGGCACCCCCAAACAGCAGATCTGTGGAAGCTTGTTATAGCATAGCCAGAATCAGGAAGGATAATTCATAGTGCAGAAATTCCTTATTTGTAATATTTTTTTAGAGAGTGGGGAATGCCATCTGAGTCTCAGGAGGGTTTCATATTGGTATAGTGATTTCTGTATACTTATAAATAACAGCTCGTTGTGATACTGTCATTTCTCATCTTGAAAAGGATTCTGATTTGTATTTATTTTTAATTACAGTTTTTGCTCAACTGAGCACTTCATTAATAGCATTATATGTGAGATTGATTTTTGTATGTAATTAGCAAAACAAACGATATTTCTAAGCCAGAACTTGTTCTGTCTGTTTATGCTTCTGTTTCTTCTATGAGAATAACTTCTTGTATTAGGGAACTCTATAACATAACAGTACTTCATTCAGTATTGTGTAAGTACCAATGGAATTTGATTGCCTAGTTGGCTTCTTTAACTTCCTTTTTATCATTTCCTTGTTAATTTAGCATTTGTATAGTCTCAAGTGTAGGTGTCTCTGACAAAAAGGGCTCATTTTATGCATTATCCTTAACATTCACTCATCTTAGATTGAAGTATTAATATAAGCATCTTATTTTCCAAATATGGAAAACTAAATAATGGAAATTTTGCTTCAGGTTATAATTAAACTATAGATCTCTCTTTGGGTAATTAATAGTAGTTTAGCAGCAGGGTATGGTGAAAGCAAGGAGATTTCCCAAATTAGGAGAAGACCTCACAACCTTTAGTGACTTGATTTCTAAAATGAGAGGGTCCTCCATGCTCTACAATTAAATAATTTTTGTAATAAAATTAAGTAAGGTCAAAACTGTTTGACTATATTTCCCAAAAAAACATAATATATTACTAACAGGTACTGACATAATGTACATGAAGATTTCATGATATTTTGAGGTTTATATGAGGTTTATCCACATATTTACTTGTGTGTCAAACTATGGCATATAGATAGGGTGGGAATTTTTCTAGAATCAGAGGTAGTCCATAAAGGGATTCTTAGGACCTGAACAATTCATAGGAAATTTGGAGTTTTTTTGTTTTTTTTTACTTTTATGTCAGGAACAACTTATATATGTGTAAAAAATAATTGTTCTCTTTGCAAAATGTGTGTGTATAGGCCTGTTTGTGAGATCCTTTAGTTTAGAAAATTCCCAATGTGACTGACAAAACTTACTAAGGTTTCCCATTTTGGTCCAGTTTTTATTCTTATCAGTAGATGTTTTAGGTGATTGACTTAGTTAGGCATCGATTTATATTTGAAAATTTTCACATGCGTGGAGAGGACAAGTCTGCCTAAGTAAGTTTTCCTTTTTCCTTTGATGCTTTTGTTTTCTGAAAGCCTGTTCTTATTGTCCAGTTCCAGTTTATTTGAGAAGCTAAGGTGTGGGATGATTTGTAAATGATGCCATCCCTTTGTCTTCTGAGGCATTCCCAGCTACATTTAGAGACAGCCTCTCTAGCAAACTCCTCTAAGCGTATGACATGAGAAATACTTAGGTGGTGCCTTGCAGTACAATGGTTTGGAAAAGGTTTCATGTAGACCTACTTTCAGTTTCCCTCCATTTCAGATAAAAGTATTTGGGGTAATTTTCCAGGCAATTCAAGCAATTTTTAAATATTTTCTTAGTCATTAGAAGCCAGTCATGTACCCTAAACTAAGTCTTCAAAGTTTCCATTAGGTGAGTCATCGGAGGACTGGCCACCTCCCTGGTGTGGTTAAAAGAAAGAGAGTACTTCCAGCTTGAGTTGATTCTATGGACCAGGTGCATGCATGCTGCCTGGTGCTTTCTCATCACAAGCTCTGCTCTCCCTAGGGTCTTATACATGGGAAGATACGATAGGCATATATACCACTCCCACAAAAAAAAAAAAAAAAAGAAAAGGAAAAAAAGTGTATTATATATTGATTGCCACAAGTACAAGTAAATGCTTTCATACTGACCTCAGGAGTGTGTTTGAAGCAGAGACATGCCATAAAAGGATGACAGGAAAAAGATTTTCATCATGTTTGTGTTCTTTCATTAGCTCAGTTTGGCAGAACAGAAAGTCATTGGTTTGTGAAGAAGATAAGGAAGGCTCTGAACAAGAGTCCAATGATGTACTGTAGACGGAGAATGAAGAATAGTGTGGCAATATTATTATAGAAAACTGAAAATTACATTTCAGAAAGGGATGTTCCTCTGACAGGAACTCAGAGTGCAGGGTCTCTGGGTAGTTCAGCTTCTGTTGTGCATATAATTATTTGAAAAAATGTTTTCATTGCTATTAAAAGAGCATGAATATCAGTGTTTTGTGTTTTTGCTATGAATTGTGAAAATAAAATAAATTTTGAAAGGAATTGACACAAAATGGGCTGCTGTGGTCAAACAATTTCTTCAAATGCAGTGAACAAGGGGTTGAATCATAGCACCACATTTCAGGTGCGCCATGGGTCAATGCTTGTCTGCCTCTGAAGTTAGTGATGAATGATGCTCTGTTACTGCATCTGAAGGAGCCGATAATACAGATAGGGTCTGTATTATTAGTTCCTTATAATGAATGTGGAATTGCTTGTGCAATTTCATTTGAAAAGTGTGTCCGATTTCCCTCATGCTCTGTGATTTTCCCCTCATACTCTTGTCAGACCTCTTAAGACAGCAGTGCTCTCTTTGAGCCCGGGAGCTACAAGAACGATGTTAAAATAGAACAATAATTCAAAGTCAATTGAAAGCTTGAGAAAACTTTTCTGAATTATGCTTTTGAGTCTCAAAAGTAACCATTTAAACAAGGAACAGGGGTAGTTTTCACGCCTGTGTGCATCTTCTTGCATCTTTCAGTAAGAAGAAGCTTGTTACTGACAGATCATGGGCTCCTTCTCTAACACTTGTGTTGACAGATGATCACTGTGAGATGATCTGGTGGTACCTTGAGAAAATCTGAAGGGGCAGACAAGGCCAGTACTCAGTGCACCCAAAGTCAATGAGGCTTTTTTATCTACCAAATGTGTGGAAATAAAAAGTACCATATGCACCTTAAAGCTTTGAATTTTCTTCTTCCTGTCACTTAACTTATAGCCACTGAACTTTCCAGGAGCCTCCCAATCGCTCTTTGTTTGGAATTAATTTTGTGGGACCACCTTCAGTAAACGATCTTGAAAATTTGGTTGCCTAAAACCTCTTTGAATTCATTTAAAATTATTATTGACAAAGGGGACACAGTTTGATTCATATTCTACTTGCTCATAATAGACTTTATGATGAAGTCTACTTGAATAGCTCAGACGGTAAAGCATCTGCCTGCAATGTGGGAGACCTGGGTTCAATCCCTGGGTCGGGAAGATCCCATGGAGAAAGAATGCCTGCTATAGTACCTGGAGAAGGAAATGACAACCCACTCCAGTACTCTTGCCTGGAAAATTCCAGGGATGGAGGAGCCTGGTAGGCTAGAGTCCATGGGATTGCAAACAGTTGGACATGACTGAGTGACTTCACTGGTTGCTACTTGAATACGTTTCTAGCAATATTCAATGACTATACCATATAAGGACTAGACTACATTTGGGTAGTGAACATTTGGGGGATATGAGATGCCCAAAAACAGTGACATTAAAAAAAGAATTTGTGTTGCCTTCAAGTGGGGAGTAGAAAGGGTCCAAGTTAACTGAGGAAGTAAAAAAGAGCAAATGGCCATTTCTTTGAAAGGGAAAGTAGTACAACTTGTAATGCTTGCAAATTTTAACTTTATGTTAACAGGCAGCATAGGCTCTCACTAACATGACTTCTCTTTACAACAGTTACCTCGAGAAGAGCTTGGGCAGTATGCCAACTTAAGCATATTTTTTTTGAGGTTCCACTTTGGCTGGAGATCTAGTCATGGAAATGATTCTAAATCTTAATTGAGAGAAAGGGTTCTGTCAAAACAAAGTTGTAAATTTTTCTCCACTTTACACTTAAAAGCCTGGTATTCATCTCATATGTGGATTAGGTGAAAACCTAGGTAACAAATCTCATGTTTGGGAGAATTTTTTAGTAATAAACTGTCTACAGAAAATACAGGAATGCATTTCAAACTATCATTTTAGGCTTGGAAAAGCAAATAGTTTTATATCATTTTATAATAGCTTCACAGGGTAGAATTTAATGTTTTTATATATTTTTGATTACTGGATTTGAGTTAGGAGAAGAACAATTTCCCTTCACATATTTGGGTGATTCAAAATCTTTTAAATTTGATGTGGGACACTGACCAAAATTTACTATTCCCTTGTGCCCAAACTCAGATAGTAAAAAGCCTGCCTGCAATGTGGGAGTCCTGGGTTGGGACGATCCCTTGGAGAAGGAAATAGCAACCCACTCCAGTATTCTTGCCTGGAGAATTCCATAGACAGAGGAGCCTGGTGGGCTATGGTCCATGGGGTGACGAAGAGTTGGACACAACTGAGCAACTAACACTTTGTGCCCAAAAATATTATTTTGTGAAGTAAAGTTAGTTTACCATTACTTTGTATTACAGGAATATTTCACATTGTTAAGTCAAGAATTATTCAATATTAATTTGATGTTATGGAGAAACTTTATTTGAAGCTTAAAAATTTTTTTGTGTTATTTGTATACTTACATTTTTGATATCATGCTTACATTTTAGATGTTTTCATAAGTATAGCCATGTAATAAAGTTTGCATTAAACCAGTAGGCAATTGGAATTTAAGATCTAAATTTCAAATTGGCTTATTTTTTGTGTGTGTGAATTCTTAAAATTGTAATATATAATGCTATTTAGTAAGATATATCTTTTCCATTACTCCTGGTGTTGTGTAGGTTTTCTTGGAAGGTATAGTTTGTTTCAGTGAATGAAAGCTGTCCTCAGTGTATGAGAAGAATAATTAAACTGTGTCAGGATGATGAAAAATGCAGAGTGAAAGATCATAAAATTTCCTAAAGATCTTGGTCATCTCCATGAAGATTTTGTTTTCTATCATATAACAGTAGGAACAAATAACAAAAACAATGGAAGTAGTAGGAGTCATAACATGCTAAATTCAGTTTCATATATATGTGTATATCCCAGAATAATCCCATCAGCATGTGTTGTTATACCTGCTGAAGAGGTAATGAAATGAGGTTCAGAGAGACTTAGTGACTTGGTCTAAGTGAAAGGGCTGATTAAGTTATGGCTCCTGAGCTTGATCTCAGATCCCTGACTTCATCATCAGTCATCTTTCTGTTAGGCTGTGCTGCATAAAGCTTTGTGTTGTAGATACACAGTTACTTGATTGGCCCCTTTGTTAGTTGTTAATGAAATACTTTCTAGTCTATACCAAGGTCTTACTCACTTCTTCAGCATACACAAAGCTAAATATTCCTTTTTTGTACAGTAAAATTAAATGATGTGTGTGTGTTAGTCACTAAGTTGTGTCCAACTCTTTGCAACCCTGTGGACTGTAGCCCACCAGGCTCTATCCATGGAATTCTCTAGGCAAGAATACTGGAGTGGGTTGTCATTCCCTTCTCCAGGGGATCTCCCCACTCCAGGGATTGAACCCAGGTATCCTGAATTGCAGGCAGATAGATTCTTTACTGTCTGAGCCACCTTTTGTACAATAAAATTAAATGATAGTCCTTTTTAAAACTTATGAAGGAAAAGTTAATGGCTCATTATGTAGTTGGCAATGAACATGTTATATTGTACTGAAATTATTTTAGGCATTTTAGACATCTGTTCTTTAATTTAGCTTTTAATTATCCCATTTGGTGATACCTTGTTTATAGCACCTAAACAAAGTACTGCTTCAAATCATTGTCCCTGTTTTTGTTTTCTTTACATAGCATTCAAGACTACTAGAAACTATTTATTTACTTTTTGTTTATTGCCTGTTTCCCACCACCTCCAACTAGAAAGTTAGCTTTATTAAAGCAGTTCCTATTTTGTTCAAGGCTATGTCTCTAATGTCTTGCTAGAATAGTGCCTAGCTAGTTAAGAAATTATCAAAAGGATGAATGAATGAATGAATGAATGAATATCAGTTGATTTAAATTGTAAATTCCTAACATAGCATTATAAAACATATTTACTATATAAGACACTCATTTGTGACCTTGGTTTTGTTCATGGATGCTGGGTTCCTGACAACAGCTTCTATGAATGGAGTATTGAGTGATAACATAAAATTGGCAAACTAAGAAATAAATATGTATGTGTTTGTAATTTGGGCAAGTATGGAAACTGTTCTCCGGCAGCTCAGATGGTAAAGAATCTGCCTGCAATGCAGGAGACTGAGGTTTGATCCCTGAGTAGGGGAGGTATCCTGAAGAAGAGAATGGCTACCCTCTCCAGTATTCTCGCTTGGAGAATTCCACGGACAGAGGAGCCTAGTGGACTACAGTCCATGGGATGACAAAGAGTTGGACATGACTGAACAACTAACACTTTGACTTTCAAGGAAACTGTAGCGTCACAAGTCACTTATAAATAGTAGCAGGTATGAAAGTATAGTTAAATACAGATTGCTTCAATCTAATCAGTGCCTCTAATCCAGTCTTCACCCTCATAATAGTATGTTGAATCAATCTGTCTGGAGAGAATTAATGATGGTAATATTTTATGAAAATATCTTTTTAACTTAAGATAAATTTTTTTCTAGTTGATTTTTATAGGTCATGTCTATAGTAGTAGTATAGTATAGTGAGGGTGTAAGGTAGATATATTATTTTCTGAAATTTTGTGGCATTTCTATGTGAAGAATGTAGAAAGCTATGTGAATTTGGTTGTAATATGTTCTTAATATCTGGAGTTGTCACAGACTTTAAAAAATATAAAATGCTATAATGGCAATTAAAAAGGATAACAATAAACGTTAAGATGGTATTGAGAACTATTATAGAAAACTGGTTTGAAGGGGCTGGCACACCTTACTCATGGCCAACTGATGATGATCAAATGGGAAATGGTCATTACATCAACAATCTGATAAGTTGGCATTTTTAGTGAAGTCTACATTGGCGTAAAGAATCTGAGCTGGAATAATGTTACTTACAGAAAATAATGTATTTCCCTAAATACTTTGGGGCATAAAAACACCCTTGTTTTAAAGATTCATATACACCCAGAGAAAAATGTTGATACAAACCATAACAATATCTGCTGTTGGTCAAGACTGGGCAAAGATTGTCAGTACAAATTTTCAGCAGAAGTACACAGAATCCATGCAGTGCATGTTAAAATGAGTAAAATTTACCTAAATGTCAGCTCTGTATTACTAGATTCTATAATATTATCAGCAGAATTGAAAGTACTCTATATTATAACTCAGAGCTTTGAAATGGACAGCAAGTGTTGCAAATAAATCTTTGGAAGTTCATTATTATCCAACAAAATTATTGCTCACTATATCTGAAATAATAAATCTATGGCTTTGACATTTAATCAGAGCATGAGCACATTTATTGAATCTCATATTTGAGATGATTACTTCAGTAGAGCCCCAATTAAAAGCATGTGGATTTTAAAATTCCTTTCAAATAAAGTAAAATACACAATGCTTGTTTTACTTGGACAGATTCGTTTTATTCTTTGCTTCATGTTCAGTTGCCTTTTCTTACACATGCTTATTCTGAGTTTTTACTGAATAGAAATGGCTGTAATGTAAGTATACAAAGAACAAACCAAGAATTGCTTTGTGTGTAACAAAGGACTTAGAAGGTTGAAACTGCCCATATTCCTCTGTGACTGTTCAGTTGAATATAAACTGTTTACAATAGAATGTGAAAGGAAGTTTCTATCTGCTCTGGGGTTGGTATTATAATGTAAGGTGTTATAATATGTTTTATACCTACATAATTTAAATGATTAGACTTTAAATAAAGACTCCTTAATCTGAGTCCAAGAAGAAAGGAAGGAAGAGAAAGAGAGAAGGACGAAAGAGAGAGAGAAGGAAGGAAAAATGGGAGAGAATCTCCATCTCTGCCCCTCTGCTTTTTCACTTTCTAGTGAGAGAAACTCCAAGTATTGTCTATTCATGAGCTTCTGAAACTCACACTGCAGCTTAACTGTCTCTTCTCTGATTTAATAGAAAATTTGATTGTTTTTCTAGGATTTACATCCAGAGTAATTGTTTTTGCATTCTAATATAGTAAGAAGTAGATTGAATAAATGCATAACATATTAGAAATGCTATTAAGCAAATGATTCTATGTGGTACTGTTGAATAAATGTTCTCCTTTTCTCTTGTGAACAAAACACAAATTCTTCCAATTATTTTTAAATTGATTGTTCTCTATTATTGCCAAAGGAAAAGTGAAAAAAAAAATCTGTTTGTGACTTCACTTCATTTAATCTTCTGTATGAATAACTGGAGCAACAGAAGACACCTCTATACAGTCAGGAACTTTTGCCTCCAACACCTGGAATGGACACTTGTTATCTGCATCCTGAATACATAGTGTTTTCACACACTGAAACTAGTCCTGTTATCTTGTTACTTATATTATAAATCACTGCTATCTTGTAGCAGCCATGCCTCACCAATCCTTGCCCTATTTAAGTCCCTGCCTTAAAATAATCAGCCCTTAACTTGAGACTTGGGTGGTGAAAAACCTCAGAGAGGGTTTTCATGTGGCAGTCATGGTGGTGATAGAGGACATATCTGTTTTGTTTTGTTCATTTGCTTTTTAAGTGGGCCATTTTTCTAAAAGAGCATTCTGAAAATCAGTGAACTTCCAGAGACTTGGATTGTTCTGAGGCTGATAATTGAGCTTTATTGTTAAAAAAAAAAAGTTGACTTTCCCAGTCTGAACAACATCAGGAGTTTAAAAAGTTACCAGATTTGCCAATGAATAAGGACAACAACTCGAGTTTTTGTTTTCAACTCCTCAACGGATCTACAGATTTGTGTCCTTGCTTTTAGGTCTGAATGGAGAAGTAAGTATGTAAGGGATGAGTGTTCTCATTTTATTCAGAGTGGAGATGTTAATGTACTTTCTCCAGCATGCACAGATGTGGGTAACGTGATGTGTTCTGGAGTCCTGCACAGCCTCCTGTGAACATGGCCTGATATGTGTTCCTGTGAGGTTAAGAATATGCTTCTGAGAAAATGAATCATCTCCTGTTTGCACCTTGTGTTTGTTTTCAGTCCAGAAAAATAAGCCTGTCCTTGCTGATGCTTTAAGTATTGAGCTCTCAGTGTATTCCTTGGAGTATCATGCGTAGATTTGATACATCAATAGAGTCAAATTGGCTAAAAGAGCTGTCGATGATAAAAGTGGGGATGCTATAAAAGACAATGGCCTGATCACATTCCTGTGACTCAGGCAATCTGTATCCATCTCTTTTATATATCAATGGATTTTTTTTCTTTCCCATTTGCATAAATTGGTAGTATATATAATAAAACTGCAAACAACAGCAAGCAAGCCCATTTTTTAAATTATGAAAGAACTTCTGTCAGGAGATTTGTTCTCTTGGGGTGCAAGGAACAATAAAAATTGATGCTGTATTTGTGTTTTAGAAGGTACTTTGAGGTTGTTTTTTTTTTTTTTTTTTTCTTTTTCTCGCTCTCTCTTTCTTCTCAACAAGCTAAATAGCACATGGCAGTTGCCACGGCAACCCATTTTTGTGATTTGCAGAATACGGGAGCAAACCAGATGTAAATTGTCAGTCAATAAATCTCTCTTCTCATAGAAGATGGTAACATATGGGATCTTATTTGGTCAATTTATAAACTTTTGTGGCGTTTTGTTCTCATCTGTTCCTTTCCACATGCTGTCAGGAATTAGTATTCTATTCTTTGGCTGCATAATTTCTGAGTTTCATATATAAGGTTAACTGGAATACCTAGATGGCAGAATTACAGAAGGCTGCTATTGAAAAATGAAGGTTATTTGACATCAGTTTTGTCATTTTTTTCAGCATATTGACCCATGAATTCTTTGGTTTATCTCATGGAGAAGAGTCAAATTAATTTTTATAGGGCATTTTAAAAGCTGTTGTGACTCTTTTACTTGGAAATCCATAATTTCAGTCTACAGAGATGTATGTGCTTTTGTCTCCACGAATCCTCTGCTGTGGAAATAATTGCTTTATGCTGTAACCGTTGGAAGTCTAAGGCCCTGCTTTTGCTCTCTGTATCTTGGCAAGTGGGCCCACATTTTGGGTCCAACTCATTTCTAATAGCTATTGTACTTGTACCTCCTCTTCCTTCCTTTTATCTTTTCTCTTTTCTTGTGTATAAGGCTCTCCCCTTACCTCTGCTTGCCTTTACTTTCTTCCCCAATATTCCAGAAGTCATGATCCTCTCATCCTGAGGACATTTTGCCTCTGCTTCCAATGGAATGAGAGCTTAGGTATTTGTGTGCATAGTTTTTAATTTGATAGTAATTTGATAGGTAGTGCAGCTTACAACTTATTAGGATACACTTGTATCTTTTCCCTTGCTGCCTGTTGGCAAGTCCTTCACATTTTCTGTTCCTTTTCTGTTCCTAATAACAATCTTCCTTTCTCCTACATTTAATAATCTTTAGCATTTGTTCCAAAGAGCCACAGCCTGAAAAGACTAGGTAGGGGAATTCATGATGAGACATTTCTAATATTTAGCACTATTTTAAACAATTGCTGGCAACCAGACTGAGTAGTTTCACTTATAATATCCTCTCCTTCCTTTTAAAACTGCTATCAGCAGCAATAGAAGTGATGGTGTTCCTTACTATACTGACAGCATAAGGATACATGAAAATGTATAAACTTGAAACATTAGCAGCAGATGTGAAAACATTTCTAGAACTAAAGATGGCATTTGGTAAATCTAAAGTAGATGACAGCAGACATTGTTTTATTCTCTAGAATAATTTTGAATTGCGGCTTAAAGCACTGTACATTTATGGGAAAGCAGGACACAGAGGGAGAGAAAGACATTTGTATGACCACTGTCTCATCCCTACCTGGGGTTTCATCATTTCCCCTCTACAAACCTAACTCAAGCTGTGAAAAATGGAGGTGTGTATGCGCATGCATAAAGGAAGGAAAGAAGGAATTCTTCAACAGCAGGAGACATTTTTCTAGCAAATTTGGCTTTCAGAGTGGTTGCTTGAATATAGGCCCAAACCCAGAGGTACGGGTGGTGTTACACTTGGGAAGTGAGAGTGAAATTGTAGCCTTTCCCCCAAACCCATATTACAGGCATGTAACTTTTTACTTTTCCCACTTTGCCTCACATCATTTAACCCCAATACTCTTCTTCTTCTTCTTCTTTTTTTTTTTTTGATATGGAACATTTTAAAAGTTCTTATTGAATTTGTTACAATATTGCTTCTGTTATATGTTTTGGTTTTTTGACCACAAGGCATGTTGAATCTTAGCTCCCCAAACAGGGATAAAACTCACACACCCTGCATTGGAAGATGAAATGGTAACCACTGGGCCTCCAGGGAAGTCCCTCCCCAATACTTCTTAAGTAGCCAGTGCAAATGCTTTATCATATTCTCTTGTTCTCCAGCACTCTCAGCTGTGTTCCTTAGAGGCAGCCTAGAGATTAAAGGATCAGACATGGGCTCTAGTTCTTCTTCTTTCTCTGTCATTGATTTCTCATCTATATAAATGGTGGTTGATAATAGTACGTATGGGCTTCCCTAATGGCTCAATGGGTAAAGAATCCACCTGCAATGCACGAGACAGAGGAGACACAGGTTTAATCCCTGGGTCGGGAAGATCCTCTGGAGGAGGAAATGGCAACACACTCCAGTATTCTTGCTTGAAAAATTCCATGGATGGAGGAGACTGGCGGGCTACAGTCCAAAGGGTCACAAAGAGTCAGACACAAACTGAGCAACTAAGCACGAACACAAGCACAACGGTACCGACCTCAGAGGGATGGTGTGAAAATGAAATAATGCATTAAAAGCTCTTAGTTAAAAAATGTTAATATTAACTGCTGGGAAACTAATTACTAAATATTACTATTGCCAAATTAATAAGTCATGCATGCATGCTAAATTGCTTCAGTCATGTACGACTCTTTGTGACTCTATGGACTATAGCCTGCCAGGCTCCTCTGTCCATGAGATTCTCCAGGCAAGAATACTGGGGTGGGCTGGTATGCCCTCCTCCAGGGGATCTTCTGGACCCAGGGTTGGAACCCATGTCTCTTACATCTCCTGCACTGGCTGGCGTGTTATTTACTATTAATGCTACCTGGGAAGTCCAATAATACTCAAAATAATGGTCAAATTAATTTAGAATTTGTTGTAACTTAAATTTAGTTTGGAGGTGGTGATGTTAGAGTAGGAGAAGTAGCAAAGCAAGCCAGAGCTACTTGAATGGCATTTGGCTGATTTGCATAAGAGGTTATAGAATTTTACTTGCCTTGTAGTTTGTTTTTTATCTCTGTGAGAATAACTCTTATAATTCAACACAGTATTTGTTACCTCAGTTCTGTGGCATGTCTTAGAAGAAGAAAAATTATTAGAAACCAGTACAAATAAACACGGCTAGGCATTGGTAAAAACTATTAACATTTGACAGATGTTAAGAAAAAGTCCAGTGTTGGTGTGTATGCAAGTATATACGTATGTGCCTAAATGCTTGTATTAAGTTGGCATTGAAATTGATAGAGTGCTAGAAGTATAGTGGTTAAATATAAATCTGCAAAAATGCTAGCATAACTTTTTTGAGATGATGGGATAGGACAGCTGTCATTTCTTAAGATATGGTTACACTTGGGGGAAATAAATCTTAAAGAGATTGTTAAAATGTAACTTAAATGTCATTCATTAGTACTTACAAGAAGGATTTTTCAAATGAGAGAAAATAAAAACTATATCTGAAGTCATTTTGATAAATGGACATTATTCTTTAAAAGAAGTTCATGTTATCATCAGCAATTTAAACATTTTGATTTAGCATTTCAGGGCTTTGAATACTCATTATTCGATACTATGCATTCTTTTGGAAGAAAACCTATGGCGGGATTTTTAGAAAAAGTTAAAAAATAAGTTTAAAATGAGATTTGTAATTTCAAAGATTGTAATTATTTTATATGTTATAAAGCTTCTTAGGTTCCCAGCAAAGAGGATTAGGACGGAATGACCTAGAGGCTTTTACATTTGGGATGGAATATCTAAGAGGTGTAGACATTTCCAATAAAATAACACAAAGAATTGTATCATTCTATTTCCATTTTGGATAATTATGAAACTTGGTTTTTGTATGGTTACCATTTTTTTAATATGTGACTTTGCATTTAATAATTTCTCTCTCTCTCTTATTTGATTTAAAAATGAAACAAACAACTCTTCAGCTAAAACCACTTTAGAGCACAAATTCAAAATCCAGGTCCCAAGTAATTAACATGCTTGATGCAGAGCAGCAGCAACACATTAATGTCAGTAAAATGTCAATCTAAAGAGGCATCTTGAGGAGTGACTGTATGATGGCATATTGGGCTTCTGCCAGACTCCAGCAGCAAAGAGTTGTACAAATATGGGCCCTTCCCAGGGAAGAAACTGCTGGGTTTCTCTACAAGGTTGAGTTTGGGAACTTTTGGTCATAAAAGGTGCTTAAGAAAAGGAATGATTTGATGGGAGTGTATGGTCCAGTCTTTTTGAAGCTCTGCCATCACAGTCAATGTGCTGTGAAATAACTGCTGGGCAAGAATTGACTCACCTGGTTTCTGGTTCCAGTTATGTTTTTAAGTAGTGAGGTCACTTTGAGCAAGTGACTTAATATCTGTAAAATCTCTTTCAATTTCATGATTTTGTTATACCAGGTCTGAGTCCTTGTATTCTTCAATGGAATTTGAAGGCAAATGCAAAGGGAGTGTAGAATTGGTTCATTAATGATGCCAGTGGTGGCTTCTGGGTACCCCTCAGTTAAGTTCCACATAGAATGTGATATAATCTGAAAACAGGAGTTCATGAACATGTAGGGTAAAGGGTTTTGTCCATTACTGGTAGAAATTCCTAAGGATACCTGATCTACCATCCTATAGACATCATCTGAGAACCAATAAATGACTATAGGTAGTGGTCCTCTTTAGCCTGGAGACTATTCTTACCACAGTCTCACAGGCATATCAACTAAGAATGTCTACTTAAACATCTCAGTCATATCCCTGTCAATCAAACCCCTGTCTCATCTAGCTCTACCCTATTCTTGGTCTTTTCTTGGGAAAAATACAACACAGTATACCTTCTGCATGCATATTCTGTATACATTCAAGCAAGTAATTGTTCATCAATAATAAGCAATTTTTCTAAACCTAAAATAAAAATGGCAGAAAATGGACAATGAAAAAAGATTTGAATCTTTAACCACTTGTTCTGAAACTTTGAAAAATCATTAGGTGTCACTCTTAGAGATTCTAAGATTCTGTTTTAAAAATAAACACTGTGAATTTTATGTCAATCATCACATTTACACCTTACTGAAATTTCCTTTAATGTTACAAATGAATCAAAATATAAAAATAAATGTATATGTTCCATCTAGGCAATATGCTTCAGAATACTTTGGGATGTATGCCTTGTAAAATCTTAATAGAATGACACCTGTTAAGATGAGAAAATTTAGATAGATATGGTTCTAGTTGTTATATACTGGCAAATAAATGATGTACATAATTTCTTATCAATATCTTGGGGTTCTTTTCATAGACTTTGGATGCATTCTTAGTCATTGACTATATAGCCATGATGGGGCATGTCTAAGTGAATGACTAAATCATAAATTATTTTAGAATGTCTTTCCTTTCAAAGATTCATAGAACTCTCTATCAAGTAAGTATACAGAGTGGTACATTGATTTATAATTAAACATAATTATCTCAAAAGAAAAGCCTCATGCTTAAGTGAAATTAAGAACTGAATATACTACTACCTTCAGGGTTGGGTGGGAAGGAGAGTGGGGGCAGGATGTGGTGGTTGAGGAGGAGTTACTACTCCAGATAGGAAAACATTCTTTGTGGAGCAGATTTGAATTTATAAGTGTCATTTTTCCTGGGTGTACAGAATGTAGAAAAATATAAAGAAGCTTCAAATAGTTCTCAAATCTGGTGAGCTATATTCAAGGGGGCAGGATGTGGTGGTTGAGGAGGAGTTACTACTCTAGATAGGAAAACATTCTTTGTGGAGCAGATTTGAATTTATAAGTGTTTGTCATTTTTCCTGGATGTACACAATGTAGAAAAATATAAAGAAGTTTCAAACAGTTCTCAAATCTGGTGAGCTATATTGAAGGAGGAAGGATAGAGTTGAAACATTTTTCTGCATGGTCAGTTTGCAAGGTATTTATGACCTGGAAAACTTCCCTTGTTTTATTCCTTATATCCATTCCCTAAAAAAATGGTAAATATCCTAAATGTTCACAAGTCCTTTTGCAATTCAACTATAGTCATTTTTTTCATTACACTTTTGAAATTGCACAAATTAATGGCAATATTCAAATAGAAAATCTACAAGTAATAATTTTCTTTTAGATTAGTTGTATTATAATAAGGGCTTATTATATTGTTCATTGAAATACTAATTGGGTCAGACATGTGATAAAACTGAAATTTGACTGATTATTATATGTTTTCTGAACTTTGCTGAGAAACATACAACTATAGAAAGAAACTGTTGTTGAATGCTTCTGCATGAAAAGTAAAATACTTCCCAAAGGAGTAATATATTATGCTTATTTATGTTATGTTATGTTATGTTATATTATGTTATGGGAGGCAAATAGCATGATTTTGAAGCATGGGCTTTGGAGTCAAACATTCAGGATTCAAATCAGGACCCTGGTACAATGGAAAATTGGGCAAATGTTTCTCCATCCTGAGCCTCTGCTCCATCATGGAGCTGAGATATTAGGTGAGATGATGGATGTAAAAACCTTAATGTTGAATAACTGTTGGCCAGCATCCCCTCTTTCTCCTCTCCCTCCTCATCATTACATATGAATATAAGAAATATCAGGAAAAAATCAAAAATTTTAATTTAAAATTCTAAAAATATTTTGTTTTGTACCTGTGTTAGGTTATTCATGATGCACAGATATTGTACCTTTTATCACCTCCACCTTAAATTCATTTTTCAGTTGGCTAATGATAATTTTTTAAAAATAGTTGACTCTGACAAGAAAAGACAGCTGAATATGAACTCTCTCAACACTATTCTTTATCATTGGGAGAATCCTCAGTAACATTTGGCCCTAATTTCACATTCAGCTTTTTCTATGTAGGACAGTCAGATTGAAGGACTCCCCTGATAGTTCTTTGAGGAGGTCATTCAGTGAGAAATGCTGAAGTTTTGCAAAGAGCTGGGATAGAAGAGTTCTGCTGAAGTTTTAGGTTTGGCTCAGCATGCTCTGTTTGGAAAATGGATTACAGCTTCATCAACTATCTTTACAGAGCTAGAAGCTTATTGATGATGAGGAGGACTGATTAATTTCATTGACAACTGATAGTCATACTAGCAGTGAAATAGTGTTCAGACTGTTTTGACCTTTGTTTAAAGGAGAATGCATGAAGAAAGGAAGGATCCACAGACTGGAACTAGACCCCAAAAGTCTTGTTATAAATAATGAAAATTGAGACTTACGGGCTAAGCTTTGTATTTCTCCTTTGTGTCAGTTATTGTGCTGGGTGACCTCAGTTATAGAAGCATGTTGAATCCTACTTGATGGAAAAATGGTGAAGGAAGAAGACTGTAAGCCCATAAGGTGCCAGTTAAGCAATCTGGCTCCGCACTGCAGAAATCACTTTAGTTGAGCAAGTGGATAGTGATGCTCAAATACAACTAAGTAAATCATCACTTTTTTCTCAGAAACAAATAAAAGAAGAAAATATGAGTAAATGCTGCCAATAGATGATATTCTAGTATAAGAAGAATGCATTCTGTGAAATGCTAAGTTGGGAGATTGTATTTGGATAGAGAATCTGAGATCTGGAACGCAGTGTACACTAGTTATATTTAGGTAATACCAACAAGGAAGCAGTGTTGCCTGGTGTACAAAGGCATGATCTTTACAGCCAAACTGACTGTCTTTAATTAAGTGAGGCAAGTTGCTTTTTCTTCACTAAGTCTTATTCTCTCAGTTGTAAAGTGGGATTAATAATAATTACTGTTAGAATAATTGATAATAATAGTTTGACATGATTATTGTGAAGGGTAAATGATAAAATGCACATGAAGTGTTTAGCACTGTTGGGCACAGAAAATGCCTGTGTGTGGTGTAATAAATGAGTTCTGCTAATATCATAATCATTTCTTTAGCCAGTAATGATTGTCAAAGAGACATAATGCAATTTTAAATCATAAGGTCTCAGCGAACAGTATTTTAGGTCATAAAACATGTAATTCTTCATTCCTTTGACCATTTTGTCCAATAGCAGCAGAGTGTGACAGACACAGTTTATAGTATAAATGAAAAATGAGACTTCGGTATTTACATGGAATTTGCTTGCTTGTTAAAAGTAAAGTAACTGATTAAGGAGATGGCACTTTGGCAATGCCTCATTGATTTTCAAAAGTTTGCTGAAACTCACTTTATGACACTCTTTGAGCAGCTGTAGTGTCTGTGTAAAAAAATGTGTGGATGATCAACTACAATAAGTGGAACAAATATAACTTATATGTTTGGTAAGTGAATCAGTTCATCTATTCACACAAAGAATTGACTTGGATGAATAGTCTAAGCTCTATCTTATAATGGCATTTTACATGGTTTTCATTCAACAATTATTAGGAAAAGAGTGTCCAAGTTTTATAAGTGCTTAGAATATATTTCTTTTTCAGATACAGTGGTTACATTGTTTTTTTCATTCCATTCTCTTGCATTTTCTCTTCAGCGATATAGCATTGCAACCTATGTTCAGGTTCATTTTCACCTCCTCTATTGTTTTACTCTCAATGCCCTAGGCATGTGCAGTATAAGGCCATTAACCTCTTGGTCTTTGTGGAAATCAAAATACCATTTGTCTCACGCATCGAACATGGCATGGCTGATTCATGTCAATGTATGGCAAAAACTACTACAATATTGTAAAGTAATTAGCCCCCAACTAAAATAAATAAACAAAACAAAACAAACAAAAAAAAAAACCTAAAAAAAAAAGAACTACATACACGCCAATACTTATTCAGTGGATAATTGTGATCTAGTTGGAAAAGACAAAAAGTAATACTTCCTGAAAGTCATAGAGGGTGACTACAAGTAAGGAGTTTATTTAGATGAAGAGAGAGAAGTATGCTACGTGTGAAACACCTTTTAAAAGCCATCATATCTTTTATATACGTGGAGATGGGATTGTAGAGTTTTAATAAATTAACACTGATATTAAAGAATGATTATTAAAGAATAATAATTTAAAAAAAAATACCATTTGTCTAGATGTAACTTACCTCCTGCCACTATTGAAATTTCAAAAAAGTTCATTATGATCCCATATACTGTCTATTTGGTGTTTCTGATTTTTTGATGGTTTTTTGATTTTCTGACTGATTTTTTTGATGACAACGAATTAAACATGGAGCCCAGAGACATTGTTAGCAAACAACGATAAGACTGGTATGTCTCAGGCATATGAATAAAGTGATGAGAAAAACAGTTTAATGACATAAAGGCCAATATGAATTGTATTTCAGAAAATACATGTCTGTTAACATTTTTTGAGTTTTTATTTTGTTTTGTAACAAAAGTGAATTTCTGACAATGTAATTTAAATGCCTTGACCTTTCAGTGTGATGAGACTGTAACATATTATGGACCAAATTTTATCAGTGGAATAAATTTGCTAGAACATTTGCCCTTGTTTCTTTATAGTCATTTTATTAATATAATTTCCTAACTTTAAGAGAGCATTGTAATAAAGCTCATTCCAGTCCTCTCTACCACAATGCCTCTTTAAGTATTTCCTGGAGTCAAAATACTCAGTGTCACTTTTGTCACTGTAAGTGTTGTTGAGTCCAGAGACTTTCTGAAGGCCATTGCTTAGCCATGGCACATTAGCAGGCTCAATCCCAGGGGAATACATTCTCCCATTCCTGGCTTCATAGCTCTGTACAAATCAGGAAACTGCCTCCTCTCTCATTCCTCAGGGAATTAAATCCCAGAGGTTTTAGGCCTCTGGAAAGAGAAAATATTTCTTGTTGATGCTAAGCCTTTAATTGATTCAGTGGGTCATTGGGGAGTTCATGGGCCTTTTCAATGCAGACTTGGAAAAAAGTGGTGATGTTTACACTACTTCCTAAACAGAGTAGCTATTATCTGTGGAATGCTTTACTTTCTGGAAGTAAAGCTTGGCAAGATAACCTTTGGAACATGTGTTTTAGGAATTTTCATTTATTCCAAGGATGACATTACTTTTGAAAGATAAAATCTCCCTCAGGGTCCTCAGAATAATCTGAATAAATTTACTGGCATTTTGAGTTCTTAGTGTGCCATTTTCTCTCTAAGACTAACTAGAAAAGAGATGCCAAACAGGCTGCTTTTCTAATAGACATTATCCATCGGTGGTGCTTCAAATGACTTTGAAGACTTCGCTCATAATTTTCCAACAATCTGGAACATGCCTGAAAAACTTACTCATCACATTTTATCCAATTTTTGAGACCTTTGCCAAGTATCTGTTTATCAGAGTGCTAATGCTGTCAGACAAACATATGGGTGAGTAGGTAGAAGACATGCAGTCTTTTTCTCCAAGAATAGAGGTTGGTTGTGTGTGTGTGTTTCTTTAACTTATCTTGGGCATATTATTAGCTATGATTTAAATTAAGAAGTACAGATTTTTAATTGCAATGATCTATCCACCCATACTGTGGTATGGTGCAAAGGGCACAAATCTTGAAAGGATTAGGCTAGAACGTGATTTCAGAAAAAAGAGAATGGACATTTACTGATCAGCTCACAAAGAGCCAGGTACTGTGACTGGTGCTGTACCATCTTTGGAGTCAGGATACCCACGTCCTCCACGTATTAGTCCCCTTACTGTGGGAAAACTTTAACCTCACAGAGCTTCATTCTTCAGTCTTACGAGAAAAATGATCATCATCATTAGTCCCCCAGCAGGTTGTTGGGAGGAACAAACGTCATTTACTCTGTATACAGGATAGCTCTACAGTCACAGTTACTGGTTTTTTGTTTTGTTTTGTTTTGTTTTTGTATTCTCCTTTACTTCCCTAAAGTTTTAAAGTCAATTCATTAATATTATCCTAGCAAAATTTGGAGAGCACACTGAGAAAGAGAAATTTGCTAAGAAGAAAAAAAAATAGGGCTGTGAATTTAAGGCGCTAGCTCATTGTCTACAGTGGTTTTCACCCTAACAATGGAAATGGAAAGGTACAGCAGAATCGGGGAGATGGTGAGACGAAGGTAGGGATAACTATTCTGAGCATCTCCTCTGTGAGGTGCAGAAGCAAAACATGAGAATGGACACTGCATATAAAGAGGACACCTGTAAGTGCCTTAAAACATTACAGTTAAACCCAGTAAAAAAGGATTGGAGAGTCTCTGCAGAATTCCTGGGAACTCTGAATTATAGTAGAAGACCAATAATTGAATAGGTGAAGGATAGCAGCATTATTATTAAGATGTTTTAGAACCAGGGCAAGGGTCTAATTTTTATGACTCACTACAGAATATAGTAGACTATATCCCAAAGGCAAATTCTGAACTTGAAATATTGGTTGTGAGATACTTCAACGAAGTGAAGTTGCTCAGTCATGTCCGATTGTTTGCGACCCCATACGCTGTAGCCTGCCAGGCTCCTCTGTCCGTGGAATTCTCTAGGCAAGAACACTGGAAGCCATTCCCTTCTCCAAGGGGTCTTCCAACCCAGGGATCAAACCCGGGTCTCTTGCATTGCAGGAAGATTCTTTACCATCTGAGCCACCAGGGAAGCTCGAGATAAATAGTTATTGCTTCTAGTGTTGACTATCTGCTCTAACTTTAAGAGTACTTGATTATCTAGATAAAAATCTACTTAAGGATTTTTTTTTGGAGGGGTTGGGGACTCGTATCTATCAGCCTTTACTTCTACTTTTTAAAGACTATTATCTGTGGAAGAGGGGGTAGGCCGACCTTTAGCAGACTGTTGGAGGGATCATTGTAGGGCTTCTGCCCTAGACTTCCATAAAGAGCTAAGTGAGTTGGGGTAAAGATGTTAAACCCTTTGAGCCCCAGTTTCTTCACCAGTGAAATGAGCATATTAGAGCCTTTACTGCAGGTTGTACTATTACATGAAAACCTCTTCCCCGTCTTCATTTCCCCACACCGAGGTTGTGTAATGTACTTTTATGAATGGCACCTTAAAAAATAGTCCTCAGTTAAATGCAAATATGACAATTATGCAAATATATAATAATAGATAGCCCAGTGGGCACTGCATTTCTTCACAAAGTTTGACATGAGCATTTGGCATCTCTGCTCCCCAGTCTTAACAATTTCTACACAGTGTCTGCTGAGATTTAGTTCTACTCTCATCAACGTAAAACATTTGTATTTCTCCCTGTTACTTCTTTTATCCTCTGGCACCGCCTACTTTCTTTATGTGAAGTTTGATTGCCTTTTAATTTGTGGCTGAGGGAACAATTGCTGTCACGTTCTACTTGCTAGGTGTCCAACCAGACATCACTTCACCAGGAGAGAGGCAGGGAGGTGTTCACTGCACTCTGTGAGGGCCCTGCGTTCAGTTGCTACAATGGGAAGCTTTCCTAAGTGCTGATTGTGTAGCTAGCATCAGAGAGTTTTATCTTTGGCAGCGCGGGTAGGATGCTGATCCGTTGCCTCATGTTGACCTGCTTTATTCAGTTGCATTGGACCAAGAAGTGACACCTAAGTGGTCAAACCTTCACAAGCACGTCTCCATGGCCCATTTAGGTGGCTGCAGATGTGTCCAGTGTTTATCCAGATTGGCTGGAGCAACAATATTTTAAATTATTCTTAGGGGGCATCTCACTGAAACTAGAAGTAGGGACTCATTTTTTAGCATGCAACTAGCTTCCTTTTAAATGATCTCCTTCAGATTCCCCAGCAAATATCTCATCTGTGACCATCTTCAAGGGCTGCTAATTAAGTAATACTATTTAATTTACCTAAGTGTTAGTTTGTAACTCAGATTACAAACCTTTCTCTTCAACATAATTATTTTGTAATAAACATCACAATGTCACTGTACAAAGGCACTTTGCACCAGAAAAAATTCAGAGTGGAAGGGAAGAAAGTAAAATATTAAACGTATTTTATGACCAAAAAAGAGAGAGAGTAGGTGTAAAAAAGAACAAAAATAATAAAATACAGTTAGTGAATTATAAGTTGATTATGATTTTCATAGGTCCAGAAATTGCTGGCTTAAAAAACTGATAACATGGTGTTTTAAGCCATTAATAGCAATAACAACAACCAAAGGTAAAAATTCCACCTACTCATCAGCATTCTAACTCAGTGTGTTGCCTGTGACAAGCAACACTCTGAAAAGATGGTCCTTTGATGCTTGTCTTGCCAGAAAGCTATTATTTTTGGTATAGCTACATGATGTGGGGAGACTGTGGCTTAGTCTTCCAGGCGTGCTGATATGTCCATCAATTTGCATTGGTAGATGCCAGTCAGATCACTAAACTCCCTGGCACACATTCAGTGACAACCCTGGGGGACTGGGGTGATTATATCTCTCAGACTCAAGTGGGCACATTATTGATCACCATAATCCACAAGATATGTATGTGAGCTTTACCAAGGTTAAAGAGTGAATCCACTGTTCTTAGGTGTCACTAATTGTAATTTTAAAAGAGGTTGGGTAGGATTTAAGAATGTGTGTGTTTGGTATGGAAAGTTTCCCCAGAAAAGGTCTGAGAAAAACTGAAATCAATACTGCAATGCTACACTATACAGGAGTTTGAAATCTGGAGGTTGAATATCAGCTTCAGGCTTTTCTCTTGGCTAGGAACTTAGGAGGTACCTCCAAAATATCAGATCTGTTCTGTGGCAGAAGGCACACTCCTAGTGAATAGCAGAAAAGCAAATGCTACACGTTTTCCTCTTTGTAATAAATCATTTTGTTTTTCTATAGCTTGCGTGTGGCATTTGAGGCAGAGCAAGCAAGCCTGCCGATATTTCAAGCTAATCTTTCAGCATCTTTCATTTTTCACTTTGAGCAGGAAACCTCTTCTTAAACTTGTTCATTTTACAGAGGGAAAATCGAAGCCCATGGCATGTTGTCAGAGCTGCTTTATTGTCATCATTTACAAAGGTCACTGGAATTAATTGACTTCTTACATTACATATTGTAAAGTGACTCATTTTTTGACACATTTATGGGAAAGTGGCAGAATCTAAGTGGCTGGTTGTTGTCTCTTGCTTTCGGCTCATATTATAAACTAGAAAACCAATAATAACTCTGAAATCACAGTGGTAGAAAAAAATAACCTGCAGTTCAAAAGAACCAGTCTCCATTAACTATTTGGTTAGCTGAACTAGAAGAAGGAAGGAGAGAGCTCCTGAAGATAAAATGTAAATACTTGGTTTCTTTTACTGTCTTTACAGGATCCTTTAAGGGGGGCAGTGAGTGTTTCCATGAACATACTCATGTTCTAAGTAGCTGGCTTCCTTTTACATGACTGGAAGTATAAATTAACCCACACTGTATTCCATGAATCATCGCTGCATGGATGCTCATAGTTTACTGAGAGTAATTCTGTCTCAAAGGCATTGCTTCTGAAACTAAAGAGAGATACAGGGTGTAAGCAGTATGTATAGTGCGAGGGCACAGTATGTTCTAGGTAGGTTTTGCGAATCCTTATTTCTTCCTTTTTTTTGTTTTTCACATTGTCCCCTTTTCACTATATGAAGAAGGTTCGACTCATTCTCATAGCTTGCTTTCACGAAAATTAGAGGCAAGGAAACAAGGACATATTGTTAAAAATGAATAAATTAGGGGTGAATTTAGCCTGCTAGCTGAGTAACAGCAAAGGGAATATAGCAGTTGGTTTGAACAATCTTCTTCAACAGGAGATGTACTTTAAAGCCATCCTGCTGCGATCCTGTTAATTACTAAAGAAGATTAGAACTCTTCTGGTTCATGGGATCCTTTTACCTAGAGTGTGTCAGTTGCAGCTGCATTAGCAATCAGACATTTGCACTGTCCCTTCAGACCAGTGAGGGGATGTTATTAAAGGGAAGTCATTTACCCCAATCCGTAAGATGTAGCCTGGCAGAAATTCAATAACTGTTTGTGATATGCTCTTTCCGCCACTCTGCTTAGTGGCTTTACTCTTGGCTTAACAGCAGCATTTGCCTTTATCTCCAACCACTAGGTGAAAAAGGGAGAAAAATGCCCCATCTCTGGGGTTGGTTTCACAACGCAGAATGATTTGTGATCTGCTTTTCATTGCGAATAATGTGAAGAAAAAGCAAAAATCCCCTAGCCCCGCTCTTCCTCTGCTTTTCTCCTCTGGTCTTCTCTCTTGCTGTCCCCTTCTCTCTCTCTCTCTCTCCTTCTCTCCTCCCCCCAACCCCCAGCACTGCTTTTTCTCTCCCACTCACATCCTCTGATGGGCGTTCAAGCTAGTAAAATTCATGCTGGAGAATCCCACAAACACAGCAAGGCATACACAGAGCCCGAGGGCTTTTGCATTTGAATTTCGTCTCAAAAGTGAAATGGAAAGAAAACTGCTCTCAGAATTCACACAAGAAGAGAACATCAAAAGAGAATTTAAGTGTTCAAAAAAAAAAAGAGCATCAACTGAACAGGAAAGAGAGCATATTTAAATAGAAATATATATTTCAAACTTACCCTGCAAAAGCGGTTTCAGTGCTACACCCCCTTCCGTGTCCCTGCGTGCTGGATTCCTCAATTCCTTAGTTGCAGTAATCACATGGTTGTGTTCTTGCCCGGGTGGAAATTGGTGCATACGTGTGTGTACCAAAGTATACACAAACGTGTACTATAGGTATGCACACAAGCAAGCGAGCTTCTCTCTGTATTCTAAAATATAAACGAAGGCGGGAGGCTACAGCGAGGATTCCTTCTTTTTCCCCCGAACTCTTTCTCTCAGTCAGCGGCAGGCTGAGCCTTTCAATCCAGTGAAGAGAGATCCTGGGAGCTGGCTTTATTTCTCCTGGTTTCCATGGTGGTTAGTGGTGCGTCGTTCACCCGATCAGTTGTCACACTGACATGGTGCTGCCTGCTCAGCGGTCATTAATAACTGAACACCCTCCACTCCCCAGAGAGGAGCCAATCGCTTCGGACTGCCAAGATGTAGCACTCGCAGCTGCTCGCGTCTGGTTGGCTGAAACAACCTGTCTGTTCTATGACACTGCTGCTTAGGATACAAATAAATGAAACAGACTTGCTTGTTTTCTTAGGTATCATTCCCTCCCTCCCTCCTTTCCTTCCTTCCTTTCTTCCTTCCTTTTATTGAGGGGGAGGAATTTTTGACAAGTTTTCTCATTTTTGGATTCTCAGTCGCTCAGACACGGTGTTTTCTCTCTGAAAACAGCAGGGCACATTACTAACAAGGATTTCCCAAATATTAAAAGCACCTGGGAGAGATGCAGAGCCTCCAACGACTCCTCTGAGAAGTTCACCAAAGGCAGTATAATTTAAGAACAGCTTGAAACTGTTTTGAGTGGCATTTGGTTTTCTGTATGTCCTACTTAATTTAGGTTATGCGTTTGCTGTTCAATAATCTTTTTTTGTTGTTGTTGTTAAGCAATGACTTTTCTTACCTGGAATGACCAGTTTTTTGTTTTTGCTTTTGTAAGTAACACATATATTTGCTTCTCTATATTTCAGTACATTGGCATATTAAGGGGGTATATATTTTACCTTAAGGGGGTATATATTTTTCCAGTTAACATTCAGTCACTTCTCCTTATGTGATGAAGTTAATTTTCTAGCCACATGTGAATGAGTACATGTGCCATGGTGTTTGTATGTGTGTGTGTATGTATGTGTGTGTGTTGTGTGTGGGGGGGGTATGTGTGTGGGTGTATGTGTGTTTAGGGTGTATGTTTTACTACTCTGGGAAAACATTTCTCCTGAAATAAAATTAAATCCTCAAGAAAATGATTTCTCTTTGTTCTTAGACTTTCTAACTCTGAACTTATATTAATCAGAAAAATATACTCTGTACAAATATGTAAAACTATGAACTATCTGAAATTTAGAAAAGAAACACAACAAAGCATAACGGTGTATATTTCTGCAAGGACACCTATGAGCAAATAGAAAGCAGTTTTTTAAAATGCATGTGTTAAAACCTTAATTAGCATACTAGAGAAACATTTTGTTGAAAACCATGATACATGAGGATTAATTTAGCAATAGATCAAAAACAGGTTCGATTCATGACTCCAACCCTAGTTTTGAGAGACTACCCTCTAGTGGAGTAAAAAGAAATGGCATTTTCATATTACTGGATTTACTGGGGGTAGGGGTAGGGGGGAAGCTTTACATCTAATTATTCCTTAAGTATTTATTGAAATGACATAGACCAACAGTTTACATTTATTATAATCATAATACCAACTTTGTTTCTAACTACTAAATATTTTCACTCTGTGGTTTTCTTTAAAATGTTCCCAAATGCTTTAACTTTTTTCCTTTTAAAAAAATATATTGAAATAATTCTTAACCTTTTTTTTTTTTTTTTTTTAATTGCGACCCCATAGACGGCAACCCACCAGGCTCTGCCGTCCCCGGGATTCCCCAGGCAAGAACACTGGAGTGGGCTGCCATTTCCTTCTCCAGGGCATGAAAGGGAAAAGTGAAAGCGAAGTCGCTCAGTCGTGTCCGACTCCCAGCGACCCCACAGACTTTAGCCTACCAGGCTCCTCCGTCCATGGGATTTTCCAGGCAAGAGCACTGGAGTGGGGTGCCATTGCCTTCTCCTAATTCTTAACCTTTTGAATAAACCTAAGTTCAAGATAAAAGTAGCTTCTCCGTTAACCTAATAGCACTTATTTCAGAACGTTACTGCAAGATTTTATTCTTTACACTAGGCACTCTAACATTTCCTCTGTAAATGTTAGGAATTTGTAGTCCAGGGTTGGGGATGTTGTGATACATTGTGTCTATACTTAATTTAATGTACTTGTGATAATAGTAACTACCCCCAGTTTTACTCTCTCCAGCTCCAGTTTCTTGCCTATTCAAAATAATTTTACCACTGGCAGATTTTTATTTTCACCTATGGAAAACTTATGTTAAAATTGTGTTAATTACTTGAAAAATGAATTTTAGTTTTATATCATTGGTTTCTTAAGCATTTCATTTTGGTTGATTGGTGTTGACCATATAATTGACAAATCCAATAATCAAACAAAGTATAATGGCCTCCCATAATCAGAGTGAGTAGTGATAATCAAGCAGATAGATGATTAAACTACTTTCATGGTTTATAAATGAAACCAACAATTGTAACTATTATAAATTTTAGTCTCCTTCAGATATCAAAAAAATCTAAGTTTTAATTTAGCAAGGGCGGAATGTTTTAAATGCTACCTTATGCTCTATCGTAGGAAGTTGTTTTAACAATTTTAACTTTTAACCGTCTCATCCTCTGTCGTCCCCTTCTCTGTTGTCCCCTTCAATCTTTCCCAGCATCAGGGTCTTTTCAAATGAGTCAGTTCTTTGCATCAGGTGGCCAAAGTTTTGGAGTTTCAGCTTCAGCATCAGTTCTTCCAGTGAACACTCAGGACTGATCTCCTTTAGGATGGACTGGTTGGATCTCCTTGCAGTCCAAGGGACTCTCAAGAGTCTTCTCCAACACCACAGTTCGAAAGCATCAGTTCTTCAGCGCTCAGCTTTCTTTATAGTCCAACTCTCATATCCACATGTGACTACTGGAGAAACCATAGCTTTGACTAGATGGACTTTTGTTGACAAAGTAATGTCTCTGCTTTTTAATATGCTGTCGAGGTTGGTCATAATTTCCTTCCAAGGAATAAGCATCTTTTAATTTTATGGCTGCAATCACCATCTGCAGTGATTTTGGAGCCCAAGAAAGTAAAGTCTGTCACTGTTTCCACTGTTTCCTCATCTATTTGTCATGAAGTGATGAAACCGGATGCCATGATCTTTGTTTTCTGAATGTTGAGTTTTAAGCCAACTTTTTCTTTTTTTTTTTTTTTTATAAATTTATTTATTTTAGTTGGGGGCTAATTACTTTACAATATTGTAATAGTTTTTGCCATACATTGACATGAATCAGCCATGGGTCTACATGTGCTCCCCCTCCTGGACCCCCCACCCACCTCCCTCCCCATCCCATCTCTCCGGATCATCCCATTGCCCCGGTCCTGAGCCCTTGTCACATGCATCGAACATGGAATGGTGTTCTGTCACTTTCATCAAGAGGCTCTTTAGTTCTTCTTTGCTTTCTGGCATAAGAGTGGTATCATCTGCATATCTGAGGTTATTGGTATTTCTCCTGGCAATCTTGATTCTAGACCCTCTCATCTACTGAATGATTGAAAGATTTTCTGCTTTTTCTTCTTTTCTTTATTCTTTTTTTTTCTTATTTTTTCCCCCTCTTTAGAATCCACTGCAAATACAGTGTATTACTTGCATATGCATGTCAGCTACCTCAGAATAAATGTATGCAGGGTTTCCTAAATGAGTACTTAGTTCTAATGAACATGTATTGAAATGATTTTTAAACATAAATGAGTAATTGTAGCCCTTATCTGCCTATATCATCAAATAAGAAAATATATGGGTGCAATAAATATTTATTTGTTTATTTAATGGTTTAATTTAAGTTACTCATGTGAAGGTTTATTGCTATTTCATGGAATCCTGGACAGGATTCGCCTGTGTGCTTTTGTTAGAGAAGTAATTTACGTAGTGAGTCAGAGCACAGTTTCTGGAGACAGACAGCCTGGGTTGGAATGCTTACTTTGCCACTTTCCTTCCACTGTCAAGCTTTGTGACCCCCACTCCAGTACTCTTGCCTGGAAAATCCCATGGACGGAGGAGCCTGGTAGGCTGCAGTCCATGGGATCGTGAAGAGTCGAACATGACTGAGCAACTTCCCTTTCACTTTTCACTTTCTTGCATTGGAGAAGGAAATGGCAACCCACTCCAGTGTTCTTGCCTGGAGAATCCTAGGGATGGCGGAGCCTGGTGGACTGCCATCTATGGGGTCACACAGAGTCGGACACGACTGAAGCGAGCAGCAGCAGCAGCTTTGTGACGTTGAGCACAAATTTAGCATCTCTGTGTCTCGGTTTCCTCCTAGGATTGTTTTGAGAATTAAAGTTGTTAATCTATATACAAGCTTAGAAAAGTATCTGGAAGACAGTAAGTCTAAATGAATGTTTCAAATCACCATTACTGTCATTATTATCATTGTCATAGTTATCATTATTGTTTCCACTGTGTCCTTTGGGGTGCCCTTTCTACCTTCTATTCTAAGTCTCTGCCTTTCACTTGTTCCATTCTAAGTCCCTGCCTTTCACTTGTCAGAAATAAGTTAGTTCGGTTCAAATGCTGCTTCCCCCATGAAATCTTCTCTGACCCTCTAACAAGATATGATCTCTCATTTGACCCATACTAGCATTTATTATTGGAGAAGGCAATGGCAACCCACTCTAGTACTCTCGCCTGGAAAATCCCATGGATGGAGGAGCCTGGTAGGCTGCAGTCCATAGGGTCGCTGAGAGTTGGCCATGACTTTCCCTTTTCACTTTCACGCGTTGGAGAAGGAAATGGCAACCCACTCCAGTGTTCCTGCGTGGAGAATCCCAGGGACGGGGGAGCCTGGTGGGCTGCCGTCTATGGGGTCGCACAGAGTCGGACATGACTGAAGCGACTTAGCAGCAGCAGCAGCATTTATTATCCCTCCTATCACATCACTTTTTAAAAATACATTATAATTTTTTCTGTAATTTCTCTTTATAGTTTTTAAGATTCTCCTGGAGGGACGGTCTATATCTTATTCCCCTTTAGTATCCATAACATGTAAAAATGGTTCTTTCATAGTATTTAAATTTTAAGAGTTACTGAATCTTCACAACATCTCAAGATATTTTTATCCTCATTTGACAGTGTAGAAACATTGGCTCAAAGAAGTTAGATTACTTGCCTGGTGTCCCAAAACTATTAAATAATGGAGCTAAAATTTGAACTCAGTTTGATCTGCCTAAAAGTCAAGGCTCTTTTTACTGCACAGGGCACTCAATATTCATTTGCAAAATAAATGAATGCTTGATTGATGACTGAGTCAACCAATTAAATGTAGTTAGCAATAAGGGATGCTAAAAATAGAAACACTATTTTTAAAAGGGAATACATTTTATGCACTAGACAGAGGATGTTTTTATATAGTTACTGTTGTTCAGTGTTAATGACAGAATTTTGTATTGCTGGCACAATTTGAGAAATAGAGCACTGAAGAGATGTAGTGCCTGGTTGGAAAGGTGAAGGGATGTGTTAAATACATGTGAATGACCATTGATAAAGAGGTGCTGGCACTAAGCAGAGAAGATCTTCAATGTCTTGTCCTTCCTCCTCTGATTCTGATAGCAAATTTGCTTTCAAGTTAGAAATGAGATGCAACGTGAGGAGCTTGCTCATCCCTTTATTCTTTGTTTTCAGGGGATTGACTTTAACTTCTTCTCTAGACATGTGAAAAATAGTGAAAGAATAAAATACACTTTTTAGAAAGTATATAGCAGGTAAATAGGTAAGTAGCCCGATAGCTGGTTTTCAGGTTGCACAGAAATAACTGAAAAGAAATTTATCATAAAAGAAAATATTCTAAACCGTTGGTAGTAGTTATCTTTGATGGGATAATGGTTGGTTTTTGTTTTTGATTATGTGCTGACCTGTATATGGCATCATTTTTTAAAAACTGAAGTATAGTTGATTTACAATATTGTGTTAGTTTCTGGTCTACAGCAACATGAAGAGGTTCAGTTACGTGTGTGTATTCTTTTTCAGATTATTTTCCATTATACATTATTACAAGATATTGATTATATTCCTTATGCTATACAGTAGGTCCTTGTAGTTTATTTTACTTATAGAAATGTATGTCTGTGAATCCTAATTTAACCCTCCTTACCCCTGCTTTTAATAACCATATGTTTGTTTTCTATGTTGGTAGGTCTATTTCTGTTTTGTAAATATATTCATTTATGTTATCCTTTTAAGATTTCACATTTACGTGATATCATATGATAATTTGACTCTGTTTCACTAAGTATAATGATCTCTTGCTCCATCCACCCATGTTGTTACAAACAGCATTATTTCATTCTCTTATGGCTGAATATTTCATTGTGTGTGTGTGTGTGTGTGTATATATATATATATATACACACACACATACACAAACACACACACATCACATCTTCTTTATCCATTCATCTGTTGATGGACATTTAGGATGTTTCCATGTATTGGCTCTTGTAAATAGCACTTCTGTTTACATTGTGGTGCATGTATCTTTTCATATTAGAGTTTTCATCTTTTCCGGATATGTGCCGAGGAGTGGGCTTGCTGGATCATATGGTAACTCTGTTTTTAGCTTTTAAGGAACCTCCATACTGTTCTCCTTAGTGGCTGCACCTACTTGCATCCCTACCAACAGTGTTTAGGAGATTTCTTTTTGTTTCCACATGATAATGAGTGGGTTTTATTTCCTTCTTTGCTTCTCAGATTTTCTAAGTCCATGTTTTATTTTTACAATCAGAAATAATAGCTATCCTTTGAAAAAAGGTAAGTTCTTTTGGGGTGAAATTTTACTTCTATATCTGAAGCTGTTTTGTTTAGTAAAATATCTAACCTTCTTAACTTAGTATTCAATTCTACCTATGATATAGTAATTTAAATAGCAACACAATAACAGTAATGGTAGATGCCATTTATTGAGTTCTTTTCCGTGAGGGCTTCCCATGTGGTGCAGTGGGAAAGAATCCACCTGCCAATGCAGGAGATGCAAGAGACGTGGGTTTGATCTCTGGTCTGGAAAATCCTCTAAAGGAGGAAATGGCAACACACTCCAGAATTCTTGCCTGGAAAATCACATGGACAAGGAGCCTGGCAGGCTACAGTTGGTGGGGTTGCAAAGTCAGACGCGACTGAGCACACATACAGCATACACAGCAACCGTGCCAAGTAGACGGTTAAGAGTTTTTCATGAATTATCTCTTTCAGCCCTCCCTATTAGAATCAGTTCAGTTCAGTCGCTCAGTCGTGTCCGACTCTTTGCAACCCCATGAATCGCAGCACACCAGGCCTCTCTGTCCATCATCAACTCCCAGAGTTTACCCAAACTCATGTCCATCGAGTCGGTGATGCCATCCAACCATGTCATCCTCTGTCGTCCATTTCTCCTCCTGCCCCCAATCCTTCCCAGCATCAGGGTCTTTTCCAATGAGTCAACTTTTTGCATGAGGTGGCCGAAGTATTGGAGTTTCAGCTTCAACATCAGTCCTTCCAAAGTACACCCAGGACTGATCTCCTTTAGGATGGACTGGTTGGATCTCCTTGCAGTCCAAGGGACTCTCAAGAGTCTTCTCCAACACCACAGTTCAAAAGCATCAATTCTTCAGCGCTCAGCTTTCTTTATAGTCCAACTCTCACATCCGTTCATGACTACTGGAAAAAGCATAGCCTTGACTAGACAGACCTTTGTTAGCAAAGTAATGTCTCTGCTTTTTAATATGCTGTCTAGGTTGGTCATAACTTTTCTTCCAAGGAGTAAGCGTCTTTTAATTTCGTGGCTGCAATCATCATCTGCAGTGATTTTGGAGCCCAAAAAAATAAAGTCTGACATTGTTTCCACTGTTTCCCCATCTATTTGCCATGAAGTGATGGGACCAGATGCCATGATCTTAGTTTTCTGAATGTTAAGCTTTAAGCCAACTTTTTCACTCTCCTCTTTCACTTTCATCAAGAGGCTTTTTAGTTCCTCTTCACTTTCTGCCATAAGGGTGGTGTCATCTGCATATCTGAGGTTATTGATATTTCTCCCGGCAGTCTTGATTCCAGCTTGTGCTTCTTCCAGCCCAGCGCCCTGTTAGAATACCAGGTAGCTAATACTCTCATTTTACAAATCAGCAAACTGAGAGCTAAGTGTGCAAAAACTCACAATAGTTGCTTATTAGCAGCATCAGCGCCTGAACCAGTCTGTCAGACTCTAAGGCTGACATTTGTGACCACTGTGATACACTAACTCTGATAAGTTTCCCATATTCCTGTCCAGTCATTGTCTGTCTTCCTTATTCACATCCTATCCCTTAGCTACATCAAGTGCCTCATTGTCTCCTGAAAGTATCTTGTGTGTTGGATTCTTTGCAGTTTATTTCTTCTTAATCAGTTCTACAAGGCTTCCTCTGAAGACCCCATCTTTTAAGAACCTCCACCTCCATCTCAATGAGAAAAGTATCTCCTTATTTTATCATAGCTTAAATTTAGTTTTATTGTTGTATTGCTCTTATTCCAATACATGTTACCTTTTACAGTTTAATTTTTCCTAAACCTTGATAGTAAGCAACTTGAAGGTAGAAAATATGTCTTATTTGCTTTCTATATTCAATAGTGCATTTACATATTAAAAATCAATGTTTGATTAATTAAATCCTATTGAGTGACTGATGGAGTAATTGACTATTCTCTCCTGTGTGCTGGTTTTGTCCTAAGCATTTGAGTAAAATCAGAGAATTTTTTAGTTAAACAAAGCCTGCCCCTCAAAGGGCTCAACTTTGTCAGATCAGTGACTTCAGTTACACATGAGGTTATTCATAAAAGAGTTCCTATTTATGGGAGAATAAAGTGCATCTCTTGGCTTGACTGCTTTTTGCTCTTTGTGTTGATGGTGGTGGTGGTGGCTACTTCCTCTTTTGATCTTCTTTGATTAGTTTGTACATATTAAACACAATTGGGGTCAAATAGTCACTAAGATTCATGTAAGTTCTAGGCAGAAATTAAACTCCAAGGACCAAATGGCAGGTAAGTTCATAAAAATTCTAGGCATAAATTAAGAACCAAGTTGGCATGAGATAACATTTTGTATGATATTCTTAGGTAAAGTCTGTTGGTATTTTCTTACCTTTACATGAGTTCTTTTTTAAAGGGGACTAATGAAAGTTGTAAGTTTACATCTAAGCAAGAGATCAAGGCAGTGATTTCCGAGCAAGAGAAAACAAAATTTTTTGTCAGTAAAATATTTAGGCATCTAGATATATTGCATCATAGAAGTTACAGTTGTTTCAATTTTTATGAATATTTTATGTCCCTTTTGCTTGATGTCTACTAAATGAGAGAACAAAGGTGACTGTTACCATTATCATCTGGTTCTCTTCCTTCATTGATGGAGCATCTAGGAGGCCCAGAGTTAAAGTTCCCTGTCTAATTGTTCAGTGATTGTTCACAGAGTCCTTCCTTGTAGTGTAGGGAAAGTCTTTTCAAGGATGAAACCACTTACTACAACTAGCAACGATGCAGAAGACATGGGAGATTCTTGTTGTCGTTACTTATACTGATGCCATTGCTGAATTCTCAGTTTTAGATGTTAAATTATTTTCTTTTTTGACTCTTTCTTACCCTACTGTATTCCACTAGGACTATTTGGGACAAGGGGTTCTGCTCTAATCTTTGGTCTTTAGAATATTTTCAGAAATGAGTTAGTAAAATGATCAGGTAAAGGTAGTTCTGAGCAGATACTAGGCACTCAGTACTTATTTATTTTTGACAGTTACTGCTTCATTTCTTAAAACTGTATTTTGTTGTTGCATTTTTGTATTTAAAAATTTATTTATTTTAGTTTGCTATTTTTAATTGGAGGATAATTATTTTACAATGTTGTGTTGGTTTCTGCTGTACAGCAACATGAGTCAACTGTAAGTTTACATATATCTTCTCCTTCTTGAGCCTCTTTCCCACCCCCACTCCCTATCTCACCTCTCTAAATCATCACAGAGCACCAAGCTGAGTTCCCTGTGCTAAACAGATGCTTCCCACTAGCTATTTTGCACATAGTAGTAGATATATGTCAATGCTGTCTCAGTTCATCCCTCTCCTTCCCCTCTGTGTCCACAAGTACGTTCTATATGTCTCTATCTCTATTGCTGCCCGGCAAATAGGTTCATCAGCAACATTTTTCTAGATTGCATGTATATGTGTTGCTATATGATAATTTGTTTCTCTCTTTCTGACTTACTTTGCTCTGTATAACAAGCTGTAGATCCATCCACCTCAGTACAGCTGATTCAAATTCATTCCTTTTCGTGGTTGAGCAATATTCCATTGCATATATGTACCACTACTTCTTTATCTGTTCATTTACTGATGGACATCTAGGTTGCTTCCATGTCCTAGCTATCTCTCTGTATATTTTATTCAGGCCTGGCTGTCTTTGGGGTCAGCCTGTTCATCAGCTGGTTTCTGATTTAGGAGCTTGGAAGGGTAAAAGAACTTCTGAGTAGTATAAGAATGCTAAAATCCAGTCAAATGCAGGTGCATAAGTTTGAAGGCTTTGCCTCACAGAATTTGAGTTCTGCCCGTCAATGGCATTTGTTGGCCTCTAGTTGTGTAGAGAGCATTCTTCAACGAATCACAAGAAGGTCCTTGCCAGACTTTTCTATTTAAAAATTTTAAATAGCCATTCATACTAAATGCCAGGGAGACAAACACTATTTAAACTAGCTTAGGTTAAAACTAGCTCTGGTTTAGACCAACTCAAGTGCAAAGGTGGGGTTATAACGAGGGTGGTATAGTCTTCAATGCACTAACAGTATGAGCAAGGGGGAAAACTGGACCTCAGAGACAAGTTGGTGGTGAACTCACATAAGCTAAGAGACTCTTTTGCTGTCCTGTGTCTGCTTGTCATGGAGTATTGAGTTTATTCCCTTTTACTGCTTGCCAGTTTTCTTTACAATGTCTGAAAGTTTGGGCACCAGCAGCTCTCACATTCTTCACCTCCCAATTTCACCTCTAGAGAGACTATCCCTTTCTCTTATTTCCAGTTTGAAAAATCTGGAGGGAAACTCTACTTGGGCCAAATGCTTATTCCTGGATAACGCACTTTTCTGTCATCCTTGCTCAAATTAAAGGATAGGGGGCAAGGAGAAGAATGCCAGGAAAAGAAAGATGTCCATTAGGTAAGCAACAAGGACTTAATAATGTTAGGTATCATTTCTGGAGTGTTGTGTCCCTGATACTGATCTAAATAAGCACTTCCTTACAGCATCCCTTTGATACCGTAGAGTTGGTTTGTAAGCAGATAGTTTCTTCCTTTTACAGATAAAGAGGAGGCAGGTTATACCTCACTCCCCACAGTGGCATGGCTTGTGAATGACTCAGCCAGGGTTGAAATCCACATCAGTCTGACTCCCAGGCTTGAGTTTAGGACCACTCACTGTACTGAGTGTCATGTGGTCATCCAGTGAAACTTAAAGCAGCATCCACGGAGCACACACTTAATGTTTTTCTTCAGCACAGCAGTGTTGGACAGCCAGTCAGGCTGAGCTTCTTGCCATCAGTAGCCACCATGCCAGTGGTTGAGGACCTGAAGACCACCATGTATCCTGTCCTGAAGTGTTGGGAGGCAGCCAGTGTGGGCCCAGAAGCCCCTGCTTGACCTGAACCATGTCTTCCCTTCCTCTGAATCATGAATAACTTTTAACTGAGATCAGAGTTCTGTAACCTTTGCCATCTGTTGTCAAGTCACACTCTCAAATTCAGTCTTATTTCAGGCAAGCCTCTTCCCATTCTGCCCCTGATTTCACATGATTTTCTCTTCCACAGACATCAGACGTCAAGACACCCTCTCACATAGCATCCAGCTGCTATATGCGTCATTCTACACAAATCCTCCCAGTTCTTGCTACTTCTCTTATTTGTCATTTTTTAAGCAGATTTCCCATCTTTTAAACTGTGTTCTGGGCCTCTTTTATTTTCTCCTGTAGCTGAAATTGAATCTTATTTCAGGTCTTGATTATTTTTTTGGCTCTCTCTTTGTTCCTAGACTCCCAATCAATTGCTCTTTCTCTTCCTTCACCCTCATAACCATAAGTTCATTCTCTAAGTCTGAGTTTCTATTTTTTAAATAAGTTCGTTCATTGTTTGAAAGATTCCACAAATAAGCAATATCATATGATATTTGTCTTTCTCTGACTTACTTCATTTAGTATGACAATCTTCAGGTAGTTGCAAATGGCATTATTTCATTCCTTTTATGGCAGAGTAATATTCCATTGTATATATATGTACCACGTCTTCTTTATCCATTCATGTGTCAGTGGACATTTAGGTTACTCCCACGTGTTGGCTATTGTAAATAGTGCTGCAGTGAACACTGAGGTGTATATATCCATCTGAGGCTGTTTCTCTCTTAGTCATTCTCATCTCTCTCCCTTTTCTACCCGCTAAGATTGGTCATCTAAACTACTCACCATTCAGTCACCTGGCTCTCTTGCTGTAGTCTCCCATCAACCTGCTGAGTCGAAACTTCTGGACAAGGTGTGATTGTTCTCTGCTCTTGTCTCCATGAGGTAAATTGGTCCTAGAGAAAATCACAGTAAGTGCAGAATGTCGTGTCTCATCTGGGTCTTCAGCAGGTCCCTCACATCCTTATATTTCTCCTAAGTCACCTTCTTATCCAGTTAGCTTCAGAGATGGCACCAAACTTGAGCACTCTCTTTGCATCCCTTTTTAGACTCTGAGTATTCTTAGGGACGTGCCGTCACTTTCAGCCACATTGAATTCAGGCCTGTAGGTGTGAATTGTCTTTATTTCACAGCCTCCCAACTTACTAATGACTCTTTATCCACACTCATCATTATCTTTCTTTTGTAGTCTTAAAGGATGAGGATTTTTTTCTCAGTATATCCCTCCCTTTTTTCCCTCAAACTCACTTACTTCTGTGTTCTCAGGAATTGGTCTCTAGAAGCCTTTGTCCCAATTCCACCCTGTAGTTGACATGTTGCCATGAAATCCATAGACAGGCTTAATTCTTACTCATACTCAATAATAACATTATTCCTCTTAACCTTTGACCCTATTCTATCATTCTTTATCTGTCCTCCTCATATAAATTTATCAGGAAAGCTATCAACATCTGGTATTACCTCATCATCACTTTCTACTTACATTTCCAGCTTATGTTTTTCTAGGTTCTGTTCCAACGAGGCTACTGAAATTTCTCTTTGGAATCTCATCAGTGTCTTCCCAATTTGGTCCTTGTACATCAAAGCCTCCCAGCCATGCTTCTGCAACCTCCATATTCATTTTGCTATCATTGTTGATGTATCTACCTTGTAAATATTTATCTTAGGTTTCTTCTTTTGCCTGCTCTTCTTCACACGCTGTCTTAGATAGTATCTCTTCTTTATATATTTGTTACTCTCCAATGCACATCACCACTGCTCTTGTGAATAAAATTTTTTTTTGTGTCTTTTTAGATATGTTCCTCAGACTCTCTGATAAATATCTCTACTTGTATGAGCCCAGGCACCTCCTACTCTCCGTGTCTAAAACTGACCTTTTAAGCTTGTCTCTATAAAGTGGCTTTTCTTTCTTAAAAAAAAAAAAAAAAAAAAAATTAATTGTAGTTGTAGTAGCATTACCCAGTTACCTCAAGGAGTCCAAGGATTTTTTATTTTTCTTTTACCTTATGCACTACATTCAACTGTTCACTGTTGTGTTGTGCACAGTTGCTCAGTCATGTCCAACTCTTTGCAACCCATGGACTATAACCTGCTAGACTCCTCTGTCCATGGCATTCCCAAGCAAAAACACTGGAGTAGGTTGCCATTTTCTTCTCCAGAGTATCTTCCTGACCTAGGAATTGAACCTGCATCTCCTGCTTGGCAGGCAGATTCTTTACCACTGAGCCACCAGGGAAACCCATTTTTATTGGTTGCTGCTGCTGCTGCAAAATCACTTCAGTCGTGTCCAACTCTGTGTGTGCCCATAGACAGAAGCCCACCAAGCTCCCCCGTCCCTGGGATTCTCCAGGCAAGAACACTGGAGTGGGTTACCATTTCCTCTTCCAGTGCATGAAAGTGAAAAGTGAAAGTGAAGTCGCTCAGTCGTTTCTGACTTTTAGCGACCCCATGGTCTACAGCCCACCAGGCTCCTCCGTCCATGGGATTTTCCAAGCAAGAGTACTGGAGTGGGGTGCCATTGCCTTCTCCTTTTATTAGTTAGGGAAATACAAATGATTTTCCTTGAACTGTCTGCAGAACATAGTGAAATATATCAGAATTTGAAATGCATCACTCTGCACATGTGGAAATGATATGTGCTCAAGTAAAGTACCTAGAATAATAATCAATAGCATGTGTTTCGAGTTAACTGTGTGCAAGACACTGAAGTGTGGTCTACTGTGCATATGTTTAGTCTTATTCTTTCAGTACTGTGAGACATTCACACGCCTGCCCCTTTTCAGTTCAGTTCAGTTTAGTTCAGTTGCTCAGTTGTGTCCGACTCTTTGTGACCCCATGAATCGCAGCACGCCAGGCCTGCCTGTCCATCACCAACTCCCAGAGTCCACCCAAACCCATGTCCATGGAGTCGGTGATGCCATCCAACCACCTCATCCTCTATCGTCCCCTTCTCCTCCTGCCCCCAATCTTTCCCAGAATCAGGGTCTTTTCCAATGAGTCAACTCTTCGCATGAGGTGGCCAAAGTATTGGAGTTTCAGCTTCAATATCAGTCCTTCCAAGGAACACCCAGGACTGGTCTCCTTTAGGATGGACTGGTTGGATCTCCTTGCAGCCCAACGGACTCTCAAGAGAAACTCCAACACCACAGTTCAAAAGCATCAATTCTTCGGCGCTCAGCTTTTTTTATAGTCCAACTCTCACATCCATACATGACTACTGGAAAAAGCAAAGCCTTAACTAGACGGACCTTTGTTGGCAAAGTAATGTCTCTGCTTTTTAATATGCTGTCTAGGTTGGTCATAACTTTCCTTCCAAGGAGTAAGCGTCTTTTAATTTCATGGCTGCAGTCACCATCTGCAGTGATTTTGGAGCCCCCCAAAATAAAGTCTGACACTGTTTCCACTGTTTCCCCATCTATTTGCCATGAAGTGATGGGACCAGGTGCCATGATCTTAGTTTTCTGAATGTTGAGCTTGAAGCCAACTTTTTCACTTTCCTCTTTCACTTTCATCAAGAGGCTCTTTAGTTCTTCTTCACTTTCTGCCAAAAGGATGGTATCACTGCATATCTGAGGTTCTTGATATTTCTCCCCTTTTCACAGAAGGGGAATCTTGAGTTTCACAGAGGTTGATTAACTTTTGCCATCCTAGAAGCTGTGAGGAAATTAGGCTGGAATACAAGTTGAAATCCAAAGCCAAAACTTTTAAAACTGTGTTTTCTTCCCTCCAGATATCTTCTGAGTCTCTCATTCTCTTCTTCTTAGCATGTTCTATAGAACAGCTTTTGCTTCTTGTGTTTGTTTATTTACAACAAAATTGACACAACACATTCATAGGAGAATGCTAGCAGTAATTTAGCTGTACCTCACTCTTATCACTCTGACTACATTCCTGTCTTTCTAATTGGGTGTTTTGGTCATACTGTGACACTATCTATAAACAATTATCCTCAAAGGTAAGCATTATATCAACTCAGATAATTAAAAAAAAAAACAAAACCTTTTTGTACTGGTTTTTACTCTAGGATAGTGTTTGTATTCACCTGACTTTTTGAGTCACTATTTGAGGTGAATGACAGTTGTATTACTCTATTAGAGAAGCTAGCTTTTATTCCCTAATTGTTGTGTTGCCCTGAAAGTGTTAATATCATTCATTCAGTTGTGTCTGACTCTTTGCAATCCCATGGACTGTAGCCCACCAGGCTCCTCTGTCCATGGAATTCTCCAGACAAGAATGCTGGAGTGAGTGGTCATTCCCTTCTCCAGGAGATCTTCCTGACCCAGGGATTGAACTTGGGTCTACTGCATTGCAGGCAGATTCTTTACTGTCTGAAAATGGATAAGTAAATGCTTAAATAGAAACATCTTCATAAAAGTTCAACACTGCTGTCATAAAACTACTACTGTTTTTTAAAAAATATATTTGAGACTATCAAAAGACCAAATTTATACTTTTTCCTAATAACAGAATTTCAAAGCATGATCAAAGATGATTGTTAAGCAGAAAACTGGGAAATCAGAAGCAGCAGACTTTAGACACAGACAGAAAAATAATAAGACAAGCTTAGGCTTTAGGGTAAGAAAATGTTTTAAAATACATTCAGATGAAAGGGCAAAATGTATCTGTTTTGTGAAATCCCTTATCTTTCTTTCCATTTTGTAGATACGATTAAAAAAATGAGTAAATTAACCTGCAGCAGTATGAGTACTTCTTACATCCTTCACCGTCTCTGAAGGGTATGTTTTATTAGAAAGGGAATGATTATTCAGTGTTTTAGCTATGTTAGACTTTGGGGTTGCTCCCCAGATGTATGGTGCTCACTGAGAGCGTATGTGTGGACTGCAGGGCGAGGAGAATCCTGGCCAGAGGGTCTGTGCTGAGCTCTTTGACATAGTTCCCATTACTAAGGAAACCACTCATTTTGTCTGAACATGCTCTGAATAGATGTCTCATTTGAAGTCTAGTGCTCAAACCGTGAGGATTGCATTATGGAGCTGAGAAAGAAATGCGAGGAACAAAAAATGCTTGAAAATGCCACCAAGCATTCACAAAGCGTCATACTGTAATAACATTCCATGAGACAGAAGGTGCATTTATTTTTGCTGTATTCCAAGTTATTTTGGTGTCATAAAAACAAATTCCTTTGCCTGCCCACGTAATCAAAATAAGCAAAGCAGATGTTCTTCTGACCTATTCTTAATCTCTGCTCTTGTTAGGATCTCACTCAGAAGTGTGACATTCGGCACAGGAAGGACAAAATATGGATTCTCATATTAATCTAGATTTGCTCTGTTGTGCCTTGGAACTAAACGGTGTAGTGCTATCTCTGTGGCAATAAACAAACACATGTTTAGAGTCAGACCTCAGAATTTGCAGCCTCCCCTTTGCCACTGCTAAGTGCAGAATGGCTGCTGCAAACTGGTGCTTGGTGTTCTTTAATGAGCCTCCCATTCAGAGTCTGTGTGTCAAAATACTGCTTCTAGAAGTCCTCCTGCTCCCTTCTCCAGCTTCTGGCAACTCATAGCAAAGAGACTAGCTCCAGCTGAAAAATCAGATGGTCTTCTTTCTTCTTTACCCTGCAACGTAGGGTTTATGAGACTTTAATTGCAGTATAATCTTTATCATCCTACTCTCAATTCTTTGATAAAGGGTATTGATTTCCTTCAATGTATGTCAAGTGCTGTACAGATATCCTCATCAGAGGTCGCCAACTTTAAACCCATAAAGAAAGTCAAGAGCCATCACTATAGGGAAAGAAAGAGGTAGTTGCTCAGTCGTGCCTGACTCTTTGAGACCCTACGGACTGTAGCCCACCAGGCTCCTCTGTCCGTGGGATTTTTCAGGCAAGGATATTGCAGTGGATTACCATTTCCTTTTCCAGGGGATCTTCCTGACCCAGGGATCAAACCTGGGTCTCCTGCACTGAGGCAGATTCTTTACTGACTGAGCTACCAGAGAAGCCCATTACTACAGGGAAGAGAGGCATTATTATCTTAATTTTCAGCTCCTTTAAGCCGTTTAGCAAACAAGAGATATATCAATACATCAGCTAATCCACAAATGCAGAAATTAGCATGTATTTATAGATTCCTTGCCATTTTACTGTTTTGCTCATGCTCATAGCAGTAAGATAACGTATCTGCATGACAGTCAGTGGCTGAATGAGGTGTTGGACTTGGAGCCTCAAGTTGTAATTTTGCATTGTGGATACAGTCTGGTAAGGCCTCTGCTTGGAATACCAGTGTGACAAAGAGGTGCTCACAAGTCTAAGACCTAGAAATTTGGCTTGTACAGGTTTATTTGCTTACTAATCATGCAAAAAGCCAACAGCATTGTTAAAAGGTCTTTTTTTTTTTTTTAAGATCTTTTCTTTTTTCTCAGATCATGCATGTTTATGAAACATGTATTTAGAGTAGATATCATTTGCAGATTTCCTGCCTGACCAAGTTTAAGAAATACCAATAAACTGAGTTGTTTCTAGAATTCAGTTGCGTGACAACACCACATAAAAGACCCTAAATTTGAAAGAAAGCTTATTCTTGTAGAAGTACATAAGTACTTATTCTATCAATAATCTCCTTGCTGATTCTGATTACGAGCATTCAATTCATTTTGAAATGAACATCCTGAAGCTGCCAGCTGTTTCTGATCTGAGGTACCTATAGAGTATTTACTTGGAGTGTGTGTTTAGCACTTTAGCTGTTGTGGCTACTGACAAGAAAAATTCTAATACTCAGACTTATTAGAAATTTGTTTTCAAGATGAATGTACACTATGTTCCATATAGTTTATCCCCTCAAGGTTTGGCAGAGATCGACATGTAGGCATCTTCATATTTTTGATATTCAGCATGAGGCCTGGCATATAGTAAGCATCCAATAGAGGAGATTGAACTGAGTTGTCTGTTACGAGAAAAATACAGCAAACTCAGCATTTTAATGACTCTTAGCCTAGCCTAATAAAGTGTGAAGTGATGGAAACATCGAATGTTTAACTTGATTTAACGTTGAGCTTAATAAAGTCTAATTTTTCCATGGCCTTTTAATCACCCATAGTCCTTTTTGAAATATTTTTTTCTGTGAATATAAAAGTGATAAAATTTCACTGAAAGTATTGAATCAGATCTGTCATACAGCCTTTGCTTTGTTTCAAGCCTACATAGTTATATTTGTATTTCATTCTCTTAATGGGAGAATTTTCAAAATGTCTCCAGGTACTGCAAATCATCAGATATTCATTATAATTATCTTTCTGCCTGCAGCAATATATTTGCAGTCTGTTGTAACAAGCATACATTTCAATTAATACCAAGAATCATTTTATTTGGAGAAGAAAGTCCTTTTTAGAAGACTTAAACTTGTTAGTAGACCAAAGAGATTTTAATTTGAACAAGAATGGAGAATTTACAATTATGCACTAGTGATTTTAACAATATCTATGATTTGATAAAGTTAGAAGCTCATTTTGAAATTTTTTTAGGGAAGTTATAGTCTTTACAATGTATCTTCAGCCATACATTTTGAATCATGAAGTATTTCATATATAATTTAGGAAGTTGTGTTAAGACCCAAGTCAAAACTGACCTTACCAGGACAGAAAACATTGTGAGAGTGATTAAAATATAGTGAATTTAAATATAAGTAAATACCCATACAATGTTGTTTTTTGAAAGAGTGAATTTAGAAAAAACTTAATGCCATATTTAACTCAATGAAACTTGTATTGATTACTTACCCCTTTTGCATTATTTAACTGAATATATACCTTTGTTTAAGGTTGTTTATTAACAAAAGAGTTCAGGTTTATTTTAGAAAATTTGGAAAATTTAGAAAGGATCAAGAATGGGGTAAAACCCTTTGCCATCAAAGGAGGTATATACTTTGGCATACTTTTGGTCATATTTTTGTTCTTATGTATTAGAAAATATTCCATTTTTAAAAATTATATAAAAATAAAATAAATTTTATATAAAAATTATATAAGAATAAAATAATCTTTATGATTTTAAGCACATATATTAATATCATACAGATGACCCATTCCCTGAATACTATATATTTATTAAATTTTTTCATTGGTTTATATTGTAAATAATGTAACATCACAGGGGAGAAAGAAGTGGCAACCCACTCTAGTATTCTTGCCTAGAGAATCCCATGGACAGGGGATCCTAGTATGCCGCAATCCATGGGGTCACAAGGAGTCGAACACAACTGAGCAACTGAGCACCTATACACACAAATATCATAGGGTAGGATTGCTATCAGTGGCTTTTCAACTGCGGATTTTAGTCATTTTAATACTCCTGATATGTATTATAGCTCACTTTTCTGAAACCACAGACACAATGAGTGAGTCTTTCTACCTCGCCCTTGCTGCTGCTGCTGCTAAGTCGCTTCAGTCGTGTCCGACTCTTAGCGACCCCATGGACTGTAGCCTACCAGGCTTCTCCGTCCATGGGATTTTACAGGCAAGAGTACTGGAGTGGGGTGCCATTGCCTTCTCCGTCGCCCTTGCTAGCGTTCATTAATTTGTTGACTCAAGAAATATTTTTGAACACCAAGGTATTGTTCTAGGTGCTGGGAATACTGAGGTGAAAAATAAAGTCACTGATTTTAGAAATTTTATTTGTCGGGGAGATTTAGGAGGTAGGTGATAAACAGGCGATGACAAATATGCAAGTATATAACATGTTGATTCCAAAGATTGGTATCCATATATATATTTTTTAAGTTAAAGCCCAATAATAACATGGTGAATAACAAAGAAGGACATCTAATGTACATTCTTAAAAGTGATTCCCTCTGAGAAGGTGACATTTGTTAAATGTTAAAAGGAAGGTCAGGCCACGGTGTTTCAGGAAGAATAACAGTGCATGCAGAGGTCCTAAGACACGAATGTTAATGTGTCTTAGGGACAGAAAAAGCCCAGTGCACCTAAGTGTAATGAAAAAAAAAAAGGAAGTAGTAGGACATGATGCCCAAATGGCGCCCTGAAATGAGATCATTCATGGCCTTACAAACCATGACAAGGAGTTGGATTTGGATTGTAATAGGCAGCCATTAAATGGTTTTATTAGAGCAGAGATATTACTGGATTTATCATTTTTATGCACTGCTTCAAAAATCACAAAGGTACTACACAAACACTTAGAGCGAAATAGGAGTTAAGGGGTGAAACAGATGCTAAGGCTTGACTTCCATGATAGCTGAGTAGTGGTGAGAGATGGTAAGATTCCAGAGATATTTGAAATTTACACATGAAAAAGACTGCTGACTAATTGTGTGTAAAGGGTATAGGAAAAGATGATTTACGCAAGACTCCTATATTGTGGTGTCACTGTCTTGGTGGACAGGTGGTGACAATATTAAGGGAGATGTGAGATTCTGCAGGAAGAACAGATTGCCAAATCCCCAGAGTTCTGTTTGGTCTGTATAATGGAAATAGAAGCATAATGTTACAAAATGCTTAAAATGCTTTCATATTTTGCTTGACTATGTAAGGCAAAAACCAAAAAAAAAAAAAAAAAAAATTTGCCCTCATCAAGTCTACTTATTCATTTCCCTGAAAGAAGATTAAAATTTTTCACAGAATGAATTCCAAAGAGTAGGCAGTACAATATTTATCTCTGTCTTTATATAAATAATTATGCAATGAGCAGAAGAAACAATTAGTACAAAGACTCTAAGGTGTGGATTTCTAGATGGATATGGCAGGCTAGGCTTTCATTTTGAGATAAGATTTCCCTGATTCCATCTGAGCTCAGGTGTCTCAGCCCATGTCATTTTTCCCAAGTTGAAGAAGGACTATCCACTATTCTGTAGAATCAGAAGGAAGAAAAATAAGATGTCATGGAAAGAAAATTAAAGCTTTTTATTTGGCCTAGTCTGAGGATTTGTGAGAAGAAAAGAGGGGAGAGAGATGAGAGTAGGTGATTGGAGAGATGTCTTTCAACGTTGTTCTCCTAGAGATGGATGAATGCATTAAGTAAATAAAATCATTGCTTATATCTCTGGTGAAGAACCATATGTTTGCTCTCCCGTCACTCTTACACTGAGCCAGAACAATCCGGCCACACCATACAGTCAGCCAAAAGGTGTTGCTTTCCTGAGCCACAGGAACTGCTTTCCTGAGCCACAGGAGCTGGGTTGAGAGACAGTGGACTGGTGGCTGGAGTCCATACAGCAGAGGCTGGACTAGTACCTGAGCTCCACACTGGATGGAGGACAAGCCAGTCATTCCAGAGTTTGCCAGTAGTGCAACCTGGGTTGAGGATGATTGGGCTACACAGAACTGCCAGGCTCTGAGCAAAATGATGGAGATGGAAATCAAAATACCAAGCCAAACTAGCCAACCACAGTCTCACAAACATTGTAGTAATCATAGATTGAAGATCAGAGCATCAGCAGAGTGAATCACTTAAGAATCTGGTTAAAATGCAGATCCTGATCCAGCAGGGCTGGAGTGGAGACTGGAGCTGTGCATCTCAAACAAGCTCCCAGGAGATATCAATGCTGCTGATGCAAAGACCACATTTTGAGGAGTGAGGAGCTAGTACATAAGAAGGATTATCATGAAAGCCAATGGACCCCTCCCTCCAGTGTCATGAGGGCAGATATTTGAAGTGTTCTTTTTTCCCCCTGGGGTGAAATTAAATATTATCTGAAATTTCTGCACTCAATATGCCAGCAAATTTGGAAAACTCAGCAGTGGCCACAGGACTGGAAAAGGTCAGTTTTCATTTGAATCCCAAAGAAAGGCAATGCCAAAGAATGCTCAAACTGCCGCACAATTGTACTCATCTCACATGCTAGTAAAGTAATGCTTAAAATTCTCCAAGCCGGGCTTCAGCAATACATGAACCGTGAACTTCCAGATGTTCAAACTGGTTTTAGAAAAGGCAGAGGAACCAGAGATCAAATTGCCAACATCCACTGGATCATCGAAAAAGCAAGAGAGTTCCGGAAAAACATCTATTTCTGCTTCATTGACTATGCCAAAGCCTCTGACTGTGTGGATCATAATAAACTGTGGAAAATCCTGAAAGAGATGGGAATACCAGACCACCTGACCTCCCTCTTGAGAAATCTGTATGCAGGTCAGGAAGCAACAGTTAGAACTGGACATGGAACAACAGACTGGTTCCAAATAGGAAAAGGAGTACGTCAAGGCTGTATATTGTCACCCTACTTATTTAACTTGTATGCAGAGTACATCTTGAGAAACGCTGGGCTGGAAAATGCGTGAGCTGGAATAAAGATTGCCGGGAGAAATATCAATAACCACAGATATGCGGATGACACCACCCTTATGCCAGAAAGTGAAGAAGAACTAAAGAGCCTCTTGATGAAAGTGAAAGAGGAGAGTGAAAAAGTTAGCTTCAAGCTCAACATTCATAAAACTAAGTTCATGGCATCTGGTCCCATCACTTCATGGCAAATAGATGGGGAAACCGTGGAAACAGTGGCTGACTTTATTTTTCTGGGCTCCAAAATCACTGCAGATGGTGATGGCAGCCATGAAATTAAAAGACGCTTACTCCTTGGAAGGAAAGTTATGGCCAACCTAGACAGCATATTAAAAAGCAGAGGCATTACTTTGCCAACAAAGGTCCGTCTAGTCAAGGCTATGCTTTTTCCAGTGGTCATGTATGGATGTGAGAGTTGGACTATAAAGAAAGCTGAGCGCAGAAGAATTGATATTTTTGAACTGTGGTGTTGGAGAAGACTCTTGAGAGTCCCTTGGACTGCAAGGAGATCCAGCCAGTCCATCCTAAAGGAGATCAGTCCTGAATATTCATTGGAAGGACTGATGTTGAAGCTGAAAATCCAAAACTTCGGCCACCTGATGCAAAGAGCTGACTCATTGGAAAAGACCCCGATGCTGGGAAAGATTGAGGGCAGGAGAAGAAGGGGACGACAGAAGATGAGATGGTTGGATGGCATCACTGACTCAATGGACATGGGTTTGAGTGGACTCTGGGAGTTAGTGATGGACAGGGAGGCCTGGTGTACTGGGGCTCATGGGTCTCAAAGAGTTGGACACGACTGAGCGACTGAACTGAACTGAACTGATGGCTCTCTCAAACTATCAGACTAGGCCAAGTTTAAACAAGGTAGCATATTTTGTTCATTTGATATTCTTATAGCCAATAGGTACAAGGCTAGGGAGAACAATTTCATTGGCTATAAATAAAAGCAAAGTATTCATTTTTTTTTTTTTTTTAATCTCTGTGTGTTCCAGAATAGTGAGGTAGGCTAGGGTTATCTTTTAGCTAGATAATAATCTTCATCACAATTTTGGATGTGTGAACAGAGGAGAAAGAAGAGTTGAAAAGGTAAATTTGGAAGTCATCCGCATATCCTCAGATGAAACCTCCTGGGGAAAGAGTGTACAGAGACAAAGACATCCAGAGATCTGACTTGAGGCCCTCTATCACTTAATGTGAACCAAAGGTGGAAAAGTTGCTGAGGGAGGAGAAGGAACAACTGGCAAGAAGGAAGCCAGAAGAGCTTCATATTAGGGAAACCCAAGAAGAATGGAGTGGCTAGCTGTGTTAATGCTCATGTGATTTTGAGGGTTATGAAAACAAAATATCGATCATGAGATTTGGCCTCTACAAGTAAGATTTATGATGTATATCAAGAATTTTTTTAAGAGTTTGAAAATAAGCTATTTAAAAATATAACTACTAGAATATTCTGCTCCTGCTAGAATCTAAATTCTAGAAAACGTTGCCTTATAACCATGGTCTCACTTCCTGACTTCCTGTGATCTTTCATTCCATTCTATTTGGTTTTTGATTTTGGTCCTTCCATTGAATTGTTATCAGTCACTTGTATTTGCCCCAGAAATCCCCCAGATTTCTTTTTTCTTACAGATTCTCTATGACTAAATTTTCTCAAGATTTTCAGCATCTGTTTTTTTGATTATAGCAAAAAGTACTACAAAGCTACAATGGAATTTGATATGTGCTTACTGTATTGGTCAGAACCAGAAATGGAAGGAAAAATAACCATTCAAATGTTTCTGGAAGCGAAAAAACATTGTATTTTTAAGAAATCTTAAGACTCTGTCACCTTCTTCTTTTGTAATCAAGGCTTATTAGCAAGAACATTAGAGTGTTGATTCCTAGCAGTGTCTGTATGGATGAAATCTCCATGAGCCAACTTCCCTTTCCAAAGTGTGCTAAATATTGTTCAGAGAATTCCAGATAGTTGGCAGAGGAACAAGCATTTAGACAGAACTGTGTCCAAAAATGAGAGAACTAAAGATATGCTTCATGGGACCATGTATTTTCCATGGGACTAGGGTTAACTGGATTTTGCTCTGAACCTTAAAAAATAAAGCTCTTTTAGCTTTGTTAAAATAAACCTTGCTTTGAAAGATTATTGGACATGTAGTGTTTATGAAAAGCAAGTCAGTATTCTATAAGTTTTCTTAGACATTTAAAGTAGTAATCAGCTAAGAGAAAGACTGAACTATTTTATGAGGTATCATGGTAGATGGAGAGATGAAAGGTCAGGCAATGAAAATACCAGGTTTCTTACTCTCTCTCTGACCTCAATTTACTGTATTAGATTGGGCAGGAGATTCAACCTTTTTGGACCCTGTGCTTTATCTCCAAAATGAGAGAATTAAACCTGGTTGTCTCTGAGGTCCCTTTCAGCTCTGTTGTTGATTGAGACTATAGTTCAACAGTCAAAGTCACTAGGTAGAATCTAGGAAATGTTTTCTGCACAAAAGTTCTTGCCATTTGAGTGGTTGGTTATCAGAGATTGGATGTTGTCCACGGTCCTAAGGACAGGCCGAGCTGGGAAATGCTTATGTCCTTACACATAATAATGTATGCCAAATAACAGCATTTTTCTATTTTTCTTGTGCAGAAGCCAAAGGTTAATAATTAAAGAAGGTTGGTGCACAGACCATTAGAAATAAATATTATCTTCTCTAGTGGCAAATTTTGCAACATAATTGGTAACATGATTATTAATAAGCATTTCAGGATGACCTATATTTCAGCAAACAACAGTTAACAGAAGATATTAATACCTCTCAAGGGGATGGTGGAACCCCAAAAGTTGAGCCTCCTAAAAGTGAACCTCAAATAGCAATGGAAGTGATGCCATGGGGAATAATCTTGTACTGGAAAGTGGATAGATTTGATAAATAGGGTTTCTCATTTCTATTTGCCATGCTTCTAAGAAGAAAATGGCAATGAAGTGATAGTATGGCTGAGAACATAGTCTTTGATTGGTACAAGTATATAGGCTTGAATGAAAATAAACTTACTTCAAAAACACAATTTTAAAAAATTTAGTTTTTAATTAAAAAAATTCAAACTTATAGAGAAGTCACAAGAATATTGCAGTGAATTCCCAAATATAACAATTAATAGCATCTTTGTGCGTTTGCTTGATCTCTCTCTCTCTCTCTCTCTCTCTCTATATATATATATATATATAAATATAGACAACACAGATATTGTCATTTTTATTGCTATCATTATTGCTAACCTACATAAAAATTAATTGTAGATATGATGACCCTTTAGTGTTAAATTCTAAGAAATTTTATCTTATATAATCCTAGAACAGCTGTCCAATTCAGGATTTTTGACAACACCACAATACTATTATCAAATGTATAGTTTGTATTCTATTTTCATCAGTTGTTCTAATAGTGTCCTTGATAGTCATTTCTTTGTCTTAATTAAGAATCCAATTGAGCATCACACGTTGCCTTTAGTTGTTATGTCTCATTGAACTGGTTTGCATGACACTGACATTTTTTGAGTTTTGTATGATGTCCCTTAATTTTGGTTTTTCTAATGTTTCTTCATGATTGAATTGAGGTTTTGCGTTTGAATGTAATACAACCTTAGCACATCATATCAGGAGGTAAACAATGTCAGTTTGCTTCAGTTTTAATGATGTCAAGGATGATCCCTTAGCAAAGGCAGTGTCTGCTAGGTTGATCCACTGTAGTATTAACTCTTTTTTGATATTAGGTAATATGTTTTCATTGTCAAATAATGTATTCATTGTCAACTCATGCAGTAGGTTTAGCATTCAGTGATGATTCTCGCCTGAAAGTGAAAAGTGAAAGTGAAAGTCACTCAGTCGTGTCTGACTCTGCGACTTCATGGACTACACAGGCCATGGAAATCCCCAGGCCAGAATACTAAGATTCTGAAGTGGGTAGCTATTCCCTTCTCCAAGGGATCTTCCCAACACCGGGATTGAACCCAGTTCTTCAGCATTGCAGGCCGATTCTTTACCAGCTGAGCTACCAGGGAAGCCCACTAGTAGCTCTAGTTGAATATGGAGGGCCCATAGTGTATTTATTCATATAATGAATAGCTCTATTTTTTCTCTTTTTGTTTAGTACCAGTAAGGACTAACGGATTCATCTTCTTCCAAGTGAGTCATAACCATCATTATTCATTGAGATTCTTCCATTGTCCCAGATTTGGCAGTGGACAATATTTCCTTTTAAAATTCTTTCATTCATTTGTAATGACCCCATCATTTTTTATGGACACTTGACATCAGCAAAGTCTTGGGAAGTCTGCTATAAACTTAAAAAAAGAAGTGAAATTTATATAACATAAAATTAACCATTTTCAAGTGTAAGTGGCATTTAGTGCCTTCATGATATTGTACAACTACCACCTCCATCAAATTCCAAAACATTTTCTGTACTCCAAAAGAAAACCCTATACCCATTAAGTAATCACTTCTTGTTCTCCCTTTACTCTAGCTCTCAGCAACCACCAGTCTACTTTCTATCTTTATGAATTTACCTTTCCAGAAATAGGCTGGATATTTCATATAAAGGGAATTATACAGTATGTGACCTTTTTGTGTTGGTTTGTCTCACTTAATATATTGTTTCTAGGCTCATTCTCATTGTACGATGTATCAGCACTTTTTATGGTATTCAACCATTAAATGTTATTCAACATTCCATTGTATGCATATCTACATTTTGTTTATTCATTCATCCACTAATGGGCCTTTGGATTTTTTCTACCTTTTGGCTATTGTGAATAGTGCTGCTGTGAAAATTCATGTACAAGTATTTGTTTGAATACCTATTTTCAGTTTTGGAGGGTATATACCTAGGAGCAGAATTGCAGGGTTACATGTCATTCACTATTTAACTTTTTAAGGAACCACCAAACTGTTTTTCACAGCTGCTATACTGGTTTACATTTCCACTAGCTGAGGGTTACAGTTTCTCTACATCCTTGCCAATGCTTATTTCCATTTTTTAAATTCTCACCATTCTAGTGGGTGTGAAGTAATATCTTACAGTTTTGATTTGTATTTCTTTAAGCCCAATTATTTTAAGTATCTATGCTTCTTGACCAGTTGTTTATCTTCTCTGAAGAAATGTCTATTGAAGTTGTTTGCCCATTTTTTAAATGAGTTGTTTGGTTTTTTGTTGTTAATTTATAAGAGTTCTTTATATGATATGAACTTTTAGTAATACTGTACATAGCATTATTTACTTAGAAACTAAGAAGTACAAGTGTTTTTAAACTCATGATTTTTTTCTGATATGAAATTTAAGTTGAGAGACTTGAATTAACAATAGTGTAAGAAAAAGATCAAATAGGTAATACTTTTTAATTACTTAACTGAAGTTCAAATATATGTCTATTTCTATATACAACTATGAAATGTAGGTTTATTCTATCTGGGGATTAGTTAAAATGTTATATGATATGCCTGCTGTCCATGGCTCCTTCAGTGTAGCTGTGATGGTGCAGCAGAGAATTTTGGGTTCCCCAGTGAATCAGGAGTCCAAACTCATCAGGGAAAATCACTTTATACTCAGTATTTACCTAATGAGGCTCAATGTGGCAGACTTGTAAAGTCTAGTTTGCAAAAACAACTTACTCTGGCCAAGTTTTGACCCAATTTTCTTGTCGTCTTGGTAAAAATTTTCCAATCACCCGTTCCTTTCTCATCAGATAATGTTTTTATTTAACAACAACAAAACAACAGATTTTTCTAGCTAGCATCCCCATGCATAATTACTTCCCTAAACTAGTATCCATCAACTGAATACCAATCACTATTTTGTCATGACAGTTATCAGCAGTGCAGCCTTGGGACAGACATACTGCTTTAAACTTTGGTGGAATGTTTTACAGCACGTAAATTGCTATCATTTTCAGATGCCAAGGCTGCCTTTTGAGGTGGAGCCTGCAACCCTTTACAGTTTTGTGGTGCTCATGATTTTTTTCCAATAGAATTCCTAGCTTTCTTTATTCAAAGTTCCTTTGGACTTTACCCATTGGCCAAGTTTAAGAGGTGTTTTTCTCACTCTAGTTTTACGTCTAGTTTTATATTTCTGACAAAAAATGTGACTCACTGTTGCTAGAACTGTTTTCCTTTCAACCTATAAATCTGTTGTGTTGTGAAGTTCCAGATAATATTTATTACCTCATTTCTGTTATCTAGGAAACTCTCTTTGGAGAAGGATAGGGATGGCAGAGATCCTGGATGTGAAAGTTCCAGTATGACTGTACTAGAAATGGAAACGTCACTTGTTTCACGATATATTTGCAAATAAAAAATAACTTCTGGGGGGCCAGTGTGCTGTCTTTGGCCCTGGAAACTGGCTTCATAATCCATTTTGGACAGGTCTGAAGAGAGTCTGGTGATTGTTTCTTTGAAATTTGTGTGGGCTTTCCACCTTAGCAATCTCTGCAGGAAGGAAACCAGTTCCAGGTGGCCCCATCTCCATTAGGCATCTGGGCCCAACGTGGTGATTGGTTGGGGATTAGTGAGAAGTATAACAAAGGTCCCAGGAGAATCATTGTTTTGTATATCTATATGTTTAGAATCTATGTGCTACTTAACATTGGTGAAATAATCATCAGCGTTCATTATAATTATTAATCTGCAAATAGCAATTAAAACACTTTTAAAAATCTTTTCTACCTAAAAACACAGAATATTCTAGTTTTAAGAGAGCTTAGATGTTATTAATGATAATTTTCTAATTTTTTTGGATGAAAAGACTCAAGTCCAGTGTTATAGGCTAATTTATTATTATTCCTCATTATACCAAATGTTTGTCCTCAGAGGTAATCTAACAGTCATCTAGGAAATAAATAGCATGTCCACTCTGGCTCACTCCTCTGCAGACATTGCCAACAGATCGAAGTGCTCCTTCCTACAGAGCACAAAGCCTCATTCTTACATGCCCAACTATCTTTACCAGTGAAAAGGTATTGCTACAAGGTGAGGGATCTTTTTGCTTTCCCAAATCCAGTCCATTTCCTTCAATTTAAAGAAGAGGAGATTAAAGAAAAATCATAGTGAGTTTCTTTGCTTAGATTGCAAAAATAAAACATTTGCTGAGCAACACCCTCTTGCCTCCTGGGATAGCATCCACTCTACTTTGCCAGAGCGTATCCACACACCCAGCCCCTGTCATGGCTGTGTACCAGACTGAAAGCTGAGTAAAAAGCAGCTCTCTCAAGGAATTCCTCTTTTATTGTTATTGGCAGAGAGATAGCTGGCTTTACCGCCTGATTAGCCCATTAATCCAGTGAACAAAAGAACAGAAGAGATTTGAGTTAGACTTCTGAGATGTCTTTTCTAAAATTAGAATGACCTCATGGTTTGTTCTGGGAAGTTTAAAGTTTGGAGAATAATAATTAGGTATCTTGCGACATTGCTATTGTCTTTATTAAATTTTAGTTGGAAATTAAAGGCATCTTTCTAATTGCTTTTGATAGCCCTAAGAGGTTTTTCTTCCAATTGCCTAAAGTTGATATATATGCTGTTAAAAATATAAAAACAATATTAACTTGGAGAGATCATAATTTATTGTTTGATGTTTTTTCTTAATTTTTTTGTTCTGTTTAAGAAACTTTGCTCAGTTTTAGAGCATATACATAGTGCATTCTGTCACTTTGCCCCCTAGAATTGGAAAGTAGTACTTTTCTACAAAATATGCATAAAATGACAAATTTAAGCGGCATATTGATTTCATGAAAATATGAAAATCAATCATTTTTTTTCTTGGTGCTTTTTGCATATTAATTTATACCAGCTTGGAAATGTGAGAAATTATTTCATACCAAATACATTTTTCTCTGCCAAAGTTTAGTGTGAAATGTTCCTTTTCCACAATGAAAAATGCTCCCCATCAGTCACAAACATTTCTTCAAAATTATTAGTGATACATGAAACAAATTTAGCCATCTGTCTTCTCACACACTGTCTCTTATTCTGTATTCTCTATGGTCTCTTTATATATGTGTGTTGTGTATGTAGGTAGGTAAGTTTGTGTACATACACTGATATACATATACACACACTCATACACTGTATGCCTCACTACGACTAATTGACCGGCATAGTGTTTACATAATATTTATTTTTTATATATTTGTTTCTTTATTCTTCAAACGTCCTGGTGTCACACTGCTTTAATTCAGGTTTAATTGAGCACTCAGTCTTCTTTGAAACATTGTTACATCTTCACACTGCTCCCCACCTGATCCTCAGTCTCTGGCTGAAATTCCCTTAGAAGCTGTATCTTTCTGGTTCCTTGCCTAGTCTCTTGCTTTCCCTTCTTTATCTCCTTTGTCAGCTTTTTTTTCTGCCTGTCATCATGGAAAGAGCATATGCTCTGCTATTAGACAAAACTAGGTTCCAATCTCACTTTTACCCTTAGTATGTGACTTTAAACAATTGATTTTTTTATCTCTTTGAGACTCTCTTTTCTCATCTGTAAAATATTATACTGCTTTCCTGTATGAGTGAGGCTGCTGATAAGAAAGAAAAGACCTCTTCAGTTTAGGAGAAATTGAGAAGGATTTATTTATAGGACTAATTGTGAAAGTATGTGGGATATTGAGGAGTAACTAGGGAAGGATGTTCACTTCTGCATCTTCCTTCTCTATCCAAAGTGCAAAGGGGAGGGATGAGTTAACTGGATTCTAGAATGAAAAGCTGAATCATGTAGAACATTCTGTCTTAATAGAAGCGGGAACTTTCTATCAGAGAGGGACACAGTCAATCTGAGACAGTCCTACTTGGAGAGAACCACATGAATAAATGCCAGCTTCTCTCTCCTCCCTCTCTCTAGCCTTCATTTGGGCTCCTCATTGACTATACGTAACCTTCAGTTAAGGATTGAGCTCATCGTGTAATACATACAATTCAGCTCCGAAGTCTGAGATCATGGTGGATGCAAGAGTGTAAGCCAACCACAGAGTTAGAAGGAACACCCTCAATGTTCCCCTCACTTCTGTCTCCAACTGCATTTGGTGAGGAGTTTCTCAAAACTACCTTCAGGTTCAATAGTCTGCTAGAAGGAGTCACATAACTTACTGAAAGCTCTTAGACTCACATTTATGGTTTATCATAGGGAAAGGATACAAATTAAAATTGACCAATGGAAAAGCACATGGGGCAGGGTCTGAAAAAGTACAAATGCAAAGCTTCTATTATCTTATCCTTGTGGAGTCACATTATGACGCATTATTTTCCTGAAATCCATGTGTGATAGTATGCTTACAGTATTGCCTACCATGGAAGCTCACCTGAGCCTTGGAATTCTGAATTTTATTGTGTCTATTACATAAAGGACATTGATTGATTGCCCATGTGATTTATCTTAGTCTCTCAGTTGACTGACACTCTGTGATGCGAAGCCCTTACCCTAAATTACATTGTTGTTTTTCTCTGTCATGATGAACCTCTTCTCTAAGTTTTACAGTTAAACTATCCAGCATTACCTAAGGCTCATAGGCTATTGAAAGCACTCTTAACTTTTCCAAGGTATAGAGATTACTTCCCAGATGTTCAGGGAGAAGGCCAGTGTTAGATTTTTACTACACAGTGGAAAGAATGGAGAGTGGATATAGAGGGGCAAAAGTTAGCAGTCAGAAACGTTGCCTTTAAGAAGTACTTTAAAGATTAAATGAAATAACCAATGTAAATCACTTCCTGCAGTACTTAGAATATTTTGTTGGTGTTATGCAGTTGCTTAGTCATGTCTGATTCATTGCAGCCCCATAGACTGCAGCATGCCAGGCTTCCCTATCCTTCACCATCTCCCGGAGTTCACTCAAACTCATGAACGTTGAGTCAGTGATGCCATTCAACCATCTCATCTTCTGTTGTTCCCTTCTCCTCCTGCCTTCAATCTTTCCCAGCATCAGAGGATTTTCCAATGAGTTGGCTGTTGGCATCAGGTGGCCAAAGGTTGGAACTTCAATTTCAGCATCAGTCCTTGCAATGAAGATTCAGGGCTGATTTCTTTTAGAATTGACTGGTTTGATCTTCTCACTGTCCAAGGGACTCCCAACATCTTCTCCAGTACCAAAGTTCGAAGGCATCAAATCTTCAGTGCTCTACCTTTGTTACCTTTGTTACCTATGTCCAGCTCTTATATCCATACATGACTATTGGAAAAACCATAGCTTTGACTATACAGACCTTTATAGGCAAAGCAGTGTCTCTGCTTTTTAATACATTATCTAGGTTGGTCATAGCTTTTCTTCCAAGGAGCAAGCGTCTTTTAATTTAATGACTACAATCACTGTCCACAGTGATTTTGGAGTCCAAGAAAATAAAGTCTATCACTGTTTTCATTGTTTCCCCATCTATTTGTCTTGAAGTGATGGGAACAGATATCATGGTCTTACTTTTTTGAATGTTGAGTTTTAAGCCAACTTTTTCACTCTCTACATCACCTTCATCAAGAGGCTCATTTCTTTCTGCCGTAAGGGTGGTGTCATCTGCATATCTGACGTTATTGATATTTCTTCTGGCAATCTTGACTCCAGCTTGTGCTTCATCCAGCCCTGCATTTCACATGATGTACTCTGCATATCAGTTAAATAAACAGCCTTGTCATACTCCTTTGCTGATTTTGATCCAGTCCATTGTTCCATATCCCAATCTAACTGTTGCTTCTTGACTTGCATACAGGTTTCTCAGGAGGCAGGTAAGGTGGTCTGGTACTTTAGGATTGATTGGTTAGGTACTATAATCTCATCCCTTTTGGAATTTTCCACAGTTTATTGTGATCCACACAGTCAAAATCTCTAGCATGATCAGTGGAGCAGAAGTATATGTTTTTCTGGAACTCACTAACTTTTTCTGTGATCCAACAGATGTTGGCAATTTGATCTCTGGTTTCTCTGCCTTTTCTAAATCCAACTTGAACATCTGGAAGTTCTCAGTTCACATATTGTTAAGCCTAGCTTGAAGGATTTTGAGCAGTCCTTTGCTAGCAGGTGAAATGAGTGCAATTGTGCAGTGGTTTGAACATTCTTTGGCATTGCCCTTTTTGGGGATTGGAATGAAAACTGACCTCTTCCAGTCCTGTGTTCACTGCTGAGTTTTCCAAATTTGCTGGCATATTTACTGCAGCACTCTAACAGCATCATCTTTTAGGATTTGAAATAGCTAAGCTGTAATTCCTCCACTAGCTTTGTTTGCAGTGATGCTTCCTAAGGCCCACTTGACTTTATCTCCAGGTTATCTGGCTCAAGGTGAGTGATCACACCATTGTGGTTGTCTGGGTCATTAAGATCTTTTATGTATGGTTCTTCTGTATATTCTTGCCACCTCTTCATAATTTCTTCTGCTTTTGTTAGGTCCATATCATTTCTGGTGTCTATTGTGCCCATATTTGCATGAAATGTTCCCTTGTTATCTCTAATTTTCTTGAAAAACTCTCTAGTCTTTCCCGTTCTATTGCTTTCCTCTATTTCTTTTTATTGTTCATTGAAAGACTTGCTTATATCTCCTTGCTGTCCTCTGGACCTCTGCATTCAGATGGCCTGCCACAGGGTCAGGGGCACTGACTACAACAGTCCTGGGAGGCCCGGTGTGCTGGCATAAGTCTTTTTGAAGGAGGTCAACATCACCACCATTACCCCTACCATAGTTTGGCCTCAGGCTAAACTTCAACAACCCTGTTATCCTCATCCATCAGAAGGTAGAGAGAGTGAAAACCACGGTCACGGAAAACTAACCAAACTGATCACATGGACCACAACCTTGCATAACTCAGTGAAACTATGAGCCATGCTGTGTGGGACCACCTGAGATGGATGGGTCATTGTGAAAAGTTCTGACAAAACGTTGTCCACTGGAGAAGGAAATGGCAAGCCACTTCAGGATTCTTGCCTTTAGAACTCCATGAAAAGTATGAAAAGGCAAAAAGATATGACATTGAAAGATGAACACCCCAGGTCAGTAGATATCCAATATGCTACTGGAGAAGAGTGCAGAAACAACTCCAGAAGGAATAAAGAGTCTGAGTTGAAGTGGAAACAACGCCCAGTTATGGATGGGTCTGGTGGTAAAAGTAAGGTTCGATGCTGTAAAAAAACAATAATGCATAGGAGCCTGGAATGCTAGGTCCATGAATCAAGGCAGATTGGAAGTGAACAAACACTTGAGATGTTTGATCAAACATAGGCAATGACAAGATTGAGCATCCGCATTTTAAGGATCATGAACTAAAAGCATCACTATAAACAAGGCTAGTGGAGGTGATGGAATTCCAGTTGAGGTGTTTCAAATCCTAAAAGATGATGCTGTAAATGTGCTGTACTCAGTGTGCCAGCAAATTTGGAAAACTCAGCAGTGAGTAACCACAGGACTGGAAAAGGTCAGTTTTCATTCCAATCCCAAAGAAAGGCAATGCCAAAGAATGCTCAAACTACCGCACAATTGCACTCATCTCACACGCTAGCAAAGTAATGCTGAAAATTCTCCAAGTGAGACTTCAACAGTATGTGAACCGTGAACTTCCAAGTGTTCTAGCTGGATTTAGAAAAGGCAGAGGAACCAAAGATCAAATTGACAACATCGTTGGATCATCGAAAAAGTGAGAGAGTTACAGAAAAACATCTATTTCTGCTTTATTGACTATGCCAAAGCCTTTGACTGTGTGGATCAGAACAAACTGTGGAAAATTCTGAAAGAGATGGGAATATCAGACCACCTGACCTGCCTCCTGAGAAATCTGTGTGCAGGTCAAGAAGCAACAGTTAGAACTGGACATGGAACAACAGACTAGTTCCAAATAGGAAAAGGAGTACGTCAAGGCTGTTTATTGTCACCCTGCTTATTTAACATCTATGCAGAATACATCATGAGAAACACTGGGCTGGATGAAGCACAAGATGGAATCAAGATTGCCAGGAGAAATATCAATAACCTCAGATATGCAGATGACACCACCCTTATGGCAGAAAGTGAAGAAGAACTAAAGAACCTCTTGATGAAAGTCAAAGAGGGGAGTGAAAAGTGGGCTTACAGCTCAACATTCAGAAAACTAAGATCATGGCATCTGGTCACATCACTTTATGGCAAATAGATGGAGAAACAGTGGAAACAGTGGCTGACTTTATTTTTGGGGGCTCCAAAATCACTGCAGATGGTGATTGCAGCCATGAAATTAAAAGGTGCTTGCTCCTTGGAAGAAAAGTTGTGACCAACCTAGACAGACTATTAAAAAGCAGAGACATTACTTTGCCAACAAAGGTCCATTTAGTCATAGCTATGGTTTTTCCAGTAGTCATATGGATGTGAGAGTTGGACTATAAAGAAAGCTGAGCACTGAAGAATTGATGCTTTTGAACTGTTGTATTGGAGAAGACTCTTGAGAGTTCCTTGGATTGCAAGGAGATCCAAGCAGTCCATCCTAAAGGAAATCAGTCCTGAATATTCATCGGAAGGACTGATGTTGAAGCTGAAACTCCAATACTTTGGCCACCTGATGTGAACTGACTCATTTGAAAAGACCGTGATGGTGGGAAATATTGAAGGCGGGAGGAGAAGTGGATGAAAGAGGATGAGATTGTTGGATGGCATCAGCGACTCAATGTTCATAGTTTGAGAAAACTCCGAGAATTGATGATGAACAGGGAGGCCTAGCATGCTGCAGGCCATGGAGTCTCAAAGAGTCGGAGACGACTCAACAACTGAACTGAACTGAACTAAAATGGACAAGAATGTGTGAATTTAATTCCGGTGACCATTATATCTACTACTGTGGGCAAGAATCCCCTAGAAGAAATGGAGTAGTCCTCATAGTCAGCTAAAGAGTCCAAAATGTAGAACCTGGGTGCAGTCTCAAAAATCACAGAATTATCTTGGTTCATTTCCAAGGCAAACCATTCAATGTCACAGTAATCCAAGACTATGTCCCAACCATTAGTGCTGAAGAAGCTGAAGTTGAATGGTTCTATGAAGACCTACAAGACCTTCTAGAACTATCACTAAAAAAAAAAAAAAAAAAAAAAAAAAAATGACCTTTTCATTATAGGAAGCTGGAATGCAAAAGTAGGAAGTCAAAAAATACCTGGAATAACAGGCAAGTTTGGCCTTGGAGTACAAAACAAAGCAAGGCAAAGGCTAATAGAGTTTTGCCAAGAGAACACACTGGTCATAACAAACAGCCTCTTCCAACAACACAAGAGAAGACTCTACACGAGGACATCACCAGATGGTCAATACCAAAATCAGATTGATTATACTTTTTGTAGCTGAAGATGGAGATGATCTATACATAGTCAGCAAAAACAAGACCAGGAGATGACTGTGGCTCAGATCATGAACTCCTTATTGTGAAATTCTGACTTAAATTGAAGAATATAGGGAAAAGCACTTGACCATTTATATAGGACCTAAATCAAATCCCTTACAGTTTTACAGTTGAAGTGAGAAATAGATTAAAGGGATTAGGTCTGATAGAGTGCCTGAAGAACTATGGATGGAGGTTCATAACATTGTTCAGGAGACTGTGATCAAAACCATCCTCAAGAAAAAGAAATGCCAAAAGGCAAAATGGTTGTCTGAGGAGGCCTTAGAAATAGCTGAGAAAAGACGAGAAGCAAAATGCAAAAGAGAAAAGGAATGATATACTCATCTGAATGCAGAGTTCCAAAGAATAGCAAGGAGAGATAAGAAGCCCTTTTTAAGTGAACCTAGAACATGATCTTTGTTTATTTAAAATGTTGTCTTCCTAAGCAGTTTCTCTGATTCTTTTCTCCTTTTACTTCAAAAATAACATATATTCCTGTGACTTCTCATTTATTTATTAATGATATTTTTGATTCTCATTCATTTGTTTAGTCTTTATTCATCATTGTTTTCAGTAAGGATTTACCAGGTGCTTACTTTATTCTGGTACTAATGTGGTTCCTACCCTCACAGAATTTATGGCATGGGAAACAAACACAAAACCCAAACACACAAAATGCACAGAGACACAGGTCCACATACATACTACTTCTCCAGGGGATCTTCCTGACTCAGAGGTCAAACACAGGTCTCCTGCATTACAGGCAGATTCTTTACTGTCTGAGCCACCAGGGATGCCCTTAGTACACACTGGTAAACAAAAAATAGAATAGCTCTAAATTGCAGAAAATACTCAAAAGAAAAGAAAAGGTGCTGAGTCAGAGAATAATAGTGAAACCTCATTGAATCAGAAAGGAGAAAATCTTAAAGCTGAGATGCTAAGGCTGGAGAGGAGCCAACCCTGATATGATTTGCTTGTGGTCAAAGAACATTCCTTAAAGAAGGAATAGTGTTTCCTGAGTCAGGAAAGAGCTCAATATGAAGAGTAAGTGGAAAAAAAAAAAATATATATATATATATGTAGTTAGAATATGTTGTGAAGTAAGAGCAATGAAGAAGAACACAGATTTTATTGGAGGTGTCATAGGAAATTATTAAAAGGTCTTTATGAAAATAAATAAAATCATTCAGTTAGCACTTTATTATGTTGGTTTCACTGTGAAGAATGGATAAGTCTTGGAAATAGGTAGTAACAGGGCAAACTGGAACCCAAAATACTTCTTAGAAATCTATTTGGCAGCAAATGAGATGAGAGCGGCTTGAATATTGAGGTGGCAGTGAATATGGTGGTTCCCAAGCCCGTGGACTTGAGATATACTGGTAGTAGGTTTCATAGGATTTGCAGATGAGGATTGTGGGAGTGGGGGTAGGAATGGATCATGATTTCCAGCCACCCATACTCACCCCATCTCTTTGAGAGGTTGACCAGTTCCTGAGCTAGAAGGGATTCTCCATAGATCAGAGCTTCATCATTTCTAGTATCTATTGACAATCCTACTTGGAGTTCCAACTATCCAAGGCCAACAGTCATCATCACTTGGATAATGAATTTCAACCTCAGGCAGTTAGTCGAGGCCCTCTGTGATTTGGTCCTGGCCTTTCATGCTTTGTTGATCAACTCTTCACTAATGTATATGCTTTACTAGGCAGTCTGATTAGTTGTTATGCTCTGAATGGCTTACCTACTTCTCTCCAGTCTATGCACCTGGCTTAGCTCAGACTATCTGCCATGTTTACCATTGAAATCTTGTCTGTTTTTTCATATCCTGCATAAAACTGCCCCTATACCCAACCATCCCTGTGTAATTAAAGAACTAGACTAAACATGTTTATATAAACACTCATAGGCATGTACTTTAGGAATGCAACCAGATACATGGAAACAAACACCATTCTATTTCAAGTTTTTAATCTTGTATTATGCATATAGACATTTCAATATTTTTATAAAAGGATATTGGATCCTGACTAGTCTAAATCCTGGAAACTTGATGCTATAGCTTTCTTAAAACTTTGTGAGAGTGAAATGCATCTAAGTGAAATACTTCAACTTTTAAAATGAAAGTGAAAGTCGCTCAGTCATGCCCGACTCTTTGAGACCCCTTGGACTGTACAGTCCATGGAATTCTCCAGGCCAGAATACTGGAGTGGGTAGCCTTTCCCTCCTACAGGGGATCTTTCCAACCCAGGGATCGAACCCAGGTCTCCTGCATTGCAGGCGGATTCTTTACCAACTGAGCTATAAGGGGAGCCAACTTTTAAGGCAACATCTAAATCAAAACAAGAAAGCAGCCATTGAAAAAATATTCAGTACTCATTTTCCCAAGCATCTTCATTTAAATCAGCGATCCATGTTGATGTATAGTAATAATAAAAATTTATTGAGTTGTTAATGTGTCACAAACATTGCCCTAGCACTTTACATGAATTAATTCATTTAGTCACTTGAAGAAAACAATGAGATGGATGCTAAATGGCCTCCATTTTGTGGACTTAAGACTGAGGCTTAGAAAATTGAGATAACTTGCCCAAGAGTCTTAAAACCAATCCACTGTCCCTCCTGGAACTCAAACCAGTTTGACTTCAGAGCATCTGTGATTAGGAGCCCCACAGCAGTGCCTCTATGTATAATCCCCATGCAATACAATGAATCTGAAACTGAAGGTTTTGTTCAGACATGCTGAAGGAGGAAAGTAGAATTCTTGAGTGTTATTTCATTTTGTAAATTTTTTATTATAGAATATTCTGAAAGGTCAGAAAAATAATCAAGTACGTGGGTAAAATAATGTGACTCCTTATAGAAAAAGCCACAGGGATGCAGGTTGAGACATTTTAAACCTTGAGTAGTGGCGTTACCTGAAAATGCAGTTAAGATAAATGAATGAGTACTTCACATAGTCTTTCTGGATTGTCAGTAATAGGCTTGGGCAAAAAGGTCATATCCATCTTGATAGCAAATGAATATTTATTTTTTAAAAATTTGCTTTTTTGGCTTCCTCGAGTTTCTTACGTTGCTATTTACAAACATAAATCACTAAAGACTTGGCAATTCACAGACTCTATTTTCTAGACAGTGAAAGAAATGCTGGCAACATTTCCATGAGCTTACTGACTAATAAGACAGCACTGGCAACTTTCAAAGGACTTGGATTCTGGCAAGAGTAGCTCTTTTTTCACAATTAGGTATTTAATCTTAAAGTTATTACTGTATGCTATAAAGCCAAACATATATTTATATGTACGTGTGTGTGTGTGTGTGTGTGTGTGTTGCTCAGTTATGTCCAACTCTTTGCAACGCCATGGACTATAGCCTGCCAGGCTCCTCTGTCCATGGAATACTGGAGTGTGCAAGAATACTTGAGAGGGTTGCCATTTCCTACTCCAGGGGATCTTCCCGACGCAGGGATCAAATCTGCATCTCTTGTGTCCCCTGCATTTGCAGGTGGATTCTTTACCGCCCTGCCATCTGGGAACCCCATATATATACCTGCGCTAAATGAAAAGGCTTAATGGTCTTATGGCGTGAAGATGGCTGTAACTTTATATACTTGAAATTACCAACAGGAAAAGGCAAGAATTTTAAGTTTATCCTTGAGGAGAATTTGCCCTGTGATTTCCTGATAAAATTTTGAGCAATAGCTCAATGCCTGTCCCATGTAGTCTGCAGAATATATAAATGCCAAATATCTGCACCAAAGTGTGTAAAATCAATTCATTGAAACTTTAATCGAGTGCCCTCTGTGTTACAGCCATCATTTTAGACCCTGAGAGAAGAGAGGAGTTGCAAAGCTAGAGTCTTCCCCTCATGAAGTGTCTAGTCTAGCAGAGGAAGTTCAGTTCAGTTCAGTTACTCAGTCGTGTATGACTCTTTGCGACCCCATGGACTGCAGCGTGCCAGGCCTCCCTGTCCATCACCAAGTCCTGGAGTTTACTCAAATTCATGTCCATTGCGTCAGTGATGCCATCCAACCATTTCATCCCTGGCATCCCCTTCTACCCCTGCCTTCAATCTTTCCCAGCATCAGGGTCTTTGCAAATGAGTCAGCTCTTCACATCAGGTGGCCAAAGTATTGGAGTTTCAGCTTCAGAATCAGTCCTTCCAATGAATATTCAGGACTGATTTTCTTTAGGATGGACTGGTTGGATATCCTTGCAGTCCAAGGGACTCTCAAGAGTTGTCTCTAATACCACAGTTCAAAAGCATCAATTCTTTAGCGCTCAGCTTTCTTTATTGTCCAACTCGCACATCCATACATGACTACTAGAAAAACCATAGCCTTGACTAGACGGACCTTTTTTGGCAAAGTAATGTCTCTGCTTTTAATATGCTGTCTAGGTTGGTCATAACTTTCCTTCCAAGGAGTAAGCGTCTTTTAATTTCACAGCTGCAGTCACCATCTGCAGTGATTTTGGAGCCCCCAAAAATAAAGTCTGCCACTATTTCCACTGTTTCTCCATCTATTTGCTATGAAGTAATGGGACTGGATGCCATGATCTTAGTTTTCTGAATGTTGAGCTTTAAGCCAACTTTTTCACTCTTCTCTTTGACTTTCATAGAGGCTCTTTAGTTCTTCTTTGCTTTCTGCCATAAGGGTGGTGTCATCTGCGTATCTAAGATTACTGATATTTCTTCCAGCAATGAAGAAATAGGTCTGTAAATAAATTTTTTATGGTGCTAACTAAAAGCTGAATCGTATGGACTATTATAGTGGGATGTAGAAGGGATATGCTTAAATTTTCCCTAGAACAATTAGAAAAGGCCTAAGTTTTTCATAATCCTTTATTTAAATATATAAATTCAAATACTTTAAACAGCATAGTTAATTTCATTTTAGTTTATGGTCTTATTTTCTATTGCAAAGGTACTGCCTGTTTAATGACCACTGATAAGCTGTGAGAAAAGGACATAAAAAGGGAAGAAACATGGTGAGAAAGCATCTTTGTGAGAAAATATCATGAATTTTTTAAAAGAAAGGTTAAGGTTATGATTTCAGTTATTCAGTTTTCAAGGGTTTAGTTTTTTTAAAGCAGAAATTTTGTAGTAAGGCTTAATAAGTTTATGCTGGGTCATTTGTTGAAGATGCTTGTGTCCTTAAGACTTGTTAATTTCTCTGAAGGGTAGGGAAGATGACAATAATTGTGATACTTCCTGGATTTCTATGTGTTTTGGGGGTTCTTAAAGATTCACACTGAAGAAAAAATGGTTTAGAAGGTAGTGTGACCAACTGAACTATATAGATTTACTTTTCTGCCCTTAGTTTTCTCATTTCCATAGATGCTGAAAACTTAATTAAAAAAATATAGAGAATCATGTTGTCTTTAATTTTAATATGATTTGTTATTTCTTCCTGAGTTTATTTGTAATGGGAACAGACTGTCCTACAAATACACAAAATTCTTCTTAGTCTAAGCTTGTTCTTTACAAGAACTGTTTGTTCTTTCATTTCTGAAATTTGAATGCCTAGCCCATTTCAAAAATAAGCCTAAATGGATGGACCTAGAGATTATCATATTGAGTGAAGTAAATCAAACAGAGAATGACAAATATCATATGATATCACTTATATGTGAAATCTAAAAAATGATAAAAATGAACTTATTTATAAAACAAATCAAGTCACAGACATAGATAAAAAAGAAACTTATAGTATACATAAAATAGATCAACACCAGGGACCTACTGTATAGCACAGGGAACTATATTCAATGTCTTACAATAATCTACAGTGAAAAAGAATAAAAAGTAGATATATTTATAACTGAATCACTTTGCTGTTCATCTGAAACTAACACAATATTGTAGCTTAACTATATTTCAATTTTAAAAAGGTCAATTTTGTTTTAGAAAAGAAAGAAATCTTAAATGCACATTATAATTTTGTATAGTCTTGGTTTATATTTTTTATGGATACATATTTATTAGTCGTCTTTCATTTGAACTCAGAGTAACTGGAAGTTATCTTTGAGGTGACAGCATAAGTTAGAAAGAATGTGGCTTTCCTCTCTTTGGGGTGTCTGTATTGACTTTTACATGGCTTTGTATTAATAGAAACAAGGAGATATGTGTGTTTGTGTAAATTCAAGGCATACTTGTTTTTAGTTTCCCAAGTTCTGCCTTTTGCAGAGATTGAACTGTTACTTTGCGCTTGCATATTGTGATGGTGAGAGAATCTGCTGAAGAACCTGTAGTACAAACTTTAAAAGAATCTTTCATTTAGAATACATATAATTTACATACATGTCTGCTCTACAAAAGTGAGGACAGTTCTCATGGATAAAAATGTTTTACAATTATCACATGTTTTATGTTAAAGAAGGAAGTTTTACAGTGATTATTTTCTTTCTGCTGCTGCTAAGTTGCTTCAGTCATGTCCGACTCTGTGCAACCCCATAGACAGCAGCCCACCAGGCTCTGCCGCCCCTGGGATTCTCCAGGCAAGAACACTGGAGTGGGTTGCCATTTCCTTCTCCAGTGCATGAACGGGAAAAGTGAAAGTGAAGTCGCTCAGTCATGTCCGACTCTTAGCGACCCCATGGACTGTAACCTACCAGGCTCCTCTGTCCATGGGATTTTCCAGGCAAGAGTACTGGAGTGGGGTGCCATTGCCTTCTCCATTTTCTTTCTATTGCTGAGCAATTAGAAGTGGCATTTCACCTGGCTTGAAAGGATCAAATAATGCTTAATGAACATTCAGTTGATGAGAGTTTTGACCTAAGGGTTAAGCCTAGTATCTATGATCCCCAAAAGATACTTTTATTAGATTTATGTGTATTAGTGCCACTGACAAGTATTACTTCACTGAAAAGTCTTGACTTGTAGGTTACCACTCATGCAGTTTCATTTAATATGTATGCAGATTCCTATGAATGGTAAATATTATTAAACCCTCTTTAAAATAACTGTCTATAGACTATTAATCAAGGGATCACTTTTTATTTGTCACATTATTTTTAAATTCTTAAATTTTTCTTCACTGAGACTTGTTTTAGTGTTGAGCTATAATGAGTAATAATTACAGTTGGAAAGGTTATTTTAAGATAAACTTTGTGTCCTTTTCTGCTCTGAGGATGGTTGACCCAAAGCGTTATCAGTCTCTCTAATCTTCTGGGGACTAGTGCCCGTCTCGTGGAAGCCATCAGTCTATATGAGGTGAAAGTACTATGCCAATGAATTAAGTCTAGGAAGTGGGCTCTGGGAAATGAAGAGAAGGGGAAATAGGATTTGTGAGCAACCATTCTTAAGTTAGTTACTATCTCTGGAAGTCAAAATGTCATGTCCTTTATGAGCTAAAAAAAGAGTATTATTTACAATTTGAAAAAATTATATATGTGAGCAAAAATGATATGATTCAAGGTAAGTATACCTAGATGTGAATATGGATTTCATATTAAGTAGATTAACTCTATTAAGTAGGTTTGGAGTTCTAATTATTATAAAAGTACTTCATATTAAACATTTTAAGTGACTAAAAGTTATAACTATGGAACAATGTTGATATGTCAACATATTTAGAGATATTTAACCCTATGATTATCTTTCCAAGTAAATGGTTAAAATAGTATAGAAATATAAGAGCTTCCTTTTCTTCTGCTTTTATATCTCATGCTTCATCTTGACTCCAAGCCTAGGAGGCAGGAAGAAGATACCACTGAGCAAAATTATTAATGCCATGGTTCAGACTTACATGGTTGGCAGAATGTCAACCATGTAAATCTGTCAGAATGTTTTATGTAATTGCATATACTATAGATGATAAAGCCTGCATTAGTGTTATTTGCTCTATTTTTACTAGATGACTTTTATTAATAACATTAATTATGTTAAATGATCTGTTATACTAAATAGGTCTGAATATACTCAAAGACACATTACTTTTTAAAATAAACAGCTAATTCTGAAATCCATCTTTAGATATAAAATTAGAAATGGATTTAAAATAACAGCTATCGATCAGTTAGATTTTTATTGACCAACAATAAATCATCCTGAATATTTTTAAAAAGTTAAATGTCAGGAGTTATTATTAAATGTGCCAATTTCAGAAGCACCAGCCTAAGCACGTTGTTCCCACACAAACATCAATCTATTAACTATCTGATATTAACATGTGTAAGCTTCTAAAATTGACCCATCCTATCCCAAGATAAGAAGGCATGTTTAAATACCAGTATCCGCTGGTGATGCTGGTGCTTCCAGGCTTGCAAGTCATCCTCTCCCCTCCCCCGAACTCCCTCATTCCTCTGCCCACTGTATCCTTTGGAGCCTAATGGATCATTTTTCAGTCGGACATTGTTATACATTCCTAACCATGAACGATAAGTGTGTGCAGAGGGATACAGAATTGTGTTTCAAGGATTCAGTCCAAGAAAGTGGTTGAGTGCTTCACTAAGCCAAGCAGGGGCCTGAATAGAATTGGAGCCAGCCCCCAGCAGACAGCCAGAAAGTACAGCTGAGAGAATAGATCCAGGGATAGCTTGGAAACAAGTTATACAGGGTTTCTGATAAGTATCTTAGCAACAGAAAGGTACTTCTGAAGAGGAAGTAGGGGCAGTGAGGTATTAATCGGAGCTCCTGCCTTCTGAGGTGTGGGCTTCTGGTCCTGGTCCTAGGACACATTCAGAGACAGGCCAGCTCTTAACTGGAGAAAGGAATGAGAGTGAGGTCATTGCTACTCCTGGTGGCTACTTTTGAGCCAGCTCAACTATTTTGTTTTTTTGTCAATTTATTGCCTTTTCTTCTTTTTTTCAAATAGAGAACCTGTCCATTGAGACTGTAATTTTACTAATAATTCTCTTCTATCCTTTACTGTTTTCTTCTTCAAGTTTATCATACTGAGATTTTTGAAGAATTGGTGAAGAAAGGAAAATGTATCAAGGTTTTCTCCCCACTGTCGTTTTTAGGTACTGCTGCAGGAAATACTCTTTGTAATAGAGGGAGGTGCAGGCCATTTCCTTTGACCACACCACCTCTCCAGAAGAAGGCATTTCCCACCATTGAGTTCAACTTGAAAAGTCTCTTCTCTTCTGTGGTAACTCACACACACACACACACACACACACACCGCCCCCAAAAGTGTGTGTCTGAGGCAAATATCTGTGGGGATTCACGTGCTCTGTTCCTGAGACCTAGCTCATTGGTAAAGATAATTCTGCAAGAGGAAACCATTTGACATTTCTTGGGTACATTTAAATTGCGTGTTACAAAGTCTGCAAATGGTTTACTTGGGTCATTTGGTGTGCCCTGATGTCAAGCATATGTGCCAGCTGAAGTCCCTTTGATGGTTTCTTCAAAATGAAGTATTTTTAAATGTCTTTAAGATAGGGAAGCTCTTACCATGGTTAACGAATAGCTGAAAGAGAGAAAAGGACACTTTAAAAGTCAAAACAACAGAGTGGTTAGAAAATCTTGTCTCTAGAGCATAGATTTTTTTTTAAACTGGATTATCTATGTATAGTTGAATTTCTAAATGCCTATGTATTAAAATACTTCAAATAGAGTTCTTTTTAGTGCAGTCTTAAAAATGTGTTCACCAAGAAGATGGAGGTTTTCAAGATTTTAGCACTGATTTGCTTCTTTCCCTAGTGACCTATTTTTTCTTTTCTTTTTAGTACAGATTGCCACTTCACTGATTCTTCTCTTTGTAATGCTTCACATAAATCTAACTTCCCTTTGAATATGATTTGCTTTCCTGGATCCCCTTACCTCACCACTATAAAGACCTTGATTAATTTGAATTAAAATACTCAATACAAAATGATTAATTTGTTTAGCAATTACAGGTTTTAATATTCTGTAGTATGATGTAGTTCACTCTTTCTAAGTTTTGCTGCTGACTTCTATCTCAAAAGGTAGACATTTCTCAAATATTTTTTTCCTAGGAGATTTTAAAGTATAAAAACTTGAGTTCTTGTGACTCTCTGAGAGTTTTTATATTGACATCAGAAGCTTTATATATGTAGCAAAAAATTTATTTAAGAACATCCTAAACACTTTAGAAATGTTTCCTGACGATCATAAGAATAGATGTGACTCTTCAGAATACACAGATCCAAGACTGATCAGGTTCCTTTGTCCTGTGTTCCATTCACTGGATGCATTTACTCAGAAAAGTTCCTTAAGGCTTTCTCAGGCTCCCCAAGGGATATATTCAGTGGTCTCAGAAAAAAATTACTTACTGACATAGGAGAAAAACAGAGCATCATTTTAGTTAAAATGCTGACAAAATAGAAATAAGCAGTGACATGCTAGATATTCTTTGCCTTTGTTTTGAGAGTCGAGGGGATGCGTAAAAACACTGCTGCTGCTGCTGTTGCTAAGTTGCTTCAGTCGTGTCCGACTCTGTGCGACCCCATAGACGGCAGCTCACCAGGCTCCGCCGTCCCTGGGATTCTCCAGGCAAGAATACTGGAGTGGGTTGCCATTTCCTTCTCCAGTGTATGAAAGGGAAAAGTGAAAGGGAAAAGTGAAAGTGAAGTCGCTCAGTTGTGTCGGACTCTAAGTGACCCCATGGACTGTAGCCTACCAGGCTCCTCCGTCCATGGGATTTTCCAGGCAAGAGTACTGGAGTGGGGTGCCATTGCCTAAGACCATGAAAAAACAAACAAAAAACACTACCCCACCCTCTACCTTTGTAGGATGCTGAATATTTTTCTTTTATCTATCGTTTCCCCATAACTCTTAAGTCAGCTTTCTCATTTGTTAATTTCTTTTCCTGTCATCAGCTCACTTCTGCTTTCACCGAGGTTTTTCAAAGAGGCCTGATGACTAAAACAGATTGAGTATATCCTGTGCTTTTCAAACTAACCTAACCTACTTCTTAGATCTGTTAGACATATCCCATGGATACACAGATGCATGTCTTTATGAGAGGGGAAAAAAAAAAAAAAAACTTTTGAAAGAATATGGTACATAGTAGACAGAAATGTGGTTGAACCTAAAAGGGGATATTTTCTAGGCTTGCATCAGTAGTTAGGCAGTAATTATGCTCAACATTGAGTCATTTGTAAAACTGAAACTTAAGCTACTAAAATCCACACACAGTAGATAATTCACAAGTCTGGCACAAGCACTTCAAAAAGGGTGGCAATCTGCCAGGCAAAAAACAGAAAAAGAAATTCTCACTCTAAACCAGATTGTATAACATTAATACACCTACAGAAAGAGTGTATCAGTAGAAAGGAGGTAAGAGCGTGGGCTAACATTTTTAGTACTTCTTGGTATTATAAGGATACTTCACACTGTTTTTTTTTTTATTCAATGCAGCACTCCTTCGATTAGGTTTTAGTATCCCTGTTTTTGGGTTTCGCTAGTGTCTCAGAGGGTAAGTGAAAGTGAAAGTCACTTAGTCGTGTCCAACTCTTTGTGACCCCATGGACTATACAGTCCATGGAATTCTTCAGACCAGAATACTGAAGTGGGTAACCTTTCCCTTTTCCAGGGGAATCTTCCCAACCCAGGGATCGAACCCAAGTCTCCTGCATTGTAAGCGGATTCTTTGCCAGCTGAGCCACAAGGGAAGCCCAAGAATACTGGAGTGGGTAGCCTATCCAGTGGATCTTCCTGACTCAGGAATCAAACCAGAGCAGGTGGATTCTTTACCTACTGAACTATCAGAGGGTAAAGAATCCTCCTACAGCGCAGGAGACCCGGGTTCGATCCCTGGGTCAGGAAGATCCCCCGGAGAAGGGCATGACTCCCCAGTAACTAATAGAAATATGGTGAATTTGACTTCAAAATATGTAATTTTTTTTACTATATGGCCCTAGCAGCATCCATTTCTGTCTAGTAAAAGCTTTGGAGGAATTCAAAAAGGGTTTTTATGAATGGGCAACTCAAGATTATCCAACAAGTGCTTATTGAATGCTTATTATTCATTATTATTAATATGTATTATTATTCATTTCTAGAAATGAAACTGTTGGAACACCATCATTTTACTTTCCTAGCATGATTTGAATGACAAAAATCTTATGATTTGGGAATCCAGTCAATCTTCCTCATACCTGGTTCAAGGGAAACTCAAAACTCAAACGTTTGACCAGGGAGAAATTTAATAATGTTTATCTTTTTGCCAATTTTTCTAAATGTCCTATGGACATCTAATAACAATGTATGAGATACAAACTTTTAAATATATTGTATAGTATATAAGATTAATATAAATTAGTTAAATACAAATCTATTATATTTAAATTATTAAATATTATATTTAAATTATTAATGGCATAATTTAAGATGCTTCTATTCTTATTTTTTTCTGCACTTGATAAAATACTCTCAGAGAAATGTTTATGTCTCACTATGATTATATGTTTTTTTCTTTTCCATTCTAACATTTGCTTTATGTATCTTTATTTCTTGTTGTTAGGTGTCTAATGGTTTATGATATCTATCTTCTTTGTGAATTGTACTCATTATCATTAAAATATCCATCTTTGTTCATTTTAAATAAATAAATAAAAATCTATATTTTTGAATTTTTTGTATATTAGAATAGAAAAAGTTTTAGATTTAAATGAGACTAAGAAGACAATTATTGGGGTTTTTTACTGTGGAGCAGGTGACTGTCAGCTTAAATAGAAGTCAGGGCAGTCCTCTGAGATTGCAGAGTTTGGGGACTGAATATACTGAGCTCATCTGCAAACCTAGGAGCTGGGAAGAGAATTCTGGTTAGCATCATCCCAATTCACTTTGTGCCTCATGATTTCCTCAATTAAGAAAAGAATCATTTATGATCTTTTAATAAGGGGCTAGTCACTTAGCTCCCACCATGAGATCACAGTCAATACCAAGTCATTGTTGTCCTAAGGGAAATAACCAGATAACTTACAAAGTGAAATACACCTGCATTTCATTATCCTGTTTCTCTGTCAACTTCTCTGATACTGGCTGTCTTCGTTGGCTCCTCTACTTTCCCTTGGATGGACATTGACATTTGAATCCCGCTTTCAAATTGCTGAAGAAATTCCATGTAGGGACTGGCAAAATATTCATCAGGTGTGTGTCCTGATTTTCAGACTTAAATTAAGAACAGTTGGAATATACATAGTATATCCAGTAAAATGCTAAACAGGTCTGTATCATGTTACATTACCTACTGTCAGAAACATTTAGAATAACTCTATACTGAGGATGTTTTCCATCTCTTCTACTAAAATACTGTAAACATATTTCTCCATGGCTCTTGAAATGTTTCTTTTCTATCTTATTTCCATTGGTTGCTCTGTGCTCTTATCTTTAGCATAGCTATTTTTTGGGATAGTGGGTATCTGATAAGTTACCAGTTGAGTGATTATATGGTTGGACAGTTTCACCAAGATTTAAGCTCTTACCTAAGTGGCTCCCAAACTTGTCTTCACATTAGAATGCTCTGGGAAACCTCAAGAAGTGTTCATGCCTGGGCCTCATTTCCCAAGCGCAGTATAATTATCTGGGAGTGTGACCTGGGTTCGGAATTTTTAAAAGATCACGGTAATTCCGATATGCAGACAATTTGGGGATCGCTGCTTAAGAATCATCTAGGGCACTTTGGATAATACTTCTGTTTAAACTCCAGTTCACACCAGTCAAACTGGATCATTGGAGATTGGGGCTCAGGTTAGAGTATGGACAAGATTGCCAGCCACTGTCTCAGGGAAACTTAAATTGGATATCTTTCTTAAAAATTAGGTTTTCATTAAAACCAGTAACTAGTCATTTGGTCAATTATTAAGTAGTTTCCAAATAGTTGGGTCTATAGCTAATTTACTAAGTATTCTAAATAAATATTCAATTGGTTAAGAATGTGCATTATCCATCCTATCTCTAAGTACCTATAGAAAATAAGTATGGGTTGGCTCACTAATACTTATTCATAAAGACAGTTGACAAGTCATCATATGTGGACTTCCTGGCTGCCAGCTATCTTGTTTGTAGTCATTCTAACAGCCTCTCCTACTGGACTCACTGTTGATTCTTGAAGTGCCACTGACTTGTGGCTATAGAAGTTACTAGAGTTTTATAGATCCCTCTCCCCTCAAATCAGCTCAGGAAACATCTGCAACCAAATATATTGTAGTGAGCAACTACCTGTCCTTACTAAGGATTTTTTCAGCTACCTAGAGATTCAGTTCCCTTTGTTCATCCATTATGCAAGTGCTGTTAGCATTTCCTGTGTACCATGTATTGTGGTAGGTACTAGGAATATAATTTGTGAATAAGACATAGTGCTTGGCCTCAAGGGACTCACAGGCTATTCTATTTCATTATGATGAATGCTAAGATAGTGGTAAATACAGATGCTGATTATTATTTTTTTTTAATATGACCACTAGGAAGGTGCCTCAGCAGGCCATGAACACTTGTTCTCTTGCTCCCTTTCTGAAATTGGATTCAGCAGGTTACGTCACTGTCCTCAGGCAGAGATATGCATAACTCTACTGTATCTCTTTTCTTCTTTAAACTAATCAGCAGTCCCCTGAGGAGAGAGACTTAAATATAATCTCAACACTGGTAACACTTTTATCTATTAGCATGCCAGTTCACACACATTTTCTGTGTACATCTAAAATGACAAATAGAATATATTTTCTAAAAGGCTAGGCTCACTTTATGGTTCTCATTTAATTTATAATACTTTATCTGAGGTAGTTATCTTCATTTCATTTTCTAGTTAAGAATAGCATGAATCTACATAAAAAATTGTAGCAGATGTGAAAGAATATGGGGTTACATTCTTTATAGTCCAGTGTCTTTTCTATTAAGTGATATAAACTTTGAAAAGTTGTTAATGTAAGACTTTGTCTGTGAAGCGCTTCCTTCATACGATATATTGGAGAAGGCACTGGCAACCCACGCCAGTACTCTTGCCTGGAAAATCCCATGGCTGGAGGAGCCTGGTAGGCTGCAGTCCATGGGGTCGCGAAGAGTCGGACACAACTGAGCGACTTCACTTTCACTTTTCACTTTCATGCACTGGAGAAGGAAATGGCAACCCACTCCAGTGTTCTTGCCTGGAGAATCCCAGGGACGGCGGAGCCTGGTGGGCTGCTGTCTATGGGGTCGCACAGAGTCGGACATGACTGAAGTGACTTAGCAAAAGCAGCAGCAGCATATGATACATGAAGAGATTCCAGACCATCCTGGGTAGGTCTTGGTAATGTCCCTTTGTGCTGTGCCGTGTTGTGCTCAGTTACTAAGTTTAGTTGCGTCCGACTCTTTGTGATGCCATGGACTACAGCATGCAGGCTTCTCTATCTTTCACCATGTCCCGGAGTTTGCTCAAACTCATGTCCATTGAGTCAGTGATGCCTTCCAACCATCTGGTCCTCTGTCATCGCCTTCTCCTCCTGCCTTCAGTCTTTCCTAGCATCAGGGTCTTTTCCAATGAGTCAGCTCTTTATTACCCCCAGATTATAAAAAGACTCAGTTAATAGCTATCCCATCTAAAACTGTGTCAGATCTTTTTGCTATATGAACTATAAGCCTAGACATTTGAGGTTAGTGATTTTATACTTTTATACTTTTTTCCTTAACAAAGGCCTTTGATTATCTAAACTATCCATGTTAATCTCAATTAGAATCTTTGATTCTAATATAGTCTTTTTTACTATAAAATTTAGATATTTTTGATACTCTGTTACTTCAGCTTCTGGAAACATTTTACCAATTTCGATGTTTACTATTCAACTCCTTTTGGTTCTCTTGTTGCTAAAGTCAAGAGCAGATCTGATTTTGTAGAGTATGCAACTAATACACTTTAGGGCCTTCTTTTAATAAAATACAAAGTTAGGAATGGAGTTGTCTGTTTTTTAAACAGGGAAAGAAGACCCAATACTTACTGAAGCCTTGAAGACTCAGGTCCTTTCCTTTTGAAATCTCTGTAGACAGTTCTCCAGAAATGCCTCATGGATATATTTTCCCTCTCTGGCTAGGACACTCTTCAATTTCCAACAGCTTTCGGCATTATAGGTTAGGGGCCTGTGCAGATGGGCTGGGGGAGTGTTTACAGCTTAAGATTCATTAGTTTAAAGTATGTCTGCCTCTGACTGATACACACACTTTAGGTTAGCTCGTTCTTGATTTATAGTTTAGGTCATATTGAGTTCTGTTTCCTTCAACATTTTATAGATAATATTTAGTAGTCTTCTGTAGTGTTGCTAATAAGAAATCTGTTGCAAATCAAATTGTCTTCTTCTATAGACAGTCATTTCTTTCTGGTAGCATGACATACTACAGTTACCCATGTGGTAGAGTTACAGGTTGATTTATTTTTTGTTTTCTGCTGGGTCTTCAGTGTATAGTTTACCATATAACTTTTTTCAATTCTAAGAACTTCTTATCCACCTTCTTTCCTCTTGCTCTCTCTGTTTCTCATTTTGTCTTATACAGCTTCTATTGGATGTATGTTGGAGATTGTCAGTCTCTCCTCCATGTCCCTTAAGTGCTCTGTCATTATTTCTTATTGCATTATCTTTCTGGGATGCATTTTGAGTTCCTGCTCAATATTTTTTGGAATTTACTAATTACTAATTCTCTCCTTGAATATAGAAATTTTACACATTATTTCATCTATTTTTTATTTCAATAACTATATATTTTCATCATCAAATTTCTAGCTGGTTCTCTTTCATATATACTTGGTAGTGTTTAATTTCTACCTGTTTCAAACTTTTTATGTTTTATTTTACGTATTTTTTTCTCATATCATTTTTTAGTTTTAAAACCATTCTTATGTTCAAATCCTTTTAGACTATATTATTATTTTTCTGATGAATACCTATCCCAAACTTTATTTTATTTGCTTTCCTTATCATTATTTTTAAGTGTATTGTAGAATTTTGACTATGTTCTTATCTCATGTGGGAGATAAAGCTAATCTGTATTCTTTTCCTATTGCTGCTCTAACATGTTACCACAAACTTAATGGCTTGAACAACACAAGCACATTATTTTACAGTTCTGTAGGTCAGAAATCTGATATGTTACACTCAACTGAAATCAGGATGTCGGCAAGGCTGCATTTCTCTGGAGACTCTCAAGTAGAATTTGTTTCCTTGCATTTTCTAGTCTCTAGAGGATGCCTTCATTTTTGGCTCATGGCTCCCATTCATCTTCAAAGCCTGAGGAGTCTTTCTTGCCTCACATGGCTGTGACACTCACTCCTCCTCTGCTTCTGCTTTTCGTCTTACGTGCATTAGTGATTATTTAGGATGACTAGAGAATCCAGAATAGTGGCCCTGTTTTTAAGCTCATCTGATTAGCAACTTTTATTTTATGTGCAACCTAAGAGGCGTTTGTCCAGTAATGTAACATTTTTTCAGGGCTTCCCTGGTGACTCAGATGGTAAAGAATCTGCCTGCAATGCAGGAGACCCAGGTTCAATTTCTCGGTTGGGAAGATCCCCTGGAGAAGGGAATGGCTACCCACTCCAGTATTCTTCCCTGAAGAATTCCATGGACAGAGGAGGCTACAGTCCATGGGGTTGCAAAGAGTTGGACACGACTGAGTGACTAAAATTTTCACTTTCTTTCATAACATTTTCTCAGGTTACAGAGATTAAGACATGGATAACATGGAGGGCATTCTCCTGTCTGTTATACAATCCGCACTATTTTTGTTGTCTGTCCAGCCAGTCCTCTGCGTCTTGCAGTCTAACTCATGTTCCTTGACTGCTTTAGTTTCTTCTCATGGAAGCTATGTTAGATCATTCAAAAGGGGCACCATTTACATTTAAGCCATGCAGCTTATTATTTTTGGTGGTAGAGATGTTTGTATAGGTGGAAAGATTAAGAGGGTTGATTAGTGTTGAGATGTTGTTTTTATTATTTTTTGAATTATTTTTATGTTTTAAATGCTGTTTTAGATAGTAACACCAACACAATGGACATGATTCTGAGCAAACTCTGGGAGATGGTGAAGGACAGGGAAGCCTGGCATGTGCAGTCTAGTTTGGTTCAGTTGCTCACTTCTGTCTGACTGTTTGTGTCCCCATGGACTGCAGCACACCAGGCTTCCCTGTCCATCACCAAATCCCGGAGCTTGTTCAAACTCAAGTCTATTGAGTTGGTGATGCCATCCAACCACCTCATCCTCTGTTATCCCCTTCTCCTCTTGCCTTCAATCATTCTCAGCATCAGGGTCTTTTCAAATGAGTCAGTTCTTCATATCAGGTGGCCAAGGTACTAGAATTTCAACTTCAGCATCAGTCCTTGCAATGAATATTTAGGACTGATTTCCTTTAGGTTGGATCTCCTTGAAGTCCAAGGGACTCTCAAGAGTCTTCTCTAATACCACAGTTCAAAAGTATCAATTCTTCCACACTAAGCTTTCTTTATAGTCCAACTCTCATGTCCACATGTGACTGCTGGAAAAACCATAGACGGACTTTTGTTGGCAAAGTAATGGCTCTGCTTTTTAATATGCTATCTAGGTTGGTCACAGATTTTCTTCCAAGGAGCAAGCATCTTTATTTTCATGGCTGCAGTCACCATCTACAGTGAATTTGGAGCCCAAGAAAATAAAGTCTGTCACTGTTTCCATTTTTTCCCCATCTATTTGCCATGAAGTGATGGGCCCAGATGCCATGATCTTAGTTTTCTGAATGTTGAGCTGTAAGCCAACTTTTTCACTCTCCTCTTTCACTTTCATCAAGAGGCTCTTTAGTTCTTCTTTGCTTTCTGCAATAAGGGTGGTGTCATCTGTGTATCTGAGGTTATTGATATTTCTCCCAGCAATCTTGATTCCAGCTTGTGCTTCATCCAGTCCAGCATTTCTCCTGATGTACTCTGCATATAAGTTAAATAAGTAGGGTAACAATATACAGCCTTGACATACTTCTTTCCCAATTTGGAACCAGTCTGTTGTTCCCTGTTAGTTCTAACTGTTGCTTCTTGACATGCAAACAGATGTATCAGGAGGCAGGTCAGGTGATCTGATATTCCCATCTCTTAAAGAATTTTCCACAGTTTATTGTGATCCACACAGTCAAAGGCCTTGGCATAGTCAATAAAGCAGATGCAGATGTTTTTTTGGAACTCTCTCCCTTTTTAATGATCCAAGGGATGTTGGCAATTTGATCTCTGGTTCCTCTGCCTTTTCTAAAACCAGCTTGCACATCTGTAAGTTCACGGTTCACGTACTGTTGAAGCCTCGCTTGGAGAATTTTTAGCAGGTACTTTGCTAGCGTGTGAGATGAGTGCAATTGTGCGGTAGTTTGAGCATTCTTTGGCATTGCCTTTCTTTGGGATTGGAATGAAAACTGACCTTCTTCAGTCCTGTGGCCACTGCTGAGTTTTCCGCATTTGCTGACATATTGAGTGCAGCACTTTCACAGCATTATCTTTTAGGATTTGAAATAGCTCAACTGGAATTCCGTCATCTCCACTAGCTTTGTACATAGTGATGCTTCCTAAGGCCCACTTGACTTCGCATTCCAGAATGTCTGGCTCTAGGTGATTAATCACATCATCGTGATTATCTCGTTTGTGAAGATCTTTTTTGTATACTTATATTTATTCTTGCCACCCCTTCTTAATATCTTCTGCTTCTGTTAAGTCCATACCATTTCTGTCTTTTATTGATCCCATCTTTGCATGAGATGTTCCCTTGGTATCTCTAATTTTCTTGAAGAGACCTGTACTCTTTCCTATTTTATTGTTTTCCTCTATTTCTTTGTACTGATCACTGAGGAAGTCTTTCTTATCTCTCCTTGCTATTCTTTGGAACTCTGAATTTGAATGGGTATATATTTCCTTTTCTCCTTTGCCTTTGGCTTCTCTTCTTTTCACGATTATTTGTAAGGCCTCTTCAGACAATCATTTTGCCTTTTTCCATTTCTTTTTCTTGGGGATGGTCTTGATCACTGCGTCCTGTACAATGTCACGAACCTCCGTCCATAGTTCTTCAAATTACCTTTTAAGAAACATATTTGTCAGTTCCTTGGTTCAACTAGTAATAAAAGTTAGATTCTGAAACACATTGGTTCTCCTTTCAGAATCTTGGTTGAGAGAAACAGAAATTTATGGAGTATATGTGGTTTACTGCTCCTTTGAGATACTTGTCAGACCACAGGGAACTAAATATAGGAACTAAATGCACTGGTGTTCACCTCTCCTCTGCAGTTACCTTACTGAATTGCATGCTATTGTATCGATGTTGGCCTCTGTTTTACGGAAATACTGTTTATTCTGGGGAAGTTTTTGATCCAAGTATCTGGAATTTTCATTGTCTGGAGCTCAATTCCATATTATGGGGCTGACAGATTCTCTTCTGACATGAAGCATACATTTTACTTGGAGGCAGAGAGACCAACAACAGTCAAGGAAATTAATAAGATGATTTCACTAAGAAATATTATAAGGAAAATAAAAGTAGGTTATATGATTGTATGGGTGTGAATGTGTGGTATGCATGCATCCACTTTTGGGGTTTCTAGTAAAGACTTTATTAAAGAGGTGATATTTCAAGTGAGTTCTGACAAAAAGTTGTTAGTCACATGGAGGTGACTAAGTGTTCAAAGACTTAGTGTTCTGGGCAAGTGCAAAGGTTGTGAAGCAGAAATGGGTGTGGCATATTTTGAAAAATAAAAAGTACTTGCTGGAGCATAGTGGGCCAAGGAGTCAAAGGAGAAGCATTCTAAGAGGGAGTCAAGTTGCAGATCACAAAGGTCATGGAAAAGGGCTGGAAGTCCTTGAAAGAAAAGTGGGAAGCCATGGATAGTTGTGTACAAAGAAGTGACCAGATTTGATCTGTGTTTTACAAATGAGCCTCCTGGCTTCTATGTGGAGGATAAGTTGTAGGCAGACCAGAAAAGAAGTCTTTAGAATAATCTAGATAAGAGAAGGTGTTATGTTGGACTAGTGTGGTAGCATTGGAAATAAAGAAGAGTGAGCATTTGTTGAGGGAATATTTTGGCAATAAAACCTACAGGATTTACTAATGGAAAAATCTGGAGAGAAAAATCAGGGATGACTTGTTGGTTTGGCTGAGTAGGTTAACAAGCAAGCCAAATACTTGTGCTTCTAAGTTCCAGTCTTTTTTAAATCTGTGGTTGTTCAACAGTTGTGACTTAGATTTGCTAGTAAGAGGAAGTGAGCTCAAGGTCCTTCTGCTGTGCCGTCTTTCTCTCTCCTTGCCCAAATAGTTGTGCTTGTATAAAGAAGCAAGTTTTGCCTTATCTTATAGCTATTGTAATCTTTGAGTCTGGAAGAATGAAGCTTTGTGAGTTCTTTTTAGCAGTTTCTTCTAGCAAGATTTCATTACTGAAATTTATATGAAAACTTCATTATTATCTCCTTGTTATATTCCACCTCATATTTCTCAATTTTAATCATTTTTCTCATTATTCACATCTCTGTAAGCTTCCTTAAATCAGGACAAAATATAAATAAATTATAAACAGAAATAAATCACAATCAGATAGCAACCTGAGTTTTCAATAACCAACTGTCTACATATGTAACCTTTAAAATGGTCAGTATGTATTAGTTTATCTAATACACACACATATACCTTAACTTGTTAATGGTATAAAAAAAGTATCAGATTTGATCAATTGTTAAGTTTTTGTTTGTTAGTCTTTCCTTTCTGCATCTGTGTTGTCTAAATTTATTGTTGTTCCATTGCTCATCAACCAATTTTGAATAGTTAAGAAGTAAGATGTTACTAGATTACTAGATTGGAATGGTTGATCTGGTTTGTTCTTAATATCCAAAACTACAATATTAGATTCTAAGTCTATAGACGTCGAAGGCATTGTAGGTTTAATTTTGTCCATTCTTTCTGTTCTATTCTGTGTAAAGATGTGATGGTAATGTTGCTTTTAATGATGATGGTAAGGAAACTTGCAAACAGATCAGAAGCCATCTAGGGAACAGTAGGCTCACTCCAAGAGTGGTTCAGAGAACACAATTGCTTGATATACTGATAACATCTTTTGATGTTGCTAACATCTTTTGATTGATACTGAAATGACAAGAATCGACTTGGTAAATGCCTCAGTGTTTTATTAGTTTTGTTAAAGCATTACTACCTCTTGGATTATGAACTTTCTTAGACATCTCTATCAAATCCCTTCACTGACAGAACAGCTGACAAATTATTAGTCATTCTCTCATATTTCAAGGTAGAGTAATGATCTCTATTTAATATTCCTGTCCACAACTTTTTTTTATCTCATATTTATCAATTAAAGCACTTCTATGTAACTTTCTTGTCTAGTACATATTAACTAAAACTTCTTCATCATGCCTCTGCAGAGATGGTATGAAGAAGGCCACAGATGTTCTTGTTTGTTTTAGACTAAAAACTATTATATCACACAATAATATTAGCATTATCTGGGGTTGAAACACTACTTTTTTACTGTTATATTTGTTCTCTTTTTAAAAAACCCAATTTTTCACCTGTAATGTTTATAAAGAAACGTTTTATAAACATTTATAAAGAAAAATCTCCAATTTGGCTAAGATCTAGAATATTAAAAGACTGAACTGGCAAGTTTTGAATTTGCATTTCTTTTACTGTTATGTTTTTTTCTACAAGGCATTTTGGGGTACTGTGTAAATAATCTGTTAAGATGTTAATGTTGAGGGGAGGAAGAAGAAGGTGAGACATTAAGTAACCATGAAATTCTAGGTTTCTTGGCAGAGCTAATTATATCAATTACTTGTATTATGTTAATAAATTTTTTTGTCAATTTCTCATAGCTTTTAAAAAATCACCTTGCTGGATGTGTTTAATTCAAGAGACCTTAAAGAAACCATCTTTTAGCAATTAAAGGGGGATATAATAGAATGCCCTTGGCACTTGCTACAGTTCCCATTAACAATACAGGAACAGGTGGATGCGGATGAGTGAACATGGGTGGAGTGAGGAGGAACAGTACTGTGTTATGTGATTATTTTGGAAGCAAGTATAGTCATTAGAATCAGCTTTAGAAATAGAAATTTGACTTTTCCCTCATTCACTTTTGAGTTTTATTCAATATGTATATTTATTGAACTCCAGTTATATGCCAGGCACCCTGCTAGGTGCTGGGGAATAGTGAACAAGATATGGACCCCATTCAAAACTTATAGCCATCTTTCATTTCTTTATCGTTTTTCCTAGCCTTAGAAAACCAGTGCTTGGAAGGAAACAAGTTTATCATGGATTTGAGGGAATAGAGGAAAGTTGAGATTTCTAAGCTTCTTTCATATCCTGAAATCACATTTTATATGGTAGCTATCTGATGTAACAGAGCAGACCATGCTGTTTATGGTGTCATGGTGATTACTAAGATCCTTGTCAGAGTATTAAATGGATCATTCTCTTACCTGGCCTGCCCTACCTCTCTATTGCTTTTTGTTTACCCATGGACCACTTGACTCTTGCCAGCATCTAGCTTCTTGCTTGAGTTTATTGTTTTCCTGAGTGTCTCAAGTTTAGATAATATCAACAGGTTGATCTTTACAGGAGATAAAATATTTAAAGGTTATACATGGTAGCCATACTAAAAATCAAGACAGATGGCTTTACAAATACACAGTGTACATAAGAGAATTATAGGGGAGAGTTTAAGAATCTTAAATTATAGCATGAATTATTTTATTTAACAAATGACTTTATTTAGCCCTTATTATATGACAAGCTGGATTCTAAGTTCATTTCAGTCTTAGAGCAGCCCTAAAAAGTAAATTATTATTACCTCCTCTTTTACTGATAAGGAAACTGAGGCGCAGAAGGATCAGTGGCTTGCTTAGGTTCATACACCTGATGGATCTGGGATTCAAACTCGAGCATTCTGGCTCCAGAACCTATGCTTTTAGCATTAACACCAATAGGTTGCTTCATCTCTCTATAACTATGCATGGGATATCCACACATCTGGAAATTCATATGAAAGACCTGACCTGGGATGAGAACAGATCAGTGTTCATATGCATAGATATGGTGATTGAAGCCATGGAGTACATAAAATCCCATTAGGAGAAGACAGAGTAAAGAAATCAGACTCTCAAATATATGACCCTAGGATCTAGCGACATTTAAGCTATTGGTAAAAAAAGAATAATCCGAAAGACTGACTGAGGATGAAGCAGTTCAGGAAGTTGGTATCTTGGAAGTCAAGGAAAGATAGAGTTTAAACAAGGTTGAACTTTGCCATGTATGCCTCATAGGTTGAAAGAATACAGGCTGAAAAAGATGCTATAGCTGGCAGTTAAGAGGTCATTGCTGCCTTGCCTAGAGTTGGATGTTTCTAGTGAAGAAGATAGACACATCTTAAGAAAACATAAGTACATGCTTATATACTTTAACTTAAACACATTTTACCTTGTAGCCACTTAGATATTTCTTTGAAAAAAGAATATCAAAAATGTATGAGCCTCAGGAAAACAATAATTTAAGTTCCTTAGGTGGTACATGATCATCAGAATTAGCTTCTAACCCCTAAGCAGGATTATCTTTTGGAAGATTTATCATACCAAAATACCAGCTGCGAATCATAATTCAAAACAACCAGAATTACGTGATGACATTATGCATTTGTAATTGAATGCGTGCTAAAGTGAGCGATTTGAATATTTCGCTTCAGTGCAATATTTGAGCCAAATAATGGCATCGGTATTAATTTATGATATTTTCTGATGTGACTAAAACTTGATTTATCATACTGTGCTTTATTGCTGTAGTTAAAGTCTTGTACATCTTTGTTACATGTCATTCTTGAGGAATATGTCCTGAAAACACAGGAGAACTAATAACTCTTTTTAATGAAGGAAGAGAGAGTTTTACATTAAAAGATACCTCAGGATATATAATCCAATGTTAGGTAGATTTGATGAAATACTCTTCACTATAAGTGTTTAATGCAATACCTTTTATTTTAAACTTGGGAGAAAAGTCCCCTAAACAAGTCATTGACTTCAGTTAAGAAAGAAAACTCAAGTTCTTTGAATAAAGTTTTCCATGCCACTGTTGTTACCGCTTTATGTATATGGACATTTCCTAGTTTGTGAAATATCGTTGATGATTTTTGTAACTCCTGTAACCATGTAAGGAGTTTAGCTGGTTAATGGAAGTATCAAATTCTCTGCAAATAAATCAAATTCTCATTAGTGGAAATAACTGTCTAGTGTGGTGGCCATATCATTTTATGGGTTGGCATAGACATACAGAATTGGGATGATAGACTGTTGGTGTGGAATGGTAGCTGATAACATACATGGAAAAATAGAAAAGCATTCTTTACATGACATTTGCATATGATTAAGGGAGCAGCAGAGAGGCTGGAGTTATTTCCTAACTTCCATATTTTTGTGACCTTTGGATCAATACAGTAAAAACTGATAGTTTTTATTGCTATTTAAAAAAATCATTACCATGTTAATACTTGTTTAAACAGGCCAATGAATAAATAAATAGGGGATGCAAAGAGGAGAGCTCACTGACCTGAACTTACATGAATTTCTTTGAATTAGGCTCACTATACTTGATGCTAAATATAACGTTTTACTCTGCAGGTAGCGCCTACTTTCTAATAAGCATTGCCAAACATGGGATCTAAACATACCTTCCTTAAAGTGTCCAAGGTATAATATTTATGTTAATCACAAAGGTTAATATACCTGCTTATGATATTTTAGAGAGTTATATTCTATTGTTATTGAAAAATAAATCAGCTGTTTCTATGATGCCCTAAATGGAACATCCCAATATTTTTTATCCCAGTTGACACTGGCAGTCCAGTGGTCAAGACTCCACACTTCCACCACAAGAGACACAAGCTTGATCCCCAGTTAGGGAGCTAAGATCCTGAATACCACATGGCATGGCCAAAAAACATTAAAATAAATAAATAACTTTTAAAAATAATCATGAAAGATATGAGATCAAAGTTACATTCATATTACTAATGCAGACTCTCCTATTGTGTACATTGTAGTTATCAGAGTTAGGAACAGAACTTACATTCAAAAGGAAAGGACACCTGTTTCCCACATATTTTAAATTTGCGATGAAAAACAAAACAATTCTCTGAATTCCAAGGCTTAGAAATGTATTTCTGTTACCCTTTTATTTATATTAGATCACAAGTGAAAGCTTAATTGTGGTTAGTGAGTTACCATTCCCAGGGTTGACCTTAACTATTGCCTATGCTTTGAGAAGTTTCCCAGTATCCTTTTTCCCAGAGTTTTTAACTTGTCTTTTGAAGACATGATCTATGGAAATGATCCCCTTTGATTTGCAACTGTGCTTTGTTTCAACTTATTTCAGATAAAAAAAAAAAAAAAAGATTCCAGGGAAGTATTAGAAATGGTATCCTCTTCTGTACACACCTAAGAACCAGTGTACCCTTTTTACTGTTCATTATAGTTCCACTTAACTGAGTGATAGAAGCAGTGCAGTTGTATGCCCATGCGCTCATTTTGCTGAATGAGCTAGAACTCATTACCTCTCCGTTTTAATTTAAATGCTGGTGCCTAGGTCATTGTGACTGCTTGGTGCACACCATTCAGGATCATAATTGAGTTTGGTGAGCTTGCTAACCTCAGTTAGGGTCTTTGAACCTACCTTGTTTATTTCCAAACAGCAGATGGCTTTAGCTGGGGTTAAAAGAGGGTAAAATTCACTCCCTCCCCTACCTCCCTTTTATGGTTAGTTATTGATGAGGATAAAATTCCTGAAAATAACTAAACCAAATAGTTCTGTGCACCAGCTCTCTATTGCTCTTTCAGATTACTATCCACTAATCCATTTCTCATTTTTTCATTTTTGCCACCAAAGAATTCTGAATAATAACACTTAGATTTTATAAGATAAGAATCTTAGGATCTTACTCCCTTTCTTTACTTTTAAAATTTTGTAAGTCCTTTTGGATGGACATGAGCTAGTCTTTTAATTTAGGTAATAATGTGTCTACCTTCTGTCAATCATAAGAAAATATTTTAACTTCAAGTTAAGGTTCTTCATTGCAACCCTTACTAGCTATTTTATCAATTTGCTAATAATCTCATGCTGACCTATGGGAGAGAGTTTTCCTGTGATAGACTTTTTTAGTCACAGATAATAGGTAGGGAGAGCACATCAACACAACCTTTTTTCTTCTTAATAAAATACAGTGCCTGTTAAACTGTCATCTGGAAATAGATACTTGACCACCCTTCTGTATCTCTTTAAATTTTTTTTTTTGTATTTTCTGCAACTGATTACTCTGTTTTCATTGCCTCCTTGTTATTTTAAATTATACATAATTAATTACCTTAAATAATTTTTGTAAAGTTTCCTTTCTGTCTCATACTGAAAAAGCTAAGATTCTATTATGTAAATCTTAATACATGAGAGAACCGAAAAAGTAAATACTTGAATAATAACTACTTGTTTTGAAGATACCTGAGTTTATTTATATTGTAAATATTATTTCACAGTTCAGTTAGTTATCTTGCTGGTAATAAAGACCCGGAAATTAAAGTGACACCTTTTTCACAAAATTCAGCTGTAAGTTTCATTACCATGAGGTGGCCTTGGTTTGATATTCCTCCTCCTGATACAGAAAATGATATCCGACTAATGCAGCTGAAGTAACTTTCAACCCGTCCAAGACACAGTTGTGAAATTAATGACTACTGGTTTTGGCCTCAACTACATCTTGCAATTCTCCTGCTTCCTTTCCTCTGTTTCTTCTTTGACTTTATAATATTGGTTGCATTACAGATCTTTTAGAAACCTCCATTTCAGAAAGACTGTATTTACAGCAGCCTTGAAAACTTTTAGACCTGTATAAATTTGAACACTTAATTCTTAAGGTTAATGTTCTAGACTATGGTAGCTTAAGGTCATTTAAGTCTTTTAGGTATATAACCACCTAACAGCTTGATAGAAAAAATCATCTTACAGGAAGTGATATCAGTTCATTTCAGCCACTGAGTCATGTCCAAGTCTTTGTGATCCCATGGACTGCAGCACTCCAGGCTTCCCTGTCCATCACCAACTCCCAGAGTTTGCTCAAACTCATGTTCATTGAGGCAGTGATGTCATCCAACCATCTCATCCTCTGTCATTCCCTTCTCCTCCCACCTTCAATCTTTCCCAGCATCAGGGTCTTTTCCAATAAGTCAGTTTTTCACATCAGGTGACCAAAGTATTAGAGCTTCAGCTTCAACATCAGTCCTTCCAATGAATATTCAGGGCTGATTTCCTTTAGGATGGACTGGTTGGATCTCCTTGCAGTCCAAGGGACTCTCAAGAGGCTTCTCCAACACCACAGTTCAAAAGCATCAATTCTTCGGCACTCAGCTTTATAGTCCAATTCTCATATCCGTACATGACCACTGGAAAAACCATAGCCTTGACTAGACCGACCTTTGTTGCCCAAGTCACGTCTCTGCTTTTTAATATGCTGTCTAGGATGGTCATAATTTTCCTTCCAAGGAGTAAGCGTCTTTTAATTTCATGGCTGCAGTTACCATCTGTAGTGGATTTGGAGCCCAAGAAAATAAAGTTTGCCACTGTTTCCATTGTTTCCCCATCTATTTGCCATGGAGTGATTGGACCAGATGCCATGATCTTATTTTTTTGAATGTTGAGTTTTAAGCCAACTTTTTCACTCTCCTCTTTCACTTTCATCACAAAAAAATGTTAATTAATTTTTTTCTTGTAAAAGGACTCATTTTTAGTCTGAGTGAGCTTATACAGCAGTGTTACTGAAAGTCAGGGATTTACTCAAACAGTTACAACTGCTTGTTATTGGTTCTTGACATTTAGTTTCTATGCATATTTATTCTGTTGCAAATACTATATCACTTGAAACATTAATAAACAATAATGTTTGTTTCAAAAACTATGGAAATGATAAGGTTATCTGGTTTGTAAAATACCCTGAATACACCCTTTTATATGGGTGCATTACCCATAAAAATGTCCTTTTGCATGATAGAATTAAAAAGCTTTTTGATAAACAGTAGGATTAATAAAAGATAAGTATAACATCGCTAAAATTCTAGATTGTTTCTGGACGTGCTGATGGCTGTATTAATCCTTTATTTTTCTCTCCCTGGACATTTTTTGGCTAATGATTTTATTTCCGAATGAGCAAAGTGCTGTGTAGAGAAAGGAAGAATAAAAATCCTGTCCTAGAGGGTCTTGATGCTTATAATGTAGTTCTAAAGTGTCAAATGACAAATTTATAATGCCATATAAATGCATTAAAGATCTCTAAGGGATTTATTGAATCAGAATTTTAGCACTAAAAGGGATCTTAGCAATTCTCAAGTGCAAACACTTTGTTTTAGGAATGAGTAAGCTGGGGCCACCAAATGGAAGGTGACTTACCTGGGACTCATTGGCTGTCCTTGATAGACGTGAGCTATAGTCTTTGGTTCAAGGTCTCATTTTAACTAAGCAACGCCATTTCTGAAAGCACTAATGGCTAACTACTAATTCACGTCACTCCACTTTTTTGTTTAGAGTTGTATCTCTTCTATTTCTTCCTTGTTTTAGAAAATTTTATTTAGCTTTTTCATTCCAGTTTATTGAACACTAGCTGTTTATGTGAGAAGATGTGAACAGAGTAACTGATGATACCTTTTTATTCTTGTCCTGTCTTTCCATTTCTAGGCATCAACTAGAGTTATTGGTCTAAGTGGTGCCAAAGATACCAAAGAAAGAAGCAGTAGTGTGTCTAGTAAAGTGCTTATTTTTGTACACTTGGAGAAGTGGATACCTTCTGATGCCCTGATAGCTCAGTTGGTAAAGAACCTGCCTGCAATGCAGGAGACCCTGGTTGGATTCCTGGGTTGGGAAGATCCACCGGAGAAGGGATAGGCTACCCACTCCAATATTCTTTGGCTTCCCTTGTGGCTCAGCTGGTAAAGAATCCGCCTGCAATGTGGGAGACCTGAGTTTGATCCCTGGATTGGGAAGATCCCCTGGAGAAGGGAGAGGCTACCCACTGCAGTATTCTGGCCTGGAGAATTCCATGGACTGTATAATCCATGGGATTGCAAAGAGTCAGACACAAATGAGCAACTTTCACTTTCACTTTTCACTTTTGATGCAGATCCTCTCAAATGAATATTGAATTCCTTACTGTTCTCTAGTTTCCTTTAACATTCTATTATTGATTTTACTAATAAAATGGTAAAAAAAAATACATATAACTATTGAGGATCTGTGATGGAAGTACAATTTATTTATCTGTGGAGTTTTCCTATGTGTAGTTTGATAAGCTTTAATTAACAATCCATCCACTCTGTTTTCATTCAATGATATTTACTCAGCTACCACTAGATATTAGGTACTATTGTGGGTGCTGGGGCATGTGGCTGCTATTATGGCCATTAGCCTGTTATTACTCAAGGATACATATTGAAGTAGATAAATTTCTCATTGGATCAGATTTAAGATTTTGCAGCCAAGGTAAAGCAAATACATAGTGTTATACAGCCTAAATTTATTCTAGCTGTTCTGCAGAAATTATTAGACATAAAGCACAAAATAATAAATTCTTATGATACAAAGTCTAAAGTATTACTATTCTGCAATACAGAATTTTGTCTATAACTGTATTTTTTCTTCCTTCCTCCTTTCTACTTTTCTTCCTTTTTATTGCAGAATCATTAGAAAAAATGTTAAATTAGATCTATAAATTAAACAGGTTTTCTATTAGTTCTAGCTAGTGAAAAAGCAGACCATTATTTGGAACATTTGGTAATATCTAGAGAACATGTTGAATAAACTCTAAAAATCTACTATGATCAAAGTATACTCAAAGTTTGGAATGATGTTTTGTAAGCTAATACCAAAACACATGAGAGTTCAGTAGGCAGATATACAGAGGTTTCTGTTCTCATAAATTTGTATCTGTCACTATAACTGCTTTCTTGATATATCTGGGATGACTGAGTCTTTACTGTTAGCCTGGAATTTTTCCAGTTTTAGCAGTCAGTCTCAAATCTCAGAGAACCCTTCAGTCTTGGGCAACTAGGAGAGTTGGTAACCCTAATTATATCTAAATCTGAATATTTTATTTTCTCCATTTCAGAGATGAAGTGATTAATGAACAAATATCATGTGTGAACCTATTTAGCTAAAGGGCACATATTAGCATATTACTATTTATCTGAATACAGTGATAGATAATTGAAAGATGAGGGAATAGGTGGATGGATGGATCAGTAAATAATATAGGAAAATGACTATGTAATGTACCTTCTGAATGGTTCAGTTCAGTTCAGTTCAGTCGCTCAGTCGTGTCTGACTCTGCAACCCCATGAATCGCTGCATGCCAGGCCTCCGTGTCCATCACCAACTCCCGGAGTTTACCCAAACTCATGTCCATCAAGTCAGTGAAGCCATCTCATCCTCTGTCGTCCCCTTCTCCTGCCCCCAATCCTTCCCAGCATCAGGGTCTTTTCCAATGAGTCAGCTCTTTGCATCAGGTGGCCAAAGTATTGGAATTTCAGCTTCAACATCAGTCCTTCCAATGAATACCCAGGACTGATCTCATTTAGGATGGATTAGTTGGATCTCCTTGCAGTCCAAAGGATAGCAAGAGTCTTCTCCAACACCACAGTTCAAAAGCATCAATTCTTCTGCGCTCAGCTTTCTTTATAGTCCAACTCTCACATCCATACATGACTACTGGAAAAACTATAGCCTTGACTAGACGGACCTTTGTTGGCAAAATCATGTCTCTGCTTTTTAATATGCTGTCTAGGTTGGTCATAACTTTCTTTCCAAGAAGTAAGCATCTTTTAATTTCATGGCTGCAATCACCATCTACAGTGATTTTGTAGCTAGCCCAGAAAAATAAAGTCAGCCACTGTTTCCACTATTTCCCCATCTATTTCCCACGAAGCGATGGGACCGGATACTGTGATCTTAGTTTTCTGAATGTTGAGCTTTAAGCCAACTTTTTCACTCTCCTCTTTCACTTTCATCTTCAGTTCTTCTTCGCTTTCTGCCATAAGGGTGTGTCATCTGCATATCTGAGGTTATTGATATTTCTCCCAGCAATCTTGATTCCAGTTTGTGTTTCATACAGCCCAGCGTTTCTCATGATGTACTCTGCATATAAGTTAAATAAGCAGGGTGACAATATACAGCCTTGACGTACTCCTTTCCCGAATCGGAGTCAGTCTGTTCCATGTTCAGTTTTAACTGTTGCTTCCTGACCTCCATACAGGTTTCTCAAGAGGCAGGTCAGGTAGTCTGGTATTCCCATCTCTTTCAGAATTTTCCACAGTTTATTGTGATTCACATCGTCAAAGGCTTTGGCATAGTCAATAAAGCAGAAATAGATGTTTTTCTGGAATTCACTTGCTTTTTCGATGATCCAGCAGATGTTGGCAATTTGATCTCTGGTTCCTCTGCCTTTTCTAAAACCAGCTTGAACATCTGGAAGTTCACGGTTCACATATTTCTGAAGCCTGGCTTGGAGAATTTTGAGCATTATTTTACTAGCGTGTGAGATGAGTACAATTGTGCGGTAGTTTGAGCATCCTTTGGCATTGCCTTTCTTTGGGAATGCTAATATTCACAGCAGTGTTATTTAAGTCACTCACCTCAGTCATGTCTAACTCTTTAAGACGCTATGGACTGTAGCCTGCCAGGTTCCTCTGTCCATGGAGTACATATATGTATACTTCACTGACTGAACTGTGAATTCCTTGCAGACCAAGAAAAGTGCCTTAATACCTTTTTGTCCTTCACCTTCCATATACTGCCTTGTGCCAAGGATAAACTGAGTATGTTATGGCCAAACTGAGCATTCATTTTCCCTTCAAGTTTAGTAATCTTTATTTAAACATAATTTGCCTATGATAATATCCACCAGTTTTAACTGTACAGTTCAATAAGTTATAGCAAAATCAAGATAAAAACTTTCCAATCACCCCAAAAAGTCCAACTGTGCCACCATGCAGTTACTCACTCTCTGTCACTCTGGCCTCTGGCAACTGCTGATGTACTTCATAATTTTCCATTTTCTAGCTTTTTATATGAATTTCATCTGTTTGGCTTCTTTTTACATGTTTGGCTTTTTTGAATTAACATAGTACTTTTGGAATATTATCTCATATTGGCTTTTATCAGGAATTTTTTCTGTAAACATTTCTTTTAAATCACATCTGGAGATGAAAAGGAAGTTGTCAGAAAACAATTAAGACCAGTATCCTTCATGAACATAAATGTAAAAATCCTTAAGAAAATTTTAGTATATTAACTGCATAATCTATAAAATTGTTAATATGACTGAGTAGGGTTTATTCCAGGAGTGCAATATTGGTCTAATATTAAAACAATGTAATCTACCAAGTTAATAAACTAAAAAGGAAGAAATATATAATTATCTCAATAAATGCAGATAAAGTATTTGACCAAATTCAATACCCATTCATAATGAGAACCATCAGCGTGCTATGAATAGACAAGAAATGCTGCAGCCTCAATTTCAAAGAGAGTCTATGGGAAAAAAAATCTACAGGTAACATCATACTGCTTAGTGCTAAAAGATTAAGCACTTTTCTTTTAAGATTAATAGTATGTCCACACTCTTCTGTTCAACATTGCACTGTACACCTTCTGTTGAACTACTGGTCAGCACTGCTCTGGAGCACCTAAAAGAGTCAAATAGAGAAATCTGAGGTAAAGATGTCTTAATTCCCTCTTCTATTCAGTATATTTAAAGAGAATGTATATTAGTTGAGAATTTCACTAAACTCTGTGACAGGTTACACTCTCTTGGTAAATACTCATACTTTTCCCATGTCTTCTGAAGAAGATCAATTTTGTCAGTCAACATTTCCTACTAATAAATATATACCAAATATATACCAATATATACTTGACAATGCACAAGAAATCTAATTAAATAGATATATTATAGAAATTAATATGTAAAATAACAGGCTAGATTATGTAGATAACATGGCTGCTCTTTGCGAGAGAGGAGGTATGTAGCTAGACCTAAGACTATGTATATACTTTTGTATAACCTCATGAAAACATGTAACTCTTTTACATGTTTTCTAATGTTAACATGTAATGTAACATGTAATAGAACATGTTTTCTAATGTAAACTCACTTTTCTAATGTAACATGAATTGCTATATCAAGATTGAACTGTTGATGAAAAGTAGTAGTAGTGTGGCATCATAAAGTGAAATGATTCTCATCTATCAAGATAACATCTTATGACTTCAAAGCATATTGGAGCCATGTTGAGAGAAATTTAATTTTGTTTCAGGCAGACTACATGTTAATAATTATTACTGAGTTATTTTTTTTAATCTACATTACTACCATATATCAGAGACTAGATCATATTTCTGCTCCCTGAATTTCTTCTTGATCAATCTTATTGAAAATGATTTTTACCTCTAAATTTGCTTACAAGTTATAATCCCTATCATTCAATATATTATGGTTTATATGGTATTGTCTTTTAACTTATGTTACCATATATATAATAATTTTAATTTGGTAGACCAAAGTTTGCAGGAGTTTTAGATTGACTTAAAAATTTAAAGAAAGTATGGAGTTCCCATATAATCCTTACCCTTCATCCACACACACAATTTCCCCTGTTATTAATGTCTTATCAGTGTTTAGTCACCAAGGCATGTCTGACTGTTTGCAACTTCATGGACTATAGCTCGCCAGGCTCCACTATCCATGGGATTTCCCAGGCAAAAATATTGGAGTGGGTTGCCATTTCCTTCTTCAGAATATCTTATTAATATGGTACATTTGTTAAAATTGATGAGTCAATATTGATATATTGTTATTAATTAAAGTTCATAGTTTAGATTTCACTCTGTGAGTGGTACATTCTGTAGGTTTTGCCAAATATATAATGGCCTATATCCACCATGACAGTGTCTTACAGAAAAGTTTTGCTGCCCTGGAAATGCTCTGTGTTCCACCTATTATGCCTCCTTCCTTTCCCCTTCCTCCTAGTCCCTGGAACCACTGATATTTTTCCTGCCTCCATTGTTTTGCTTTTTTCAGAATGTTGTATCATTGTAATCATACATCATGTAGCATCACACTGCCTTCTTTCACTTAGTATTTATAGTATGTATTTAAGATTCCTCCATTTATTTTCATAAGAAGATAGCTCATTTCTTTCTAGCACCAGTATTCCATTTTCTGGACATACCACAGTTTATTTATCCATTTGCCTACTGAAGGACATCTTTTTATTCATTTATTGACTACACTGGGTCTTTGTTGCTGTGCATGGGCCTTCTCTAGTTTCGGTGAGTGGGGGCCACTCTCTAGTAGGTGTGCAGGCTTCTCAAAGCTGTGCCCACTCTGTGGTGGAGCATAGGCTTTAGGTGCATGGACTTCAGTAGTCGTAGCACATGGGTTCAGTAGGTGTGGCTTGCAGACTATAGAGCACAGGCTCAGTAGGTGTGGCCAATGAGCCCAGTTGCTCAACAGCATCTGCGATCCTCCAAACCAAGGATTGAACTGGTGTCCCCGGCATTGCAAGATGAATTCTTAACCACTGGACCACCAGGGAAGCTGTGAAGGACGTCTTGATTGATTCCAAGTTTTGGCAATTATAGACAAAGCTGCTATAAACATCCTTTACAGGTTTTTGTGTAGGTGTAACTTTTTAACTTTTGAGGGTAAATACCAAAGAGAGCAATAGCTGAATTGCACTGAAAGTGTATGCTTAGACTGACTGGTTGGATCTCCTTGCTGTCCAAGGACTCTCAAGAGTCTTCTCCAACACCACAGTTCAAAAGCATCAACTCTTCGGCGGTCAGCTTTCTTTATAGTCCAACTCTCACATCCATACATGACTACGGGAAAAACCATTGCTTTGACTAGACAGACCTTTGTTGGCAAAGTAATGTCTGCTTTTTAATATGCTGTCTAGGTTTGTTATAGCATTTCTTCCAAGGATCAAGTGTCTTTTAATCTAATGGCTATAGTCTACCCACAGTCATTTTGGAGCCCAAGAAAATAAAGTCTCTCACTGTTTCCATTGTTTCCCCATCTGTTTGCCATGAAGTGATGGGACTAGATGCCATGATCTTGGATTTTTGAATGTTGAGTTTTAAACTAGCTTTTTGACTCTCCTCTTTCACTCATCCTCTTAGTTTAGTTCCTCTTCATTTCATGCGATAAGGGTGGTGTCATCTGCATATCTGAGTACTGATGTTTCTCCTGGCAATCTTGATTCCGGGCATTTTGCATGATGTATTCTTTGTATAATTTAAATAAGTTGGATGAGTTTGTAGATACCCTCATAATAACTTGCTGTGATTTTCATTGGAATTGTGTTGAATCTATGTATCACATCAGGGGCATCTTGACAATGTTGAGTCTTCCTATTCATTTACATGCAGTAGCTGTCATTTAGATCATTTATATCTTCTTTGATTTCTTACATCTAGGTTTTACCATTTTCTTCATATAGGATCTTGTATGTATTTTATTAGATTTATGTTTCCCCTCAGTATTTCTTTCTTTTCTTTTTTTCTGAGCATGAGTCTTAATGATAGCAACTTAATGCAATTTCTTTGTTGTTGTTCAGTCACTAAGTCGTGTCCAGCTCTTTGTGATCCCATAGACTGATGCATGCCCGACCTCCCTGTCCCTCACCGTCTCCCAAACTACTCCAGCATTCTTGCCGCGAGAACCCTGTAAACAATATAAAAGGCGATTTATTTAGGAACTGCAAAACTAAGCCATTATTCCAAGTCATCATCTTTGACTTCCCCGTGTTTGCTCTATAGATGATTCCAACTGTACAAAGCTCACGTAAAGAAAAGAAGCAAAGATATTCCCTAGTAACAAAATGAATGACATATTCTACCAACATTCATTATATAATTATATGCTTTCACACATAAATGGAAAAATTAAGAAATAATAAGTTTGTCTAATGAAAGGAAAAAAAACTTTTTCAATTAAGTGGCAGAATTTTCAGCATACTTACGGTTTTCTTTTTTTTTTTTTTTACTTCTTCACTTTTGATGATGAAATTGAAGAATGCAGCTGATTTTTTTTAAAGTAATTGCCTCAACTCTAATTCCTTTTCAGTGATCAGATGCAATAGGCTCAGTCTCAAACTCTGCACCTGTTTTTCACACCATTTGGCTATTGAAGTAGAATCTCACCTGGCAGGATCCAGCCCTATTAATAGTAATGAGCTGGAATGAGCAAGATTCTATAGGAATCAGGAACTCGGGAGAAGAAGTGATTTTGGCAGATTAAGTTTTAAAATTCTGTGACTGTGATTCTGTCACTGTCCCATTAGAGTGACTGCCTTTTTGTTCTCTTTTCACATTGCCTGAGAAACATGATCTGGAATCATGCCAGAAACCACTCTCAGGCAGTGAATATTTTTTAAAAGCTGTTCTCTTTGACTAACAAGGATTTTCTTAAAAATCAGGACCATCAGGTTCTCTCTTTCTTTCAGTTGTGTCAGAAATATATTGCTGGATTGAAGTGACTTAGGTTATAACTGGTATGGAAAGCAGTGAGCAATAAATTGAAATGCCCAAATACTTTATTTTCCAAGTGTAACGGTCATTTTATTTTATTTTTCCAACATGATAGGCTTATATATGTATATATATAAGCCATTTATATAATTGGATTCATGGCAAAAGGGTCATATGGTATTTAGCATTGCTAGTGGTCTCTAGATATGACAGGTTACTTTGGGATGTTTAGTTCTCTGCTGAGGTTAGGTGATTTTAATTATACCCTTTGGTTCTTGGGACAAACAGGTCTTAGAAAATTTACTCCTGCCTGGCCAGAGCCACCTGATGTGGAGAGACAGGTAGCTCTTTTTCTTTGGCTGCTTATTGGTAGTTTGTTCAAATCGTGTTACTCGACCCCTCTATATTTCATTTCTTCACATCTGCAATGGAGAGAGTACCTCCCCAGTGGAGCGCACTGCTCAGAACACTCAGCAAAATGTAGAGACAGTGTCTCCTGTCAGCTGGCCCGGAGGAAGCTGTGAGCTGTTCTCTGCTTGACCTTCCCTGAACTGTGCCTCATGGAAGTCGTTAAACTCTGGTATTGCACCTACATTAGGCCACTGCTGTATGGAAATTGATTCAATGTCCATGAGTTCTTAATCTGTCGAAAACTCATGTAGTAAGTGATTATTTTACAGTAACATCTGATCAGCTCTAACTACTTGGAAAAATCGTATTTGCTTACTTTAAAATAATTCTGTATAGTTTCTTTAGTGTCTTTTAAATAGTGAATTTTCAGAAGTTTGATAAAAACTGTTTACTAGAATTTTATATGAAATACTTTAAAAAGTGATTTTAGCATGCCCCTTGAATATTAACCTGGAGAAGGAAATGGCAACCCACTCCAGTAATCATGCCTGAATTCCATGGACAGAGGAGCCTGGCAGGCTCCAGTCCATGGAGTTGCAGAGTCAGGCATGACTGAAATTCATTCACTCACTCACTTGAATATTAAAGAGAAGTAGTTACTTAATGTCAAGATCAGATAATTTTAATTGATGGACAGTGTATCCTAATCCATTGGATATATCTCAGGTTTTCTTAAGAGGAAGGTTCAGACTCCAGGAATGTTTAAAGAAAATCTGATTTTATAACTTACTTTCTACAATATTACCTATAAGATTTTTTCCCCTATTCCAAATGCAATCATTTTAGATTGCAAATATATGTTGTTTATTTTTTTAATACATAGTTTTTCCTTGGCAACATATTGTGATATTAAGAGAAAATGAGAGAGAGCAACGAAAACCATGGAATACTAACAAAAAGCTTAGTATGTTAGCAGCATCTAGTGCATATCAGAGAAACAAGTTATGAAATAATGAGGCCCATACTGAAATACAGCATAGTAATTTTTTTCCCAGAGAATCTCTTTTTGATGGTATATTTAATAAGCAGCTTCACAGGCAGTTGTACCATATTCATTACAAATAAATTGCACAGTTTTTCCATTGCATAAAAATCTCATCATAGCCTTTTGCTTTGTCTTTGTTTAGAAAGAAGGTGATTATTAAGTATATTCAGCAGTAATGGCAGACATAGAGATTTCTCTATGCTGATTGCAAAATCTAGTTTGTATAATTTATAAAGCGAGAGACGGAGAGAATGTGGTGGAGTACAAGGAAAAAACACACGCCAAACAATATATTTTCAGTTTGTCACTGTCCCTGGTGTTCAGTATGAGGGTGTTCGATGTGTAAGCTAATGGCAGAGCTGCAGAGTTTATGATTACTGGACTTGACACTGCACATTCATTTTGCCAAACTTTGGCTAGTGTTATAAAAAAAAATCTGATTTTTCATGCTAAATTTGGTGACTTATTTGCAAAACATTAATAAAGGTTAATTTTACCCCTCACAATTTTTCAGATGGCTGTATAAGGAAACAGCAGGGGTTGATCAACAATTGTTGTACTTTTATTATTTTTTAAAGATTTGTCTGCTCTGTGTTGTTGAGCTTCTTAAATGTTTAAGAACATGGAACTATATAAGCTTTAAGAAATTAATTTTCTAAAACACTCAAGACTTATTTTGCCCCCATGTATTCAAATCTGTTAGCCAAATATCTGTTTCATTTTGCCTTTGCCTTTGAAGAAATCATTCCTCCTAGTCTGTCTTTCCACACTAAGAAGCTTTTGTGGTAATAATAATGATAATAACAACAACAATCTGCTTTAGTCTGTGAATTTAGATTTCATCCTAATCAAATTTCTGCCTCATGAAATATAAAGTTAGAATTTTCTGTCCTTTATATACATATACCAGTGTTTGTGTCTGAACACTGTTGAACTCTTAGATGAACAATATTAGACTTCCCTGCACATGGTAGATACTCAATAATGTATGTGGTTTATCAATTGAAGATGATATTTTTCAGAGTCATCGTTTTTGCAGGTCCTTCAGCTGTGTCTGTAGGTCAGTAGTACTGTGCACTGACCAGAGGCTCTCGCTGGACCAAGGGATGATATTTATCAGAGTCATCGTTTTTGCAGGTCCTTCAGCTGTGTCTGTAGGTCAGTAGTGCTGTGCACTGACCAGAGGCTCTCGCTGGACCAAGGGTTTCCCACTAAACATCCTTAGCCATCTCAGTTACAGACGGCTCAGCAGCTCTTCTTGCTCTTGTTCTCTTTCTCTCTCTCCCTCTACCCTCCACGCCCACATATCCCCCATTACTAATGGGAGACGTTTTAGCCATTTTAGCCTGTGTCATTTTATCTGTGAAATTCAGTGAATTAAGTATTTTCAGGTATCTACACAAAACAAATCATTGTGATCTCATTTGTAATATAAAAAGCGTCACCAATGTCATTTCCATGTACAAATCATTAACAAAATAGACTCTTTTTCTCTGTGTATCAATCTAGATCCACAAGTAAGTTCAGAAAATGAGAACTCAGCACATATTGGCCACATCGAGAGTTGTTGTTTTCTGCCACACTGAGTTGTTTGTTTATACCATCTATCAAATCCAGTAGTGAAACTGCAGTAGAAGTTGAAGTGGCTCTTTATAAGCAGCAGGTCAATAAATAGAGTGGTTAATTGATGATGAGTTAGTAATTAGAGATTGCTGATGAAGTTATACTCATTACAAAATGACTTCCAGTGGTAGAGAACATAATAAGGACTGAAAATTTAAACCGAGTTATATAGAAAGATAAAAGCAACTTAAGTTGGAAAAATGCATCTTGTTTCATTTGTATCTCTTATAAGGCCATAGCCAGCTCAAGAACTATCTCTGGTATAGACAGAAAAAAACTAAGAGAAAAAAATTTAAAAAACAGCATTATATAATCCCAAACTTCACAACTCTGTACAATATTCAATCACTTTTTTTTCTAGCAAAAAAAAAAAACCAACAAAAAAGCTAAAAGCATGGTAAATGAAACCTTGACTAAAAGTCTTAAGAGCAGTGTGGGAATAATTTCAATAATTTAAAAAGATGTTCCTTGTTGTAATAAAAATTGATTCCTTTTATTTACTTGAAGGCATGCTTGTTGTAAACACCTTAAAATTAAATTGAAATGCACCTAATCCATGTTTTTCTGAACTACTTGATTCAGTGTTTTCAAGTACATTTGTGTTGGAATTTCTGAGCTATTTATATGTAAATGGAAAGTCTTCTGTAATTGGCACAGGGAAAACCTGCCAGAAGCCCAGTAATCTAATCTAAGTTACACTCCCCCCCACCTCTGTTATACATTCATAATGGCATTTGAGGGCAAACAGTTTGATCCTTATGTCAACATCACTCTCCTTTTCAAAAAGGGAAAGGATAGGGAAACTTTGTTTTAAGGATTAAACGATGAAATTTTTCTGACACACCATCTTAGACAGAGCTGCCGGGTTTTATAGGGAGAAAAAGATATCATTAACTTCTAACTACTTGGAATAGGAATTCAAATGATTTGCTTCAGGTAGTAGAATGAAAAAAAAAAGTAAAATTGCACATTTTTTCTGGCTGTAATAGACTTTGTTGTATTGAATTTGATCTTATTTTTAAGAATACATTCTGCTTGACACTTTGGTAACTGATACTGAAGCAGTTGTTCTGTTTATGCATTTTTCCTAATTTGTGTTTATTGGGGAAAACATTAGCCAGAAGACCTATCAGGTAGGCTTCCCTGGTGGCTCAGACAGTAAAGAATCTGCCTGCAATGCAGGAGACCCAGGTTCAACCCCTGAGTCAGGAAGATCCCCTCGAGAAGGAATGGCAACCCACTGCAGTATACTTGCCTGGAGAATTACATGGACAGAGGAGCCTGGTGGGCTACAGTCCGTGGGGTTGCAAAGAGTCGGGCACAACTGAGAGACTAACACACACACACAGATACTGTAGGAACTTGTGATATGCCTATTATCAATCATGAGATGTTTAAAATTAAAGGAGCCTGGGGTAGGGGGAGTCTGAATCCCAACTGTATTCTGGAGCAAGCAATATTTTTTAAAAAGGTTTTATACTAAATTAGTTAAAATAAGGTTTATTCATGCTGCCATCGAGCCATCCATTCAGGTAACTATCCATTCATTCATTCTTTAGTAAATAGTAAATCATGCCCGCTGGGCTTAAGCACTGGTCTGGATGCTGAGAATACAATAGGAAAAGCAAACAGGAGGCTCACATGAATCTCATGAAGAGCACCTTCTTGTAATTGGAACTGTAACCCAAAGTATTGGATTGGCCAAAAAGTTCAATCGGATTTGACCAACCCAATATATCATTGAATGAAAGTTACATTAAAAATTTAAGTATTTCCCATTTTCAAGAACTGTACAGTTCTGAATATTTATCTTTTCTAAATAGCTAATAGTTATCTATTGAAGCACAACCTGTTTTAGGTTGATCTCTTTCTAATATATGACCCCTAAATGGAAAGTATTGGATGCAATTTTTATTTATGTTTCTGGGATCATGGTTTTGTTTATTATGCTGGCCTAGAATTCAATATTTAAATAATGTATATGACTAGATTATTAGACTTGTACTTCATTTTTGACTACCAGACTGATACTGTCTTCTTGCTAGTTATTATTTTCTGCTTCTGTAGCAGAAACCTTCCTCCCCTATTCTTCCTATTATTCTTTCTAATTCATGAATATGAACACAAGCTCCCTAGGATTACTACAATTATTCCAATTATTTTCAAAATAAGAGATGCTTTATAAAGTAAAATGGCTTTTCCTATAAATAAAATGCATCTTCTTTGCTAAATTTATTTTTTCTGCCTACAGGTCTTCTTTGATTATACTGTTGACCCTTGAACAGTGCAGAGGTTAGGGGTGCCAACCCCTGCACAGTCAGAATTCCCAGTATAACTTTTGACTCTCCCAAAACTTTACCATTACTAGCCTACTATTGATGTAAAACTTTGCCAATAACGTAAACAATTGATTAACACAGATTTTGTATGTCATACAGTACTATATACTGTATTCTTACAATAAATTAAGCTAGAGAAAATGCTATTAAGAAAGTCATAAGAATGAGAAAATACATTTACAGTACTATACCATATTTACAAATACCGTAAGTTTATGTCATCTGTTTATAAGATGAACCATCTCTCTGTAAGTACCTACATCAGTAGTCTTATATGAAAAACATTGTAGATGTTATATGCATAACTAACCCTAGATATAAAAAAGGAAAAGATAATGTAAAAATAAATTTGTGTTTATTTATGGATATAACAATTCCATAAATTGTTATAAATTGTTATAAATTCCATAATAATTGTTATAAATTATTATAATTGTTAATAATTGTTATAATTGTTATAAATTCCATAAATTGAGCTTCCCTGGTAGCTTAGTGGTAAAGAATCTGCCTGCCAATGCAGAAGTGCAAGAGATGTGGATTTGATCTCTGGGTTGGAAAGATCCCCTGGAGAAGGAAATGGCAACACACTCCAGCATTCTTGCCTGGGAAATCCCATGGACAGAAGAGTCTGGTGGGCTACAGTCCATGGGGTCACAAAAGAGTCAGACAGGACTTAGCAACTGTTTAGTTTTTTAACAACAACATAAAAATTCATACATTAATATTGAAGAAGGAGTAATATGATTGCTTTATGGTAGCCTAGTGTACTAGTTGTGGTTGCTTTATGGTAGCCTAGCCCATACACTAATGAATGAATCGTAAAATGTTTGGAAACATGGTTACATTTTTTTTAATGACTGCTTATATGAAAAGGCAAAAGGATAGGACACTGAAAGATGAACTCCCCAGGTCAGTAGGTGCCCAATATGCTAATGGAGATCAGTGGAGAAATAACTCCAGAAAGAATGATGGGATGGAGCCAAAGCAAAAACGATACCCAACTGTGGATGTGACTGGTGATAGACGCAAAGTCCGATGCTGTAAAGAGCAACATTGCATAGGAACCTGGAATGTTAGGTCCATGAATCAAGGCAAACTGGAAGTGGTCAAACAGGAGATGGCAAGAGTGAACGTTGACATTCTAGGAATCAGCGAACCAAGATGGACTGGAATGGGTGAATTTAACTCAGATGACCATTATATCTACTACTGTGGGCAAGAATCCCTTAGAAGAAATGGAGTAGCCATCATGGTCAACAAAAGAGTCTGAAATGCAGTACTTGGATGCAATCTCAAAAACGACAGAATGATCTCTGTTCGCTTCCAAGTCAAACCATTCAATATCACGGTAATCCAAGTCTATGCACCGACCAGTAACGCCGAAGAAGCTGAAGTGGAACGATTCTATGAAGACCTACAAGACCTTCTAGAACTAACACCCAAAAAAGATGTGCTTTTCATTATAGGGGACTGGAATGCAAAAGTAGGAAGTCAAGAAACACCTGGCGTAACAGGCAGGTTTGGCCTTGGAGTACAGAATGAAGCAGGGCAAAGGCTAATAGAGTTTTGCCACGAGAACGCACTGGTAATAGCAAACACCCTATTCCAACAACACAAGAGAAGACTCTACACGTGGACATCACCAGATGGTCAACACCGAAATCAGATTGATTATATTCTTTGCAGCCAAAGATGGAGAAGCTCTATACAGTCAGCAAAAACAAGACTGGGAGCAGACTGTGGCTCAGATCATGAACTGCTTATTGCCAAATTCAGACTTAAATTGAAGAAAGTAGGGAAAACCACTAGACCATTCAGGAATGACCTAGATCAAATCCCTTATGAGTATGCAGTGGAAGTGAAGATTTAAGGGACTAGACCTGATAGACAGAGTGCCTGATGAACTATGGACAGAGGTTCGTGACATTGTACAGGAGACAGGGATCAAGAAAATCCCCATGGAAAAGAAATGCAAAAAAGCAAAATGGCTGTCTGAGGAGGCCTTACAGATAGCTGGGAAGAGAAGAGAAGCGAAAAGCAAAGGAGAAAAGGAAAGATATTCTCATCTGAATGCAGAGTTCCAAAGAATAGCAAGGAGAGATAAGAAAGCCTTCCTCAGCGATCAGTGCAAACAAATAGAGGAAAACAACAGATTGGGAAAGACTAGAGACCTCTTCAAGAAAATTAGAGATACCAAAGGAATATTTCATGCAAAGATAGGCTCAATAAAGGACAGAAATGGTATGGACCTAACAGAAGCAGAAGATATTAAGAAGAGGTGGTAAGAATACACAGAAGAACTGTACAAAAAAGATCTCACGACACAGATAATCATGATGGTGTGATCACTCACCTAGAGCCAGACATCCTGGAATGTGAAGTCAAGTGGGCCTTAGAAAGCATCACTACGAACAAAGCTAGTGGAGGTGGTGGAATTCCAGTTGAGCTATTTCAAATCCTCAAAGGTGATGCTGTGAAAGTGCTGCACTTGATATGCCAGCAAATTTGGAAAACTCAGCAGTGGCCACAGGACTGGAAGAGGTCAGTCTTCGTTCCAATCCCAAAGAAAGGCAATGCCAAAGAATGCTCAAACTACCGCACAATTGCACTCATCTCACATGCTAGTAAAGTAATGCTCAAAATTCTCCAAGCCAGGCTTCAGCAATACGTGAACCATGAACTTCCAGATGTTCAAGCTGGTTTTAGAAAAGGCAGAGGAACCAGAGATCAAATTGCCAATATCCGCTGGATCATCGAAAAAGCAAGAGAGTTCCAGAAAAACATCTATTTCTGCTTTATTGAGTATGCCAAAGCCTTTGACTATGTGGATCACAATAAACTGTGGAAAATTCTGAAAGAGATGGGAATACCAGACCATCTGACCTGTCTCTTGAGAAACCTGTATGCAGGTCAGGAAGCAACAGTTAGAACTGGACATGGAACAACAGACTGGTTCCAAATAGGAAAAGGAGTACGTCAAGGCTGTATATTGTCACCCTGCTTATTTAACTTCTATGCAGAGTACATCATGAGAAACGCTGGGCTGGAAGAAACACAAGCTGGATTCAAGATTGCCAGGAGAAATATCAATAACCTCAGATATGCGGATGACACCACCCTTATGGCAGAAAATGAAGAAGAACTAAAGAGCCTCTTGATGAAGGTGAAGGAGGAGAGTGAAAAAGTTGGCTTAAAGCTCAACATTCAGAAAACTAAGATCATGGCATCTGGTCCCATCACTCCATGGGAAATAGATGGGGAAACAGTGGAAACTGTGTCAGACTTTACTTTTTTGGGCTCCAGAATCACTGCTGATGGTGACTGCAGCCATGAAATTAAAAGATGCTTACTACTTGGAAGGAAGGTTATGGCCAACCTAGATAGCATGTTTAAAAGCAGAGACATTACTTTGCCAACAAAAGTCCATCTAGTCAAGACTATGGTTTTTCCAGTGGTCATGTATGGATGTGAGAGTTGGACGGTGAAGAAAGCTGAGCGCCGCAGAATTGATGCTTTTGAACTGTGGTGTTGGAGAAGACTCTTGAGAGTTTCTTGGACTGCAAGGAGATCCAATCAATCCATCCTAAAAGAGATCAATCCTGGGTGTTCATTGGAAGGTCTGATGTTGAAGCTGAAGCTCCAATACTTTGGCCACCTCATGCGAAGGGTTGACTCGTTGGAAAAGACCCTAATGCTGTGTAGTATTGGGGGCGGGAGGAGAAGGGGACAACAGAGGATGAGATGGTTGGATGGCATCACCGACTCGATGAACATGGGTTTGGATAGACTCCGGGAGTTGGTGATGGACAGAGAGGCCTGGCGTGCTGCAATTCATGGGGTCGCAGAGAGTCGGACACGACTGAGCGACTGAACTGAACTGAACTATCTGTGATAATTGGTTGATACAGTTTCTCCAGTTATGAGAGATGCATATGTACAGTAATATAATTCCTTGATATCAAAGTTATAAAACAGTAAGAAAGCTAATATATAATTTTTTTATTAAATATCACTCATCTTAGGACTCTGTAAGAATATATCGATATCTATATATATTTTATGCCTTCAAGACATACCTACATTTTTTCTTAATTTTTGTTGGTATTTCTAGGCTGTGTGGTTCATCTACAAGTTTTTTTTCTTAATTGATGTGGATATCCAATCACTTTTTGATGTGTTTATTGAAAAATATCTGCATATAAATGGACCTGCACAGTGCCAACCTTTATTATTCAAGGGTCAGTTGTATTCTTGGCCCTGTTCCTAACAGATGAGACACTATTTTAACTGTACTTTTGCCATTTGAGAAAAATCAAGTCAAAACAATGGCAGTACCAACAATTCAATAAATCAGAGCACATATTTGTTAGTATTTGTGACGACATTCTGAATTTTGTGGATAACAAATGTTATGTTCAACACTATTATTCTAGGCTATGCCATGAACAATAGATGGTTTGACTCTAGTAATTCTTATAGTTAAAATACCTAGTATTGACATAAAACTTTGAGATTTACCAACGGAAACCTTTTTTCTCATTTAATCTTCACTTATCGATAGCATCATTAACCACATCTTACATGCAATGAAACTGGATTATTTAAACCATCTGCCTGGTGCATCTGAGTTTTTGACAAGTGGTTTGATGAAGATCACACAATCCTCACGTGCTGTTACTGACAAATTTCACAGTGCTATGCAAGATGGAGTGTATGGTAGGAGTCAAAGGGTGATGTGGTGGAAGGAGCTAAAGGAATCTCATAGATGAATCTGAAAGTGACAGCAATGAGATTTCTGAACTGTCTCTATTCTCATTTGGAGAATGTGATAATTTGATAAGAATTACTTATAGGCAACCAAAACTGCAATAGTTCTCTGCAACTGAAAATATCCTTGACTATTTACCCATACCTCTAAATTAGTGATTCTTAACCTTTTTGGTGTCTCTTACTCTCTTGCAGATTTGATCAGAGTCATGGACTTTCAGCCCATAGAACTGCATATATATTTCTGATGGTTTCAAGCCTCTAAAGTCCATACATGAACCACAGCACCCATAATAGTCTCGAATTTTAAGAACCTATGATTTGAATAAAGTTCCAAATTTCTATTTGTTTAATGGGAGCATTTTGAGATATCATATTCTACATGATTTTTTTTTAAACTAAGGCCATAAGGACTTGAATATCCAAGTATCAATTTAATAAGGAAATAATGTCATTCTGTGTACAGGGGTTTAGCTGATATAGAAAATGTGTGAACGCAAGAGTTTACTTTCAGGAAACTTTTACATTACTGCAGAGGCTAAGTAAACAGGAACTTGGCTCCAGGACACTTTAAAAGAGATGTGAAATTTCATCAGGCCCAGCTTCACACACTACATCCTTGTGTCCACAGCAGCAAATTTGTAGGATCTTCTGTGACCATGTAGCCTTGTCAACAGCTTCACTGCTACATTTTGTGTGTCTCTCTTCTACAGAGGACAAGAGCAGTTGATACAGAGAAGCAAGTATGATTTTGTGTTTTATCTGGTTCAGAGCCCAGAAGTGATTGGGTTTGCTGTCTTTCTCATATAACTTTGCAACATTTTCCCATTAAAAAAAAAGGATGGTCAGCATTAAAAATGAACAAAATGTATTTTTGATCAGAGTTCCAGTACATTTTTAAAGGCCATCTTGGGTCTGTTACACAGAGCTTTGGGGAAGGGATCAGTTGATTTGGTGACCTGGAAATTGGATGTCATGCTATGAATTGGTGACCCCTCTGCTTCTGTTTTGAGTCCTGGAGCTACACGATATAGATCATCCTTAAGGAGGGGCAGGGTTTCTATTGCCCCTTTAGATCTGTGTTTTCTTATTTGTTTTTGCTGCCCCAGCACTCACTAGGGGCATGACACAGTCCCATCAACAGCTGCTAACACCTAATTTCTGAAGGGAACAGGGCATCTCAGAATGTCTGAGGAGAATAGAGTGGAAAATGTCCCATCTCCTCCCAGTGCTCTGGAGAGCCTATTCATCTCCACACCCCCAGATTGGGGGAGGAGGGAAGTACAGAGACTGATTCATGACACTGAATCTGTCAGAACATAATGGCAACGTGAGCCGAGCTCTTGGCTCAGGTGGTGTTTCCTTTGTTGCATCAGTGGGGGTCTTCATGCTAAAGCTGCCACTTAAATCCTGAAATTATGATGCCAGAGAGCTGCAGGTTCTTCTACAACCATTCTGTCTTTGTCCCTATCACCCTGGTCTCCTTAGACATGTTAAAGCTAAGGTCATGCCTCACCTGTACTGGTGTGGAAAATGAGATTTAGACAATGGCTGTATCTTCAGTCTGGTGTTTTCTTGGGGTGGACAGGGCCAGTTTTAGTTCATTTGGAAAGAGAGCAGCACAGTGCTTAGTACAGATCATTCTACTTAAGAAATGCTCTTGATGGATTAGGAGGACTGAAGAATCAAATTGGGAAGAATAGTTCTTATTTATACCCTGCTTGGTTTCAGAAAGAATTTTCTGAGGCTTATGAAAATATTTGCTAAATAGAATACAAAAGGAAATGAGAAGAGAGAGAAGACAAGGCAGAAGACAAGACATGGAAACAGCTTCATCTCCCCCAAGGAAGTAGGTACCCTCTAGCCTCAAGGCACCATTTGATGGTGGTTTCCTGGTGAAAATAATAGTGTGCTGTAGACTCATCATCTGTAGTGAGCAGTATATCTCTCAGTAGTGTGATCACTTACTATGTAATTTATAAGTGATTTCAGTATATTAGAGGTATTCATTATGTTGCAGTTTCCCTCAATGCACTTGACGGTTTTGGAGATTACAGTCAGATGAGGAAATACTTCATCTATTCTTGTTATTACAGATTGTCATGCTTTTTCAAAATGAACAGGCATTTAAGAAACACCTCATGACACACTTTTTAAATTTCGTTTGAAAATAATTTGAATTATGTCAGTCACAGATTTTCAACTTGCTTCCTCCCTCCCTTCCCTTTAACTTATTTTAATAAACACCCCTTTTGGAAATAGCTCAATAATAATGTCTTTAAAATTTTTTATCACATAATTTTTAATACATTGAAAAGATAAATGAAAGCTTTCCTTTCCTCTGACCAAGTATATCTACTTTTAAATGTCTAGAATATGTGGTAAAGGGCTTTCCTGGTGGCTCAGTAGTAAAGAATCTGCCTGCCAAGCAGGAGACACAGGTTTAATCACAGGGTTGGGAATATCCCCTGGAGAAGGAAATAGAAACCCACTCTAGTATTCTTGCCTGGGAAACTCCATGGACAGAGGAGCCTGGCAAGGTACAGTCCATAGGGTCACAAAAAATCAGGTTCGACTTAGCAACAAATCAATAACAATATGTGCTAAAATATGAGAATTTATACCAAATCAGTTCAGTTCAGTTCAGTTCAGTTCAGTTGCTCAGTTGTGTCTGACTCTTTGTGACCTCATGGACTGCAGTACTCCAGGCCTCCCTGTCCATCACCAACTACCAGAGTTTACTCAAACTCATGTCCATTGTGTCAGTGATGCCATCTAACCATCTCATCCTCTGTCATCCCCTACTCCTCCCACCTTCAATCTTTCCCAGCATTAGGGTCTTTTCAAATGAGTTGGTTCTTCACATCAGGTGGCCAAAGTATTAAAGTTTTAGCATCAGTATTGCCAATGAATATTAGGGACTGATTCACTTTAGGAGGGACTGGTTGGATCTCCTTGCAGGCCAAGGGATTCTCAAGAGTTTTCTCCAACACCACAGTTCAAAAGCATCAATTCTTTGGCATTCAGCGTTCTTTGTAGTCCCAACTCTCACATCCATACATGACTACTGGAAAAACCATAGCTTTGGCTAGATGGACTTTTGTTGGCAAAGTAATGTCTCTGTCAAAGTAATATTCTGTCTAGGTTGGTCATAGCTTTTCTTCCAAAGAGCAAGTGTCTTTTGATTTCATGGCTGCAGTTACCATCTGCAGTGATTTTGGAGCCCCCAAAAATAAAGTCTGCCACTGTTTCCACTGTTTCCCCATCTATTTGCCATGAAGTGATGGGACCAGATGCTATGATCTTAGTTTCCTGAATGTTGAGTTTTAGGCTAACTTTTTCACTCTCCTCTTTCACTTTCATCAAGAGGCTCTTTGGTTCTTCTTCACTTTCTGCCATAAGGGTGGTGTCATCTGCATATCTGAGGTTATTGATATTTCTCCCAGCAATCTTGATTCCAGCTTGTGTTTCTTCCAGCCCAGCGTTTGTCATGATGTACTCTGCATATAAGTTAAAAAGCAGGGTGACAATATACAACCTTGATGTACTCCTTTCCTGATTTGGAACCAGTCTGTTGTTCGTGTCCAGTTCTAACTGTTGCTTCATGCCCTGTATACAGGTTTCTCAAGGGGCAGGTCAGGTGGTCTAGTATTCCCATCTCTTTCAGAATTTTCCACAATTTGTTCTGATCCACATAGTCAAAGGCTTTGGCATAGTCAATAAAGCAGAAGTAGATGTTTTTCTGCAACTCTCTTGCTTTTTTGATGATGCAGCAGATGTTGGCCATTTGATCCCTGGTTCCTCTGATCTTTCGAAAACCAGCTTGAACATCTGGAAGTTCACGGTTCATGTACTGTTGAAGCCTGGCTTGGAGAATTTTGAGCATTACTTTGCTAGCATGTGAGATGAGTGCAATTGTGCGGTAGTTTGAACATTCATTGGCATTGCCTTTCTTTGGGATTGGAATTAAAACTGACCTTTTCCAGTCCGGTGGCCACTCACTGCGGAGTTTTCCATATTTGCTGGCATATTGAGTGCAACACTTTCACCTCATCATTTAGGGTTTGAAATAACTCACATTCCATTACCTCCACTAGCTTTGCTCATAGTGATGCTACCTGAGGCCCACTTGACTTCGCATGTCTGAGTCTAGGTGAGTGATCACTCCATCATGGTTATCTGGGTCATGAAGATCTTTTTTGTATAAGTCTCTGTGTATTCTTGCCACCTCTTCTTCATATCTTCTGCTTCTGTTGGGTCCATACCACTTCTGTCCTTTATTGTGCCCATCTTTGCATGAAATGTTCCCTTGGTATCTCAGATTTTCTTGAAGATATCTATACCAAATACACAGGTGAGATACTGTCTTGGAAACCTATCCAAGGTACATGTTCTAATAATGTAGGGAAATACAGATTCCCTTTTGATTTCAAAAAGTTGAACTCAGTTCTTTTTTTTAAAGTAATGCCTGCTCTGTGTAAAACAGCCTTGTCAGCACAGTGCGAGTTCAAAAGTATAAGCAATATAAAAGATGCTTGTTACAAGTTTACTGTCCAGTAAGAGACTTATAAAATATGTAATACAAATTATAGCAACTATAATTTAATACAAAATACACTGTAGTAGAATCTAAGTTCCCTGGATGCAGGAACTTGTGTCTATTTTGTTCCTCACTTGATCACCAGTGTCTACAAAGATGCCCGGCACATGGCAGGCATGCAATAAACGTACATTGAATAAGTGAATGGAATATACAAGTGACAGCTAAGAGCTTCCTAGACTGTGTCATTCCAGTGATCAGGAAAAGCTTCATGGGAAAGATGGCATTTTGGAGATGTGTGGCAGTGTTTCAGGAAAAGGTGAAGGTATGAATCAGGAAAGCAGAGGGAAGGAAGGTCATTGAGTTTCTTTTCAATTTATGCCCTTCCTTGCAATATTTTTTCCCCCCCTGGGAATAATTAACAGTGTCAGCAGGCCAATTTCCAGTACCCAGTGGTAGCATGTTCCTTCCAAAAGCATTAACTGCTGATTTACACTGGCTCTTAAAACGTTTTAACTCTCTAGGCAGGAATCTGACTTTCTTCCATGTTCCCTTTCAACTCTGCCTTTTCCTTTCTAACATCATTTTCAAAGAAAGACTGAAGACCCTGAGTAAAAGGAGGTGAAATCCTTTTTCTTTCAGTTTGACTTCTTAGTTCTTTGAAAAAGAGGGGGGGTGGGCTTGCTGCCTGCCTCCCCCTCGACCCTCTCCACTGTGCCTCCCTCCTGCCATTGCTTCCAGATGGGGGGTGACTCTCAGCAGCAGCTGCTTCCCTGCCGTGGGTGCCACCCCCTGTTCCTGAACTCCCCTGCAGCCCGGCAGGGATACAGAACCCAGGTGCTGGAGTCCTTCATAGAGCAGGGAAGTCAGGCAGCAGGGAGGAACTCTCCATTAAGAGAGTTCTTCCTCATCTTTCCACAGTGTGCTGGCCCCTCTGTGCAGCCAGACATTTCCTTTGTGTAGAGTTGATTTATTTACCTTCCATGCTCATTCAACACATTTATTGAGTGTTTATACTAGGTGATCAGAATACAAAGACAGTAGTCATCTCTTTGAAAGAGTAAAACTATCAGTGTGGTATCTAGGAACAAAATAGCTAGTCATCACAGTGGACAACATCATTTAACCTGTCTACATCCCCGCTAGTCTGAGCATGTTAAACTAACACAGTTGACAGTATTAATTGACCAGGCATGTTTATTGGAAAGATTGAGCCATGTATGTGTATGTGTAACCCACGTAGTTAAAAAAAAATCGATGCCACTGTGAAATGGATATTTATAAAAAACACTAATACTTGTGGAAAAATATGCAATTTTTAAAAACTTGATTAAAAGCATGGACTCTGAAGCCAGACTAGGCAATTCAAATTTTAGTTTCTCCATTGGCTAGCTGTGTAATATCAGACAAGTCATTGAGCTACTCTGAACCTCATTTTTTTCTTTTTAATGTGAAATGGGAGCAATATTACCTACCTTCTGGGACTGTTGGAATGGTTGTTTGATGATTAAATGAGTACATGCAAAGTACTTGGAGAAGGAAATGGCAAACCACTCCAATATTCTTGCCTGGAGAATGCTATGGACAGAGGATCCTGGTGGTCTACAATTCATGGGGTCACAAAGAGTAGGACATGATTGAGAGACTTAAACACACACACACACACACACACACACACACGCAAAGTACTTAGAGCTGTGGCTGGTGCATACCGAGTGCTATATGTTAGTCATTATTGAAAGTGTGTCTGCTTTTTAAGGTCTTAACAATGGAGCAGCCTGAGGTTGAACACTTCTTTACTTTAGAAACTGCCCTGTGTTTCGGTGCCCATTGTTTACACCCAATTTCACCTTTTGTCAGTGAACAATCTAGAGATTCCAGTATATGTTATCATGCACAATTTGCATTCAGTATCAGTGCTTGTTTCTGAGACCTGCTAACAACACTGTGTCCCATTAATATTAGGTCCCACGTTCTGCCTGGTACTTTTAATGAACATCCAAGCTGGCTCTGCAGCAATGAAAATTGTCTTGCTACCTCTCAGCATAATGTGCTTGTAGATAATTATTAGATTTTTCCTACTTCTGAGAAAGAACTTGAGCTCAAGTAATAGTAGAATAATGATGCTGCCTCAGATTTGAAAAAATAGAAGAGCAAACAGTTTAAGAATAGCTGTAACTTGCATGTAATCAATATTCCATATGAGTCTAAATGCACTAAAGATACTTGTCTCTTTCGTTTTACAACATAACAGTTTGTCCCAAAGATACAGTTAAGTGGGTTTCTTGCTTTGGGAAAATAAGCCTTTGTATAATTCAGAATTTTTTTGTGAAGTCAGGAACCTTTCTTTCTGTTCTGTGGGTGTTTTCTTTGACATTGTCTCTGTTGGGTCTGTTCTCCTGGTGGTTCCTGCTATGTCTCTCTACCTGCTAGGGGGCTTGTCTAAAGCTACCTGAGCCCTGGGTAGAGGACTGTGCCGGGGTCTGAGTTGGATCTCTGGGTGTAGAGAATATGAGCACAGCATCAAAGGTCAGAACCAAAGAGACCTTCACCTGTGGTAGGAATGATAAGGAAGGCATTGTATCAAACATAAAGCGCATTTGAAAGTAAACTGAATGCAGAGTAAAAAGAAAGGACAGTGTAAAATGAAGAGGATCTAAGACAATTTCTGTAACCAGGATGGGTGTTTAAGCCTCCTTTTTTTTTCTTTTTTGCTCACTGATCTGTGGTATTTGCAATTACAGGCGCAAGACTGAGATACACCTAACCCTTCTTCCAGCTGACCCATATAATTGTTTCTGTTAAAAGCAAGAGGTATTACATTAATCTGGGCTTTTGAGATTACTGGAAAATAAGTAACAGCGATAGAGTTATAATAAGCAAATATATTTAGAAATAGAATCTGAAGTTCTATCAATTATCATCATTATGAAATGTCTATTGAGATGAAGTGATTGCTGTCATTTTAGTGAAATTTCTACTTTTTTTTTTCTGCTCAAAATGTTATTAAATTGTAAACATAATACATCCTCAAAACAGTTATCATATTACTCTGGGAGATTTACAAATTATTGAACTTTTTGCAAATTTGAGAGGGGAAGACAAATAATATTCTTAAAACTAATCTTCTTCATAGTAAATCTTTATCTTAGTTTAACCTAGATGAAACACAAAGCTTTTAGTGCAAATTGAAGATGTAGTTTTAATTTTAGAAGTTGAGATGAGATGTCAAAACATCTTAGTCAAGCTGACTGATCCATACAATTGTTTTTGCAGTGCACAATCTCAGGCAAGAGGATTTCATATTTTTATCCTTGAAATTCTCTGGCATTATGGCTTTGTTTTCAACACAGCATTATTAATGCTACATTCTAGTTGGTTGCCTTAGGATTCCTAGGGAGTTGAATGCAGTGACTTAGAGAAAATAATTAATAAGGTATCTGAAAAAACTACTTTATATCTCTTATCATTTGAAGGGGGTACTGAATGGTTTGGAATTACTGAATAGTCTTTTTTTTTTGGCAGGAAAAAGGCTGTATAAGAAGGAGACATGTATGTCAATCACTAGACATCAAAAGTGTTTTTTAAACTTTACATTTCAACAGTTTTTAATATACTCAGAGCTGTGCAGCCATCACCATTGACCTCCCATCTCCCCAACCCTAGGCAACTATTAATCTGGTTTCTGTTTCTATAGATTTACCTATTTGGACAGTCCATATAAATAGAATCATACAATATGTGTGTTTTTTTTAAGTGGTAAAAAGCACAAAATATAACATTGACAGTTTTAAAAAATCTTAAACTTTTTAAAATGTACAGTTCAATGGCATTAAGTATGTTTGTACTGTTGTGAGACAGGTCTCCAGAACATTCTCATGTTGTAAATCTGGCATATGCCCATTAGATAACAACTTCCTTTGGCCCTCATCCCTTAGGTCCTGGTAACCACTATTCTGCTTTCTGTTTCTTTGTATTTGACTACTTGAGATGTGCAGAACTATACAGGGTTTGTCTTTCTAAGACTGGTTTATTTCACTTGGCATAATGTCTTCAAGGTTCATCCATGTATTAGCCTGTGACAGAATTTCCTTCTATTTTAAGGCTGATAATATTCCATTGTCTGTATATACCACATTTTGTTTTTCCATTCACTGTCAGTAAACATTTTGGTTGCTTCCACCTCTTGGCTAGTGTGAATAGCGCTATAGACATGAATGTACAAATATCTCTTTGAGACCCTGCTTTCAATTATTTTTTGTAAATACCCAGAAGTGAAATTGCTGGATCATATAGTAGCTCTATTTTTAAGTTATTGAGGAACTTCTATATCTTCCATAGCGATTGCATCATTTTACAGTGTCCCCAGTAGTGCACAAGGATTCCAGGTTCTCTACATCCTCACCAACACCTGTTTTCTGTTTATTTTTATTGTAGCCTTCCTAATGGGTGTAAAATGATATCTTATTGTTCTTTTGATTTGCATTCCTTTAATAATTAGTGATGTAGAGCTTTTTATATATTTTTATTAACTTGTTGACCATTTTATATAATCTTTGGAGAAATGTCTGCTCAAATTCTTTGTCCATTTTAAGTAGAATTATGTGATTATTTTGTTGTTGTAGTAATTCTTTTAAAATTGTAGACATTAGCTGCTTGCCAGATTTATGAGTTGCAAACATTTTCTCCCGTTCTCAGTTTTCTTTTTCACTCTGTTGATTGTGCTCTTTGATGCACAAGCTTTTAAGTTTGATGTAGTCTAATTTGTCAGTTTTTGCTCTGTTTCTTGTGCTATTAGTGTCCTATTCAAGAAGTTATTCCAAAAACCTTTATACATTCATATATATATATACATATATGTATATATATATATGTACAGTCAACTTTTGATTATAAAAACTGAGGTCAGAATTCAAAGATTAACCCAAGAGTCATTTATGTTTACATTTAAAATGCAATTTGAGTTTGTATCTGCTTATGAGTGTGCCTACAGTTCTGAAAGGTAATTGCAACAAAATAATGAAGCTTTATCATGAATATATAAGAAAAGCTGGAAATATGTCTGATTTTCATGGCTTAACCCCCTGAGGGAATGATTTACATGTCCATCTTTCAAGAATTTTCTTAGTAGGATGCAGAGCTACAAAGAAGTGAATGTGATTTGCTTTATAAATATATATATATATATATAAAAGCTATTTTATGCTTAATATGCTAAGATATGCTGCAATCTAAATTTGAATAAAAGATATGCATAATTAAGATTTAACTCTCTAATAATGCTCAAGTTACAGGGACTTAGGTTACTTTGCAAGTAAAATGGATTATTTCCCCTAGTTGTCTGCAGGGGTGTATATGTGAGTATTATGTGGGAAGTGTTAATTTGGAATGTGGCATAGCCTAATTTCAAAAATGTTTCTTTCTCCTCCTGTGTATATTTTTGTGTGTGAATGGTTTACTGTCTCCCGCTTAATTAAAACAAGATCCTGGATACCATTCCTCAGTCTTTATCTTCCTCACACATCACATCCAGTCACCAGATGATTTCAGTTTTACCTCCAAAATTCTAAAGCCACTTCCTGATCCCAGCTATCACTCTCCTTAGGCAAAGATGCCATATTCTGTCCTTAAGTACCATAGTAGCGTTTTTCTTATTGTTCTCCCTGCCTTGACTTGCCTTCTTCAATTAGAAGTCATCGTCCTAAAATATACTTTGCTCATGTCAATCTCATTCTTAAAATTCTTCCATGATTCTCAGTTGCTCTTGAATACTAATCCTCTTAGCATGTCTCACAAGCCTTCTGCAGTCTGGCGCATGTTCACCCCAACAATCTCATCTGCTGTCATTTACTTACACCTCTGATAGCCTTGATCTCAGGTTCTTATAACTGCCTCTCTGCTTATCTGTATCTCTCAGTGAACTGTGTGCTTCCTGATGTCAGAAATCTTGTCAGTCTAGCCCACTGCTGTAGCTCTTACGCCTATCGAATGCAATGTATACTCCATTAGACATGCAATTAAAGTGTGTTGAATGAATAAAAGCAGCAGTGCAGGTAAGCATAGGGAACACTGTCCTCTTCCTAACTGCAAATTTTCTTACAGTGATTTAGTATATTTATTATTTTTTTGTCATCCAAGGAGGCTTGAATAAGTTCTCTAAGCTTCCCTTTCCTCATCTGTATGATAAAGGATAAAGCCTTGGCAGATAAATCTGTGATTGAAAGGTAGTGGACCAGGTCACTGCGAACTTAACACTTGATCCCACATATACATAGCCACCTAACTTTACCTAAAATTCCAGAGTAGCTACCACACATGTTATATGCATACATATGTGTATGTATATATTGTATATATATAATAAAATATTTATAAAATTTATTAAGTATTTGTAAAATGTTTTATATATATATATTAGTTCTAATCATATATTTACCTTCTTAATCACTATTAAGGCTTGTTTAAACTTTTTCACTTAATCACTATTAAGGTTTGTTTTAACTTTTTCAGTGTCAAATATGTCTTTTTCAACTTAAGCTTGATTTGTCTCAATGTTAGTATCATATAAATATTGCTATAAGTGAGTACCTTTCCTATAAACTGAGAAACTATAAAATAGAGGAAATAGGTAAATGCATGCCTCTATGAAATACGCATTTGCTTTTATTTTACTAGCTGTGTTACTGCGAGGTACCATTACCTCTGTTGTGAGATATTTCTGAGGGTAATTGCCATACGGTATGAGGTACTGGAGTTTTCCAAAGGAAGCACATAATATACATTCAAAATAATAATGGAAATAATTGTATTGTTTACTCTGAAAACTTGTGTTTGTACATCTCATCAGAAGTGTTATGTGTTAGCTAGGTCAAATATTAACTGAAATAACCATAGACATTTCTTTCGTTCCTGTACCTTTGATCTACATTGCATTCCATCTACTTAATACAAGCTGCTTTCCTTGCATATCTTTTCTGGCTCTCACTCACTCAGTACCTGTGTTACCAGCATAGGCAGGAAGCTTTAAGAATTGACATACTTGCTCTCTTGCCATCCCACACACGAGTAGAAATGACTAGAAAAGCCAGTTCCAGTTATAAACTTCCCAGTCTTCAGAGTCCCAGAGGCACATGTGCATGAAAGGGAGTAGTGATCATGAATTTTTTTTGCTCTGCTTCTCTCACCAGAGACACAGTAGTTCCAAGCTTTTGTCATACTCTTCCAAACGCGAGGCATACTTTCTTCCTGGTGAGAATTAATTTATAACCCACCAAAATCACACAAGCAATGAAGAGTTTCTTCTTTTGTTCGTTTGCTTATTCATCCATTCTTTCTTTATGGAGAATTTAATCACTTGACACTCTTTCTTAGCTGCTTCAGTCTTTAATACAACACAGTGCCAAAATTCATTCCTTGCCAAGCAGCAAAGTTGCAGACTCGCAGATCATGCCAAGGAAACATCTTGGCCAGGAGTGTAATTACTGAGCCATTGGAAATGATCCTGGCCCACAAAAGAAGAATAAAGGATCCCGTAGATTCATCCTGTATTACCTCCTCCTCCCAGGTTTCCGATCAGAGGCATGATATAACAAGCAGACTGTTTTTCAAATGTGTTCCATCCCTGAAGGAAAATGTTTCTTGGGCAAATGTCTTTATGAATATTTTATTCTTTAATGATAGCACATATAGCTATCTGTTTTGGGTACAAGTGGCTTTAGGAAAAATGTAAGAGCATTTCTCCAGGTATACAGTTTGATCAACAGTCATAAGTGTCAAGACTGAATTTCATATTAATGAACACTGCTCTCAGCAAATGGAAGTCCATTTAAAATTTAGTTTCACAATGTGATTAACCCAGCACACTACTGACTTTCTTTACACAGATCACTGGACCCATGAATTTGAAAGTCCTCTGTGATGGATATTTTTCTTTCTTGCTGCAGTCACTGCCCATATTCCCATCTCTACCCCTTGTCAAAACCGCTCACTCCTGCAGCCCTTCCCTAGTTGTCACCCTCATCTCCTGATCTCTGGAGCACTCACTTGCCTTCTGTGGTGAAGGGGCACTTAACACATCTCATCCTAGGGACACATTCAACACCTGGGCCTACCTCTTGACTTTTTTGTTTTTTGTAACTCTGACAGCCTTATTAAGTAATCAGCTTTGAAGCCGTGTCTCCAACTTGTCTTCCGTTGAAATTGCCCTCCATTTAAAGTCTTGAGCCCTGAGTGTTCTTTGTCTGTTTGAAATATGGGCTGTGCTCACAACTCTGCTGTTATACTCACTGAACCTACCCTGTGCCCTACCTAGAATGAGCTTCCGTTATCTGATTTTTCTTAGTGTACCTAGAGTTGAAGACCCAGATGGCTCTGTGACCTTAGGAAATTCATCAGTTGCCCACAAACTACAATCTTCTTCTGTGTCAAATTGTTGTCTGGCCAAAACCTAGAGGCTCCCTTCCAACTCTAAAATTTGTATCAACTTTATCAGGAGGAAGTCTTTCTGAGGTCAGCGTGCTGAGTCAAGTTATAGATTTTTTATAGTGCTATTAAAAGTATCCATTTTTGATCCCTTATATCTGTGAGCATGCACTCCTTGATTGTTTATATTTTTCTAGTCTGAAGGTATCTAAGTGAATAAACTGCCATGTGAATACAGAGGAAGAACTCACTAAAATGATTAAATACAATTTTTGGTGCTAGGAGGAAAAAGAACCAGTATAACAGGGAGAAAGCTCTGTCTCCATACAAATAACTGTTAAACTAAAATATCTGCTACATTACTGAAGACATAAGACTCTATGATTTCTCTAAAATCTCTTGTTTGGTGCTAATGAAAACATTTGTATTTTGGATACAAGGTCTTTGAAACTATGTGTCAGAAATGAGATATAACTAAGAAAAATAAGCCAAAGGATATGGTAAGTATTCTAGAAAATCTTGTCTGCTCCAAGGCTCTCTTTACTCTGCCTGTGAAATCTATGGGAAATGCTTAGAATATTTATCTAAGGAACCTGCAGATATGCTGATATAGTTAAAACCATAATTGTTCAATTAGGAGCCCATTGTAAATCAGCCCATGGCTAGGTTGTTTTAATAGCAGGGACACTGACACGGGGAGTTCATTTCTTAATTTCCTGAGTAAATGAGGGCATACATTTAAAAATAAAAATGTTGCCTTGAAGCGGTGTTAACAGAACACAAATAAGGTTCAGAGCCTTTGTTTAATTCCTCTTCTTTGCTTTTGCAGTACTTTCAAAACCACAGCATTTGTTTTTCATCTACTCAGGATGTTCCAAGAACCTGAAATCCCTTTTCCAGAATGGAATATGAATATGAGTGGGAGTGGCTTTGTGAGTCTTTAGATTCAAAAGTCAACTTTTTCTTCTTATTCACTTTGGGGACAGACTGAACACAGACACAAAATTAAATATGGTTAAAGTAAAATATAACATGTAGCTTTTCAGTTCATCAAAATTTTAATGTTTCACATAGTAACAGATTAAATTGGAAATATTTCATCTGCAAGATACTTTTTTTTTTTAATCTGTGCCTCATGCCGGGGTTTATACTTTTTTTTTTTAATCTGTGCCTCATGCCGGGGTTTATCATTACTGGCATTTTTTTAGTGCCTTCTGTGTGTGAAGTGGCTTTCCAGGTGCCACAGTGGTAAAGAATCAACCTGCCAATGCAGGAGATGCAAGACATGCAGATTTGATCCCTGGGTTGGGAAGATCCTGTGGAACAGGAAATGGCAACCCACTCCAGTATTCTTACCCGGAAAATTCCATGGACAGAGGAGCCTGGCAGGATCTCGTCCATGAGGTTGCAAGAGTCGGACGTGACTGAGCATGTACACACACACACACACACACCTGCGTGAGATCCTCTGTTGGGTGCCCTGAGCATCACAAAAGTCGCTGCCCTCATGGAGTTTAAAATCTTAGGAAAATTGTTTAGATCACAACTAAAATGAAAAAAAAAAAAAAAAGCACTGAGAAACATATATGCTCTACATAATCTGAAATTAATTTGACTTGCTATTATAGTGTTAATGAAATGATTGCAATTACAGTTTTTTACCAAATAAATAGGAAACCCATTTTGGTGAAGGTAAAAACATGATTTGCAACAGTGCAATCTTCTTATCTAGAACAATTTGATAAGGCCATATAATCAAGGTTTGGTTTTGTTTTGTTTTTAGAGAGAATTTACCCTGGCAGGTTGTTATGGCAGGCACCTAGTAGATAAACAATAAATACTTACTGATCTTGTCAAAAGAACAACCAGAAAAACACATAAAATAATACTGAAGTAAACATTAGATTCTGTGTTATAGATCTTACATGCCAAGGAAATTTCTATATGAGAGCAATCACTGTAAATGAGACTAGTCGGTAGGGGAAAGGTCTTCATGAATAACTGACCGCCATGGCGACCCAAAATGGCACAAGATCAGTGGATATTCCTGCTTTCAGTTCAGTTCAGTTCAGTCGCTCAGTCGTGTCCATCTCTTTGCGACCCCATGAACCGCAGAACGCCAGGCCTCCCTGTCCATCACCAACTCTCGGAGTTTACCCAAACTAATGTCCATTGAGTCGGTGATGCCATCCAACCATCTCATCCTCTGTCATCCCCTGCTCCTCCTGCCTTCAATCTTTCCCAGCATCAAGGTCTTTGCAAATGAGTCAGCTCCTCATATCAGGTGGCGAAAATACTGGAGTTTCAGCTTCAACATTAGTCCTTCCAATGAACACCCAGGACTGATTTCCTTTAGGATGGACTGGTTGGATCTGCTTGCAGTCCAAGGGACTCTCAAGAGTCTTCTCCAACACCACAGTTCAAAAGCATCAATTCTTTGGTGCTCAGCTTTCTTCACCGCCCAACCCTCACATCGATACATGACCAGTGGAAAAACCATAGCCTTGACTAGACGGACCTTTGTTGGCAAAGCAATATCACTGCTTTTTAATATGCTATCTAGGTTGGTCATAACTTTCCTTCCAAAGAGTAAGCGTCTTTTAATTTCATGGCTGCAATCACCATCCGCAGTGATTTTGGAGCCCCCCAAAATAAAGTCAGCCACTGTTTCCACTGTTTCCCCATCTATCTGCCATGAAGTGATGGGACCGGATGCCATGATCTTAGTTTTCTGAATGTTGAGCTTTAAGCCAACTTTTTCACTCCTCTTTCACTTTCATCAAGAGGCTCTTTAGTTCTTCTTCACTTTCTGCCATAAGGGTGGTGTCATCTGCATATCTGAGGTTATTGATATTTCTCCCGGCAATTTTGATTCCAGCTTGTGCATCCTCCAGCCCAGCATTTCTGATGATGTACTCTGCATATAAGTTAAATAAACAGGGTGACAATATACAACCTTGATGTACCCCTTTCCCTATTTGGAACCAGTCTCTTGTTCCATGTCCAGTTCTAACTGTTGCTTCCTGACCTGCATACAGATTTCTCAAGAGGCAGGTAAGGTGGTCTGATAGTCCCATCTCTTTCAGAATTTTCCACAGTTTGTTGTGATCCACACAGTCAAAGGCTTTCGCGTAGTCAATAAAGCAGAAGTAGATGTTTTTCTGGAACTCTCTTGCTTTTCGATGATCCAGCAAATGTTGGCCATTTGATCTCTGGTTCCTCTGCCTTTTCTAAAAAAATATCCTATTTCATTTCTGAAAACTCTGACTCACTCTTTGTAACTCAAGACAGGCCAGTATTGGGTCTTTCCATTGTAAGTTTGCTGGACCTTCCCATATGTTTATTTCCTACTCTCTACTCATTCAGTTAATCATTTTGAGTTCTGACTATGTGCCAGGCATTGTTCTCGCCACTGAGGATACAGCAGTAAACTCATCTGGCCCAAGTCTCTGTCAACATGTAACCTACACTGTTTTGTGTCTATGTAGAGATGGAAGAAGAAACATAAACAGTAATGGCAATATTTGTGTGTATGTGTGTGTGTGTGTGTGTGTGTGTGTGTGTGTGTGTCTACATATATAAGTGTTATGGAGAAAATTAGGTACAACAGGGATAAGTGCCCAGAAGCATGGAATGGGCATCTTTTATGTGACTGTCGTAGAAGACTTTTTCTAATAAGGTGACATTTGACCAGAGTCTTACAGAAAATGAGAGAGGGGATTGTGCAGACATCCTGGAGGAAGAGTGGTCTAGACAAAGGGACTTGACTTAGAAAAAGATGCTCAGGGTGAGAGTTTCCATTGAAGTTTTATTTGGGGAAAAATGAGCACTACAGCCCAGGAAACAACACCTCAGATAGCTCTGAGAGACCTCTCTAAGGAGGCAGGGGGAAGGTCAGTATATATGTGATTTTTGTGAAGGGGGAGTACATGCAATCAACACTTACCTTACAAAAGGTTTTCTACTAGTCACAAGGAGCTGATGTCACCTCGAAGAGATTTAGTGCTTTTCTAGATATGAGGAGATGCAAGGATTGGGCTCATGAAATCCATTCCTGAAAATATCAATGTCAGGACCTGTTTCACCAGTTTTCTTGGAGCACAAAGTGCCTTAGTCTCCACCCTGAACTCCCTTCAGGGTGTGTCAAAAGTCAACAGCTGCAGGAACACAGATTCAGTCCCCACAGAGGCAGGTGGCAAAGGCCCTTGGCAAGCACCAGTTTGTCATTGACAGGACCATCAGGTGCCAAACCCCTAAGACAGGGGCAATCTTTTCTCTGCACAGAGAACAGCAACACTAGATCAGGTAGACGGAAGGTGACTTCAGGCAAGTGTCAGGGAGGGAGTCATAATGTGTAGGGCCTTAAAAGCCATTGGTGGATGTCAGCGAAAGAATATACAGATCTGGCCTGGTGAAAGATTCACATGTTTGTGTTGAGAATTGAGAACCGAGAGAGACAAGAGAAAAAGTAGCAAAAAGAATCAGGAGACTCTTATAGTAGTCTGGAAGAGAGTTGATCAGAGCTGGGGCCAGTGGTAGGAGAGGTGGTGAAAAGTAGTTGGGTTCTGGATGTATTTGGAAGAGAGAGCAAACAATTTGCTGATAAATTATATTTGGTGAGAGAGAAAGAGAAGAGCCATTGATGCCTTAAGATTTATAGTCTGGAAGGATGGAGTTATTAACTGCAGTTTCCAAGGCCAGAAGAGAAGACTGAGGAACAGGGTGGAACGTGAGAAGTCAGGCTTCATTAGGAACACGTTAGGTTTTTGATACGTAAGATATATCTGAGCGGAGATGATAAGTGGACAGTTGGATGTATGAATTTGAATTCAGAGAAGTTGAGAATGAATGTATTTATATACATACAGACACGTGTATGTATGCATTGACAAAGTTATGTACGTATATATGTAGACACATGTATACATATATATCTGTTAATGGCATTTAAACACACAGTGCTGGTTGGATGTATGAATTTGAATTCAGAGAAGTTGAGAATGAATGTATTTATATACATACAGACACGTGTATGTATGTATTGACAAAGTTATGTACGTATATATGTAGACACATGTATACATATATATCTGTTAATGGCATTTAAACACACAGTGCTGGATGGGGTTAACTGTGGAGTAAGCACAGCTGAAGAGAGATATGAGGCCTAAGTCCTAGGGAACTCTAATGTTTAGAGGTCAGGCGGAGGAAGACATGTCAGCAAGGGAGACTGAAAAGGTACAGCTGATGAGACAAAAGGAGAAGTAAGAAATGGTTGTCTTTCAGAAGCCAGATGAAGCATACGTTCCAGGGAGTGAGCACCCATGTCAAATGGAGCTGACCCTGTAACAAACTGTTTTGATGGAGTGGTCAGGACCAGACAGAGTCTGGCTGACTTACCCTCAAGAGAAAAGACAGTGAGGAAATCAGAAATATGGTAGAGATGTGGGGTCAAGAGAGCCAATTTTTGTGTTGACAGGAATAATCCAGCAGAGGGAGAGAAGCTGATGAAGCACGGGATGGAGACAATAGAGTGATCTCCTGGCCTCAGTGACAGTACGTGGATCTCAGGGAACTTACTCGATCACAGCAGGGTTTCAGACACAGAGAGGAGAGTAGACTCAAAAGGTGAGAGGCTAATGGAAGTGCTTTACATGAGGAAGCAGCTGAAGCAATCAGAGCTCCTCAAAGTGACTGGTGGCGCAGTCACCTGACGACAGAGTGGACTTTGGAATGTGGGGAAACTGGATAAAACTATTGATCTTGAAAGAAATAGACAAGCAGGAAAATACGCTTCCCCCAGTATTGCATCTGTCAGATTTGTGTTTACTAAATGTCTTGAGAATGAATAAATATTAAAGTAATAGCTGTTGTAGGGAAATGTGATTTTGCTTTAGGGGATTAAGCTTTTTTAAAAAATCAGTTTTAATATTAAAAGTCTATGAGCATATGGAAAAAGAAAGCCCTTGACACAATGTAAAGACAAAATATATGATACAAATGTCATCATTTTTCCTTTGTTATAGTCTTATCTGTCATTGTAAATGTCATTGTACACTTTTTTTTTTCTTTTCTCACTAAGTCAAGAATTGTTCTTAGAATCTTTTCCATGTCATTACTTTTTGATTTGTTTTGGCATTCAAAGTCAAATCTGTGTTTATAAGATGACAGCAACAATTAAGTCTTTCCTAAACCACGCGTGAGTTGTAGCCAAAACCCACCCTAAAACATGTGCATGGCATGCTCCCAGAGTCAGACCTGGACGATCGCCTTCAGAGTCAGGAGAGGGAAAGTGTACATACAGGGAGGAGAGCAGCTCAGTTGTCATTGGTTACGTGACCAAGGGGTCTGTGACTTGAAGAATTTGGAAAAATCACTGCCCAAGCTGAAATTTGTTTCCATGATCTGCTTCATATTATGTTGTTCACTGAGCAGTGATCCATCTGTTAGTTTAGTTCACGTGCATCCTAAGGCTAGAAAGGATTATTCTGAAGGGCAGTCTTTAGCTTTTAGTGACTAGAAAAGAAGACATTCTTTTCAAAGAATACAGTTGCATTCTCTTGAGTGGTTGTCTTATTATCAAATCTGAATAGCGGGATAAAGGAGTCCTTTAGTAACAGTTTAATTGCAGGAGATGAGACTTTTTCAGAAAAGAAGCTAATCAGGCCATTCATAATTGTGGCTCTCCGTACAGGGACATTAGTAAGAGGTGAACTGTGTAGGCTAAGTATCTGCCTATTTGAGTCAACTGTACTCTGATTGCATGTGATTAGTTGTTTTGTATGTTGGTGATGTGTAGGCTAGATTTAAATAGTTTCCCGAAACTTTATCATCTCATGATATGTATATGTTTGTTCTCTCTGGTTGATCTCAGTCTTAACTTAGCTTGGCATATAGGTCCGAACATTAATTTTGAAAAGAGCTACATTCCAAAATAAAGAGCTACTTTATGAAAGATTATAAGTATTCTTGCTAATAAGAAACACTGTATCCAGTTTTCTTCTTTTTTAACCTATATGAGAGATAGCATAATGATGAAACAATTTTGACTGAATATATATATGCCAGCCATTCTGGGTGGACCAATAGCAGATGTACCATAAGGCAGGTGGGATTCTAAATCTACCTACCTACCAAGAAAGCAACAGAATGAAGTGCTGAAGTGACAGCCACATAAATAGGAATACAGACACAAGTTCTTGGAATATTAAATTCATATATTCTACCCCTTCTGATAAAAGTAATTTCCCTTAGGGTGGGCTCCTGAGTTATTCATGACTTAGTTAGCTGTACCATATATTGGATCTTATTGCAACTTGGGACAGTTTAAATTAGATTGAGCTATACTTCTTAAATAGCTTTGATGTGATAAGTAAGGATAGTTGTGTTTTTCCTTGTACATCTACCTTGAGATTTCAAAATCCAACTTTTATTTGTATTGCCAAATGCCTAGTTTTATTAATGGACTTATTTCTAGAAAGTAAGGGAATAAAATGCTCATATAACATATGCTGAAGGAATAACCATACCCAGATCTGAGAGCTGCTGAGTACATAACCAGAAAGCATATACTTCATGCAGAACCTGCAGATCTTTGCATCCCTTGAAAGAGGAAGCTGCCTGAGGACTCTCTGAATGTTTTTCAGCTCTGATCAGATTTTATGGGTCATGGTATTGCTTTTATTCTTCCGATTATGATTCGTTTCTCAGAAGACCTTAAAATGCCCCTTTTGCAAGGAGGTAGAATTAGAAACTTGAGACTGTAATGTAGTAAGTGTTAATTTCCCAGGTGGCTCAGTGGCAAAGAAACTGCCTGCCAATGCAGGGGATGCAAGACAAGTGGGTTTCATCCCTGGGTTGGGAAGATCTCCTGTAGAAGGAACTGGCAACCCTCTCCAGTATTCTTGCCTTGGAAATCCCATGGACAGAGGAGCCTGGTGGGCTACAGTCCATGGGGTCACAAAGAGTCAGACGCGAGAGTGACTGAGCACAGCACCACACAATATGATTGTTATCAGATCTTTACTCAGTGACAAGCACTGATCTTTATGAATCTTAAGGGAAATCAACCCTGAATACTCATTGGAAGGACTGATGCTGAAGCTCCAGTGTTTTGGTCGTCTGATGTGAATAGCAAACTCATTGGAAAAGTCCCTGATGCTGGGAAAGATTGAGGGCCAAAGGAAAAAAGGGTGTCAGAGAATGAAAGGGCTGGATGGCATCACTGATGTAATGTACATGAACTTGGGCAAACTTCAGGATTTGGTGAGGGATAGGGAGGCCTGGCATGCTGCAGTCCATGGGGTCACAAAGAGTTGGCACAACTAGGCACTTGAACAACAACTGGTTGATAATATACAAAGTAGCATCTCTCAATTTATTAAGTATATATTTTTCAGAATATATACTTATGTTAATAGCCCAAATATCTTTCTTATTTCACTAAATTTAATGTTTATTTTGATATTTTATACTTTAATCTATGTGAGATTTAAAAAAATTAAAGAACAGTAACATTTTTATGACAATAGCAATGTTCTATTTGCATAGTACTTCATAGTTTACAAAAGCAAAATATTTTATTATAACTTCTGGCTTTATCTAAGGGGTATTTTGATTAAGTGGATGAATATATAATTAAGTAAAGGATTCCCTGGTGGCTCAGTGGTAGAGAATCTGCCTGCCAGTGCAGGAGACGTGGATTCAATCCTTGGGTCTGAAAGATCCCCTGGAGAAGGAAATGGCAACTCACTCCAGTGTTCTTACCTGGGGAATCACATGGACAGAGGAGCCTACAGTCCACGGAGTCAGAAAAAAAGAGTCAGACATGACTGAGCAATTAAACAACAAGAAGATAAGTAGTTTTATATTTTATATATTGTGTTATAAAGAATATATTAGTTGCCTTTGTCTCATACAAGTATCTAAGATGGAGAGGAAAAAGTATCTGTTGTTGTTAAGTTGCTCAGTTGTGTCTAACTCTTTGCAAACCCATGGACTGCAACAAGCCAGGCTTCCCTGTCCTTCACCATCTCCCAGAGCTTGCTCAAACACATGTCCATTGAATCAGTGATGCCATCCAACCAGCTCATCCTCTGTAGTCCCCTTCTCCTCCTGCCTTCAATCTTTCCCAGCATGTCTTTTCTAATGCATCAAATCTTCGCATCAGATAACAATAAAAACAGCAAGGGTGTGTGTGTGTGTGTGTGTGTGTGTGTGTGTGTGTGTGAGCTAAGTCACCTCAGTCGTATTCGACTTTTTGCGACCCTATGGACTGTAGCCCATCAGGCTCCTCTGTCCATGGAATTCTCCAGGCAAGAATACTGGAGTGGGTTACCATTTCCTTCTCCAGAGAGTTTTCCCGACCCAGGGATCGAACTTGCATCTCTTATGTCTTCTGCATTAGCAAGCAGGTTCTTTACCACTAGAGCCACCTGGGAAGCCACCAACAATAAGGACACAGTAGTAAAAAATCTTCCTAAAGGTCACTGATGGTGTGAGGCTTCTAGATGCAGTGTCACTAAGAAAGCATTCTGAATTCTCAGAGGAGAACATACATGGAAGTATTACCTGCATGGTGTCATTACCGCAGTCCTGGAATGTGCAGCTTGGGAAAGGTGGTTTTTACCTTGCCTTTCCCAAGCTATTCGGCCTCCTGTGTCTTGACTCACCCTCACAAAACTCACAAGAGTCAATAAAAACAAAACAAAATAATCAGAGTGCAACGGTGTTGTTTCCTAAAGGATTCTTTCTTTCTAGTGACCCAAATTGCTGATTCTGCTGTCTGGGATCACCTCCAGAACCTGAAAAACTGTCTGGAATACTGTGTGCTTAACCTACAGTCAAAACAATAGAAATAATTTCAACTAAGCCAGGAGTTTTTCCATTTTTTAAGACACATGTCCTTTGGTCAAACGTGTGATAGATGGAAGCAGAATGTAGTTTGTGTCTTCTCATCTTGCACCCCACCTCTTATCATTCCAGCTTCTGAGGGGGCTGCAAGAACTCAAGACCTGAGATTTGAAACAACTCATCTGTGCTCTAGAGAATTTTGACAAAGTGTCTCTACCTTAAATCAGACATGTATCTTTCATGAAATTGGCAGGTGGCCCAAATCCCCCAAATTTTTCATCTCTTTCCCTGATGGCTTCGCTGCATAAGACTTTGGCCAATTTGATTGCTCCCTCAACTTTTTTTTCTTGCTCTTTTTCCTGACCAGCCTCATTTGAAGTTAACACATTCCTACTCTGGATATTTATGCCTTTGATTGGATAATAGTAAGCCTTAATCCTCCTTCTTTGGGCCTGCAAAGAATTCTGTCACTTTAGGGTAACTTTTACCTATGTGTTAGTTCTTATCTATGCTGATTTTACTAAAATTATTTTCCAAATTCTGCTTGTGCTTCACAGGGTCTCTTCATTCATCTTCATTCTTCTCTGCTTACACTTCACTCTCATAGAATTAGGAAGTTCGCTGAATGCTTTATGTACCTTGGGCACTGAAGTTCTATTTTGGTTTGCTCAGTTCCATTTAATTCCTTACATTGTATTGGCATGTTGGAGGAATCAGGGTGTGGTCAACTTTGTAGCCCTGGGCTGTAGTAAATTGTTTACCTCTAATTGCTTGCTTCTTTCTCATAAGCATCAAAGTGGATTATATGTCTGTTTTCTTGATTATTGATTTTGGTAGTGGTGTTAGACCGAAATCTTTTGGTAAGAGTGTAATCCTATTACAAATTGAGTATTATAGTTTGACTTTAGTTTACCCCTAAATGTTCATAATTTTACTTGGCCTTACATCCCAATATCATTTTCATTATGTTTTAGCAATGAATGATTTTGCCAGAATATTAATTGAGAAATTCTTCTAAATGTTTCTTTATTTGAGCCATGTGAGGTATAATTAACTATCTACCAACTTTCGTAATAGTTTTAATTCAAATACTTAGTTATGATGAAACAAGATCTCCTTTTTGGCATAAAAACAACTAATTTTAACTTACCCTCTGAAGTTTTCTTTAATATCTTTGAAACTAAACTGCAAATGCTTTTATAAAGAACACTATATTTAATAGTTTTATATTTTTATCATGGTTTCATACATGATTGAATGCAATCGTATAAGGTGTGAAAACTATGTAAGTTGAAGTTATGCTTCAATGGATTTTAATTACACTGGGACCCTCATAGAACTAGCTTAAAAGGATGTTTGAAATAATTAAACATTACATTATTTTATTTTATAGGAGCAAAGTAATCCTTTGTACAGTAGCAACTGACAGGTGTTTTGGCACCTGTGCTATGGATTAAAAAACGATGTCTTTGCATATCCTTTGTGACACTGGAATCCTTATGCTATAATTGGACATGCAGAAGTTTACTTGTGTTCTATTGATAATGTCTGTTCATGCATTTCCACCATCTTGTGACATGTTGATGAATTGGCCAATCAATATCACAGTCTACATAGAACATCTATAAGTAGTTCTTGTTCAGTGCTCTTACTACTAACTTTGGCTTTTCTAGCTTTTTTGTATATTTACAAAACAAACAAAAATGTTTCAAAATGTTGGTGAGAAGTTCCATATTTTCAGCCTCCCCCAGGGGGCTCACCCATATATTTTCTAAAGAGTGTTAATAACAAATACATTGTAAGTGATATATAATAAAAGATGTTTACAAAATGAAGTGCCCCTTCATCCAAATGCATTATCACCTAATTGCCTTTTCTGTTATATCATCTTCTGGTGATCCCTTGAATTTTGTTCTTCTAAAGGCAAGAGCTGTTACCCATCTAAATTGAGACTACACATAAAAGACTATTAAGAAGTTTTAGTTAGAAGTAGTAGACCAGGAGTATGGGCTTGCCTTCCATACCTAGTGAAACATTTTATTTATTTATTTTAATTGGGGGCTAATTACTTTACAATATTGTGGTGATAAACCTTTAACAGAGGAGAGGAACTCTAGGCTGAGTTCACAAGGTCTATAGAGGTTTTGATAAAAAGTATGGCTATAAATAGAAATTGAGAGAATTTCTATACTTCTCCCTAATTTCTGTTTTTAGAACAAAGTCATGTGGCAGGTGTTCAGTTAACAACAACAAAACCGCTGATACTTCTGTAAAGAAATTGAATGAATTGACTTGGGAAAGCTAAGGCTTCTAGATTGATATTAATGCCTCAGATTAAAAGCAGTAAAGTCTTCTTGTTATGTCAAAGTAAAGTCTTCTTGTTATATCAACTGACATAACAAATCTGAAATCCAGCCATCTGAAATCTCTCAGGTGGCTCCCTGTCCTTTTAATACCTTAACCTGCAGGGCTTCCCTGGTGGCTCAGTGGTAAATAGTCCACCTGCAGTGCAGGAGATGCAGGTTCAATCCTTCAGTTGCGAAGTTCTCCTGGAAAGGAAATGGCAACAAACTCCAGTATTTTTGCGTGGGTAATCCCATGGACAGAGGAGCCTGGCAGACTACAATCTATGGTGTTGCAGAAGAGTTGGACATGACTTAGCCAGACACAGCAAAACAAACTAGTTGGAAATTTTCACTCTTTGCCTTCAAATCCTTCCCCTGATGCTTCCCTATGCCACACAAATGTCCCAGTCAGAATTCCCACTCAAGGAAAAGACTTAGGAAAAAGTCCTTTTTAAACAACAGTAAATGAAACCTATATTAGCAACTCTACTTTCTGACCCAACAACATGAAAGTAAAAGATGAAAAAAAAACAAGGAAGAAAGTTGATTATAGATGAACATATAATAATTCTGGGAGCGTAAGTCTCTTATTTTTTTTAATTTAATCTCATATACTCAGGCTTGAGAGTATAATGTATCTAAAATAAGAATTAGGGATACTGTGATAAAGGACCTGTTCATTAGAGAACTAGAGAACATTCTTAAAGAATAAAAAAAAATATTGTGGAAATTTTACATCAATGAAGTTAGGAAACAGCTTTGAGAAAATCATGGAGAAAATAGAGCAAGAGGACAAATAGATGAAAATATGAAAAATAAAGCAATAAGGCATAGCACCAATAAAGGGAGTACAGTATAGGAATCTCAGACAAATAGAAAAAGCAAACAAAAAGAATTAGCAAGAAAATGCTAGAAGACAATAACCTAGACCTGAAGAAGGAAATTTCTCATTTGACTGCTCCCATATAGCAATCCATACCTTGATACTGAATTTTTGGAACACCAAAGATAAGCATGATATCATAAAAGTTTCAAGAGAAGGAAAAAAAAATCTTAAAAAACATAGATCAGACTTGCATCTGATTTCTCAGACCTGGCACCGGACATCAGATGACAGAGTTATGAAGGAAAATCTCCTTTGCAGTGTTCAGTGGTATTTGCCTTCCATTCTGTAAAGGCAGCCTGAAAACATGTTCAGATATCTAAGAACTGAAGACATTTTCTCTTGGCTGGAACTAAGCCTGGGTTAGCCCTCTCCAGCCTTTATATCTTACTGGAAATTCACTTCTTTAGGGAAGCATTCCCTGATTTCCCAAACTAGGTCAGACCTCCTGTAATATCTCCCTGCAGTATTTTGATTTGTAATAGCACTTATCATACATGCAATTGTATGCTTGTCTGTGTTATTACTTGATCTTAATTTTGCAGTAGAATATACTGAAGTTTGGAGATGATTTATAAGTTATACACGAAGTCCAGCGGTAAAGCTAGGATCTAACTCCAGGCCTCTCTGATACTGAAATCCGTGCAATTAATGCTGTGTCCTAAGGCATCCTGTGAGTATTACATCTGGAGGGATTTCTTACTTCTGCATTTTATAAATGTTGCAAAAGGATTTGTTGAAAATTACCTAACCCATAGAATTATATTTCTTTATTACTCCAGTATTTTTGGTGGCTTATAGATACCTAGGAAACACACACACACACACACACACACACACACACACACCCCTTGTGATTCATTTGACTAAGGCTACATAGACTGGCAAAAGCTGGGGAAGAGATGTAGCACTGGTTTTCCTTTATCCAGGATCCCTAATGGGGTTCACAGCTGCTTGTGATGCTGCAAGACTATTTAGTCTTGCCAGAACTGGAAAAACAGCTAATTCTTAGAAACCTGAACCAGAATGAACTGAAATACAAAATCTGTGCACCAGACATGTCCACTTCAAGGACTGTTTATGGAAGTTGGAATCTCCCTGTCACTGAACAAAATTCAGTAACCACAACTCACTTCCTTATCTCAGAGAAGAAAGAGTAATTTCACTGTGTCCTTGATGAACTTTTTGCCTCTTGCTGGTCAGCATCTGGGGGAAACAGTTTTCTTACAACTGTTCTTTAACATAAATCCAAATATGATCAGTAACTAGCTAACTATAAATGTGTTTCAGTGGAGTTCAAGTATGAACCCAGGATTTTTCCTTTCTACAGGGACTGTCTTAAATTTTAGCTTAGGTTCTAGCATCTGTTGTGATCTGTTCTGAATTTCCCTTGCGCTTTTGCGCTCTTTCAATTCCATTAAGAAAGTGAAAGTTGCTCAGTCGTGTTCAACTCTTTGCGCATGGACTATACAGTCCATGGAATTCTCCAGGCCAGAATAGTGGAGTGGGTAGCCGTTCCTTTCTCCAGGGGATCTTCCCAACTCAGGGATGGAACCCAGGTCTCCACATTACAGGCAGATTCTTTACCTGCTGAGCCACCGGGGAAGCCCAAGAATACTGGAGTGGGTAGCCTATCCCTTCTCTTCTCTGTCAGATCTTCCAGACCCAGGAATCGAACTGGGGTCTCCTGCATTGCAGGTGGATTCTTTCAATTCCATCACTCCTCTTTAATAGACCCTGGAATGTTTTCACTCCATGTCAGTCTGCACTGAGACTGCAGCTTCTGTTTCTCCTGACCCTTATCTCCAAGTTCTGAGTCTTTGTATGAGCCAATGACACGTTCTTGTTAGTTTTACCTCTCTCTATTGTGCTCTTCAGAATGTCTCCTTTTCTTCCTAATAGCAATGGTGTGACTGCTGCAGCTCTCTAATTTTCTATCTGCCTCAAATGTCCTGTAGCTGTAGGCCTTTTCTAGGAAGATTTATTTTCTTATTAGGGCCCAAACTGAAAATATGTTCCTCTATTTCTTGCACTATGTTCCTTTCTGTGTAATACCAATTAGACTTTTCTATTGGCATTAGAAGCTGAGGACTGTTACTGTTTGAATCTTTGCTCTACAGTATCTCTGGAGCCACACGTCATCGTTGTTCACAAGGAGAAGAGGTGTTGGAGAGATTATGTCTATTTATTAGATAACCTGTTTTATCAGCTACCAAATAACACAATAAAATAACAAAGTGTTGTTACTTTCACACATAAATATCCAAATTATAGGGACCTGGAAAAGAGGGGTGGGAAGGCATGGTGCTGCTCCAGGAGGTTGTTTAGACTCAGAATCCTTGTCAGTCCCTAGCCCCTAAGGTGTTTCTGGCATTGGCGAGGTTGAAGATGGAAAGAGAGAAAGAAGTGGAGCGCCTACTCCTTTCTTTTAGAGGCACCGTCCGAGAGCTGTGCATGTGGTTTCTGCTCACATCCTATTGGCCAAAATATAGTCACATGATCACTCCAGTACCCTTGCCTGGAAAATCCCATGGATGGAGGAGCCTGGTGGGCTGCAGTCCACGGGGCCGTGAAGAGTCAGACACGACTGAGCGACGTCACTTTCACTTTTCACTTTCACGCATTGGAGAAGGAAATAGCAACCCACTCCAGTGTTCTTGCCTAGAGAATCCCAGGGACGGGGGAGCCTGGTGGGCTACCATCTATGGGGTCACACAGAGTTGGACACAACTGAAGCGACTTAGCAGCAGCAGCAGCAGCAGTAGCAGCAATAAAAGAGGCTATTAAATATAGTGTTTAGCTGAGGAGTACACTTTTCCTAGTGCTAAAAAGAAGAAGGTGAGAGTAGACATTCAGGACAGCTTATGTCATTTTGTATTTAGGCTTAATGTGGGGGTAGGGAGAAATAACCCTGAGAGCAGGGTTAAATAGTAGATTGAGTTTCTATGGCTGTGGCGAAGGAGATGAGATCATAGGAAACTGTTTTGGACCTGAGCAAAGATCACTTGGGGTTGTCAGTAGAAAGTCAGCTATGTGGTTTCTCTATGCAAAATGACCTGGAGAAAGGATAATAGTCAATATTTAAGAAAATAACGTTGAGGATGGAATGCGTAGGGACAAATAGAGACTTTTTTTTTTTTTTTAATTCCGGGTAAGAGCCAGTGAGAACTAGCTCTGGAGTGTGTATAGTGAGAAGGACAGAGACAAGACCAACATCAGAGACATTGGCGAGGCAGGCTCCCCTGAAATGGGCAGAGAGGGAATGGAAAAGTTGAATCTGACTCCAGTGTCCAACACGACTCTCTAGAAAAAGAGTCTTTAGCCAAAGAAATAGAGAAGTCAGGAGGAGGGTTCCAATTCTGTGGTTTTGTGGTTTGTGTTTTGTGGCAGTAGGGGAGAAGAGAGACAAATATATTTGATTTTTGACCATTTGAGTTATCAATGCGACACCTAGGCAGCTATGTTCACAAGAAAGTCAACTTACTGGACGGGAAGTAAGGAGAACTCTAAAACTTTGGGGTAAAGAGATTTTAGACCTTCCTGTAATTTTTATGGATCTAGTAGTTGAACACATGAGAATACCAAGGCAAAGAGAGATAAGGTCAGCTTTGGGGAAGTCCTCTTTCCTAGCGGGGCTGTCAGGAAGGGCTCAAAAAGGAACTTAAAAAAAAAAACCTGAATCTTCATTAACGTTGAAAAGACTTTCATGAAGGAGAGGCTCAGTTATCAGGGTAGAATTTTTAGAGCAAGGAAATGAACCCAGTTGATTTTACTCACTGGGAAATCATTATAACTTTGAAGAGACCAGTTTTAGTAGAATAATAGGAGCATGAGTCCTAGCCACACAATTAACTAATGTGCAGAGCTGGCCACCGAGAGGAAGGAGAGGAGGGTGCTGAACATTTCCTTTTCCTCTTCATTTCAGCCATTCACATGGTGTGTGTCTGTCTATTACTGTGAGCTTTAAGGAGCTGGCATAGGTTGAAAGGTTGAAAGGCAGTAAGGTCTTAGGAAAGCCTGACCCTTTTCTTTGTTACTTGATATGATACTATAATATCACTTCTTTTTCCATTAGTTGCATTATTCTCCTTGTGATTTAGAAAATGTATACTTTTGTTTTGATATAACAAGATAAGGTTGAAAACTCAGTTGGTACAAGTAGGTTATCATTTCCTACAGTATGTGTCCCTTTTGATGCAATAAATTCTCACTAAAGAAATGATCTTTTTCCCTCCTAAGTAATTTGTCATTGGGGTCCAGCCAAGTTGTCTTAACTCCAGGGATTGAATACAAGTGGCCTACAAGGACAACATTATTGTATTTGCCAAGAAGTTGGCAATTTGAATAAGCATTAATTATGGCATTATTTCTGAATATATTCTTAATTATAGTTATATTGATATTGGCTAAGAGTTTTGATACATTTGGATGAACTTTCCATATGAACAAATGCTTCAGTGATCTGATTAAACTTCCTAATGAATCTGTTGTATATTATAAAGCTCTTGCCAAGACATTTCGGAAGTCAGTTAAGTTTTAAAGAAAAAAAGCAATACATCTTTATTTGAATTTCAAATATGGCTGAGATTTTGTTTTGAAAATTAAGCTAGAATGTGATTATGATTTACTTTTGAGAGCTGATAACATAATTGATGCAGTATCATTATACTTTCTTCTTTGTTTATTTATAATGTACATACTTTATGCCTGATATACTTGAAATGAGTAGTAAATCTATAATTATTATACATATTATTTAATAAGTTAGCTGTTAAATACATAGTTCCGTATTTATGTTATGAAACCACCAGAAATATTTACTCAAATAAGCGTGTTGCCAAAATCTTATGGTTATTGTAATTTCTAATTAATATATATTTATCAACTGTTTACCATGTGTGATACATTAGGCCAGGGGACAGAGATAATTTAGCGATGCATACAGGATTTTCCTTGCCCTGAACAGACATATAATTGCTTGGGAAATAAATGTACATATAATATTATCATATAATTTATGTAGTGAAAATATGTGAAATGCAATCAAGGATAAAAAAAGCAAAATTCTGGAACAGTGACAGTTTCATAAAAGAACAGATAATTCAAGAAAAGGCTTGGCCAGTGGGATTTTGGTGGCAGAAATGGAAAGGTCTTTCTAGGCAGAATGAACAGCTTTAGCAAAAACAAAGAGGACAGCAGGATCTAAATTTACAGTTGGATAGATAGGCTAGGTTCAAAAAATAAGTATGACGTGTGATAGGTAGGTGATTGTGGAAAGCATGTTAAATTGAAGATGCTTACTAGTATTTCAATTCACAGATAATAGGAGCCATTGCAGTCATGGTTGTTATTGTTGTTTTAAGAGCCAGGTACTTCCTATGTAATTATCAGGGTCTGACAGTCTGTGTCTAAGGACAAAAACCAAAGAGGGTCAGGGTGGCCTGTGGATCCAGGTTTCCATTCAGAAGGGGCCTAAGTGGATTATTTTTATTTTATCATGTAGTGACAAAGACATACTGACAAGATTGCAGAAAGATGGTCATCAAAAACCTTTACGCTTTGCTTCGATTACTGAACACCACCACCTTTGATAAATTGTGAAATATTCATTGTGATGATAATGAATCTTAATTTGTGAGTAGCACAGTTATATTGCATCACATTTTTAGATGTTGAACACATTAATCTATTAAATATAAACATTTAGAACAAGTCATACTGTATTCAATTGTATTTTGGCCCTTCTCCATTTTTTTAACATACTGAGAAGCTCAAAAAAGTGAAAGAATCTTGGTCTTTTCTCAACCTCTGAGAGGTTTTGTCAAGGCCATAACATTTTCTTGTATGTACAAAACATTATCATTTATTAATCTTCTGTAGACTTTGCTCTGATCATCCTAAGTGTTGTGGTTTGAAATACCAGTACTATGTAAACAGTTCATAGGATTTGTACTAATCCAGTGTAACTCATGAAATTTGCTTTTAATTATGAAACACACATTTTCATCTTATTGCATGAAAATTATAAAACTTTCCAAGAGAGAAAAAAGAAAAGCTTTAAAATGTGCCATTAAGAAAAATGTGCCACATATGAATATGAGTCTATTTTTGTCCAGCAACACATCAGAGTATTCCATTGAGACCATATTGCCAAGGAAAGTAAGGTCAGATTTAATAGGTCTAATTTTCTATATATCACATACCTGGAGAACCAACAAGGTTCTCAAGTAAGAAATGATGTCCCCAGACTTATGTTTTTAAAAGCCATCTCTTGGTAGTTTGGTAGCTAAGAGCACATCAGCAGTGGAGTTAGGGGGGTTGGTAATGAGGTTTATGCAGTATTGCAGGTACCAGATAATAAAGGCTTGGATTTAGAAAGTGACAAAGATAAGGAGGCTTTCCAAGGTAAAAAAATCCTGACCCATTGCCCATGATCTTTCTACTACTCCAGATTACTTATGAAAGATAAGTATTGGTTCTATCCTTTTAGTACTTAACTATATAATTAGGATATAGTTAAAATAATTGAGATGAAATCTCTAGAGGAATGGTGCTACCTAGGAGTTAAGAGTTCAGAGTGTGGTATGGATGATAGAGGTAGGTGTAAAGCTAGTTATTCTGTGATCTTAATGGGCCTAATCATATTTCTTATGAACCTATTATACCAGAATATTTAAATTTTTGCCTAGTGTTATTTGTGGGGGCAGTGGCCATGAATTTTATAGTATTCTGAAAGAAGTTCACAAATATACTTACTTAAAATGTAATTTAATCTCTTTACAATTATGGGAGATAATTATAAACTAATTTATAATTACAAAGTATTAAGGATATTGTCACCATATGTATTGCTAAAATTCCATAGTTGCGTGGCTATGTAGATATATATGTATATATTTGAATAATTGCTTTATAAGCTATTGTTTTCTCTGTGTTGCTGTATGCTTCTCATCAGAATCAATAAACAGAAAATAATGTATGAGTTTTTACTTAGCAGAGCTCTGGATGGAAAGTAATTGCTGGTCCATCAATCAACACAGATAATTGGTGGCACAAAATAACTTTGGCCTTTGTCTATCTAGGTTCATAATGAAAGCTCAGAAATGTTTGTTGTTATTTGTTAAAATTATAAAATAGAGATTGCAGCAGTAGTTGAAGCTATTTTTTTTCTCTACCAGCAATCACATTCACAGTTTTTACCTCATGTCTTAATATAATGTCCCCATCAGATATGTGGGGAAAGAGATCAAATACATGTTTTTTGTTTTGTCTTTACTTTTTACTATCAACAGCTTCAGAATTTTGTAATGGATATATATTTAGTTACACTATTATATTTTTATTTGAAAATATTATTTATGATAAATATACTATGTATTTATTTTCAAAAATAAGAAATTGCAGATAAAAATTTAAAAATTAAATATCCATAATTTTAATACCCCAAGGATAGTACTCAGACATAATACCTTAATGACTGTCTTTCTAGGCTTTTTTACCCAAATGCTTATAACTGTATATTTATATTTTTTTAGGAAAATTAGGTTATATTGAACATACTCTATTTATACATCTTAATATTGTGAAAATCTTGCAAATTTTTAGACATTATGGCATTATTCTGCAACATGTTTACTGACTACATAATATTCTATGAATCTCTTGTTTATTTGCTGAGTTGTGTCCAACTCTTTGCAACCCAGTGGACAGTAGCCCATGAGCCTCCCCTGTCCATGGGATTCTCTAGGCAAGAATGCTAAAGTTGGTTCCCATTTCCTTCTCTGGGGATCTTCCCAACCCAGGGATCAAATCCAAGTCTCTGTGTCTCCTGAATTGCAGGCAGACTGTTTACCACTGAGCCACCAGGGAATCATAATTCATTTAATTGTTCTGTTTTTGATGTTTGGATTAATTTTAATTTTTCAAAAATAGCTTTTTGTGCTCTTTTTTGTTTGTTTCTTTATGATGGTGCAGACAATTCTAACACTGGGCAATGGTATAGAACACATTTGTTTTTGTTTTCCTTGTGCTTTGTGACATTTCCCTACTGTGGAATCTCATTTTTTACTCTTTTTCATTATACATATGTAGCAAAGGCTACTATTTGTTAACTAAAATGTATATTTTCCTCATCTTCCTGTGCACCAGCTGGATCGCATTTCACAACTTCTCCTGTAGTTATTGTGGTCATATGACTCTATTTAGCCAAAGAAATATGAGGAGTGATGCACACCAAGTACAAATCTCTAGTTTCAAAATATCCTCCTGCCTGCACCTCTAATTTCTATTCCTTTTCCACTGGCTAGAATGGAGGCAACCCCAAAGGTGACCTTGGAAGCCATGTGTTGACAATGGAAGAGCTATTGACAGTGTAACAGAGTTGAGGTGCATGCACTCTATGGCTCCTACCAAACCGAAGCATTTCAGATTGTTGACTGTTATTTGAGCCATAAGTGAACTTCACTTAGTTTGAACCATGATACATTTTGGGGATCACTCAATTTGTTAGAGAAGTTAGACTACACTTAATAAGAGCCCTAATAATGCCTTTCTTAAGCCTCCAGAGACTGAGAATTGAGGCTCTGCTTTGCCCTACATAATCTCCTTACTCTGCTTCTTAAGTATATCTTTTTTTTTTCCTTTCTCCCACTTATTTTTCTGGCATTCTCTGTTAAACTAATCTAGAACCAAGCTGTTAGAGATTGATAATGGGCTAATATTCCATCTTTCCTAAGAGTATTTTTATTTTAGTGAAATATTCTGGGAGACTAGGGTCGTTAGTTGTCAGGAACAACTGTAATTTTTAATTAATATCTTTTAATGTAATGCTTCTTAACTAAATCATAAAGAAGTGTTATCCGTACCATCTGTGAGATGTTAACTTGTCTTAGGCAAAAAAGAGACTCTATTCTTAAAGACATTTTGGACACCTGCATACTATACCCATCTGTTTGCAATGTGCAGTTCATGTTAGCATTTGAAAGACTCTGAGAAGCCTTGCAGTAAAGAAACTCATCTCTCTTCTCTAACCTAGGGTTCCAAAGCTTAATTTTCCATAGAACCTTTGACTTAAAGTTCTACCGTTAATATCTTTGAATCCCTAAAGTTAGTGTTCCATGAAACACAGTTTGGCGAGCAATATCCTAGAATATTATAGTCAAAGAAACCTTTGAAAAGACTAACAAGCAAATGGAAAGAACCGTTTAAAATTTTGTGTGTAGTTTTAAAAAGATAGCTGATCCAATTCAGATAAGAGTTGTCACTGTATATTGAAAAACAGGTTTATTGAGTGGAATACAGTGCATGGTAAACACTTGTCAACTCTGATTGTCCTTTCCTCTGTCAAGAGCTTCAAAATAACAAGAACATTTGTTTTGTGAGAATTCAAGTATTATTTTCTTTCTTGACATCTTTATAAATATTACAGATTATTTAATGCAGTTAAGTTAGTTGTTCAAGGTGTCTCTTTCTTGACTTTTAACTTGTTACCTACCCAAACATTATAAGTAAACATAAAAATGACAGAGGGATAATGTAAAGAACATTTATGATACTTTTAATTTTTTATTTTCTGACTCCACTAGTTTGACACACGTTTTTCATACTCTGCTATTTGTCATTTCAGTGAAGAATTTTTGACTATTTCAGCGTGGAAGTTAACTGGAGGTCCTAATCATAACATTATGTAGTACTTTATTTCTCCTTTGAAAAGTAGGTAATCTAAGAGGAAAAACAATTAAAAGATAAAATATGTGGAGTGTTATATAAAATCCTAGGTTGTTTTCCTGAAGGAAGGGTTATGTTATTGTGTGACTTAAAAAAAAAAATATGAAAATGTCTTTCAACCTACCCTAGTCATAGTGTTACAGCACTGGAGGGGGTGTTGAAGAGATTGTGTTTTACAAATAAACCAGCAGGGACCCAGAGAAGCTCTGAGATTTGATCAGGAATCAAAACTAAGTTTCCCTACTCTGAAGTTGCATTTGTTCCTCTAGATTTTATGGTTTCTGGTTTATCTTTTCAAGATTCTGTTAACTGGGACAGGCTTCACTCTAGGGAGTAGAAGACCATCTCTATGGCAGGATTTGCAAGTAACATGGGAAATCTTAGCATTAGGATTAGATGGACTATTATTTTTAGAAAGGAAGATAGATCTTTTATTTGTGTCTGCATTACCTGGACAGTTAGGCTCTTGGGCTTCCTTGAAGTCTGGGGTCAAATGCTACTTCCTCTCGATACTTAGTTTTGTTTTTTGTTTCATATAAAATGACTGTAGATGATTTCAATTTTAATGGCAGAGCTGACCAATTTATTTATATTTCTTAAAAAAATTACTTGTGTGGAATTTATCAGATGTTTTCACTTCAAGGAGGATTTATTTGTTGATAATTGCATGAGAATAAATAGAATCAAAACTATGCATTTTATAATATTTCATGATAATAAGCATGATTTTAAAAATAGAGTCCTAAGTTGAAAGGGGAGGATGTTAAGAGGTTATAGTTAATTTTAAGACATTAGTAACCTTTAACCTATGGCTTTCTGTTGTGATTATGGGGTCATAGTTAATGGTTCAATCACATGACTTTTCAAATTAGATGAGCAAAATTGTTTGACTTAAGGAAATTCATCAACTACCATTTCCATAAGAGATTTGAGTTGCAAAAATCCTATCTAAAAAAATATCTTTATCTAGATGATGACGTTACAGCTAGATTATTTAATTTATGATAATTAAGAAAACTTTATAAGAACAAATAAATGCATTTGGGATGTACTGCTCATATCTTTTCAAATATCCATTAGTTCTCACAAAGCATACTTGCACGATAACAGCAGAGTCTTTTTAGGTAATTCCTAGACCCTGTTGTGTTAGTTCCTTCATGGTGCCCATCAATTTGCTTCATTTCTGACCTAAGGGGACCACCTCCAGGGATCAGAGAGTTACTAGGTCTTCATGTCTATTCAGTCCTAGGATTCTCTACTGAGACTGCCAACAGAGGTGCAAATTTTGATGTTCTGTATATATTTTTCCTCCTGTACAAGCACTTATGCAATAAGAACTCAACTAAAACTACTTGACTTTGAGTAACTAGTAATCTAGCCAGGGTCAAAATGTTGCCCTAAATAGGGAGTTCCAAATCAATGGCTCCTTCATGGAGTGTGTACTTGGATACATGACCTGACTCAGTTTTATTCCTTTGCCTCAATGACGCAGCAGGGTCTAGCCTTTGGAAGACAGCAGTTCGAATGTATCTGTTATTTTTGATATCCTGAGAGTAAAACACAGGGAAAATCACTATGTTGTCTAGGGTCTTCTAATGGAAATTGAAATCAGATGCAGGTATTAATAGATTTGAGCTTCCCAGGTGGCACTAGTGGTAAAGAACCCGCCTACCAATACAGGAGACGCAAGTTCGATCCCTGGTCAGGAAGATTCCCTGGAGGAGGGCATGGCATTTGATTCCAGTAGTCTTGCCTAGAGAATCCCATGGAGAGAGTAGCCTGGCAGTCTACAGTCCATAGTATCACAGAGTCAGACACAACTAAAGTAACTTAGCATGCATATTAATAGATATGACCATTTTATAGGTGAGCAGTCCTCACTGGAATATTTTCAAAAGTCTTTGAAAAAGATCTTGCAATGTATATTTCACCTTAAATGTCCTATTATCAGTTTTTAAATTAATCCCTTTATATTTAGTTTCCCCATTCTTTTTCTTAACCTCTAAGGTTAAGAAAAGGTAGTTAAGAGAAGGTAGTTATTATTCCAAACATTGAATAGAGTTGTTTCAACTCTCCTAACTGAGAAGGTGGCAGGTGTTGGTTTTGTATAATGCTGTCTCCACGGAGCAAAAATAAGGAAGGCAGCAGAAGTGGAAGAAGACCAGATGCAGGGAAAGAAAAGTTGCTAAAAATTTAAATAAGATATACTCAAATTTTATTTTAAACATTTTTTATTTCCCAGGAGACTAGCTTTAATTGTTTATTTTGTCAGTCTTGATCTTAACTGTAAATTTAGCAAGGTTTTCCTAAATACAGTATCAAGCATGACCAGTTGTTTTGATTTGCCAAATATAGACCTAACTATAGGGAAGAATTGTTAATTACCCACATAATTTTAGCAGTGTGACTGCTGCCAAACCCAATAATTCAATTCTCTCAAAGTTCTAATTTGGGCTAGTGTCTCACTGAAGACCAGTATTGATAGAATTAATCAGATAATCACAGATCACTGTTAATTTGTGTTAGTCCTACTTGAAACTTCTCATTCTGTTGAGAGTTAAGATCTGGAAAATCTTGTCATTGTAAAGTATTAAATTTTGAAAAGAACAGATTACAAAACAGTATGCAGTATATAGTTCTATTTTTAAAAAGTAAGTATGTGTGGAATTAGAAAAAATGGAAAAAGGTAAATACCAAAAGTTTACTAGCAGTTATTTCTGGGTGATGAGAAAAAGGGTATTTTCAGAAAAAAAATTTAAAAAATAGTTGGAAACTAAAAGTAACAGAAAAGTTTTTGGAGCAATTTGTATTGATAGCCAGACAACATTGTACCTTCCATCCCAGATAACATTAGCATATGCTATATGGATTCACGAGGATAAACATATTGTACATATATGTATTCTGGAAAAGCTGTATGTATCTTTAATGTTATATTTATGTTTTAAAGTTATGTTTTTAAAATCATGAATTATAAAATGTTTCAGCAAAATTGTAGGTTTTTCTTTTTTAAGAGAAGGATTAGTGTTTTTGATATAAACCATGGAAAGATTTATCGAGAATTTTAGAAATCAAAGCATCAGAAAAATAACTGGAGGCTTCTACAGGAACTTTATATCAGTCATTAATCTATACATATTTTGATTAAATAATTTTATCTTTCATTATGGAAAGATGGAATGCTTAGTATAAATGATAACCTTATTTTAAGTAGGATTTTGTCTCTTTCAAGAATTAACAGTTTGATCTGTTTATTTCATACCAGTATTCATAGTGAATATACATTTTAGAAAGAATGAAAATAATTTTAGACTGTCACCATCAATTTCTCTTTGGTGTTACTTATACATTTCTTTATATTGACTTATTAAAAATGAAAATAATAATGATTACCATGAGAAATTATAACAAAATGTTCTGATTAATAAATGAAGAGTCTCAAACATGGTCCTAGTCTCAGTTCTAGTGATCTGATTTGTGCTTTTTGGAAAATATTTGTCTATGCTATAACTTTCTTATTGTAAAATGTAGGTACTCATTACAGTAAGACCCCTGCATACAAACAAGTTCGGTTCTGAGAGTGCTTTCATAAGTCCAATTTGTTCCTAAGTCCAAAAAAGTCAGCTTGAGAGTCAAAGTGTTAGTCGCTCACTCATGTCCGACTCTTTGTAACCCCATGGACTGTAGTCCTCAATGCTCCACTGCCCATGGAATTCTCCAGGCAAGAATACTGGAGGGAGTAGCCTTTCCCTTCTCCAGGGGATCTTCCCAATCCAGGGATTGAAACCAGGTCTCCTGCATTGCAGGAGGATTCTTTATTGCCTTGAGCCACCAGGGAAGCCCTAGGTACCCATCTAGTACAATCGGCTGTATAATACTGTACTGTAATAGGTTTATAATATCTTTTTACACAAATCATACATAAAAAACAGAAAACATTTTTAATCTTACAATATAATACCTTGAAAAGTACAGTAGGTACCAGCTATATCACCTCTGCACTTACATTTGCTTCTGGACATCCTGAGTTTGAAATAAGGATACTGGATTTCTATAGTGTCCTGAACTCTATACTGTACAGTACTTTACAGTAAAGTACACAAAAGCACAACCATTTGTAGAGAATGCACTCACATGACAATGTACACCAGACAGGTGAGCTAACTTATGCGACTGGACATGTGAAGACACATTTGCATCTTGACAGTTTGTATGTAGGGAACTTACTGTATTTCTCTTTAAAAGTATTACCATAATTAAGTCAATTTTGACCATTTTAAAATACTCAGGATAAAAGCCTAGAAAACCTACCTTTAAATGGCCTAGTCCATTATCCTAGAAAGGAATCAGTGAAAGAGTAAACATGAGACGAAAAGGTAGGCAAATACCTGTCATGTGTCAACTTTCTGGTGGCTTATTCTGAATCTCTTAGGCCTTGGATTTCTCTATTTGTACCTGTTTTAAGGATGCTTTGTGAACCATTTGATGAATTTCCTGAACATTTTTAATACAATATCACTGTTTTTGTTACCTGGTTTTTCACTGAAGGACAATTAATTAAAATACACAACAGACATAACAATTAGATTCCCTTCACTTTCCCCACAGAATTGGTTGATGGAAGTTTTGCATTTCACTGGAGCAATTAAATTGCCCAGTAAGAATACATTTAGCTACAAATTTAACAGCCCATGAACTAATGAAAAAAAAATCAACAAATTATTGGTCCTAAAAATAGCTTAATCTCTCTACACCATCTTCAGTTATTAACAGGTTTTATGAAGAGGTTCTAAGAAGGAAGGGAGGTAGAAAGAGAAAGGAAGGCAGGAGTGTAGAAAGAAGAGAGGCGGGAGAGATCTGGGAACCTGTAGAGAGAGAGAAGCCATTTGACATTTATTTGGAAGTAGAGTGATTTCTCCTTGGTGGTGAATCCTTGCATATAATAGACCAGAGCACACACCTCACAGAGTGTTACACAGTGATCTCTGTGGTGAGAAGTGCATTTTGTGGTCTCAGTTTCAGAGATTATAACTTCTTTCCTAAAGTAGGAATTGAACCCTTGGAATCTGTCAATACAACTTACTATTTCCTGAGGTTCGTTCTATAAAAAGCAGATGCTCAGAAGCTTTTGTTTAGAAATTCATTTGCTCTCTAAAGCAAGATTTGGGGGTCAGCGGTGCCAATTGGCATCCCCTCTTTTTATTCATACCACAAAAGATGGTATGAGCAGTAAATGAGTTGCTCAAGATGACACTGCTCACATATGGGCTTGAATCCTAAAAATACCATGAGTGTCATGAATTGTTATAAGATCTGTTTTATAAACTAGTGCCATTCAGAGTGCCTGGTACCAGATTGTCATTTGGAAAATGTTTGTTGAATGATCTAATGATTGTAAAAAATAAATTACATGTATCTAATACTATAACCTCTCTTTACAATGTAGTGTCTGATCATTATATCTACACTGAATGAGGTTTTTGTACTCTAAGGAACCCTGGAAAAGAAACATTTTGCTCTTTCTTACTTGAGTTGCATTGTTCCATACTAGTTGTAGATCCCATTCCAGGTTGGGGTTAAATATGGAATTATTAGAATGTCTTTTTCCTAGTGGGAAATAGTGTTTTCCCACCAGTTTAGAATTTTGTACATGCTCTGAAATCACTATTCTGTGTCCTGTTCATTTTGGAAGCACTTTGTGACTATTCTTTGTGGCTTATGTGTTTATTAGATATCTGAGGATCCAATATGCTGAATTTCATAGAATTTGCATGTGAGGGTTTCCAGTTGTGTCTGTCAAAGGTGGGCTAGGACCACCAACATCAGCATCATCTAGATGCTTTTTACTAAGATTCAACCCTAGACTTTAAAGTTTCAGAACTACTAATCCATAGACTAAGATCTGTAGACTATAGAGAATCAATCATTTTCATGTCAATATAAATTCTCTTGGAAAGAATTGAGGAATTATGAGTTTTTTTCCCCCCAAAGTTTCAGCTGCCATTTTATTAGATCATAAAAAATATGTCAAGATATTGGTATTAGGTTGATAAATCATTTTGCACATTCATGAGCAAGGACTAAAATGACAATTAGGAAATGGAATATAGATACATGAGACAGCATGGATAAACCTTGAAGACATTATGCTAATTAAAATAAGCCAGACACAAAGAATATGATATGGTTTCACTTTTGTGGGCTAACTAATAGCAACATCTTGGTATGTTTCTTATAAACTAATCACTATGGAATAGTACTTTTCTGTTTTTTTCTTAAGCCCTGGTAACTGACTTGGGACTGTATTCAATGAGAAGGTTAAGACAATCACTACTTTCACATCTTCCATTCAGCTAGAGGAGACTGAAATATTTTAAAAATAAATAAGTAGCAAATGAGAACTTCTAAGATGTTTCATGGTATTAATATTAAAGGAATTCAAGAGAAGTGAGAATATTCTTGATAGATTTCAGTCTAGCTTTTGTCTTTATGGCTAGTTTTTCACATTTAAAACTTATCAGTTCCACTATATCCATACATTGCAAAAACCATTTTCATGTTTATTTTGAAGCTGTTTTCTTGTTCTAGTTTAGTGTTTTATAATTTAATTATGAGATTACACAACTGAACTTAATGTAACCTAAAGAGTATATAGGAAAAACTAACAGCATGCAGGAGAAACCAATACCCTGTTAATCACAGACGTTCAGTTTACACTGAGAGCATTCTATTTTTGTGTTTGGTAAAGTTTCTTATGAAACCAGTGTTTCACTGTAACTGTGACCATAAAACCCATTGCAGTATTACTGTGTCTCCTCACCTATATCCAGGAAACGACTTTACCGCCAAGCTGCCCTTCAAAACAGAGAGGCTCTCCTGGAAGAGGCTGAGCTACTGGGTTACTATGTCACTTCCGCTGACTCCAGCATAAGACCTGTGGGAGCTATGGTCCTGAAAATTAGCTCTCTGGGTCAAAATGGTTTATTTGTTGGCAGTTAAGAAATTCTGCATGCATTCACTAAAGCTAAGGTTAAGGTGATAAAGCAACTGAGCCTTTTAACGCTTAAAGAAAGGTGGAGGTGAAGTGAAATAACCATTCAAAACAGCAAATAATTAATTGACTCTCTGTTAACAGGCAGGAGGTCGAGTACACAGGGCGACAGCCTGCATTCTAAACAGCTGTGGCTTTGTCTTAAAGTGATTAGACTGCATTGTTGGGAATTCATTAAAATGAGATTTTAATTTAGAACGGGAGTGGTAGAGTTTGAAAGATACTGTCAGAGGTTCAACAATATGATCATTTACCTTACTTTTTATCTTCTTTTTAGTAATGTAGAGTTGTGACCTATGAGTTCCATTTCCTTGATTTTTATTTTATTAAATCATGTTACATATTTGTTTTAAATCTGTAACTACCAGTTCTACTCTAGGATATTGATTATGTGATTAGATCAGTGTAATTATGAACAGTTAGACTTTTATGTATTACAAGTTAATAAAAAGAAAATAGGACTTTTCCAGAAACACTTGAATTAGCTACATCTCCATCATAGGACTCCGCTGAGTATTGTCTTGAAGTCTTGAAAGCCTGAAATGATAAGGACTTAGGGAACTATGATTGTAAAAGATGAGATGTTTAGGAAGTTTTCCTCCTTTGTATCACAAAAGACAGTGTAACAGGAAATAATTGTGTTTGAAACAGAAGGCCAGAAGAAATGTACATAGTGTTTACTTGAAAAATGTTATCTGAGGAGGATAGTGTCCAAACTATATGGAGGGTAGCATTGAAGAAAATCTTTGGGAAGAAGGATTGAAGACTTGGAACACTGCTTGGATGATGTGACTAAAGAATTTAGAGGGAGGCATTTGAGTGCCAATCAACAGCCTACAGGGATGGGCAATGGGTGGGAAAAGCATGCAAACAGATGGCAGTGGCAAGAAAGAGCTGATAAAATGTGGGAGAGATATGGTAGTATGCATCAGCAAGGCTTTGGGGCTCTACATTTTTCAAGGAAGCTGAATCAGAAGATTTTTGTGAGAAGTATTTTTGTGATTTTGTTATATCTTTTTAAGAACGACATTTTATTTCAGGGAATAAACTTACATTAGTTAAAAGTCCAAAGCAAAGTTTAACAATGTTGTGTAAGTGAAAACATCTCTCCATGTGGTCAATCCAAATATGACGCCATTGCCTTTAAACTCACTCTAAAGTAGATTAGCCCCCTGAAAACATATTATATACTGGAGATCTTTCTTAATCACTGATGTTTGGGCTCTTGTTTCTTGGCAAAGGTCCCATGCTCCAGTGAAATGAGACTCATAAATTTCTACCATTCAGATGAAGAATGGTGGGTGGTTAGCATATGTTTCTGAGAATCTGCTTTTATTTAAATCAAAGACTCCTTCATGCATTTTAACCCGTAGTCATGTAAGGCCAGTTGGAGATTATTTTCCTTCATTCTGTTTGGCCTTGTTTTACTCCATTGTATAGGTATTTGAGGATTATGAATGGTTTTACCTGTGTCTGGAAGATAGTCATTAAGCATCAGCTGTGGGAACCATATGGAAATCAGGTTCCCCTGTGAGTTTCTTGCACACACGAAAAGGAGAATTTACTTCCATTTTGACTTAATAATCTCTCACTGCTCTTCTGGTTTTGAGGAAAGCTGTTGATCATGTTTGAGCTTCAGAGTGGTTTCAGAGCCTGTGAAATGTACAGCTCATGAAGAGCATCAACATGACAGCTGGAGAGATTAGAGTCCATTCTGTGTGTGCACAGAATTAGAGGACCAATGCTCACAGAAGCAGGCGAGCCTTCTCACATTAATCAACGTCTTTTAACCCAGAATCAAAGTGGCTTCCTATAAGGAAGAACACATGTGGGTAGACACTGTTTATTCCATTTTAAGTGGGTCCCCATTATTTGCAATAAAAATTTATGGACTAGAAAAAAATGTCTACAATATACTTATACTAAAGAATGATAGAAAAGGGTAAATCATCTGGCAAATTATAGCCTCAACATGCTCAGTTTTTATTTTAAAAGACATACCTGAACACATTTTATAGTTATTGCTGACTGTATACGGCCAACTAAAAATAGCAAGACAACGCATCACAGGTTGAGATATAGTTGTAATTTTTGAAAAAGAATCTCTTTGGCGTTCTATATCTAAAACACTTGCAAGTAGGTAAATTTTGACCTCTGAATTTTCTTGCAAAGAATAAAACTTTCCCAGGATAACCTAATAGGGAAAAGGACAGTCATGACTTTGTAGTAGCAGTATAACTGTCTTATTCTGAGGCTCTGATAAATTTTTAGAAACCAAACTGAGCAACTCTAAGGGTTTTCTGTCTTAAATGGTCTCTTTGGTGAATCTACTGGCCCTGCACTCTCTTCCTCCTTACCTGGCTGTGTTTCTCTAGCCGCCTGCTCTGTACCTCTTTGGCTTGGTTTACCCTAAGAAGGTAGTTTCTTTTAGTTCTTGGGAATATTCTCCCCTCTATTCCTTTTGTGGTCCCCCAGATTCCCTTACAGTCTCTCACAATTCTTTTAACCCCTCATAAAATTACCATTCTCAACCTGCCTGCTTTTTCCCAAGATGTTTATTCTTGGCCACTAAAACTCCATGTAAAATTTAAGCCCTTCTAGCTCTGATCCCTTTCTATAACTCTATGTACTCCATCCAACAGAGAGGAAGAAGGTAATACCGGGAGATGTAGAAACAAACAGGAATTAGACATTTGATTTAATGGTAGATTTTTCTTTTTTTTAGTTTAAAATGTTATAAATAAGCTATCATTGTAATAAGTTACTGCAGTATAAATAGCAAGGAAATAAAATACTTTGAAGTTTCTGATAATAGAGCAGCTAGAGTGAAAGTTGCTCAGTGGTGTCCAACTCTTTGGAACCCCATGGACTGTATAGGATTCTGCAGGCCAGAATACTGGAGTAGGTAGCCTTTCCCTTCTCCAGGGGATCTTCCCAACCCAAGGATCGAACCCACGTCTCCCACATTACACGCAGATTCTTTACCAGCTGAGCCACCAGGGAAGCCCAAGAATACTGTAATGGGTAGCCTATCCCTTCTTCAGCGGATCTTCCCGACCCAGGAATTGAACCGGGGTCTCCTGCATTGCAGGCAGATTTTTGACAGAGCTGTGTTAGTGACTGTCAAGCTGAGAACATCAATGACAATGCTGCTTTCAGAGGTAACCAGTTGTAACTGGATTTTGTAAAATCTCAAACGTCATGCATTTTTTTTTTCTCCTGAAGACAGTTTGTAAATACTATTCAGTGAACTCTTAGGGGCATAAAGCTGCTCCTTTCAAAGGAGACAATTGTGTGTGGTTGTTGGATCCATAGAATTCTTCTCTAAAACAATGGTACTGTATTTTAAAAATTGGTAAGTCCAACAGGGTTAGGACAGAAATGAGCCAGGAAGCTTCATATTGTACTTATATTCTAACTGCTACACTGTCAGTATCCTCCATGAGAGGCAAGTATTTTAAGGAAATTAAGATAGTTTCCATGATCCTGTGGAATTTCACCTCTCTTCACACATATACCTAACTCAGTTTTACTGGGAAAGTTTGAATCCTCACACATATACCTAACTCAGTTTTACTAGGAAAGTTTTAATCCAAGGCACAGTAGGCACATTAATAATGCATGTCACCACAGTAACTAGAGATGGTAATGCACAGATATATGCAGTAGAATAAATACAATGGAATGCATGCAAATATTCAGGCCATAAAATCCAGGTATGCAAAATATATACCTTTATTTTGCCATTTCTGGATTTAGGTTTTTTATTGCTGGCAAAATCTATTCTTTTCAAATTGAGGTAAATCTAAGAAACTTCTGAGGCAATTCAAGGCAAATTAAGTCTGTTTATAGTTCTGCATCTTGTCAGAGTAGCATCTCTGATTTGGGGATATTGTGATAGCCTCAGGGGAGGAACAGCTGAACCTCAGTGCATGCTAGTATCTATTGAGATGTATGTTGACCTGTCTGGGTCTCAGTTGTCAACCCCTCACCCCTGCCACCCTCCACTTTCATGCTGGCATTCATTGAAATGCCCCCATTCCCATCCACCTCTTTGTTTATTTACTGCTTGACCCTGAAAATTATCCCATGGTAGCCAGAATCATGAGACAATAGGACTGGGAGGTGGTATATCAGTTTACACGTCACATTTTTATCTGGATACAGAAAGTTACACCAAAGACATTCTGGCTGTGTTGTTTGGAGTACACACCTCAGATGGGTGTGTATGAATTCAATGGCTTCTGTCCATTGCAAGCACTTATTGGGCCCAATTAGGCAAACTTCAAGAGCTCAATTCACCATAAATAAAATAATCATTTTTTATATTTCTAAGAATGAAAATTCTGTCTCTCTTTTTTTTTTTCAGATATTTGGTCATTCATCCTTGTTAGAAATGAATTCTGGGTGAAAAAGTGGGTGGGTACTAAATGTTGGCTCCAGGTAAAATGGTCGAATCTGTCTTTGTTCCTCTCTCTGTTCACTTGGGCTTCCCAGGTGGTTCAGTGGTAAAGAATCCACCTGCAATGCAGGAGACATGGATGGGTTCAATCCCTGGGTCAAGAACACCCCTTGGAGGAGGGCATGGCAACCCAGTCCGGTATTCTTGCTTGGAGAATCCCATGGAGAGAGGAGCCTGGAAGGCTATAGTCCATAGGGTTGCAAAGAGTCGGACATGACTGAAGTGACTACACACACACTATTCACTTTTATCAGGATTCCCTCTGCCCTGAACTTAGCATGTCATACCTTACAATATGACCAACATTGTGACAAATTAGTGAGTGAGCTCAGTTAGAAACAGGATAACCCTTGAGTCATGTTTCCAATAGTCTTCTCCAGCTGATTGCTAATACCACTATTATCTTGTATGAGTGCCCATGTAAATGTCCTTATTTCAGCTCTTCCATACTAATACACCTGTCCCCCAGTATCCACAGGGGACTTCAGATGCCAAAATTTACAGATGTTCAAGTCCCTCATATAAAAAGCTGCAATATTTGCATATAACTTATGCACATCCTCCTGTATCTTTAAAAATCTCTAGATTACTTCTAATACCTAATACAATGCAAATGCTATTTAACTAGTTGCTATACTGTATTACTTAGAGAATAATGACAAGGAAACATCTGTATACGTTCAGTACAATCACAACCATCATAGGCCTAACTACATCAGCAACAACGTAACATTGTTCTTTCTTTGAATACTTAAAGATTGCTCTCATTTAATGACTTGAAAGAGAAATACATAGAATAAAACAGGATATTTAAAATACAAGTACATATATAAAATGTAATTATAAACAGAGAAAATATATATTTACTTCTCTCTCATATACATACACCGTGTTGTTTTTCAGTTGCTAAGTTGTGTCCGACTCTGTGAGACCAAATGAACCATAGCACCCCAGGCTTCCCTGTCTTTTACTATTTCCTGGAGTTTGCTCAAACTCTTGTCCATTGTGTCAATGATGCCATTCAACCATCTCATTTTCTGTTGCCCCCTTTCCTCCTGCCCCCAGTCTTTTCTACATCAGGGTCTTTTAACCCTCACCAAAAACCCTGATTCTTCTCTCTTGATAACCCTCATAAGATGATGATGATGGCAATGGTGATTGTTTTATGATGTTACAGTGCTCATAGGGTGAGAGGATGAGATGTCTGACACTGTAGTAGCAAGTGGAGAGATATCAGGCTAACTTGAACCTTCTGGCAGAACATTTTGAAGGGTCAACTGGGTTTCCCTTATAGTTGTTGAGACTTTGGAGGAGGCTCAATGATGCTAGTGTTAGAGTCTATGGAGGCTGAAAGCTGGGGATCTTCAAGCTTGAAAGTCAAGGCTTCACAATCGCAGGTCAGGTGCTTTAGTTAGAAACATTGTTATAGAAAGCTGTTTCTTCTTTTCATTGTCAAATAGATCTTGCAGTGGTTCTAGGTATGTTGTTATCTGTCAGGTGACACAGAGGCTTCATTCCATTAAAGGATCACATTGAAACTCATATCCTTTAACACATGAAACTATTGAAAAATTGCTGCAGATTTTTCAAGTGTCCAAACTGATGGTTCTAAGCCTAAAACTTCTGTAAGTCTTCTGCATCACTATCATCATCGTCTGTAGAGGATTTCAGTAGACCTTCAAGTTCCCTGTTGGTAAGAGTTTCTCTATGCTTCAACGTTGTCCTTGATCATGTTTGAGAAGCTTTCCCCACCAAATTCCTTGGAACATTCCTGACTTTTGCATCAGTAGTGGGGATGCCCCTGAAATCATAGACAACCTCACTCTGTCATGGCTTCCAACATCCACTCCTGTCTTGGGCTTTGCGGAATCTATGGTCTCTGTAATTGTGAAGCTCTTACATAAATCCACAAGTCCTCCAGAATGTGAGGCAAGTGTAAGTCGCTTTAGTACACTCGATGCCTTGATCTAATGGCTGCAGCATTGACATAGTATTAAGGGGGCAGGGACATTACATCCACATAATTGTCTGTGAAGCAGAAAGATAGGGGATGGCTGGGGACATCACCAGTGATGAGGGGGCCCTTGAATGTCAGCCTTGTCTTTTCGAGAATTTTTTTTACTCAGGAATGAAGCTCTGGTGGGACTATTCCAAGAACAAGGTGGCCATCACCCAAGCCTCCTTGTTGTATTGCTAGAACACAGGCAGGAGAATTTTGGTTTTCATCACATTTCATCACAAATGAAACCTTGCTCTGGAAGATAGTCTTTCTCTTGCATGAGTATCTCTAGCTCTTCTGGGAACACTAATGCTGCCTTGGCATCAGCCAATGCTGATTCTCCTGTGGTCTTTATGTAGCTCACCAGTCATTGCTTACCAGCCTTCTACACCTTCCTCTTGCACTCCTCAGCTCCCTCACAGTGCTCCCTCATAGAGCACAGTAATGTTCCAACAAATGAGGTGCTTTTCACACAAAAGTTTGCCATCAGCCAGGATATGCTCCTGTGATGTCTCCTGTAGCCCCACACTTAATGCTTGCTCAGTCTTTGAGAGCAGTTTAACACCAACCGGAGACACTGGTGTTGCCACTGTAGGAGCAGCACAAACGTTTCCACAAACTGTAGCTTCTTTCTCCTTCATTGTGCAAATGCTTGATTCCTTCTTACCTACCTTTCTGCCCACTTTGGCAAGCGACATGCCATTTTTTCAAAAGATCTCAGACTTTCATTTTCTCTTCTAAAAAGAGCACTTAACCTTTGAGGGATGCTGTGACCACTTAATTGCTTTTTAAGAGACGTTTTCTTCACAGAAACAAAGAGTATATACAGCTGCTGCTGCTCAGTCGCTTCAGTCGTGTCCGACTCTGTGCGACCCCATAGACGGCAGCCCACCAGGCTCCCCCGTCCCTGGGACTCTCCAGGCAAGAATACTGGAGTGAGTTGCCATTTCCTTCTCCAGTGCATGAAAGTGAAAAGTGAAAGTGAAATCGCTCAGTCGTGTCCAACTTTTAGCGACCCCATGGACTGCAGCCTACCAGGCTCCTCCGTCCGTGGGATTTTCCAGGCAAGAGTACCGGAGTGGGGTGTATATACAGCATAAGCAGCTAATGTACAAGATGTGATGTGAACAATGTTCATACAACTAGGAACTGAACAGAGACTGAGGATCTGTGGGATGGCAGGAGGCTACAGCAGCCTTCATATCACACCATGCCATGGATTTAGCATAGTGTTCAGTGCATGGCAAATTCCAGTTTTGCCTTCTGGAACTTTCTGGAATTTTCCCCCCAAATATTTTCAATCTGTGGTTGCTTGAATTCATGGATGCAGAACTCAGGGATGCAGAGAACTGACTGTATTAATTTTGCATTTCAGTTGGTCTGCTTTTTCTGTCATATTGATGCATATGGATATGGGTTGGTATGGAAAATATCAGTAGCTTGCACTTTCATGTTTTGTGGTTTCTATATTCCCCTTCAAACCTACCACACGTATGTGGCACTATTTCCTTACTTGTTTAAAGCTTAAAGCATAAGTCCAGTTAGCTTAATCACAATGTTAGGGTTATAATACTAGGTAGATAGCTTTAATTCATTTGAAGATCAGTTAATTTTGTTTTATTCTATGGCCTTAAGTGGTACTCTACTAAAATGTCCTACTCAATGAGATAGTATGGCTAGAGGGGCAAAACCTGTCATGACTATAGCAAAAGACGACACAGATACTCCTGAGTGCATGTTCTACTTTGGGGACAGAGTGGTAGTATTTCTACGTGAACATCTGCACTTTGAAAGTCTATACAGAAAGAAGAGTCAATATTTATATTGTTGTTAGCTATTCATCGCCTCCACTTCCACAGATAACTCAACTTGAAGCATATTCAATGTGTGGAAACCCAAATTTATAACTAAATAAGGGAATGTATTTTTCAGTCCAGAAGTTTCTTTATAGTTCAGAGAAGTTTCTTTAAATAGTATGATTCCATATTGTATGGTAGAATACACACGCATACACACATATGTGTATTACATATGTGCTATATATTTTATGTATATACTATGTATATTCATTTACATACAATTCTAGACAGTGAAGTATAATTGCAGTTCTGTTCACCACCTGAAGATGCAGTGTTTTATGTTTTGAAATGCCTGAATTAAACATTGGTAGAAATTAACTCATTATGATTACACTGTATTTCTAAGAGTTTTCACAGTTAATTAAGGACATTTGTTTTTTTTTTCAGTATCAAAACAGTCAGTTACAAAACTATTTCAGCCTTTTCAATTACAGAAGTTAGTCATAATACACATTTAATTGATTTTACATAATCAAGGCTGATTTACTATTAAGAACAGTTGTCACTATTTGCTTATTAAATGTCTTCTAATCGTAGTTAGTGACAGCCAGACAACTTTTAAATATAACCAAGAAAATGTTTCTAAATAACAGTTTAATTGTTTAAAGTTCATGCTTTTGTTGTTTCATAAGTACTTTTAGAATACATTTACTTGTGTAAGGAATTGTTAGTCATACATCTGAAACATAAGCTTCTTGTTCCTGTTGCTTGGATCATTTGAACTCTGAAATCTCTGGGGATCTCTCAGTTCAGCTCAGTCATGTCCTACTTCACGACCCCAGGGACTGCAGCACACCAGGCTTCCCTGTCCATCACCAACTCCTGGAGATTGCTCAAACTCATGTCCATTGAGTCTGTGATGCCATCCAGCCATCTCATCCTTTGTCATCCCCTTCTCCCGCCTTCAATCTTTCCCAGCATCAGGGTCTTTTCAAATGAGTCAGTTCTTCTCATCAGGTGGCGAAAGTATTGGAGTTTCAGCATCAGCATCAGTGCTTCCAATGAATATTCAGGACTGATTTCCTTTAGGATGGACTGGTTGGATCTCCTTGCAGTCCAAGGGACTCTCAAGAGTCTTCTCCAACACCACAGTTCAAAAGCATGAACTCTAGCGCTGAGCTTTCTCTATGGTCCAACACTCACATCCATACATGACCACTGGAAAAACCATAGTCTTGACTAAATGGACTTTTGTCAGCAAGGTAATGTCTTTGTTTTTTAATATGCTATCTAGGTTGGTCATAGCTTGTCTTCCAAGGAGCAAGTGTCTTTTGATTTCATGGCTGCATTCACCATCTGCAGTGATTTTGGAGCCCAAGAAAATAAAGTCTGCCACTGTTTCCGTTGTTTCCCCATCTATTTGCCATGAAGTGATGGGACCAGATACCCATGATCTTAGTCTTTTGAATGTTGAGTTTTAAGCCAACTTTTTCACTCTCCTCTTTCACTTTCATCAAGCGACTCTTCAGTTCCTCTTCGCTTTCTGCCATAAGGGTGGTGTCATCTGCATATCTGAGGTTATTGATATTTCTCCCGGCAATCTTGATTCCAGTTTGTGCTACATCCAGACCAGCATTCTGCATGATGTACTCTGCGTATAAGTTAAATAAGCAGGGTGACAATATACAGCCTAGACGTACTCCTTTCCCAATTTGGAACCAGTTCATTGTCCCGTGTCTCGTTCTAACTGTTGCTTCTTGACCTGCATACAGATTTTCTCAGGAGTCTCTGAAGGAGTCTATTCTAGGGGTCTCTGAGGGAGTCTATTCCTACTGCTCAGGAGCCTGTTTTGGGTGGGGTTTGCTTGGAGAGAATAAGCCATTCTTTCCATCCCCACCCAGGAAACAAGCCTGCCCAGGAGCACTGGCCTCACTGTTCTGAAATTCTACTCACTTCTCAGTAGGGTTTTCTATATACATAACAACCCTCTGCGCCTTTGTGATGATGATCCTTTCCCAGGTTTTCCCTTTTCCTTATGGTATTATAATATGGTATGATACATAGTATATATATAGTATAATACTATGTATAATACTATTATACATAGTATAATACCATGTGGTATTATAGAAGACAAATTTGAAGCATTAACCTGGGTTCTTGCCACCTCATCTGTAATTCACTTTTCTAATAATGAGGCCCTTGGATTGGAGCATTTTAAGAAGTATCTGGACAAGAGTAATTATTAGGGATTGTATTTATACACACACACACACACACACACACACACACACACTTTTGTGAAACTGTATGTGAATTCATAGGCTTCACACTTGTAAAGAATGAACCCAAAGAGATTTCAAGAATAAACCCAAAGAGAAATAAAAAGATCTTGATAGTTTCTTTTGTTTAAGTTTTAATACAAAGAGAAGTCTGCAAGCAGCAAAATGTAGCTGAAATGCTGACCTAAGTAAAAAATTTTAGAGTACTAATTAATAAAATTGCATTGAATTTAGAAAATGAATCATTATAAAAGGGGCTGAATGCACACAGTTCACACTACTACTGATAATGAAGCAAGCATACAGAATCCAACATGGAAATTATTCATTTTTATCAGATAATATCCATTTAGTTTAAAACTGACCTGTGACTTTCCAATATGAATACAATTATATTTAGTTTTCGTGTTTCTTTAGTTAATTGTGTAATATAATGTGACCAAACCTTTAAAATGCCTTTCTTGCCCTCTAATGCAACTGACTGAAATCAGTGGAGGGTTTTTGAAATAAATAACTAAATCCATGTAACTCTTAAAAAAAGAGGATCCTAATGATTTTCTTGTGCTCAGTTAACTGACCTCTTTTAGGAATTTCTTTTAGAAAGAGATGGTACTAAGATTTACTGAGAACCTAATTCATGTTAGAGCTTCCCTGGTGGCTCAGACAGTAAAGCATCTGCCTGCAATGTGGGATACCCGAGTTCAATCCCTGGGTCGGGAAGATCCCCTGGAGAAGGAAATGGCAACCCACTCCAGTACTCTTGCTTGGAAAATTCCATGGACTGTGGAGCCTGGTAGGCTACAGTCCATGGGATTGCAAAGAGTCAGACACGACTGAGTGACTTCACTTTCTTTCTTTTCATTTTAATTCATGTTAGACCCTCTGATGGAGCTTTCATACATATTTTCTCAGTAGTGATAGGATGATAGAGGTAGAAGAAATTGTCAGGATTTCTAGAGTTTCCCAAACCCACATGTCATCAGACCCTTAGACCCACATGAAGCAAACTGTTGGCACTGTGGCAAATCCTCAAGATCTGCTTCTCAGATCCAGTGGACTCTCTTTCATGCCAGAATGCAGGTTTTAGGATGCTAGATATTTGTATTTGTCTAAGAGGAACAAGAAATGTGAGATCTCTTGTTTACTTGGCCAGCTCCAGATTTAAAAGTACAGAAATAAATGATGTATGGACCAAACAAAAGATTTCTACAAGCTAGGTTTGATTGTCTGGCTTCTGGTTTGATCTGGCCTTATCTCCTTGAATATGAGACCCAGATTGGTTATGGAGCTTGCCTACAGTCAGCTGCTCTCTGTACCAGAGGTAGACCATGACCGTGACCATGGACTCCATTTCTACTGCCCGCCAGTCCATGCTTTTGTATGACACAAAAGCAGAAGTTTAGGCCATGGATAATGAGTGAGATTGAATATTGCCAGGGAAAGACTAGGTACATTCGTAGGCCTTTTCTAGCTGTAACCTATGAAAATCATGTCAAACGCAGGCAACATTTTCCAAAATTAAAAAAAGAAAAGATGTTATCATTTGCTAAGATTTTTTTTTATATAACCTTTTATTGTTGTGTGGACCTTTCTCATTTTGATGATTAAAACAGCACTACTTTTTATTATTATGATGATGTAAAGTTAGATAATTTAATGCATGGCCATCTGAAGAAAGAAATGGAAACCTGGTATTCTTGCCTGGGAATTCCCATAGACAGAAAAGCCTGGTAGGCTACAGTCCATGGGGTCGCAAAGAGTCAAGACACGATTTAGCAGTGAAACAATAACACATTCTTTTGAACAGTTACAAAAAAAAAAAAAAGCCTATGAACTATAAGCATCCCCAGGATATTAGTTTTTAAATTCAGATCTTTCTGTGGCATATGCCATGGTAACTTCTAATACTGAAGTTAATTCTAAAATAATCTGGGGCAATCCTGATGCTTTTAAATATGAAAATCTACACAACCCACACAGCAAGGTTTAAGAATTTTACTATAAATGGGAGAAGGGTGAGCATGCTTCAAGATCTGACATCAGGATGAGCACTGGGTTTGGGAATAGAGAGGGTAGGTACACTTGCTAAGCTCCCCATTCTCAAGAACACAGGGAGGCTCTCCTGAGTATTCCAGAGTACCTTCCCAGTGTTCCAAACAGGATCAAAATTACAACCTTTTGGAAACATGAAAAACATGAAGTCAGCTACAGAGATTATGAGACCAAAGACATGGCCCTGTTGGCTTGTCACAGGGTAAAAATGACAACACTTCTCTTAAGACAGGAAATGAAATTCAAGAATGTTAAGTGTCACAGAAATCTTATTATGACTATGCTAAGCCCTTTACCCTTTCTCACAGTCATTCTCATTAGAGATAAATTCTGCCACATCAAACCAATCTGCTGAGACCTACACGGTAGAGACCATTCTGGGCATCTTGTCCAAACCTCTGGAGAAACTTGCCTAATTAAATCTTCAGCATAGAACAGAATGTTTAAAATTCAGGCTCCAGAAAAAAATACTATAAAACTGTTTATTATGAAAATACTAAATTTCAAATTTAAATGCAAATTTTATTGGTCAGAACATCATGCCCCTAAAGTAAGGCATAAGCCTTCACTTGTTATACTTCATACTTCTAGAAGATAGGCAAGTGGCCAAGAAAATGCAGACAAAGGGAAGTTCAGGGACTTTCACAATGTAAATCTTTAATAACTTTCATAACATGTCTACTTACATTCCTGTAATGCATTCAGCAGCCTAATGATTAAAATATAGATATTGAGCAGTAATGGGATTAATGTTCATAATATGATTAGATTCATGAGATTAATATTACATTAAAATTTATAGATATGTTTGAAGTGGTGATTTATAAAATTTTAATTATATAGGTAGCTTACTTTGTACATTCTGTTTTGCCTCATGATCTTAATATATAGATTATTTTAAAATATAAAATACTTTTCACATATCTCAGAAGCTTAAAATTTGTCAGCATAAATAGTGTTTTATGCTGTTAAAAGTTGCTTTTCATATTATTTCATTACTATTAATATTGCATCAATATTAGATGGGGGGACTTGGTAGTTAGTCCAGTTCTCACCCCTGTCTTAGAGCATTTCTTCTCAGGTAGTGTCATGTGATACAAACATTTGTCCTCTTCTAATGGATTTTCCATTACTCTGAACCAAAAATCTGGACATGTGTTTTATCACACACAGAACAATGTTTGCCACTTTGGTTTTATATCCTTCTTAAATTTTCCAAGTACAGTTGCATGCAAATTTTCTTTTTTATAATTACTGATGCAAGGTCATGGTACACATACATTTTTCTAACTCACATGTTTAATCTATATATTCTGTTGATATTTCCACATCATTAAATATTCTTTTATAACATTTTTAATGATTGAATAATATTTTATTATATGATGAACTATAATTTATTTAACAATCTTGTAGATTTTCTTCTCTTTAAAAATAGAATCCATGTAGCTAAAATTTTGTATATATAGACAACCATTTCATAAGAATAATTTCTAAAAGTGTGATATGTTAAAGAGAGTATAAAATGTTGACATGTTTACATAAAGGTATGTTACATGATCATATACTTTAGGACATGTACCCGTGTCCCTAAACACTCAATAACAAATTGTATTAATGGTATCATTACTATTCCTTTGTCGATATAACAGGAAAACAGTGTCCTGTTGTTTTAATGTAAAATTCTTTGGTGATCATTTAGGCTGAAAATTTTTTTATACATTTCTGGTTATCTAAATGGAGAGACATGGGGGAAAATTTTCCTAAATGTCAATAAGTAACCTTGCACAGAAAATATGAATTCCATCATCTTGAATGAGCCAGATTCCTCACTCTAGCTGTACATGAATGACATTAAATTTGTAGAAATATAATATTTAGTCCATTTCATGAAGGGGACAGATCACTCAAAAACTCTGATCAAATTTCCATTTTAAAATAAAGAATGTTAATAATCTAGTGAAAAGTTGTGCCAGTAAGTATTACATCTAAGCCACAAATTGTTTAGATGATTTTCTTTTCTCTGCAATATATCATGTGAAATAGACACCTTTTTAAAGCTTCATGTTTCCCTTAATGAGGTATTAAATTCTGAATGCATTTAATCTTTTTAGTATTTTTGCATTTAGCTCCCTTTTTAAAGGTAATTCAATTCAAAATGTGACTTGAATTGGAATTATTTTTTTATCTATCGCTGGTTTTCAAATCCACATTAAATGATCATTTATGTGATGTGTGAGATGTTTCTTGAAACAGATCTTTTAAGATCAAAAGACTTAAAATGTTATTGGCAGGAAATTAGACATATTAAGATTGTGATATTCATTGCTGTGTAACAAAGTGCTCCAACCTCCCGCAGCTGAAAACAACCAACACACATTATCTCATACATTTTCTAGGAATCAGGAAGCCAGAAGCATCTTCAGAGGGTGGTATGGCTCAGGGTCCCTTATGAGGGTGCAATGAAGCTGTTGGCTACAGCTGTACTTTCTGAAGACTTGACTGAGGCTGAAGGATCTACCTTAAAAAAAAAACTGAAATGTGTTTGATGTACAATATTGTGTTAGTTTCTGGAGTACTACATAGTGATTCAACATTTACATACATTGGGAAATGATCACAATAAGTCTAGGAACCATCTGTCCCCATACAAAAGTATGATAATATTATTGACCATATTCCTTGTGCTATATATTAGATCCTGGTGGTTTATTTATTTTGATACTGGAAATCTGTACCTCTATATCCCCTTCATCTATTTCACCCAATCTGTCACCACTCCTCTCCCTCCTTGCAACCACTCTTTTATTCCTGTATCCATGAGTCTGTTGAAGGATCTACTTCTAAGCTCATTCACAGGAAGGTTGCTGAGGATAGACATGGCTTCTCCCAGAGTGAGGGATCCCAGAGACAGAGTGAGCAGGGAGGAGGAGAGAGAGGGGGAGGGGAGTAATTTATTAGAGTAAATAGTATTACCTTGTAACATTTACCGTAGCTATTAATCATAGGTTAAACTAAATGATGTCCACATTAAGCATATCGGAATGTATCCGTTTCTTTTAACTGTTGAGATCATGAATCCTCTTTCCTACAGGTACTTTGATAATTCCTTCTCACTTAAGTAGGACTGATGTCATGTCATGGTTGCAAAGGGTCCTGTAATGATTTTAATATAGCTTATTTTCTTGTAGAATTTATTTCCATTTTCTTAAAACAACAGACATAACTGATTATATAATTTTATTTTTCTAGGTCTCCTAAAAACCCAGATCAGAAGATCATTAAGAGAGTGATAGCTCTTGAAGGAGATATTGTAAAGTAAGTACTTACGCTATGGTTTTTGAGTTCAGGTTATAAATGTCTAGATTTTTGTTGAGTTTTAAATAACATTACATGGAATGTATATCTCAGTCTTGAGAGGTGTATTTGATGGCTTCAAAGCTTTGGAGACTTTCTAAATGAACTACTACATCTTTAGTGAGTATCATCAATCATTTGATAGGATATAACACATCCATAAGCTGACTGATGGTACTCTTATCCTTTACTGGGAGACACATTTGAAATAGATATTAATTAAGGTGAAATTAACCACATTTTGTCAGATGACCACTAAATAACTGTATTTCATGTATTTAAATTAGCATCATTTTCCAGATTATGATGTCAAGTTTCATTTTAGAAAAATTCAATAATACTTTATTATTTTAGAAGTAAATACAGAAACAAAAGGGGAGATTTTATTATAATAAGGATGGAGAAAGAGGTAAATGAATGTGAGTCGGAAACTTCTGAATCATTGACAAAAACAGTAGCTTTAGACAATAACGTTGGGACTTCACTGGCAATCCAAAGGTTAAGGGTCCACGCTTCTATACAGGGGACACAGGTTTGACCCCTGGTCAGGGAAGGAAGATCCCATAGAACACTTGGCCAAAATAAAAGAAAATAACATTGTAACAATCATCTGTTTTAACAATATGTAATAATGTTTTATTTATTCTGCTTGCTGATAAATCTAGAATAATGTTTGAGATTCAACAAGTAAATACTGATGTAGCGTGCAATGTCTCATATTGATTGCTTACTTTATTATATGTTACAGCCAAGTCTGTACAATGTGGGATTCACTATTCTTTCAAACTATATTCAGAAAATTTTTTTATCCTGTTTTCCCAAAAAGCTTGATCCTAGACTATTTTTATTAATGACAGTACAGTTTAAGCAATCTCATTAAAATGATCTAGAGTAAAATCTCGACCAGCAGTTCTCAAAGGATGGCCCAAACTGCACTGGGATTTTCCAAGACCCTTTGTGGGGGTCTTTGAGATCAAAACTACTTTCCCGGTAATACTAAGATGTTATTTGCTTTTTCACTGTCATTTCTCTTGAGTGCACAGTGGAGTTTTCCAGAGGTTACATAATGTATGATATCACAGCAGACTGAAGGCAGAAGTAGATACGGGAATGTGGCTGTCTGCTCTTAAGCCAGATACTAAACAGATTGGCAAACATGTTTGAATAAAAAAAAAAGCCTCCCATCTCACTATTTTTTGTCTTGTTTTGAAAAACAATTGTGCTTTTCATTCAAACTTGTTCTTTTTGTTAACATACAGGCTTATTATTGTTATTTTATATTGAATAACTAAAGATATCTAAAAATTCTCCACTATAATTTCTAATATGATAAATTTTGACAGCTAGCATCCACATTAACAAAGAGTCTTCAAGACCTCAGTTATCAGTAGAGCTATTGGGGTATGATGTGCTTGGTCCATATTCATGAGTATTTGTTTAGTCTTTTTTCCTTCTAAAACCCTTGTTGTTGTTCAGTCACCCAATCATGTCCTTATTGAAGTATAATTTATATGCTGTGCAATTCACCCGCTTTATACAGTGCAGTGATTTTTAATATAAATCTGTGCAGTTGTGCAACCCTCACCACAATCTAGATTTGAAACTTCCTATTACCTTCAAACATTCCCTTCCCAGATTTGTCCTTATCTCTGGTTCCCACAAATCCCCATTGCTAGTGCCACACAACCATGGATCTGCTTTCTATCGGTTAGCCTTTTCTAGAAATTTTACTTATATTTTAAAATATGTCGTCCTTTGTATCTGGTTACTTTCAGTTAGCACAGCATTTTTTTGGTTTCTCGATCTTGTGCATCTGTAGTTTATTCCTTCATACTATTGATTACGTTTGATTACATGAACATACAACTCTATGAGTATATTCAAATCAGTGAGTTCCACTTTTTAAATGGGTAAATTATATGAGTTATGTCTCAATAAAGCTATTTTAAAAACAAAAGAATTGATCAACAAAGCAGGCAGATTTTCATCTATGTAAAGTAATCTAACAGGATTAGGAATGGCAAGGGGCTCATTTTATAGTATAATTCAAAGAGAACACAACTTTAATTCAGATGTAATATTATTGGTCACTAGATAACTAGTCCACAATGTGAGATTGCAAAGCTTGGTCAGACATTAAAAAACAAACAAACAAGCAAAAAAACCAAAAAAACAACTTTGCAATCAGAAGCCCTACAACAGACCTTTCTGAAAAAAAAGCAAGATTGTTACTTTCCTCAGTAAATATAAATATTCTGTTCACAGACGAGAGGCTGAGCTAGAAAAAGGGCTAATGGTACAGGGTTGAAGGATGAGAAAAGGGTTTATGGAAATGTAGTAGGTTTACACCTTCTTTCCCCATGGATGCAATCCACATGTTGAACCTTTAGCTTGTTCCATTCTGCAAACTGACACTTTAGACATACATCCCTTTCTGCCCTCTTCGCTATTCTTCTATCATACAGCAATGAATGATATAAAGCATGAAACTAACAAGGCTCAAGACTTCTACTCTGTAGCCTCTAAAAACTGATTAATACTTGATTAAAAGAGAATTGTTTTTGTATTTGGTGTTTTAAAACAAAAATTTAACTTTTATTCATCTGAAACTTCCATATCCTAGATATCCTAGCCTTCTTGAACTTTTAATTAGTAATTGAATATATTCCTATAATGATTTTCTAACAATGTTGAAAAACATTAAGGGATATTTAGGGAATAAAATACTGTTTATTAGTGTGATTACTTCTTTTCTCTGTTACCCATTTTTAAGTATATGAGAACATATAAAAATTAATATGCTATCTGTCTACCACTCATAGCATATTAAAAATTTTATATGTTCTCATATGCTTAAAATGGGTAATGAAGAAAAGTATTCTTGCCTGGAAAATTCCATGGGCAGAGGGGCTGGTGAGCTACAGTCCATGGGGTCACAAAGAGTCAGGTAGGACTGAGCATGCATGTATACATGCTACCACTGGAAATCATTTGTCAATTAGTGTCCTAACTTGTAGTAGGCGAGGTGCTTCTGTCTATGCCACAGACCTAGAATTTCCACTTCTACTTTTACCTTGGGTAATACCAGATTACCTAGTGGGCAAGCTAAGCACTAATGTAGGTTTCCAGGAAAAAAAATTTTTTTTTGAAAAAAAAAAATGTTATTTCACTAAATGACCAAAGGGGAAAAAATAACACTTTTCAGGGCTTGGCTATACTTACTGTGCATTTTATGCTATTTTTATTTTGAATTACACATAATTAGAGGCTATAAAGGGAACCATCATCTTTTCAAAGGTTAAGCCCTTGAAAAACTTGATCAAGTCCTCAGTTTAATGCTCTGTTAGTTAAACTCCTTCAGATTACAGTTAAGTTAAATGTTAGTCACTCAGTTGTGTCCAACTCTTTGCGACCCCATGGGCTGTGGCGTGCCAGACTCCTCTCTCCATGCTCTAGGCAAGAATACTGGAGTGGGTTAGCTATTCCCTTCTCCAGGGAATCTTCCCAACCCAGGAATTGAACCCAGGTCTCCTTCACTGCAGGCAGATCCTGTACCATCTGAACCACCAGGGAAGCCCAAAAGTGTTAGTTGCTAAAAGTGAGTTGTGTCTAAAAGTGGGTTGTGTCTCACTTTTCCAGACCCCACAGACTGCAGTCCACCAGGCTACTCTGTCCATGGAATTTTCCAGACAGGAATACTGGAGTGGATTACTGTTCCCTTCTCCAGAGATCGAACCTGAGTAGAATACAGTTTAAAGAGCACTTGTTTGAAAGCTACTTGCTGAAGGCAGGGTGACAGAGCCCAGGAGCAGCACTTCCGGTTTCTGAACACCTGTGCCCTGTCCGCTTGCACAGCACTTCTGCTGTCTTGTCTGTGTTCCCACTGGTATTGCTCCATTGTCAACTGCTGACTTCCTTCCTTGGGTGTGGGCCATGCTTAAACTACCTGAGAGAAGTCTGAGTTTGCCCCTTTGATCTAGAATCCATCCTCCCTACAGGCCACTGGTCAACTAATTGGTCAGCTGCCTTTAGAGTAGGTGCCCTTGCGTGGTTTAGTCAGCTGTGTCTAGGCAGGTAATTTACCTGGTACTGATGCTGCAGTTATAAGGAACCTCTTGGAAAGGGTTCGTATAGCAGATGCTCTGAAGCCTCCCACATTCTGGCAGTGAGATTAGGAGTCGCTTTCCTTAGCATTGCCCTTCAAAACCTCATTTTTGATTAGACTATAACCTGTTCTCCTTGGTGTTTGCTTTGACCTTACTCTCTAGGGAAGATAATTTTTTTTAATGGCAGATGTAACACAAGTTTGAAAAATGTAAAGTACTGTCATGAACATCCTTGCACACATGCCTTCATGTGCTTGTGTGTTTATTCTCGTGTAATAGATACCTATAAGTGGAAATTGTCAACATATGTTTTGCTGTTGCTGCTATTGTTACTTTTAGTTCTAATATATACAGCCAAATTTCCATCTCAAGAGGTTTGTGTACATTTACACTCTTACCAACACTGCCTGAAATACCCTTTCAGAAGAAATTGACTTAAATATCATGTCCAGAAACAAAAACACTGCATCACAAAATTTGAAAATAGTTCTAGATGATAAAGTTATATTTAACATAATCAGTTCACTGACAGTATAGTCCTTACAACTGTTCACTTAATGAATACTAGTGTAGACACCGCTGCTGCTGTTGCTGCTGCTGCTGCTAAGTCGCTTCAGTTGTGTCCGACTCTGTGCGACCCCATAGATGGCAGCCCACCAGGCTCCGCCGTCCCTGGGATTCTCCAGGCAGGAATACTGGAGTGGGTTGCCATTTCCTTCTCCAGGTGTAGACACTAGAGAGACGTAGTTGAGCAAAAGAGACAGTCTCTTCCTTCATGGAGCTTACATTCTAGTGGTTAGAAGCTAATAATAGACAAACACATTGCATAATTCAATGTCACAAGTTAGAGTACTATGGAAAAAAATATAGTAAGAAACGAAGTATAGAGTGATGGTGGGAGTCTGATTGCTAGTTTAGGTAGAGTGTTTACTGTAAAAGTCTCTAAGGAGAAGGGATTTGAGCAGACATCTAAATTAAGGGAGAAGAGGAGGAAGAGAGCCATTCTAGTGTCTGGGGAAGGACAGTTCAGACTAAAGGAATAAACTACAAATGCAGATCTGAGATGGATGCATTTTAGATGAGTTTACGAGATGTCAGCATGTTGGATTTTCATGCAGGAAGAAAATGGATTTAGGAGATTAGATTTTAGAGACTTGCAGAGCCTTGTGGGTCATAGTAAGGACTTTGGATTTTATTCTAGAGGGATGGCAAGCCAGTGGAGAACTTTGAGCCATGAACCGGTATGATCTGATTGGTGTTTTCAGAGGATCACTCTGCCTGCTGTGAGGAGAATAGTCTAAAGGGAGGCAGTCTGACCCAAATAACCAGTCAAAGTATTTTTCTCTTGAGAAAATTGCATCTAGCTTCTTCTAACAGTAGTTAGGTAACCTTATTTATGACATGAATGATGACTACTTTGGTTTGTTATTTCAGAGTGATTCACAGAAGTAGTTACATTATTTGTAATCACTGTCATTATGATTATATTGACAAATGATAAGTAGAGTTGAAGTATTTGTTCGAAAAATTCAGACAACTATTGCTAAGACTGTAAAAGAGGAGACTTTCAGGGGTCCAAATTGTTCTATCTTGATGTCAACATTGATTAAAATCACAAAGCAATTGCTTGATTCTCTGGATAGCCTAGCTAGGAATGTTAGCTTTTTTCATAAAGTTAACCCAAATGAGGATGCTTATTTATAACATTAACAGTCAAAAGCTAATGAAAGTAATATCTAGACTCATTAGTTCCACCAAAATATTTTTCATAGTCATTTGCTTTTTCTTATTAATTTGTTATGACTCACAGAGAAGCCCTGTTTTAGAAAAGCATAAAATGAGTACAAAGCACTAAATTGCAGCAAGTCAATAGGAATCAGCCACAATTGAAAGTTCTAGAGCATCAGTATTTTTTATTGGGATATTTGTATTTCTGTTTCACAGATTTTGTCAGCCCAGTCAGAAATGAAATCTAGCATCCTTGGTTCTCGTCTTTGGTCAAATATACTTTACAGACATTTGGAATCTGTGCTTCTGTGTGGTCAGCAACCTCAATGAACTAAATGAATAGTCTTTGTAACCCCTAGTGAAGAGGAAAATCAAATACTTTATCACCTAAGCTGGGACACTTTAGAGCAAAAGGGGATGATGTTAATTATTACATTGGCATAATCAGCATAAACAGTACCTCCTAAACTGCAACAAGTGGTCACCCTACCAGAAAATGTAATCTACTTTCTAATTCACTTCACACAAATTGATTTTATTTAGTCTGTAGCCTTCCTTGTTCAGGAGAGTTCCAAGAAGTGTTCGTAGAAAACAATCACTTTGTGGCCCCAGGGATGTATTAGATCTGGTGTGATCAATGGTATTGTGTTCACAGCATAGTGTTTTTCCTGTTGTGAAGTAGAGTGTAAGACTTTCTTTCACAAGTATTGATACTGCAGCATAGTCTGAGGTAGACAATTGTGAGACTTCTCTCACTGCAAAATATTTAAATAATAATTCCCCTTCAAGTCTGGAGACTTTTTCTTTGTAAAATGTCAAAACACCCTAATTTATTAAAAATAACTTTCTGGTATTAGCAAAAAAAATCCATTGAATCACTGGAATTTAAACATTGTAAATCTTGTTGATCTTAAATGTGCTATTGAAGATAGGAAAATCAATATTAACCTATCACAGATGGTTGGAACATATTATATTCTAGCAAATGATGAAGCTTTATATAAAGAAAAAGAGAACTAAATTGAGTTTTCCCCAGTAAAGCTAAAAATGATGTTTTTTTAATAACTTCTTTTTATGGTTGGTGTAATATTCTGAATAATAGGAACCTAATGTGTCTATTGGGCTTCCCTGGTGGCTCAGATGGCAAAGAATCCACCTGCAATGCAGGAGACCTGGATTCGATCCCTGGGCCAGGAAGATCCCCTGGAGAAGAAAATGGCAACCCACTTCAGTGTTCCTACCTGGGAAATCCCATGGCCAGAGGGAGCCTGGTGGGCTACAGTCCGTGGGGTCACAAAGAGTCAGACACAACTGAGCGACTAAGCACGCATGCATGTGATGTGTCTATATGGCTCTCTTTGAAGACCATGCATTGGTTTATGGCATTTTTGGTAGATTAGGAATTCATCTGTCCTAAAAGGAAGGATAGAATGAAAAAGGAACTTGAAAAGAAGCTTGTGTCCAGAACCCTGATAAAGACTGGTGAAGGCATTGTTTTCGATGAACATGGAAAACAACAGTTTATTTTATAATTTTCAAATGGGAATGAGATAGATGGTTGCTGCTGAGGACAGGAGCATGTTTACACACTGGGTCCTAGCTGTTGGGAAATTGAACAGAAAGTTTTCAGAAAGCTCTAAGGCCCTTTAACTTGGTTTAATTTGAACCCTAACTTTTCCAAAGCAAAATAGCATGGCACATCTATGCTTAGTACTTAGAGTCTAACCAGTGCTGTTAGTTAATAGCTAAGAGTTTGAATAATGAAAATATGTGTCCCAGAGTCTGCCCAAGAGTTCAGTTACCACTAAATTAGAGGCATTTGTGAAAAGTCATCAGCTTCCCTCCAGTGTGAACCTGAGAAGTTATTAATATTTTCTGGACATTTTTACCTTCTTATTGCTAGAGAATTTTAAGTCTTCTTTATTAAAGAATTAGGGATTGGTAGGTAACCCATACCGTTTTGGAAATATTTCTTTCTTTTATGTAGTCATAGACGATTATTTGTTACACTACTGCTATATCCGTGAATAAAAATGGAATTGCTAATAAAAACTCTATGCCTTAGCAATAGATATTTCTTTCTAAACATCAGAGAGATAGTTACCTTAAGTTTCTATGTAGAAATGTTGACCTTGTTTTTTTTTTAAAGTTCAGATTACTTCTGTGATCAATTTAGAATTGTAGGGAGATTTATATTATTATTTGTTTTTGTTCAGTCGCTAAGTATTATTATGGTATATTAGTAATATATATATACTGGTATATTAGTATAATATATTGGTATAATATTAGTAATAATAATACCATAATAATACTATTTCTGTGGTATTCTCTCCACTCCCCATCAGTGATTCTCTGGTTTCATTTTCTATCTTATAAAATGTCCTGTCTCTTGAATAGGAATCTTCTTTAGACATGAAACTCTTCCATATTTATCCATTCATGCATAGTCATTCATTTATTCATTCCCTGTGGTGTAGAGGTTATGAGTACAAACTCTGAATTCAATCTTCCTTGATTCACATCCCAGCTTTACCTCTTAATGTTTTACTTTGCCAAATTACTTAATTCTCTACAGTTAATTTTTTCATCTGTCTTTAAAATAGAAATTATAATAATACATACTCCATAGAGTTTTCTTAAGGATTATATGCAGTAATGAATATAATGTAGTTAGCACAATGCTTGGCACATAAGCATGTGTTCAGAAAATATCAGATATTATTAGTAGGTATCATGATTTAATCATTTATTGAGTGCCTGGGGTAGTTACAATGTGCTAGACACTGTAGGATTGTGAGGTTATAAAAAGTCATAGGTAGCCTTTGCCTTCTAAACTTATAGTTTGGTCTGAAAACAACAAAATCATCAAAAAGTCAAAACAAAAGAATGTAATGAAAGAATTGCCACCAGGGAGATGTGCTTAAGGCCCCTGGAATATTGGAGGGAGGGCATCTGGTTGACCTGAGGAGCTGGGCTGTGTTAGAGACAGCTTTCAGGTTGAAGTTTGGGATGAATAGGACATTTCCAGCCTCTTCCTTAATTGTGAAAGTAATACAGGGTTAGTACAAAAAATTCAAACAATACTGGAGCATATGAAGTAAAAAGAAAAGGCCCTTTTTTGCTTAGCTTTACAGAGGTTTATCTGGTATATATCCTTCTAATCTGTGTTACACAGTAGGAAAATGAAATAATTTGAAAAATATTTATCTTATAGCAGAAGTTTCTCCTGAAATACTCCAAAAAGAAAAATATATACTTGAGATATCTCTGTAAGTATATATGTTTCCCAATGTGTATATTTATGTTATACTAATATATTCATATGTCTACACTGGGTAGGTATTTGTAAACATGGTAATTCCAGAATTGCTTATTTAGTAAGGCCTAAGTAATAAATTTCCCAGGAGTCATGTACAGTAGCTGTGATTTATGATCTAGAGAAAACCATTTATAGAAAATTAAAGGCAAGAACATGAAAATAAATATTAACTAATATTCTCATTATTTAACATTCTTCAAATTAAATTCACCATATCTAAAAGGAAGTATTAGCACCATCATGCCCTCTCCAGGTAGTCCATGGATGGAAATAACTGCGGTATTTCAGGTAGTAAACCCATTGGCTTAGCTTGTGGTAAGTTGCATCAGTCGTGTTTGGCTCTTTGCAATCCTATGGACTGTAGCCCTCCAGGCTCCTCTGTCCGTGGGATTCTCCTGGCAAGAATACTGGAGAGGGTTACCATGTCCTCTTCCAAGGGATTGAACCCAAGTCTCTTACATCTCCTGCATTGGCAGGCAGATTCTTTACCGCTAGCACCACCTGGGAAGACCCAGGGACCTAGCAGGATGCTGTGATGTGGCTCCATCCTAGTCCACATCTCCTTGCTTCTCTCCCGAAGACAGTAGTCAGTTTCTAACTATGCTTTTTGCTAAGCTCCTATTCTCTCTGCTTGAGCTGGCTTTGGGACTTTGCTCCTCAGTTTTGCCATTAGCCTCATCCAGTTCCCCCAGTACAGATAGGTTATGTGAAGTGCTCTTTTGAAATCTGATTCTTCCTGACAGGAAGTGTATCACATTTGAAGCTGGCTGGAGTATCAGTGATCAGTGTATTAGCCTTCTTTGCTGCTAGCTTAATTACATTTCTTAGGAGTATTACTTTCTGAAGTTGTGGACTTCCAGTTAAAATAGAGAGAAATGCTAACTTTTGTACACTTCTTTGAACGAAATATTGATTTTTTTCCTCTGCTCACAATAGTGTAAGTCTGTCAAATATTTTGAAAAGGCATATAAGTATAATTATCTCAGTAGGAAACTAAAAAATTGTCTTAAAATACCTTTTTAACTAAGCTTAAGAAGCATGCCAGGAAGATTCAAGAATATTCCAACCTGAATAATTACTTAATAATTAAGGAACGGGTAGCTCTTCTATTTTTATGCGATTTCAGCTAACCTTATTTAAACTTAACTTTGACCATGGTTTCTCTTTTAAAATGTTTGAAGGAAGAATTTCATATAGGAAGCAGATGTGTTTGATATATTGATTTAATTAGTTGTGGATGCACTAAAGTTTTTATTAATTTTTTTCATCTCAAAATGTCTTTAAGATGCCTGAAAACCATAGAGGTAGCATGATAAAGTGGAAAGAATGTTACACTTGAACTAAAATGATAAGAGATCCAATGTCAGCTCTGTTTTCTTCCAAGCTATGTAACCTTGGTAAAGTTATTGACTTCTCTGAGTTTTGATTTTTTTAAAAATCTATTTCCAGGGTTATTGTGAAGACCAAATGAGGTAAATTAGTATATGTACTGATCCTCTCTTAGAATTTTAACATGCTATCAAAATGTAGTGTGATTTAACTTTCTACATGAAATAATAGATATAATTTGATTAGTGCAGAGCTAAACCAATGCTTAGAAGAATGTCTTGCCCATTTTAGATTTATCATTTTTTTGTCTTTGTTGAAATAATTTGATTGTGCTGCTAGGCTAAGATATAGCTCCATATTTTGTGAATCCAAGAGTTGGAAGAAAAAACACTTTTAAAACTTTCCATTCAAGTACTCCCAGGTTGGCTATACCTTATCTTTAGGATGTTGACCTGCTTTTTTTTTGCACACTGTTACCTATTGGCAAGATATTTCATAATTTTGATATTTGTTTCTTATTGTACTGTAGTAGGAATCAGTATACTTTCTCTGTCAAAGGCCCATAATAGTTTTGGCTTTGCAAGCCACACTGTCTCTATCAGAAGTACTCAACACTGATATTGTACCAAGAAAACAACTCTCAATGATACACAAAATGAATGCTGTAATAAAAATCTATTCACAAACACAGATGTTGGCCTATATTTGGCCCATAGGTCATAGTTTGCCAATCCTTGGTCTGTGTTGCCTACTTTTATTCTCATAACTTGGAAATCAATAAAAAAAAATACAAAACTTACTTCTACTCTTGGCCAATACTTTAAATAGAAGAGAAGAATTAGCCTAAAAGCCATAGGTTCTTTGGTTATATATTAGTTGAATCAAAGGACAGTAGGAGAGAAAATACTGAGCTGCTCCTTCGAGATCTTTGCTGAATTGCTAGAAGCAATATGAGTGCACCTGGACAATGAAGATATTTGTCTTGATCTAGATGGGGAAAAGTTATTATACTGTAAGAACCCTGCAAACCATCTTTACTGGGGAGCAGTCACAATGCTCATAAAAGAGTGGAATGAATTTCATTGCCCAAATAGTTTCTTTTAATACAAAAGGAACAGCCCTGCAGTTGGAAAAATTTGGTATCCAAATATTACCCTCATCCTATTTTTGTCTCCTCTTATAAGCCCAACATAGAAGTCCAGTTATCTTTTGGCTTTTATTTTAGCTCAGTCTGCCTATGCTGGATCAAACTGCGAGTCCAGAGAAGAAGGAGCTGATATAACCTAGAGGTTCTGTTCCTTTAAGTAATTTTGTTCCTCAATTCATTTCATTGTGTAATGAAAATATTCAAATGTTATCTAAGTCATTATGATAGACACTTATGTATATAATAGCATCTTAGGTACAAGCAATAATTACTCCCTTACTTAAAATGTTGATTATAAAACTAAAGTCTACACAGTTTTATACAACTGGAAAATATTTGTTAACATAAATATTAATTGTAAATTGCTTGTTATAAAAGGAATCTTCTGGGTTTTTTTTTTTCCTCCTGGAAAGTGATCCTATATAAGAATCTGAATGGTTCAGGCTAGCAGAACTAATAAGATTTTGAAATCGATCATCCTTGTTATGATGCAAATGAGAATCAGAGTGAAAATAATTAAAAATTTCTTCATTATTAAGGGACTGACAATTGTTGATATTTTCTTTCAGAAGGGGAAATTGTGTGATGAAACTTTTAGGTTTGGTTTATGATGAATAGCAAGTCATTAACTTTAGGCTTCCACAACTGGTCACCTGGGAACCGAAGAGATTTTCTACTTTGCTTATTACACAAATAAATTCTACACCCTGACTATTATGTGATACCTGATTTTAATATGCAGCCTGGAGCAGGCAGTGATAAACAGTGAGTCCCACATTGCTGCACCTCCAGGTATACTGATAATTCCAAGGACCATTTCTGAAGTCCGAATTTCAATTTTACATACATCAAAAAGTAAATGACTATTTAATCTTTTACTCTAACATGAAGAGGAGCAAGTAATACATACTGGAATGGAGTTTAGTAGGATGGAAAGCCAAACTGAAAGATTTTCTATTTGAGATGAAACCATAATAAGCAGTGAGGTTTACAAAAGCATGCAATATGATAATAGAAGTGGGAGCAAATGAGTTGATTAGAATTTTTGGTATATATATGGGAAACTAAGGTGACCTTTAATGGATTTCTGGGACATCTTTGGGGGATTATATAAATCAAGCCTGAATTCTAAATCTAATACAGCTATCATTAAAATCAAGAGAATGCTTACTGCGCGATGGGAATTGAAATGACTCCTAACTTTATAATGTTTCTGAGCTCTAGTATTCTCATAGGGCTTTCAAAAAATAATGCTTTTTTATTAAAACTTGCAACACCCTTAATAATAATGTGGAGGAAGGCAAGGAGGATATGATAACAAAATTTGTGTGAAAGCTTTACTTTTCACATTTTCACACTAACAAGGAATGAAAATTTCACTATGCCTTGAATCAGCAATATTAACATCATTTAAGTCTTTGCTACTAAGAAAGGTGAAAAAAATGTTATCGCTGTTTTCATTTGTATTATTATTGCTAATTAGAATATAATTTTATATAATTATTAACCTTTAGCTTCTTTTTCTAAGAGCTGTCTTTACCAAAATTGTTCGTTTTACAAAGGTATTAAGTGTTTTCTTCTGTTTGCATATTTTATGTATGTTAGCTCCTTGTCATATTTAGATCAAGTATTTCATTTGCCATTTAGTTTAATTCATTCCCATAGATAATTTAAGGAGGTAAGTCTTTTTAAAGTCATTTCATCTTATTTTTGACAATTATAAGTCTCAGAATAGAACTTTAGAAATTGAATTCTCTGAAATAATTTTACACACTTGTCTGCTGTTGAGTAGTTAGTGCAATAATGCTAATCTATGAGTTTAATGATTATAGAGAAATGAGAGTTCACTCTAAAGTTTACAAGATGTTTTTTCAATATGTTAAGCTTTTAAAAATCTAGAAACACGGTATTGTAGAAGAGGTGGTGCTAGTGGTAAAGAACCACCTACTAATGCAGGAGACATAAGAGATGCGGGTTCAATCCCTGAGTCAGGAACATCCTCTGGAGAAGGGCTCAGCAATCCACTTCAGTATTCTTGCCTGGAGAATCCCATGTACAGGGGAACCTTGGTAGACTACAGTCCATTGTGGCACAAAGAGTCAGACACACCTGAAGCAACTTAGCACAGCGCATAGCACATACACATGTCAAACAACCACACAAGGGCTCTTATTTCACATGCTAGCAACGTAATGCTCAACGTAATCCTTCAGGCTAGGCTTCAACAGTATGTGAACTGAGAACTTTCAGATGTACAGCCTGGGTTTAGAAAAGGAAGACGAAACAGAGATCAAATTGCCAACATCCGTTGGATCATAGTGAAAAGGAAGGGAATTCCAGGAAAAAAAAAAACACAAAACATCTACTGCTGCTTCATTGTCTATGCTAAAGCCTTTAACTCTGTAGATCACAACAAACTCTGTAAATTTCTTAAAGAGATGGAAATACTATATCACCTTGCCTGTCTCCTGAGAGAACTTGAGAAACTTGTATTCAGATCAAAAAGCAACAGACCCAGACATAGAATAATGGACTAGATAAAAATGAGAAAGGAGTACATCAAGGCTGTATATTGTCACCCTGCTTGTTTAACTTACACGCAGAGTACATCATGAGATATGCTGGACTGGAAGAAACACAAGCTGGAATCAAGATTGCTGGGAGAAATATCAATAACCTCAGATATGCAGATGACACCACCCTTATGGCAGAAAGTGAAGAAGAACTAAAGAGCCTCTTGATGAAAGTGAAAAGGGAGAGTGAAAAAGTTGGCTTAAAACTCAACATTCAGAAAACTAAGATCATGGCATCTGGTCCCATCACTTCATGGCAAATAGATGGGGAAACAGTGGAAACAGTGTCAGACTTTATTTTTCTGCGCTCGAAAATCACTGCAGATGGTGATTGCAGCCGTGAAATGAAAAGACGCTTACTCCTTGGAAGGAAGGTTATGACCAGCCTGGACAGCATATTAAAAAGCAGAGACATTACTTTGTCAACAAAGGTCCATCTAATCAAGGCTATGGTTTTTCCAGTAGTCATGTATGGATGTGAGAGTTGGATGTTGAAGAAAGCTGAGCGCCAAAGAATTGATGCTTTTGAAGTGTGGTGTTGGAGAAGACTCTTGAGGGTCCCTTGGACTGCAAGGAGATCCAACCAGTCCATCCTAAGAGAGATCAGTCCTGGGTGTTCATTGGAAGGACCGATGTTGAAGCTGAAACTACAATATTTTGGCCACCTGATGCGAAGGGCTGACTCATTTGAAAAGACCCTGATGTTGGGAAAGATTGAATGCAGGAGGAGACGGGGACGACAGAGGATGAGATGGCTGGATGGCATCACCAACTCGATGGACATGAGTTTGTGTAAACTTCAGGAGTTGGTGATGGACAGGGAGGCCTGGCGTGCTACAGTTCATGTGGTCACAGAGTTGGACATGACTGACTGACTGAACTGAACTGAATGGCAAAAAAAGAAGAGGAACTAAAGAGCTTCTTGATGAAGGTGAGAGAGTCAAAAAGCTGGCTTAAAATTCAACATTCAAAAAACTAACATCATGGCATCTGGTCCCATCATTTCATGGCAAAGAGATGGGAAAAAGTAGAAAAGCTATGGCAAACCTAGACAACATATTAAAAAGCAGAGACATCACTTTGCCAATAAAGATCCGAATAGTCAAAGCTATAGCTTTTCTAGTAGTCATGTACGGATATAAGAGTTGGCCCATAAAAATGTCTGAGCACCAAAGAATTAATGCTTTTGAACTGTGGTGCTAGAGAAGACTCTTCAGAGTCCCTTGGACAACACAGAGATCAAACCATCAATCTTAAAGGAAATCAGTCCTGAATATTCACTGGAAGGACTGATGCTGAAGCTGAAGCTCCAGCTGCAATATTCTGGCCACCTGATGTGAAGAGCCAATTCGTTGGAAAAGACCCTGATTCTGGGAAAGATTGAGGGCAGGAGAAGAAGGGGGTGACAGACGATGAGATAAATGGAGGGCATCACCGACTCAATCGACATGAGTTTGAGCAAACTGTGAGAGATGGTGAAGGCCAGGGAAGCCTGGCGTGTTGCATGCAGTCCATGGGGTTGCAAAGAGTTGGACATGACTTAGTGACTGAATAACAACATACATATATCTAGGTACCATATGGAGAGTGGCAATTTTCTGGTAGAATGTTTCTCAAAGAGTGCTCTCCAGATGACAACATCAGTGTCAGGATTTAGGAACTCACTCCCCCTTTATTTGTAATGCTCTCTGTAGGATTTCAACCTTTAGGAAGATGAAAATGACTTACAATAAATTTGAGGATTCTTGGACTAAATGAGACCAAATGATTTCTGGCATGTGTTCTAGCTCTTAAATTCTATGCTAGATTATTTTTGTAGGAAAGAAGGAAGCAGTCCATACCTAACTTTTGTAGACTTAGCACTGGAAGAATCTTTCCCCCTTCCAGGGTAGAGGGGTGGATCTCAGTGCCTGTCATTCCCTACAGCTGTTGCTTTATGCTGAGGCATCTGAAACATTGACCTTGGATGCGCTCGAAAGGGGAAAGCACAGGAGACAAGCAAGGGAGAACCTTCTTTCATTGTGCCTAAAGGATGGGTTACTAGGCCTTTGTCCCCCCACCCATGCTGGATAACTGTACCTGTATCCTAACTGATTACCCTATTTTAGCCTTGCCTATTCATCCCCCACACTTCCACCAGAATGATTTTATTAAAATGTTAGTCTTGTGAAGAGCCAACTCATTTTTGGAAAAGACCCTGATACTGGGAAAAATTGAAAGCAGGAGGAGAGGGGACGAAGAAAAATGAGATGGTTGGATGGCATCACTGACTCAATGGACATGAATTTGAGAAAACTGCATGAGATGGTGAAGGACAGGGAAGCCAGGTGGGATGCAGTCCATGGCGTTGCAAAGAGTCAGACACGACTTAGCAACAGAACAGCAAAGTCTTGCTATGGCTCCTACACTCAGGAGCACAGCTTTACTGCCCCCTCATGACCTGATGATCCAATGGTATCTTTCCAGCTGCATTCTCTTCAGTATGTTCTAGCCATCCTGGTAGTTTGAGGTTTCTTGACAGTTAGGCACCTTTTCACAGACCATTGCCTTTGCAGGAACCACCCTTCCTTTGGTCTTGTTCCCTTTGTTTTATTTTTGCCTGGGTAACTTCTACTCCACTTCTAGGAATTCATCTGGAGGTGGACTTGCACTTGAATGGAAAGGAGTGTGTCCAAGGCATCACTGTTTATAACAGCAAAAGGCTACAGCCTTCTACATGCACGTCAGAAGAGCTAAGGGTGTGATGGTACAGTCATAAAGTGAAACATTCTGGAACGATCAAGAGGAAAAGTGTGGTTCTAATGCATACACACACACACAAGCTTTGTGCTAAAGCTAAATTATTCCAAACTTTTAAAAAATGCGATACTTCTCTTCATATGCTCACAGTTTCCTGTGCTCAGCAGACCCTTCTTCATCCTCGATCCATTTAACAAAATTCTGTACCCTTTCCCTGATAGAAATGACTGTCCTCTTCTTTCTTGCCATAGTACTTTATTGATCCGACAGGTGTAAAATGCATCTAATTGTATTACAGCCATTTGAACATGTTTCTCTCTGCCTGTGAGCTCCCTGAAGTCAAGGGCAACATGTCATCCCTGGAGCCTAGCATCTAGCCGAGTCCAGTCTTATGAAATCAAGTGCCTTAAGACACGTTCTCAATAAGGATTTGCCATACGTAATGATTACAGAAGGCTCTGTGCAATATTTATAAAACTTTGTCCTGCATCTTGCTCTGTGAAATGATTCTATTTATTCTGGAAATTTTTCAGCTTAGTCCAATTAGCATCAATCCCAACCCCTTATCTTTAAAAATGCAAGCTCTCTAAATTGCTGAACATTAGTTTTTCATGTTGCTGAAGGTTAAGGAAAGCGAGTGGTGAGGAACATGAATCCCAGCCATCTGTTTTCCTTTACTCTCTCTAGCAGCATCAGTGCCGCAGGGGCCTGTCCCTGCCTAGCAAAGGGTATGAGGATGTACCTGTTCATTACTGAAAAGGCTGACACAGTCCCTGTGTCAGTCATCTTATGCTGACTGACTCAGTGATAACAAAACTACCTCCAAATCTCAACGGTTTATTTAAATAGAAGTTTGTTTTCTTACTCGGTTTGCCATTGGCTGTGTGAAGCTCTGTTCCATATTTCCTTCCCCTAGGGACACAGGCTGACAGGGTATTTAGAGTCACAGGAGAGATGGAAAAGAAAGCATGATGCAACCATAGGATGGACCTGAAGGTTTCTGTTAGGAAGAGGCACATGTCATTTCCACCCACGAGTCATTAGCCAAAATGAGTCACAGGACCACACCTGTTCTTAGCAGGGCTGTGTATACAGCCATTCCTTGGGAGTGGGCAGCAAATATTCTTCACCATAACAGACTCTACTAAAGTCTCCTTTAGAGTCCTCTAGTAAGTGAATTTTCTTTGCTCTGATCAGTGTGCCTATTCGACGCACATTAATTGAATACGCATCACAAACAGAGCATGATAGCCGGCTCTACATTTAAGTCAGGTGGCTCAGATGGTAAGGAATCTGCCTGCCAGTGCAGGAGAAGCAGATTTGATCCCTGGATCAGGAAAATCCCTTGGAGGAGGCAACCCACCCCAGTATTTTTGCCTAGGAAATCCCGTGGACAGAGGAGCCTGGTGGGCTACAGTCCACGGGGTCGCAAAGAGTCAGACACAACTGAGCGACTGAACACGGGGTTAAGTTAGACTCTTTTTAAGGGTCTTTTAGAAGGGCCTGAAAATACTTGTGATGCTTCCCTAGACTGTAGTCAGGTCCATATATTGGTAAGAGCACTTGAAGGAAAGAAAGCTAATAGTGTGAAATTGTAGGCATTTGCTACTGATAGCTGAACAGATTTTTGTATAATTATTATTTTTTAATCTCACGTGTTAAGGTGTTCTGCTCAAAGGTTCATCGTGTCTATTTGTCCTTTAATTCTGCTCATTTCAGAAATGCATGTTATACACACACCTACATAATTATTTCATAAACACTTGCATGCGTGGTGATAAAGTGATAACAGTTCAAAATAGCTGGTGTCACCTTATTAGTCAGACTCCTTGGGTGTTGGATGTGTTGCTGCTGCTAAGTCGCTTCAGTCGCGTCTGACTCTGTGCGACCCCATAGACAGCAGCCCATCAGGCTCCGCCGTCCCTGGGATTCTCCAGGAAAGAATACTGGAGTGGGTTGCCATTTCCTTCTCCAATGTACGAAAGTGAAAAGTGAAAGTGAAGTCGCTCAGTCGTGTCCGACTCTTTGCGACCCCATGGACTATAGCCTACCAGGCTCCTCCGTCCATGGGATTTTCCAGGCAAGAGTACTGGAGTGGGGTACCAGTTGGATGTGTAGAGTCATACAATACACATTGCAGAAATTTTGCAAAACCCATTAAATATTCTATTTTATAGTATTTTTTTATCTTCTGTTTATTTATTTAATTTTCTCTTCTTTGTTGTTTTGTGTAGCTCTCATTTCATTTTTAAAGAAAGAGATCTGCTGTAGGCCTTGCATTTTCTGGCTTGGGAATTACTCTCTTGTCTACTGACTGAATACATGGTGCTTATACCCTAGGCTGTCAGTGTTTTTCTCTTGGTAGATGATTCTACATCCATTGCTTTTTAAGTATATATTCAAGAGGGTTATATTTTAGGAAAGGATTAAGTATTTCAAAGAAGAAAAATCATTATTCTGTTTCCAAAGCGTACACAGCTGTTAAATTTTAATTAAACATGTTTGTAGGAGAGGGGACTGGAGACCAAGTTCATAAAACCAGACAGATATGCCTTGTAAATGAAGAAGAAAACTAATTAAGCCAAGCATAGCAGCTTAATATTAATTTTTAGAACACCACCAATGTATTTGTTGTAAATCTCGACACTGCTATTTCATATTTCCTAATGAGTTATTCTACAATTTCAGTGCAGCATTTGGATGTCAAGGCTTCCCAGTCAGTTGGAAAATTATAAGCTCTTCCCACATTATGTTAGTATTTATTGCAAGAAACCTAACTCTTGAATGAAATGTAATTCATCAATGAAAATAAACGGTGGATTTATACTTCAGAAATAGAATTTGTCATGTGAGCCACAAAAATAATGCAGAGCAACCCATAGGTTTTTTTTTTTTTTTTAAATATTTGATCACCAACAGATTCTGTGCCCCCAAGCAAGACTAATACAACAGACTTAATATCCAGTAGTGGTGTTTTTGAACTTATTCTTAAGTCTTTTTACCAAGACGTGATTTTTTTTTTAAATACTAAAGAGTAGCTATACCATTTTTACAGAAGATTTGAACTTAACAGTTCACTCAGAAATCTGTGGAGGAGGAGGAACAACAGCAACAAAATACCCTAATGAATTAGAATTTGTTGACAACGCTGTTGTATGCTAAGAAACCTGCAGATGCATTCAGTTGTTGAATTGAGTTTATGATTTTCCTTTGTGTTCTGTTATGCATAGACTCTATGAAGGAATACTTTAAGATATAGATTTTACCTTCTCAATGAAAAAGGCATACAGGAGAAACTTTAAAAACATAGAGGTGGTTAAATTAAGCCCACTGGGAAGGAATGCAGTAAGTAAAATCAAATTGGGATTTATTTCAATTATTCACAAGTTGAAACCTGTTGTTTCTCATTGAACACTAAGTGTCCTATTTTATTCTCTAAATAGAATTATGACCAATAAATTAAGTTTTGACTGTATACTTAAATGCATTAATGTACTCATAAGAATTTCGCACCATTACTTAATCATAACCGAAAAGATTTCTTTTGTTCGTGTTAAGCAAAAGGATTAGAGGCACTGTTCATTCAGAAAACCACCAAAGAATAAGAAGATATTTGAGACCATCTGTAGTTTTTCCAGAGAGTCACAATAGCTGCAAATAAATGAAGATTTAAAAACAAACTATGCTGAGCAGCACACATTGTGTGGTATGTCGTCCTGTGGTGCTTCAGTTTGATATAGTGTGTAGCCACAATACTGTCATCAATAGAATCTCTGAAGATGCGATGTTTCTCCCAGTAGGTTTCTTGATAAAACAAAATATTTAACTTGTGCTGAAGATGCGACATGCGCAAACCATCTTCTGAGAGATGCAGTTAACCTAAAAGGATGCTGTTACTCTAGGTTCTGATTTCCATTTTAAAGACAGTATTATCACTGATTGTGCTGAATGAAGCTCTCCTTAACAGCGGTTTCCTCTGTCATGCCAGATGAATGGAAACAGTGATGATTGGTCCCCTAAGTATTTTTTTCATATCTGCTTCCTTCATGAAGCACACTGTCAGCATATTATGTGGTCATGATTAAAACCCCACTTATAAGCATGTTAGTCAGAAAGACTTAAGTTCTTCTGTCTTTTCCCTGAGTCATCTAATAGTCTAAATTCTATCTTGTGGTTTTTCTTTCTCTTTCAGGACACCAGAAACATTTCCTGATAGTTGGGGAGTTCCTCCAGGATGTCAGGTTTCTGTAGGCCACCTGCTGAGTGGGTCAATGCATCTAAAGATGGTGTCATCTTTGTGCGTGTACATGTATGCTCAGTCATGTCTGACTCTTTTTCTACCCTGTGGCCTTTAGCCTGCCAGACTAAAGTCTTCCCATGAAATTTTCCAGGCAAGAATACTGGAGTGGGTGTATTTTCTTCTCCACGGGATCTTTCTGGCCCTGGAATTGAACCTGCATCTCTTGTGTCTCCTGCATTGGCAGGCAGATTGTCATTTTTGCTTAATAAATTACTAAAATAGAGTGATACACATTTACATAACTGAACCCAAGAATTTCTGAGATCAAGTTCAGTTCACTCATGTCATAGATGAGGAAATGGAGACCTGAAAAATTTGTGACTTTCCCATGTTTTTTTTTTTTTTTTTTTTTTTATAAATTTATTTATTTTAGTTGGGGGCTAATTACTTTACAATATTGTATTGTAATAGTTTTTGCCATACATTGACAAGAATCAGCCATGGGTTTACATGTGTTCCCCTTCCCGAACCCCCCACCCACCTCCCTCCCCCTCTCATCCTTCTGGATCATCGCATTGCCCCGGCCCTGAGCCCTTGTCACATGCATCGAACATGGAATGGTGCTCTGTTTCACATATGACAATACACATGTCTCAATGCCATTCTCCCAGAACGTCCCACCCTCACCTTCTCCCTCAGAGTCCATAAAATTGTTCCATGCATCTGTGTCTCTTATTCTGTCTCGCATATAGGGTTATCGTTACCATCTTTCAGATTCCATATATATGCATTAGTATACTGTATTGTTGTTTTTCTTTCTGGCTTACTTCACTCTGTATAATGGGCTCCAGTTTCATCCATCTCAGTAGAACTGGTTCAAATGTATTTTTTTTAATGGCTGAGTAATATTCCATTGTGTATATGTACCACAGCTTCCTTATCCATTCATCTGCTGATGGACATCTAGGTTGCTTCCATGTCCTGGCTATTGTAAACAGTGCTGCGATGAACATTGGGGTACACGCGTCTCTTTCAATTCTGGTTTCCTCGGTGTATATGCCCAGCAGTGGGATTGCTGGGTCATATGGCAGTTCTAGTCCCAGTTTTTTAAGGAATCTCCACACTCTTCTCCATAGTGGCTGTACTAGTTTGCATTCCCACCAACAGTGTAAGAGGGTTCCCTTTTCTCCACACCCTCTCCAGCATTTATTGCTTGTAGACTTTTGGATAGCAGCCATTCTGACTGGTGTGAAATGATACCTCATTGTGGTTTTGATTTGCATTTCTCTAATAATGAGTGATGTTGAGCATCTTTTCATGTGTTTGTTAGCCATCTGTATGTCTTCTTTGGAGAAATGTCTGTTTAGTTCTTTGGCCCATTTTTTGATTGGGTCGTTTATTTTTCGGGAATTCAGCTGCAGAAGTTGCTTGTATATTTTTGATATTAATTGTTTGTCTGTTGCTTCATTTGCTATTATTTTCTCCCATTCTGAAGGCTGTCTTTTCACCTTGTTTATAGTTTCCTTTGTTGTGCAAAAGCTTTTAATTTTAATTAGGTCCCATTTGTTTATTTTTGCTTTTATTTCCAATATTCTGGGAGGTGGGTCATGGAGGATCCTGCTGTGATTTATGTCGGAGAGTGTTTTGCCTATGTTTTCCTCTAGGAGTTTTATTGTTTCTGGTCTTACGTTTAGATCTTTAATCCATTTTGAGTTTATTTTTGTGTACGGTGTTAGGAAGTGTTCTGGTTTCATTCTTTTACAAGTGGTTGACCAGTTTTCCCAGCACCACTTGTTAAAGAGATTGTCTTTTCTCCATTGTATATTCTTGCCTCCTTTGTCGAAGATAAGGTGTCCATATGTGCGTGGGTTTATCTCTGGGCTTTCTATTTTGTTCCATTGATCTATATTTCTATCTTTGTGCCAGTACCATACTGTCTTGATGACTGTGGCTTTGTAGTAGAGCCTGAAGTCAGGCAGGTTGATTCCTCCAGTTCCATTCTTCTTCCTCAAGATTGCTTTGGCTATTCGAGGTTTCTTATATTTCCATACAAATTGTGAGATGATTTGTTCTAGTTCTGTGAAAAATACCATTGGTAGCTTGATAGGGATTGCATTGAATCTGTAGATTGCTTTGGGTAGAATACTCATTTTCACTATATTAATTCTTCCAATCCATGAACACGGTATATTTCTCCATCTGTTTGTGTCCTCTTTGATTTCTTTCATCAGTGTTTTATAGTTTTCTATATATAAGTCTTTTGTTTCTTTAGGTAGATATATTCCTAAGTATTTTATTCTTTTTGATGCAATGGTGAATGGTATTGTTTCCTTAATTTCTCTTTCTGTTTTCTCATTATTGGAGTATAGGAATGCAAGGGATTTCTGTGTGTTAATTTTATATCCTGCAACTTTACTATATTCATTGATCAACTCTAGTAATTTTCTAGTAGAGTCTTTAGGGTTTTCTATGTAGAGGATCATATCATCTGCAAACAGTGAGAGTTTTACTTCTTCTTTTCCTATCTGTATTCCTTTTATTTCTTTTTCAGCTCTGATTGCTGTGGCCAAAACTTCCAAAACTATGTTGAATAGTAGTGGTGAAAGTGGGCATCCTTGCCTTGTTCCTGACTTTAGGGGAAATGCTTTCAATTTTTCACCATTGAGGATAATGTTTGCTGTGGGTTTGTCATATATAGCTTTTATTATGTTGAGATATGTTCCTTCTATTCCTGCTTTCTGGAGGGTTTTAATCATAAATGGATGCTGAATTTTGTCAAAGGCTTTTTCTGCATCTATTGAGATAACCATATGGTTTTTTTCTTTCAATTTGTTAATGTGGTGTATTACATTGATTGATTTGCGGATGTTAAAAAAACCTTGCATTCCTGGGATAAAGCCCACTTGGTCATGATGTATGATCTTTTTAATATGATGTTGGATTCTGTTTGCTAGAATTTTATTAAGGATTTTTGCATCTATGTTCATCAGTGATATTGGCCTGTAGTTTTCCTTTTTTGTGACATCTTTGTCTAGTTTTGGAATTAGGGTGATGGTGGCCTCATAGAATGAGTTTGGAAGTTTACCATCTTCTGCAATTTTCTGGAAGAGTTTGAGTAGGATAGGTGTTAGCTCTTCTCTAAATTTTTGGTAGAATTCCGCTGTGAAGCCGTCTGGTCCTGGGCTTTTGTTTGCTGGAAGATTTCTGATTACAGTTTCGATTTCCGTGCTTGTGATGGGTCTGTTAAGATCTTCTATTTCTTCCTGGTTCAGTTTTGGAAAGTTATACTTTTCTAAGAATTTGTCCATTTCTTCCAAGTTGTCCATTTTATTGGCATATAGCTGTTGGTAGTAGTCTCTTATGATCCTTTGTATTTCTGTGGAATCTGTTGTGATCTCTCCATTTTCATTTCTAATTTTGTTGATCTGATTCTTCTCCCTTTGTTTCTTGATGAGTCTGGCTAATGGCTTATCAATTTTGTTTATCTTCTCGAAAAACCAGCTTTTAGTTTTGTTGATTTTTGCTATGGTCTCTTTTGTTTCTTTTGCATTTATTTCTGCCCTAATTTTTAAGATTTCTTTCCTTCTACTGACCCTGGGGTTTTTCATTTCTTCCTTCTCTAGTTGCTTTAGGTGTAGAGTTAGTTGATTTATTTGATTTTTTTCTTGTTTCTTGAGGTACGCCTGTATTGCTATGAACCTTCCCCTTAGTATTGCTTTTACAGTGTCCCATAGGTTTTGGGTTGTTGTGTTTTCATTTTCATTCGTTTCTATGCATAATTTTATTTCTTTTTTGATTTCTTCTGTGATTTGTTGGTTATTCAGAAGCGTGTTGTTTAGCCTCCATATGTTGGAACTTTTAATAGTTTTTTTCCTGTAATTGAGGTCTAATCTTACTGCATTGTGGTCAGAGAAGATGGCTGGGATGATTTCAATTTTTTTGAATTTACCAAGGCTAGATTTATGGCCCAGGATGTGATCTATCCTGGAGAAAGTTCCATGTGCACTTGAGAAAAAGGTAAAATTGATTGTTTTGGGGTGGAAACTCCTGTAAATATCAATTAAATCTAACTTGTCTATTGTATCATTTAAAGTTTGTGTTTCCTTGTTAATTTTCTGTTTAGTTGATCTATCCATATGCGTGAGTGGAGTATTAAAGTCTCCCACTATTATTGTGTTATTGTTAATTTCCCCTTTCATACTTGTTAGTATTTGCCTTATATATTGTGGTGCTCCTATGTTGGGTGCATATATATTTATGATTGTTACGTCTTCTTCTTGAATTGATCCTTTGATCTTTATGTAGTGTCCTTCTTTGTCCCTTTTCACATCCTTTATTTTAAAGTCTATTTTATCTGAAATGAGTATTGCGACTCCTGCTTTCTTTTGGTCTCCGTTTGCATGGAATATGTTTTTCCATCCTTTCACTTTCAGCCTGTGTGTGTCCCTAGTTTTGAGGTGGGTCTCTTGTAGACAGCATATATAGGGGTCTTGTTTTTGTATCCATTCAGCAACCCTTTGCCTTTTGGTTGGGGCATTCAACCCATTTACATTTAAGGTAATTATTGATAAGTATGATCCCGTTGCCATTTACTTTGTTGTTTTGAGTTCGTGTTGAAACATCCTTTCTGTGTTTCCTGTTTAGAGAAGATCCTTTAGCATTTGCTGGAGAGCTGGTTTGGTGGTGCTGAATTCCCTCAGCTCTTGCTTGTCTGTAAAGCTTTTGAATTCTCCTTCATATCTGAATGAGATCCTTGCTGGGTACAGTAATCTGGGTTGTAGATTATTCTCTTTCATTACTTTAAGTATGTCCTGCCATTCCCTTCTAGCCTGAAGGGTTTCTATTGAAAGATCAGCTGTTATCCTTATGGGGATCCCCTTGTGTGTTATTTGTTGTTTTTCCCTTGCTGCTTTTAATATTTGTTCTTTGTGTTTGATCTTTGTTAATTTGATTAATATGTGTCTTGGGGTGTTTCGCCTTGGGTTTATCCTGTTTGGAACTCTCTGGGTTTCTTGGACTTCTGTGACTATTTCTTTCCTCAATTTAGGGAAATTCTCAACTATTATCTCCTCGAGTATTTTTTCATGGCCTTTCCTTTTATCTTCTTCTTCTGGGACTCCTATGATTCGAATGTTGGGGCGTTTCATATTGTCCCAGAGGTCCCGGAGGTTTTCCTCATTTCTTTTGATTCTTTTTTCTTTTTTCCTCTCTGCTTCGTTTATTTCCATCATTCTATCTTCTACCTCACTTATCCTATCTTCTGCCTCCGTTATTCTACTGTTGGTTCCCTCCAGAGTGTCTTTTATCTCCTTTATTTCATTATTCATTCTATATTGATTCCTTTTTATTTCTTCTAAGTCCTTGATAAACATTTCTTGCATCTTCTCAATCTTTGTCTCCAGGCTATTTATCTGTAACTCCATTTTGCTTTCAAGATTTTGGATCATTTTTATTATCCTTATTCTAAATTCTTTTTCGGATAGATTCCCTATCTCCTCCTCTTTTGTTTGGCTTTGTGGGCATTTCTCATTTTCCTTTACTTGCTGAGTATTTCTCTGCCTTTTCATCTTGTTTAGATTGCTGTGTTAGGCGTGGCCCTTCTGTATTCTGGTAGTATGAAGTTCCTCTTTGTTGTGGAGGTTCCTCACTGCGGTTGGGGTTGGACAGGTGGCTTGTCAAGGTTTCCTGGTTGGAGGAGCTTGTGTCGGTGTTCTGGTGGGTGGAGCTGGATTTCTGCTCTCTTGAGTGTAATGGAGTGACCAGTATTAATTTTTGAGATGTCTATGGATTTGGTGTGCCTCTGGGCAGCCTGTATATTGATGCTCAGGTCTATGTTCCTGCGTTGCTGGAGAATTTGCGTGGTATGTCTTGCTCTGGAACTTATTATCTCTTGGGTGGAGCTTGGTTTCAGTGAATTTATGGAGGCTATTGGATGGTCTCTTATTAATTAATGTTTCCCCTGGCTTTCAGTCTTATTCTTGCAGTAGCCTCAAGACTTCTCCTTCCATACAGCCTCAATAATAAAACTTTTAGGTTAATGGTGAAAAGATTCTCCACAGTGAGGGATACCCAGAAAGGTTCACTGAGTTACATGGAGAGATGAGGTGGGGGGGGTGGGTTGAGGTGAGCAGGAGGGGAAGAGGGGAATTCAAATGTGGAGAGAGCAATCTAGCCAGTAAGCACTTCCCTCTGTGCTTTCCACAGTTTGGAACCCTCAGAGTGATTCACAGAGATACATAGAGAGGGGGGAGGAAGGTAACAGAGGTGAGCATGAGTAGAAAGGGAGGAATTAAGAGGGGAGAGAGAGATCTGGGCAGTATCCTGTTCCTGAAGTGTTCTCCGGTACCCAGAACACCCTCAGAGATTCACAGAATTGGGTTGAGAAGAGAAGGAGGAGGGTGGGAGATAGAGGTTCCCTGGGGGAGAAGAAAGAGCATCAATAGGGGGAGAGAGTGATCAGGCCAGTGATCACACTCCTGAGTAAAAATGGGTCCTAAAGATTGGGTTCTTAAATGTACAAAGTTGATATCAAATATGTAAAACACAGATTAAAAATCTAGAGTAGAGGTTAGACTCTTATAAAACTTACAATCTAAAAAAAAAAAAAAAAAGAAAAAAAGGAACAGTGTAAAAAGAAAAAAAAACAGTAAAACAGTAAAAAAAAAAAAAACAGTAAAAAAATGTAGAACAGGAAAAAAACATTAAAAAAAAAAAGAAAACACAAAAGGTATAAGATATATGTATGTAGTTTGCTTCAAAAATAGGGGTTTTTTTTTTTTTTGCAAGTTAATAGTGGGTTATGAAAATGAAAGTTAAAGGTGTAATAGAGGACTTGAAGAAAAAGGAAAGAAGAGAAAAAAAAATTTTTTTAATTAAAAAAAAAAAAATTAAAAAAAATTAAAAAAAAAAAAATAATAATAATAGTAAAAAATATATATATCCCGGACTTTCTCTGGAGCTGTTGTGAGCAGTGTGGGATCTGCTCAGTTTTAGATAGATCCTTATTCCTGCTTATACTTTTCAAGATCTGTAGGTCCTTTTTAATGCAGTCGGTATTAACTACAGGGATCTTAATCTGTTGGCCTGTCCCTTCCAAAGCACTTCCCTCTGTTTATTTGGCTTCTGTTTGGAGATCTCTTCAGTATCTAATTTCCGCCCTGCAACAAAGCGGTGGAGGTGATCTCTTTAGGTTCGCTTGTTCAATCGTGCTGTGGGGAGGAAGGAACACTGCAATTCTGGCGTGTGTGTGGTAAGCTCGCAGTGTCTCGGCCGCACTGGGTTCGCCCCCGCTCACGGCGTGTGTGCTTTCCCCGTCTACCCTGCTCAGGCTTCAGGTTACTCGGCCGGGGAGCGGGCCCTGAGCTGCGTGCACTTCCCAGGTCTAAGCCGCTCAGGTTCAGGCTCCCGGTTACTCCACAAAGGCGCAGACTCGGTTTCGCCCGCGGCTTGTGCCGTTCCCGGTCGGAGCTGCCCAGGCGGCCAGGAGTTTGGCGAGGGCGCTGTCCCCTGTTGGGGCGGTGCGGCTTATCACCTCCCTGGTCCCCGCCTCGGTTTACGGGCGCGCCCGGCTCCGGTGTGCTTTGTGTCGGTTCTGGGGAGCTGGTCTCTGGCTGCGACCCTCCCGGCTGCTGTCGACCCTCCGGGATCTCAGGCAGTCTTTGCTTAAAAACTGGGAGCCTGTTTGCAGTTTGGTAGGGGGTGCCCTCTCTGGAGCCGAGTTTGCCCCTTTCCGGCTCTGGCGGGCCCCGCCTGCCCGCTGTGTCCGGCGGGGGATGGCGCGGTCCGCAGCCGGCTAGCTCTCCTCTGGTATCGCTCAGTCCTTTGTTCTGTGAGCGGGCCGGCAGTGCCTTAGAGTTGGGCTTTTCGCGGGATAGTTCTCTCTCTCTCGCTGTCCCACAGTTTAGGTTACTCTCTCACGTTAGCTCCCTCAGATTGTCCTCGGGGCACTCGGGCCCGGTCCTTACCCTAGGCAATGCCGCCCGCTCCTCTCCGTTCAGCCCCCACTTGCTGGTGGCGGATGATGCGAGCGTCTGGGGTTCTTTGCTGGGAGTTGCTTTAGGCACGTAATCTGTGGATTTTATTTATTTTTTCCTCCCAGTTACGTTGCCCTCCGAGATAAAAAATCCTCCCCCACACCCGCCGGTGAGAGGGTTTCCTGGTGCTTGGAAATTCCTCCTCTTTTACGACTCCCTCCCCGGGACGGGTCTCCGTCCCTAACTCTTTTGTCTCTTTTTCTCTTTTATAATTTCTCCTACCTCTTTTGAAGATAATGCGCAGTTTTTGTGAAAGCCTGAAGTCCTCAGCCAGCCTTCAGAAGTAGTTTTGTGAAGTTTGGTCAGCGTTCAGATGTTCTTTCGATAAATTTGTGGAGGAGAGAGTGGTCTCCCCGTCCTATTCCTCCGCCATCTTCTGCTCTTCCACTTTCCCATGTTTATGTAGCTATTAGTTAATGAATTAATGTAGTTAGGTCATTCAACACCCTAACCCTTAGTCTAGCTGGGTCGGATAATACTCATTGAAAATCTTAAACTTCACCATAGTTGTCATTTGATCTTTTGGGTTGATGAGTAGTTGAATCTCTGAAGACCCTTGTATTTCTGTTATACTGTAGTTTTGTGAATTTTTTCTTTGGCTGGGCTCTGCCAGATCTCAGTTACAGCACGTGGGATCTAGTTCCCTGACCGGGGATCGAAACTGGACCCCATGCATTGGGAGTGCAGATCCTTAGCTACTGGACCACCAGGGAAGTCTCTGTTATTTCTAATGAATAAACACAAAGTATGCATGTGTAAAATCTTATTTTTCTCTTTGCCTATATTATTACACAATATTTATGTATTTATAACATTTTTGATGGTTACCCCACTGTGATATTTATGAAGTTAGATCGCGTTTACTTCCAAGTAAGACTATGGGCCAATGGTGTGCTTATGTTGTAGTTTTACTATTTTGTCCTATTGAGTTTATAATGTTAAGTTCTGTTTCACCTTTCAACAGAATTCATCAGAGGATTCCCCTCTGTCTGGTGTCACTGACAAAACTCTCAATGTAAAATCTCTTTTGTTGCACTTAGCTTTTGAGATGACAGCTTTCCTGACAGCCCACTATATCGTTCTCAGTTGATACAATGAGTACAGTGAGATGCCCACACTTTATTTAAAGTCAATCACTGAAATATACTTTAATGACTGTTTATATGGCTATTTACTGTGGGCATGCTTTTCAAGGGGGAGACAGACTTGTCTTCCCTTATGTGGGAATGGAGAAGTCTACCTTTTTAGAGCTGAGGGTTCAAGAAGGGGAGGTTTACTCACACTTCATAGTGTTATGAACATTACTTTCTGGGTAACCCAGAAAACCAGGAAATCATGAGGCCTTCAGGGACCCTAGGCCAACCTTTGTCCCACAGCAGAAGGATCCTCAGTACATTATACACCCCTGTGTATTGGTACTAGCTTTATGATTTTGGAACCAACTAACTCCAGTTTCTGCAGTTTTGCATTAGATCAGTGGTTTTTAAAACCTGTCCAAGCACAAAAGCTCTCAGGACACTTTTAAGAACCAAGATTCCTAGAAGTCATTTCAAATCAACTGAATTGGAAACACTCAGGAATAGAGTCCAGGAATCTGTAATTCTTAAGAACTTACTTACCTGGGACACTTGAAAAAAAAAAAAAAAATGCTGGATTCTATGTCAAAGTGCCAGAGTCCCGCTCCAGCTGGTCCAGGGGTCCCCAAGGGATGAACGGCGTCGGCGAAAGGAAAAGAAAGGAGACAGAGAGTTTTTGATGGCCCAAAGACCGTTGGTCCAAGGACCATTGGCCCAAGGACCATAATCTTTATTGCTTTAGTCTCTATTTATATAGCACTTGTTCTTCTATGTAATGATTCTTACAATATTTTTCCATTCAGATCAACATCCCCTGATTCTAAGATGTGTTAACAGTTTTTTCCTAGTCTATTGTCACATTTTGGTTACATGTTTACCCCGAAACCTATTTTTATTCTACTAAAACATAGTCTATGAATCATATTATTCCATCTACTTATTCTGTACAGCCTGCTACTACAGTGAGTACAGTGTCTTGCTTCAGTGAATAAGTATTATAGAAGTGTCTAAGGGCAAAAGTTTCTCATAGTACAGCCATTGTCAGTGGTGGTTTGTTTACCATCTACCCACATAACACAAGGCTATTTCTGGCAGGGACAAGTCTTTTGCAGTTTACCTAGAAAATATTTACAATACAGTTCGTATATTTCTTTTCTGTTTATGCTTAGATTCTGAGGGGAAAAGGCAATTGGCTTAGTTTCTGTAATTTTCCCTGATACATGACCCAAGTTTTCTAGTCATCAATAACAATCTCTTCATGAGGCCAGGTCACAATAGGCTTAGGGCTTGTTTTCCAAATGATCATGGCCTTATTCCCTGGCTGAGTGTTAGGGACCCACCAGCCAGGGGCCTCAATAGGTTTAATCATTTTCAAAGTGTTTCTCTGGAGCAAGGGATCATTTTTCTTTTTCCTGGACTCTCATGACCTCATCATGGAAGCCCCTACAACTCCAGCCATCAAAGAATGAAACAGAGTTAGCCACAACAAAAGCATAGAAACAGGAAGGAGGGAAGGTTCGATCCTGGAGAGAAACCACTTTGCAGTTTCTTCTTGAGTGGTGCCATGACTTTGTCATCTGGCAGTAGATCCAGAACAGCTCCCAACAGAAAGAAAGAAACACAGCTAGCCACAACAGAAGCATAGAAACAGGAAGGAGTGAAGGTTCCAATCCTGGAGAGAAACCACTTTGCAGTTTCTTCTTGATTGGTGCCGTGACTTTGTCATCTGGCAGTAGTTCCAGAATGGCTCCCAACACCAAAGCATTTAGATTCAAATTGATAGAGGTGATGCCCCAGGATCCAGCATTTTAAAAACTCCCCAGGGGATTTGCACATGTACCCAGGGTGGGGGAAAGGAAAAAAAAAAAAAAACAAAAACTCTAAGCTTTCTTCCTTCTCTAAGCATTTCTTTTGCTTAGAGGATCTAGCAGTATAAGCTTTGCTCTTCAGGAGCAAATAAAAGAATCCCTGTCATTTGTATGTTCCTGAGTGAAGTGGTTTGGTAACCTCCGTGCCAGTTGCAGGATCTGTGTCATCGGAAGCTTAAATTTAGTGGTATATTTAGACTTCCTGATAGATTTAAGGAAAGTGATTTATATATAAAATCATCTAAAATTTAGGTCTCCATTGTGCTGTGTCACTCTCTGCTACCTCATCTTCTAGATGGAACTGAGTATTGCATTTTAAAGATATTTTTTGTCTTAGGTGTCCATTAGAAAAAAAAATTTTTTTCAACCAAAATGCTATCAGCATTTACTTTATTCAAATGTATAAGCCATAATTAGCATATATATATATATATATATATATATATATATAACATATATATGAATTCATTTTAGAGGGACTATTTGGATTTCCTGTTGTTTCATTTAAAGTAAGGAGTTTATTCTATGCATCTTTTCAGTAAAATACATATTTCCTGTCTTATTTTTTTTCTCAATCAGTCTGGCTCAAAAAAGTATTATCACAGAGCACTTATTCTCTGTCCCTTCCAAGTTGCTTTTTTGATGAAATGTCTGCCTATCCAACCAGACTGAATTTCTCAGCCATGAGGCATTTTGGATACATTGCTTAATGTGGTCCCCCACCTGCTAGCACCTAGCATAGTGCTGACCACAGACTAGTAGATGAATAGTCTATAAAGGTGTGCTGAACCATGTGTTGATAACCCAAACTGCATTTTGAGAGAGTAGATCCTGTTGCATTGTTTTGCCATTTTCCTAATAGATGAAAACATGGACATTGGGAGATGAGAAGCCAGGGCAAGTTGAACTGATACCATTCAAGGAGATAGGTGTGAAGCAGGCTTGCAAGGGAGACCACAGGAGCAGGAAAAGGAACAGGAAATGGTGGGGGGTGGGGAATGGTGAGATAAAGAAGACCATTCAGATGGCAGGAGGCTACTCCCTAAGGTTCCCAGGTTTTTCAATAGTTTTTTTAAAATTCAGATGCTTGGTGTTTGTGGATTTCTTGTAGAAACCAGCCAGGGCTTTGTATGCATCCTTGTTGGTACAACTGACACTTAGACAACAGTCACTGAAGGAGGATCCAGAGGCCCAGTTATTCTGAGAGCATCAGAGTTCCTTCCTGTCGAGACATGGGGCAAAGTATAAGATGGCTTTGTCCTGGGCTTCCCTGGTGACTCAGTGGTAAAGAATCTTCCTGCCAACCCAGGAAACATGAGTTTGATCTCTGGTCCAGGAAGATCCCACATGCCTCAGAGTAACTAAGCCCATGTGCCACAACTATTGCGTCTGTGCTCTAGGGCTGGGGAGCTGCAACTGCTGAGCCCAAATGCTGGAACTACTGCAGCCTGAATGCCTAGAGCCCGTGCTCCACAACAACAGAAGCCACCACAATGAGAAGCCCACACACTGCAACTAGAGAGTAGCCCACCCCTCAGCAACTAGAGAAAGCCCACATTGCAACGAAAGCCCAGCAGAGCCAAAAATAAAATAATAAATAAATATGGATTTGTATGTCCACAAATGAGAGACTGGTGATAGAAGCAAAACTGAACCGACTTTGCAAAGTGTAAGGAGTCTGAAAGTGAACATTTTCTTCCCACTGCCATTCTTGCCTTCAGTTGTATATGGCTGAACCAAATGATACTGCCATTTTGTAAGTAAGATGGTCCAGTATGAGCAGTTGTCTGAAATCAGGGTTAGCATGAATAGCATCATTCAACAGAGACTCTTGCCATTGAATCTCAGAGCTATAAGTCACTCCTGGAATTTAGGGTACTCTGAACCTGTCCTCAGATATGTAAACTCAGCTGGACTCCTCTGTTGTGTGAGTCTCTTCACCCCATCCTGCAGACTGGGTACACGTGAGCACAGTGACCCACTCTGTTCAATACTGCCATTCACACTGGAGAGGAGACCTTTGTCAATATGCCACTACTTTCCGTCTTTTCCTTTTCTATTTGTTTTCATCATTAATTAGGAACAGAAATCTGAGGAGGGAGAATCTGTAGTTTATCCTTATTGAAAAGGAGCCGCTGGAGCTGAGGCCAACCTGACATCTAGTCAAAGCCCAAGGGCCTACCCCATAGAGAAAGATTTGAGAAAAGACTGAAAATATCTCCTGAACCAATAATCATAGAGCCTGGAATTTTAGCATCAAAGATGAAAAGCATAGAGCAAGACTGAAAGCTTTTTAAAAATCTTCAAGATCCTGTGTTAAAAGAGCACATTCTTTTTTACAAAAGCATCATATAATTTCTCCCTTCTGATGTGACAAGAAGGCTTAATTCAGTGAATTCTTCCCTTTGTGTCTACCGCTGTCAAAGAAAAGTGCCTGGGAGTAGAGAGAGAAATAGGTGGGGTGAGGGGTGGCTTTAAATGAGGTGGAAATTATGCAAAGACAAGCCTCGTGGACGTAACTATACCTTCCCTTGGGTCATCTGCCTGGGACGCGTCTAGCTATTTCATCTCTGCTCCCCATGGTGTGGGCCAGAGAACCCAGTGTTTGATCAGTGCCTCGTTACCCACCTCCAGTCTGTGGGTATCTGGCTGTGCTGTTCAAGTTCACTGCAGCTCTGTCTCCTCCACCAGCCCCTTGCTCCAAGTCTGTTTCTTTAGGGAGCACACCATGAAAACGAGGGAGCAGTACTTTCAAGTGTGTTGAATACTTAACTGTACATGATAAAGTTAATAGAGCTGTCGTTTCAACACACTTCTTATTTGTGATTATGTTTCAAGTAAGCACAGTAACAGCAATCTTAAAAACCCTGTGGCAAAAGTGGAGAGTTAGAGCTCTTCCCTAATGCAATATTCTGAAATAACATTTTTGCAGGTTCCCCTTATTATCGAGGGCATGTGTCATAATACATCATTTTAGAAAATTCTGTTACATTCTCCAGAAAGGCAACATGAAATTTTTTACACTATTTCAATTATCTCTTTCATCCTCACATTATAATTCTGAGGTTAAGTTCCCATAGGGAGGACCACAGTACTCAAAAATGTGTATAAGAAAAATGTAGGTGACATATCCTCCCTTTTTTGCTACAGCAAACATACCAAATATTTTCTCTACTATCATCAGAGAGTGTAAAAAAGTATTTAGCACACTCAAAAAGTAAATTCTTAAGCAGCAGTTTCAGAGAGGGCTTAAACATGGAAGACTTTTCCTGTGTGTGCGTGTGTGTGTTTTATTATTCTGGAAATAGTTATTGAGTCTTGCTATGTAACTGGTGTTATAAGCAATGTGGATAAATTAGTAAGTGTCTCTACTCTCATGAGTCTGTATGAACTGTGGTGTAAGCGTTAACAAACCAATCTTGGGTCCACTCACCCAGGTGCAGCAAAGCCAATCTACTGTTGTTCATCACATTTGTTCTTCTCCTTCTGATGATATCATAACAATCCTTTGATGACATGAGTCTTGTCAACAAGGCGTTTTCAGGTACTGGCCACCTGAGGATGGGCCAATTCTTGGAGCTGGGGGAAAAAGATAATAGCAAAAAGTTTGTTCTCTTCCAAGGGCGGGTCACAGTGGAAGGATAATGACCTTGGTAGAAGAAGGGAGGGCTGCCCTGGTGGCTCAGGTGGTAGAATCTGTCTGTGATGCAGGAGACCTGGATTCGATCCCTGGGTCAGGAAGATCCCCTGAAGAAGGAAATGGCAACCCACTCCAGTATTTTTGCCTGGGAAATCCCATGGATAGAGGAGCCTGGGAGGCTACAGTCCGTGAGCTCGCAAAGAGTTGGACACGACTGAGCGACTAACACTTTCACTTTCAGAAGAAGGTAAAAGAAGCAGGACACAGAGAAGGAATCTTGTTGGTACAGGAGTTGGTCACCATCTTTCCAAGTAATTGTACCACAGAGGAAAAGGAGGTAAAGGTTTTAGCATGATAATGAAGTTTTATTGTTCTGCAATGTTGAAACACCTATTTACTATGTATTGACTTAATGGGGTTTCTGATTTACACTGCTCAGTCCTAAATAGAATGAAATGATAAAATGCAGTATACTCATTAGCTACAGATCTGATGACTTCTCCTGAGCTAAGACTGAATCTACCACCAAGATTCTGATAAATGTGTCTCTTGACAAACTAGTATTTAATAGCCGTTATCTTCCCCCATCTACCACCTTCGTTTTGTGGTCATATTCTTATTATTGAGAACGAGAAGACACCCACAGCTCAGTCATTCTATGACATTTATCTTTGTGCATGGCACCTTCTCTGTTGCTTCTTGACCAGTGAACAATCAGATAGTCAGTGACTAATCCCTGATTTGTTAATACAAAACCTTTTTCATTGAATCGTTTTAAGACAGTCATAGGTAGCTATTTAGCTCTGCAGATTCTTGCAAGTCATGAGCCTGCTTAGGCACAAGATGTTGAGGAACTTGTTGAATTATGCAAAGTTAGATTCAAAAAGTCAATCTTGATTTACAGCTGTTGCATGAACAATTCAATGCAGGCTCAGTGAAGCACATCGTCTACACATAATACTCTGTACTTGTATAGAAACAGCCTGAACAGGAAGAGACTTCATTCTATATGATTAATGTACAGGTGCTTTGTAAACTGGGAAGCACTCTACTGATACAAAATATAATTTATAGGCAGCATTTCTGTGACCATTGGTGAACCTATCTCAAGGAAAATGAGGAGTTCCTGTCGATATCCAAGATTAAAGGGGGGACTTACCTTTTCAAAGGCTTCCCTGGTGGTTCAGATGGTAAAGCATCTGCCTGCTATGGGGGAGACCTGGGTTCGATCCCTGTGTCAGGAAGATCCCCTGAAGAAGCAAATGGCAACCCACTCCAGTACTCTTTCCTGGAAAATTCCATGGACGGAGGGGCCTGGTAGGCTACAGTCCATGGGGTTGCAAAAGAGTTGGACACGACTGAACGACTTCACTACCTTCTCAAATGGACCTTACTCTCTCTCCTCCAGGGGAAGTCTGTGGCTCAGTCATCTTAATACAGTGGCTTTGTCTTTTGCATATGTTTTGGAGCAGGACTCCAGCCAGTAGCATTAAATAGATAGGCAAGACAGAGGTACACATTTAAAAGGTTGTCCAGACCACATGTTACTTTCTTAAATGGAGGTAAACGTCTTAGTGTTACTTAATCCTATACACTGTTTCACTGGTTTCCATGTTTTGTTGATTTTGGTAATAAGAGCAATTTCAGTTGCCATTTAATCCTGTGGGCATTCAATACCAACCATGACAGAGGTTAAGGAAGTCAAAGGTACAATCCTTAGGAATTTCCAAGATGTTTTTCTTTTTTCACATTGATTCTCAGTAGGCAAATAGTTTTGCTCAATCAGGGGACTCTGCAGAGATGGGACCATAAATACTCGTCAGCAGTGTTTTTTGTGTCTTTTTTTTCCTGGCTTTTAGTTGACAAGCAGCATAACCACATCTGCCTCTGTGTGAGGAGAATCTTCTGCCATTTCTTTTTTGGGCAAAACTGTAGAGATCTCAAGAAGGTGTCCAAAATTATAAATTATAATATTAAAAGGAGTAGAGAATGGCCTCCAGGGGGAGTTTATGACTAGGTCATCTCATGCAGTGGCTTTGCCTTTTGCATATGTTTTGGAGCAGGACTCCAGCGAGTAGCATTAAGTAGATAGAAGAGACAGAGGTACACATTTAAAAGGCTGTCCAGACCACATGTGCAGGTAAGGGTAAGGGCAGGTAAGGAAAACTGAGGGAGGCAGAAGCCTAGTGACAAGAATGTGATCTACATGGAGATGGTTGCAGCCGGGTGGCAGGTACGGAAGAGTCACCTAAAGCAACTGGAAGGACCCCAGTTGTCAGGTGATGGCTTCTACTCTGCACTCTCTGCCCTGGTTACCTTTGGCTGAGGAACTGGGAGAGGCTGAGCTGCCTTCAAGGAATGTGATTTCTGAGATTGAGAAGACCTGAGAAAGGCCAGGTGCACTATATTTATAAAGTAACTGCTAAGAGAGATATCATGTTAAAACCGAGTGTAATATCAGAAATACTCAGTAACACTTAGACAAGGCATATGCTGGGAGTGTTAATTATGCCATGAAAGTGCTTTTCTCTTCCTTCTGAGTGTACCTCTTTTTGTTGCATGTCTGTTTGACTATCTCCTGTGTGTCTCTGTGAGGATCTCTTTCTCTCTCCCCACCATTCTTTTTTTTTTTTAATAACATCTCCCTTTTCTTTCTGTGTTTTTCTCTGTCAACTCCTGATATTTTTCTCTTTTTTTATTCTCTCTGAACAGACAATACAAAGCTGAAATGTGTCTATATCAATGCGTGTATACACATATATAGTTTATAATGGTATTTTAGATAAGTTTTATTTCATGGTCTTAAATTGAAAAACGGAAGAGTTAAATACTTCCCTAATTTTAGGAAATATTAAATGAAATGAAATGTTTGCTTCTGTCTTGGGTTGATGCTCTCCAAAACTGTTGATCTGCTTTAGAGGTTTGGTTTGGTTTTGCTAGAGACAAGAAGAGGATGTTTTTCATTCTGTCTGTTTCACTACTTCTGATAGGTTATGATAAATATCAACATATCATTTTAGTCAGTCTTATTTATTTATGGCCCTGTTCCAAAAGGATTTGAGGTAATGTATAAAATGTAAGCATAGTGTCAGAGAGAAAACAGAGCAAAAGAAAGGGAAAATTAGAGTGGAGATATGAGATCCTGCAGAGTTGTCCAAGATGGGCTTATTGATTGGGTTTGAGCTTCCTATAGGTCAAAACTAAGAATTAAGCAAGGTCTCTGCTCCAATTACAGAATTAATAGATGAAAAGCCCCCCACCCCCAAACTTAGAGGCTTAAAATAAGAGTATATAGTTTTCTATTGCCGCCATGGATAGAGGGGCCTGGTGGGCTACAGTCCATGGGGTCACAAAGAGTCAGACACGACTGAGGGACTTTCACTCCGCTTCACTTCATTGCTAAAGTTATAAATTATAACAAACAACATTTATTGTTTTAAACTTCTGGATATAAGAAGTCTCACATAGATCTTATCAAGTTAAAATCAAGTAGGACCCTATTTCTTTATGCAGAGCTCTGAGAGAGAGTCTGTTTCTTTGCCTTTTCCAGTTTCTATAGGTTACCCTGTTCCTTGGCTTATGGTTTCTTAGCTTCATCTTCAAAGGAGTGATGTTGCATTTCACTGATCATACTTGTACTCTCCCTTTGACTCTCTTCTGCCTCTCTCCCCCCCTTTTAAGGACTTTGTAATTACCTGACCATTGGATAATCCAGAAGAATCTCCCTATCTTGAGGGCAGCTAATACCAAGCAAACTTAAACCCATCTGCAACCTTAATTCCCTCTTTCTATATAACCTACCATACCTGTAGATTCAAGGGGGCAGGATATGGCAATCTTTGGGTAGTGGAGGGCACATTTCCATGCCTATCACTCAAGAATAACAGCATTTATTCTGTTCATGCATCTGAAGTGCAGACAGTTTAATGGAGGCAGGGTCACTTCATTTCTGTACTACCTGGCATTAGCCAGTTTGTGTGGAAAGTTGGGGCTGGAATCATCTCTGTGTTTTCTCACTCAAATAGTTGGCACTTGATGCTGGGAAGACTCAAAGAGCAGAGGGTGGGACAGTTGGCATTCCTTGAGCTTCTCTGTCTGTCCATATGATCCTTCCATGTGGCTCCTGTAGCATAGAGGCCCAGGTAGCTGAACTTCTGTATGTTGACTAAAGACTCCAAGGCATGGGGGTGGGAGAGGAGGAGACGAGGAGGGAAGGAGGTGAGGAAGGAAGGAGCGAGGAAGAGAGATAAGGAGAAAGAAAATGGTAGACGCTCTGTTGCCTTTCCTATCCTAGCCTCCTAAATCTTGCAGCATCACTTGTATCCCTTTCTGTGGACTAGAACTGAGACACTAAAGCAAGGCCAAATTCAAGAGATGGGAATTAGATTGAAGGAATGTCAAAGAATTTTCACACATGTTTTAAAACTACCACAGCCCCTTAAAATATTTACAGTGTCCCCTGAACAGCTTTTCTGGAGGATAACAAGTAAATATTTCTTTTCATGGGTCTTATAAAAGGACACTATGTGTGATGTAAAAATTGATGGCCTCACAAATGTCTGCACACACAAAAAGAACGATGATAAAATTCATAGAGAAATTTATTATAGCGTTTCTGGGTGCTAATACCAAAGTACATTTTGGGGGAAAAAATCATACAAGTTTCTAAAGCCTGTATTCCAAAGTCTGTAATGGACTAAAAAGAATCCAAGCAGAAACTTAAAGACTATAGAAAGATTAATGGACTATCCTTCAGCTGATCCTCTATGAATATTATATTTTATGATAAAACATTTAAAAGACTTAGGCATCAAAGAGATCATGATTATATTTCTTGACAAGAACCAGAAGTAAAAATAATCTTTGTGGCCAGTTCACGGCAGGTTTTTAGGTTTTTAAGTTAGTTTCATGTTGAGTTCTTAGATGAAATCAGTAAATCATGGTCCTCCTCATGTAATCACCAATTTCAGACAGAAATCAAAACAGACCATTTTTAATATATGGAAGATAAATACATATCAACTTGAACATGGTTATTTTCAAATTTCAGTGGGACAGCCTTATAGCAGCTGTCCATTTGCTACTCTTGAGCTCCCATCCTTGCACATAAAATGGTTATAGTAATTGGCTTTTCATCATTAATATTTCTTTGCAGATGTTTGAATCTGATGTGAAATATATTTTTTTTATTTAGAATAAGATTTCTGAGTAAAATGAGTAAGATAAAGTGTGGAAGTTAATCAACTTAGTTCTTAGACAATCTGTTCTTAATTCACGTTTTTCTAAGAAGGCAGTAAAAATTTTTGTGGATTATTTTTGTCTCCTTTATATTGTCTTCATTGATATTTTTTTTTCTCTCAAGAATTGAGAACTGGATCACTCAATCACTTATACATTTAGCAGTTAGTATACACAGGGGCGATCTACTCTTTTCTTTGCAATTAAGTAATATAGGACACAGACTGTGAAATGAATGAGTGAATAAAAGGTAATTACATGGAATACTTAACAGAAAGCCAAGTTCACCAGCTTTTTAATGTTCTTTCATTTAAGTATTCATACTCAATTATTGTGTTTTTTTCCCTACTGCTACCTAGTAAAACAGGAAATTACAAAGAACTTCTGAATGCTGTCAAATAACCTCAACTATTTCTATCTCAGACATAATGTCAGTAGATCTACATGGAATTTGAATATACCATCTATGATAAAAAATCTATAGCAAACTGGAGCTATGGGAGTATTTGGAGGCTGGACCCTTTGGAGTTTTTCATTTTTAAAAATAGCTTCTCATATACCCCTTATGCCTAGAAAGACTGTTGTCCTTGTGGGAAGCTATGCACTTGAAGTGAGAGTTGCTGATCAAGGCCAAATGTAAAAAATTATGTATAACTCCTTATTTTCTGTTCATTCAACCTACTAAAAACAGCATGGTTTACATGTTTGAATAGCTCTGCACATAAAAGAAAACCTGATCTTTCTTTGCTCTTGATTGTTTACCCCAGGAATACAATTTTTAACAAGAACTTTTCCCTGCCAAGTCCTATTCTTTGCCTTCATTATGATGTATAGCCATAAATGAGCAGATAAGAGTTAAATTTTTTCAACTGTTCCTTTTGCTTTCTTCCTCTTAAGAAGACAATCTTTTGTTCAATGATATATGAAAGACTCTAGGGCAGTGTAGGGGCAGAGGAATAGAAAAAGAGCATTTCTCCAAATTGGTTAATTGACTGTACAGCAGTTCTACTATGAAGTAATAATTATAACATAGAGATGGGATAAAAAGTGAAATATCCAACAGCCATCTTCATATTTTTCTCAAACTTGAGAACCCTGTTCTCTAGCTGACGATCTTATGATCGCCTGTTTATTTACATTGTTAAAGTATTTGATATTTAGAATAAAACCAACCTGTTTGGTTTCCCACAGTGACAGAAACATAAATGTGATACCTGTAGCCAGAGGGCCCTGTGACACAAGGCGGATGGTGCCCTTAAACATCTTCTGCAGGCCTCCTTTGGCAAAGAGATCTTTTTCCCTGAGATTAGATATTGATTCTAAAATATTTGGGGAAAAGTAAAAATAAATAAATCCTGAGCCCTACCTACGTGGTTTTATCTGCCTGAGGAACTACAAATGTTGTCACCAGAAGCCTCTTCTCAGTTTTGCTCAAATAAATTGGATTGTAGAAGCACTGGGGAGAAAGAGCAACAGTTCTGTTCCTGTTTTGATCAGCCCAAACCTGGCTTTGGGCTGATAAAGGCTGACTGTTCAAATAAAGCAGTGTTCCATGTGAGATCACAAAGTGAGGGGAGAAAAGTTTTAGATAGAAGGTAGAATTTAAAATAATCCTGTGAACTGTTACTTTGTCACACACAGGACTCAATTAGGTAAACTTGCCACCAAGTCACAAGGTGAGCTGGATGCTCCCTTAAAGCCACAGAGAAGGGTAAGCTTTCACCTCCTTTGTACATGCATACATAGGAGACTGTTCCTGGGCAAGTGTGGACCTGCATTTCTGTTGTCCATCAGCAGAAATAAGGCTGCAGCGTGAAATACTCCCCAGTACTTTGGGATATTGCACTCGCATTAACCTTAGTTCTGGGAAATCAGTTTCAGTCTGCCTCAAAGAATAGCTTAAATAAAGACGGTAACACTGCAAGTGATAAGAAATAGTGTTCTAACTTAAAAGTGAGATCTTTTGAGTCATAATTTAGATCAAATTAACAATGTGTTAGCAGTATATTTCAGTTGTGAGTCCCAAATTGACTGTGGCAAAATATTTGCGTGAAGTTGACTTGATAGACTTAATGAAAAAGTAATGCTTAGATATATAGTAGGCTTGGTGAATTAATATTTAATGTCCTAGTGTTACAGAACTAAACTACTCGCCCATGCGCAGTAAAGCCAATCTACTGACCCGTGTTATGGTGAAGGAAAGTGCAGCATTTATTATAAAGTCCTATACAAGAAGTCTGGAGGAAGGTATAGCAACCCACTCTAGTATTCTTGCCTGGAGAATCCCATGGACAGAGCAGCCTGGCTGGCTGCGGTCCATAGGGTCACACAGAGTCAGACACAACTGAGGTGACTTAGCATGCATGCACACATGCAAGAAATCCAGAGCAGCTAGTGCTCAAATGGCCCGAACTCCCTGTGGGTTTCAGCGGAGCATTTTTAAAGGTCAGGTGAGGGAGGGAAGACGCAGGCTATGTGACCAGCTTGTGCACACTTCCCTGATTTGTTGATGGTGAGGTAACAGGGCAGTGTCATAGTGGGTAACATTATCAGTCCTTAAGCTGCAACAGGCCTGGGGGCTACGTGCTTACTGTCATCAAGCAGGTAACATCTCCCATTTGGTAGAGGTTTTAGCATCCATGAAACAGCTCAGCAAATGTGCATCAGATACTGTCACCTAGATACTTCAGAGAAGGAATACAGCAGAGGACATGGGGGGTGAAGATCTGTCCCAGGAAGGCCCTATAGCATCCTGTTTGGTTGCACTAGTAATAAAAGTATAGAATTTTCCTTAAAAGTGAAGTGATAATAAAGCCTACTTTCAGATAAAATCTATATTTAAGAGTTGATATTTTATGAACTCACTTTCTATTTTCTCTTGAAAGTTTACCTTCTATTTATTTCTTTTTCTTTTTTCATGATAATAATGACACCAAATGCATATTTAGTTTGTCTTTAGAAAAGTAATTTGCTGAGTAAGTGACCCTATCATATACTTTCTTTTATTCTCAAAATTACACTTGTTTTTTACATTTTTTTTGTTTTGTTTTTTGGGTTGTGAGGCATGTGGGATCTTCATTCCCTGAACAGGGATAGAACCCAGGCCCCTACATTAGAAGGCTGGAATTTTAACAACTGGACCACCAAGAAAGTCCTTTAAAATGGTACTTTATAACAGGAACTTATCTTTTTCTTGTATTTATGCTTAGGGAATAAACATTTTCTCTCTAAACACAACATTGTAAAGCAACTATACTCCAGTAAAAATGATTTTTTAAAAAATTCTCTGTTAGTACAAGAATTACTTATGTTTGAGAATAAAATTAGTCAGTTCAGTTGCTCAGTCGTGTCCAACTCTTTGCGACCCCATGGACCGCAGCACACCAGGCTTCCCTGTCCTTCACCATCTCCTGGAGCTTACTCAAACTCATGTCCACTGAGTCGGTGATGTCATCCAACCATCTCATCCTCTGTCATCCCTTTCTTCTCCTGCTTTTGATCTTTCCGAGCACCAGGGTCTTTTCCAATGAGTTGGTTCTTCACATCAGGTGGCCATAGTTTTGGAGTTTCAACATCAGTCCTTGCAATGAATATTTAGGACTGATTTCCTTAGGATTGACTGGTTTGATCTCCCTGCAGTCCACTGGACTCTCAAGAGTCTTCGTCAAACCACAGTTCAAAAACATAAATTCTGTGGCACTCAGCTTTCTTTATGGTCCAACTCTCACATCCATACATAACTACTGGAAAAACCAAAGCTTCGACTAGACGGACCTTTGTTAGCAAAGTCTGCTTTTTAATATGCCGTCTAGGTTTGTCAGAGCTTTTCTTTCAAGGAGCAAGCATCTTTTAATTTCATGGCTGCAGTCACCATCTGCAGTGATTTTGGAGCCCAAGAAAATAAAGTCTGTCACTGTTTCCATTGTTTCCCCATTTATTTGCCATAAAGTGATGTGACTGGATGCCGTGATCTTAGTTTTTATGAATGCTGAGTTTTAAGCCAGTTTTTTCACTCTTCTTTCACTTTCATCAAGAGGCTTTTCAGTTCCACTTCACTTTCTGCCATAAGGGTGGTGTCATCTGAATATCTGAAGTGACTGATATTTCTTCCTGCAATCTTGATTCCAACTTATGCTTCATCCAGTCCAGCATTTTGCATGATGTACTCTGCATATAAGTTAAATAAGGATGATAATATACAGCCTTGATATACCCCTTTCCCAATTTGGAACCAGTCCATTGTTCCATGTCCTATTCTAACTATTGCTTCTTGACCTGCATACAGGTTTCTCAGGAGGCACGTAAGGGGGTCTGGTATTCCTATCTCTTGAATTTCCACAGTTTGTTGTGATCCACACATTCAAAGGCTTTAGCATAGTCAATGAAGCAGAAGTAGATGTTTTTCTGGAATTCTCTTGCTTTTTCTATGTTCCAGTGGATGTTCGCAATTTCATCGCTGGTTCATCTGCCTTTTCTAAGTCCAGCTTGAACATCTGGAAATTCTCGGTTCACATGCTACTGAAGCCAAGCTTGGAGAATTTTGAGCATTACTTTGCTAGTGTGTGAGATGAGTGCAACTGTGCGGTATTTTGAACATTCTTTGGCATTTGGAATTGGAATGAAAACTGGTCTTTTCCAGTCCTATGGCCCCTCTGAGTTTTCCAGATTTGCTGGCATATTGAGTGCAGCACTTTAACAGCATCATCTTTCAGGATTTGAAATAGCTCAACTGGAATTTCATCACCTCCACTAGGTTTGTTCATAGTGATGCTTCCTAAGCCCCGCTTGACATTGCACTCCAGGATGTCTGGCTCTAAGTGAGGATCTGGGTCATTAAGATCTTTTATATCTGGGTCATTAAGATCTATTATAAAGAATAATGATATTCATTGTTTCTTCATCAGAAAAAGTTAATTCATGATCAATAAATGATTCACTGTTTATGTATTCTTTGTCCTTGCTGCTGTTGCTATTTAGTCACTTCAGTCATGTCCAGCTCTTTGCAACCCCATGGACTGTAGCCTGCCAGGCTCCTCTATCTCTGGGATTTCCCAGGCAAGAATAATGGAGTACATAACCATTTCCTTCTCCAATTTTTTGTCGTTATTGTTGTCTAATAACTAAAATTCAAGAGATGGTTATACTGGTGGTGCAGTGTGTTTATGCCTGAGGGCCTAGTCGTAGCAACTGCCCCAGGCTTTCCTCTTCCCTGGTGAAGATTTGGAATGGTGAAACTCTTTGATACAACTAATCTAATTATTGACTGTTCCATGCAGTGGGCCAAACCAGAAAATCGATCCAAACTACCAGCTTCCAGCTTCTCCCTTGTTACACATTAAATGAAAGTCTTGATTATCAATCTGATGAGAAATACATTCCATCCAGAATTTAATGAGGAATCACATGTCTTGCTCATACTCTACATCTGAAGTACCAGGGCCACCTTGTATTCTCTCAATCGGTCATAGAATTTTTCATAATTCTAAATCCTGCTTGAAGTATATACAACAGGACGCAGTGTCAGATCACAGTTGTTGTTTTTTTAAATTTCTGTGGTCCCTCAGCCCAACCCAAGCAATAGAGTAAGTGAAAAGGAGAAAAATGGCATTTTATAGCTTCAAACATTAATTATAAGTTTTGAGTCATTTAATTTTTAAATCTTCTCTTAAGAATATGAATATGTCAGATGGATTTAAATAGTACACATAAATTATATAAAAAAACCTTCTAAATTTGATATCAAATTATAGGAAGCTCTAGGTTGATTGGGGGTTTTTTACCATATATATATTTTTTACTGTGTTTATTTAAATATAATTTATAACTTTGGCATCCTACCAAGGTTTTTGAACCAAATACAGCAGACGAGGGACAGAACATTTTAGAATTTTTATATGCAAGTATCCGTGGAAGGAGTAGCGTTGCATTTAAGCCTAAAGTTTGCATACTTTGTACAGTTCGTAAACATCAGCACATACATTCTCTCCCAAGCTCTGGACCTCCCGGCACACTTCTTAAGTAAGTAACAATTATTTCCACAATTTTATAAATACTTCTATTTCCAGAGCAGAGTGGAATTCTTATTTTCATAGCATCTGGGCACTGTGAATGTTGTATGCGAGTGGTGGAAAATACTAACGGACTCAAGTTTATTCTTATTTAACTGAAGGAAATGGTGTAGCTGTTAATGTTTTTTTTTTTTCTACCTAATGAACCAAATCTATAATAAGGCTCCAGGTTTCAGCAGAACTGCAAGTGTCTTGCAGTACCCTTACAAATGACATGGCAAGAAAAGATAATTTCTGACTAGTGCCGAGGACTCGAGAATTACTAAAAGGCGACTCCCCAACCAGTTGTACTGAAGTCGTCTGCTGTTAACTTCTAGGAGAGATGGAGTATCCTCCTCGTGCCAGAGCAATTTATACTTCCAGTTTTCATATATGTGTCAAAATAATGTTCCTGGTGGTGCGCCATGGGTAGTTAAGCACATTTGTTATTCCAAGATCCAAGCTTTCACATTACGGAATACATGAAAATATAATGTGATCTCAGCTAGTGCTGCCAGCCTGAGAAAGAGAACAGAAAAAGGAACAAGCAGGGGCTGTCATCCCAGGCCTTTCTCTCCCTGGCCTGGTCTTCTTGAATTCTTATGTGCCATTTACATTGCAATTCCTCAAAGGGAGAGTAATGTGAAGCAGAGCTCATTGGTTAATTGGATGAAGAGCTAATGCAGAGTTGAAAGAGGAACATACATAGGTGCTGGTAGCAAATCACCTCTTGCTTTGGCATTAGACAGTGGAGGCGCTGGTACTTTTAGCAGATGTGGATCTCAGTGTGACTGCCTGCAGCTCCCCCTCTCCCACTAGGACAGGGCACACTTCTAGATGCTCCTCTCTTGTGAAACCTCACCAGACAGCACTGAGCCTTCCACCCGCAGTGTAGCGAACTACCTTTAGTTTTAAATAACAGGGGAGAGTAGAGACTGAAATTGTGAAAAATATGTTTTTGTGCATCTATTTATTATGTGTCAGAGTACAGCCAAGGTTATATAATAAGTAATGCATAAAATAACATTGGACAGAGCTTATCCCATTGAACAATTATATTGATATTTCAAACATAAAACAAAAATATTCTTTTTTATTGATTTACTTATTTTTGGCTGTACTGGGTCTTTGTTGCTATACACCAGCTTTCTCCAGTTACGGCGAGTGGGAGCTACTCTTCTTTGCAGTGTGTGGGCTTCTTACTGCAGTGGCTTCTCTTGTTGTGGAGCACAGGCTCTAGGTGTGCGAGCTTCAGTAGTTGCAGCACTTGGGCTTGGGCGTTGCAGCTTACTGGCTGTGGTTGTAGCACAAGGGTTCAGTTGCTCCAAGGCATGTGGGATCTTCTTGCATCAGGAGTCAAACCTGTGTCCTCTGCATTAACAGGCAGATTCTTATCCTGTGTGCCACAAGGCAAGTCCAAAACAAATATATTCTTAATCATGAATGTCTCATTTAAGAAGCCGGCAATTCTAATTCCTGTTCTTTTTTCTTTCTCAAATAACTAGTCACTCACTAAAATTATTAAAAAAAAAAAAAAAAGTCAAGCTGTAAGAGGAAAAAAAAAGACAACGGTGGAAGAACTTTTGCAATCTGAATCAATTTTGCAGTTAGTTAATAGTATTAAAGCAATTATGTTGATGATTATGCCTTGGTTATGCAAGCTATTAAAATTAGGGAATTTGGGGTGAGAGGTATATGGGCACTCTCTCTACTATTTTTCTAACTCCAAGTCTATAATTAGGTGAAAATACTGTTTTTAACAAAAGCTCAGACCATTTACTAGGGGAAAGGTGTGGCATGAGTAAGAACTATGATAATTAGTGGGATAGATCCCACAGTGATGATTTATTTTTTAAAATCTTCAAGTACAATGAGAGTGAGAAGCTTAGAAAAGCATGTTAAATATAAAAACACTATTTCAAAAGTATAGGAATGCATAGGATCAATTCCCAACATTCCAACTTTCAAATTTACCTGTTAGCTGGCAACTACTTCAATGATACAGGATAAATTATGAGATACTTCATCTGAAAGGAGCGAAAAACCAAATTACTTCTAAAATCTTTAAAAGAATAGCTCTTCCATGGCCTTTCTATCTCAAAGACATGTGTGAAAAGTTTCTGAACTCTCCAGAACAAATCAGCTGCCCTGTGCTCTATGGACCCTTGGACTTCACACATCACCACCACTTAGCACAGCCGAAACTAGGGGGCCATTCTCCAGATTAGAACCTAATTATTGTTATCTTCACTAATACCTTAGTCCATAAGTATTTGCAGAATTTTTTTTCCCAAAGGATCAGTGAATTTGTGGAAAGAATATATACTGTAAAGCATTTTTTTTTTTTTTTGTAAGAACACCTTTGGTTCAGGGACCTCCCTGGAGTTCAAGGGAGGAACAGCCATGAGATAAACATTTCACTGAAACCCTTGCTATCCTGAGGATGCTGGAGACACACCCTCACTGCTCCATAGCATTAGATGTCAGTGATCCTGAAAACAAGTGGTGCTGCTATGAGAAACGCCTTTAGTGTCAGCTCAGTTTATTAATATTTGCTGATTCTGTTCTTTCTCAGTAACATTTGTGATTCCTAATAGTAAAATCCTGGTTACTTGAAAGTTTAGGTGGGTTGAATGTATCACGGGCATAATTTTCTACCCCAGCCAGTTTCTGTATCTAATAGTTCATTTCAGTGAGTCAATCAAAGATTAATGCTCAGTAACCAGTTTACCATTTTAATTACTATATTGAAAGTAGCAAAATAAGAGTTATATTTGCAAGTAAATATACTGAAAAAGGAAAGTCATGCAAAAGTCACCATATGGAAATACATCATTCTCAGAAGGCCCTGAATTGGTTTCAGCTTCATCAAAACATCTTGTTCATGGTTGGTGTGTTTAGTATGCACCATGGCTGCTGCTCTTTGAAGGTTATTAAGTTTGACCTAGATTTTATTGGTGTTCACTCTAATCTACTTAGTTATCTTTGGGGGTTTGCATGTGTCTCTGGGAAAGATGAAGCACTGGCTTCGATTGGCGTATTGAGTAGTTGTAAAGATTTGATAAAATGCTAATTGATAATAATTAAAAAATGAGTCACTATTTTGATAAAAATTTATTTTCTTGTTCTTTTGTAAATTATTCAAGAAATTATTTTTAATGCAAAGAGGAGTGCTTAATAAGGAAGACTCCTAGGAAGAAGAATATAATAATAAGAATCCCATTTGTGTTGGTATTTTTGTAGCTCACCAAGTTAAGATAGCAGGATTATGGTGAAAGGCACTAAAATGTTATAATTATAGGTTCAGGAATAGCTATTAGAGATCATATATATTCCCAAGTATAAATGTAAATCACTTAAGACAGAAAATTTCAGCTTTCTTAACATCCAGAGAATAGATTTTATAAGTCCCTTGATGATAATTTCACAATCTATATTTTGAGACCCCTAGTTTAATACTCTCTCGGGCTACGTTCTTAACTTTTAAGAATTACAACTAAAGGAAGGGAGGGAAATGCCTGAGGGAGAGACCTGAACATTGAACGTTGGGACATCTGCTTACCATTGTCCACTCTTGTCCTGTTGTCCGTGGATGCTTCTAAGTGGAACAGAAGGTGGGGAGTAGGACATATTGTAGGAAGAGGTTGACTTTTATTTAAATAATTACAATCAGCAAACTTCAGTAGTCACCTAATACTTTCTTGACCTGTCTCCTTGTTTTCTAAGTCTGATATGGTTTTACTTCTATTGTCAAAATTGTTTTCTTTGCTCATAAATTTATAATTTTATTAATTTGTTGTGTTTCATTTGGGGTTTTGCCATTTTTCTTTCACTAGGCAATTGCTGTTTTCTTTATTATTTTAATACATAATAGATTAAGAGGGTTCAGAAATTTTTTTTAAAAAAATGCGATAGAATGAAAGATACTCTCCCACCCTGCCTTTCATCTCCCACTTCCTCCCCTCCTTCCAGAGACTTTATTAATGTATGTGCAGATAAGGAAGTATTCGTGTACTTTATACTGTCCCTTCTTCTTTAGTATCTTTAGTGGAGGATGATAGACTGAAATCAGACTGACTTGGGTCTGAATTCTAGCTGTCAGTTTCTTCCTCTATGATGAGTTAATAATAATGTCAGCCTCAAAGCTGGAGAAGGAAATGGCAACCACTGCAGTGTTCTTGCCTGGAGAATCCCATGGACAGAGGAACCTGGTGGGCTATGGTCCATAGGGTCGCAAAAAGTTGGACACAAATGAAGTGACTTAGCACAATCCTCCCAGAGTTGTTAAGAAGGTCAAATGATAAAAAAAAAAAAAAAAAAAAAACCTGTAAAAAAAAAAATTATCACTATTTCTGACATGCAGCTAATACTCAGCAAGCTTGATTATCCTTAGTCATAATCATGAATGAACGGAGGGGCATGTAAAGAAAAAATGTTGTATTAGTTCCCTAGGGCTACCAGAACAAATTACCATAAACTTGGAGGCTTAAAACAGCGGGAATGGCATCTCACAATTTTGGAGCCAGAAATCTGAAATCAAGGTGTTTAGAGCACTGTGCTCTCTTTAGCGGAGAAGGCAATGGCAACCCACTCCAGTACTCTTGCCTGGAAAATCCTGTGGACGGAGGAGCCTGGTAGGCTGCAGTCCATGGGGTCGCTAAGAGTCAGACACGACTGAGCGACTTCACTTTCACTTTTCACTTTCATGCATTGGAGAAGGAAATGGCAACCCACTCCAGTGTTCTTGCCTGGAGAATCCCAGGGACAGCGGAGCCTGGTGGGCTGCCGTCTATGGGGTCGCACAGAGTCGGACATGACTGAAGTGACTTAGCAGCAGCTCTCTTTAGAGACCCTAAAGGACATTCTATCTTTGCCTCCACCAGCCTCTGCTAAAGTGCTGTGCCAAGAGTTGCCATTTCCTCCTCCAGTGAATCTTGCTGACCCAGGGATCAGACCCACATCTCTTTTCTCTCCTGCATTGGCAGGCAGGTTCTTTACCACTAGTGCCACCTGGAAAGCTGGTTGTCAGCATTCCTGGGCTTGTGGCTTTATTACTCTAGTCTCTCCCACTGCCTTTGCATGGCTGTCTCTCTTCTTTGTGTTGTTTTTCTTGTATCTCTTATCAGGTCTTATCTAGATTTAGGGCTGCCTAGATAATGGAGATCTGGAGATCCCTAACTTGTGTGCATCTGTAAAGACCCTTTTCCAAATAAGGCTCCATTTACAGGTTCTGGGGATTAGAATGTGGACATATCTTTTGAGGGCACATCAATCACACACTACAAATATCATTTAAAATGTATTTTGTGATGTTTAATTTATTAATACAAAGTGTGTTCTCAAGGATCATTAATGTCTTGTAAATTATAAGGCAAATATGCAAGTATCAATTGGCATTTGTTTTATGTCAGTATTATGTTAATATAATATCAAGCTGCAATCAAGATTGCTGGGAGAAATATCAACATCAGATATGCAAATAATACCACACTAATAGCAGGATAGTAAAGAGGAACTAAAGAGCCTCTTTATTATAGTAAAAGAGGAGAGTGGAAAAAGCTGGCTTGAAACTCAACATTAAGAAAAGCAAAAAAAAGCAAAAAAAAAAAAAAAAAAGAAAAGCAAAGATCATGGCATCCGGTCCCGTCACTTCATGGCAAATAAATGGGAAAAAGTGAAAGCAATGACAGATTTTATTTTCCTGGACAGCAAAGTCACTGAGGATGGTGACTGTAGACATGAAATTAAAAGATGCTTGGTCCTGGAAGGAAAGTGATGACAAACCTATACATTGTATTAAAAGGCAGAGACATCATTTTGCAGACAAAGATATGTATAGTCAAAGCTGTGATTTTTCTAGTAGTCATGTACTTGGACTGCAAGGAGATCAAGCCAATGAATCTTAAAGGAAATCAACCCTGAATATTCATTGGAAGGACTGATGCTGAAGATGAAGCTCCAATACTTTGGCCACCTGATGTGAAGAGCTGACCCATTGGAAAAGACCCTGATGCTGGTAAAGATTGAAGGCAAAAAGAGAAGGAGGCACCAGAGGATGAGATGGTTAGAGAGCATTACGGACTCAATGGATATGAATTTGAGCAAACTCTTGGGAGATAATGGGAGCTTCCAAGGTAGCTCAGATGGTAAAGAATCTGCCTGCAATGTAGAAGACTGGGATTCGATCCCTGGATCAGGAAGATCCTTTGGAGTAGGAAGTGGCAACCCGCTCCAGTATTCTTGCTTTGAGAATTCCATGGACAGAGTAACCTGATGGACTACAATCCTTGGGGTCACAAAGAGTCGGGCATGACTTAGTGATTGAATAACAATTATATCAATATTACACCTAGTTAAAATTTATTGATAACCTATGAAATATAAAATTATTAAATTTATGCTAATAAAACAGGCCCAAAAATATCAATTGTTTTTTTCTACTACCACTATTTGGTTTCCCTGCCACCCTCTAATTCTTTAGGTATATTTGTGTGAGGAAAAGGGAAGGAAATAGAAATTAAAAAAAAAAAAATACCCTCTAATTCTTTAGGTATATTTGTGTGGGGAAAAGGGAAGGAAATAGAAATTAAAAAAAAAAAAAATTGATGGGTTTTAATCCCACTTGACAACAGAAACTTGAATTGGCTTGTCACATATTCAAAAAGTCACTTTTACTCTCTGTTGTAAATTTCTTATCCCAATGGTGACCACCTCCTTTATATACTAGTAAAATGACTTATTAATTCTTATTAATAGTGCAAAAGAGGTGGAAGTCATCGAGGCACTAGATGTACTTTTTCTGTCTTTTGGAACAAAAAGAGTAGAGAAAATGTAATTTTTTTGTTTAAAATCCATATCACTCTGCTTCAAAAAATAACTATTTCTAAGGGAAAAATTCTTTATTGCTTTCAGTTCAGTTCAGTTGCTCAGTCATGTCCGACTCTTTGCAACCCCATGGACTGCAGCATGTCAGGCCTCCCTGTCCATTGCCAACTTCTGGAGTTTACTCAAACTCATGTCCATTGAATCGGTGATGCCACCCAACCATCTCATCCTCTGTCATCCCCTTCTCCTCCTGTCTTCAATCTTTCCCAGGATCAGGGTCTTTTCAAATGAGTCAGTTCTTTGCATCAGGTGGCCAAAGTATTGGAGTTTCAGCTTCAGCACCAGTCCTTCCAGCGAACACTCAGGACTGATCTTCTTTGGGATGGACTGGTTGGATCTCCTTGCAGTCCAAGGGACTCTCAAGAGTCTTCTCCAACATCACAGTTCAAAAGCACCAATTCTTCGGCGCTCAGCTTTCTTTATAGTCTAACTTGCACATCCATACATGAGCACTGGAAAAACCATAGCTTTGACTAAATGGACCTTTGCATTATAAGCATTCAAACAGAGGTACTTATAAAAATTTCAGTTCATCTACCAGTATCATCATAGTGACTGCAGTATTCTTTAATTCGTGTATGACCAAATCGTATGACAAATGCACTGATATCCTATTCTAATTATAATGTTTTTTAAATTTGATTAAAAACTCCATACATCCATAAAGTTAGTAGGATGCTAGAGGCATTGTATATAATGTTATCCTTTCAATAAACATTTTATTAATTGTCAGAATTAAAAAATATTGGCCATCACAAGCAGTTCACCTTATCCTGACTAAAAATGTCTTACTAGTTTTTTAAATTCACTGCTCAGCCCATATGATAAGAATGGTTTAAAAGATGATATAGTTTTCACTAGTAAATAGCTTCCAGTGTATTATTAAACTTTTCACCCTTAAAACTTGTCTAAATCTTATTCTAAGTTATGCTTTTATGTAACAGAGTATTTTCACTGATGCAAACTTGTTTTGTGGATTTTTGAGGAAGATGTAACTCAGCTCTATTTGGAATTTGCTAGCCAGCAAGATATGTAGTTTGTTCTGGGCCCACCAGTGCTCATTGAATCTCAGTGTCAGATTTTAAACTGAAAGGCAGTGTAAATGCACAGCCTCTCACCTGTTGCCCAATACCCAGTGTTTATTCATCTACCAGGATCTTTCTAGGCAGGAGTGAGACATCTGCTCCAATTTCCTTCTTATCTGACTGTGAGGAAAACTAAACATATCCTAGCAATCCTAAATCAGACTTGAGATATTCCTTGGTGATAGAACATGAAAAGCTACAACTTCCAAACTTTCTTGCTCCTAGAGTTAAAAAAAATGTAAGAAGTGATCTTCCTAAAATAAGGTCCCATTATCCTACTCCCATGAGGTGAACAATCTTAACATTTACATGTATTTCTATCTATAATTTTTAATTCTCATAGAAGCACATGTATGTATCTGGGTATATATTTCTTTAATCCAGAACTTCGGTTTTCTGTAACTCCATATTTTCAATCTGAGATGCATCATGAACTTTATATTATCACAAACCTAACTCATTTGTAGTCTATACACAGCATTTGTCAGTTTAAATGCATTACAATTTCTAAGCTGTTTATTTATTGTTGAACACTTTTATTGTTTGTTTTTTTTTTGCTCTTACAAATAATTTTTCAGTGATCATGTTCATACCTGTGTCCTTATGCAGTAGAGTTTTGTGGTAATCATGTTCATACATATGTCTTCTGCCAGATAGAATTTCAAATTTACTAGGTCAAAAAATTCACACATGCTAAAATCTGATAGGTGCAGCCAAATAACATATTTTTTAAAAAAGTGGAGAGAAATAAATGATTCAGCCTTCTTTCATTTTCAGTTTACTTGAGAGTGTTTTCTTTGGTTTGTTTGTGTATTTGTTTCTTCTTTTGCATTTTAACTGGATTTCAGGAAATGCTAGACGTACATTTGCAATGTAGGTGCCTAACCAATATTTGTCACACTGTAGTGATACGTACTGTACAAAGCCACCTTCTTCTAGGAACATTTTGTGCCTTCCAGGAGAAATTTCTCGTTTCATTTACTGTGATTTCAGTAGAGGAAATTATTTTGATACATATTTACTATTCCATTAAGCGCCTGAAAATAAGTACATGAATTTTCCAGGAAGTTCTGAATAGAAATTGAAGAATTAGACAGGTTAAAGTAGATAGCAATAACAGTTGTCACTTTATTCCTTAATAAATATGGGTAGAGCTAGAGAAAATATTTTATTTGTATTGCCAGAAGACAAAATAGGTATATTGCTGTCAAGATGGGGAAGTAAAAACATATGCAGTTCTGTTCCATAGCATCCATTTCATACCTGACCCCCAGAAGATTTTTCAAAATTGTCCTTTCAACATCTTTTAGCCAATTTGGTTTATTGAAAGTACTTAGTATTTACAAGTATGAATCCCTTTATTTGTACAGTTTCTGATATAGTGTTTCAATCAGTAACAAGTCATTTATTCTTTACTCCTTTGTTTTCATGTTCATGAAGATAGAATAATTCCCACATAAATTAGAGCATGACTGCTAAAATCAAGGTTTTGAGTGCTTAAAAACCTTTGGGGGAAAGGCAATTTTAGCATAAATTAATGCCATTTGATTTACATTTCATAATGTATTTTTAATTTGACTTGTAAGACTGAGTTTGAATTTATTCATCTTTATAACTTCTTTTAGATTTAAATTTCTTGCTATGCAAGATAGTTTGGGTAAATGATGGTTAGAAAGCCTGCAATTCTTAGTTGAGTTATTTCCTCTGTGGCTTTGTATATATTATCATTTTAATTTCTATTTGATCATAAAACCCCACATTTATGACTTGCCTTAAATAGTAAAACATGTTCAAAAATACTCTTTGAATTGTGTATGTGGAATTATTGATGGTTTATTTGAATGGGGTCCTGAATAGATTTTTGGTTCTCTTCCACTGCTTGATTCTGAAAAGCTCTACTATCCTTATCTCTGTTGAAAGAAATTTATACAAACACAAATATACGTATATTTTGTATATGTGTATATAGACACATTATGCATATGCATAAATGTGATTATATATGCTCACAAACACATAAACACCCTTAACATTTATTTAAGGGTAATTTAAAATGTTCTTCCCTAAATATTTTTGATTTTCACACATTCTGCAATCCTCTCACTAGGTACCTTCTATATTAAATCTCATTAACATGAACATGCAGTCAGAATATGGATGTAAAGGCTTCCTCTAAATCGAAAGTATCTCCTCCAGTGATTAGTGTAATAATATGTGTCCCACATCCCAGCATTATGCATTGTCAACCAAAAATGATTAGTGAAAAGTGAGGGTTATCAGGCCCTACATGTGTCAATGGGACCTCCCCACTTGATGAAATCACTCATCACCTCAAACTCAAATTTCATAGATGAGATCAATCAATTTCCCTCCAAGTATGACCTAATTTTCTGCTTGATGCAATAGTCTTATCGTCTCAAAGTTCAAGCAGTGGAGTCACCTTTAATTCCCTCCTTTTGACTCAATGATTTAATCTGTGATAAAAATTTCACAGTCTTTTGATACCTCCTTTCTATCATTACATCAGACTTTTCAACACTTATTTTAATGAACATCCTCCTTACTGGTTTATTGTGTATCCTCCTAGCACCTATTTCTGTGTTTGGTGGCATTATAGGAATTAAATAAATATATGGTGAATGAGGAGATAAACACTACAAGGTTCATTGTAGGAATTTATTAAAATACATTTCTCAGCAAGTTACTCCCTGTGGATCTCAGATAACAACAGAGAAAAAGACCAAACTCCTCACTGCCGTGTTTGGGGTTCATTAAGATCTTGCTCTCCTTATTTTATTGTTATCACTATTCTCCCTATAAATGCTCTGTTGCACTCATGGTAGTTTTTATATTTTCCCTAGAATCTCATGCTTTATCCCAAGCCTGACATGCCTCTTTCCTTTATTCCATGTTTTCATGCCTGAATTGCTTATTCTAGAATGCCCCAGCCTGTCCAGTCCCTTTCTCTCACCCCAACACCTAACTCAAGTATTCATACTTAAAGGTTCTCTTAGCTTTGGCCCATACTAGTTATTTCCTCATTCTCGTTGACTGAATGTATCACTCTTTATTAACGTGGCTACTTTTCTTGAAGGTAAGGCTTCTTCCAACTTACGAGAGTGAGAACCCATCCTTTCCTCTCCTTGGAGAATACAGATATAGTTGATTGAAGAGAGCAAGTGGTAGATAGAGTTTATAAGCCCTGGGTGCCTGCAGGTGAAGGATGGAGAAGGATGTAATGCCTGGATGAATGGAGTGGGAGTTTGTTTTTGGAGGACAGAGAGGTGCCAAAGAGGGCCTGGAGGTGGGATTAGTTCATGTTAGAGTCAGAGAGTATTTTCTAAAAGAGAAGAAAGTTCACTCAAAAAAGGCTAGAGAGATGAATGTTTCTTTCTTCAAGATTTTACCTTAACAGACTCTCATGTGGTGTGTCCTGGTTAGTAGAAATAATTTCATGCCATTTTTCTCTGGGTGTCAATGCATTAGAAATTTCCTCTGGGACCTTTAGGTGAAAGTCCTGTGACCTCATTACACCCTATCCTGCTGCACAGTCCTGTCTCCACAGGTACTTCTTTTAGGGCCATCAGTTACTGCATGTCTATGAAACATGAACTCATTTCCTTGTGATTAAGTATGCAACTTTTTCATCTACCATGAATGAACTATTTATTTGGATACCTAATCAACTGAATAAACAAAATCATTGAACTATAATTCTTAATTCTCCCAGTAGAATGCAGCATAATTTGGTCCCCGCTCATCACTCTTCTATCATTTTCTTCTGCTTTGCCACTCCTTTGGCCTTCCTGCTGCTCTGACCTTCTCTCCAACTCCCAGATGTCCTGGATTTCCTTTGGACATAGAACTTCTATATGTGTTTTCAATCTGTGTGAAACTTACTCTTCATTGTCCCCTTTATTCTCCCAGACTAGGTCAGATTCTTCTGTTATTTGTGGCTTCAAGTTCCTTTCTTTCATAATTCTTAGCATAGCTATGATATTACATTTTTAAAAATGGAAATATTGTTGATTTACAAGTTTGTGTTAGTTTTAGGTATACAGCATAGTAATTCTTTTTCAGATTCTTTTCCAACATAGGTCATTACATGAGATTGAATATCTTTCCCTGTGCTATACAGCAGGTCCTGGTTGTTTATCTATACTATATGTAGCAGTGTGTATCTGTAGCCCCTCCTCCATCACCTTTGGTAACCATAAGTTTGTTTTCTATGTCTGTGAGTCAATTTCTGTCCTGTAATTTCATTTGTACCATTTTTTTTTAAGATTCTGCATATAAGTAATATGGGCTTCCCAGGTGCCTCTAGTGGTAAAGAACCTGCTTGACAAAACAGGAGACCTAGAGATTCAGATTCAGTCCTTGGGTTGGGAAGATTTCCTGCATGCTGCTGCTTCTGCTGCTGCTAAGTCGCTTCAGTCATGTCCAACTCTGTGTGACCCCATAGATGGCAGCCCACCAGGCTCCCCCATCCCTGGGATTCTCCAGACAAGAACACTGGAGTGGGTTGCCATTTCCTTCTCCAATGCATTTAAGTGAAAAGTGAAAGTGAAGTCGCTCAGTCGTGTCCGACTCTTAGCGACCCCATGGACTGCAGCCTACCAGGCTCCTCCGTCCATGGGATTTTCCAGGCAAGAGTACTGGAGTGGGTCGCCAGTGCCTTCTCCCATGGCAATCTATTCCAGTAATATATCCTGGAGAATCCCATGGAAAGAGGAGCCTGGTGGACTACAGTCCATAGGGTTGGAAAGAGTGAGACATGAATGAAGCGACTTAACATATATAAGTAATACATTTGTCTTTCTGTCTGACTTACATCACTTAGCATGATAATCTCTAAGTCCATCCATGTAGCTGCAAATGCCATTGTTTCATTATTTTTGATGTCTTAGTAATATTCCATTATACACACTCACACCACACTTTATCTTCTTTATCTATTCATCTGTTGAGGTTGCTTCTATGTCTTGGTTATTGTAAACAGTGGTTCTATTGACAATGAGGTGTATGCATCTTTTCTAATTAGAGTTTTCTCCAGATACATGCTTAGGAGTGGGATTGCTGGATCATATGGTAACTTTGTTTTTAGTTTTTTAAAGGAACCTCAGTTCTGTTCTCCATAGTGGTTGCACCAATTTACATTCCCAACAATAGTGTTGGAGGATTCCCTTTTCTCTACATCCTCCCCAGCATTTATTATTTGCAGACTTTCTGGTGATGATCTTTCTGAGTGGTATAAGGTGTTCCTCATTGTGGTTTTGATTTGCATTTCTCTATTAATTAACAGTGTTGAGCATCTTTTTGTGTGTCTGTTGGCCAGCTATATATCTTTGAAGAAACATCTATGTCTTTTCCCATTTTTTGATTTTTTTTATATTGAGCTATATCAGCTGTTCGTATATTTTGGAAATTAAACCCTTGTCAGTTGTACATGATATTACATTTTAAATGATTACTTGATTAATATTTATCTTCCCACTAGACTTGAAGTTCCTTGAAAAAAATAGACTGTATTTGTCATTTTTATATCCCAGTGCATGGCGCCTACAAGGTACTCAATAAATGTTTATTAAATTAAGTGCACTGAGGACTTAATTTTCACCTGTAAATCTAGTTATTTTACTACCCCACAAACCCAGATTTATTGTGTAAATTGTTACCCTATTATCTAAACTCTCTAAAACATGAAGGAACTTGAATACATATGAAAAGACTTCTAATCCTAAACAGATGAAAACAGGGTTTCTGTAGTTACATGGTTATCTGTTTTAGACAAATATTAATTTTTGTCCTTTACATAATAAAGAGGACATGGTGGCAGTTCTTTAGAGTATATTTCTCCCTCTGTGTGGATTTTGTGAAACAAATACATTTTAAGAATAAATATTTGCCAAATTCCAGGGAAGATTATACACCGAAAAATCTGAAACATCCTCAAAGGCTTTCATGTTTCAATAGAGGGAGCATAATGATTTTACTACTTGACTTTGTTGTACAGAGTTTTCTCAGCAGAATGAACACTGAATCAGTTATCCAGCAAGTTCATATTAAAAGAAGGATGTTCAAAGAATTATTCCACACGACTTCTCATGTTTAGATCTTAAAAGACTGCCTGCCTGGTTTAGTGATACTAACCTATAAATAGTTTTGAAGGGGAGAGAGAAGTTTGATGGCTTAATAAGAAAAGGGTCAGTTAATTTTGGTCACTGAGGTTGCTAGATGCAGAGAGACTGTTCATGAAGATAAGGCTTTTGCTCCTTTTGTAGCTGATTTTGTGAATTTCGTAGAAATACCTGCTTTGACTTCCTTACTACTTCTCTGAGTTCACCCCTAAACCAAAATAGATGTAGTATTTGAGAATTTGAGTGCAGCTGCATGGAAAAAGGCATCCGTGATAAATGTCTTCAGCCCTACCCTCTTGCTCCTGAGCTGTGTCCAGTCAAGCAGCAGGCACTCCTAGTTCTGCCGCATGAATAAGTCCTGACTCCTACGTCTCCTCTCTCCGTCCATCCTGGGACTGTGTTAGCTCAGCACCCGTAATCGACCAAGCATTTTCTCCTGGTTTGACACCCACCTCACTCCTTAATCCCTCCCTCTCTCACTGTTGGTATGGTTCCTTCTAAAGTGCAAACCTGATCACTTTTTCATATAAAATATTTAAATGGCTTGTAACAAGAGCAAATTAATACAAAAATTTTTATTATATTCCAGGTCATATTCAAAGTACTTTACATATACTCAGTCATGATTATGCCCTGGAACAGCATATCAAGAAACTTACCAGTCAACACTTTGGTACGTGATAATAAAGTTGATGTTAATTGAGCCCCTATATTTTGAACACATAATTACAATATTAACTCATGTAATCCTAACAACATTCCAGGAATAAGGACTCTTTTAAAATTGTGGGAACTTAAATATTTGAATGCAGAGTTCCAAAGAATAGCAAGGAGAGATAAGAAAACCTTCCTCAGCAAGCAACGCAAAGCAATAGAGGAAGACAACAGAATGGGAAAGACTAGAGATCTCTTCAAGAAAATTAGAGATACCAAGAGAACATTTCATGCAAAGATGGCCTCAATAAAGGACAGAAATGGTATGGACCTAACAGAAGCAGAAGATATTAAGAAGAGGTGGCAAGAATACACAGAAGAACTGTACAAAAAAGATCTTCACGACCCAGATAATCACAATGGTGTGATCACTCACCCAGAGCCAGACATCCTGGAAAGTGAAGTCAAGTGGGCCTTAGAAAGCATCACTATGAACAAAGCTAGTGGAGATGATGGAATTCCAGTTGAGCTATATCAAATCCTCAAAGATGATGCTGTGAAAGTGCTGCACTCAATATGCCAGCAAGTATGGAAAACTCAGCAGTGGCCACAGGACTGGAAAAGGTCAGTTTTCATTCCAATCTCAAAGAAAGGCAATGCCAAAGAATGCTCAAACTACCACACAATTGCACTTATCTCACAAACTAGTAAAGTAATGCTCAAAATTCTCCAGGCCAGACTTTAGCAATACGTGAACTGTGAACTTCCAGATGTACAAGCTGGTTTTAGAAAAGGCAGAGGAACCAGAGATCAAATGGCCAACATCTGCTGGATCATCAAAAAGCAAGAGAATTTCAGAAAAACATCTATTTCTGCTTTATTGACTATGCCAAAGCCTTTGACTGTGTGGATCACAATAAACTGTGGAAAATTCTGAATCAGATGGGAAAAGCAGACCAGCTGACCTGCCTCTTGAGAAATCTGTATGCAGGTCAGCAGCAACAGTTAGAACTGGACATGGAACAACAGACTGGTTCCAAATAGGAAAAGGAGTACGTCAAGGCTGTACATTGTCATCCTGCTTATTTGACTTATATGCAGAGTACATCATGAGAAACGCTGGACTGGAAGAAACACAAGCTGGAATCAAGATTGCCGGGAGAAATATCAATAACCTGAGATATGCAGATGACACCACCCTTATGGCAGAAAGTGAAGAAGAACTAAAGAGCCTCTTGCTGAAAGTGAAAGAGGAGAGTGAAAAACTTGGCTTCAAGCTCAACATTCAGAAAACTAAGATCATGGCCTCTGGTCCCATCACTTCATGACAAATAAATGCAGAAAGAGTGGAAACAGTGTCAGACTTTATTTTTCGGGCCTCAAAATCACTGCTGATGGTGACTGCAGCCATGAAATTAAAAGACGCTTACTCCTTGGAAGGAAAGTTATGATCAACCTAGACAGCATATTAAAAAGCAGAGACATTACTTTGCCAGCAAAGGTCTGTCTAACCAAGGCTATGGTTTTTCCCGTAGTTATGTATGGATGTGAGAGTTGGACTGTGAAGAAAGCTGAGCGCTGAAGAATTGATGCTTTTGAACTGTGGTGTTGGAGAAGACTCTTGAGAGTCCCTTGGACTATAAGAAGATCCAACCAGTCCATCCTAAAGGAGATCAGCCCTGGGTGTTCTTTGGAAGGACTGAATGCTGAAGCTGAAACTCAAATACTTTGGCCACCTCATGCTAAGAGTTGACTCGTTGGAAAAGACCCTGATGCTGGAAAGGATTGGGGGCAGGAGGAGAAGGGGACAATGGAGGATGAGATGACTTGATGGCATCACCCACTCGATGGACTTGGGTTTGGGTAAACTCTGGGAGTTGGTGTTGGACAGGGGAGCCTGGTGTGCTGGGATTCATGGGGTCCTAAAGAGTCAGACATGACTGAGCGACTGAACTGAACTGAAGTGAATGATTATATAAGGGTTGTATAGTATAAGAAGCTTGTCCAAAGATACATGGCTAATGAATAGAGAGCATTCACACTGGCATCCATGTTCAGAAGCACTGCTCCACTGACTTTCCTAATAAGCTCCCTAGGTCTAGAGCCTAGCTCACAGCACACCTGGCTCTTTTTTCCAACCTCCATTTTCTTTGATGTTGCATTCTCCTGTTTGGCTGATCTGCCACACTGAACTAAACAGATGCTCTCTTAAATGAAGTATCACCTGAACAAGCTTAATTCACTCAAGCTCTCTCTTCCTTCTGTAAAAGTTGTCTGAGCTCTGTGACCCAGGAAGCTCACCACTAAAATGTTACACTCTACAATCCTATGTACTTTTGTTCCCATCAGCTAAACTGTATGCTTAGAAAACATCAGTTGTGGTTATTAACATGCATGTTTATGTTAGCTATACCTATTATCATAAACATATAATTTAATTAAATGTTATACAGATTGATGAAATGTGAACAAGAAAGAAAAAAACAGTCAAATGTTTTGAGAGACTAACTTATAATGAGTTTTCTTTTTTAAATGGTTGTCAAACGTGGTGAGACAACTGTGAAAGCCTGGGGAAAATTTGTAAATGTCTAGAAGGATTCTGTATTCAGATTTTGTCACAAATAATCTTTACGTTTTCACTCCAACATAAAGAAGCTAAAATTGGGAATTTAAACAGTGTAGCATGAGTGTGGTTTGTAAAACACTTCTGAGAATTTCAATTTGTAGACTTACACCCAAAGAGAATGACATCTCAAATGATGGTGAATTAATTGGGCATTATATTTTTTATAATACAATGATATGATTAAAAAAATGAATGTATGATATATTGGTATAATCTGTGCCTTGTCAACTTAAAAAGAATTACCTGAAAAGTTGTCAGTCAGGACTGTGGTTTAGGACTACTAATCTCTTTGAAATATGGTACCATATGTACCATCATATCCAAGCACCAGCCAAAGCACAGAACTCAGAGTTCTTCTAATATTAACCTATGAGGCACTTTCTGATCTCTCATTTTCTGTCTTTGAACATGCTTTCCTTTTGCTTGAAATGCCTTTTTCTAATCTTCTTTGCTACCTTTGATTTGTCGCTTAGTTTTAGGTATTACTTGCTCTGCAATATCTTTACAGATCTCCCCAAACTGGCTGTATTCTCCTCTAAATGTCTATTAGAAACAACTACCTGAAGAAAATATTGTAATTAAAATTTTAGAGGAAATGATGAAAGCATTCATCCTTTTTGCATTTGTTTCTTTTATGGGAAAGAAGTAATAGGATAGTTTTAAAGAATATAATTATAAGGATAAGAAATAAATTTACTAATATTTCTAATCCTAATACCCTATCCAGAATATACAGGACAATCACCGACTTGCCCATGACTTAAGGATTAATACTGTTGTGCTAATAATAGAATTCATGTGATAAGGGAATCCTGTAAAATATTGATTTGAAAATAATTAGCTCCAAAAACTTGTTGTTCTGTTTACTTTTTTTTCTTTTAGGTTTTAGGATTAGGTTGATCATTTGTGGGAGGGAAAACTGTTAGTAGTTCAAGGCAGGTTACTAAATATGACCCATAACTGAGACAGCAAATAGCATAGTAGGGTTTAGGGGCATGTAGAGGTTTCCCTGGTAAGTCTATTTTATCTAAACAAAGTGGTATTTTGTAATCATGAAGAGAATATAATTACAAGCATTTATTATCTAAGTGGAATGATTTTTGTTAAGGGTGACACAGAGTTGTTTTTATTAGGAGGAGACAGATATCCAATCAGAACATACAGTGCTCTGTGTTTGTGTGTGTGTGTGTGTGTATGCGCGCACGTGCGTGATAAGTCGCTTCAGTTCAGTTCAATTGCTCAATAGTGGCCGACTCTTTGCGACCCCATGGACTGCAGCACGTCAGGCCTCCCTGTCCATCATAAACTCCTGGAGTTTACTCAAACTGATGTCCATTGAGTCGGTGATGCCATCCAACCATCTCATCTTCTGTCGTCCCCTTCTCCTCCAACCTTCAATCTTTCCCAGCATCAGAGTCTTTTCAAATGAGTCAACTCTTTGCATCAGGTGGCCAAAGTAATGAAGTTTCAGCTTCAGCAGCAGTCCTTCCAGTGAACATGCAGGGCTGATCTCTCTTAGGATGGTCTTGCTGGATCTCCTTGCAGTCCAAGGGACTTTCAAGGGTCTTCTCCAACACCACAGTTCAAAAGCATCAGTTCTTCAGTGCTCAGCTTTCTTCACAGTCCAACTCTCACATCCATACATGACTACTGGAAAAATCATAGCCTTGACTAGATGGACCTTTGTTGGCAAAGTAATGTCTCTGCTTTTTAATATGCTGTCTAGGTTGCTCATACCTTTTCTGTCAAGGAGTAAGTGTCTTTTAATTTCATGGCTACAGTCACCATCTGGAGTAATTTTAGAGCCCCCAAAAATAGTCTACCACTGTTTCTGCATCTATTAGCCATGAAGTGATGGGACCAGAGGCCATGATCTTAGTTTTCTGAATGTTGAGCTTGAAGCCAAGTTTTTCACTCTCCTCTTTCACTTTCAGCAAGAGGCTCTTTAGTTCTTCTTCACTTTCTGCCATAAGGGTGGTGTCATCTGCATATCTCAGGTTATTGATATTTCTCCCGGCAATCTTGATTCCAGCTTGTGCTTCCTCCAGCCCAACGTTTCTTATGATATACTCTCCATATAAGTCAAATAAGCAGGATGACAATATACAGCCTTGATATACTCCTTTTCCTATTTGGAACCAGTCTGTTGTTCCATGTCCAGTTCTAACTGTTGCTTGCTGACCTGCATACAGATTTCTCAAGAGGCAGGTCAGCTGGTCTGCTTTTCCCATCTGATTCAGAATTTTCCACAGTTTATTGTGATCCACACAGTCAAAGGCTTTGGCATAGTCAATAAAGCAGAAATAGATGTTTTTCCAGAACTCTCTTGCTTTTGATCCAGTGTATGTTGGCCATTTGATCTCTAGTTCCTCTGCCTTTTCTAAAACCAGCTTGAACATCTGGAAGTTCACGGTTCACGTATTGCTGAAGCCTGGCTTGGAGAATTTTGAGCATTACTTCACTAGCATGTGAGATGAGTGCAATTGTGCAGTAGTTTGAGCATTCTTTGGCATTGCCTTTCTTTGAGATTGGAATTAAAACTGACCTTTTCCAGTCCTGTGGCCACTGCTGAGTTTTCCAAATTTGCTGGCATATTGAGTGCAGCACTCTCACAGCATCATCTTTCAGGGTTTGAAATAGCTCAACTGGAATTTCATCACCTCCACTTGCTTTGTTCATAGTGATGCTTTCTAAGGCCCACTTGACTTCACATTCCAGGATGCCTGGCTCTAGGTGAGTGATCACACCATTGTGATTATCTGTGTTGTGAAGATCTTTTTTGTACAGTTCTTCTCTGTATTCTTGCCTCCTCTTAAATCGCTTCAGTCATGTGCAACTCTGTGCAATCCTATGGACTGTAGCTTGCCAGGCTCCTCTGTGCATGGGATTCTCTAGGCAAGAATAGTAGAGTGGGTTGCCATTCGCTTCTCCAGATACAGAGATTGTGTCAATTATGTGGTTCTGATGCTTAAGAGAGAACACTTGCTTTTTTTTGGACTCACTTTCACTGGCAAAAAGCCATTTAACCTAAAAGGGGCAAAAATTGTAAAGCTGCGTTGCTCAGATATTTTGCTTCCCTGATGCCTTTCTATAGCAAGTCCCCAAATCAGGGGGATGAGTTGAATACAGTTAGCTCTCAGAATCATCAACCATCAAGTGAAGTGGACTCACTACATATGCACTGATTTATTGTCTCTAAAATCAGTGGAAACTTGGTGTATGTAGGTAGCAATGGCTCCACTCTGTAGGAGATTAGTTGAATGTATCTGGAGGGATGGTTTTCATTGGCAGCTGACTGTTCAGGTAGTCCTGTGTGGATAATTCCGTATAATCTTCTAACTTTTTTGATCAACACCCTTCAGATATTCCTCATTGCCCACAAAACAGAACGTATATATATATATATATATATATATATATATATATGTATGTATACATACACACACACACACATATATATATATATGATATTTAGGCTTAGATAGCATTAGAATGATGTTTAGGTTTCTATATGGTCAGTCCATACCCACATTGCATTTACTACTTAAACTTACATTTGCTGGCTTCCATTAAACTATCAATACACTCCAGCCAAAGCAAAGAAAGAATTCAGAGTTTTTCTCACATGAACACTTGATGCCCTTTATCTTCTACCTACCCTTTGTCACATGTGTACCACTCATGATCATATTTGTATTTTTTCTAGTTTCCCAGATCTGCATTAATCTGGTCAGAATTAATCCTTTTCTTAAAGGAGTGTAGCATAAGTAATTAAGTAAGCAGCTTTCTGTGTCTGTGTTTGAAGTCTTTACTATTTTCTTTACTTGACAAAACCTGAATTACTATCATATAGTACACTACTTGTTACTACTACAATAAATACTCAGCAGATAGTAAGCAATTATCATGATTATATCTCGAATCCAGCATTTATCCGATTCTGCTTGTGTTGTGGTTTCTACGTACTTACTTCATCTCTTGTACTATATTATACTATAAGGTTTTTGAGGTCAGAGGCTGTGCGGTCCTTAACTTTTTAATCCTCCTGAGCCCTCCAAAATAATGTACATTTTAGGTGCTCACTTTAATAAATGTAAATTGGGTTGAATTGATAGTAATCTCACTACTCATGTTAAAAATTATCATGAACTATGGTGTATGTTTCAACTAATAGCCTCCTTAAATAATGATCTTGTACTCAGTACTGATAACCTCATTCAATTAAAATTTTCTAAAAATTTAGTTTGTAAATGGAATGTCCATTAATCTCAGTAAAATACCCACAAGGAAGACTGTAGGAGAAGCCCTGAAATTTGGTTTTCTTCATTTTGATTTTTAAAGGTCAACTAAGATAAACAATCAATGATAAACCATGTCATTGGTGACAAAGTAATCTCTCCAGGCCTCGAATTTCTTACTTGTAAAATGACTGTGTTACCTGAAGATTTCTAAAAACTTCTTTGATTAAAGACATTGTATGAAACTGTTATAGAAATAAGAGGAAAAATAACCTCAAAATGTTTATAGTAATCTAAAGAGGACTACTAGACTTCTCTGGTCATCCAGTGGTTAAGACTCTACGCTTCCAGTGCAGGGGTTTCAGGTTCAATTCCTGGTCATGGAAGCTCCACATGCTGCATGGCGCAGCAATAAATAAATAAATAGGACTACTATCAGAATGCATACTTATTCATCCATTTAGACAACATATTGAGCAACTATTGAAAATATAGACAGGCACTGTTTTAGAAATCAGAAAGAAGTGTTGAACAAAACAGCTCAAGTCTGGCATTGTGGAATTTCGTCAAGTCAGGAAGATAGACAAAAATTAAGTCAACTGTGAGATAGACTATATAGCTAAGGAGCAGATAAGTGCTGTGAAGAAAATTATGCTAAGGGGTAGAGGCTGGCAGGAGGAGCTATTTTAGATAGAGAGGGCATTTAAGCAGGGACATTAGAACACATAGAGCGTTCTATTCAGAGAACAGTACGTACAGAAAAAGGCCAGGGTCAAGAGGGCTTTTGGTTTGTGGCAGGAACATGGATGAGGCTAGTGGAACTGAAGTCCAGTAAGCCAGAGAAGATGAGGATGGAGGTGTCATGAGGGGCCACATCACTCAGAGAAGTGATTCCTGGAAGGGGTGACTTTGCCCCGAGGTACCTTTGACAATGTCTGGTGACATTTTTGGTTGTCACAGCTGTGAAAGCGATGTGACTGGCCTTTAGTGGTGGAAGCCAGGACATCCCAAATTGCACAGGACAGCCCCTCATGGCTAAGAATTATCTTGTTCAAGATATCTATAGTTCCAAGGCCCGGAATCTCAGGTGTAAGGTCTTGTAGGTTACAGTAAGAAATTTGCATTTTATTCTAAGTGTGAGAGGAAGCCACTGGACATTTTCAACAGGGCAGACATATGCCATGATTGGACTTACGTAGAAAATGACTAAATATAGAGGCAGGTAGAGTCATGAAAACCAATGAGGAGGTAACTGGGAGTCCAGGAAGTAGATGCTGGTGGGATGGACCAGCGTGGGAGCTGAGGAGGAAAGAAGTAGTTGTTGGACCCCTCAAGTATAAATAAAAATGATTTTTTTTTCTTTTTAACTGTAGTTTTTCCACCTGGTTTCAAAGTCTCACAAGGTGATTTATATCACTTAAAAATTTATTTTAGGACAGCAATTGGCCTACATGGCAAAATATCAAAAGGATGTGTCTATGGAGGGAGGATTTACACTTCAATTTATATCTTCACAAAAATATGAGAATTACATGTTCTTAAGATATACTTTACCCGCTTGAATTCAGTTTCTTACAGGTCAGTCTTCACCATATGGACTCAGTGGATACAGAAGTCAATTTTATGATGCTTAATATTATTCTGGGTTACATTAGAAGTTTAATAAGACCTCATTAAAAGTGATTTCCTATTCTTTCTACCTGAATTGAACATTCTCTGTATTTTCTCCTCCATAATGGAAAAGTCAGACATACACTCCAGGGCACATTTCTTGGAAGTGGATAAAATTGCTTGCTACTTACCTGAAACTTAGATCATTGGTAGCAAATATCTGAAAAGATTATGAAGCAAAGTGGTCTAGGAAGCCTTAAGTGAACTTTATGTTTACAGCAAACCACTTGGCCTCCAGGTACTTGATCCATAACTTCATCCATGTTTTGTAGCCCAGAAAATTCCCATGTAAGGGCCCTGCCACCATGTAAGAGTCCTATGACTGGGGCAGGAAAAACATCATCCTTTGTCAACTACAAACAATTCACTCACTTATTTATATAACACTGGCATTCTAAGCATTATAATGTGGATTTATAATACAGTTTCTTGTAGGCTGAAGCAATTTGGACTTAAATTAGCAAGTTGCTTATTTGGTACTTTACAATACCTGTTTTATTCATATTTATATTTTATAAAGACTAATCTATTGCTGTCAAATGTGTAATCAAGTATGGTAATTCTTTTAAGAAGTCATTATATTCTCTCTCTCTAGTACTTTGTTGGAATGAAACTATTAAATAGAGACATATTAAGGAATATTTGGTTGGAAAATGATTGATGATTAAACTAATCCCTGCTGACTTTGATTAGTTAGTTCTGCTATTTCACAATATTGATCATGTATAAAGAAAAATCTCAATTTGAATTTAACCAAAGTCCAGTTGGTCCTTCTAATATAGTTATGTATCAAAATGTTATTGTTAGGTAATTAAAATTTAAAAAGAAACAGTGATTAAAAAATAAATGATTATTTCAAAAGATACTTCATCAGGCTCCATTTTGAAGATGAAATAGTTTCATAACTGTTGTAGGCAATAAATAATGAGTAGAGTTAACAGAGAAACCCATTCTCAAAAAATAAAATTGCCAGCCTCCACGAAGATCAGAGGGAAAGGAAAACCAGTCAGTTTACATGCCTCGAATAAAGAGTTGTTTTTGTATCCCAGAAGGCCTAAAAATGGCTTAAAAACATTAAATCATCAGCTCTGAACAGGAGTACAGAGGCAGAAGTTTTCCAGAGCTTTCTACCCCAAAGAGGATAGTAAGTTTGAATCTAATGACTATGTAGAATTGCGGCTAAGTTTTTTCACTAAAATGAACTTAGGAAAAACAACTGATTTTGCAGCTGGAGGCTCTTTTTTGATTCTTTTTGAATTTTTTGCCAGAAGACCCAGAGCAGCCTCAACCCATCAGTAGGTACCCTCTCTCTTGTATCTTTCTCTCTTAATTTTAATCACAGATGGGGAACAATTTCTCAGGAAGTAGAAAATGTGTTCTTTTGTTGTTGCTCTCATTTGGTTTGATTTTTTGTTGTTTCAATTTTTCGTTATTTTTGTGTTTTAATTTTGCCTGTGAGAGGTGGTAGAATATGCCACTACAAAATATGCCATCTTGGCAAAAGTATTATTTTGAGTTTAAAGGACTTGAAAAATAGCAAATCCTGTTCCCTTTTTGTTAAAAGCAGAAGATAAAATTCTCATGATGCTGCTGCTGCTGCTAAGTAGCTTCAGTCGTGTCCAACTCTGTGCGACCCCATAGACAGCAGCCCACCAGGCTCCCTGTCCCTGGGATTCTCCAGGCAAGAACACTGGAGTGGGTTGCCATTTCCTTCTCCAATGCATTTAAGTGAAAAGTTAAAGTGAAGTCGCTCAGTCGTGTCCAACTCCTAGCGACCCCATGGACTGCAGCCTATCAGGCTCCTCCGTCCATGGGATTTTCCAGGCAAGAGTACTGGAGTGGGGTGCCATTGATGACTTCGCTGTAATAGGAGCAAAGTAGCATTCTTAATATCAAGGACAAGAACTGAGATCCAGAGTTTTCTACAAAGATGGACCTTCTAAAATAAGTCATCTTCCTTTAGCCTCTGCACATAATTCAGTTACTTCTCCATAATTGCTTCTCTTTGTTTAACCAACTATAAAAAACGTGTGGGTAGGTTCTACCTTTCTTTGGGTCTTCATTGCTTATGAGGGTTCCTATCTACCATAAAATTTACATAAATTGTATCCAGTTAGTTGTCCCTCAGTATCAGAGGGGGATTGGTTCCAGGGCCCCCCTCAAATACCCAAACCCAGGGATGCTCAAGTCAGTTTACTTCACAGGCCTTGCTGAAAATTCTAAGAGGGCAGAGGTGAAAATTTGCCTTCCCGATCTTCAGTATCTGTGGACTAATCTAAATTTTTTGACTTCCTAAAGACAAAGACATTTCATAACCACTACTTGAATAGAAACGACTTACCTTAATAGACATCTTACTGGAACTAACATTTGACAGATCCTTTGCTCAGTTAGGTGAGTGGCTACTTAAAGACCCTTAGGTGTAGCAAAATAAAAGATATTTTCATAAACTAGTATGCCCTTTTGTCCCTGCTCCCCTGCAACATTTATCTGCTGATGCATTCAGCCTAAGAGGAAAGACCCAAGTGGGAGGACCTCTGGAAATATTACACCCAATTAGCATTTCTGGCTTTACTATGAAACAATGCTTTTTAGCTCATCTCTAAATGTTTATGTTTTGCTTTTATATACACACACACACACACACACACACACACATATAAATGTATTTGCATTTGTCTATTTTAGTTATTTTTGATATGAATCTACTTAAAGTTTACAGGAAGGCGTAAATATGGTAATATCATAATGTTTTATTTAGAAATGCTCTTTGATTTTTTTTTGTGTGTGCTTTTTTGTCTTTACTCTTCCTTCTTTCTCCTTTGTATTAGTTTCCCCACCCACCTCTCAGATCTACAGCCTCTTCTGAATATGGTTTTCTTTATTCTGACAAAATACTTCCTATATTCATATTTACATATACAGTGACATTTTGTCATCATTTTTTCACAAAAGTAGAAATAGCACATGTGCTTTTCTACTTTTATCATTCAACAATACTTTTGGAAAAATCTCTCAAGACTTTATAAATAGCTTTACTTTTGTTCTTTTTCTGGGTTGTATAGCATTCTGTGACATGGGGTCTGGCATCATTTCTTAAATCATTCCTCTGTTTGTAGTCATTATCTTTGCTTCCAGTTTTTTTTTTTTTGCCATCATGAACAATGTTGTAATAACCATTGTTGTACATGTGTCCTTATACAAGCATTTTTATGGCATTGAATCCCAGTAGTGGAATTGCTAGGTCATAAGACAAATGAAGTTTTAGAATTTTATAGGTGTTGCCAGATTGCTTTCCAAAAAGATTATAAATCTTCATATTGTTGCCAGTGAAAGAGTATGCTTTTCCTATACCTCTGCCACCCGCAGATGTTAAAGCTCTTTTTTAATTTTTCAGCTGTTGATTGTAAAGTATTATTTTGTGTTTACTCTAATTTGTATTTTCCTGACTGCTAGTGAATTTTTCATATGTCTCTTCTGTAACTTGCCTATTTATATCTTGTACCCATTTTTCTGTCGGATTGTTTTTCCCTTTTTTTTATTTTAATGTGAGTGACTTTGTGAGAGCTCCTTTATGGTATAGGTATTATCCCTTTGTCTGTCATTTGTGCAGTGTTCCTTTTCAAAGTAGTGTTAATCTGTTGACTTTAAGCCTTATGATACAAAAAGTTTTTAATTCTTAAATATTCAGGTATTTGTATATTTTATTTTATAATTTGGCTTTAGTCTTGCTTTAAAAAGCTTTCCTCAATTCTAGCTTATACATATAGCTTTCAAATTGTTTTTTAAAATGATTTAAAATACTGATTTTTTAATTGGTTGTATAAATTGAAAAAAAAAAAAAGCACAACCTGAAAGATGAGAATTATGTTTTATTTGAAGATTTTCTAAAGACTGGGAGGCAGCCTCTCAGGTAATGCTGAGCGACTGCTCCCAAGAGGTAAGGGAGGAGTCAATACACAGGGGTTTCACAACAAAACCCAGATACTCAGGACATCAAAAGATTACTGTTAATTAAAGAAAGCCAGACATCTCAAGTTAATGAATTTAGTGCTTTTCTATATATAGGAAGATTGCCAGAGTCTGTCAGGGCTCATTGAAATCACTTCTTTGATTTATACTTTAACTGTTTAGGGCCAATATGCTGCCTTTCCTTCCTGAATCCTCTCAGGGAACACAGTCAGGGTCGGGGAGGGGGCTGCCTTAGTGGCTGATGGCTTGAAATCCTTTGTTTACTGATGTGGCAGATGATGTTCTTCACCCACACTTGCAAAATTATTCCTTGGCTTAAATTTGGTGGTTTAGGGATGCTGATAATTTATATTCATCATGTGATTCATAGATTTTGATAATTAATTTCAGAATTATGGGTATAATGTATGAAACATGTCACCTTTTCCTGAAAAACTACCCAGTAATCCTAGCTAACTTGGATATCTCTTGCTCAGCTCCTTATTTTGCCCTCTCTGCCCCTATAACATTGACTTACCACTTTGAGTTGAAATTGTATGTTTAAAAAAGTTGTCTGTTTACCTGGCTAAGCTACAAATTGTTCCAGGGTAGGACTGTGTCATATTTATGTTTACATCTCTAGTGCATAACAGTTTCTTGATATCACTGGGGGGGGGGGGTGTGTGTTAGTCACTAGTCGTGTTTGACTCTGCAGTCCCATGGACTGTAGCCCACCAGGCTCCTCTGTCCATGGAATTCTCCAGGCAAAGAATTCTGGAGTGGGTTGCCATTCCCTTCTCCAGATACCACTGGGTACTTAATAAATATTTGTGGAATTAATTTGATTTAGAAAAGCTTTTTTGTTTTCCTAGCTGCATTAATTACTGTATCATAAGAACAGCTAAGCTTATTCCTTAATTCTGATAATAAAGGTGACTATTGTTGGAGTTTATTCTGCCAGATACTATTCTAAAAATGTTACATGCATTATCTCATCTCTTATCATGCCTCTATGAAGCAAATAGTATTATCCTCTGTTAAAACTGGTGAACTCAAGGCCGTGCAAGTAGAAAGTGGCACATCTGGACTTCAACCTGAGGTCTGTCTAGCTTGGGAGCCCACATTAATTTTCCCTCTGCCACACTGCTTTCCAGCTTCAAAATTATCTATTGTTCCTATTCTAAAGAGATACTTTTAAAGAAGACCCTTGTTTTATGATCTCCTTAGCTCTGAGGCATTTATATTTTATTTTACTGGTAATTAATCCAAAGGATCATTAATTTTGTTTGTAGGGAATAAATAGTGACCATTTCTTTTAACACTAAAAAGTTAAAGTTATTAAACAGATTAGAGCAAACAGAAGGAAAATTGTTCATAGTTTCTCTAATATCTAGGTGTTATTGGACCTTACATTAAAAAAGCGCTGAAATGTGTCCCTACCCCCTTTAAAGCTAGCATATGGGAAAACCTTTGAAACTAAATGATGAATGAAGTGGATACCCAGGAAATTATTTCAAAAGAGAACTTTGTAAACAAGTGCAGCAATACCATTTATAATACATATTGATTTTTCTGAAAAACAAAATTATGTATTACAAGTTCACTGTTCTATTTCAATTGGTTTGCTAGGAAGCCATGCATGGAATAACAATATAAGTCACTGTTTTTATTGTGTAAGAAGATCCGCTCATTATGGTATTTACACCTTTGACATTTCATGTAATTGATGATTGTTTTAGCAAAAAAATAATTTTAAATATATGTGAGTTAGATACATTATTTTCTTTATAAATTTATCATTTATATATTCAGAAAGCTTATATAATATTTATAATTATGCTATAATTCAATAATATATTTTCCTTAAAATTTTTGACTCAATATGATCTAAGTTAGGGTATACTATAATAGCATATAGAATATTTAATAGAAAAATCAATAATATGCTTTTAGAATAAAATAATTTGAATACATTTCATTTTTCTATATAATTATAACAACTGAATGTCTTAATTAGAAAGTGATTTATAAAATATCTCCCTTATTTTATAGTGGCATATCTCCAGAAAATAATGTAGTAAGAAAAAAGAAATCCTTTTTTTATGTGTGTAAGTGAATGGGATTTGAAATCCACACTGCATTCTTTTACCTTTTAGTTTTTATCTGTTCTTCACATCTTGATTCAAAGAGACACAATGCCTTTTCTGACTATTCCAGGCTAGAACAACACCATATTTTGAACACCTATACAGTTAGCAACATTTGACGTCGTTCACTTATGTATTCCTCCACTCACCAATTACTTTCTGGCAGATGCTTCCAAATTGTGAAATTTTGTTTGTGGTAGTTTAGACTGTATATGTATATATGTGTATTTATATATATTTATTTACTTATAGACTGCTTTGTGGCTCATGACTTCCCTGATGGCTCAGACAGTACAGTGTCTGCCTACAATGCGGGAGACCAGGGTCCAATCCCTGGATCGGGAAGATATCTTGGAGAAGGAAATGGCAACCCACTCCAGTATTCTTGCCTGGAAAATCCCATGGACAGAGGAACCTGGTAGGTGACAGTCCATGGGGTCGCAAAGAGTAGGAAACAACCGAGCAACTTCACTTTCACTTTGTAGCTTATGTTTTGAATCATGGTAAAAGTTACAATCTTGGTAGAAGGGACAGGATCTTATTCTTCTCCATGCTCTGGCCCACACCTTTATGCTGTTCATAACCTTATCCTCACAAACTAACCATAATACACGAAATAACAGCATAAACTGCCACGCAATTGCTGGATCAATCGACATGGCCTCAGTATGGATTAAATACATGCCTGATACAGCACAATTGCACTCATCTCACATGCTAGTAAAGTAATGCTCAAAATTCTCCAAGCCAGACTTCAGCAATACATGAACCGTGAACTTCCAGATGTTCAAGCTGGTTTTAGAAAAGGCAAAGGAACCAGAGATCAAATTGCCAACATCCACTGAATCATCAAAAAAGCAAGAGAGTTCCAGAAAAGCATCTATTTCTACTTTATTGACTATGCCAAAGCCTTTGACTGTGTGAATCACAATAAACTGTGGAAAATTCTGAATCAGATGGGAATACCAGACCATCTGACCTGTCTCTTGAGAAACTTGTATGCAGGTCAGAAAGTAACAGTTAGAACTGGACATGGAACAACAGACTGGTTCCAAATAGGAAAAGGAGTATGTCAAGGCTGTATATTGTCACCCTGCTTATTTAACTTATATGCAGATTACATCATGAGAAACGCTGGACTGGAAGAAACACAAGCTGGAATCAAGATTGCCGGGAGAAATATCAATAACCTCAGATATGCAGATGACACCATCCTTATGGTAGAAAGCTAAGAGGAACTAAAGAACCTCTTGATGAAAGTGGAAGAGTGAAAAACTTGGCTTAAAGCTCAACATTCAGAAAACTAAGATCATGGCATCTGGTCCCATCACTTCATGGGAAATAGATGGGGAAACAGTGGAAACAATGTCAGACTTCATTTTTGGGGGCTCCAAAATCACTGCTGATGGTAATTGCAGCCATGAAATTAAAAGACGCTTACTCCTTGGAAGGAAAGTTACGACCAACCTAGATAGCATATTTAGAAGCAGAGATATTACTTTGCCAACAAAGGTCCATCTAGTCAAGGCTGTGGTTTTTCCAGTAGTCATGTATGGATGTGAGAGTTGGACGGTGAAGAGTTGATGCTTTTGAACTGTGGTGTTGGAGAAGACTCTTGAGAGTCCCTTGGACTGCAAGAAGATCCAACCAGTCCATCCTAAAGGAGATCAGTCCTGAGTGTTCATTGGAAGGACTGATGTTGAAGCTGAAACTCCAATACTTTGGCCACCTCATGCGAAGAGTTGACTCATTGGAAAAGACCCTAATGCTGGGAAGGATTGGGGGCAGGAGGAGAAGAGGACGACAGAGGATGAGATGGCTGGATGGCATCACCAACTTGATGCACATGGGTTTGGGTAGACTGCAGGAGTTGGTAATAGACAGGGAGGCCTGGTGTGCTGCGTTTCATGGGGTCGCAAATAGTCGGACACGACTGAGTGACTGAACTGAACTGAACTGATACAGCATGGCTGGAATCTGATTGTTGATATCTTTCTCCAGTTCTCACTAAGAGTTGCATTGATTTTTATGGACACAGTATTTTCAGAATGCATGCTTACCAGGAAGTATTAACAGGAAATATTAAGGAAATTGTCACAGTTAATTTTTGTCACACACTCCTATAATTCAAATTTAGAAAAAATACATCAAGAATATTCATCACACAAAAGATTCTTAGCTGTAGTAGGAGCATTCATATTAAATTTATAAAATTAATTCTGTAACTTTATTGTGAAGATGTATAAATCTAATTTCTAATTTAAATGAGCTAAATAGATTTTCTCTGATTACCTAGCAACAGGCTATTGTCTATTTAGAAAATGACATTTCATTTTTTTCAGCCAAAGATGTTAAGACATATTCTTTGAAATCTCAAGTACTTATGATCCATGCAATGGAAAGGAAATTATGGAATCTGGTTTTCATTGCCTGCCTTTGCCCTGTCACTAACTAGTTAAGTGATTTCACCTACATGCTTGTTGCATCCATTTTGTCTGTGCAAAAAGGAGTTATGTTAGATCACTGCTAAGGTCTTTCCAAGCATAAGGCAATGGCACCCCACTCCAGTACTCTTGTCTGGAAAATCCCATGGACGGAAGAGCCTGGTAGGCTGCAGTCCATGGGGTCGCTGAGAGTCGGACGACTGAGCGACTTCACTTTCACTTTTCCCTTTAATGCACTAGAGAAGGAAACGGCAACCCACTCCAGTATTCTTGCCTGGAGAATCCCAGGGACGGCGGAGCCTGGTGGGCTGCCATCTATGGGGTCGCACAGAGTCGGACGCGACTGAAGAGACTTAGCAGCAGCAGCAAGATCTTTCCAACTGTGATCCTAAAAGACATAATCCTTATAGTTAGCTATATGTGATTGAACTTCCTAGAAATTTTATCACTTAATTTGCTTAAATTCAGCCTCTATTAATTACATATATTTCATTTCTAATTCAAGTCAAGCTCCACAGAAAGGAGTATTGAGTCTCCATATTTCAGCATGTAATTGCTAAACAACACAATGATTGGCAACATTTATACTGACAAGAGAGAACTGAATAGCATAAAGCTCGTCTCGTTGTGGTAACAGAATTATTGGTAGTTTTTAGAATAGTATCCCAACTATGGACTTTAGGAACAAAATTTAACTTTATTCATTAAAGACTTCTAGGCTCATTTTCCTGCTTAAAATACTTCTATAGGGTAAAATAGACATCAGTGGTGTTCCATAATCAGGTTCTATTGCAACTTGTCTTATCTCAGAAATCTGTTTGCATTTTGTCTGATATTAATTATAGTATATTATTATATTGTCAAGTTCTCTATGTATCTATGTCCTTTTGCTTTGTGAATCTCTCTTATAAGCAGCACATAACTAGGATTTTTCCTTAGATGCACAGTTCTTTTTTTTTTCCAGACAGCTAGATTAGTTCATTTAGTTTTATTATGACCACTGATATATTTATATGCCATCTGATTTTTGTGCTTTCTATTGATCTTACTCTCCCCATTTTTCTCATCTTTTCCTGCATTCTTTTGCCTTAATGGATATTTTTAAATACTATTTCTTATTTGACTTGAAAGTTATACACTACATTAACATTATTACTCTTAAAACTTTTAAAATATGTAGTTAACAAAGTCTAAAGGTAATAAATATGCCTACTCTTCCCTTGAGTTGAGTATTAGTCACTTAGTCGTGTCTGACTCTTTGGGACCCCATGGGCTGCCAGGCTTCTGTGTCCACAGGATTTCCCAGGCAGGAATACTAGAGTGCCATTGCCATTCCTTCTTCAGGGGATCTTTCTGACCCAGGGATCGAACCTGGTTCTCCCACATTGCAGGCAGACTCTTTAGTGTCTGAACCACCAGGGAAAATTTATTTCCAAACATGTTTCTCCTTTCCTACATGTTATTAGTATGAGTGTTCATGTAGTAGAGAAGAAGGCAGGGAATGAGTGACCTCTGTGGTCTCTTCTAATAAAAGCACTAATCCCATCATAAGGAGCCTAGCCTTAAGACCTCATTTAAACATAATAAACCTCCCCAAAGCCCCCATCTCCAAACATCATCACACTGGAAGGTAGAGTTCAACATACGAATTTTGAAGGCACATAACTCAGTCCAAAGCACAAGATAGTTTAATAAAGAAAGGATAATGTTTTCAAAGAAGAGTGCTAGAAAATTTGGATTTCCACATGCAAAAAGAAAAGAAAAGAAAGATGAAATAAAGAAAGACAAATTTGAACTTTCTTACTGTATTTTTTGTAAGTACTAAAACTATAAAACGAGAATAAAAAGGAGAGAATCTTTGTGACTTTGGTTTAGGCAATTTCTTAAAGTATAAAAGGCACATACCATAAAAGAAAAGAATTGGATAAATGAACTTCATCAATATTTACTATATTTGTTCTTTGAAGGAAAAAAAACTGTTAAGAAAATGAAAAAAAAAAAGCCACATATTAAGAAGAAATACTTGCCAAAACTCTGGTAAGTTTTATACAGACTGTATAAAGAAATTATACAAGTAAATAATAAAAAGACAAACAACAAAATTTAATTTTTAAGAAATTTAATAGATATTTCACCCATGAAGAAAGCAAAGGATAAATAAGCACTCCAAATCATTAGTCACTAGGGAATGCACATTACAACCACTGTACACCCCCTGCTAGCTCAGTCAGTAAAGTATCAACCTTCAGTGTAGGAAACCACCTACCAAACAGGAGATGCGAGCTTGCTCCCTGAGTTGAGAAGATCCCCTGGAGAAGGAAATGGCAACCCACTCCAGTATTCTAGCTTAGGAAATCCCATGGACAAAGGAGCCTGGCAAGCTACAGTCCCTGGGACATGATGTAACAACTAAACCACAGCCACTGAAATTTAAACGAATGGTATTTATTAAGTGTTAGTGTGTGGTGAGAAATATTAATAACCTCAGGTATGCAGATGATACCAGTCTAATGGCAAAAAGTAAAGAGAAACTAAAGAGCCTCTTGATGAGAGTGAAAGAGGAGAGTGAAAAAACTGGCTTAAGATTCAACATTGAAAAAACTAGGATCATGGCATCTGGTTTCATGGCAAATAAAAGGAGAAAAGATGGAAGCAGTAACAGATTTCCTTTTCTTGGGCTCCAAAATCACTGTGGATGGTGACTGCAGCTATGAAAATAAAAGACTCTTACTCCTTGGAAGGAAAGCTATGACAAACCTAGACAGCATAATCAAAAAGCAGAGACATCATTTTCTCAACAAAGGTCCCTATATTTAAAGTTATGATTTTTCCAGTAGTCATGGACAGATGTGAGAGTTGGACCATAAAGAAGACAGAGCACCAAAGAATTGATGCTTTCGAACTGGGGTGCTAGAGAAGAGTCTTGAGAATCCCTTGGACTGCAGAGAGATCAAACCATTCAATCCTAAAGGAAATCAACCCTGAGTATTCACTGGAAGAACTGATGCCAAAGCTGAAGCTCCAATACTTTAGCCACCTGATGCAAAGAGCTGACTCATTGGAAAAGACCCTGATCATTGGAAAAGATTGAGGGCAGGAGGAGAAGGAGGTGACAGAGGATAAGATGGTTAGATAGCATCACCAACTCAGTGGACATGAATTTAAGCAAACCCCAGGAGATCATGAAGGACAGGGAAGCCTTGTGTTCTGCGGTCCATGGAGTTGCAGAGTAGGACACAACTTAGTGACTGAACAACAACAACATAAGTGTGTGTGGAACAACTAGAACTCACATACTATTGGTACAGCTCCTTTGAAAGTCAGTTTGACAAATTTGCTGTAAGTTTAAACATTCAGTTACTATATGACACAGCTATTTCACTTGTAGATATTTACCCAGGAGAAATGAAAACATGTATTCACATAAATATTTTTATGTTCGTTGCTGCTTTATTGATAATAGCCCAAAACTGGAAGCAACCCAAGTGTTCATGAACTACTGATTGATAAACTAATTGTGTTATTGACATATCTCTATAATAGTATAGTATTAAGAAACAAGTAACAAATGACTCATATATGCAGCAACATGGATTAATCTCAAAAGCAAATAGACTACATTAGAAAACAAATAAAGGAATGCATATGGAATGATTCCATTTATATAAAATTTTAGAAAGGGGATGACAGAGGATGAAATGGTTGGATGGCATCACTGACTCAATGGCCATGAGTTTGAGCAAGCTCTAGGAGATGGCGGAGAACAGGGACGCCTGGTGTGCTGCAGTCCATGGGACTGTAAAGAGGTGGGCACAACTGAGCAACTGAACAACGTAGTGACGGAAAGCTCAACTGGGAGCCAAGGGTGGAGATGGAGGCAGATTTGCTTGGGGAAGGGCACAAGGAAACATTTTTGGGTGATTCAGGTGTTTCATATGTTGATCTAGTGATTATGTGCTTGGGTAGATTTTGAAAACTCATTCAATTTTATACTTAAAATTGCTGAATTATGTTTATATCTTAACAAGGAAACTCTGTTGGCAGGTCGTTATTCCTTTGAAAGTAATCTTTTCTTTTTTGTCTGGCAGCTTTTATAAAATTTGTAGGGAAGAAGAATTCCTTAGTGTTTTGCAGTTTTATTACAGTATATCACAGTGTGATTTCTTTCTGTTTATTTATCTTACTTGTGATTTACTTTGATTACAGAAGCTGCAAGTCATGCTTTTATCAGTTGTAGAAAATTCTGTTACTATCTCTCAAGTGTTACCTCTCCCTTGTTCCTTTTTTATTCTCTTCCCTTGGGGCTCTAATTACTCTGACATTACATTTTCTAATAACATTCTCCATCTCTCCTACTTTTAATTTCCTTACCTCTCCGTGCTAAAGTCTAAGCAGTCTTTTAGATAGATATGCCAGTTCTTCCTTCTTTCATTTATAGTCATCCAATCCCTGGGTCAGGAAGATCTCCTGGAGAAAGGGAAGGCTACCTACTCCAGTGTTCTTGCCTGGAGAATTCATGGACAGAGGAACCTGGAGGGCTACAGTCCATGGGGTTGGACTGAATGACTAACACACTTTCTCTCATTAATGCTGGCTGCTTCCTTGTGAGTTCTGTCTTTGGATAGTAAGTGCCTATTGGTAGGAACTTATCTATAGAAAACTTGAAAACTCGAACTCTGAATTGACAGATTATCCCTGAAGAGATTTATAATTCCTTCTGCCAGATTCTTGGAGTCAATTAAAATTAATTCTTAACTGTTCCAAACCATAAGCAGTGTGAATCTGAACCCCAATCACACCTTGAGAGTGGTATGTGGATTCTCAAGGGAGAATCTTTTCCCTTCCAGAAATCACCCTAGATCAGCAGCCTCCAACCTTTTTGACACCAGGGACCAGTTTCGTGGAAGACAGTTTTTCCATGGACTGGGAGCGGGGTTGGTTTCAGGTTGATTCAAGTGCATTACATTTATTGAGCATTTTATTTCTATTGTTATTACTTCTATTCCACCTCAGATTATCAAGCATTAGATCCTGGCGTTTGGGGACCCCTGCCTTAGATAGACGATGTTCTTTTCATTTTCCTTTCCTGATGATAGGTATCTTTTTTCTAGTCCAGTCTATTAATGATGGTAAAAGCGATCTGGTTCTAGCTCTTGATGTTACACAGTCCTGAACTCTACTCCTAATCCCTTCTTGACAATGAAAACTCAGGGGTCTAGGATCCTGGGAGTGTCCAGTGAACACCCTCAGGACAGCATCTTCTTTGTACAATGAAAATAAATTAACAGAGTTGTTTGAAAAATAAATAATTAAAAATACCTTAAACAATCATAATTTGTTAATACTGATTGCCTACATTAAGAATATATATGTGTGTGTGCTTATGAGATATTTTAAATATGAATTTGTTTCCTTCTTGTGACATCAAGGATTACACAGACAATTTTGTGTTCAACTGATGACTGAAAAGATTCGGAGACTTAAAAAAACATTGTTTTCAAGGTCAAATCAAATTGGAAGCAATCATTCTTCATTCCATTTATAAGACCTAGGTAACTTGTCTTGGTAAAACTAGTACCAAAAATGTCTTTTTGTAGATAGGTAGTTAGAGTACCATACAGAATTCATTTTTGACTGTCAAAACCAAAATTATTTGCAACCCATAGATACATACAACCTTGTAGGCTGAGACCTCTCTTAACTGTTAAATCACCTAAAAGATTATCTTGTCTTTCTTTTATGTGAATTCAGGAGCACAAAGCTATTTAAAATTCCTTCTCTAGAGATATTCTATTAGGAGTATTATATTTCTTGGGCAGTCCTAAAGAGAACCAGCTCAATATTTTAACATCATATTTTTTAAAGCTACTTTGGGTTATTTTTTAAAAAGTTAGATTGAAACCTGAGGGAAAAAAATATACACTGTGTATATGGGATGAATTTCATCAGGGTTCTATAGCTCAGAATTCTTTCACACCCTGTCTAGTGTCTAGGTAAACCATTCTCTATTAACATAGCAACATTCAAATATGCAAGTGATTAGTAAGTAAAAGCATAAATAGGTAGATTGTGCTTTCACCTACTACTCTCTGCGTGTTTGAATATGCACAAGCATATATATTGTGTTTTCACATATAAGTTTTAGAATGTCCCAGAAGGGCATAAGAATAAAAGAAAAAATAAGATTCACTGTACCATTAAAAACAGTCTACAAGACCAGTGCAAATGTAGGGAAAAGGAATTATTGAAGCATAGCTCAGGTAATTTTAAAAGACTGATGCTAATAGGCAGTAGAAGCTGAACACATTCTGAATTATAAAATGAAGGAAAATAGTGGACAAAGAAGATGATAGCAATAATAACTACCGCTTACTGAGCTTACTGAGTTCTTTCTATACATTAGAAATACATTGAGTGCTTTACTTAGAAAGTCTCAACTCTAAGAGAATCCATTTATCAAGTGTTTAATACATGCCACTTTTATCCAAAGAACAGTTTTTTGAGTTATGTACTATTATTTGCCCCATTCTGCAAATATGGTAACTGACATTTAAGACCTTTATCAACTTGCCCAAGGTTACATAAACTTTAAAGTGTTAAGTCAGATATCAACTCCAAAACAGGCTGTCTGCAGAGACTATACTCTATACCAGCCTCTCCGTTATATTGTCATCTAACTACTTAAGCCTTCTCTCAACCCCGTTGTTGTTCAGTCACCCAATCGTGTCTGACTCTTTGTGACACCATGGACTGCAGCATGCCAGGCTTCCCTGTCCCTCACCATCTCCCTGAGTTTGTCCAAGTTCATGTTCAATCAGTGATGCCGTCTAGCCGTCTCATCCTCTGATACCCTCTTCCCCTGCCCTCAACCCCGTTAGGGTATGTCTAATCTGTCCCATTTTAAAAGTGGACAGAGGTAGAAATGAAGTAACTTGCACGGGATTACTTGTGAATAATATAAATAACATCCAGTTTAAAACTGGTTTAGTCTACTTCAAGACTCTATGTACTTTCTACTATATTATTCAATCTTTGTGACAGTATTTTTCATTCTTCAGTTATACATTCCTTTGGTCATTCATTTAACAAATGTTTGTTGAGCACTTTGTACCATGCATTCTTTTGCATGTATTTAAAATTTTTAAATAAGACAGTCAATGCAAGAAAATGTGCAACTATCACTGGTAATTTTATGATACTATGATTTTCTATCATAAATATCTTAACCTCTTGGTTTATATGACATTGAAACTGAGTCTAAGTTTTATGTAAGATTTGGTTTCCAGAACAATATGCTTGACTTAAAACTTACCCTATCATTACAGAGATGATTAGCTTTATTTCATAATTCTGCTTGAATTATTATTTAAGTAGACCAAATGGGTAATTGTTTCCTTTCTAAGTCCTTATCCAAAATAGCCAGTTTAATAAGGTAAACCAATATTTGGACTTATCAGGAGAATGTGCTTTGCCAACAAGTAAGTAAAAGGGTCTTTTCTGCACCATTAACACTTGATGTTGGGATAGTAGTTCTTAGAGGGAGTCTCATAATAAAAGCAGTAGTGATGTCAAGAACTAATTGACTGATTTTAATTGAAGAACATTTATATGACAGTACGATATATTCAACTTGGTTTTGCTTTTCTTTAAAAAGCTGAAACTCTCCTTCCCAGCAGTAATTAAAAATACATAGCAGTCATTTACTTACTATGAGCTTCTAATGGCCACAACATTGCTTCCTTGCATGAGTGATTTACTGATCTAAAGCAAAGTAATTCAACATAGAAATTATCTTGAAAATTAAAAACCATTCTAGATAATGAATAGTTTCAATTTCTATAGCACCGATTTATGTATAGTTTTCCTTTTTAATGTATTCTTCTGCACATATACAACTTACTAACAAAAATGGTCTGATTGAGACTCCACCTCCATGAACCGTGTATAAAGCTCAGACTCTGGGGTTAAGTCTATAGACTTGGGAGTGACATTTATTCATTAACCTATCACTTATTGCAAAGTTTCTTTAAGCTAGATATTTTCTGGAATTCTTTTGGGAATAAAAGAAGGAAAAAAAATAGTCTCTAAAAAGGAATTATTATAGGCTTAGGATAATATTTAATCTAATTTCATCCCTTTTATTTCATTATATTATAATTTATGTGACCAATCCCTTATTGATTATTTAAAAAGATACTTTTTTATTGCTGTAAAAGGCCTATATTGAGCATATGTGGTAATAAATATTTGTTAGTATTTCTCATTATTTCTTTGGAATGTATTTCTAACAGTAAATAACTAGGTTAAAAGACACATACATTTTAGTTTATTAATAAACTTGACAAAAATCTACCCCAAATGGCAAAATAGGAGAAAAATCTGTATCATTTTACATTGCTACCAACACAGTATGAGAGAGCCTTTCCTTATTTGTTTTCTTGTCAGACTTCAGAAGATAGACTATTCCACTAAATGTACGTCATTGATCATTGCTCTCCAAATACTGTCTTTAAAATTGTTAAAAAGTTTCTCATTTGCAAGAATGATTTATAAAATCAAATAGCACTAATCAAAAATTTTCAGTTGACATTGTTAGTTTGTCTTTGAAAAGATCATCTAGCTTTCTTTCTTAAATATTCTGAATTTTAAAGCATTAAGAGGTTAGGAAAATTCTGTCATTTGGTTTGAGACATTTATTTGACTAAAATAGTGAAGACTGCAGCTGGCCAAGATGACCAGTGAGGTAAAAGCAAATGTCAGAAATGAATAGATCTGTATTTTGTTGGGGCTTATTGGGTTTTATTTAAAAAATACAGGATATTATGAATTAAGTAGCAAACCATTTTCTTGTGCTAATGTGTCTTGTTTAAGCACAAAATTCTACCTACAAAAATATGAAAACAAAATACTGTGGGTAGGTTTACAGGGTCCTAACCACATCTTATTTAAAAATAAAATTCTACAGTAGCCTTACACTTAACCTGTTATAATCCATTGCATCTTTATAATAGGAATTTTGTCCTCCCTGAGTTTGTATGCTTCCCTATTTGAGCTCTTTCTTTTCTGATCTTTTCTCAATAGTTTTTTAATTTTATTTCTAGAACTATGGGACACAAAAACCGCTATGTCAAAGTCCCCCGTGGTCACATCTGGGTTGAAGGTGATCATCACGGACACAGTTTTGACAGTAATTCATTTGGGCCGGTAAGTCATCTTATTACTGATGATTGAATTTCAAATATAGAAACAAAACTACATCCCAGACATTGCTCAGGTAACCCAGTCAAGACTTGTCCACAAATTTTATAGTGGAACACTTTATGTTTGAAAATTTCCTTTTAAATATCATATAGATAATGTAAGATGTCAGTGGGTGTGTAGGTGTGTATACGAGTGAAACATACATATTAGACAGCTCAGTCAAGTGCCAAAAGATGCTTTCAGCCTGCTATGATCTCAATAGAAATGGTTGTTTTTTTCTTACATAAATGTTTTTTACCTTATGTTTTCAATTAGTATTTAACAGGAATAATATCTTAAAAGACCTATAGACATCAATTTTCTAAGTCAGTAGTTTAAAAGGCATTTAACATCAACAAAGGATTAGTTTCTGAAATATACAAAGAATGCTCAAAACTCAACAATAAAAATGGAGAAAATCCAACTAGAATATGGGCAAAAGACAGGAAGAAGATAAAAAAAAAAAGGCATTTATAATGGAAATCATATTGGTTAAGTAACATTTTTCAGCTTTTAATTTATAACAAATGCTCATGTTCCTTATACCATGTTTATATTCCATAAAATATGTGACTAAATTCATACTTTATAATTTTGTTCAGTTTTGAATGCATACATAAGTGCTCTATTTAACAACCCCTGCAATAACTCATTATATAAAGAATATTTTAGTTAATGGAAACTGCATTATTTCTCTTTTATTAATAAGATTAAATCTATTAAATGTATCATGTTGGCCAAGTCCACATTAAAATGTAAACTTTAGTTTGGGTTTTAATTGAGAGAGTAAGTGTCTCTGAAATGAGGTGTTAAAAATGCTGTTGTTCTGTTATCTAGTCACCTATGTCTCTTTAAAATCCTAGATCTTCAGTCCATTAGATTTTCCTGTATCTAGATGTGTCCATACTTGTATGTATGTAAAAGATAATATTGAGCTCTGTTATATAGGTTTGCAAAAATATTATTCACATCCTTTTGTCTAAAACTAAATGGTTGGTGGTCTATATAAAACATTTTTCTTCACCTGTTGTGAGGAACCACTATTACCATCACCGCAGGAGCAGTCACTTGACTCATCTTTGACTAAAAGTACAAGAGACTTGGGTTTGGATAAGTGTTTATGTATGAAGTGGAAGGGAACTTTGGGCGACAATGTCTATTTCTTTTTCTAGCTGCAGTGATAATAATAAAACACCCTAAGTCTTTCTTGCTTTTGCCTAGTAATTATTAAAGAAATACAATTTAACCATTGTAAGATGTATCAGAGATGAAATGAACAGACTGGAATTGTTGTAGAGGATCCCTTGCAGAGTGTAGTAGAAGTGACTGTCATGAAGAAACTTAGTAGCAACTTGAAAGTGAAAATAAATCACCTAAAAACATTTTTATTTCTTTTTCATCAATAAAATTAAATCTATTAAGTGTAACATGTTGGCCAAATCCACATTAAAATGTAAGTTTTAGTTTGGGTTTTAATTGTGAGGGTAAGTGACTCTGAAATGAAGTGTTAAAAATGTTGTTCTGTTATCAATTGCACATGTGGGGTAAATAATTACTAACTTAATAAGTACTAAAGCTTGAAACTGAGTTGCTTTTTCTTTATTACTAAATGAAGCCAATGCAATCTTATCTATATAATCAGTATTATTGTCAGTTACTTGTATTCCAGAAGCTTTCTTATTTGGGAGAGAAAAATAAAATTGATAGCCAGAATACTGGGAATTGCAAATCCAACCTTCAAGATCATATCTATTGTGTAGTTCTTTCTGAGTTCTCTTTCCTGCTGTGTACTTCATAGTAGTACTGTGAACCATTGAACTTTAAGTAGACCTATGTAAGTTGAAAATGTATCAGCTATGAAAATATCTTCTGTCACTTATATGTGTAAAAAAAGAGAAAAAGAAAAAATGAGAAACATATATGAAGGGCGATCTCATTGGGTTTATTACAATAAGAAACTACAATATGCAAAACATTGGCAAATATATTCTGTGTAGGACCTCAATACCATTGATTTACATCAAGTTTTTAAATTAAATATACTTGAATTTACAACTTGAACCAGTAATATGAGTCAGAGACATAGAACCACTTTGAAATTTAGAGATTTTCTTCTTTTTTTAATGGATATAAATATATAGATGCAGAATGGCTTTTGGTTCACAAGTTGGAATAAACTATAAATTTCCATTCACTTAATTTGTATTATTTTTATTTGTCAAAATTAGATGAAGAACCTGTACTAGAATGAAGGAAAACATTTGTCACATCATATACTAACCTATTTATATTTATGACTTTCGTACATATATTTTTACCCTTACAGTAGATTTCATATTTATGTTCCAATAGCATTTATAATTAGGAATAGTGATTAGTAACGATGCTCCCAAAAGAGTTTAAAGGAATAGAGGGGGAAAAAAAGTGAATTAAAGGCCTACCATTTTTATTTAAAGCTAAGCTCTGATGTTTGAGTACAGAGATTTCGTATTACATTTTTGCCCAATTAATGGTTATCTGAATATTCTAATTATTTTAATATTTTTATAATTCTAAAAAATAACGACTAAAGTTTTACACTTCTAAAAAAAGCAAAATAATCTTGAGTCTTAAAATGCATATGGACTTGAAAGCTGTTATATTTTTCCAATAATTCTCAGTTGAAATTTTTGGCTTATCCATCAGTGATAGTGGAGATTGTGGAAGGTCAGGAAGTTTCAGGCTTTCTGGATTGTTGATTTATTTCTCCCCCTTGGAACAGGGAATGCACTTTTCCTGGAAGTAAGCTCCCTATCCAAAATCAGCCAGAATTGTCTCTAGGATGCTTATCTTGACTTTGTAGAAATTGACTGAAGCCTTCACCCTTCGTTTCCCTCCCAAATAACTGCAGAATTGTAGCCAACTATGTTTAACATGCTTTAACTTTTTGAATTGTAATTATACTTTATCATAGCATCTATTCAATTTATTTTAAATTGTTGCCTGTGGGTAATCACCATGGAGTTGACTTTTTCCATATTCAAGTAAATTTTTAGTTGTAATCTAGAAAAGAAGAAGAAAAGAATGTCTTACTCTATTTTTTCCCTCGTTTGTTCTAAAATTTCCTATTTATTTTTTTTAATATTTGAATTTTCTTTTCTGATTTGGTTTATTGCCACTGTATGTAAGCTCAAGAGGGAATTAAATAGTTTTATGGATGAAAGATGAATAATGGGTTATAAATTTAAAGATAGCAAAGTTGTTATAGTAATAGAATGTATTACAACAGAATGAGATCCAACATCTGCACTTTTAACTTGTAGAGGATGATATTATGGAGAGAATCCAGTAGACTCTTTTACGAACATAGATATAGTAAAACGGAAAATCAGATAACTTTAGTTTTAGGCCTCATCAATCACATAACTTGTATGATCTACATTTCCTCATGTACAAAAGGAAGAATTTCCTCTCCTCTGAATTCATCTTAAATAGATGTTGATTATAATGAGCATCAGCTCAGTTCAGTCACTCAGTCGTGTCCGACTCTTCATGGACCACAGCACATATAATTTATTTAATGCACTTCTATTTCAGATTGCTGAGGACGTTCACTAGAAACAATGATGTATTTTTGAATATATAAGTATGTGGAGAAAAACATTTTAAAGAACATCTTCAGCAACCTGAAATAGGAATGCAATTTAAGTGTGTTTCATTGATAGGATGGAATATTATGCAGTCATTAAAAATCTGTATTTGTGAAGAATTTAATGACAGCACATTCATGATTGTTTTAAGTGAATACATGAAACTAAAAAATGGATTGCAATGTTATGTTAATTGAGCCAGGAGTTATGATTATGGTCAATTCTTTTTTATACCTGTGTACTTCACTATATTGTAAAAGGTCTGCAGCAAGTTTTTATTATCTTTATAATCAGAAGAAAACTAAGTATTCAACAAAAAAAGATAAAGGTGATTAAAGTAATGACTTCTAAGTTTCATTCTAAATTCTCTAAAAATGGTTTATAGTGCCATGGCCAAAGGGAAGAATATTGATATCACAGATGTGATTGGGTAGAAAATGTTTCGATTATGAATGTCCCTATGGAAGATCTCTGTACCAAACCTCTTGAATATATCATCATTGTACAATGATAGAAAGTGTCCAATCTTCTCATAATATGGATTCACTAATGTATGACTTTAGCTCGATTTCCAGTGTGAAAAATATACTTTGTTAGTATCCTTTAAGGTTTTTATTATTGTCTGAAAATGTTTTTCGGTACATATTACTGTTTGATTTCACTGGAGTATGCATTAAAGATAGCTGATGATTGCTTAGAAAATTCAGAAAGCACTTCTCAATAATTTTTTGCTCTGTGAAAACATTATAGCCTTTCCCTTTACCATCCCTACTTCTTTGTAGATGGAATTAATATAATTTCTACTGAGGTATGTTCTTTGCCACCACCCAAAAGTAACGGATTACAATAGATATTGTTGAATTTTCTGCTTGCTTAGAAGGAAAGCACGTAAAAGTCAAGCTTTTTATTTGTATGTGTGTGCACATAGCTATGAATTTTCAAATAGTGATTTTTTAACTATTTTGGATTAGCAGACTGTTCATCAATTAAAAAGACAGGCAGCAGTTCTTTCTTTGATTCATTATAAATATTCATTTTATTACTTATATTTGAAATGCTTTCATAGATACCCATTCTTTTTGGTGAAAACATAAATTGACCCTTTTTATAGACCCCATTTAGCTTGTACATTCCCTATCTTTGAATTTCTTTCAGTTAGTGTAATCTAGTTTTAAGTCACGAGGCACTGAAATTCATTCATTACTTGCTGTATAAAGATTTTTTGTCAGAATGTATGTCATAATTGAAATTCTTGGGTTTCAGTATCTAAAATGAATAATATGTTTTAATTTCATTCACCAAAGGATATTAGGGAGAAAAAAAAAAAAACTTTTGGTATAAACATTTCAGGTGGCATGACCTTTCTAATCTATATAAAAGTGTTTTGACTTTTAGACTTGTGGTCATAGTGTCACCTTGTGAACAATTTGAATGTAGGAACCATGAAGCAGAACTGAACAGTTTGGTGCAGAAACTATGTATGATATACTGCCTCTATCTGAGAGTGGAAACCAGGGAATTATACTAAATATGAATTCTTTTTAGTTCCAAGTCATTTGGAAAAGAGCTAACCCAATCACTTATTCTATAGATGCCTAATTAAATAAAATACTAGCCCCCTGAAATGTTTTATTGAAGAAAATATGCCTAATCGATAATAGTTTTTAAATAATTGAGTATTAGAAATATTCTTTCTTAATTAAATGAGTTGATGATCTAAAAACGATAATCTATAAGAAAGCATTGAAATGAAGATGAAAATTCCATTAAATTCCTTTTGAACTTAGCGAAGTTCAAAACATTTTTTACTTTTTACAAAAGTACCGAAAAAGTAAACAAGAGAAAAAGTAAAGTGTATGTTTTCCTGTCATGTAAGTCTTTCATTCTGTCTTCAAGACACATTTTTGAACATCTCTCAGTTATCCATATTGATTTTAGCCTGGATTACACTGGCTGGAATGGATCAGGAGAGATGAGGATTGTATTAACTACAAAGAGAGTACTAGATTAGGTAATATGTGGGAAATGAACATTGAAAAAGATTTATTAGTCATTCCTGTTTTGAATTTTCTCCCTGTGTTATGCATTTTTGGTAAAAAAAAAAAAAAGAAATACAGTATGTGGTTAGGGCAACAAAATAAGATTCTTGGAGATACAAGGAGGCTAAAAGGAAGAAAAAGAGAAGAAGTGTTATATTTTTGAGGCCAACTGACAAAGGGAAGCATTGGGATGGAGTTTGGGGACATGTTTGAAAGATTCAAAGAGTGCAAGGACAGAGGTTCAAGTTGTGGATGATAGGAATGCATTGAACCTGGGAGTCTCCCCATTGGTTTCACCACTATCATCAAGAGATACCTTGATGCTTAGGATGAGCTAAGTGGGTCAATAGATAAAACGACTGAGGTATAAGCCCAGCCTGGAAGGAGGCAGACAAATAATAGGGCAGAAACAACACAGCACTCTAAGTAGACGTGTGAGACAGATCCTCTTAGAAGAGTAGACATTTGTGTACTGAAAACACATAAGAAAAACCTACAAAATCTTTAGAGAGGGTTTGGTAAAACAGAGTGTTCTGAAATCCATGAAAATAATAATTATTTGGTACAATCTCATACTGCAAAAAACACTCTGGATGCTGCATGTTTTGTGAATGAAGTGGTTTATGCTTGGAGTGGTTAATATGTTTCAGCTGCATTGAAAACATTGTTTGTACAGTACAGAATATTCTTGTGGACTTATGAGAATGAATTGACATTTCATTTTATGTATTGTTGAAGTGTAGCATTTTCCTTCTGTAAATTCTCTTCCACAGATAGAATAACTTTTATTTAAAATCAGCCATCTTCAAATAAAGAAAAAGGTCATTACACTATGTTGACAGAATTCAAGTAAAGTGTTCTATTCACACTTTCTTTGAAATACGTTGCTTAGACTTTAATTGGTTGTATTTTCCAGTTTCCTTGTAGTACATGCTGTTCATTAAAATTTTTGTTAGGAACTAAAACTGTCTCTCTTTGTAGAAGAATATTTGTGATAGAAGTCCCTTGGTTCCTAAAATCATAAAAGCTTACTTTGGTGTTTTCCTTCAATTATTTTTCACAATTTCTTTTAAACAGTGCCAGAGCCTAGCAACCTCACATATTTTACTTAGGTATAATTCTTACTTGGCTGGTATAGACAAAAGCATGAATTTCATAAAAAGGCCAAAGCCAATGAGAAGAAATGCCATAATAATGAAAATATCTCTATATCCAAAGTGCTAAATCTCAGAAAAGACTCAATTTTCTGGAGCAATATTCAAAACAGAGAAATATTCACACAGCAAAAAGAAACACACAAAAAACCCCACAAAAATCCCTTAGGATTAGCATCACTGTTGGTTGGATTTAGTTATAATACAATTAGAACATCTATATATATTATATCTATATATGTATATATATGATTGTTTTTAAAGAGCATGGAAACATAATACCAACTAGAGCTAGTGGTGAAGTAATCATCTTCCTCCCCATGAGAACAGAGACAAACTGAGCTTCCATTTCTACCAAATCAAATTTTGTTTGTTTTAATTATTCTGCTAGCATAGAAATCATTTTCCACATGATTTCATTTTCACATAGGAGAGATGTCAGCAGAATTGTCATTAAACTTCATTGCTATGGCAGATACTGTCCCTTAGGGCCATTTAGTTAGAATTAAGCATGTCCATTATACTAAGAATGTTATATTTACTGACAGTGGGTCAGGGGACAAAATTTAGTGAAATATATGCAATATTATTAATTTAGCAGTTTTACAAATTCTCAAAAATTTTAAGTGGGATTGAAATCCTTATCTTATTATTTATAAGACATAATCAGTGTCTATATTACATGTCTACATAGAAAAATAAAATGAAAAATATAAGGAGCTCAAAAGAGAAGAAAAATCTACTGACTAGCCTAAACAATGTAAGGAGAAAAAAAATGAGCTACTGAATACTTTGCAGTTTAAGGTTTGAGATTGAATTTCCTCATTTCAATAGATATTTATTTATAAAATATGTACTGAGTGTTTTCTACCTCTCCTAATATGCAAGTGCAAAGCAATGTAAATGATTCTATCTTTCTGTGGAGCTTCTGAGAGATAACTTTCTTTAGAAAATTTTAATTTTCCTAAAGCTTTTCTTAGGTGGTCCTAAAAAATGGCTTTGCTTTGTGTCAGCATCTTATGGGGCTGTTTCCTGAAAAAACTTGCAAGAGAATTAAAAGATCAGTTTGATTGTCAGAGACTTAGATGATTCTTTTCTGTGTAATGGAGCCATATACGGAATCTGTAATGAAGTAAAATAACCATAGTTTTAGATATTATCCACTGGAAGACCCTTGTGGGTTTGTGTTATGTTAACATTTGTCTAACTTGATGAATCAAGCAAGTGAAAATGGAATTCTTTATCACAGTGGTCAGAGTCAGAACCATGAAGTGTGTTCTACTGATGGGGCATCACAGGCGCCATCACTTTTTCACTAAATAACATTGATTCCTATAATATGGTTCCTAGGTATTTCTGCTCCAATTCATCCTCCTGTCAGCAAGAGTTTTTCTTAAAAGAACTCTGATTTCACTTCTTGAAATAATATCATCAGCCGACAGCACCTATCATGCTTAATGAAGAAATGTTAGAAGCTTTCCCTCTTAAATCAGAAATAAGACAAGAAGGTTAGCTTACCACCTCTGTTCAACACTGTGCTAAAGGTCATTGCCAGTGCAGATTAAGGCAAGAAAAAAATAGAAAATATGGCAATTGCAAAGGAAAATTCCAAAGATTTTTTTTTGTTCTCAAGTGTGTTATTGTCTAGTTAGAAAACCTAAGAGGAATCTGCAGAATTATTCAGACAAGTACACAAGTGTATTTGTGTAAGAGCTATCATATACAGTGACAAACAGGTCTAGACTTCATCAACAAATAGAAAACACCTTTAAAGAACTTGCCATTTGAAATAGCAATAAAAAATGCAGGATAGTGGTTACCTTTGGAAGGCATGGAGTGAATGTAGGTGGAGATGGGTGAACAGGGACACCAAATTACTGGTACTCTCTTAAACTTTAAACAGGCTGGTAATGATGTAGCTGTTCATTATATTATACGTTATACTTTGTATGTCTGAAGTGTAATGGAATATTTTTAATAACTGCATAAATATTAAAAGTTGACTTCAGTGGCCACACAAAACTCATGGCAGATCTTTCTAATATTTTGGGATCATGAGATATGGAGGTCCACATACCACACATCTAAATATTTTATAGCTATAAATCAAGTTGATCTTTTTTCTTAATTTGACAATTATACCTGCATATGGCTAAAACCAGCAAACATATGAAAGATGATGGAATTTAATTATTATAAATCTACGTATTCATCCTACTGGAAGTCCTGGGATGTTTGAAAAAGTAATGTAAAACATATAATTCATAAATTATTATATGTTTATTCATAAAATTTTTCTGACCTCCATTTTAGCAAAATCACTATATTGTTATAATATTTTCACATAATTTGCATTTTACTTAAACAATAATTATATAAAGGATTAAAATATTTAATTGCATCAGAGTATAGAAAATTGGAATGTATATTTATCAAAATGTAAATGAAAAGTAAATGAAAAAAATGGAAAAGTAATTTTTTCAAATTTTTCTAAAATTTTTTTGTAAAATATCAAAAAACCGGGACTTGGTAATGGACAGGGAAGCCTGGCGTGCTGCAGTCCATGGGGTTGCAAAGGGTTGGAAACAACTGAGTGACTGAACTGAACTGAAAATATCAAAAATACTTCTTAAAAGTCAAAAGGCAAAATGACTACTAATGAACATGAAATTATATTAAAATTATTGAATTTTTACGTATTCAAAGAATTTAATCTTTTATAAAATAATGTTAATTTATTAATTAATATTAATCAATATTTTAATTAATTGATTAATATTTTAATATCGAAAATTTAATATTTTATAAAAACATTTTAAAAAGCATATCTATTTACAGTTTGAGGGTTTGAGTTTGATATTTTTGTCCATGAAAAGAGTCTGTATTACCCTTTATGCATATCATATCCTGAACTACATATGTGCAAATTTAAGAGCCACTTTTAAGCATTTAAATTTTTTGCTCAGGAGGGTAATGAGTAAGAAGAGCCACGTCAGCAACACTGATCTGGGAAAATAATGAGAGATTAGATTGCAAATAGAACACAGGTAGAGAATACAATTACTCAATGATATTATTGGTTGAAGTGGAAGATGATAAAGTAGCAATAATAAAAATATGAACAAGTGGGTTGGTTTGAGTCCTTAGGAAACAAGAATTGATTGGATTTATGTTAGATTCCATTCACTAGAATTAACTCACCATATCTGTTAGGGAAGTTCCCCAGCTCAAATACTCAGTTATCTTCATGCTCACCTATGATGGATCAAATCTTAAAATTGAGCATGATGAGCTTTAATCATAATGATAGTTTGGTGATCATCTTTATGTGGAAGAACAAAAGATGGAAGCGACAAGGTAATGTCTCCAAGCTTCTTTGGTTAGCAAAATATATGTAGAGATATTGTAGCAGTCTTGGCTACCTGATGAGAATTGTGCTCATACTGATTAGACTTGCTATTCTGACCTTAGGAAAGAGAACTGAGTTTTGCTTATGACTCATTAGCACTTAAAGACAAGTATTATTCCATCAAAATTCTGTTGTCAGGACTTCCCTGGTGGTCTAGTGGTTAAGACTCCAGGCTTTTACTCTAGAGATGCAATTTCCAACCCTGGTCAGGGAGGTAAGATCCTACACGCCACTCAGAGTGCTCCCCCCTCCCTCCCTCCCAAAAAAACATTTCTATTCTTTTACATTTAGCATCCATGTTAGCTGATCAACTACTCATCCGTTTCACAGGGCTTCTCTGCTTTTTTTCTAACGTTCTCACCTATTTCAAAAGGTGAGAACGTGAATCCAAGAATGCAGAGGCTAATGAGAAGGAAACATAGTATGTAAAATAAATATTTTGATTGCTTGTTGACAGAAAAGCAGGTTTAAAATTTTCTTTTCACTGTTGTTATTTAATATTATTATTTGAAATGTAGATATATAGGATATATTTCATTTCAATAGTTTTAGGAAGCAAGAAAAAATCATTAGTTTTAATGAAGGAATGATATAGAGTATTTGCACTAATTTCAACTTACATAAACTGATCATCCCTTTAAATAAAATTTTAGTATTAAATATAATGGTATTCTGTTCAGTGGAAGGAAAGGGGAAATTATACAGCTTCATCAAGTTGTAGAATTTGGGGCCTTGCTTTTTTCTAAATCACTAAACCTGGGTTTCATAAAGATAATAATTATTAACTAGAATTTACTTTAGACTAACAACTACGTTAGGCTAAAGTTTTACATAGACCTCTGGTGATTTTATTTATAGTTGAAGAGCTTTAACTGAATATTTTCAAAGCTACTTAAATCTCCCTTGTTGTGAAGTGTATTTGCCTGTTCCCTATAGAGGCTTTAAACTCTATCTGCCTAGTATTTACTGAGAAGCTGCAGTCAAGTGAAAGATACTTCTCAAATGAGCCATGATTATATTTAGGTTGTTCATATAAATTAAGTTTCATTTCAAAAAAAAACCTAATAAGATTATAAATTATGTAATTTCTCCAAGTCATTATGGGATTATACAGTCTCTGGTCTAGGAAAAGTTCTAACCTTAAAATATTTGATCCAGAGGCTTTTAAAACAAAATTACTTAATTTTATGCTTCTTTTGACATTAAAACAAAAAGCAAAAAGCAAACCAAAAAAAAAAAAAGTTATTTGCTCAGTCTTTCAAACAAAGAAAATTTATGTACTGCATAGGGAACGGTAATACCATTAAATGAATGAATTATTCTTTAAATCTAAAGACATGATTTCAATAGACTGTTGTTTTCATATTCCATGCATTACCCTGAAATGACTGAAAACTAATGGTACAAAATGGGCAAAGCCATTTAAAAAGTCATTTATCAAAGTGCATGGTATTTAAATTACCTTTTTGCCCAGATGGACATTGCTAGTTAACTGCTGTATCTTTTCAAATAATATTTACTGTTGAGTTACAAAAGTATACTTTATAAGAACTTTAAATAAATTTTCAAGAGTAAGTTTTCATTTGATTTTATTTCATTCACCTAATACTTCTTTATATTTTAATTTGGGAGGGGGAAAAAAATCCTACCATGCTTTAGCTGAAGTATTTTTCTCTTTAGATGAAACTACGTTTGATTTCAGAGAGGTGTCTCTACAGCCTTTATATATTTCACATAACATATTGTATTAATGTGAATTTTTATTCTGTGCTTCTTCACCCTATCACTACCCCTAACTGTCTCACTCATTCTTTTTGAGTACATTATCTATAGCACCTTTTTGTTTATTTGTTTTAGCAAAGGATAATTACTATTTGGTTTTAAGGAAGAATATGAATAAGATATCCCTTTTGAAAGGGGTTTAAATAGGATATGCCTATGTATGAGGGCATTACCCTAAATTGGTATATGATTATCCTTTAGGCTCAGGAAGAGTGCCTTCTTTATGCAGTTATTCTCTATATTCTCTGTTTTTAATTCCTCAAAGTCTTCAATATGGCTATAGGGACTGTTACCATGATCTTTTGCAGAGTATATCTATTTGAATGTGCTTTTCTATCACTTCAATCTGGTTTAATAATAAACCAACCGAAAACATCAGGAATCATGCCAAACAGACTCATTTACAGATGCATGGGATATATACTCTATATTCTTCTTGCTTGATTGAAAATAAACTGGCCTAGAGGAAACTATAATGTCTTCAAAGCTCATTATACATTCTATGTTCTTAGCCCTTATTTCTTTTAGCACACAGTAGAAGCCTCCCTTCTGCCTTCGGTGTTCAGATCTCACCTGCTCTCAAAATTATTTTCTTCCCAGATAGCTCAGCGGTAAAGAACCCACCTGACAAGCAGGAGATGAGGGTTTGATCCCTGAGTCAGCAAAATTCCCTGGAAAAGGAAATGGCAACCCACTCTAGTATTCTTGCCTGGGAAATCCCATAGACAGCAGAGCCTGGCAGGCTACAGTCCATAGGGTTGTAAAAGAATCTGACTCAACTGCAACTAAGCAATAACAACCACTCTTCCCCAAAGGAGGAAATCTAATAACCTTTTAAGACAAAGAGAGAGAGAGAGAGAAAGGGTGGAGGCGTCAGGGAAGGTGGGGAGAGAAATAAATACTATCCTTTGCAAATATTACTTTCCCTTTTTATAAATGTAGCATGAACTTTCTCTTCCACTCAACATCCCCATATAAAGAAAAACTAATAAAGCAGTAGAAATAAGGTTGCAAGCAGAGGAGTTATTTGTGTGGTGATGGCTCCCTCAAAGTATCACGAGGTTCCCTTGCTTGTCCCTGAGAGCAATGGTGAATAACAATTTGAAGTGGCCTCCTTACCCAGCCTTACCCTAAGTTGATGCCCCACCCCAAGGCCTTCTGAAGCTGAGGGAAGCCCAATCCTGTGACCAAAGCTATGCACTGCTTCCCAAAGTTACAATACATATCGCTGTTGGTGCCTCAGACTCTCAGTCCTGAGAGTTGGTCATGTGCCAACCCTGAGCCAACTAATTATGACCTGCGGAACAAAATCTAGATGAGAAAGGACTGACGGGCCTATGATGCCCATCCTGGAGCAGTCAATCTTTGTCAAGTAGTGGAACACCATGGTAGCCATAGCTTGCATCAGGCTTCTACGTCTAGATCAACTAGTGTGGCCAGAAGGCAATAAAAATTGTGGCAGTCCTGTTGCAGGAAGGGGGACCTCTTCCGGGGTCTGAAACTGGGCTCTTGTCTAACACTCAGAAATGAATTGTCCGAGGAGACACATGTGTTGACAAAACAAGAGATTTTATTGGGAAAGGGCACCTGGGTAGAGAGCAGTAGAGTAAGGGAACCCAGGAGAACAGCTCTGGGATTAGTTTCCAGTTGTCTTTAGCCAATCATTCTGACTCAGAGCCCTTCCTGGTGGTACACACCTTGTTCAGCCAAGATGGATGCCAGCAAGAAGGATTCTGGGAGGTGGTCGGACGTGTGGTGTCTCCTTTTGACCTTTCCCAACTCTTCCGAACGGTGGTGGCTTATTAGTTCCATGTTCCTTACCAGGACCTCCTGTGGTAAAACAACTCATGCAAATGATTACTATGGTGCCTAACCAGGGTGGGCAGTTTGTCAGCCTGCTTCCCCTACCAGTCCCTTGGAAATCTTATTTTGCTGATACCAGTGTAGAGAAAGGAGTTGTTCCCAGTTTCTGCAGGGTGCGAATAGGCCACACTGTCATAGAATAAAAGGTAGAAAGCATACACCCTGTAGCAAGAGACAGAGATAAAGCACTATGATGTTCACAGAACTTCCAGCGGGAAAGAAATGGATAGGCTTCCATGAGTTCAAAGAAAAGACAGAATTTGGGCTTCTGAGCAAATGAGAAAGTAACTTTCTAGAAGTAGGGAGCAAGTTAGAAGCAAGGAGGTAGAAGCCTGTAGAACATATACTGGGTATTTGAGCAGTTTTATATTTTGATGGAAACTCAGTTTTGGGAAGTGTGAATTCTGAAGCCATGACTAAAAACCTTGAACATCACACAAAGAAGTCTGAACATTATCCTTTGGCTTGTGAAGCACTCAGAAGGCTTTTGGGCAGGGTAGAGAAATGATAATAACAGCAATTTAGGAACACTAATCTGACGACGTGCTGTAAAATGAGTTGGAGAATGAAGCAAAAGGTGAAATACCTTACCCTGCAAAAATGCTGTATAATCATCCATAGTACACAAATTAGGCCAAGAGTTCATGCTTAAAAAACACTAAAGGGAGCTTATTAGAAATGCAGATGTCTTTACCTGCCCCTTACAGATTTTGCTATGTAAGTGTGAAGTGGGGCTTCGGGATTTGCTTTTTTTTTTGTTTTTAAGCACCAGATGAATGTGGCAAGAGAACCCTGCTTTGAGAAGTGCAGATCTTGGGATGTAATCTGGAGAATCAGTAGGGTCTGAGTGTGAAAGAGTCCTGGTTCATCCTTGCAACTTGCTCAGCTCAGAGCCATGGATTTCAGCCTTGGTTTTGGTGTAATATATCTGAAGTCACAGCCAAAGCAGGAGGTTGAAGACATGAAGCCTTACTTCTCTCCCAAGTTTCTGTGGGCTCTATTTCATGTGGTGCCATCTCTCTGTGGATAAGTCAACTGGAAGTTTTACAGCATGACTCACCAAGGAATAGCACTGAGTTCTGTGGTTTTGGTAGGGGAGCAGTGCCGGAAAAGATTAATGTATTCTGTTTTAAGACTGAAGTGAGATTATTTTATGTAGCTTCAAGATTCCTTCTCTACTTGCACTCTATGCACATTCAAATTCAGTACAATTTAAATGAAAAAGGGTGATTTGGGCTGTTTAACAAATGGGAGATTGATATTAATCATCAGGTTTTTGGAGCTTCACCCTGAACAGAGTGGGGAGTGATGAGTCCTCCTGGGAGTACTTACACAGATCCACTGTATTAGTAGACTTTGCTTGGCTATTCTTTGTTCAGTAATTAATTAGAAGTCTTTTCAAAAATCTCCTTATGTCTCCTGAACTTGGAGCAATAACATTTTTATCCTGTGCTGATAAATTCTAAGATTCATAGATTGATTTAATATGTGTTCCAGTTAGTATGTGATATTTATTTTGTTTTTAATCTTATTGTTAGTTTTTCTTGTATGACAGATTAAAAGCTGCTAAGAGTCTGAAGCAGTGCTAAGATTTTCTTTGCATCCTCTTCCTTTTCACCATTCTTTCTTCGATCATTTTCTTTGTCAGCCCAGCTAGATGCCTAGGCTTTGAAGAGATGATTCATTCCTTTGGCTTAGGGTTTGTCAGGGTTACTTTCATGTTGCCAACACCAGTGATCTTTCCCATGTATTCCTCTTATTTAGCCTTTCAACAGTATTCCATATAGTTGACCACTTCCTCTTTAAAACATATTGAGAATTTTTTTTCTCTTAGCTTCCTTGAAACTGTACAACCAGTCACTTTTTCTCAGCCTCTTTTCACTTTCATTTTTCTCTCCCTTGGCCTGGCCCTGAGCTCTATCCTATTCTTTCATCCCTATTTAAAGCTCTCCCTGAGAAAAAAAAATGAATCTAATGTCTTTAAAAGATGTATTTTATGCACTGGTGTTCAGAATTATATCTCCAGATTGATCTTATCACACTTGGATAGTCAATAAGCATCTCAGATTTAACATGTCTAGAGTGAAATTCTTTGTTCCTTCCCACTCCCATCTTCTTTCCTCAGATTTCCCAGATTTTAGTAGATGACATCACCGTCTACCCAGTTACTCAAGCCAAAAAGCTCAGAATCCTTAATGTCTCACTTTTTATCACTCCCATCTGCAACCTACCATCAGAGCCTGGTAATTCTGCCACCATCATATCCTAAACTTGCCTTATTTCACCCACTTCTCTTACTGCCTCCCTCACCCAAGTCATCATGAGGTCTCACCATGAGAGCTTCCTTAACTGGCCCACAAGCTTCCCTTCTTCATCTTCTAAACTCTAATATCCAGATAGAAACTGGGGTCATCTTACCCACAAATCAGGTCTCCCTCCTACAAGAAACACTTCAGTGGCCTCCTGTTGCTATTAGAATTAGAAACCTTCTCCACAGCGTTTTCTCTGACTCACTTGACCATTGCCTTCAGGGGTCTCGCATCAGGTGGCCCCCGCATCTCAGTCTTCCCTATGCTCTGCACTACTCTGGTCTTTCAGTTGCTTGAACAGGCCATAGGTCTTCTGTAGTAGCCGGATCCTCTTCCTTGAATTCTCTTCCCTTAGATCTTTCTGTAGCTGGCTCCCTATTTTCCCCAGTTTGGAGAAGATTTTGCTGTGTACCCAGTTTAAAGTCACACACACACACACACACACACACACACACACACACACACACACACACACACACACTTCTGCCATCACTATTATTACTGTGCTGTTTTCTTCATAACTTACCACTATCTTATTTCACTTCTTTATTTACTTTCTTTTTTTAATCCCCACTAGTAGAAATTAAGCTTCATGAGGCCAAGAACAATGTCTTTCCAGTTCACTGATATAAAACAGTGCCTGGCTCATCACAAGCACTTAATACATTTTTTTTTTTAATGGATAAGTGATTTTCTGATCTGTGAATGAGCTTAGCTCTAATGGTGCCTCCTGGTTTAGAAATAAGTTAGTGGAACGTATCCAAGGACATCTTTGGACAAAAGAGATTGTCTGCTTGTAGAGGCCAGTGGAGGTTGGAATTAGGCTCATGGCATGATGTACTTTCCAAGAAACACTGGATGACTCTAGAGAGTGATATGGATTCCACCTTAAAAACAAAGTGATGATCCAGCAATCTCACTTCTGGGTACATATCCAAAGGAAATAAAACCATTATCTCGAAGAGGTATCTTACATGTACATGAATGTACATGTTCATTGCAGCATTATTCATAATAACCAATATATGAAGACATCTTAAGTGTCCATGAGAGGATAAATGAATAAAGAAATATTGTACATACATGTTGTACATACAGATGTACAAAATATTGTACATACAAACATGTACATATATGTACACACCATATTTTCTTCATTCATTATGTGTATATATATATATATATATATGCATACACACAAAAATATATTTATTATTCAGCTGTGAGAAAAAAGGAAATGTTACCATTTGCTGCAACATGATGGGTCCTTGAGGGCATTGTGCTAAGTGAAATAAGCCAAAGAAAGACAGATATTGTACGGTATCTCTTACATGAGGAATTTAAAGAAAAGAATTCATAGAAACAGAGAGTTGTAAAGTGGTTACCATGGGCTGAAGGATTGAGTAAATAGGGAGATGTTGGTAGAAAAGTATACATCTTTACATATAAGATGGATAAGCTCTCAAGAACTAATGTGTAACATGGCAAGTACAGTTAACAACACTATGTATAACTGAAATTTGCTAAAAGAGAACTTAAGTGTTCTCACCAACCACCCCCCAAACTATCTATATATAGACAGATGTGTTAATAACTAGATGAGTGGAATCCTTTCACAATATGTATGGATTTCAAATAATCACATTGTACACTTAAAATATATTGCAATTTTAATTGTCAACTATACCTCAAAGCTAAAAATAATATTTAATTAAAAAGATTATAGGGAAAATAAGGCTCAACCAAGTAGGTTTTTGCTCTAAAGTATTCACACTCTAATACTAACAATAAAACAAACTGATCAAAAAATAAGTAAATAAGAAGATGATTCAATCAAAGCAAATAAAATAAGAAGAAACAGCCAAGGTTTCTTATGGATAGAACATGGGGCTTTTGCAATAGGTAAGTGGACCAGGCTGACTGAAACCTGGGAAAATGGAAGAGTGTATATATAGGGAGGTAGGAATCTTTGGTGACAACCAAAACTTACCTTCTATATGTAGAGAGCCAGAAATAGGACTCTAAGATATTGGTTCTCTCAAGGTATTACTGGGATGTTAAGATCGTAAAATCTTATTTAGTACAGAATCATATGAAATGTAGGGGTTAAAAAAATCTCCCTGAGAAGATAGAAAGAGGAATAGAATCGAAGCTTCTGATTCCATTTGGAAGCTCTCTAAACTGATTCTTTGTCACCCATAACTAAAATCTTAGAGCGCTGTTTTACAAAGTTTAGAGTGGGTCAGAATCACCTGGGATGCTTGATTGAAAATAGAGCTTTCCCAACCTCTGTGAGATACTGGTTTGGTAGTACTTGTATGGGTTTTGGCAAACTGTATTTTAGCAAGTAGCAAGTATTCCCCAAATCAAACTAATACCATCCTAGTGCAGGGTCAGTCATGACTTGATAAACAGTGGTTTAGAGGAACCCACAGTTTTACCTATTCTCACATAGCATTTAGACAAAGTTCAGTATTGTGAGTGCTTGAAGTTTTACTTGGTATTTAATTGTTGCTTATTTAGACATAGTGAAACTCTATACATGTCTCTTTCTAAGGATTGGATGTTTTAATTATTACAGTTATGCATACTCTGCTTTTTCTTTTTTGGTTGAGTCTTGAAAAATATGAGTTTCAGATAACATATATTATTTGAATTTATAGGATCTGACTTTAAATTATAACATTAGATGGGAAAAATGAGAAAGTATGTTAATTAAATATGTATTTTCTCTTATTAGTTTTAGTAGCCCCATATACTATTGCTTCTGTATGTGTGCATGCCAAGTCACTTCAGTCGTGTCCAACTCTTTGCGACTCTATGGGTTGTAACCCACCAGATTTCTCTGTCCATGGGATTCTCCAGGCAAAAATACTGGAATGGGTTGCCATTTCATACTCCACAATTGCTTCTACCTACGTGATATTCCTGAACTCTAGGAACAGAAATTCCACTGTTATTTGTGTAAGCAGTTCATGTATGACCAAAAAACCTGAAGAAACTATTTAAATTCTAAACATGATTGCATTACCCAGAGAAAAATATTCTTAGAAAAACTTAAAGCTTCCTTTTCAAGAGAATATTAAACTAATTGGAATTTTTCTTAGTTTAAAAAAATTATTTCCATTTTCTTGCACTTTCTTTTTATATTTAGTTCAGAAACTGTTAAAACTTGGCTATTTTCCAAAACAAAAATTGATTAGAGTATAGAAAGAATAATGGAGATAGACTAGTTGATTCAAGGAAAATTATATGTGTAAGAAGCACAAAATACAGAGTTTAGTGGGGGTATTACAGTTATAATTTAAAGACAAGAGATGACTGACTGCTTACATAAAGAGAGCAGTGCCTGCCCTATGCCATATATATGTCATGTTCTCTACTGTTAGAGATTTTCTGAAGGTAAAGTACATCTGAGTAACCTTTGTATCTGTTCTCTTTGCCTAGCCCAAATCCTAACACTCACAGGGTTAATCCATGTCTGGATTAGACTAGTGCAGTTTAGAATGCAATATGCAATCATAGTACTATGATTCACACCCTCTCATCCTTTTAACGATCAAAATTATAACAATATAACCTACTGGGCTATAGTTACACTTGGGGTGATTGATTTGGGTTCATGTGGCTAAACTAGCTCCGAGGGTTGTCTTGATCCAACATAGCTACTCTTGCTATAATGACTGAATAGACAAATTTCATGCCTCTTGTTTCAACCAGAAAAATGGGCTGGGGGAATATAAAAAACAAAGAACTCCTTATGCAACATAATATAAGCCAGGTGTTGTTTTTCTCAGCTTGACTTACTCTTGCTCATCCAATACCTCATGTTTCTCTGTATCACTGAATTTTAAAGTCAGTTACACATATTTTTTTTAAAACTCACAAGAATCTTGTATTCAAAATAAAAAGAACTTGGGTTAGAAACTTTTTGCTTTAAGTTTGTGTCTCTTTGAAGGTCTAGTTCTAGTTCAGTTGCTCAGTCATGTCTGACTCTTTGCGACCCCACGAATTGCAGCAGGCCAGGCCTCCCTGTCCATCACCAACTCCAGAAGTTTACCCAAACTCATGTCCATCGAGTTGATGATGCCATCCAACCATCTCATCTTCTGTCATCCCCTTCTGCTCCTGCCCCAATCCTTCCCAGCATGAGGGTCTTTTCCAGTGAGTCAACTCTTCACATGGGGTGACCAAAGTATTGGAGTTTCAGCTTCAACATCAGTCCTTCAAATGAACACCCAGAACTGATCTCCTTTAGGATGGACTAGGTGGATCTCCTTGCAGTCCAAGGGACTCTCAAAAGTCTTCTCCAACACCACAGTTCAAAAGCATCAATTCTTCAGTGCTCAGCTTTCTTCACAGTCCAACTCTCACATCCATACATGACTACTGGAAAAACCATAGCCTTGACTAGACGGACCTTTGTTGGCAAAGTAATGTCTCTGCTTTTTAATATGCCATCTAGGTTGATCATAACTTTCCTTCCAAGGAGTAAGTGTCTTTTAATTTCATGGCTACAATCACCATTTGCAGTGATTTTGGAGCCCCAACAATAAAGTCAGCCACTGTTTCCACTGTTTCCCCATCTATTTCCCATGAAGTGATGGGACCAGATGCCATGATCTTAGTTTTCTGAATGTTGAGCTTTAAGCCAACTTTTTCACTCTCCTCTCTCACTTTCATCAAGAAGCTTTTTAGTTCTTCTTCACTTTCTGCCATAAGGGATTATCTGCATACCTGAGGTTATTGATATTTCCCCCAGCAATCTTGATTCCAGCTTGTGCTTCTTCCAGCCCAGCGTTTCTCATGATGTACTCTGCATATAAGTTAAATAAGCAGGGTGACAATATACAGCCTTGACGTACTCCTTTTTCTATTTGGAACCAGTCTGTTGTTCCATGTCCAGTTCTAACTGTTGCTTCCTGACCTGCATACAGGTTTCTCAAGAGGCAGATCAGGTGGTCTGGTATTCCCATCTCTTGAAGAATTTTCAGCTGCCTTTAATTAATTGCTGTGTTTTCTGGTTTGGAATGTTGATTATTTTCATCTGGAACCCTAAAGACCCCTGGGGAGCTCCCAGGGTTACATCCCCTTGACTGAGGCGTGCTGGTGACGGGCTGAGAAATGGCAGCCTGGCAAACCTCAACATGAGGATAATGAGTTCAGTCATTTCAGAAACCAACCAGCTTCTGAGAAAGGCACTTGAATGGAATCCTGCTTATTTTTGAAATTTAAGAGCCTGAGGCTCACCTACTAAATTAAAGAGCTTTCAAACAAAAGCCTGGAGGAACCTGGAGTGGTGGTTGTTTCCATGTGCACAGGAATGGCCTTGCCATTCAACTTGATCTGAAGTGAAATCTAGAGATGAGGCCAAAGGAAAGATAATCAGGGATAGTTAAACTCACAGGAAGTTCTTATTAAAAAAATATATGGTAAGATTTGGGGTAATAAAAATCTCCCCACATATACGTAATTTTATTGTTCATACTTTTTTTTTTAATTTCAAGGAGTGTTCTCTCACTGCCATGGACTAAATCATGTCTTCCCAAAATCCATGTACTACAGCCCTAGCTCCCCCCTCCCCCCAAAAAATAAATAAAGCCCTAGCCCCTAATATGATTATATTTAGAAATAGAGCCTTCAGTGTGTAATTAGCTTTAGATGACATTTATGGGAGTTGGCTGGAGAAGGGAATGGCAAGCCACTCCAGTATTCTTGCCTGGAGAATCCCTTGGACAGAAGAGCCTGGCAGGCTACAGTCCACAGGGTCACAAAGAGTAGGACATGACTGAAGTGACTTAGCACAGATGGGAGTCAGGGCCTCATGAATGGATTAGTTCTCTTATAAGCAGAGGAAGACACACCAGCACCCTCTGTGCCATGTGAGGACACTGCAAAAAAGCAGCCTTCTGCAAGCCAGGAAGAGAGCTCTCATCAGAACCCGACCAGGATGGCAACCTTGACTTCTGGCCTCCAGAACTGTGAGAAAACACATGTCAGTTGTTGAAGTCACCCACTCTATGTATTTTGTTGTGGCAGCCTAAGCAGACTGATGTACTCCTATGATAATAATTAATTACAGTAGGAATAGATTATTGGTTTACTGTTGTTGTTGTTTAGTTGCTAAGTTGTGTTTGACTCTTTGTGACCCCACGGACTGTAGCCCGCCAGACTCCTCTCTCCTTTGGATTTCCCAGGCAAGAATGCTGGAGTGGGTTGCCATGCCCTCCTCCAGGGGATCCTTCTGACCCAGGGATCGAACCTGTGTCTCCTGCATTGGCAGGTGGGTTCTTTACCACTGAGCCTCCAGGAAAGCCCAGATTTCTGCTTAGGAGGTGTGAATAAAATAATCTCATTGACATAAAATTTCCCTTAACCAATAGTGTACACAGGAGTGTAATTTTTTTGGTATATGATACTGTATCATTATATTTGCCATCGGTAATTGTAGACTGAGGTTCTTTTCATTCATTTTGAGTCCTTTGAACATTTTATAAAATACCTCATGGCCAGTGTACAGAAAAACCAGCAGCAGCATGTGTGATTTGATTTAGGGGACACAGGAAGCTCCCAGGAACCAATCGATAGATGTGAAATGCCCAAGATTTGAGATTCATTCCTTTAGATTTAAGGCTTTTGTCTCTGGGAAACCCTCAGTCAAATGTCAGTATCCCTCAAAAAATAATGTACTGATACTTCACTAATATTTTTCTTAGCATAGAGTAATCTTTGAGGTTGGCAAGTTTTACTTTAGAAAGGACGGTTAAGACTCTGAATAAGAAGAGATAAGAATAAGGAGGTTTCACAAAGGAGATGGGTCACAACATGTCCACAAAGATGGGGTGTTAGAGGGCAGAGCACCTGTGGGAGAGCTCAGGTGACAAAGGAAGAGCCCATTGTCACTGAGTGACTGGAATACGCCACTCTCTGCTCTGTGGCTCAGACAATTTTCCTTCTCTCTGCCCCTCCTTTATACTTTGAATATTCTTCAATCACTGCCTTTGTGTTGTCTTAATCCCCGCTCTCATCTTCCAGATACTTATATGACCCTTAAAACTGTGCTCACCTCCACCTCCCCTTCTGTCACTTAGGCTTTTTGCCGAAATGAATAGTTTACATCTTTTCTTCTCTTTATCCCAATAAGAAATTACCCAAAGTACAATGATATAGCAAAAAACCTTACTGTGCTTAGTTGCTCAGTCATGGCCAACTCTTTGTGGCTCCCTGGACCGTAGCCCGCCAGGCTCCCCTGTCCATGGGGATTCTCCAGGCAAGAATCCTGAGTGGGTTGCTGTGCCCTCCTCCAGGGGATCTTTCTAACCCAAGGATGAAACCTAGGTCTCCCACATTGCAAATGGATTCTTTACTGTCTGAGCCACCAGGGAAGACTTAAAATACTGGAATGGGTAGCCTATCCCTTCTTCAGGGGATCTTCCTGACCCAGGAATCGAACTGGGGTCTCCTGCATTGCAGGTGCATTCTTTACCAGCTGAGCTATGAGGGAAGCCCAAAGAGCCTTAAGTCTGAACTAAAACAACAAATATAATAGATACTCATGGATAAGGATTTGTGATCTGGCTTTGCTATTGGAAAAGAAAAGGCAATTTTTAAAATGTGTCAATTATGTTCTTAAAATTTTATCCAAAGATTATAGAAATCTGTTTGCTAGGCAGAATCCCTTAATTATTTTTTTTCCAAAGATACTTTTGCCTTATCTGTATCCCTTTACTCTCATCACTGAATATTTCATGCATCTTGACATGCCTAGATGATTTTGATGTAATTCTGCCTTGTATTAATTTTTTACACTATTTAAGTGCACTGATGCTCACATACTCCTTAAAAAACTGAGGAATAAGTGCAAGATTCTTGCTTTATGTTCCCCATGAAAACTGAAGCTAAAATCAATTTAAATACTATAAATAGCAAGCTGCTTTAACGGTTAGCCTGCGTAATTAAAGAAAATAGAGAAATACAGAAAAGTCTATATCTAAGATGACTTTTTTCTTTGGGTTCATCACTGCTGCCTAGATGATTGTTTTTTTGAAGGAGAGTGTCTTTTGTGATTAAGTCACTTGTCAGATTTTCATTGATATGCAAAGTCTCATTTTATATCTCAAGAAGCTCCACCATCTGTTACTAACATTCTTCCAGCAGGAAGTTCAAGAGAATAGCATTTGTAAGGTAAAAATACATCAGCCATAGCTAGAGCTTCAAACAATTGTTTATAATTAAGAGGTAGAATTCAGAGTAAATGTGGATTGAATGTAGTTGATAAGAATGAGATGAAGAATAATACTGGAAGGTTGAGACAAGATGTTAAAATGCCAAAGGACAAGAAGTATATTTACATTTCTGTTTGGAAAAATTTCAGAAAAGTCTCAGTCTTATTTTGTATTTTCAGAAGATAGTTCAGATTTAGTGTTTGTCCTAATTTGTCTTTTTTTTTTCCCATTCAATTCATACTTACTGGACCCAACAATGAATAAAGAATGCGTGTGTGTATATGCACGGGCACACAGGTGTGCTCAAATGCACAATTGAGTGCCATTATTCACTTCATGCCCTTAAAGTCTCATATAAGTAATAAAGAATATTGCTGAAATCTACTTTTAAGTATATAATTTTCAAATGCTGAAATAAAAACACTTATGTTAAACTTGGAGAAGAACAGTGAAACAATTGAATATCCCAAATGATGTTATATAAATAATATGGTAACATGAATATTTAGATATTAAATATTTGGGTATTTAAACACTTAGATAATTTAGAAAATATCCCTTGAATGGAACATAGCCAGTTTACAAAGGAATATAGTCAATAGATCAAGCCATGTGGGATTATTAAATTGAAGAGAAAATAGTAAAGGATTAAAAAGACTTGGTAGACTGGAGTTGCTTGCTATAGTTCTTAGAATCCCAAAATTATGACTTATGATTTGAAATTAGTCATATAGACTAAAAAGATCATTTTAATTCATTGAGGTTCATTGGCCTCAAAGTAAAGTGTGTTTATTCCATGCTGAGTTAGACTGTATATGTGGCAGTGCACAGGTAATGAGTTCAAAGAAATTATGTGGTGGAAAGATGGCTCAATGGATGATTATATCTGAAACAATCCAGTGGAAAAATCACAAATAACCCTTCATATACCTCTGTTTCTTTGTAGTGATTTTGAGAAAAACAACAGAAAATTTCAAGAGGGAATAGAAGAGTTGCTAAGCATATTTGTGAAATAATTCTTCTAGGAGCTTTGGTTTTGATTGTTAAATGACAGCATGATCAAAACTTTGCATTATGTATATGTTTATTCTCTTAATAGTAGTGAAACATTTCTCTTAATCCCTCTTAAAAATAGGTTTTTCATGTTTATGTGTCCCTGTACATGTTTGAACACAAGCACACCTACTGTACTCTATTTACTCCAATTTATATACCATCTTGTTGAACCCATTCCTACTGTCAAGATTTTTTTACAAACATCATTGAATGTTGTCATGTTCTTTACTGTCACGGGTATAATACAGAACTAAGAGAAGCAGTTTTGAAACCTGGAGAAAATCTTTTAAATTTTTATTTGTCTTAACATAACTAATTATGTTCTGTCATGTCCCAATATAACTCATCCTAACATAGTTATCATTTACTGAGCATGTATTATATATATGTGGAAGAATGTATTACTGTTTCCTTTATGCATTCTCCCACCTTGTAAGAAGTTTATGCATCCTTGCCCTTTTCCATATGGGGTGAGAATACTTCAGTTCTTCCTGTGAGAAGAGTGCACTTCGCCACCCCACTAATACCAGGCCTGTCAACGTGACTTGCTTTGATCAATAGAGTATAAGTGAAAGTGATGTACGCCGTGACCAAGCAAATATTTTAAAAGCTACATGGGTGGCTCCTCCATTGCTTTTTTTCCTGGGCCATTAACAACAGACATGTCCAGGTGGGGGCTGTTCTTTCGGTCTCAGAGAAAGGTACCTGAAGCAGAGCTAAGCTGACCTACAGTGACACGTAGCCAACATGTAAAGTGGGCAGTGTCTGTGGAAAGGAGAAATAATCCTATGTTATGATAAGCCCCTGAGATTTGAAGGTTTTTGTTAAGAACCTCGGAGGGTTGAAATTTCACCCTACTTTCAAGCTAATAGATTAGCCAGTTTAGAGTCATGGACACTGACAGAGGACTTGACGCTCCTGATTCAGCAACAAAGGACAGTTTAATATTCGAAGCCATACAAAGAGCCAGAATATCAGATTTTGTGCTGTTCCTTGAGCCCCAGTTTCCACCGGGTGATGTGAGAGTGGCCCAGGTGACAAGCACAAACTTTGTGTATTGTGTTACAGGAGAAGAACCCTGAGTTTAGGGAATCTGAATCATTTGTAAGAGGGGGAAGTGTGGCAGCTCAAGATTTCTGAGGGAGCTATCTCTGTCTCCTAAGGCTGTAAGCAAAGCTGCCCTTTGCCAGAGAGGGGGATGTTATCTTCATCTTCTAAGGCTGTTTACTATGCAAACATCCTTGAAAGATAGTCTGGAACAAAGACAGTCTGTGCCTTTGCTCACAAGATAGGCAATAATGCAAGAGACCTATGGAGAATTATCTCCCAATACTTCTTATTTCAGCATAATCTAGCAAAAGCCACCAAATACACTGTGTGTTATGCACTACCTTTTATTGTTTCATATCTATCCAGGCCTCTAATTTTTTGAGTTATCATACTAGTGACAATAATTTATTGTGAAGTGAAGTTCGCTTAGTCGTGTCCAACTATTTGCGAACCCATGGACTATACAGTCCATGGAATTTTCCAGGCCAGAATACTGGAATGGGTAGCCGTTCCCTTTTCCAGGGGATCTTCCCAGCCCAGGGATCAAACCCAGGTCTCCTGCATTGCAGGTGGATTCTTTACCAGGTGAGCCACCAGGGAGGCCCAATAATTTATTGAGTGTTGATTATATACATGCATTGCACAGTACTAGGGACTCAAACATACATAACTACTCTCTGCAAGGCAGTTATTATTATTTAGTTTATAATAGAAAAACTAAACTCCAAAGAAGTCAAATAGTTTGCCCAAGGTGATATTAATCTGAGAAGCTAAGATTCAAACTCAAGTGTTTTAGACACCAAAACCTATGTCCCTAAGCCACTCCTTCTACTAGTTATTTTATAAATATGCTTCTAGTTCACTATGATAAAAAAACATCAGCAAATAATGAGTCAAGAAAAAATTCTTGTCATAGCTGATATCTATCCATTCATCAGTAAATACTCTGTGGATGTGAGTATTGAACCATTTATGAATCTACCCAAATGGATTGTCATCCATCTCTCAGAGTTCCCTTTTGCCTTTAAGAGACTGTGAAGGGATTTGGCCAAGCCGCTTAACCTAGCCATGGAATAATTCTATCACGAAAGAAGGTATGAATTAGATTGGCATGTGTTTCCATATCTTTTTCTAATTAAACAAAGTTGGTCCTTTAAATCATTGCTTTCTTTTCTAATGGGATGTGTATACACTCAGTTTCTGTAACCTACATTTTCATATCCGTTATGTGTTTTATTAAGTTAAATTTGAGTTTTTGAAAGTGGCTAAGAATTGAGAAAATCCACTTGGAACAGTACTGTTGCTGATTTAGGATACATGACAAAGAAACTAAAAAATGGGCATTTAGCATAGTCATATAACAATCTAGGAATCTATTTGAGAACAAATACCCTCCAAGTGAGTGGATATGTATATCCTTTTAATGTACTTGTATATGACATACCAAAGAGCCTGATTCATACAAGTTCATGTAATCTGGGCTGCTTTGGGGGAAATTTTATATTTTGACATATGTAAAGCATATCAGCCAAATGCTGAGCTGGGAGGTGGACAAGGCAGAAGTGGTATCTGCCTTCACAGAGTTTACAGCCAACAGAGGGCAAGATTCATTCATGAATAATCACATAGATAAATATAAAATGATAACTATAATAAATGCTAGGAAATAAAACCCACATCATACAAAAGAACTTACAAAAGAAAGAACTAGTCTTTGTAGAGAATGTACTAAGATTCTATTTTTAAAAATTATTATCCACAGGTAAAGAGGATTAGATACAGCAAGTGTGCCATAGATAGACATCCCCCCCCCCCAGAAATCTGCATTTCAGAAAATCATCAATTTGAGTAAATATCATCACAATTTTTCTGCTATGAGTAGCAGAGGCATTTTTTCTAGCACGTCTAGCACTAATCTGAACCTATAAACCAGAAGGTAGAGACTTGTATTCTGTTGAATGATGTTGCAACAGCAATTATGTGTTGAACACAGAGAACTATTCCAGCCCTCAAAGAGCTTTCATTCTAACAGGGAGGGAGAGGAAATGACACAGGTATATAAGAAGAACATGTTAACATGCCAAAGTGACTTGATGGATGACAGATTCCCCCTTTTAAGGAAAGGCATAATATCAGTTTTATTTCCTTCTTTATGGTTTCAGAAGGCTGGAATCAGATCCACTTTTTTTCTTTTTCTCTGTATTTTTCCCCCAGTCTGAATGCTATCTTACTTTCATGCATAATTCTTGCTTAATCCCAAAGAGTAAGGATATAGAACAAACTATCACATTAGTCAATTTAGGAAGAACAGATCACAGTGATCATATTGCTCCTGACAAGAAGTCAGTGTTTGCCATTATTTTGCATTATTATTCAGTGCATTTGTAAAACAGAATTGTTCTTTTCTGGAAAGCGGACTATGTATCTAAAAGAAATTCTTGTGTTTAGAAAGCAGAGTTCTTTATGCATGCTGGAATAATGGGTAAGGTTTAGTGATTTTGAGAATCCAAAGTGAAGTTTTTCTTTCTCTATTGAATTTTACTCTGAAATTCTACTTATCTGAAGAAATTCCTTTCCCCACCTAGGGTATGTGGGTAGATAAAAATCCATATATATATATATATATATATATATATATATATATGCATGTGTGTGCATATGAATGTGTAATATATGTTGTTTCAACACCTATTCAAAAAATTTTTAAGAAGACATATGGTCTACTGGAGATATTTAAACATTCTAAAATATAAGTTAATACACAAATTTATTACATTAAAAACATTTTAGAAATAAATCATGCTGCTCATGTGGATATAATTTTTGTAATCTCTGTGTGAGTGTTCAGTTGTGTCCAACTCTGCGAACTGATGGACTGTGGCCCACCAGGCTTCTCTCTCTATGAAATTTTCCAGGCAAGAATACTGTAATGGGTTTCCATTTCCTTTTCCAAGGAATCTTCTTGACCCAGGGATCAAACCCATGTCTCTTTGATCTCCTACATTGGCAGGTGGATTCTTTGCCACTGGGAAGCCCATATAATATGTTAATTTGAATTAATAATCAGTTTTCATGTTTTCTGAATCTGCTATCGACATTTGGATACTACAGTAAATACTTATATTTTCACATTACATTACTTTGGTCATTATATTAATTTTTTAAATTAGAAATATGCTTATAATTGGTCAAACTCTTTAGAATTAGTTGAGGAATAAGAAATGTGTATTTCTGATTTATTTTTTCTTTCTGGCTGATGGTTAATGCACAGGCTTTTGGTGACATTTGAATTACATTTTCAGATTATCAAAATGCAAGCTCCAAGTTTTAGTATATAAACCTCACCTAATTTTTTAAAAATGATTTTTTCTGCTTAATGAAAATCACCAGAATGTGTTTTAATGGTGGAAGTACATCTGATTTCCTCCTATTGATGGGAACTAAATTATCCAAAATGATTTCAGCTTATTTGTCTTCTCTTTCTCTTGGAGTAGACCCTTTTCTTGTCAATCATAAAGCCATCAGTGGCACAGCCTAAAACAATTTTTGATGTTAGTCATTCATTTTTCCTCTTGGCTTAGAGATAAATCTCTTCAAAGAATTTGTAAACTTTTGTAATTGGAAAATATTGGTATCAGTATCTATGCATATTTGGTGGATTCATTATATACTCTTTTATCCTTTAATATTATTTGATTGATTACATGCAAGTGTGTCTATTTGAGCTTTCAAAATTGAAAGCAGTACTCTGATTTTTTTAAAAAACATGCAAGGAAATTTAGTGAACCTCTGTTTTAGTTTTATTAGGTTTTCTTTTATTTTTCCAAAATGACTTTGAGAAATGCCAAGGATGTAGATTAGTTCACTTACCAAATATGTTTGAAAGAGAGCATGTTATGATTTTGGAGCTGTTGATGACAGGTGTAAACGCAGGTACTATAAATTTAATCTCTGTATTAGTGAATTGTCAGCACAGTTGTAGCATCAGTGAGAGAATACAGTATTTTTCTCCATTTATATAAGAAATGATACCACCCCTGATCCAGTTACAAGAATCTGAGAGCCAAGCTTCTGCTGACATACCTTGGTGACAGACATGGTTTCAGGTAACAAGAAACTTTTTTCTTTGGCTTCCAGGAAGTATGTTTTTCAAATTTGTGTGTCTGTCAACCTTAAATTGGCCAATAAAAAATATTACCTTCAACTTGACATTGCATTTTAACTAATCTCAGGGAATCCAAGAACATACTATATAGGTAGAGTCTCTCTCTGGAAGATAATTAATTGATATATTTTAATGTATTTATATTAATTAATTACTATTAGTATTTACTATCAACCTATGTCTCTAGTCATAGCATATTCAAATGACTGGAATATTTTAGAAATAGGGAAAGTGGAAAATGTGTTATTTATAAATTAAGCGGTTTAATACTCTTGTATTTTCCTTTATTCCCCCATCCAGTTTATTTACTTTGCTTATTCTATAAAATAGAACATGATGATACCCAGAAGTTGATTTGTTTATTCTGCCCAACCTAAACATTGATGTGATCTCTACTTAATCAGTTTGGAACAGACTAAATGTTGATTATAACAAAGACAGAAATAAACAGTGATTTATGTTACATATTAGTTCATACATCCCTCATATTAATATTTCAGGCTAAAAATATAACAGACATTTAAGTACATGGTAGATAAGATCAAGTAATAAATTTATAATACAGGATTCTATATGATTATGAAGAATGGTCTCTAATAACTTGTATACTAAGCTTATTCTAAGTTTCAAACTGAAAAACTATGCCCCTGGTAAAGGAGATGGTTAAGATTTTATTTGCATGACATTTTACTTCTAAAATACATATTTTTCGGTAGAGTTTATTTTTTAGAGCAGTTTTAGGTTTACTGCAAAATTGAGCAGAAGGTACAGACATTTCCTTTATATTCCCTGTCCCCATATACACACAGCCTCCCTCACTATCAAAATCCTATACCAGAGCAGTACATTTGCTACAATCAATGAACACATGTTACATCATTGTCACCAAAGTCCATATTTTACAATTTAGGGTGCCCTTCCTGGTGTTGTACATTCATTCTATGGGTTTAAATGTATCATAGCATGTATTTACCATTATAGCGTTACACTACCCTAAAAATCTTTTGTGCATTACCAAATTGATCTCTCACTCCTCCCTAACCTCTGACAAGCACAGTTCTTCTCCATGGTTTTGCCTTCTCTAGAATGTTATATAGTTGAAATCATACAGTGTGGAACCTTTTTAGATGAACTTCTTTCACTTAATAATATGCATTTTTCTTTCATGCCATGGTTTGATAGGTCCTTTCTTTTTAACACTAAATAAAATTCCATTTCTAGAAGTACTACCATGTATGCATTCACTTGGTGAGGGACATCCTGGTTGCTTCTGAGTTCTGGTGATTATGAATCAGCTTCTATAAACATCTATGTGCAGGTTTTTGTGGGGACACAAGTTTTCAACTGATTTGAGTAAATACCTATACCTATGTGTATGATTGCTGGAGTGTTTCGTAAAAGTACGTTTGGCTTTATAAAAAAACTGCCAGACTATCTTCCAGAGTAGCTGCACCATTTTTTATTTCAATTAGCAATGTATGAGAGTTCCTGTTGCTCCATGTCCTGTCCAGTATTTGGTATTGTCAGTGTTCCAGATTTTGGCTACTCTAATAGATGTATAGTGGTATCTCGTTGTCTTGATTTGTAATTCCCTAAGTGATATATGATGTGGAGCATATTTTCATACGCATATTTGCCATCTATGTGTCTTCATTGAGAAGTGAGGTCTTTTGCCCTTTTTAAAAATTGGGTTATTTGTTTTCTTGTTGCTGAGCTTTAATAGTATTTTGTATATTTTGGATAATAGTCCTTTGTAAGATATGTGTTTTGTGACTATTTTCTCTTAGTCTGTGATTTGTCTTCTCACTTTCTTGACAGTTTTTTTTTTTCCCCCATAGAGCAGAAGTTTAATCATCTTATCAATGATTTATTTCTTTCATGGACTATGGTCTTTATGTTATATCAAAAATTCCTCACTCTACCTAAGGCCATCTAGATCTTCTTCTGAGATATCCTCAAGGAGTTTGATAGTTTTGTGTTTTATATGTATGTCTCTGGTCCATTTTTAGGTAATTTTTGTGAAATGTGTAGAGTCTGCATCTAGGTTCACCTTAAGCAAATGTATATCCAGTTGTTCTGGGCTTTCCTGGTGGCTCAGACAGCAAAGAATCCACCAGCAATGCAAGAGACCTAGCTTAGATTCCTGGTGTGGGAAGATCCCCTGGAGAAGGGAATGGCTACCCACTCCAGTATTTTTGCCTGGAGAATTCCATGGACAGAGGAGCCTCGTGGACTACAGTCCCTGGGGTTGCAGAGTTGGATACAACTGAGCGACTAACAATTTCATTTTTTCTGTGTGTCAAAAATACGAGGCTACCACAGTTAAAGACTGAAAAAAGACTTTCTTTGGAAAGCTCTAAATTCTCTAATAATACAGTTCTTTCAAATAAAAGACTTTAAAAAAGACCTTGAAATTCTCAGAATTTTGATGAGTACTCTCAGTTTTATTAGGAAATTGTCACTTTGGCCTAAAGAATTCTACATTTCCTTTTACATTAATCAAAGGAAGTAACCCACTAGTCATTTCCAGTTCAACAAAAAAGAAACAATAAAGGAAAAGAACATCAGTCAGTTGTTTATGTGTTGTGAACTAGCTACACAAAATGATTGATCTAATGATCTTAGATGTGATCAGAAAGCAGAAATGAGTGCTCTCTTAGTTTTCTCAAATTGGTATAGGCTTCGAGCAGGTCTATTCCAGTTAATGTTGTGTGTTCCAGGTATTTCTAAGATATAAAGCTGAATTCTGAATCATCAGTTTGGTTGGTCATGGACCATAGATTTCAAACTGGTTAATACTTGGTTTTCATTCTCTCCCCCTCTGCTATTCCAAAGAATTTTATTTATTTTAAAATGTTCCATAAACTTTAGTTTGGAAGCAATAATCATCTCCCTGGAGTTCTTAGGAACTAAGGATGCCTTGTGACTAATCTAGACCTACATTTTTGTACAGATAAATGTATGGAGAAAAATAGTATAAAGCCATCCCCAAATGGATACCAAAGAATATTCTAAATCAGTTCAGTTCAGTTCAGTCGCTCAGTCGTGTCCGACTCTTTGGGACCCCATGAACCGCAGCACGCCAGGACTCCCTGTCCATCATCAACTCACGGAGTCCACCCAAACCCATGTCCATCGAGTCGGTGATGCCATCTAACCATCTCATCCTCTGTCGTCCTCTTCTCCTCCTGCCCTCAATCTTTCCCAGCATCAGGGTCTTTTCCAATGAGTCAGCTCTTCACATCAGGTGGCCAAAGTATTGGAGTTTCAGCTTCAACATCAGTCCTTCCAATGAACACCGAGGACTGATCTCCTTAAGGATGAACAGAGTGGATCTCCTTGCAGTCCAAGGGACTCTCAAGAGTCTTCTACAACACCACAGTTCAAAAGCCCTAAATCTTCAGTGCTCAGCTTTCTTTCTAGTCCAACTCTCACATCCATACATGACCACTGGAAAAACCATAACCTTGACTAGACAGACCTTTGTTGGCAAAATAATGTCTCTGCTTTTTAATATACCATCTAGGTTAGTCATAACTTTCCTTCTAAGTAGTAAGTGTCTTTTAATTTCATGGCTGCAATCACCATCTGCAATGATTTTGGAGCCCAGAAAAATAAAGTCAGCCACTGTTTCCCATCTATTTGCCATGAAGTGATGGGACTGGATGCCATGATCTTAGTTTTCTGAATGTTGAGCTTTAAGCCAACTTTTCACTCTCCTCTTTTACTTTCATCAAGAGGCTCTTTAGTTCTTCTTCACTTTCTGCCATAAGGGTGGTGTCATCTGCATATCTGAGGTTATTGATATTTCTCCCAGCAATCTTGATTCCAGCTTGTGCTTCCTCTAGCCCAGCGTTTCTCATGATGTACTCTGCATATAAGTTAAATAAGCAGGGTGACAATATACAGCCTTGACATACTCCTTTTCCTATCTGGAACCAGTCTGTTGTTCCATGTCCAGTTCTAACTGTTGCTTCCTGACCTGCATACAGGTTTCTCAAGAGGCAGGTCGGATGGTCTGGTATGCCCATCTCTTTCAGAATTTTTCACAGTTTATTGTGATCCACACAGTCAAAGGCTTTGGCATAGTCAATAAAGCAGAAATAGATGTTTTTCTGGAACTTGCTTGCTTTTTCGATGATCCAGCGGATGTTAGCAATTTGATCTCTGGTTCCTCTGCCTTTTCTAAAACCAGCTTGAACATCTGGAAGTTCACGATTCATGTATTGCTGAAGCCTGGCTTGGAGAATTTTGGGCATTACTTTACTAGTGTGTGAGATGAGTGCAATTGTGTGGTAATTTGAGCATTCTTTGGCATTGCCTTTCTTTGGGATTGGAATGAAAACTGACCTTTTCCAGTCCTGTGGCCACTGCTGAGTTTTCCATACTTGCTGGCATATTGAGTGCAGCACTTTCACAGCATCATCTTTGAGGATTTGAAATAGCTCAACTGGAATTCCATCACCTCCACTAGCTTTGTTCGTAGTGATGCTTTCTAAGGCCCACTTGACTTCACATTCCAGGATGTCTGGCTCTAGGTGAGTGATCACACCATCGTGATTATCTGGGTCATGAAGATCTTTTTTGTACAGTTCTTCTGTGTATTCTTGCCGCCTCTTCTTCATATCTTCTGCTTCTGTTTCTAAATCAAGGATTCTAAATCAAAGAGGATAAACATTTAAAAACCACTATAATTTTTGAGATTTTTTTTCATACCTGTCTTTTTCCAAGAGAATTTTGGGAGTGTTTTTCTTTTAAACCTAAAAAATATTACAGATGTCATTGAAAAGGAACAGAGAAGAAAAGGGAGGAAGCAATAATTATTGCTGTGAAGATGAGTGTGATAGGTGCAGTTAAGCATCAGTTTGGTGGTAAGCTTCCTGGCAGCCCAGGAGAAAAGAGAGATACTGTAGATAACATAGTTTTTATAGTCAGGAAAATGATTTCATACCATTTCTTATAAAGAGAGTTGACTGTGAGTGATGTATTAGCAGTGTCCTTCTTAACATTTTTATGGCAAAGGCTGTAGCAGAAATCACTTAGCTCTTTGTGATCATGATCAAAATAAAAGATGATGCCATAACCTCGAAACACTTGTAAATCAAGCTAATATTTCATACAGTGAAGTTGTTATTCATCACTGCAGAGATTTAATCAACCCAAAGACAGAAAAGCCTTGAGTACCCCGAGGACTGACTAGATTCCAAATCCCATAGGCTGGTTTTTTTCAATATGAGTATCCATTAGAGTCAAATAAAGTTCTTGTTAAAAATATAGGTTGTTTGCCTCTATTCCTGATATGTCTGATTTAGGCAGTACATGATGAGATCCAGGCATCTGAGTTTTTAACAGGTACCTGATAGGATTCTACTGCAACTGGTCTAGCCCTTGCAAACCCCTCACTTGGACTCTCTTTATCAGATTTCTTTTATGTGAGTTAAAATTTTTATAGGAATTGGGTAACAATTTTCTCAATGTTATACTATCTGAAGACAGGCTAGATGGCAGGTATTCTATAGCACAGATTAAAGGCAGGTCTACAAGGGATCAAACAGATGGTAGGGCTTTCATTCTATTACAAGAATTACAGAGTGAGACTGGTACCCTAGGCTATACAGACCAGCTACCCAAAGGTTTCTTACGGTTAAGGCTGGGTTCTCTGCAAGAAACAGTTGTGAGTTTGCTCCAGCATTTGGGTCACTGATTAATTCAATGTCAAATTACAACAAGTCAGAGATGGTTTTTATTTAGAAATCTTTAAAGAAAGTGTTACCTGTGTCATATCATATTTATCCAAAAAGCCTTAATATGACCCTGTACAGGTCTCCAGATATGTCTGCAAGGATGAGTGAGAGGCTAAATGTTCCTCAGACAATTGAACACATTGACCTGTTACATGATGCGATTTAATATCGATCAGATGAATGTCTGCCAGAGGCAGTGGTTTTTGTTACATCAAGGTTAATGATGAGTCATTCTTGCAACAGCTGGCAGATCCCAGAACTCCTCGTCTCTTAAGACCACTCCTGTTTAATGAGCATCATGCATTTCATCAGCATTTAGGAGGCCTATAATATTGAGAGTTTTTACTTTTTTATTATTAATTAAAAAACCCTGGTCCGAACCTCTGTTGATTAACTGGCAACATTCCATGCATATCTTCACGTAAATGTTCAATTAACATATGTATTACTTTTTATACCAGAAAGAGAAAATGGACATTCTCCCTTTTCCAAATCAATGTCTCTTAAGTAGAAGACTGATTTGACATGTCAGGTCTTGCTGACTGTTCAAGACCCATATAATTTTTTATCTTTTATAAGAAAATACTCTGATTGTCCCTTTACATGAATTTGTAGCAGATAAAATAATGTCACTTTCACTGTAGATCAGCAGGCTTATGGACGGCTGCTTCTGTCTTGCCTTAATTTTTAGATGGCATGTTCTAGGTGATTGGTTTCCCTTCTAGAAATCAGCATAATTTTTCCACCTATCTTGACAATGGCATCACTCTGCCTTTAACTAAATGTACTTATAACCTTTCAAAATCTGTACATGCTTTTTAGCTGAGAACTAAAGAGAAAGAGAAAGAAAAACTTGACACAAAAAGAACTCTTACCTTTAAAAGGTAGAGTCCCTTAGATTGCTTTACCCTACAATCTCACTTTAACAAACTTGATGATGAGTGTTTTTAAGTGGTAGTTTTGATGCAGTTCTCACTGTTTTTTTTTTTTTAACTGAAATTTCTATAAATTCGGTAGCTTTGGAAGAAAGCACATTTGCTCAGAAGAATGGTCGCTGTAGTAGGTGAGTGGCTCAAAACTTACAAGAGTTATGTGGCAAAAGAAAATTGAGACTTTACATATTGTCAAAACTTTTTCTAAAACTTTAGGAAATAATGTAGCTTACAATAAACACACAGTTTATCCATTGGTGGGTTTATCATATTATTTTATGATCATTGGGTTGATTGATTAGTTAATGCTCCCATAATCGAGTATAATTTGTAAAGAAAGTGCCCATATACAAATTAAAATATAGGTTGACAAGTGCATGTCTAATTTTAACCTTAAGGAATGGCATATCTAATTGAACTATTGTGGGACTAACTATAATGGTCAAATAAAGGTGGGATGTTTGTCAAGGAAACTTGGAGAAGAGTGTTGGCAGAGTTTTGGAAGAAAGAAGAGGGACAAAATTGGACTGGGAAAATAGAATTATCATTCAAGTTGAATAAATCGACAGATGGCTAAAGATACAAGGGATACCAAATGTTCCCTTTAGGATCATGAAGAGTTATCTTCCTTCTTTTGCAGAGTCTGCGTCTGCTCGGAATGGTTCTTAGCACAGAATTGGGTGTTTGGAAGATTGTCTCATTCATCTTGCACATTTTACCCTATGAAACAAAGCCGTAAGAAGTAATCTGACTTCTCCCTGTCCAAACTACTGGCTGTGGTGGAGGTGGAGCCAGAATGCCCAGTTTCTAATATAGAGTGTATTATGCTGTCTTGCAGTACTATATCACCCCATTTTTAGATCTCTATTATCCTGAACATTTTAGACTTATAGAGAAGATAGAAGTGTCTATTGTAGAGGACTTTAGGTTAGTAACCTCAGTGGCCCATTATTATTTTTTTTTTCTATTATGATCTATTTCTTGCTAGGGAAAACTTTGGTAATCATTTAAGATTTCTTTCTAAATTACGGTTAACCTTGGTTCTCCACCACATTCGTATATTTTGCCTGTTATCTTCTTAGTGTGTATTCTTAGATTGACTGACTTTTTTTTTTTTTTTAACTGTCTCATCCTGGTGTGTTTTCTTAAATTGTGATGAAACTGTCCTTAAAAACGTAACTGTCCCTTCATAGGTTCTATTGTTAACATGAGTTTTGGAATATATTCTTTAGGAAAAAACCCACAGCTCTAGAAACCCTGCTTTCTTTTCTCTTTATTCAAGAGAAATTTGTTTTATGCTTTCTATATTTCAGGCATCATCTACACTCTGGGATACAAAATCATATGTGGATAGTCACTGACTTCTAGAACTTTACATCCAGTAGGGAACAGATATGTGTAAGCAAACAATACTAGACACTCAGGCAAACCATTTTATTTCAAAAATATGGCATGCAGTTTGAGGTCTGACCATTTGATAAAAACTCCTTTAAGCTGATTTTTACTTAAATGTCTTCAGTCTGTGTGAGATGTTTTTAAAATGATAATTTTTAAATCAGTGTATTCACTTATCAATTACTTTTTATTATTTCATTTGGCTAGATTAGCTATTTGTCATGGGATTTAAGGTTTAGTCCTATGGCTAGTCAAGGTCTACACTATTCAGTAATATTTCAAGTTACAACATTGTTAAGACAGACAAGAAAAACACACATTTGTATTATTTTTGACACAATAAACTTTAATGTAGAACACTTTTAATGACCAGCATTTTATATTAATAAAAAGACTACATAATTCTTTCCTATGGATTTTCAAAAATTACTCGGAATAAGTGTTCCACAGGATTCATTCCAGAGGGGTTTAGTAAAGTCTAATAGGTATAATATTAAATTCATTCTTTATTTTTCCTGCTGATAATAACAGTTGTCAAACTGTTTTTAAAAAGAAAAATATAAATGTGCTAAATGAAAAATGTAGATAGCTATTTCTAAATTTTTGGTATTATTAGAAACTTGTCAAATATTAAAATGCATGTATTTAAAAAAATGTGTATGCAGTATCTGAGTAACACTATTTTATTTTAAGAATATGGTACTATTTATTGATGATCATAAGCAATATGCTTCCCTGGTGGCTCAGACGGTAAAGAATCCATCTGCAATGGGGGAGACCTGGATTTGATCCCTGAGTTGGGAAGACACCCTGGAGGAGAACATGGCAACCCACTCCAGTATTCTTGCCTGGAGAATCCCTATGGACAGAGGAGCCTGGCGGTCGCAAAGAGTGGGACACGGATGAACTACATGACACAACTAAACACAAGACATAAGAAATATACTCTTGTTTTTAGATGATTTAATAATATCCTTAGTAAATATTGAGCCCACACCTTTAAACAGAACAATTATTCTACCTGATGTCAGAACAGCATTTTTAAAATGTATTAAAGTCAATCCATTTTTGTGGTTATTGTTTACTATGAAAGTTATAGTTTCTTTAGCTATTTCCTATTAAAGCCAAATAACCCACATAAATAATCATTATTCATTATTTTGCTTTGAAAACTCTATTTAGTTGAATTTTTATTTCATGAAAAAGTCAGATAAAATTATGTCTACCATTTTATTTTTAACAATTGTAGTTTCAATTTTTAGCATTTTCTTAAGTCTATCTTATAAAGGTACTTCTGAAGAGAAAAATAGGAACATGATAGTCAAGATCAAGTGTCAAAATAATGATAAAAGAGGCACTATCTATCTTCATGTATAGGAGAGCATTTTCTTCTTTAAAAGTCCCCTAAAGGTCCCATCATCTCATACGCTATAGAAAATGGCCTGACACTCTACCTTAAAAGAAACCAGCTTTTACTGTCTGAGATCATTCCCACTGCTATCCTAATTACCACACATCACTATATATGCACTCAATGCATACTGTTTATAGAAACTTTGGGAGGATGGAAGAAAATATAAGGAAGAATAGAAACTCATGAACATAAAATCCAGAGGTTAAAGTGTATAAATATTTTACAAAAGCAATCTTTTTCTAATAAAACTAATATATATCTTTTCTAAAACAAATCATCTAATCATTGCTGTTCAGTCACTATGCCGTGGCTGACTCTTTGCAACCCCGTGGACTGCATCATGCCAGGTTTCCCTGTCCTTCACTATGTCTCGGAGTTTGCTCAAACTCATGTCCACTGAGTTGGTGGTACCATCCAACTATCTCATCCTCTGTCGCCCTCTTCTCCTCCTGCTTTCAGTCTTTCCCAGTATCAGGCTCTTTTCCAATGAGTCATCTCTTCACGTCAGGTAGCTGAAGTATTGAAGCTTCAGCTTCAGCATCAGTCCTTCCAATGAATACTCGGGGTTGATTTTCTCTAGGATTGGCTGGTTTGATCTCCTTGCAGTCCAAGGGACTCTCAAGAGTTTTCTCTAGCACCACCATTTGAAAACATCAGTTCTTCATTCTCAGCCTTCTTTAGGGTCCAACTCTCATATCCATATATGACTACTGGAAAACAACATAGCTTTGACTATATGGACCTTTGTTGGTAAAGTGATGATGTTGGTAAAGTGATGTTGGTAAAGTTTTAATATGCTATCTAGGTTTGTCATAGCTTTTCTTTCTAAGAGTAAGCATCTTTTAATTTCTTGGCTGCAGTCATTGTCCACAGTGATAAAACTAATACATATCTTTTTAAAAACAAATCAACTAATACATACAGGTATAAAATAGAAATTTCAAGTTCCACCAGAATGAACCATTTTGGTTTATCACCATAATGTTTTTGTGTTCACATATGTTTCTGTTTGTCTTCTTCCTGTTTCTATGTCTATATTCGTATCAGAGATGTACTCAGAGATGTATCTTCAAATGAAACCATGTTATAATTTTGTTCTATGACCACTTGTATAATTAAACTTGTCACAGACATTTCCTCCTGTTTGCTCCATAATCTATTGCAGCATAAGATGCCATCTCAAAATTTAATGACTTAAAACAACAGCAGCATCTCCAGTCTTGGGCAGGCTCAATGGGGACAGCCTGTCTCCATTCCACTTGGCATCAGCTGGGATAGCTCGAAGTCTGGGGGCTGGAATCATGGGGAAACTTGTTCACTCAAGTATCTGGCAGTTGATGCTGGCTTTTGGCTGGGCCCATCCTTTGGAATGTCTTCTGTTTGTGCTCTCCATGTGGCCTGGGTTTCTATTGGGAAACATTTCCCCATGAATATTTCATGTTTCTACATGGTCCAGTTCTTCTGAACAAAGGCATTTACAGCCAATTTAAGAATGTTTTTATAAGGAGATTTTCAAGGATAGTAAAACTTAGGGACATCTTCCTCCCAGTCCAAGGTGGTAAAGATAAAATCCTATCATTCCCTTCCCCAGAAGATGTACTTATCCAGAACCAAAATATAGTCTCTCTCTTCTTAGGGGAGGACTGGATATCACCAGCAGCCCTGTGTTATATCAGAGTTATATCAGAGTGTTATATCCCCTAGTGTGGGGATTCTTCTTCTATAATGCACCCCACTGCACGGATTCATTATAGATGGCTGCCACTCTGTCACCCTGCAGGGACTGGGGTTTGGGAAACACAAGCAAGGTATTGCTCTAGTTGCTGCTTCTACTGTGACTAATAAGCTGTCTTTGTTTCTGATCCTGAGGCCTCATGTTTTCTGTACGTGTGTGAGAGAGAGAGAGAAAAGAAAAGAAAATGCAAAATATTATATGTATATATGTGTGTACATACTACATACATACATACTGTGGCAGTCTAGGAATCTTTAATTGCAAATAAGGTTAAATCTCATTCCTTTCACATTACCTGACTTAACAGTTTCCTTCCAAAGTGGTCACTGTGTTCAAAAGGCAGTTTTCTGGAGACAAACAGAATCAGGTGGAAGCTGTATCACCTTGAATATCATAGCTTCAGAAGCCATGCTGTGTCAGTCTTGATGGATTTTATTGGTCAATCACCCACAAGGGCCTAAGTTCAAGGTTAGAGGAAGTAGACACCAACTCTTAATAAGAGAATGGTAAGATTCTGGAAGAAAATGTGAGACCGGAAATATTGCCTGGACACTTTTTTAAATATCAATACAACTGGGACTCAATATAATCAATACAAGTTGTATATCAATACAACTGAAGATATCTCATCCTGTTTAACTTGTGCATAATTTAAATTCTTATTGATGGACACTGAGAATTTCCACTTTCCTTTAGCTTAGGATTCCTAAGAGTAATGAGTAAGGCAAAGGCTCGTGTGCCATAACATTGTGGGTTTGTCCAGTCCTAGGGGGTTAGTGAGAGAGAAAAGAAAGTGAGACAGGATGGCGAGAGAGGCAAAGTGAGGATGATTTATTGAGTTGCCCAATGCTCAGTATACAGCACAATTGATTGTTCAGTCTTGCAGAACCATATTCTAAGAGGTGACATAAACATTGTCTCAGGACAAGGAAGGAAGGGAGAGTAATTTATCTGCTGACTCCCATTTCCCATTGTTCAGTCTCCTTGTGGGACATGCTTTCCTTTGTGCATCATTTGCGTGCTTGAGTACTGCCACTTCTACCTTGGACTCAGTAAATCTGAAGTGGCTTACAAGAGGTGATGAATATTTTTCTTACTGTCATGAATTTTTATATAAAACTCATCTATCTAGATTAATTCATGTGTACTTGCCAAATTATATTCTTAACATAAGTTATAGAATTGAAATCTCAAAATGATCACATGTGCATTTTATATTTGCATCTATTGACAAATATTACTAATTTTCATCCTATGCAATGTATATTCTACCAAGGAATCACAGAACTTAATCTTGTTTTGTAGACTTAATGTCCTGTATTAGTCGCTCAGTTGTGTCCGAATCTTTGAGACCTCATAGACTGTAGCCTGCCAAGCTCCTCTGTTCATGGAATTCTCCAGGCAAGAATACTGGAATGGGTTGCCATTTCTTTCTCCAGGGGATCTTCCCAACCCAGGGATCGAACCTGGGTTTCCTGCCTTGCAGGCAGATCCTCTACCAACTGACCCACCAGGGAAGCCCAAATCCACGTCCTAAGTGCTATCGATCTAAAACATAAACAGAAAATAATTTTTTTGTTTTCCTAGTTTCTATTTAATTTGTTTTCTGAGAGTGAACTTCTTTTCATTTGATTATTATTGTTATTTTCCTTTAGTAAGTTGTTTTTCATATATTTTTCTATTTTTTTCATGGGGTGTATTCCGTTTTTCTTTTTGATGGTTTAGCTATGTATACAATGAAGAAGTAGTGTTTAAGTTTGTACATATGTTTTCTAGTTTTCATTTATCTATTAATTTTGCTTTTCAGCCTACATTAACACATTTTGATCATCCAAAATCCATAGTTTACACTAGGGTTCACTCTTAGGGGTATACTTTATATGACAAATATATATTATGACTGTACAATTGTGATGGGCTTCCCAGGTGGCTCAGTGGTAATGAATTTGCCTGCCAGTGCAAGGAGATGCAAGAGACACGGGTTCAATCCCTGGGTCTGGAAGATCACCTTGAGAAGAAAATGGCAACCCACTCCAGTATTCTTGCCTGAAGAATCCTATGGACAGAGGAGCCTGGTGGGTGCTACAGTCCATAGGGTTACAAAGAGTCAGATACAACTGAGTCACTGAGCATGCATACCTATACACCATTGTGATACATTCAGAATATATTCATTCCCCTGAATATCTATGCTCTGCATATTCACACTCCTCCACCTCATAATCCCTGGCAACCACAGGCTCTTTAGCTATCTCCATAGTTTTGTCTTTTTCAGAATGTCATGTAGAGTTGACCTTTCCACAATATTTGGAAGGTAGGTGTGGGTTAGGAGCTCCCTAATTCTGGATCAAGACTTATTCACTGCTCTATTACAGAAAAAATTATAAAACGTATATACCAAAATATTTTCCAGTGATCAGTAAAGAATAAATTTTACTTTATTCCTTGGTATATTCTACATTATCTGAAATTTTTTCAAGTAAGTGTATGTTACATTTATTATAATCAGGCTAAAAGAAATACAAAGTAAAATATATAATGCTAGTACAAAAATACATGAAGAAAGTCAGTTGCTTTGCATATATTATATTCTCCCCACCCATGCTGTATATTTTTGAAAGTTTTATAACAAACCTTTTTTAAATGAAAATATACTTGATTTACAATGTTGTATTATAATAGTTTCATGCGTATAGCAAAATGATTCAGTTTATATATATATTTATATGTATATTCTTTTTAGATTCTTTTTCATTTTAGGTTATAAGATATTGAGTATAATTATATAGTATATATATAGTACACTAGTTATATAATAGAGTGATATATAGTAGACCCTAGTTGGTTATTCATTTATATATATAATAGTGTGTATATGTTAATCTAAAATTCCTAGTTTATCCCTTATTCCTCCCTTCCCCCTTTGTTAACCATGAGTTTGTTTTTTTATGTCTGTGAGTCTTTCTACAACAAACTACTGTATGCTGGCTAAAATTTTCTAAATCTTATTGAAACAATCCTACAATTTTAATTTGTTACAATGTATGTATTTTGATTCTTAAACAGTGGCATAATTCAACAAATATTTTTGACGGTGTGATAAGTAACATTTTTTGTGTCCATGTTGTTAAATCTATAGACATGCAATATTTGAGAATGTGACATAACAAGAGTTTATAGGATAAGAGACCTTAAGCTGGCTACCGAAGAGAATTACCTAGGAGCTTTTTAAAAATACTAATGATCAGGTCTCACCATAAATAATTCTAATTCTGGTAGTTGGGGAGTGGAGCTGATATTTTTCCGAAGTTCTCAGACTGAAACAAAAATAAATAATGAACATGTATTTTTCACTCATCATTCATCAGTCACTGTCATTATGTGGTGATGCTGTACTCTGCTGTGTCCACCTCTTTGTGACCCCATGGACTGTAGCCTGCCAGGCTCCTCTGTCTATGGAATTTTCCAGGCAAGAATACCACAACAAGCTGCCCTTTCCTATTCCAGGGAATCTTCCTGACCCAGGGATAAAACCTGCATCTCTTGCGTTTCCTGCATTGGCAGGCAGATTCTTTACCACTGTGCCACCTGGGAAGCCCTAAATGAACATTAAGCTGATATTGTGTACTACTTGCTAAGCATTGTGCTAGGTGCTAAAGAAGACAGATATAAAAATAAATAATATATAAGACCAATGAATAAAAGAGAGAGGAAAGGAAAGTGAGAGAGAAGTCTGAGCATACTCTAGCACAGAATCAGCTGCTCTCTTGAATTTTAGGTTGAAATACTAAAATTATGGCACACATTACTTTAAAATTTCAGCTGCTGAGAATTGGGAGGTAGAAGCACAAGCTACCCAATTTCCTAGACAAAATGAGAAAGTAAGGAAATTTTTGCCCAGGGCTCCCCAGCCTCCATTTCTGGGATGACTCTTCTAATCCTCTTCATTGAAGCATGACTCCAGAGGTCCTTATGTTGTCTTTGGTGAACATGCAGTGGAACCTGGTGGCTCTCCAGTAAAATTCCTGGCCACAGGTGGTTTCAGGAGAAGCAAAGATAGAAGTGTGGAGGAATTGAGAGAGCAATTCTATCCATCCAGGGCATCTCCACACTCCGTTGTGGAGTTTATGTCTTTACCATCTGTCTTAGTCATCTTGGGCTGCTATAACAAACTAACATAGACTGGTTGACTTATAGATAGCAGAAATTTATTTACTGGATTTCTAAAAGCTGAAAATCTGAGATCAAGGGTCCCAGTGTGGTCAGATTCTGGTGAAGACCTTCTTCCACATTGTAGATTGATGACTTTTGTGTCCTTATATGGCAGAAAGAGAACTTTTCAGCTCTCTTGCCTCTTCCCATACGGGCACAAATATTATTCATGGGGGCTCCACCCTCATGACCTAATTACCTCCCAGTGACACCTCCAAGTACCATCACATTGGGGATTAGATTTTAGCGTACAAATTGGGAGGCACATATAAATTCAGTCTGTAACAGCATCTCTCCTCTGAACTACTGGAAAATTTTCTTAACTGTTCTCCCTGTTACTAGTACCTTCCTGCTCCAATTACTCTTTTACATGGATCTGTAGTTAACTTTCTAAAATGCAATATCTTGTCTGACTTAAATTTGTCCAAGTGTCCTCACTGAACACAGGATAAAATTCAAATCCCTTAGCACATAAAATACCCCCATCGATCCCATCCATTTGTCACAGGTTTACTTTTTCCCAGCCTGTTTTTTTTGTTTCCCTTTAAGTCCAACATTGCTGAACTTCTTTTGTCTCCATTTCATTCCATACTCTCATATGCCTCCATTATTTTGCAACTGCTATTAGCTGGAATATCTTCCCCCATAAGATGCAATTCAATGTTTATCACTTTTGTATCCTTTCCCCTTGTTTCCCTGAACATTTTGTACATGCCTCTAAATACACATTTACCTCTAATAAATCATATTTATTTACTAATTTGTTATATTTCTGGAAAGCAAAATCTAAGCCTTATTGATCTTCGCATTTCCCATCTCTTCAGGGGAACTGGCAAACAATAGATGCTGAAAAATGTTTCTCAAATGAATATTAAATGAATGCACGAACCGGTGTGCTCTGAGGATCCAGAGTCCTCTCTGTGTTGGCAGTGTTGGCAGTGACGGCAGTCTTTTAAAAATGCAAATCTAATCATGTCACTTTTCTGCTTAAATCCTTCCAAAGGCTTCATGTTTCACTTAGATCCCAAGCCTTGGTGTGAAATCCACAATCTTTTCTGGCCTGCTGCCTCTTCCTCCTCCTCCAGTCTGTCTCTCCTCCCCTCCCCCCGCTTCCCTGGAAACTGTCCTCAGCTGCCCCAGCCCCCTCTGCAGGGGATAGTCTTCCCTGGGCACCAATTAGCTGTTAGCTGTTCCTTCCTCCAACTCCAGGTCTAGGTGTGTATACCACTTCCCTGAGGCCCTCCCCAAATCACATTTCCCTAGGATCATCTCAGTTTAGTGCTTTATACATTTTATGATGCTTATTTCAATGTGTGATATATGTTTACCTCTGTCATTTTGTTTAAAGTCTATCCTATTTACTAGCCTTTAGTCCCCACTATGGCAGGGACCTTGTATAATTTGTTCTAAGATGTATTCCCAGCACAGTGCTTGAGACTTATTTGCCCAGTAAACATGACTAAATGAGCCACAAGCTTTAGGATGGTAGTTACTATAGATATTGCTCTACTCCTCTAGTTGCCCTTTATTTTTAACCCTAATGACCCATTCTTATCTAGTAATTATAGAAGTCTGTTAACTGTTTGGCTGGCCCCCTCCATATGCATACTATTATCACCTTTGAATCACAGGTTTGTGTTAATTTATAGCTCTCGAATAATAAATTGGAACATTTGGTTTGTTTTTTTCTTCTAATATTTTGCCAACAAAATTGAAATTAAGTTCTCCTCTGCCTACCGTTTTTGGATTTCTTAAAGACAATTTGGCAGGAGACAGTTATTAAATCATCTTCTTAAACCTTCAAGGTTAGGAATGAATGCAGTACTATTTAAAGTCTGTGCTCACTGTCCTCTTTGTCTTTTTGTTATTGTGGTTATTCCTCATAAAAGTTGACTTTCACATCAGCAGCACAACATGACAGTACAGATTGTCATGAGTAATCCAATAATGACTATGCATTTTATCATAGAATTTTTTTATCTGATTCTCTGATTCGATAGAGCTAATTAAGTTTTTCTAAGCTCTGGTTTTAAACCTAATTAAGACATCTTAAACTGCTCAATTTCCATTTGGGTAACCTGCCTTGTCTATAATTTTCAGGTTTCAAGACTTGTCTAATGAATTTCTTCCATTGCTTTTCTGCAATTAAGCATCTCTTTCATTAAACTGTCAGTCTTCGTCATAAGGCAGACTGCTAGCCAATCAGTCTCATTAATTAAGAGCAAAAGATTTTTTTTTCTTGAGAAGTTCCCTTTGTATACAATATTATTTAGAGGAATGACTTACCATTTAGCAAATGTCCACAAATCCTTTTCTCGGCATGACCAGTTATGGATATTTTGGAAACCGATTTTCTTCCCTCTTCCTCACTCTTGTGCCTCTGATCTCTCAAAATCACCTGTCCCTCTAAGCCCAATTAAAGGTTAAAACACAGGAGCAGTCACATGCTGAGATACAGCAGGGACTTGTGGAAGGTGGCCTGTGGTTTGCCCTTTGGTTTCAGAGTCCAGCAGCAGTTGCCAGCCCCAGGCTTTCCTAGTTGAATATGTCACTTCCCCATCACAATCTGCCTCTGTTGTCCTGTGGCCTGTGGCCCTAAACTCATGCCTCCATTTCAAAGGCATTATGCTACGGCACACCATCTGGTCAGCTGGCCCCGCATCCAGAGAGACTTGGAATCACAGTGCAGAGGAGCTAATTATGTTCAGTGCATGTTTCGTGTTTTGCTATTCCAGCCAAATAAACAAAAATAAATTATTTAAATATTTCCTTTTTGTTCTTCCTGTTCATTAGATTCAAACATATAAGGGGAAGAAAATCTCAAAATAGTGAGAAAATGATTGGAGAAGCTATTGAATGCATTTTGCATAACTGATCCCGCATATGTTCTAAATTGTAATCCTTACGGACTTGAGATGCATAAGAATATTTAATGTGTTTCTGCCCCATTTTACAGTGGACGGTTTTCATGCTCAGTGCTTTAATGTATGTCTACACTGTTAATATATCACTTGGGACTCTAGAGTTCAAAACGTTGAGTATACTTTATGAATTTGAAATTTACTGACCTAGTATTTATTTTAATGAAGATTGTTTATGTTTGTACCCTTTTGAAAACCAGGCCATTGGGACAGAGGCAAATTTCAAAATCTTAATTCTTTTCTTAGATATAATTTGATAATGGACTCATTTATTCTAGTTACTTCTGCAAATGCTTAAGCACCTTCTCTTTGCCGATCCAGATATAATCCAACTTGTATTCAGTATCTCTTACCTATGGATTAATTTTCCCCTAAACCGCATTTCTTAAAGAAGACTTCAAGCAACAGTATTCTAGTATTTGTTAATTCTATAATATGTCTACTGAAGTCATGTAGAATCTGATTTGAAATGCAGTGTGAATGACAAATTTATTATGATGAAAGAAATCCAGGAAGCTATAAAGTAGCATGAACATATTCATGTGGAAATATATGTCAAAAGTCTAATTAAACTAAATGATTCTAGATTAGCCTTAAAAATAGTTATCTAAAAATAAATACCTATAGAGAACTGATCCTGCTTTGTAATCTATCATTAATTTTCATGCAGTTTTCCCATGATAGGATTTTAAGGATAAGAGCTATCTCTTTTTATTTTTAGTGATTTCATCTGTTATTTACTCATTGAGAACATATAACTGTCAATTAAAATTTTTGAAGTAAATATTCTATTGAGAAGCATGTATTATACTCTTGTTAATCCTTCTGACATGGATATTCAAATCCAAGGCTTTAAAGTCTTAAGCTAACTATACATGTAAAGGTGCTACTTTTTTCTATTTTATTGAATGAGCCACTGAATTAAATAAATGGCATTAAATAGTATCTTTTTTGCTTGAACACTTAGTGTCTTCTCACTGCTAGAACCCAGCCAATTGTTTATTATAATTAAATATTACCAAAATTGAGTTTATACCCACCAGATTTCTAAAATGTGTAATTAACAGTTCCATTAATATCAGATAGTTTTAAATAGTCTCTGAGAGAAAGTTTAGTGTGTGGGCTTGTATGCAGAAGTTTAAAAAAAAAACAAATAGTATATAGAAAATAAACAAAAAGTTTTTTCGTAAGTATGCGTATGAAATTATCTGTTGGGGCAAAGACAGATAATTTTTCATTGCTTTTACAAATATCACATTGTGTGTACACAAATTATAGAATGATAGACATTTTTAAAAGTCTTGATATAATGTTTCTGAATACAGTTTCATTCTGTCATATGTAAATTTAAATTATTTCAAGTTAGCATTTAGATAATAAATCTTTTCATGGAATGTTCTACCTTTCTTTTTCCCCTGCATTAATGTGACAATACACTTACCTTCTCACTTCGATCTAAGCAAACCTTAACTAATAATATCAAATAGTGCTCTCAAAACCTATAAACTGTTTTGAGAACAGAAACAATTTATAATTTATTTCTACGTGTTACAGCACTCTTAGTAGATTCTTAACGTGTCAAAGCATGGGTCAGGATCCCATAATGAAAGAGATGGCACATTTCATTGGTGTAACTGAGGAATGTTTAGTGAGGGGACTGTTTATAAAGATGTGAGCGGGGATAAGGGGTGGAGAACATTAAAGCAATAGTGGAGAGCTATGACCACTCCTAGGCCTGAGGGTCAGAAGTGGGGAGAGGGTACCAGGATCTGGAAGGGCTGTAGCTGAGCTTCTTGCTCTAAAAGAGAACTGCTGGCAAGAGCTGTGGCCCTTAGAGGACTTCAGGCTACCGCAAAGCCGAAGTCCGGCAGAAAGACAGCCTCATTCTCTGATGCCTTCACAGTGCTTTTCATTGGCCTATTACTGGCTAAACCCCCGAAACAGCCAGGGACTAGAGAAGCCTGTCAATATACTCCATCAAAGACTGCATCTACAGGCACAGAGAAAGATGGAGAAGGGAAGAGAATAGATGGAAGCAAGGGAAGGAGGATTGTGTGCCAACAGGGAATATCTATCTTAGCAGATGTTCAATTGATGAGTGGAACAATGGGGAACAATGGTGAAATCTTTAAATGTTTCAACACATTAAAATATGTTTGCTAAATTCTGGGGCTTGAACTTCACTGAACTCTCTCAAATCATTAATCTAAGTGTGTATATATTTGAGTTCTTGGGTAGAAGGATAGCTGTGAGAGAAGGCAGCAGTTCAGGGAGACACACCTCACATATGCTTTAAGGACTGATCTTTTCTGTCGTAAGTATGGATTTTTGGAAAATCTATATCTTTTATCATCAATCTGGATTAGTCTAATAGGCCTTTTGTTGTTTCTTTGTTTCAATTGGATAAGTATTGTTTACAAGTCCTAATGAATATCACTTTGTTGACTTGATGTTTCTGCTGATGTCTATCTATAACTAATGAATATAAATAGCATAATTTTGCAAAATAACTAATGGGCTTAGTTACTTAAAGATATTCCAAGATCTGTTTCTCACTGAACAAGATAATCCCTTTATTATGTGAATCAATGTCTCCTAATCTATCTTTTGTTTAAATTTGTATGTTCTTATATTAAAGTGGCTTAAATCAAGGGATTTAAGGGACAGATAATAACACTGAAATGAATTGTTGAAGAATTCGTGTGACATTGATTGTGTTGTTGAATCAGTCATATTGATAAGGACATCTAATAGACCTAGAGTATTTGTGGGAAGTAACATCACTAGATCTTAAAACATTTAAGGCTACATTAATTGATGACAGGGATTTTTCCTTTTGATTTTTTTCTGACTCAGATAAACTAGCTGTTCAATTATTCTGTGCGGTGTGCTGTGCTTAGTTGCTCAGTCATGTCTGACTCTTCTGCCACCCCATGGACTGTAGGCTCCTCTGTCATGGGATTTCCCAGGCAAGAATACTGGAGTGGGTTGCCATTTCCTTCTCCAGGGGACCTGCCTGGCCCAGGGATTGAACCCGCATCTGCTGTGTCTCCTGCATTGCAGGTGGATTCTTTACTTCCTGAGCCATCAGAGAAACCCCTCAGTGTTTCTAATGGAACTCATAAACGCATTTAATAAATAAATCATTAGGACCAGCAAAACCATAGATCCCAATGAGTATACAATTCACAAGAAACATAAAGAACGATCCATTGGGATGCATTAAGAAAAAAAAAATAATATACCTACTTCTATTTATTTTCATCAAAAATTAAGTCAAAATGTTGATTAATAGTAGAATATACTAAAAGATGGTTCCTTCTCACCAAGTAGTTGGAGATCCCTACATGGTCTACATCACCCTGTCTTCTTTGGATTGTGTTGTTGTTTTTAAGCAATTGTGAGGTCAACAACAGTTATCCATGTGTCAGATATACATGCATCAAATAAAACCCTTCAGAGCTACCTAAAGAAAAGTAAACAACTTCACCTTACCTCCTCCATCTCATTCCTTTGAGTAACCATTGTTAGATAGCTATCTGTAGCATAGCATTCCTTCTCCATGCTCTTATAAAGATACATAAGCACTCACAGAAACACAGTTTTGCATTTTCCCTTAACTTTCCTGTTTCGTTTTTCTCTCTTCCTCCACCCCATGCCTGCTTCTATCTTCTTTCTCCCTCTTTTTTTCTCCCTCCTTTTCCTAAACTGGAATGATACTATACATATATTCTGTCATTTGTTTCTTTTTATATAATGTATCACATGCATTCCTGATGTGAATACTTAAGATGCAATCCATCCTTTCTAATAGTTGTATAATATTCCATAATATGGAAGTCACATGTTTCCTTTAATGATTCCTCTATTGATCAACATTCAGGTTACTTCCAGTCATGTGCTACTACTGACAATACTATAGTAAATGACTTTGTACAGAAATCCTTATGTATGCTCTTTCAAATGTGTATGGAAAAACTCCCCCAACCTTAGATTGCTGATTCAAAAGGTACCTTTACCTTTAAGTTGTAATGTATATTAGGGCTTCCCTGGTGGCTTAGGTGGTTAAGAGTCTGCTTGCATTGCAGGAGACCAGGGGTTTTATTCCTCGGTCAGAAAGATTCCATTACCATGTTACTTTCCAGAAAGGTGATAGCTCTAAACATGGCCAGTAGCAGTGAATGAGTTCCATTGCATTCCTAGGCATCCTTATTAGTACTGGGTATTATCCATCTTTTCCATTTTTCAAATTTGATGGGTAAAAATAAAATTGTTATTGTTTAATTGCTAAGTCATGTCCAACTCTTTTGTGACTCACAGACTGTAACCTGCCAGGCTCATCTGTCCATGGGGTTTCCCAGACAAGAATACTAGAGTGGGTTGCCATTTCCTTCTCCAGGATCTCTTCCCAACCCAGGGATTGAACCCGAGTCTCCTGCATTAGCTGGCAGATTTTTTTACCACTGAGTCACCAGGGAAGCCCCCAAATAAAATAGAATCCCATTAATGCTTTGTGTTTCATTCTTCCATACCAGCCACCTGAAGTGCAAGGCAATACATAGAAGGCCTAGGGTCACAGAAGATTTTAAAGGCATTCTCTAACATGAGAGGATTTTTCCTTGTGTGTTTATGTGTGTGCCTCTCTTCTCCAGGGCTTCCCTGGTCCTCAGTTGGTAAAGAATCTGCCTGCAATGCAGGAGATCTTCCCTGATAGCTCAGATGGTAAAGAATTCCCTTGCAATGTGGGAGACCTGGGTTCAATCCCTGGGTTGGGAAGATCCTCTGGAGAAGGAAATGGCAACCCACTCCGGTATTCCTGCCTGGAGAATCCCCATGGACAGAGGAGCCTGGCAGGCTACAGTCCTTAGGGTCTCAAAGTGTTGGATACAACTGAGCAACTTTCACACATTTACACACCACTTCTCCAAATTACAACAATATTTATAAATTCAGGTCTTACCCTCAGAGGAATTATGGGAAATAGCCAGCCTACCCAACTGAGTAGGTTGACACAGCAGTGAGAATACAAGGACCAATATTAACTCAACCTTATCATTTCTTAACTGTTTCTACCAGGTTATATGTTTACAAAGAGATCAGCTTCTCCTCACCCCAACTGATGCAATACTGACTGGGATTTGTTATCCTATTAACTCACCACAGGATCTGTAATTCATTAAAACATGTCATTTGTAGGTGCTTCCAGCTACAAATAAGAGTGAACAATTGGGTGTTGCCCTGGGTCTAAATGTAATTACAATGTTCAATTCCGCATATGCCATGCTCTACAAAGTCAATGACCCATCAGGGTAGACAGCAGCCCCCTAATGTGATACATTTGAAGAAAGATTTGTTAAATGAGAAGAATAAGAAAAAAGAGACACTGAGAATAATACACAGGGTAATAAAAAGATTTTAAATCTTTTATTATTTAGCATTTATTGAATATAGTTTCATATATGCAATGATGATAGATCTTATTTCTGCCCAGTTAAATTCACAAAGAAAGAAAAAAGATTTAGGAACAAAAATATAGCTACTAAGTTTAGCTCAGAACTGTCTTTGGGGAACAAAGGTAAATATGTCAGGGAAATAAGTTGACATTTACAACCAAGTAACTTCTTTTTCCTGGCTCTGCTACCCCTGGTCATATTCTCTACTTTCTGGTTTTCCTTGGTCCTAGGCTCTATAGATGTTTGGGAAGACTTCTTGACTGTTTTTCTAAGAGTCTTTCCTTGCTAATTTGAGGCTTTTGACGACGAAAATTGTAAAAAAGTACTGTCATGACCCATATTTGGTTGGTGGATCAGATCTTTGGTCTCATATAATAAATGCCTTTATTCATCAGCACACAATAATAGAGTCATACTACTCCCATCCAGAGAAGTTCTCCCTCATCATTACTAAGATGGATCCCTTGGCTATATTTTTTTCTGATACTTCAGCAGTAAGGATTTGTTTTCTTTATTGTTTTCTTTTTTGTTATGTTTTATATCTTTGGTGAAGCAAATGCTTTTCCTGCTTTGAGCACTGCTGCTGCTGCTGCTAAGTCGCTTCAGTTGTGTCCGACTCTGTGCGACCCCATAGACGGCAGCCCACCAGGCTCCACCGTCCCTGGGATTTTCCAGGCAAGAATACTGGAGTGGGTTGCTATTGCCTTCTCCTGCTTTGAGCACTAGAGGTGACTTAGTTGTCTATTCTTTCTTGGGGTACTCAAACAGTGACATTAGGAGCCCATGTGGTACTGATATGACTGGTCCATAATCAGGAAGAAATTTCCAGGTGAATGCTTTCACTGAAGCCACCTCTGCAGATGGCTCTCAGTGGTTATGTCTTATCTCTTCTTCTGAGGCTGACTGGTTACATGGTAAGGGAGTGGACTTCTGGCAGATGCAAAAAGCACCTGTGACATGGAACCATGTTCTGTTTTGCTTCATAAAGTCAGGATCACTGAGAGGTTCACCATCGCTAACTGTGATCTGTTCCTTTATTGCTTTCTGTTCAGTTTTTATCAATCCTACAATTCTCTTTGTAGCAGGAAGCAAGCCCAACGTGAGTCTATTTTCATAATCTGTGCTGTCACATGCTGTAAGTTTCTCTTCAACCTGACTGGAATTCAGTGATATGTTTTTCATTATGTAGTAAATACTAAACTACAAAAGCTTTAAACATAAAATATTTAGTTCTTTGTTTCAATAATGGTGACACAATTGGAAGGAAGGAAGGCAAAACTTCCTTCCTTCCTGTGACTGGGTGCTGGTCTCTCTTATGATCAGTTGCTAGAACAATTAGACACATCCTTGCAAGATTGATTTGTGCAAATTTGTATATGCCTGGTGGGGGAGGACAATCCTTCCATCCTCTTAGGTTCTGTGGCTGGGCCTGAGAATTAAACTGATATAAGATAGATTAATGAGAAAAACATTTAAATACTTTATGGGCACATGAGGGTCCTTGTAAGAAAAAGGGAGGCTCGAATAAGCAGTTAGGACTGAGAATTTATATACTTTTTTTTTTAAACAAATGATAAATTTGTGGAAAAATGACAAGACAAAGGAGTTTCAGATAGGGGCAGTAAATTGTGGGAATATGATTATGAAGTATATGGGGGGAACTAATGGAAGACAAGGGTTATTTTAGTTGATTTGTGTCTATAGGTCCATTTCTAGGCTCCCAGTTTCCAGTGAGAAGAATGTTCTCTTCCTGGTACAAGGAGTTCATCTCTCCCATGGGAAATTTTATGACCTGCTTTTAAGTATAAAGGAAGAGGTTGGAGACCCCTTACTACATTTGCTGTCTTTTAAGTGCCTTCAGCTCAAAATACTCAATAGCCAAATCAGAATGTTTTGGAGTGGCATGTTCTCATCCCTTTAAGTATGTAATGTGTATATTGGCTTAAGCCCTTCTTAACTTCATGTTAATGTGGCATATGAGGCCTGATTTATGTCTGGTGGCTGTTTCTAGTCTGGGAAAGGGCTGTAATAAATTGAGTGTACTACAGAGGCAACTATATCTGGTATGTTTGTGTGGAAGACTCTATTTATAAAGTATAATTAAGATTTATTGTTTATGAGAAAGACGAAACTATAAATTGCAGTAAAAAGCTAAGAAATTCAAAATAAACTCAGAACAAGCAATGAAATTATGAGGAAAATTTATAATCAACTTCAAGTGAATTCATTAATAAAGATAAGCACTAAACCTAACTCAAGTTATTGAAAACCAGAGGGAAAAAAAAGAAGATATTTTGGTTTACCTAGTTCTCCGTGTTGAACTGAAGAAAGCTTTCATTTATGAGCTTTCATCTCAGGGGCTGCAGTGCACAGGCTGGTAGGTAAAGGAGGATGAGGCTTGGTGTGAACCATGGAGAATGGTACAGCTTGTGTTTGCCCCATCCAAGGAGATTCAAACTAAAACCAAACCAAACCAGAGTCTTTGCTGTCCAGATAAAACCAGAGATGGGGATAGGGATAGCTACCAATTAATAACTCCTGAGCTAGAATTGAAATACAGGAGAAACATCATATATGTTTATTTGGCATTCTGTAATATAGAATAAATGGATAATGTAAATATTTTATTAAAAGAGCACAGAAATGGCCATTGCGATTAAGTGTTGATTGTTCAGTTGTATCTGACTCTTTGCCACCCCATGGACTGTAGCCTGCCAATCTCCTCTGTCCAAGGGATTCTCCAGGAAAGAATCCTGTAGCAGGGGATCTTCTCTACCCAAAAATTGATCCCTGGTCCCCTGCATTGCCAGCATCCCCTGCATTTACTGTCCGAGCCACCAGGGAAACCCCATTGCCATAAAAGGTCTTTCTAATACTGAACTTCTGAAAAAACTGAAGATTTAATGTTATTGTTTTACCTTAATGAATATACTGTGAGTCCTCTGGAAATCAGACATGCCATCAAATGGTGTAACAGTGCCCATAGGTGGAAGGGCGTACTTAATTAAGGATACTTTGATTTAATGGTTAGAGTTCTTCTAAGAGATCCACTTTCCTTTGTTTTGGGGTGAATATCTTCCATGATTTTGAGTTCCAATGTGAAAATTTTTCTATGACCTTTCAGTTAAGTAAGAGCAGTGCCATTCAAGGTTTATTGATTACCTCTTATATAATCAATAAAGGATGGCGGGGAGGAGCTGGGCATTGTGCATCATCTGTAGAGTTTCCAGAGGAAAACAGATCAGAAAATGCACTGGAAGAAGCAGAGAAAACACGTCTAATCCTTTCTCCTACTGACCTGTTACCAAAGTCAGCTTTTCAGGTCAAAAAGTCATTTTGTATCATATGTGATTATGTCCTTTAAATGGTGAGAATAAACTTAATCTCTCCCCCATTTTCTAATCAGTCATTTTTGGTCTCTAGAATTCCTATGAAAAATTCTAAGTTGCTTTATGTTACTTTTGTGGGGGACTATTCACTGTCGTCAGTATCAAGTACCCATGAAATGCCTACCCAAGGTTAACCAGCAGGTCATATGATATAAACTCAGTTCTGGGTAGATGTAGGGATGTACAGAGCATGCTTGGATTTCACAGTGTTCTGAGTCAACCCTTGGCTTCCAGACCAGGTAAAGTGACAGAGAAGCTACAAAACATGCCACCAGCAGTCCCCTTTTAGACTGTGAAAGAATTAAGGGAGGCTGGGTTGTCAGCTGAAGAGAGTGGTGAAAACTCTGACCGTTGGCCCTAGAAAAAGTTGTAGTTGTTATTTAGTCACTAAATCATGTCTGACTCTTTTGTGATGTCATGGACTGTAGCCCGCTAGGCTCCTCTGTCTATGAGATTTCCCAGGGAAGAATACTGGAGTGGGTTGCCATTCCCTTCTCCAGGGGATCTTCCTGACCCAGGGATCAAACCATGTCTACTATATTGACAGGTAGATTCTTTACCACTGAGCCACCTGGGAAGCCCAAGTAACATGTTAACTCTTAGGAATCCTGACTTTCAGAATGGCTGACTCTGTTCAAATGTCATTTAGCAAAACCCAAGAATATGCCAGGATAAAGACGGTACAGTGCAAATACCCAAATCAGAATGACATAGTGCTTTTGAATTCAAGTCAGTTTGGAAGCATCTCAAACCCTAGCTGGAATCTTTAGATTCAATTATGGATTTTCACCTGGGTGTTGAACAAATCTCTGTTTCAAAGCACTAACTAAGCACTTTAGACTTCACCTGGCAAAATGTAACATCTGGGCACCTCTCAATATATCTGACCCCAAATATCTAGAATACAAATGAGGCTTCTGCAAGCTCTTCCCTCTAGAATTTTTGTCAGTCTTCCTTTAGTGCATGCTTATTTTTGTACCTGCTCTTTCAACTCTTTTGTTTTATTCAAATATTTGTAATGTCTTATAATAGTTCTCTTTGATATGTTTTCATTTGGTTCTTCATTTTGCCGTGAAATCTTAATTGCCAACCTGGCCACCTGTGACTTTTGGCTAAATGTGTAATATAATTTAGGGTATATAAGGAATGTGTTTGAGAGGTCGGAAATCTGTTATTACAGTGTACAGTCAGAATAATAAAGGTGTCTTCTCAAGAGGACATTTTTCAGTCAAACCCTCACCTAGGAACTGCTGTGGAAGGATTTTATAGATAGTTAAGTTTAATCATCAGCTGGTCTTAAAAGAGGGCAAGGAACTTGTGTTTTTCCAGGTGGGTCCAGTTTAATCACACGAGACTCGAGAATTACAGGAGAAGGGCCAAGAGAGTCAGTCAGAGAGATGCAGTTTAAGAAGGAAGTGGAGAAGAAAGAAGCAGGAGGGGAGAGGTCGAGAGATTTGGAACAAGAGATGGACTCAATCCATTGCCTCTGGCTTTAAATATGGAGAAAGGGCCAGGGCCAATGTGTGGCTTTTAGAAGCTGAGAATGACCCCTACCCCACAGCCAGTGAGGAAGTAGGACCTCAGTCCTGTGGCTGCATGGAAGTAAATTCAGCCAACAACCTGAGCTGGCTTTCAAGTGGATTCTCCCCCAGAAACAATGGACACCTTGATTTCAACCCTGGGAAACCCAGAGCAGAGAACCTGGAGCAGCCGGTCCCACCCTCTGACCTACAGACCTGTGAGGTAATAGATCTGTGTTGTTTCAAGCCTGTATATGATCTAGCTGTTTTAAGTTTGTGTAATTGGTTATAGCAACAATAAAGAACCGGTACAAATAAAACTCAGAATGCCTAGGAGTACCTTAGTGCCCAGGATGACTTGAAGTTGTCTATACCTAGTCGGGAAGGGAGATGGCTGAATGCAGAAAGAGAGAGAATGAAAACAGAAAGAGGGGAGAAGGGGGTCTAACATTACAAAGTAGGGATAATTTGCCTCCATTCCTTTTAGGGGTACTGTGACCCCCGAGTGGCTTCTTGCATGTCTGAGAGTATTACTTTCTCACAAGACTGATACTAATCTTTAAATTTTTGAATGACTTTTTTGAGGCAGCTACAAGATGGACTTCTGGATTATAAATTGTATAATACAGTACATTATATATATGCATAATTAGTGGGTTATGTATCCAAAGCCATACCTAATGCACTTCAAGGAAAATACAAGAGATTTTCAAGGGTATTTTGATTTTAGGCTTTTTTTTTTTTTTTTTTCCTAATAGACTGATTTTAGAAACCAATTCCCACATAAGAGGCAACCATTGTGCTGCATGCCACCTCTCCCAGCCACAGTCTTAGGAGAACCTGAGCTTCTAGGAAGAGGCAGCCTGCAAGAAAAAGTGGAGCAGTTTCACTCCCTATTGCTACAAGTCACTTGACACATGCACACTGTCAGTCCATGGATTCCTCCAACTTGCTCCACACAAGAGTGGAATGTACCTTTCTCCTTTCCAAGGATTCCACAAATTATTATTTTCTTACTTTATCTGATTTAATCTATGAACAATTGAAGGATGAGTGAAAGGGAAGAGCACCAGGCATACGTGTGACTTGCCTAGTGCTACTCCCCTCTTGGTATCCTCAAAGTCCAAGAAAACAAGCTGATTGAGAGGAATTTCCTCATCCATGATAGACTTTCTCTCTGGATAACTGAGCTTCGAATTGCTGCTGCTTTCTCAACTCTTTGTGGTTTTCTGTGTAGGGAACTGTGGAGGCCTCCCACAGATTGGCTTATTTGAATAAAAATACGTTTCTTCTGCCCTCTACAACCTTCAGGAGCCTTCAAAGATGAATTTAATTATACATATTAAAAAAAAAACCTCAGAATTTTGAGGATTTCATTCTGAAACCAAATTTATTATGTTCAAAGCTGTGTCTGGATAAAAGGCAAGTATAACATTAAAATATTAATCCATTCATGCCATTTAGTGATCTGAATTATTCACAGCTGCTTGTATTTTATTTTTATAAGAATATGGCTTTTATCTATGAAGCCAATCAAATTGAAAGGAATATTCTTTGCTTTTAGAATCCTTCCTAGTCAAGGTTGTTTTAATATAGGACACCCCTCCTCCCCCTTGTACATTTTATGAACTGTATTCATAAAGCATTTACATTTGCTTGAAGCACTTAGAGAAACCAGGTAAATTGAATACTAGAAGCTAAAGTGAAATACTTGGCAACTATTTCCAAGTTTACAGTGCTTTGATGCTGGTAAGCTAAATCCCACTCCCCCAAGTTCTCCTTCCTCCTCCTAGAATAAAAAGGAGATGGTGCTTTACAAAATATTTGTGGGTGTCTGTTTTTAGTGTTCAGTATATATTTTCAAAGCTGATTTGGGAGCTTAGCTTTAGTCCCTCCATTTTTCATGACATATGTCAAGAATCTCTAGGTGGAGAACTATACTTTTGAATTTGGGCTTCCTTATTTCTAAAAAGACTACGATATTTACCTTTGCCAATCTCATAGGGCCAGGAAGTTCAAATGATCTGCTACACAAAGATAACAAACTAAATGGCTGTACAAATATAAGAGGTTAGTGATCTTACTTTAACATTATTATGAGCAATGATTTTACAGACTTAAGATATTACAAAGGTTCAGAAGACACAGCACTTAAAATTGGTCAGAACCAAGAACTCAGAAATATTATTCAGACCTAGGATATTTTAAGTTCTAATCTTTGTTTGATTCTAAGCATTTGAAGGGCTTCCCAGGTGGCTCAGTGGTAAAGAATCCTCCTGCAATACAGAAAATGCAGGTTCAATTCCTGGTTGGGGAAGATCCCCTGGAGAAGGAAATGGCAACCCACTCCAGTATTCTCGCCTGGGAAATCCCACGGACCGAAGAGTCTGGCAGGCTATGGTCTATGGAGTCGCAAAAGAGTTGGACACAACTTAGTGACTAAAACAACAACAAAGCATTTGAAGAATATCATGTCCACTATGTTTCTGCTTTCTGCTCTTTAATACAGTTCTTTCAAATATATTTGATTTGCTAAAGTTTCCAGACTTTTTAGGTCCCTTGTTGCTTTCTCCTGCACAGTGTTATTATTGTTTTACTCATAATTGAACTTTACAGAGTGAAGTAGACCTGCCCTCTTTTCATTTGAGGTAAACATTTCTGTTAATATTACCGAAATTCACACTGTTTATTCCATGATGGAATGGATTAAGAATACTGTGGGTACAAGAGTTTGAGGTAAGTTTTTGGAATTTAGGGCCATTATTGATCATATAATCTAAAGATCCTTGAAATGATACAAGAAACGGGCCACAGTAAAGCAATTTGCCTAAGATCACATAGCTGGTTAGTAGTGAGGTCAAATTAAAAGCTGGTTCTCTTGATTCCAAGTCTCCTACAGTTCTCCTGAGGGCATATGTGGCCCACTGCCTGTTCCATAAATAAAGTTTTATTGCAATGCTGCCATATCCATTCATTTACATTGTAAGGCAGAGCTGAATAGTTATGTCAGAGATCATCTGGTCTACAGAGCATAGAATATTTGCTGCCTGGTTCTTTACAGAAAAAGTTTTCTGACCTCAGCTTAGAGGAAGAATGACTGAAAAGTCTGGTTGCAGCGTTTCGTGAATAGTCTCTTTAGTTTGTGCATTTGTCCCAACTGTGGTTTGGCTTAAGCTATTTGGATATTAGGCAAAATCAGTGGGGTCTCATGATTAATTGCAAGTTGATGTTAACAAATGTAAAAATATATTTGCAAAAGAATGATAGACATGTATTTTCAGAAGACATATCCCATAATTTGGGGATTTGTTTCCTATATTTATCCTCATAATACATTCTTCAAGCAATGGAAATAATTCAAAGTAGTGAAAACTTATGCAGAACACACAATAGCTGTGTTCAAGTATGTGAAGGGCTATTCTGTGAATAAAGAGATTAGATGATGTATTTGTCCTTCAATTCCGACTCAAGTGTACTTTCTCTGTTAAGCCCCTGATCCCCAGACCCTCCTCCTCCCTTCTTTGGACAGAATTGATCACTCTCTCTTCTGTGCCTCCAAAATATGTTGGACAGAGTACTATTACAGCATTTATCACACTGCATTACAGGTAGTTGTTTATTCATTTATCTTGCCAGTCAATGTTGAAATCCTTGAAAGTGAGGACAATACCTTATTCATTTTGGCATCCCCATCATGGGGCTCAGTCCCTGGCTCATAGTAGAAGCAATCTAAATACTTGATGAATGAGTGTATATTATAATATCAGAGGGCAAAGAAAGGGCCAGTGCAAAATTTCAGTAAAAAGAACTTTGTGATAATATTGGCAACAATATGTCTTAAGCAGTGCTGCAGTCCTCAAAGACCAGGACTTGGGGTTAGAATTCCTAGGTTTGAATTTCTCTTGTTGTGTTTTTACTGTTTGTCATTATGTAGATTACTTAATGTATCAGTTTCCTTAACTCTGAAATAGAGATGATTTAGGCACCAGTTTTCTAACTATGGTCTGCAGAACACTGAGCATCCCCAAGATCTTTTTAAGAAGTTTGTGACTGTCAAAACTGTGTTTTAAGAATGCTAAAGCATTATTTACCCTTTTCACTTACTTTCATTGATGGTGCAAAAGCAATGGTGGGAAAACTACTGGTGCTTTAGCATGAATCAAGGCACAAATGTTTTCTTCATTATACACTGTCAGAAAAAAAAAAAAATGCCAGTTTCATTTATGAATGCCCTGGATGAAGGAGTAGAATTACTAGTTTTATTAAGTCTCAGCCTTTGAGTGCAATGTCCTTTTTTAATATTTTGTGTGATAAAATTAGAAGTAACTATTTTTGCAGCATTTTGAAGTATAATGGCTGTCTTGTGTAAAGATACTTGTGCTATTATTGAGTTGCCAACTGAACTAAGCCACTATTGTACATGGTAACATCATTTTTACTTGAATCACTGATAAATTGCAGTATAGTTATCCAGACTTTGGTATTTGACAGATATCTTCCCAAAAATTGATAAAGTGAGCCTAACTCTTCAAGGAAAACAACAGCAGTATTTGTCTCCAATGATTGAATTATGCTTCTAAGCACCATTTTTAATTTTGGAAAGCTTCCCTTGTGGCTCAGATGGTAAAGAATCCACCTGCAATGTGGGAGACTTGGATTCGATCCCTGGGTTGGGAAGATCACCTGGAGTAGGGAAAGGCTACCCACTCCAGTATTCTGGCCTGGAGAATTCCATGGACTGTATAGTCCATGGGGTCACAAAGAGTTGGACACAGTATCTTTTACCATAAACTTTAGAGTTGTTTATTTCTTAAGGACTTTTGTGAAAAGATCAGTGATATTATAAATTATTTTAAACTATTATATAATGAAATAAGACTATGTTTGAAAGATCTGCATAATCTGGTAAAGTAGGATTTTCCAAGTGACCAGTACATAATATTACAAAATCATGCATTAAAATCATATAAAGATAAAGATATATTCAAAATGTGTTAATATAATATGGATGCCTCAAGACTAATACATAGATTTTAATGTAAGAGAGTCATTACTCTCTTATTAAGAATTATTAAGTTCTTTGGTAAGATTTCAGATTCTATGTTGCAATTATCCTCTAAGAAGCTACCACTGTTGAGTTTTGGTATGCTATCAAAGAAGAATATCTGCAATTATGTGAAAGGACTATTGAAGTGCACCTCCCTCTTCAACCACATACCTACTGCTATGTGAGGCCGACTTTTTTTTCATATATTTGAAGCAAAACAGCATAATGCAATAGATTGGATGCAGGTATGAAAATTCAGCTGTCTTTTCTTAAAACAGACATTAAAAAGATTTACAAAAAATGTAAAACAAAGCCATTACTCTCACTGTTTTTTGTATGTTTGTTTGTTTTTAGAGTAGGTTACTTAATCTTTGAACTTTAATTCAAAGATCAGATTATGGTTACTTATCATCAAAATGTTATTCATAGTTATATATAATAATCATTATATAATATATTTTGTATATTATCATATATTATATATTATCATATATCACATATATATATCATATATCATATATCATCATCATTTTAATTGAAAATATTTATAACATTTAAAATATTTTAAAGTATCTATAATTGCCAGGATATGGAAGCAACTTAAATGTCCATCAACAGATGAATGGATAAAGCAGATGTATCATGTATATATTCACATGTGTATGTATATGGCTTCCCTGGTGGCTCAGTCGGTGAATAATCTGCCTGTAATGCAGGAGACCCTGGCTCTATCCCTGGGTTGGGAAGATCGCTTGGAGAAGGAAACAGCAACCCACTCCATACTATTCAGACATAAAAAAGAATTAAATTTTGCCATTACAACGTGGATAAACATGGAGGGCATTATGCTAGGTGAAGTAAGTCAGAGGACTATATGATACCTCTTATATGAGGAATCTAAGAGGTAAAATAAACTAGTGAATATAACAAAAAAGAACCAGACTCACAGATGTAGAGAACAAACTACTAGTGGGGAGAGGGAAAAGGAAAAGGGCAACAGGGATAGGAAATTAAGAGACACAAACTATTAGATACAAAATAAGCTACAAGGATATGTTGTACAAATGGGGAATATAGACAGTATTTTATGATAACTATAAATGGAATGCAACTTTTAAAAATTGTGAATTACCATATTATACACCTGTAACTTATATTATACATCAATTACGCTTCACTTAAAAATGGTTAATATGAAAAAATTGAATGTTAAACATTTTTAATTTCTCAATTTTAATTTCTAATATGAGAAGTTTGGATTGATAGAATTCGCATAATGAAAGCTCTTTAAGTTCCTCCATTTTTAAGAATAGGAAGAGGTCCTGAGGAGATGTGGTGGAAACATTCTCATATATATCTGTGGAACTATGAAAATATCTGCAAGATACTAAAATATTAAAGAATTTTTTAAAGGATGCAGGAAAATATTTTGAATATGATGTCATTGTAAATAATTAGTGAATCTCTGTAGAAATAAATGCCTGCAGATTGGAAACCAGAGTTTTATTGGGAAAAAAAGTGATTGGTAGTTGAGGAAGGGTAGAAGGAGGCATTCGTTTTTCATTTCACACCTTTTCCAAATTTGATTTTTTTAACCACATTCACTTTTTTGTATAAAAAATCGAGATGATAATACTTAGAATTGTAATGAAAACTAGTTGAGATAATGTTAAGTCTCCTGACCTACAGTAATTTGCTCTGTGAGCAATGGGTGAGTGAGTAAAAGACAGCTTCATGAATTTGTGTGGTGCCATCAGTAGAGCATTCTCCAAGCAATTACTGAAGGATAGCTTGATTAAAATATCATAAACAAGAAAGAATTCTGTCTCTGAGTTTATCTAATTGACCTCTAGTGTTGAATTCTGATTACTTTGATCCTACTTTTTTTTGTGAAAGAATAGCCATAGTATTTGAAAATGAAAGTTCTACCAAATGTCTTCTATATCCCTCAGAAACTTTCAAATTTTTCAGAATTTCAGTTTTGGCCATTTTCGTAGCGTTTACTTTTCCTAGTCAATTTTATTCTCAAAGTATAGAAGGGCCACTGAGACAAATAAGCCAGCATTCACTTAATTTTGTACTATACCATGGCAGGAAGCACTCTTTCATAATCTTATGACAAGAATTTTGTCTCACAATTGCCAGTCCCATAAACTATAATTTATTTAGTAGAATGTCCCTATTCTTAGGATAAATTTATCTTTGCAATAGATTGAGGCTAGGAAACAAATGATACATTCTGCCTAAAGAGAACATAGAGCAAAGAGCAGAGAGAAAATTCCAGATTTTATTGTATTTCTTAAAAAAATCACTTAGTGGTTTCCAGTACTGCCTTTTGAAGAGTCAACATATGATTGCACCTATAGATTGTATGTGCAAATATATTTTTATAAATCAGGGCTTAGGTCATTGTGTGAAAAATGGATGTACCTTTCTGGAAGAACAGATTAATAATTTATCCCAAACATCTTATTGAAAGAAAAAAGTGCATTTGAATAATGTAGGGAGATAAAGCATAGCAATATTATTCTTTATTTCTTTTATTAATGAGTTAGGATGTAAGGACCTCAATAAAAATTACATTAAAAACTCATAAACATTGTTAAAATCTTCTTTCAGTCACATTTATGAAACTGGCATTTCTATTTAAATGGTATTTAATAAAACAACAAGATTTTATATAGTGAGTCAGACAGTTCATGGGCTCATTCATTTATTCGCAAGACATTTGTGGAGTGTCATATTGTGTACCAGGTACTAAGGCCTCGGTGATGAATAAGATATATTTCTTGTATTTAAGAATTCAGTTGCCAGTGAAGCAGACAGACATATAAGCAAATAATAAAGTGCTGTGGTAAATAGGAAGAGCATAGAGTTTTGGCAATAAAAAAATTTAAGTCTGGACTTCATTTCTGAATTATATAGCATTCTAATCTCTGTATTTCAGGGGTTTCATCTGTAAAATGAAAAAAATATGCTCATTGCATGCTGTTTTATGGATTAAACATATTCAAAATGCAAGACCTAGAACTAAATCTCATCAAATGGAATGTATTACCCTAAAACTGCAATATGAAAGGCCCCATAATATGGGCATGGACAAACAAGAAAGTGATTCATTTGGGGATGGGGACAGGTAAGGAAAAATATCTTAGAGCTGGAGCTATTTAGAATAAGGAAGTACGCATAACCAAGAGAATTCCAGGCAGAGAGAATTTTATTCACAAGAGCTTTGAACTTGTGGTAAAAATATAAGGAATTCTGAATACAATTGGATGAGGTGATGCCTAGGGTACAGAAGAATAAAAATGAGAATGGTGAGTTTATGGTCCTCAGACACAGAGGATCTTTCACAGCTTGCAAAAGATTCAAGACTTTTAGCAATAGCAATGAGGAATGAGATATATAAATAGATGTGGGCAATGTTTTCAAGGTAGAATTTGTGGAATTGAGTGACAATGTGGGATTAACAGAGAAAGACTTCTCGATTTTGCTTTGGATTAATAATTGTTGACATCATTAATCAGAAGAAGGAATTTAGGAGAAAAAGTAGGTTTGAGGAAAAACGGTAAACTTTATTTCATTTTATCAATTCTGATTTGTTAGCTCCTTAGGCAGGAGAGAGACCTACATTGCAGAAAGGATTTGAGAATGCTAAACATTTAGGCAAGAGTAGAAGCCAGGAATCTGAAGTTTCTAACTGGGCTGCATTATCCATTGACTTTGCTACTAGTTTTACCTTTCCCTGTTCTGTTAGAGATTTAATGCAGCTTAACTTTGGAGGTCATTTAAATGTCTGGGTCTTAGCTCAAAATTATCATAAATGAAATGCAAATGTAAAAAAAAAAAACTATTCAATATTCTTCACAGGGTTTTTTTTAAGAATCACATTTTTTGGTAACTGAAATCCCTTTCAGTTCAGTTAAGCCGTGCAGTTGTGTCTGACTCTTTGCAACCCCATGGACTGCAGCACACGTTCAGCTTTCTTTATGGTCCAACTCTCACATCCATACATAACTACCAGAAAAACCATAGCTTTGACTAGACAGACCTTTGTCTGCAAAGCAACGTCTCTGTTTTTTAGTATGTTGTCTAGATTTATCATTGCTTTTCTTCCAAGTAGTAAGTGTTTTTTAATTCCATGGCTGCGGTCACCATCTGCAGTGATTTTGGAGCCCAAGAAAATAAGGTCTGTCCCTGTTTCCATTGTTTCCCCATTTATTTGCCATGAAGCAATGGGACCAGATGCCATGATCTTGGTTTTTTGAATGTTGAGTTTTAAGCCAGCTTTTTCACTCTGTTTTTTCACTATCATCAAGCGGCTCTTTAGTTCCTCTTCGCTTTCTGCCATAAGGGTGGTGTCATCTGCATATATGAGGTTATTGACATTTCTCCCAGCAATCTTGATTCCAGCTTGTGCTTCATCCAGCCTGATATTTCACATGGTGTACTCTGCATATAAGTTAAATAAGCAGGGTGACAATATACAGCCTTATGCACTCCTTTCCCAATTTTGAACCAGTCCGTTTTTCCATGTCCGGTTCTAACTGTTGTTTCTTGACCTGCATACAGATTTCTCAGGAGGCAGGAAAGGTGGTCTGGTATTTCCATCTCTTGAAGAATTTTCGACAGTTTGTTATGATCCACTCAGTCAAAGACTTTAGCATAGTCAATGAAACAGTAGTAGATATTTTTTTGGAATTCTCTTGCTTTTTCTATGAAATCCCTTTAAAATGTTGCATATGTAAGTAGAGAGTTCAGATATAGCAGTTAAAGATTTAAATCAGACTAATATTAGCAGAAATAGAACTATTAGTAAATTCATTGATAAGGACTCTATAGTTACATTGAAAAGCATGATCAGATATTATGCAGTAGCATAACAGGAGTGTGGGCTCCTGGTCAAGTTGCTTGCATTTGATTATCAGCCACTTATTATCTCTTTGACTTCAGGCAAATTGTTTAACCTCTTTTCTAAAATGGAAATAATAAGAATGTCTACCTCACAGGTTGCTGTGAAAATTAAATGAGTGTATGTAAAATAATGGAAAAGGAAATGGCAACCCACTCCAGTATTCTTGCCTGGGAAATCCCATGGAGAGAGGAGCCTGGTAGGCTACAGTCCATGGGGTCATGAAGAGTTGGACTGAGCACATATAAACTATACAGGGTAGTGACTGACCAATAATTGGGCAACAGTGTGTAACTGACAGCATCAGAGGCAGTAGCAGCATCATAATCATTTATTATCATCAAATGACATGATGTTAGTCAGTGAGGGGATGTTCGAGATAATCATATCCGTGTACATGAGGGAAGAGGAAGCCTGGAATCACCTAGAGAAAGATAAGCCTGAAGATGTAGTCCTCCTCAACTCCATGTCCTTCTTGTCACTCTTTGTTAAAGTCGGAACTTGTGCCTTCATGAGAAGGTTGAGAAAGCATGTAATTTTAGTTGATAGTATGTTTTATATACAATATAATATGAATATTATTCTTTATTAATGATTTGCTAATATCCAAAAGTTCAAAGTTTATGGATATTAGTTCCAGTTGGACATTACCTGTTATGTACATGTGTGTATGTGTGTGTGCATTCATTAAAATGAACTATTCATAAAATTCATTATATCATACATATATATTTATAATATACATAATAGTTTTTCTGTAGTGGTTTGCAGACTACCCAAGATTCAATGGGAAGCAAAACACCAAGATACCATAGAGTAATTTCTTGATATACCTTCCCTTTTATTTTTTTTTTTCTGATTTATTAGGTACACTCATACTATCAGAGGAAAATTTCCTGTGTTGTAAACTCACAAACTTAAAATATTAGACCTCAGGCTAAAGTTACTGAATATTTGCACATAGGCACTAAAAACACTGTGATAACATCATAGATTATTACTTAATAATACTTGAGTTTCATATAAAATATTTTCAACCTGCAGAGCCCAGAGAACTTTATAAATATAAATGTTGTTAGTCAAAGACTTGAATAAATAGATAGGTTTTGTATTGTACCCTGAAGATAAGTAGATTTGGATTCTTCTTGGATTTGTGTAGTCTACTCTAGGAGTTAGGCTGTGGTGATTAAAAAAAAAAAAATGAGCACAGCTTTTTATCATCTGTCCATAATAAGTGGTGCCAAATAAAACATTTCTGTCATCCAAAACAAACAGTAGCTTAATCGTCAGGCCCTAAATATGAAAAATTAAGATAAATATGGCAAATTAAATAAAAACAAATTAATAGTGTTAAATTAATTACATGATATAGAAATTTTGAGAAAAAATGGAATTGATCTAAGGAGCACACTTTTATCCAGTCTAATTTAAGCACACCATGAAAATGAATAGTTACAGCTTTGCTTGGAAGATGGAGTTTGTTATAATTACTTAACTGGAAGTTCTACCCTCTTCTTTCTTTTAATTTGCACTATCACTCATTTCGTTCCCATTCTGAGCTCCTTTAGCTCTAAAATTCCCAGGATTTTTTTTTTTTTTTTTTGCAATGGGGCATTTTTTTTAGTAAAATCATTGAGGACTTGCTTCTTTAAAAATAAACTGGGTAGTTTAAGAAGTGTATAATGAATATCTACGGAGAAGGCAATAGCCACCCACTCCAGTACTCTTACCTGGAAAATCCCATGGACGGAGGAGCCTGGTAGGCTGCAGTCCATGGGGTCGCTAAGAGTCAGACACGACTGAGCAACTTCACTTTCACTTTTCACTTTCATGCACTGGAGAAGGAAATGGCAACCCACTCCAGTGTTCTTGCCTAGAGAATCCCAAGGACAAGGGAGCCTGGTGGGCTGCCGTCTATGGGGTCGCACACAGTCGGACACGACTGAAGCGACTTAGCAGCAGCAGCAGCAGCAATGAATATCTAACAACCTTGCCGGCTGTGGTCCCTGCTTTTGTTACTTTTGATCTTGGTGCCTTAGGTTTGTCCCAAGGATGAAAGAGTGGAAAGAAATGATGAAAGCAACCCTTCCTTCATCAATGCATTTAAGAGGTCCCTTTCCTTGCATTTACCATGTTTCTGCCAGACCTCCTGAGCCCTCTTCACTTGCTCCAAATTGAACATACTTCTGCATATCAGTCAAAACCTTGGCCACACATTTACACACAAAGTAAGGTCAAAATCACACCCCAAAGGCTTCAGCTTGAAGGCCTTTCTCAGTTCCATCTCAGCCTCATTTCCCCCAGCTCTCTGAGTCCCCTCATATAGACACCAAGCTGCTTCTCTTCCTTCACTTATCCACATCCTACTTTCCAGCACGGGCTGGCACCAATCTCAGCTAACGGGTGAACCCTCTGTGGACTCCTCTAGTCTATGCTGATTTATTGCGTTATACTCCCAGGGCACTTTTTCGTGGCACCTCACAGTTGAGCAATTATGGTTCAGTGTGGTTTTATGAGGTTTGCTATCGTCTCAATTATATTTTAATCTTCTATAGGAAAAGGACCATGTGTTTTATTTCTGTAACCTACATAGAACCCAGCTCAATGAGGAGGAGATAGATTAAACATCATAATAAATGCATGTTAGCAAATTAAGTACTGTGACTGCATTGTGTCTTACGGTTTATTATATATTTACAATACCCATTTATGATGAGATTAAAATTTTCTGAGCAATAAATTACTGGAAATCTACATGAAATTAAATTTTCATTTACATAGTTCTATAGTTGACAGATTTTTTTGTTGAAAAAAGAAATCAGACTTTTTTGGTAAAAACAGGACATATGTTAACAACCAAAATAGTTTATTGGTTTGTGATGGCATTTTTAGGCAAAAGCATTATCTTATTTAATTATTAGAATATTATACTCTGGTAATGTTTTTTTGTCTACATAGAACTGTTTTCTCAAAGTTATGGATGTTTTAATCTTAGAGAAGACTAAATTGGGAGTGAATGTTACTTAATTTCTGTTGAGACATAATGAAATAAACTTAGATGCCAATATATGCAAGACTCTGATCAAAATATAAAATTCATGTGGGCCCTTCTTAATGATTTTGTTATCTTCTGAAAAATGGGAATTTTGTATAAAGGCATTGTGCACCATCATTTCTGTAGACACTGGAAACATTTCCCATAGAGGAAAAGCAGAATGGAATTTGCATTGTTGCTTAACTCTTTGTCTAGAACTGGTTCTGAAAAGAATAAAATGAAATTGAAATGTAGCAATTTCCTGGTTAATTGTATAAGAACAGAGAACCCAATCTGGCCCATCTGCTGCTGCTGCTAAGTTGCTTCAGTCGTGTCCGACTCTGTGCGACCCCATAGACAGCTGACCACCAGGCTCCCCTGTCCCTGGGATTTTCCAGGCAAGAACACTGGAGTGGGTTTCCATTTCTTTCTCCAATGCATGAAAGTGAAAAGTGAAAGTGAAGTCACTCAGTCGTGTCTGACTCTTAGCGACCTCATGGACTGAAGCCTAGCAGGCTCCTTGGTCCATGGGATTCTCCAGGCAACAGTACTGGAGTTGGGTGCCATTGCCTTCTCCCTGGCCCATCTAATCCAGTGCTGTTTGGTTCTTTGGGGGTTAATGCCTTTAGTTAATCTACACTCAAAAGCATAAAAGATAGTTTATGTTCTGAATTAAGTGTGGAAAATATTTTTCTGTCTAGGAAGTTAGTTTAGATAAAACTGTTTTATCAGAAGAAACAGCACAATAAAATGACTTCCCTATGGGTATAATTTTGAAATGTTTTCTTTTTTTAAACTCAGTTTTAAAAAAGTACTAAAAATGTTTTTCAGTAGAGACTCAATAAATATTAAATTAGCTTGGGAAAATACCTATATGGAAATGATGAAATTCCTGAGTATTCACTTGGAATTTCTGTTCTTTCTAAGCAAAATTAAAATTTTAGCTTTCTTATGTTAGAGCTACAATTAACTGTAGTAATACATTCTTCTCCCATTCTCCTTGGCAGCTCCATTTTGATTAAACTTGATGTTTTTAGATAATCAAAACTCTACAATTAAGAATTACCATACAAAGTACAGACATGAAGTAAATGTTGCAAAATGGTACTTTTTCCTGATAAAATGGTTCAATAGAAAAGGAACAAAACTGACCTTTTTTTCTCTTGCTCAAATGAGAGAAGTTTCCATTTAGAATGAGGATTAGTTATTGAATAAAATATAAAAATAAGATGATTTTGAAAGTTAGGAAGACTCTTCATATACCTCTTTTCACTCAATATCCTTTGATTTTATGACAACTTTTTCACAATATACTTAATCCTGAAAAGAGTGGATAGTGCCAAATAAAGGGAAAAACACTTAACTACAGAGTGATTTCACATAACTCTTGTTCAATTTTGTGCAGCTTTAGGTGTTCTGGGGGGTTATTAAATATTCTAGCTGGCATAGGAAAGACTCAATACCGTTTGAAATGCCACTTATGTGAGTATACATGTACTTTGGTATAATAAAAATAGACTTGGCATTTGCTTGACCTGCCTTTTTGAGAAGGGAGAAATGTGTAAGGAAATATAGTCTATATATAGAATTTTAGGTGTGAATAGATGAAAAACAAAAGGGAGCCATTGTAATCTGCTTCCTTCAAGCTATCCTGTTCTTAGTTACTTTGCAAAAAGATCTCATCTTCATGGAATAATATTGCAGACTATATGCATGATTTAGAAATAAGTTTTTTCTTTTCTTCTTTAGGCTTTTTCTTTATCCTTCATCTCCATTTTTTTTTCATTTCTTCTCCTCTTTCCCTCTTTTCTCCTCCTTTTTCTCCTACTCATTATTGCTCGCAAACACACTGAACAAAATGCATTGGCTAGGGCAAACACACATATGTGCCAGAGATATACTACAGAATAAAACAGATGTGGTTTCTTTCCCAAAGGAACTTAAAATCTCATAAACAAAAGTCTTTAAGCAAATCATTACAGTTAATTAAATTTTCAATAAGTATGAAAAAGTAAAGGGTAAGGGATATCAATCTTCAGTAACTTCTTTGAATATAATATACTGTGTACATAAAAAACATGTTTTGTTTATGGAATATTGAGTGAATATGATTCCTGACCTAAGAAATTAATACTTAGGATATACTAGTTGCTATGGTCCACATATGGAAACTTTTTATTTAAGGATCAATTAAATGGACACATACAGTTTTGGACTTTGATAAAGCCAACTCATTTACATATTTTTGCTTATGAACCTATGAACAGCCAGTGGTCCCCTGGGTCTTGGTCTTTGCATACTTGTAATTTACTCAAATCTGCATTCATTACTGCCAACTTCCATCTCCTTTGAGTCAACTGAGATTTCAATCCCAAACTCTCAATCCTGATTCAGGAGTTAGGGCTCAATTCCAAGGCTAATGTAAGCCTGGTTTTACTAGAAGCAAAGCATGATTTTTTTTTTTTTTTTTGCCCTGTTAAAGAAAGAAAGTCTTCTGATGTTAGTTCCTGCTCTCTCAGATGAGAATATGAGGAAGATAACAGTGAGACTGGGTGCAAATGACATCTTTTTTTTTTTCCCTTGAGTTCTACTGAGTCTCTTTAACCTTTTTCATAGGCTCAATTTCTTCAGAAGGACTCTGTCCCCTTAGCAATGCATTCCAAGTCACTCAGCCATGTCCAGCTCTTATGACCCCGTGGACTGTGTAGTCCATCAGGCTCCTCTGCCCATGGGATTTTTCAGGCAAGAGTACTGGAGTGGGTTGCTATTTCTTCCTCCAGGGGATCTTCCTGCTCTTGTGTCTCCTGCATTGGCAGGTGGATTCTTTACACTGCGCCACCTGGCTACTTCTACATCTTATGGCATTCCTGAGGTGCCAACTAACGATAGTGGCAAATGAGATTCACAAATGAGATTATTGTTTTAGCCAGTGTTTTTCTCCTATCATAGCTCACTGATAGAATACCCTACTAGTGATTTAAAGTATGCCTTTTCTATGTAATAGAGTATTATGCTATGATTAAAGTAAGGTATGTCTGTTGCCCTAAAATGAAAAGATGTGAGTAAAAGTAAATTACTTTCATACACTTTACCACTCTATTTAGAAACTTTATTTGTAGGTATATCTACATGAATATCAATGTGTATAGGCTTATTTTATTGTCAAATATATATGACAGAGAAATAATTCTGAATGGAAACATACCAAACATATCAATGATTATACCTGGAGAATGGAAATAGAAGCAGAAGAAGCAGCCATGTTATAAAATTGAATCTTGGTAAAATGGATTAGGTCATTGGCTTATATGTAAGCCAATCTCTTTGGCCAGAGGATGAGAGTACTAGTATTAGGTGGGTTCACCCTAAAGCCAGGAGATGATCTACCCAAACCACAGTCTTAACAGCTGGGGATGGGTGGTTTTTCCTTGAGGAACACCAGGATGCTCTTTCCAATGGGACAGTTGGTGCTAAACAGTAAATACAGCAGTTTTGCATGATAATACTCCCTTCAGATTTCTTGCTTTATTTATAGCAGTATGTACCACTATAGTAATCAAAAGGTAACATAGCATAAATATTAAACTATATGTGTAAAACAAAATACATGGAAGATTTTCAATTTGAATTAAATTTTTATAAAGTTGAACTAATACTTATGACAAATCATAAGGATAAACATAAACAGTAAAGTTTTTTGTACACCCACCCTTCATCTATACAGGCACTTTGATGAAAAAGCCCAGTATGCTATTTATAATAGATTGTCACCCCTTATTTGTTTATGAATATATTACCCTTTATCACATTTCTCACTAGACTGATGCTTGGCATTAAGGATGTGTAGAGGTGAGTTTTAGGATTTTCTGTGGCACTGTCTTTATTAGACACTAAGGTTGTTCTAGAACTGGCAAAGTAAAAGTCTTTCTGCCCATTGAACCTTATGGTCCTTCTGGATTTCATGCAACATTGAAAGTATTTTGCAGTGTTTTAGGAATAGAGAAAATTGCTAAAAAGTAATAGCATTCCTTAGGAAAAAGGACTAATAATCCAACAAAGAACTGATACATTTTACTGGTCTCATTACCTAAGCATCATCACCTGCCAAGTGAGTAAAAAATATCCAAACATATGGGGTGTGTCAGAAACCTGTCTGAAATGTCCTTCATTCACCCCAGGCTCTGCTTCCCGTGCTTGCACTTGAGCCCCTCTTCTCATCCTAGATAGAAGGTGCTCTGTGTTGCACTCTTCACAGAAATGGAAATGGTTTCAACTTTACCCAGCTCAGTGCTTTTTCAGGGAAACATAAACTTTTAATAATGAGTCATGGCACCCATAATTGAAGTTTCAGACAGATTTAATTGTATTAATTGTATTATTAGTTTGAGGGAAACCATATTATTTGCTGCTGCTGCTAAGTCGCTTCAGTCATGTCTGACTCTGTGCGACCCCATAGACGGCAGCCCACCAGGCTCCCCCATCCCTGGGATTCTCCAGGCAAGAACACTGGAGTGGGTTGCCATTTCCTTCTCCAATGCATGAAAGTGAAAAGTGAAAGTGAAGTTGCTCAGTCGTGTCTGACTTTTAGGGACCCCGTGGACTGCAGCCCGCCAGGCTTCTCGGTCCATGGGATTTTCCAGGCAAGAGTACTGGAGTGGGTTGCCATTGCCTTTTGAAACCCAAGTAATTTCCCAGTATTATGTAATGGATTCATGTATCTCTCATCATGACTAACCCGTTCTCAAGCTGATTCAAGCTATAGGCTCTTTCTCCTCCAGCTTCAGGCTCTGCTGCTGAGAAGCAATAGCTTCCTTAGGATACCTGAGGCCCATGAAAGCCCTCTTCAGGGCCAGAGGACTGACAGGCAGCTGTGTGTCACAAACTTAAGCATTCATTCCCATGCCAACACTTCAGCATTTCTTTTAGGCTGGTTAGTAACTGATGTATCTAAAAAAGTGCCTCCCAGTATATTAAAGTGGTCTTCTCAGCTTCTTTGGAAACATAGTCTATCAAGTTGGAACCAATTATTTCTTCCATGTGTTATAGCACAACTTTTCTGGTTGAAGGATTCAAATGTAAAGCGTCTTTTTACTCATTGGGCTGCAAATGATAGCAGCCGCCATATGTGAATTTGGTATTGTCCTTTTTAGCTGAACGTTGATAAGATAATTAAATGCAACCATTGTAGTGTTTTACCAAGTTAAGCGAAAGGCAAGCAAGTGAGAAGAAAGGAATTCAGGGGACTAAACAAGGGATATGCAAAACAGTTTTATCTAGAAGTTGGGAATGAGATGGATGCTGGCAAGACAGAGCAGTGAGAATGCCTGCTCCAGATGGCAGACATTTAGGAAAAAAGATGTCACACCAACGACCAACCATTTAGAGCTGGCATTGGCATGCAGTGTCTTTGCTTTTTTTTTTCATAATGCAAAGCAATTTCTGTTTGCCTTATGGAACTCAAGTATGGGGAAGACTTGAGCAGTGGAGAAGAGGAAGAGTTCATTTTCATTTAGGTTACATGGGGTTTGATGCCATCGGATAGTAGGGTTTCAGAACATAATTTGGCTGAATCATGTTGCTCTTTACAACTCCGGAACTGTCCAATTGATGAAGTCCATAGTTGCTCTGTTAGAGAAATGCAGTGTTTATTTCAGTTTCGAGGAGACGTTCATTGTAATGCTTGACTTCTAGGAAGTTTGGAAATTATTCTGTTTACCAAATGTATAACTTACTTTTACATAAAATATCAACTTTTGATTGGGGCCTGCTTATTATTAATATCACATTGCTTTTTAAAATAACTTTTTAAATATGAAAGTTATTTATTTTAGAAAGTCCAGACGGCATCTGACCAAAACAAGTTAGCTAAGAAAAATTATCCATAAATACTCGCCATAATCTTATCCATAATTAGAAACTAAAAGTGGCAGTATTTTGGCAATGTTCTTTCTAGTTCTGTATGAAGTTGAAAGTATTAGTCACTCAGTCATATCTGACTCTTTGCGACCCCATGGACTGTAGCCCACCAGGCTCCTCTGTCTGTGAAATTCTCCAGGCAAGAATACTGGAGTGGGTAGCCATTCACTTCTCCAGGGAATCTTCCCAACTCAGGGATTAAACCAGGGTCTCTTGCACTGCAGGCAGATTCTTTACCATCTGAGCCACCAGGGAAGCCCCACGAAATACTAAGCATATGGCAATATTTTGTTACTGCAACAACCAGTATGTCTAGAAGAATATCAAGCACATTCATATAACTGAACTTTTTGTGTATTAATATCGTAAAGCTTTCCAGTGGACTTAATATGCTATTATTTTTCCTAGAATGTTAACAGGCCAAACCCATTCGTTGACATGACTTTGCTTTTTTCCCCTACTGACTATTCTATGATGTAGCATTTTCTTTCTGTCACAGTAGAATAAATGATGTGAAGTTGAAATGGTAAGCAAGCTTCACTGTATATTTTAATTTAAAAGGAAGACGGCATGTTAGGTTGCCACACCAGAGAGCAAGAATGAAGGTTAACAGATGACATGATTTCCAAGTATCTCCTTTAGCAATAGGTGATTTCAGCTTTATTCATCTCAGCATATTTTTAGGGAAACCTAAACTTTTGATGATGTGGAGGATTATGAATCATGACACTCATAATTGAAGTCTCAGAGAGATTTAATTATATTGTTACTTTGAAGAAAACCACACAGAACCATATTTAGGTACAATTTCAAAATCATTTTATTCCGTTTTCACATCTCTGTTTTCCTTTCAAACTATCTGGTAAACATCCAGAGTTTCTGAATGCTTCTCTCTGATGGATGCAAAGAGCATTTAAACTAACACTCAGCTGTTTGTTTGTTATGTTTTCAAACTTTTTCCAGTTTCTGTTTAGTATTCAGTAGAATGGTGTAAAGAAAACCATCTGCACTGCAGCTGCAAAGGGATTACCTTTGGTTCTTCTCTACAAAAAGAAGCCAAATGCCCCCTGTGCACAGCTCTGGACAGTTGCTAAAATCTTACACCATATGTTTTATATAGTCATCCTGGAGCTAAGTCAATTAATAGCTCAGAAGAAACAATTAGCCTTTTCGTGACTGTGCTGCCTAAAATAAAGAAACTCTTTATTCCTTACCCCTATAATTTTAGGCTGAAGATTTGAAGTGTTGGGTAACAGCAAGTGTAGTAAGATCCTGAGTCCCTGGTGGATGCTCTGGGTTATACAGCCTTATGCCACTGTGCCAAATTCCTAGGTGTGTATAGGATATTGGCACAACCTAAAAATGAAATTATTCTCAATGAAACATATGTAAATGAAGTTTTACAGTCCTTACTATATCTTGAGATTGCTTTTGTCTCTGTCAAAATATATATTTTAAGCAGACTTGAGTGAGAGACTTGTAGTAAAATGTCATTATTATAGTGAAAATTCATTATTTTTACAATTTATTATCCTTACATCAACAATCTTTTATTTTAAGGTGAAATTAAAACCCCTTGAAAATACTGCACCTAACTCACTTGTAATTTTTTTCTTAAGCAAAAACCTCTGTGCAGTGTGTTGCTTTAGAAACCACTGCAGTCTTAACACATGGATATTAAGTCAATGCATATCATCAACTGGGGCAGAAGTTGCAGTCATTTCTTGTGACTTAAATCTGTTTTGAAGGAAAGTCGAGAATAAGTCAATGGTTTAGCTGGGGGTCGGTTTTGTGAGGACGACAGGACTTGCATATGAAATTTAAAAATTTGCTTTTTCCTACGTAGGATGACATCTGAAATAACTAAGATTAATAAGGTGGTATAATTTAGGTGGATAAATTTAGATTTCTACACAGAGAGACATTTTCAAGACATATGTATACATGTATTATAATAATTTTCCTGAATAACTGTTTGTGGAATACGAGTAGCTTTCATGCTAAGTCCTAAGTAATTTGTTTCAAATAATCTTATATTTACTTGGCAGAAATTAGACTTTGTGTCTGATTGACTGTAAGAGGAAGGTGCAACTAACAAAGGGATGTCATTGGGAAGAGGTGGGGGGGGTTGTTTCTTTTTTTGTTTTATTTGATATGGAGACCAAGTCCTACAAGGGAAGTCCTTTTGCCCATTATTAAGTTGGATGGTTTGTCTTACTGACAGAGAAGGCAATGGCACCCCACTCCAGTACTCTTGCCTGGAAAATCCCATGGATGGAGGAGCCTGGTAGGCTACAGTCCATGGGGTCGCTAAGAGTCGGACACGACTGAGCGACTTCACTTTCACTTTTCCCTTTCATGCACTGGAGAAGGCAATGGCAACCCACTCCAGTATTCTTGCCTGGAGAATCCCAGGGACGGGGGAGCCTGGTGGGCTGCCGTCTCTGGGGTCGCACAGAGTCGGACACGACTGAAGCGACTTAGCAGCAGCAGCAAAACAAACACAGGATTTTCTAATACACAGGAAATTCAGATACACCCTACAAATTGAATTTTCCATGGCCAAACAAAGAAATGTCCTCCTGGGATGAGAATAAGAAAGAGGATACCACGTTAGACAGAGTAGAGCTAACTGTATCAGTGTTAAAATGGGACAGAACTCCATGATGACTAGAAGAATCAGCTCCAAGAAGAAAGGTGCTCATAAAAGGGAAACCAAAGTAAGAGTCTACAAGGGATGTGTAAAACTAGAGCATTCTTGGCTTTAATGTACACACCAGCAAAATTATAAAACTAAGACCCAAAACAAGCCTTGTCAACAGTGACTAAAAATTCATGCAGAGAGTGGGGACTACTTGATTACCTAGCAATTGGTCCTAAGAAAATATTTAACTTTTTTTTTTTCTGACTGCTTTTTACTTTCTAAGATTCCCTTATATTTTCTGGCAAGATTAAGATTTTTTCATTTTTCATATCACCATTCTCGGAATATGCCAGAGTATTTGAAGAGGGGATTTTAAAAAAAGCATTTGAATTGGAGCATATTTCTGTATTAGGACATTAATCAGAAATTAGCAGTCAAATGTTTGAGCAAAGAAATATTTTACTATCGTAACTGCTATTTTAGTGTGCGTTATACATTGCAGTGGATGTACATATCTTGAGGCCATTTCTTTTTGGAAAATTTGTGAAAAGTTCTTCATTCTTAATGTATAATGAAGAGGATTATCTTCTAAAGCACACAAATAATGACTGAGACATGAAATACTTCTGAAACTCTGCATAAATCTTCACTAGTAATAAAATAAGTTTAATGCTATCTTGGATTCATACTATATCTTTCTTCCATATTCCCTTTTCTATTTTAATGCATCTTGTCATGTTATTCTGTTAATGTTTCTATGAGTTAAATGGTTGGAAAATAATATCTGCAGTAAACATATTGAAAAATTATGTCATAGTGAAGTCTAAAGGGAGTCACCCTGAATGATGAACCACAGAGCCAGAACATGAGCCAACTCTCTTAAACTTACACTGACACTTGAGCTCATTGCCTTAAACATATGCAATGGAGTTGAACTGTTTTCCTGGTAGTTTTATAGATTACCTATCTATCAAATTACTCAGTAGGATCCCTCTGCAATCTAATGGCAAGAATTCCCAGCTAAGAATGTATTCTTTGGCCTTAAAATGGAACAAAGATAACTGGTTCACTGACTGACTTGTAGAATTAAGTTTTGCCCACTTTAGCAAAGGTTGATCCAACTAGAGTAGTTGACTGAAGCCCTAAAGATAGACTAGATAATGCCAAACCTAAAGTCTTTTTGATCTTTTTACCTGGTATAAAGTATGTGCACTGGGTTTAGCATTATACCACTTCAATCATTTGTAGATTTAAGAAAAGTTTCAAAATACTATTTCTAAAACATAACCGTAGGTAATAAAAGCCATGTTTAGAACATGCCAGGATTGTAAGTCCAATATTGGTCCATTGTTATAAGGGAACACACTGTTTATTTAATATAATACAATTTCATATATTTTACATTTTTCTTGAGTTCTAGGAGCTTATTTTTTCCCATGACACAATTGTTCATTAAACCTTGAATTTTATCAGTGAGTCTAATACTGAAAGTTTTGTTATAGAATCATGGAAATTTTTTTCTTTATGTAATTTAAACAAATGCTTCATTATGGTTGATTTTGAGAAGGTTTGATATGTTTCAGGATAAATAAAAATCTTTCAGTACTTTGTAGGTATCTGTTCTGGGTTTTTTTGTTTGTTTTTTTTTTTTACAAATGTTAGACCATGAAAGAAATTACATTCATTCATTCTACAGTCTTATACCATGCCTATTACATGCCAGGAATATTTTCTGGGTTCTGTGTATTTAGCAAATAAACCATTAATTACTTTCATAAAGCTTATGTTCTAGAAGTGATTTATACTATTAACCAAAAGTTATCAGATCCCATGCTGTTAAGGCTTGGTGTTATAAATGTTACTTACAGAAAATTTTTAGTAAGTTTTCTATTAAACTTTAGGTAATTGACATCATGTCAGTAATAGATTGGAGAAGGCAATGGCCACCCACTCCAGTACTTTTGCCTGGAGAATCCCATGGACGGAGGAGCCTGGTGGGCTGCAGTCCACGGGGTCGCGAAGAGTCAGGCATAACTGAGCGACTTCACTTTCCCTTTTCACGTTCATGCATTGGAGAAGGAAATGGCAACCCACTCCAGTGTTCTTGCCTGGAAAATCCCAGGGACGGTGGAGCCTGGTAGGCTGCCGTCTATGGGGTCGCGCAGAGTCAGACAGGATGACGCGACTTAGCAGCAGTAGCAGCAGCAGCAGTAATCGATAAAGCACTTCCTGCATACTTTTGTTATTTACTCAACAGTACATCTGAATTACCTATCTTAAAACTGGTTTGACTTAGTTTGCACTATCTTCACGAATAGGAAATACTTCAGTATGCATCTATGCTAATACTTAAAATTAAGCTGAACTTCCTTTCAAGCAGTTCAGGAGCTTGAAGGACATAAATGACCTAATTTCCTTATTTAACTAGAAGTACTTTCTTCTGGCACAGCTGTAGATGTACAATTTAGCGTATAGGTTAAGCAGTCAAACAAAAATAATAGAGGTTTATTTCTCTCTCACATGACAGTTCTGTCCTAGCGTGACAGTTTTGTTCTGCACTTTTAGGTCATTTGGAGGCCCAGTTCCTTAAATGCTGTATGTACTTCCATCTTCACGTGTTGCTCCTTCTAGGTCCACACTTTGAGAACCACTGCCTTGCACTGTTAAATGAAACTAGTAATCATAACTCCTCAGATTTTCTTTCAAAGAGTGATTTGTCCCAGCTGCTGAAAGTGCTACTGATGTCCAAAAGTTGGCCTCTGTGCACTGGTGCCAAATCGAATATCAGAGACAAGGTTTTGAGTGAAGTAGAAATAACAGCTTTATTGCTTTGCCAGGCAAAGAGAGGAACACAGCATGCTTGTGCCTCTCAAAAACTTTGTGTTTCAACAGTGCAGGATTTGGGGAGGAATTTTTGAGCACTAGTTCAAGGGCAGGGCTGAGTCTCCTTAGCTCAGACGATAAAGAATCTGTCTGCAATGCAGGAGACCTGGATTCAATCCCTCAGTTGGGAAGATCTCCTGGAGAAGGAAATGGCAACCCACTCCAGTTTTCTTGCCTGGGAAATCCCATGGACAGAGGAGCCTGGCAGTGGTAGGCTACAGTCCATGGGGTCGCAGAGTCAGAAAGGACTAAGTGACTAACACACTACTCAAGGGCAGGGTTGATAAGGATCAGGGTGTGTTCAGGGCCTGTACTTTATTATTATTGTGGCCTCAGGTGTTCTCCTGATGAGCTTCTTGAGGTTGTCAAACTGTGACCATCTCTGAAATGAAGAATACTGACATCTGTTACTTGCTGGGGCTTTTAGTTCCGTAAAACAGCTCAAAGATGCTGTTATGTGTATCCCTTGAGGTGGAACCAGGACCTTGTCCCATGCATGCGTGCTAAGTTGCTTCAGTGGTGTCTGACTCCTTGTGACCCCCATGGACCATAGCCTGCCAGGCTTCTCTGTTCATGGGATTCTCCAGGCAAGAATACTAGAGTGGGTTGCCATTCCCTTCTTCAGGGGATCTTCCTGACCCAGGAATCGACCCTGCATCTCTTATGTCTCCTGAATTGGGCAGGTGGGTTCTTCACTACTAGCACCACCTAGAACCCTGCCCCAAGGCTGCCCTATTGTTTTGGGACTGTTCCTCCCTTGTCTCTGCATCTCATCTCTTCCCTGATTAGAAACTGCTCTCTGAAACTCAGGGAAGGTCCTGAAGGCTGAAAGCTAGTGCCTACAAAAAGAAACAAAGGACACAGAAAGATTTCTGTGTCCAGGAGTCACACCTGCATGGATTTACTACCAGTGGCCAGCATGTCAGCCACTTCAGGGATTGCCCTGGTGACAGATAGCTGCATGGTCCTATTCACATCTCCTCCTGGAATGACCCATAGGTAGTGCCTTCTTGCAGCAGCAGTATAAAGACATAACACCACTTTTCCTGGCTTCCTGGCTATTTCAGCTCCAGAGCTCCTTGTGAAGTCAACTGACTTCTCCCTGGGCTTTATTCTGATTTCTCCTCCTCCCTAAGTGCTAACATCAAGGACATCAAGGACACTTCTAATAAACATCCTGAACATCAAACTGTTCAGAGTCTGCCTCTCTAGAGACCTCAGTCTGTAACAGGAATGATTCAGCCCCCAGTGTTTCTCTGTGGCCCATCAAATTGAGTCCCTTCTCTGAGTTGATATTCAAGTTTGAAGTCCACTCACCAACCCTAGGCTCTGCAACTCATGGCTCACAGCCACTTTCTATCCCCCATCTCCTGTCTGTCTGATCTTCACCATTCCCTACACAGCTCCTACTACAGATCCTGCCTTAAGGTTTTTGTTTTTAACGCCCAAAATACCTCTGCAGAGCTGTCCCTTTACCTGTCCTAATCCTTGTGTCCTTCAAGGCTCAGATTCAAACTTGCCTATTTCAAGAAGTCTTCACTAGAAAAGCACTATAGTACTGATCTTGAGAATATCTTAGTAATTATTTATAATTATAGTAAATATTTATGATCTGCACTTGTGCATATTTCCTATAACATTATATGGTATTGAAAAATGAACATTTTTAATATTCATTTGTCTATCCTTCTAGACAATGAACTCCCTGAGGGCAAAGATCATACCTTTAGTCATCCTTGAACACATAACTGATCCATAAGTGTGTCCTGTTACACAGGGCCCTGCAGTTTGCTCATGTTGCCTTGTAATTTCTCTACTATTTCTCCTTATATATCTTTGCACTTTATTCTCTTTACATGTTCCTCAAGGACAGGCTTTTGTTTCTTAGCTTTATGTTCTCATGGTTCTTAGTGCTGTGCTTTGGAGAAAGCAGATGTTCCATTACTACTTACTGGATAAAGAAACCTTGTATATAGTTGGTGGATTTTATGGCCCATAAGAAAGAGTATGCTGATAATATGCATTCTGAATAGAAGACCATATTTTACATTTTTTATTATACTTTTCTTAATATTTTAATGCTTATAGTATCCCAAGATAATGAGCTCTTTATAATTTGAATATTTTACAATACACTTATAAATAAAATTACAAAATAATGCTATGGGATATTAATTTGGAGTAACGTACAGCATTCCACCTAACAATGTGGAAAAAATAGAATTAAAAAAGGTGGTGTTATGCCTATGAAACTACATACATAAATTATCTTTAAAATAAAAATTCCTTTTAAATGTAATCATGCCACCAAGTTAATCCCAAATCTTCCACTTTCATGCAAATTCAGAAACTAATTTTTACTAATGTAAGCTTGCTTTAATTTTCATTCTAAATTATACTTTCTATCTGTGCTAGGCTAGACCAAGGAATCTTACCTAGATTCAAAGGCAGGCAAGATCATTGACTTGGAGTTGGTTTAAAATTTGATTTTACTTATGTTCACTCCTAACACAATGAAGAATATATATCACAGAGTCATGGTGTATCCCCAGGGCTTCATGTATTTAGAAGAGATACACCTGAGGTTTGGTGATCTTGGGTGCTGCGTAGAATGAGACTTCGCTGTTAACTAAGAGGATCCTAAGATTATGGGCTTGCTGTCTTTTGTCCGTCCCAGCCTGTCAATGCCAGAGAGAGCACATATAAGGCAATCATTCTATCTGTCAGCAAGTAAGACCATCCAAGATCTGCTACTAGCCCAGTATCTGTTATCCTGTGTTCCAGGTCTTGACAACCCTGCTGTGCCGCCCTGGGAAGTTGTCCTTTACAAATGCATGTGTTCAGGGCCTAGGTGTCTTCCATTTATACCCATAAAGCAACTTTGGTTGTGTCTAACTCTGACCTTCCTCCTCTATTAGTTTCAGCAGGTTTGCAGCTGAAATAATTGAAGATGAAGTCCATTTTCACATTCTACAGTCCTATTCAATTTCTAATTCTAGCTAGATTTTAAGTAGCATAGATAAGCAGGAATGTCAGTTATTCTCTTACCCAATCCTCTAAGACAGAGGTCCCCAACCTTTTTGGCACCAGAGATCAGGTGATGGTTTCAGGATGATTCAAGGACATTACATTTATTGTGCACTTATTTTCTATTATTCTTACATCAGCTCCACCTCAAATAATCAGGCATTAGATCCCAGAGGTTGGGGACCCCTGCTCTAGGATCTGGTTAGAGGGCATTGCTGTTTGTTTTTTTCACAGTCCTAATTCCGAATCTCATTCAGCCAAGTTAGTCCACATAAGAACAGCAATTTCAACAGCATAAAGTACAAATCAAGCACATAGTTGAAAAATCCACGTTTGAGACTGAGATATATAGCACATATATTCATTTCTAATTTGGGCAGTTTGAATAAAGCTAACACGAGCAACATATGGGAAAACTCAATCCGAGCAGAATATTAGATTCAGACAGCAAGACAACCCTAAAAGGGCAACTGTGTCAGCTATGTAAACAGCAGGTAACGTGTGGGCTTTATGTCAGGGTGTGCATGTCTTTGATTTTCTGGACGGATCTAGAAAGCTGGTGGAAACTTAGGTCTGGCATAATTTTCAACTATGTACAGCAAAGTCAATAAGCTAAAAGGAATCACAGGTAATAGCCTGCTGCCATCCATATATAAAAAATGAATCTATCAAAGCATAGACTGTAAGCCTTGTGCTTTGATTTTACTAGGATTTTTTTTTTTTAATAAATTTATTTATTTTAGTTGGGGGCTAACTAGGATTTTTTAAAATACTTGATTCACATTCCCTATCAGGGTAAGCTCTAGGCCCAATGGCTCCTATTTCGAAGTAGTGGGCTAAAGCTGTGGAACAGACCAGGTTCATCTTGGGAGCACTTTTTCACCCTGCATCATAGACATTCTACCCTTACCAATGGCACCATGTAAAGTTGTTATGATTGGTTAATATCCAGCTACATGAGTGGTAATGTAGTTGGGGCCAAATGGTGCCAGCCTGTCATCGTTTTCAAGAAAATGTACAAATGCCCTTTGTAACAATGACTAAAAATACCATGATAATCTTAAAAGTATTATCTTAGGGAAGTTTCTTATGAGAAAAATGGTTTATATAGATATATTTTCATTCAAACAAGAATATCAACTCTGTGGACAGAAACTATGGTTCATTCCTTTTATAGTTTCTCAAGGAGTTGGTGGGTGTGCACGTACAGGAGATACTTTATGAATTTTGTAGATTTAGTATTTTGTGTTGCTTAAGATGTGTCCACCTGTTTTCTGGTTTTGTTGTCATTCCTACTAGGCCATTCAGAAATTCTCTACTGATCCATGGGAAACTCTAAAAATTAGTTTACACAGAAAAGAAACATCATTAGATCAGGTGCACATGCCATTCAGCTGTGAATGAGAGGGAGTCTGAGTATTTGCTCTCTGTCTTCCTTGACAGTAAGGTCATGCTTAAAATCTTTCATGCTAGGCTTCAGCATTATGTGAACCAAGAACTTCAGATCTCTAAGCTGGGTTTAGAAAAGGAAGAGGAACTAGAGATCAAATTGCCAACATTCACTGGATTATAGAGAAAGCAAGGGAATTTCAGAAATACATCTATCTCTGTTTCATCGACTATGCTAAAGCCTTTTACTGTGTGGATCATGACAAACTGTGGAAAGCTCTTAGAGAGATGGGAATACCAGACCGTCTTACTTGTCTCCTGAGAAACCTGTATGTGGGTGAAGAAGCAACAGTTAGAACCCTGTATGGAACATTTCATTGATTCAAGATTGAGAAAGGAGTACAACAAGGCTATCTGCTGTCACCCTGTTTGTTTAATCTATACACTGAGAACATCATGAGAAATGCTGGGCTGGATGAGTTACAAGCCGGAGTTAAGATAGGCAGAAGAAACATCAGCAACCTCAGATATATGGATGATACCACTCTTAATGGCAGAAACTGAAGAGGAACTAAAGAGCCCTTGATGAGGGTGAAGGAGCAGAGTATAGCTTAAGACTATTAAAAAAAAAACTAAAATCATGGCATCTGGCCCCATTACTGCATGGCAAATAGAAGGGGAAGAGGTGGAAGTAATAACAAATTTTCTCTTCTTGGGCTCCAAAATCACTGCAGATGGTAACTACAGCCATGAAATCAGAACACGACTGTTTCTTGGCAGGAAAGTGATGATAAACCTAGACAGAGTGTTGAAAAGCAGAGACATTACTCTGCTGACAAAGGTCCATATAGTCAAGGCTGTGGTCTTCCCAGTGGTTACATATGGTTGTGAGAGCTGGACCGTAAAGAAGGCAGAGCACCAAAGAATTGATGTCTTCAAACTGTTGTGCCAGAGAAGACTCCTGAAAGTCCCTTGGATAGCAAGGAGATCAAACCAGTCAATCTTAAGAAAGATCAGCCCTGAATATTCACTGATGCTGAAGCTGAAGCTCCAGTATTTTGGTCATCTGATGCAAACAGACGGCTCATTAGAAAAGCCTTTGATGTTGGGAAAGGCCAAGGGCAGGAGAAGAGGGCATCAGAGGATGAGATGGCTGGATGGCATCACTGTTGCAATGGACATGACCTTGGGTAAACTCTGGGAGATGGTGAGGGGTAGGGAGGTCTGGCATGCTGCAGTCCATGGGGTTCCAAAGAGCTGGACACAACTGAACGACTGAACAACAACAATGTCATATTCATTCTCAAACTGTTTCTAATCCCTAGTTGTATCTGTTTCTTCAGGTTTCTCACTTTGTTGTTGTTCAGCCGCTAAGTTGTGTCCAACTCTTTGTGACCCCATAGACTGCAGCATGCCAGGCTTCCCTGTCCTTCACTGTCTCCTAAAGTTTGTTCAAACTCATGTCCATTGAGTCAGTGATGAAATCCAACCATATCATCTTCTGTCACTCCGTTCTCCTTCTGCCCTCAATCTTTCCCAGCATCAGGGTCTTTTCCAATGAGTCTGCCCTTTGCATCAGACAGCCAAATTATTGTAGCTTCAGCTTTAGCATCAGTCCTTCCATTGAATATTCAGGGTTGATTTCCATTAGGATTGACTGGTTTGATACTTCCTCACATTTCCTGATGATCTTCTCTACGATGATCTTCAAAGCTAAATGCTTTGTTTGTGAAACTAACAACACCCACAATAAACTAGAAACTTGGAAGTGAAAAGAAAATAGGGATCAGAGAAGGAACCATCAGACTCCTCTTTCAAGTGCATGAATTCTGTTTGAACAGATAGGACTTTGCAATAAAGAATATATGATTAATAAATATTTTAAACATTATGTACTTAATATTTTAGGGCACCTTTAAGGTCAATTTTTGCATTAAAATAATTTATAGCACAACTTCAGGGAACTTTTATGGAAATGAATTTCAGAATCCACCCTCACTGTCATGGATGATATACTGTGGAGTTGGACTAGCAGTTATCACTGCTAAGTTGGTTATTTTAGAGACTCTTGCATGAACTGCAGCAAAGCATCAACCAGTAGAACTGGTAATTCAGACAAAGCCATCAGTATTACCAATCATCTTGGTCTATGGTATCTTGACTTTGCCTGCACACTTTCTCCCTTTAGTTTGGTGTAATAAAATTATTGATAGTAAAGTGAAGTCGCTCAGTCGTGTCCGACTCTTTGCGACCCCGTGGACTGTAGCCCACCAGGCTCCTCTGTCCATGGGATTTTCCAGGCAAGAATACTGGAGTGGGCTGCCATTTCCTTCTCCAGGGGATCTTCCCAACCCAGGGATCGAACCCAGGTCTCCCGCATTGCAGGCAGACGCTTTAACCTCTGAGCCACCAGGGAAGCCATTGATAGTAAAGAAAAAAGCAAAATTCTCATCTTTATTTTTTTCTCCAAGAGATTATATAGTCATAGTTCCTTGAGTAAACATGATCCTAGTATGTTCCTCTTTACTAAAGTATTCAGACAAATATATAGACAATTCAATATGGGTGATAATTCATACTTTCCATGAAGTGCTTCTAAAAACACATTCACTGATATATAAAAATAGAAAAAAAAATGTTTTAAATCTTTAAAAAACCTAAAGTCTGAATCTCTTGTATAATATCCTCAATAAATTAGTCTTAAAAATATATTCTAGCCTGACTTTCAGAAATAAAAGGAAGTTGTTCACTTAAAATGTACTAAATTGTCTGTAAAGTTCCTTTTCACTTGATTTTAGTGAGGGTTAAAACTGGTTTTAACATCCTCAAATTCAGGCCTTTAGGAATTTTAAAATAGGATGAATTTTCACATGTCTGAATAGTTAATTATAGCACCTAAACTTTAAAATGTGTGTGCATTTTTTCTGAAATTTTGTCATAGTAGGATTAGAATCAAATACAGTATTTTATATTTTGCTTAATAAAATTAGCCATTAACTCCATGACTTCCAAGAATTCTTTTTTTTAAAAATTTTTTTAATTTTTTTAATTTTTTTTACCTCCAAGAATTCTTAAGACTGTGGTTAATTGCAAAGCATACCTTATACTTTGATATTTCTTTTGCTTAAGTAACCATTGTTTGTCCTTCTGTTATTCTCAGGGATGGTAGTTATTCTTTAAATGTCTTCTTCATCATTGAATTTTTCACAGGCAAATGCAGGTATTCATTTCAAAACAAATAAACTATGTTACATAATTTGGCATTTCTTGAGGCAGACATGATGCTTACACAGTGATGCATTGTAAACATTCAGATATAAACTTTACTTCTGTTAATAGATCTCAACTTCAAACAGGTCAAGGATTGCCTTATAACTTGACAGGACCTTGCACAGCATCTTTCAAATAATGAGTAACCAACAAATATCAGATAAATAAATTAGTTTCTAATGTAAAATATAGGTGTGTAAAACATTAGGCATTCCTATACTAGTACCTTGGAGACGGAAATGGCAGCCCACTCCAGTATTCTCTCCTGGAGAATCCCATGGACCGAGGAGCCTGGGGGCTACAGTCCATGGGGTCACAAGAGTCCGACACAACTGAGCGACGGAAGAGAGAGAGAGAGATACTAGTACCTAGTGAGCTCACCCGCGTACAGAGTTACTCTGGGACAACAGAAATGTGTTGTCTAACTGATTGCTTTTTAACTATTTTTCAGGCTTGATTTACTTGAATGTTTCAAAATAAGGTTAATTTTACTTTTCTGAATTACAGCAAGGATGAGAAAGATGAAAATTATGTTTTAACTCACACTAAACTTTTAAACTATTTTTTTCCCGTTAGCTTTTATCCTTATAAATGGCAGTTTCTTAAAACTAACATTATTTACTATTTCCCCCCTCAAGCTGCTTCTGCTATTTTCCCTATGGCATATCATGTGATTTTGGTGAGGATTCAAATTAGTTGACTTGGTCCATTTAGAGGTTTGTTGTTTTTGCTTTTGTTTTCCACTTAGAGGTTTCAGTGTGTCGAAATAAGATAATGATAATTTAAGTTGCATAGCATCTTTTCTTTTTTTTTTGCATGAGCTGAGACTGACGCAGACAGAACTTATTCCCTGAGCAAAAGGATCATGAAAGATAATCTTGCTCTTCACCTTTGAAATTGAAAAGCCAAGCTCTGTACATTCCTGCATGTTAATACTTACCTGGAGTTGTTTACTTATAGGGAGCAAGGAGAATGAGACACTGAAGGGAACTTTTCTGCGGGAGGGGCTTGTAATGAATTAACTTATTATTTGCTGAGCTCTTAATGATTCTCATTAAGAGAGGAGCTAATGTGGGTTAGGGCTTCCTAGGTGGTGCTAGTGGTAAGGAATCTGCCCGCCAATGCAGAAGACATGGTTCGATCCAATCCCTGGGTCAGGAAGATCCCCTGGGGTGGGAAATGGCACCCCACTGCAGTATTCTTGCCTAGAAAGTTCCATGGGCAGAGAAGCCTGGCGGGGTACAGTCTACAGGGTTGCTAAGTCGGACAGGACTGAGAGACTGAGCACAATGTGGTTTAAGGCACTTAGCTCTCTCTATATATTGCAAACGGGATATTTTCTGGAGGTCTTGGGTAACACCCTATAAATCAATAATTTTAAACAAATACTCCAAGAAGAAAGGCTGTCTTTTTACCTGTGATCTTCCTTATGAAGTAACTAAGGCATTAGGTTATGACATCAGATTCCTGTTAGTATGCAGAATCTGTTCAGGTTTTTTCTTACCTAGCTTAAATGGGTTCCTCTTCTTTTTAAATGTATTCTGTGATATAACATAGGGTATGTTTTTAGTATTTAGGGGTATCTCTCAAGTTGAAATTATGTTTTAAGCTATCACAGGATGAGAGCAAGTTTCAATGATATTCACTGAGAAAGTTTTGACTAGCAAACCTCCTTCTAAAGGTCAGAAACAAAGATCTTGGATCCTGAAGAGCAAAAAGGATGGTCAAATAGAGTATGTTTTCATTTTGAGGTTTAAAAACAGCGGATTCAGAAGACTGGAGCTCTGCCAATTTCAGCCACTGCCATGAACTCATTACCTTTCCATGCCTTGGCTTCTAGGGGAAACATCGGATGAATTCTAAGTTCATCCATCTCTGCCTCACTGCAAGGCTAAGTACGTTGTACTGCTGTTCTTGAGGGTTAGAAAGGTGCCTTACCCTCTGTATCCAAACCCTGGAATTTAGTCGCTATTTTCTGAATATTAGTTAATTCCTATTGGATTCCCAGATATATTACTGGTCTTAGACTGATTCCCTGATTGAATGCACAGAGCCTCAGTTCTGGGGCTGAAAAGCAGGCTAGACTTGAGTTACAGAGAGCCCTTATTTCCAAAGCTATCTTCTCTTTTGGTCATAGATTTAATGTGTCCTCCTATTTCTGGTTCAGCAGATGTTTCTCTATGGCTGCTATGCTTATGTTTGAGTTGGTTGTCAGGGCTGTTACGAAAAAGCTCTGTCAGCACACTACCTTGTCCTCCAGAGAGACTTGTATGACAGTGTTCATCATTACTGATACAGGAAAGGCAATCTCATGCCTGTTTCTGGCCTACTTGCTCAATATCTCTTATTTAACCCATCCTAGGATGCTTCTTTTTACAAATGGTGTGCTTGCTTTAGGTTTTTAATCATAGTAAGTAGAAGAATATGAAATCAGGTGATAAATGTTGAATCGACAGCCAGGGCAACTGTACTAGCTTGCTTCTGCGGTCAGGACGAGAAGCAGGGCCAGGTACAAACAGCAGACTCAGGAGCACAGTGTAATCCTAAACCATATTTTGTTTGGAACCCCACCATGAAGTTAGCCACTTTTGTTTTCAGAATATTCTAGCTGCTATTTGCAGTTATCCCTTTTCTCATTCTCTCTGTTCTCACAGTACTTGTCTCGCTGAGTCCTGAGCCCATCCTCTCTGCTTTCCTCCCTGTGTCTTGAACCAAAGGTAAGAACACGGAGCTGAGAGTCAGGAGGCTGAGTCCTGTCGTTGACTACTAATTGTGTAATTTCAAGTCATTCAAACTCTATCTTTATATGAATATAAATTTTTAATTAAAGGGTTAGAATTATAATAAAGTTCTTTCTAACTCAATATGTATGATTCTGTAGGATCTTCATCTTATGAGCAAAACATTCTCCTTTGTACATGCCCACTAAGTAAACCTGGAAAGTACTTTGTCCCAAGGTGGCAGTGGCAATAGTCACCTACTGTGGTGGTCTCAGGATGCTGAGGAGGTGTGTTTTGTGGTAGTGGTTTGTCTTGCTGTTGTTACTTTTTCTTTAAAGATTCATCCTGTTACTTTTTCTTTAAAGATTCATGCTGTTTCTTTTTCAAAAAATGAAGAAAGAAACAGCTGACTGAATTTAAGCACTAGATGAAAACAATGGAAGGTATATTTTCTTAAAGTAATCTTTTATTAGCACTGGAAACAAGACCACAGAAGCCTAAGGTTTACTCCCAGTGACTATGGAGATCAACCAAGTGGCAGTGTCTAGAAAAAAGTTATGGACTTTGGTTCAATACAAAATTTAATCCCTGTCTTCGTACTGAATCAGGAAGGGAAAGGAAAATTAATTCAGTACTTGTATGCCCAGCCCTTCAAGTTTATTTCCATTTAATTCTGACAAAACCCTAGGAGATAGTATAGCCACTTTTCAGGTTAAACTGTCTTCCTAGGACCTCCCCCTCTTTTTTTTTTTGCTAAATTCCATAAGCTATAGATGGAAGAAGTAGGTTTCAGCCTCTCTGCCCAACCTGCTGTCTCATGAAGAAAAATGAAAAGGGGAATTATATGTAGATGTTGGTAAAAATTCAGCTCCACAATTGAAGATAAAATTTAGTTCCCTCCTCCAATTTCAGAGGGTGAGATGAAGGAACATTTATTCCTAACTCCTTACATTTTCATGGAGGGGGGTAATTTCCACCCCTCTGTCCAGGAGGGAAATGCATGTGAAGAAGACATGTTCTTCTCTCTACCCCATCATTTGCTCCTCCCAGGACAGGAGGAATGGCTTCTTTGCACAGCGGAGCTTTGCAGAAAGAAATGACTGTGCCTATGTCACCCCTTTGGCTCCTCTCTGTGATACAGACATCTCTGCTCCTCTACTCCAGGAGCTTTCAGTCCAGGGTCTCCTCTGAGAGAGTGGTTGGTGATTTCCAACATCACTGGGAACTGTGCAGTTCAGGGGTATTAGGCAGTATTAGTGGAAATCACCAGAGTGGCACCCCTAAGTCCCATTTTTTGATCACCTTCATCAATAATAAAGCTGACATTTTGATCTTCTTAGTCTATCTCTCTGCTAGTTCCAAACTGGGAAAATAAAATTATTTTTTCTTTTGGTGACCAGAAACCTCAAAAATAGACAGGACAAAATAGAGAGGATCAATAGTTTTTAAAAATGTTTTATGTATTTTTATATACATCTATGGGCTTCCCTAGTGGCTCAGCAGTAAAGAATCCTCCCGCAATGCAGGAGACACAGGCTCAATCCCTTGGTCGGAAAGATCCCCTGGAGGAGGGCATGGCAACCCAGTCCAGTATTCTTGCCTGGAGAATCCCATGGGCAGAGGAGCCTGGCAGGCTTCAGTCCATAGAGTCGTGAAGAGTCGGACAAGACTGAAGTAATTATGCACAGTGCACATGTATATGCTGCTGCTGCTAAGTCGCTTCAGTCGTGTCCGACTCTGCATGACCCCATAGACGGCAGCCCAACAGGTTCCCCCGGCCCTGGGATTCTCCAGGCAAGAACACTGGAGTGGGTTGCCATTTCCTTCTCCAATGCATGAAAGTGAAAGTGAAGTCGCTCAGTCGTGTCTGACTTTTAGTGACCCCATGGACTGCAGCCCACCAGGCTCCTCCATCCATGGGGTTTTCCAGGCAAGAGTACTGGAGTGGGGTGCCATTGCCTTCTCTGGCACATGTATATATTTATATATAAATTTTATATAAAATTATCATTAAAGATAATGTAGCAATAATTTTCACTTCTGTTTCTGGAGGACAGAGAAAGTCACTGCCAAATTATTCTAGGGACACTGAATGACAATGTTAAAGGAGCTACTAGCTTATGGAAAAGAAGGGATGTCCAGATAAGCTTGCTTTTTCTATTTGGACAGCGCCAAGTCAGCAGAGCCCATTTTAATGGGTTCTCCCTACAGAGCTGTACTTCTTATGCTCTTTCAATATTTTACATTCCTTTTTAACTCTGGTCAGCAGCTGTCCTACAAATTTGTTTTCTTTTATGTACATGTTGGGAGAAAGACATGGGAGTACTTAATTCTTTATATGACTGGTTCTATTGTATTAGGATTTTAGTGTGATTTTTTTTCCCTCCAGAGTATCTGTAAGTGTTCTGAAGAGATATGTCTCTGTGGACAGATGTCTGTCTGTGGAATTTTCTTGATGACTTGCCTGCCGCATATCAATACTGTCGGTCTTCAGGGCGTTCAGTTAGGTCATCTGTGCATGCAGGGGTCAGGGGTGCTTCTTCAAGACAGTGGTACATATCAGTCTCCATTACGTGAGGGTGTCACTATTCATCTCTTGACATATTTTTATTCAAGTTTAGGTATTATGTCCAGGGCTCTCTGAGAATCAAAGAATTTATGCATTGGTTCTTAGAACTTCTGTTGACCAAAACCATCATACAGTTGAGCATTGATTTGGAACTTGCTTGCCAACTCTGAATTCATCCTATAAGAAGAGGGCCCTTGTTTAGAGTAAAACTACTACTGAAACGATGCCACGGTTTAACCACTTGCAAATCCCATGGAAAGAGGAGCCTGCTGGGCTACAGTCCATGGGGTTGCAAAGAGTTGGACTGACTGAAGCTACTGAGCATGCCTGCAAGGCAAAAGCCTAGGGGTAATCTTTGATTGTTCTCATTATCTTATGTGTAAATCATCAAGTCTGTTCAGCTCTGCTTTCAAAATGTGTCTGATCACCTTGGAGTTCTCTGTCGTTACTATCATAATTCAAGGTATTGTCATCTCTTATTTGTCTAAATTACTGCAAAATCCTCTGGAATAGTCTCCCTAAGAGTTTTATTTTTAAAATGCCAATCAGATCATATCACTGCCTTTGGTTTTTTTCCCACTAGTTTTTGTCATAGCCTATAAGAAACTGCCTGGCCCTTGATTTTCTCTGCTACCTCATCTGTCCCCTGTATTCATTCTCATAGTCACCCTGTTTCTCTAGCAAGTCAAGCTAGTTCCTATTTCAGGATATTTGCTCTTGATCTTCCCTCTGCTTGGAATGGTCTTTAACTTGCTAAGTTCCTGCTATCGCTAGGTATTACTACAGTCCTAGGAACTAGAGCTTTCAACAAGACAAAGTTTTTGTCCTCAGGAAGCTTTACCATATAGAAGAGAGACAGAAAATAAGCAAAAAAAAAAAAAAAACTGAAATGTAAAATAGTTTAGGTGATGGTAAATCAGTATAAGAAGAATAGAGATCATGTGGCCACATGGCTATTTGGAGGGAAGCATATTCCAGGCAGCGAGAATAGCAAATGCAAAGGCCCTGGGGCATGAATATACCAGATATTTTCAAGAAAAAGCTAGGAGACCAACATACTTGGAATAAAACATCAAAGCAGGGAGAGTAGTAGAAGAATCAGAGTTAGCAAGGTGGTGGAGTCCCAGTTCATGAAGAGTTTTTTTTAAGAACTTTGACTTTTTAGCTGTATAACAAAGAAAGCCATCGGAAGGTTCTGAGCATTGAAGTGACATGATCTTACACTTTCAGAAGAGTATTCTTCCTACTGTGCTGAGAGTAGACAGTATAAGAAAGAAGGTGTTAATAGAAGCAAGAAAAGACTAGTTAGGAGTCTACTGTAATAGTTGAGATGAGAGTGGTGTGAAGTCATAAATCCTGGATGTATTTCAAAGGAAGAGCTAGATATCATAGAGTCTGCTGATAGCTTGGGTGTGGGTATGAGAAAAGGGAAAGTTGAAGGCAAATTCTAAGGATTTTGTCCTAAGCAGTTGGTAAATCTATCCTAGTTACTATTGTTGTAATAAGTTTAGTGGCACAAAACAGCCATATTATTTTGCTCACAGGTTCATTGGGTTATGAATTCAAACATGACCCAGGAGGAAGTCCTGGTCTCTGTTCCATAATATCTGTTGCCTCTATTTGGAAGACTCAAAACCTGGAGTTGACTCAATGATGGGAAGCTAGAGTTGTCTGGAAGTGTCTTCATTCACATGTACAGCTTTTGGTTAGGGCCTCCGCTTTGTTGTAGCTGGAACACCTACCCATGACCTCTGCAGATAGTCTGCAATTCTGGCTTCCACAAAGCAAAGCAGCTAGGTTCTAAGAGTGAGTGACCCAGGAGAGCCAAATGGAGGTACATGAAACTTTCATAACCTAGTCTTAGAAATCACATAGTGTTATATTCCCTGTATTCTATTAGACAAGGCAGTCACAACCTAGATTAAAGGAAGAGAGGACAGACACATTACCACTCAATGGAAACTATGTCAAGGCAAGAAGGGCACATGCAATGGATGATATTGTGATATTGTGGCAGCCATCTTTGGGATGCACAGTCTGTTTCAATGGGGAAGACTGTGAGAGTAGCAAGTATGTGTGAGATCTCAAAATTAAGAATTAGGTTGGAAGCATTTTATTTGTGATATGTATTGGACAACAAAGCAGAAATATCAAGTAAAGCAGTTGAGTGTCTGAATTTGAAGAGATTTTATGGGCTGCTGATATGTCTGGAAGTCATTCATCTACTTAAAAACATGGATGAGACAGAGTGGGGCTAAATAGGGAAAGGAAGGTCCCAGGACTGAGGCCCAAACCACTTCATAGTTCCAAGTCAGAAAGACGAGAAGGAACCAGCCAAGAAGACTGAGGTGGGTTGCCAGTCCCACTAAGAGAGTGATGTGCTCAAAACCAAGAGAAGGAAAAATTAACTTTGGCAATATGAAAGTTAGTGATGACTCTGAAGAGCTATCTCTTTGAGTGGTAGAGATCAAAACTGGCTTTGTATGGGTTCAAGAGGAAACAGGAGGGTCTTCCTTGGTGACTTAGTGGTAAAGACTCCACCTGCCAGTGCAGGAGATATGGGTTCAATCCCTGATCCTGGAAGGTCTCACATGCTTCAGAGCAATGAAGCCCATGCGCCACAACTACTGAGCCTGTGCTCTAGAGCCGGGGAACCACAACTATTGAGCCCATGTGCCACAGCTGCAGAAGTGCCCTAGAGACATTGCTCTACAACAAGAGAAGTCACTGCAATGAAAAGTCCATGCACGGTAACTAGAAAGTAGCCTCCATTCTCCGCAACTAGAGAAAAAGCCTGCACAGCAATGAAGATCCAGCACAGCCAAAAATAAATAAATAAATAAAATTGTTTTTTTTTAAAGGAACAAATGGGAGGATGTTTGTTTCCTATCCCCCCTCAGAATGTAAACTCTCTGAGGGCAAGGATTTTGCCTGTCTTGTTTGTTGACCTGTTCCTAGCACCTAGAACCTGGCATGTAGAGGATATTTTAAAAAAGTGTTTTGGGTGAATGACTCCTGAATGAATGCAAGAGTGACTATTTTTATGTGAGTCTTTGTTTTGGCTTAGGACCTTTTAAAGTTATTTTATAAACATTAGCAGTTCAAATGTGATTTTGACATCGCTTTTCAATTAGGATATCATTTTGAAACTTCTAGGGATGAAAGCATGAGTTAATGGGAAACTAATTCAGCAGATTTTATACTAGCTACACTATCCTTAGCAACTTGATGACTTTGGAAAATGGATCCTCATTTGATAGACATGGTAGAAGAGAAATTGGTATATATACTTGTTTTGTACCCTCCTACACCCTCCAGTTCTCATGTTGAATAGCAGTTCAGTGGCTCAGGGGAGGGGACTGAATGTCTAGAGGAAAGCTGTAAGGAAGGTCCTGCAAGGTTCTTAAAAAAATACCTGTCCATCCTCTAACTCTTCCTACTTGCTAGGAAAATGCTTGATAACATGTTGATAGTTCACTGGGGCAAGAGGGTATTGAAACATTTTGAAATGATGTTAGAGAAAACACTTTGCTCAGACAGTCTGTACGTTCAGAGCATCGTTATCTAGGTAACTATGACAAATGAAAACATTCAGTCCACTCTCCTCTTGTAAGTCACTTCTCATTGATTTGTCATGTCAGATAATATTGTATTTTCATACATATCTTTTTTTTCTTTTTTCCCCTTTAGAGTAAGAAAGTAATTTCACAACAAGAAATGAATACTATTGTCGGGGAATATCATCATATATATATATATATACACACACACTAAGTTTCTTTTCTTTGGCGAGCACTCCAAATTCAACTATCGACTTACAAAGCTGTGTTATTTTTCATGATGTTTTTGGCTTTCAATATTATGGAGAAATGCCTGATTAAAAGGAAGTCTGCAAGTGAATTCCCAACATGCCCTTTGGCAGCTTTTTCATTTCAGTTAGAGGTGGGAGCAGGTGGTGTCATTTAGAATTAAATACATCATGTCTCAGTTGGCAGGAAAACAGTGTTCAGTGATGAAATATCCCTGCAATGAATCTCATTAATTGTTCACCAATTTGTGGTAACTTTATTTATATTTGCATACAGTAATACAAGTACAATGAGGTGTCGTATATTCAGATTACACTTAGCGTTAAGTTTAACTATAAGCTGTGAACGACCTTTGGTACAACAGCACTAAAGCACTGGCAGGTGAGGGCCCATCCATCGTCTACAGCAGCCTCACTGCTCCTCCCCACCAAAGCAGGCTTATTTCATTCCTTCCATTTTCCTGTGAAGTGATGGCAATTTCACAAAACTGTGGCCCAGCTTAAGCCCACTCTATTTTCAGCATCTTCACTCTGGAAATAGGTAGAACAGATTCTAGTTGAACTCTCATGTGTTTCCAGAGGCATGATATTCCTGCAAATTATAATGTTTGCTAGCATGTAAATGCTTTTAAATGCCAAATTGCAGCTAAAAATTCACCTGATTTTTTTTTATTGAAAGATAAAGTTCAAGTTACCATGCATTATGTTCAACACAGTTTATTATAAAAATAACTCTAAAACGTTATTGTTATAATTTAGGTGCTAAGTTATGACTTGCCACCCCATGGACTGTAGTCCGCCAGGTTCCTCTGTCCATGGGATATCCCAGGCAAGAATGCTGGAGTGGGTTGCCATTTTGTTTAGACTAAAATAATTATTTTCTTTTTATGTTGCTGTTTCCATCATACAGTATATTGGCAAGCATGAGAACTTAACAGTAGTTAAAATATACATATTAGTAGGAAATAACATAAAATATATGGCAGTATTTCTCTTTTTGTTGTTTTTGCTCTGTTTTTATTTAGTATTATTATTTTTTATTGAAGTATAGTTGATTTACAATGCTGTACCAGACCTTACCGTATAGCAAAATGACTCAATAACACACACACACACACACCCACACACATTCTTTTTAAATATTCTTTTCTATTATCATTTATCACAGAATATTGTATATAGTTCTCTGTGCTATACATTAAGACTTTGTTGTTTATCCATTATAAACGTAATAGTTTGCATCTACCAACCTAAACTCCAGTCCAAAACTGTCATACTTCTACCTTGCTGACCACAAGTCTGTTCTCTATGCCTATGAGCCTCTTTCTGTTTTGTAGATAGGTTTGTTTGTGCCACATTTTAGATTACATATAAGTGATATTGGACTTCCCAGGTGGTGCCAGTGGTAAAGAATCCACCTGCCAATGCAGGAGACACAAGAGACACGTGTTCATTCTCTGTGTTGGGAAGATCCCCTGGAGGAGGACATGGCAACCCACTCCAGTATTCTTGTGTGGAGAATCCCATGGACAGAGGGGCCTGGCTGGCTACAGTCCATGGGGTCACACAGAGTCAGACACAACCAAAGCGACTTAGCACATATGCATGCATAAGTGATATCATATGGTATTTATTTTTCTCTTTCTGACTTACTTCACTAAGTATGTTAATCTCTAGCTAAGTATGTTAAATACTTTGATGCTGCTGCTAAGTTGCTTCAGTCATGTCCGACTCTGTGCGACCCCATAGACGGCAGCCCACCAGGCACCTCTGTCCCTGGAATTCTCCAGGCAAGAACACTGGAGTGGGTTGCCATTTGCTTCTCCAATGCATGCATGCCTGCTTAGTCACTTCAGTCATGCCCAACTCTTTGCAACCCCATGGACAGTAGCCCACCAGGCTCCTCTGTCCACGGGATTCTCCAGGCAAGAATACTGGGGTGGGATGCCATTTCCTCCTCTGAAGTACTTCACTAAGTATGTTAATTGCATCTGTTGCTGCTAATCATATTATTTCACTGTTTTTTATGGCTGAGTGGTATTCCATTGTGTATATGTACCATATCTCCTTTATCCATTCATCTGCCAATAGACATTTAGATTGTTTCCATGATTTGGCTATTGTGAATAGTGCTGCTATTCACAGCAGCACACAACGTAGAAATGTAGCAGTGCATGTATATTTTTGAATTATAGTTTTGTCTGAGTATATTCCTAAGACTGGAATTGCTGGATTGTATGGTAGCTTTATTTTTAGTTTCTTAAGAAACCTCCATACCGTTCTCCACAGTGGCTGTGCCAACTTATATTCCCATCAACAGTGTAGGAGGGTTCCCTTTTCTACATACTCTCTGCAGCATTTGTTATTTGTAGACTTTTTAATGATGGCTATTCTGACTGGTGTGAGGTGGTACTTCATTTTAATTTTGATTTGCATTTTCCTAATATTTAGTGATGTTGAGCATCTTTTCATTTGCCTACTGGCCATCTGTATGCCTTCTTTGGAGAATGTCTATTATGGTCTTCTGTCCATTTTTCAATTGGCTTGTTTGTTTTTGTTACTGTTGAGTTGTATGAGCTGTTTGTATATTTTGGAGATTAAGCCCCTGTGTGTCACACCATATTCTAACATTTTTTTCCCATTCCATCGGTTGTCTTTTAGGTTTTTTTTTTTTAATGATTTCCTTTGCTGGGCAAAAACCTGTACATTTCATAGTTCCCATTTGTTTATTTTTGCTTCTATTTCTACTACCTTGAGAGACTAACCTAAGAAAACATGGGTACAATTTATGTCAGAGAATGTTTTGCCTATGCTTTCTTCTTAGATTTTTATGGTGTCATGTTTTCCGTTGAAGTCTTTAAGCCATTTTGAGTTTATTTTTGGGCATGATGGTAATAAAACATACTGGCAATGAAATATATACAAGGAAATAAAGCATACTAATAAGTATTCTTCTCTGAATTCATAATTTTCATTTCTAAAAGGACTTGTGTGCTGAGGTCTGGGCTGCCTTGTGGAAAATGTGAGAAAAAAAAAAAACCACTTATGATAGCTTTTCTCTTTCAAGGAATCTAAACTGTCTTTGAAAAACTAGATCCAAATATATGAAAATAGAGAACTATCAATGTGCAGTTGACAAACTATGCAGAACCAAACAGGTGTTATTACAGATCAAAATAAAGACATTTTGTTGCAGTGATTTCTATCATGAAAAGTTTTTAGTTGTAATAGGTACCTAGTGGTAGCCTATTGGACAAATAAGACAATGCTACACTAAAATAAAGCCTATATGGTTTACAGTTACATTATATTGATAAATATGCATTTTTGTCATTGGTGTATTTGCATTTCTGTCCAAAGATATTATTTTGAAAAGACTAATAAAGGATGGAGGATAGTGGTTCTATCTTTGCTTTGAAGTCACTTCTTTTCTTTTTTTTAAGTTAATTTTTATTGGAGTATAGTCAATTTATAATGTTTTAGTTTCTGCTGTACAACAAAGTGAATCAGTTGCATATATACATATATCCACTCATTTTTAGATTCTATTCCCATGTAGTTCATGACAAGAGTATTGAGCAGAGTTCCCTGTGTTGTATACTAGGTTCTTATTAGTTACCTATTTTATAAATAGTAGAAGTCATTTATTTTCTGATTATTTGTCTAGTAATAAAATAGGAAGGCGAGTGGAAAATCTTATGTATTAGAGCTCTTCCAGCTCCTCAACGTGAGAACTGTGTTTGACTTCTTGCTCTGCTTTCTATGCCTGTATGATTTTAAGAGAATTATTTCATGTAACTGACCTCAGTTTCCTCAATTATTGAATTGGATCAGTGAGAGCTACCTTGCAAAGTTCTTGTAAGAATTCATCAGGTCACATATATGCAAACCATGTAAACTGCAAAGCAAGATGCAGTGATAAGAAACAATGTCTAAGAATTAAAGTACTATAGTAAAATTTCAACTGGAAAGTTGTCTTCATAGTTTCCTTTTGATGAGTCCATGATTAATTTTTTAGAGCCATTTACCTTCCTTCTGAATCGGGAATTAACTAATAATAGCCTATAGCCCAAAGCTGGCCCACCACCTATATTGCAGTAAAGTTATATTGGAACACAGCCATGCTTGTTTGTTCGCACGATGTCTGTGGTGGCTTTTATGCCGTGACAACAGAGATGAATATGTGCAACTGAGACCATAAGGCCCTCACAGCCTAAAATATTTGCCATCTGCCTCTTTATGAAAAAATTTCACTGACCTCTGACCTAAATCATCACATTTAGCTGGAGTTCATTTAATGTAGAATGTTGGAAGGTTAATTTCCTGATATTCAAAAGAGAATTTGAATTCAGTTATTTGAGATTATGTAGGACAAAGTATTTCTCCAACTAGGTCAGTGAACATATAGTTTGATACCTTTGCCTTGATCACCCTCCTGGGAGTTATATCACACACTCTTAAAATAGCAAAAATTGCATCTTGGCAGATTGACAAATCAAGAAAGAAATAAAGAAGGCTTACACCTCATTGGCTTTCCTTAGGGGAGACTCACCTTAGTAGAGAAAGGAGCTGATTAAGACTCCTCAGCTGGGTTTGTAGAGTAAGACTGGGTATGAGGGTCATATTCTGTTCAGTTCAGTCACTTGGTCGTGGCCGACTCTTTGTGACCCCATAAACCGCAGCACGCCAGGCCTCCCTGTCCATCACCAACTCTCGGAGTCCACCCAAACTCATGTCCATTGTGTCGGTGATGCCATCCAATCATCTCATCCTCTGTTGTCCCCTTCTCCTCCTGCCCTCAATCTTTCCCAGCATCATGTTAGCTCTTCTTAAAGTCTCATCATCATTACCTCTTCAGACTACAATAAAATGGGACTTATATATATATGTGTGTGTGTGTATATATATATATATATATATATATATATATACACATATATATATATATTTGGCAGTAAACTACCAGACTTAATAATGATATACATTGAAAAAGAACATAGAGGGAGGTTACTCTTGAGTAAATTTTACTCAGGCAAAAAGGATTATCTGTTAAAACGTTGGAGAATTATATGCTTTCTACTTTGAAATGTTTACAGACTTTCTGAAGAATCAAGAAGCATTCTTTGAGAGATTTTCTTCTGTTCCTATAGATAGTAGTATTTTTCTTTAATATCTTTATTAAAAATATAGTTTCTGTTGCCATGCTAAAAGTGAATTTTTATACCTGTGAATAGATTTTTTACAATATCAAAATAGGAGAAATTACCTTGAAAGTGAAAAGTGAAAGTCACTTAGTCATGTCCGACTCTTTGTGACCCCATGGACTCTACAGTCCATAAAATTCTCTAGGCCAGAATACTGAAGTGGGTAGCCTTTGCCTTCTCCAAGGGATCGTCCCAACCCAGAGATCAAACCCAGGTGTCCCACATTGCAGACGGATTCTTTACCAGCTGAGCCACAAGGGAAGCCCAAAATTACCTTAGCATGTATGTGTATATTAATATACATATACACATATATACATACACACATTTCTTTACATATATATTTACCTGTATACTTGAGTGAAGAAATGTGTGTATGTATATATGTGTATATGTATGTTAATATACACATACTTATATAAACATATATAATTAGTTTACATTCTCAGGGTGTCACTGTGACAGGTGAAGAGTATGTATGTCCCAGTCCACAAAGTTTAAAGTTTATTTTATGTGTTAGCAATGGACTCTCTGGCACATGGATGAATGTTTCGTAGATTGAGTATTTCTAATGTGACAGTTCCTATACTTTTGTTTCTGGTATTATGTCATTTATTCAGCACATATTTAAATCTGAGTCATGCAAAAGCATATATTAACCTGTGTTTACAGAGCTTATTAGTAAGAGAATTGGACATTATATAGTTTCAGAAATGTGTACATGTGAGAGAGAGATGCCTGTGTGAAGGGTGTGTGGTGTATTACCCCTTCAGATGAGATCCGGAGGATAATTTGCAGTTAACCAGGAAAAAAGGAGGAAAAGAATACAACTCAGACAGAGAGCATACAAAGGCCTTGTAGTGAGGGGGAGCAAAATCTCAGAAATGAAGAGAAGGTAAGGGGCAAAGTGCGAGAGGGGGAGTGTGGTGCTAGATAAAGCTCTTATGGTGCTGTCTGATGGAAACTGAATACAAGCCACATAGGTAATTTTAAAGTTTTTGTTAGCAGCCACTTTAAAAAGTGGAAGAACTTGGAATTAATTTTCATAATGTTTTATTTAACCTGATATTTCCAAAATATTATTTCAGCACTTAATCAATATTAAAAATTAGTAATATATGTTATTCTGTTTCTCATACTGTCTTTATTTTTTAAAATATTTTATTTTGTTTTTGGCTGTTCTAGGTGTTCATTGCTACACAGCCTTTTTATCTTGTTGCAGGAAGCAGGGGCTACTATCTAGTTGTGGCGCACAGGCTTCCCATTAGAGTGACTTCTCTTGTTCCAGAGAATGGGCTGTAGGGCACAGTGGGCTTCAGTAGTTGTGGCAAATGGACTTAGTCGTTCTGTGGCATGTGAGATCTTCTTGGATCAGGGATCAAACCTGTGTCTCCGCATTGGCAGGTGGATTCTTTACCACTGAGCCACCATGGTAGCCCTACAATGTCTTTAAAATCTACTATATGTTTTATAGTCACAGTATGTCAATATTCAGACCAGTCACATTTCAAGTGCATAATGGCCACATGTGGTAAGAGACTACCATACCACATCAGATAATGCAACTCTGGATCACTAGTTCTCAGCCCTGGTGTAACAGGAGAGCTCTCACTGGAACTTGTAAAAACCTAGCTGCCTAGGCCCAGCCTAGGCTGATTACATCAGAATCTTTGAGAGTGGGGCCTAGGCATCAGGATTTTTATTAAAAGTTTTCTGAGTGATTCCAATGTGCAGCCAAGTATGAGGACCAGTGTGTGTGGATTGGGGACCTTGTTGAGGGGTTAGAACAAAGAAAAACCTTAAAAAGAGTTTTAAACAGGAATACGGCATGATTGTATTTACATTTTTTATTTAAACTTTTTTTTTTGCATTGGGAGTATAGCCAATCAACAATGTTGTGATAGTTGCAGGTGGACAGTAAAGGGACTCAGTCATACATATACATGTATTTACTATCCCCCAAAGTCCCTCCCATCCAGGCTGCCAAATAACATTGAGCAAGAATTATACAGTAGGTTCTATGCTATACAGTAGGTTCTTATTGGTTATCCATCTTAAATATAGCAGTGTGTAACCCCCCCAGATTAATTACATCAGAATCTCTGAGGGTGGGGCCTTGGCATCAGGATTTTTATTACCGTTTTCTGAGTGATTCACAACTCTGTGGATTGGGGACCTTGTTGAGATGTTTTGCTTTTATACAATGATAAACCTTTAAGAGTTTTAAACAGGAAAATGGCATGCCTGTATTTACATTTTTATAAGGACACTCTGGTGAAATCACAGAGAACAGAAGTGAGGGAAATAAAGTAGATATAAATGCTGGCCAATCTTTAGGAGCATTTGGAAGTAGCCCAGCTCAGAGATGATGACTTTGTGGTATATAGAGATGGAATCAAGAATAATTTAGTAGATGGAGAATCCTGATTACAGATTGAATGTGGAGTAGGAGGGTAGAGATGCTGCTCACTGTGGATGGAGGATGCTGCAAAAAAAAGATGTAAAAGTTACAGGATTTTTCTATAGTTTTTTTTTTTTTTTGCTTCTTTTAGTTTTAATTGGAAACATTAAAAACAGCTTGAGTACTCCTAATAATTTATAAAACTATGATAGTTAAATTATACTATCATTTCAGTTCAGTCACTCAGTCGTGTCTGAGTCTTTGCAACCCCATGGACTGCAGCACACCAGGCTTCCCAGTTCATCAGCAACTCCCGGAGCTTACTCAAATTCATGTCCATCACTTCCGTGATGCCATCCAACCATCTCATCCTCTGTTGTCCCCTGCTCCTCCTGACTTCAATCTTTCCCAGGATCAGGGTCTTTTCCAATGAGTCAGTTGTTCACACCAAGTGGCCAAAGTATTGGAGCTTCAGCCTTAGCATCAGTCCTTCCAATGAATATTCAGCAATGAATATTCAGGACTGATTTCCTTTAGGATGGACTGGTTGGATCTCCCTGCAGTCCAAGGGATTCTCAAGAGTCTTCTCCAACACCACAGTTCAAAAGCATCAATTCTTAGGTGCTCAGCTTTCTTTATACTCCAACTCTCACATCCATACATGACTGCTGCAAAAACCATAGCTTTGACTAGATGGACCTTTGTTGGCAAAGTTGTCTCTGCTTTTTAATATGCTGTCTAGGTTGCTCATAGCTTTTCTTCCAAGAAGCAAGCATCTTTTAATTTCATGGATCAATCACCATCTGCAGTGATTTTGGAGCCCCCAAAAATAAACTCTCTCACTGTTTCCATTGTTTCCCCATCTATTTGCCGTGAAGTGATGGGACCAGATGCCATGATCTTAGTTTTCTGAATGTTGAGTTTTAAGCCAATTTTTTCATTCTTCTTTCACTTTTATCAAGAGGCTCTTTAGTTCTTCTTCACTTTCTGCCATAAGGGTGGTGTCATCTGCATATCTGAGGTTATTGATATTTCTCCCAGCAATCTTGATTCCAGCTTTTGTGTCATTGAGCCTGGCATTCCTCATGATGTACTCTGTATATAAGTTAAATAAGCAGGGTGATGTACTCCTTTCTCAATTTGGAACCAGTCTGTTGTTCCATGTCTTGTAACTGTTGCTTCCTGACCTGCATACAGATTTCTCAGAAGACAGATAAGGTGGTCTGGTATTCCCATCTCTTGAAGAATATTCCACAGTTTGTTGTGATCCACACAGTCAAAGGCTTTGGTATAGTCAATAAAACAGAAGTAGATGTTTTTCTGGAACTCTCTTGCTTTTTTGATGATACAACGGATATTGACAACTTGATCTCTTGTTTCACTGCCTCTATCTAAATTCAGCTTGAACATCTGGAGGTTCACAGTTCACATACTGTTGAAACCTGGCTTGGAGAATTTTGAGCATTACTTTACTAGCATGTGAGATGAGTGCAATTGGGCAGTAGTTTGAACATTCTTTGTCATTACCTTTCTTTGGGATTGAAATGAAAACTAACTTTTTCCAGTCCTGTGGCCACTGCTGAGTTTTCCAAATTTGCTGGCATATTGAATGCAGCACTATCACAGCATCATCTTTTAGGATTTGAAATAATCAACTGGAATTCCATCACCTCCACCAGCTTTGTTCCTAGTGATGCTTCCTAAGGACCACTTGACTTCACATTCCAGGATGTCTGGCTCTAGGTGAGTGATCACATCCTTAATGGTTATCTGGTTTCCTAAGGCCCATTTGACCTCGCATTCCATGATGTCTTTCTCTAGGTGAGTGATCACACTATTGTGGTTATCTGGGTCATGAAGATCTTTTTTGTATAGTTCTTCTGTGTATTCTTGCCACGTCTTCTTAAAATCTTCTGCTTCTGTTAGGTCCATAACATTTCTGTCCTTTATTATGCCCATCTTTGCAAGAAATGTTCCCTTGGTATCTCTGATTTTCTTGAAGAGATCTCTAGTCTTTCCCATTCTATTGTTTTCCTCTATTTCTTTGCATTGATCACTGGGGAAGGTTTTCTTATCTCTCCTTGCTGTTCTTTGGAACTCTGCATTCAAATGGGTATATCTTTCCTTTTCTCCTTTGCCTTTTTCGTCTTTTCACAGCTATTTGTAATGCCTCCTCAGACAAACATTTTGCCTTTTTGCATTTCTTTTTCTTAGGGATGGTCTTGATCACTGCCTCCTGTACAATGTCTCGAATCTCTGTCCATAGTTCTTCAGGCACTCTGTCTATCAGATCTAATCCCTTGAATCTATTTCTCACTTCCACTGTATAATCGTAAGGGATTTGATCTAGGTTATACCTGAATGGTCTAGTGGTTTTCCCTATTTTCTTCAATTTAAGTTTGAATTTGGCAATAAGCAGTTCATGATCTTTGCCACAGTCAGCCCCTGGTCTTGTTTTTGCTGACTGTATAGAGATTTTCCATCTTTGGCTGCAAAGAATATAATCAATCTGATTTCGGTATTGACCTTCTGGTGATACCCATGTGTAGAGTCTTCTCTTGTGTTGTTGGAATAGGGTGTTTGCTATGACCAGTGCGTTCCTTGGCGAAACTCTGTTAGCCTTTGCTCTGCTTTGGTTTGTTCTCCAAGGCCAAATTTGCCTGATTACTATAAGTATCTCTTGACTTCCTTCTTTTGCATTCCTGTCCCCTATAATGAAAAGGACATCTCTTTTGAGTGTTAGTTCTAGAAAGTCTTGTAGGTCTTCATAGAACCATTCTACTTCAGCTTCTTCAGCATTACTGGTCGGGGCATAGACTTGGATTACTGTGATATTAAATGATTTGCCTTGGAACTGAATAGAGATCATTCTGTCATTTTTGAGACTGCATCCAAGTACTGCATTTCGGACTCTTTTGTTGACTATGATGGCTACTCCATTTCTTCTTAGGGATTCTTGCCCACAGTAGTAAGTATAATGGTCACCTGAGTTAAATTCTCCCATTCTAGTCCATTTTAATTCACTGATTCCTAAAATGTCAATGTTTACTCTTGCCATCTCCTGTTTGACAGCTTCCAATTTGACTTAATTCATGGACCTAGCATGCCAGGTTTCTATGCAATATTGCTCTTTGCCGCATCGGACTTTAGTTCCATCACCAATCAGTTCCACAACTGGGTGTTGTTGTTGCTTTCTCTCTGTCTCTTCATTCTTTCTGAAGTTATTTCTCCACTGATCTCCAGTAATAATTGGGCACCTACTGACCTGGGGAGTTCATCTTTCAGTGTCCTATCTTTTTTCCTTTTCATACTGTTCATGGGGTTCTCAAGGCAAGAATATTGCCATTCCCTTCTTCAGCGGACCACATTTTGTCAGAACTCTCCACCATGACCTGTCCTTCTTGGGTGGCGTGGCTCATAGTTTTATTGAGTTAGGCAAGGCTGTGGTCCATGTGATCAGATTGGTTAGTTTTCTGTGATTGTAGTTTTCAGTCTGTCTGCCCTCTGATGGGTTAGGATAAGAGGCTTATGGAAGCTTCCTGATGGGAGAGACTGACTGAGGGGGAAACTGGGTCTTGTTCTGATGGGCGGGGCCATGCTCAGTAAATCTTTAATCCAATTTTCTGTTGATGAGCGGGGCTGTGTCCCCTCCCTGTTGTTTGACCTGAGGCCAGACTACGGTAAAGGTAATGAAGATCATGGCCACCTCCTTCAAAAGCTCCCATGCAGGCACTGCTGCACTCAGTGCCCCTGACCCTGAAGCAGGCCAATGCAGATCCACGCCTCTGCTGGAGACTCCTGGACACTAACTCACAGGCAAGTCTGGCTCAGTCTCTTGTGGGGTCACTGCTCCTTTCTCCTGGGTCCTGGTGCTCACAAGGTTTTGTTTGTGCCCTCCAAGAGTCTGTGTCCCCAGTCCTGTGTAAGTTCTGGGAGCTCTATGGTGAGTTTAGTGGCAACCTCCTACCAGAGGGCTTATGCCAGCCCCTGCCTCTGCAGCATCCCACTACTGACTCGTACCTCCACAGGAGACATTCAGTTCTGGCTCAGTCTCTTCAGGGTGTTTGGGTCCTGGTGCATACAAGGTTTGTTTGAGCCCTCCAAGCATCTCTGGTAGTTATGGGGTTTGATTCTAATTGTGATTTTGCCCTTCCTACTGTCTTTCTGGGGCTTCTCCTTTGCCCTTGGATGTGAGGTACCTTTTTTTGGTGGGATCCAACATTTTCCTGTTGATGGTTGTTCAGCAGTGAGTTGTGATTTTGGAGTTCTCCCAGGAGAAAATGAGCAAACATCCTTCTCTGCTGCCATCTTGGACTAAATGCTATCCTTTGGGAGTTGTTTGTTCATTTCGTAGACCTGAAAGGAGCTTTGCATATTTGTTTTCTGTTTCCATTCACAGGAAGATTATGAAGAAAGGGTCTTAAAAGGCAAATGTGAAAGTTTCTGCATACCATGAGTTTTAAGTCTGTGTATCCAGATATTTAAAAATGTACAAGACTTTTTCATTGCTGAAGGAGCTTATAGGTTTTGCTATAAAGTGTTTATTCACTAACTGTAACACTGAATGAGTTTAAGAATTGTATCACTGAAGAGGACTATTATCTGTTTTACTTTTGTTACCCAAAAGTAAGTCATCCAGGGGAATGGCAGATTGGAGAGTTAATTCTTCAATTGTTGGACTCATGAGTCATTAAGGTCCTCGTAATGAGAAGATTTATTTGTTCCAGAGTTAGAGCATGTTATGGTGTTCCCTGTTTTGTCTATTCCTGACAGCTGACTTTAAGCTAATTAGACCCAAAATAGAGAACAAAGAAACGTGTTACCGTATGCTCCTATGAAATTCTCTGTCCCTACGCCAACCCCAATGTCTTCCAACACTTCCTCGCCTAGTCCATATCCTCCCAGAAAAAAATCACGATTATCCTTTATTTATTCCTCTTCTATGGGCTTCCCTTGTGGCTCAGCTAGTAAAGAATCTGCTTGCAATGCACGAGTCTTGGGCTTTATCCCTTGGTTGGGAAGATCCCCTGAAGAAGGGAAAGGCTACCAACCCCAGTATTATGGCCTGGAGAATTCCATGGACTGTATAGTCCTTGGGGTCGTAAAGAGTTGGACACAACTGAGGAGCTTTCACTTCACATTCCTCTTCTATGACTTGAACCTATGCACTGAAATTTTTCTAATCTTTACTAGGGCTTCTGTATTGTCCTTCTGAAGTTTTATTTTCAGATTCTTTTCTATATATATTCTTTTCATTCTAAATGTATATAGAATATATATATAAATAGAATATATATATTCTTTTCTTTCTATACCTATGTGTGGCAACAGTCTTTATTCTCTTAATCCAAGGAGGCAATGACTCTCCATACTCCTGAAAATACCACCTGGCTGTATTCTCTATCCAAGGAATATGACAATTCTGTACATCACTCAAGATTTAATGCAAGTGTAAGCTAAGAATTTCTGGAGGACCTGGTACTCAAAAACAAATTAAGTAAATATATCTAGCTGAGTACCCAGCACATATTAAGTACCAATTGTTAGCTTAAGTGTTAAGCTTATATCAATATAAATAGAACTTCCTCATACATTTTTTTAAATTGAAAGACATTATGTGTTAAAATAAGCACACCTTAAGGGGACTACTGTGTCAAATTGCCTTAAAGACTATCAAATCAGCGTTTTAAAAAGAGTTTGGAAAGAACCTGTATGGTTCAAGTGCTAATCTCTGCCCCTTTCCCACTGAAGTTGCATCAATATATTTAAGCAAATATTGTCAGGAAAGGAAGCTGTAAACTGGAAATGCTAAGATAAAGTCTCCCAAAACTGTTAGAATCACGTGGCAGGATAGACACTCATACCCTGTTTGTAGATTTTCCCACTATTGTTAGTTTTAATTGAAAGTAGTCATGTATGTTGTCTGTCTTTGAAAATACAATCTTCCTGAGGATTGGAGTTTGTACCCTGCCTACCTTAGGCTTAAAGTATGTTTTCAGATATAAATTATAAGTCTAGTGAGTGTCTCAGAATTTTTTTTTTTTGCATATGTTTGGATTTAAAGGCCGGAAATGGCCAAGAAATAAGGCCGGAGTGGAGGTGCTTATAGGATGGACTCAACCCTATAAGTTATCTTCAAGTCTCATCTCTTCCACCCACAACTAGGTTAGCAAGAAACTGGGATAACAAGCTAATCTTTTCTATTCATATTCAAAGAAGGTGTCTTTAAACTAATTGCATAAGGTGATCATTCTCCTTTGTTGGAAAAAAGAATTTGATTTTGATTGCCTATTAATTTTTCAAAGAAGTTTAAGGGTATGTAGCAGATCACCTTAGGTATATAATTATAATGAAACTTTATATGTACTTTCTGTTATTAAAATAAGTACAATTAGATAGGCTGACTTGCTTTATAATTATCTCTTTAAAGTTTTATTTCAGGCACAGGCTATTGTTAATATTTTATATGGGTCTGTTTTATTTTGGATGAAGATTTTTGACAATTCATAGCATGTTGTCAGATAAGTTCCATTTATATCTTGCCTAAATTATATCTGAATGTGGAAAATGGATATTTTAGTTCATACTGGGAACATATCTTGTGCATAGGTTTCTTGAAATAAATTATAAAATGTCTTTATTTTAGAAAGAAAAATAATATATTGAACTGATATTTGATATTATTGATGACTAATAACACCATAATGGAAAACTAAAATTTGGTAATTTATTTTTTGCCATTCTGAAACTGGAGATTAAGGGGGAAACAATGCATTAAATTCATTTAAAAATTATTTGAAAAGTGTACTTTTTTTTAGTTTATATTTGCGATTTGTGAAATAAAACATAGGCTGCATTGGGCTGAAAATTTTTACTTAGTGAATCTCACTGAAAATCTGTAGTGAATATAGATGTTCTACATTATTAGAGAAAAGAAAGGAGTTAATTTCTTCAACTGCTCATTTAGTAAATGGATGGCTTTTGTAGCACAGGATCAAATACATTACTGAGGAAAATTTACAGCTTTTTGGTTTATCCTATATTAATAATATTAAACCTGGTATATATAACTAAAAACTTCTTTAGTGTTCCATGAGTTCTTATAAAATCATGATCAAAATTGTCCTTACAGTTTGCAAGGTTAACAAATAGTAAATACATATAAACTCTAACTTTGAACATTTTAGTCTTCTAATGAAAATCCTGCATTAACAGGTAGTAAGCCCACAGTAGTGGAGCTACTGTGTTATGCAGCTTCTAAACTCAGGAGACAGAATGAGTAGACTGACTCCTAATGAGTAACCAACCACAGTGGGAATGCAGAAGGGGCAATGACCGAGGGAAGAGATGTTGTGAGGGGGTAGGCAGGTTGTTAACACCTCCCTGGTGGCTCAGACGGTAAAGAATCTGCCCACACTGCAGGAGACCCGGTTCAGTCCCTGGGTCAGGAAGATCCCCTGGAAAAGGAAATGACAACTCACTCCAGTATTCTTGCCTGAGAAATTCCATGGACAGAGGAGCCTGGTGGGCTACAGTCCATGGGGTCGCAAAAAGTCAGACACGACTGAGTGACTAAGACTTTAACTTTCAGGCGGGTTGTGTGCTTGAAGAATTGTGAAATGAGAGGGAGGAGGTGTCCAAATAACAGGCTCAGTCAAAGTCTAAAAGTTTACCTCTGACTATACTACTGATGTCTACATGGGAGTTAGTTCTACATTTGCAGAGAAAGACACAGGGAAGATGTTTTGTTTTGTTTTGTTTTGTTTCAGAAGTACTTCCCTCTTTATGCCAATGGTGAATTGTTACCAGTGTAAACCATAACAGTTGGGTTTTTGATCGCAATATCTTTTTTTCCATCTATTGTATAGGGAAATAATCCAGAGAATCAGTTTCTAACTCAATTTCAGGACTTAAGCAGTACACTTAATTTCGAATACTAATTTGTATCAACCTTGTTTCTGAAGTTTTGGTTCAAGGCATTCAAAATATAATGAAGTAGAAAAGGAAACGAGATCTCAGAGCTTCCTAAAGAGACTCGTATCTAGGCCAGCCAGATAAATAAATCCTGTATTAAACCTGACTCTAAACATAGTACAAAAGAAGAAAAATATGACCAACAGTTTTATTTAATTAGCACTGGAGAAGGAAATGGCAACCTGCTCCAGTATTCTTGCCTGGAGAATCCCAGGGACGGTGGACCCTGGTGGGCTGCCATCTATGGGGTCGCACAGAGTCGGACACAACTGAAGCGACTTAGCAGCAGCAGCAGCAGAGGATATACTCTTAATAGTATTCATGCTAAAAAGCTTGTAGGAAATAGTCATTTTGTATATTTCCTTTAGAGCCAACCTGTAGCTTAAAAAAACGTTGACCTCAAAGTTCTCATCTGCTGTTAACTCCTTGGGTAGAAATTTCACTAGGACATGTATTCCTGTTTCCTGACTGTGGAAAGAGGAATGGTAATTGTTGCTGTTACCACAGCCCATGGATACCTATTTAGCAGCAGTCCCCAGCTTCTGGAATCTAATGCCTGATGATCTGAGATGGAGCTGATGTAATAACAATGGAGATAAAGTGCACATTAAATGTAATACACTGGAATCATCCTGAAACCACACCCCCAAAACCTGGTCTGTAGAAAAATGGTCTTCCACGAAACCAGTTTCTGGTGCCAAAACGGTTGGAGGCTGCTGGAAAGTTTCAGAGCTAACACATGAGCAAAAATAGAAATAAAAATAGTAGAGTAGCACATGAGCAACAATGCCCATGAGTTAGAAGTACCGTATTCCCCATGCCATGCTTCAAGGCATGCTCTTCTCAGTGTTTGAACCTCCAGTGTTCACATTTAGTAAGGAGAGTCCCTGGTGACTCAAATTTGCTTTGCCTCCATCTTTGTGGTAACTTCCTATATCTTTTGGGTGTAAAAGAAGTTTGAATAAAAACATAATTTGTTAGTCACTGCATATAAAAATATTAACTTTGACTTGATTTTATTTGCATATAGCAGCAGCTATAAGGTTAACTGGTAGAATCTTTTTCTTCATTTTTACATATCTATCAAACTGATGTGAAATAGTCATGTAAAAAAGTCAAAATAAAATGACTTGTCCAGCCATTGTGCTGAAGCTGACTTATACTGGTTTTTGGGAGCCAATTATTAAAATTTTCAGGAATGTTGTGAGTGGTTGTTAAAGCCATTTTTAAAATTTTATAAACTTGGAAAATAACTATAATTTAAAATGAAGGTAATAAATTCCCCAAAACTCACTTTCTAATTCTCTGACTCCAGTTTACTGTTATACCTGGTGAACATAATGATGTACCACTAAGCATCTTTTGCCAACTCCACATCCAGTAATTTAATTTTGGTGGCTTGAAATTAGCCATGCTGGGAGTATTTACACCATGGAAATACGCAGACCCTACAAATCAGCTTCACTCTACCCTGAGAGCCAGTTTTTAAAAATTTTCCAGCAAACCTCTTTTTTTTTTTTTAATAGCAGAGTTTTGTTTTATATGGTCAGACCACCCAAGATGGCTATTCTCTTGCTTTCCATACATCTCCTGCTTGACCAGTGCCTGCTTCACCTATGGTGGTGGTGGTTTAGTCACTATGTCATGTCTGACCCTTGCAACACAGTGGGCTGTAGCCCACCAGGCTCCTCTGTCCATAGGGTTTTCCAGGAAAGAATACTGGAGTGGATTGCCGTTTCCTTCTTTGGAGGATCTTCCCAACTCAGGGATAGAACCTGGTCTCCTGCACTTCAGGCAGATTCTTTATCCCTACCCTATGCTCATGACTCATCTTCCTACACACTTTGCTCAGGCCCCAGCTAGTGATTTTTCTTATCAAAGGGGTGGTGAGGGGTGTGCCTCTATCCTGGTTTCCTGGTAACTAATGAGCCCACCTGATGTCAGTTTCCCTATAACTGGTAATCAATCTCCCCTTCCACTTGGGAGCAATGACTTCCACCATGTCCTGCCCACCATCCACCACATGTGATGGGGTCTTGCTCCAGGATTTTGCTTCAGACATTTAAGCTTGCCCATCTATTAAACCACTGATGTCTCTGTTGCTGTCCCCAGGCTCTTTCTTTGGTCTTAAAGCTAGGCAAGTGCAGGCCGTGTAAGCCTGTGGAATGTCATCTAACATGCTGGAAAAGAATAGATGCTGTTACAGTTCTTAGGGCAGTGGTTGTATCTCAATTGGTGGTTTTTAAGCACCTGTGTTTCAGCCCTCTCCTGGGCTTGTTTAAAACTAGTCTCTTTGGTCCCACCCCTATCTCTCAATAGAGTTCTTTTGTCCAAGCAAGTTATTTTCTACACTAAAATTTAAGAACCTTTGTCATAGAAGCTTCTAACTTATGGAGGAAGTAAAAATAATTTTGCTTTCGCTCTGTTTTATTTTTGCATTGAAAAATGGTAACTCCAAAAAGAGTGGGAATTTCCCTGGTGGCTCAGATGATAAAGAATCTGCCTGTAATGCGAGAGACCTGGGGTCGATCCCTGGATCAATAAGAGTAAAGTTAGAACAATGAGGATAAAAGCTGACTAACTTACAACAGAAATAAGTGATGATGTACATATGTATCCTAGGAGATTGTCTTCATCTTTATATCACCAATACTGCTTTCAATATATGGCACAGGTGCTAAGTAGGTCTTTCTTGAATAGAAGACAACATTCTGGATTGTTCAATGTCTTCTATTTGTTAATTCTGTTTAAAAACTATTTTCTTTAAAATGTATATTTACTCACATGTAAAAACACAAATTTCAACTCTGCATTTTTGTTAATCTACAAAAGCTTTCAGATTCTCTGTCCATTAGGTTTTTCCATCAGAAAACTTTCATATGATGAAATACGTTTTACATCCTACATTTTTGCCTTTATTTGGTGGCTCTAGAAGCCAGATGTTCATCTTAGTTAAGTTGACATATTCTCATCATCTTCCTTCTAACCTAGCCTTGCCTTAAAAACTGCAAGAAGTTTTAAGTGTGGGTGTTTCAGTGAAAAAGAATTCATTGCTGTCCATCAGTTACAAAATGTTAGACTTCCTTTTTTAGACTAGCAGAACAATAAATGAAAAACAAGTCAAAGTCTTAGAACAGAAAAGACTTATTTTCTGCCTCTTAAAATTAAAATAATCTATTCATTTTAAAATAAGAGACTGCATCCACAACCACCAAACCATATCTTTTTTGACAGTTTATTTGGTATTTAGATTATTTTCTCTCTTGTAACTGTCAATATGGAAATTTTAGTATAGTGGATCTGCAAGCCACCACTATAACAGATCCTCAGAATAACATATTGTAGCAAAAATAATGCAGAATGACACTTCTGCTAAACGTATTTATAGAATGAAGCTTATATAATGTAAGACATCCTTTTCTAGAAACAGTATTCATTCTCTAGCTCTGGAGATTTCTCAGCATTCAGTTCCGTTCAGCTCAGTCGTGTCCGACTCTTTGCGACCCCATGGACTGCAGCATGCCAGGCCTCCCTGTCCATCACCAACTTCTCAGCATTATTCCTCAATATTATTTTTGGTATAGAATGTTCACATTAAATTAATGGGATAAAGAAACTATGTGATTTACGGGGTCTTATTGGAGCAGCAAGTTTAAAACTATTTTTCCTAGGGAAAAATAAGTGTAGGAAATATGTGTAAGTGGCAGGTTTCATTGTTCCCAAATTCTCCCAAATAATTGAGTCTTCCTTATTAATATTGCTACAAACTCATTCTTCCCCTCATGGAAAACAATAGCCTATGGAGTTGCAATAGCCTAGAGGAGTTACATTCATATATTTTTTGTCTTTAACTTCCAAATGTGGCCTGACCAGGTGATTGTCAGGCACATGTACTAAGATGGGCCCCAATGATGTTTGCACAGGGGTGCAGAATTTTGTCCAAGAAACCCACAGCCCAGAATGGTGTGCTAATGAGAAGAAGGCACACAGAACAGAATTTGAGACATTCCCAGGAATTTCCAGTGATGCTAAGCTCTCACTATTTTTTTTTTAACCTGAAGTTTAACATAGAGCCACTGTTAAATTTATAGCTACAAATATTAAAAAGCACCATCCTGGGATGAAGTTAAAATGTTCCCTACTCTAAACTTTTAAGTATAAAGAAACAAACACACAATCAGAAAAACTATACATACAAAAAAAAAGTCAATGCTTTGCAGTATAATATAATAAATACAGTACCCTGTATGGTGGGAAACATAAAGGAGAAAAGCAAAATGTTGAAAAATAAAGTGACCCTTGAACTGAGTTATATAGTTGTCAGGCTTTTGTGTTAAATACCAGTGACTTCTAGAAATTGAGGGTATGGGAAGATACAGGTCTTTCCCCCTATGTTAAAATGAAAGCAATGTTAATCTGTATCCTGCCAGACCTTTAGTAGCATGCAGGCACAAAACTAGTCTACTCTTTGCCCATTTAGGAACTCCTGACAATTAGCTTTAATGGTCTAAAGAAGATGCAAGGATATTAAGGGGGCAAGACAGGAAGCCCTCTGTCTCAGATAGCTGATGAGGTCTTCCATTAAGGAACACACAGCTAAAGGGAGTTCTGCACCTTGAGTGCTATTTGTCCTGCTGAGTTCTTCTGTCTCATACATGGAAGGGCAGAGAGAACTGTGTCATCTTTCTAGGAAACCACCTCTCAAATACCACTCATTTTTTAAAGAATAATTATTTTTACCATTACTCCAACCCTATGGTACAGATGGTGATATTTGAAGTGTATGACATAGCCATCCCTAGAATGTGAGCTCTTGATAATGATCTTCAGATGCTAACTATCCTGGGGTATGAATTCTAATTGGCGTACTTACGTGTTCATTAAACTTACACATGGTATAGATTAAAGATAATTTACACATGCACAGGCACTATTTATCATGAAATTTATTTTGTAAATTATTAATACAGATAATTTCTTATTTGTCAGAGTTTGACTTTTAGCTCTGTTTTGAAGTTTATAAGTTCCTTCCTCAAAAAGTTATTTTTTTGTAGATGTTTTGTTGTGAATTGTGGTGATGGGGACTACTCAAGTTGCAGTGTACAAGCTTTTCATTGCAAAGGCTTCTCTTGTTGCGGAGCACAGGCTCTAGTATGTGGGGGCTTCAGGAGTTGCAGCATGTGGACTCAGTAGTTATGGCTCCTGGGCTCTAGACCACAGGCTCAATAGTTGGGTGCAGGGGCTTAGTTGCTCAGCAGCATGTGGAGTCCTCCCGGATCAGGGACCGAACCCATGTCTCCTGCATCGGCAGGCAGATTCTTTACCACTGAGCCACCAGAGAAGCCCCTGTTTTTGCTTTTCTAACAGCAAGTTGACTTTGTTGCCCCAGGCTTGTGCAGAACCAGAGTGGTGTGTGGATGTAATATACTAAAGGAGACACACGTTTCCTTCTCAAGAGTAGCTCTCAAAATCCCCCACGCACCCCCCAACAACCCCATAAGAAAACACTGAGTTCCCTTCATCTCTGGTGGCTGCTTTACTTTAATTGTACATTTGCTTTACATTAAATATTTTGTTTTCACATGAAGAAGAATAGCATTAGATGTAGCAAAAAGGAAAGTATTTGAGGGTCTCTCCAGGAGTGCCTTTGAACTGGAGACAAATGTCTTTATTTGAAAGTTTAAATTCAAGATATATTTTCATATCTTGGAATGACAGAATGAAACCTGCATGGCCTTTTCTCCACTAAGCATTTTCTCTACCAGTTCAGGCCTAGAAGACATTTCATACAATTGCCGCCTCCTTTAGGTTTCCAATTGCTATCAGATACGTACCTGGAATCTAAATAGAATATTTCTATTTCAGGTGACGTTAACCTTAACATTGAACTTGACCCTCTGTCATTTTCATATTTGAAACTGTTCACATTTAAGCAACAAACAAGCTAATGTTAGATGAGAACCACACATACACATGATTGACTTAAGCATTACATGCTCATAGTAAAAAATTTGGAAAAATCAAAAAAATATAAGAAAACATGCATGATCTCACTGTCAAGAAGATGTTAACACTAGTGTTTCCTCTTAGTGTTTTCTATATGCATACATTGTTATTTCAAAGTTGTAATACAATATGTAAAGTTTTATGTCTTTCATTTTACCTGCTATGAGCATCTTATTTTATCACTAATCAGTGAAGGTATGATTTCTATTGGCTGCATAATTTTCTATTCTGTGGATTTCCCATGATTTATTTATTCCCTTCTCAGTTTTGTTGTTAGGCAAGACTGCTTTCCAGATAATCATTAACTTACAGGGGTCTCCCATACTTTTATCTTTATTTATGATCCCTTAGTAAGATTTACTATTTAATCACCTACTTTCCCCCATTACTGTGTGTATTCTTCTTGACACTTAGAATTTTTGTTTACAATTTAAAATTTAGTCTCTAAAGATGTGGGCATATATATTCATATGTGTTTAAATTGAATGTAAAAAAGTTTTGAAACAGATTTAAATTATTTTATGATATAGTGATGGTTAGTTTGTTTACATCTTAGTAAAGATAATAAAAATTTATATCAAGATAAAATAATATTTTTATAGGTGATCATTTGCTGTGGGATGTGGAAAAGCAGCTGGGGATATTTACTTTGCACCTTGTTTACGTATGAATTTTGCCTTTTCCATCTTTGCTTGGTGAGCTTTGCAGTGCTGAAAAACAGTTTTGAAACTGAAAAAATGCATCTCGGGGTAGGGATGGGCTCTGAGGAACTCTGATTCTTTATGTTTCAGGGAAGAAAGAATTCAACAAGAGGCAAGGTGGTAGATAAGAAATGGTTTATTAGAATAGGATGCTTGTGAGGTTTGCAAGCAGGTGGGCAAGAGGGTGCTGCCCTGAGAACTTTTTACAATTTTATACTCAAAGGAAAATTGAGGAGAGGAGGAAGACCAGCTTCTTCCTCATTTTTGAACATGTGTCAAGTTTTCGTGATCACCTTCTCCTCCACATCAGGCAGGGGGAGTTTGTGTGTCCTGCCATGGTCAAGCCAGGACTGTTCCAGTGCTGTTTAAATTAGCAGAAGGGTGGTAACATATGCTAAAAATTGTTAATCATCTCAGGTTTTATTATTTTTTATTTTAATATTATAATATCATATTCTCCCTATATTTTGTCTTTAGTGAATACAGAGGAGTATGTATTAGGAATCATTAACTTACTGTCCTCACCGGGCAGGTTATGGGTCTCTCTTTACCATTGTGTTGTTGTTTCGGGTCATTTCGTTAATGTTTGGGGTTATATCTCATGCTTCTGTTCTGTGGGGTTTTTTTGCTAAGCAAGTCTGCTCAGTTTTGCTGTTAGGCAAGCCTGCTTTCTAGATAATCATTAACTTACAGGAATCTCCCATACTTTTTTCTTTACTTATGATCCCTTAGTAGGATTTACTATTTAATCACCTACTTTCCCCCATTACTCTGTCTCTATCAATTTCTACTTCTAGCTAACCAAAGAGTATGATCAAATTTTTAGTAACTGAAGGCTTACCAGTCACTGCTTCTACCTTCTTTTCCTTTACAAAATGTTGTCCACTCTTCTGTAGACTAGTTGTCTTTGAACTTGGTGAAACTCCAAAACTCTAGACACAATTTTTATGGGACATACATGCCATATTTCAACTTGATGTTCTCTCAAAGGGTTGTTAAATATAAAAAATCTCAAACAGCAACAGTTTATCAAAGACAAAAGGGAAATAATTTCATTTCTAAAGATATAGAAAATAAATGTATCTGTTTCTAATACTACCCTTTTTAAAATGGCTACTCATAGAGATTTTTAGATTATTTTCCCTAATGTTATGATTTGGAACTCTAGCAAAAAATAGTTTTAGAAACACAAGTGCAGAATCTTTAGAAAATTTAAACAATGAAAAAAATAAATTGCCTGATTGCCCTCCAGGATGGTGTAACCCTCAAGTGAAATGAATGATTGAATCATGCTGATCTTTCTTACCTACAACTCTTAGTTTGGATGGCCAGGTTGCTAGATACCTTTCTGGACAACCAGGTTAGATGATGTAATAATATTATCATAGATTTTTTACTGTGATTGTTATTTTTATATTTATGGATCTTTGAAAATATAGTTGAAGGAAAATCTTAAAGCATTATAATACAAGATAGCATTTGGCCAAATTTCCAAATGTAATCTATTTCTGCACCCGACACTTAATGACTGATGTTTAATTTTGTAGACAAGACCTCCAGTGTAAAGTATTCCATAGTATTCAGTTGAGATGCTCATTCAGAATATCTTCAGAATGATCTAATGAATCATTTTTACTGTTTTCTGAAACACCTGAAATTTCCGTGTGTCTCAGACTATTAAGAGGTAGATTTAGTGCTCTTTGCTTAAAGCAGTTGCAAGATTATAGCCGCAGGCAGGTTGTGAACACTTTGTCAGTATAGAGACCTTGAAATATTGAAAGGTTCACCCTTTCATTTGTTTATACAGTTGAAAATCCTTGATTTTCTAACATACACTAGACTAATAATGCCACTTTTTCTGCTTGATAGTCTATTATGAAACCTTGCTCCAAGATGACCAAGAATATTTTGTAGCTCTTGTTATTTGAAACTTAGTCCTGATATAAAACATGCACATGTACATATATGTGTGTACCTATGTATGTCCACATGTTTGTGTATGTATATATAGATATATATGCTTTCCAAGTGACTCAGTAGTAAAGAATCTGTGTGCCAATGCAGGAGACGCAAGAGATGCGAGTCTGATCCCTGGATTGGGAAGATACCCGGAGTAGGAAATAGCAATGTGCTCCAGTATTCTTGCCTGGGTAATCCCATGGACAGAGGAGCCTGGTGGGCTGTAGTCCATCGGGTTGCAGAGTCAGATATGACTGAGCACACACACATGTATGTATATACACACACATATGTTAGTTGAATTACTTTTTCTAAGATTCTATGTTTGTAATTATTTCAGGAGTAGCAACACATTTGAAAGGACAGAGGGAAAAAGAATTAAGAATGGCAGATAGTTCTAGTTCTAGGGTTTCTCTTGACACAGTTCTCTGCAAGTAATACACTACAGGTAGTCCCTGCAAGGCAGCACTTGAGGCCTCCTACCAGTAACTGTGTGATGACTGAATCCTGAGTTTTCCCCTCCCAGTGCTCCATACCCCAGGGATTGTGTGGTGCTTACAAGGGACAGAAGCGAGGGAGTCAAGACCAACTTGGTCCTGTCTCAAAGCAGCCAAGAAGCCCTGGCTGTTGAGTAGAAACTTGGTAAGCTTTGTCTAAAGCCTGGAATCCCAAACAAAATGCCCCCCTAACAGTACCCATAAATGTTAAAGCAGCATCTTTCGAAAGAATTTGCTGACTCCTCAGGATCACATGCATTGAATGGACACCCAGCCAAGCTGGCCATGGCCAGTGAGGGGTGAGATGATAAAAACGTAAGTTGTGGAACAGCTATGGGTTAAGAGAAGTGGGTGATTGCTGGTGTTAGTCCTTGTTTCAGATGAGGAAACTGGGATCTAGATAAGTTCAGTAACTCGCCTCAGGACACACAGCTAAGTGGCAGATCTGACTGTCAGGCCGTCTGGTGGTCCCTGTTCCTAACCATTCTGCTGCTCTAAATCTCCACTTTCAAGTCTTTTCTGTTTCTTAAGCTGCCCTATAGTCTCTGATTGGGTTTCCCAGGTGGCACTAGAGGTAAAGAACCCACTTGCCAATGCAGGAGACATAAGAGACGTAGATTTGATCCCTGGGTCAGGAAGATCCCCTGGAGAAGGGCATGGCAACTGACTCTAGTATCCTTGCCTGGAGAATCCTCATGGACAGAGGTGCCTGGTAGGCTATAGTCCATAGGGTCACATAGTGTTGGACACAACTGAAGCAACTTAGCAGACACGTGCATACACACATTGTCCTGTATTAGGATGAGCCTTGCTTTTTTCTCATTTCTGAAAGGTATAGCCTAATTGGTTGGAGGTACTGCCCCCTAGCAAGGAGGCCCTAGACATCTCCCTCATCCAACTTACCAACAGCATCAACAGTTATGCTCCACTGGATCCTGCTCAGGGAGATTCTCATCCAGTATCTCAGTCCCACAGTTATCTTGACCTAACTTCACCTCCCTGAAGTAAGTTTGTTATAAAAGCACATGAACAGCAATCCCATCTTTGGGGAAATTCAAGTTATTTACCATTGAGATCCTCCAGAGATGAAGTTTCCCTGGCCATTATCATGTTTTCTTTACCTTCTTACCATCAGCCTTCAGTCTCCTGCCCAGGTCTCAATGGTTAAGCCAACTTTAGGTGTCCCTGATGGAGCCCAGAAGTATAACACAGGTCCATGGAGCAAGTGTGTAAATATTACAAAGGACAAATTGACTCTGTAAGATTTGTTATTACAAATTTGTAATAACAAATAATTCATTTGTTATTACAAATCCTACATGTTAATAGGATGTTAATACATGATGATTTTGCCAGAGTGATATTCTTTTCACCATAAAATAATGTGTGTTGCACAGAGTCTCAAACCTTCCTATAATATCATTTGTGGGGGCACATATTCCAGGAATGTTCTATCCACCTAATAATATAATGCCTTCAAGTAAACCTCCTTCATCCAACAATTGTCTTTTTCTATACACCTCTAAGGTAGTAATTACCCAAATAAGCATAACTTTCAATACCTTCCATTGAAGATACAGAGTGGCTCAAAAGGAATATTCACCATGTTGTGTATATATATGTAAATGTGGGCTTCCCTTGTGGCTCAGATGGTAAAATATCTGCCTGCAATGCGGGAGACCTAGCTTTGATCCCTGGATTGGGAAGATCCCCTGAAGGAGGGAAGGGCAACCCACTCCATTATTCTAGCCTGGAGAATCCCCATGGACAGAGGAGCCTGGCGGGCTACAGTCCATGGACTTGCAAAGATTCGGACATGACTGAGCAACTAAGCACACAGCACAATATATATAAATAACTGGAAACACCTACTGCCACCAAACACATCAAAAAAATTTTGACAGGGACAAGACAATGTGTGCCGGTATAAGGACTTGAACTTTTATGGGGTCTGAGGGGGAGGTGGGAGAGGGGTTACTTCATTGTAATTTTAATGTATTCAGAAAAGTCCATGAATTAAAATACATTGTTACTGATGTTTTCTAATTATAAACAAAGGCTAATTTTTTTTAACCTTCTAATATATTCACAGAAATGTACATTCACTAATGAGTACCATTATATTGAGGGGCACATTGCACAGAGAGGATTGCATTAATGCAGGAATGACCCTGCATAAATGCAGATGGTTTCACATTAGCTATATTGGAATTAAGGATGAGACCCTCTATGCCCTGACTTCTCCACAGAAGATAGTTAGCTATTGCTCTACTTAAGTGCCCAAGACTTCATAGCCCTATTCGTTTTTTCTTCTAAATTTTCTTAAAAGAAAAATACAAGTCTCTAGGTCCCTTTGGTATTAGGAAAGCACTAATTATATGCCACTGAGTTGTGTATGTATGTATGTGTGGGTCTGTTTGTGTCAGTATTTGTGGACTGGGGTGTCTTCAGTGGCTCATCGCCACTGGAATGGTTGTAAAGCGAAACGGTTCAGACAGTCAACCTGTTGGATTTTTAGTGTAGTAGATACTCAGTACATCAGATACGTGAAATATTAGATGGATGTTTATCCACAGGTTGTACTATTTCCTCATCAGAAAACACAGTGGAAACTGCTTCAAGTCCAGGGAAGTCTCCACTCAGTCTTTGGCTGAGCTCTATTGCACTTTAATTTCTTTCTCACTTCTTGCTCTTTCTTTTCTTATCATTTGTCTCTAATTTCCACATTCTGTCCATTTTCTTTCCAATTATCCACGTTAAATGGTGACCAGAAATAGCATGGATAAGTGACATCAATTGATAGTTTAAAATTCTGCATTAAACCAATCATTTCATCGTTTTCCACCAAATCCTATGAGCCCACTCAAAAATGATCAGAATGTATTCATTTGCATTTCACTGCCTGTCTTAACCTCTGCATATTATGTAGTGAAAATACAAACATGCTGTGGCCAGAAGATGGAAAATGAAGTGGGAAAATGAAGGAGGAGATCTTAACAAGGAATGAGTTCACGACTAAATTACAAGCCAATATGCAAAGGAAGGGTGGTAGAGAACAGGCAAGTGTTCTCTGCAAGAGGTCATTCTTGCCAGGCCAGATGAATATGGAGCGGCTCAGAAGTCAGTGTGGCAGTTCATGAGCTTAGGCTGGATGTAAATGGGAGGTGCAACCAGGAAAGAATGAGGAAGGTAAAGAAAATAGCAAGGAGAGAGCATTGGTATTCAAGAAAATAATTTAGAAAAATAGTAGAGAACAGTGGGAGAATACAGTGTGCACTTAAGAAATGTGTGCTGAGAAAATGAAAATGCATTCACAAGATTGGATCAAAGATATTGAGGTACTTAAGAAATTGTGGTATCAGACAAAGAAATACTAGGACATTTACAAGAAGTTTTGGTGCATACTCTGTTTATTTTCTTTGAAACATTTTAAGCACATCTACTTGTATTCTTGTTTCCATAAAACCATCTTTACCTGTAAGCACTCAATAGCCACTATTACTTTAAAAAGCCGCTTTATTCATTCAGAAAACATTTTGAATGCCTGCTCTCCATCAAGGCTCTGCACTGGTGTGGAATAAACAGAAATTGACTAGGCAATGTGAGTTTTCAAGAAGCTGATGATCTAGTGAGGGAGATAGACTGCTAAGCAATCTCAACATGTTGGAATAACTGCTGTGAAGCTGAAGCTTGAAAGCATAAAGGAGGGATGCGTGTCTCAGTCTGGGAGGGAGCAGAAGACTTCCTCCAGGCGAGGATGTCTGCATTGAGACGTACCAGGGATAAGTGGAAGCCAGCAGGGAGAGAGAGAGTAAGGGTGGCACTGATGGAGATAGAGATACTCCAGGCAGAGGGAGCAGCATGTGCACAAGCCTGGGGAACGAGCACTGGAGCTCTGTGACACCAAATGGCTACAGAACAGAATGAGGAGAGAGGAAGAAGTGGAAAAAACTGAAGGCAATTCTTTCAGGTTCCCCCCACCCCAGCTTTATAGAGATATAACTCACATAGAACACTGTGTAAATTTAAGATGGTGGTGGTGGTGTTTAGTCACTAAATTGTGTCTGCCTCTTTGTGACCCTATGGACTTTAGCCCGCCAGGCTCCTCTGTCCATGGGATTACCCAGGCAAGAATACTGGAGTGGGTTGCCATTCCCTTCTCCAGCGGATCTTCCCGACCCAGGGATCGAACCTGCATCTCCTACATTGGCAGGCGGATTCTGTACCACACCACCACCTGGGAAGTCAAATTTTAAAGTATACAATGTGATGACTTGATACATGTTTATACTGTGAAATGTTTACCACATAATGTTAGCATATTCTTCACCTCAAAAATTATCATTTTGTCATTTTTAAGGAGAGAACATTAAAGCTCTAATCTCATAGCAGCTTTCAAGTGTACAATTCAGTGTCATTAACCACCATGGTCACCATGCTGTTTATTAGATCCTGGGGTTGATTCATCTTATTATTGAAAGTTTGAACCCTTTGACCAACATCTTCCCATTTCCCTTACCCTTTAGCCTCTGAAAGGCTTTATTCTACTCTGTTTCAATGAGTTCAACATTTTAGATCTCACATATGAGGTCATACAGTATTTATCTACCATATGGAGGGTTGGCACTCCATCTCCTCCATTGTTCAAGGGTCAATTCTGCATTGTATGTGATGACTAATTAGATAGGCATAGGAGGGAGGAGGAGGAGTCAAGATGATATCCAGGCATTTTCTTGTATAACTGAGTAGAGAGAAAGATGTAATGAGATATCTGGATTTGAGAGTCACCAGCAAATAGACGGAAGTGGATGCAGTCATGCTGAGGGAGAGGGTGGCAAGAATGAGACTGAGAGGGTTGACACTGAAATCCTGAGGTACACGTACAAATTCAAAATCAAATTAAAAAAGTGTAAACCCATATTGAAAGTAATTTTAAAATTTTAGGTTTGAGAAGTTTGACCTTTGTAAGAAGTCTCTTTCTAGGTCTGTCTGCTCTCTTGTCCCTGGTTAATTTTCAACTTGGCTGAAACAGGTAAACTGTCCTGTCGTAGGTAAGGTTACCTTGAGTCAAGTCTCCCTGACACATGGGCAACAACAGTATGGCTTAATAGAATAAATAAATTATGTGACAGACTGAAAGGTCAGTGTTGCATCTTGCAAAATAAATATTTAGCACAAGAAAAACAGGAAATGCTGATGGCATCGTAATGACGCTAATGTTAATACTTCCAGGTAATCATTAATCAAATCATTTTAAATGCCAAACAAATAAGACCTTGTTTCCTCCCCTCACACAAACAGGATCCAGTGGCCCAATTAAGCACGAAAACTGCCAGAAGTTTCATTGTAAGCACTGAGAACTCAAACATCAGGTCTTACCCCCTGAATACTTACTGCCTAAAGTTTCTGATTACAACTTTCCAAGTTCATCAGAATTTCTAATTAGTTATGATTGTGTTTTCTTTATAGGGGAGTAGAAATCAAGGTGTTAAGCATGTTCTCTTGAAGAACTAAACAACGAAATGTAAATTCTCAACTTTCATAAGGATTAAAGAATAATTCAAAGGGATTTAAAAATTAGTGTGATTTTTATTCCCTAGCTCCATCCCCACTGTAAAATCTTCTATTCCCAAATAAGAAATGAAATACTACTTTTCTAGGTCACATACATTTATCAGTATATTGTTTCACTAATACTTAACAAATAAAGCCTTTAAGATTTTTTTTTTTTTTGTCGTTGTTGTTGTTTTTATTTTATTTTATTTTTTTTTTATAAATTTATTTATTTTAGTTGGGGGCTAATTACTTTACAATATTGTAATAGTTTTTGCCATACATTGACATGAATCAGCCATGGGTTTACATGTGTTCCCCTTCCCGGACCCCCCACCCACCTCCCTCCCCATCCCATCCTTCTGGATCATCCCATTGCCCCGGCCCTGAGCCCTTGTCACATGCATCGAACATGGAATGGTGCTCTGTTTCACATATGACAATACACATGTCTCAATGCCATTCTCTCAGAACGTCCCAAATAAAGCCTTTAAGATTGGAGTCAAATACATTTAGTAAAAAATAGTTGGAACAAGCCTACCTTTAGTTTGTGTTTCACCAATTAATTCATTTATGTAATCTCCATGTTATTTGGAAATGTTTAATTTGTTCCACTTGTAGGTAACTCAATACCCAATACAGTCACAAAAAATTCTAGTATTTAATAAAATTTTTGGAACCAATAATTATATGGCAAATAAATTATAGCCAAGCAATACAGAATTTCTACTATAAGGTGATATATGTGGGCCTGAAAATGCCCACCATCTGCAAAACTATACACTAAAAATAGTCATTTATGGAGGAAAATAGACTTGAGATAGACCACTCAAAACTTTCACAACTTTGCAACCAGAACACTATCAAAAGCAATTTTTAAAAAAATCGAGTAAGAATACCAGTTTTAAGACATGTTAAATTCCAATTTCATAAAAATTGAATATTATAGTATATCCAAGACTTGGTGTTGAAGAAAAATGGAAGGTAACTTGATGTAAGAGGCGAAAGGAAAGGCTGAGGCTGTTCAACTATGAAAAAAGACAAAATTAAGCAGTGTGTGGGAGAGGTGAAGAGTAAGCCCTTCTGATGGGTAGTGTGGCCAAAGTGAGTTAGAAAGGACTGAGTGAGATGATTGAGTGTCGTGCACAGTAACTGTATTCAAATATGTTTAGCAGCTAATTCTTGCTGCGGAAAGTGTTAGAAAATTGGGTACAAAACAATGTCACATCCATGACTTTCTGAATTCATTCCGTAACTGAAGGGATTATACCAGCATCTGAGTAACAGGTGTTACTCAAATAGTATATATAGTGTACATATACTAGTTACATTCAGTTACATTCAGAAAGGCATGGATGTGACATTGTTTTGTACCCAATTTTCTAACATTTTCTCCAGCAAGAAAATCATGTAACATATAATGGAGGCTCAACTTGATATGTATAATAGGGCTGAAGCTTACAAAGTTCTTAGCCTAATGATTTCTGGGTAAGATTATTCATAATTTACAATTCAGTCACTAAATCTCAGTTGTTAAATTGCGTCTGACTCTTTGCGACCCCATGGACTATAGTATGCCAGGCTCCTCTGTCCTCTACTATCTCCTGGAGTTTGCTCAAATTCATGTCCACTGAGTCAGTGATGCTATCTAACCATCTCATCCTCTGCCTCACACTTGTCTTTTTGCCTTCAATCTTTCCCCGCTGATGCGGGGAAAGGGTCTTATTCAATGAGTGAGCTCTTCACATCAAAGTATGGGAGGTGGCCAAAGTATTGGAGCTTCAGCTTCAGCATCAGTCCTTCCAATGAATATTCAGGGTTGATTTCCTTTAGGATTGACTGGTTTGATCTCCTTGCTGTCCAAGAGACTCTCAAGAATCTTCTCCAGCACCACAATTCGAAAGCATTGATTTTTTTGTGCTCAGACTTCTTTATGTCCCAAATCTCATATCCGTACATGACTACTGACAAAACCATAGCTTTGACTATACGGACCTTTGTTGGCGAAGAGATGTCTCTGCTTTTTAATATACTGGCTGCTGCTGCTGCTGCTAAGTCACCTCAGTTGTGTCCAACTCTGTGCAACCCCATAGATGGCAGCCCAGCAGGCTCCGCCGTCCCTGGGATTCTCCAGGCAAGAACACTGGAGTGGGTTGCCATTTCCTTCTCCAATGCATGAAAGTGAAAAGGGAAAGTGAAGTCGCTCAGTCGTGTCCGACTCTTAGCGACCTCATGGACTGCAGCCTACCAGGCTCCTCCATCCATGGGATTTTCCAGGCAAGAGTACTGGAGTGGGGTGCCATTGCCTTCTCCAAATATACTGGCTAGGTTTGTCATAACTTTCCTTCCAGAAGCAAGCATCTTAATTTCATGGCTGCAGTCACCTTCCACGGTGATTTTGGAGCCCAAGAAAATAAAATTTGTCATTGTTTCCACTTTTCCCCCTTCCATTGGCCATGAAGTGATGCGACCGGATGCCATGATCTTAGTTTTTTAAATGGAGAAAAGGATGTGATCATCTCATTAGATAAAGAAAACATATTATACTATTTTGCCTTGATTCATTATTTTAAATATTCTCCAAGCAAACTAAGAATAGAAAGGGGCTCTGTGGTTGTAATATGGACCTACCTAAAGCCAGTGACAAATACCATTCTAAGGTAAAATTTAAATACATTCCCTTTAAAATTGGGAAGAAAAGGTTATCTCTTATCATCACTTCTGTTCACTCAGTAGTAGAGGTCTTTGGCAAAAGGAAGGACTGAAACAAAAGAACTGGCAGGGAAAAATCAATAAAATAGGCATATTTAAATTTCCAATTAAATCACTAGAGGAGTACATGTAGAGTAGATGGAAACTACCAAACCAGTGGGGAAAAAGTGAAGTTGTAAGACATGATCAAAGAACCAAGAAAGGAAAACATAGAAAAATAAGAAAGGTGGGATGCATTAAAGTGTGTGTGCACACACACAATCTTAGCAGTATAAGAATCCAGTAGGTAATAGGGAAAAATACTTCAAAGAAATAGAATATTATTGATAGAAATAGATTTAGACACCAAAATACACTGTTTCAGAACTGCTCCCAGGTTTGAGAATCAATCATAGGAAGGGCCAAAAGAAAATTTCAAAATAGTTGTTCAGGCTATTCTGATTAACATGTAAGAATGAGTGTGTGTGTGTGTGTGTGTGTGTGTGTGTGTGTGTGAGAGAGAGAGAGAGAGAGTGTGCGGTTAGTCTCTCAGTTATGTCCAACTCTTTGGGACTCCAAGGACTGTAGCCCTTCAGGCTCCTCTGACCATGGGGATTCTCCAGGAGGAATACTGGAGTGGGTTGCCATGCCCTCCGCCAGGGGATCTTCCCAACCGGGGATTGAACCCAGGTCTCCCACATTGCAGGCGCATTCTTTACCATCTGAGCCACCAGGGAAGCCCAAGAATACTGGAGTGGGTAGCCTGTGCCTTCTCTAGAGAAAATTCCCGACCCAGTAATCAAACTGGGATCTCCTGCATTGCAGGTGGATTCTTTACCAGCTGAGCTACCTGGGATTAGGAATTGGATTAAATCAATAGTAAGATAAATCGATTCAGATTAAAAAAAATGTTCTCCAAGATTGTGTAATTTGTTGTGTGAATAAAGTGAAAGTGAAAGTCGTTCAGTCGTGTCCGACTTTTTGCAACCCCATGGAAACCCTGTGCAGTCCATGGAATTCTCTAGGCCAGAATACTGGAGTGGGTAGCCTTTCCCTTCTCCAGGGGATCTTCCCAACCCTAGTGGTAATGTAAAGATTTATATAATACATTGATAATATAAACAGAATTTTTAGTAGATACTTTCAGAGATTTCTTGAATGAATGAATTTTATCCCCAGTAGTAAACCACTCCAGTATTCTGGCCTGGAGAATAAGGACTACAGTCCTTCCATGGACTACAGTCTATGGGGTCACAGAGTGGGACACAACTGAGCGACCTTCGCTTACTTACTTAGTAAACCTTTACTGCCATCTAGTGACAGCATACCCTAATTATAGGCATCTGAGCCACCAGGAAAGCCCTGCTGCTGCTAAGTCACGTCAGTCGTGTCCGACTCTGTGCGACCCCACAGACGGCAGCCCACCAGGCTCCTCCGTCCCTGGGATTCTCCAGGCAAGAACACTGGAGTGGGTTGCCATTTCCTCCTCCAGTGCCTGAAAGTGAAAAGTGAAAGTGAAGTCACATCCGACTCTTCGCAGCCCCAAGGACTGCAGCCTACCAGGCTCTTCCGTTACATGGGGTTTCCCAGGCAAGAGTACCAGAGTGGAGTGCCATTGCCTTCTCTGCAGGAAAGCCCTAAGTATAGACAAAGCACTGAATACTGAATCTATACTCAAATAAAAAGTAATTATGATAATGTCAGTTTGAGGAAAGTCATTTGAATAATATTTGGCCTTCTCTTGTGTCCATATGAAGTCAGCGAAGAGCTGACTCATTTGAAAAGACCCTGATGCTGGGAAAGATTGAAGGTGGGAGGAGAAGGCGACGACAGAGGATGAGATGGTTGGATGGCATCACCGACTCAATGAACATGAGTTTGAGTAACTCTGGGAGTTGGTGATGGACAGGGAGGCCTGGCGTGCTGCAGTCCATGGGGTCGCAAAGAGTCGGACACGGATGAGCCACTGAACTTAACTGTGTCCATACTGCCTCCCTCCATCTTTTTTAATGGCCATATATTGAGAGTTATGGTAACTGTTTCAGCCTACCCAACAATTTTGGCAAACTTGGGATCTCATTAGTAATCTTGCCTTCTCTTCTGGGGTATAAATAGGTCTATCACTTTCCTCTGTAAGTATTTAATTTCCTATGATAATGTTTACAGTTAGAAACTTCTATCCATCATTAACCTTAGTGATTTGATTTATTATAGGCATATAATGTTTTATGAAGGGAAGAGGAAACTATTCTACCCAGTTTTGCATAGCAATGATGCACCTTTCAAATCTACAGAATATCTGGCACCTTGATCATGCATTGCAGTGCAGACATTGAGCTTTCCCCCTTTGGGTTGCTGACTAAGATTATACCAGTAGAATGTCTAGGTCAGCACTATTTCTTCATTTTACAGGTTAAAAAAAAAAAAGGTTTGGAATTCACATTTGATCCTTTACTGAAATGGTGTAGTTTTCAGTCCCTTCCTATTGTCACTTTGCATCATTACAAAAACCCACAAAGATATTATGCCATTTTTAATAACACCCTGGTTGGCTAGAAGATTAAAAGTAAAATAATACCACCCTTATTGCAGAAAGTGAAGAAGAACTAAAGAGCCCCTTGATGAAAGTGAAAGAGGAGAGTGAAAAAGTTGCTTTAAATCTCAACATTCAGAAAATTAAGATCATGGCATCCGGTCCCATCACTTCATGGCAAGTGGATGGGGAAACAGTGGAAACAGTGTTAGACTTTATTTTTTTGGGCTCCAAAATCACTGCTGATGGTGATTGCAGCCATGAAATTAAAAGATGTTTACTCCTTGGAAGGAAATTTATGACCAACCTAGACAGCATATTAAAAAGCAGAGGCATTACTTTGTCCACAACAGTCCATCTAGTCAAGGCTATTGTTTTTCCAGTAGTCATGTGTGGATGTGAGAGCTGGACTATAAAGAAAGCTGAGCGCTGAAGAATTGATGCTTTTGAACTGTGGTGTTGGGGAAGACTCTAGAGAATCCCTTGGACTGCAAGGAGATCCAACCAGTCCATCCTAAAGGAGATCAGTCCTGGGTGTTCATTGGAAGGACTGATGTTGAAGCTGAAACTCCGATACTTTGGCCACCTGATGTGAAGAGTTGACTCATTTGAAAAGACCCTGATGCTGGGAAAGATTGAGGGCAGGAGGAGAAGGCGATGACAGGATGAGATTGTTGGATGGCATCACCAACTCAATGGACATGGGTTTGGGTATACTCCGGCAGTTGGTGATGGACAGGGAGGCCTGGCATGCTGCAGTTCATGGAGTTGCAAAGAGTCGGACACGTCTGAGCAACTGAACTGAACTGAATGGTTCAGCATTTTTTCTGAGTTTGATGGATTCATGAGTATCACATGCAGGGGTAGAGATGCTACAATTAAAATCTTAACATTTTCTCCCCCAAATAATTTAGTAACACAGAAAAGAAGCTGGATATTTGTTTTCCTTCTTTGAGGTCATAACTCTCTTTCACTGGCATACTCATTTCTCCTACATTTGAATTTTTTATTATTGGAATTAAGTACTACTTTATGAGCAGTCATTTCAAAATACATATTTGTTAGTTTCATAGGTTAACATTTTTTTACACAAGTTTTGTTGAAATGAAATTAATTGCACCTTATATAGAGAATTCCCAATACCAACGAGTTATTGAAAAGCTTGAACATGATATGCTGACATGGTAGAAAATAGTTTTTATTATCTTTTTAAAATTTTTATTAGAATATAGTTGATTTAAAATGTGTTAATTTCTGCTGTACAGCAAAGTGAATCAGTTATACATTAGTTCAGTTCATTTCAGTTGCTCAGTTGTGTTCAACTCTTTGTGACCCCATGGACTGCAGCACGTCAGGCCTCCGTGTCCATCGCCAACTCCCGGAGTTTACTCAAACTCATGTCCATTGAGTCAGTGATGCCATCCAGCCATCTCATCCTCTGTCATCCCCTTCTCCTCCTGCCTTCAATCTTTCTCAGCATCGGGGTCTTTTCAAATGAGTCAGTTCTTTGCATCAGGCGCAGTTATACATATATCCACTCTTTTTTTGGATTCTTGTCCTAGATAGGTCATTACTGAATATTGAGAAGAGTTCCCAGTTGGTCCTTACTAGTTATCTGTTTCATATCTAGTAGGGAGTAAAAATATTTTGTGTATCTATGTTATCTCATCTACTCATTTGCTTTTTGGTGATATAAATAAAACGGAATATTTGGCATTTCAGAGGAGGAGAAACTTAGTTGATTTAAATGAACTAAAATCCTGAAAATCAGAAACCTGCTTTGGTTAATATGTAGTAACGTTATAAGTACTAATGTGATATTGTAAGCCTGACTGCAAATAGGAAAGGGAAATAGCACATGTGACTTTCTGTCCCTCTTCAAACGGTTGTGTAGTTGAAATTTTCAGTGAACGATCAGAGCCCTCTCATTTTGCCAGGGGATAGACTTTGAGGGTGTTTTCAATGTTGGCACGTAGTTATCCAGCTCTGTTACCCTACATTCAAGTCAGATTTACATTTCTTGATTGCTGTTTTCATTAAGTGGAAACAAGGATGTGTCGCTTCATTTAAGGCTCCTGTGAATTCAAAGCTTTGAGTAAAACCTCATTAATCTGTACCCCATTTGCTCAGAGGATGTAATAATTTAAAAAAGTGCTGGGCTGAAGTTTGCTTTCCTTCTATCTATAAAGAAAGGATTACTAACCCATTAACCAAATTAATAGTGCAAACAAGATTGGAAGAACAAATGGTGTTAAACACCCTAAAGCACTTTCGAAGCATCCATATACCTAAAGCCTATCTCAACCTAACCGTATATCTAGCCATATACCTAGCCAGATATCTCAAGCCTATCTCAAAATTTATCCTCAGAGTTTCTTAAAGCAGGATCACTGTCCAGCCACAGTGATGAGAATTTTAAATAAATGGCCCTTATTTGGAATAATCCCCTAATTCACTCTTCCCCTGCCTTAAACCCAGTTATTCCAAATCTGTGAGGCTAGGTTGAACTTGACAAACAAGTTGTTGAGTTTGTGTACAGACTAGGTTGCTTGTCCGTGTTACACAGTGATCCCAAAGTAGACACGATCTTCCCAGTGAGCAGCATTCAGGTGGACCTTTGCTGACCAGTTTCTGGAACTGTTGACTATTTGAGATGAGGACTTTTAAATCATTCTCTGTACAGTACTTTTTAAAAGTTTATTAAAACTTGTAAAGATGTCAGTATTTTACAGGAGTTTTAGGTTTACAACCAAATTAAGAGATACGGAAGTCTGCTTTTCCACACACTCCTATCTCCATACATGGAAAGGCTCCCCCATTGTCCGCATCGTTCACCAGAATGTTCCTTTCTTTTCTTTTCTTTTTTTTTAAACCAAGAATGAAGCTACATTACTACTATAATTAGCCAGAGTCTGTAGTTTACCTTAGGGTTCACTGTTAATGCAGTACATTCCACATTCTATAGGTTTGAACAAATGTTATAAGAACATGTTGTGCTTAGTTGCTCAGTCATGTACGACTCTTTGTGACCCCATGGACTATAGCCAACCAGGCTCCTCTGTCCATGGAATTCTCCAGGCAAGAATACTGGAGTGGATCGCCATGCCCTTTTCCAGGGGGATCTTCCCAAACCAGAGATCAAACCCAGGTCTCCCACATTACAGATGGATTTTTTACTATCTGAATCACCAGGGAAGCCCATAAGAACATGTATCCATCTTTATAATATCATGCAAAGTATTTTTACAGCCCTAAAAATCTTTTGTGCTCTATCTACTCATTTCTACCCCCTGCACCAGCAACCAGTGACCTTTTTATTGTCTTTATAATTTTGCCTTTTCAAGAATGTCGTATAGTTGTTAGTTGTAATCATAGTCGTATATAGTGTTTTCAGATTGACTTCTTTCAGTTGGTAATACACACTTAAGTTTCCTTCTTGTCTTTACATGGCTTAATAGCTCATTTCCTTTTAGCATTGAATAATACTCCATTGTCTAAGTGTACTGTAAAATAGCTTTTCACAAAGACTTGTCATATAAAAACCCACAGGGCTTGGACTCTAGCACATCACCTGCCATGGGGATTTGTTTGCAACTACTAGGAACCCAGTGAATTTTGAGTGAGTGAATGAATTCATCTATTTCTGTATGTGCTGAAAAGTGTGGCATCATGGTAGAGAGTTCTTTTCTGCTCTATTGAGTAGGAAATGCTTTTTTTCATCTCTCTAGGGAACTAAAATAAAGGATTTATTTCAAAGCTAGAAATTCCATAACTCGTTTAATGACATTTTAAGCGTGATCTGCCACTTGACTCTATTTTCCTCCCCACCCTGCTTCCAATTACCTCCTGAGATTACAGATTTCTTTTGCAGGATATTATTCCCAAGGAAGGAAAAAAAAACCCAATGTGGAATTTCATCATTTCCTTCTCCTCCTTTTCAAACTGTGATCACACACTGAAAGCTCCATCCTGAGCTGATGTTTGAGAATCTGTTACCATGGAGCTATTCCTCAGCTCTAAGGATGATTTTATTGCATGCAGTGTTATAGGAAAAGAGAATGAATAAAATTACACTTAAAAAAATCCTGATTAATAATAGAAATGGGAAAAAAAAATTTTAAATCAAATACCTGATGGAGTACAATGCATTTTTATGGTCTCCCTTGCTCTCCAAACATTGCCTTTATTTATTTATTTATTTTCCTTTCTGTTTTTGTAATTGTGTTGTTTTTAAAAGACCCTGCTGTCTACTAGCTTCTTGGCATCTGTCCAAAATACAAATGGACATTAGCCCAATTCAGCAGATCAGATTTCCGTAGAGACCTCCAGAAGACCCCACTAGTCCATTGCTACCAACCTGCCTCTGACCTGTGCCCTCCCAGACAAAGCTACTTAAAAGAAAAAATAATAAGATTCGGTGCTTGTGTGGAGGTCAAGAAGGATACAAAAGTGCAAGATCTGAGGTGACTTTGAGAATGAAGGTAACCCGGACACCAAGGCAAGTCTGAAGGCGAGTTGATGTTGAGGTGATGTGATAAGCTATTGAAGCGAAGGTCCACATCAGCCACACACCCTGTCACTTTGCAGCCAGTAAGGATCCTACCGTGACAGTGGTGACCTTTTTCTTACATGGATTGAGTGATCAGGATTTATCATTTTTGTAAACCCTCAATTTTAACAGTTCAGAGATTTTTAGCTGTACTCTATTTCAAGTGTTTTTTCCATTTTATAGCACTAGATGTATAGTAATGATGGAAGAAAAAATGGCATATTTACCAAAAATCTCTTTCCCTGATAAAACCTCTGAAAAAAAAGTTTTTTGTTTTTTTGTGTGGTTTTTTTTTTTTTTGCATTTAGGAGAAATGAAATTTAGAACTGCATGAGTAGGCACATGAAATGAGTTGCAATTAAAGCTTTCAAAATGTCTTAAAATAGCCTTTCAGATATTTGTCACATTTCCTGATTCTTTGGAAAGTAAAAGACAATAGCTTTATTGTAGGAAGAATTCAAAGTGTTCTCTGCTTCTAAGACCTTGGTCCAGATAGAGGCTCAGAAGTGTGTCAGGTGCTGGGAGCTGGGCCCAGTGCTGGCCAGGAGCAGTGTTTAGCTTTGGCACAAACAACACAAGATATGTTATATAGACCTGACAATTGCCATTGTGACACCAGGGGTCAGAAGTTAGAGAAATGACTAGTTTGTGGCTGATAGTCAACATAGAATAGAGGTTAAGAGCTCAGTCTTCCAAATAATGGTTAAGTGTTTGTTTCATCTCTTTAAGCCTCAGGTTTCTCATCTGTGAAATTAGATTCATAATTGTATGTACCCCATAAGGTAGTTGTAATGATGGAATTAGATGATATGTGTAAATTAGTTTAGCCATTTACACATAGTGTGCTCCTAGCATAGAGTAAGCATCTGATAAATAAGAAAGTTACTTTTGTAAAAATTCAAAGTCTCTTGAGAGGTGCTTAGTGGATGCAGTATCTACTTCAACTTTAGGGCAATATGGATCTCCCAGTAGAATATGTTGAATTTTGGATATCATGTGGGAGGATCCTATTGTTTCATTCTGAACTTCTTACAACTGGTGTAGATGGGTCTAATTCTATTTCTCAATCCAGGTGAACAGTTCAAAATGTTTCTGGGATGGAAACGGCATCCCTGATCATTTGAAAGTTTTATTATGTACTTATTATTCAGCAGGTGGATAAAAAGGAATGGCTCCACTTTTCTTGAAAGCTTTCTTCTGTAGTTGTTATTCAGGAGGGCTTGATGTGAGGTGGATAAAGAGGAATGGCTATACTTTTCTTTTTTCCTTTCCTTTTCTTTCTTTTTATTCACCATCTGCATCCTCCAGATGTCGTGACTTCTGTTAAGCAGTCTCTTGTTTCTCTGGTGGAGTGCTGGTGTTCCATAGACGGAGGGACCACTTAGTCCTCTCTGGACTGTCACATTGTTAGAGATATGAGCAGAGACCAACAGTTTAAAATCTGACTGGCTAAACACTGGACTACCTTAGCATCTCCACTGTCCAGAGAGAGCAGTGCTGAGGCAGCCACCAGTTCCCCTTCTCTGTGATTTACCAGCAAATGTTCTTAATTCATTAGTTTCCTCGCTATTATTACATTGCAACATTTGTTCTCTCTTTTCCCTTCACCCCAGCAGGCCCATTTATGTAACTTGGAAATCTGGTTTGGCTTAAGGTCTGGCTCCTGTGGTTTGCTGGGCCCAGATTTCCTCAGGGTCTGCATGACACCTGTGAGGCTCTGGTGGTGATTCCCATATGTGGTGTCCTACACTTGTCGTAAGAAATGGGTGTTTGGTCAGAGCTGTTACAACAGTCAACAGACCTTTTGAGATTTCCTGGGTATGGAGTGCTGTGAGAGATTTTCAAATAATCATATTATAGAACAAAAGGAAAACACACCCAGAAAACCAATTCTGTAGTGTGTCTGGAGAGAAGCAAAACCAGTGCATTCTTTTCTCCCTTTCATTGTGATCTGTTATCTAGACGCTTCATTCCTTCTGAGTCATTGCCCTCCAGGGACTTGGGGACAGCAGAAGCTCTCTCTCTCTCAGTATAAGCTGAAAGCAATGAGTAGGAGATGAGAACTTCGGACTTCTTAGTGGTTGATGTGGGCATTTCGTTTCTGACTTTCAGTGTATTTACTTACACAAGCATCTGATAATGGAAGACATCAGCTTCAAAGCCCTTCATGGCTGCTCTGAAACATTTTCATCTACTGCTGAATGATTAAATTTCCTGAAGACTAGTGGGATATAGATTATCTTTACTGGGAAAAAAATGTTTCTAATTTAAACTTAATGTGAAGGGCGGTTCAATGCTGGATGTAGACAGCATACATCCGAGCAGATGCAGATAAACACTAACAGAAAGGTAATGAGTCTATCTTGGGCCTGGACGTGGGGAATTAAGACTGAATTCTCAAGGTGGCACAAAGGCAAGTGAATTCTTACTCCACGGCTGATAAGCAGATAATAATTAGAAAAATAAACCTGTTTACTTTTTTGAGGACAAAGCACAGATGTCTCCACTTGAGTTCATATGAAGTGGAAGGTTTAACTGTCATTGTGGAGGGAAATGAAGCTATTTTTTTTTTTTTTCTCAGAAAAGCGCTGAAGCAGATTGTCCGTTAAGAAATCTAATAGAGAATTTGAAGACAGAGACCTCACAGCGAGGGAAAGAGAATGACTAGGTTGGGAAAGAGTGAATCTAACAGTGATAAGTCAGCTTCCTTCTGCCAGGAAGTTCAGTGCTGAGAATTCACATAGTATAAACTCTATTTATATACTTTCTTACTTGAGAGTCTTAGATCTATGGCTTCTGTAGTTCATTGTTGTCAATACACTCCTAAAATAAAGGTTGGTCAAGGACTTACGTGTACTTTCTTAAGAAAATAAACCCCTAAGTCTTTTTAATATAAGTGTTACCAAGAGTGGAAGTAGAATAGATCAGAAATCTGTTTTTAATACTGAATAACCTAGTCAAAAAAGTCTCTCCTGACTCTACCAAAGCAATTCTTGAAAACTAGAGTCTTTTCATCACATACTCTGAATTGTAAGTGTGTGTACTACAAGACTGCCTTTCTAGTGAACATTTACACAAGCCTCCTATCTTAGCAGGCTTTTACTCCATTTCTTTCCTTGCATATCATGCCATTTTATTTGATCAGCCTCCATTCAGAAGTGTATACATTGAAATTCATTCAGCAAATATTTATCTCATGTCTACTCTGTGCCAGTCACTGACAGCACAGGGAAGAACAGGATAAGGTGCTTATAATCTGGAAAAGGAGACAGAAATGTCAACAGATTACACACTAGCCAGTGTCAGAGCACGGGTGTGAATAGGCTCCAGTGTAGACAGAAGAGGAGGCATTCTCCCCAAGGAGACCCAGGAGTGCCTCCCGGTGGGGATGATATTTGTGCTGTATCTCCAAAGATGAACAGGGTGTACTTAAAATATTTAGTCAAGCTTAATGTGTGACATCCTTGTGGGAATAATGGCTACTAGAGGATTAAACGTATGTTGTTTGTGTAAAAGGTAAGTCTTCTCAGAAATTAAACTTAATTATAGAGAGTGTTAAGTCATAGAGAGTAAATATATTTCATTTGGAGGAAATTTAAGATATACAAATGGCAATAATGCACTATGACAGGACCTGTACATGGCTATTGCTATGTAGACATAGTTTGTAGTCTGTTAGTAGTTTGTAGTGTGTTAGTCACTCAGTTGTATCTGACTCTTTGCGACCCCATGGACTGTAGCCCGCCAGGCTCCTCTGTTCACGGAATTCTCCAGGCAAGTATACTGTAGTGGGTTGCCATTCCCTTCTCCAGGGGATCTTACTGATTCAGGTGTAGACATCTGAGTCTACAAATACTGTCATTTTTCTTTTTTTTTCGCTCTATATGGAATTCTGTAGGAGTAAGAATCAGAGAGATTTGGTGCCTGGGAAGGTTTATTTAGATAACATTAATTTGCCAGGCACTACATTGACCAGTAGATACTGTATTTCTTAATGAAAAGCAAGCTAAGTCAAAGAAAGGTTAGATGTCTTTCTTGAGAGTCTTCGGAGCTCATCAGTGACAAAACCGTGAACTGAACTTCAGGCTCTTGATTATATACTAATGCCCAAACTGTTCACAAAGTATTAGGAGGTTTAACTACAGGAAGACTGAAAGTCAATATTGATTGACTGGTTATTTACTTAATAGCTCAATGTCACAGGCCGTGAGATGTCTGTGTCCCCGCTGGTCGCTAAGACCAATGCTTACTTACTAGATCGCATCCCCTTTCACCTACAAGGACAATTCTTACCCTCTTTCCTGCAACATCAATATCTTCCTGTCTATAAGATCCTTCCTAACAGCATCCTAACATGCTGGGTTTTATTCTATCACTTAAAAAAAAAGAATCTCAGTCTCTACCTCTAGTAACCTCCTACTTTTCTCATTTTCATCTTTTCGTCATTACCAACCTGAGCGTTGTCTATGCTCCCTGTCTGTGTTTCCTCTTGCCTCCTATTCTCTCTGAAGTTCACTCCCTGCAGGCTTGCAGCCACATCACTCCACAGAAATTGCTCCTGTGAAGGTCAGCAGTGAACCCCGAGTTGTTGACCTCAATGGTTGCTTCTTCAACCTCATCCTAATGGCCCTGCAGCTGCACTTGGCAGTGAAAGGCCAATGCCCCAGAGTCCTTGTCTCTCTGTGTAGAGTGACCTTCCTTTCTTCTTGAAACATTTTCTTCCTCAACTCCCAGGACAAAGCACTGTCCTTCTGCCTCAGAGCTTCTTATATGCTTAATCAAACTTTAAAGATCATCAAGTCTGAAACTGAACTCATGAGCTGTGCCACAGTCACTCTACTCTTACCCCGCCTCCCCCTCCCCTTCCACAAACTTTCCCACCTCAGTTCATGATGGCTCCATACTTGTAGCTGCTCATGAAAGAAAACTGTGGCTCAGTCTCCTTTCACACTCCACATTCAATCCGTCAGTGAATTAATTTGGCTCTATCATGACTATGATAGACTCTGACCACTTCTCAGCAGCTCTACTGCTACGAAGCTGCCATCACTTCATTTCTGGCTTATCAAAAGAGTGTGTCCCCTCCCCCACCCCATCTCTCTACTTTTATCCTTGCTTAAGACTACTCTTAAGGCAATAACCAGAGTTATCCTGGTAAAATTTAAGTCCTTCCCTCAAAGCATTTCATAAGACTCACGAGGCCCTAAATCACTTGTCCTCCTATTTCTTCTGTGACGTTGTCTTCTGTCACTCTCTGCATCACCCACTAAACTCCGGACTCTTTGGTCTCCTTCCTATTCACCGATTCAGGGTTAGCAAACTATCTGTAACAGAAAAGATAGTACAGTAGGTCCCCTACATACGAACCTTCAGGTTGCAGACTTTCAAAGACGCGAACTTGCATCTGGCTCCAGCAAGGAACCAGAACCTGTGCCATCAATGTCAGGTGTGAGTGAAATTGCAGCTCGCCCTCCATCTCCTGTCGATGATGATCCTTCAGCTCTACCATCTCCCACCTCCTCTCCCTTCTCCAGTCAGTAACTCCTCTTGTCTATTCATTTGATGCCACCTGTGTGCCAGCTGTTGTTACAAGTTTCTGTACTGTAAGATTAAAAATGTTTTATTTTTTGTGTTTGCTTTTTGTGTGTTATATGTGTGAAAAGCGTTATAAGCCTATTTCAGTGCAGTACTATATAGCTGGTTGTGTTAGTTGGGTACCTAGGCTGACTTTGTTGGACTTATGAACAAACTGGACTCACATGTCTTTGAAAGGAACTTGTTTGAATGTGGGGTACTTACAGTGCATAATGCAGGCTTTGTAGGCATGTGCTATCTGTCACAACTACTGAACTCTGGCGTTGTAATACAAAATAGCCATAAATAGTGCATATATGAATGGATGTGGCTTTGTTCTAATTGCACTTTATTTACAATAACAGGCAGCAGGCTAGATTTGTCCTACAGACTAGTTTGCAGACCCTTTGTGATTCTAAGACTTAGGATTGTCTTCTCCAGATAGCCTCACTGCTTTCCCCTCCCCTCTCATCAGGATCTACTCGAGTATCACCTTCTTAATGAGGTATATTTCAGTCAGAGTACTGGCATTACACTCGTGTCATACTCAAATGAGAAAAGTTTAAGTATGACTTATTAAAGGTATGGACAGCGAATAGGTAGACCGGCAGGGTATGTACATGGCAGGCTTGGTTAGCAGAGCCTTAGATGGACCTTAGATGGACAAGGAGTAGAAGCACCTGTAGAACCTAGGTCAATAGAAGTTGGTAGTTGGGACCTCTTGAGAGAAGCATGATGTCTTGAACTTCTGCTTGGGCTCCCTATGATTGGAACCAAATCTACAGCCAGAAGGCAAAGGAGGTCCCTGAAACAACCCATGTGGTCAACCTCCTGGGACAGAAGAGTTCAGAGAAAGGTGGAGAATCTATCTGGTGAGCCAAAGGAAAGATACCACTAAAAGCGGGCTTTCTCACCCACCATACTGACAATTACAATCAGGACTGAGTGGATCATTTAAAGGACCGCTTGTTTAAAAATTAAGAAGTCTAAGACATTGACAGTGGAACGTTACACCCAACATCAATGTCAGGTGTGAGTGAGGTCAGGTGTCAGGTGGAGCCCTTGTGCACCTGGGGCCCTGTGTGACTGCATAGCCTGCATACCCAGGAAGCCAGTGCTGATTTCAATCCTTGCCCCCAGCACTGAATTCCCAGTTTTTCTTCCATGCTTTATTTTCTCTACTACATCTGTCCAAATCTTACTTGCTATATAATTTAATTTATTTGGTTAATTTATCATCCCTCTGCCCCAGTCAATTTGAGCTCCCCAGTCAGAGATTTTAGTAGCTTTTGTTACATATGGCAAATCTTGTCTCAAACACTCAATGATACATAGTAAATGTAATTAACATGTGTAAATATATACAGCCACTCCTGGAAAAGAGAAAAAGAAAGGCTCCAGAAAGGGATCACACTTACTGATTTAGCTTAGCTTGTTTCCCCTTCTCTAGCCCTTCTCTCCAGAAGCCAAAACCCAAAGCTGACTGCAGGCCAGTATCTCTTACTGGAAAGGATCATTTTTTAAATTCTCTGTATTTAAGATCATCTATCTGAATAATCTCTTATGTAGAGAAAGTAATCAAAACAAGACCTCTAACTTAAATGAACAGTTGGCATTTAGAATAGAAATGTGTGCGTGAATATAATTTTCAAGTTTTCTAAGGATTATTTCTGTGGTGTGAACTTAGCTACTATTCTTTGTGGTCTATTCCAGAATGACTGCTTCTCAGAGTTCTGTGCCTGGCCTACTTCTCTCACTATACATGCTTTGCAGCAAGCTTGTCTGTAGCTACTGGATCAAAATAGCACTTAGATGAGGCACAAACAGTATCTCCAGCCTGTATCTTTCACCTGGCCTTCAAAATGTACATGGTCTAGTCCAACGGCCTAGTACAATTTTGTTACTTGTAAAGTCTCATAGATTTATCAAACCCACTCAGAATAGATATCACTGTTTTTCCTTTCTCCACTCCAGCCACCAGCCTGCTCTTCCTGCTTTGCCTCTGAGGACAACATCTTCATCCCTCATGATCCCTGCAGGAAACCTAGGAGTCTCTGGGGACCTCTCTCACTTCCTCACCTACCATATAATTATCCACACAGCCTGTTGTTTTTCACCTCCTAAATACCTCTCATATCTAAATCTCCTTCTCATCTCCGCATCTGTTAACTCATTCATTTTGACAGTGGTACCCTGAGTAGCCTTGTTGCCTTTAACTGTGTTGTTAAATCTGTCATCTACCATGCTGCTAATGCATCCTTCTTACATGAAGATCTTCCCATGTCTCCTATGTAATTTTTTCAATATCTTCTCTTCATCAATAACATGAAACCTGAGCTTCTTTAGATGATGAGTAGAATCCTACAAGGTATTATCTCCCTTGATGTCTTATCAGCATATGCTGCTTGCCCAAGTGACTTGCACGTATCCAACAGAATCTTTTCCATGGTCTTTAATGTCTCTCCCTGCCTTAGCACCCAGTGTTATTCCTCCTACAGAGAATGCTCTCCCTAGTCTATCCAACCCAGCAAATTTCTGCTTCTCTTCTAAACCTCCCTCCCTCCCTCTCTTCACACAGCACCTTATAATGACCCCATGATAGCCTCACATCACACATTGTAACAGTTGATTTAGATACCTTGCCTTCCACTAGATTCTAAATTCCTTTGGAGAAGAGACATCTTATTTTTGTAGCCCCTAGCCCCATGTCTAGCACAGTGACCAGCACATATTATTGTCAGTGCTAAATAAATGAGATGAACAGATGTTACATTTTGATTCTGTCTATCACACAAAGTGCATACATGTGCATAAATTTAAACCACAGGTCTAGAACTGCACAATTGTAAATCAAAATACTTAAATGTTAAAGTCTTTTAAACAATATTGTAAATAACTATCAACTATTCTCTAATGATTTTTGCATAGAAAGTATTAAAGGAAGCTAGTTTTATTTTGTTTTTAATGACTGAAAAAGTTACCTTTTAAACAAAAAATCAGTAGTTTGTAATTATTGAATTTATTTATAAGCTTTAAAAAAAGATAAATATATCTCTCTAAATAAATATACACAAGTACACAATATTTAATCACACGAACAAAATATTTCAAGAATTTAAAAAAGTATAATTGTATAGACTAAACTATCAGTTATATTTAATTAAAACTAATATTGCTGATACATTGTTTATGTATAATTATTATTTGGGCCTTAACCCCACAGTTATGTCATTCAGCTTCAAATAATAACTCCTTTCAGTTCAAACATATACTAATTTTAGAATACATTTTCAGAGTCTGAAGGTCAGATTAAAGTTTGGCTGTGATGTTGGAAAATAGCATGTGCTGTACCCATGCCATGTTCCCTGGTTTTCTGAGGGGCACATTAAAAGGATTATGTTCTTGTTGGAGGAATATATAGGGCAATAAACAGTTTTGTGGGTAATTAAACAGTGAAGTAAAGCTGAATCTTCCAATTACCAGCAAAAGGCTCTTACTGCAAATATGTTATGGTACCCTGAAAATTTCCTTTTGTATATTAGTTTTTTATAACATTTTATGAGCTTGATTATTATTAGTTTTATACTGAGAAGAAAGCAGATGTGTACACTGCAAAAACTCCTAAACTGAATTTCCAAAATTCAAAATCCAAGCTAATATCACTAGATCCAAAAATAACTTTTCACTTTCTATAAACTATTTCTGTGCCCATAGAAAAGCAGGGAGAAAAGACCAGAGGACTGACATTTAATCCAGAATAGATAGGCCTTTGGGTAGAGATAGCTGCTGAGTAACGCTGACAGATTTCTACAAAAAATGCAGTTCGTAGTTAAGAAAAACTGTATTCTACATCCCCAGGCTATGAAATCTGGACTTTCTGAACAAAGACAGTGTAGCTAACCCCAGTCATCTCTGAAATAAGATATTCATCATCTTAGGGTAGCAGTGATATTCACTGATTATATTGACTGAATCATGATTAATTAAAAAATAGTAAAATATAGAAAAAAGAACTGTAAAACCATTACATTATTTTTCTTCTCTGGCACTATGAATTGAATGTTGATATATTTTACCCTTTGACCTCATTTTTTAACGACGGGCTTCAGAAAAGGTACATTATTTGATGGGAATGTGTAAGCTTGGAGAAAGGTTTGGGAAAATTCTAGCCAGAAAACTTTCCCTAATACTGTGATGGTGGTTTTATTCTATGCACCAAATCTTATAGAAAGAAATTTAATGCCAGTCTACTGGGAAGCTTGAATGATGCCCCAAAGCTTTCATGATGGGAAGTAGAGATGGCTGGGCCTCCATCTGCCTAACTACATCCATTATAAAGTGACTCAATATCTCCTGAATAAAGACTGTTCATTATACTCATGTTCAGACAAAATTGTCTTCTATTGCCCATGTTTTCTTCTATTTCATCTCTCTTCATGTTTCCCTAACTACACACACACACACACACACAAATACTGACCCACATACATTTTCAAACAAAAGACTCACCTCTATGACCATTTTCCTTTGACTGTTCTTTGAAAAATCAAACATGATATGCTATCACACGTCCTTGGTATGCCCCAGTATGAATGTCCATTTAAGGACCATCAGTCATGAATAAGTTATGATTCCATGAAGGGTTGTTAGAAAACAAGGTATCTTCATGTTGCTCTGATAGTTTAGGATTCTGTGTTTCACTGAAGCATGGGCTTTATGTATAGTTCTATTATGACATTGTGTGGGGTTTTGTCATAAGAGTTAAATGTCAGAGGGTATGTGCCTATTTGCAGGGATCAGTAATGAAAACTGAAGCTCGGCTCTTTGGTTATGAATAAGCAAATGAAGCTGAAACTCCAATACTTTGGCCACCTGATGCAAAGAACTGACTCCTTGAAAAAGACCCTGATGCTGGGAAAAATTGGAGGCAGGAGGAGAAGGGGATGACAGAGGATGAGATGGTTAGATGGCATCACCAACTCAATGGACATGAGTTTGTGCAGGCTCCAGGAGTTGGTGATGACAGGGAAGCCTGGCATGCTGTAGTCCATGGGGTCACAAAGAGTCAGACACGGCTGAGGGACTGAACTGAACTGAAGCAAATGAAAAAAAAAAAAGTGTTCTGATCAAAAGAAATCACCATGGATCATTTTATACTTCCATCTATTTCTTTTCTAACATCTAAGATCTTTTTAATTTATTTTTAACTGAAGGATAATTGCTTTATAGTATTGTGTTGGTTTCTACCAAACATCAACAAAAATCAACCATAGGTTTACCCATGTCCCTGCCCACTTGAACATCACTCCCCATCCCACCCAACAGCACTAGGTTGTTCCTCAGCCCGAGTTTGAGTTCCCTGAGTCATATAGCAAATTCCCAATAGCTATCTATTTTACATATGATAATATGTATTTCCATGTCACTCTCTTCATACATCCCATTCTCTCCTTCCTCCCTGCCACTCAGCCATGTTCATATGTCTGTTCTTTATGTCTGTGTCTCCATTGCTGCTCTGCAAAAAGTTCATCAGTACCGTCTTTCTAGATTCCATATATATATGCATTAGTATATGATATTTGTTTTTCTCTTTCTGACCTGCTTTACTCTGTATAATAGGTTCTATGTCCATACACCTCATTAGGACTGACTCAAATGTATTCCTTTGTATGGCTGAGTAATATTCCATTGTATATATGTACCACAACTTCTTTATCCACTCAGCTGTCAGTGGACATCTAGATTGCTTCCATGTCCCAGCTATTGTAAATAGAGCTGCAATGAACACTGGAGTACATATATTTTTTTTCAATTTTGGTTTCCTCAGAATATATGCCTAGTAGTGGGATTGCTGGATTATATGGTGGTTTTGTTCCTAGTTTTTTTTAAGGAATCTCCATACAGTGGCTACATCAATTTACATTCCCACCAACAGTGCAAGAGGATTCCCTTTTCTCCACACCGTCGCCATCATTTATTGTTTGTAGATTTTTTGATAATGGCCATTCTGACTGGTGTTGAGGTGATATCTCATTGTAGTTTTGATTTGCATTTGTTTAATAGTGGGAGATGTTGAGCATCTTTTCATGTGTTTATTAGCCATCCATATGTCTTCTTTGCAGAAACCACCATGGATTATATCATTTTATACTCCCTCTATTCCTTGTCTAACATCTACTATCATTTTTGAGCATTCTTTCATTTGAGTAGATAGTCTGAAAGCTAATTTGACTCCTTAAGTCAACTATGTGAGGTAGGAAGATTCAAGGAGATTTAAAAAGTAGCTTGATTTACACATACACAAAGAAGTGGTCAATTTAGAGACCATTTGCAGTCTTTTCTTCCATCCATTTACTTTCAACTTTCCCAAGATTGAGCAACCATTGCCCATAGAGTATAATTACTATGGAGAGTAAGTTCACATGCTCCGTTACAGATTAAAGAGACTTCATGGAGACCATAATAAGCAGTGTTACTGTGGTGATCCTTAAGATCTTTTCTTTTCAAAGACCTAGCAATTTACTTAACTGCTCCCTGCTTTTACTTTCTCATTGGTAAAATGAAGGGCCTTGTTTATATGTCCCCTCAAATCCATTCTAGCATTAACAGTCTATAATCTATGATGCTTGATTTGCTACAGATTCAGTTGTCCTTCTGTTTCCCACTGATGGATGGGGATGCATGCTCAGCCCAGCCTCTTCTTTAGACAAGCTGGCCCTTCTCTTCTCCAGGTCTCTTTATGGTGGGACTCACCTCCATGATTGACTGAAGCTTCCACTTCTGCTTCCCTTGAGTGTTGGAAAAGTATGTGTCAGAATATCTTCATGCTGGCAGAATAACTGTGCCACCATGGCAGTGGATGGTTGAGAATCCAAAGATCCTGAAATACTAGACTTGAAAATAATAGCAACATTAATAGTAGCCTGTGTCCCAGTCATTTTCTGTTGTTTAACAGAATTGAAACCAAGATTTTAAAATATAAATAAAATCATTTTACATACAAATAGTGAAGAAGTTAGTACTTATAAGCTTTCATAATGTAGGGCACTAACAAATTATAGTGTTCTGTGTTTTTTTAAATCTTTATTTAGACATTTTAAGACTGAGACTCTGAAGCACTAGCACACAGTTCTTAGCTGTTGTTTCCACCCGCCCCCCACCCCCACTGCAGTAGTGGCCAATTATGCTATTGTAATTACCTAAGCAAGCTATTATAATTGCCATCAGTCAACCTCAGTTTAACTGAATCAAAGGAACAGAACTTAAAGCCTACAAAATGCTTTGTAGCTGATCATTTTATAGTACTAAACCTCAAAATTTGCCCCATGAACTATTTCCATCATTCCTGTTTTTAAAAATCCAAATTAAAGCTCTATACTCAGCACAGTTCTCAAACTTCGATGTATAAGCCTTGCCTCAGGTGCTTCTTAAAAATGTAGTTTCTCAGACTTCCTTGGTCATCCAGCGGTTAAGACTCTGTACTTCCAGTTCAGGGGGCATAGGTATGATTCCTGGTTAGGAAATAAGATCCCATATGCCATATGGTGTGGCCAAAAAAAGAAAAAGGCAGTTTCTCAGGTCCCAAATCTAGAAATATTGATTTAGAATATTTGACATGGGAATTAGGAATTAGCCATTTCAATAATCTTACCTCATCAAGGAGATGAGAACTTATCAGATGAGAATCTAGAGTGGAATACAGCAACCCATAAGTTAATCAAATTGTTTGGATATGTATAATCTTCTGAAGTCATATTCCTATATTCATTTATTATAAAATACTGTTAATTTGCTTTAAAAATCTTCAAACATTTAATATAAGTGAAGAATTTAAATGTAATCACTGAATTATTTGGAAGTAACAATTTCATTCAAAGAATATAGCACAGGTTTAAACAAACTAGTCTTTAGTTCATTAAATACCAGAGTTCCCTATTTACTAATTTCATATTCCACAGCTCTAAGGTTACTTTCTTTTCCTTATTTCAATGAATTATGTTACAGCTAGATCTTGTTCAGTGTTCCAAAGAAAATTTCCTGGAGCACTAGATGGTTATCAGGGGCTATTCTTTTTTCTCTTCAATGTTCTTACTTTTGTTTCTTGTGTATATTTCATCTTATTTCCTCAAGGCTTCTCAGAGTAGCTTGAATGTTGGCTTTCAAAAAGATTGTTTGTAAAAGGCTTGGGGAAATAAGTCAGTGTCTAGACAAGGAAAAAAAGGAGGTAAGCCAAATATTAAATACATGTTTCTAAAGGAGTATCATAATAATTACAAAAAAAATTTCTCTTCTTTTAACCATCCCTCATAAAGAATGAGATTTGCTTTGTGAATACCAGCATTTTAGTTTCTGTTAATGGCTTTCTTCTGAAGATCTGTGTCTTACACATGATTTCCTTTCCATCTCTTAATGAGGGACAAAGCTGAAATATTCTGGGTGGTGTTTCATCTTGATGTTCTTGAGAGAGAATTATGTGAAGATCTTAAAGTCTTAAAGACATTCTATGAAAAAGATCTATCTTCTGTTCATTTTAAAAATGTTTTTCCTATAATATTAAATTTTCTTTTTTAATTGTGGTATAGTTGACATATAACTTTACATTGTATACATACATACATACATACATATATGTGTGTATATATATATATATATTAGTTCCAAGTTTACAACATACTGACTTGATTCATTTGTATATATTATAAAATGATCACCACAGTAAGTCTAGCTGACATTTGTCACCATACATAAGTACATTTTTTTTCCCTTGTGATAAGAATTTTTAAGATCTACTCTCTTATCAACTTTCAAATATGAATTACAGCATTATTAACTAGAGCCACCTTGCTATCTATGCATTATGTCCCCATGACTTATTTATTTTATAACTTGAAATTTAGCACTGGAAAACATTTGTAACATGAATTTTTTTTTTAAATAAGTAGTATTTGGTACATGTTTTTTGACAGTCTTTCTAATCTATATTAAAATTTGGATATTTTTATTATGCATTTCTTGCATTTGTTTTATTTTTTAATATTTTGTTATTCTTTATCTTGATTAATGAGGTTTTTGTGCCCCTTAAATTTGATACCTGAGGTAAATGTATAAGTGTCCTCACCCAAGACTGGCCCTATCCCCTATTAATATGCTCTGTAGAGAGAAAGTACATTATTTAGGAAGCATTAACAGTGGATCTCATCAACCAGTATGGTATCTAACATAGGGAATTAAAATTGAATTGAATTGAATCATTAAATTGAATTGAAATTTTGGTCAGCATTTAGTTGCAAGTTTTCCTTATTTTGTGTTATATTAAATTTTCAGTGTGAATCACTGTAATTGTCATTGATTTATTATTTTCTTTATGATATTTATATTTCTATTGTTGTGAAATAAGTAGTAGGACTTTAAGTTACATGAAGATAAATGCGAAAAATACATATCTTAAAATAACTCTTTGCTTTTGTTTACAATATAATCGAAAAATACCCTAATAGATATTTAGAGTTTTCCCAAAGTTGTCTGCTCTTCCAGGGATTTCAGTGTTCTTCAGAATCATCCTTTCCGAATTTGCCCTTGAACAATCCCTTTTGGAAGTGAAATAAACAGTGCTGAGTCTCCCTATAATGCAGCGACCTTGCTTTGTATTGACAAAAAAATCTCTTACAGCTGGTTCTTATGTACTGCATGTATTGATGTGTTTCTGAAAGCCCAGATCAGTGAGTAGTAGCTTTAACTGTACATTCTCTTTGTAGATGTTAGGAAAAAAAATCCTTTAGACCACAAAGATTTTTGACAATATCATTTCAAATTGAATTTGCACTTGGAAACTTAAACCAGGTAATCCTTGTTGTCTTTATCTGTTGAAAAGTTTTCATATTAGTGATATATTTAAGTGGTTACCATTTGGCCCCACCAGCTTTTCCATGTATAACTATTATTTCTGAGAGCTGAATCTTAGTTGCAAAAGGTTTGCTCTGATCTGAAGTTTAATATAATGGCAGTTGTTTAATATAACAGTTTAAATAAACACCATACTTCATTCTGATTAACTTTTACTTAATACTCTGAAAGTTACTTTGAAACAATATAGGCTTCTGCAAATTCCAATTCAAATGCATTATTTGATAATACAGTTACTATAATATGAATGAAAGTGAAAGTTGCTCCATCCTGTCTAACTGTTTGCAACCCCATGGACTATACAGTCCATGGAATTCTCTCGGCCAAAATACTGGAGTGGGTAGCATTTCCCTTCTCCAGGGGATCTTCCCAATCCAGGGATCAAACCCAGGTCTCCTGCATTGCAGGCGGATTCTTTACCAGCTGAGCCACAGGGGAAGCCCATAATATGAATAATTACTATCTAAATTATAATTTAGATATTTCCTGCCATCTGAAGTAAAATTCAGTCTCTAAATTGTCCTTTAAACTACCCTTTCTTAAACGCAGAGACCATCTGTCTCTCCATTGTCTAGCACTATAAACCTATAGATTACTATTTAATATTCATTAACTTTGAGAATCTACATACCTACATATTCTGTCATGATAACCTTCATTGAGATTGATTTTCAATAACAAGTTCTGATTATATAAATATAACACTAATTTGTGCTAGGAAACTTAGAAAATACAGAAAACTGTGAATAATGGTAAAAAGCATCACTAATATAACTTCCTAGGCAAAATTAAAACATGTGTGGGCTTCAATTTAGGCTTTCATCTGTGTGATCCAGATGGGAACATACACGTGTGTATGAGAGAGAGAAAGAGGGGAGAAGTGTGTGTGTGTGAGTTAATTTCTTAAGTTGCTTTCCCCAGTTAATAATATATTCATGGGCATTTTTATGTTATATAATAGCCTTTGAAAGTATAATTTTTAGTATTTGCAGAATGTTTCATTGTTTGGCTGTATCACGATTCACTTAACTGTTTTCACCTATGTTGTTGGATATATAAGCTGTTTCTAATTATTATATTGTATTATGAAATACTGGTTTTCAGTACATAACTTTATTTATACGTTTATTTTTAAATATATCACCACATCTCAGATTCTTTCCCTAGGATTAATGTTTAGAAGTTTATTCATGAAGGAAAAACGTTTGTAAGGCTTTGGGATATATACTGTCATTGTACTTTCCAAAAACACTGGTATAATTACATTTTTAGAAACAAGTCCCCATTTAGAGGAATTATACAAAAATAACTTCAAAATCTTTGTATACTAACACCTAGTGATTTATATTGTCTCTACTTTCCACATTGTCCTGTGTTACTGGTGTTTTTGCATGCTAATGTTCTGATTCTTACAGTGATTCTTAGACTTTTTTCTCATCCTGCCAATGAATTAGCCCAGCTGTCTGAGTGATCATTTTTCTCAGTGGAGATAACTCATATCTATATAGACTTTCTAGTGTCTGTGACTATTTTCTTGCCAATCTGAAGAAGTAGAATATAAGTGTTTTTACTGATTGCCTCCTAGAGCAGTAGTTTTTAAAATGATGTATACATTACAATCCCCTGAGGTTTAAAGGACAGTATAGGACATTTTATTTATATTTTTAACAAAATTATTTGTCCAGATTTTATAAATTCTATAAAGTAATAGTAGAATATGTATATAATTTATAAACAAACATATACTGGGGTTACATGCTCACATTTTTACATTCACGAATGTGTACTTATGGCAGAGTTTGAAAATTGCCTTCCAATATCTATCCTTCCTTCCTTCCTCCTTACTTAGAAAAACACACTTTTTCAGTTGGATACTTTTTCACACATCTAAAAAAAAAATGTACTCCCTGGACTCTCTTTGTAGTTAGCTGGAGCCTCATGACTAAATTTTGGCAAATAAAATTTTAGTAGAATTGTGTACAACTTCCCAGAGGGTGCCTTCAAAGGGAGGAGGAATGCCATTCCTCCCCTTCTTCCTCTCTCTTACATCTTAAACTCCAGCTGTGATGCCTGGCATCTCAGAAGCTAGTTTGGACTACGAGGGCACTAGCACCTACAACGGTAGTAAGTTGACATGGAAGAAGACTAGTCCCTGATAAACCTGTAGAGCTGTTGCAGTAGCCCCTGCCGGCATAACTAGAACTTGCATCTTGTTTAAATCACTGTTTAGGGGGTAGAGGGAAGCTCTGTTTCTTGCAGCCAAATCCAGTCTTGGGCTTCCCTGATAGCTCAGTTGATAAAGAATCTGCCTGTAATGCAGGAGACTCCAGTTTGATTCCTGGGTCTGGAAGATCTGCTAGAGAAGGGGTAGGCTACCCACTCGAGTATTCTTGGGCTTCCCTTGTGGCTCAGCTGGTAAAGAATCCGCCTGCAATGCAGGAGACCTGGGTTCGATCCCTGGGTTGGGAAGATCCCCTGGAGAAGGGAAAGGCTACCCACTCCAGTATATGTAACTTAACTGATAGTAATGATCCAGTCATTTTAACTGAAAAGGTATTAAAGAAATTGGACTTGAGCGTTTCTCCTTTCCATTTAGCAACTCTCACACCAGACCCCCTGAGCCATTAGGCAGGGAGAATCTAGATACTTGTGTACTTAGGAAATCATCATCTATCAATAAATGAAACTGTTGACATGTTTCTAAAACCCCATTATTTGGCTTTGGGAACATTAATTTTTCCATGAGTTCCTAGTGTTCATGAACAGAGTATAAAACTTTTATGAAGACACACTAGCATAAGGCCAAAGGAAAAGTCTCCTTTCTGCAGTCTGTGTCCATTTTTTTCTCAGAGAAGGTGAAATCAGTACCATTTTCCATGTTCTCAAATCCTAATACACGTGGCCAGAAGTGGGGAGGCGCAGTTCTAAAGATCTCTTTATTGTTGATTAGAAAATGATTTAGAATGGCTTATTTTAGGTCTTAAACTCTTTCTTTTTTAGTTAAATTCTGAAGTTTTTAAGGAAGCAACTGACTATTAGTAATAATAGCAGCAGAAATGAAAAAGTTGGATGAAAAGGATTTTTATTCAGTCTTCAAATCCTGTTTTTATTCAGAATTCTTATAGTTTTTCCTGAGGAGTCGTACCTCCTAAGACATTTTATGATCTGTCCCTCCCCACTCGCAGTCTCGCAGGTAATTGAATTCTCCATGCTATCCAGTCCCCTGAACATTCACCATCCTATATGTTCTCCTACTGCAGTACCCTTGCCCCGCCCCCAAGGTGCAACTCTGACATCACTTTGCTCCATGAACTCTTCTAAAAAATCCCTCTCATGGGTTTTTCATTCATTACTTTTTCTTCTTTACTTCCCCATTCCTAGCAGATATCATACCCTTTCCTAAGTGCTGGTTGATTGTGTGTGTTTCTAACTAGTCTGAAAACTATTCAAAGGGGCCACTCTTTTAATTCAGTATCTGGTGCATAGTAGGTACTTAATAACAATGGCATGGTGAATACATTATATGTTATTAGTGATGGCACTTTTTATCTATCTCATTCTAATAAATGGATTTCTTGATCTCATACTCACATAAACACCATAATATTCTAGCATGTCAATATTTCTTCACCTAATTATTTCAAGGTATTATTTTTAGTGTCACTTATCATGCTTGAATTTGTACATTTGCCAAAGCTCTTGGGGGGGAAAAAGCTACAAAAGCAAAAACATAAGTTTGAATTCCAGATTCAGGACCAATGTATATTCTGTGTGTCTGTAAGCTTCTCTCTCTTGTGTTTTCCTTAAACTACAGAAGCTCTAGGTAGAGTTCATTATCATAACAAATGTTTGAGGTTACTGCTCACCTCATTTCTGAATGCTGGGTGTGTTCCAGCTGTTAGTAAGGAGCTCAGTGCATCTGCATGTATTAATTAACATTTTGGAACACTTTCTGAATGTCAAGCATTGTATACCTTTGGGCAGCTAAATATTTATATTTAAATTTTTGATGATATTCTATATATTAAAACATAGCAATATCTCATAACAAAGAAATGTTTACATTTTACAGCCTTTTATAGCTAAAAAAGTAATTTTTATAAGTATATATACTTTAACTTCTCTATATGCATATAATACTTTCCTTTTGTATGTGTGTGTGTGTGTCTGTATTTATTTCATTTAAATTATCCCCATTTTAAATATCAGGGACTGGAGGCTAAGAGGTTAAAAGAAGATATGGCATAAAAATGACTTTTCAGAAGAATTTACCTGATTGGATATTATGCTTTAAATTCATTTAAATTGCTACCTCTTCTTATTCACACCCATTAAATAGCAAGCCCATCAGTTGCAATATGTGTTTAATTACTGCTTGGTTTTGTATGCACTCTAACATGAAAACTCTCCACTTGAAATTAAAGGGCAATCTGTTTGGTTTTGCTGCATCATGTTCAATATATTCTAGAAATACTTATTCAGTATGACTGAAGAAGGATTGCTTCTTCATGAAAGTTGCATCACTTTAATTTGAGTTACTAGTAGTCTTTAGTGAAATCCCTTTGAACATGTAGCACATTAACTATCAGGCCCCTTAAAAATACTAATTTTCATTAGCAAAATAGTTTTTGATTGCTGTAAATTGATGAAAATGTTGACAATAACTACTGATCCTGCTTCAACCACGTGCTGGTTGTTACCATGGACAAGGTCCTTAACCTTTGTAAGTCCTAGTTTCTCATCATGAAAATGGGGATAATAGAGTAGCCACCTCTGAGGATATGGGGAGGGATGGATGAGAGAATGTATCCAGAGCCCAGAGTACAGTGTGTGGTGATAGCAGGCAGGCAATAAACAGTAGTAGTTGTTACTTTTATTTTTGTTTTTTTTTGAGGCTGGGCTTACTACTGCCTTTTGGATGGGAGGAACAGCAGTGGCAGTATTTGCTTCTGTTGATCTGCAAGTTATTAGTGTGTGTTAGTTGCTTAGTCATGTCCGACTCTTTGCAACCCCGTAGACCGCAGCCCACCAGGCCCCTCCATTCATGAGATTCTCCAGGCAAGAACACTGGAGTGGGTTGTCATTTCCTTCTCCAAAAGAAACTATAGAAAGAAAGAAAGGGAAGTCGCTCAGTCATGTCCGACTCTTTGTGACTAGCCTACCAGGCTCCCCCATCCATGGAATTTTCCAGGCAAGAGTACTGGAGTGGATTGCCATTTCCTGGGCTTAGATAAAACATAATAGTAATGAGCTTCCTGCTCTGGCTGTTCTGAACAGGTAAGGTGTGTCTAAAAGAATTGTTTACTCTTCTTAATGGTAGCAATATCTAGCATGGCAAGTATCATTTGTGGAATGTTTACTATGGATAAAGCACTATATTAAATGCTTTCACATATTGCTTCACTTAACCCTCCCACCAACACTATGAAGTATATACTATTGTTATTTCTGTTCCCAAGGCACATTGGTCCTAGAGCCCAGACCCTGAAGCTCCTTGTGCTGCCTTTTATGTTGTGAACAGAAGTGAGGAGAATTCCATGTGCACACATGTTCAATACAGAGATTGCCATATATGTAGCTGCCTTGCTGATTAAGTGCAATTTGTTAAACGTAATGATAAAGCAGATTTAGTTTGAATCCCCTTAAATCCACTCTGTGCGGCAAGTTTTTTCCTTGCCCATTGATTACATGTTCAGGCTGACTTTTCTGGACACTACTGACTTTTCTGGGCATTCTTAGATAATAATATTTCCTGTAGTACTTTTTAGGCAAAATCAGATTCAATTTGATCATTTATACCTCCAGGCCATGTACTATTTAATATTCTAAGCTTTATTTAAACTTGCTTCCCTTGACTCCAGTGTCAGGGCTCCAGAGGCTGGAACTGTTCCTTTCACTGCTCCGGTCTCCTGTCTCTTTCACCACCTGGCTGTCTGCTCCTCCATCCTGTTTGATGATGTTGGGTTCTGACTCCTCTGCGTCTGGAGCACTGGAATGGATGGAAAGATAGTGAAGTTCATAAATACCACAGTGTTAGTCATTGGCTTCCCAGGTGGCGCTAGTGGTAGAGAACCTACCTGCCAATGCAGGAGACCTTAGAGACATGGGTTCAATCCCTGGGTCAGGAAGATCCCTTGGAAGAGGGCATGGCCACCCACTCCAGTATTCTTGCCTGGAGAACCCCATCGACAGAGGATCTTGGCAGGCTATAGGCCATGGGGTTGCAAAGAGTCAGACACAGCTGAGTGACTAACACATTCACTTTTCACTTTTTTCAGTGTTTGTCTAGCATTGCCGCTCTCTGAACTTGGGGGTTAAAGCAAACTTTATTGTGAAAGGTTTCAGTGGTTCTAGGTAGACTCTTCTTGCTGCAGTTGTTTTAACTGGGCAAAACATCTTTCTTCTGGCCAAGAAAGCCAGTGGTCTCTCCAGTTTTTGAGATCTGTTACCCCTACCCAGATGGTCTCCTTTGATATGACCCACTCTGATTCCCTCTTCCAAAATGCCCACATCTATTGCAAAGAAAACTCTCAAACATTAGGACCTCAGTGTATGCTTGGAACTGGTGATTCTTGACTTAGCAATCTCTTTTTTGCTCTAAGGGAATTAACCAGTCACTCTCGTGCATCGGTCAGACACCAATCCATGTGCCCATCAAATTACAGGGAACAAATATTGAGGTCTCCAAGAGGTCCTATTGAAGTCTCTCTCCAATCTGAGTTGAGGAGGAGATATCTTCTGTATTCCAGAGTTGAATTCACAGCTTAAAATAACTTTCCTCCCCCAAAATTCTCCTTCCTAACTTCCAGCTCTAGAATTTGGACATGGATGTAGCACTTAAGAATTGTGTAATTAGCTCTTAGAATCCTCCTTTGGGAATTCAGCACATGGTCTAATTCCTCCTTTGTTAATTATTGTCTTGATGCTTCAGCCAAAACTCTTCTTTTTAATCTTCTGTTATATCCATGGGATTGCAAAGAGGTGGACAGGACTAAGTGACTAAACATGCACACTTATGTGTAATAATTTACTTTCAGATAAATTGGATTTCCATGCTTTTGTGTGGTTTTCTTCATCCATTTTCTTCCTTTTAGTCTCTCTCATATTAAGATAGTTGAACTGACAGTGTGTGGTGAGTGGAATAAGGGTTTGGTATATATTTCACATATCTATTTAGACAGCAAAGGAGATGTTCAAGCAGCCCAGGTACAGAAGATTATTTCATAACTCATCTTCTGTTACTGTTCCCTCTGTTTAGGATGGCCTGTTGACCCTCCTCCTTGGTGAACTTTTATAGGAGGGGCAGTTCAATATAGTAGTTGTGAGTTATAGACTCTGAAGCTAGATGATCTGAATCCAACCCCAGCTCCACGACTTAGTAGTTGTGTGTCCTTGGGCAAATCATTGAATCTCTTTGAACCTCACTTTCCTCATCTGAAGAATAGGGATAATGTGCTGTGTGCTCTGGAAAAGGCAATGGCACCCGACTCCAGTACTCTTGCCTGGAAAATCCCATGGAGGGAGGAGCCTGGTAGGCTACAGTCCATGGGGTCGCTAAGAGTCAGACACGACTGAGCGACTTCACTTTCACTTTTCCCTTTCATGCACTGGAGAAGGAAATGGCAACCCACTCCAGTATTCTTGCCTGGAGAATCCCAGGGATGGCAGAGCCTGGTGGGCTGACGTCTGTGGGGTCGCACAGAGTTGGACATGACTGAAGCGACTTAGCAGCAGCAGCAGCAGCAGCTGTGTGCTCACTCAGTTGTATCCAGCTCTGTGACCCCATGGACTGTAACCCACCAGGTTCCTCTGTCCATGGGAGTGCCCAGGCAGGAATGCTGGAGTGGGTTGCCATTTCCTCCTCCAGGGTATCTTCCTGACCCAGGGATCAAACCTGTGTCTCCTGCATTGGCAGGCAAATTCTTTACCACTGAGCCAACTGGGAAGACCTATAGGGATAATGGTACTTGCCTTGTAGCATTATTGTGAGAATTAAAGGAGTTAATATATCAAGGACTCTTTAAAACAATGTCTGGCCTATAGCATGAACTGTGTAAGGGTAATAGCAGTAGATGTAATTATTATTATTACTACTACCACTACCATTAGTCTTTTTAAAAAAAAAAATTTATTCACTTGTTTGACTGTGCTGGGTCTTCATTGCTGTGCTTGAACTTTCTCTACTTGTGACAAGTGGGGGCTGCTCTTCATTGATGTGTGCAAGCTTCTGATTGTGGTGGCTGCTTTTTGTTATGAAACACAGATTCAGTAGTTGTGGCATGCAAGCTTAGTGACTCCACAGCATGTGGACCTTCCCAGACCAGGGATCGAACCCATGTTCCCTGCATTGGCAGGCAGATTCTTAACCACTGGACCACCAGGGTAGCCCTCCTATTCACCTTTTAAGATTCAGTTTAAATATCTCCCACTTGGGGAATTCTTTGAGGATTATCCCAATCAGAATAGGGTAGCATTTAATCTTTGGTCTCAAACCACTTTCTTTGCTTTGCTGTCACCCTTGTCACAGGTGCCCAGGTTAGTGCCAGCATATTACTTCTCTCCTAGCCAGTCCTTCTTTCAAGGTCATTCATTGTATTTCTTGCTGGACACAGTGCTCAAACATAGCAGACATGGTCAGCAAGCAATAGTTTCTTTCCCCTCTTCTTTTTGTTGAATGGTTGAATCTAACTTTTACAATCTCAAAGTTACTTTTAATATTGGCTGTCGAATTTTATTTTTATTACTGAGATACAAACATATGTAAGTCTTCCCTGATGGCTCAGATGGTAAGGAATCCTCCTGCAGCGTAGGAGACCTGGGTCTGATCCTTGGATTGGGAAGATCCCCTGGAAAAGGAAGCAGCTACTCCCTCTAGTATTCTTGCTTGGAGAATTCCATGGACAGAGCAGCCTGGCAGACTATAGTCCATGGAGTCACAAAGAGTCAGACACAACTGAGAGAATTTCACTCACTCACTCATATATATAATATATATATATACATGTAATATTACAATGTATATATTTACACACACTTTTATACTTACATATGTTTGAATTAAAAGATGCTTATTCCTTGGAAGGAAAGTTATGACTAACCTAAACAGCATATTAAAAAGCAGAGACATTATTTTGCCAACAAAGGTCCGTCTAGTCAAGGCTATGGTTTTTCCAGTAGTCATGTATGGATGTGAGAGTTGGACAGTGAAGAAAGCTGAGTGCTGAAGAATTGATGCTTTTGAACTGTGGTGTTGGAGAAGACTCTTGAGAGTTCCTTGGGCTGCAAGGAGATCCAACCAGTCCATCCTAAAGGAGATCAGTCCTGGATGTTCATTGGAAGGACTGATGTTAAAGCTGAAACTCCAATACTTTGGCCACCTCATGCAAAGAGTTGACTCATTGGAAAAGACCCTAATGCTAGGAAGGATTGGGGGTAGGAGGAGAAGGGGATGACAGAGGATGAGATGGCTGGATGGCATCACCAACTCGATGGACACGGGTTTGGGTAGACTCTGGGAGTTGATGATGTACAGGGAGGCCTGGCGTGCTACGGTTCATGGGGTCACAAAGAGTCAGACACGACTGAGCAACTGAACTGATACATATATACTATAGACTTTTTTCTATTACATTTCCATTGTTTAATTTCTAATTTAAAACACTGAAATTAAAGAATATTATAAAATAAGAATATTCTTTTTTAAAATGTGTGTATAGAAGGCAAATACCACGTGAATTAAAAGAAAAGAATTTTCTAATTATTAATAAACTCTGCCAAATATTTGAAATTGATATTAGACCAAGAAAAGATTCTATTTTGTAAATATAGTAACAAAACCTAACCTTTGCCCAAATATTGGCTTCTTAAAAAAGTAGAAAAGCAAAATATTTAGAACAAGAATGTCTTTGGTAACTGAGTACATGTCCGTGCAAAATGTGAGCTTGGATTCAGTTGTTTATACATACCATCATCTCTGGTTTTCTGTGTATAAAACAGAGATAGGCAAGCCTGGTCTGTGTCTGAGATGCTTTTGTGGCAGCAATGATAAGGCGAAACCTGGTATAATTAGTGTAGTTTCAAAGCAAAGACTTTGAAAATACCACAACTAGTTATAACAAATGTGTTGTTTAGACAGATTCTGCCTCATTTTATCTGTCTACCCCGAGGGACTTGGACTTTTACCATTCTCCTGCTCCCTCAGTCACAGACCTGTCATCCAGTATAATGGTCCAGTTAAATGAATTGTACTTGGAAATGTGCTCACTTGAGTCAAGGTCGTGAAAGTTTTAACATCTCACTGCTAAGTCTTGATAAGCCACTCACAGGTATAGAATCCCTTTAATGTTAGTAATTCTTGGCTGAAAAGGGAGGGGTCAGACCATTATTGATGGGAGGAGGCTTAGTTTAGTTCTTGTGAATTTGGTAGTTATTAACAAAGAACCTGAGGGGTGAGAACCGTATTTCTGAAACCCATTTACAAAATGAGTGGAACTATTGGAATTCCTTTCTTTCTTGTCGAATCTAATTTTTAAGCTATCTCTTTTCTGACACACACGAAAAAGGTGGAGGACATTTTCCCTCATCCTTAGCAACCTTGAAGAGGCCATACCAATATCCCTCAGGGAATTTTCAGCATTACTCTAATAAAGGATGTTTTAACAGTGTATCTATACTATTGTATATCCCTGTACCTATTGCTTTCCTGCACTCTAGCAAACAGACAACTTGGTTCCAGAATGTTCCTGAGTGCAACCCAGTAAAATGTTTTGATAGGAATGCTCTGCAAGGGATGTCATTGACGGGATCCAGTTTGAAAGTTAAAGTGTTAACTCTGACTATATTTCCTCTCCCTTCCCCAGCCCCTGGCTCCTCATTAAGTTTAGTTTGGGAAAGTTGGATGTGGTAGGGATCTAGCTAATTAGTTTTCCTTAAACTATTAAAGCATAACTCTATTTCAGATGGAAAACTGCACCAACAAAAACTCTGAACCAAGCAAACAGTGACCATTTGAAATCTGTTTCCTAGTTATAAATCTCAAACTATTTTGCTTGCTTAAAATACGAAAAGATATGTTGACAGTCACAAATCAGTTCAGATATCATAAATGTTCTACAGTATTTTGAGAGTTGTTAATAAAATTGCATAAGAAACAAAATAATTAGAAATTATATTAGTCAAAGTAAGATATCAAAATTTAGCATAAACACATTAGTTACTATTATAATTCATATAAATTATTTATAAGCCCTTTACACTAAGCATTTGCAAATATGTGTGCTAAGTATTTGCTAAGTAGTATTTCCCTCCTAAATTCCTGTTGTTACCAAAACATCTTTTCTTAGGTGTGGGAATCACTGGAGATGGCAGCTGAGGGTTATGTGGCTTATCACTATAATTACCTCTGCTTTCTAATTCATCTGTTTCCATGACCATAACCAGAGGCTATAAAGTAAAGGTTCTAGTTAGTATCTCTCAATACTGTGAATGCTTTTTGTTTTCATATACTTTTTACGGAAAGCGTTTTACTAAAACATATTGCCAGACATATGGACAGTATCTTTCTCTACCAGTGCTGCTTCAGTTGCTAATCAGCAAAGATTCATTAAGAGCATAAAAAAATAGTAATAACCCCAATAAGTCACTACCCGCTACTTTTTTTCCCTTTGGTCAGTGAAAATATCAATCTCAAAAAATTAAACAACAGACACTCATAAGCACGTGGATTTCAGTTTGCTTGTGAGCAGGACTGCCCTGTGGCAGGCACATACAGACTAAAGGATCAAAAACTAGGGTCAGGGTTTGGGGTCATACTGGTGGTGGCTTATTCCATTAGCTGGTATGACAATGACTTCCAGCCATCTTCCTTGCCTGGAGGGGAATGTTTACACACATGCATAACTTCTGTCTCTATTTGTGAACACCTCAAAATCCTCACTGTAATACAGTTTGGCATCCTCATCTATGGTCGAATGACTAAAGTTTCAGACTATAGTATATTGGCCATTTTATTATTTATTACTTATAAAAGTGTTTTTTTCAGCTTTCAGTTGGCATGTCTTTTTTAAGAGAATGCATTACCGTGTCCTAGAACCAGGAAATTTTCCTTCTAAGGAGGACTTGGTGAGTAGGACACAGAGCTAAAGAGAACTTTGACAGGTTTGCCAAGGTTGCCAGCTCCCCAGCTTGAGTTTTTACTGTGTAACAAGTTCTAGATTTTTATGGCATGAGAAGCACCATGTGTGTGCTCAGTCACTCAGTCATGTCTGACTCTTTGCAACCCCATGGACAGTAGTCCGCCAGGCTCGTCTGTCCATGGGGATTCTCTAGGCAAGAATTCTGGAGTGGGTTGCCATGCCCTCCTCCAGGGGATCTTCCCAACCCAGGGGATCGAGCCCAGGTCTCCAGCCTTGCAGGCATATTCTTTACCATCTGAGCCACGAGAGAAGCCTGAGAGGTACCATAGTGAAAAATTATTAGCTTTTATTTTCAGAATGTGTTTTGCCCACACATTTCTCTGTTCTACAGCCCTACCCTGTTCTTCTAGCATTCACCACATCTTCAAACCATCCCAGTAGGTAATTTTAAGAAAAACTGGCTGAGTTAGGATCTATTCTCTTATCATTGTATCAAGGACTCAGAAGATAGGCTTTTATGTCCTCATCAAGAAGAATAATATGTTCTAAGTTTGCCTTTCAAACTTTTAATAACCTTTTATTCATAAAAAACACAAGTTGGAATATATTTTCAAACTGATTACAATATATAACATCTATTTGCTGCCCCTTACACACACAAAAAAAAGAAAAACAGTAGATTCATCTATGTGGAAAAGATGGATTATATGATGTCTTAGTTTTCATATCAAAGAAAATATTCACGTAAATTAAATAAATGGATTTTGGAGTCAGTGAGATCTATTTGAACCCAATTTACCACTTTTACCTGTATTACTTCTGGCACGTTTCTTAACTTCCTTGAATCTGATTTCTCATTTTAAAAGACAGAGATGGTATATGTCTTAAGGAGTGGTTTGTAAGAAATAATTGAGATAAAGAACATGAAGCTCTTATTATGTGCCTGGCATGCAGTGAGTACTAAATAAGCATTAACTACTTAACTAGTCCTGTTATTACTAATCTAATTTCTACTTCTGCTCCCACTGCTGTTTCTATTAATATTTGTTAAGAGTCCACCAATACTCAAACCCCTTCACGCTTTCTCCATTGCTCCCTCTCCACTCTATTCTGCTTATTTGACCATTGCCCTATGTTTTGCAAATATTCCAGAATACTTTTATCCTACTATTCATTCTTGGAATGCTCTCTTCTTTCTCATCTATTGTAATCTTATTCATCTTTGAAGTACCAGATCAAATGTGTCTTCTCAACTAAATCTTCATCAGTGTGCCTGGGTAAAATCAATCCTTCACACAGCTGTGCTTTCAAATCTCTAGGTCTTCACATTTATTACAGAACTTTAATTTGTTCTTACGGTTGTTTACAACTCTCTTTCTCTCATTGTATTGTAAGGTATTTGAAATACTTTCTTATTTTTATCTGCTCCTGCTACATACAATCTTCTCCTATGAGCACAAGGCTTTTCCATATGGTTATAACGCAATCAATACTTGTTGAAATAAATTGTTATCCAGAATTTTCCAAGAGCAAGGGTTTCCACTCTTCGCTGGTAAAATGAAAGTTAATGGTCATACAGATAAATCTGAGACAATATAAGAGACTGTAATATTCGCTAATAATCAAATGACCTTCACCATGTTTTAGAATTGTGGGTTTTTTTGTCATATTGTTATTTTGCTAGTCAGTCACCCATAGATGATGTATTAATTTGCTAGGGCTGCTTTAACAAAATACCACTGACTGGGTGGCTTAAACAGAAATTTATTTTCTCATCCCTCTGGAGGCTGGAAATCCAGGATCAAGGTTCTTGCAGGACTGGTATCTTCTGAAGCCTCTCTCCTTGACTCAAAGGTGACCATTCTTTTGCTACTGCTTTACATGGCTGTCCCCCTGGGATCATGCACCCTGGGTTCCTAATCTCTTCTTACAAAGACATCAGCCAGAGTGGATTAGAGATCATCCAGAGGGCTTTAAGTAAATCACTTCTTGAAAAGCCCAACATCCAGTATGCCATCAATGGCTTCCCTTTCAGATGGTAAAGAATCTGGCTGCAATACAGGAAACCTGGGTTCAATCCCTGGGTCAGGAAGATCCCCTGGAGAAGGGAATGACAACCCACTCCAGTATTGTTGCCCGGAGAATTCCATGGAGAGAGGAGCCTGGCAGGCGGGTTGCAAAGAGTAGGACATGACTGAGTGACTAATACACACACACACACCCCCCCCAAAATATAGCCACATTCTGAGGTACTGGCTGTTAGGACTTCAGTGTACAAATTTCGGAGGCGTACAATTCAGTCCATAACAGATGACAACTCATTTTCTAGTCAGAATTTTCTGTTTTCCAGAAAATCTCATTTCCTGATAATTAGTCCCCCTGATAATAATATAACTTATGGTACTATGATTCCTCACACATGAGATTTTCAAAATGAGTAATAGATACAAAGTACCTGTGAGATACTAGGTACTGCTTGAAAGAAAAGGTATTAGTCTCTCAGTTGTGTCTGACTCTTTGCAACCCGTGGACTGTAAGCTCACCAGGCTCCTCTGTCCATTGGGTTCTCTAGGCAAGAATACTGGAGTGGTTAGCCATTCCCTTCTCCAGGGAATCTTCCTGAACCAGGGATTGAACCCATGTTTCCTGTATTGCAGGGAGATTCTTTACTGGCTGAGCCATCAGGGAGTTGCTTTGACTTTGGATTGGCAGCAACTGTAGAATCAAGTGGTGCTTTGGGATGGCTTAGCCTTTCTTCTTTCTCCCAGCTGTCTCGTGCTCTCCTCCATCCAACAACATCAGGATTCATACACAATACATAAAAATGGTGTTTTTAAAACAAAATCCATTTCAAGACGAGTTCCCTTGCTTCACATCCAATGGAATCACCATTCTAGACCATGCCTGTATCTGGTGTCATCAGTGAGTGACAGTATAGCATATTGGTCAAATACATGGACCTAGGCATCAGATGGACTTTGACACATACCAGAAACAAGCTAAAAGGGACTGACACCATCTCTTTCTATGTGTGTGACCTTGGGAAACTTCTAACCTCCCTAAGTCTCAGATTGTTTAGGTTAGTTGCAAGGACTACATGAAATAGTGCATTGTGAAGTGCTTGGGCAAGTAGGAAGTACTCAATCAAGGCCAGTCATTTATAATATTATTGTTAGTGATTGTATTCATGTTTGTTTCAATTTTCCCTTGCAAATAGCTTATCCAATAGTAACCATGAAAATTTATAGGAAATGAAGATATCTTATAAGGTTTTTTTCTTACTAGTAAGCAGTTCGGAGAAGGCAATGGCACCCCACTCCAGTACTCTTGCCTGGAAAATCCCGTGGACGGAGGAACCTGGTAGACTGCAGTCCATGGGGTTGTGAAGAGTCGGACATGACTGAGCGACTTCACTTTCACATTTCACTTTCATGCACTGGAGAAGGAAATGGCAACCCACTCCAGTATTCTTGCCTGGAGAATTCCAGGGACAGGAGCCTGGTGGGCTGACGTCTATGCGGTTGCACAGAGTCGGACACGACTGATGTGACTTAGCAGTAAGCAGTTCATGGGCTAAGTAAGCCTGGTGGCTCAGCTGGTAAAATTTGCCTACAATACAGGAGACCTGGGTTTAATCCTCGAGTTGGGAAGATCCCCTAGAGAAGGGAATGGCAACCCACTGCAGTATTCTTGCCTGGAGAATTCCATGGACAGAGGAGTCTGGTGGGCTACAGTCCACGGGGTCACAAAAAGTCAGACACTAAGCAACTTTCACAGAGTCAAAAGGAGAAATCTGGGTTCCTAGGTACTTGTGAATGCAAATTAACCTTTGGATTCAGCCCATGCTGGAAAAACAGGGTGGTGAGAATCAAAAAGTATTTCTCTGCTGTTTTACAGTAATAGTCATAACTGCTAAAAGAAATTCACGTAAAAGATTGCAGAAATATTCAGCATAAATTCTGAGTTTCCAGGGGTTACATTCCTATCAATACAAGACTGCTCACATATGAACAGAAGGGCCACGGGCTCAGCCCCCCACTCCTGGTTGTTGTCAGTATATTTCTCTGCTGTTAACAGTGAAGCAAAGACTACATTATCTCTTATTTTCCAGAATTTAAATTGTTTTAGTGCATGTATAAATCATCCAGTGGCTTCATTAAATTATTTTAAGATAAGAATACTGACAGAGACATTTTTACCTACAAAACCTCAATCATAACAGTATTCCCCATTGGTGCTGAGCTGTTTCATTAGTGTTTATATTCTTGCTTGAGCTCATCCCTTTAGTCCTCTTTTATTTCTTTTACTAATTGTTACAAAAGGCTTAAAGAAGAGTGATTACTTTCTACATAAATGTTTTGTTAGTATAATTGCCAGATTCACCTGGGGCTGTGACTCTTACCTTAGCTGACTTTCTAGAATAAATCAGTCCATCTGTATTTTAGCATCTTGTAATAGCCACACCTTCATTCCAGTTTAGGTCTCTCTTAAAATTTTGTTGTTCATAATCTCTTGCTTTTGGCTTCTTAGTCAATGACCTCTTACTATGGTTCTCCTTTGAGTTTCATCCAGAAACAATATCTGCTCATGCTTCTTTTAGCTAAATTCACAGACATCATGAGATTTCCAGGATTTTGGTTGGAGTGGATCCGGTCATCCAAAATTGTGATTTTTTTACACTTCAAACACTGAGATGTAAAATAACTCTCGAATTTTACAGCTGTCAGGAGCTAGAACATATTGAATCAGTTTAAGCCAAAAATATTTCATCTTCAACTTGATTTACTGGATATTTGGCCAGAAGTGCAGAAATACCATAAATAGTGGATAGTGATTTACAAGGTAACTACATGAAAGAGTGCTGTAATTCAGAATCATAGGACAGAGCATGTGATGGACTCTCTTTATTGTAATATGGCCAAATTGACAGCTTCTTTTCATTTAAAGCTGTTTGTTTTCTATGAAGATCACAGACTAAGGTCATTTGACAATGCAGATGACATTCTGCTTCTTTGATCATTCCTTCAAAGATGTTCAAGCAGAATAAAGCATCTAATATTCTACTGACACACAAAAAAGTTTATTCTTATAAGCATCCCAGATTTAACAGAACTTTATGTTAGTTTGTGCTATTGCCAAAGAGAAAATGTTGGGATACATGTTGAGAAGTGAACTTTTGTATTTAAACAATGCTCCCCACCCCCCACCACCAAGCACTATTGTTATATTTGTAAAAACTCTACAGCTTTTAAATTGCCTATCTTTAAAAAAAAATCCTGATTAATTGCCTATAATAGTTGGTTGTGTATTATATGAGTAATTAAAATTACTAGAAGCCTTACTTCTGAACACCTTGAAATACTCATTCCTGAATCCATGGACTCTAAATATCACCTTGACTCTAAATGTCAAGGCCATCAGTACAACAGTCATGGGGCTTCCCCAGTGGCTCAGCTGGTAAAAAAAAAAACCCACTTGCCAATGCAGAAGACGCAAGAGACATGGATTTGATCCCTGGGTTGGTTAGATCCCCTGGAGAAGGAAATGGCAACCTGTATTCTTGAGTGGAAAATTCCATGGACAGAGGAGCCTGGCAAGTTATTGTCCATGGGGCTGCAAAGAGTTGGACACGACTGAGCACGTACATAAGTCATAGATTCGTTCTCTGTAGCCTATCCTTGCTCTCTTTTCCCAGGTCCAGTTCAATGTTTGCCTGGATTTAGATCCTATTATCTTTGTTTTGAACTTCTCTTCCTTACCTTTCTGAGCTATGTCAGTAGTTATTTGATTTCCCTGATTTTGACCTTCAGTGTTTCCTAAGGCATTATTTTCCTAAACCAAGTGTGTTCTGCTGCCCAGGCAGTGAATAGATGGGAGTGAGTTATCGGTGTCTGGGATGAGTTTGGGCAGAAGGACACCTTGTCAGCAGTCACTGACAGCTTCAGGCAGCCTCATTCTTTCATTCAAGAGTGCCAGACAAATGTCAACATTTTTAATGTGTGTCCTGACTAACAGAGGGTGCTTATACCCATCCTCCTATCTTGCTGCTTCTGCCTTTTTCCTGTAAACCCTGAGCTGACCTACCATGTGCACTGAAGATCCCATCCAGTCTGGAACCACACCTAGTTAAGTCTGCCTTTTATTATCCCTTCTTGAGAGAAGGATTCAGGAGCATAATCCTTCCTCATCCTTGAGATATCCACAGACCTAGATATTAGGCACAGATATTAGGCCTTATTCTTTCTAATTCCTCTTCCTTTTCATACTCTTGAAGTCTTTTAATCTCTTCCATCCCCACCTTTTAAACTTAAGATACTGCCACCTTCCTCTCTCTGCCGCCTGATTTCCAAATGTGTTGATTTCAGCACTGTCAACCCTTCAGCTCCTACCCATCCTGTCATACTTCTCTGCCCATGTCCAGCCTTGGATTGTCAGACCTGCCCTTCGCCTTTTGGGTCCTTATCCCATCACTGCTGAATGCCACTGAAGAAAACCAAACTGTTGAAGCTGATTGGTAATGTCAACCCAAATATATCATCTCCTCTTCAGCTGCACAGTAGCAGCCCTTTCCATGTATCCCTGTTATCTTCCCTAATCCAATACCAGAGTTTGCTCCAAGTATCTTCAAAATCCCTACTTTATCCTTAACCTCCTGAAAGGATGGCTTCATTGCTACTTCAGTGAGAAATATGAGAAATAATTGCCCTCAAATTTCCTATTTTTACACCAATAAACATGTCTGTATTTGTTCCTATTCCTACTTGTTGTTGGAAGTGTAAGGTAAGAGATATAGATCACCGAAGCCTGGATGTGGACTTTGACTCTTCTTTCCCCTCACTCTCAACTTTTAATCACTACTTAAATAGATAAGATTTGCCTCTGGTCAAAGACTGATTCTTCCATCTCTGCTGTAGGAAATATCCCCTCCATGTCCCAGCTACCACATTTGCCCTTGTTTTACCTTCTCAATTTTTCCTTCTTTTGGCTTATTTCCCAGTACATTCACCTTCTCAGGTCTCCCCAACTTATTTTTTTAAAAAAAGTTCTCACTAATGTTTCCTCCTCTCGTTGTATCTACTAATAATTCCTTCTCTTCACTGCCAGTCTTTTTGAAAGAGAAACCCGTCTTCAACATCACTGCTTCATTATGCATTTGTTCCTCAGTGGATTCCAGTCCCCACACTCCACAAGACTTTGTTCTTGATAAGGTTTTTGAATGACTTTCTAATTTACCAGATCTAACAGTCATATCTTAATGCCACTGTAAATGACTTCCTCCTTGAAATGTTCTGTGTGTTTGGTTTTCATAGCATCAATCTCTTGGTTGATTTGTTCATTTACTTAACAAGTGATGTCCTATTGTGTTCCGGGCAGTCTAATAAGGTGCTGTGGATACTCAACTAGATGACAATCAGTACAGACATGGTGCCTGCCCTTTGAGAGCTTATGCTGTGTGCTGTTTATATTTTAGACTGTGCCTTTTGGACTATTTAGATGCTGCCTCATCTTTCAAATAAATCTTTAGATATTGCCAACCAGTGGGATTTCATCCTCTGCCTTCTTTTTCATTCCAAGTAGTCTGTAAAATGAACTTAGCCAAATCTTCACCAACTTGTATTCCTTGTGTTCTTATGACTCTCACATCCGTCATGAGTTATAATTCCATATTTCTAAATGCTTATTTCTTATCTTCGGTTTCCAATTTCAATGAGTAGTACGATCATCTTATACCAAAAATTTGGGAGTTATCCCTTCATCCTCCTCCATTTTTAATCACACTTACTCAGTCAAAAAACTTCTGCAGATTATATTTATCTTTTATCCTTCACATTTCTAAAAACTTTATTCTTTCCAGAATAGATCATTCCCTCCTTTGATAATATTTAAACCAGAAATATTGGGATTCCCCAATATTTCCCAAAAGAAATGACTGCATGGACATAACAGTGAAAATTAATGGAAGAAAATACTTTGATCCTCTTTATCCCTTTGCATTTGTTTCGAGACAATTTATAAACTTATACCAGCTTAGTGACATTAATTACCTGAGGGAATATCTCTTAGGGCTTAGACAAATCAGTTCACCACAGGCAGGTATGATGTTTAAGTAAATGATAAAAATACCATAGAGTAAGTTTAAAGTTGCAGTTTTTTTTTTTAGTCTGGGATATAATCAAGATATTTACTTTCTGTTCATACCTGGAACACTACTAGACACATTTAACAGTCTGTTTTTGCTAACCCAGCCAGCTATTGAAAATAATGTGTTTGATGAGGTGTTAGAGGTATTTTAGCCACTCTTGATCTCTTGATTGTCTTAGGTAATAGATCAGCGTGGATGAAAGATATTTACAGATCATTTCAAACTGTCTTCTTAGCTGGTACCTATAAATTCCTCCATCACTAAATCCCTCATGATGTCTGTTAATAAACAGCAGAAAGTATATGTCTAGTTTAATCTCTTTCCAGTTCTCTATCATGACTTCTGATGGAAATAATAATAATGAGCTGATTATATATAAAACTGACTACTGACTTTTATCATTGGATTATGCAATAAGCTGACTCCCCCCCCCCCCCAAAAGGAAGTGATTTGATCTGGTCTAAGCAAATGCTTTACTGGAAAGTTTTCTCACATTTGGCGTGTGCTATAAAATCCAAGAAAACAGCAGTGAGTACCCAAGTGTTAAATGCAGGGCAGAAGAGCAGTGTTGGATAAACAAGATGAAGGAAGAGTCTTAATCTCCCAAACTGGTTAGTTAACTTAAAGATGATTCACCCCAGTTCTTGACTTTTTCCCTAAGAGACTTCTGAGTTTAGTCTTCCTAGTAGTCTTACTTCCTTTTCTTTTCCTTGAAAAAAGGCAATTTATTCTTAGTTTGGCAAAAATCAAGTGAAAAGAAATCAAATGAATAGCAATTGACATTTAGAACACAAAGACTTGACAAACTGGGTCAGACAAAGTTGATAGTCTAATGAATAGCTTACCATGTGGTCTAATAGTCCTTGCTGTCACCTGAGTTCTGGAAGGGACAGTTTCAGGGGAGCGTTGCCACAATAGTGGTTCTCAAAGATGCCATATTCAAAGTGGTTAAGACAGAGTCTCTTAGCAATTAAGAGAACTGTAAACATCACTGGGAATAGTTTATCATTACACATTGCATTGAAATGTTGTGGTCTTTAATAGGTGCGATAATATTGTAAGAGAGATTTGGAAATGTTAGGAAAAGAGGGATACTCCTCAGAGAAATAATCTAACCTGTGGTAACTCAGACTTGACTTTTCTTATTCAACAATGTGAAAGCTGTTATTAATACATTAAATTGTTGATTTTCCCACTACACATATTTCACATAGTTACTTTGACTCTTTTCTTTCGAGAGTATGAAAACCCCAGTGGAGAATATTAGCAATTTGAGGAGGTAGCAATTAGAAAACTGCCCTGCTCTATATAGTTAGAATTCAATATGATTTTAACTATTATATATTTTATTTAAAACCTAGTCATTATGTGAGTGTAGTTTTCTTCACACACAGCCTTATCTGAAAATATCCTTTATTTTCTGAACTCAGTATTGTTTCTGATAATTTATTTTCTCCCCTCTGCTTCTCATAGCTCAGTTCTACAAAGTTGTTCCTAAAAGGTCAATTGATTTTGTATATTGATCTATTTCAAAATGTGAATGAGCTGTACATTGAGGTTTTGGAACACCTGAGTAAAAGGAATTATCTCTGGGAGATGGATATGTGGGAAAGTAAAGCAGAAAAACTCGGAAAAACTAACGAGTTCTGAACCTTCATTTTATATTTCAATACAATAATATATAAAAAAGGAGGAGGAGGAAGAAAAATACTTCCTAAATCAATTGAGAAGGCAAGAATTACTTTATCAAAGCCAGACAAAAACATTACAAGGAAAGGAAACTACAGACCAATGTCTCTATAAACATAGACACAAAAGTCCTTCTAAAAATATTAGCAGATTGAATTTAGTACCATATAAAAAGGGGGTAATATGTTATGACCAAGTGAGGATTATCCCAGGAATTAAATGTTGTATAACTTTCAGCAGTTAATCAATGTAAATTTTCATATTAATAAAATAAAGGAGCTAAACCAAATGATTATCTGAATAAATACAGAAAAAACATTTGACAAAACTCAATATCCATTCAGAATAAAAATTTTGAGAAATCTAAGAATATAAGGGGACTGCCTCATTCTGATACAGGGTATCTGTAAAAACCTACTGCAACATCATAGTTAACTATGCTTTCATAAATCATAACAAATTTCATAATCAAATGCATTATAATTCTTTCTCTCTGAAATAGAAAACAAGGCATGGATAGCAATGGCACCCTACTCCAGTACTCTTGCCTGGAAAATCCCATGGATGGAGGAGCCTGGTAGGCTACAGTCCATGGGGTCGCAAGAGTCAGACACGACTGAGCGACTTCACTTTCACTTTTCCCTTTCATGCACTGGAGAAGAAAATGGCAACCCACTCCAGTATTCTTGCCTGGAGAATCCTAGGGATGGCGGAGCCTAGTGAGCTGCCGTCTATGGGGTCGCACAGAGTCGGACATGACTGAAGCGACTTAGCAGCAGCAGCAGCCTCATTCTGATACAGGGTATCTGTTAAAACCTACTGCAACATCATAATTAACTATGCTTTCATAAATCATAAAGAATTTCATAATCAAATACATTATAATTCTTTCTCTCTGAAATAGAAAACAAGGCATGGATATCTTATCTCATCAGTCTTATTGAGTGTTTATTAGAGATCCTAGATACTACAAACACTACAAGAAACATAAGAGGCATACAGATTAGTAAGCCTAATGTAAAAAAGTTTTGAAAATAACATGATTATATGTATAGAAAATACTAAGGAATGTATGAAAACACTACTAGAACTAAGATGTGAGCTTTGGGGTTTCCCTGGTGGCTCAGAGGTTAAAGCGTCTGCCTGCAAGGAAGGAGACCTCGGTTCGATCCCTGGGTCAGGAAAACCCTGGAGAAGGAAATGGCAACCCACTCCAGTACTCTTGCCTGGAGAATCCTGTGGACGGAGGAGCCTGGTAGGCTACAGTCCACGGGGTCGCAAAGAGTCGGACACAACTGAGCGATTTCACACTTTAATAAGGTTAACGAATATAAGGTCAATGTAAAAAATCTCTTGTTTCTAAATATTAGGAATGAACAATTGGAAATTAAATTTTTTAAATATTAATAGTACTATTTGCAATAGTAACAAACCCATGAGATACACAGAGATAAATTTAACAGAATATATGCAACACTTTAATTATGGAAACTATAAAATATTTGTCAAATAAAGAAAACCTAGATAAATTTTAAAAATACGCTATGTTCTTGAATTGGAAGACTTAATATTGTTAAGATATCCGTAATTTGGTTTACAGATTCAATGTAATCCCAGTCACTTAAATTTTAATATTCATGATTTGCATTAGCTTTTTCCTGAATCTATTGCCTGTGATATATTTATTCATAGGTAAATATTGAACCAAAAAATTTTGTGAATACATACACACGTGTATACACACACAACATTTTATATGTATGCATGCAGTAAAGCCAAATAAGATGTGAGCCAAAGAAGAATCCAAATTTGTGTCCTAAATCAACTGCATGTGCTATCTTTCGATAAAACTTTAGAAATCTTTCAGTAACAGTTTGTTTGACTATGTAGGTATAGGAAGAGAATTCAAGCTGGTACATCACAATAGGAGATTAAATCTGGTGTCAGAAAAACTTGAGTTTAAATCCTGTTTGGCAATGGTGTTATCTTTTGAAATTTATCTAGTGTCTTTAATCTTCTAGTTTCTCATCTATAAAATGGGAAATGTTTTGTCATCATATTTTGCCTAGATTTAATGAGATAATGTATCTAAAGCATTTAAGATAATGTCTGCTACTTCAGTTCAGTCTGCTCAGTCATGTCCGACTCGTTGCGACACCATGAACCGCAGCACACCAGGCCTCCCTGTACATCACCAACTCCTGGAGTTCACCCAAACTCATGTCCATTGAGTCGATCATGCCATCCAGCCATCTCATCCTCTGTTATCCCCTTCTCCTCCTGCCCTCAATCTCTCCCATCATCAGGGTCTTTTCAAATGAGTCAGCTCTTCGCATGAAGTGGCCAAAGTATTGGAGTTTCAGTTTCAACATCAGTCCTTCCAATGAACACCCAGGACTGATCTCCTTTAGGATGGACTGGTTGGATCTCCTTGCAGTCCAATGGACTCTCAAGAGTCTTCTCCAGCACCACAGTTCAAAAACATCATTTCTTCGGCACTTGGCTTTCTTCACAGTCCAACTCTCACATTCATACATGACCACTGGAAAAACCATAGCCTTGACTAGACGGACCTTTGTTGGCAAAGCAATGTCTCTGCTTTTTAATATGCTGTCTAGGTTGGCCATAAGTTTCCTTCCAAGGAGTAAGCATCTTTTAATTTCATGGCTGCAGTCACCATCTGCAGTAATTTTGGAGCCCCCAAAAATAAAGCCAGCCACTGTTTCCACTGTTTCCCCATCTATTTGCCATGAAGTGATGGAACCGGATGCCATGATCTTAGTTTTCTGAACGTTGAGCTTTAAGCCAAGTTTTTTACTCTCTTTCACTTTCATCAAGAGGCTCTTTAGTTCTTCTTCACTTTCTGCCATAAGGGTGGTGTCATCTGCATATCTGAGGTTATTGATATTTCTCCCAGCAATCTTGATTTCAGCTAATTATTTATTTTTGGTTGCTCTGGGTCTTCTTTGCTGCATACAGGCTTTCTTTGGTTGCGGTGAGAGGGGGCTTCTCATTGCAGTGGCTTCTCTTTTTGCGAGGCATTAGCTCTAGGCACACAGGCTTCAGTTGTTGCAGCTCGTAGGCTCTAGAGCATGGACTCAGTAATTGTGGTGCTCAGCCTCAGAAGCTCCATGGCATGTTGAATCTTCCCAGAACAGGGACTGAACCTGTGTACACTGAATTCGTAGGTGGATTTTTATCCACTGTACCACCAGGGAAGTCCAATAGTTTTTATTATTCTTGATAGTGATGGTGACCTGATATTAGAGGCAGTAAACACTATATACTACACATTACATAATATATACTACAATACAGAAAATATCCAATGATCATTACAATTAATTTATTAAAACTACAGTATGGTAAATTAAATTAGATAATAACTTTCTCATAGTAATTTTATAATAAGTGTTTGTTACGTTCTTGTTCAAAATAGCCTCAAGATAAAATGTACCACATTTCATAAAACATATTCCTTGATGATACTATTTCATACTACTTTAGATCTGTTAAAAATCACTTGGATCTCTTTTAAAAATATGGTGTAAAGTCTATAAAGTAGATTCAGATATTTTGCAGATACTTATTTGACTTTACAATTCCAGTTTCCCATAAATTGAACTTGTGAAAAATTATACATACAAAATCAGCACATAGTAGTACTAATATGTTACCCATATTAAACATTTTAAAAAAATATTTTATGTAAGTATAGTTGATTTACAGTGTTAATTTCTGCTGTACAGCAAATGATTCACTTATATATAGATTCTTTTTTATATTCTTTTCCATTATGATTTGTCACATGATATTAAATAGAGTTTCCTGTGCTATACCGTAGGGGGCTTCTCTGATGGCTCAGTGGTAAAGAATCCGCCTGCCAGTGCAGGAGACACTGGTCCAATCCCTAGGTTGGGATGATCTCTTGGTGGAAGGTAATGGCTACCCACTCTAGTATTCTTGCCTGGGAAATCGCATGGACAGAGAAGCCTAGTGGGCTACAGTCCAGGAGATCGCAAAGAAATTGGACATGACTAAGTGATCAAACAACACAGCTATGCAGTGTCATACATCCATATAATAGTTCGTGTCTGCTAATACCAAACTCCCCGATCATCCCTACACCACTTACCTCCCCCTTGGTAGCAAGTCTGTCCTCTATGTCTATGAGTCTCTATTTCATAGATAAGTTCACTTGCATTAGATTCCATATATAAGTGATAACATATGGTGTTTGTCTTTCTCTTTTTCACTTAGTCAGTATGGTAATCTCTAGTTGCATCCATGTTGCTGCAAGTGGCATTATTTCATTCTTTTTTATGACTGAATAGTATTCCATTGCATGTATATACCAAATATGACTCAATGGGATTCTCTGCTCAGTCTCTGAATGCTGTAATTAAAATGTTGCCTGGGCTGTGCTTTTATCTGGAGGCTTGACTGAGGGAGAATCAGTTTCCGAGCTCATTCAGGTTTTTTCCTAGAATTCATTTCCCTGTGGCTTTAAAACAGAGGCCCTTCCTCCCCCCCCAAAATGAGGCCCCTTGCTTCTTACTATTGATTGGAGGCCCCATTAGGTCAAAGAAGCTGTCCCTACTACAAGGCCCTCTCTGTCAGCAGTTTGCAACATGGCTGTTTGCTTCTTCAAGGTCCACAGGAGAATCCCGTGCATGCCAGTGTGCTAAGACAGAGTCTTAATAACACATAATCCTAGATGTGACATCCTATCACTGTTTCCATATTCTCTTGATTAGAATAAAATCACTTGCATTAAAGGGGAGGAGAGCCGTCCTGGGTGGGCGGAGATCATGGAGGTCATTTCAGAATTCTTCCTACCACAGGGAATGAGCCCAGTAATGTTTCTTGGTGTGAAAAGCCCTAAGTCTTGATATTCTGGGTCCCATTAAATGGGATATTGGAAAGAACAGGTACTTCAAGACTCAGCTGGGAATGACACAGGGTCTAGGGTACAAGCTTTTCTGCAATAGTGGTTGTCTTTTAGGGCAAGTGAGAGAGGCCTGGGGAAGCTGAGGCAAAGAGAAGTAACAGGAGGTGGGGCGGCTCTGAGAAAGGGTAAACTCTGTTTCTTCAGCAGATGCCAATTTTAACAGCTTGATATCATGCCAAGTTAAAGACCACCAAGAATAAGGGCTTTTAAGTCCCCTCACCTCTCACTGCCACAGTCTATTCGATACTTTACTGACAGCTGTCAAAGCACTTCACCCTTCATTGTAAATATAGAAAAAACAATTACCATGCATTAGCATTTACTTAAAACAATATGAATTCAAGGTATTTCTCAAGGTAACTTAGCTGGACACAAGGCCAAAAACTATCCAAGCATGTGCTGGTGTCTGTCCATACTTCGTTATTTTGGAAAACCTTTAAATGAATTGTAAACATTCTAGCTTTGAATTAGACAGCATCTTATACCTAGAAAGGTGGAGTGAAAAGGTGAGAAGATGAACGCTGGATATACGAAGTGTGTATTAGTTGTGGTTAAAGTTAACTGTATACAATGAAAAATCCATTTGGCTTTCTCCCACTCTTAAGACATCCAGAACTCTTTCTGTCTTCTGGCCCTGCCATCCTTTTAGCACAACTTTAGGTCCTAACGGCAGGGAGCTGAAATTTCTATGTCCGTTTCTATGGCTGCAAAGCTTCTGATACCAGCCATCAGTTCTGAATTCTAGAAAGGAAGAAAAAGGAAGACAGTCAAGGGTAAGAGAGAGGGTATCTTCTAAAAGCCCCCCTTTTAAAAGCCTTTGTGGACATTAACCTCCATTTTCAACTCCTTGACCAAACTGGTAATGAAGGAGGCTGGGTAATACAGTCTTTACTGGCATATTGCCACAGGAAGAAAGTCAGTTACTATAATAAGGAGAGGAGGCATGCTGGTTTTGCAAGTAGCAGTCTCTGCCACATACTACAAATGCAATCTTGCAGTGGTGTCTAAACTGGGGAAAAGATTGCTTATCCACCCATCCATTTATCCTTCACAATTCTGGATCCTAAAGGTAGAATTATAATGAAATAAGATGACTCTTATATTTAGAGGTAACTGCTTTGTAAGTATCATTAGTAAGAATAATATAACATGTTTTATATTGAGACATAACATTAATATCTCAATGACTAAACCTATTTATTCCACTAAGCAGCAGTTATGGATGATGGATTTCTCTTTGCAGAGAACATATTGTCTTTGTTAGGCACTTTTCTAATGTTTTATTTTCAGTGTATTTTACAAATTATATATTGGCTCTCATAGTCAATGACTATGCTGGAGAGTTTGGATAGAAACTCAATTTCTGCATCTTCCCTGTGCTTAATACCCAGGTCCTGCTGATGACTCCTCAAGGAATTTTACTAATAAATTCCTCATATGGAAATTACTGATGATTCAAAATATTGAAAGGCAACATTTTTATAACAAATATTTTGACAAAGATTAACATATAGTGACATATACATTTGGCAATGGTATTTTCGAAAAAAAAATGTGTAAGCTTTCCAAATCATGAAACAGGAAAGCTTACATGTATACACTGTACAAAAACAACACGCTGTGTTTAGCAGTTTCTTTCCAAATAATATTCACAAGTAATAGGTATATTACTCATTTGAGATTAATTCTTAGATATTCTTTATGTGTTTAGGTTTAGTTAACATGCCAAACCATGGAATGGCACTTTAAACCAACAAAATGTTTTGTTAGGGTTCTATTGGAGTTTCCTTTCAACCACTAAATAAGATAAATAAGCCATTTCTTTAAGGTAATGCAAATTTTAGTGTAAAGTTAGAGCTTTTTTAGGCTCTCCTGTGTTTGCAATCATGTCATAATCAATGTGCTTCAGGTACGGTTGCTCAATCCACTATGAATCCATCTATATCTGCTTTTGTCCCTGATATGCTTCCAAGGATATAAAATATTTGTCACATGTTTAGGTGCAATCAAGATATACCATGTCTAGAACAGTTCTCTGATTTACAGTCCGGCTACCTGTCACAAAGGAATTGAGGTTGATTTGGCATAACTAGTTGGCAGAAAACTTGTACTCACTTCTGGTTAATTTCATTTCCCCAAGTGCTCACCAAGCATTTGCATAACAAACTTCAATCACATTTCAACACTTAACACCTTTATGATTATTTCCCAGGCCTCTCATCTCCCCCAGGCTTTACTACTCTATTGAAATCTCCGCTAGCATTTCAAACATAATACATGCAAAATGGAACTCTTATTTGTGCCATATCCACCTTCTATCTAATTACCTACAACGCTACTTTTTTTTTTTTTTTTTTGTTAAAGTTAACGACCAAATTACCCTCCTGGTCTCCCTGGATCGAATTCTTGGAGTATCCCTTTTGTGTCCCCTACTTCCAATCAGCTTTCTAATACCTGTTTTATCTATCCCTTTTCTCTGATCCCAGGGCCATTATCTCAGTGCAGGTACAATTTCCTCTTGCCTGGACTATTAGAATCGACTTCTTGTTGCTCACCCTACCTTGAGTCCCTTGTTCCTCTAATCAGCCGTACACATACCCGCCAGATTAATTTTCCTGAAGCACAGCTCATGTCATTCAGTGCTCGCAAACCTCCATGGCTCCACACTAATAAATAGAATTTAGACTCTGTAGCCTGGCACTCAGGCCCTAGTCTAGTGACAGCCCTCTTTGCTGACCTTGGTGCTGAGAGAGCCTTCAGAGCGTGGGACAGGCCTTGTGTCTCTGTGAGCTTGTTCACTTCTTCTCCTACCCCCATCTCTGATCATTCAGCAAGGGACAGTGCAAACATTCATGAAGCTTTTGCTGTTCCCACTTTTGAAAAGTGTTTTCTTCTTCCTCTGAATGATCCTAACTCTTGCATCTTTCTCCATCATGGCATAGGTCTTCTGAAAGTCACAGCTGTATTCGAGTGTTAGCCTAGAGAGACAGAGTGCCCCTTACTAACCTTGGCAGTGTCCAGAGTATATGTCACCATCTGAATACATTATTCATTTTTTGTCTCTGTTTTGCATTCTTTTTTTTTTTATATTACAATTTTTTTTTTTTATAAATTTATTTATTTTAGTTGGGGGCTCATTACTTTACAATATTGTAATAGTTTTTGCCATACATTGACATGAATCAGCCATGGGTTTACATGTGTTCCCCTTCCTGGACCCCCCACCCACCTCCCTCCCCATCCCATCCCTCTGGGTCATCCCATTGCCCCGGCCCTGAGCCCTTGTCTCATGCATCGAACATGGAATGGTGTTCTGTTTCACATATGATAATATACATGTTTCAGTGCTATTCTCCCAAAACGTCCCACCCTCACCTTCTCCCTCAGAGTCCATAAAATTGTTCTATGCATCTGTGTCTCTTATTCTGTCTCGCATATAGGGTTATCGTTACCATCTTTCAAATTCCATATATATGCATTAGTATACTGTATTGTCGTTTTTCTTTCTGGCTTACTTCACTCTGTATAATGGGCTCCAGTTTCATCCATCTCAGTAGAACCGATTCAAATGTATTTTTTAATGGCTGAGTAATATTCCATTGTGTATATGTACCACAGCTTCCTTATCCATTCGTCTGCTGATGGACATCTAGGTTGCTTCCATGTCCTGGCTATTGTAAACAGTGCTGCGATGAACATTGGGGTACACGTGTCTCTTTCAATTCTGGTTTCCTCGGTGTATATGCCCAGCAGTGGGATTGCTGGGTCATATGGCAGTTCTAGTCCCAGTTTTTTAAGGAATCTCCACACTGTTCTCCATAGTGGCTGTACTAGTTTGCATTCCCACCAACAGTGTAAGAGGGTTCCCTTTTCTCCACACCCTCTCCAGCATTTATTGCTTGTAGACTTTTGGATAGCAGCCGTTCTGACTGGTGTGAAATGATACCTCATTGTGGTTTTGATTTGCATTTCTCTAATAATGAGTGATGTTGAGCATCTTTTCATGTGTTTGTTAGCCATCTGTATGTCTTCTTCGGAGAAATGTCTGTTTAGTTCTTTGGCCCATTTTTTGATTGGGTCGTTTATTTTTCTGGAATTCAGCTGCAGAAGTTGCTTGTATATTTTTGAGATTAATTGTTTGTCTGTTGCTTCGTTTGCTATTATTTTCTCCCATTCTGAAGGCTGTCTTTTCACCTTGCTTATAGTTTCCTTTGTTGTGCAAAAGCTTTTAATTTTAATTAGGTCCCATTTGTTTATTCTTAATTAGAAGGCATTGTTCTTAATGGTCTTTCTGGGTTGACTGTCTTCCTTTCATAATTTGGTGGCCTCTGCCTTTCCCTACACTGTTAGTCTTGTGAAGTACCCCACATTACGCTGCTACTGCCAGAGTTGGGCTACTCCTATAAGCGTATCTCTTTCTATCAAGTACCACCTGCCAGTCCCTCTCCTCCCCTCCCCACCCCTCACTGTCTTTTAAAAACATTTTTAAGAAATATTTTTCACCTTTGAGATTGTATATTTTTTATTGAGATGAAATTCACATAATTTGATTATTTTAAAGTGAACAACTCTGTGGTATTCAGTTCATGTACAATGCTGTGCAATTGGCATCTCCAGCTAATTCTAAAACATTTTTAAGATATTGAAAGGAAATCCCATACCCATTAAGGAACTAATCCCCTCTTTTCCTCTCCTTCAAGCCCCTGGCAATGATCTACTTTCTATATCTATGGGTTCACCTGGACATTTCATATAAATGGAACCATATACTATCTGACCTTTTGTGTCTGGCTTCTTTCATTTAGCACGATATTTTCTAGGTTTATCCATGTTCATGTATCAGTACTTCATTCCTTTTAATAACTGAATAATTTGTTGTATGTCTGTGTGTGTGTGTGTGTGTGTGTGTGTGTGTGTGTGTGTTGTCCATTCAGGCGGATTGCGAATTAATTCCACTTTGGACTATCATGAATAGTGCTGCTATAAGCATTCATGAGCAAGTGTTTGAGTACCTGTTTTCAATTCTTTTGGATATATAACGAGGATAGGAATTGCTGGGTGATATAGTGATTCTATATTTAACTTTCTGAGGAAATACGAAACACACAATCTCTCTTAATCAGTGGTGTGTTCAGTTCTGAGTACCTTTCTCATAATGCCTTAAGAATATCTAAGAGATCACATTTACTCCCCTGTGTCAGAATTTATGCTCTGATTCACAGTTATCAGCCTAAATACTAGACTTCATTTCCCTTCCCCTTAGTATTCCCTTGACACTTACTAGACTCTCTACCACTGTGGTTCTTTTTTTCTATATCACATCTATGGTTCTCTTTTGTATCTTATTTTATCTCAGTTTAGAACATCTTTATCCAGTGGGCAAGGCTGCCAAACACTTTCTTCCTTGTCTCCTTGCAATTTTTCTCTGTGCCTACTAGGAGCCAATGATTCCAAAATTGTAAGTCACTATCCAGAGAAACAAATTCTACTATGTTCCTCTTTTTCAGCCAGTTATTCATTTTTATGTGATTTTTGTTCAAAGGCCAGAGCTTGAACTGGAAAAAAAAAAGAAGCCTAATATCTTATGTATCCCAGAATTTCACAAATCTGTAGGGAGATAGTTTTATATTTTTATTCTTCCAGGGCCTTCATCGGAAATAGTGATGTCTGAAGTCTGTTATATTTGGGATACTCATTCAAGGTAGGAAACATAACACCTGATTGAGATGATAGTCCATCTGTGCACCCTCAAAAGGGAAGCTTCCATAATGAGCAGAGGACCTCCCATTTGCTAGGGTCTCTATAGCTTCCTTTGCATCGTTGCTACTGCTGCTATTCCAGAGGAACAGTTTGACCTTCTCTTACAAGAAACTGATTTCTGTCAAGAGTTCCAGGAGCTCAGAAGTTCTGCCTTTCTTTCCCTTTGGTGTGAGATTCCTCCTCATATCAAACTCATGACACTGGTTTGCTTTGCCCACCATCCACACGCAATACATCTTCCTTTCTGGTCCAACTCTGGACTATTTTCCTATTCTCTCTAGGAATTCCCCATTCTAATAAACCAAAAGAAAGAGAGGACTTCCTTAGGCTCATTCATTTATTCAACAAGTATTTCTTGACGTGTGCCCTGCAGTCTTCTGGGCACTAGGGATATAGCAGCTAGCCAAACAAAGTTCTTGTTCTCATAGTTTTATAGTCTAGTGAGTGGATGTATCTACAGAACAAAGAAATAGATCTATGATATGTAGTTTGTCGATTACATATGATAATTGATAAGTGCTGTGAAGAAAAGTAGCATAGCATAAGGAGAACCAGAGGATGCTATTTTAAATATTGAAGTCATAGAAAGCTTTTCTGACAAGGTGACCTTTGAGACCGTCAGGGGATTGATGAAATAGTCCTAGTAAAAGATGCTGGTGTCTTGGACTAGAGTGGTCGGGATGGCTGTGATTTTTCTTCTGCCATTTCTTCTGCTGGGGGCTCACTTTGCATTAGAGCACACAAAAACCCCTGCTCTTCTTGAGACGCAGACCAGTTAGTGTACATCTTGTAGTTCATAAAAGGTGTCTTTAGTTTTTATTATTCTTCGTCTCAAATGGAACTTCAGTTCTTTTTAACATGCTGTGTATTCTCCCACAAAATTATTACTTTTATATACTTAACCAGTTGATCTCAAGCTTGAAACATGTAGAAACATCACCAGTAAGGACTGTTTAAAATGGAAATTTGAATAAGGACTCTGGCTGAGTATTATGCAGATGTCTTGGACTGTATTTTGAGAAACACTGTTTATAGTCCCAATCTCTCCTAAGTCCCAGACTGCTCTCAAAAACAAAAGCAATAAAATAAGTTACTAAGCACCTTTTGCCTTTCTGATCATCACAACTTTAACAGAATGTATTCTTGATATTAGGTTAACAGTTTTGTCCCAGTTCACATGGCTAGTATCAGGCAGGTCTAGCATTCAAACCTACCTGTCCTATTTCTTAAACTTTATGGGTTCCTCTGTACTATACTGTTTAATAAGTCACTAACTGATCACACTGACATTATCTAATGGAATCTCCTGCCTTTCATAGGAATAAGCAATATTTTAATTTCCCGCTTCAAGCTGTTTTCACACTGGTTCAAATTGCTCAGAATTTTCTTCCTAGAAAGAGCTATTTATACCCCCAGTGATAATCTATACCAAAAAAAAATTATTAAATAACAAATCTTACATAATCATCAAGGTTTGAGACTTATTTTCTTTAATAAAAGATTATTTTCAGTTCCTAAAGTCAAGTACAATGATTCTCTTTAATAATCTATAGATAAGAATCTAAAATACTATGTTAAGCTTAGCCCATTTTCTTTTTTTTTATTTTTATTTTTATTTTTATTTTTTTTAATAAATTTATTTATTTTAGTTAGGGGCTAATTACTGAGGTTTTTAAAATTAACTGCAAGAGCAATATAACAAAATTAAAGAAAATGTGAAAGTGCCATCAATATGGTAGGCTGAATGAATGTTCAATTCCCTCTTTCTATAAACACTTAAAAAGGCTGAATATAATAGAAACGTGACCTTGAGGGAAAAAATTGTAGAGAAAACAAAGTGAAGTAAACTCAACATGTGAAGGTGTTGCAGTCTGGGTGGTTACCAAGCTATAGACAGGTCCTGTCTTAGTGCAGGAAATGTTTGTGTAAGCTGAGGTGTGTGTGAGAATTGAGACAGAAGCCTCTATAGAAGGCCTGGGCTGTGAAAGGCCTGACCTCCACAGGGAAAGGCTAACCAGCAAACTTTAGTTGTTTAGTTGTTTCCTAATACTGTGGGTAGTTTGTTTTGTCTCAGGAGTCTGGGTGACAAGCAAAAAACAAACCAACAACAAAAAGCAAAAGAAGGTCCATGCTGTCACTGTAGAGAGTGTATTTGTTGTTCTTTACTTGCTAAGTTGTGTCTGACTCTTTGCCACCCTATGAACTGCAGCACACCAGGTTTCCCTGTCCATCACCAACTCCCAGAGCTTGCTCAAACTCATGTCCGTTGAGTTGGTGATGCCATCCAACCATCTCATCCTCTGTCAACCCCTTCTCCCCCTGCCCTCAGTCTTCCCCAGCATCAGGGTCTTTTCCATTGAGTCAGCTCTTCGCATCAGGTGGCCAAAGTATTGGAGCTTCAGCTTCAGCATCAGTCTTTCCAATGAGTATTCAGGGTTGATTTCCTTTAGGATTGACTGGTTTGGTCTCCTTGCTGTCCAAGGAACAGATTGATATGCATCCTTTTAATCTTTTTTTTCCTGCAGGAAAAAATGTATGTGCTGGGGGTAGGAGAAAAGGGGACAAATGCATAACTTTACAAAAAGACAACTGTGTTCTTCACAGTTTTGTATTTGGCTTTTTACATTTAACATATTATGAACATTTTTACTGCCAATGTAGCTCTATAATTATTTTTAATGGCTATGTATAGAATTTTAGTATTGGGATACATCATAATTCATATAAACTAAGAATGGACTTACCAGAATACGTTTGACAACTTTTCCAATTATTTGCTTACATCTTGTGTTTCTTTAATACTCTTCAGCTATGTTTCCTTGATATTCTACAGCTTATTTTTTAACTTACTTTTTAGTGTACCTTCTGTAATAGAGGCTGGACTTGGAAAATATTAGAGATAAGAAATTCATGTTTCATATTAATTTTTTGCTAAGGACATAATAAAGGGGCATTGGTACTAATTGGTTAGTATTGGGTTTTCTCAGCATTTAGGCTGCACAGGATATCAGTTTGTTGTTTCTAAGATTAGCTGTCTGCTTTATTGGCATACTATTTTAATTTTGCATTTGCATGGACACAGCTCTACATGTCTAAAGCAATGATGAGTAGTGTTTATATATTGTTGTGAATGGACATGGGTTTGGGTGGACTCCGGGAGTTGGTGATGGACAGGGAGGACTGGCATGCTGCGGTTCATGGGGTCGCAAAGAGTCGGACATGACTGAATTGAACAAGATATACCAAAACCTAGTGGTATAAAACAAACATTTTATTTTGCCCACAATTTTATGCATCGGGAATTTAGAAAAGACTCAGCTAGGTGGTTTGTGTCTGACCCATGTGGCATCAACTAGAGTGGGAAGGGCTAGAGGACCCACTTTGAACATCTTTGCTGAAATGTCTGGTGCCTCTGTGTTCTTTGTTACCTCCCTCTCTCCTCTCATGTGACATTTCATTCTCCAGGGCCTCTCAGTGTGGTTTGGCCAGCATCTCACAGAGTCACAATTCTCACATGATAGATAGTTTCCAAGAAGCAGAAGCTGCCAGAGCACTTTAAGTGCTCTGACCAGAATTGATTGATCAAAGCAGTCACAGGTACCCACTCCCAACCAGATGAAGAAATAGACTTCACCTCTTAAAGGGAAAGTGAGGTGGCAAGATGACACTGCAGAAGAGCATTTGGGTTGTGAGGTACTTTTGTGGTCATCTTTGAAAAATACGATGTGCCATAGGTAGTTTGTTTATATAAAGTAGTAATTAGAATCCTTTATGTATACAAGCTTTGGGTGTTTTGCCAAGAAGTAAAAGCTCAAAAGTGTATTTTTAAAGATATATTTCTATGCATGATAAAAGATCTATATTTTAAAGTAATCAATGTTATGGAATGCACTTCATGGTAAAATCAGCAAACAGACTCATGTTGTCAGCCATACGTAGTTAGTTAGTGGTTCTTTCCTAAACTGGCCTTGTCTAGGGGAATGTGGTTATTTTAGACATTCTATTATTTGTTTATGAAGAAGGTATTTGTTGAGTGCCCATTATGGATAAAATGTTACAGAGTAATTTAAGGAATGAAAAGGCATATTAGACACAGCTTCTGCCTTAGAAGACCATATAGTCATCTAGGGAAGATAAAGGCATAATATATAATTATAAATAAGATAATGGGAGAGAAATATATGGAACTGAGAGTGGAAGAGAATTTTTCTAAAAATCTGTAAGGAAATGTTGCTAGAAGTCAAGAGCTGGGTAGAATGAGAATGTGGAGGTGATGATGAAGATACTGAGAGGAGGCAAGAGTACAGGCCTAGGTACAGATGAACCAAGTAATAGTCGTGACCATTTCAGTTTGGTTATAATTTAGGGCAGGAGTTCTCAAGCTCTGATGGACACTGAAGTCACCCTGAAGAACTCATTTGGAGCTTGTATGAGGTACATGGTAAAGAAAGAGTGAGAGAAAAGAATGGAAATGTAGGTAAGTGGGCTTATTATTGTCTTCAATACTATGCTGTACTTCTCTTATTTATATGAGGAGGCAGTGAAGAACCACTGACGTGTGATAATCCTGAGAATTACCTGATGGAAGCCAAGCTTTAGAAGAGTAATCTGACACCAGTATGGATGGCAGTTGGAATAACACAAGGTTGGAACTGGGGAGTTTGGGATAGAGGTTGCTGTGTTTATTCAGGAAACAGGAAATCAGAACCTGTCCCAGGATGACAGTGGTGAGAATAGGAAGGAGCAGAGGGACTCAAGCGAGGAAGAATCTGGCAACGAATTTGATAAGACAGTGGTGAGGCAAAGTCAGACATCTAATTATGGCTTTAAGATTATAGTTAAGACTGGGCAATAAGGAGATCTCCAAATCAAGAACCCAGGGTAAGGTGCTCACTTGAGGGGACTGCTGATGAGCTGGTATGTTGTGTACATCGTGTTTGCCTAATGAGAAGGACTCCCTGTTGGGGGAGAATCAGGTCTGGAGGTCAGGAGAGAGGCTAAGGCTAGAAACAGGGATTTGAGGATTATTGACAGAGTGGTGGGGGCTGAAGATATGGCAATGAATGATCTTACCCAGGGAATACATATACAGACAGAAGATATAACTCCAGGGGATACCTATATGCAGGAAATCAAGATGATGACAAGCCAGCAAAACTGGAGTACCTTTAGAGCACTTGGAAGAGAATTAATTACCGGGGGTAACTTTCTAGCTGGGAGTGATCAGCAGGGCTGAAAATTACAGAGAAAGATGGAGACTAAAGACAGGCCACTGATGTTTAAGTTCACTATTCCACAGAATTGTGTAAACAGAAGTCAGCAAAGGTTAAGGGATGAGTCAGTGGTCAGAAATTGGCATCATTTATAGTGCAGCATTATTTTGCTAAGAAAATGCATGCTTCCTGGGGACCTTCATTCAGCTGGTATTGAAGAGCTGGGAGAAAATCAAGAAAATATTGCTCATTTACCTAAGAGCAATTCTTTGTGATCTGTCGCACATGTAATTTAAAGCAACAACAGAGTCCTCTGTTCCTCTTTTGTTCATTACTGCAAATGCCTGTACCAGTGCCAGAGGTCTCTTAGGGATGTTACCTTAATCCAGAGGATTTTGATTTTATTGAGCTCATCTCAGTGTATAGAAAAGCTCCTACAAAGTTTAGCCCTGTATCAAAAAAATGAAGCATAACAGCAACCATGTTTTATTGCTATTGTTGATGGAGCTCCTAAGAAGTAACTTTATTGGGACAAGAATTCTTGCAATCATTTTTGAACTTATAAACCAATATCATAAGCTAACTAAATACAATTTTTCTCAAAGGCATAGCCTATAATTGGATACTACTCACGGTTAACAATGGAATACAATATAATGTAGATATTTCAAACCTCGTTTGTCTTCTCTTTTGTTGTGATATTATTATATACTTCAGGCTTCCTCTGCACTTGATTTACTATGGGGCTAGCATAGTAGTTAGTATGTAACACGCTCTGTTAGACCTGTGTACTTCACGCCCTTTCATTCTTACGGCAACCTTGCAAGGTGGATATTTTTGCTCCCATTTTGACAATGGAAAAAGTAACGCTGAAAGAAATGGAGTACTTACCAAAGATGCACAGCTATTGATTTTTCCAGTCTGGATCCCACCCCGTGGTATTTCTTGACTCCAAAGCTTCTTCTCTCCTCACTCTGCTGCTGATGTTCACTCTACTCCTTTTCCATGGACCATCTGGGTATCATGTTACTCCAGCATCATGGACAGTGTGCTATTGATGCTGAATCATCAGGATTTTTGATGATATTAGAGAGGATCTTTTTTGTCTCTTGTCTTTCACAGATTTGTTTGGGTTGAGATATCCCTTCCATCTCCTTAAGTTAAAAATTCTTTTTAAATTAATGAAGCAGTTGGCTTTTATGGTTTAAGAAGACATGGAAAAGCCAGCCAAGGGCAGGGAGGGAACACTAAAAGGAAAGGGAAAGCTAATTGGAATTGTTGCTATCAGCACTGAATGTGTAACAGGCTAAATAAGGCCAGGATCTTCATGAGAAGACTTTATCCAGAGGCAGGGCAAGCTCTGCTCCCAGTGTTTTGTGTACTCCACCCTACTTTGGTAATGATTGATGACACTTTCCTAACACTGACAAGGTGGCACAGAGCAGCCGTGGAGACAGAGCACCCAATATGTGCAAACCATCATTATCGACCAAATCTCTGTTCCTCACCCTGAGGCAGCAAATATTTCCACCTACCTCTGGTGTCACAAAGGCAAAGCCCAGTCTCTCCTTAGGCTTAAGTCCTGACAACTTAACATAAATCTATGAATTTATTAATATAAGGCATCAAGAGCTTTAACAGTGCATATCAGCCTATTGCACTATCAACATTAACGTATATATAAGACAACAAAATTGTTTGGTACAACATTAAGAGGATTCATAAATTAGACAGCGTTCAATTATCTGAGTCAGTGGAGTAAGGTCATGTATAATGCATAATGCCAGATCAAAGAAAATTTGTAATTTTGCACTGAAAAAATAAATTTGCCCTTTTTAAATTTTCTTTAGGCCACTATTGAAATTATCCACCTTTTCAAGGTACATACACATACACACACAGCCAATATAGAGAAAGGAGATATGACTTAGAATCATTCACGCTAACTGAGCAAATAGTTTGGAATATAGAAATTTTCTGTATCAAACCATCCCATTGTGCACTATATTTGTATATTTGTCATGTATTACTCAATAAATTTGGGAGGGGGAAACATATTGGCCCCACACATAGTCCACACATAGTCCATCGTTAGCTCCTAGGGATTCCTTTTGTTTCTTAGTAGTCCAGCCAGTATTTGTCTTATTGCTGCTATGCCATCTTTGACATAGATTATCTATCATTATACAAACTTCAACTTTAAATATTGTCTGTTATTTAGACAACAACTGTGCATATTAAAAATCAAAAGACCAAATGTTGTTTACTGTTACCCTGATTTCAATATACTGCAATTGCTGTCTCACACAGCATCCCAGCTCCTGGCATTGTGTTAGCATGTTTATTGATTGAATGTTGAGTAGTCCTCGAGAGATTTCTCTGAATTAACTTCTGTAATCAAAGTACAAAAGCCAGACAACTATTATTTGTAGAGGCTCAAAACAACCAAAAAATCATAGCAGCAATACAAAGCATACAAAGCTGAGATGACTCCATTAATTTAAGTCTCCCTAATGCACAAAATAATTAGGACTATATATTCGGGACTTAATATCAATATTAGAATTGATAATGGGCCAATATGTTTCCCCCTCCCAAATTTATTGAGTAATACATGACAAATATACAAATATAGTGCACAATGGGATGGTTTGATATGCATATATACTGTGGAATGTTTACCAAGACCAAGATAATTAACACACCCATCACATCACATGATTAACTTTTTCTTTGTGTGTCTGCTTTTCACATGATCACAGTATCAGTATTTCTTTGTTGATTCAAACTATACTAACAAGATGTCTTTTCAAGAAGGCAACAAGATTCTTTACAACTAATAAAAGTAGGAAAAAAATCTATTCAATAAATTTCTTTGGTTTTTATTCACTTAGGAGTGAACCTGATTAAAAGTAAATAAATGGATCATAATATTTAAACTAAAAGGTTTATAATTATTCCTCATAAACAGTATTATTTCTCATGAATAATATAGCCACTTAAGTAGCATTTTTTAGTTCACACAGTCTGAAACTCATTTAAAACTCAGCTAAAATTCTTAGAAAGCATTTTACTTACCTTCTGAAAACAAAATGTTTAAAAGTAACAAAACATTTCTTTCCATTAGAGAATATAATTTGATAAATCCACTGATCTGTTTTTATGTTACATATTTAGTCCATATGAGTCATTACATATATACAAATGTATAACCATACCAGGTGAATATTATTTGGGGAATTTTAATAGTTTTTTTTTCCCCTGGATCTTTTTTTTTTTTTTTTTATAAATTTATTTATTTTAGTTGGGGGCTAATTACTTTACAATATTGTAATAGTTTTTGCCATACATTGACATGAATCAGCCATGGGTTTACATGTGTTCCCCTGGATCTTTATATGTTCTCTAGGCTCAGTCAAAAAAAAAAACAAAAAAACCCAAAAAACTAGTAACTATAGTTTTAAAGGTGATTTACAAGTATTTCCTCCCTTAATCTTTGCTTTTTTCTCAATGTTCAGCCTTTTACAAGCTGAGAACAATATGTCTCTACTTGTGCAAAAGTTTCACAAGCTCTAGTCTGGAGGTGGATGTGTTACTGCTCAAGAAAATGTATTGATTCTTGCACGTAGCTGACAACCTCCAAACATTACCTTTGAAATGCAGTGCCCCCCGGGCTGTGTCCTTAGCAGTCTTACTTTCTTCTTCTCTAAGTGAGCACATTAATTCCCAGGGTACAACTGGCTGAGTCCTGAATGTCTAAGTTCTACTTCCCACCCTTGCCTAGACTCTTGCACAGAATTTTCAGTTGCACTTGGGTTCTCTTCCCATGATATTCAATAGAATCCTCAGATTGGTAATCCAAAACTGAATTTGTTATTTCCCATATCTGCTCCTTCTACTGTGATCTGTCATTGTTAATAGCATTACCATCTTTCCAGGCAGGGGAGAAATGAGCCATCTCCAAATCCTGTTCTTTTCTCAGCTCCCAGGTCTGACCAGTTGCTAAACTGTAACCAGTCTAAATCCACATGCTCTTGGGTTTCATTTATTCAATCAATCAACATTTTTTGAGCTTCTTTCTACTTTCATGCCATGGGTTTATCAACAGAATATGAAATAATACCTGCTTCAGGAAGTTCATATCACGTAAGATACAAAGAGCTAAACATACCCTCCCTGTACAGGTGGTAATCACTAGTTATCATAAGTAAGTCTGGACTGTGGAGACTGGGCAGAGGGCCTGGAGGCCTTCCAGGAGAAAGTAACATGTAAGCTGTGTCTAGAAGGATGAAGAGAAGTTTTCCAGGTAAAGGGTGAAACAAAGCCTTTCAGGAGGCAGAAGCAGCAGTCTGTGCAACTGTGCAGAGGTGTGAGCGTGATTCTAGCCCAAGTTGAGGAGCAGGGAACCAGGTTCACCATGCTAGGAAATGTGGATTTCATCCCCAAAGGTTCCTTTCTTTCCATTTCTCTTACCTACAATCATATCTCTTGGTAGCACCATCGTAAAAATCTCCTGACTGTTCTCTTGCTCTCCATGCTCTTTTCTTTTCTTTCCTCAGATTGTGGTCAGAGGTGGCCGCTCCTGTTACTCCTCTTGATCCTTCAATGGCCTGTGTTACTCACCAGGTCACTTTCATTCCCTGCAACCTCCACTTCTGCCAAACATATCCTGTGGTTCAAGCTTGTGCCAACCATCTTCCCCTCTGAGTCGTAAACTCCTCAAGTTCAGATTTATGGGTTATATATCTTGGTACATTTAGAACACCATGTCCTGTGCTTTGCACATAGTAGGCTTTTACCTATAAGTCCTGTGGAGTTAAGTGTTAAGTCACTCAGTCATATCTGACTCTTTGCAACCCCATGGACAGTACCCCACCAGGCTCCTCTGTCCATGGGATTCTCCAGGCCAGAATACTGGAGTGGGTAGCCATTCCCTTCTGCAGGGAATCTTTCCGACCCAGGGATGGAACCCAGGTCTCCTACATTGCAGGCAGATTCTTTACTCTCTGAGCCACCAGGGAAACCCCTAAGTGGGAATATCTTTTAGAGTCTTTCCTCATTTCTTCATTTTGCAGGCTCTTTTATGCATGTGGACATAACCGCATGGCTGTAGTAAGCACTGCCTTTCCTGTCACTGCCAGCAAGCGTTCCTTACAGCCCAGTGACTTGTAACGTGCCCTGCTGTTACAAATCAGTAACAGCTCCCAAACAGAGTGGGGTGGATGTGTACAAACTTTAATGTGTAATGTTTGGTGGTTTTTTCCTTCCCTGCACAAAATGAAAGGCCTCACTTTTCCCTGGGGTAAAAGCGGGTTCAGAAAGCAGGGCCCCATGCCAAACATTATGATTTCCAGGGCTCTACACTTTGTATCACTGACAGCTGTGGTGAAAACGACTCTGAACTAGGAGCCAGTGCTGCATCCCAACTCGAACTGAGCTAGGCAGCTTTTCTGAGCCTCAATTTCCTCACCTGAGGGACTGGGGATTAGACTTAATTTCTAATATCCTTATAAACATTATTCTTGTACATGGATCTTTATGGCAGTGTATCAATCAGGTATCTTGGTTGCAAATAACACAAACTCATCTTGACTAATTTAGGTAGAAAAGATGTCATTGGAAGGGTATTGATATTCGATATCACTGAATGAATGGGATGAAAACAAGGCTTGGGAATTAGCAACGTAGGATGCCTTTATGTCACATGTAGGAGCAGGATGATAGGTTCAGCAACCGGCATCACTGGACACTTCTTGGCACTCTTGTCTCTGCCAGAAATCTCTTACTGTTCCTGTTTCTTTGCTTAACTCACTCCACGCTCATAGTCCTGGGTGTGGGTATCTGAATGGCTGAGCCCTGTTCAGGTGCCCTCCCTTAGCTACTGGCAGTGGAAAGAAGGTACATCTGGACCATCCACCTTGGGAAGTAGGCAGTGGATGATGCATTGCTTCTCACTAAGACTTATACAGACACACAAAGTGGTTAAGATGGGTGGTTGCCTATGCATACCATGCCCACACCTATGATGGTCTCACTGATCATTAAGATCCCACTTCACTATGTGTACCTTAACACTTCAAACACCTGGCAGATGTTTCTCCTAGAAAAGCCAGTTTTGCTATGGTTTAGACCATTCTCTCAGTTACCTTTTATTATACTGTTTACTTTATTTTTTCCTTGTCACCCCAATTCTTTAGATTTTGGTAAGCTTAAATTTAAGAACAGTAGTTATAGCTCTGACCACTAAGATATTGTTCTGGGATGAGGAGAAGGGCAGAGTTCAGTAGATCACTAATTCCACTCGTCACGTACTTGTAGATACACAGCAAGATTCTGGGGGTCAGGAATTATCTCCAGCCACAAACCACACAAAACAGATCTTGTATATCAGAAACACAATGGAAAGAAATGATACTTCTAAAAGACCATTTAAAGGGCATTCTATCTATCTGTGCTGCCAGCTAATCCAAATACTTATCACTGGAATAAGTTAGACCAACTCATTGGACATGAGTTGGAGCAAACTCTGGGAGATTGTGAAAGATAAGGAAGTTGGTCACTCTGCAGGTCACAGGGTCACAAAAAGTCAGACACAACTTAGAGACTGAACAACTAGATTACATACAAGATGACGTTGCCTTAATCTCTTGCAGAACAGAATTCAACTAATTGCCAGTAAATTGAATTGTTCTACAGTCTTTTGGGTGGAACCTACTTCCATGCACACTGTCCATTTTGAGGCTTTAAGTATCTTATGGCAGAGCCCACGTGTGAGAGCTTGTAGAAATTTACTCAGACAAAAACTTAGTTTCCCTTAAAAAATTGGGATACTCCCTCCCATCCTTTGAGGGTTGTGTAAGCTAGCTATCTGGGAGTCACCATGAAGAAGAAAACATACCAAGTGTGTTCTCCACAGCAACCATCTTGGCCCTCAGAGTTGTCATTCTGACGGACCTTCTCTTATTTTTGGTTCATTGTTTTGAAAGCCTCTTCATTTTCTTTTGTAAAAAAGGAATAAAAGAGGGATGGAAGTAGGGAGAGGTAGTTAGAGAGAGGCTGGATGCCAGAAAACCAGCCAGTTTTAGATCTGGTATTACTGTCTTTAAATATCTGCAAAGATGAATATTTACCAGGATGATAAATGTCACCAGAGTTTTGGCTCAGTCTTAGATGGGATAGGACCCATCTAGGATCTCACCATCTGGCAGGAAAGATAGAAGTTTAAACAGAGTTTACCATGGCCGAGAGTGGCTGCATCTACCATGGCAGCAGGGCTGGCGATGGCTGTTGGAAACCTTCTTATCCCAAATCCTCTCCTACCAATGGCCTTCTAGGTTGTCTCAGTGCTGTCTGCCCAGTGGTCTAAACATGGTTTAAAACAATGTCAACAACAGTAAAGACTTTTACACCTCTCCCCTCATGTATTTATGCAAACTGTTTTATCTCCTACATAAAAATAGCCTGCGAAACATGAGCTACTAGAGAGAGCAAGAGTCAACAACCAAGACACCGTCAGTAAGTCATCCTCCACTGTGGTTTATTGTGGATACTGTGAGTTTCTAACTCTCCAAATTATATTCAAGTATTTCATCACCTGCTTAATCAAGCTGCAAAATAAGGAGTTAGACCACTTCAACTCCAGTGATTTGATTATGTGGTGAAGAGACTGGTGCATAAACATTAATCCTGGGAAATTAATTCATGAAAATTAGCTGGAGATACCCCTAGAGGCCTGTTTTGTATCTATTTCTGCATAAAATAGTTACAAAAAATTGAACTAACTACTTACTCGAAGAGTCTAGGGGGGACTAGAATGATTATGCATGATTCTATAGTTATCTAGAGAGAATTGTGAAGAGGCCATGAAGTGACCTGAAAATGCATTCTGATTGAAGCTCAGTCTTGAACAAGGAAATTTCTTTGAAATGATTAAAGTTAAAATTGTTGGTTATGAAGGAAAACACTTGTCTTTAGAATGAGGCCTTTAGATGAGAGAATCTCATTTGGAATCTTTTGTAAAGCACATGGCTTTCCTTTTCAACGGCAAAATATTGGGTTGTATCAACCTATCACATTGTCTCAAATTTGCACCTCAGTGGAGGGTATGGAGAATTAGGAGGATGCTCTAGACAAAAATCTGGCAGATGTCATTGGGTAAGGATCTATCCTGAGGAGAGAGGTTGCCAGCATCCCTGGGAGGCAGCTTAGATGCATCGGCTTACAGGAAACTTCCCAAGGCGTGACCACAGCCTCTGCTGCCAGGCTCCTTCTTATGTCTGCTCTATCGGGTTGTATTTTGATGCTCTGTTTAAATATCTCTCTTTATTGTCAGATAGTGAGATCCTAGATGGGGTCCCATCCCACCTAGGACTGAGCCAAAACTCTGGTGACATTTATCCTCTTTGGTAAATATTCATTTTTGCAGATAAGTCCGTCAGTGCTTGCTTAGAGTGGAAGCAGTCTCCTTGTGTGTTTTTGTTTGGAAGACTGTTTTATCTGCTCAGTGCTGTGTTGATAAGCATCTCGGGAATGTGTGCTGGATGACAAGCCACTACTCTTCTCTTTATGACCCTTGTCTACTGCATCAGACAGTGTTAATGAAATGTCAAATCTGTATTTGTTAATCCATGTGTAAGAATCAAGTAGGTCACAGCATTTCTATCCTTCAGACTTTTAAAAAAATATTTTTTCATGATGTTTTGAAACAGTGTTGTTGCTTATTTTTCAATATGATACATTTTTGCCTGTCTTTATTTCTAATTGTTTGATTTACTTAGACCATACATCTGCTTTTTTGTTCATATATTCAAGAAAATTCACTTTTATGCTACCTGATAAGGGAATTATCTTGCTCTCCTCAACCTTTCTCTCTTTCTCCGTCTTGTAGGTTATTTTTAAGTAACTGCTTTTAGTGTTGATGTTGTTGTGTAATACTGACATTACCAGAAAGTGGCGACTGCAGAGGTAGGCTGAGGAAGGCAAGGCCCTGCACAGTCAGGGCCTCCTTCTCTGTGGAGCTGAGAGTCACCGACACCCATGAAGGAAATAATCTTGCTCTGTCTCTTCTCTGTGTGAGTAATACTCCGTTCTATCCAGTGTTTGATGGTGCTGTTTTCCTTCATGACTCTGACACCAAGATGCGGTGAGCGAGGTGTCAGATGTCTATTCCTGGTGGCTGGCGTTGTGATGATCTCTGCTGTCCTCCATCTGGCTAGAGTCCTTCCAGGGGATTAGTGCCTGGTGTCCGATGCCCTGCCCCTTCAGGATTCATCGCCAGTGCACAGGACTCTGCCCTACACTGCCCACCTGCAGCATCAGATTGAGCACGCAGTACCTGCATGCAGGCTCCTAGTGGCCTGCTCTCCACGTACCGTCCCATCCCTGGTCTTAGCAGTAGTTACTGAGACAACATCCTCTCTCGTGGTGCTCCAGTCCAGAAAGAGCGCAAGTGCTCTGTCAGGGTACCCCTGTGAGCAGACTGGAGCGGATGCTGTGTTCAGGAAAACTTTCATGTGTGGAAGAGCACAAACAGCCGGGATTCTGGTCTATTACTCAAAACAGCAATGGTACTTATCCCAGGAGAATGAAGATCAGGCATTATAAGTTTTTCTCCTTCCTAATCTTGTTCATTTGTTTTGGAGGTAAATGGGGGTCACCAGAGGCAATCCAAGCCAATTTCTTTGCCTATGTAATATATTTTAAAAATTCTTAATCTGCAGTAAATATAAAAAGTTAAAATCTATGAATTAAATATATGTTTTTAAATTCCATACTGTACCTTTTCAAAATTATTTTGAGACTTCACTGAAGAACTATATCAAGAACGGTATCACAGTCATTTGGTAGCACTAGTTGATGGTCAGTCCATGTGGCACATCGTCTGTGAAACTCTCATGCCTAAATAGTATTGTTTTCCAGCAAACTGTGGATGCTTCTCTTAAGTTAGGGAATTTCCTTGATGCCCAGATGAGAAAATGTAGCATTTCCAGATTGAAGCCTTCCTCCTTAATGAACATTCACTCATTCAACAAATATTTGTTGCTTACAAGTAGTTCCTAATCTTGTACAAAACACTGCTCTTTTCAGAAAACCTTTTTATCAAATAACCTTGGGAGTTCTGTGCTTCATCTCATTTCTCATTTCTCTCCTGACCCTGGTTCTAGTTCTGAATATCTTTTTAAAAAGGGGTTTCCTGACCAGTCATCTTCTTTCTTTCTTTCTTTCTTAGGTTTTTTTTTCTGTGTTTCCCCTCTGCCCTATCCTGGTAGCTCAACTGCTAAAGAATCCACCTGCAATGCAGCAGACCCTGCTTCCATTCCTGGATCGAAAGATCCACTGGAGAAGTGATAGGCTACCCACTCGAGTATTCTGGCCTGGAGAGTCCCATGAACTGTATGTTCCATGGGGTTGCAAAGAATCCGGACACAACTGAGCGACTTTCACTTTCACTTTCTTTCTGCCCTATCTCTAGACTTGTGTGCTTATGTTAGTCCTTGGTCAGCAATGACCAGTACAAAGTAATTGATTTTATTTTTATTATTTTATCACCATACTCACTGCTTGTCCTTGCAAGCTCTTACTTCAAGGGAGGGTGTCCTGAAGCCAAAAGCTGGAAGAGTGTTCTGTAAACTGTAGTCCTGTGGAAAGGGGTGGAAGGAACCAGAGTAACACACCTGTGCCCCTGGCACTTGAATCAAAAGCTAGGCCCATGAAGGCTGTGTCTATCAGATGCCAAAATAACTTCTCAGTGGAGCCAAGTCAATCAAAGACAGTCAATTCGCTGTAATTTTAGTCCATGTGGTTTCTTGGCACCATGTGGACCAAACAAACCAATTGACTGATAACACTGATCACTTTCCAACCAGTAATCACTGTGTTTCCCAGAGAAGGGATTGCTAAAGAAGAAGCAGGACTATACAGTGGGTGTTTATAATGATCCCCTGGATACAAAATAAAGTAGAACTTTGGATCTAAAAAATAAGAATTTGAGCTTTACCTAACATTTGCTTTTATAGAGTGTTAATACTAATATATGTATAGATTATTTTGATATAATTTTATAATTTTATGTTTACATATTATATGGATAATTTTAAATATGTGAATACAAGTATTTTTGCTGGTGGGGTACACAGTCAAACTTGTTTGTTATTCTAGATCCTTGATTCCCCATCTTTAGGCAACAGAGGTTTGTAAAGGCTCTTTAATACATGTAAATGGACCTATTTTCTCATTCAGTAGATACTAAAAATACAGTAATCTGCTAAGGGGTTATAGTGTTTTACTTAATATAGTTTTAGTGCTCTGTTTTAAAATTTACTGTAAAAGTGAATTCCTCTAGCCTAAGAATATTGTGAATATATTGGAGGAGACACATCTACACAGGATCACAAAAGAGCAAAGAGGAGCATCGGGTACCAATAAAATATTAGGTTGGTTGGTCAGAGTATTTAAGCCATTGAAAAAAATTGTGTATGCATAAATATCTCTCTCTCTCCTTAATAACAGACTTTTTTTTTTCCCCTTTATTTCATCCTACTTTGTTCCCCTATTTTGGGTGAATATTGGGATATCTCAGGAACTGGCTTCCAGCAATGTTTCTTTTATTTATGTTGTATTGGTTTGGTAGGGCTGCCATAACAAAATACCACAGACTGCAGGGCTTAAGCAACAAATTTTCTCATAGTTCTGGAGGCTAGAAGTCCAAGATCATAGTGTTGGTGTGTCTGGTTTCTTCCAAGGCCTCTCTCATTGGCATGCAAATGACTATCTTTCTATGTCCCCACATGGTCTTTCCTTTGTCCACATGCAACTGTTATCTCTTTGTGTGTCTTAATCTCCTTTTCTTACAAGCATACCATCAGATCGGGTTAGGGCCAAGGCCCTATCTCCAAATACAGTCACGTTCTGAGGTGTTTGGGGTTACAGCTTCAATATATGAATTTGGGGGAACACAATTCAGTCCATAATGTGCATTTCTTTTTGATAAATCTGCTTATTACAGAAAAGTATGTGGGACTCAGCAATATCAAAAAGAAGTATGTTTAGGGTGACCATATCTTGATTTGTCCAGGAAGGTCCTAAACAAATTTTTATACTGACTTAATTTAAAAAGTGCCCCCACTGACTGCCACAAGTCTCCCTTTGTATGATAAATTATATTGTAATCCTGTTGTAGAGTTCTCAGAGCCAGAGGGCATGTATTAGAGCTTCAGCTCCAAAAATTATGTGGTTGAACCTGTTTCCTCAACTATGAAGTAGAGACAATAGTAGTAGCTGCATCAGGGTTATTAAGAGAATTAAATGAGTCAGTATGTACAATTCGTTCAGAACTCTGCCCTGAGTGTAGTCAGCACTGTGTGTGTGACCCTGAGTAAGCACAGATGAGATGTTTGTCAGGGGTGACTATTTGTCAGGTGTAATGGTTAATTTTGTGTGTCAACTTGGCTGGGCCCAAGTGCCCAGATATTTGGTCAAACATCATTCTGGACGTTTCTGTGAGAGTCATTCTGGATGTGATTTACATTTAGATGGTGGACTTTGAAAGCAGGTTGGATAAGTCACACCCACATATTGGAGATCAGTCAGTCAAATGCCTGAAGAGAACAAAGGGCTGACATTCCCTCAACCAGGAAAGAATTTACCAGCAGATTACCTTTGAACTTAAACTTCAACTCTTTCCTGAGTCCCTAGCCTACTGGTCTTCTACATCAGATTTTGGACTCACCAACCTCCATAACTGTGTGAGCTAATTTCTTAATTCTGTTTCTATATATATACATATCTTATTGGTTGTTTCTCTGGAGACCACCCCTAACACAGTATGTGTGGACACCAAAGCTGTACCTGAAAAGAACTTATAATTTTTAAAAATTTAATATATTTCTGGATTAAAATAGATGCCCTTTTAAATCCACTGTGTTCTTTGCATGTCTATGTACATACCAATAAAAAAGATCATATGACAAGATAGCTAAGAGAGTGACTAGACAGACACTTTCTATATTAATCACAGTCTTTAAAAAACACTTATATTCTGCATTCACATACCATGTTTTAAAATGATACTGACATTATCCATCTGTGGGAATTTTCACTATTATTTATAATTATGAAGAATCATTTTTTTCAGGAAGTTAGAGTAGCATCTTTAATAAATGGAATAAAATTATAATAGGTTTTGGTAAAATGAATTAAAAAAAAAAAAACTAAATCACTATGTTAAAATTGAGCTCCAAAACTAGGAAATCAGGCAAATATGTTGGCAAGAGTTCAGCCAAGTTAAAAGACTGGCAGATCAAACCTTAGGAAAAAAGTTAAACAACTTGGAAAAGCAAATAAAGGCTTGAGGAACAACCGAGCAGCAGCTATCAAATCTAAAAAGGGTTACTGTGGAGGGGATGCAGACCAGCTGTTCTCTAGCTTAGCTGAGCCCAGACAAGAACAAAAATAGACAAGAACGGCAGTGTGGCAGACCATTTAGAGCTAGGCTTCTGCAGTTACTTTGGTTAGAATGGTTACTTAGGTTGTTCCAAATATACTTAAAAGTCTTTAGAGTTGGTTAGGTTTACCTTTTTTTGGTGTGAAGCCAAGTGGACAACCCAGATCTAGATTTCTCGTGGGGTTAATCAGGATTGCCTGGGTGTGGGATAGAACTTTTGTAAAAACCACAGGCTCCAATTCTATGAAATGATAGGAAGTGGTTTCCATTATGTGCTGTTAAGAATAAAAGTACCATCAAAAGGGAATATGCATAATAGTAGCTACCTTCAGTATGAGAAATAGAGAAATAATGTGTATGTGTGTATATAAAAATATGTACACATAATATATATAGACATAATATATACACATAAAATATATAGAGAGAGATGTACACAGATAGATAAAAGCTGATAAATATATGTATATGGGCTTCTTTACTAGAAAAAAAGGATAAACCAGAAATTAATGAATACAGTTTTCCTACTAGAGAGGTAAGGTAGCAGATACTGGAATTTCTCTGTGTGCATTTTTATTAGTTTATTAGTTTTCTATTGCTGCTATAATAAATCACAAGTTTAGTGGCTTAAGACAACATGAGTGTATAATTTTACAGTTCTGGATGTCAGAAGTCCAAAATGGATCTCACTGGGCTAAAATTCAGGTGTTAGCAGGGCTGGCTTCATTCTGGAAGCTCTAGGGGATAATTTGTTTCCTTGCCAGCTTGCAGAGTCCACCTGCATTCCTTGGCTCATGGTCCCTGTTCTACATCTGCCTCTTCAAATCTCTCTCTGAATCTGACCCTTCTACCTAGCTGGTCTACATTTAAGACCTTTGTGATTACATGTGTCCATGGGCTCATAAAGGATAGTCTTCTTATCCTCAGATCAACTGATTAGTAACCTTAATTCCCATTTTGTCCTAGGATATTACACATTCACCATGTCTGGGAGACTGGTATGTGCACGTCTTTGGAGATGTGTGTGGGGGCATTATTCTGTTTGCCATACCTTATGAACCATTTAAATGTTTATTCAAAAATAAAGCTGAATCAAAAAGGATAACAAAAGGGAACTCTAAAATTGAATACAAATAGAAACAAATGGGCTTAACCATATAGCAAAAGGAAACATAACTGTATTGGGGAGGAAACACTAGATTCAAGCAAGCTTTTTTGAACACAGGACTTTTTGCCGAGATACTGAAATTATTTTAAAGACCAAAATAATTGCAAAGAAATCTCAATTTTTACTGAATAAATTTGTTGTTGGTACTATTTATAGTGAACTCAAAACTACTTTTTTGTATGTATTGTAGGGTAGTGTAAATGTTGTTATGGGGAGACAGAGCATTCACTGTGGAATAAGGGAGACAGAAATATGGAATGCAGGAAGGTGAGAGGGATGCCTGTGGTATAGGGCTTTTTATGTCCATCCCCTGAAATGGCATGGATTGACACTACCAGGAGCAAGCAGTACATCTACTGCCTGATCTTGGTTTCTAAACAGCATTCATTGGTAAAAGAAATCAAAGCGTCCTTAAAGAGATGTCTAATTTCAGATGGAACATGTTTAAAGTACAAAGGGGGACTTCCCTGATGTCCAGTGGTTAAGAATCTGCCTTGCAATGCAGGAGACATGGGTTTGATACCTGGTCAGGGAACTAAGATCCCGCATGCCCTGCAGCAACTAAGCCCTCCTGCTGCAATTACTGAAGCCCACACACCACAACCAAGATCCAGCACAGCCAAATAAATATTGTATAAACAATAAAATAAAGTTTTTAAAAATAAAGTACAAGGTAAGCCAACAATACCTAGTGGGACCAAAAAGTTAGGATGTGCTCAAAGATTAATGGAGACATGTCCAAAAATTAACTTTCACTGGCCCAATGTAGAATATTTGAGTATCAAACAAACCAAAAGATAGTAAGATTTTGAATTTGAAAAGGAATCTTTTGTGTTAAAATATAGGCATTTGAGGTTGGGAGGGACAGAACTTTTTAAGAGAAAATGGAAACTTATAAGTATAAACCAAATAATAAATTTGGAAAGCCACTTTTCTGTAATCATGAATGTAATAATTGTTTCAGGCAGGATAATGGATGTTAAATTTTAGATGGTTTCTAAAATTTTAGATGGTTTCTAAATCATCTTCCTGAAGAGAACAGTGAGATTATATTATTAATTACAAAGGGAAAATTATTAATTTGCAATAGAGAAACCTGATCAATATCACCTTAAATGACCAAACAATAATGAGATGAACTGATATTTTGTGCCTCCTGATGTGATAAAATGGGAAGGATTATTGTTGTTTAGTCTCTAAGTCATGTCCAACTCTTTGTGACCCCATGGACTGCAGCCCACCAGGCTCCTCTGTCCATGGGATTTCCCAGGCAAGAATACTAGAGTGGGTTGCCATTTCCTTCTCCAGGGGATCTTCCTGATTCAGGGATTGAACTTGAATCTCCTGCATTGGCAGGCAGATTCTTTACTGCTAAGAAACCTGGGAAGCCCCTAAAGATAGTAAGATTTTGAATTTAAAAAGGAATCTCTTATGTTAAAATATAAGCATTTGAGGTTGGCAGGGACACCACTTTTTAAAGGAAGAATGGAAACTAGTAAATGTGAAAGAAATAAAAAAATTGGAAAACCACTCTTTTATAATCCTCTACATAATTGTTTCAGGCAGCCTAATCAGCAGCTGTTAAAATTATTTTAGATGCTTTAGAAACCATCTTCCTTCAGAGAGCAGTGAGATATGTTATTAACATACAGGATATTTACATGTTTCAAAATATCATCCCCTCAATTACTTTTTAGTTACAAAAGGAAACTGATTTACAATAGAGAAGCCTGATCAACATCACCTTAATCAAATGATCAAACTTCACATGGCAAAAATGAGATGAACTAATATTTTGTGCCTCCTGATGTGATAAAATGAGATGGGTACAATACCAGTTACATGATATTCTTGCCAAGAACAAGTCATTTGATTCTAATCAGGAGGGGGAAAATTGGGCAATTATAGATGTAGGACCTCAAAATTAACCCAAATGTAAATTGAAGCATCACAAGGACAATCGTGATGCAATTTGTGATCCTCAATTAAGAATTCTAAAAATAGAAGAGCTTAAAAAGACATTATTTGGACAATTAAAAATTGTATATGGGCTATATATTAAGTAATATTATATCAATATTAAATACCTTGCATATAAAGTGTTCCTGTAGGAAAGAGTCTTCTTAGGATGTATATGTTGAAGTATTTGGGGATACATTCAGCATGGTGACAACAACTCCAAGTGGTTCAGGGAAAAGTATATGTGTACAAACACAAATACAGATACAGACATAATGAGAGGGGAATGAAGGCAGCAAAATGTAAATAACTGGCAAATTTTGGTGACTAGAACTGTTTTCTACACAAAATTTTCTAATTTTCTGTAGGTTTGATATTTAAAGTAGCAACTTGAAGAAAAATTCCTTTATTGGGCCCATGGACTTCTTGTTTCCCTTTGGGCTGATTTTGTTTATATTTCAAGTTGTTGTGAATGTTTTCTTTCTTTTTTTTTTTTTCTTTAATGTTTGTGGTTATCTCTTTGGAAGTGTCTCCCTTGACTTTCACATCTGAGTCTCTGGGCAATGTGATTCTTCAAATGCATATAAACAGAACTTTAATGAAAGCAATGTTGTATGTCAATCTCTATGGAGCTCCAATTTATAGGAAAAACATTTGAAAATAAAAAGGACACATAGTTACCTGGTTTAGTGATGATACTCAATATGAGTGTGTTTTATAAGTTTATACATCCCTTAAAATATTACTTGATAGCTGATTCCCACTAGCTGTTTTACACATGGTATTGTAAATATGTCAATCCTAATCTCCTAATTCCATCCACCCTCACCTTCCCTCCCTGTGTCCAAATATCCATTCTCTACATTTGCGTCTCATCCCTGCCCTGAAAATAGGTTCATCTGTACCATTTTTCTAGATTCCACATACATGGATTAATATATGATAATTGTTTTTCTCTTTCTGACTTTACGCTATATGACAGACTCTAGGTTCATCCACATCTCTTCAACAAATGACCCAGTTTTGTTCCTTTCTATGGCTGAGTAATATTCCACTGTAGATGGGGAATGTGGGAGGGGGGCCAAGAGGGAGGAGATATGAATATACATATAGCTGATTCGCTTCCTTGCATAGCAGAAACTAACACAAAATTGTAAAGCAATTTTATACTCCAATACTTGATGGCTTCCCTGGTGGCTCAGGAGTAAAGAATCTGCCTGCAATGCAGGAGACCTGGCTTTGATCCCTGGGTCAGGAAAATCCCATGGAGAAGGGCATGGCAACCCACTCCAGTATTCTTACCTGGGAAATCCCATGGAGAGAGTCGCCTGCTGGGCTACAGTCCATGGGATCACAAAGAGTTGGATGTGACTGAGCAACTAACACTTTGATTTGATAGCACCAACAAAGGATACAGATTTCCATGCCCTCCCTCAGACCTGTGAAGGGTAATCTCTGAGCGTTGGCCTAGATCTGCATTTTCAGCAGGTTTCCCACTGAAGTTCATGTCCCTGACACATCTTTACGGGCCTCCTCCCTCTCAGGACTCAGTCGTACAACCTCTAGGGAAAGCTCCTTTCCCTTGCCTCCTCTTCCACCCTGGTACATCCTTTTACCATCTGCAGTGATCTTCATAGGTTTTCCTCCACTTATGATGGGGTTATGCCCTGAGAAGCCATTGACGGTTAAAAACATTTTAGGTAAAAAAACTGCACTTAATTCATCTAACCTATCTTAAACGTGCTCAGATCATTAAACATTAGCCTACAGTGGGCAAAATTACCTAACAAAAAGCCTATTTTGTAATAAAGTACTGAATATCTCCTGCAAGGTGTTGAATACTGTACTGAAAGTGAAAAACAGAATGATTTTAAGTGTATCGGTTGTTTACCCTTGTGATTGTTTGGCCCAAAGCCACTGCCCAGCATTACGAGATAGTATCAGTATCATATTGTATATTGTTAGCCTGGGAAAAATCAAAATTGGAAGTATTGTTTCTACTGAACATATCTCACTTTCACACCATCATAAAGTCAAAAAATCCTGAGTCAAACCATCATCAGTTGAGGACCATATACTGGATTTTTTTCCCCTTGTTTTCCCACGTCTCTCTATGAGCACTAAATTCACATGTTCTGTGTACTCTCTGTGGAAGCACCTTACCCAGTCTCACACCTAACTCCCACTACTCATCCAGTAGGTGGGACAGTATTTCTTTTTTTTAACAAAATATAGATTTTTTTAAAGGTATCTCGGCTCTCCCACCCGCCCCCCCACCCCCCACCCCCCAAAAGTCTCTCTGAGATACTGGGAGCTCTGGAGGAAACTCTGAGAATGTAAACCAGGTTCATACTCACTGGGGTTTGCAGCCTCTAAAGCAGGACTATTAAGCCCTAAAGCCAGCCTCTGTGGCTTGGTAGCTATGTGACTTAAGGAAATGGCAGCCTACTCCAGTATTCTCTTATGCAAAAAAAGGGATAATATCAGTACCTACCTCAAATGATTGTATTAAAAGTATTTACATATATAAAGAACCTAGAAGAATCCCAGTAAGTGTTTATTCTCTTAATCATCATCTTTCCATGGAATATCAGACCTGGATCAAATTCTGCTTTCAAGATGTTAATGATGATCCTACATAAAAGAATATCTTTCTTGCTTTCTTTGTGTGTCTCATGGATTCAGGTTTCCCTAGGACTCCTGCATGCCCATGCTACACATATCCTGTGGCCTCCAGAGCGCTGGCAGAAATTAGAGTCTGTTCTTCCTCCAGAGCGCCTGCTGGTTCAGAGTGAAGAGGACTGCCTGCAAGGATCCCCCTAAGCTGCTGCCATGGAGAGGCACCACTCCCACCATCACAGGAAGTGGGATGGAGAAGAACAACACTGAAAAGGGCAAAGCTTCTTGCAAGAAATATTTCTATCACATTAAGATGATCTGTATTATTAGAGTTTTAAAATATTAAACAGTATTAAATGGCACCTGATCTTATGTTAAATTGTAATACCATGTTTAATGTCCCCAAAATGCAGACTTTGGGAAATATGAAAATTTTATTCCCAAATGTCCCAAAGGGGATACATTTTGGATTTTTATGCATACATGTTCTATTCATTGTTAGACTTTGATTTTGGAGCTTTCTGCTGTAAGAATATGAAAACTAATATTTGATGAAAGTAGATAGCTATTCATTTACTCTTAACATGGAACATGAAGAAACATTATACACATAGTGATAGGAATTACATTATAATTGAGAGTATCTACAATGCAGTGACTGCCAGTTGGGAAGAACAGCAAACTATGATGCAAAAATAAAAACATTGATTTGTTCAGGTACTGTTTTGGGTGTTTATCATTAAACCGTTAATAGTCCATTAATAAGGAATATATTCTTTCTTTTGGAAGTAAAGAATTAAAATATTGGGGAACCAGGTTTCTCAGTATTTTTACACAACCAAATCTTTCTTACTGGCCCTCTTTTAATCCAAAATTTCTTAATGATCTCATGCCTATTCACACTAATGCGTAAACCTATTTTTCAATATTTGGCCACTATTTGGTAAAATGTTCTGAGTAAAATGGAAAACTCACTTCAACCAAGTCTGATTTTTTTTTTTTCCCTCCTAGTGATTTTTCAGTGCTCCTGTCTATAGTTCTGAAATCACTTACTAAACACTGGGGGCAATGCTTACAGATTTATAATTGTATAGCTAAGATGGTAGATTCTCTGTATGCAAGCCTGCATTTATGAAGCCTTTCTTTTTTTCCCTCCCATTGATTGGAGGTTTGTGCTTATGGAAACTACATCTCTAGATCAATCTCCTCTGTATGCCTGGTCTCATTTTCTTTTGTTTCATCAACAGATAAGATACCAAACAAGAATTAACCATCTTGCAAATTGGACACAAACTCATTATTAGCTGGCAGAAACAGAAAGAGCAACCACAAAAAACATGTACATATTGAAAGCATATGTTACTAATAATAATTCATTAGCATCATAATAGCTAGTTCAACACACATCAATGAATACTTATACACTAAGATTGGTCAAAATTATCATTAAAAAAAATCTGCTTAATATCTCTTGATGAATCTATATTATCCTTATCAGTTCTTCTTTTCCATTTCCCTCTCTTCCCCAACTTAAGCTTCACACTCCAGCCTTTAACTGCAAATTACCAAATTCTCATTGCTATTTCAAGTCTTGTAACTTTTTTCCCTTGGTAAAGTGCATCCCCTACCAGTATATGTAAAATATTGAGTGCATAAAAGTATTAACCCTTTAGTTGCTAGAACATAGGAAGTTCCAGGGACTATGGAAGATAGGATCGGGGGAGATAATGAAGTGAGACAGAGTAGAGAACAAATAAAGGGGTACCTGGATCAGCTGCTACTTATCCTGCTATGGCTTCCCTGGTGGCTCAGATGGTAAAGTGTCTGCCTGCAATGCAGGAGACCTGGGTTTGATCCCTAGGTTGGGAAGATCCCCTGGAGAAGGAAATGGCAAACCACTCCAGTACTCTTGCTGGAAGATTCCATGGATGGAGGAGCCTGGTAGGCTATAGTCCATGGGGTCACAAAGAGTTGTACACAACTAAGCAACTTCACTTTCACTTTATCCTTCTATGGAAGAATTTGGTATTTTAACAGTTCAGCAAACTGTCTATCAGCCTTATTACCTTATTGACTGACTGTGTCTTCCTATTCCAACTATTAATTCAAGATTGTAAATCTTAAGACAGGAGACAAATGCTCCTTCTGTTTACTTTTGTATTCTCAAACCATCTAGTGTATAACCAACTGAGTTAATATGTGATGCTTGTTGAACAACTCAGCTCATAAGCTACCTCCTCAAAGATGCAACTCCTGGCAGAGATTATAACTGTGTTACCTAGTATGTACTTTCATGAGTCCATCAATCACTCTAAATATTAAGAAGATGGATCATCTACTGAGATGGATGAAACTGGAGCCCATTATACAGAGTGAAGTAAGCCAGAAAGAAAAACAACAATACAGTATACTAATGCATATATATGGAATTTGAAAGATGGTAACGATAACCCTATATGCGAGACAGAATAAGAGACACAGATGCATGGGACAATTTTATGGACTCTGAGGGAGAAGGTGAGGGTGGGACGTTCTGGGAGAATAGCATTGAAACATGTATATTATCATATGTGAAACAGAACACCATTCCATGTTCGATGCATGAGACAAGGGCTCAGGGCCGGGGCAATGGGATGACCCAGAGGGATGGGATGGGGAGGGAGGTGGGTGAGGGGTCCAGGAAGGGGAACACATGTAAACCCATGGCTGATTCACGTCAATGTATGGCAAAAACTATTACAATATTGTAAAGTAATTAGCCCCCAACTAAAATAAATAAATTTATAAAATAAAAAAAATTAAAAAATTAAAAAAAAATATTAAGAAGAAAGAGTTATTAACTGTCCACCACTCCCAGGGCACAGCAAGAAGTCATAGACCCAGGAGCCCAGTCTTTCTTTGAAAGAGACCTATTAGCTTATATTCATAGCTATGATCCAAGGGGCAGGCTTCTAATTAAACACAAGTCTAAGAGGTGACTGTAATCCTTTCCAGAGACCTCAGAGGGCAGGCACTATGTTTGCACTCTCCCTCTGCTACAGGCACTATGTTTGCACTCTCCCTCTGCTACATCCCAGAGTACCAGTATCTCCCAGAGAAGAACCTTACACATGTCTGGTGCCCTTGTTTTTTGTGACTGCCCCTCATGGGACACCCTTTGATCACCTGACTCTGATGGCCAGCAGTGCTAGCATTCATGTGTCCCACAGAACTAACAATTGGAGAGTCACTTCTTGGCTGATTATCACCCCTTGGCAAGGCACAGATAGGTGCCTAAAATAGATGCCCACTCTTTCTGGGAAGGTGGCCTGTTTGCTTGACCTGGAACTTTGGTCTGAGGGGCAGGGGTCTGGTACGGCACACATTTAGGGGCCTTCTGAGGTAAGAACACCAGGATGGAGGTGGGTGGATGCCTTATTTGTGCTCTCCCTCTGCCTCATTCCAGGTTGCCAACATCTTCCAGAAGAAAGCTTGTATGACACTCTGATTTTTGAGACTGCCACACAAGAGACCCCTCTAGATTGCATGACTCTGGAGGACAGTGAGATTTACACTTGTGATCTGACAGGACTATATGCATTTACATACTTTAAAAGCTGCTGCATGAAGGCCTAGCTTCCAAACCACTTGAATTTAGGTGCTGACTGAGATCCTCCCCTCCACTGACAGGTCTTGGCACATCCTCAGCTAGCAAGAGCCACTAAATATAAGACAGACTGCAAGGACAATCACAAAGGATTGAGAAACGACCAAGAACTAAGGCTGAGTAAAACAATAAAGTTTATCTCCTTCACGTGGCTACTCCTTTAAGATTGGTAGAGATGGTTGTTTTATTTAGTGCATAGAAACCAAAATGGAGAGTCAAGGAAAGTGAAGAAATAGGAATATATTCCAAATGAAAGGACAAAATAAAACCTGAGAAAAAGTCAATAATGAAACTGATAAATAATTTACCTAAAAAAGTTTTCAAAATAGTGGTAGTAAAGATGGTCACCAAACATGGGAGAAGAATAAATGATCACAGAACTTCAACAAGGAGATAGAAAATATAAGAAAGGAAAGCAAAGAGAAGTCACAGAGCTAAATACAATAACTGAACTGAAAACTACACTAGAGGGATTCAATAGCAGACTAGATAGATGAAACAGAAGAAAGGATCAATGGAATTGAAAACAGAGCAGTGGAACTCACACAATCAGAGCAGCAAAAAGAATAAAGAATGAAAAAGTGTGAAGATAGTTGAAATGGATTATGGGACATCATCAAGCAGACCAATGTTTACATTATAGGGATCTTAGAAGAAGAAGAGAAAGAGGAAGATGATTTATTTGAACAATGGCTGAAAAATTTCCAAACCTGAGGAAGGAAACAGACATCCAAATCCAGGAAACCTAGAAGTTCCAAAAAAGATGAACCTAAAGAGACCAACACATGTTATAATTAAACTGTCAAAAGTAAAGACAAGAGAATCAAAGCAGCAAGCGATAAACATGTTATACAAGGGAAATCCTATAAGATTGTTAGTATGTTTTTCAACAGAAATTTTGTAGGCTAGAAGGATGTGACACAGTATACTTGAAATCCTGAAAAAAAAACAAAAACAAAAACTTCCAACCAATAATATTCTACCTGGCAAAGTTGTTGAAGGAGAGGGAAAGAGTTTTCCAGACAAGCAAAAAGGAAAGGAGTTCATCAGCACTAAACCATCTTAACAAGAAAAGTTAAAGAGACTTCTTTAATCTAAAATGAAATGGTACTAATTAGTAACAGGAAAACATGAAAGTATAAATCTCATGAGTGAAGTTAAATATACAGTAAAACTCAGAATAATCTAATGTAAAGGTGGTAGATAATCATTTATAAAGCTAGTATGAAGGTTAAAAGACAATGCTAAGAAAAATAACTATTAGCTACAATAATTAAAGGATACCCAAGATTAAAAAAGAATCGATGCTTTTGAATTGTAGTGCTAGAGAAGCCTCTTGAGAGTCCTATGGATTACAAGGAGACCAAACCAGGCAATCCTAAAGGAAATCAACCCTGAATGTCCATTGGAAGGACTGATGCTGAAGATGAAGCTCCAATACTTTGGCCATCTGATATGAAAGGCCAACTCATTGGAAAATACCCTGATGCTGGGAAAGATTAAAGCAAAAGGAGAAGAGGGCAGCAGAGGATGAGATGGTTAGATAGCATCACTGACTCAATGGACATGAATTTGAGCAAACTCCAGAAGACAATGAAAGAAAATGAAGCCTGGAAGGCTGCAGTCCATGGGGTCGCAAAGAGTGAGACATGATTTAGCAACTGAACAACAACAATAAGATTGTCTATATTATCTAAATAAAATGTCTATGCATCCAAAGCAATCTATAGATTTACTGCAATCCCTATGAAAGATGCATGAATGACCTTTTTCACAGAACTAGAACAAATAGTGAAATGTGAAACCACAAAAGATCCCGAATTGCCAAAGCAATCTTGAGAATAAAAAACAAAGCTGGAGGTTTCACACTTCCTGACTTCACATTATACTCAAAGCTACAGTCATCAAAACAGTATGGTACTGGCACAAGAAGAGACACATAGATCAATGGAACAGAATAGAAATCCCAGAAATAAATCTATGTCCTTAAGGTCAATTGATCTATGACAAAGGAGGCAAGAATATGCAATAGAGAAAAGACAACCTCTTCAATAAGAAGTACCAGGAAAATTGGACACTTATACGTAGATTGAAATTAGAACATTTCTCCTACCAAATTTCAATGGCGTTTCTCACAGAAATATACCAATCCTAAAATTTACATAGAACCAAAAAAGACACTGAATATCCAAAAGCAATCTTGAGAAAGTACAAAACTTAAGCCACCATATTCCTTAACTTCAACTACTGGGTTGGCCAAAAAGATCATTTGGGTGCTTCCAAACTGTCTTACAGAAAAACTCAAACTTTTTGGTCAACCCAATATATTATAAGGAGAGAGAATACAGCAAGGAGATAAGAAAGCATTCTCAAGTGAACAATGCAAAGAAAGAGGAAAACAGTAGAATGGGAAAGACCAGAGATCTTGTCAAGAAAATTAGAGATACCAAGGGAACATTTCATGCAAGGATGCTGCTGCTGCTGCTGCTGCTGCTGCTAAGTCGCTTCAGTCGTGTCCGACTCTGTGCGACCCCATAGACGGCAGCCCATCAGGCTCCGCCGTCCCTGGGATTCTCCAGGCAAGAATACTGGAGTGGATTGCCATTTCCTTCTCCAGTGCATGAAAGGGAAAAGTGAAAGTGAAGTTCCTCAGTCGCGTCCGACTCTTAGCAACCCCAGGGACTGTAGCCTACCAGGCTCCTCCATCCATGGGATTTTCCAGGCAAGAGCACTGGAGTGGGGTGCCATTGCCTTCTCCATGCAAGGATGAGCATACTAAAGAACAGAAATGGCATGGACCTAACAGAAGCAGAAGATATTAAGAAGAGGTGGCAAGAATACACTGAAGAACTATACAGAAGAGATCTTAATGACCTAGATAACCATGATGGTGTGATCAGTCACCTAGAGCCAGACATCTTAGAGTACAAGGTCAAGTGGGCCTTAGGAAGCATCACTACGAACAAAGTTAGTGGAGGTGATAGAATTCCAGCTGAGTTATTTCAAATCCTAAAAGATGATGCTGTTAAAGGGCTGCACTCAATATGCCAACAAATTTGGAAAACTCAACAGTGGCCACAGGACTGAAAAAGGTCAGTTTTCATTCTAATCCCAAGGAAGGGCAGTGCCAAAGAATTTTCAAACCACTGCACAATTGCACTCTTCTCACATGCTAGCAAGGTAATGCTCAAAATTCTCCAAGCTAGGCTTCATGAGTATGTGAACTGAGAACTTCCCGATATTCAAGCTGGATTTAGAAAAGACAGAGGAACCAGAGATCAAATTGCCAACATCCATTGGATTATAGAAAAAATAAGGGAATTCCAGAAATCATCTACTTCTGCTTCATTGACTATGTTAAAACCTTTGACTGTGTGGATTACAACAAACTGTGGAAAATTCTTAAAGAGAGAGGAATACCAGACCACCTTACCTGCCTCCCAAGAAACCTATATGCAAGTGAAGAAGCAAGACATGTTAGAACCAGACATGGAACAATGGACTGGTTCAAAATCGTGAAAGGAGTACATCGAAGCTGTATATTGTCACCCTGCTTATTTAACTTCTATACAGAGCACATCATGCAAAATGCTGGGCTGGATGAAGCACAAGCTGGAATCAAGATTGCCAGGAGAAGTATCAATAGCCTCAGATATGTAGATGACACCACTTTAATGGCAGAAAGTGAAGAACTAAAGAACCTCTTGATGAAAGTGAAAGAGGAGAGTGACAAAGCTGGCTTAAAACTCAGCATTCACAAAACTAAAATCATGGCATCTGGTCCCATCATTTCATGGCAAATAGGTGGGGAAACAATGGAAACAGTGACAGATTTTATTTCCTTGGGCTCCAAAATCACTATGGATGGTGACTGCAGGCATGAAATTAAAAGATGCTTGCTCCTTGGGAAAAAAGCTATGACAAACCTAGATGATATATGAAAAAGCAGAGATATTACAATGATCTGTATAGTCAAAGCTATGGTTTTCCCAGTAGTCATGTAGGGATGTGAGGGTTGGACCATAAAGAAGGCTGAGCACCAAAGAATTGATGCTTTCAAACTGAGGTGTGAGAGAAGACTTTTGAGAGTCCCTTGGACAGGTAGGAGATCAAACCAGTCGATCCTAAAGGAAATCAACCTTGACTCTTCACTGGAAGGACTGATGTTGAAGCTGCAATACTCTGGGCACCTGATGCAAAGAGCTGACTCATTGAAAAAGACCCTGATGCTGGGAAAGATTGAAGGCAGGAGGAGAAGGGAGCGTCAGAGGATGAGATTTTTGGATGGCATCTTTGATTCAATGGATATGAGTTTGAACAAACTCCAAGTGATAGTGAAGACAGGGAATCCTGGCATCCTGCAGTCCATGGGGTCACAAAGAGTTGGACATGACTGAGTGACTAAACAACAAATATACTACAAACTATAGTAATCAAAGCAGAATGGCCCTGGCATAGAAACAGACACATACATCAAAGGAACAAAATGGCCCAGAAATAAACCCATGCCTATGTCGTCAATTAGTTTATAACAAAAGACCAAGGATATACAATAGTGAAAGGACAGTTTTTCAATAAATGTTAGGAAAAGTGGACAGCCACAGGAAAAAGAATGAATCTGGATCACCATCTTCCACCATACACAAAAAATGTCTCAAAATAGATTAAAAACTTGAACACCTGAAATCATTAACTCCTAGAAGAAAACATTGGTGGTAAGCTCCTTGACATTGGTCTTGGTGATGATTTTTTGGAACTGACACCAAAAGCAACAAAAGCAAAATAAGCACAAAGGACTACATTAAGAAAAAAATCCAAAGCCTCTTGGACATTTTTCCAAAGGAGACACATACATGACCAACAGTGACATAAAAAGACCTTCAACATCATGCTCATCAGTTAAGTTCAGTCGCTCAGTCATGTCCGACTCTTTGTGACCCCATGAATTGCAGCACGCCAGGCCTCTCTGTCCATCACCAACTCCCAGAGTCTACCCAAACCCATGTCCACCGAGTCAGTGATGCCATCCAACCATCTCATCCTCTGTCGTCCCCTTCTCCTCCTGACCTCAATCCTATCCAGCATTAGGGTCTTTTCCAGTAAGTCAACTCTTCGCATGAGGTGGCCAAAGTATTGGGAAATGCAAATCAAAATCACCATGAGATATCACCTTACACCAGATAAAACATCTGGCAAAAAGAAAAGAAGAGGGAGGATATGGATAAAACGGAACTCTTAGGCATTGTTGGTGGGAATGTAAATTGGTACAGCCACTATGGAAAATATATAGACTTTCCTCAAATAATTAAAGCTATGATATGTTGTTGCTGTGTTAGTCACTCAGTCGTGTCCGACTCTTTGTGACCCCATGGACTGTAGCCCACTAGGCTCCTCTGTCCATGGGATTCTCCAGACAAGAATACTGGAGTGGGTTGCCATGCCCTTCTCCAAGGGATCTTCCTGACCCAGGGATTGAACCCAGGTTTCCGGCACTGCAGGCAGATTCTTTACCATATGAGGCACCAGGGAAGCCCATATAATCCAACAATTCCACTTCAGGAAATTTCATCTGAAGAGAACAAAAACACTAACTCAGAAAGATACGTCCACCCCCATTTTTATTGCAGCCCTGATAGAGTAGCCACAGCATAGATACAACCTAAGTATCCATTGAAAGATGAACAAAGACACATGGAATATATATCCAATGGAATAGTATTCAACCATTTAAAAAATGGAGATCTTGCTCTTTATGACAACATAGACCTTGAGAATATTATGCTAAGTGAAATAATTTATACAGAAAAAGACAAATATTGTATGATTTCACTTATATGTGAAAACCAAAAATGGAAAAGAAAGAAGATGAAAAAAAGAAGCTCACAGGTACAGAGAGCAAATTGGTGGTTGCCAGAGGTGAAGGGGTGAGCTGTGAAATGGGTAAAGGGGGTCAAAAGGCAGAAACTTTCAGCTATAAGTCATGGGGGATGCAATATACAGCATGGCGGCTCTAGTTAATGATACTGTATTGCATATATAAGCATTTCAGAGAATAGATGTTAGAAGTTCTTATCTAACTAGACTTACTGTGGTGATCATTTCATAATACATGGAAATATGAAATCATTGGGTTACATACCTAAAGTCAATATAATGCTATATGTCAATTATACCTCAATAAAAAAAATAATTTGGAGATACCCTTTTTCTACCTTGGGTTTTGATTTCTTAATATCTTTTAAATTCTCTCCTCTCCTGATGAATTCAAGAAGTGAAAGTGACTCAAGCTATAAATTTCTCACCAAAAGCTATTTTCCTGTACTACCCATTTTTCTCCTTAAACACATGAGAATAAGCCTCTTAAAATTTTGTATTTTAAAAGTCAGAAATCTCTCAAGCATCTCTCTTACAACTGACTTCCAATAAACAAAATCGTCAACAATGTCCTTATTTTGCCAGATTTGCTCTTTCCTTCATTAGTATGGTAGAGGTTTTAAGTAGTTCACCAAAATAATTTTCCTATTTTTCCTAGAAATAACACTAAGTTATGTTTTCCAGGTTTCCCTGCGGTTAGTTACGACCAAGTTTCTGATTTCTTGACAACTCAGATTATTACTAAAAATGATTAATGTGTCTGGCACATAAAACCTCTCATGGGCTCTTCCAGGCTCTTCCTATGTCTCCAGTGGGAAGCTAATGATTATAAGACCTTAAAGGTTAAGAGAAACATGTAATGGAAAATGTGAGAGTCCCTGAGTGACCACCTGAATAAAAGCCAACACAACTGAGACATTTTCCCTGGACTATCAAGTGAGCAAGAAACACATTTCTATTCTGTAAAGTCATTGAGATGTTGAAGTCTGTTAGCACAACTAACATAGGTTAATTAATAGAGATTCCTATAGAGAAAGAGAATAAAATGGTTAGATAGCATCACTCACTCAATGGACCTGAATTTGAGTAAACTCCAGGAGATAGTGAAGGATGGAAGAGTCTGGCATGCTGCAGTCCATGCAGTTGCAGAGTCGGACACGACCTAGCAACTGAACAACAACACAGAGAAGGATTCCTTAGTATAGTTCAAAGGACTATCTTGGGGTTAGCTCTTCTTTGAGCCAAGACTATTACCTCTGTCTTTCAAAGGTTAAGATCTCTATTTCTAAAATTTGATAACAAACTTCATATGCATTTCAGTATCAAAATCAACTTATTTTTTTACTTATTTATTGATTTATTACTTATTTTTTGATCTTCAAGTAGGCAAGACACCATTATGAACCATTCTAATATACACAGATTATAGAATGGAAATGCTCACCTAGCAGAGCAAAATGGGAAGGTTATCAAATTCACTTGGGAAAATACATCAAATTCAGGAGAAATGTTATGTTAACTAGTTTTCATGATAACAGAGATTCAAATTGGGCTTTTAGCTTGAACTTACTGATGTTTAATTTGAAGCTACAGTAATTTTTCATTGCATTAAATGTTTTAAATCACAAGATTAGCAAGTCTCTAATCAGTTCTACTAGAGGGTGATATCCAATCCCCAGTTGCAAAGAGTCCAGATCCACCCACAAAGAACCTGAAGACCCTAACAAGAGGGTTCATCTCCAAACACAACAAGCAAGGGCTGACAAGCAGGGAGGTCCCACTGACATTCTCCAACACAAGTCTCTAGTGCTACTCTTTTCAATCTTCTCACAACATGTATATCCTCTATTTTGGGTGAAAAAGTACTTCTATGAGGAGCATGGGAGCCCTCGACATACATATTTTCCCCTGAGATTATCCTAACCCCACTGACCATTTTTGCAAGAATAAAACATTTCTCACCGATTTTCTCCTATTCCTATAATTCTGCAGTCTTTATACAAAGCTTTGCTCTCTCTGGGCGATGTCATAGATTTAAAAAATAATTACTGTCCAGATTCAAAATCTCAGTATGTTTCTATCCCTTTCCCACTATATTTATTTAATTCATCCATTCACCTTCTTCGAAGATTAATTTACATTTTCCCATTCAGAAAGCTTTTACATCTTCTCCTAATGCTCACCCTGAACTAATGACTTTACTTCCAATTTAATGAGAATATATAAAGAATAAGAAAAGGACTTCAGCATCTTGCCAGAACCATGTCTAACAGGGCTGTGTGTACCTGTATCCATGTATTCTGTTCTGATAAACCCATTTAAATGCACCTTTCTATTTCAGAAGGTTGAATCCATGACTAGGAAGATAAGTTTGAAAATATATTCATACTGCAGTACAAATTGGTTTAAAAATGTATATGTAAGAATTCTCCTAAGTCCACTCTTTTTTAGACCCAAGCCCTTTTTCCTACTTGAGGAAATTACTGTAGTAATTGACCCCTGTCTACATCACCACTTTTTCTTTTCTCCCCATCGCTCCCATCAGCATATCAGTATGCTGTCATTTCTCCCACCTCACAACCCTTGACACATGACCCCCTTTATTCCAGTCACTCTCTTGCATGCCTTATTTCTATATAAATCAACTCCTCAAAAGAGTTGCCTACACTCTGTCTCAAATCCATTCAAGCATTGACCCCCACCACTCAACTAGAACTTTTTGTGTCAAGGTTACCAGAGACCTCTAATATACCAAAGTCAACTCTTCAGTTCAGTTCAGTCATTCACTCATGTCTGACTCTCTGCGCCCCCGTGGACTGCAGCACACCAGGCTTCCCTGTCCGTCACCAACTCCTGGAGCTTACTCAAACTGAAGTCCATCGAGTGGGTGATGCCATCCAATCATCCCATCCTCTGTCATCCCCTTCTCCTCCTGCCTTCAATCTTTCCCAGCATCAGGGTCTGGTCAAATGAGTCAGTTCTTCACATCAGGTGGCCAAAGTATTGGAGTTTCACCTTCAGTATCAGTCCTTCCAATGAATATTCAGGACTGATCTCCTTTAGGATGGACTGGTTGGATCTCCTTGCAGTCCAAGGGACTATCAAGAGTCTTCTCCAACACCACAGTTCAAAATCATCAATTTTTCTGTGCTCAACTTTCTTTATAGTCCAACTCTCACATCTATACATGACTACTGGAAAAGCCATAGCTTTGACTAGATGGACTTTTGTCAGCAAAGTAATGTCTCTGCTTTTTACTATGCTCTCTAGGTTGGTCATAGCTTTTCTTCCAAGGAGCAAGCATCTTTTAATTGCATGGCTGCAGTCACCATCTGCAGTGATTTTGGAGCCCCCCAAAAATAAAGCCTATCAACTCCTTAGCCTTCATTTTATTGACCTTTCAACAACATTTGGTCTTGCTTTCTACTCTTTCCCTTAGATTTTATTCACTTGCCTCCTGGAGAGTGACTATTTCTTGGTGTCCCTGTAGTTCACGAACAATTCCTACTCAGTAGCCTTGTTCTTTCTCAATGTCTATTAGCATACTCTAGGGATATTTCAGCCTCTTTTACCTACAGTCATTCCACTCGTGATCACTGAGCCTTGGGGAGAGGAAGCTTTCTGTCCAGAATGCTCTGAACCCTAGAGCCATCTGAGGATCGGAACTAGATAAATACTGCATTGCAAGTAGTTTCTCCTGCTCCATTGATTACCTTTTTCTTTTGTTGATTACTTCCTTTCTTCTTCAGAAACTTTGTAGTTTGATGTCCCATGTGTTTTTTAACTTGATTATGGTAATCATTTCACAATGGATATCAATTTATAACATTGTACACCTTAACTGTATACAATTTCTATTAGTTATACATTAATGAAACTGGAAAAAAATGAAGATACAGCTTTCACTTTTCAAAACTAGCTATGAGTATCAAAATCCCCTGGGAAATATTCTCAAATATTATTTCCAGAGAAAAGATCATTCCAAAGATATCCCAAGATATTCACTCCAAGATATTCATTGAATGAAGAAACATGTATTTCTTATTATATTTTTAGAATTTTAATTAAATGTAAGCACCAAGCACCACTCACTTATTTAGTAAGGTATATTTTTTGTGGAATAGATAAATGAGCCTAATTCTATATCCACTCCCACCAACCATCAATACAGTGACAATGGTGATAGATGTATTGTGACTGTGTAGGAGGGTATAATTATTGTTAGGAAATATATGTGGAAGTATATCAGGTAAAGGTATTCTACAAAAATGTTCCAATTGTTGAATAAGGGAGGGCCATATAGGGACCTATTATATCATTCTTCCAATTTTTCTACAGGTTTGAAAATTTTCAATTTTTTAAAAATGAGAGAAGGATATAAGAATAGTAAGGATAAAGCAATGGCTCACCACTTTACTGCTTTCTTTCTACACCTTCCTGGAAAAATGTGTAAATAAAATCAAGACAATCCTGTTGCAATTTATTTCAGTACAACCTCAGTGCTGTTCGTTTAGGGATTAGTTTATATTTTGGCTTTTTCTCCTCTTTTTATAACAAGAAGTCTTTCCAAGTACTTTCATATTTCACCTGCAAGAAAAATCAAAAGGGGAAACAGAGAAATGGCAATCCATCATGAAAGAAAAAAAAATTTTTTTTGAAAGCTTCTAGTATGCTTACTATTCATGACTCTGTTTGAAATCAATATTTTACTCTCTCCTCTGGCCTGGTTGCCATTCATTTGTTTTGTGGGTGGTTTGGGGCAGGTCGGGTCTTAGAATTCATATCCAAAGAACACAGTAGTGAGTAGAAAATGGGGAAGAGAAAAAGTAAAAGAATGTAGGGGAAGAGTAACAGACTAAGAAGTATAGTCAGAAGGAAAGTGAGGGATTTGGGCAATTTGTGGGGCTATAAGAAGTCGTTTTTGAGACTACAAATCATCCCCTTACTCATAAGACCTCTTTCTTCCCTAAATGGTTTTAGTTTTCCTGAGAGCAAACAGACATTAAAGATTGTGTAGAGAAAGAGAAGCTGGAAAGATCTTCAGAACAAAGCAAGATTAGAGGTTGTTAGGGAAAAAAAGGAGATGATGGTAATAGAAAGAAAGTTGGTGGTGGCGCTTAATTTTTATTTTTTATTTATTTTTGGTGGGACCACACTTGCAGGACCTTAGTTTCCCCACCAAGGATCAAACCCAGGCCACAGCAGTAAAAGCACTGAATTCTAACCACTAGACCACCAGGCAATTCCCAGTGATGATATTTTAAGTAGTGAGTATGTGTGTGCTAAGTCATTTCAGTCATGTCCGACTCTGTGCGACTCCAGGGACTGCAGCCCACCAGGCTGCTCTGTCCACAGGATTCTCCAGGCAAGAATACTGGAGTGGGTTGCCAGACCCTCCTCCAGAGAATCTTCCCAACTCAGGGATTGAACTCATGTCTCTCACATCTCCTACATTGGCAGGGGGGTTCCTTACCACTAGCACCACCTGGGAAACTCATCATGAGTGATAAGAACTAAAACCAGAATAACACCCTATTTCTGGGTTAAACATTAGTAGGTCCGGAGGCATACTCTTCCATTTCTGTGTTGAGCAGTACTGAGACTAAGCAAAATAACCTATCTGAAACACTACTCTGGAAGATAAACCTGTGACACACCAAACAGCTTTTCCACCAAGACTAACTCTTGAGACTCTCCCTCAATTTGACCATTGATCCAAAGCTATTATGTTACAGATAATCTAATTTCAAGAAGTCTCTCTCCTTGTCAGATTCATCCTATGTGACATGTCCTAGGTCCTGAATTCCTACAGATACCCTTTCCTAATTTCCCTATTTTCAGACGTTACCACTACAATTTTGGCAAAATGATAGTTTCCCTTACTGCAGTATATCTTTGCTTAGTCAGGTTTTCCTGGTGGTCTTTTGAGAAACTGGCAGTGAACACATGGAACAGGATATTATAATTGTAGAAGAGACAGTTCAGGGTTCTATAAAGTAAAAGCATCTGAGTAGTTGTGAGCTATTTAAAAAAGTGGGAAAATAATAGGGAAGAAAATTGGGAGTTTCTAAATATATATATAGTTCTAATTGTGAAGAAAGCTCAGGATACTGTGAGGAGAGAACTGTGATAGAAAATGTTTGAATGCTTTCCTTGCTGCAAAAATTTGACAAAATATTGATATTTTTAAGAGTCTCCATTAAAATTCCATCAAAATATACCTCAAAAGCAGATTTTGTCCTAATTCCTTTTATTACCTCATGAGGCCCATCACTTTTGGAAAATACTGAAGAGTTAACCTAGCAAAGCAATCCTTTAGTGGGCCTCTCGGGGCTCTTTCCCTCACCCCTCCTCTTCTGCCAGCTCCCCGGGGCATTGTGCACACAGCAGTTACTCCACTAAATTAATACCCAGAACTTCCAGATCATCATCTTCACATGAGGTACAAGATTTCAAAATATTAAATGATTTGCTGCTGTTTTATATTTAGAGAAGGCATGCCCTAATGGACACTTAATAGTCTACATCTTTATTTGCCAAGAAATGGAATACTGAAATACATAGAATTTAAAAAATATATATTTTTTAAATATACAAAGCATAGGCCAAACACTGATCCCTACCAGTGAAAAACAAAAATTATTTTCAAAATTCCAAGAAGCGTTTTTAAAAATGAGTCACATAACAGATGACCAAGAGAACACTGACAAATTCTCTAACTGGAAATTATTATAATCACATTTTTCTGACAATAATGTAATAAAGCTAGCCATTAACAGAATTGCACATAAACATAAACACATACATGCACACAGGGCAAACTATAAACCTAAAAATACAACCTTAAAAAAGAAAAAAAAGTCCCTAAACTCTTGAGTTAGTGACCTAAATATACAAATACAGACACGTAAGAATATAATTAAAAGAAAATAATATACATAAAATTAATGAATACAGCCAGGTTGTGCTTAGAGAAAAAAATTTTTTAAATTAAAAAAACCTTAAAACTCAGTTTATAATATCTAAAATAAAAGGTATGGAGGAAACTTACCAAGCATTTAACTCAAAACAAGAAGAAAAATAAAGATATAAGGTTAAATTAATGTACTAAAAAGTAAAAAGACAATACAGTCGATAAATAAATGCACTAGTTCTTTGAAGAGATTAACACAAGGCAGACCTCTGGCAAATATGAACACAGTTAAGATTGAATCCCTAGGCCTTGGTTTCCCTTCAGGCCCTGGAGTAACTAAAAATACTGGGAGACAGAGAGAGAAAAATGTCAAGGGATGTTTCTTTCAAACCTTCCCTGAAGGAGAAACTTTCATGTAACTTTTACTTCCTAAGTATAGCTTCCGGAGTTTCTCTTCCATTACTGAGAGAAAAATGAGAAAAAGAAGGTATAGTCTCTAATCCAATTTGGTTCAATGACAAATTTGTCTTTGTATTTTTAAGCAGCAAATTACCTAACTCTTTTACCTCATTTGAAGGGGATTCTATTTCTGATTACCGAACCATACTAAGGGTAGAACCCATAAACACCTTGGAGAAGTAGAAAGAGAAGTAAGTTTTCTAACCAAATTTTAAAATTCTCTCTAAATAATATCAGGATTATATATGATTATTAATAGTATACTTTGTATTGAGAAGAAGCATAACAATAAAGGGGCATAACCATGAGTATGAGATTATGACACATAACTCTATCTTGGTATTTTTAAAAACAAGTAAGAAAAAAAAAATCTGAAAAAATTAAGGAAACAAAAGTAACTCAAGAAAAGTGCTCAAACTTTTGGTTAAGCAAAATAAAACTGCAACTTGAAATAAAACCCTTCACAGCATCTCATTTTCCCAACTCTTAAATGACTTTATTCTTTCTCAACCCTTATCCTTACTGTTATTTCCATCACAAATAATAAGTGTCAGTCTAACATTATATTTTAATTTAAAATTACCCAAGTAAGGAGAGGAGTTGCTTATATATCACTATGAACGCATAAACTATTACATGTCTAGAGAGGTATCAACTCTCTAAAATGTCAGCATGCCCTTTGGCCTATAATTTTATTAATATGTGCTGCAAAATAATCAAAATGTGTACCAAGTTCTGTGTACATAAATTTCAGTGTCTAAAAGAGTACCCAGCTCACAGTAGGTTTAGCACATTTTAATTAATCAGTGATCATCAGTGTGTTTTTTGAATACTGTGAAATACTGGAAACTACATTTAGACTTGAATGTCCAAGTAAATTGTGTCATATCTATGAAATGGACCATTGTGTACTCATTAGGGTAAGAAGAGCACAATAAAGCATTTAGCAGAAAAAAATGAAAAGTACTACATCACATGCATATCATGATGACAGGAGTCTGTGTGAGAGTCATCATATATAAATTTGGGTAGATATGTATCTATGTGCAAACAATATCTCCATTATGCAATTATTGGAGATTTTTTATTTACTACTTTTTCCTTTCTATATTTTTAACATCTTCTTATGGCACAAAATCCATTAATTATAATCATATATAAACAATATGTATAATAAACAATACATTTTAATTTTTTCTGATATTTATAATTACTTTATGACACTTTGCAGTATGTGTGTTAAGTTGCTTCAGTCATGTCTGACTCTTTGCAACCCTATGGACTGTAGCCAACCAGGCTTCTTTGTTCATGAGATTCTCCAGGTAGGAATACAGGACTGGGTTGCCATTTCCTTCTCCAGGGGATCTTCCCAACCCAGGGACTGAAACTGTGTCTCTTATGTCACCTGTGAAGCTCTTATTAGTATACATGGCATTTTTAAATATCTATTTTAGTATCTAGTGCCTGGGTGAATATCTATTTTAGTGTCTAGTCCTTCACCATATAATAAGGAAGAGAAATGTACAGATAAGTAACTATACTAAAATACTCTATAGTCTATAATAGAGAAATATGTAGAATGCTATGAGAGCCTAAAGGAAGAAGAAACCACTCCATTAAAGATATTTATAAAGCAGAGAGCATAACAGTTGGAGCAGCACAGTTTCAAGAGCACTCGCTAATAGCCAGAGAAAAGGAATAAAACAGCGGTCTTAAGTAATACTCACCCAGTTGTTTGCCCTGAGGTAGAATGATATAAGTGTTAATGAGTAACTGAGTAAAGATCAAACCTATAAAGAGAGATAATTATGAGGCACAATACACATTAAGCATCAAGTAGTAGATGGAAAAAAATAATAGTTATGGGGCAAGAAGCTGTCTCCCTACCACAGCCCCAGATCACATAGGGTCTATTTCTGTACCATTAGCTCCCCATGTAGGTGTTCACACTGACTCCTCTGAGTGGCCATAGTGCTTATTTTTAAGCCTGAAACAAGCCATTCTAGCTAAGCTTTTTGAAATTTTATGTCTCATTTTTATGTTTTCTAAAATACTTCCCAGAGCCTTGTATATAGAAGTACACAATAAATATTGATAGAATGAGTCACTAATATAGAAGATAATAGTGGAATTTATAAAAAATTCAAAGTTATTCATTTAGATTTATGGTCTTTCTTTTCAGAGTTGAGAGACTGACTGAAGAAGTAATGACAAAGTGGAAAATGAGACAATCAGGAGGTAAGGTGAGAACAGATGGTTACAGGGAGGGGAGGTGACCATGCTGAAAATGTTGTCAGTCACAAGGAGAAAGATCCCATTTCATTTCCATGATTCCCTTGGAGCAACTCCAAGACCATCACAATTTCTGCTGTAAATGTATTCTTATATCGTCTCACTCACAATTTATTGTGTATGTGTGTATGCACAGTTACTGCAAGGATCTTTAGAGAGCAGAGCTTTTGTCACTAGTCCCCAGACACCGCGACAAAGGGAATATTAAAAGACTCAGACTGGCCCAAATCCAGGGGAAAATAGACAGACTGAAAAGATAAGGCAGATAGTTAATCTTCTAGAAGGTACTGCAAGTGGAGACAGGTTTGTTCACCCAGCTCACTGTCTCAAGTCTACTTCTGTCTGGTTTGTTATCTTACCCGATAGGAAACCTGTCTTGACACTGAATCACAAAGCAAGGATGGCCTGGGTCATTAAATAAGAGTAGTCAATGAAGGAAAAAAAGTCTTTAGTCAAACTTTATATCAGAACTGAAATCTAGGCAAAATTTTTCTTTAAATATATTTATTGTTACTTGAAGAAAAGTGAAACCAATGAATTAGAAATTAACCTTATTATTACAAAGCAATTTTTATTATCATTCAATAATGACTACAGATGGGTATCTTAGCCAGAAAGCTGCGCTTATTCCAAAAAATGATATTATACATATTACCATAAAGATGACATCTCAATTGTCAAAAACAATTGAGGTGGATCATGGTATCTGGTCCCATCACTTCATGGCAAATAGATGGGGAAACAGTGGGCTCCAAAATCACTGCAGATGGTGACTGCAGCCATGAAATTAAAAGACGCTTACCCCTTGGAAGAAAAGTTATGACCAACCTAGACAGCATATTAAAAAGCAGAGACATTACTTTGTCAACAAATGTCCATCTAGTCAAGGCTATGGTTTTTCCAGTAGTCTTGTATGGATGTGAGAGTTGGACCATAAAGAAAGCTGAGTGCCAAAGAATTGATGCTTTTGAACTGTGGTGTTGGAAAAGACTCTTGAGAGTCCCTTGGGCTGCAAGGAGATCCAACCAGTCCATCCTAAAAGAAATCAGTCCTGAATATTCATTGGAAGGACTGATGTTAGAGCTGAAACTCCAATACTTTGGCCCCCTGATGCAAAGAACTGACTCATTTGAACGATCCTGATGCTGGGAAAGATTGAAGGCGGGAGGCAAAGGGGACGACAGAGAATGAGATGGTTGGATGGCATCACCAACCATGGACCTGAGTGTGAGCAAACTCCGGGAGTTGGTGATGGACAGGGAGGCCTGGCGTGCTACAGTCCATGGAATCACAAAGAGTCAGACACAACTGAGCAACTGAACTGAACTGAGGTGGATAGCATAGACACTACAAAAGTCACAAATGGCTCAATGTTTCACACTCATTCTCTAATGTGACTTTCTTGGCTGGATATAAGCAAACATAGTATTTTAATAGAACTACCAGCTTGTAGGGCAAGCTTAAACTGTTTTTGTCATCTTCTAAAATACACGATTGGTATAATGGCTTTGCTTCCTCTAAAACTGCACAAGAGAGGATATACTTGTTGTGAAACTGACACTGTGATTTTCTTCTCTACATCTCGATCAGTTGTGCCCACCATTTGTAAATATACAGATTGGGGGACTGACCACCAGATCCAGAGGTGAACTCTGATTAACCTAAGGCAGTCAAGACAGTCTCATGCGCCTTAATAACTTGTTTGGTTTGGGGATGTACAGACTTGAAAGTTTCCTATGCAGGCACTTATTGAGAAATGGGTATGTAACTTGTTCCAGAACATTGAGACCCAAGGCTGAATTTCCTGGGTTCCTCTAGAAAGGGTTTTTTCTCACACTTGAGAGAATTTACCTAAAGCAACTCTTTTTCCTCCTCTCAGCATCATGAAGTATGGTTATAAAGCCATAGGAAAGCAGCTAATGGAAAACCAAACACCACAAAGAAATGAAGCTAAAACCATTGAATTTTTGCTGATCTTAAGTCATCTGCCATTTAGACTTACATTTACATGAGTAAATAACTCAGTTACTTGAAGCCAACCTCCTTCTGATACATACTGAATAGATACCTATTTAAAGTATATATTAGAATCACTTGATAAGTATCTGCCCAAGATATAATAAACCAAAACTGATGGATGAATTGATTAGAGAAGAAGGGAGAAGAGAGTAGAGGAAAGGAAAGAAAAGAAGAGAGAATGAGGAAGGAAAAGAGGGAGGGAGGAAGGAAAAGAGGAAGGAAGTGGAAGAGGAAAGGGAAGAAGGAAGGTGCTAGGTCACATTGGTAAGTTTTTAGGAAACTACCTTACTCTTTTCCAGAGTGGCTGGACTTTTTTTGTTGTTGTTTTTACCAGCAGTGTATGAGAGATGCAGGGTCTTTTGCATCTTCACCAGCATTTAGTACTATTAGTATTCTTTATTTTACACATTCTGATAGGTCTGTAGTGATAGCTTATAGAGATTCTAATTTTCATTTCCCTAAAGGCAAGCAGTGCTGAACATCTTTCCGTGTGTTTATCTGCCATCCATACATCTTCTCTGATGCAGTGTCTGTTCAGTTACTTTATCCATTTTCTAACTGAATTGTTTTCTGACCATTAAGCTGGTAGAACTCAATAGATATTTCATATGCAAACAATTTGCCTGATTTTTTTTCTCCCAGTTGCTGAGGCCTTTTTACCCTCTTAACAGGATCTTGTGCAGACCAATCTTCATTTTTTTTAATGAAGTTGAATTTATTTTAATTTTGTGGATCACGCATTTGATGTCATGTCTAAGAAATCTTTGCCTAATCCTAGGTCATGAATAATTAATTTTTATTATTCATTTCCTCTTATTCCATTATATAGTCAGCATTTCAATTTCTTCTTGCCTATTTTCCCTTTCTGCCATTTCCTTCCTCCATTTCTTAACCACCTGGTCCCATCTCAGCCTGTGTATCAGACAACAGAGGCAGTATATCAGTCCTGGGCAAAGTTTATGTCTTCATCTTAGTCCACTGTAGCTCCTATCTGTGCTTCCAGTTTTTCATTCTGGTGACATATTAAGACTTACTTCATGATCTGGGTTTTCTAACCCTAGCTGGAAGCCCAGGTGAAAGGCAAGCCTCTCTTGAGTACCCAGGGATAGGATAATGGAGTGCAATGCCAGGTGCTTATTTATCAGAATGAGTAAATAACAGATGTTTTGTTCAAAGGGTGATGGAAGTTCAACAAAGAACAGCTTATAAGAAAGTCTCCAATTTTGAAAAGAGGCTAAAACAGAGAAACCAGGGAAGCAAAGGAAATAGGAGAATTGATATATGCAAGGGGAACTGAAAAGGTGAGCTGATATAAGCTAGGTACTTTCATTAACTTTGGAAATAAAGTTAATAATAATAGCTAATTCTTACAATTAGATTCACTCTGTGACAGGCACTGTTTCAAATACTCCCCATCCGTAGTTCTCACACTGTGATCATGTACTGTACATGTACATGTACCCCCAAGACCTTTTTAGGGATCTCCTCATCCCAATCTATTTCCATGATAATAGTAATACATCATTTGATGTTTTCAGTCTTTATTCTCTCATGAGTGCTCAGTGGAGTTTTCCAGAGGCCATATGATGTATGATATTGCAACAAATTGAAAGCAAAAGTAGATATGAGACTCCAGCTGTCTTCTATCAAACGTAAAAAAAGAGTAGATCTAGGAAATGATGCTACTGTCTTGCAATATTTTTCCTGTTTTGGCACAGAGTGTCTCAGGTAAGGAGCTAGTTAGAACTGGAGAGGGAGAAACATGAACACTCTCCTGAGGGAACCCTGTATGGATTTAATTTATTTTAGCCAGGTGAAAAGTATCCAATATAAAGAATGCTCTTTTAACTACATTGTAATTTCTCCCAGGAAGTTCTACACTCTCATCATGTCCTATTACACTCTGTATACCTCTGTGTTATTTGTACTGTGGGGATATTGCAATAAACCAAAGAGCAATCTAGATAGCATCTACCAAGGACATCATGATGCTATAAGATGATAAATGGCTAGCCTAGGGTTCCAGGAGCTAATTAGCAACAGAGCAGTGAAACTCAGAGTTACCAATAGAGACTAGACAAGGATGGAAAAACTAGCTATGGCAGAAAAAAGAAGGGACAGGTGCAAGACAAAAAAATTTTTCCACCAAATACATTAAAATAAACAGACCCTGGAATGTGAAATAGCATGCAATTAAATTAGGAAAGCGACATTGATAAAGTTCACAGGGAAAGACTAGTCTATTGTCAAAGAATCTCTGAGAAACATGAAAGAGAAAGGAAGCTAGGCTATGCAGTCTAAGAAACAGACTCTATAAAAAATTATTTAGCAAACCAAGATTAAGCATGTGAAAAACTGTTCTTGACCCTGGTTCTATAGTTCTCAAACTGGAATGTACCTTAAGTGTTCTGGGATAAAAAACACATAAAATGACACATACATTTGAGTTGTTGTGTGTGTGTGTTTGTGTGTGTTAGTCAGTCAGTCGTGTCCGACTCTTTGCCACCCCATGGACTGTAGTCCTCCAGGCTCCTCTGTCCATAGAATTCTCCAGGCAAGAATACTGGAATGGGTTGCCATTTCCTGCTCCAGGGGATCGTCCTGACCCAGTGATCAAACCCAGGTCTCCTGCACTGCAGGCAGATTCTTTACCATCTGAGTCACCAGGGAAGCCCTTTGGGTTGTTAGTTCTATTTAATAGAAAGTATTTTAAAGTGTACATTTATATTAAAATGGTTATAGCTGTACTATAAAGAGAATACAGAATTCACATGTATATTTTAAGATGGTCAGTTTGGCAGGGTCTTATCTGCTGTTGCTCTTTCAAGAACTGGACAGAGTCTCCAACTGGCTCATGCCATACCCCCATCTCCTATGGGTAAAACTGTATTTTGTTTATTATTGCTGTCATTTTACTCCATTTTCCATCTCAAAATGGAGATACACACTGAAATTTCCATGATATGGAAAAAATATCAAGGGGAAATGTTTTTAAAAGATAGAAAATTATCAAAAAATTTCCAATATTGCCTATGTCCAAAACTTGACCATTGATTTAATGTGTCCCTGTTAATAAAATTTAATATATAATATATTGCTGCCCCTTTATCTTGGGGAAAAATATAAATGATTTTATATTTGGAAGTTAAGTAGAAACAAGAAAAATTATTTTATAGCTATGTTTGTGCAATAAATACAGCCTATGAGAAGTATGATGCATTTTGACTGTGTATCATGTGTTTCATCAGGAAAAAGAAATCCTACCATGGTGATCCTACCGTGGTGATGTACTTTTCAAGGGGCTATTCAGTCTCATAGTATCAAGTTTAGTCTACAGCGATGCTGAAACAGTAACTATTTCTTAATCCCAGTAAGTAGTGAATCAGAGCTACACACTATTGGAACAGAAAGAGAATTCAGAGATCACCAACATTTTACTGCTGTGCTGGTTGAGAAATGAAGTAAACCAAAGCATCAGAAAGCATGTTCTTGAAGTAAATGGTTAAGTACATGGAGTAGTTAAGAGCATACAGTTTAGAGGGAGACAGACTTTGGTTTTTATTCTGCTCCACCACTTAAGTATCTAACACCTGAAATTTCAACTTCTACATTTTTAAATTGAGATAATAGCTAAATTGATGCTTGAAATATGCTGTAACATATTTTATGGGGATAAAAATACTACAGAGTAAATGTAGAATTTCTCTATTAAAAATCTATTAATTTGATTTTAAGTTCTAGAATTAAACTACAGGATATATTTAGTTATAGCATAGATTTTGTTATATTTATAGAATAGATTGGCAATTTTATCCATTTGAACTATGTTAAGATATTATCATGGCTAAAAATACCATGCAGTGTAGGATTAAAAAGGAGAGGTAAAGCATATGAGGGTGGGAATCTCCTAATTTTACACAAAGGGAACCAAGACACATTGTTAACATTTAGACTATAAATTAAGCATTTTATGGTCCATGTTCAATTTAAAGTTAAGAAATATAACATGTGAATTTATATATTTATATAGAAATGAGCCTGCAACTCTCATGGTTAGACTGAACCATATGAAATTTATATTCAATCAGAAATAAAATAGTAATATAAAAAAACTAAAAACTTTGGAAGTTGGGGCTAGAGTTAATGTGAAGGTAGAAAAGGCCTTTAGCTTTCATTGTATAATTTTCTACATTTTTATAACTTTTTTCCAAGTACATCTATTACTGCTGTAAGAATTTTCAAAAACTAAGTTAATTTCATAATTCATAATACCCCAAATGCATACTTACTGCTGTAAGGATGAAGTTCTTAACTTTTAGAATGTGTATTTTCAGAAATATGAAAGTATTTTCAAACTGTTCCCATAGTCATGCTTTCTACATAGGCTTTAAAAAAATTAATTTATTTATTTTAATTGGAGGGTAATTACTTCACAATATTGTGGTGGTTTTTGCCATACATTGACATGAATCAGCCACAGGTGTACATGTGTCCCCCGTCCTGAAACCCCCTCCCACCTCCCTCCCCATCCCATCCCTCTGGGTTGTCCCAGTGCACAGGCTTTGAGTGCCCTGTTTCATGCATCAAATTTGGACTGGTCATCTATTTCACATATGGTAATATACGTGTTTCAATGCTCTTCTCTCAAATCATCCCATGCTCACCTTTTCCCACAGAGTTCAAAAGTCTGTTCTTTATACAGAGTGAAGTAAGCCAGAAAGAAAAACACCAATACAGTATACTAATGCATATATATGGAATTTGAAAGATGGTAACGATAACCCTATATGCGAGACAGAATAAGAGACACAGATGCATAGAACAATTTTATGGACTCTGAGGGAGAAGGTGAGGGTGGGACATTCTGAGAGAATAGCATTGAAACATGTATATTATCATATGTGACACAGAACACCATTCCAGGTTCGATGCATGAGACAAATGCTCTGGGCTGGGGCAATGGGATGACCCAGAGGGATGGGATGGGAAGGGAAGTGGGAGAGGGGTTCAGGATGGGGAACACATGTAAACCCAGGGCTGATTCATGTCAATGTATGGCAAAAACCACTACAATATTGTAAAGTATTTAGCCCCTAACTAAAATAAATAAATTTATTTTTTTTTTAAAAAGTCTGTTCTTTATATCTGTGTCTTTTTTGCTATCTCGCATATAGAGTCATTGTTGCCATCTTTCTAAATTCCATATATATGCATTAACATACTGTATTGGTGTCTTTCTTTCTGACTTACTTCACTCTGTATAATAGGCTCCAGTTTCATCCACCTTATTAGAACTGATTCAAAGGTGTTCTTTTTAATAGCTGAGTAATATTCCATGTGTCTATGTACCACAGCTTTCTTATCCATTCATCTGCCAATGGACATCTAGGCTGCTTCCGTGTCCTAGCTATTGTAAGCAGTGCTGCAATGAGCATTGGGGCACACTTGTCTCTTTCTTTTTTTTTTTAAATAAATTTATTTAATTTAGTTGGGGGCTTATTACTTTACAATATTGTAATAGTTTTTGCCATACATTGACATGAATCAGCCATGGGTTCACATGTGTTCCCCCTCCTGGACCCTCCCCCCACCTCCCTCCCCATCCCATCCCTCTGGGTCATCCCATTGCCCCGGCCCTGAGCCTTTGTCTCATGCATCGAACATGGAATGGTGTTCTGTTTCACATATGATAATATACATGTTTCAATGCTATTCTCCCAGAACGTCCCACCCTCACCTTCTCCCTCAGAGTCCATAAGACTGTTCTATGCATCTGTGTCTCTTATTCTGTCTCGCATATAGGGTCATCATTACCATCTTTCAAATTCCATATATATGCATTAGTATACTGTATTGGTGTTTTTCTTTCTGGCTTACTTCACTCTGTATAATGGGCTCCAGTTTCATCCATCTCAATAGAATCGATTCAAATGTATTTTTTTACAGACCAATATCACTGATGAACATAGATGCAAAAATCCTTAATAAAATTCTAGCAAACAGAATCCAACATCATATTAAAAAGATCATACATCATGACCAAGTGGGCTTTATCCCAGGAATGCAAGGTTTTTTTAACATCTGCAAATCAATCAACATAATACACCACATTAACAAATTGAAAGATAAAAACCATATGGTTATCTCAATAGATGCAGAAAAAGCCTTTGACAAAATTCAGCATCCATTTATGATAAAAACCCTCCAGAAAGCAGGAATAGAAGGAACATACCTCAACATAATAAAAGTTATATATGACAAACCCACAGCAAACATTATCCTCAATGGTGAAAAATTGAAAGCATTTCCCCTAAAGTCAGGAACAAGGCAAGGATGTCCACTTTCACCACTACTATTCAACATAGTTTTGGAAGTTTTGGCCACAGCAATCAGAGCAGAAAAAGAAATAAAAGGAAAAGATAGGAAAAGAAGAAGTAAAACTCTCACTGTTTGCAGATGACATGATCCTCTACATAGAAAACCCTAAAGATTCTACTAGAAAATTACTAGAGCTAATCAATGAATATAGTAAAGTTGCAGGATACACTTGTCTCTTTCAATTCTGGTTTCCTCGGTGTGTATGCCCAGCAGTGGGATTGCTGGGTCATATGGCAGTTTTATTTCCAGTTTTTTAAGGGATCTCCACACTATTCTCCATAGTGGTTGTACTAGTTTTCATCCCCACCAACAGTGTAAGAAGGTTCCTTTTTCTCCATAACCTCTCCATCTTTTATCATTTGTAGACTTTTTGATAGCAATAATTCTGACCAGCATGAGAGGGTATCTCATTGTGGTTTTTATTTGCATTTCTCTGAAAATGAGTGATGTTGAGCATCTTTTTGTGTGTTTGTTAGCCATTTGTATGTCTTATTTGGAGAAATGTCTGTTAGTTCTTTGGCCTCATTTTTTGACTGGGTCATTTATTTTTCTGGTACTGAGCTGCATGAGCTGCTTGTATATTTTTGAGATTGATTCTTTGTTGTTTTGGGTTTGAGTTTATAAACCTTTTCTGTGTTTCTTGTCTAGAGAAGATCCTTTAGCATTTGCTGAAAAAGCTGATTTGGTGATGCTGAATTCTCTCAGCTTTCACTTGTCTATAAAGCTTTTGATTTCTCGTTCATATCTGAATGAGATCCTTGCTGGGTATAGTAATCTGGGTTGTAGGTTTTTCTTTTTCATCACTTTAAGTATGTCGTGCCATTCCCTCTGGCCTGAAGAGTTTCTATTGAAAGATCAGCTGTTATCCTTATGGGAATCCCCTTGTGTGTTATTTGTTGCTTTTCCCTTGCTGCTTTTAATAATTTCTCTTTGTGTTTGATCTTCATTAGTTTGATTAATATGTGTCTTGGGGTGTCTCACCTTGGGTTTATCCTGTTTGGGATTCTCTGGGTTTCTTGGACTTGGGTGGCTATTTCCTTCCCCATTTTAGAGAAGTTTTCAACTATTATGTCCTCAAGTATTTTCTCACGCCCTTTCTGTCTTCTTTTTTGGGACTCTTATGATTTGAATGTTGGGGCATTTAACATTGTTCCAGAGGTCTCTGAGGTTGTCCTCGTTTCTTTTTTTCTTTTTTCCTCTCTGCTTGATTTATTTCCACCATTCTATCTTCCACCTCACTTATCCTATCTTCTGCCTCAGTTATTCTACTGTTCCCTCCAGAGTGCTTTTGATCTCAATTTTGCATTGTTCACTATTGACTGACTCTTCTCTATTTCTTCTAGGTCCTTGTTAAACATTTCTTGCATCTTCTCAATTCTTGTCTCTAATCTATTTATCTGTAACTCCATTTTGTTTTTAAAATTTTGGATCATCTGTACTATCATTATTCTGAATTCTTTTTCAGGTGGACTCCCTATCTCCTCCTCTTTTGTTTGGTTTGGTGTACATTAATCTTGTTCCTTTACCTGCTGAATATTTCTCTGCCTTTTCATTTTGTTTCAATTGCTGTGTTTGGGGTGCCCTTTTTGTAGACTGTAAGTTCATGGTTTCCCTTTGTTGTGGAGCCTGCTCCCTGTGGGTGGGGTTGGACGAGTGGCTTGTCAAGGTTTCCTGGTTAGGGGAGCTTGTGTCTGTGTTCTGGTGGGTGGAGCTGGATCTCTTCTCTCTGGAGTGCAATGAAGTGTCCATTAGAGAGTTTGGGGACTTCTATGGGTTTGACATGGCTTTGGGCAACCTGTCTTTTAATGCTCAGGACTGTGCTCCTGCTTTGCTGGAGAATTATTGTGTTTTGTCTTGTTCTGGAAATTATTGGCTCTTGGGTGGAGCTTGGTTTTATTGTAGGTATGGAGGCTTTTGGGTGAGCTCTTGTCTATTAATGTTCCCTGGAATCAGGAGTTTTCTGATGTTCACAGGTTTTGAAGATAAGCCTCCTGCCTCTGGCTTTCAGTCTTATTCTTACAGTAGCCTCAAGACTTCTCCATCCATACCGCACCAATGATAAAATATCTAGGTTAATGGTGAAACAATTCTTCACAGCGAGGGACACCCAGAGAGGTTCACAGAGTTACATGGAGAAGAGAGGAGGGAGATAGAGGTGACCAGGATAAGAAGAGGGGGCATCAAAAGAGGAGAGAGCAAGCTAGCCAGTAATCAGTTCCCTAATTGTTCTCCACAGTCTGGAACACCCAGAGAGATTCACAGAGTTAAGTAGAGAAGAGAAGGAGGAGGGAGGAGATAGAGGTGACCTGGGGGAGAAAATGGAGAGTCAAAAGAGGAGAGAGCAGTCAAGTCAGTAATCCCACCCCTAAGTGAAAATGGATACTGAAGATTAGATTCTTAAAGGTACAAAATTGATAACAAACACCAAAAAGTGAAGATTAAAAATCTAGAGTCGAGGTTAGATTCTCAAAAAAGCAATATTAAAAATACAAAACAAAATCAATCATAAAAATTATAAAATATATATACATATGAAATTTGCTTTAAAAATAGGGTCTTTTTTTGGTAAAGTAATAGTAGGTTATAAAAATGAAAATTAAAGGAGTAATAAAGAACTTAAATTTTAAAAAAATTAAAAAGAGATAATAGTAAAAATATATCTAGGAATTTCTCTGGAACTGTTGTGGGCAGTGTGGGGCCAGTTCAGTTTCAGATAGTTCCTTGTTCCAGCTTGTACTTGTTCTCAAGGTCTATAGGCCCCCCTCCAACTGTTGGACAATGTTAACTACAGGGTTTTAATCAGTTGCCCCTGTCACTTCCAGAGTACTTCTGTGTTCTTTATTTTGGCTTCCTCTGTTTGCAAGCCTCTTCATTGTCTAATTTCCACCCTGACACAAGGGGAGAAAGGTGGTCACTTATTTAGGCTCACTTGTTCAGCTGTGTTGTGTGGAGGGAAGGATACTGCAAACAAATGTTGCTGGCCTGTGTGGGGAAGTGCTCGCACTGTATGGACCGCACTGTGTTGGCCCCAGCTCAAGGCGGCGTGTGCTTCCTGGGTCTACAGTGCTCAGGCTCCAGGGTGCTCTGCAGGGGCACTGTCCAAAGTGGGCCCTGTGTTTCCTGCACTTCCCAGGTCCAAGCTGCTCAGGTTCTCAGGTACTCCGCAAGCGCACAGACTCGGTTGGGTGTGCATTTTTTGCCTTTCTCAGGTCCGGGCATCTCAGGCGACCAGGTGTTTGTGAGCGCACTGTCCCAGGTGAACTGTGCATCTTGATCACCTCCCCTGTCCCAGCCACTCGGTTTCCTGGGTGCGCCATAAGAGCACCATCTCAGGTGTGCTGTGTGTCTCCTCTGAGGAGCTGATCTCAGGCTGTGACCCTCCTGGCAGATGTCAACTGTCCAGGATCCCAGGAAGACGTGGTTAGCAACTGGGAGCCTGCTCACACACAGTTAGGTGGAGGATGCCAGTCTCTGGGGCTGAGGCTGCAGCTGCCCCTTGCCTTCCGGCTCTGGCTATTGCATGCCTGCCTCTCTGCCTCCAGCAGGGGGAGGGGCCTGTACACAGCCTGCTAGCTCGCCTTTGGTATTCGCTCAATCCTTTGTTCAGAGAAGGCAATGGCATCCCACTCCAGTACTCTTGCCTGGAAAATCCCATGGACGGAGGAGCCTGGAGGCTACAGTCCATGGGGTCGCTAAGAGTCGGACACGACTGAGCGACTTCACTTTCACTTTTCCCTTTCATGCACTGGAGGAGGAAATGGCAACCCACTCCAGTATTCTTGCCCGGAGAATCCCAGGGACGGTGGAGCCTGGTGGGCTGCCGTCTATGGGGTCGCACAGAGTCGGACACGACTGAAGCGACTTAGCAGCAGCAGCAGCAGCAGCAGCAATCCTTTGTTCTGTAAGCAGCCCAGGCTGTGCATTAGAGCCTTTCGCAGGAAAGTTCTCTCTCTCTTTTTTTTTTCTTTCTGGCGATCCCACAGTTTTGGTTGCTATCTCAGAAAGTCCTCAGGGCATTCAGGCCTGGTCCTTACCCTAAGGACCGATGATGCAGCCAGTGCCTCCCTGTCCAGTCCGTGCCTCCCTGTCCAGCCCCTGCTCACTGGTGGTGGACATGAGCCTCTGGGTTACTTCTCTGCTGGCAGTTGCAGTTAGGCGCATATTTTGTGGGTTATTTATTTTTTTTCTCCTGGTTATGTTGCCCTCTGAGATTCCAAAACTCCCCACAGATCCATCTGTGAGAGGGTTTCCTACTGCTCGGAAACTTCTTCTTCACAACTCCCTCCCTCAGGATGGATCTCCATCCATAACTCTTTTGTCTTCTTTATTTTGTCCTACTTCCTTTCGAAGAGAATGGGCTGCCTTTCTGGGTGCCTGGTGTCCTCTGCCAGCACTCAGAAGTTGTTTTGTGGAAGTTCCTCAGCAGTCAAATGACCTTTTGATGAATTTGTGGGGGAGAAAGTGGTCTCTCCGTCCTATTCCTCTGCCATCTTCTCTACATAGGCTTTTACACAACAAAGTTAATTTCTTTTCAACTTTAACTGAATTTTTATCTCTTTGTCTTAATTTTCATAATATTTTGAGGGAATATATTCTTATAAAAGGATAGTTGCACAAATCTCTTCTTGTTTCATATATGAAGTAGATATTGCACTAAGAATAAGAGATTTAATCTACAGCAAAATTTGAATGTTGTTCTTTAAACCGTCTGAATTTATTGCCTTCCTAAGAAAACCATGTTCTTTGAACTTGTCTCTTCCTTTTTACTTTCATTATCAGAGTAGCATTTGGCTTTTATTTATTCATTAATTTTTTGGAGTGGGGAAAAGAGGGATAACGAGGTTTTAATTAAAAATTTTTAATAATTGGACTAATATTTAGAGCAGTTTTAGGGTTACAGAAAAATTGAGTGGAAAATGCAGAGATTTTCCATATAGCCCTTCACCTTGCCAAACAGTTTCCCCTATTATTAACATCTTGCATTAGTGTGGTTCATTTCCTACAATTTATGAACCTGTGAACTCAAATTACTTATTTTTTCATTTCCATATCTATACTTGGCTTCTGTATCTATAGTGACTCACGAAAGTCCATTTCTACAGAAAAAAACAGACTTTGATATTCTATGTGGCACATACCACATTTATATCACACTCATACTACATGCCAAATGTAAGGCTCTACTCCACACGTCATTCAGGGATCCTGGCTGGGGAAGTTTCTATTATATTGAAGGTATTTTATTTAGAGTCTTGCTGCTCAGTGTGATCTGCAAACCAGCATCACTGAGATCATTAGGAATATTATTAGAAATGCAGAGTATTAGTCCCTACCTTGGACCCAAGTGAGAATCTGCATTTTAACAAGATCCCCAAGTGATCTGTCTGCACATTAAAGTTTGAGAAGGGTGGAACCAGAAGACATGCTTGGAACCTATGTCAGTAAAAGAGAGATGCAAAACCTCAGCCCAGAAGTGACACAATCACTTCCCTTCCAAAACCACTGACCAAAACCATATGTACTTGGCCTCATTTAATTTCAAGGAGGCTGGGAAATACAGGCGAGATATTTGATGAGCATCACTATATTCACATGGCTTCCCTGGGGACTCAGACGGTAAAGAATCTGCCTGCAACGTGGAAGACTGAGGTTCAGTCCCTAAATCAGGAAGATCCCCTAGTGAGGGAAGGAAATGGAAACCCACTCCAGTATTCTTGCCTGGAAAGTCCCATGGATGGAGGAGCCTGGTGGGCTACAGTCCATGGGGTGGCAAGGAGTCCGACTGAGTGGCTAACACTTTCAACACTTCGCTATATTCACGTGGTTTCAATATTCTAGACTGATCACAGATTTTTTTGAATGATTATGGGTGAAAACCTCAGAATCCTAAATGTAAAGGCTAATCATTTAAACATATCAATTACAAATTTATCTTTTTCCATTTTTGTTAATACGAATAAGTAATATAGTGGATTTATACCAAATAATTCAGTAGATTTGATTAACCTATGTGCTCAATTCAGATATTCTAGGAAAAATTCCAATTCCAGTTACTTGCTTTTTTTTTTATCATGAATATCGATGTTCACCATCAAAATTGATATATATGTGACACAATATTTACATACCCTAAGAAGTTCCTGGATTGTTTATGCACTTCACACTCTTTGAACAAACTGTAATAAAATTGTAACAGTCCTCAGGCAATAAACAACATTGATGATTACTTTCATTCAAAGCTAAATATTTTTACCTGAGGTTAACAGAGGCCTTGTGTATCACAAAGTGTCCAGAACACAGTACTAGAGAGGAATAGGTAAACTGTAAATAACATATAGGGACAAGAGCAGAGTCTAAGAATGAAAGATGGTCAGTTATTATATATAAAAATGTAGGAATCTAAAAGCCTTCATAATCTATGTCAAGGTCAGAAACCAAAGTGAAGGACAAGTCAGTGGCATAACAAGGCATGGAGATCCAAGCAAAAATTATAGGTCAGTTTGAATTTATTTGGAATATGAAATCTTAAGAACTACTTGGGAATACTTTTAAAAGAGCTAGCACAAACTATCAAATTCATTCATTCACTCAACAATACTTATTCTCGATTGTACTCTGAGGAATTTTAAAGCCACTGTCTAGTTTCTTGTTTCCCTTATATAGTCCTTAGTTATTGAATTTCTTTCTTATCTTTGCACTTTTTGGAATAAAGCAAGTTAATATCAACCATACTGTGTCAACCATTTAAAATTTCTTATAAAAGATGAACAAATATAGAATGTTCATATCTCACCTCAAAGCTGACCTTAATTACATAGAGCACATAGAATTATATTTTTAAAGTTGAAAAGCATCACAGCATAACTGAAGTTCTACTGACATGAATTCAAATGCTGGTGCTGGTACTTATCACTTTGAACTAGTTCCTTAACCTCTTTAGGCTTCATTTTCCTTATCTATTTATGGAAGATAAAAATGTCTATCCCTTGGGTAGAAAGTGAATGTAAAAATTTAGTGCAGGGCCTAACGTCTAGTTAATTTCAAGAAATCATACCTATTATTACTTTGGAAAAGAGCTATTTATCTCATCCTGTATCACACACTGGAGAAGGCAATGGCACCCCACTCCAGTACTCTTGCCTGGAAAATCCCATGGACGGAGGAGCCTGGTAGACTACAGTCCATGGGGTCGCTAAGAGTCGGACATGACTGAGCGACTTCACTTTAACTTTTCCCTTTCATGCACTGGAAATTGCTTTTCAATTGATGCTTTTCAACTTTAAAAATATAATTCTATGTGCTCTATGTAATTAAGGTCAGCTTTGAGGTGAGATATGAACATTCTATATTTGTTCATCTTTTATAAGAAATTTTAAATGGTTGACACAGTATGGTTGATATTAACTTGCTTTATTCCAAAAAGTGCAAAGATAAGAAAGAAATTCAATAACTAAGGACTATATAAGGGAAACAAGAAACTAGACAGTGGCTTTAAAATTCCTCAAGGCAAAGGCAACCCGCTCCAGTGTTCTTGCCTGGAGAATCCCATGAACAGAGGAGCCTGGCAGGCTACAGTCCATAGGGTCACACAGAGTCGGACACTACTGAAGCAACTTAGCACAGCACACACACTAGCTTACAAGGCTAGCCAATCCATTCATGAACAACTCTAATTTTTAAAATATTTTTTTTCTTTTGCAGATCCCTTTTTACTTTATATATATATACATACACACATACACACATATACATGTATACACATATGTATATATGTAACATACATATAATTAGTCTTTCTAATGGATTCTGGGGGCTTCTCTGATGGCTCAGACAGTAAAGAATCCACCTGCAATGCGGGAGACCTGGGTTTGATCCTTGGGTTGGGAAGATCCCCTGGAGGAGGGCATGGCAACCTCCTCCAGTGTTTTTGCCTGAAGAATTTCCATGGACAGAGGAGAGGAACCTGGTGGGCTACAGTCCATGGGGTAGCAAAGAGTCTGACATGACTGAGTGACTAAGCACAGTGCAATGGCTTCTGGAGTAATCCAATATTAAATGTAAATATTTTAATTTGATGTCAAAAGTAATGGTGTCAAGAATGTTCCTTATGAAAGGTTAGTTTATTAATTCCATATGCCCTATATTACAAAGTCATCCTTTAAAGTGTTTTTCCTAGGCTTCACCCACAAGATGTTCAAACAAATGCTTCAGCTATTGATTGCTGCATAGAAAAGTGGGTGTAAGTCAAGCATACAACACATTTCAGGTACCTTCTAGAGAAAGAAAAATGATGCACTTCTGAGAACTATTCATTCTTCACTTCAACCTGGCTTCATATAATACAAGCTTGTCTTAAATAGTATTACATTTTGCAAAATTGAGCACTAAAAGTAACAAGAATCATGGAAAAAGGGAATTGGCGCTAGCTTAGAACTGTGTGACCAGAACACTCACAAAAACAATACCTCTAATAAAGGATCCTAGTAAAGTTAAATCTCTACTAGCATCACTCTCGGAAAGTTTTTTGCAGTGTTTTCCCTGTGCTTCCTCCTTCCACATGTAGATCCTAGAAGGCATACACTTTTGATAAAAGGTTTTTCATCAGATTTTTTTTTTACTACATTATTTGACTGTGTGGATCACAATAAACTGTGGAAAATTCTGAAAGAGATGGGACCAGACCATCTGACCTGTCTCTTGAGAAACCTGTATGCAGGTCAGGAAGCAACAGTTAGAACTGGACGTGGAACAACAGACTGGTTCCAAATAGGAAAAGGAGTACATCAAGGCTGTATATTGTCACCCTGCTTATTTAACTTATATGCAGAGTACATCATGAGAAATGCTGGGCTGGAAGAAACACAAGCTGGGATCAAGATTTCCGGGAAAAATATCAATAACCTCAGATATGCAGATGGCACCACCCTTATGGCAGAAAGTGAAGAAGAACCAAAGAGCCTCTTGATGAAACTGAAAGAGGAGAGTGAAAAAGTTTGCTTAAAGCTCAACGTTCAGAAAACTAAGATCATGGCATCTGGTCCCATCACTTCATGGGAAATAGATGGGGAAACAGTGGAAACAGTGTCAGACTTTATTTTTCGGGGCTCCAAAATCACTGCTGATGGTGATTGCAGCCATGAAATTAAAAGACGCTTACTCCTTGGAAGGAAGGTTATGGCCAACCTAGATAGCATATTTAAAGACAGAGACATTACTTTGCCAACAAAAGTCCGTCTAGTCAAGGCTATGGTTTTTCCAGTGGTCATGTATGGATGTGAGAGTTGGACGGTGAAGAAAGCTGAGCACCGCAGAATTGATGCTTTTGAACTGTGGTGTTGGAGAAGACTCTTGAGAGTCCCGTGGACTGCAAGGAGATCCAATCAACCCATCCTAAAGGACATCAATCCTGGGTGTTCATTGGAAGGACTGATGTTGAAGCTGAAACCTCAATACTTTGGCCACCTCACGCAAAGAGTTGACTCATTGGAAAAGACCCTAATGCTGGGTAGGATTGGGGGCAGGAGGAGAAGGGGACGACATAGGATGAGATGGTTGGATGGCTTCACTGACTCGATGGACATGGGTTTGCTTAGACTCTGGGAGTTGGTGGTGGACAGAGAGGCCTGGCATGCTGCAGTTCATGGGGTCGCAAAGAGTCAGACACGACTGAGCGGCTGAACTGAACTGAACTGAACGTTATTTTAATTCAAGGTGAAATGTCTCCACATGTGTGCTTCCCAGACAGCTGAACATAGAGCAAAGCCTAGCAACTCTTGAAGCAAATAGCCACTTTTTGCCTTAAAAGAGGGCATTTTTGAGATATTTCTGCCTTTTTTTTTTTTTAAAAAAAAACGATCTTCATATATTGTAAAGACGGTATTTTTAATTTTGAGAAGCTTGCCCCTAATTGCTTCAAAACATTAACAGGCTGACATAATTGTGCATGAACCAACATAACCTCTATATCACACTCACACTATGTTTTAATTTACCAACAGCACATGAGGTGGTTCAAATCAAAGCAAGAATGAAGAACAGACTACCACAAATCCTGGGAATATTATTTATTCAGGTGCTTTTCAACAGTCACCGGACAGAGACCCTCCTGAAGGACACATAGTACATCAGGGGTTCATGGGCTAATGGCACTGACTTATTCCTCCAAAAAACAGACTGTACTTAGAAAGTCTTTGAGGTGAGTAGAGGGCATTTTAAATTTTTATTTATTTAAAATTTACACACCACTTACTTCCGAAAATGACTTTAGGTAACTGCCAGAGAAGAAGGGACACATGCCAAAGAGAATTTCATGCTCTTCTTGTTTGTCATAACATATAAATCACACATAATTTCTATATAAATTTTAGTGGCTCCAAATGGATTGAGAGCTTAGTGATTAAGAACATGAATTTTGGACCTAAGCAAATCTAGGTTTAGATCTTGGCATGTCACTCACTTGCTGTGTGACACTGAGTTAGTTCTCTTCTCCCAGCCTTGATTCCTTCCTCTGTGAAACGAGGCTAATGACATGTTATAAACTTTTCATGAGTTGTGTAAGATAATATATATAAAACAACACAACAAATGATAGCTAAAAGCCTTCTTAAAAATAATTATTATTATTTTGTCTTTTGTTAAGAGTAGATCTTATTCGGTTCAATCATGTATCTATGCATCACCTATCTACATTTTATATGGTTTCAAAGTTGTTAATTTACAGAAGAAATTAATTTTTAAACTTCTATAAGGCCCTATTTACTTTTGAAATGCTAGCCGAAACTTACAATATACCCTGGCATCCTTTAGCAGTGCTGAAGGTCACTGAAATCACATCATAGTTATTGTGAATCCAGACAAGTAAAAGTGAAATGTCAAGGAATAAAAGTAATGCAGACAACTCACTTTGTTTAGTCAATAGAAGTGATTGGATCTGGTTATCTTTCCTGCCTCTTTCATTAGCCCAGGAGACAGTTGGAGGTTATAACTTAAGCTGCTTCTAACACAAGATAAAAGGAAGAACCTCTTTCTGAGTACTAATATTTTAACAACAAGTTGATAAACCTAGCTTTCTAAGTGCATGTTTGAGAAAAATAAAAGGAACATGGGTGTTCGTCAAACTTTTTGTTTTTTAAACTCTTGATTAGTTTCAAACTGGAGCTTTTAGTAATGATCCTGGTTTGTTTGGGAGACTGGAAAACACATCACAACTTGAAAAAAAAAAAATGCTTCATAGCAGCCCAGTGCTAGATGGTGCCTCTTCAAATCGCTACCTGTCCTTCAGGATTCTGCTACTTCAAGTATCATCCCCAGATTAGCAGCAAGAATCACTCGGAGCTTGCTAGAAAGGCAAGATCTAAGCTCCTACTCAGACCTACTGAACCAGAATCTGCCTTTTTAACAGGATCCTGGGCTGATTCCAATGCATTTAGAATTTGAGAAGTCCAGCTTTATGTGTCTCTGACTTCATCACCTCTCCTTTCCCTTTATTCTCCTCCAAACACCATTCCAGATTCCCCCACTAACACCTCGGTAATGTTTAATTTCTACTATAGTCCAAAATATGTATTTCCCCCAAAGTTCATGTTCTTTGAAATCCTACTAAAGAAACAGGGCTGGTGGGAAAAGTAGAGTTGGAAGATCATTGAAATCTAAGTTATTTGGTAACCAGAGACTGAGCAAAACCATAATTGACTTGGACAGCTAGGCTGGCACTGAGCATGACTGGAGGCCACTTCAAGGACATTTAAGGTTCACATAAAGCCATAAAGTAGAAATGCCGGCTTACAGGTACAGAGACAATGCAGATGGAAGTGGTGCTCTGGGCAGGAGGATGAACAAATTGCCTGAAGGGGAAAGCTAGTTATTAAAGTAGAGGTTTGGCTTTCTGGAGAGGAATCCCCAGTTAAGAGCTCATTTTCCATTGTCTTAAAATATAATGAAAAGGACTCCTATCTGTATAACATCCAACCTAATGGATTTTTCTTTTCCTGAAGAAATTTCTAGTTATTACTACACCAGCTTTTTGCCTAGAATTGGTCACATATGAACCAACCTAACTTCACCTTTATGTTGACATAATTCCCATATTTATAAGTGACATCAAGATCATAGTCATTTTACAAGTAGATATCCTAGCATTATTATAGTCGTTTCTATAAAAGGAAAAACAAAATGTCCCCCTGAACTAATTCTCACTAAGATGGTAAGGACTCATTCCAGGTGTATGTGAAAAGACCAGTGTACAATACTCAAAAGCAAATATTCATGATGAAATTTCAGATATTTTAGAGATATATTTTACAAGAGCTCCTTCTCCAAATCCTATCAGCCACACAAAACAAGCAAACACTTATACCCTACTGCCATCTTTCTTCCTCCTTTCCTTTTTCTTTTCTGCTTACCTTCCTTCAACTGTCATCTATGGAGCTTCACTACCTGCATGGCACTGTGTTGGATGCTATAGATAAAAAACATCTTATAATGGGAAGACCATGTTTAAGAAAAGTATTTAGAGAACAAGAGTAAAACCACAAACATTGATCAAAAAAAAATTTTTTTTAACAAAATGAGAATCTGTACAGAAACATCAGAGGGAAGAAAGTTATTTGTCTTGCATAGATTGGCAACGGGTTACCTCATGAGTGACTGCAAGTCTTGGAAATACTGTTTGACCATGTAGGTTCTCCAGCAATTCTCAGGGATTCTGTGAAGAGAATAAAGAAAGTAACTTAGAAGCTGAGAAAAGGGTAGTTGATTAGGTGTTTAAAGGACTATCCTAAAATGAGAGATATAAGCTATTGTAATAGGGCATAAAGCTTGAAGTGTGGAAAGGTAAAGTTGGCAAACTTAGAAGAATTATTACCCAGCAGAAAACCTCATCCATTTCTACCAAACACATTTGATCTTGTTCTTGCAATAAGGCACTCACGTGCAGGTGAGCAGTTTGGTCCACGTGGGAATTCTGTCCCAATAAAGCAGAGGACAAGGATGCAATTCATTAGCCCCTTAGTCCCTTGGTTGGTAAAACCTCCCTTTGTGTGTAACACCATTATCTTTATCATCGGTGTCACCACCCATCCGTAGCAAACATTTTTTATGAAATATATTCTGTGCCCGACATTTGTTGCACTTCAGAGCTTCACTTGCACCCTCTGATCTAATCCTCGCTAAGTAAGACTATCTCATGCCAGTGCCCACGTGGATTGGGAGGGCACTGTGCAAGTGAGACTGTATTACCTCGTCTCATGAAATCAGTTAGCTGAAATACTACTCCCTTTAGGCACTCTAAATCTTGGCCTTTTGACAAAATTTCAGTTATGCAAGATGAAAAAGTCTGAAGATCCTATATACATTAATGTCACTATAGTTAGCAATACAGTACTGTGTCATTGAAACTTGTTAAGAGGGTAGATCTCAAGTATTCTTATCATCACAGAAAAAGAAGGAAAGAAAGAAGGAAGGATTTGGTAACTATGTTGGGCAATTGATAATGTTAATTAGTTTAGTTGCAGTTATTATTTCACAATGTACATGTAAATCAAAGCATCAAACTATAAAACTCAAATATACAATTTTAATTTTTATTTGTCAATTATACCTCACTAAAGCTGTAAGTAGGAAGGGGAAAGAAAAGTAATTCCTCTTAGCCAGGGCTTTATAAGGATGAATATCAATCCCTGACCTGAATTTCCCTCCTTCTGCTTTATTGTTAAGACTTTCTCTAAAGGGACTAGCAATGTGATTTCTTAAAAGATTTCCAGGTAGAGAAATTTCAGAACCTCTTTTGGTTTTCAATTCTATTCCTGCCTTTATAGAAGTGGGAATTGTTCTAGCTAGTCTGCCTTACAAATTTGATCCATTTAATAAATCCAGCTCTACAAAAAAAAAAAACAATTATGGACTTTTGTTAATCATTTCAGGTATTTTAAAACCAATCTTATATATGTAGATTCAAGGATACTTCTGCCATAACATTGAATATATCATAGATATATGTCACATTTACAGACTTTACTGCTGATAGTATAGTTTTGCATCTTTATGGATGAAGAGAAGTCTTTCTTTCAAGGAACTAAACTTGATTACCCTGTTAAAATAGCAGAAAAGACATTCTTTTAACTGATCTAGAGTCACAGGACAGAGATCTGTCTATTCCTGCTAGAACCCCAAATTCGGTTTGCAGCTTCTCTATCATATATCTTGTCTCTTTCACATCAACCCACAGTTTCTCCTCCTTGAGTGTGAGTTCAAAGATTGGGCCCTGAGTACTTCTTTCACCTAGGCTACAAATGCCCCTTGCATTTTCTTCAGCCGTGTCCACCTCTTTGCTACGCTATGGATTGTAGTCTGTCAGGTTCCTCTGTCCATGGGATTCTCCAGGCAAGAATACTGGAGTGGGTTACCATGCCCTCCTCCAGGGGACCTTCCCAACCCAGGGATAGAACCTGCATCTCCTGCGACTCGTGCATTGCAGGTGGATTCTTTACTGCTGAGCCACCTGAGAAGCCCACAAATGCTCCTTACCTACTTCCAAATCATCTTAGTTTTCTAGATTTGCACTTAAGAGCTAGTTAAATCTAGTTTTCTAGATTGCCACTTCAATCTCTTTTGCTAAAATCAGGAAAATGTCGAAAGTATATAGCTAACTATCATACACATACATAAAAACATTTCTGTTCTTCAGTTTTGTGTATGTGTGTGCACACACAAAGTACATGTATCTATGTATGCTTGTGGTGCATACTTTATATGCATGTATGTAATATAATGAGAGAGAGAATGAGACTAAGAACAAATAAGAGTAAGCAAAAGCGATTTCTAAAATCTGTATCTAATATATTATTTAATTCTAACCCATATAATGCTCAATAGCTTTGCATTATAGTTATACATGATGAGTATCTTTCTAGTTTCAGTATAAATCCTTTTCTTTACCCCAAACAAAAATAACTATCTCTAAATTTTACCCCTAATAATAGTAGTCATTTTTATTCATTGGAAGTTCTAATGTATCAATGTGTTATGCTTTGTATTTTTATATTTCATCAATGGTTTTAGCTTTAATTTTTTTTCTAAGAGGTATGCTGCTTGAATATTTTAATTATGTTTTGCCAATGATTTTTCTCACTGAGAATACAGAGATGAAAGAGATGAAATATATTCACAAACTTCCTAAAAGTATGAGTTAATTATAGAATAGGTGTCAGTATCATACTTCCTCTTATGAAGAAAGGTAAATATTCTGTGCAAATGCTCTTATAAAAACATTAAAACACAAATGTTAGAGTAAAAATAATGAACTTTGTAAATTATACATTTGATTTTCTACAATTTAATGGCACATTTAATCTAGCAAATAATTCTTAAATTATGTTTGACTTCCTACTGGAAGTCACTGAGAGGATGTGACTGCTGATTTGACCTGTCTGCTGGGCCCAGGCAACTGAAGGCTCCTTACCCATTCTTCTGTGTTTGGATCTTGTGTTCTGTTTGCCTTTCCTACTGTCAGAAGCTGCTTCTAGATACAGCTCTGAGATAGTGATGTGGTGATGAAACTATCTGACTGAGTACGTGACTGAATCCAGTTTAGATCTTAACATAAACTTTCAAGATTGTGGTGGGCTGGCATGGAGATCTTATTCGCCTTGCAACCACCCAAGACAAATCTCATAAGTTCTCTTGTGTATTAAAGCTGCCAGCCTCTATCCTAGAGCATCTGCCTTCTTCTTTGGTCCCTACCTGTCCTCTGTGTCCAAGGGCCAGTTTCAGATCAGACCTGGGAAGCTCCTAAGGAGGTTGTGAATTAACACTTTTTAACAAAACCAAGGTTTTTAGTAAGCCCCCGAGTTCTTGGTTTACAAATTTATTTGATGTAATCAACTTGGAAAATTTTCCAAGGGAATAAAATTCACTAATTTTGAGAAATAAAGTAGAACAAAATGTACAGTTATATTATCTCTAATCCTTTGTAAATAAAGTATCAGGACAAGACTGGGTCTTAATCTACTCATCTTTAATATGCTAGAGTTCTAAAAGATAATAAAATTATTTACTTCCTTTTCTGTTTTAATTCTTGTTTCAAGGAAACATAGTTACATACTAGGAAGAATTTAAGAGGTCAATTAGTCCAACTTCTACCTAATAACCTCGATAGTATCTCTTCAAAAGCAATAGATTCTGCTTGAAAATATTCAGTGAAAGGAAAATCAGTTCTCTCTTGGATCTCTTGATTGATAATTTTTATAGGTTTTTTTTTTTAAGTGCAGCATTCAAACTCTATGAAGATGACTCCAAGAACCCAGATCTTGCTCATAAATAATGAGAGACAAAAATGTTTAAATTATAGAGATTAAGCTTGAAAAGAAATGTTCTCTAACCATCTAAGTTAGAAAGATGTTTGTTGAATCTGATGGAGAGAGCTTGTTCTGGCTTGGTGATGAATGCCTAAACTCATCTCTCAACAGCCTTAATGTCATTTTAGGTTTATACTGACCAGATAACAGATTTCTTATATTCTTTCTTAGATATTTAATCTGTTTCCTTCAAAGCAGTGGTATGTACAAGCAAACATCTTTCCTTCCATTCTCTAGTTCCAAAATCTCAGTTCAAGTGCCATTTCATCAAGAAACCACATTTGTCTTTCCTTAGGTTCTCCTAAGGGCTTCCCTCATAGCTCAGTTGTTAAAGAATCTGCCTGTAATGCAAGAGATGATGGTTTGATTCCTGGGTGGGGAAAATCCACTGGAGAATTCCATGGACTAAGTCTATGGGGTCGCAAAGAGTCGTACACGACTGAGAGACTTACACTTTCACTAGATTCTCCATCTTTCTCAAGTTCCTAGCCATTATGTTGTGCTTATTTTGGGCACAGGGACTCTTCCTTCTGTCATCTTAGCTCTTTCCATAGGATTGTTATGTAGTTAGAATAGGAAAAAGGAGTCCAAAATGGTGGTGGCTAAAAGACAAGAAAGGGAAAAGCCTGTGAAAATAGAACAAAGGAAGGTCCAAGGACCAGAGTGAGGACCTCAGTTAGAACAAACAACACTCCTCGCTAGCCCAATTTACATAGGGCAGGCCCAGGGAAAGGAGAAACAACATATAGAAAGAGAAGCCAAAGGGCCAAGGGCCTCTCTTCCACTCTCCCGCTCTCTCTCTCTCTTCGCGTCTTTTTGGTTGGCATGCCTTCATGCTTCAAGGAGGTATTTTCCTTTATTTTCTAAATAAAACTGAGCTGTAACACAGAGCTGTAACAATGATCTGTCGGAGAGCTGAGACACAGTCTGTCTGAGAGCTGTGACATGCCGAGGGCTTCAACGTCTGTCGCTTCAAATTTTTGTTGTGACGAGACAGAACCAAGGAAATTACACACTCCCCTGACATCTATGGTGCCGTGACTCAGATTTAACCTGGCTGAAACAACCTCAGCAGTCCTTGCAAGGAGGAGGCCAAGCACAGCAGGAGCCCAACTTGGCGAAAGCTCCCGTGGTAGAAATGGAACACAAAGAAAACCCAGCGCAGGGAAAGTGACAAGAAGCCCAGCGTGCTAGAAACTGGGACAGCGAATAACGAACTCAGCAGAAAGGCTCACGCGTCTCAGTCTCAGATTCCAGAAGGCCTGTGTTTAAGGTAGGAAATCCCTGCTCCTATGGCTGGAAGGACATATGCCTAACAAAATCTTAATTCCTTTACAATCTCTCCTTTCTTGTTTCCTTGAACCCCCCGTGAACAGGTGAGTGGCAGTGGGCACAATTGAGGGACTCTGGAGAGGCTACTCCTCAGTATATCCCAAAGGCTTCACTATCTGCTGAGCCCCAGTAGCTATTACCCAAGCCATTGGGGGTTCTTCTGTCCTTAATCTTCTTTGTTCCAAGGATCAGGCCAATGAAAACTGTGAGCACAGGTCAGGTATTTAGCAGATTTTCCATCAGGCTATGAAAGGGATTCCTTGGCACATTTTTCCCACTGCTTTTTCTTCTCGTCCTTCAGCTCCTCTCTCCTGGGACTTGAGCCTGGCCAAAACCCATGATGCCTGGCTTCAGGACCTAATGAATCTCAGGCTCTGATGTCTCATTGCAAAAATTCAGTGAGAGACACAGAGATAGGTAAGAGGTGGATTTGTTAGGATTCAGAGAGAAGCACACTCAGCACAGTGTGGGCCATTACAGAGGGCAAGGTCTTTGACCATAGAATTCGATCTGGCTAGTTTTTTCAAGCTGGGTGAATTCATATGCTAATGAGTGGGAGGATCATCCCAACCACTGGGGAACCACCCACTCCTCCCTCTTTTGACGGTGCCTTGGAGTGGTCGTGCCACCTCTGGGTGTGTCATTTAGCTTACAGATTGGGGATTAACATTTACTTGAATTTGACTTGCCATCTTGGACCCAATTGATTTTAATCAGTTTATGTTATGCCCTTGTGCTATGTCATTCTTTCAAAAGTTGTGCCCTGTCCCCTTCCTTCCTGTTTCATGCTCTTTTCCTGAGCCCAGTCCAGGCCCACAATGTTGCCTCTACAATCTTCTGGAGGGACAACCAGAAAATAGCTGGCCCTTGGGAGGGAAATACTCTATAATATCCGGTCTCTCTAGATATTCAGGCTTTCATCTTCCATGTTTCCTACAACATGTGCAACAACAGCATCTCTCAGTGAACCCGCTAGGGCAGGTGAAAGGCACACAATGCCTGCTAGAAGTCCATCTGTTGGCATCCCTTCAAAGGCAATTGGGCTTCCCGGGATAATGTTTGCCACTTTCGGAGTTAGCCCTGCAGGCTGTTTGGGCCCAAATCCTTACCACTCTTCTCCTAAAGTTACAAACATACCCCTGGATCTAATCTCCACTCCACTTTTATGGAACATCTGGTCTGTTGCCTCTTACCAATTTGTTCTTAAGCCAATTACTAACTCCTACAACCAGGACCCTGCCCCCTTGTAGGCAACATTGCTCCACCCAGCCTATTATTAAAATACTTTAATGCCCCTAACAGGGCCAGATAACCCACTCCTTTGTTATTACTTCTGTTATTACCTAAAGCCCTACAGCTTTTAGTTACTACTGAAGAACCCATTACACCCTCTCCAATAGAGAGGGACCAAAAACTATGGGAGGACAAAATTAACCCCCAGGTATGGGACCAGGGGACTCCTGGATGAGCCCACCAAGCTGAGCCAGTCATCATTAGGTTAGGATCCTAGTCGGTTTCCTAACTGGAAAAAATATCCCCTCAGAAGAGAGGCTTGGAAGGGACTACAGTCTCTAATAAATACATTTCTTGCGTGTGGGCTATTGGTCCCCATCAATTCACCGTGTAACACCCTGATCCTCTCAGTAAAGAAAAAGGACAGAACCTGGCAAATGGTTCAAGACCTCCTGATCATAAATGAAGCTGTAGTCCCCTTCCATCCCACACTACCCAATCCCTGTGTAATCTTGGGAGAAATCCCACCCAGTGCCAAATGGTTTACAGTCTTGGATCGCAAAGATGCATGTTTTTGCATACCACTGGCTAAAGAATCTCAATACGTTTTTGCCTTTGAGTGGGAGGCTCCAGGAGAAAAACACCAACAGATGACTTGGGCAGTATTACCTCAGGGGTTCAGAGATAGCCCCCACCTGTTTGGACAGGCCCTTAGAAGGGACCTCCTCGACCTGGACCTGGGGCCTAATGGGAAAATATTACAATAGGTAGATGACCTACTAATCTGCTCTCCAGATCAGAAAAATACCCAACAACAGGCAATTCAGGTTCTAAACGTTTTGGCAGAAAGGGGATGTAAAATCTCCTTTGCTAAGGCACAGATGGTTGAGACAAATGTCACTTACCTGGGAGTTTAGATTACACACGGGTCCAGGAGGCTGTCCTCTGATCGGGTACAAGGAATCCTCCATTGCACCCCCCCCCCCCCGACTCGAAAACAATTGTGAGCTTTCCTGGGGCTAACTGGATATTGTAGAATCTAGATACCCAACTATGGTCTAACTGCCCAGCCCTTATATGAAAGTTTAAAGGGATGGGATGATTCAGTCCCACTGATGTGGGGAACTTCTCAAAAGAAGGCAGAGGCTACACTAAAACAAGCCTTAACTCAAGCGCCTGCCTTGAGGTTGCCAAACCCAGAAAAAGCATTCCAATTTTATGTCCACGAAAGAGAAGGAATAGCCTTGGGTATGTTAACTCAAAGGTTGAGATCTGAGCCCAGCCTGTAGCTTACTTATCCAAGAGGCTTGACTCGACCGCCTGAGACTGGCGTCCCTGCCTTCGAAATCCTGCAGCTATTGTAATCCTGGTAGAAGATGCTTTAAAACTCCCTTTTAGGGGCAAGCTAACTATTTTTACCAGCCACCAAGGGAAACAACTCCTAAATGGAAGAGGCCATTTATGGATGTCTGATCAAAGAATCCTAAGATGTCAAGTAGTACTGATGGAAAATCCAGGCCTCACTATATCCCCTTGTGAGGTTCTTAACCCAGTCACCCTTTCTCTCATTTCACTCTTGTCTAGAAACGTTGGGCCACTGGACAAAACCCTGACAGGGATTGTCAGAAGATCCTCTGACCAATCCTGAGGCAATCTGGTACACTGATGGAAGCAGCTTTGTCTTGGATGGAAAAAGAAGAGCCGGATATGCAGTAGTCTCCAATTTTGAGACCATAGAGGCTAAACCTTTGCCACCAGGTACTTCAGCTCAATTAGCTGAGCTCATGGCCCTTACTTGAGCTTTAGAGCTGGGAAAAGGAAAAAGAGTAGCCATTTACACTGACTCCAAGTATGCCTTTCTAGTGGTACATGCACATGCTGCTATTTGGAAAGAAAGAGACCACTTGACCACCCGAGGGTCCCCAATCAAATATGGTGATCAAATCCTTAGACTCTTGGAGGCAGTCCATCTGCCTGCTGAGGTTTCAGTCTCCCACTGTAAATGACACTAAAAAGGGAGCACAGAAGTGGCACGAGGGAACCAAGCAGCCAATCAGGCAGCTAAGAGAGCAGCATTACAGAACAATGACCTAATAGGGGTTGCCACCTTAGTTCCACAGACTAATTTGCCAGAAACTCGTTCGTATACTGAAGGTGAGACTCTTAAAGCTAAGAGTGAGGGCTTTCAAGAAGATCATATGGAGTGGTTCCAAAAGGAGGGACTCGTTTTTCTGCCTGGGAACCTCCAATGAAAGTTGGTTAACTCCTTATATGCCACCACTCATTTAGGAGAAAAAGGCCCTCCAAAGATTACTAGAAAGGTCCTTCAGAAGAACAGGCCTCCAAACAACTATAAGGCAAGTGGTCTCCACTTGTCCCACTTGCCAGTTAAACAACCCTGAAGGAGCTCGAAGACCTCAGTTGGCCCAATCTGTCCAATGACATGGGGCCTACCCAGGAGAGGACTGGTAGATGGACTTCACTCAGATGCCAGTTTCTCAAGAGTATAAATACCTATTAGTCATGATAGATACATCCACAGGATGGATTGAAGGCTTTTCCACCCGGACTGAGAAGGCTGAGAAGGTGGTAAAAAAACTGCTCCATGAAATCATTCTGAGATTTGGTCTGCCCAGGTCATTACAAAGTGACAATGGGACATCATTTACTTCTAAGGTCACCCAAGGGGTCTCTAAAGCATTGGGCATTACTTATTATCTCCATCGTGCCTGGAGGCCTCAGTCTTCAGGAAAAGTAGAAAGAGCCAACCAATTCTTAATATCAGCAATAAAAAAAGATAACCCAGGAGACCTCCCTGGGATGGAAGGAAGATTTACCAATAGTTCTCCTCCACACCCATATTGCTCCTAAGGAACAGGTTGGTCTTAGTCCTTATGAGATGCTATATGGATGACCTTTAGTCTTCCTAGATCCAGAGGCTCAGACCCTCCAGTCTTATACCATGGACATTGGTCAATTCCAACAGGATATATGCTTGTGGGGTGTGAACCAGGACCCAAAAGATTCTAAGGAGTCACAACTATATGCTCCAGGGACCCAAGTTCTAATTAAAGCCTGGAAAGATGGGTCCCCAAAGGCTCAACTCCAGCCCACATGGAACGGCCCCTACACTGTAATACTTTTTACCCCCACAGCAGTCAAGGTACCAGGACATAACTCCTGGATTCACTACTCATGAATCAAGCCGTGGAAGAAAACAGAAGAGGACACTCAATACACCTGTGAGCCCCTGGGAGATCTCAGATACCTATTCAGAACTACAGATGAGTGCCATTCTAATGAACACCCCCAAAATCTAGTTTCTGGGGATAAGATTTCTAGGACAACTCTAAAGAGCCAACACAGCTTGGCAGGGGTTGTACTCCAAACCAAAACAGACAGGAGATAGATTTTCTGATCCCTAACAAGGAGGGACTTGAGCCATCCTGGTGATGGGAATTTGGAGTTGGGTAATGCCCCTACTATCCTTGTTGTGCCATATTGATGCTGCATATGATTTCTCCGTGTATTATCAATTGTCTAACCCCTTTTGTCTCTGCCCAAGTCAACAAGCTACAACATGCAGTGCCAGTTCAACAAGGATATATGAAACTACAGCTGACCACGGAAAACATCACTCACCATTAGATGGACACTGCTATAAGGACTCTGAGGCCTGAGACTAGCAAGAAGGGGAGACCCAAGCCCCTCGCCATCCCAGTTCAGCAGGAAGTAGCCAGAAAGACCTCGACACCCCTATTCCCAAAGAATTGGGCCACCCATCTCTTGAGGGGGGGATATCAGGTAGTTAGAATAGGAAAAAGGAGTCCAGAATGGTGGTGGCTAAAAGACAAGAAAGGGAAAAGCCCATGAAAATAAAACAAAGGAAGGTCCAAGGACCGGAATGAGGACCTCAGGTAGAACAAACAGCACTCCTGGCTAGCCCAATTTACATAGGACAGGCCAGGAGGAGGAGAAAAAACATATAGAAAGAGGAGCCAAAGGGCCAGGGGCCTCTCTTCCACCCTCCCTCTCCCTCTCTCCCACTCTCCTGCTCTCTCTCTCTCTCTTCTCTTCACGTTTTTTTGGGTCGGCATGCTCTCATGCCTTGAGGATGTAGTTTCCTTTATTTTCTAAACAAAACTGAGCTGTAACACAGAGCTGTAGCACTGATCTGTCCAAGAGCTGTGACACGCTGAGGGCTTTAATGTCCATCCCTTCAAATTTTTGTTGTAACGAGACAGAACCGAGGAAATTACATACTTCCCTGACAGGATAAATGACAGTCACATAGGATAAATGATCAGTTACATCAAACAGAAAGTCTTTATCTCTTCTCTCAGGTCTGGTCTTATACTGAGCTGTGTCTCCTAACTTTGATGAACAGAAGTGTTTTCAGAAAGATTCCTCCTGCCTTTGCTTAGAGGGTTTAGGCAAATACTTACGATCTCCTTTAATTTCTGTTATCTATTTAAACTCTCAAAGAAAGAACTAGATTGGTTTAAATAGTGAGCAATCAGAAAAGCATGAGCTAATGATGGAGATTCCTCATGTTACCACTTCATAAGCCAGCCTCAAGACTTATCACTCTCAGCTCAGGGGTCCAGGCCTGGTTCAGCCTGTAGCCTCAGGGTAAAGTTCATGTCAAGGATCACATGGTGTGTATCATGTATCACATGCTCTGACTTATAAAGGTAATGAACCTCTCAGAATAAGGGAGGGGCCATGTCAGTAGCCAATGGTTTGCATGGCATATTGAATTTAACATAACTACCAATAAAATAAGACAAGGAAATATCAGGTAACTTGCACATGACTTGTTATATGTCAAAAGAGTTTAGAGAAATAAGCTAAGTTTTACATTCAGTCAAAAAAATATTTTTAGGTGGAAAAAAATTACAACACAGGAAAGAACAGTAGGGCTTAGGCAAAGGCATGAAAGCAGAAATGAGCAAGATAAATGTGGGGTGGCTGGAGGGGTTTAACTATATTGGTTAGTTTCTACAAAGGACTGCTGGGGCCCCAGGCATTCAACTAATGGCTCCTAGTCAAGCTTTGTTGTTGTTGTTTAGTCACTAAGTTTACTAAGTTGTTTAGTCACTTTTGTGATCCCATGGATATTTAAGCTTTAGGCATCAACTAAAATGTACATTCTCATTCAGAGTGGCTTTCTGTGACTACCCATTCTCAAGGAGATTCATAACGTTTTCCGCTCTTAAACCATCCTGGGTTTTTTTCCTCCTTTGTAGCATTTATCAAATATTGCAATATTGATTTACTGTTATACTTATTTGTTTGACACAGCGGTTAAGTATATTGATCCTGAGAGTGATTGCCTGGATTTCAAAACTGATTCTGTCACTCACAAGCTTTGTGACCTTGGGCAACATTCTCTGTATCTTAGTTTCCTTATCCATACACTGGAAATAAAAATACTGTTCCACATTGAGTCATTTTGAAAGCAAACAAAAATATATACATTAAAAATATTTTATATGTTTATACATTTTTAATATTTTTTTTATAAAATATAAACCTAATGTCTAATAATAAGAGCAGATAAATAGCTTCAGAAGGAATGAAGAGGCTGAGCCAAAGTGGAAACGATGCCAGTTGCAGTTGTGGATGTCTCTGGTGGTGAAAGTAAAGTCTGATGCTATATAGAACAATACTGCATAGGAACATGGTAAGTCAGCTCCATGAATCAATGTAAATTGGAAGTGGTCAAACAGGAGATGGCAAGAGTGAACATTGACATTTTAGGAATCAGTGAACTAAAATGGACAGGAATGGGCACATTTAGATGGTCATTATATCTACTACTGTGAGCAAGAATCCCTTAGAAGAAATGGAGTAGCCCTCATAGTCAATACAAGAGTCTGAAATATAGTAGTTGGGTGCAACCTCAAAAATGACAGAATTATCTTGGTTCATTTCCAAGGCAAATCATTCAATATCATGGTAATCCAAGTATATAACCCAACCAATCATGCTGAAGAAGATGAAGTTGAACAATTCTATGAAGACGTACAAGACCTTCTAGAATTAACACCAAAACAAGATGTCCTTTTCATTATAGGGGACTGAAATGCAAAAGTAAGAAGTTAAGTGATAACTGAAGTAATAGGCAAGTCTGGCCTTGTAGTACGAACAGAGTTTTGCTAAGAGACTGCACTGATCATTGCAAATGCCCTCTTCCAACAACACAAAAGATGACTCTATGCAAGGACATCACCAGATGGTCAACACCAAAATCAGATTGATTAAATTCTTTGTAGCCAAATATGAAGAGGCTCTATACAGTCATCAAAAGCAAGACTGGGAGCTGACTGTGGCACAGATCATGGGCTCCTTATTGAAAAATTCAGACTTAAATTGAAGAAGGTAGGGAAAACCATTAGGCCTTCAGGTATGACCTAAATTAAATCCCTTATGATTATACAGTAGAAGTGACGAATATATTCAAGGCATTAGATCAGAGACCAAGTGCCTAAAGAACTATGGACAAAGGTTTCTAACACTGTACAGGAGGCTCTGATCAAAATCATTCCCAAGAAAAAGAAATTCAAAAAGGCAAAATGGTTGTCAAAGGAGACCTTAAAAGGAGCTAAGAAAAGAATAGAAGTGAAAGGCAAAGGAGAAAAGGAAAGATATACTCATTTGAATGCAGAGCTCCACAAAATAGCAGGAAGAGATAAAAATGCCTTCTTAAGTGAACAGTGCAAAGAAATAGAGAAAAAAAAATAGAATGGGAAAGACCTGAAATCTCTTTAAGAAAATAAGAGATACCAAGGGAACATTCCATGCAAAGATGGACACAATAAAGGACAGAAACAGTATGAATCTAATAGAAGCAGAAGATATTATGAACAGGTGGCAAGAATATATAGAACTATACAAAACAGGTCTTAATGACCCTGACGACCACGATGGTATAGTCTCTCACCTAGAGCCAGACATCCTGGATTGTGAAATCAAGTGGACCTTAGGAAGCATTATTAAAAAAGAGCTAGTGGAGGTGATATGATTCTACCTGAGCTATTGTAAATCCAGAAGATGATGGTGTTTAAGTGCTGTACTCATTATGTCAGCAAATTTGGAAAACTCAGCAGTGACCACAGGACTGGAAAAGATTAGTTTTCATTCCAATCCCAAAAAGGCAATATCAAAGAATATTCAAACTACCCCACAATTTCACTTATTTCACATGCTAGCAAGGTAATACTCAAAATCCTTCAATCTACGCTTCAACAGTACGCAAACTGAGAACTTCCAGATGTGCAAACTGGTTTCAGAAAAGGCAGAGGAACCAGAGATCAAATTGCCAACATCCATTGGATCATAGGAAAAACAAGGAAATTACAAACAACATCTACTTCGCTTCCTTGACTATGCTAAAGCCTTTGACTGTGTGGATCACAGAAAACTGTGGAAAATTCTTAAAGAAATTGGATTACAGACCACCTTACCTACCTCCTAAGAAACCTGTATGCAGGTCAAGAAGCAATAGTGAGAACTGAACATGAAACAATGGACTGGTTTTCCAAATTGGGAAAGGAGTACTTTAAGGCTGTATATTGTCACCTTGCTTATTTAATTTATATGCAGAGTACATCATATAAAATGCTGGACTGGATGAAGCTCAAGCTGGAATCAAGATTGCCAGGAGAAATATCAACAACCTCAGATATGCGGATGACACCACTCTAATGGCAGAAAGTGAAGGGAAACTAAGAGCCTCTTGATGAAGTTGAAAGAGGAGAGTGAAAAACTTGACTTAAAACTCAATATTCAAAAAACTAAGATCATGGCATCCAGTCCTATCACTTCACTGCAAATAGATGGGGAAAAAATGGGAAGGAACAATGACAGAATTTATTTTCTTGGGTTCCAAAATCACTGAGGATGGTGACTGCGGGCATGAAATTAAAAGACACTTGCTCCTTGGAAGAATAGCTATGACAAAACTAGACAGCATATTAAAAAGCAGCACTTTGCCAACAAGGTCGATATAATCAAAGTTATGGTTTTTCCAGTAGTCATGTATGGATGTGAGAGTTGGATTATAAAGAAGGCTGTGTGCCAAAGAACTGATGCTTTCAAACTGTGGTGCTAGAGAAGACTCTTCAGAGTCCCTTGGAGAGCAAGGTGATCAAACCAATCAATCCTAAAGGAAATCAACTCTGAATATTCACTGGAAGAACTGATGCTGAAGTTGAAACTCCAATACTTTGATCACCTGTTGTGAAGAGCTGACTCATTGGAAAAGACTGATGATGGGAAAGATTGAGGGCAAGAGGAGTAGAGGGAGACATAGGATGAGATGGTTAGATGGCATCAGTGACTCAATGGACATGAGTTTGAACAAACTCCAGGAGATAGTGAAGGACAGGGAAGAATGGCATGCTGCAGTCCTTGGGGTCACAAAGAGTTTGACATGATTTAGTGACTGAATAACAACAATATACTATATGAACAGAAAATAATGAATGTTGGCAAGGATGTGGCAAAAGTCTGTGCATTATTGGTGGGAATGTAAACCTACCAATAAATGTATAGCCACTGTGGGAAAAATAACCTGATTGTCCCTCAATAATTAAAAATAGAATTACAATATTTCAGGAATCCCACTTCTGAGTATATGCACCAAAGATCTAAAATCTAGGTCTCAAAGAGATATTTGTATACCCATGTTCATAGCAGCATCATTCATAATAGCCAAAATGTGGAAGCAAACCAAGTACTCACCTACAGATGAATGGATAAGTGAAATATGGTGTGTGTGTGTGTGTGTATGTATGCAATGAAATATTATTCAACCTCAAGAAGGAAGAAAATTAGGACATATTGTACAGCATGGATGAATCTTGAGAACACTTTGCCAAGTCAAGTAAGCCAGCCACAAAAATACAAGTAATTTTTATTCCACTTATATGAGGAGCTTAGAGTGATCAAAATCAAGGAGAGAGGAATGGTGGTTTCCAAGGGCTGAAAGGAGAGGGGAAGGGGAACTTATTTAATAGGCATAGAATTTCAGATTTTCAGGATAAAAAGAGTTCCACACATGTATAGCGGTTATGGTAGCACAGCACTATTAATGTTTAATGTCACTGAAGTGTCCACTTAAAAATGGTAAAGATGGTAAATTGTATACATATTTTACCACACTAACAAACAATGGATAAAAATACTGTTAACCCTTGAAAAACATGGATTTGATCTGCATGGGTTCAATTGTAAATGTTTTTCAATAGTAACTATTACAAGTAGTTTAATGGCTATACTCCAATATAAAATGAAAGTTAAAAAAAATACTCCAATACGACATGATCCTAATTTGGTTGAATCTGCAGATATAGAACTATGAACATGGAGGAACCTCAGATACTATGCGGAGGCTGTAAGTTTTATGAGGATTTTCAACTATACAGAGGATTGTTATTCCTAACCCTTATGTTTTTCAAGGGTCAGCTGTAGGTATAAGTAACCCTAGGAGCAATAAGATATAGTTAAATAACCAGGGAAAAAGAAACTACAGGGACTTAAGTTTCACTCTGATCAAATGAAACATGCAAATAACTTTTCTTTATAACAAGGTACTGAAAATGCTACTATATTGAGTGCTAGGTAGAGTATCATACAGGAGCTGCTTCCAAGGACTAAGGGAGAGTGTGAGGGGAAGGTTAAATGCACCAAACCTTTGTTCCACTCAAAGAGTAACACCAAACTTAGCCATTGATGGGTAATATTTGTCCTAAGTATTGATGAATAATGACAAAGTTTCTAATAGAATACTAATATAAAAGTTAAAATAACAATGCTTATTCTGTCCTCTATCCAGACACAAACTTACTTTCTCATAGACTAGTTGCTCACTTTCTCTCTTCTTCAAATTATAAATACTTAATATTTTATTTAAAATATCTGAATATATATGATATATTATAGCTATATTATGATCTCAGGCTTATATTATATTTTTAATTTATAGGTAAAAAATAGAGATTATAGAATTATTCTTAAAAATCACTAGTCCTTTGATGAATGAAGGTGGTAAAATATATAGTAGAGATGTTAGGGGATTTGTTTTAATAACTAGAAAAGAATTATAATTTCTAAAACAATAGTAACATGAACTTGGGTATAATTTAAGAACAAAATGTACTTTAAAATTTTTTCAATAAATTTTAAAATATTTTGAAACATTTGGCTTCAACTATTCACTTGTTTAGAATATTATATAGATAGACCATAGAAATGCACATCAGTTCAAACTCAGGCCAAAATAATACAGATTTTTAAACTGGTTATTTGAGAATTAATGAGATTTCATGGCTGGAGCAGTATAAGCACAAACTATGTCTTGCCATTGACCAAAAAGGCCTGAATATTTTCTCTCAGTTCAGTTCAGTTCAGTCGCTCAGTCGTGTCCAACTCTTTGCAACCCCATGAACCGCAGCACGCCAGGCCTCCCTGTCCATCACCAACTCCCGGAGTTTACACAAACTCATGTCCATTGAGTCAGTGATGCCATCCAACCATCTCATCCTCTGTTGTCCCCTTCTCCTTCTGCCTTCAATCTTTCCTAACATCAGGGTCTTTTCAAATGATCAATTCTTCGCATCAGGTGGCCAAAGTATTGGAGTTTCAGTTTCAACATCAGTCCTTCCAATGAACACCCAGGACTGATCTCCTTTAGGATGGACTGGTTGGATCTCCTTACAGTCCAAGGGACTTTCAAGAGTCTTCTCCAACACCACAGTTCAAAAGCATCAATACTTCTGCGCTCAGCTTTCTTTATAGTCCAACGTTCACATCCATACATGACTACCAGAAAAACCATAGCCTTGACTAGATGGACATTTATTGATAAAGCAATGTCTCTGCTTTTTAATATGCTGTCTAGGTTGGTCATAACTTTCCTTCCAAAGAGTAAGCGTCTTTTCATTTCATGGCTGCAATCACCATCTGCAGCGATTTTGGAACCCCCCAAAATAAAGTCAGCCACTGTTTCCATTGTTTCCCCATCTATTTTCCATGAAGTGATGGGACCGGATGCCATGATCTTAGTTTTCTGAATGTTGAGCTTTAAGCCAACTTTTTCACTCTCCTCTTTCACTTTCACCAAGATAAAGCTTATTCCTACTTCTGCCTCTTGTGATCCTTTTCTTAGAATATTTACTTTAGAAAACTTTTCAATGTCAATTCTTTCTCTGCCCCTTAAAAAAAAAAAACCTTTTTGCTAGTTTTATAACCCAGAATGACTTTCTCCAAGACTCTGGAGCCCAGTCTTTGCAATGTTATCATCTAGAATATAGTACTCTTATCTGACAGTTTCTGTGGGAGGGCAGAAGCCTAATTTAGATGGGCACCAATTAGGACTTCCCTGGTGGCTCAGACAGTAAAATATCTGCCTACAATGTGGGAGACCCGGGTTTGATCCCTGGGTCAGGAAGATCCTCTGGAGAAAGAAATGGCAACCCACTCCAGTACTCTTGCTTAGAAAATCTCATGGACAGAGGAGCATGGTAGGCTAGAGTCCATGAGGTCACAGAGTTGAACATGACTGAGTGACTTCACTTTTCACTTTCATTGCTTAAAAACACATCATTTGTTTCAGGGGAGCTGAGTTCAGTTTCTCTGCCCAAGAGCAAGAGTCAGAATAGTCTTCCTTGCTTTTTTTCTTTAAATTTGTTTAGTTTTAAATTGAAGCATAATTGCTTTACAGAATTTTGTTGTTTTCTGTCAAACCTCAACATAGATCAGCCATAGGTATACATATGTCCCTTCCCTCTTGAACCTCCTTCCTATCTCCCTCCCCATCCCACCTCTCTAGTTTGATACAGAGCCCTTGATTGAGTTCCCTGAGACATACAGCCAATTCCCATTGGCTATCTATTTTACATATAGTAATGCAAGTCTCCATGTTACTCTCTCCATACATCTAATCCTCTCCTCCCCACTTCCCATGTCCATAAGTCTCTTCTCTATATCTGTTTCTCCATTGCTGCCCTACAAATAAATTCTTCAGTACCATCTTTCTAGATTCCGTATATATGCATCAGTACACGACATTTATCTTTCTGATTTACTTCACTTCCTTGCTTCTTTAATTCAGTGTCAATGCAATTTTTGCATTGACACTATGATAGATATGGTCCCAAACAAACCAACAAACCCAAAACATTATCTCAACTGCTGTTGTTACTATTGTCTATAGTGATAAACTGGCCTCAGGCATTTCTCGTCTAGACCAACGTCATACAGCCGCCTCAAAAGTGAAAAGCTTTACTGAATTGATGGAAGATACCATCTCCATTCCAGTTCCAGATCCCAGTAAGGGATCCACAAGAAAGAAAGGGAAATAAGGGAAGTAGCTCTCTTCCTGAGTGTACAGCCCAGAAAAGAGAGGAATTTTGTGCAGAGACAATAATTTTCCACTTTCAGTTCAGTCGCTCAGTCGTGTCCGACTCTTTGTGACCCCGTGGACTGCATCATGCCAGGCCTCCCTGTCCATCACCAACTCCCAGAGTTTGCTCAAACTCATGTCCATTGAGTCTGTGATGCCATCCAACCATCTCATCCACAGTCAGTCGTCCCCTTCTCCTCCTGCCTTCAATCATTCCCAGCATCAGGGTCTTTTCCAATGAGTCAGCTGTTAGCATCAGGCTTTGGCCAAAGTATTGGAGTTTTAGCTTCAACATCAGTCCTTCCAATGAACATTCAGGACTGATTTCCTTTAGGATGGACTGGTTGGATCTCCTTGAGGTCCAAGGAACTTTCAAGAGTCTTCTTCAACACCACAGTTCAAAAGCATCAATTCTTCGCACTCAGCTTTCTTTATAGTCCAAATCTCACACCCATACATGACTACTGGAAAAACCATAGCCTTGACGAGATGGACCTTTGTTGGGCAAAGTAATGTCTCTACTTTTTAATATGCTATCCAGGTTGGTCATAACTTTTCTTCCAAGGAGTAAGCATCTTTTAATTTCATGGCTGCAGTCACCATCTGCAGTGATTTTGGAGCCCAGAAAAATAGTCTACCACTGTTTCTGCATCTATTTGCCATGAAGTTATGGGACTGGAGGCCATGATCTTAGTTTTCTGAATGTTGAGCTTTAATCCAACTTTTTCACTCTCCTCTTTCACTTTCATCAAGAGGCTCTTTAGTTCTTCTTCACTTTCTGCCATAAGGGTGGTGTCATCTGCATATCTGAGGTTACTGATATTTCTCCTGGCAATCTTGATTCCAGCTTGTGCTTCCTCCAGCCCAGCGTTTCTCATGATGTACTCTGCATATAAGTTAAATAAGCAGTGTGACAATATACAGCCTTGACGTACTCCTTTTCCTATTTGGAATCAGACTGTTGTTCCATGTCCAGTTCTAACTGTTGCTTCCTGACCTTCATACAGGTTTCTCAAGAGGCAGTTCAGGTGGTCCGGTATTCCCATCTCTTTCAGAATTTTCCACAGTTTATTGTGATCCACACAATCAAAGGCTTTGGCATAGTCAATAAAGCAGAAATAGATGTTTTTCTGAAATTCTCTTGCTTTTTTGATGGTCCAGTGGATGTTGGCAATTTGATCTCTGGTTCCTCTGCCTTTTCTAAAACCACCTTGAACATCTGGAAGTTCATGGTTCACATTTTGCTGAAGCCTGGCTTGGAGAATTTTGAGAATTCCTTTGCTAGCGTGTGAGATGAGTGCAATTGTGTGGTAGTTTTAGCATTCTTTGGCATTGCCTTTGTTAGAGATTGGAATGAAAAGACCTGAAGAAGACCTGAATCTTCAAAGGTAAGCACAATTATACAGAACTGGGTTTCAAAGAAAAACCCTTTTTGTATTGTACTTACTCATTGCTTTCTGTGGGGGTGATAATTTACTGACATTTAATGAATAAAATGGATAAAAGAACATTGAGAGAAAATTGGACAGGGTGTTCAGATAACAAAGACTATTCTGCCTTTTATTTTTTCTTATTCCTCAGTAGGGTATAGATTTACTAAAACTATGGGACAAAATAGCTCTTGTTCCAGAAACTGCCTCTGCAGGTGGAGGGAAGTTGTGAATAAATATGAATGTAAAGATATTGGTAAGACACAGGAGGACAGAAAGTTGTAAACTCTTCCAAGTATCTACTCCTTATGTTAGCTGTTATTGTTTAAAACTATGTGACAAAAAAAGATCTTACTAAAACACAATTACCATTGTCCTGTTATTAACTCAAGGTAGAAATCACCCTGGCGGGATGATATGGGAGAATGGCATTGAAGCATGTAAATTACCATATGTGAAACGAAACGCCAGTCCAGGTTCAATGCATAATACAGGGTGCTCAGGGCTGGTGCACCAGGATGACCCGGAGGGATGGGATGGGGAGGAAGGTGGGAGGGGGGTTCTGGAAGGGGAAAACATGTACACCCATGGTGGATTCATGGCAATGTATGGCAAAGCAAATACAATATTGTAAAGTTAAAAAATAGAAAATAAACTAATTTAAAAAAAAAAGAAAAATGGAAGTTCATTACAAGTGAAGTATTTTGAAAAAATAAGCTGAAACAACTTGATGTGAGTGAGAGGATGGCATGATTCATCCAAGAACATGGCATTATATTTAAATTTCATTGCAGCTGGAGGCAACATTTTAAGGTAAAACAGTTTAGATTCTATCTAACCTTTCAAAGAAAATATCCAAAGTTTGTTTTTCAGGTGTTTGACAGAGACTGTTTTATTTGGCGGCCACCCTTCCTGCATACCTTGAATTTCCATAACTAGATCATCTCTGCCTTCACCTATCACTCAAATAAGCAGCTTATAGGAGTGATTAACACTAAAACTATTGATTAATCAGAAAATCATAATGATTATTGATAATAGACTTCAGAACCCTGAGATGGTTATAACAATTAAAGTGAGAATATTAAATTTTAAAATATGAAACTTCAATACTATGTAAACCTATTAATTAATTCTAATTTGAAAATAAACAAGCTAGTTTTCTCTTATGCTTAATCTACTTTGGGGGAAAAATCTATAAGTAGAATAATTTTCCTTGACTTTTAAAGACCTGAAGATTGAGAGAGGTGCCAGATAAGAGAAAAATTTCCCTGCAATTACTCACAGTTTGAGGGAACAATGGCAAATGTTTCAATATTTGAAGACAAGGTGACAATGGTATTTTACATGTTGATTAGTGCTCCTGGTTAAAAAGGATATCAGGTATAACCCTAAGATTATGCCATCAACCTTGCCATCTTTTTCATATTTGCTTGACTTTCATGGTTGGAAAAATTACGCAGTTTTGAAAAATTCAAATGAAAGAAAAAATGGGGAAGGTACATATATGATCAAAAACATATCGGTTTACTTGGTGTGAAATTTAACAATAGCAAAGATTTATAAATGCATACATAAAAATTAGCTAAGCAGTTATTTGTTAACTGCTTACCAAAAATATCATAGGGAAAAGGCTTTTAAACAATAATTCATCACTACAAAATTGGCTGTCTGTGAATATAATAATCTCTTTCAGCAGAACAATACACTTATTAAAAAGTATAATTTGCTGTTTCATCGTACCTTCTATCCATCTTGGATTTGAAATGCTAATCACTCATGGCTTGCTGCTGTTGTTTGCAACACCTTTAAAATTCATTACAAACTATACCAAGACTGTAAACACCTGTATATTTCTGCATACATATGTATAGAAAATCAATATTGCTCTGCTAAAGTGTTTGAAAAAGTATTACAACTATCTCAGCAGTTCTACCGGTTGGTTACTACTTTGATTTCCCTTTACGGTATTTTTTATGTTTTTGCAATATGAAAAAAATATATGGCCCCAGTTTACTTATCCTTCTTGTTGGTAGAAAGATAGTTCACCAAGTCAATTAAAGTTTCTTTTGGAATGTATCTTTCAAAGTGTAAAAAAGTCTTTATCCAGATGCTAAAATGAGCAAATGAATATTTATCATAATTTAACAGGTCCTTTCACAGGATCCCTCCTACACAGTCATTCTCAGGCTACCAAAAAAAAAAAAGAGAGAGAGAGTAGTTTCCTTGGAGACAATACTGAATAAACCAACTAACATTCCTAAGCCTTTGTTTGAGTATTTTTCAAATGTTTTGGAAAATTATCACAGGAGTCTATACAGCCTTCTTTCTAAGAGCAAAACATTGGCTAGATTGCAAAAAATTTTGCCAATTTATGACTCTCTAAATGAGGGGCATTTATCCACTCTTTCAGGTTAATCTAAGAACTCTTGATTTAAAATAAATTTTAAGAGGATAGTGTGCACATCAAGTGAGAATAGATCCACCTGGGGATAAGAGCAGGAACCAAATTATTCAGATCTCCACTTCTTAAAGAACACTGACTATAGGTATTTGAATATCAATCTTCAAAAAATATATAGCACAAGTCACATTGTAAATTTTTCTGCTTGATTTAAGAGAAAAAGAATAGGGCATTCTATCAAATGACTTCATTTTTTCACTCTAGTAATACTTATTACCAATGTGACTGGAGGTAAATTTTTTACCTTCTGTTCACTGTCCATTGGCAACATAAAGAGAGTTTTGTCTGCACTAGGTAATTCCTGACACATAGTTGGTCCTCATAAAAAATTAGTTTATTCTAAAGTTAAGGAAAAACAATATCAATGTATAATTCTACAGCATACTTCCATTTTAACCTCAAAGTCTACAGGGAATAAGATAGAGCATTTGTTTCTATTTGGGGGTGAACCTACCTGTCAGAAACATAATTTGCACAGTGTCATAAAGGAAGTACAGTAAATACCAGCACCTAGACTTGAACTCATTTTCTTGAGATAAACCCAGAATACCGCCATGCTCCTGTTACTTAGTTAAATGGCCATTTAATGGTGCTAATGGGGTTCTGTAAAAATTCCAAATCTAAATTATCTGCCTATTTCTTTATTTTTGTCCACATAAAATAAGTAGCATATTCACTGTTTGGGGAAGAGATAGTTTCTCTGTTTGTGACTACCACAGTGACTCTTTCAGTCTCAAAACAGTTGGGTAAATATTCACATGTGTTCTCAGGAAAGTCCAGGCAATTCAAGTTATGCAAAAGCAAATGCAAATACTTCAGTCTAGGGTATTAAGTATTCTTTCAATAAATAGAAGGGCCTCTTAAGTGGGAGGACCATCAGGTGCTAGAAAGCAGAGTATAAGACAGCTTGGAGCTCATGTTCCCAGAAAATTCTGTTCAGCATGAGGTAAGGGGACACTGTCAACATCACAGGGAAATTGTGGGGCAGCCTGGAGAGGCCCAGCAGCGTGCAAGGACGTGGTGACCTGGGAGCCCATGAAAACCGTGTCTACTGTTAATCTTCCTTACATTATTCTGTTAGTTTCTGTCACAGCACTTATTACTATCTTTACTTTGTTTAACATTACTTGTATGTATCTCTTTTCCAGGGGGCAACTATAAATCAAAAAAGCCAGTGTTATGTCTCTGGTTTTCTACCACTGGCTCCTCAGTTCCTGCAACAGTGCCAGGTAGAGAAGAGACACAAAACACGTATTTACTGAATGAATGAATGGTGCCCAAAGCAATGTTAGGAGCAGTGTACATCAGTAAAAATGAGAGCATATGTTAGTGCATTCATGGCTGTAGCTAGAAGATGCTAAATGAGAAACTGTGGTCCCTTATTTTGTTGATGAAAACAGTTATATATATGCAATAACAGCCAGTTGAGAAACAGAAAATGAAAAGTTTTATTTTTTATTTTTTTGTTATTGCAAACAAGATTTTCACTGTACCATAGGAACTGTATGAGGCTAAAAGGTTAAAGGTTTCCTTGACCTGGCTTTATAGATGGGTGAGCACTATGAAACTATCTTAACTCTTTTGTGCCTTTTTCCTGACTACTCTGTAATTTGGCACGTACAAATATTCTGGCATCAGAAAAAATAGATTATCAGTTATCTTTATACCTGTTTAGTTAAATGTTTGGAAGACATAAACAATTTTAATCAATTCAGATATTAAAATCCCACTGTACTCAATTTATCATGTATTGTCATCAGCAGATACAAGTACCAAAATTTTCTTTTGTATTACATTTTTCTGCTTCCCCTGCAGCAATACTGTTGGTATAAAAACCTAACAATCATTACCTAAATCACATATAGAAGTTCAGTGAATGAAAAATCCTGTTTTTTAGTGTGTCACAATTCTAAAATTTCTATATTCTGAATCTAACATGTTAAGAAATTCTTCCAACCACCTGAGCCCATGTTCTGTTTCTCCTTTGGTCATAACTGAACAAACAAGACTGAATTTTTAAATCCTACACTCATCACTGACTCAGTGGACATGAATCTGAGCAAACTCTGGGAGATAGTGAAAGACCAGGAAGCCTGGCATGCTGCAGTGCATGCGATCACAAAGAGTAGGACAGAATTTAGCCACCGAACACCAAAAACAAAAGTTACTAAAGAAACAAATCTTCGTCATCATTTTACCTTAGCTATGCCTTTTTCAAACACTTGGTGAACACTTCACGTGTTTGCCTCACCCCAAAACAAAACCTGGCACTGAGCCCTCTTTTCAGTTAAGTTAATGGGCTCTTCTCAAAAAAGGAAGAATTAGGGAATTCAATGGTGTTTTATGGGCCTGATAATCATGAAAACTCTGTACAAAAGTGGATTAGGTTGCTACTTCATTTGAATCACAGAGTAATTAGATTCTTCCTTTTGGGAATATTTTCACATATGTGTTTAGAAATAGTTATTTTAAGGCCAAACTGCAATTTGAAGCCCCTGGCTGGCACTCAGTCATCCATTTATTCATTATTTCATTTATTCATGTATTAAGTGCCTACTATATGTCAGATATCATATGCAGGGCTAGGGTTTCATGGTTGAAACAAAAGCAAAAAGAGAGTTTCTGTCTACAAGGTTCTTACTATATGATGAAAAACTAGGCAAGTAAACCAGAAGTATAGTGGAGTGTGTCATTCAATAAGCTGGAGATAAACAAAGTGTAAAAGAGAACATATGTACGGGTGACCTAACAGCCAGGGCAGCAGGGTGTGAGGGTAGGGGATCTTAGGAAAATCTTCCACAATAAACTGATATGTTGACTGGGTGTGAAAAACCAAGTTTATATGATTCAGGCAGAGAAAGAAAAGGCCTCCTAAATGCAGAAGGCAGCATGCTAAAAAATACAGGAGAATGAAAAACATAGGCTGCCGTTCTTTCTGCTGCAGGTGGTTGGTGAAGAATCAGGAAGCTATTGTCTGGTGTTGACTCTTAAAGGAAGCCACACCATTAGGAAGATGTCAAATTAGGAAGCTACTGCCTCCTGAATCAGGAAGCTACCTCTACAACTATTGGCTCTAGAACCACGATGCTTCTGCAATTATCTAACTTCCCGTAATGGATTCCCTTAACCTCAGGCTATTCAGTTCTGAATCCAAGTCTCAGTCAAGTGCATTCAATGTATACACAGAGCTGTGGATGCAAGGGAGTGTGAAAAAATGTAACTTTTAGCCCTCTATTTTTTATACTGTAGAACAGATTCAGAATGAGTAGTGAATGACCCAAACCCAATTTGTGCCAGAGATTTCAACTTAAAATTACAAGTAAAAATAATTATTTATCCATTTTCGATACCAACTGTAAAACTGGCCTAAATTTGTCTATGACAAACTTTAAAAGTAGTATAAGTAATATACAATAATAAATATCACAGATTCTCTATCATAAAAACAACTACATACTGAAAAGGAGTACGTCAAGGCTGTATATCGTCACCCTGCTTATTTAATTTATATGCAGAGTACATCATGAGAAATGCTGGGCTGGAGGAAGCACAAGCTGGAATCAAGATTTCCAGGAGAAATATCAATAATCACAGATATGCAGATTATACTACCCTTATGGCAGAAAGTGAAGAAGAACTAAAACGCCTCTTGATGAAAGTGAATGAGGAGAGTGAAAAAAATTGGCTTAAAGCTCAACATTCAGAAAACTAAGATCATGGCATCTGATCCCATCATTTCATGGCAAATAGATGGGGAAACAATGGAAACAGTGAGAGGCTTTATTTTTTTGGGCTCCAAAATCACTGCAGATAGTGATTGCAGCCATGAAATTAAAAGACGCTTACTCCTTGGAAGGAAAGTTATGACCAACCTAGACAGCATATTAAAAAGCAGAGACATTACTTTGTCAACAAAGTAATGTCTGTCTCCTCAAGATTATGGTTTTTCCAGTAGTCATGTATGGATGTGAGAGTTGGACTATAAAGAAAGCTGAGTGTCGAAGAATTGATGCTTTTGAACTGTGGTGTTGGAGAAGACTCTTAAGAGTCCCTTGGACTGAAAGGAGATCCAACCAGTCCATCCTAAAGGAGATCAGTCCTGGGTGTTCATTGGAAGGACTGACGCTGAAGCTGAAACTCCAGTCCTTTGGCCACCTTATGCGAAGAGCTGACTCATTTGAAAAGACCTTGATGCTGGGAAAGATTGAGGGCAGGAGGAGAAGGGGATGACAGAGGATGAGATGGTTGGATGGCATCACTGACTCAATGGACATGGGTTTGCATAGACTCTGGCAGTTGGTGATGGACAGGGAGGCCTGGCGTGCCTGAGGTTCATGGGGTCGCAAAGAGTCAGACATGACTGAGTGACTGAACTGAACTGATGACCTTCTAAACATTTCCTATTCTTAATTGTATATGTTTCTGAGGTTGAAAAAGACTCACTAACAGAGAACAATATTTAATGCTTGTCATATCATGAATTCCAAAACTTAAGGGGATGAGGATCCAATGGTCCAAGCCACTGACTATCAAGCATTTTATTATCTTTACATCATGTTAGGGCCTGTGACCTCTACTATGTCCATATCATACGCTGAGCTTTCTCTGATCAAGTTATTCTTTCCTACTTTCTCAATTGTTTTTATATTTGTCCTATTATAACCAAAGTTCTAAATACATTAAAATGTCAATCAATTAAAATTATAGCTCTCATGTCTTTGACCTACAGTCGGACTTTTAAGGTCACTCTTTTGCCAGGTCAGGAAGAATTCTCAGAAATATCACCGTTAAAGGAAAGGTAGTATTAGGGGACCCTGAAAAGAAAGGAGGTGTAAACACAGGAATAAAACTGAGAGAATAATGTCATGAGAGCAAAGGGGAGAAGAGTTCAGTTAGAGGTGTTTGGACAAAAAAATGAAATGGCCAGGGTGAAAGAGAGAAAAGGATCAAAAAGTCCTCCTTGGGTTTGGAATTCAGAGCTCAAAGTTGGGGAAAGCAGTCTGAGCAGTGTGCCGGGAGAGGGTCTGGCTTTGAAGAGGAAAAACTGAGTGACAGCTAGACTCAAACATTACTTTTATGGAGGATTTTTGTTTGGTTTGGTTTGATTTGATTTTAATGAGATCACTAAACATCATTAAATGACACAGAACACATTTTAAGAACCAATCCCAATGTTTAGTCCAGTCTTGAAATGATGATACCGCTTATTTGGCATTTATATGCTGGGTTGATAAAAATAGTCTGAAGTATTTCAACTTTTATGCCTGAAAGAGGCAATATGCCTCAGTATGTCTCACTCTACTGGGTGTTGTGAGTACAGAATCAAAGACTTGCTGACTGTCCAGTCATTATTTAGAGAACCCATCGGGGTCACACACACACACTAGGTGTGTTTAAAAATCTGTGGGGGCAATGCGGAATTTTACAAATAAAATCTGAAATTGAATTTTTTTCTTGTGATTGTAGTAAATTAAGGAAGTGTTAAGTTTGTAAGAAAATTCATAGAAAGTGAAAGTTTTTAAGAGACATAATAGGATTCACAGCTCATTATGGACCAAAGAAAGAAAGAGAGAGAGATCTCCAGAGGGACCATTTAGAACACTTAAAGGATGATAAGGATGATAAAAATTCATCTATTTTATATTTTAGCATATAATGAACAATTCATACATTCACTCTCATTTGCAGAGGAACCTCAATTCCAATATCATGCACGTTAGCTTCATTTTCCTAGAGGGTTAAAGAAGATAATGGAATAAAAATATTTAAGAGATTATTTAAAAGTTCCAAGTGTACTTTCTTTTTATGTGTAGTTCAGTTTTGTAGTTACCAGTATTTTGTATACTTCATTTTATTGAGAAAAAATAGAGTTGATAAGAAAAAGTTTTAAATCCCACACAAATCTATTCCTTATTAAACATTCTTAAAAATCATATATAAGCCATACTATGATGGAATATCAAAAGTATTTACCCTAAACATTTTGAAAATGAATAGTATGTTCTACATAAAAAATAAATGGATTAAGCATTACATACTTGAGTCAAACTTATAAAAAATGGGTCATCTTTGAATCAGTAGTTAACTAATTAAAAAAGTTATGAAATTAATATATTGCAAGTTGAGATTTTAATAATTTTAGGGATCTTAGATATTAAGTTCAACACTTTTACTTATTGCTGAAGAAGTCAAGCTCTTGACAGATTTTTCCCTGATCTTTTCATATTTTAATCAATTAATTAAAACTGCCAGTAAGACATCTTAAATTATTTTTTGACAAAAAGTGTGTGTTGGGGGGAAGACGTGGACATGGAACATAGAGAAGGAGGAAGGGAAAGAGAGACAGGAATGAAGAGCAGAGGAAGAAAAGAGCGGATGAAGGGAGAGAGAGAGAGACTCTTGGTCTCATATTGTACTTAAGGGCATCATCTCTGAGTATAATCACAGGCCTACTTCACTATTCAAAGACATGGCTCTAGGAATTCTCCCTTCTCCCCTCTCTCTCCTGTAGTATCAAGATTTCTGTCTTTGATCACCAGTTTGCAGCCTTTACATTCATTTCTCTAATCTAAAAAAAGTGACAAAACTCTACTGACTTCAGTTCTTCTAGTCAAGACCTCTTTCATCTGCTCTCCTTTATAATAAATTCTTCAAAGGAATTCTCTATATTCACTGATGCTAACACATTCTCCCCTCCAGTTCTGTCTTAAACCTAGGCCTCTGCCCCACCATTGCTCTGCAACTGCTTGGCCAAGGTCACCAATGGCCTCCATATTGCTAAATGCAATACTGTATGATCAGTCCTTATTTCTAGTCCTATCAGTATCATCAGACATAGTCGATTACTCATTCAAATGCTTCTTTTACTTGGTTTCCAGGACACCACTCTACTGAATTTCTTCTTTATATCATGCTTTTCATTCTCCTTGACTGGTTCATCCTCATCTTTCCAATTATAAACATGGAGGCAGCATCCCTGGCTTTGGTCCTTAGACACTGTCTACTTTGTTGCTATTCAATAGCTAAGTTGTGTCCAACTCTTTGCGACCCCATGGACTGCAGCAGGCCAGGCCTCCCTGCCCTTTGCTCAAACTCATGTGCTTTGAGTCAGTGATGCCATCCCACCATCTTATCCTCTGTCGTCCCTTCTCCTCCTGCCCTCCATTTTTTCTAGGATTAGGGTCTTTTCCAATGAGTCAGCTCCTCGCATCAGGTGGCCAAAGTATTGGAGTTTCAGCTTCAGCATCAGTCCTTCCAATGAATATTCAGGGTTGATTTCCTTTAGGATTGACTGGTTTGATCTCCTTGCTGTCCAAGGGACTCTTAAGGGTCTTCTCCAGCACCACAGTTAGAAAACAGCAATTTTTTCATTCTCATTCATTCACTTAAACACAAGATAGAGGTAGATGGATCCCAAACAGATAGCCCTAGATCTCAACCCTGAACTCCAGACTCATGAATTTAACTGCCTTCTTGATAACCCCAATTGGAGTTCTGGTAGGTATATCAAACTTAAAATGTCCTGAAACAAATGTGTATTAATATATGATATTTGTTTTTCTCTGATGATCTTATTTACAAAGCATAAATAGAGACAAAGATGTAACAGATGTTGTGAACAAATGTATAAATACCAAGAGGGAAAGGGAGGAGTAGCATAAATAGGGAGATTGGGATTGACATATAAATATATAGTTTAGTTCAGTTGCTCAGTTGTGTCTGATTCTTTGCGACCCCATGGACTGCAGCATGCCAGACTTCCCTGTCCATCACCAACTCCTGGAGCTTGCTCAAACTCACATCCATTGAGTTGGTGATGCCATCCAATCATCTCATCCTCCGTCAATATATACAGTTAATATTATACATAAAAATAACTAATGAGAACCTACTGTATAGTACAGGAACTCCACTCAATGCTCCTTGGTGACCTAAATGGGAAGGAAATCCAAAAAAGAGGGGATGTATGTATATGCATAGGTGATTCACTTTGCTGTACAGTAGAAGCACAACATTGTAAAGTAACTATACTTCAATAAAATATTTTTTAAAATGACAAGGGGGAAATTACATTCTTAATTTACTCTTAAAATGTGTATTAGTAAAATAACTCAAAGAAAACAATGTTCTAAAACACATTTCTTATCTTCATCCTCAAACCTGTTTCTTCAATTGCCATTCAGTAGATGGTAACACCATTCTTCCAATTGTACAGGCTGAAAACTTTGAGGTCATCTTCAACTCTTTTCTCTCTCAGTCCACACACAATTCTTCAAATTCTACCAGTTGAACTTTCAAAATGTTTCTAGTCAAGTCTCACTACCTCCATTGCTAATGCCATGGTCCCTTGTCATTGCTGATCATTACTTTACCTATATTATTGCAATTGTTGTTGGTTAGTCCCTAGGTTGTGTCCGACTCTTTGCAACCTCATAGACTGAGAGCAGGAGGAGAAAGGGGTGACAGAGGATGAGATAGTTGGATGGTATCATCAAATCAGTGGACATGAATTTGAGCAAACTCTGGGAGACAGTGAAGGACACCTAAGCCTTGGGTGCTGTGGTTCATGAGGTCACAAGCAGTTGGACATGACTTAGGAACTGAACAAAGAACAACAATAACTGTGTAGAAAAAAAAGTGAATAAAATAAATATTTTAGGACACAATAGTAGAGTATTGTCTGGAGATTTTCTCTTTGTGAAGAGAAAACCTTATCTAGGTTTATTTGATTTTTAAAATCCGTTGAGTTTCATATACTACTGATTAAAGTTAATAAAGAACTAAAAGCATCACCAGTTAGTGCAGTGTTATTATTCATTTATGCAGAATCATTTTTTTAAATTTAATGCTAAGAAGAGAATTCAAAAACACATTTGAAAAAAATGAGCTGACGTTTGTTTCTTATAGAGGCTGATACCAAGTTCAGAGCCTGGCCATGGCAGTGTTAAGAGTGAAAATTATTGTGTCTTCTCTCTCAAAGTGTATGCATATTCTAAAAAATACTAAATTTTAAAATGAGGTTATAAAAGTAAAAGTGAAACTGTTAGTTGCTAAGTCATGTCTGACTTTTTGTGACCGTATGGACTGTAGCCTGCCAGGCTCCTCTATCCTTGGAATTCTCCAGGCAAGAATACTGGAGTGGGTAGCCATTCCCTTCTCCAGGGGATCTTCCCAACCCAGAAATCGAACCTGGTTCTCCTGCATTGCAGCAGATTCTTTACCATCTGAGCCACTAGGGAAGTCAAAGGTTATAGAAGTCAAACACAATTCTGCTTTTTCCGATTATTCCTATTTCATATAAACTTTTGAAACAAACATCAGATGTGTTCTTTAAAACATATTCAGCACCCTGCTGTTATGGAAAGACTGTGTCCTCCCAAAATTCTTATGTAGAAATCCTACCCTCTGATTTATTAGGAGGTGCGGAAGTAACTAGGATTGGAACAGATCATGAGGTTGGAGATCTCATGAAAGGGATTATGGTCCTTATATGAGTCACAAGAGAGTTTGCTCCCCAGTATCTCAGACTTCCAGCCTCCAGAATTCTAAAATAAATTTTTATTGTTTTTAAGCCACCCACTCTTATGGCACCTTGTTATAGCAGCCTGAGCAGACTAAAACACTTGCTTTGCTTTTGCCTGAAAGCCTGGATTCATCAGAAGAAATGTTTACTGAAAGAAAGAGTAGCTATTAATCCAAATGGATTAAAAAAAAAAAAAGCTGGGATGAGTCAGTAAACAGAACCTTGCCAGATACAAGTAAATTTGAAAAATAAATGTACTTTCTTCTCACTGTCATACCCTGAAGGAAATTTGGCCTGGCTCTAAGTACTACCTACACTCCAGTGATTCCCAAATAATTTCCTCCATCTCTGACTTCTCCCTTGAGCTACAGGGTGATATATGCAGTGGTCTAGATGACATACTTTCTTGGCTCTTCATATATAACATATCCAACACTGAGATCTTCATTTTATATCTGTCATCTACCCTCCAAACCTGCTCTCTATCTAGGATTCTCCATTCCATGGCAGCAACAATATTCACCTAGTCACTCAGGTCAGAAATTTTGAGCTTCCCTTCATCCTATTTTTTACCTCTACCCATTTCTTCAGCAAGGAATATACATCTTCATGTATGTCAAACTTCTCTAAGGCCGCTATTATCACCCTAGTCCAAGATTTGTGCTCACATTACTGTAGCAGCCTCCTAACTAGTCTCCCTGCTTCTACCCACCAACCCCTAAATTCACTTCTCATACAGCAGCTTTGGAGGTCCTTCTATGTGTAGATTATGAAACTCTCTTCTTTAAACTCATCAACGCCTTCCCAGGGTCCTCACAGTAAATTCCAAACTTCTTCCCTGAAAAACTTCCCTGGTCTGGTCTGGGCACAGCTCTCTGGCTTCAGTCACAGCCCAGCTCCCTCCTTGCTCACGCCACTGTAGCCCTATTAGCCTGTTTCGACTCTCCTCCAACCTCAAGCTTGATGTTCTGTGGTGGCCTTTGTGTTTCCTCTTGCCTCGGCCTCCAGTGTTTGCTCAGATCTGTTCAGGACTCTCCCTCTCACCTCCTCTAGTTCTCTGCCCAAATGCTACCTGTGACCAACATGGTTTTAATGTCCTCCTTAGCTTGACTAAGCTTTACATGAGTTTCTTCCTGACTATAGACCCCTGACCTCCCTTTACTTTCAGCGTTTACTTTAGAAAACTGGCAGTGTTCAATTCTCAGTCCCATTTGAGGTGTAAATCTTCCTACCTCTTGCCAGTCTTACAACCAAGGAATGTGTTTCTCAAGGACCTGGGAGCCATCCCTTTGATATGGAATCATCATGGAAGATGGCACCACAGTCTTCCAGTCTCTATGGGAGGACAGGAGCCTAAGTTCTCTAAAGGAAAATTAGCAAACACAGATGACTAAATCACTTGAATGCCTACCCCTAATATTCTCTAGTGCTTTTCCACTAGCTCAACTCAGTAATTAAAAATCCTCCTGCCTTTGGTGTCACCAGAATTCAATCTGTTTCTTCTATTGACCTCCCTATAGTAGTCTTGAATAAAATCTCCTGTCTCTTTAATTCTGCCTAGTGCAATCTTTCTTTGACATCTTCTCAGAGAATCTGCTCTGACCCCTATTTCTTGAATAGCCTATTCCCTCTGTCCTCCCCATACCTAAATCTAGTCACTATTTATTCCTCAGTCTGCTTTTTTTTTCTTCAGAGCACTTATCACTACCTGACATTATATTAATATTACTCATTTATTTACTTATTATTGTCTCCACTAAAATATGAGCTCCATGAAGTTGGTGGTTTTGCTTTTCATTGTATCCTCCCCACCTAGTTGTCTACCTGGCATGTTATAGGCTCACAGTAACTGTGTGGCCAGTGGGGAGGGAGGAAGGAAGGAAGGAAAGCCAGTCAGCAGGTCAGAATTATGGATTTTAAAAGACTGAACATGGGAGAAGAAATGTGAAAGAAGATTCTGTGTTTTCAGTTTTGCCAACCCTGTATTTTCTCAGGCTTCCTGAAAGCTTAGGATATTTTTTTCTTTGCCCCAGTATTTTTTTTAAACTACTTCTACATCTTAGTTCTACATAGTTTTCTACAAACATCAGGTTGTAATTAAAGTTCCTATCCTATGTTCACTTCTTTCCCCAATTTGAAGCTTTCAGACCAAAGCCAGGAAATGGATAATGTTCCCCCAAAATAGCCCAGTCTTCTCTGTGAACAAGCAATTTCCATCTATTTCTTCTCTTTGTGCATGCGTGCTCAACTGTGTCCGACTCTTTGTGACCCCATGGACTGTAGCCCACTGTGCTCCTCTATCCATGGAATTTTCCAGACAAGAATATTGGAATGGGCTGCCATTTCCCCCTCCAGGGAATCTTCCTGACTCAGAGATTGAACCCTCATCTCCTGCATCTCCTGCACTGGCAGGCAGATTCTTTACCTCTGAGCCACTGTGGAAGCCCATTATTTCCCCTTTTTTGGGGGATACATCTGTGCTTCATCTTGTCAACCACTCTCTCAATTTCCAGGTAGGCTAGGAAAAGAGAATCTACTTCTCAGCTGGCCATTCATGGCCCTGTATCTCAGAGAGTGTGGAAAAGTTAATTCATCCTTTCATTCAGCAAACATTATGGAGTCATGGGCATATGAGAGTAAATAAAAGCTGAGTAAAAGCTGAGGTACCTTTTCTGCCCCTACAGTTATCATGGAATGTCCATCCTCATGATGAAGATATACCTACAGTTATCATGGATGTAAAATGAGGAATACAAGAAGGAACTAAAGGGGCAGGAGTAGAAGAGCCTAATCAAGGAAGACTGAGGCTTAAAAGATACACGGGAGCAAGGCAGTAAGGCAAGAAAATGTTACAGGGAAAACAGGACCATAGGTCAAAACATAAGAGGACAGAATAGGAGAATCAGGGGCTATTTAATTCAGTACAGAGAAAGGGGGACCGGTGAGAGAGAAAGATGTTTAGGATTCTGGGCTTTTGAGGACAGTAGGTACATTGAGAATTACAAGGATTTCTGCCTTTCAGAAAGATTATTCTGACTTGCAGTGAAGTATACACCACAAGGGACCAGAACTGAAGCCAGGAAGATATTCTGAGGACAGTTTTAGAAATCCAGGCAAGGTACATTGGAGGCATGAGTTTGTAGTGAAATAAATAGATGAGTTAATTATAATAAGATTTGGACTTTGGATGTGAGAAAACAGGGCAGAGGGAAGAGTTACCATTGGTTTCCAGGTTACTATTGGGCCTCCATTCACTGGGATGAGTAAAACTGGAGGAAGAGTAATGTTCAAAATAAAGGTGTGAGGTTCACTTGTTCTGTTCAGGGCATTTAACCATGACCCATGTCCTCTTGCTCCCTAGCACAGGTAGGCAACCAGTCATAAACTTCAGGGTTACAAAGGTTTGCAAACTACTGTGTTCAACTCCAGCTCAAGTTGTCAATTGTATTTTATAAGCTGCCTCCCAGTCATTTCTTATTGAGATCAGAGAAAGGGCTGCAGTTTTGATGCTGGAAATTGATGAGTCCTATCATCGTGGTTGTAGCAAAAGTCTAAGGCACATCCGGTCACCTTTTGAAAGTGAACCTTGATGGGAGGCCATAGAACCTCTGTCTTATTAGGCTCTTGCTAGTAAAGTGTAGATTTCAAGATATGGCTTACGATTGAATTTCACATTTGTCTATTTTCTTCTCCTTTCCTTTCTCTTTAGATGTGGATCTTAGACACGCTATGGATGGAGAAAAAGGAAATAAGCTCTCATGGAGAAAAGACTAAAAGATGTCAGCAACTCTTTTCTCAGACAAGAGTGCACAGCAGGGAGTTGTCGTTTTCTATACCTGTAGCTGGTCAGGCAGCTTACAAGACTCTTGATGGATACATTTCAGACTCATTATTTCCTCTTTGGAACACTGGACTTCATATGAAGGACTCATAATGGCCAAGTTAGAAAATAGAAGGGTACCAGTAACTGAGTGCTCCTTTTAGGACATAGGTCGCAAGCTCTGACTGGTGGAAACAGGTTTTCATGCTGAGTCAACTTCTACAATCCAAGTTAAGTTGCTACTAAGGGGTTTCTTTCCTTTTTTTGGCTGCTGGGCATGTGGAATCTTTAGTTCCCTGATCAGGGATCGAACCTATACCTACTACAGTGGGAGCGTGGAGTCTTAACCACTGGACTGCCAAAGAATTTTTTGCTATTAAGAGTCAGACACAACTTAGCAACTAAACCAAGGAATTTCTGATCAAATGAAAGTATTGGAGCTTTAACTTTTAAAAGATGCCTATTTATATTGCAGTGATGAGTGTCTGAGAGAATGATGTTTGCATAAAACAGAAAGAGCAAATAACAAAAGTCATCAAATCACTCTGGGTACTTGATGGCACAGGCAGGATTGCTGGGCTTGGAATTTCCAAATCCAACACAAACACTGAGGAAGCAAAGAAGGTCCAGTAAAACTCACTTAGTACCTCATCATTTTTACACACACAAGTGTTATAAGTTCATTTCCATGATGAACAAATAATAGAAAAAGGAATAGAAATATTAGTATATATAAGATCTCCATAATTGAGCATGTATGTATTCCTGGCTTTTTTTATATTTTCAAATATCTTTTTCTGTTTGTCTTAGGATTTAAATCATAGTAACGTATCTGGCTACTTTTGCTAGCACTAAATGAAAGAATGGGGCTTCCTGGTGGCTCAGTCAGTAAAGAACCCGCCTGCAATGTGGGAGACCTGGTTCTGTTCCTGGGTTGGGAAGATCCCCTGGAGGAGGACATGGCAATCCACTCCAGTATTTTTGCCTGGAGAATCCCCATGGACAGAGGAGCATGGCAGGCTGAGACTAAACACAGCAGCATATGCAAATGAAATAATATGCAAATTTTAAGAAAATAAAGTCTTTTTACTTATAGTAAGGTAACAATTAAAAAGTCCTAATAAAAACAAATTTTGCTCATCCCATGTGAGATTAAAATGATTTCTTGTGCTAGTTTTTTTTACAAATAAAAATATACCAGTGAAAGAAAAATTCTGGACCTAAAATTGAATATACTTCTTCTATACATGTTTAATCTTTATTTGTAAATTGACCTTGAAATAATGTTAAGAAATAACCTAGAGTAGTCCAAAACTGAAACTGAGGTTATTTAACAAATCCAGAAAATCTAGGTATTATTCAACAAAAATAGTGCATAAATGGTTTTGTGTTACCTGCCAATTCTGTTTCTCTAATGAACTTTTACAAGCATGTCCAACCTAAGCCTTCCATCCAGGCCCACCAGAGAATTTCCCTCCTATCATTGCCCCCAGTAAGTAAAGATTATATATTTACATATACAATCACTGTCATCACTAAAGCCTTAGAACCCCAGCACTTTCTCCTCTCCTTTGAATTTGCTGATTTCACCCCAAATCCAGTTTATATTTAGCATACAGCGATCTGCTTTATTTTCCAGGTAAGAAATCTTGGGGCAGGTAAGACAAAATAAGAATTCTGAATTTCTCTCACTTCTAGAGTCAACTGGTGGTTTCACCTCATATTTAGCTTGTAGAAATTCACCTGCTTTTCCAAGTGAGGAATCTGAGGGCAGGCAAGTTACAGAAAACAGTCTAAATTCTCATCACAGTTGCAACAGCTAGGTCACCTAAGCTAATTCTGTTCATATGAATTTCTAATTCTTAAGGAAGCCCAGTCTATTCTGACTGTTCAGTTTAGACTGAGGCTGCAACTATTCTCAGCAACTGAAAACTCACCATTTCTCCCCTGTGCTTTCCTGATGTACACACAGGATGTGAGTACACAAGTGTAAGATGGTATGTGTATGTGTAGCTATCTATGCTCTTTATCGTATTCTTTCTCTCTAGGTCCTCCAGGTCAAAATACTTAAATATTTTCTCCAGTTCTTACTGATTCATAAAGAACACCAACCCTCAATAATGGTCTCTTAATTAAGACTTATCCCTCTGTATTCTAGAGTTGTTTTTTTTAACCTAGTGAGCACTAGTGGTAAAGAACCTGCCTGCCAATGCAGGAGACATAAGAGACACAAGTTGGATCCCTGGGTTGGGAAGATCTGCTGGAGGAGGGCATGGCAATGCACTCCAGTGTGCTTCGCTGGAGAATCCCATAGACAGAGGAACCTGGCGGGCTACAGTCAGACAAAGAGTCAGACAAGATGAAGCGAGTTAACACACACAGTTACTTCTTTGACCACATTTCTTTGCATACATCCACAATACCTGCTTCTTTAATGTTGAGTAATTTTTTCCCCAGCTTTATTATGGTATAACTGACAAATAAAAATTATATACACTTAAGATGTAAAACATGATGATGCTTTACATTGTGAAATGATTATACAACCAAGCTAATTAGCACATCCATCACTTGACATAGTTTTTTGTGTGTGTGGGTGCATGTGTGTTTATGGGGGGAACACATAAGATCTACTCTCTTAGATTTTAAGCGTACAACACTGTTATTAACTACAGTCACCATGTTGTACATTAGATCTGAATTCTGTGATCTCTTATCAAAATCTTCCCTAGGTAATTGCTATCTTATAAAACAACTTTATATAACACATATTTAATAGACTCCTATAGCAATAGCTCCTCTATTAACAACAACAACAAAAAACTGAGATGAATAAAATAGACGTGCCCCTAAAAATGGGGAAATTCACCATAGTGACTGTTCTATAAAATTAAGCAAATCAATATTTACAAAGGAAGGAATTTTCAGCAAATAAACCCTATCAATGTTTAGCATCATTTAGCTACCATGGGTGAACTGTGAACTTCCAGATGTTCAAGATGGTTTTAGAAAAGGCAGAGGAACCAGAGATCAAATTGCCAACATCTGCTGGATCATTGAAAAAGCAAGAGAGTTCCAGAAAAACATCTATTTCTGCTTTATTGACTATGCCAAAGCCTTTGAGTGTGTGGAGCACAATAAACTGTGGAAAATTCTGAAAGAGATGGGAATACCAGACCACCTGACCTGCCTCTTGAAAAACCTGTTTGCAGGTCGAGAAGCAACAGTTAGAACTGGACATGGAACAACAGACTGGTTCCAAACAGGAAAAGGAGTACGTCAAGGCTCTATATTGTCACCTGCTTTTTTAACTTATATGCAGAGTACATCATGAGAAACGCTGAGCTGGAGGAAGCACAGGCTGGAATCAAGATTGCCGGGAGAAATATCAATAACCTCAGATATGCAGATAACACCACCCTTATGGCAGAAAGTGAAGAAGAACTAAAACGCCTCTTGATGAAAGTGAAAGAGGAGAGTGAAAAAGTTGGCTTAAAGCTCAACATTCATAAAACTAAGATCATGGCATCTGGTCCCATCACTTCATGGCAAATAGATGGGGAAACAGTGGAAACAGTGGCTGACTTTATTTTTCTGGGCTCCAAAATCACTGCAGATAGTGATTGCAGCCATGAAATGAAAAGACGCTTACTCCTTGGAAGGAAAGTTATGACCAAGCTAGACAGCATACTGAAAAGCAGAGATATTACTTTGCCAACAAAGGTTCATCTAGTCAAAGCTATGGTTTTTCCAGTGGTCATGTATGGATGTGAGAGTTGAACTATAAAGAAAGCTGAGTCCTGAAGAATTGATGCTTTTGAACTGTGGTTTTGGAGAAGATTCTTGAGAGTCCCTTGGACTGCAAGGAGATCCAACCAGTCCATCCTAAAGGAGATCAGTCCTGGGGGTTCATTGGAAGGACTGATGTTGAAGCTGCAACTCCAATACTTTGGCCACCTGATGCTAGCAGCTGACTCATTTGAAAAGACCCTGTTACTGGGAAAGATTGAAGGCAGGAGGAGAAGGGGACGACAGAGGATGAGATGATTGGATGGCATCACCGACTCAGTGGACATGGGTTTTGGTAAACTCCGGGAATTGGTGATGGACAGGGAGGCCTGGCGTGCTGCGGTTCATGGGGTCGCAAAGAGTTGGACACAACTGAGCGACTGAACTGAACTGAACTGAGCTACCATGGGCTAAATTTCAGCTTGTAATCTTGAGTAAGTTACGTTGGTATCTCTAGTTTCCTGGAACACAGAAAAGATACTCCATGTATATAGTTCTGGGAATGCTGCGAATGAGAATTTAGTTTTGGGAAAAACATCTTGGTACAAAAAGGCCCCGACCTAAGGATAAATGAACTGAATAAGAGGAGCTGATGAAGAAAGGGAGGTAGGGAGGAAGAGAAAGATAGGAGAGGAAGAAAGGCACAGAAAAGGATGAAAGCAAAGAAAGAAGAAACAAAATAGGGAGAGAGGGAAAAATAAGCATGGGAGAGAGAAGGGAGGGAGTAAAGAAGAGATACATAAAGAGAAACAGGAAAGTTAAATTGAAAACTACTATAAAAAATATTTGAAAGGAATATCTTTTATGGTGATTTGGCTCAGTTAGATGGACAAGATTCAATAAAGAGTAATATGGTTGATGCCCAAAGACACTCAGAGGAATCAAGACCCATCAAGTCTGAGTATAAATAGCTTTGCAGAAAGAATAGAGAGATGGTTCTAAGTTTTGTGAAGATGGATCGTCTGGCCAACTTGGAAGTGAAATAGAAACACACACAGTTAGAACTTGACCAATGAATTAAGCGGCATTGACTCATTTTAAATAATAAGTCTGTGTATTAGTAAACTAATTTCTATATTGTTTACATTTTAGACATGTAAATTATACTTTGCAATTGAGTATTTTGGCTTTGTCTTTACATTATTTCAGGCTCAAGTCATCCCTTCCCAGTCATTAATGTGTAGATTATATTACTAACCTCCTTCACTTATCAGTGAAAGGAACATTGTGAGGTTAAATATAACAATATGAGATCAATGTAGAGGAGCTACAAGAAATTAAATCACTTAAGTGTAGGAGAATGAATAACATTTATGTTGAACAAAATAGAGATTACATCTTCAAATTATATCTAAACTTGGAATACTTAAAGGAAAATAAGCTGTGCGAGTATAAAATGTAAGGAGGTAAACAACTAGATAAGTCATTAGAAAAGCAAATACAACTCAAAGTCTTAAGATCCCTCAAAAGGTATAGCTCTATGGATACATCTTCTACCGTTCAATGTTTTAATAAACACTACTATTTCTATCAGTATCTCATTAATATTCAAGATTATAAGAGGAAATTGTCTCTAGAATATATCCCCATCATGTACTCCTGTAAACATAGCTAAGTTATGAATCCTTTTGAAAGAATTTTTAACTTTTGTAGGCTAATTTGTAAGCAATTAATTTCTTAAAAAGTCATTTGGCTACTTCTTTTAAGTCTCTAATGCTTTGATATAAAAGCACCACAATATTTAGTTACAATTATACCTTGAAATTTTTCAATTATAATATATGCTGACCATTAAATACTGTTTTACTACTAGTATACTGAGTTTTCATCGTTTTCATGACTTCAGATGATTCAAGATTTCTTTAAAGAGAGAACATGTTTGCTCTTGTACTAAAGTTCCGCTATATTCCTGGAAATCTCCTGTGTCTCGCATAGAATTTGGATCTTGTAGCTTATGAAATTCTGCAAATGATTTGAAGCTAACCAGTGTCAACCATTAGAACTAATCCATCACATACAGTTGTCACAGCACAAAGAATGTCAATTATCTCTCACAAAGTAACTGAGGTGGCAAAATCGATCCAAGAAGGTACAGCAAATTATATTCTAAATATAGCATTCTAAAGAGCAACAGCTCTCAGTCACGAGCTAATCTTTTTTTCTTGTTGGCCCATCAAAACAGGATTTATGTTAGTTTTCCAACTGTAGAGAGAGGAAGGAGTAGCATCCACCTAGCATGATTTCATTTATTCCTGATTTATATTAAAAAATCCAATCTCTCACATGTGGGGTTTATGTGGATGAATTATGACAGAATCTAAAACATAGTTTTAAGCGAAGCTTTATGTAGAAGGTTAAGGTCAATTGCTTTGGATTAGCATTATAAAAGAAGTAAAACACTCATGAAACATCACCTAAAACAGGGATATTGTTATTTTCATACATCACTGAAGGCCAGATATACACAATATTTATGTTAGAATTTGCATAATTTAGTCTGCGTAAACAAGGTCAGCAGCATGACTTATTTGCTAACATTTATTGAGTGCTTATTGTACAGGTACTAGGGAAGGAATGGTATATAGTCATGAATAAGCTTAAAAAGGACTACTACCCTCATGGAACTTACACTCTGTAGAATAAAATGTAATTCTTAAGAAACATTGTACTAGACACCTGTCATGGGATCTCTCTTTGTGCTTCAATGTTGAGATGTCTACCTAACTATATTAAGATAAAAGGGCTTTGTCCTGACAATGGGTAATTGTCCTAAAGTAGTGAAAAGCAGAAGTATTAGTTTCTCAGTCATGTTCGACTCTGCGACCCCAAGGACTGTAGCCAGCCAGGCTCCTCTGTCCACGGAATTCTCCAGGCAATACTGGAATGGATAGCCATTCCCTTCTCCTGGGGATCTTCCCAACTCAGGGATCGAATCCAGGTCTCCTGCACTGCAGGCAGATTCTTTACCACCTGAGCCACCAAGGAAGCCCCCAAAAGCCATATCCAATGTGGGGCCCTAAGTACAATTGCCCTAAGTATAATGCAATTATTTTGCAATGCCACATAGAAAAACAAGCAGTAATGGAATTGAATGAAAACCTCCTTTGAACAAAGAGGACTAATAGAGAGTAAATGGGTTTTAATTCTGCTTAGAATTTAATGATCTCCACCTGAAAATGAAAAGTGAGACCCTAAGAAATCAAAATTAGAAATTTAGTGAATATGTACAGCAGATATTTAAAGAAATTGCAATCCTAAACATATTTTATTTATTTCGACAGATGCAAATTAATTTCAATTAGTTAAGGTCATTTTAGTAGTATTGTGTTACTGATCTTGTAGAACATTTTAGAAAATTGGCTAATTAATTCTTTCCTAGGAAATTAATGGCATGGATGAGCAATTTAAAGGGCATAGTTGGATTTTCAGATTAACAAAATAGGAAATATTAGTCTTTACCAAACATCTATTATACTTCTTAATCTGCCAACAAATGAAAAAAGGACACAGAATAGATTGATTTTTCCAGGAGGTGTATGTGTGTGGTTCTCTATGGAAGCAAGAAACTAACCAGTTATTCCATACAAATTAACCACAAGTCAGTCAAAAAGTCATGAAAGTGCTGAATTATATGATGTATAAGGGGGTGGGAGTGAAAGGAGAAAGAGTCCTTGAACCTCATCATCTAAGCCATTTTTAAGTGACAGAGCAAACAAATGGCACCCCAAGGGAGCAGCAGACCCAGATGAATTAATCTTCCAGGCTTAGATTAATGTTCTTAAGAATGATGTTTAATGAATAAACAGGATCTTATGGTTTCCCAGTGACCATTTAAGAAGTTGACTTCTAACCTCATGACTCTATGCTGCTAGGCCCTTGTTGTAGAATCCAAAAAGATGCCACCATGCAATCCTCCCCCTCAACACACTATTCTGTTGAGAAGCAAAGAGTTACAGAATGTACGTGTTTGACCTTGGTATTTTGAACACTGCCAAGAGCAATATTCTCTTAAATTTTCTCCTCCTAATTAGTACAAGCTGTCTCTTGCTTTTTATCTCTCTACATTTAAGTGGAAATATGAGTCAAAAAAAGACAAATTGTTCTTTGCTCCTTTCCTAGCTGCCACCAAGACAAATGATGCTCCTATAGGTTATGGGAACACTTCAAGTAGCTAAGAGCCCTTTATTACTTTTTTACTAGTGCCATGTGTAATAAAGGAATGAAGAATTAGCAGTATGGCACATCACTTAGATAATGAGCACCTACTGAATCTGAAGCACTAGATGCTCCTTAGTCAACCATTCTATCATTCATTCCTTTTTTTTTTATATTTGATGTGAAAAAAAAGGGAACAGAGGGATATAAATATACATGCATGCATGGGGCTTTAATTGCGGCTGTATGTGTATATTCTGCAACACAATTTGCAGGTGCAGATGTAAAGATAGTCTCAGAGATGATAAAAAGTAATGCCAATATCAAGAAGCATATTTATGCATATATATATATAAAACTCACATGATACAAGGCATAAAAAAGATTTCCAAATATGTTGGCATAGGAGTTCTACATAACAAGAAGGATAATGGATCTTAAAGGACAGATAAATCTGGGTCTTAGAGGATGGATAGAAAATTCTTTGCCCATATGAAAGACAAGTTCTCCAAAAAATCTGCCCCAGTACTCCCCCATCCTTTGCCTCTGCTCCAGAGAAAAGCTGAGAACACATTCAACCCTATATATATATATATATATATATACATATTTTATAGATGCAAAACAAAAGTAGAATGAAGAGTACATGCAAATACTGACAAGAGTATAACCTATGGAAGTAAGAGTATGGAAGATCACAATCAGAGGTGGTGGTTAAGGACCCTTTTACTCTCTCCACAGTGATTTCTTTTCCCTTTGACAAATAAAAATTCTGTAATAAAAGATGATAAATTGGAACTTCCCTGGCAGTCCAGTGGTTAAGACTGCCCTTCCACTGCAGGGGGCACAGGTTCAATCCCTGTTCAGGGAACTAAAATCCCTCATGAAAAGAAAAAAAGGTGGTAAATTCACTGTTGATCAATCTGAGTGGCAAGAATATGGATGCTTATCATATGACAAATTATTTTACTCACTTACTGTTTTTAAGGATTGATCCAATTTCCATACATGGGAAGAAAATGGAGAAAGTTCATAGGACATATTGAAGAAATGGTCAATAATTCAGCAGTCATCAAGTTATATACATCAAAAAGTATCACTGTGGATTTTTATTACCAGAGTAAGAAATCCCAATTTTCTTCAATAAGCAGTATGTAATCTTATGAAACTTTGAAAAATATGATATAATAGAAGCTGTTTCCTAAGATGCTAAACCTAACAAAGGATTCATAAAAGATTCAACTCTTGAAATCTGCATGTATTCATCATGTGTTGATTTAACCCAATTCTCTTGTCTAGGCTAGAGAACTGAGGAAGGGCAAGGCAATAGGAGTCTATTCAAATTGTCCAGTGAGATGTTAATAAAGGACTGAACTAAGCAGCAGCAGGAAACAATACACACAAGAGGTATTACTGATTTACTGGACATAGCAAAAGAGACAGAGAGGAGTCCTAGGTAATTGGTAATATTAACAGCAAAAAGGAAAATGGATTTTTTTTTTAAAAAGGTGAGGCTTACTACAGCTTTTTTTATCTACCAATAGGAAGGAACAAGAAGGAAAAATGGGTGCTTCTGGCTATTGCCAATAATGCTGCAGTGAACATGGGGGTGCCTGTGTCTTCTGGAATTATGGTTTTCTCCAGGTATGAGCCCAGGAGTGGGATTGCTGGATTATATGGTAGCTCTATTTTTAGTTTCATAAGAACTCTCCGCACTGTCCTCTATAGTGGTTTTACCAATTTACATTCCCACCGACAATGCAAGAGATTTTCCTTTTCCCCACACCCTCTCCAGCATTCACTGTAGATGATGGCCATTCTGAGCAGTGTAAGGCGATATCTCATTGCAGTTTTGATTTTCATTTTTCTAGTAATAAGAGATTTTGAGCATCTTTTCACATGCCTCTTAGCCATCTGTATGTCTTCTTTGGAGAAATGTCTATTTAGATCTTCTGCCCATTTTTTTTATTGTTTTTTTTTTTGATATTGAGCCATAAGGAAATATAAATAAGAGGGGATATATGTGTGTGTATGTATAGAGAGAGTGCTGATTCAGTTTACTATAAGCAGAAACAAATGCAACATTGTAAAGCAACCATATGCCAATAAAAATTTTAAAAAAGAAGGAAAAATGGATCCTGCAGGAGAGAAGGGTCTCTTATAGTAGCCATGTCCTATGGTAGGTGGAAAGGGTGGAACCCAGTGCCTTTATCAAGGTCCGAGCCTTAGACATGATCACTGAGAGTTCCTCCACTGTCACTACACGTGTAGATGGGTAGATCTGGAGATGTAAGCATGTTCTGATTGTTTCTATGTTCTCAGTCAAATAGAATGCAAGTTTTTTTGTTTTTTTTTTTTCAAAAAGAGACTCACAGACTTAGAAAATGAACTTATGGTTGCCAGGGGGAAGGGATAGTTAGGGACTTTGAGAAGGTCATACACACACAGCTATATTTAAAATGGATAACCAAAGACCTATTGTATAGCACATAAAAATTTTTAAAAAAAATTAAAAAAAATGACTGCAATTTTTTTTAGCTCAAAAGAGCAAAAGAAGAGAATGGTAGAGATGGATGTTTGACAAAAAAGTGAAATAGTCATCTAGGAGAGTAAGAGAAAACTTATGAAGGAAATTGAAAGAGTCAGAGGACAGAACCAAGATCCAACTTGAGGATAAGGTGCATTTATTTAAGATAAGAGAATATTGGTGTGTACTTTTGTCCAGACATGAGTGGATGCAGAAGAGACTGAGAGTTGAATGTGACTGAAGCTGGATTTTGCAGGCATATGAGAAGATGTAATGAAAAAGGCCAAATGGTTGAACATATAAACAAGAGGTAAACATAAATATGGACTACAGAATCTAAGTTTAGATGAAGGAATATGAGAATTTTAAAGATTTGAGAAAATGTCTGGAGTGAAAAAGCCATATGACCCATAGACTGAAGACTTCAGATAAATTGATGAATTGTCTGGGGAAGGAAACAGCAGGAATGTGTTAGAAATATATGAAGAGTGGATTGGAGAGTGGGTTACTTAAAAGTGAGGTTATGGAAGGAGAGCTGTTACTAGTAATGGCAAAGTCTAGGATAAGCACATGAGATTGGGCAGCTAATACAGTAGGGAATATGATTCTAGCCAAAAAGGAGAATAAGGAACTAAAAACCCAGGAGTGATCAGATTGTCTGCATGAATATAGAGTCACCAAAAATTGTGACAAAGTAGTAATGGAGTGAATCGTATGATAAAATCTTTAAGAAATGAAGAAAAATGATCTGGGGCTTGGTTGGATAACTGCAACAAGTCTGGGTAATGGGTAATCTCTTGGTAACAATTTCAAAAGAAATCAGGGGGTCTGGAGGAGAAGAAGGAACAAAGGTCTGAAAGAGATAAGAAGAATCAGGAAATAAAATTATCTAAACTCCAGACCCAGTAGTATGAAGGGCATGAGAGAGAAAACCACCACTACTTGAGAAGACAACTCTTTAAGTGTCCTCTACAAAGAGCTGACTTTTAGAAAAAGAGGATGAAGGCAATAATCAGAGAAGAGCTGAAATAGAAGGGGATGTTTCTGATGACTGATATATCCCTGAAGGTGAAGAAGAAAGGTTTGGGGATTGAAGAAGGTGGGAGCTGTGAGCTAGTTACAGGATAGTTCAAGCTGCTTGAGGATGAGCATCCACGTAATGGGATGAGCTAAGTCTCTTGGACTTCTTGTGTGGTGGTGGTTTAGTCACTAAGTCCTGTCTGACTCTTGTGATCCCATGGACTGTAGCCCACCAGGCTCCTCTGTCCGTGGGATTCTCCAGGCAATAGTACTGGAGTTGGTTGCCGTTTCCTTCTCCAGGGGATTTTCCCAATGCAGGAATCGAACCTGGGTCTCCTGCACTGCAAGCAGATTCTTCACTGACTGAGGGCTTCTTGTGTGACTGACAGAAATTCAGACATAGGGCACAGTGGGGGTAATACTGGCACTTTCTGAGGGTGAGGGCGCTGTGGTATTGGAGGAAATCATCTCCACAGCAGCACGTGTAGCTCTGTGTGTCACTTCTTCACTTGCATCACATGTTGAGGTCAAAGAGGAGCACATGGGGATCTTCTGGATGTTTCCCATCAGCTCCTTCAGGATGACAGGCTGGAAGAGGGTCAGTCTTCCCTACGAGCTCATAGGCCTCTATGAGTGCTTTTGGTATTCTCTGTCCATCAGGAGCTTAAGCTCTGTGACAGCCAACTCGGTATCTTTTAGGAGTGATTTGGACTGTGCAGCTACTATTTTTTCCCTACCAAACACATTTCTGCCAATTTTTCCCCTCACCCACTGAAAAAAACTGCCCTGAGAGTTATGTGTATGGGTGTGCACTCATCAAACTTGGGCAAAGGGAAATAGGAAGGCCACGCCCTCGAGAGAAATTTCTGGATCTAAAAACAGAAACAGAAAGAAGAGAACAGACTCTAAGCAATACTCTTGTGCCCGAAATAAGATAGATGGACTAACAGAAGTCAGAAGTAAGAAAAATAAACAATGACACAAGCGCTGCATGCCTCAGTGTCTAGTGAGGGGATAGTAGAAAATTTAGAGAAAGGAATTTCTAAATCTCGTTGGATTCTTCTGGTTTAGGTAGTTTAACCAGGGCTTTTATCTTTTCTACTGACATACTCAAATAGGAAGGACAATGAGTGGTCACTAATGGCTTTGAGTTTGAAACTTGGAATCATTTTGCAAAGTGAAACTACACAATAACTACCAAAACCAAAACCTGGATGGCCACATACAGTCTTTTAAAACAACTGAACACATGAACACAAATGGTCTGACTCTCTTTTTCCTACTCTCAAGGACTTAACTGAATAAGCTGACATTTCTTAATTTTCACTTACTTTACGGAGCATAATAATTCAATGAGAGAATGTTCAGCTTGTCATTCATCACAGATGGGACAGAAAGCCCAGATTAGAATTAAGGAAAAGCAAGATGATTGCCCCACATCCTTGGTATCTCCAGACAGTCCTAGGATACCTCCTACATTTGCAGGCCCAACGACAATCATAAAGTAAGCCCTCCTGAGATCATCAGTGTGTACTCTCACCTCCCGCTCGAGAGGTGTGTGTAGCGTCAGTCATCTCAGAAAAGCTCCCTCTACAGCATTGTGTGTATCAAGGTTGATTCAACAATATTAACATTTATATTTCTAGACTCTCAAGTCTATATTGGCAATTTAAACATCCAAATGACCCCAGTGTTCTCATCTTGCTTTTATGTACATTTACCTATGTATATAAAAATATATCACACTGCATGACTAACCACTGCCTTCAGGTTCCTGAGTATACAGTTTCCAAAGACAAGTATTAAAGTATTTTCAGTTCCCTGATGTTGCAAGGATCCTGAGTAGCTGTTATTCTGGAAATATGTGATTGTACCAACATCAACAGCAGCAAGGAGAAAATAGGTTTGACTCGGGTATGCTTAATTTATTTTATTTTTAGCAATTTTCTGAGATGCACTCTGCCTTTGAAGCAAATTTCTATTAGACAGAGATTATTTTCCAGGTATCAATTCAGCTAAACTATTAGTTCCTTAATGGTTCTTTTTAAAAAACTAAATAATTAAATTTAAAGGACTTTTTTGAATGTTCCCTCAAAATGTGTCCTTATTCATGGTTACCTTTGTACATCTGCCAAATTACTAGCATAAAACACATTGGTCTTTCATTGCATTGAATCATTTTCCTTCCTTAAAGATTTAGGGGAACTCAGTGTATAAATATTTTAAAATTATTTCCTAGAAGTTTCCTTGACCTTCTAGTGATAATGGATTGCCCTTTTGGGTCAACCTCATTCCACGCATAGGTCCTAGATAACATTAACAAATACAATACTCAGATTGTTAAAAAAAAAAAAAGTCACCATCCTATGTCCAACACAGCATAAGCATTTTCTCCTTAAACCACACACATTAGTGGTAGAATGCCATAGTTTGACAAAGAAACAAATAAATTTAAATGCACCTTATTCTCCATCCCTTGTTTCATTTCATTATCAAGATGAAAAGTGTCAAAGCATATGTTCAGAAAAGCAAGCCATTAAACAAAGAAATTTGCATACTTTTTTCTTTTTTAGGTGTAAAATTCCCAGTCATAAAATAAGAATAGGTAGAATATATAAACTTATAACTTTACTACAGTCACCTTTTCAGAAGTCAGCAGAAACCAAAAGATCATTGGCTAGAATCAGGGGGCTTGGGTTCTGGTCAATGTTCTGATCCTTATTCTATGAACTTGCAAAGCCCAGCCTCAGTTTCCTTATTTGTAAGGTAAGATAAGAACAATTCCCCTGTGTACCACAGAATTGCTGTAAGAATTCATTTTTGTAGACATCTAGCTACATAGTTTATTAACAAGCCTTCTGCAAACTGTGAAGTTAAATATGAGTGGGAATCATTATTGTTGCTACAATTATCATGTGAATAAGACACATGATAGAATCCAGAAAATGAACTATCATTAAGTACTTTGTTGTTCCATAAACCTTAATAGCTAAAAGGATTAATTATACATGCATAAATATATAATATTGTAAAAAGAGTATGCATATAACATCCACAAAATTTACTAGAAAGTTTCACTACTTTTCTCTAATATTCTCAGCCCTTTTTTCTGCTCATTTCTCTCTATCCTATCAATAGTGTGTATACAAGAAGCTGTAGTTTTTTATTCTTCATCATGACTGTACATTTTTTTTTAAAGACTTTCTTTTTTTTTTTTTTTTGAGAACAGGGAGGTTTAATAAAAACAGGCCTAGACACTGTTTTCTCTTAAACAGACAAACCATAATGAACAAGGTCCATGAGGCCTTCCATCCCAAAAGGCCAAAATCATTGAAGCGTGTATCCCTACACAAAGCACAATGACGAAGGGCATAAACAAAAGCCATGAGTACATTCTTCTGTCACCTTTTCTTAGGTTACGAATACATTTCATGAATCTCTTGACTTCTCTGCCATAGCTCAAACTCCCCAGAAGAAAAATACCGTTTACAATAAGAATGTGATCAGTGTCCCAAGCTTTCACATCATATCATTTTTTCGTTTCTTCAACCTCAAAACTTGCCAGAGCAAGAACTTTGTCTCCAGAGCCAAGGTCTGTAGAGACTTTCTCAAACTGGCTGAGAATAGCACCTGCGTTTGCTGACAAGTTCTCATCATCTGCAGTCAGCTTCTCTCCAAGTTTCCTGAGAGCTGTAAGTATCTCCACTTTCTGTTGAGTATACAGGTCTCTTTCCAGCTTTCCTACCATGAGATCTCTATCTATCTCTGCTAAACTTGTCCGAAGCTGACCTGGTTGTTTCTTTGCAAATAATCTGATGACCTCTGGGGTTTTAAAGGCCTGGCTGATAGCTGCCTGGATAGCCAGTTGCATTCCACTTAGTTCATCAACCAACGTCATATTTCCAGACATAATTTTCTTCAGTGAATCATTAAATTCACTTAGTTGCTCCAGAGTTTCCTTTTTGGTTTCTTCATATTCATCTGTATCAAGTTCCTCTCTGCATTCCTCCAGGTCTTGTAATTGTTGCATTAGTCTATCCAACTGTTCTTCTAAATTCTGCTTTAATTTGCTTGTCTCGGTCTTTCCTCTGGAAGCCATTTTAATCTCTGTCTCTTAGTACTCTTAACTCTGCTCAGTGCCCGGTCTCAAAAGGCATAAACCTCCAATTCTTGAAGTTCCAAGTGTCTTCAACTTGAGGAAAGCGAAACTTATCATCAGGACTAAAACAGGCTCAAAGTTCAAACCACCTTGGGGTGGAGTCGTCTGAGGGGCCCAGCCCGGGCGGACGCGTGCAGGAGCTAAAGACTTTCAAAACACTTAAAATGACCTCCAATTCATTGCTGCCAAGATGATAAGATTTAGATGCTAATGAGGCTTTGTACAATGTATAAAGCTTTGTATGTTGTTCCCAGAAACAGTTAACAGGAAAAGGTTGGGGAGTTTATTCCTCTGGAATATCCAAAGGTAGAATAAATATGACTGGGACTGGGTTAGAGGAACTCAGAGCCAGAACTTTGGTGAATGATTCCTTCATTTGCATGGGCAGAATCAGAAAAAAAAGAGTAATAGATAACGAATTACTTTCCTAGAGCTGCCATAACAAATTACCACAAACCTGGTGCCCTGAAACAACATAAATTTATTCTCTCACAGTTCTGGAGGCCAGAAGTCTGAAATCAAGGTGTCAGCTGGACCACACTCCCACTCAAGGATCTAAGGGAGAATCTTTCCTGGCTTCTTCCAACTTCACATGGCCCCTGGCACTTCTTGGTTTGTGGTGCCTAACTGCAGTCTCTGCCTGCATCCTCACAGAGCCTTCTTCTCTCTATCCCTGTCTCTGTCCCCTTCAATCCAAGCTGGTAGCGTTTCAACATTCTTAAAAACCTCACAGACCTACTGTGTATCATTAGACGTGAGGGGCTCCACAGATCTTTCCTGAATAACCCCATCTCTATTACTTGTGTCTGCTGAAGTGGCTGAGCAGACCCATGAGCCACATACCTAGTCTCTTCAGCCAAAGGTTTCCCAGCCATGTTCTTGGGCTTCACTTCAGAGCCTGCTTTCCCAACAATGAATTTCCTCATTTTAGCATCCTTTGCAACCTGGGTCGGAGAAGGCAATGGCACCCCACTCCAGTACTCTTGCCTGGAAAACCCCATGGATGGAGGAGCCTGGTGGGCTGCAGTCCATGGGGTCGCTAGGAGTCGAAGACGACTTAGTGACTTCACTTTCACTTTTCACTTTCATGCATTGGAGAAGGAAATGGAAACCCACTCCAGTGTTCTTGCCTGGAGAATTCCAGGAATGGGGGAGCCTGTTGGGCTGCCGTCTATGGGGTCATGCAGAGTCAGACACGACTGAAGCGACTTAGCAGCAGCAGCAGCAACCTGGGTACCCTGAGAACATCCCAAATCATCAAGTGCTGCTTCCTTTTTGTTTAGTAGTTCCTTCCTCAATTCTTCTCTTTCCCTTTGCCTTTTACTATAAACAAGGGAAAATCAGGCCACATCTTCAACACTTTGTTTGGCAATCTCCCCAGCTAAATATCCAAGTTCATCTCTTTTCCATCCAAAAGCAGAATGCAATTCAATCATGTTCTCTGCCACTTTATAATCAGAATCACCTTTCTTCTAATAACATGTTCCTCATTTTCTACTGAGTCATTACCAGACATAATTTCAACATTCACATTTCTATCACCATTCTGTTTATGACAATATAGTATCCTTTCAGATAAAAGACTCTTTACTGTACTTTTTATTTCCTTCTGAGCCTTCACGAAAATAGCCTTTAATGTATTTATTTTCATTAATTAGATCTTTAGTGCAGACTTTTTCTATCATACACATCAAAGTTCTTCCAGCCTGTGAAAGTGTAGTCACTCAGTTGTGTCCAACTCTTTGGGACCCCATGAACTGCACCTGCCAGGCTCCTCTATCCATAGAATTCTCCAGGCAAGAATACTGGAGTGGGTATCCATTCCCTTCTCCAGGGGATCTTCCTGACTCAGGGATTGAACCTCAGTCTCCTGCATTGGAAGCAGGTTCTTTACCAACTGAGTCACCACTCAGATGGTCCAACTGAGTGGACCATCTGTCCAATTCCAAATCAACTTGCATATTTTTATATATTTGTTACAAAAGCAGCCTGCTTCCTAGTATCAAAGTGTCTATTAGTTTCCTTGGACTATTCTAACCAATGTCCACAACTTAGTGGCTTAAAACAACTGAAATGGAATCTCTCACAGTTTTTAGAGCTGAATTCCAAAATCAAGGTGTCGATAGGGCCATGCTACCTCCAAAGGATCCAGAGGTAAATCCCACTTTGCCCCTCAGCCTCTGGTGTCTAGAATGGTTCCTTGGCTTGGGACTGCATGCCCCGCCCCCCACCCCCGCACCATCTTCACAAAAACTTCTTCCCTGTATGTCTATGTCCTCTCCCCTTCTTATAAGGATATTGAGGGTCTGCCCTAAGTCCAGGATGATCTCATGTTGCAGTGTTTAATGTGAAGATCCTATTTGCAAATAAGATCATGTTGAGAGGTATTTGGTGTTAGGACTTGGACACATCTTCCTGGGGAACACTGTTAGGCACACTAAAGATAGAAACATATGACTTTTATCTGTAGTTTCCACTAATATCTTGGGCTCCAAACTTCATGGCAAACTGATGGGGGAAAAGTGGAAACAGAGGCAGATTTTTTCTTGGGCTCCAAAATCACTGTGGATGGTGACTGCAGCCACAAAATTAAAAGATGCTTGCTAATTGGAAGAAAAGCTATGACAAATTTAGACAGAATATTTAAAAGCAAAGATATCACTTTGCCAACAAAGACCCATTTAGTCAAAGCTATGGTTTTTCCAGTAGTCATGTACAGATGTAGGAGTTGGACCATAAAGAAGGCTGAGCACTGAAGAACTGATGGTTTCAAGTTGTGGTGCTGGAGAAGACTCTTGAGTCCCTTGAACAGCAAGGAGATCAAACCAGTCAATTCTAAAGGAAATAAACCCTGAATATTTATTGGAGGACTGATGCTGAAGCTCTAATACTTTCACTACTTGATATGAGAGCCACCTCATTGGAAAAGACCCTGATGCTGGGAAAGATTGAAGGAAGAGGAGAAGGGGGTGACGGAGGATGAGTTGGTTGGGTGGCATCACCGACTCAATAGACATGAGTTTGAGCAAATGTGGGAGACAGTGAAGGACAGGGAATCCTGGAGTGCTGCAGTTCATAGGTCATAAAGAGTCTAACACTACTTAGCAACTGAACAACAATATCTTGGGATTTCTGTTTTATCCTCTGAGATATATGGCAGAGGTTGTCCATTGCTTCATTACAATAATTCAATGCATTTGGTATTGAAAATCCTAGTCTAGAAGTTGTGGAGAACCAGACTTCCACACTGGACCTGAGGAAGTCACTATGCCCAAGTGAATTTTCCTTCAGAAAGGCTTTTAACCACACAAATTGTAATAAGTAGATTCTGGATGTGTGAGATGAAGTGAGTTAGGAGAAGGAAAAGGAGCTGATATCTGAGCTCTTAAGTCAAGTGAAAAAGTTGTGTAAATCACAACAGTGGTGAACAGAACCTTACTATCTGTAGATTTCAAAAGAATAAAATTCAATTGCATTTGATTGTCATCAATTATCACCCATATGTCTGTCAAATCTATTTTTTTTCCTTGGTGCTAGTCTAGTGAATCCAAGCAAAAGAGAAGGAGAAATGTAAACAAGATGTTTCAGAAAACTATCGAAAATGACATGTTACTTTGAATAAAATTATTTCATTTTATAATTGTTTTCAGTAAAGCTACTATTAGTAGCATTAAGACACAATGAAAGTCCCAAGCTTATCAAGTTACTTGAAATATACACAAAGCACTCTGATTTAGAAAAAGAAGCAAAGGGATTGCATCGGATCAATTAAAAATAATAACATTTGGTTCACAAAATGTCACCAGGAGTCCATAGCCTAGTGCTGCAATTTTTCTAAAGGATCACACATTTCAGTGGTTTCTGAAATTAATTAGAAAATTCATCCCAATTACTAGTGGAGAAATTGATAAGATTTATCTGTTGGCAAAGAATGCTCAAACTACCGCACAATTGCACTCATCTCACACGCTAGTAAAGCAATGCTCAAAATTCTCCAAGCCAGGCTTCAGCAATATGTGAACTATGAACTTCCAGATGTTCAAGATGGTTTTAGAAAAGGCAGAGGAACCAGAGATCAAATTGCCAACATCCACTGAATCATCGAAAAAGCAAGAGAGTTCCAGAAAAACATCTATTTCTGCTTTATTAATGATGCCAAAGCCTTTGACTGTGTGGATCACAATAAACTGTGGAAAATTCTGAAAGAGATGGGAATACCAGACCACCTGACCTGCCTCTTGAAAAACCTGTTTGCAGGTCGAGAAGCAACAGTTAGAACTGGACATGGAACAACAGACTGGTTCCAAACAGGAAAAGGAGTACGTCAAGGCTGCATATTGTCACCTGCTTTTTTAACTTATATGCAGAGTACATCATGAGAAACGCTGAGCTGGAGGAAGCACAGGCTGGAATCAAGATTGCCAGGAGAAATATCAATAACTTCAGATATGCAGATAACACCACCCTTATGGCAGAAAGTGAAAAAGAACTAAAATGCCTCTTGATGAAAGTGAAAGAGGAGAGTGAAAAAGTTGCCTTAAAGCTCAACATTCAGAAAACTAAGATCATGGCATCTGGTCCCATCACTTCATGGCAAATAGATGGGGAAACAGTGGAAACAGTGGCTGAATTTATTTTTCTGGGCTCCAAAATCACTGCAGATGGTGATTGCAGCCATGAAATGAAAAGATGCTTACTCCTTGGAAGGAAAGTTATGACCAACCTAGATAGCATATTAAAAAGCAGAGACATTGCTTTGCCAGTAAAGGTCTGTCTAGTCAAGGCTATGCTTTTTCCAGTGGTCATGTACGGATGTGAGAGTTGGACTGTGAAGAAAGCTGAGTGCCGAAAAATTGATGCTTTTGAACTGTGGTGTTGAAGAACACTCTTGAGAACCCCTTGGACTGCAAGGAGATTCAACCAGTCCATCCTAAAGGAGATCAGTCCTGGGTGTTCATTGGAAGGACTGATGCTGAAACTGAAACTCCAATACTTTGGCCACCTGATGCGAAGAGCTGACTCATTGGAAAAGACACTGATGTTAGGAAAGATTGAGGGCAGGAGGAGAAGGCGACGACAGAGGATGAGATGATTAGATGGCATCACCAACTCAATGGACATGGGTTTGGGTGGACTCCGGGAGTTAGTGATGGACAGGGAGGCCTGGCATGCTGCGGTTCATGGGATCACAAAGAGTCCAACATGACTGAACGACTGAACTGAACTGATCTGTTGGCAAACCTTCACCCTCCCACAGAGGCATGTAAACACAAAGGAAATGGAAGATGTCAAGCAGCTTATGGCATTTTTAATGAGGGAGGAGTAGCTTTCTCTCTAATCCAATATGTGGTTGGAAGAGATTATGTCTCTACAAAATCGAAAAGTAGATTATTTTTTGATGTTATCAAAGTCATATATGCTTACTGAAGAGAAAATGCTAATGATTTAGAAATTTAGAAAGTAAAAGCCTATCCCCATTCTTGCTTTCAGATATTACTGTTGAATATTCTCATTGTCTTTACTCCAATCTTATGTGTTTGTATCAGCCTTGAGTTTTTTGAGGAGAAGGAAAGGGTTTTTTGGTTTTGCTTTGGTTTTATTAGTACATGAATGATGTGTGTGTTAGTTGTGTAGTCCTGTCCAACTCTTCGTGACACCATGGACTGTAGCTAGCCAGGTTCCTCTGTCCATGGAATTCTCCAAGTAAGAATACAGGAGTGGGTTGCCATTTCCTCTCCTATTGTTTTCTCAAAAGAGGCACCCAATTAAAAGTACCTACAAGAAGTAGCAGAAATATAGAAACTAAGGATCAAACTGGGATTGACATACTGAAGTAAGCTTAACTGACCCTCACCTCTCTACTCAACTCTGCTCACGTGGAGGAGGTACCTTTCAGTGCCACCATAGTACCCCCACATTTGTCTTTATCACTGTACCCACAACATTATTAACTCATTCTCTTTTGTATGTAGTGTCTCCCATTAAAATCCATATAGGATGTAGCATCTTAATCCATTTCCCTCCATTCATGGGCAAAGCAATCACAGAACTGGAGAAGACCAAGAGACATTATGACAAACCATACACACAGCATGCATTTTGGGATGACATCCGTTCCTTAATGAATGCTATTTAATCATGGTTTTTCAATCAACTGAAATTTCTTATATTGATTCTTACAACCAGTCCTCATTTACCTCTCTTGTTCACAAGTATTTCACAAAAAATACAATAGTACATGTCCCTAATTTGCTAAGTCAGCAAATCCATCCCGTAACAGAAATGAGTTCAGGTTACCATGACTGCTCTTATTAGAACCACAACTGAGTCCTCCACACTATTTAGCAAAGTCCCTGGTGTCTCGGAGAGTAAGAAAGAAAAAAGGGTGACTGTGTAATCACAAGGCATCTTAGAAAAGCTGTTCTCTTTTCAGTCAGAGATAAGACAGGCTAATATAGTTAATGCTTCTTATAATCACAACACAGACACAGAAAGTAAAGGCACACTTTGCTAGTGTTTCCAGTAATGAGAAACTGTAGAAGGCATTATCACAGATGTTTGAGCGCTTCCTTGATCTCTAGCTTGTCATAGTGAAGTGAAGTCACTCAGTCGTGTCCGACTCTTTGCGACCCCATGGACTGTAGCTTACCACGCTCCTCCATTCATGGGATTTTCCAGGCAAGAGTACTGGAGTGGGTTGCCATTTCCTTCTCCAGAGGATCTTCCCAACCCAGGGATCGAACCTGGGTCTCCCGCATTGTAGGCAGATGCTTTACCATCTGAACCACCAGGGAAGTCCAGGGCTGTGCCATAATTACTGTAGCATGGATTGCCCAGGAGGTTTAAAAATAAATAGTTGATGAAAACTCTAAATGTGTGAACCTCATAACTGTAGACATATTCCTTGCAATCAGTATAATACAACCTATAGGGGAGTGAAATTTTATTATTGTTCATAGAAGATGTAGAAAGATGAAACAAAGCTAGGGTGCAAAAAATAGGAATAAGATAAACACATCTTTTTAGTCAGACCTGTCCAAGTGTAGAACCAATTCTGTGAGTAGGAATTAGAAACCAATGCCCAAACATAAATTATGTTATTTGTAGGATGGTTAATTTTACATGTTAACTTAGAAGCTATTATTCAATGAGATTAATATTTAAATCACTGAACTCTGAGTAGAGCAGATTGTCCTTCATAATGTGGGTGGGCCTAAATCAATCAGTTGAAGGCCTGTTTAGAACTAAAAGAAGCTTGTTCCTCCCTGAGCAACAAGTTTGTCCTCAGACTGCCTTCAGACTTCATGTGTACCCCTGGCTCTCCTATCTCCAACCTGTCAGCCCATGCTGCAGGTCTAAGACTTGCCAGCCTCTAGAATTGTGAGACAAAAAAAAAAGTGCTGGTTGTTTAAGTCACTCATGTTGTGATATTTTGTTATGACAGCCTAAGCAACCTGATAAGGCACCAAAGTGGGTGATTCTACAACTGCAGACATTAGTTTTTCCTTTTCTTCTGCCTCCCAAAGCAAGTGCCTCTCATTGATATGCTGCTGCTACTGCTAAGTCGCTTCAGTCGTGCCCGACTCTGTGCGACCCCATAGACGGCAGCCCGTCAGGCTCCGCCGTCCCTGGGATTCTCCAGGCAAGAACACTGGAGTGGGTTGCCATTTCCTTCTCCACTCATTGATATACTATTATCCAGAATTATATCGGGAAGGGATTCTGAGCAAGAGAATTCCAGGATCACTGGCAGTGATGCTGAGTTGACATAGAAGCCAGTACAATTGATTTCCTAAAGACCTAGAACAAGATGTCTAAAAACCTAAAAATCTAGAACTCTAGACAAAATCTAAGCATCTGGATGTATTCTTCTCCTTTTTTTCAAAGATAAAATGTACACATGCTGATCCTGTTATTCTAAATGTAAAGAAGATAAGTATTATATAATATCACTTAAATGTGGAGTCTAAAAAATAATACAAATGAATATATATGCAAAACAAAAACAGATGAACAGATACAGAAAAGAAACTAGTGGTTACCAAGGGAAGAGGGAGGAGAGGGCAAATTAAGGGTATGGAATTAAGAAATACAAACTATTATGTGTAAAATTGATATGCTACAAGACAAGCTATATATAGTAGCATAGTATAATCATTATCTTGTAATAACTTTTAATAAATTATAATGTGTAAAATACTGAATCACTATGCTGTATTCCTGAAACTAATATAATTTTGTAAATTAACTATTCTGTGCTGTGCTTAGTCACTCAGTTGTGTCTGACTCTTTGCGACCCCATGGACTAGGGCCTGCTGGGCTCCTTTGTCCATGGGGATTCCCCAGGCAAGAATACTAGAGTGGGTTGCCATGCCCTCCTCCAGGGGATCTTCTCAACCCAGAGATAGAACCCAGGTATCCTGCAGGGAAACCCTAGTAGCTCAGGCAGTAAAGAATTCGCCTGCAATGCAAATTAACTATACTTCAATTTAAAAAATTAAATAGATCAAAAAAAGGTAAGTCCCCCCATAGAACCTCCACTTAGGTCATGACTTACAAATATGTCTCCCTAATCATTATACAACCCTTTTCCTCCCAACAGCTATCCTGATTTTAAACCACAGATTACTTTTGAGGTTTTGGAAGTTCATATAAATGGAATTACAAGATCCATTCATTCATTTCAGATTGTGTGTATAATATCATTCAGATTGTTGCGAACAGCTATAGTTCATATATTTTCACTGCTATCCAGTATTTTCTTGTATAAATATATCACAACTTACCTTCTATTCTACTGTTAATGTACATTTAGATAATTTCCAGTTTTTTCTTGTTAATAATTAAGAATATTCTCTTATAAGTCTCTTGGAGCACATATGCAACTCTGCCAGGCATAAACCTAAGAGTAAAAGTTCTGGGTCATGAGATCAACATACCATGAACTTAAGAAGATACTCCTGGAAAGTTTTTCCAATGCACTTAAGTGAATTTTGCTCCTAGCACCACTATATGGGAGTTTAAAATTTTTGCCTTCCTGATGGCTATTCTCTTTTCATTTAACTATCACTTTATCATTTTCAAGCAATTTGGAAAACTCTTCTTTATCATATCCATGGCTTAGCACAAAAATAAACTCCAACTATGATGCCAGATGGAAACATTTTTTAACCAGCTGTGATATATTTCAACACTGGGAAATTTTCCTTAAAAATCATTGATGTGATACATAGTAAATCATTCAGTGTCTCAGAGACACTTAGAAACCAATAACTCAACTTCACTTATTATGATGCAAATTATTAAGATTTTATTCACTGGCAATCCACAATGTCCTACTTGATTAATAAGAGATTTTTGCCCCATCCTACGTATTCTTGGGGATTGCTTGATCTTTCTTTTATTAAAGATTCCTGTCCTCTAATTTCCTATTTCATTCCCAAAGGCCTACTGTACTTCTCACTTAAATATGTGTTGCTGAATATATTTCTTTTGCTTGCAATTTTAATTATTGTTATTATATATCAATATAACTTTCACATTACTGTGTGTTTAAAAGGAAATTTTAATCATCATTGTAAAGGGATTGCGATCTTCCTACAACCCAAGGTGGTGATGTAATAGGCATGGTAGCTACAATCTATTGAAAGCAGGTGGCCGGCACTGCACTAAGCATTTTATTTTACCTATCACAATTGACTCTCAGATCACCCTTAAGATGTAGATACTATATAAATCAGAGGTTCACTTTTTACTGCTGTTTTATCTCTGTTTTCTTTCCTCACAAGCCTTACTGAAGAATCTTATTGTTTTAAATTTTCTGGGGAAAAAAATCCATTTATACTGCAAGAATTATTAAGCAAGAGATTTTAGCAAAGGTATTTTGTTTGATTTAGTTGCTAAGTCATGTCTAAGTCTCTGTGATCCCGTGGACTATAACCTACCAGGCTCCTCTGTCCATGTGCACATACATACATATATACACATACATTTAATCTAAAGTAATAATGTCCCATAAGGTCATTGTCATGTAAGAGAAAATAGCTCTGATAGTCCCTCTCCTTTTCTGGAATATCATTCCTTTCTGACAATCTTGTCATTTTATCTGATTGCACTTCAAGGGTCTAAATTACTTCCTTCAGAAATCTTTCTCTGTGAAAGTCTATTGAAAAATGAACTCAGAGTACTTGATGTCTAGGGTTTTAAAACACACCTGAAGGAATACTGGTGGCTGAAGGAAGTTTGATTTGTGGTTTCATCTGCCCATGTGCTGAAAAACAATACTCTCCTGAGAAGTGGAACAGGCATGACATAGGTTAGAATTGAAGTTGAAATTCTTAAAAATATGGACAAGTCTCCAAAATGAGCTTCATGTAGCCCAAGATAAGCAAGACAATCCACTGGAGGATGGAAGAAGAAGAAAAATACTAGAATGCATATTTTAATGTAAGAATGTTTTGCTAATATTTGATATTCAGATGGGCCCTGGTCTTTGTTACCCTGCCATGTTCTACGGTACTAGATCATGTATGTATCTAGAGTACCCTGAAGGAAAGGTGAGGATAACTGACGATTGAGATCTTTCACCTGCTTTTGGCATATTACGAAGTTTTGCAGTTTATTATATCAAATTCCCCAGTGGCTCAGATGGTAAAGTATCTGCCTACAATGCCGGAGACCTGGGTTCAATCCCTGGGTCAGGTAAGATCTCCTGGAGAAGGAAATGGCAACCCACTCCAGTATTCTTGCCTGGAAAATCCCATGGACAGAGGAACCTGGTAGGCTACAGTCCATGGGGTTGCAAAGAGTCAGACACGACTGAGCAACTTCACTTTCACATCAAGTTCACAGATAATTATACTGTCTAATTCTATCTATACTAATCCTTTTGAAATGTCTAGGAACTCTTACAAGAGTCCCACTAAGGAACCATGTATAAGACACCTCCACAGAGAGGTGTTGGGTACAGCACTCTAAATACCATAGAAAATGATATGATGATATTACCAGATCAGACAAGAAATCCAAACTCTGTAAATAATCTAGAAGTTTACTTTAAATATGGACCCATGTCCACCATTACTAATGTTGGTTTGTTTTTTTCTTCACTTTTCCTTTCCCTTTATTTGTTTAAGGGCTTTAAAATTTTATTTATTTTTAATTGGAGGATAGTCATTTTACAATGTTGTTTTGGTTTCTGCCATACAGCTACATGAATCAGCCATAGACATATATGTGTCTCCTCTCTCTGACACCTCTGTCTCACCCATCCCACCCCTTCAGGTTGTTACAGAGCACCTGATTTGAGCTCCCTGTGTCATACAGTAAATTTCCACTGCTGTCTATTTTACACACATGTGTGTTAGTTGCTCACTAGTGTCCAACTGTTTGCAACCTCGTGGACTGTAGCCCGCCAGGCTTCTTTGTCCATGGGATTTTCTAGGCAAGAATACTGGAGTGGATAGCTATTCCCTTTTTGAGGGAATTTTCCCAACCCAGGGACTGAGCCTGGGTCTCCTTCATTGCAGGAAGATTCTTTACCATCTGAGTCACCAGGGAAGCCCATTTTACATATGGTAATATGTATATTTCAATACTACTCTCTCAATTCATTCCATGTTTGCCTGCTCCTGCTGTGTCCATAAGGCTTTTCTTTATGTCTGCCTCTCTATTCCTGTCTTGCAAATAGGTTCCTCAGTATCATTTTTCTAGATTTCATATATATGCGTTAATATACATTTGTTGTTCTCTTTCTGACTTACTTCAGTCTGTATAACAGGCTCTAGGTTCATCCACCTCACTAGAACTGACTCAAATGTGTTCCTTTTTATGACTGAGTAATATTTCATTATATAAATGTACCACAACTTCTTTATCCATTCATCTGTTGAAGGACATCTAGGTTGCTTCCATGGCTAATGCTTTTCTTAATCCCATGTATATATTACACCTTTTAGGTATTAGTTAATGTAATTCAATGCCATCTTCCACTTGTATTATTTTACATATTGAGTTACCTTTATTCATGTAATTTAATTACTTAAATCTAATATGGAAACAAACTCCACTTGGAAACCCCCTTTGACTCATTATAGCATAATTCTTAAAACAGGATGTAAACCAAGAGGATCAATAATCAAAATATATTCAAAAACTTTAATTACTTTGTTCACTAAAAAGTGTCATTAATTTAATACTTTGGCATGGGAAAAATGTCTTTAAACAGTAAAATATAAAGAAAATAAACATGACAATTAATGTTCTCATTTTTCTCATCTAGATTTCTATTTTATGTGTGCTATAATGTTCATAATATATTATTGCATAGTTATATGTATGTAACTTTTAAATAAATATAATAGGTTAATTAGAGCAGAGAACTCAAAATTTTGGAGACATTTGGTTTAGATTCTTATTATTTGAATACCTACTCATTAAGGTTATTTATTTATTTTTTGCTTCTTTAAATTGCATAAGCACAACTTATCAGACTATGTTTCTCTAGTCTTTTATTTGGGAAAAAAGAAGTTAAACAAGTCAAATCACTTTTTTTTTTTTTTAATGAAAAGCCTCCAATATGCTAACATCAAGTGAATTTCTGAGAGGAGGATTGAACATGCAGCATTTCCTACTTGTATTAATCCATGGAATCCTGTTTTCATAAAGCATCTCATGGAATTGATATTCCACATAACACATTTTAGAAGATACTACCCATCTATTTGTAGAACTCTAATAAATATTTCTGTAGCTCCAATGGTGATAAAAGTAAAGCTAACCTATCTACTTCTGTGTTAAACAACCCTTCCTTCAGTCAACCACTATGTGCTTACATTTAAACCTCTAATTGTCCCTTTCCACCACCTTCATCCTTTACTTTCTCTATTCCCTGAATCTGAGTCCCCAAGTATTTCATTTTTGGTGGCTTTCCTTCCTCTATATCTGATAGAGTAACTCATGGTCCTTCCTGGTAGCTCAGTGGTAAAGAATTTGACTGCCAATGGAGGAGACTCAGATTTGATACTTGGGTTGGGAAAATCCCCTGGAGAAGGAAATGGCAACCTATTCCAGTACTCTTGGCTGGGAAATCCCATGGACAGAGGAGCCTGGCAGGCTACAGTTCATGGGGTCACACACATACACACTGAGTCAGACATGACTTAGAGACTAAAACAACAGAAGTAACTCATAATTTTTTCTAGATGTTAAAGGCTTCTTTATAGATATTCTTATGTCAACCACAACACCTAAACTGAAATCTGTAGATTAAAATAGAAGCAAGGAAGAGAGAGCAAGTCTCTCTTAGGTGAGAGTTCAGAAAAGTGCCTATGGACAAACTGAGGATGCCAGAAACACGGTTTCTATGGGGCTGGTTGTGTGGTATAGGGAGAGCATAGGAACCTCAAGACAGTTCTAAGAAACATGCATTTTAGTGGCGTCTTTAGTAACATAATTGAAAGGAGTGAGTAATGTCGTCAAGTAAGCCAATATGGTAGCATCGAGTGAGAAAAGTTGGTAGAGAGCCAAGCCTGGGGAGTGTGTTCTTCAAGGTTATTTCAAATCCCAGTAGAGACAGCTGGTTACTCAGTCTATGTGTATGGCTGGCTCTGGGTTGTCACTTCAGCTTACTGCCACCTGGATCACATGGTCCATTTGTTCAAAATGAGTTCTCTATCTGTGATGGCTACCGGCCAGATGGGTCTGTCAGCTGCAGTGACTCAGTAGAAACACAAAGCTCAGCTGGCATAGGAGAGTGAGTTCTTAGGCAGGGATGCATGGATGGAATCTCCCAGGCCACAGCTCTGGAAAATCTCACATGAACTAAGAAAGGTTATGCCATCTAATGGTACAGCAAGGGGATATGGTTTACATCAACAGGACTAGTGAGCTTGAGCATGGGCAACTGTTAATCATCATATAAAATACAGTATTGTTAAACTAAAATACAGATTGAAGTCAGAAAATAATTACAGTGTTATTATGCACATACACTCAGTTGTGTCCAACTCTTTGCGACCAATTGGACTGCAGCCTGCCAGGCTTCTCTGTCCGTGGGATTCTCCAGGCAAGAATACTGGAGTGGGTTGCCATTTCCTTCTCCAACAGTGTTATTATAAATGTAGGTAAACTCTTCTGGGTGAAACTTTAAAATATCACAAGAGGACTCAGCTGTCCAATTCCCATAAATGTCTTGAAAATGTACTCATTCCTGAATAATTCTGTAACAGGAAATAAATAACATCCTCAAGTTTATGGACACGGCTACATTTTCTTTTTCTTGGTCTTCTCTGCCCCATTTTCTCAACTGAGGGGAATTAATTTATAGCAGAAACACTTGGTATACAACACCATTCTTCTTGTGCCCTGTTGTGTGCTTTGATATCAGAAACTCCAAATTTCACAGCATTAGGGTCCTATTCAGCTTGAGCCTGAAGAATTTTTGAAAGAAACTCTCATTGGATAAATTTAAAGTCACACATGGGAAAAATGTTACCTGGGAATTTCTCATGCCATTAAAAAAACGATGACAGATATGGCATTTCCTTTAATCTGTCTTCAATTATACAATAATATTGATTTCAGAGAGTTTTTTTTTTAACGCACATGTTAGAATTGATAAAACCTTTAAATACAATTGACTACAGATCAACAGTGACTTTTAAGCTATCTTTATATTACACTATTTAAAACTGACATGGATTTAATGGGGATCATCAATCTATATCCCTTTTTATATCAAATATAAATGTGCTTTTGTGTGTTTGTCCTATAGATGCTGCCTCAAAATGCAGCTCAATCCCGTTGACCTCTCTTTTTACCCACTGCTTCCATCCATGCCCAAGCTCAACCCATTCTTATCTCTAGCACGGACTACTAGAATGGCTGCCCAATTGGTTTTCCTGCTTTCATTCTTGTTCCAGCAACCTATTCACCATAGAGCAGACAACCTAAATTGGATCCTTTCAATAACCTCCTGTTACCCTTCCTATTAACTCCAAACTCCTCACTATAGCCTACAAAGCTTTGAACTAATCTATCCTGCCAGTTCTCTTGCCGTCAACCTGTCCCTAAGTGACTCTCTCCCTCTTCATCTTGGCTCCACCATTGTAACCTTCTTTCCTAATCTAGCGAAGAGATCAGGTCAAGATTTTTCCTTCCTTAGGGCTTCACGTTATGGGACTCCTCCTGCCTGATGACTTCTCCACTCCATCCTGTTGACATCATTGTATTCTCTTGGTCTTTAATGTTTTACCTTAGATGTTACTCCTCAAGGCAATTGTCTCTGCCAGCCAATTTTAAATATTAATAGATCTTCTTACATTACTCGCTCTCTCTCAGTCACCTAGATTTCTTTCAGAGTACTTCTTCATAATTGAGAATGATATAGTTACATGTTTGCTTGTTTATGTTCTACTTCCTTCACTAGATTATAAGCCCCATATAAATAGAGATCAGGTTGATTTTGTGTGGATTCCATACCCAACATCCACCAAAGTAGATTCTCAATAAACACTCACTGAATAAACTAATGGCTACACCCTATTGTGCCCACATTTGTAACATACATCCTTCACTCCCACATCTCTTCATTACTGAGTTCATACTTATCACAGCCAGGCACTGTGCTAAGAAAGGTGTAGGCATCAACTTATTTAAAATAGCTACTCAATATGCTTTCTTTTTACTACATGCTAACTTACAATGAAGATGCAGGCACAGAGCAGTTGAATAACTTGTGCATGTTCTAACATCTGTAAGTGATGTTCAAGCAGGCAGTCGCATATTAGAGACAATCCTCTTAATCACTCGACTGTGGAGCATCTTCTGTAATGGAAACTGTCCTCTTATATGATGCATGCCAAGGGTATTTCCCAGGAGGCTCAGAATTATCCTACAGGCCTACTGATGGCCAGCATCCTCAGAAGCATCAATTATACATAAGCTGTTATCTTGATATGTCTCCCTTAAGCCTCAATAAAGAAAGCCTAACACTACTTACATCTCTTCTGTTTTATCTCTGTAGTAGTGGTTGGTTTATGGATAAACTACAGCACATCTTGCTGGCAGACCTGCCCAGAAGGTCTGGTCAACCCCAGCTATTTCTTAGATGTCTTTATTGATTTCTGCATTGCTTCTGGCTTGTTTTTAGCACATCACTTTAGTGTCTTAACTTGACAGCCCTCTGACCTATTCACTATTGAATTGTTGTTCAGAAATGTACTCACTTGCCCTGCCTACACAATAGAGCTGAATTCCTATAGTGTTCTGATCAGCCAACACATTACAGGGGTGATCATAGAGATGTGGTGAAAGTTGCCATGGTCTTGATTTTGTAAAGCTTAGCAAAATGGGTCTCCGAATGATGACTGTAGTATTTATTTTACCTTTAATCAATTTAGTGCAACTATATTAAGTGACTTATTTAGTTCATTTACAAGGTATTGAGCATTTGCACTATCAGGCTAGTATAATACAAAAATAAAATGGTATAATACAAAAAATATTGGGGCTTCCCTGTTGTACATATTCTCTTGAAGACTGTGTAACATAATGGGGAAAATTTTTCCCTTAATAAACACCTTAGACAATCCTCAATGGTAACATAAGGTCAAGTTGCAAACAATGCAATTGGAATGAAAAGAAAGCATATGGCTATGAACAGGAATTGATGGTTATGGCTTTATGAACATGTAAAGATATTTGATTTACCATAGGGAGCAGTGTGGCATAGTGGCTAATAGTATGGCAGGTGCTGTCAGAGGACTTAGATTCAAATTTGGATTTCTCCATTCACTAACTGAACAGCCTTGGACAAATTACTGGATGTCTATGGCACCAATTCCCTGGTAGCTCAGATGGTAAAGCGTCTGCCTGCAATGTGGGAGACCCAGGTTCGATCCCTGGGTCAGGAAGATCCTCTGGAGAAGGAAATGGCAAACCACTCCAGTACCCTTGCCTGGAAAATCCCATGGACAGAGGAGCCTCGTATGCTACAGTCCATGGGGTCGTAAAAAGTCGGACATGACTGAGCGACTTCACTTCACGGCACCAATTTAATTATTTGTCAATTGAGAACAGTAACAGTATTTACCTTACAGAGCTGTGATCAGGATTAATGTGAATAATACGTACATACACAAATTTATTTTAGTGGTGGGACACACTAAGTTAACTACCGTTAACTACCAGAGTGTAACTACCATTGGCTCATAGTATGAAGGGCGGATGGTAGCTGCATGAAAGGATGGGCTGGGTAAGAATTTTACAAAAGGGAACAGCACCAGCAATGGCCAGGGGCTGGGGATGAGCATGGCATGTACCCAGGAAGAATGGAAGACCAGCCTTAGAGGAATCCACAATAGTCTAGTACTGTCTATCAGATTTTGGACAAAAAGCAAAACTAATGCAATAGCAATCTACCAAGAATTTTACCCTGTCTCCAAAGAGAATTCAATACCAGTCTCCCTTTGAAGTGTTGATTTTCATCTGCACGGCACACTGCTCCATTACCATTCCTGCCAGTCTTCCAAGAGATGCTCTCACTTTCTTAATGCAGGTTGTTATCTCCTTGTCAAATGATGCCTCAATGCAAGGAACATTCCCAAGTTACCACGAATACAGATACAATTTTTAGCTTTGGGCTTTTGATAGGCTAGCAATTCAAAGGCAGGGCAAAGTGTAATATATGCCTCTGCCTTTCACCCGGTCTATGATACACAGAATAATTTTTTTTTTCATTTTCATGAGATTGTCCTTATGTCCTTTGTGGATTTTATCAGCAGCTACAGTGAGATGTTCAACAGAAAAGTTAGACTCTAGCTGAGCCTCTCCATAGATACAAGGATGACAGACCTCAGGCTTGCTGCATAAAATGGCAGGGCATGGGAAGCTGAACTGCAACAAGCTAATCTCTTTATACTAGAAAACTGACTCCTTATTTCTTTGTTCAGACAATAGGAAAATTCTCCCATCATTTCCATGCAGTCTGTAACAGAAATATAGTTAAATGGCCTACGAGAGAAACAGTGTTCTCAGAGAGATACTGTAACCATCTCACCTTTTTATCTGAGAAACTCTTAATGCCTTCAGAGGGTCACGTGGCTAGCAAACCTTTCCAGCCAGGTTTTGCTTTAATCCCTTCTAATCCTCACAGCATCCCTGTTCTGTCAATTTTTTTTTTTTTTTCCCTTTTGGTCCAAAGCACATAGAATGTGTAGAACCCTCTGAACAGTTTGTGTCTCTGGTGTTCCATACTCACTGCCCTTTGCCATTAAGATACCCAAATATCCCACACTCAAGATATTGTGACTAAGGAAAAAGAGGGAATGCTACAGCTGTGCTATTCTGATACACACAGGCTTAACAGAGAAAGAGGGAAGAGGGTTTAGTGGCTTCTGCTCATACAACCTGGGCTTTGTAGAGAAGCAACAGATGATCTGGTATAGGCAGAGGGCTTTCTGTTACTTCTGGCTTAATATTCAAATAGAACCCTGACACATTTGGCCACATTAGACTTTGTCCATTTGATGGAAAAACATTGAGAGCAGAAGGCAAACAAATCATCTCAAACTCTAGGATTCTGGAGTTGTATTGACAAATTTTCATGAGATTGGGTGAAATGCTGATTTTCCTTTGGGACATGCTGACAACCCACATAGGGTTGGGAACTCCTCGGATGGCTGAGCAGAGTGAAATCCAAAGAGCATCCCCATCCCCCTTCAGCTTCTGATGGGCAAATGTCTACCTGCAATGCTTTCAGACTCATAAGGCCTCAAGCAGCCATGGTGGGAAACAGTGGGCCTCAATTCCGCTCTCAGGAACCAACAGCCCTCAGCCCACATAGGCTGTGATGATGCTGCAGCAGTGCCCACAGACCAGGGTGGGCTCTCGCTCCACAAGCAGGGAGACAATGGGCCACCCCACCTCGGTGCCACACTGAAATCCCATTTTTTAATGTAATTCCATTTTTAATAAAGCCAGATAGCCTGTTGATGATTTTTCTTTTTTGCTTTAAAATAACTTGCTTGTTGGCTTTCTCATGTCCCCTTCCTGAGAGAACAGGAAGGACATCTGAACATCTGGGGCATCTAAATACTGCCTTGGCATTTGTGCTTATCCAATCCTAATCTCTGACAAGCCCCCAAACTTCAAAACTCTGCAGCCAAAGAAGACTGGAAAATGTATAAATCATGATTTTGCTCTTGGGTACTTAGCCATAGTGATGAGGTGCTTAGCATCCTATCCCACCTGCATCCTAATGGGCCATAAGCTATTCTGGTTTTTCTGAGGCTTCGCTGGAAGTAGCGAAGATACACAGCAGGCTCCATCTTTAGTATTCAGGACCAAGAAGAACTGCACTGTAAGCCATCTCTTATGCTTTGCTGTCAGCACAGACTTGCAGGGGGAGCCTGTTATATTGGATTGCTTTAGAACAGCATCCAAAGTGATCTTGAAGGAAGAGGCCACAGACTAGTTAATGCCTACAGTGCTCTTGACGGTTGTCTCAGAGTTACTCATTGTTAGGAGTCCTGAGGTGATTGTAACTATGATGGCCATGGGTAACACATGGAGAAGATACAACTCACACGCACCTTAACAAAGTCAATAGCCATGCTCTTCATTTTCAATCACCTCTCCCCTGTGCCTCGAGGTGGCCCACCAGTAGTGAGACATCAATATTCTGATGTTGTGTAAGCTCTAAAAGTATGATAGGAGAAGAGCTGACATTTGACAGCACAGATCCTGTGGGATTTATAAAACTGACAGATGTCACATGTAAAAAGCATGTTTTGCATCTGATACCCAATGGTGTTACAAAAAAGTCACTTTTAATGCAAGATGAGAGCCAAATTTTAACATCCTCTAAGAAAAGAAGTTGACAGTCTAAGGCATCTGTCTTACAATGTCCTTAAGAATTTCTGCTACATTGATGTTGCAAATGACATTGAAACATTACTTAGATATACATTTCAGAGAGAAGTTCGTGGAAAGCAGACTTTGGCTATGATCTAGAGCTAATCGTCTTAAAATTGACCTGGGAGTATCATGTGCTGTTTTAAACAGGAACTGGGGAACAGTTAGTTTGGAAAGAAAAATAGTTTCTTCATAAGCATTAGTGTGTGTGTTTGTGCTCAGTTAAGTGAAGTCACTCAGTCATGTCCGACTCTTTGTGACCCCATGGACTGTAGCCCACCAGGCTTCTCTGCCCATGGAATTCTTCAGGCAATAATACTGGAGTGGGTTGCCATTTCCTTCTCCAGGGGATCTTCCCAACCCAGGGATCGAACCCAAGTCTCCTGCATTGTAGGCAGATGCTTTACCCTTTGAGCCCCTCCGGACTGTGGCCAACCAAGCTCCTCTGTCCGTGGGGTTTTCCAGGCAAGAATAATGGAGTGGGTTGCCATTTCCTCCTCTAGGGGATCTTCCTGATCCAGGGATAGAACCCGTGTCTCCTGTGTCTCCTGCACTGCAAGCAGATTCTTTACCAATGAAACACTGGGGAAGTCCCTTAATAAGCAATATGATAGTCTTATTGTTCTCATCAGCCCCAAGTTTCTTCTTCTTGACTCTCATGGGATAGCAGTGTTGTCTCATGGATTCACCGTTGGGTACAAACAAGCTTCTATGAGTCTAGAGAACCATCTCTCCTTTAGGCTTTCTGCTCAGCTCATGTGGGAAGGCCCAGAGCATAATTAACACTAATTAAAGAAGGTCTCTTGCTGTTCTGGAAACCTTCAATCTCTGGAAAAAGCAGAAGAGGCATTTCCCCTAGAAAGTCTTTCCTTCTTCTAGTGTTAACTGTGTCACGTAGTAACTTGACACTGGGGACCGACTATATAAAAGCAGTATCTACTCACATTTCTCATTCAAATCTACTATCACTCCTTAAAAATATATTGAATGCTTATTATGTGCTATGCATTAATTTTCAATACCACAGCTAGAGGAATAAATGAAAAAGAAAAATTCTTAGCCCTCATGGATTTTTATTCCAGCAAGAGAGACTGATGACAGGCAAGAGAAATAGGGAAAATATGTACCTTGCAAGTAATGGTAAGTATTAAGGAGACAAAAAAGACAGATGTGTTGGAGTAGGAGAGGATTATAGAAATTTTAGGCAGGATATCCAGGAAGAATTGCTAAGAAGACGATTTCTGAGTAAATGGCTAAAGGAAATGAGGTAACAAGCCATGCAAAGATCTGGAGATGAATACTCCAGACACACAAAATAACAAGTTTTAAATCCCCAAGATATGGCGTGTTCAGGGAAAAGCAAAAATGCTAGTGTGCCCAGAGCAGAGCATGTGATGGCAGAGTAGGAGGAGGGGCCAGGGGTTAGATCATACAGGCCCCTGGAGGCTGTTATAAGGACTTCTGCTTTTATACTGAGATGGGAAGTCAGGAGAGGCTTGTAAGCAAAGTAGTTACATCATCTTACATTGTAATTGTCACACAGGCTGATGCGCTGAGAGCAAACAATATTAGAAGCAAGGATGGGAAGAAAAAGGTAGGAAAGAGGCTACTGCAATAATCCAGTCAAGAGGTGATGGATTTTGTCCCAGACTGTCAATGGTATGTGCCTGCAAGACACGGCAGGATTTTGGACATATGCATATAGGCTATTTTAGTCAAACTTAATATGAGATCAAGCCAACAACTATCAGAAAGTCTTTCATACACACATAGGGTGCAGAGAACATATCATGTCCTCTGCAAACACATGTAGTAAAAAGATCAAATTCATGTATATTCTTCATACTTATGTTCTCTACCCAGGTTGCATATTCATTCTTAGTTACCTCATTACTAGAAACATTTTGAATAAAACAAATATAATGATTTAAACTTTGAACTCCTTTGGAAAAGTATATTTTATATACAAATAATTATACATTTGCAAACTTCAAAGTTTCAATCTTCAAACATGAAAAATACATTTTCAAACTTCAGTGTAATTACTAAGTGGAAATCCACCATTGGTATTAATACTCATAGTCTCTATAAAATTTCTCATGTGTCAGTCATAATTTGTAGAAAACACTATAAAACTCTGGTCCTCCTATGCCATACCTGTCTCATAAGATTAGTTTTTAGTCCCAGACAAAATACCCCCAGCTCTTCATTTGGAAGTTACATTTTGCAGAAATGAGCTCCCTGATGTAAGGTTGTATTCCCTCCCCAGGGTAGCACAAAACCAATGGCTGGTCTGTGTTTGGTACAAAGTCACAGCCCCTCTACCTTGATTCACAACTCTGGAGGACCCTGCCAGCTCTAGAGCTCCCTGTGGACTTGACCGTGACCTCAGCTCTAGCTGCATTATGCTCCAACTTCTTCCTCTGCCCATTCTACCTTTCTCACTCCCTCACAGTTATTGTTCCTGAGAGCACTCACCCTACAAACTTACTGCATGCAAATCTCAGTCTCAGAGCCTGTTTTCCTGGAACCTAACTTAAGATATCATGACCTTATTTACACAGCTGTTATTTAATGAAATTGAATACTGAAGCCAAAGATACAGCCAAAGTATCAGCCACCGAAGCAAAATAATGAATACTCAAAGGGAATGAATGTTAACTGCTATTATTTTAAGCTTTAACTGTAATCTACTCCCCAAATTTCTTACTGTTTCAGTTCATTATTTACCTTCTGGAAAAGACTTTTACAATGAAAGACCAACTTCCAAGAGAAAATTATTTGCCTTTATACAAAATGTATTTCCTATTCTGCAAGTTATAGAAAACATACATGAAGAATTAAAAAGACAGGTGTCCTTAGAAGTCAGAAGCATATGACAATTACCTGAGAATGCATATATCTTGGAAGGAGATTAAGACAGGTGCATCTGAAATTGTTGTCGAAGTTCCTCAGATACTCTGCCACTAATGAAATGAGCATTACATGTGTGTGTGTGTAAAGGTGTACCTATGGATAGGTGAATATGCTTAGACTGGGGGTTCTTTCATAACGTGTTTTATACACAAAAAAGCATTGCCTGCCACTGGAGACATCTGTACGCCACTGTCAGTTCATCTCCCCGGAAACAGAAGAAAGGTTTATAACATAATGTACTCTGGTGAGAGCAGTAACTCTGACAATATATGACACACATGTAGCAACTTTAACTATGCAGCACAAAACACTTTATATATGCATTAATAAATTCCAGTAAAATTGAAATACAGAGTTGGGATTATTTTTTTCTCATTTGTTTGACTAACAGCATCTCGAGATCAGAGACTCTATCTGTTATTTTGGTTTTGACTTGGGAGTGATTTTTGTTCTTCCTAATGTTTTTATAAAAACCAGATAAACAAATTGTTCTTTGGGGGACTGAGAATTATTGCATGATCACAATAAATCTCTGTAATGAGACACATAAATATTCTGAGAATAATTATGTGGGAACAGTTCATTGTAAGACTTCACTTGTCATACGTGGGTGGAGCTATATCATTTGACTTTATAATGTTAGAACTAGAAATAATTTTAAAAAATCTATTTCATGTTTTTACAGAAGGAAAAAAAAAACAGGCTCAGTAAGATAAAATTATTTATTTCGAGGTCACAGCACTATTTTGATTTTGTAGAATTAAAGTCAGAAATCCAGGTCTCAGTCCTTTCAGGATGGTGAACTGAATACAAATATAACTTTGTCCCTCCAAACAAATCACAAAGTAAAGGAAACATAAGAATTATAATTTTATAATTATGCTAGGATTCTAGAGAGGGTATCATCAACAAGACAGAAATACTGAGAAATTTCTAAAATATATAAATGAGCTTATCTGCCTCTTAAATCTGTGTTCATGTTGAGTATCATTGCCTCTCTCCTGGTCCCATTCAGTGAACCCACCAGCTTATGTATCTGCTACTTGGTAAATAAATTCACACAAGAGTGAGAAATAGATCACTCTGCTCGTTTACTCTAACAGTTAACCCAGGTTTACTGGGGGGAATTCAATATAACTGCCTGGAGTTACTCTGCCTGGGTATATAACTGGGACTCATAATTATACTGGTTCATAACTGAACATACTATTTACATTCTTGGAGACTGAGTTCACTTATGAATTAATAATAACAGCACCTATGTTTTCAGCTATTATTTTTTGTTGTCTTTAGTTATCATTTTTCTCCAAGTCTAAAATATAAATAAATCTATTTTAAAAATACCAAATGGACTCAGACATGCTGAAAACAAAGCACTACACATTCTAATGCATGTACACGAGGATTGACAAAGGTGTGAGCTATTCCTCCAAATGGAGCTGGTAAGAAATTCTGAATTTAGAGGGAGTAACTATAAATAACAGAGCTTAAAAAATAAAATGTTAAGAATAAACTAAATAGAAAGTCAGCTTACGGAAAGCTTGGGCAATCAGGCCACTCCCCTTCCTCACAAGTTAAAAGAGCTGACAGCGGACTTGGTCTTTAGGATAAAGCCAAGGAAGCATTATCTAAATTAGAAGGTAATTTAACTGCTCTAGGGGAGGACTTAGACATCGCAATCTTTTAATAGCTCTCTAGGTGACTCTGAAGTTTAAGGCCATTTTTTAAGTCAATGGTTCTCAAAGTGTGGTCTCTGGAATAGCAGCAGCAGCATCATTGGAGAACTTACTAGAAATATAAATTGTTTGACCTGAAACAATGATGCTAAACTTGCTAAATCAGAAATTGTGTATGGAGCCCAGAAATTTGTGTTTTAATAAACATTTTGGATAATTCTGATGCATTTTAGTATGAGAACCACTGCTCTTAGTGAAGTGGGTGATCTAATTTAGAGGCCCTCTATTGGTTTGGAAATTTGATGAGACAGTCAGTTATAATAGCAACATATATTTCTTATGAATAAGAAAGCTGACTTTGACTACAACACCTGATGCTATCAAAGTAAATTATTATTTCACCTGAATAGAGTTAAATTTTCATCCATTTTCCTGTTTTCTCCTTCCCTCATCTTTTTTCCCACCCATGTAAGTTCTAGAGTTACATCTTACTGTTCCCTAATTTTAGAAAGTGAAAGTCACTCAGTCATGTTGGACTCTTTGCGATCCCATGGACTATAGCCTTCCAGGCTCCTCTATCCATGGAATTCTCCAGGCCAGAATACTGGAGTGGGTAGTCATTTCATTCTCTAGGGGATCTTCCCAACCCAGGGATCAAACCCAGGTCTCCTGAATTGCAGGTGGATTCTTTACTGGCTGAGGCACCATGGAAGCCTTAGAATATTAGAGTGTGTACCTTATCTTTCTTCAAGGGATCTTCCTGACCCAGGAATCAAACTGGGATCTCCTGCCTTGTAGGCGGATTCTTTACCAGCTGAGCTACCAGGGAAGTGCCAAAAAAGACCCTTAACAACATATATACATAAATATATATGTATATATACACACATTATATATTTAAAGACATATAAGAATCAAATGATATAAACTTATATCTGAATAACCAGTGTTAGAAATAATTTCTTTAATAAGAAATATGATTTAATCAAATCAAAACACATATTTGACCACATGGGGTTTCCCAGTTGGCTCAGTGGTAAAGAATCTGCCTGCCAATGCAGGAGATGCAGGCTCAGTTCCTGGGTCGGCAAAGTTCCCTGGAGTAGGGCATAGAAACCCACTCCAGTGTTCTTGCCTGGAGACTGGAGGGTTAAAGTCCGTGGGGTCACAAAGAGTCTGACATGACTAAACATGCACATTTGGCCACATGAACATGCTCAGCATCATTTCACAAAGAGTGACTGATTTATTTTTAAAAAATGATCAAGGAGAAAAGGATAAATTTTCCTTTATTAGGAAGATAAATTATAGAAAAAGAAATCCAAATGACTTCTATGGAATGATGCCCAATCCTAAAGGTAGTCAGGTAAATGCCAATTGAAACTGTATTTCACTTATCAGACTGACAAAAATTGATAACTGCAATAATACCCAGATTTGAAAAGACACAAAGAAATTAACAGGATCAAATATTGTTGAGGGGGATGTAAATTTTACAGAAAAAAATAAAATTGGAAAAAGGTACATATCTATTGCAAATCCTAAGATATGATGCTGTTAAAGTGTTATACTCAATATGCCAGCAAACTTGGGAAACTCAATAGTGACAACAGGACTGCAAGTGGTCAATTTTCTTTCCAATCCCAAAGAAAGGCAATGCCAAAGAATGTTCAAACTACTGCACAACTGAACTCATTTCACATGCTAGCAAGGTCATGCTCAAAATCCTCCATGCTAGGCTTCAAAAGTGCATGAACCGAGAACTACAGATGTACAAGCTGGATTTAGAAAATGCAGAGGAACAAGATATCAAATTGCCGACATCTGTTGGATCATAGAAAAACCAAGAGAATTCCAGAAAAACATTTAATTCTGCTTTATTGACTATATCAAGCCTTTGACTGTGTGTATTACAATGAACTGTGGAAAATTCTGAAAGAGATGGGAATACCAGACCACCTGACCTGCCTCTTGAGAAATCTGTATGCAGGTCAGGAAGTAACAGAACTTGACACGGAACAACACACTGGTTCCAAGTCCGGAAAGGAGTACGTCAGGGCTGTATACTGTCTTCCTGCTGATTTAACTTATATGCAGAGTACATCATAAGAAATGCTGGGTTGGATGAAGCACAAGCTGGAATCAAGATTGCCAGGAGAAATATCAATAACCTCAGATATGCAGATGACACCACCCTTATGGCAGAAAGCAAAGAACTAAACAGTCTCGATGAAAGTGAAAGAGGAGAGTGAAAAAGTTGGCTTAAAGCTCAACATTCAGAAAACTAAGATCATGGCCTCCAGTCCCATCACTTCATGGCAAACAGATGGGGAAACGGTGGAAACAGTGGCAGACTTTATTTTTGGGGAGCTCCAAAGTCACTGCAGATGGTGATTGCAGCCATGAAATTAAAAGAGCTTACTCCTTGGAAGGAAAGTTATGACCAACCTAGAGAGCATATTAAAAAGCAAAGACATTACTTTGCCAAAAAAGGTCCATCTTGTCAAGCATATGGTTTTCCCAGTGGTCATGTATGCATGTGAGAGTTGGACTATAAAGAAAGCTGAGCACTGAAGAATTGATGCTTTTGAACTGTGGTTTTGGAGAAGAGTCTTGAGAGTCCCTTGGACTGCAAGGAGATCCAACCAGTCCATCCTAAAGGAAATCAGTCCTGAATATTCATTGCAAGGACTGATGCTGAAGCTGAAATTCCAATACTTTGGCCACCTGATGCAAAGAACTGACTCATTGGAAAAGACCCTGATGCTGAGAAAGATTGAAGGTGGGAGGAGAAGGGGACGACAGAGGACGTGATGGTTGTATCGCATCACCGACTCAATGGACATGAGTTTGAGTAAACTCTGGGAGTTGGTGATGGACAGGGAGGCTTGACGTGCTGCAGTCCATAGGGTCGCAAAAAGTCAGACAGGACTGAGTGACTGAGCAGCAATAACAACATATGTAACAAAATAGAGTAAAATAAAATATATGCATTTAAATCAAGAAATTCTACGTTTGGTTACCTACTCTAGATTAAAAGTACAGATATGTAATACCAAGTAAAAGTTATTTTTACTATATCATTGCATGTAATAACAATAAAATAAAGTAAACCTCTAATAGAGCAATGGTAGATGTATTTTTTTGTCTCCACTATGTATTACTACGTGACTATTCAAAACACATACTTTAGATTGTATGTATTTTGAACCAATGATCAGAAGAATCATTAATGGTTGAATGATATCTTTTTCATTAAAATTAAAGGCAAAAAAATGCTCATATGTATTTGTGTTTATGTTCGATCCCTGGGTTGGAAAGATTCCCTGGAGAAGGGCATGGCAACTCTCTCTAGTATTCTTGCCTGGAGAATCTCATGGACAGAGGAGCCTGGTGGGCTACAGTCCATGGGGTCTCAAAGATTCGGACATGACTGAAGCGACTTAGCAGTTGACTTAAGGGATTAACTCACTTGGAATTATCATCTATTCTCCCCCACGCACACATGCATGCACACACACATACACAAACACACATAGACTTTCAAGATGAAATATAATAAAGTTACCTTTAAAAATTGAAAATGCATAGCTGAACTTAAAACTGAAAAGAGTTCCTTGAAAACTTGGGAGCTGAACATAAGATAAGTACACAGAGTGGTGATCAAAGGGTGCAGATAAATGGTTTGCAGCTATTACAGGTGCATATAAACCTTAATGTTGAGGGTTGTGGAAAAGGACCTTTAACAGCCCAGATCACTCCCAGTGCTAGAGTAGGTCCAGCAGCAAAATACTGAGAAGCACAAAAGGCAAGCAACAGGGACTTGATGTGGGAAATGAGAAAGTCCACCAACTGATTCTGAGAATAAAATAACTGCTTATGATTCACATAGGGCTATGGATGAAAAGTAGAACTAACCATAAGAAACTGGAATTGCACACTAAAGTAATTAACTAAGAACAAAAGCCAAGAAGTTAACAAGAATGGAAAACTATCATCTAGGATTGACTTCATATCCAGACAACTTGCAAAGGAAAACAAAATAACAACAAAAATTCACTGAAGATAAGCACCCAGTGTACAATAATGAAGAAAGTAATGTGCAGTGAAGATACAGAAATCCCAATTTCTATGCAACTAACATCACTGTGCAAAACATATAAGGCAAAAACTGATGGAATTACAGGGAGCGATTTAGTAATCCACCATTCAAGCAGAATATTTTAAATCATCTGTTGGAAACTAATAGGTCAAATACTAGTAAAGCTACTATACCTACAGAAGATTTTAACAACATAAATTAACATGCTGTATTTACTAGATATGTTTTTAATTCCACAAAACTAATTTTCAAGTGCATATGAAAATGTTCCACAGCTTACCACTCAATAGTCCATAAAGTCTCAGCAAATTCCCCCAAATAGCTCCTGTACAGCCATATTGTATTATTCCATAACCGTTAAATCAGAAATGGCCAATATCAGAACTATTTTAAAATATGAGTGAAACTAAAAGTCACACTGCTAAAAAGTACCTGGGTTGAATACATAATAATGAATGTTACGAAAAATTGTATATTTAGAACAAAATAATAACAAATATCAAAATAGACCACCAAAGACAAAGAAACCTAGTATATATAATAGGAATGGAAGTAAATATCATGGGAAAATGTTAGTTATTCAGTGAATGGCATAAGTAATTGGGATATTCATATGGAAACATTGGACCCTTATCTAAAACTGTATTTTGAAATGAGATCCAGATATTTTAGAAACCTTAATGAAAACCAAATAAAAAACCTACAAAGAATAAAAAAACCTTTGAAACCACCAGAAGAAATTATACAAGACTATCTTTGTGACCTTGACATAGAAAAGAACTTAAACAGGGCGCAAACAGCATAATCAGTGAAGGAAACAGTTGATAACAACATTTTAAAATTCAGCATTAGACCCCATAAACAAGGCTAAAAGGCCTACAAGAACGTTTGGAAATATATATATTTACATAATTTTATATATATCTGTATATATATGTATGAGGAAGGAACTGGCAATATATATATATATATATAGTTAAAAAAAAATATATATATAGTTAAAATATTTTCACTCAGAATATTAATGAACTACAGATCAATAAGAAAAGGTCAAATCAATGGAGAAAGTATATGAAGCTACAATTCACAGAAGAGGTTTTCAGCAGCCAATAAACTTCTAAGATGCTAGAATTCCCTCATTGGTAATGAGGGAAAGGCAAATAAAACAATAAAGAAATACCTCTGGTTGCCAAAATTTAAAAGTATGAATATATCAAATGCTAAGGAAGTAGTAGCCAACAAGAGCTCTCATACTCCAGGGGCAAGAGTGTCAAACTGGACCACTATTTTTCATAGCAGCCCACCAGAGCTGAGGATGGTGATTAGCGTTTGCTGGAGTAGATGGTTAATTACAGCTACATGTATACTTCACAGAACCATGCTCTTTCTTTTACAAAACAAATTAACACATTTCTTTCTGTGGACCCCACAAACCTAATATCATCCTCACAGGGGGCTCAATAAGGTGCTGGTAAGGAGCCCACCTAAAAGCACTAGCTGAGAATCATTCCAGTGCTGCAGGCTCCCCCTTCAGCATTTTCAGGTTAAATTAAGTTCTCAGTCACCAGCTTCAACAATGTGCATAAAACAAGATGGTTTTGTCAAATGTAATTGAACAGGACAGACAACTGGCAACTTATTCGTAACTCCAAAGTGAATTTTCACACAGGCAACATGAAGGCCAGAGTCCATACCTGTACTTTACAAAGTCCCAGCATATTTTGGTTTCCAGTCCAGAACTGGTTTGGTTGGCTCCAAATTTCTTTCAAAAATTTCACTCAATCTATTAATCAGTCAGAATATGACTACCTACTATGTGAAGAAGCAGTTCTTTATTACTATTTTCAGAGTACAAAGGAGATAAACATATGATATTATGGAAAATGACCAACCATTCTCAAAATATTTTTTGGAATTTCACTTAGGCAAAGAAAAATAGTCTAGAAAATAGAGCAATCTAGGAGAATGAGGTTGTTAATATTAGCTGTAGAACTTTAGAATTTCACACTTTACTACTATATGTTTGGGCTTCCCAGATGGCTCAGAGGTGAAGAATCAACCTGCCAATGCAGGAGACATGGGTTCAATCCCTGGGTCTGAAAGATCTCCTGGAGAAGGAAATAGCAATCCACTCCATTATTCTTGCCTGGGAAATCCCATGGACAGAGGAGCCTGGTGGGCTACAGTCCATGTGGTCTCAAAGGAGTTAGACACAACTGAGCAACTAAACAACAACAACTGTATGTTTAATGTTTATAAAATAAATAGGAATGAAATCTAGGTGCTGTTGGGTTAAGGTACTCTTAAGAGGCTAAGACCCAAGGGGCTTGGATTTCTGTTTTTGAAAAAAATGCAAAAATGTATGCGGAAAAAACTATTTATAATATATACCTCTTACACAGAATTGGTTAATGTTATTTTGTTAATGACTAACAATATCATGTAATAATAAAAGAAACAAAACATAATAAAGTAGAATCTTTGCTTTCATTCCCCCCAATCCTTCTCTTCCCACCCTAAACTCTATTTCTCTGCTATCATTAATTGGGTGAATACATCTCCAGTAAATTTTTTTAACCATTCAGTAATAAATATATCTATAAATAACACATAGTATGTTGCATTCTGAAATATGATTTTGTATTTCCATGTGTTTTTTAATTCAATTTATGTTAGTTATCCTAGTGCATTCATCTTAACTTTTATCTAACATGTCATTTGAATGTATTATACTCTACCCATCACTATTGGTGGACATTTGACTTATATCCAATTTTTCACATTATAAACATTTTACACTTTAAAAATGGAAGTGAATATCTTAGTATGACTTCTGGTTAACATAAGGAATAATTTATTTCTTAAAGATCTCAAAAGTTAAACATGAGTTCTGGGTTATGAGCATTTTCAGCTTTACTAGATATTGCCAAAAAGACTAAGGGTGTGGGAAGATAGACCTTCTCATACTCTATTGTGAGCAGGGAAAATTGAGGCTTTCTTCTTCATGATAAAGAATTGGTAAAGTATATCAAAATTGAAAATGCATATAAGCTTTAGCTGAAAAATGCTACATCTGAAAATGTATCTTCACAATATATTTGCTTATGTACACATACGTATATGTTTAGGACATTATTAAACATAGCTTTTTCTGTAATAGTGAACAGAAGAATAAAATTTGATGTTTTTTATAGCATTTTTACAAGAAGGACTAAAAATAAAATTGAAGTCTAAAATTCAAACCTCCCTGTGCACACACGCACTGAGCAATAGAAAAAATACTAGGTTTTGTGTCTGGTACTCTCTAGTTTCAACTGTCTCTTTAATTAGCTCAAGTCTTTAGCTAAATGTCAGGAATTTAAACCACCTTCTTTTACCCCTTCTTGCTCATGATGATCTGTGTGGTATCTATTGGACTTATGTGTCCTCCTGGTGGCTCAGGAGAGGGAGTTCTGGGTATGTGTAGCACCTTTGGTGCTACCATCTACCACAGTGATGGTCTCTACTGTGTATCCTGCAAGCAGAATTCAAGGTTTTGTCCCTGTTTATTTGATTGATCTTAATGAAGATCATACATCAACCTTCATGGCCCTGGATAAAGAGTAGAAGCCTCTGTTTTCTCTACTCTCCCCACTCTGTCTCCTCTGTCTTATACTGCATGTGTCATAGAAGCTACTCCAAATCAACTTGCCTCTATCTATGGCAGCTTCAAAGAAACTCCATCATCTCTCAGTACAGCTACTCTCAGACATTGTTAGAGGACTGTGGGAAAGTATGGCTTCCAAATCTGACCTATAAGAACTGGGAACATCCAGGAAGTCTCACCTTTCTCCTGCCTAACTAGCCTGCACTGTTGAAATTACTTGATGTGGTCATTTCCAGGTTATCTCTGGAGGTCCCATCTCTGACAATCTTTTTCTAAACAGGAACTGGGATAAAAACTCCAGACATATCTCAATTTATCTGAAACTCTTCTGACATTCTAAGTCACAGTGTGAAGAAAAGACATTGGGAGCCACATACTTTGTCCCCTTCTGCTTTTCTCCTCATCTATATGATGCATTGGAGAAGGCAATGGCACCCCACTCCAGTGCTCTTGCCTGGAGAATCCCATGGACGGAGGAGCCTGGTGGGCTGCAGTCCATGGGGTCACTGGGAGTCAGACACGACTGAGCAACTTCACTTTCACTTTACACTTTCATGCATTGGAGAAGGAAATGGCAACCCACTCCAGTATTCTTGCCTGGAAAATCCCAGGGATGGTGGAGCCTGGTGGGCTGCTGTCTATGGGGTCTCACAGAGTCGGACACGACTGAAGCGACTTAGCAGCAGCAGCAGCATATGATGCATACTTTGGATTCTGCTAGGGCTAGATTTTCTCTTAGGTTTCCTACTCTGCCTATGTCATTTTCTCTCATGCTCTGGTCATGACAGGCAGAAGGGGGATTATCACTGTACTGTGCCAGACATCCCATAATCTGAGTCCTTTTAACTTGATTCTTAACATAATGATTTTCTAGTATTCTCTCTATATTAGTACCTGGTTTTCAAGCTTGGGGTTTTGTTGTAGAATTCTATCTTGGAAGTTAGAAGCTGAAAAGGTTGTCACTGAATGCTTGCTGTATCACTTTGTTCCACCCCTTCCTCACCGCATCAAATATACACTTCACCATCAAGGATGGCAGAATGATGCCTTAAGCTGACTGGAGAAGAGCATGTATGAACACAAGCAAATGAGAAAAGTACAGCAACATGTTTTAATGTACTACATTCACTCCTTATATATACATGGTTTTCCTGGTGGCTCAATGGTCAAGAATCCACCTGCCAATGCAGGAGACTTGGACCCAATCCCTGGGTCAGGAAGATCCCCTGGAGAAGGAAATGGCAACCCACTCCAGTATTCTTGCCTGGGAAATCCCTTGTACATAGGAGCCTCATGGGCTACAGCCATGGGGTCACAGAGTCAGACAAGACTTAGCGACTAAACAACAAAATATTACATGTAACAGGATGTTAAGTAGGACTTTTTCTGTAATCCTATGATTGCCTGCTAGGATCAAAAACTGTGGGAAGTGTTTTCAAATACCAAGATTTTCCAAGACAGATGCCAATGAGTGGTGTCAGAAACCTCCTTCAGTTTATTAAGAGAAAGGTGAGTAAGCCCCACTAGTCCAACCACTTCACTAGTTCCCCTCCTCAACTGTCCTGACACCTCCTCTAGAGAAGAGGAAGAACAAGGAAGGGGGAGCAAAATAAATACTTGTTGGAGTTGAAAGAGTCGCCAGGAGTGCAGTTTCCATGATACCTTGGAGCATTCATCCCTTAAGCGAGGTTAGTCCATTTCATTTCCCTCCTTCTGGCCCAGAGGTAAATGTACTTCCAGACAAATGTCTTCCAGACATTCCAGGTGCAGGAATGAAAAGGAGCGCTGTTTGAGCAGATCATACACACACCTCTCACTCCATAAGGAGGGAGTGGGAAGGATGAGAAGAATGAGGTACACCCTCCCCTCCCCACAAACTTGGCTGAAAATGCTTTAATTGGGAAAGGAGATGGGAGTCTTCAACCAGAGAAGACAGTGGTCTATTTTTGTGTTTGCTTCCTGTTGCTTATTTGCTTGAAAAAAGGGAAATGATCAGAAAGTTTTGGAATCTATGCAACTTTTTGTTAAGTGGTTCAGTCACGTAGTCTAGAAGATAGGGAATAATAGAAGAAAGACAAACATTTTCACATTCATGCTCTATTAACTTTGGGCTACTTAATAGAATGGCTACATGTGCAAAGAACTTAAAAGGCTTGATGTATATATATACCAAAATATCAACAGATATTTCTTGCTGATAAAATTATGATTTTTTAGTTTTATTTAATGTATTTGTGAATCTTTCATAAATTCCACAATAAACTTTAAAAGTCAGAATGAGACTCCACTCTTCCCAAATGAACAAATGAATAGAATGTCACAAATGTATCAACCATTTGAACTCTGATGTTGGAGAAAACTCTTGAGACTCTCTTGGACTGCAAGGAGATCAAACCAGTCCATCCTAAAGGAAATCAGTCCTGAATATTCATTGAAGGACTGATGTTGAAGCTGAAACTCCAATACTTTGGCCACATGATGGGAAGAACTGACTCATTAGAAAATATCCCAATTCTGGGAAAGACTGAAGGCAGGAGGAGAAGGGGACAACAGAGCATGAGATGATTGGATGTCATCACCTACTTGATGAACATGAGTTTGAGCAAGCTCCGGGAGTTGGTGATGGACAGGGAAGCCTGGTGTGTTGCAGTCCATGGGGCTGCACAGAATCGGACACGACTGAGTGACTGGACTAAACTGACTTTTATAGGAATTAGTCTTCTACTGAATTCTCAAGATAAAGAACAATGGTAATCCCAATTGCCACTGTACATTTAAAAGTTAGTATTTTCTGAACACCAAAGTAAAATGAAAAATGACAGCACTTATTAGAACCCAAAGAAGAGAAATAAAAGGATTATAACCCTTTCCATCTACATCCTTGAGACCTGTATTTTAAGCTTTAAAAGAATGCATATGAAGAGAGACCTGAGGCTCAACAGAGCTTCCACTACCTCTGGGCTCAACTACACTTTCCTGTCTCTTCTCACTCTGGTCTGACTCCTACATCTTCAGTCTTCAAAGCTTTCTTTATCTTGGGAACACCAGGTGCTGAATAAATGAATAAATGACTCATACCATCCACATGGCAGCCAGCAGCCTCTAGTATGCCCTTCAGAAACAAAGTCATTAATGCAATGTTGTCATGGAATTTGATCATTCCTTTAGATCTAAATGCATTTCAATTTTGATCACCAAAAAGACTTTCCTTGATAGTCTTTTCTCCTATAGAACAGAAAGTGTTCAGTGAGGCCAAGTAAAATTTTGATCTTCTTAATTCCAAGGACACTAATTTCTTAATTGTTATTTTTTGGAATGAAATCATTTTCTGGGATATTGTGTTTCCAGATGGATTATTCTTTATCAAACATTTTAATTTAGCAACTATATCACTTTTAGTAAATCTTATTCCACCATGCAGGGGGGAAAGGATGGAGAAGGAAACTAGATTAATGACTGAATTATTGTTTTATCTTAAGCTGAAAATCCTTCAGGCAAAGCTATGAAAGCATAGGGCCAAATTAACATGTAATTTACTCTTTTCTCCATCATTTGATATTAATGTTTCTTTCTCATAGGTATTCTATAATAGCCAATTTTGGGTCACAAAAGGAAATAGCAGATTTCTTGCTCCTAATTCTATAGGGCATAATTAAATGCTAGAAAGAAATTCTCTTAATTATTTTTAAAAGACATCAAGAAAGAAAACACAATTTTACTAACAGTTTTATTGATTGGAAGAAATCTGTTCAATTAACCTCTTCCTTTATTGGCCATGATAATTTTTAGTCAGGTTCTTAGAGGAGTCTTGCTTTATGTTAACATTTTGAATCAAAAAGAATCCGGAAGGAAAAATATCTTGGCACAGCCCAGTACTGACCCGGCCTTGGGAGAGCCAGTTAGCAGAAGCCTATTTACCCCTGCCTCCTCTCTCTCTTGGTGAACATACATTGAAGGTGGCATGACTCTGACAGACTTATGCTGACCTCTGACAGGGACGTCCAGGCTGCTGCATTTCATGCTGAGCCAAACTTCAAGCATTAGCTACAGATAACAAGCTTACCTCCTTAGCATTTAAGGAAAGATACCTACATGGTCAGTTCATCAGTAATCTCAACAATGCACAAGTGAAAACCCTGGCCCAGAAAGCAGAGAAGCCTCTGGAATAGTAGCTTCTCACTGCCTCTTGGTCAAAGTATTATACTTGCTCTGAATTCTCTTGTCTCTGCTTTCATTGAGCATAAGAAAACTACAGTCTTGTCCCTGGTTCCTGTGAAACATCCCTCTCCCCTCCAGCCAGGTTTAATTGCAAACCTGAAGCAAGTATTGTGACAGGAACCTCTGCATTTTTCTGATAAGGTACAGTTTTTCATTTCCTCCAGGCTTTATGATCCTCAAGGATGGGAAGTGCTGACAATGCACGTCAATGACCAGAGGTGCTGACTCTCCAAGTGCTGATTTTTCTAAAGGAAGGAAGGCAGAGGAAATCTAAGAATTGAAATTGTGGTGAGGAAGAAAGCGTGGCCATGGCAACTGATTTGGATACTTGAGGAGGGAGAAGGGCTTCAAAAGGAATCAGTATATCTCTATCTAAGTCAGTGCCAATTAAAGAGAAAGATAAAAATGCTCAGTCATCACGTCTTCATTGCTGGGAAAGGCTTAGTGTTTACCTCCCTCCTAAAGTAGGAGTACTATTACCGCGGTTATGCCTGCTACTACGTCTGCCTGTTGTAGTTGCTGTTGTTTAGTCACTAAGTCCTGTCTGACTCTTTGTGACCCTAGACATTAATTGACCAGGCTCTTCTGTTCATGGAATTTTCCCAGCAAGAATACTGGTGTGGGTTGCCATTTCCTTCTTCAAGGGATCTTCCCAGTCCAGGGACTGAACCTGCTCTCTGCATTGGCAGGCAGATTCTTTACCACTGAGCCACCAGGGAGGCTCAGTAAAAATAATAATGGTAGTTACTATCTACAGAGTTGATTTCTATAACCGAGCTTTTTAAAAATTAATTTTATTAGAATATAATTGACTTACAATGCTGTGTTAGTTTCTGCTGTACAGCAACGTCGATCAGCTATACATATACATAAACCCACTCTTTTTCAGATTCTTTTCAGATATAGGTTATTATAGAGTACTGAGTAGGGTTCCCTTTGCTATATAGTAGGTCCTTTTAAGTTAACTATACTTGCCTGGAGAATCCCCATGGACAGAAGAGCCTGGTGGGCTATAGTCCATGAGGTCGCAAAGAGTTGGACATGACTAAGCACAGCACAGCACACTGTGTATATGAGAGGCTTCCCAGGTGGTACAGTGGTAAATAATCCGTCTGTCAATGCAAGGGACACAAGAGATGCAGATTTGATCCCTGGGTCAGGAAGACCCCCTGGAGTAGGAAATGGCAACCCACTTCAGTATTCTTACCTGGGAAATCCCATGAACAGAAAAGCCTGGTGGGCTACAGTCCATGGGATGGCAAAGAGTCGGACACAACTGAGCACGCACATGTGCACACACACACAGTGTATTTATGTCAATTCCAATCTCCTAATTTATCCCTCACCCCCATCCCTCTTGGTAACCATAAATTTGTTTTCTATATCTGTGACTCAATTTTTGTTTTGTAAATAGGTTTATTTGTACCATTTGTTAAAGATTCCACATATAAGCAATGCTATATGATATTTGTCTTCCTCTGACTGAATTTACTGCATGTAACTGAGTTTTTACATTTATCATCTAAGTAGTTCTCACACATTGCTCTGATATAAGCAATCACCATCCCCATTCTCAAGAAATTGAGTCTTAGAAAGATTCAGTAACTTCCCAAAGGCCAACAAGCAAATAAGTGATAGCGCAATGTTGTAGCCATCTAAATCCAGTCCTCTAGCTCTGCTGCCCCAGGCTCAGTGACCAGAATCACTGAATATGAGGTCTTACTTGGTCCTTCAGGCTTCTGAGAGGCAAAAGCCAGCTAGCAAATCTACTCTCTATTGAAAACTTGCCACTATGGAATGAGCATCAATGCCTAACATGTTTGTCATAGTCCAACCTCCTCCTCTAAAATATGCCCTGCTTGTAACGCTGCTTATGACAGCTATAATTACACATTCAGTCAAGATTAGCAAATTTCATTTAAAAAAAAGCCTTTTTGCCTTGCTGTGCCCTTATCACAGAGAACTCTTGGGCTTCTCTGATGTTTCTAACAACTCAACCAATCCTCTGAAGGCTATAGGAGCCTGACTGCAAAAATCTCTTGCTTGCAAGGTTTTCAGTTCAGTCAGTTCAGTCATGCAGATGTGTCCGACTCTTTGCAACCCAATGCACTATAGCACACCAGGCTTCCCTGTCCATCACCAACTCCTGGAACATACTCAAACTCATGTCCATCACGTCGGTGATGCCATCCAAACATCTCATTTTCTGCCATATCTTTCTCTTCCACCTTCAATATTTTTCAGCATAAGGGTCTTTTCCAATGAGTCAGTCCTTCCCATCAGGTGGCCAAAGTATTGGAGTTTCAGCTTCAGCATCAGTCCTTCTAATGAATATTTGGACTGATTTTCTTTAGGATTGACTGGTTGGATCCTCCTTGCAGTCCAAGGGACTCTCAAGAGTCTTCTCCAATACCACTCTTCAAAAGCATCAATTCTTCAGCTCTCAGCTTTCTTTATAGTCCAACTCTCACATCCATACATGACTACTGGAAAAACCATAGCTTTGGCTAGAATGATCTTTGTTGGCAAAGTAATGTCTCTGCTTTTTAATATGCTATCTAGGATGGTCATAGCTTTTCTTCCAAGGAGCAAGAGTCTTTTAATTTCATGCCTGTAGTCACCATCTGCAGTGATTTTGGAGCCCCCAAAAATCAAGTCTCTCACTGTTTCCATTGTTTCCCCATCTTTTTGACATGACATGATGGGGCTGGATGCATGATCTTAGTTTTCTGAATGTTGAGTTTTAAGCCAACTTTTCCACTCTTCTCTTTCACTTTCATCAAGAAGCTCTTTAGTTTTTTTTTTTTCTTTTTTGCTTTGTGCCATATGGGTGGTGTCATCTGCATATCTGAGGTTATTGATATTTCTCCCAGCAATCTTGATTCCAGCTTGTGCTTCTTCCAGCCCAGCGTTTCTCATGATGTAATCTGCATATAAGTTAAATAAGCAGGGAGACAATATGCAGCCTTGATGTACTCCTTTCCCTATTTGGAACTAGTCTGTTGTTCCATGTCCAGTTCTAACTGTTGCTTCTTGACCTGCATACAGGTTTCTCAGAAGGCAGGTCAGGTGGTGTGGTATTTCCATTTCTTTAAGAATTTTCCAGTGTGTTGTGATCCACACAGTCAAAGGCTTTAGCATAGTCAATAAAGCCAAGGTAGATGTTTTTCTGGAACTCTCTTTTTCAAGGATCCGGCAGATGTTGGCAATTTGATCTATGGTTCCTCTGCCTTTTCTAAAATCATTTTGAACATCTGGAAGTTCATGGTTAACATACTGTTGAAGCCTAGCCTGGAGAATTTTGAGCATTACTTGGCTAGCGTGTGATATGAGTACAATTGTGCGGTAGTTTAAGCATTCTCAGGCAATGCCATTCCTTGGGATTGGAATGAAAACAGACCTTTTCCGGTCCTGTGGCCACTGCTGAGTTTTCCAAACTTGCTGGCATATTGAGTGAAGCACTTTCTCAGAACTGTCTTTTAGGATTTGAAATAGCTCAACTGGAATTCCATCACCTCCATTAGCTTTGTTCATAGTGATACTTCCTAAGGCCCACTTGACTTTGCATTCCAGGATGTCTGGCTCTAGGTGAGTGATCACACCATTATGGTTATCTGGGTCATGAAGATCTTTTTTGTATAGTTCTTCTGTATATTCTTGCTACCTCTTCTGAACATCTACTGCTTCTGTTAGGTCCATACAATTTCTATCTTTTATTGTGCTCATCTTTGCATGAAATGTTCCCTTGATATCTCCAATTTTCTTGAAGAGATCTTTAGTGTTTCCCGTTCTAATATTTTCCTCTATTTCTTTGCATTGATCGCCGAGGAAGGCTTTCTCATCTCTCCTTGCTATTCTTTGGAACTCCTCACTCAAATGAGTATATCTTTCCTTTTCTCCTTTGCCTTTCACTTCTCTTCTTTTCACAGCTATTTGTAAGGCCTCCCCAGACAACCATTTTGCTTTAGGCATTTCTTTTTCTTAAGGATGGTCTTGATCACTGCCTCCTGTACAATGTCACAAACCTCTCTCCATAGTTCTTCAGGCACTCTGTCTATCAGATCTAATCCTTGGAATCTATTTCTCACTTCCAGTGTATACTTGTAAGGGATATGATTTAGGTCATACCTGAACGGTCTAGTGGTTTTCCCTACTTTCTTCAATTAACCTCTGAATTTGGCAATAAGGAGATCATGATCTGAGCCACAGTCAGCTCCTTGTCTTGTTTTTGCTGACTGTATAGAGCGTATCCATCTTTGGCTGCAAAGAATATAATCAATCTAATTTTGGTGTTGACCATCTGGTGATGTCCATGTGTATAGTCTTCTCTTGTGTTGTTGGAAGAGTGTGTTTGCTATGACCAGTGCGTTCTCTTGGCAAAACTCTGTTAGCCTTTGACCTGCTTCATTTTGTACTGCAAGGCCAAATTTGCCTGTTACTCCAGGTATTTCTTGACTTTCTACTTTTGCATTCAAGGCCCCTATAATGAAAAGGACATCATTTTTGGGTGTTAGTTCTAGAAGGTTTTGTAGGTCTTCATAGAACCGTTCAACTTCAGCTTCTTCAGCATTACTGGTTGGGGCATAGACTTGGATTACTGTGATATTGAACGGCTTGCCTTGGAAATGAACAGAGATCATTTGTCATTTTTGAGACTGCATCCAAGTACTGCATTTCAGACTCTTTTGTTGACCATGATGGCTACTCCATTTCTTCTAAGGGATTCCTGCCCACAGTAGTAGATATACTGGTTATCTCAGTAAATTCACTCATTCCAGTCCATTTTAATTCCCTGATTCCCTAAATGTCGATGCTCACTCTTGCCATCTTCTGTTTGACCACTTCCAATTTGCCTTAATTCATGGACCTAACATTCCAGGTTCCTATGAAGTATTGCTCTTTACAGCATTGGACTTTACTTCCATCACCAGTCACATCCACAACTGAGTGTTGTTTTTGCTTTGGCTCTGTCTCTTCATTCTTCTGGAGATTTTTCTCCACTGATCTCCAGTAGCATATTGGGCACCTACAGACCCGGGAAGTTCATCTTTCAGTGTCCTATATTTTTGCCTTTTCATACTGTTCATGGGGTTCTCAAGGCAAGAATACTGAAGTGGTTTGCCATTCCCCTCTCCAGTGGACTACATTTTGTCAGAACTCTCCGCCATTACCCATCTGTCTTGGGTGAACCTGGCATGGCTCATAGTTTCATTGAGCTAGACAAGGCTGTGGTCCATGTGAACAGTTTGGTTAGTTTTCTGTGACTGTGGTTTTAATAACATTGAAATTATGACCCCAGGCACAGTCTACTCCAGGACATAAAAAGCTGCTTCTCTCTACCTGTGCTCTCTTGAACAAAATTGATGAGTAAAAACAAAAAGAAAAAACAAAAAAAATTCTTTCAAACTATGAGAGAGCAAGCCAATCAAATTCTTTGTTTTGTGGAGAGAAGAGTATGGTAAATGGTACAATATTGATATGAAGCATTTTTCGAAGTTTCAAGTGCTGGGTTATGCCTATCATTTTAGGAGTGTCAATTTCAAATTACAAGTGTTACTGGTCAAAACCTTGGCCTTCTCTGCCCACTGAAGCTGAATGAGACATAGTTTGGAGGAAATAGAAAGGTGGCCTTAATTCTCAGTCAGCAGAGAGGGGAGCACAGTAGACTCATGCCTCAATAACTGTCCCCCAGCTCCATGTGGAGTGTAGGGGCTTATATAAGGCAAGGAGTCAGCAGTCAGTGATGAGGAGCAAAGGTGATAGGATCTTGATTTCTTCCTCTTGCATTGTTTCAAAGACAGTCATAAACGAGGTCAGTAACCCAGTAATTGAGTCTTGCAGTTCGGTGGCTCTCTGACTTTTTTCTGATATGTAACTACAAGGGGAAGGGTGTTGTAAGGACAAACACCAGATAGGGGGTGTATTTAGCATAGAGTCAAAGGAAAAAAATGTGACTTGTAGCTCTTGCAGAGTTAGGAGGCAGAAAAGCAAGCTTAGTTATAGACATGCAGAGTTAGGAGCAGTTAAAGTAAAAGAAAAAACAAAAACTAGGAATATTCAGGTGGGCTCACTGTTTTCTATATCTTCTTTGTTCTCAGTAAAGGGAAAGGGAAAGACTCATTCCTCTTTTTCCCTTTTCAGTGCAACATGAGTAAGTAGCAAATATGTCGAGCACTCATGTACAACATCCTACACTAGTTTCAGGGAGAAATACAACACATAAAACGTTGTTCCTTCAAATATCTGTTATCTAGTTTCAAACTCCCACAGTTCAATAAACAATATAAACAGCTCCCTAAGAAGTGGGTAAAATATTTGAACAGACACTCCACAAAACATTATACAAATAGGCAATAAGCATCTGAAAAGGTGCTGGACTTTGTTAATCATCAGGGAAACACAAAGGAATATCACAAGATACAACTACAGCTTCCACTAAGATGGAAAAGTCTGACAAAGTAAAGAAGAATGCAGACTAGCTGAACTTCCCTGTATTTCCAGTGGGAATGTAAAGTGGTAAAATAACTACTTTAATTTTTAATTGTAGTTACATTTATACTTAACATGTAAAATAACTACTTCAGAGAAGGGCGTTCTGGAGTTTTATTTTTAAAAAAGTAAACATACATATGCTTTATGATCCAGCAATCTCACTTCCAGGTATTTACCAAAGAGACATTAAAATATACACCCACCAAAAAACATGCACAGGAATATTCAGAGGAGTTTAGTCATAACAGCCTGGCACTGAAAACAGCCACAGCACCTTCCATAGGAGAATGGATCAACAAACTATTCATACATACCAGGAAATTCTATTCAGCAATAAAACAGAATGAAACACTGATAATTTAACATAAATCTCAGAATGTGCTCAGTGAAAGAATCCTTATATAAAAGAATGTGTGCATCCCTGTTTATAGAAAGGTCTAGAACAGATAAAACTAATCTGTAGTAGAAACAAATCAGAACAGCAGTTGTCTCAGGAACAGTGGCAAGAGGGGCTTGACTGAAAAGGAGCCTGGGACAACTTTCTGGACTGATGGTGCTGTTCGACTTTTTGATAGAAGTTTGGGTTACACAGCTGTATACTTGTACAAAAGCAGCAAGTGTACACTAATGTGGTTTTCATTGTATGTAGATTTTATCTTAAAAAGACTATTACATGTTTACAATTCTAGCTAAAAGATACTTCTGCTGAACTGTTTAATAGAAGTTGAAAGGATATCTTCAATTTATTTTAAGTGTATCAAGAAATGAGATGAACGAAGGATTAACAGAGGGGTAGATAAGTGGGTAAGTATATGATAAACAAATGTAATAAAACAATGATAAGATAGTAAAAACCAATGTAATTGTAGATACATGTGTGGTAACAGTAAAATTCTTTGACCTTCACCATATGTTTGAAAACACACTAAATAAAATGTTGGAAACAACATGTTTCAGTTTTTCAGTCTTTACATGAAATGGTTAAAGAGAATGCATGTAGGAGGAAGGAAAGAGAAAAAGTGATCAAGAAACAATAGCCTGGTAGACGTTCTTTTCTGTACATATTTAATTTCCATGAGTGCATGCATGCTCAGTCTCTTCGGTCCTGTCTGACTCTTTGTGACCCTATGGCCTGTAGCCCTCCAGGCTCCTCAGTCCATGGGATTTTCCAGGCAAGAGTACTGAAGTGGGTTGCCATGCCCTCCCTCCAATGGGTTTTTCTGACCCAGGGATGGAACCTGCGTCTCCTGCATTACTGGCAGATTCTTTACCACTGCACCACCAGGGAAGCCTGGTCTTGTTCAGTTGCTACACAGTCTTTGTCACACATTTAACAGCTATTTATTGAGTTTCTACTATGTACCTACCCTTATGCTAGACAGATTCAGACCCATTGACTGATTGATTTCAAAAAGCTTAGGATACAGTTGGCCTCCAAAGGTTTGATATACAGAAGTCCTGAATCAGACATATCATCCTATAATATTTCCTCAGTTTCTAAATTTGGAATCTTTTTAATACTTGAAAAGTGAAAGTGAAAGTAGGGGAATAACCAAATTAACCAACTGTACTGTGATGCTGAAAGCAATTATATATTTATTTTATATAATAATTATATATATATATAATTAAAAATATATATAATTATTCTGTCATTTATTATAAAGCAAATAGGCAGGGCATTTGCTAAATTATTTTAATAGAGCACTCTGTCCATTTAGGGAGTTAAATTTAAAATATCATGATAAATAATAATTATGACGTTTAGGTAACTTCATATAAACCTGTAACTTCAAATGATATTGATGACTCCCAAATAGATATTTTTGTCCAAAGGTTTGTTTCTGAGTTTCAGAAACTTGAAAACACCCTGCTAGACATTTCTACTAGTTAGCCCTCAAGCACTTCAAATTCAAAAGGTTCAAATATAAACATAATATTTTCTCCCATAGAGCTGCTTTACCCTCAGTACATTTTAGACTAGTTATCCATCCTAGTCCTAAATTAAAAATGAAAGAGTTAACCTAGCCCCCTGATCCATACTTATTCACTACTATCAATCAGTATCTAATACTATTTATTCTAGGTTCTAAAAATCTTTAAAAATTTGTTTTTATTATTAGAGAAATACAAATTAAAACTACAATAAGGTATCACCTCACACTGGTCAGAATGGCCATCAGCAAAAAATCTACAAATAATACTACGAATAATAAATGTTGGAGAGGATATGGAGAAAAGGGAACCCTCTTCACTGTTTGTTGGTGGGGATATAAATTGATACAGCCACTACGGAGAACAGTACAGAGATTCATTAGAAAACTAGGACTAGAACTCCCATATGACCTCACAATCCCACTACTGGGCATATACCATGAGAAAACCATAAATGAAAGAATTCATGTAACCCCAGTGTTCATTGCAGCACTATTACAATAACTAGGACATAAAAGCAACCTAGATGTCCGTTGACAGATGAATGGATAAAGAAGTCATGGTACATATATATGATGGAATATTACTCAATCATAAAAACGAGCATATTTAAAAATGAACACATTTGAATAAGTCCTAATGAGGTGGATGAAACTAGAGCCTGTTAAACACAGTGAAGTAAGTCAAAAAGAGAGAAACAAATATCATATATTAATGTGTATATATGGAATCTAGAAAGATGGTACTGATGAAACTATTCGCAGGGCAGCAATGGAGAGATAGATATAGAGAACAAATTTGTGGACATAGTGGGAGAAGTTGAGGGTGAGACCAATTGAGAGAGTAGCACTGAAACATACGCATTACCATATGTAAAATATATAGCCAGTGAAAATTTGCTGTATGACACAAGGAGCTCAATTCAGATGCTCTGTGACAACCAAGAGGGATGGGATGGGGTAGGAAGTAGGAGGGAGGGGACATATGAATACTTATGGCTGATTTATGTCGATGTATGGCAGAGACCAACAATATTGTAAAGCAATTATCCTCCAATTAAAAACAACTTTTAGAAAAGTTTGCTTTCTTATAATAAAATGGTATCAAATAAAATTTGGAAAATATAGGAAAACAACAAGAAATATAATTGTTTATGATTTTACTATATAATAGGTAAAATGCTATGGTTTACTGCTAGTCCTATTCTTTCCTAAATATAGACGTCTATGGAAGCCTTCTTTTTTCCTCTTAGTAAATACATAAATGATTTAGTACCCTGCTTTAAAAATTTTGATGCTATATCATAATTTGTTTTCAATCATGCCATTTGGTCATTGTAAACTATTTTTAAATGGCTATAAAATTCTTAATTATCTAATGTTCCAACTGCCACACTCTGCCATCAGGTCCACTTGCTTTTTTTGCATTATTATGAAAGCTTTTCTTTTTTTAACCTGCATCCTCTAAAATCTGTAATCTGCATTGAGCTATGGCTTCTCCAGTGGCTCAACAGTAAAGAATCTGCCTGCAATTCAGGAGACGCCAGAGACACGGGTTCAGTCCCTGGGTCAGGAAGATCCCCTGGGGGAATGCATGGCAACCCACTCCAATATTCTTACCTGGAGAATCCCATGGACAGAGGAGCCTGGCAGGCTACAGTTCATGGGGAAGCAGAGTCAGACACAACTGAAGTGACAGCACCCTCACACTTTGAGCTATAGTCAGCCTTCAAATTCAAAAATGATTCACTTCCATTCTTAAAAAACCTCTGTATCCAACCAAGATAGAAGGAAGGTAACTAATTAACTCTTCTGCTTGAAAAAGTGAAAACACTCAATAGAATATGTAAAACATATTTTAAAACATTGGACATCATATCGCACAAAACAGTTATGCCCATGATAGGGAAACAAAAGGACTAATCCCTATGATTGCCCGATTCTGTTATTTGGGAAGTGTTTCCAGGCTGTGACCCAAGATAGGAAAACCCAAGCAAACTCTGGAGATCTTACAGAATGGAGTAGATGGAGTTGAAAGTTCAGGGAGGCCAGTGTGACTAAAGTTTATAGAATAGAGTACTAAAGAAAAGACAGCTGAAAAGAAGACTCTGGATATCTTTAGAGGAAACCCCTTGAGTATTCATCAATGTTCTGATTAGCACACACATAGAAAGACACTATCTGAGGCTAAGGAAAGAGTTGCTTGAAAAGACAAGAGGAATTTTTTTTTTTTTTTGCAGCACAAATAGATCTGGGAATAGTACTGTTCCCATGGGCCAGAATAGAACACCTCATAATTCTCAGAGTATCAGGTAAAGTAGAATTTAGTAGAAAAATCCTACAGTCTTATCCAAAAAAAGTAGGAAAGAAAAATTTTTGCCTCATTGAAGTGATAGTCACTCAGTCATGTCTAACTCTTTGCGATCCCATGTACTGTAGCCTGCCAGGCTTCTCTGATCATCGGAATTCTCCAGGCAAGAATACTGGAATGGGTAGCCATTCCTTTCTCCAGGGGATCTTCCCAACCCAAGGATCAAACCTGGGTCTCCCGCATTGCAGGCAGATTCTTTACCATCTGAGTCACTAGGGAAGCCCTTTGTCTCATTAGTGGGCGGAAAAAAAAAGTTTGAGTAAACAGTAACCTGACCCTGCCTAACAAAGATTTAAATCAAATTCCAAAAAGATTACATGATTTCCATGTAACTTAACTATGACCCAGAATAAGGTTCAAGAAAACTTTTTAAGAATGAAAAAAATTTTTTCTCACCAATAAAGTAAAATTACAATTTCTATCATCTAATAAAAATTAGTGGACATACAAGTAAACAGGAAAATATAACTTACACTGAAGAGAAGGCAATGCCAAAGAATGCTCAAACTGCCGCACAATTGCACTCATCTCACACACTAGTAAAGCAATGCTCAAAATTCTCCAAGCCAGGCTTCAACAGTACGTGAACCGTGAACTTCCAGATGTTCAAGCTGGTTTCAGAAAAGGCAGAGAAACCAGAGACCAAATTGCCAACATCCGCTGGATCATCGAAAAAGCAAGAGAGTTCCAGAAAAAAACATCTATTTCTGCTTTATTGACTATGCCAAAGCCTTTGACTGTGTGGAGCACAATAAACTGTGGAAAATTCTGAAAGAGATGGGAATACCAGACCACCTGATCTGCCTCTTGAGAAATCTGTATGCAAGTCAGGAAGCAACAGTTAGAACTGGACATGAACAACAGATTGGTTCCAAATTGGGAAAGGAGTACGTCAAGGCTGTATATTGTCACCCTGTTTATTTAACTTCTATGCAGAGTACATCATGAGAAACACTGGGCTGGAGGAAGCACAAGCTGGAATCAAGATTGGTGGGAGAAATATCAATAACCTCAGATATGCAGATGACACCATCCTTATGGCAGAAAGTGAAGAAGAACTAAAGAGCCTCTTGATGAAAGTGAAAGAGGAGAGTGAAAAAGTTGCCTTAAAGCTCAACATTCAGAAAACTAAGATCATGGCATCCAGTCCCATCACTTCATGGCAAATAGATGGGGAAACACTGGCTGATTCTATTTTGGGGGGCTCTAAAATCACTGCAAATGGTGATTGCAGCCATGAAATTAAAACATGCTTACTCCTTGGAAGGACAGTTATGACCAAGCTACACAGCATATTAAAAAGCAGAGATATTACTTTGTCGACAAAGGTCCATCTAGTCAAATCTATGGTTTTTCCAGTAGTCATATATGGATGTGAGAGCTGGACTATAAAGAAAGCTGAGCCCCGAAGAATTGATGCTTTTGAACTGTGGTTTTGGAGAAGAGTCTTGAGAGTCCCTTGGACTGCAAGGAGATCCAACCAGTCCATCCTAAAGGAGATCAGTCCTGGGTGTTCATGGAAGGACTGATGTTGAAGCTGAAACTCCAATACTTTGGCCACCTGATGCAAAGAGCTGACTCATTTGAAAAGACCCTGATGCTGGGAAATATTGAAGGCAGGAGGAGAAGGGGACGACAGAGGATGAGATGGTTGGATGGTATCACCAACTCAATGGACATGAGTTTGGGTAAACTCTGAGAGTTGGTGATGGACAGGGCGGCCTGGCATGCTGCGGTCCATGGCGTCACAAAGAGTTGGACATGACTGAAAGACTGAACTGAACTGAAGAGAAAAATCAATAAATGAAAAACTGCATTATGCAGATAATAGAAATCTTAAGCAAGAACATTAAGACAGATATTATAACTTCATTTATAATGGCAACAAACCAAGATAACACAAATTGGTATCAGTAGGTAAACAGATAAACAAATTGTGGCATATTCATACAATATAATATTATACAATATAGATGAATATCAAAATATTATTCTGAATAAAAACATAGACTTAAAAAATACATAACTGTGTCATTTCTTTCATATACACTTCTAGAAAATGCAAACTAATCTATAGTGAGGAAACAGATTATAAACTTTCAGCAGGAAATTTTGGGGGTGATGAATATGTCCATTATTGTGATTGTATTGAATGGTTTTATGAGTATGTAGCTTCTTGAAAAAATTTTTCAGATTGTACCTTCTAGTGATGTGTGTTTTTTATAATATAAGAGAAACAGAGAAAGAAAGAGGAGATAATACAATAGACCAGACCAGACTAGATTGAGGGAGAAAGGGAAAGAGCGATAGAGAGAAGGGGGAAGAAACTATCCTTTACGCCTCCTTAGAGCTTTCAGACTAACACACAAAATCTTTAAAACAAATCGGTGTCCTTCCATGAATGGCTCTTGTTTCTTTCTACAGTCTCATCTATCACAACTCTAACTCGCATATATTTCCAATTTCTTTCATCGCATCTACATTCTTGTTTACACTATCTAAAGCTCATTATCCACAATGGTCCCTAAAAGTTGTATTTCTCTTCCAATGATCAGTGTTAGCTGTCCTTCCACTGAGATGCTACTCCCAGGCTGAGTTAGTTACTCCTGCAGTACTCCTGGAGCAAAAATTCATAGCTCTGACAAAACATCCTTCACTCCATTTGGTCACTGTTGACTCACTTGTTGGTCTCTTTTACTGAGAAAACCCTGAAGAAAAAAATCTTCTTGTGCACCCCTAGTCTCTCCATATCTCATATAGTGTCTAGTACATAGTTTGAACCTAACATAATCTGACATAATTTAATGCAACATGAAGGAATGGACCTAATTATGTTAAGCGTCCTTTCATTACCAAAGCATATTAGTATAAAGTCCTAAAGAGAGTCATAGCTATTTATCTTGATATTTATATGGGGATAAAAGGGAACAGATTATAGGGATAAAAGAGAAAACATTAAAATATGTATGAGAATATTAAAAATGTCACCACATGATAGAAAAACATCTTACCTCCAAGGTTTGTAAGAGGCTACACAGGCTTATTGAAGAATGGTTTGCCAAACAATTAGAATGTCTACGTAGATTTTTAAAAGGATGTCCTGATTGACTTTTATCTATGTTCTCAACAAACACAGCACCAACAGTAAGACTTGGTGGAGTGTGCTGCACGAGAAAGAGCTAACAAACTGCTTCTTCAAGTGCAGGTACTTACTTACGAACCCTTGAAACCTAAAATTTAGTCTGGCTCACAATTTTGCTGTGTAAAAGTATCTGACAATCAAGAAGTAAATGAATCTAGTTCTCAGAACAATCCCCAGTGTGAATTATAAAGGAGTGAAGAGAATTCTCTGGGATAAGAAGATTTTTCATCAGGCTGTTTTTATCTCAATTTTTGACAATCTTTATGAACTATTCACAAAATATGTATTTACTGTAAACAGGTATTTTGTTGCCCACTTGTGCTTAGGAGACACATTTCCTGGAACAGGGTAGAATGAACCCAGTTGTACTGTTTCTGCATCATCCCAGATGAAAGATCAATATGAAAAGAAGTTTTGAAATGTCATTGGACTGGATGCTAAATGTACTCCATTGTGAAATGAACCCGAGAGTACAGCCACTTAAGATATTGTTCTGTGTCATTTAGGTCAGACAGCAGATGCAGAAGAGAAAATGCAAGTAAAGAATATTTTAAGCCAAGCTTTAAAAATATAGCTAAGAACACTTGGGTGAGGATGTGTGAATTTCAGGCACTCTGGGAAGAGGTGCAAATTAAAATCTAGCTGGTAAATCCCTCCAGAACAGGTTGTTTCTTTCTCTTGAAAAACACAAAGAAGAAATCACGTATCAAGGAAAGCCAAACCCTTTTAAAGCTTCTGTTAGTAGTAGGTTCATTTATTTCTCCCCTGAGCAAGCATCATCGGATTCAAATAAAAGGCTTGAGGCATGTTCAGTAGATGATAATAAATGATGAAGAATCTATCTAGCAAAGCTGCAGTGGAAAATCAGAATGGTAAGGTTACTTTTACAAACATTTATTTAATAAAGGCATGCATAGAAACCTGAAGGCAAAAAAAAAAGGTTGACAAGAAACAATTATGATATACCTAGGGGCATCTTTCAATATCTATTTCAAATAGATGGGAACTGGAGGAAAAAAAATAACAGCAAATGAAATTCTCATCAGTCAATCATAAGAAACATGAAAAGTAGCAACATGGAAATATCACTCTGCTTACACAGAGATAAGGGGAAGTCTCTTTTACAGAGTTTTATTTCCAGTCATGGAAATAAATTTAGAATAACTGAAAAGAAAACAACAACTGTTTCAGTCTGAAACACAGCCCAAGACTTCCACCTGTCACCTATTTCTAAATAGGTTCTTAAAAAAAGAAGCTGATAGTAATTCAACCATTTTATCTCTTTCAGACACAATTAAAATATATAAAGAATTTAAACTGCACTGTAATGGAAGATGCACATGTGTTCATATTAAGCAACAACGGCATGCACTATTTGTGTATGTGTGTCAATTAGTATCTCATTTCATTGTGGATCACTTTTGCTCCTGAATTTATGTGCCACTTAAATTATAGAAGAAAACATTGCAGAAATGACTCATGACATCAGGCATCTTCTCACACAACCAAGCTTAGAGGGTAGGTAAAAGAATCTAAATGCTAAAAAGCTTTTCTGCAGTGTCAGTAGAAATTCCAGAAGCCTGTACTCTTTGAAGCATTTATTCTTCAACCCAAAAGGGCATGAAGTGGCAAATTTTGAAACAGTAACACCTTAAAATATTTTTTACAAACCAGTCTCCTCTTTAGTGGCACTATGCATAGAAACTAGCTTTTCTCTCATCAACATCACAGGCTTGAGGCAGGAGAAGGATAGAAGACAGATTTTTCAGTAGCTACCATGCTCTGGGCATGAGACCCAGCATTCTGCAGACATAATTTGGAACACCCTGCATCAAGTATGATCATCATTTTATGGCTCATTACTGAGATTAAGGGACTCTAGCCCAAGTTGACCAACTTGGTAAACAGTGGCCTGGGAGTAAAGCCCAGTCAGTCTGACCTCCAAAACCAAGGTTCTAAACTGTGCGCCAATCAGTTAAATTATAGGTCCTGTTTATGTTTCCAATGTGGTTTTATTCCAACGAGTTAACCATCCAGATCAACTTTCACAGAAAGTCCTTCCTTACAGTTCCTAGACTGCACTTTTCTGCAGTCCCAAATGCCAAGCAAACATTAATCAAAATATCTTTCTTGTTTTTGTTCAGCTGCTAAGTCATGTCCAGCTCTTTGTGATCTCATGGACTGTGGCATGCCAGGCTTCCCTGCCCTTCACTATCTCCCAGAGTTCACTCAAATTCATGTCCACTGAGTTGGTGATGCTGTCTAACCATCTCATCCTCTGCCTCCCCCTTCTCCTTTGCCTTCAATTTTTCCCAGCATCAGGGTCTTTTCCAACAAGTCAATCAAAATGTTGAGCACATTCAATTATGCAATAAATTCTCTCTAGAATGTAAGGCCTGTGAAGGTTGGGACCACAGTTTTTTTCTGTATTCTAAGCACTTAGTGGAAATGGCAACCCGCTCCAGTATTCTTGCCTGGAGAATTCCATGGACGGAGGAACCTGGCAGGCTACACAGTCCATGGGTAGCAAAGAGTTAGGTGCAACTGAGCAACTAACACACACACAAGCAGTTAGTGGGGTATCAGTAATGTAGGAGATGTTCAACAACTATTCAGTGAATTATAAGTGAACAGAGAGCTGATTAGATCTAGAATTTCTAAGCTCCATGGAACTCTTTAGAACTCACTAATGGGAGAGTGCTGATGGGGCAAGCGTCCTGGTCTCCATCATCACCAGAACCACAGTCACCCTGTCTCCACTGGAGCATTTCTTCCTCAATCTTTTTTCTATTGAATTTCCACATAACAATTTATTTGAACAGAGGAAAGTATGGTTTAATAAATGTTTAGAACTATAGTATTAGATGGTCACACTTTCACTTGCAAATTTACAGCATTGCTTTCACTTTTCTCTTAAAAGTCCATACCTGGAATTCAAGTCATTGAATGTATGCCAAGCATATATGTAACTGAAGTTGCTGTGGGAAATTAGTGTTGGGGGGTATGGTATATTTCATGTATTCTTGAATTTTATGGAAGAAAATTGTGGAACTTATGATGACAATTCCCGATGTGGTTCTTTGGGAAGGATTTCCTCATCTGATTTTCAGGAATGTTGAGAGGCCATCATGACTGAGAGAAGGCATGAGTCACCCCAAGTTTGACATTAATCATTGTGAATATTCTTAGGGATCATGGAAAACAATGAACTCTATTAGGGACTCTTCTCTGAGGAGGCACTTCCTAGGACCCTTAGTTATGGGAGATTGAAATCACCGCTAAGGGAACAGTCTTCAGAAGCAGCTATCCCTGAATATTAGGAGTGGGTGGGGGAATCTAGCAGTCACTAGATAATGTGCAAATTTTTACCTTCCTCTAAATGCCAGTAATTTGCAAGTAGATAAAATTGATCAACCACAAAGACAAGGAAAGCCCAGAACATCGTTGGATTCAGATAGTTCAGAATGGAGTTCTACTGCCCATGTGCTAATAGCAGTGGGAGCGCCCACTCCTCCCTGCCCTGTGCTCCCAGGTCTTAAGGCTGTGGTATTAGGAGCCAAGACGGAGGCAAATGAAGTGAGCAGTAATTAGAGGCTAAGTCAATTGTGGCTGCATCCACTCCACAGGATCAGAGGCTGGGGAGTTCATTAAAAAGTATTTAACACAGAAAAAGAATAAAGTCATGAAAGAGAAATGCTTGAGTTGATGTTCTCAGGAGTGTTTCTGAGCACTGGGCACCTGTAACATTGGACACCCAGATTCAGGGCAGTTCAGCCAATAAACAATGCTGTTTCCTATCTGTGGTTTGTGCCTAGTATCAGTGCTGCCTGAAGGGAGCAAATGAGAGGCTCAGTCTCTAGGACCTCATATATACTCATCTGTCTTGAGATAGAGCAACCTGCATGCCTAATGCTGGGTTGTTCTTGCTGTTCTTACTCTCCTTTAGGAAAGTTGGGGTCGGGCGCTCCCCAGAGGTAAGTGCTAAGTGAAGAATCATCCATGACAAGTTTTTATCTTTGACTTTGTTCTAGGACTGAAGTGGCACCATCATCCACGTCTTACAGAAGAGTCACCAGCAGAGGTTAGGTGACCTGCCAAGCTCCCACAAAGTAAGTGATCAGTGGGGATTTGAATGGGTTAAGTTTCACTCAAGGCCTCAGGTCTCTGATGACCCTGAAATAGTCTCTTCTGATACTGCATTGCCTCTCTCTTGTTAAAGTCTTGAATATGGTGATGCTTCTAGGATGGTGTGGGAAGCTACCAAAGTCAAAAGATATACAGGCCTGCATTCAAGGGTGGATAGCTTTGTGGAAATGATTTGTGGTAATGGAGCACAAGCAAGTGCACACTGGCAAAATCACATCAATGGAGGGTGAGTGGTAAGATGGCATAATGGTTGAGGGCGAGGGCTGTAGAATTATCTAGACCTGAATCCAGGTCTTGGTCCTACCGTTTACTCATTGATCTTGAGAAACTTACTTTAATTTCTGATTTGTGAAAACTTCAGGGGATTGCTAACAAAAATGAGTGAAATAAATGGTGTAAAGTCTTGGCACAGTGCCCAATGCATAATAAGAGCTTTATCAAATGCCAGCTATTATTATTGATGTTGCTATTATTGTATTTGCAACCGTGTTTCATTATTTCATTTTATTTCTTTTCTAGCAAAAACAAGTTTTGCCTATTCAGTCCTTTCTCATGATGCCATAGGACACAGCAGAGATCTTAAATGTATTAATAAATGATTGCTTCTAGAGAACTCTAAATAGAATGCTCATGAGTTAGTTACCATTACATATACTTGCACGTCCTTAAATGTATTAATAAATGATTGCTTCTAGAGAACTCTAAATAGAATACTCATGAGTTAGTCACCATTACATATACTTGCAAGTGCCAAAGAGTCTAGCAAAAGAGGAAATTAAACAAGAAATTTTTTAAAAGTTGATAACTAATGGTAATTTTCTTAGAAGTGATAATGGCAATGTGGCCATGAAGGAGAATGTCCTCATTCTTAGGAGATGCACACTGAAGTATTTAGAGATGAAGGAGGCCTGTAACCTCCTCTCACAACACAGTTCTCAATGGGGCCTCCATTTCTAAACGTCCTGAGAGCCTGGACACTAACAGGGATTTTTTTTCTGCACTATCTTTTCAAGGATGTTTGTATAGTGAACAGCCTTGAAAGACAGACAATGTTTCCCTTTGCGACTAAAGTTAACCAGATTTGCTTGAAGTCCCCTTATTAAAGTCTGATGCCCCTCAGCTGTGACACAAGCCTACTGTGCACCCAGCCTCCACCTGGACCTGCACTGAACCACTCTCCTAGGACTTGGGGACAAGGAATTGGGGACCAGTGTGAGCGAAAACCTCATGTTACCTGCTGTGCTGTGAGTTGTAACATTTTAGTTTCTGACCCAGAAGTCATAGGTCTTGCACCAACAAAATGTCTATGAAACTTGAGCAGACTACCTTGGTTTTCAAATACAGTATAAATCTCTCCTCAGCATTTGACTTCTATTTTCACTCGATTAAGCAAGTAAGATAAAATGTGTGTTTATTGAGATTGTGAAAGTCAAGGGATGAACTACATGTCTTAAGGGCATAGGTGTATTACCCTCAGCTACAAATCACTGAACTTTGTACTTGAGCACATGGTCCCAAGTGAAAGTTCAAAGAAACCAGGTGTTGCCTGGATCTGTGTGGGTGGTCATGCAGGCACACATCCCTTAAATTTTTCTTCAGGGATATCCAGCTGTTGCTTCAGAAATGAAATTAAGTGAAAATGTACTCAAAAGGGCTGCAGGGGATCTGAAGCAGCTTATATGTCTGGCTTGATACTTAGAAAACAGATAAACATTTAGGTGGATAGACACATGATTTGCATACTGCTTTACTCCTTTATACACATGTTCTCCAGGGTTTCTCAGACTTTTGTTAAGGACCTGCATTGTGTCAAGTGTCATAATAAGTCTTGTAATAACAATGTAATAGGTGGGTGAGAATTATTATGAAATCTTTTCTGCAGACGAAGAAAAAGAAGCATCCTGAAATTTAAGGATTTTTGCCTGACACTCCAAGTGACAGAACTTGAATGTGAATTATAATAAAATCTTGATGTCTTCCAATAGGCCTTGGATTTTATTTTCTATCCCATATATCACCAAGGTTATTAGGGTTTACTTTATACTCTCCTTCTGAATTAGAAAAATTTAACACAGCAAAGATGTTACTGATGTAAAAACTATAATCTGTTATTTTTAAAGATATATCACTTCATTGCATATACATATATTCAAAGGCTAGTGTAATAATGATTTCCCACCTGGTTTGGACAATCTATATACATTTTCATTACTTAGTATTTATTTTAAAATGTGAATTTAAATAAAAATTTCAGTCATAGCTGAAAAACTTTAGCTATTTTAATAATCTTTCAGTCAGTTGATTAGAGAAATTCCAAAGACAGACAAATTAAAAACACAGCCAGATCATTTTGTTGGCAGTATGCCATTTTACCAGGATACATATGTAAACATTTAGTCAATACAATCTTTGTGTACATTCAAGTAATGCCTTTCACGGAATGCTATTTATCATAATTGGATTTTCACCTATCTGTGAAATGCAGCTATTGGCTTATGAAGTAAGTTCAAGTTGACCCTAGCCTAGATGTATTCACTGACTGCCTTAGATCTGAAAATATATGATCAACTACTGAGCTATTTGAATACTTTGGGCTGACTAATAGGGCAAACTGTCTTAAAAAGGTAGACTTTGCTGTATGATTTCTGATACTTTTTCCATCAAAAGGCAAGAGAAAAATCTTAATAGCTTTTCCTTATGATATTTCATCAAATCTAAAGCAGTTAAAAGTGTAAACTGCCCAAAATGAATATAAAGTAAGAAGCCAACAAGTAGCTCTGAAATATATACAATTGCATTTGTACAGAAAGAAAGGAGACAAAGAGAAGGAGAGAGGAAAGGAAGGAAGGAGAGAGAGAGGGAGAGTGAGGGAGAATCTCTTACATTAATCTAATTCAATCTAACTCAATCTTAACACAACCTAATTCAATCCAATTCAACCTAATAGTAGGACCGAAGGATCAGAAAAGAGTATTGTTATACTGGGAAGAGTTATAAAAGAGGTCTCTGAATTTTATACCAGATAGTATAACACTCAATAGATAAGTACAGACATATGTAAAAAGTAGCCAAAAAAGAAAAAAAAAAGTTTTTCCTCTTACAAGACTAATGGACAGAAAATAGATTATTATATTCAACTTGATCACAGATGGGCATGTACAGTGTTCTTCATGACTCTTCTGGGATTTTTATGAGGTAAACACAGAGCAAGTCTCTAACCCACTCCAGACTTCAGACATTTTATCTGAGGAATTAAACTAGATGACTTTTCCTTCACATTCCTTCTTATTCTTATACTAAGCTCCATGAAGGCACCAGAATGCAATCTTTCATATGCCAGGAATCTTAGAACTGTTAGGAAAGATGTCCTCTAAACATTATCATAGTCCTTCAGTTTGGCCCAATTTGACTTGAAATGTCAACTTAACTTTTTACAAGTTCTCCTTTCATTTCGTAAATTAGCTTGAGCCTGTAGATATGACTGGGCTTCTCAGGTGGCTCAGTGGTAAAGAATCCGCTTGCCAAGTGGGAGACTCAGGTTTGATCCCTAGGTTGGGAAGATCCCCTGGAGTTGGAAATGGCAACGCACTCCAGTATTTTTGTCTGGAGAATCCCATGAAGAGAGGAGCCTGGCAGGCTACAGTCTATGGGGCCGCAAAAAGTCAGACATGCCTTACTGACTAAACAGCAGCAGCATAGATGTGATTAAAAATTCTTTTTTGCTTTTGTTTTGATCTGGGAATTATGTCATTTGCTACCACTCTTACTTGGGTTATTCTACAAAGTTAAATACACTTGGTACTTACTCGAATGATGGTTTTAAAGTGAAAACTCTACCATGTTGAACAGTTGTGTGTTTGCCAGTGAGTTATGGTCTGTTCTATTATTCTTATTCAAATATATATAGGAATGAAAAATAAATGGAGAGAAAGATCTGTTTGAAATGGTTCTGGTTAAATAAAACAACAGTAGAACATTATAGTTTAGGAAATGTTTTCCTCATATATACAAAACATTACAGAATGTCAGGAGAGGAAATGATACAAAAATTTAACAAAAATACAGATAGCACTTAACACCAATCGACATATCTGTCTTCTCCATTCTGTTTTCTATCGTTAAGGGGACTATTCTCAGCACCTGATCCATATTAAAGCTCAATGAATGTTTGCTGAATAAGTCATGATCTCTCTCTCTCTCTCTCTCTCATTTTATAGATAGCTATGGAAGTAAAGAGATTGCACCATTTGCTAATTTATGGCAAATCCAAACTTAGAATCGAGGCCTTCTGACTCATAGTCCAGTGGTACTTTTTATATTACACAGATACAAGAATTTTGATATAGGTAAGATACATAATAAAGAAGAATTTAGCTATATGAGAATTTCCATTTAGAAACGGATGACTTTTAAAACTCACTAGCTCAACTGGCAATGCAACCCAGAGCACCTGCTGTGCCTTCACAGAGTGCAGCAAAGTGGTCAGGGATTAAGGAACCCAGTGACTAGTTCCCAGCTGCGCTGCTGCTTTATTTCCTGTGTTCTGTGAGCATGGAGGCAGCCTGAACATTTTGGTTGGGAGGCCTGGGTTTTAGCAGGCGCTCTACAACCCAATGGTATTCTAGAATCCTGAGGGACCTGGTGGACCTCTTCTAGGGCCTCAGAATTGGAAAAGAATTAGAAGTTAGCTTACTTAACATCTCACCAAATCCACAATCCTTTGTACACTAACTCCTACAGAGAGAGGTGCCCAGATGGAGCTGAAACTCCTGCTGATAGTTTGTACCACTTCACAAAGCTGCTTGAGATAAGGGAAAGAGCTCAAGGCTTGAATGAAAAGATATGAGTGACTATGGTAAATGTTCTGAACTTTTCGGGACATCTTTAGTTTGTTTGTTTGTTTAACTTTTTATTTTGTATTGGGGTATAGCCAGTTAACAATGTTGTGATAGTTTCAGGTGAACAGCAAAGGGACTCAGCCAAACATATACATGTATCCCCTCTCCCCCAAACTCCCTTCCTATCCAGAGTCTCTTTAGTTTTTAAAATGTAGCTATTAATATCTGCCTCGCAGATTATTATGAAAATGAGACACAATAAATTATATAAAATTCTCTTACAAATTAGGCAGTCAGAAATACTCATTTCCTCCACAGATGCTTTACTAATCAATTTGGATAAAAGTTTTTCCAGATGTATTAGTTTCTTAGGTCTGCTATAACAAATTACCACAAACTGGTAGTTTTAAACAATGCAAGTTTATTTTGTCACAGTTCCGAAGCCTAGAAGTTCCAAATCTAGATGTTGGAAGGGTCATGCCCTCTCTAAAGGTCCTAGGCGAGAATTACTCCTGGCTGCCTTCCTGGCTTCTGGTGGTTGCTGCTTGGCATTTCTTGATGTGGAAGGAACTGCATCACTATAGCCTCTGCCTCCATCATCATATGGCATCATCCCTGTGTGTATCTGTATGGAAACTTCCCTTTTCTAAGTTACTTGTTAATTTTTCACTGTCCTGGGTCTTCGTTGCTGCATGAAGGCTTTTTATAGTTGTGAAAAGTGAGGGCTACTCTCTAGTTGCAGTGCATGGACTTCTCATTAAGATGGCTTCTTTTGTTGTAGCTCATGGGCTCAGTAGTTGTGGTGCATGGTCTTAATTTCCCTACAGCATGTGGAATTTTCCTGGACCAGGGATCGAGCCCATGTCCCCTGCAATGGCAGGCAGATCCCCAACCACTCGACCACCAGTGAAAGTGAAGTGAAAGTTGCTCAGTCGTGTCTGACTCTTTGGGACCCCATGGACTGTACAATCCATGGAATTCTCCAGGCCAGAATACTGGAGTGGGTAGCCTTTCCCTTCTCCAGGGGATCTTCCCAACCCAGGGATTGAATCCAGGTCTCCCACATTGTAGGCAGCTTCTTTACCAGCTGAGCCACCATGGAAGTCCACAATTTCCCTTTTCTTACAAAGCCATTTGTTATTTTGGATTTAGGGCTCACCTGAACCCAATCTAAACAACTTGATTACATCTGCAATATCCCTGTTTCCAAATAGGGTGTGTCATTTGTAGGTTCTAGGTTGATATGAATTTTTGAAGAACACTGTACAATCTAGTAGACTTGTTATGACAAGTAAATGAAATATTATGTAAGCTACAAAATACAAGTTGGTTTCATTTCTCCAATTCCCAATTGTTAATTCTCATGTATATCTATGAAAACAAATTATTGAAGAAATATTTTCAATCATAGTAAAAAAAAATCATTTACCAATTAGGTAGAGGAGAAATGAGATAACTTCTACTCCCAAATAAAAAAGTTATAAAAGAAAATGAGAATTTTTCTGTCAAGTATGATATTTCATCATATAAAATTCATCCATTTTAGAAAATCTATAATCATGGGATATATGAGGAAGGAATTGTAATGTATTGAGCATCAGATTTAATTTTCCATTAGCTTACATTGATGATTAATTCTTGTTGACGTGAGGGTTATTGTGCCCTTGAGCCAAAGCTTAACAGTTCACTTCCAGCCTTTTAACAGGAACTTCTGAGGAATGATGATTATGTCACATTGTAATAGCAGGAATAGATTTAGTTCAATGATTATCCACATACAAATATTTAAATAGAAACGTATGACATCAATCATCTTTTATATTTCTTTGGTTGGGTTATATAATGAAACTTGGGGATGTTTCACTTAGGCTTAAATTGTGAACATTGTAAGTATCAGCATTTAAATTAATATTAGCAGAATAATTGAGTTGGCTGAAGTATTTTCTTCATAGCAACTTGTATAAAATCAATCAATGGCACTTGAATTGCTGCACTTGGACTCCCAATAGCATATGATTTTCACCGAGTGGTACTGTGTAAAATACACCTCAAATACTATGATCAGCCCTAGGAGAGACAAAAAGGAGACCTTCTTTACAAAGACAAGATGTGATCATAAGAGTACTTCACGCTTTCTGCATTGAAGTAGAAAAAATCCATAAAAACAGTAAAAGGCCTACATTTTATCAGAGCTCCAATACTAAGGTTTTGAATACTTGAAGATATATTTGGGCTGTATTTTTTATATAAATAGCCAATTGGAAGAAAATGAGATTTTTTTCTTTTAATTATCTGAAGGAGAGGGAGGATGACAACTAAAGAACTTTTAATCTTTAAAAATTTTTACCCTCTAGAATTAAAGATAGAATCTCTCAAGATTCACAGGTCCATTTCTAGAATCAAGTTGTCAGGTCTATAGAGCTATAGGAATTTCAGTGGATTTCTAAAGTATTACTCACATTGCCATTGACCCCAGCCTAATGTTCATATCACTGTCACTTGAAAACACTGTATTTATATCTAATCATTCTCCCTGCTATAGTCTTTTCTTTTCCTTAATCCACCCTACTGTGCATTTCAGACTGATCTTCCTAAACATATCTTTGCTCATGCCATTTCTCTGAGGAAATATTTGCATGTACTACCACAGTGGCCTACAGTCTATGGAGGTCACAGAGTCGGACACAACTGAGTGACTAGGCACACACACACATCATTGCAGTCACAACACCATTGCTTCATTCCACTCTGAGATCTTACCTCAGCCAGTTTCTCCAGTTTTATTCCCCAAATCTTCCTCTCAAATTCTACACTTCAGACAATCTAGATTCTTCTCTATTGGGTGGAACTAGTCAACACTTTTCAATCTCTCTACCTCTGCTGAGATCCTTCCATTCGAGGTGGCCTTTCTCCCTCCAAACCTTTTTCTGACCCACTCAAATGTCCTTCCCTTCATGAAGATTCTCTGATTCAACTCCCCTTCCAACTACTAGGTGTAGCTGTATAGTCCATGAGAAGAGGAATCATGTTTTCATCACATATGAATCATCCCCAGCAACTAGCATCACACCTCTTTGAATTAAGTCAAATGAGTTTTTAATGTGAATTTTTCTGAAAATTTCATGGGAGAGTTATCATCTTAGACAGAAAACTAATTTAAGACTCTTTCACAGATTACCAGATGAGGTTGACAGAACTAAGAGAAGAGGAATTTGGAATTGTTACAAACTTAGTTCTCAGCATATAGATGAAGGGAAATTATATATAGTAGCTTCTTCACTAAATACTGTAGGGACTATCCCTAAAATAAAGTCTGTACAATTCTACTCCCACTGCGTAATCACAGCCCATATTTCTTTATCTTCTTTATATTCAGGATTTTCTTTGGCAGATGTTGCTATAATTCTAAATACAAAATGAAGGTGATATTTAGAAATTTTTAGTATTTTTAAGTCTATTTGATTGATTTTGTCACAGACTGACTTTCAGGGGGAAAAGAAAAGGATTGTATCTTAAATGCCATTCCTAAGAAATTGGTATAAAAGAAATAAGGATAACCAATCTTTCTCTTACTTATTTGTGAGGCAAACAGAAGACTCTCAAATAAAGCCAGAGTGACTGAAATACCTTTAAATAGTGTTGGAGTGTTTGAAGACAGTCCCTATAAAAGAGAAGTTGCATTTCTCTTCACCTGGCCTTCATTCAACCTATTCTCATTTTGTTGGGCTCCCTTTTCAGCAGAGCCTCCTGATGATAGAAAACACAGCTTTACATTCTGCCAGTGGAATTGCTTGGCACTGGAGTTCTGGCTGGATGCTCCCTGATGAGAAATTCACTTTTAGTATGCATTGTTGAGCATCTTACTGTGTATTTAGATAAAGCTTTTATTTCATGATTTCTTAGTTCCTCTTCTTTATGAAATCCAGGTAGTGTAAATCAACTCCTTTGACTTGTACATATTAATTAGAGTAGTTAAGAAAGGGTATTAATGAAATCCTTCCTTCCATTGAAATAGAGGTCAAAAGTGGCATATCACTACTCCACAGGGAGTTTTACCAAATTTAGTGGAGTAGTGAGCTGTTTGGCAGATGTTAGGCTCTGGAGAATAAACTCCTGTAAACTTTCTTGAAAAAACCTTACTATCAATTAGGAAATGTTGAATGAAGTTCTTAGATTTTAAACTATTGGACTATGTCTTAATGTTAGCCAAAATTATTCATAAAAATGGTTATTCATAAAAAATAAATTGCTCTCCTATTGCATCTTATACTATTCATTAGAATATATTTTAAAATTTTGTTTTCCTTTGTTTTGATATTTAGATACATTGATTTCCTCCATTAAATATTAATGTCTGCCTGTTTAAATTTCATTATTTGTTCGATCATAGTACATATGTAATGTAATGTAATATTACATATGTGTAACGTAATATTTTCTGTCATCTAGATTTCTCCCCCAGGACAAAAATATGAAAGAAGTTTCATGCCCTGTATTTATCAATATCTTATATAGAGATATTCATGGCATTTGATGAGATTTTCACATATAATGAAACTAGGAGGGACAACAATCCATAGACAGTCAGGATCGAAAAGACCACAAAGCCCTCAGTGAATGTCCCAGTTCTAACAACATAAAGCTTCGTTAGGTTAAAAGTACTTCACTCAAGTATTTTAAAATACTGTACAAATATAGAAGAGGAGCTACACATGAAAAGTTACTCATATAGGGGCTTCCCAAGTGGCTCAGTGGTAAAGAATCCACCTGCCAATGCAGGGGACAGGGCTTTCATCCCTATTACGGGAAGATACCACATGTCGTGGGGCAACTAAGCCTGTGCATCACAACTACTCAGCCTGTGTTCTACAGCCCAGGAGCCACAACTACTGAAGCCCACGCACCCTAGAGCCCATGTTCTGCAACAAGAGGAGCCGCTGCAACAAGCAGCCCTAGAAAAGCCACTGAAGAGTAGCCCCCATTCTCCGCAACTAGAGAAAAGCTTGCGCAGAAACGAAGAGCCAAGCACAGCCAAAAATAAATCCATAATTTTTTTTTAAAGTAATTGATATAAATGTGCTGCATGCTCAATCACTTCAGTCATGTCTGACTCCTTGCAACTCAGTGGACTATAGCCCACCAGGCTCCTCAGTCCATGGGATTCTCCAGGCAAGAATATAAACATGTAAGTTCTAAATGAATAAAAACAGTCTAAGAGTTATTCCAAGCCCTTTAAGTTTAAACAGGGATGAGATGCTCTGAGTCAAGAATGACTTTCCCAAAGTGACTCAGTTACTGATAGTTGCCTGGGGTATTCTCTCAGCACCTGCAGCTTCACGTCTGTGAGCAGCCACATGACCACAGGACAATGACTGGGCAGTTTTCATTGTCTCTAAGCTGAAAATGTGAAGTGACTCCAAAAACAATGTTCTTCTAAGTCAAATAATTAACAAAGAATAATGCCGAGCATTGAAGAAATAACATGCTCCATCATTCATACTCCAGCAGGGTTTTTCACTGTTTTTTGACTATCAATTTGATATAACTTCTTAGGCTTAACATTTCTTCTTACTTTTCCCAGTGCTTCCCTCTAGTTCCTTGGGCTCACTTCTCTAAAAAACAATCAGCAGCTACATCCTTGACCCAGGTTTTCTTTTAAGAAGAACCATCAAAGAGAAATACTGAGTCTGCCCCAGGAAGACACAGCAGGCTGGACTTTAAAATATGCTGGAAATTTTTTTTTTTAATTCATTTCTTATCTAGGGTATTCCATAGAACATTCTCAGGGAAACACAGAACTAGATTTATTCTCTCTCATCATAGAATAAAATCTGAGTAGCCTATCTTGATTTCGTACAAGAAAATGTGATGCAGAGATGTGACCTATATAATCTGGTCCCTAGCTATCTATTCATGCATGTGTGCATGCTAAGTCACTTCAGTCATGTCCAGCTCTTTGTGACCCCATGGACTGTAGCCCACCAGGTCCCTCTGTCCATCAGATTCTCCAGGCAAGAATACTGGAATGGGTTTCCATGCCCTCCTCTAGGGGATCTTCCGACCCAGGGATTGGACCCACATCCCTCACATCTCTTGCATTGGCAGGCGGGTACTTTACCACTAGCACCACCTGGGAAGCCCTATCTATTCATACTCCTATGTTATCCCTCTCCTTCTTTGTTCCCTTTATTCCAGTTCACTTCTTCTTCATACTCTTCTTTAAACATGCCAAGCATGTTCCTGCCTCTGAGCATCTGCCCTTGCTGTTCCCTCTATCAAGAACAGTTATTTGTCCAGATAATGGCAGGGCTCACTCTTCCACTTCATGCCTGTCTCTAACTCTCACCTCAGCAGAAACGCCTATCACAATATCTAAAATACTTCCCCCACTTTCTTTCATACAGTTTTACTTTTCTTCAAAGCACTTCTATCTGAAAGCACTTTTCACTTATGTATTTATTGGCTGTCTCTCCAGTTGAACACACGCTTCATAAAGGCAGACTTGGTCCATTGTTGTTTTCCCGGTACCTGGGAGATCTGTGTGTCTTTAAAAACGTGTGTGTGTTTTTCATCATCCCAATTTTTCTCATTTTGTGATGGACTCATGACAATCAAATCCCAAATCGGCTTCTGGAGGAATGCACTGCTCTTTAGTACTGAGAAATTTCCTTAGCATAACATAATGCCTTCGCTCATTCTGTCCCTTTTTGACGTTTTTGTTTTCCCTTCTCACATTCACCTCAAGAATTCCCCCTTAGGCACTCTGACTTAGCTTCCTAGCCTGCATTAAACCTGGCTGATGGCTCACACCATCGGGGCAGACACTCTGTTCTGTGTGCTCACTTGTCTTAGAACATGTCCGATTGCGCCGTAAGGGGCTTGATCACACATCTGCACCACCAGCCTCTCAGCTCCTTGAGGGCTGTGATTCTGTACCTTTAGCATCTAGAGCAAGGCCTCTCTTAAGTCTTTGTCACCACCAGCATCCTTGTCTGACACACTGTGTTATTGAATGGAACATTTATGAAATGGCTTTGTCTTTTTCTTACTAGAACTTAGAAGCTATTTCTCTGTCAAATGTGGTCTCTTCTATAAAGCCTTTAATCATGCAATGTTTTTCCTTTTTGCATTTTATTTTCAATCTTTGAGTAAAATGAATTGTGAATAATACAGTGTATTACTGGATGGCTTAATAATATTTTTGTATGATTAACCTGTGCCATCCCATGGCTCATTTATAGCAGTGATTTCACCACCAAACCAGAGATCACAGCTTTAGGACCTAGAGACCCATCCATTTAGCTCACTGTAGCCTGTGTGATCTTTTGTAAATGTGAATCTGCTCAGGTCATATACACTCTTATGTGCTTGCTTATACTGCTTCTCCTCACAGTTTTTGCCAGTGTGGTTCCCTTTTCTGAAATTTTCTTTCCTCCCTTGTCCCTTCCCTATGGCATATACCTTCTCAATTTTCAATCTCATTGAAACTCCCTACTCTCCAGATGACCATTCTCTACTATGAACATTTATATTAATAGCACCAATTATGTCTCCTTTCAGTATCTTTCACATTTGTTGTTTCACTTTGGTCATATGATTGTCTGTTTCTCCCCCAAAGAATTAGGCTCCAAGAGGGTGTAGACAGTAGACAAATAGTAGGTAGTCAATTAGTCAATAAATCCTCTTCGGGTAAATGAATAAATGCAGGTGCAAAAGCACTTATAAACTAAGTCTGCAACATGCAATAAAAGGGTTGCTATGGAAAAAGAGAACACTTTCCAGGCGTCTCGAGAGGATTTCGTTTCTAAAAGATCCTTAAATTCTTACAGAGTTTAAAAAAAGGAGTAACTTTTTGAACCCAATCATTTTTACAATGTTAGCCTAGGCTGTAAGTCAAAGGGAGAAAGCTTTATGTTCACCAACCCCAAGGGGTTAAGGGCACGATCCAGGGAATCTGAAGAAAAGTCTGCTACTGAAGCATGAAAAAGCCAGTGTAAAAAAGCTTTCAATTCAGGTCCACTTGTTAGGAATTCTAAGTTTTACAGTCCTTGATCCTCTCTGTATCAGATTACTTTGTAACTCAATTGTTTCCTCAACTCAAAAGAACACGATTTTACTTTTTCTTGATTTGGGTGTTGAGTGAACTGAGAGAGAGAGAGAATAAAGAGATTAATTAAAGTAAGATAGCCATGGTCAACTTTGCTCTCTGCTGAGTGGATCGCCCTCATCTTAAATCTTCTTAAACCACACACAATTAATTCAAAAGCCTGAGGGCACTTGCATGGAAAGGATAATGGGGTGAGACTTTAAATGACAGAAAGTTCTTAATTTGAAGTCTCTCTGCTTTATTGGTTTATGTTAACACCTTACTGATTAATCTTGTGATGACTAATAGATGATTCTATTCACAGATATCAAATTGACTGAATTTATCCTATTTTTGGTCACTTTAAATTCCCAGTCACTACACCATGGATTGCATTGACTGTACTATAATTGAAATCTTAAACCTGTAGAAAGTACCAGATTGGTCACTGTTTAATCCAATATAGACATAACTTGTCTCTATGACATTTTCTAAATTTTTTTTAAAGTAGATGTAGACATCCATACATTTACAATCACAGAAGACTAATTTGTAAATAACCTACATGTACAACTATAAGAGGTTGACTTGTAAATTATACAGCACATCTACATAAGTGCTTTTCTGATGCAACTTTTAAAATAGTGTTTTCAGAGACAAGTTAATGACATTGGAAATGTTCACATAATGTTAAGGGAAAGGGCAGATGACAAAGCTATACAATGAGTATAAAGCCACTTTGTTCGGAGGGATTTCATATACACAAAAAAGGACTAGAGGAAGGAGAAGACTAGAAAGTAGGAGAGAAAGAGGGGGATAAGAGGAAAGAAGAGAGAAAAAGACAAAATGAAAATACACTGAAATGTTAACACTGGTTAAATGTTTGATGGAATTATAGGCATTTTTCCCTTTCATCTTCATTCTTCATAATGAGAAGAAATCAGTATTTTAGAAATTAAAATATATACTCTATGGCCTTCAAATGAAGAAAATAATCTTCAGAAATGTCTCATAGTTTGGGATGGCTATTTGTAGAGAAGTAGGAATGAAGAAAAAGATTATACCCTCTTCTTCCCCTCCTCTCCTCCCATAACCTTCTGCTATGTCTGCAGGGAGACACACACCGCATCACCCTCCCCTTTCTTTGCCTCTCTCCCTGTCTCTCCATCTTTCCCTCTTCCCCTAGCTTTCTCTCTCTCTCTCTCTCTCACACACACACACACACATACACACACACACTTAAACAGTGATGTCACCATAGGGCCAGTGCCTTGACATCTAAAAGCTGTGCCGTACCAGAGTAATTGTAAACGTCTAATTATATGTTCTTAGCTGCTGGTAACCTAGAACTGTTGCAGCATTCCAAAAAACAAAAAGTCCTCTTCACTGTTGACTGCAAATGTGTCTAGCAACCAAGGTGCTGTGGGGCCACGATCAATTGTGAACAAAGAAAATGATCAGAGAGGGAATGCAAAAAGATTCACAGAGCAAGATCTCTCCTGTGATGGAGGCTCCATCTCTGGTAGGTAGATTTTCTACAGATTGCCATTCCCATGGATCAGAGTCATCAGCCTGTATGATGTAGCCTGGCACTGTGGGGGTTTACACAGGGAGGTCTCTCTGTCAGCCTCTTCTTGGAGCCATAAACACTTTTTGCAGATCCGTGGTAGAGAAAGAAAAAATAAAAGGGAGCCTGAGGACATTCTGCAAGGCAGCCCAAAGATTTGCAGGGCCCAGAGTAAAATTAAATCTGGTGTTTCTGCTGCAAAAAGCTGGAACCAACTGCCATTAAAGGTGCTAAAATAAAGCTTTTTTTCCTTTCTTCCTCATCTTCCTCCTGACTTTTTAATTTGCTATCAAATGTCATTCTAAGAAGAATTTAAATTTTTTAATTATTAGCATGAATTTTACCATTCCTGTTTAGATTGTGCAATGCCTATTTTAAATGCAAATAAAAGAGCATTTAGCTCAATTGCAGCATCACCAAAATTACACAATTCATATTTTGAAGCTTTGTACATGCATATGTATGTTGTTCTTAGAACAGCGGAAATACTGCACAAAATTGAACTGTTTTTATTTCACTTCTTGATATGAACACATTCTACCAACATTCTCTATGTTTACTGACAAATTAGAAGGAATGAAGGGAAAAGGAAATAGGAAAACCCATAGTTTTTTCCTATTTCCTTTTCCTTCTGTCATCATTTTCAGCATAAGTGGCTGGCTAATACAGGGAAGTAACATGAGTAAGAAAGGATATGATATAATTCCTTGGTGATTGTATAGAAAAAGTACTCTTGGTGTTTCTCCTAGACTACTCATACAGACTGCAGCTATGGAATTAAAAGATGCTTGGTCCTTGGAAAAAAGCTATGAAAAACCTAGACAGTGTATTAAAATGCAGAGACATCACTTGGCCAACAATGATCTCTATAATCAAAGCTATGGTTTTTCCAGTAGTCACGGATGGATGTGAGAGTTGGACCATAAAGAAGGCAGAGTGCCAAAGAATTGATGCTTTTGAACTGTGGTGTTGAAAATGACTCTTGAGAGTCCCTTAGACTGCAAGGAGGTCAAACCAGCCAATCCTAAAGGAAATCAGTCCTGAATATTCATTGGAAGGATTGATGTTGAAGCTGAAGTTCCAATACTTTGACCACCTGATGTGAAAAGCCAACTCATTGGAAAAGACCCTGATGCTGGGAAAGATTGAGGGCAGGAGTAGAAGAGGGTGATGGGATGATATGGTTGGATGGCATCATCAACTCAATGGGCATGAGTCTGAGCAAACTCTGGGAGATAATGAAGGACAGGGAAGCCTGGTGTGTAGCAGTCCATGAGGTCTCAAAGAGCTGGACATGACTGAGTGACTGAACATCAACTCACACAGAACTCTCTGACACTTCTGAATATGTCAGTATATGGGAAAGGTTCCCCAAACCAACAATTCTCCAACATCAACTGGATGTCCCTCAGTTTAATTCAATTCTAATGCCATCTATCCAGAGATCCCACAGGTTAAAAAAGCTCAGTTCTGCAAGACTGCCCCCTACTTTCACTTTAGAAGCTAATTATAAGTTTCAGATTGGCACCTATGCTTCTGACTGATTGGCTGTAAATTTGGGTTCCCATGATCCCATTTCAGGTGTGACAATTTCTGAAAATGGCTCATAGAACTCATGGCAACACTTACTTATGTTTACTGGTTTATTGTACAAAGATATCATAAAGAATATAGATGAACATCCAGAAGGAAGAGATGCAAAGGGCAAGGTCCAAAGGTTCCCCAGGAAGGATCTTCCACCCCTGTGGAGTAGGGGAGGGCCACCCTCTCAGCACATGGATGTTCACCAGCCTGGAAGCTCTCCAAACCCTACATTTGGGGTTTTTATGGAAGCTTCATCACAAAGGCATGAGAGATGGTTAACTCAGTCTCCAGTTCCTCTTCTCTTCCTGGAGAGTGAGAGGTTGAGCTGAACATTCCCAGATTATCCCTTAGAACTAAAGACATTGCAATCACCTGAGAAATTGCAAGGAACTTAGGAGCTCCGTGTCAGGAATCGGGATCAAAGATAAAATACAGGGGGAAAATGCTCTTAGTACTCTTATCACTCGGGAAATTACAAGGGTTTAAAGAGCTCTGTGCTAGGAGCTGGAGGCAGAGAACAACTTATTTTCTATTATCTCACAGTTCATATTCCTTAGAACACCACTGCCTTCTTTTCACATTTGAAGCAAATTCTGATTCAAATAGAAAACATGGAACCCCAGGCTGTCAGTTCACCCACTTTCTCAGTCGCAGAGAGCACACGCTTACCTTAGACCCACTTTCTGTATTGCTGAGCATTCATACATTGTGCTCCTGGGGCATCCTAAACACTATATGCAAATGAGGTGACCCAAAAGGTGAGCACACATTTTGCGCTAATCTCTTCTGCTTACACAAATGTTCCATTGTCCTATTGAACTGCACTTACAAAATACAAGTTGAAAAAGAAAATTGTTAAGAATTTCAAAATAACACCAAAGCATTCAACAAAGGCAGGGTCCTTCTCATCACAAGTCTACTTAGGCTGTACCTCCACGAAGCCAGCCTGGACATATTACCTTGTTTTTTTGGCCAAAGTACTTTCTAATGCACTCAGCAGCCTAAAACACCTGCTTATCTAATTAAAAAAATTACAATTCACCATGCTTAGGGGCAAAACATGGGACATGTACACCCTGAGTTCTACACAAAAAGAGATTAGAAGAAACTCACTGAGTAAAAGAGCTAACCACAGCGATCTGATAGTCACAAGACATTAAATGACTATTTCACCAAAATCCTGTTTTACAATTTATGGATAAAGCTAGCAGTGGAAGAGAGATTAGGAAGCAGCAAAGAAGGAAAGTTGGTTCACCAGTTATTTCAGACACAATTCCTGAGATTGACTGGGACACTAATTGAAGAATCATTAAACCAGAAGGCACAGTCTTACATATATCAAAGGTCTGTTTTCTTTCTGGTTGACAAAACGAACAATTCCAGGAATCATGCTGAACACTGTAATCTGATAATTAAGGAAGGGCTCAGTGGAGCAAGGAAAAGAAACAGGGAAATTAAATTTAGAAAGAAGCTGATGAAGAGCCAGGCACCAGCTGACATAAAATCGTCCATTGAAGATGTTCTTAAAGAGAAACTGAAAATGCTCTTCATAAATAAGGTTTAGGGGCATCAAAAAAAAAAAAAGAGAGAGAGAGAGAAAAAGAGAGAGAGAGAGAAGCTTTTCTGTAAAATATTACTAAGGCTGTCAAGGCGATGCACTTCTTAACCAAGCGAGTTAATACTGCTTCTGTCTAAAGCCTGATTCAAAATGGATGAGGTCAGTCTCATAAACTGATCAAATCAAGGGCAGTTGAAGTGAAATGTTTATGCACATTCTGTTGCTGTCTACATACACAAAGTGACTCTCACATCAATATACCAGGGAAGCAAGAGCAACCAGAAGTTTTTTGCTAAACACTGATTTGGCATGATTTCTAGCTCAAATTGCCCAGTTTCCTGATTTTCCCCAAACAGACCAGAGCTTATGGCCTCCCTCCTAACAAACCATTTTCACTTGAGCTACATTCTATTACCCATGCTTTCCAGTGTGGTTACTCTTTAACATGTGAATGTGAAGCAATCTCCATTGGTCAAATTCTACCTCCCTATGAACTGGATCCCGCCATATGTTGCTCACTGTATTCCCACTGCCATCATCCAGATTAGACCTCTGGGTTCAGATAATCCAAATCCCAAATCACCCTGAATATTGTTGCTTTGGACCACCCAGCTCTCAATTCTGAGATCATTCTTTATGAACTCATGTGGTTTTCTCCTCTCTTCAATCCACAAACTAAGAAGGTTGTATCCATCAATAATGTGTGCTGTGTGCTAAGTCACTTCAGTCGTGTCCAACTCTGCAACCCTATGGACCATAGCCCTCCAGGCTCCTCTGTCCATGGGATTCTCCAAGGCAAGAATACTGGAGTGGGTTTCCATGCCCTTCTCAGGGGATCTTCCAGACCGAGGGATCGAACCCATATCTCTATGTCTCCTGTATTGGCAGGCAGGTTCTTTACCATCAGTGCCACCTGGGAAGGCCCCATCTAATAATGATTTGCTCTATTGCTATTGGCACCAAGTTGTCAAGAAATCAACATATCTTTAGTTTGAGTTCATCTGAGATCTTAAATGAGTCTCAAGGTCATCCAAATGCAGCATCCTAGTGTCTGTTATATACCCCTGTCTGTCACCCAAAGACTATAGAGTTGGGGAGTACTGCTCTTCCCCATCAATAGTGCATGTATAGTCAACTTCTGTGCCCTCGGATCCCACTGTAACTTGGGAGGAGGAAAAAAGAGCACAAATATAAGAATTATTAAGAAAATTCTTTATCTCAAAAATTGCCCCAATCCAGATGACAAATTATTTGCAATATCTTCATTATAATTCAACTCAACACAAATTCTTTTAGCACTAGCCAAAAAAGATACTATGGGTAACTCTATATGTAATAAAGATAAATAAGGCACAGCTCCTACCCTTGAAGAGCTCACAGTTCAAGTAGAAAGAAATAAGTTATATTATACTGTATTATGGTTATTTCATATATGCAGATAATAGAAACATTTATGAAGTATTAAGAGGATATACGGCTTCTTTGATGGCTCAGTAGGTAAATAGTCCACTTACAATGCCTGAGAGACAGGAGACACGGGTTCGACCCCTGGGTTGGGAAGATCCCCTGGAGGAGGAAATGGCAACCCACTCCAGCACTCTTGCTGGGAAAATTCCATGGCCAGAGGAGCCTTGGGGGGAACAGTCCATGGGGTTGCAAAGAGGTGGACACAATTGAGCTACTGAAATGATGATGATGATGAGATGAGGATAGAGAATGAAGGTCATTTTCTTTTGATTAATCATTACTCTCTTCCAGACATTATTTCATTCAAATTATTCCAAATAGCAGGACATCATTTATTAAAACTATCAGCCCCTTACCTCTTCTCCAAACTGTGAGGTACAAGGTGATAAGTGTGCAGGGAAAAATTAGAGCAAGAAGCATCAGGAAAATACTCACTAATGCATTCATTCATGTATTCAACATTTATAAATCACCAAGTCTATGGCCAATACTGTGCAGGATGAAAAGTGCTATCAGGCATAGTTACTGTCTTCAAGAAAACACATATTACTACCTGTTCATTGATGTTAAGAAATTAAGTTGGGACTTCATAACTTAGAGTTTAATAGCTGAACTTATAATATTTCAGGACTTTAATATCCATATTCCACTATACAACAACAGGTACAGAACTGCCTTATACCTTTTATTCCACTGAGGTGTCACTCAGATTCATTCCTACCATAACATTTTTTTTGAAGGAAAAGACTAGCTGCTTATATCTATATTTCACAGAATGGAATCACAGCTACTTATACCAGAAAGAATCACTTGGTTGCTTACAAAATACAGAAAATCTGACTCAGAATCTCTGCAGTTGAGGGTCAGAAATCTACATTTCTAATAAGCACACAGATTATTCTGATGAACATTCAAGTTTGAGAACTACTATTCTAGCACACCTTTACCTTTGCCTTATACTCTTGAGGATTTAGACTGTTCTCCCTTTTAAGCAAGTTTCTGCCTCCTGGACTCATTTTCATTCAGAATAAAGTGATCAAGCAGCTTGTATAGACATGAGAATACAATTAACTCATGATGTGGCTTCCTGGCCCTGCAAATCTGACTTCTGCCTTCCTTTCCGAATCCATCCTTTACTAAGGTCAGCTGCCCTCTAGCCACCCACTCCAGTGTTCTTGCCTGGAGAATCCCAGGGACGGGGGAGCCTGCTGGGCTGCCGTCTATGGGGTCGTCAGACATAAATGAAGCGACTTAGCAGCAGCCCTCTAGCCACAGTCTGACTTCCATTTTCTTCCCTGTGTCAAGCTCCTCTTCAAACCATAGATTTCTATCATGTCATGTCTAACAACTACAAGGTTTTTCCCTAAATTCTTTGCCTAGATAATTATTTTTCATTCTTCATATCTCAGATCAAATATCCTTTTCACAGTAAGACTTTCCCTAACCGCTCAAAGTTAATTAGGTCTCACCTAATAATTTTTTATGGATCTCAGTTTCTTTCTATCAAGAAGTTTACCACAATTTATTATTATACACTTGTGTATATTTTGCCTGACACATATTTCTCCTGCCACTGCAAGCTGTTTCAGAGTAGATACCATTATATTTTTATTTCACCATTGTATATCATCTCCTATCGAAGTGCCTGGCACAGAGTAAACACTTAACAAACACTTGAATGAAAAGCAAAATAACTAAATAGTGATTACCTTCATATGACTGAAGACAGGGAACAGAACACTGCATAAATAATATGTAATAGCTAATTATTTATTTATACGCAAGTCATAAAATGGTTTAAGAATTCAGAAGGCAAAGACATCAGTGTGCACTGAAGTGGTCAGCAAAGACTTAGTAGATGAAATGGAACTTTAGCTGGGCCCTAGATAGTAATTAAAATAGGCAAAGAGGAGGGGAAAGGTCTCATAGATAAAAGTTCAGAGGCCAGAATCACTGAATTTCCAAATTAAAGTATTCCAAGATTTATTCCAATTCAGCACATTCTGTTTATAGATAAATGTCGTTAGAAACATTTTGATTGTGACTGATTCTCTTACTCCCAGAGAAATGGTCCACAAAAAAAGCAATATTCTAAATTTCTCAGAAGTTTTATTGATCCTACCACCAATCCCCAGAAAAAATAACTCTGTGTTATTCAAAGTATAAAGAGAGGTTAAAAGAGCATCAAAATGTGACCAGATATCAAAGCTGACATTATGAAACATGACAGAAGTGATGTAAATATTGAAACACACCACCTCCAACTTATCAGGGAATTAAATCAGAACACGAAGTTGCTGATTCCTCTAATACAAACCAGTAATCTGTATGTCAGTCTCCCCTGAACCTGAAAAACATCACTGTTCTCCCTATGTTTATTCTGCTCAAATTGTTTTCCCTTGTTTACAAATGTAACCCCCTCAAAAACATTTTTTAAAGCACTTTCACCTAAATTCCTAGTCTACTGAACAGTCTGGACTTAGATGTAAATATAAAATTATTTTATTTTTTCTTCTTTTTTTTTTTTTTTGCCAAACATATTTTGAAAGCTATCCCTACACATAGCTTTGATGTCTCTTTGAGTCTTTTAAAAAGCCCCTTGACTTGTTATTGTGTGTCCTTTTCTGAGGGTTCTACCATATTAAATCAAGTAATTTGGTCTTGTCTGAACTTTGTAAACAGTCAGAAGTCTAGTTAAAAAAATACACACATACACACATGTATATATATCATTGGATAGGCAAAATAGGAGATTATACACTGATGGAAAAAATCAGTACTTCTGAAGACATAGCAATAAAAGATATTCAAATTGAAACAGAGAAAGTGACTAAGAGAAAAACTGAACAGAGCCAAAGTGACTTATGCGACAACTTAAAACGGTCTGACAGATATGTAATTTAAGTGACAAAAGGTAGTGTCAGCAGAAGCAAATTATGTAAAGAGAAAATGTCCCAAAATTTTTCATATTTGATGAAAACTATACGCAGCAGCAGCAGCATACACCCATGGATCCAAGAAACTCAATGACTCAAAAGAAAGAAGAAAATAAAGTATAAAGTAGCCATACCAAAGCACGCATAATCAAAAAGGGAAAATCTTAAAGGCAATCATGGAAAAAAAAGACCTACTAAATATACATGAAGGGCTTCCCTTGTGGCTCAGCTGGTAAAGAATCCTGCAATGCGGGAGACCTGGGTTTGATCCCTGGATTGGGAAGATGCCCTGGAGAAGGGAAAGGCTACCCACTCCAGTATTCTAGCCTGGAGAATTCCATGGACTGTATAGTCCAGGGGGTCACAAAGAATCAGACACAACTGAGTGACTTTCACACACACAAATATATATATGAAAAGAAAGGACCAGAGCTTTGTTCAAAAACAATGCTATCAATAAGAAATATAATTTCTTTAAGGTGCTAAAAATTGTTATTCTAAAGTTTTATACTCAGCAAAAGAAAAAGAAGGTAAAAAATGTCATTTTCAGACAAATAAAGCTGAAAAAAATAAAAGCTGTTACCAGCAAATATGCACTATAAGAAACGGTAAAGAAAGTTCTACAGGCAGAAGGAAGAAGGCACCAAATGACAACATTGATCTGCATATATCATCAAGAGCTCCTAAAACAGTAATTATGTGTGTAAATGTAAATGATATCCACATTTTAAATTTTCTTTAAAAGATAACATGATAAAAAAATAAAAATATATTACGGAATTATGTAGAAATAAAATGTATTACAACAACAGCATAAAGGATGAAAGAAGAATTAGGGGGTAAACTAAGTTTCTGAAACTATGTCTGAAGGTGTATCATATTATTCTGAGAATGACTCTGATAAGATAAAGGCACTCACTGTTAACGCTACAATCACCAATAAAAAAGCTATAACTTATACTTCAGTAATGTATATAAAATGAAAGGCAAAAAGTAATTAATAAAAGAGAAGGCAGGAACCAAGGGAAAACAAGATTATGCGTGCCTTGGTATGGCTACTTTATACTTTATTTTCTTCTTTCTTTTGAGTGATTGTGGAAAATTCTTCAAGAGATGGGAATACCAGACCATCTGACCTGTCTCTTGAGAAACCTGTATGCAGGTCAGGAAGCAACAGTTAGAACTGGACATGGAACAACAGACTGGTTCCAAATAGGAAAAGGAGTACGTCAAGGCTGTATATTGTCACCCTGCTTATTTAACTTATATGCAGAGTACATCATGAGAAACACTGGGCTGGAAGAAACACTGGGCTGGAAGAAACACAAGCTGGAATCAAGATTGCCAGGAGAAAATCAATAACCTCAGATATGCAGATGACACCACCCTTGTGGCAGAAAGTGAAGAAGAACTAAAGAGCCTCTTGATGAAAGTGAAAGAGGAGGGTGAAAAAGTTGGCTTAAAGCTCAATGTTCAGAAAACTAAGATCATGGCATCTGGTCCCATCACTTCATGGGAAATAGATGGGGAAACAGTGGAAACAGTGTCAGACTTTATTTTTTGGGGCTCTAAAATCACTGCTGATGGTGATTGCAGCCATGAAATTAAAAGATGCTTACTCCTTGGAAGGAAGGTTATGGCCAACCTAGATAGCATATTTAAAAGCAGAGACATTACTTTGCCAACAAAAGTCTGTCTAGTCAAGGCTATGGTTTTTCCAGCGGTCATGTATGGGTGTGAGAGTTGGACTATGAAGAAAGCTGAGCGCCGCAGAATTGATGCTTTTGAACTGTGGTGTTGGAGAAGACTCTTGAGAGTCCCTTGGACTGCAAGGAGATCCAATCAATCCATCCTAAAGGAGATCAATCTGGGTGTTCATTGGAAGGACTGATGTTGAAGCTGAAACTCCAATACTTTGGCCACCTCATGTGAAGAGTTGACTCATTGGAAAAGACCCTAATGCTGGGTAGGATTGAGGGCAGGAGGAGAAGGGGACGACAGAGGATGAGGTGGTTGGATGGCATCACTGACTCGATGGACACGGGTTTGGGTAGACTCCAGGAGTTGCTGATGGACAGGGAGCCTGGCGTGCTGCAACTCATGGGGTCGCAAAGAGTCAGACACGACTGAGTGACTGAACTGAACTGATACAAAATTTTTACTAAATATACATGAAGCAAAGTAATCAAAGTAGAAATTATTAGACTGAATAAAAATCAAAACCAAACTATACATGTCCATAGAAATACTCTTTAAATATAAAGACACGTGTAAAAGGATAAAGAAAATTACAAAAATGCTAAGCATAAGGAGGCTGGGAGTGGTTATATTAATATCTAAGTAGATTTCAAGGCAAGAAATTTATCAGGGATAGAAAAGAAAATTTCTTAGTAATAAGAGGGGCAATTCATTAAAGAAGGCATAATAACATAAATATACTTGTCTATTTTTGAATGGTGACTTCAACACTGTGCTCAGGAATCATTAAAAACAGTAATTCAGAAGTAATTAAGTACAAAGAGTAATTGAATCACACTATCAACTAACCTGATTTAGTTGACATTCATAGAACAGTCCTTTCCATTTATATTTTAAGTGCAAATGGAATATTCACCAAAACAGATCATCTGCTGACCCTAAAAGCTGTCTCAATAAATATTGGAATGCTGCATTTGAACAGATTAGATTCTCTAACCACAACATGATTGCTAGAAATCTGTTTTTTTTTAAAAGAATTTCATGGAATATTACCAAATATTTTGAATATTAACAACACTCTCCTAGATGACCCATGGATCAAAGAAGTCACAAAAGATACTAGAAAATATTTTGAACAAGTGATGATGAAAGAAAACATGTAAAAAAAATTGTGAGATACAAATAAAGTAGTACTTAGAGGGAATTGTATATTATATTAAAATAAAGATCTAAAATATTAAAACACCTAAGAGTCAATCTTAAAAAGCTTTAAAAAGAAGAGCAAATTAAGGAAATATAAATAATCAATAAAAGAATAAAAACAAGGAAAAATTAATGAAATCAAAGGTGATTCTTTAGAAAAATCATTTAAATTGCCAAACCTCTACCGAGACTAAATGAGAACAAAAAAAGCACAGATGACCCATATTGGCAATAAAAGATGGCATATCAATGCAAATCCTACAGAAATTAAAAGTATAATTTGAACAATTTTATGTCAGTTCATTAAACAAAATAAAGTCCTGGAAAGATATAAATTACCAAAGTTGAAATAAGATAAAGAAAGTATAAATAGCCATATGTCTATTAAGAATTTGAAAGGATATTAAAATTTCCACAGTGAAATTTCAGACCCAGATAACTCATTATAGTGGTCTACAAAATATTTATACAAAATGCTAATTCTATATATATTATTTTAGAAAATAGAGGAGGATGAAACACCAAATCATCACGTGAAGTCAGAAGTGCTCCAGTGCTAAAATTAGACAAGAGCATTACAAGAAGAGAAACCTACAAAGTCACTAACCCTGATGACCACAAATGCAAAAATCCTTAACAAAATATAAAACTGAACCCACAATATATGTAAAAAAAATATTGTGACCAAGGGGCATTTACTCCAGAAATTTGAGGATGCTTTAACAATTGAAAACTAACGTTATTTCTTATCTTAACAGAATAAAGGAGGAAAATATGTTTAACTCTATAAATGTATGTTATTATACTGGATAACCACTTACATAAGCTTACCAGCAAATGAAGAATGAAAAAAAATTCTATCTGACCAAAGGCATCTATGAAAAATATAATGTTAATGCCATATTTAGTAGTGAAAGACTGTCCCTTGCCCCCCAAGTTTGGGAGAAAGGCAAGTAAACGTCTGCTTAGCTAAACAGTACAAAGTTTCAGTTAGAAGATAAATAAGTTCTGAGGAGCTAATGTATGGCAAGGTAATTATAATTAATATTATAATACTGTATTTTATACTTGAAAGGTGTTGAGAGTAGATCTTATATGTTCTCATAATAGAAAAGAAATGGTAATTAAGTGATCTGATAGAGGTGTTAGCTAATACTATGGTGGTAATCATTTTGCAAAATATATCAAATCAACAGGGTTAAGCTTACACAACATTATATGCCAATCATTATTGTAAATTATATAGTGTTTCAATGTAATATGCCAATAAACCTGTGGAGAAAAGGAAGTTTGCTCTCAGCACTCAAATATTCTACTGAGGATTCTAGCAACTATAATTATACAAGAAGGGAAAAAAAATAAAACATATAAAATTGAAAGAAAAAAATTAAACTGTCACTATTCTCAGCAACTAGAACTGTAGGTATAGAAAGAAAACTACAAAACAAGTACTTAAACTAAGTGAATTTACTGAGGTCTCAGACACTGCATATATGACTAAAATATAAGAATCAACTGTAACTCTATACATTAGAAAATAAGATTTTTTTAATGATACAATTTTCAATAGCATCCAAAAAGATAAAATACTGAAAGATAATTTTATACATGTACAAAATCTATATACTGAAAATATAAAACATTTCTGAGAGAAATCTTAACAGACTAAATAAATGGAAATACATATGAATTTAATGCATCAGTATTGTTAAGACTCAATATTTTTAAGATGACAGTTTCCTCAGTTAAAAAGCCAATATTCTATAAGAATGTACAAGCTGATATTTATACACGTGCAACACCATATAAATACACATATATCAGACAAAAAAACTTGTATCTAGATATTTAAAAACTCTTATAACTCAAAATAATAGATGAACAATATAATTTTAAAATGGAAAAGATTTTAGCAAGGCTTACGTGAAAACTGGGGTTCCCTAGTGGCTCAGACAGTAAAAAATGTGTCTGCAAACCAAGAGACCTGGGTTTGATCCCTGGATCAAGAAGATCCCCTGGAGAATGAAATGGCAACGCACTAGAGTATTCTTGCCTGGAGAATTCCATGGACAGAGGAACCTGGTGGGCTACAGTAAATGATCTCACAAAGACTCCAACAAAACTGAGAGACTGAAAATATTGGGAAGAGCAGTTCAGTACAGTCGCTCAGTCGTGTCCGACTCTTTGCGACTCCATGGACTGCAGCACGGCAGGCCTCCCTGTCCAACACCAACTCCCGGAGCTTACTCAAACTCATGTCCACAGGGTCAATGATGCCATCCAACCATCTTATCCTCTGTCATCCCCTTCTCCTCCCATTCTTTAGGATGGACAGGTTGGATCTCCTTGCAGTCCAAGGGACTCTCAATAGTCTTCTCCAACACCACAGTGAAAAAGCATCAATTCTTCAGTGCTCAACTTTCTTTATAGTCCAACTCTCACATCCATACATTACTACTGGAAAAAACATAGCTTTGACTAGATGGATCTTTGTTGGCAAAGTCATGTCTTGATTCATGGACCTAACCTTACAGCATCGGACTTTACTTCCATCACCAGTCACATCCACAACTAGGTGTTGTTTTTGCTCTGGCTCCGTCTCTTCATTCTTTGTGGAGTTATTTCTCCACTCATCTCCAGTAACATATTGGGCACCTACCGACCTGGGAGTTCATCTTTCAGTGTCCTATCTTTTTGCCTTTTCATAGTGTTCATGGGGTTCTCATGGCAAGAATACTGAAGTGGTTTGCCATTCCCTTCTCCAGTGGACCACATTTTGTCAGAACTCTCCACCATGACCCATCCATCTTGGGTGGCCCTACATGGCATGGCTGGGCTATGGTCTCTATGAAAAACTAGAAAATGAATTCTTCCTTGCTTTGTAGCTTTTCACATTTTCTGGAACTCCATGGTTTTCCGTGCCTTGCAGTTGCATTGTTCCAATCTTTGCCTTTGTTATCATGTGGTCTTCTTTGTGTCTGTGTATCCAACCTCAGGACCTTCCAGGTTCCAAGATGGCTGAGGAGATTTCAGGCAATTATGCACAATTTTCTGTCAATGGGAGGGGCTATGTTCCCTCCCTGTTGTTTAACCTGAGGCCAAGCGTGCTGGGGAAGAACAGTAAGAGCCTGAAAAAGTGCTCAACATCACTACTTATCAGGGAACCTCAAATTAAATCTCACTGAGATAATGAAATTTAAAAGATTAATAACTTCAGCTTAGAACCCTATCTGGGGGCTTCTACTACACCAGTTGGGGAGAAGACCCTGTACCCGACAGGGCTGTGACAGGCACAGAGCAAAGAGAAGGCCCCACCCAACATCCAGGGCACACTGTGGTCACTACAATACCAACCAGACCCTCTATCAAGGGGACAATGACCAGCACATCCTGAGGAAAGACAAGGCGGCTGTCCATACCCAAAACAGCCCTTGCACCAAAAATACTAGACTCATGAAGACTACACAGGGATGCTCCCAAATAAAAGTAACCCATCAAAACCACAGCAGACAACGGTTTCTCCTAGATTCATAGTCATATAAATATAAGTAAAATGAAGAAGCCGGGGAACCACTCCCAGTGAAAACAACAAGAGAATTTCCCTGCGAGAACAAACGATGAGACAGACCTCTTCAGTCTACTGGACCATGAGTTCAAAAAATAGGCAAAATTGTAATGACACTGAAAGAGAGAAGAAGGCTACTGACAGAAAGGCAGACCACTGTAACAAGGAAATAGAAACTGTGAGGAGCCAACCAAAACTAGACAACTCAGTTGCCAAGATGAAAACTCAGCTAAAAGCAGTAACTTGCTGTTGTTGTTTAATCACTAAATCGTGTCTGAGTCTTTGTGACCCCATAGACTGTAGCCCGCCAGGCTCCTCTGTCCATAGGATTTCCCAGGCAAGAGTACTGGAGTGGGTTGAATTGCTATTTCCTTCTCTAGGGGATCTTTCCAACCCAGGCATCAAACCCTTGTGTCTTGCATTGACAGGCAGTTTCTTTACTGCTGAGCCACCAGGGAAGCCCTAAAGCTATAAATAGCAGAAAATAAATGCAGAAAAACAATTAAGTGACCTAGAAGATAGAATAATCAAAATCACCCAAGCAGAATAGCAGACAGAATGACAAAAATATTAATATCAAATGCTGCCAAGAATGTGGAACAACTGGAACTTTAATTTGATGGGGATATAAATGGCTGATGAGGATATAAAATGGCATTTTAGCCAACATTGTGAGAGCTTCTTATAAAATTACCCATACACTAAATACAGTGTTGCTATTCCTTCCCCTTCACACAGATGAAGTCAATATGACTTGGCCCACAGGTAATGAAAAACTATGAAGGGTTTGATGACAGTTAAGGTTTTAATAGTCTTAGAAAAATTTATTTAGTAGTAAGAGGAATTAAAGTGAAAGTGAAGTCACTCAGTCGTGTCCAACTCTTTGCGACCCCATGAACTGTAGCCCACCAGGCTCCTCCATCCATGGAATTTTCCAGACAAGAGTACTGGAGTGGCTTGCCATTTCCTTCTCCAGCGGATCTTCCTGACCCAGGGATTGAACCTGGGTCTCCCACACTGTGGGCAGACGCTTTACCGTCTGAGCCACCACGGAAGCCCCAAAGAGGAATTAAAAGGGGGAAAAAAAAAAACTGGGACACGGGAGTTGGAGTAGGAAACTACTGTAATACCTTAAAGCAGAGAGAGTCTCTCAACTAATGCTGCTGTTAAAAATATGAAAAAAGCCACCCACAGAATTTTACCAAATAAAGATACATATTTTATTTTAGCTAAAGACAAAGGTTACAGCCTAAACGTTGCTAAAGGATTCATTTTCCTTCCACCTTGAAGAGAAATGTTCATAGGAATCTAGACAAAGACGGAACATATAGGGGACTCTGAAAAGCTATAAACTCTTTTTACTAGTAGTTTAGAATACATGTTTAATATTTACTTAGTGGGAACAGTGAGAAACAAGTGTTTTATTAATAAAAGCTGTACACCTCAATTTAAATTTGAAGTAAAGAATTTATCATATGTACTGAACATAACACAGCATTCAGAATATTTAAATTGTCATCAAATTGCAATTTTCCAAACCAGAGAACTTCTTAAGGAGGATAATAAAGATATTTAAATTAATGAAATAGAGTACTGACTCTGAGTAAACATCACACCTCATATATTACTGTTTCAAGTTTTTAGCTGTCCGAAGTCATTAAGTAGCTGGCCATGGGATTTGGTGGGTGTGCTGTGGTTATATAGTTCATTCTATATGGAAAACTACAAAATACTCCTTAAAGATTAATTGGCAACAATGAGAGTGATTGTTTGCTTGTCTGTTTGTTCACTCAAAGGTGGTAACTTTGTTACGAGTGGGACCTGCCATCTGTGGAAATCTGAATTTACTAACAACACTGAATGTCATAAAACATCCTATGTCTACCTGGCCCAGCTTTGAGAACTCTTCTGGCCCACTGTATGCTAAGGAACAGAATTCTCAGAGTGAAAATAAGCTGAAAGTGCTTAGACCTATGAGGTCTTACTAGTGTTACTGTATGTGTATTTGTTTGTTTGTTTTTAATTTACATTTTTATTTGCTTTTTTCTTGTACTGTGGCTGATTCTTTGCCCTGGAAATTCACTCCAGTCTTGAAGGATAAGAGAAACCTGGGGTCTAGTCAACAAAAAAGGAAGCATCATCAAAATTGCTTAAATAAGCCTAGTCCTTGAGAAAGGACTTCCTGGCTCCCCTAGGATCTACATCACAGGTTCTCAGACATGACACACATTGAAATCACCTGGAAAGATTGTTAAAACACAAATTCATGGACTTTCCCCCAAGAGTTTCTGATTCAGTAACTCTGAGAGAGAGCTGGAGGTTTTGCATTTTAACAAGTTCCCAGGTGATTTCAACGTTACGGGGAAGCGGATCACGCTTTGAGGACCACTAATTAACTAATTAATTGGGGCCTGAGGTTCCAAAGATAAACTTTGGGTCTAAATCCTAGATATTTCTAAGTGTTTTGTTTTAGTTTTGGCCTTTCTTCTTTGTAATTCCCTTTGGTCTCATAAACCTGCAGTGGTTGTAGGAAGCTGATTGAAGGACTATGTAAAAGTTCCAAATACCGCTATGTATCTTTCAGTCTTGGGCACATAACCAGCAATAAGCAATGTGGGTCTTGTGAAAGAAAATGAAAGTGTCAGTTGCTCAATTGTGTCCGATTCTTTGTGACCCCCATGGACTGTAGCCCGCCAGGCTCCTCTGTCCATGGAATTCTCCAGGCAACAATACTGGAATGGGTTGCCATTCCCTTCTCCAGGGGATCTTCCTGATCCAGGGATCGAACCCAGGTCTCCTGCATTGACAGATGGATTCTTTACCATTGCACCTTGTGGCTCCTTCCATAATAATAATTATAATTAACATTATTTCATAGCTTCTAAGGGATGACATTTGCAATTAATTGTTTCATTGTTTTGTTTCATGTTTGTTTTTTCTTGTGAGTGTCAGAGAGCTGGAATGGGTAACCCCCTTAAGTTCTGTGGAAGCAGGTTTGAGTAAAGATGGACAAGCTTTAATACTGTGCCTCATGCACATGGAGCAGTCACCAAAATGCATTTTAAACTACCTTGTGTACAATTTATACTCCAAAGCTGTCATCATCAGATACTATCTAAATGAAAAACAGGAGTTGAATGATATTAACATATTAAAAAGTGTAGAGAAAATGAGAAATGAGTTCAAGAAAAATTTCTTTCCACCATCATACACAATATAAACCAAGACGAAGAAGTTGGGGGTGGGGGGGACCTATTTAGGAAAAGTTAAGTAGATGCAATTAATCAGATTCAGAAGGCAAATGACAAATAGGTATGAATAAAAATGCAAAACTATGGCAGAATTAAAAATGTAAAGATGTTGAGAAAAACATAGGGGGATTTAACTAAAGGAAAAACTCCTGTGCAGACAAGTTTACTAGAAATACAGGATACATGATATATATTAAATACAATATGGCTTTATGGGTCTCAGGTAGATTAAATTTTTCAAATTAGTAAGGGTAAAAACAGGCAGGATGGATTCAGGTAAAGAATGAGAAAAGGGAAATCTTTACCTTATTCAAAATGTCCAATCTTGGATAATGGAAATCTATAGAATGTAAAACGTAACTGACATATTGTTTTGTTCCACAGAGACAGGGAAATGTTGATTTGAGACGATATATTAATACAAAGTTAACTCTAAAATCCACCAAGGCTTTACATTTGTCCCCCTACATTTCTACCCATTAAGAATTGATAATTCTAGTTATAATCTTAAGGTACTGTAAAATACTCATTCTAAAAGAAATATTCAGTTCAGTTCAGTTGCTCAGTCACGTCCGACTCTTTGTGACCCCATGGACTGTAGCATGCCAGGCTCCTCTGTCCATGGATTTTCCAGAAAAGATACTGGAGTGGGTTGCCGTTCCCTTCTCCAAGGGATCTTCCCGACCCAGAGATGGAACCTGCATCTCCTGCTTCGCAGGAGGATTCTTTACCACTGAGCCACTAGGGAAGCCCCAACATTCTAGTTAAGGTTTCATCAAAACAAACAGAAAAGGAATACATTTATGCAGGCCACTTATATTTCAAAGATAGCTACAGCAGATAAGTATAACCCTCTTTTTTCCTTTTTAATCTGCTTTGTGGTATTAGTTACTTTCAGCAAACATTTACCCAGCCCAAACTTAATTACAATCTCTCTACTTATATTTTATAATGGGTGGATTTTTTTAAAGCAATATATTCTGCCCAAAATGCAAATTAAACCATAAATACCAAGATAGATGTTGTAAGGAATTACTAAATGTCTTTCCCTCGCTTATAAACCTCAATAAAGAAATTCTGATTTAGAAATATTAACTCTTTAATCTTATTCACTCTGGATTTATAGAAAGGGAAAACAAGAGCATTTCTAAGGTTTTGTATTTTGATGTCAGTTTCAGTTGTTACACGGAGGAAGAAATGGACTCTTAAGTTTCATGTTTTTCCTATTTATATATTGTTTTTCTAAACATAGTAATTTATATATGAGATATAGCAAAACCATCAAATAGAAAAACTTTGGGAGTTCATCAAACATTATATAAAAATCAAATAACTATTCAAGGATGATCAGGTATTGGTACATTAAAAAGTATAATTTGTTCTGTAACCTGATTATACAAATACATTCTTCTAATTAGGGTAGACTGATGAAATCTAAGTGTTTAGAATGACTACTCAGGAAAAAAAAAATGGTATTTAATTAATGCAACTCATAACAGTTTCTACAGCTCTTTGTACTATTGATTCCCCTTTTTGTGAAAAATTACTCATGAATAACTCATAAAAGAATAGCACCATTCATAAATATAATAGCAGGATATATATATGATAAAAAGTATTCAGCAATTTACTCAAAGCTATTTTATTACTACTTACTTGATAATAATTCTTGGTATTGGACAAAAATAAAAGAGAAAATCATACTCTTTTGGTTCTTGACAAATGCTTAATTTTATTTCTAGATTCACAAAAAATAGATGAGTATTTATAATTATCCATAATTAAATGATAATTCATAATCACTCACCATTAAGTAAAACATATGTTAATTAGAGAGTCTAAAACTAATTGCAGGCTGTCAAATGCATATGTGTAATAAAAATTTCTTATTTTCCTAATAGTCTATAATTATATATTTCACAATAGACTAATGGATTTTCATGAGCCATCTCATTGTGTGGTGCTCACTCTTATTAAACAACATGGTGAATAATTTAGAAAGAGCTGTTTTCTTTCTTATGCTATCAAAAATGAATTAAAATCAAGTAAAATTCTGGTTCAGGAAACCAGAATCAATTTATATTAATAGTCTAAAGGGAAAAGATCAGAGTAATTCTTTGTCAGTTTCTTTTTTTTTTTTTAAAAACTAAAGGTATAGTGTTAGAAGATTGAATTTTAGTACCAGGCACCTCTCTTTTTCTCTTTTCCAACTTCAGCTCTATTTTTTTTTTTTAATTTATTTATTTGAGTTGGAGGCTAATTACTTTAAAATATTGTAGTGGTTTTTTGCCATACATTGATATGAATCAGCCATGAGTTTACATGTGTTCCCCATCCTGAACCCCCCTCCCACCTCGCTCCCCATCCCATCCCTCTGGGTCATCCCGGCTCTACTTTTTTTTAATTTTTAAAAAACTTTTTACTTTGTATTGAGATGTAGCCTATTAACAAACAACGCTGTAATAGTTGCAGGTGAACAGCGAAGAGACTCAGCCATACTTATGTGTATATGTGGGTATGGGTGTGTGTTCAGTCATAGCCCTCCAGGCTCCTCTGTCCAAGGATATATACGTGTATCTATTCTCCCCTTAACTCCGCTCCCATCTCAGCTGTGAAAGTTGCTCATTTTGCCTGACTCTTTGGGACCCCATGGACTATACAGTCCATGGAATTCTACAGGCCAGAATACTGGAGTGGGTAGTCTTTCCCTTCTCCAGGGGATCTTCCCAACCTAGGGATCGAACCCAGGTCTCCCGCATTGCAGGCAGATTCTTTACCAGCTGAGCCACAAGAGAAGCCCAATAACACTGGAGTGAATAGGCTGTCCCTTTTCCAGGGGATCTGCCTGACCCAGGAATCCAACCAGGATCTCCTGCATTGCAGGCAGATTCTTTACCAGCTCAGCTACCAGGGAAGCCCATCCAGGATAGGCACATCTTTATTGGAACCCATCCAGTGGGGTTTGTTGGTTGAAGTAACAATAATCACTTTTAGTAGTAATTGTGCAAAAGACTATGAAAAATATTTTTTGGCCACCTCCTTATATTTTTGCCCCTGAACAGAATACAAGTGAGAAAGGGAATAATGTAGAAAAGCAAAAATAACTTCAAAATACTTGTACTGTAGATTTCTTTGTTCTGGGTTCTTCAACCTTATATCAGATTCTAAAGACTTTGTACTCCATGAACTCAGCCCAGTAGGCCTGGAATGCAAAATTATTGTGACAAGCTCAATCTACAGAGTCAGTATTCACAGTTGGTATGGATACCATAGCTCCACTGATGACACAGTGATCCACGTTAATTTATAAAACCACAGCAACCATGAAAGTAATCTTGTGTTTTCAATATCCTCCTCATTTTTATCCTAAAACAGAAATATTATAAAAATAAAAGAAAAATCAAGCAGCACACACATCATAAATTTTTAGGATGTCATCTTTAGATAAAATAACAGAAGTCAGAGGCCATAATTCAAATATCAACACTTATTTAGTACTTACTAAACTCCAGCATCTGAGCAAGTCACTTTGACTTACTATTTCATCTTATCACATATTTCATTCAGGCTTTAAAGGGGAAAATTTAGGTTAGTTTTCAACTTAAACACACCATCATTTCTGTTTTATTGGGGAAACATTCAAATGACTTTTATATTTTTGAATCTTTATTTTAATAATCTATCTTCACCTTGCTCTTTATTTTACATAAATGAAAATAGTCTGCAATTCACCTCAGTTCAGTCAGTTCAGTCACCCAGTCTGACTCTTTGCAACCCCATGGACTGCAGCACACAGCTTCCCTGTCCATCATCAACTCCCAGAGCTTGTTCAAACTCATGTCCATCAAGTCAGTGATGCCATACAACCATCTCATCCTCTGTCAACCCCTTCTCCTCTTGCCTTCAATCTTTCCCAGCATCAGGGTCTTTTCCAATGAGTCAGTTCTTCTCATCAGGTGGCCGAAGTATTGGAGCTTCAGCATCAGCATCAGTCCTTCCAATGAATATTCAGGACTGATTTCCTTTAGGATGGACTGGTTGGATCTCCTTGCGGTCCAAGGGGCTCTCAAGAGTCTTCTCCAAAACTACAGTTCAAAGCATCAATTCTTCGGCACTCAGCTCCCTTTATGGTCCAACTCTCACATCCATAAATGACTACTGGAAAAACCATAGCTTTGACTAGATGGACCTTTGTCAGCAAAGTAATGTCTCTGCTTTTTAATATGTTGTCTAGGTTGGTCATAGCTTTTCTTCCAAGGAGCAAGTGTCTTTTAATTTCATGGTTGTAGTCACCACCTGCAGTAATTTTGGAGCCCAAGAAAATAAAGCTTCTCACTGTTTCCATTGTTTATCCATCTATTTGCCATGGACCGATGGGACTGGATGCCATGATCTTAATTTTTTAATGTTTCATATCTTTTTGCCTTTTCATACTGTTCATTGGGTTCTCAAGGCAAGAATAGTAAAGTGGTTTGCCATTCCTTTCTCCAGTGGATCACATTTTGTCAGAACTCTCCACCATGGCCCATCCATCTTGGGTGGCCCTACATGACATGGCTCATAGTTTTATCGAATTAGACAAGGCTGTGGTCCATGCGATCTGTTTGATTAGTTTGCTGTGATTGTGGTTTTCGTTGTGTCTGCCCTCTGATGAATGAGGATAAGAGGCCTGTGGAAGCTTCCTAACGGGAAGGACTGGCTGTGGGGAAAACTGGGTCTTACTCTGGTGGGCGCGGCCATGCTCCTAAATCTTTAAACCAATTTTCTGTTGATGGGCGGGGCTCTGTTCCTTCCCTGTTGTTTGACCTGAGACCAAACCAGAGTGGAGGTAATGAAGATAATGGTGACCTCCTTCAAAAGGTCCCATGCACGCACTGCTGCACTCAGTGCCCCTGACCCTGCAGCAGGCCACCCCTGACCCACACCTCCACCAGAGACTCCTGGACCCTCACAGGCAAGTCTGGGTCAGTCCCTTGTGAGGTCACTGCTCCTTTCTCCTGGGTCCTGGTGCACAAGGTTTTGTCTGTGCCCTCCAGTCTGTTTCCTGGCCTGCCGCAGGGGCAGGGGCTCTGGGTGCAGCTACCTGGTCACACAGCCTGTGACGTAAGCCCTCTTGAAAGAGGTCGCCATTAACCCCACCATAGGGCCACCAAGCAGAGGGGCCACAAACTGCAGAACAATTAGACCAAAGGAATTCTCTCACTGTTAACAAAGTTCTAGGACTCACAACAGATTTCCCACCCTGGGGATCTGGTAAAGGGACTGTGAACTCCCAGAGAATCTGTGATTCACCTAAAATTCTCAAATCATTTTTTGATTAATATTATACTACTTTTATTGGTTTTAATGGATTAATTTCATTGATTTTAAAATTATCTTTAAAAATCTGACTTAAAACCATTAGTTCCTTTGGTTGTGATACGTTGGTTTTGAAGACTGAATCTCCGAAAATGCATCAGCATTTCTTTAATGTAATGGTAAATAGAAAATATTAGATATTTTCTGACATAAGAAAGGGAGGAGAGAGAAAATAGAGAAGAAAGTGATGCTTCTCAGCCAAACTCAAAGCTAGTTGACTTCCTAAAAAGAAAGAGGAGGTAGGAGTAACACAGCTATTTTATAAGACTAAGACCATAAGCTGGTCTTGAAGGCAGGAGGACAATTGGGATATGTTTAATTAAACTGTATTTATTGCAATATTGTCTCCCTGAGTTGTTAAGTTTTTTAGTATCTGCATAAACAATGTCCCTTTTTTCCTCACTTTCTAACATGAACTAGCTCTTTCTCCAAATCATTTGGGAGCCACTGGATGGTCCTTGGTGTTCGTACCCAAACAGAACAGAGTTACATCAAAATAGGTATAAAGTCTTGAAAACACATATGAATGTAACTCACATTACCCCACTGGACTGAAAAAGCATATCAGATTCTTGTTGACAGATCTGAGAATTACAGTCATGTCATTAGCAAGGACTTTAAATTCCAGGGGAGGGATCAGCTGTCATCATGGCTCCCCCTTGTAGGACAAAGGCATTCATTAGAATGAGAATTGTGTTTCCACTGGCCTTGACAGGCTGTCCACAGAAACCAACTCAAGACTCCCTCTCTTGTTTATCATTATCAGCAGAAATATCTGATAGTTTTTTTTTCTCCTTGAGCAGATGTGTAAACTAACAGGAGAGTACGGCCTGTCAAAATGACAATGTACATTGATTCCTCTTATCTAGATGTCTTTGGGAAGACAGCTTATCTCAAATTTATAAAAGAAAGAACTTCGTATCAGAGTTTCTTTATCAATAAATGACAATGGCAGGCCTGCTTTATAACTAATTGCCTGTTTTCAGAGCAACATTTAAAATATAATGCAAGGCATCCATCCTTATAAACTGATGGGAAACTACCTCTGCTTCTGAATAAATAAAGGCGTAGTATTTAGAAGGGATAACAAATAAAAAAATCATTACTGTTACAAAAGTATAAAAACATACATAATCTTAAATAATGATTATAACATTGACCATAAAACTAAGACCTAAAGTGTAAGTTTATAAGATGTATATTTATAGAAGTAAGTTATATGTGAACTATAAGACAAAGATGCATGTAATGCATAGAGGAGCATGTTTGCTAACCAGTACAGTGAAAGTGAAAGTCTCTCAGTTGTGTCCGACTCTTTGTGACCTCATGGACTACACTGTCCATGGAATTCTCTAGGCCAGAATACTGGAGTGGGTAGCCTTTCCCTTCTCCAGAGGATCTTCCCAATCCAGGGATCGAACCCAGGTCTCCTGCATTGCAGGCAGATTCTTTACCAGCTGAGCCACAAGGGAAGCCCAAGAATACTGGAGTGGGTAGCCTATCCCTTCTGCAGCGGATCTTTCTGACCCAGAAATTGAATGGGGGTCTCCTGCTTTGCAGGTGGATTCTTTACCAACTGAGCTATCACATACTTAACCCAAACTCACTGAGTGATAGCCATTAAACATATACAGATTTTTACATGTCAACCATAATTTAATAAGGTGTTTTATATAATAATAATAAAAGAAACCTACTTTTTACTCTTATACTCTTAACTTTTTCCCTTAATTCTTAAAACCATAAAGTTTGGAAGGGCATTATTTTGTACCAAATATTAAAAACTTCCTATAGATATATAATATAGGTATTTATTAATAAGTGTGATTGACCAGTAAATGAGAGAGGAAGACAAAACTAATCAGCACAATGCCAAACACCACCTTCCTAACCACTCTGCCCTATCTCCCTTCTGAGTCATTCCTCAGAATGTAGTTTGTGAATGTGGGGATGGAGGAAGTAGTATGCCTGAAAGTAAAAATATACTTGTTGTTTATTATTATTTCCATGTACCTAAAATTAACAGTCAAGGAGAATGGCCTAAGTGCATTCTTTTAGTCCTTCTGAATTTTTGGATTCATTGCTTCAGCTTAGTATGTAGATATAAAGAGCTAGAAAGGAATCATCTATAATTACCTCATCTTTACATCTCAGGTGCCATATCCATTGTCATCTTGAAGTCTGGTTGAGGTTGAAACCAATTTGAACTGTTTCACTTATAGAAATTACCAACTATGTACCATATAAGCTACTTAATTTCCTCATACCTCAGTTTTCTCATCTGTAAAGTAGGGGTAAAAGTATTTATTTCAAGTGTCTCTGGAAACATAAAATGAGATATTCCACATAAAGTTCTAAAATCAATGCCTAGCACATGGTGAAGTTTCAATAAATTTACAGTAAACATCATGAAACTATAATGGTCAATAACAATGATTCAGGCCCGTTTCCTAAAATGGACACTATGTATCACTTAAGCTTAATTCATAAATTATTCTTTGGAATTCAAAGAATTCCTATCATGCTAAGTCTGCAGTGTCCAAAAATGATCACCTTGACTTCTGTGAAGTCGTATAAACTTAGAGATTCTGGCTAAATTTGACTTGTACAAATGGTCACCTCTGTTAGGATAGCTAGTCCTAAAAATGTGTACCCAAAGCCAGAAATTTTTTAAAAAGCGGAGCTTTGCTGGGATAATTCTCCTTTACAGAGGAAGGGCTAGACGTATACAGTTAAATTTGATAGAGTGATGCATGCTTGGAAATTGAGTGCTTTGTCCCTATTATTCACATAGACTATTGAAAGGTGTTTCTAAAATTTTTTTTCCAACTAGTCATGTACACAGAAATAGCATATTTCTCTGGGAATACTTAATTTAAAAACTAGGTGGACCTTACCCTGAATAGCCAAAGCAATCTTGAGAAAGAAGAACAAAGCTGGAAATATAATGCACCCTGATTTCAAACTATGTTACAAAGTTATCATAATCAAACAGTACTGCATTGGTACAGAAATAGACACATAGATTAATACACAGAATAGAGAGCCCAGAGATAAATCCATAGATATGTAGTCAAGGACTTTAAAACAAAGATGCAAAGACTATACAATGAGGGAAGAACAGTCTCTTTATACATGGTTCTGGGAAAATTGAAGACACATGCAAAAGAATGACACCGAACCATCACAATATTACACCACAGACAAAAAATAACCCAAAATGCATTAAAAACTTAAACCTGATCTGAAACCATAAAACTTCTAGAAGAAAACATGGGTGGTATGTTCATAGAAATTGGTCTTGGCCGTGATTTTGGGGGATTTGACACCAAAAGCAAAAATAAACATGTGGGACTACATCAAATTAAAAAGCTTCTGCACTGCAAAGGAAACCATCAATAAAATGAAAAGACAATCCAGTGAATGATAAAACATGTCATGTATTTGACAATGGGGTTAATATCTGAAGTATATAAAGAACTCATACAATTCAATAGCAAAAATCCCAATAGTCCAATTTAAAACTGAACAGAATACCTGAATAGGCATTTTTTAAAGAAGGTAATACAGATGGTCAACAGATACAGGGAAAGGTGCTCAACATCACCAATAATCAGAAAAACGCAAGTCATAACCACAGTGAGCTATCACAAACTGTTAGAATGGCTATTATAAAAAAGATAAGAAGTATTGGTAAGGGTATGGAGAAAAGGGAATCCTTGTGTACTATTAATGGGAATAAAATTTGTGTAGCCACTACAGGAAACAGTATGGAAGTTCCCAAAAAGTTAAAAAACCTAACTTATGATCCAGCAGTTCTGCTTCTGCGTATTTATCTGAAGAAAAAGGAAAAACAAACTCAAAAAGATATATGCACTCCAATGTTCATTGAAGCATGACATACAATAACCAAGATATGGAAAAAACTTGTGTACAACAATGGAGGAATGAATAAAGAAAATGTGATATATGTGTGTGTGTGTTTGTGTGTGCGCATATGTGTCTATGTGTATGAGTGAGTGTGTATGTGATGTGATATGCAACATTTTTCAGCCATAAAAAAGAATGAAATCATGCCATTTGTAACAACTTCGATGGACCTTCAGGGCATGATATTAAGTGAAGTAAGTCAGACGGAAAGAGACCATATGATCACATTTATACATGGGATCTAAAAATAGCACTGAGCTCATGGACACAGAGACCAGATTGATAATTGTCAGAGGCATAGGATGAAGGCATGGGTGAAAGGTGCAAGTTTTAGGTTATAAAATAAGTAAGTCATGGGGGAAAGTAAAGTACAGCATGGTGACTATAGCTACTTTTACTGGACTACATATGTGAAAATTGCTAAAAGAGTAAGTCTTCAAAATTCTCATCACGAGACAAAAAATTGTAACTAAGTATGGTGATGGATGTTAAGTAGACTTATTTGAGTCTAGTTAACATCCATCACCATACGTAGTGGTGTATCCATACATCATATTTTCAATATATACAAATAGAAAATTTAAAAAAAACAACAACTGGACAGATCTTCTTCACTATTCCCTTCCACCCTCACTGAAAGAAAAGACCAAAGTTGCTGCTTTGATGTCTATCTGGCACATTCTTAGTTAAGCATATGAGGGAGCAACTAATGTTCCACCAAGTACATGGTTTATACACCCAAACATCAATCCTATTCACCATCTGAGTCACATACAAGACCTGACCGGCAAATCACACTTAAACGAATCAGAGATCTTACCAGTCATTATATTTTACTAGTAATTCCAAAAATACAGACAATCAAGAGACTCAACAGAGTAGAAAGATGGCTAGGACATCAAAGGCAGTTCTTCAGTCTTATTCTGCAAGGTAAAACATTAACCTTTGGCATATAACAAGAAATTAAAAATAAATCTCTCAAAGTGAAGTCTGTGGCATTACTTCATATAGCAGAAAGTGTTAGTCACTCAGTAATGTCCGACTCTTTGCAACCCCATGGACTACAGCCCACAGGCTCCTCTGTCAGGCAAGAATACTGGAGTAGGTACCGATTCTCATCACCGAGGGATCTTCCTAACTCAAGGATCGAACCTGGGTCTCCCAAATTTCAGGCAGATTCTTTACCATCTGAGCCACCAGCGAAGCCCCTCATATAGCAGAAAGGCCTTAATTGTGAAATATCTCCATTTAATACCCTAGAGAGTTATAGCAGTCATACTGCATTCTTCAGGAAGCCATGCCTCATAGATTCTAATTTTATTAAATAATCCATTGGCCAGGGAATAGTTCCACCCTCAGGCCTAGTAAGTAGGGCCTCTGCCCCATGACAAGCCCCTCAGAGAGTCCCTTCATTGAAATTTTCTAAGTTCTGCTTCAGTGTCTGGGATTATATGAAGTAGTCAGTTCAGGCAGAGTATCCTAAGCTCAAACCTGGTCCTACATGATCACCAGAAACACCTAACTCAAAATTTTCTGTCTCATTCTGATGGTTGGGACTGGTTGAGACCAGCAATACTGCCTCACCACGATGTTCTTAGCCAGGACCAGATTCTATTTGGGCCCCTTTGCTAGAAATGCCTTCTGCAAAAGTCTCTAAGTAGCTTCACCAATGACGGAGACTGCCTAGAACCAGTAATTCCCTGCTGGTACAGAGCCACATGTGCCATGGTCTCCATGGCTTCTTTGGAGCTCTCTCTGAGCTCCAAAAATATTTGCCCTGGGTTTTACCTGCCATAGAGGTAACCCTGTATGGAGCATCCATTTAGGAATACTATATACCTACAAAGAATGTTCAAACTATCATAAAATTGCACTTATTTCACATGCTAACTGGATTATGCTCAAAATCATTCAAACTAGACTTCAGCAGTATGTGAACTGAGAAGTTCCAGATGTACAAGCAGGATTTAGAAAAGGCAGAGGAACCAGAGATCAAATTGCCAACATTCACTGGATCATAGAGAAAGCAAGGGAGTTCTAGAAAAACATCTATTTCTGCTTCATGCACTACCCTAAGGCCTTTGACTATGTGGATCACAACAAACTGTGGAAAATTCTTAAAGAGCTGGGAATATCAGACCATCTTACCTGTCTCCTGAGAAACCTGTATGCAGGTCAAGAAGCAACAGTTAAAACTGGAACAACTGACTGGTTAAAAAATGGGAAAGAATAGGACAAGGCTGAATATTGTAACCCTGTTTATTTAATTTATATGCAGATTATATCATATGAAATACCAGGCTGAATGAATCACAAGCTGGAATCAAGACTCCCAGGAGAAATATCAACAACCACAGATATGCAGATGATACCACTATAATGGCAGAAATCAAAGAGGAACTAAAGAGCCTCTTGATAAGGGTGAAAGAGGAGATTGAAAAAGCTGGCTTGAAACTCAACATTCAAAAAACTAAGATCATGGCATCTGGTCCCATCATCACTTCATGGTAAATAGAATGGGAAACAATGGAAACAGTGACAAACTTGATTTTCTTGGGCTTCAAAACCACTGTAGATGGTGACTGCAGCCATGAAATTACAAGATACTTGCTCCTTGGAAGGAAAACTATTACAAACCTAGACAGTGTATTAAAAGCAGAGGTACCGGTTTGCTGACAAAGGTCCATACAGTCAAAGCTATGGCTTTTCCAGTAGTCATGTACAGACGGGATGTGAGAGTTGGCCCATAAACAAGGCTGAGTACAACTGATGCTGTCAAATTGTTGTGCTAGAGAAGACTTGAGAGCCCTTCAGAATGCAAGGAGATCAAACCAGTCAATCCTAAGAGAAATCAACTTGAATTTTCATTGGAAGGATTTATGTTTAGGCTGAAGCTTCAATACTTTGGCTACCTGATGCAAAGAGCTGACTCACTGGAAAAGACCCTGATGTTGGGAAAGATTGAAGGCAAAAAGAGAAGGGGGCAGCAGAGGATGAGATGGTTAGATGGCATCACCGGCTGAATGGACATGAATTTGAGCAGTCTGGGAGATAGCAGAAGACAGAGGAGCCTGGCATGCTACAGTCCATGGGGTCACAAAGACTTGGACATTACTTAGCAACAACAACAACAAAATACCTACAGTTTCTTGAGTAATATTAATGCTCTGTGTATATTAAGTTTCAGGTGACAAGGAGATTTGATAGGGTGATCTGCCTTCTATTCTTTGCCTCAGGGTGTCATCTTTGGATAGAATGTGAATAAATCACTGATCAGCTATTTTAACTCTTTTCATTTTGAAAAGGAGAAACAAACAAACAAAATGCCTGTATTTGAATTCTGTCTCCACTCTGTACTGGCTGCATGACCTCACACAGCTATTTAACCACTGTGTGCTTCAGTTTAATTGTTACATGTAAAGCATTAGTTCATTTTACAAGTATTTATTGAACAACTATCATGTACTATATAATCTTCTAGACTTCCCAGGTGGCGCTAGTGGTAAGGAACTACCTGCCAATGCAGGAGACTTAAGAGATGTGGGTTCAATCCCTGGGTTGGGAAGATCCCCTGGAGAAGGAAATGGCAACCCACTCCAGTATTCTTGCCTGGAAAATTCCATGGACAGAGGAGCCTGGTGGTTAGAGTCCATAGGGTCACAAAGAGTCAGACAAGACTTAGCACCCATGCAATATAACTTAGGTGGCTGAGATACATCAGTGACAAAAAAAAGTCCTCTCCTCATAAACGTTCTTAGGAACACCCACCATCATAGCGTCTTTTCCTATTTACTTTGAAAGACTTTTCATCTTAAAAAACTTTGTCTTGAAATAAAAATATCTTAGATGGAAGGTACAGTTAAACTATATCAGCCAAACACCTAACTTAGTAAACATGTAATCAGAGCTCAGTTGGCAACTGAAAACACAAAAATGAAACATTGGTTAAATACTGTGGGATTGGAGCTGTGTACAGGTGAGCTGGCTCAAAAAAAAAAATGTTTTGATGTACAGGATTTGCTGATTTCTGTGGTATAAATATTCTCCATTATCAGTAGCATTCAACCAGCTTGTAAAATCTTTCAATTTTTAACAGTCATCTGAACATCAGGTACAAGTTGGCTTGAGTAAACCACCGGGCTGGTGGAGAGTGGGCAGAAGGATCAAAGGCAAGCAAACAGAAGCAGAGCTGTCAGTAAGACAGAGGGAAGGTCAAGGAGACTTTGCCCCACGTAAAAACACACATAGGATAGGCTCTGGGCTTCTCCATCATTTCGCACTCCATACAAGGATGAGTTTTATACTTAAAATAATAGTACTCAGTGTTATTTTAAAACCAGTAATAACTAAAAAGTTTCCGTTGACCTCAGCCCTGCTACTGCTGCTAAGTCGCTTCAGTCGTGTCCAACTCTGTGCGACCCCATAGATGCCAGCCCACCAGGCTCCTCTCTCCATGGGATTCTCCAGGCAAGAACACTGGAGTGGGTTGCCATGTCCTTCTCCAATGACCTCAGCCCTAACAAGAGCAATAATTAATCCAGCTATTAAAACAATTATATGCCACTTTAAAAGAAGTACTATTCATTCAACTTTAAAAAGGTACCAATCCTGATATATTCAGCATTAGTGAGAGTATGTGTGATGTATTTTGACAATTTTGGATATCATCTTATACACATACAGAGAAATGTGCACACATAACTAATATCATTTACTAAGTACTGGGAGCCATCATAAGAATGAGAGCTAGGTACTTTATTTATACTGCTGATGTTTTTCAACCACTTAGAAGATAGTGTGGTACACAGTAAGTGCTCAACAGATATTTGTGAAATAAATGAATGTTTTAGAGGTAATAAGTAAACTGAGGCACAGAGAGGTTAAATAATTATTCAAAGTCTTGGAGCCAGTACGGAGTAGACCTGGAATTCAAACATGAGTAGTCTTTTAAAGGGGTTTTTTGCAAAACTAAAGACTGGCAAGAGAAAACAAGAATGTGAACTTTCTGGAAATTAGATGGTATACAGAATGAGTGGCAGACCTAGAACTTCATAGTCTGGAAGAGACAAAACTCAAGTTAGAACTGTTTTGACCTAGTGAAATATGAGCTATTTTGAAAATATTCTTGAGTACCTCAGGTTAGAAGAGAGGTGAGAAGAAATCTAAAATGATAGATCCTCAAGAAGGCAGAATTTCAGTTCAACAATGCAGGTAGGACATATAGGAAACAAGTGACCCACTTCTTCCTGTTTTCATTCATGGTGAGTATTCAAGTAGAGGCTTCATGAAGTGCTAAATTAAGATTACATCCATTGGGATCTTCCCAGTTCAAATATTCCTTGTTCTTGGAAACTAAGCACACTCAAGCTAGAATTGTTGAAAAAGAAATGGTTTGGGAACACATTAACACTTTTAGATCTGTCACTTGATTTCTGTTTCTTACTTGTTTCAAACAAATGCAACCTCACTGTCTCTTTGAACTGAGAAGTGAGAACTCAATGAAAACATTTTAAAGTATCTTTGTGTTTAAGTCACAGGTTGGATTAAGTAGATGAGGATATTTGGTTATATGTGCCTGGTTTTACACTTTCTTTTTTTTTTTAATCAAAATGAAGATTGAAAAAACTAGACCAAGACAAAAACCCAAGAGAAAAATATTTGCCAATCAACCATGCCTCTAAAGTCTCCAAAACAAAACATCACATATACAAGAGCATCTAAAACTTTATCCTAGCTAATTTTTCAAGAAGTGCACAAATTCAATAGGAAATGTTTTTAATCAGTAATTTATTCATTAATATGTCTCCAACGTATGGAAATTAGAAAAAGTTTCTTACAAAGATTAAGGGGTGATATCTCACAATAGCAGGTCAGTGCTTACATATGAGTTTCCTATTTCTCTATGGATGCCTGGGAAGAATTCATTCAGTACCAAGTTCAAATGTAGCTGCTATGCATAAAGTTACTGGAAATGATTCATTACCCTCCCCAACATTAGCTTTGTAGAACTTGCCATGTGATAAATATTAAGAATATTATATAGAGAAATCTGAAGTGCTTTATGACATCAGAATCTACAGCAGTAATTTGTTTTTGCTTTTTTGATGTGCTTTTGGTACTATTAGAGCCAGGACATATGCACCCTTACACAAATTAGAGAAAAAAGTTTCCTGTTGGGCCAACCAACTAAAAACACAATTCTTCCCTCTTTCTTCCTCTCAGGGTCATGACTTGGCAAAAAGAGCCTGACGTAGATTCTTATGCCTCAGCCCAGCACCCTTATGAGGGCATGATCTGAATAGGTATTGGTGGAAGTCAGATCAGTTTTTAACCACAGAATATTTCTGACTCTGAAAAAATATATTTAAGATAAAAGCTGAATGAAAAACATCCTTTTGCAGCGTATTAACTCTTCTCCACTTACTACTACTACTCCACCCCACTCCAGCCCCCAGCACCAAACAAATGGGATCAACCCAGAAGCAAACCATTTTCAACTAATTATTTATTACATTACATTCTCAAAACCTAGCAATTCTCACAATTGGTTAAAAATCTAAAATAAGCCAGATGCAAATCACTCTTGCTCAAGACTAAGTCTATGTTTTCCTTTTAATCCCCAGGGCAGGCTTGCTCCACTGGAGTTCAGGTATTCCAGACTTACCCCATGGCTTTACCACTGATCTATTACTGCTTTTCAAACCTCAGCTTGGGGTCTTTTCTTGACCTTGGTTACTACAGATCCTCAAGTTACTGTTTTGACAATACCTTCCATACCTTAACCTTCCTTCACATTCTTGATAATTAACTATCTAATCTTTCAACTATTATTCATTAAACACCTGTCATATGTTTGGTTAGGGCTTCCCTGATGGCTTACACAGAAAAGAATCTTCCTGCAATGCAGAAGACCTGGATTTGATTGATCTCTGGGTCAGGAAGCTCTCTTGAAGAAGGGAATGGCTACCCACTCCAGTATTCTTGCATGGAGAATTCCACGGACAGAGGAGCCTGGCAGGCTACAGTCCATGGGGTTTCAAAGAGTCAGACAATTGCTAGAAGTACATATTCTATCAAGCGGGGCATTCCTGAAAGCAAATACATGAAAACAGTCTTATAAGGGCAAAAAACAAAGTAACTAGTCTTTTAGATTATGTATTGGAGATTCAAAGAGAATTAGGTCATCTGCTAAAGTGACAGAACTGAGGACTCAGGTTCTCCCAACTTGAGCCTGCAATAGTGCCACTCTTTACATTTGATTAATTTATAAATTAAGTGATTCATTTATAATTTCAGAAAGGATGTTTATGAACAGAACTATTGTTAGTCAGTGTGGCAAGAAAACCGTAAGATGAAGATGTAGGCTGTGAACTCAGAATTTACAAATTAAACAAGGCAAAGTGAGAGAGAGAGAAAGAAAAATATAGGAAATGAAGGAAAAAATGTTTCTTGACTAGTATAAAATGAATAGCTTAGATTAAATTCCATGAATTTCCTACACCTTTACCTACATTTTCCAACATTCACTATTTACAAGGGTTTCTAATTGACAGATATCAAAGTTCACGTTGAGCAACTAAATTTGCACATATATTATACTTCTTATTTTGACATTGTTCAAGTATGTTCTTCTTATGTACCATGGAGACATAGGAACATTTTGTACAGTTTATAATTTTAAAAATAAATCCCTTTCAAAATAATAAAATGGATCAAGATATTTTTTCATAATTTAATTCTTACAAAAAAATATGTTAACTTGAGTTCCCACTTTAACTAATGGCCTTTATCTGTTTATCTGGTCAATCAAGCCAGGACTAGAAAGGTTATGCCAGATCATCTCTTCCTGGCATTTCCAGGACCCATCAGTTAATCAAGAAATTAAGTGGAACCTCTTTTGAAACTACTCCCTCCCTCTTCAAGTATCACAGGATTTATATAATTTTCACTTAGACTATGGCAATTGCCTCCAAAAGTACCTTTCTGCCTCTGGCCTTGATCCATTCCAGTTCCTCCAAAATATTGCTATAAAAGTGATTTTATACAAAAATCTCCAGGGCTTAAATTCCTTTATTGGTTTGAATTTCCTAGAGAAAATGGTTACACTTTGTGTATGCATTTCTCCTGACTTTATTTCTGCCTGCTTTTCCAATTGAATCTCCCCTATTGTCACTTTGAACTCTTAATTTCCAGCCGAACAAAACTACTTGAATTTTTTCTAAATATTTCACTTTTAGAACATATGTCTTTTCACATTTCTTTGGTTAGAATAGCCTTCACATTGTTCACCTGCCAAAAATCCATTTTTCTTCACTCTAGCTTGAATAATGTCATTATTAGCAGTATCCTTCAAATAAACACCACTTTATTTTTGCCCTGTTTTCCTTCCCTGCTAACATATGAGATTTGGAAGAAATCGGATGTGTTCATCTTGTTATTCCCATATTTTAGTGTAATGTCTGACAGAACACTCAAAAAAATGTTGATTTAATTCAACACTCTAATACAGAGTGTTTTTAAAAATGACTGGATTTTTTTAGAGTTTGGGCATTTAGAAAACTGTATCAGAGACAAAAAAGAATGACGCTGTTCTGATTGTCTGTTGACAATCTGATACAACTGCTACTTTCTTCATTCAAGTGTGGGAAATTTATTTTACAGAATCCCCTTCTCTGTGTGATTTCATGCTGATGTTTTGTAATGAGAGGATCTCACAAATTATTTGGAAGGTGAAATTGCGGTAGAAACCGTTATTCCTGGAGGCCATGGGAATCAAACATGATGACCTCATTCACTGTAGTGCTTCTTCAAATATTTTCATGAGTTCCCAATTTGAGGTTTCATAGGCAGAACTCAAATTTTGTTCAAGATTTTTCACTCATGCTAGTGCTTCAGAATAAAAGGATTAATGAGAGTTTCTCTATCCTCTAGTTGCAGCTCTGCAGACAATTCCACAGATTCGTATAAATTTCAATTCCTATATTAAACCATTGTACTTGTAGTGGCTCTGAGCAAACACTGACTTACACAGCTTTTGGTACTAAAAGTGGATCCAGGGGAATAGAATCTTAAAGATGACTCTAAAATTAGTTCTATAACATGATTAGATTTAAAAGCACTAATAACCTCATTGTCAGTGGTAAATAGGACTCTTTGTGACACCATGGATTGTAGCCTACCAGGCTCCTCTGTCCATGGAATTCTCCAAACAAGAATACCAAAGTGGATTGCCATTCCCTTCTCCAGGGGATCTTTCCGACCCAGGGATCAAACCTGTGTCTCCTGCATTGCAGGCAGATTCTTTACTGTCTGAGCCACCAGGGACGCTCGGTAAATATGATACAGACCACAGTATATGGTTGTAAAATAGTTTCTTAAATTATCCCCTGGGGTCAACTGGAGTCAGGTGATAATGACTTTGGGTGACCATGTGAAATGAAAGTGTGAGTCACTCAATTGTGTCCAACTCTTTGCAACCCCACGGACTATAGTCCACCAGGCTCCTCTGTCCATGGGATCTCCCAGACAAAAATACTGCAGTAGGTTGCCTTTTCCTTCTTCAGGTGTCGAATCTGGGTCTCCTGGATTGCAGGCAGATTCTTTACCATCTGAACCACCGGGGAGCCTACAAAAAATATCATTATAACATGGACTATAAGGACAGGGTAGGAGCAGAGGAGATGGCTGGCTATTTTAACAGCACTGGAAAAATTGGAAAAAAAAAAAGTAAATGATGTCAAGGCTTTAAATTTCCATCTCAAGTCCTGAGTAAGGAACCAGAAACATCAATGGCTACCCTGAAAGGTTGCCTACTGCTTTTAATTGAAGGTTTGCAAATTTTGAAAACCAAATCCAAAATCTAATACTGCCAGTGGCCGAGTTAAAATGTGGGTCAAGTTCATAATTTCTTGGGATTTCTTACAGTATGTCTATGACATTGATTGGGAAGGACTGGAACCCTGAAGACTGAGATAGAGATATCTGGATAGATTCCAATGAACCAAGGAACCCTGAACCCCCAAGTTCCACCTACTAGGAACCTCCTTTGCCTAAATAAATTCACTTTCTCTTGCTAAAAATCCTGTAGCCTTGTGGGAGAAATGCTGATTCTCACAACTCATTCCATCCCTTCTCAGCTGATTCTAAACCTTAACAAGGATTCAAGCCTTGGGGAAAAAACAACAACAAAAGTCTTACTCTGGAGGCAATAGTACACACACCAAGAACATTACAAGTTTGACAGTTTACATCAGTGGAACCTGGGTAAATATCACTGAGGATGGACACTAAGGATGTTAGAGCAGGGAGGAAGAAACACACTGTTTGATTCAGCTGGGTTTATTTACACGAATTACTGACAAGTGATTTTGGATTCAGTGTGCTACCTTAAACAGTTAGGAATAACTCTAGCAGCTTGTTTGGTTGACTACAACTATGTCCCTGTGGTGGCCAAAATGAACTGAAGGTAGTATCCAAAGGCTTATGGAGATAGAGATGGAATTGCTGTGTTCCACTGCTCACACTCACCCCTTTCTCCAAGTTTTTCAGAAATACAGTATTTAGGGGGAACAAGCAACCCTGAAAGAGTCTTTAATGGCCATTCTTTGCAAATCAGGAATACAGAGAGGCTGTTAGTGGAAGACACTCCCAGAAAACAATAAAGATGCTGGGATTATGACATGGCAAGGAGCCACAGGATACATTTAGCTGCTACTGGAACTTCATTAACAGGGTCAAGGTAGGCACAGTTACTATAACGGGTAGCAAGGACATGTAGAAAGCCGTGTTTGTGGCTAAATAATTATATTCCTAGGACTAACAGAGATGAACAGCCTACTACACCAAATCTACTTGATATGCATAAGTATAAACCTTTGGGACCAGTGAGTAGAGGCCTGAATTGCACTACAATAGTCATGGACTTTATTTACTTTCCAAACTTGAGTAGTTTGCAGATTCAGACCTCTTTACATGATAAGGAGGCTTGATTCCCATGAGGAAGAATACAGCCACACTGCCAAAAATGTATATTATAAATTATTCATTTAGACTTTTTCAAAAGAACCTGGAGGGTATTTGCGCTTTAGATAAGAAGTAACCAGATATCTTAAGAGATTACTGGACACTAGGTTTGAGCTAACACAAATTCTTGGGGACACAAAAGAGCACAGTTTCTACTTTTCAGAAAGAGGACTTGAGAGAGCGAGATGATTAACTTTGTTTAATCACCTGCAGAGGGGCTCTCAAGACACCTTATGGCCATGTTCCTTGTACTAAAGTGTAGAGCTGGAATAGATACACTCATCAACAGGGGCGTCCACTTAACACTGATATGACTATATTAATGCTGAGTGTCCAACCTGCCAACAGTAGAGATAAACCATGAGCCCTTGGTATCACAGTATTTCATAGTGGGGATTCTAGGGCAGATGGCTATATGACAACAGGTTAATTATACTTCTTTCATGAAAGGGGCAGTGATCTGTTCTTACTGGATTAAACACTAAAGCTGGATTTGAATTTGTCTTCCTTGCTCAAAAGGTTTCTGCTGGCTTAGATTTAAGTTTCCAATAAAATAATGACTGCAAGGAGATAGAATAATGGCTTCATTAAACTAAAAGCTGAGAATGCCACCTGGTCACTTTAAGTTCCTTACACTATGGAATGAACAGCCCAAAACGTGGCAACTTGAGTGACTGGTTCAGTTGGATCGCTAATACACAATGGTGGCAGAAAGAAGTATGCCCAATGAAATAGGCAGACTTGTAAGATGGTCCCAATGATCCCCAGCATTTGATATTTATGCCCTTGTGCAATCCACTCCTTTTAAGTGTGGAATGAATGTAGTGACATGCTTCTAACAAATAGGATACAGCGATGCATTTTAGTTTCTCACAGAATGTGTTGCTATTTCTTTATTAGGCTACAAAATATTACAACTTCTGTCTTAGACTCTACCGTCTTTCCAGCTTGCCTAGTTTGAGGAAGCAAGCTTCCATGTTTGCTTGGTAAGGAAGTGACAGAAGCCTCTGGGCAATAGTCAGTAAGGAACTGAGCTCCCCACCCCACCCCCACCCACCCAAGTCCAATAGCCCATGAAGAATTCAATCTTGACAATAACCACAGGAGTCTGGAAATGGATCCTTTGCCAGTCAGGCCTTGAGATAACTATATTCCAGTCAACAGTTTTATTACAGCCTGTGATGGATCCTGAAGCAAAGCATTCAGCTAAGCTACTCCCAGATTCCTAATCTATGTAATTTATAAGATAATAAAGATGTGTTATTTAAAATTGCCAGACTTTGTGGTAATCTGTTGTGCAGGAACAGATAATCTATACTCCCATGATTTCAGGAGATTCCCTAGGGCACCTCTTCATAATCTTGTGACAAAACTGAATGGAAAACTACAACATCAGCATGATGGCTAATAGCATAGAATGCCTTTGGAGTAAAAAGTCTGGGTCACCAAGCAGGCAAAGAACCGCAAACAATTGAGGCAGTTGCTAAGAACAAAGGGATATGACATGAGGAGTAAAACAGGGAGATATAATACCAATTTATGCCTATGTGACCACAATGCAGAAATAAGGAATATTACAGTGATACATATTTTCTTGTATCCATAGACATTCACATGCACACATATTTGCATTATATATATGTAGAAAACATTATATATAACATAGTTGTCATATAACATACAGTATGATATAATTGGGCTTCCCAGGTGGTTCAGTGGTAAAGAATCCACCTGCCGATGCAGGAGATGCAGGAGATGTGGGTTCGATCCCTGGGTTGGGAAGATCACCTGGAGGAGGAAATGAATGGCAACCCATTCCAGTATTCTTGCCTGGGAAATCCCATGGACAGAGGAGCCTGGTGGGCTACAGTCTATGGGGTCACAAAAAGTCAGACACAGTTTAGTGATTAAACAGCACCATGATATAATTATTAGTCAGAGCCATGATGTGGATTGTATGAGTGCCACGTTGACAAAACAGTAGACTCTGCTGGATTGTACCATGCCATTTTGGTTAGCTTGGAACAATGACCAATCAAGTTTATAAGTGAAAGAACTTGTGTTAAAATAAAGCAGATGTGAAATAAACAACATTTTTCTAGGGAGATCATGAGGGAACTGACAGCATCTCTGTGAAAATGGCTAGTAACTTTCTCTGATCTTCCACACACAGCCTCATGGACCATCTTTCCCTCAGCTGCTCTTAAAGCTAGGAAACTGTTAATTCCTATATTAAATCCCTGTTCCTTTAATATTTGTGACTGCTATTCTCAGCAAATTGAGACTGATACACTCAGTAAAATCTGAATAGTAGTATAAACATGTTTTTAAAGTTTAGAACTTGTATATTTGATTTTTTTCAATTTACTACTTTAATATAAACTTGAAAGTAGTGAAGAAGTACAAAGATAAAGAAAAAATTCACCATCAGCTCCATGTCCCCTCTCTCATCCCATCTTCCTATCATGAGCCAACCTATGTCTTGTCTGTATTTTTCCATATATCTCAACTTGCTTATTTAAACTTATCCAACATCTTCATGAATGTAAACAGATATTTTAAAAATTCCCTTTCCTCAGTTGCTTATTTTGTCATAATAAAATCACACTAAAAAAAGAATCTGCAACTTTGGCAAAATCATAATGTAGATCTAAGTATGTCTGGCTTTTTGTTGTTTCCTAAAATTAGAATTTGGAGAAGGAAATGGCAACCCACTCCAGTACTCTTGCCTGGAGAATCCCAGGGACGGGGGAGCCTGGTGGGCTGCCGTCTATGGGGTCGCACAGAGTCGGACACGACTGATGCGACTTAGCAGCTTAGCAAAATTAGAATTATAGTAAACAATTTTCTACATTCTGCTTTTCTTATTCATAAATACGTTATGGCAATCCTTCCAACTCAACAAGCATAGCTATCATGCATTTAAATTAGTGCAAAATATCCCATAGTTTGGCTGTTTCATTATTATTTAAGTATTTTTCTAGCACCAAGCATTCACATTGTTAACAGTCATATGTCATCAACATCCATGTGAATATACTTTAATTTGCTTTTGTTTGTATAAGATAGATGTGAAACGTTGAGTTATCTAGGGCTTAAGGTTTATGAACCTTTAATGATTGCTTCCAGGTTGTTAAAATGTGTGCATCAATTCATACTTCTATTAAAACCAAAATGTACGAGTGTCTGAGTTTTTTATATTTTTAAGTTTTGTTGCTATTGTTTGCCTTGCTGCAACTATTAATTTAGCAATTTTTCATAAGTTTACTGGCCATTTGGTTAGCTTTTTGTGAACTGGGCTTGTTCTTATTTGCTTGTCTATCTTTATCTTGTCTATTGATAAGCCTTCTTTGTATTGTAAAGAAGTGTCCACTTTAGCTGTAACACAGTTTGCAAATAGATATTTCCCAAATCTGTGTCTTCTTCAAAATGATTTTATCTATGCTTTTTGCTATATTAAAATTTTTTATTTTTCCTTTGCTTTACGCTTTTGGGGCTGCTTCTCCCAGAATTCCAGCAAGTCCTTATGCTAAGGATTCCAGGACATCCCTACTGGCTCTGGCAGAGGGAAGGGAAGAGTAGCCATTGCAAAACCAGCCCAGAGCCTTCTTTGTAACAAATGCCTACCCTCTTGAGCAACGTATGTAAAAAGCTCTGCTAGAGGAAGGGCATTCCTCCCACCCAGCACCCTCCAGCCTTCCAGTCTTACCTAATTAGGCAACCAGTGATATATAACAATCAGGGGTCACAGATTCAGGAAAAAGGGGGCTGCTGCTGCTAAGTCGCTTCAGTCGTGTCCGACTCTGTGTGACCCCATAGACGGCAGCCCATCAGACTCCGCCGTCCCTGGGATTCTCCAGGCAAGAATACTGGAGTGGGTTGCCATTTCCTTCTCCAGTGCATGAAAGGGAAAAGTGAAAGTGAAGTCGCTCAGTCGTGTCCGACTCTTCGCGACCCCATGGACTGTAGCCTACCAGGCTCCTCCGTCCATGGGATTTTCCAGGCAAGAGTACTGGAGTGGGGTGCCATTGCCTTCTCCAAAAAGGGGGCAGAGAGAAAAAAAAACAAACAAACCTGTATTACTGGAGAAACACTTATGAGTATCACAGTCCTGAAACACAAGTCCACTGAAGGACTGACATTTAATTGGAAGACTGTAGAACACTCATCTTCCCTCATACCTTAGCACTATGCCAATAGGGTTCTGGTATAATAAAATTGGATTATATCTGAAAGAGCTACAACACATAGACTCTCTAAGAAGCAGCACTTAGGAAAATATTAAGCCAAAAGGAAAGATAAAAACAAGGATGCTAGTGAACTCTAAAGTCTCTGAAACCTGTAACTCCTATTTTAGCCCAACTCCTAGCTATTAAAATATATCAATAATTTATTAATAATAATGTTATAATAATTAGCATGTTAACCCATGGATTCTTGTACTAAAGGTCTATTTATCTCATTTCCTGTTACCCTCTACAATAGGCCCAGCTTTCAACAACAAATTACAAGGCACACCAAAAGCCAAGAAAATACATAGTCTGAAGAAACAAAGTAAGCATCATAACCAGACTCAGATGTAATACAGATGTTAGAATTATTAGAAAATTTAAAAACATTATTAATATTTTTAGGGTTCTAATGGAATAAGGAACCTTATTTGCAAAAGTAAATAAGTAATGTAAGCAGAGAGAAATTTCTGCAACTTATTGGTATAATCATGTTATGTGTATCCAACAATAAGAGTGATATTTTGAGTTATGTTGACAGATTTCCTGTTACTGAACCACTCTTGCATTGCTGAGTTTTCTTTGATAATATTTTTTACAACTTATTAATCAAATAGCTTTACCTATCATTTTCACTGGGGCATTGCATATATTATCTTTTATATTAAAGTTATATTGCCTTCATTAAGTAATTGAGAATTATTTATCATCCATTTGACACAGTTTAAGTAACATGGAATTTATATTTAAAATTTAAATACAAATTGGATGTGACTCCACCTGTCTTGTTATTTCATTTTAATGGTAATCTTTAATCATTATAATCTCTTTTATATTCATCATTCTTTCTCTGGAGGGTTATGTTTGATCATCTCCTTTAATTTTTAAAATTTCTCACCATAGAATTGAACAGTTTTTTTTTTTTTTACAATCTATGAATCTTCAATATTTGTGAGTTCTCTTTATTTATCAAGTATATTTTTACTCTCTTCTTTTTTAAAGGTTCTTCCTTTGGTTTGGCATTTAACGTTTTGAATTTTCTTCCTAAAAATCTAATTTAGGATTTAGTTTTATTTAGTTTTTTATTGTACTATTATTTTTTGTTATTTGTTTATATTTTACTAACTTTAGCTTTTTTTAAATTAATACTTCTTCCTGTTTATGCTTATTTTACTATGCAATTTCCAATTGCTTGAGAGAAACAATATTTTTAGTCTAATGAAGGCATGTAAACTTATTAGTTTTCTTTTGATTATAGATTTTTCCTTGTGTCCTATAGTTTGTGGTGAAATGTTTTCCTCTATTTTTCCTTTTCACTCAAAGTAGTTTTACTTCTTTATATTCTCTAATCCAAAGGTTATCTGTAAATGTGTTTTTTAATTTCTAGGATATTAACATTTTTAGTACCATTTTCATTACTTAATTTCATTATTTAAACTATGTTTTAAAAAGAATTTGTAACATTATTTTTGTTTTTGAAATATAATTTAGATTTTTAATTATTCATGGATATATGCAAATATGTATTACTTCATATATAAGTATATAAATTTTGCATCTTAATGATGTATTATGTATTATATGAATTGAAAGTGTTAGTTGTTCAGCTGTGTCTAACTCTTTGTGACTCCATGAGCTGTAACCTGCCAGGCTCCTATGTCCATGGGATTTCCCAGGCAAGAATACTGGAATGGGTTGCGCTTCCTTCTCCAGGGGATTTTCCCGACCCAGGGTCGAACCTGGTTCTCCTGAATTGCAGGCAGATTCTTTACCGTCTGAGCCACCTGGAATCTGTATTATATACAGCTGTGTTATTTTGTTCAATTATTCCATGCTTTAACTAATTTTTATGTTTAGTATTTCTGAATATAAAAGGAATATGTTAAACTCTCTTATCATAATTTGGCAACATGGACTTTCATTCAAATTAATTTTATTTTCTATATCAGCTCTAATATTTAGATATACAGGATTGTGTTTTCTACATCATCTTCATGAAATATAGTTTTTACTGCTCCTACCTAATCTCCTTGGGTTTCCCAGGTGGCTTAGTGGTAAAGAATCAGCCTGCAATGAAGGAGGTACGAGTTTGATACCTCTGTTGGGAAGATCCCCTGGAGAAGAAACTGGCTACCCTCTCATTTTCTTGCTTGAGAAATCTCATAGATAGAGGAGCCTGGTGGGCTACAGTGTTACATGGGGTCACAAAGAGTCAGACATGACTTAGCGACTGAGCACATATGTACCTCTGTCATCTTCATATTGTTTAGTGTTCTTAATTTAAATCCCACACTGTCTAGTATTAATATTGCTATGATTACTTGCATTTGCAGTTGCCTGGAAATCTTTTTGCCCATTTTCTTTTTTGCAGTGTGCCTTTATCATTTCTTGTGAAGTATATATTTCTGGGTTTTGCCTTCTAATCTAAATTGAATCTCTGGCTTATGGCAATTTAAAGCCATTCACATTTAATATATCTTATATTCTTGGTTGTATTTCCTCCATTGTAATTTATGTTGACTATCATCCTTCATGGCTTTCTGTTTTATTGGTCTATATTTTACCTGGTATGATCAAGCTGGTATGATTCATCCCATTTAGAAATCTTTTCTGATAATTTAAAAATTCTTCTTCACCTTTTCTACAAAGAAAATAGATTCCTAAGTCCATGCACACTGTTGCAACTGGCAGATTTACATTCTGTTAAAGGCTGAGTAATAGTCCATTGCATGTATATACCACATCTTCTTTATCCATTCATCCACTCATGAACACTTAGGTTGTGTACATAACCTTAGTTACCGTAAATAATACTGCCATTAACATTAGAGTGTGTATCTTTTTGAATTAGTGTTTTCATTTCCTTTGGATATATACCCAGGAGTGGAATTGCTGGATTATATGGTAATTATATTTTTAGGTTTTTTATTTTGTGTTTTTTAATTTTTTTTTTGAGGAAACTCCATAATGTTTTCCATAGTGGCTGTACCAATTGACATTCCCACCAACAGTATATGTGAGTTTTTAAATGGAATACAATCTATAAAAATGTTGAATTACTATGTTGTACCTGAAACTAATATAAATAGATCAACTATACTTCAATTTTTAAAAAATTAGCAGAAAAAAAACTCAAGCAAAAACAAAGTAATTGATTCCTAAAATAAAATACATAATTTGGTACTTATTTTCAACTATCGTATAAAACTAAGGCACTCATCATTTCTCTTCCACAATGTGCATTTTCCTATGCCCAAAAGATAAAACTTATATCTTTACTTTTTCAATTCTAAAATTGCTCTCAGAAAAGGCTTTTTACTTCATCATTATCTCTCTCACCTCAGTTTATAGATTTTACCAAAATTTTCTAGTCTTTTTATCCTAGATTATTTGTAGAGTTTTCATTTGCCTCATCATTATTTAACATTATCCATATGTTAATGTAATTATTTATTTACAATGGGGGAGAAGGTCCATCGCTCATTACTGTTTCTTCTTGGTCATCCCCTCTCTTGAGGCCTCCTTTGAGATTTGTTACTTGGTTAAATTTTCCTTTCATTTGTTTCTTTTGTTGTTGTTGAAATGCAGTAGATTTACAATGTTGCCTTAGTTTCAGGAGTACAGCAAAGTGATTCAAATAGGTCAGAATATTTACCCACATATTTTCCTCAAAGTATATGTAGTTAATATAATTTTTGAATATTGTATACTAACAAGTATCTTTCTTTCTCCTTAACAAATGTCTGCTACCTTAACTAAAATAATGGATTCTCATGTTCAGACCTTCTCATGCAAGAGTCTTAGTAGTCGCTATTCCATAGTCTTCTAACTTCTAGTGTACAAATCAGAAGTTTGATTCTCTTTGTAAGTAAACTATTATTTACATCTGGAGGCCAGAAGAAGTCCTATTCAGCATCCAATTCTATTGCTCAGCTTCTCTTACCTTAAAGTTGGGACTAGTATATCTTCTTTCATCCTTCAGCTACCTACAAATAAAAGCTGCTCTGCCATCTGTACTGTTTCTTCCCTTTATGTTCAAACATCAAAAAAAAAAAAAAAAAAATGTGGGACGACGACAACAAGTTGAAGTAGAAAGTTGTTCCCTAGCCACTCTAAAATTATATTATTATAACATCATGAAAAATTAGCATAGGTAAAAACGGTGAAACTTTACTCATACAGTTAAACTCTGGGCCCTAATTTGCTTATACGTACACAAGACAGATGTTATCACCTACAAAAAGCCATGCCATCATCACTGTAAATACTGGATTGGCCAAAATGTTCATTCAGTGTTTTCTATAATATGTTACGGGAAATTCTGAATGAACTTCTTGACTAACCCAATAACACAGGGGAGAAGTATTTTTAATAATCACAATTCTGAGTCATTCACTGAACTTGTTCATTATATATATCCCAAGAGTACAGTGTAATTTTCAAATGCCATTTCTGCCACTCAGAGAACTGTCACTGTGCAGTCAATAGTTGCTTTCAAAATCCATCTGTCTCTTCATTTGGCTTTATGCCATAATAGGGAGTTGCCCAATTGTTGTACTATGAAGTGTTAGACTATGAAGCATTCATATAAATATAATCCAGGGCTTGTGCCTCAGGCATTTACCAAATATAGTAGTAAAGCAACTTTATTTGTTTAGTTCAGGCATGTATAAGTATCACTGAATGTTTAGAGAACAGAGATGTAAGTTCTGTTACTTAAAATATTTGTAAAATATTTTTTAAAAAATATTTCTATGACTTGCAAACATAAAATTATTTTTTATGTTTTTTATAAAACATCTAAAGATATGACTTTAATATTTAGATAATTTATGCACTTGAAATTATTATGTAAGTATAAGTTTGCATATGCACATGCATTTCCTGTGAGGTAGGAATGCAATATTATTTTTTCATATGTTGAGCTACTTTTCTTGACATTTCTTAACAATTCATTTCTCCCCAGTGATCTGCAACGATTATATCATATATTGCATTTCTATATATGTACAGATTTGTTTTGATATTCATTGTTCTGTTCTATTTAGTCAACGTGTCTTGATTTACAAAGCTTCATAAAAAGTTTTAATTTCTGGTAAAGCAAACTTTTTTCTCTCAGAATTGTCATTTTTGGTCACACTCTTCCATATACATTTTTGAAATCAGATTTTATATGTTTCAAGAAAACCAATAGCAGCACTTTTATTGTAAATACACAATATATAAATTATTGGGGGGGAATCAACAATAGTATCATTTTGCTATCAAAGCTATGCAATTAAATTGGTTCTTAACAGCCCTGAAGTGGGTGAATGTGGGTAAAATAATAGACAATCTTTAAAATTTATTAAGACTTGCTTTTATGGACTGGTCTTCCCTTATTGTAGGAAATGAGTTCTATAACTATTCATTAGATACATCTCATTCCTATGCTATTCAAATTTTCTATATTTTGCTAATATTTTTCTGATCTATCAATTCCTGAGTGAAATACATTAAAAGTTCTCATTATCTTGGTGCATCTATTTTTTCCTCGTAATCCTGTCACTTTTTGCTCATCATACATATACTAGCAGTTTCATATATTCTTGATGAACTTATTATTATTCTGCTCTATCTTCTTTATAAATAATAATGCTCTTTAAGAAGCTTGTCTTGAAATATATTTCCTTAAAATTTATGCAGATATAATAGCATTCTACTGATTACTTTTTCCCTGGTATATCTTGGTATATCTCTGCACTTACATCTCTCTGTGGCCTAAGATTTTAATTCTTTTTTTTTTTTTTTTGGTAAAGATCATAAAGCCAGATTTTGTCTTGTACCTTTTCAGCAATCTCTTATTTAGGTACTGTAATTTGTTTATATTTATTGATTCTACTTATCTACATCATTATGGATCTGTTTGCTTTTTCTAATCTTGTTTTTTTCTATTTTCTTTTCCACATTTAGATTGATAAAGTTTGGTAAATCTACAATTTTCAATTTGTTTGATAGTTATACCTTCTAACCTAGGGATAAGCAAACCACAGCCCACTGGCCAACTTTGCCCTTCTTATTGTCATAAATAATGTTTTATTGAAACACAGTCACGCTCATTTCTTTTTCCTTAAAATGGTGAAAAGCAAGTCTTTTTATTCTTGGACAATGTAAAAACTGCAGATTTTTTTCATCAATATGGGAAATACAAAGATAATCTATTTTGTGATAATCACCAGAGTTGTCCACCAAATATTTCTAATTCTACTTCTGTGCACTTACTTTGAGCTAGATGGGACCATGTAACTTGTTGTAGTTATTGAGATGTGAACAAAGTGACATGTCACTTCCACATGGAAGCTTTAAGAACCAGGGTACAATGTTCATGCTTATTTCTTTACCCATTGTCTTTGGCTGCTTTCATACCACAGTGGCCGAGTTAGTTACTACAAAGACCATGTATGCTGTAAGGTTTGAAATAGTTAACTGTTTTTACAGAGAAAGTTTGCTGACCTCTGCTCTAATCTATTATTTTTTGTGGGCATCCTTAAAACTTTAATTTATATACTTAAAGTAAAATACAAACTTAATTAACACAGTATTGACCAGAGGTATATTACAATCATAGGCATTAGTTTCCGTGAAAATCTCCCAGTTGATAATATGCTAACCCTTTCTTGTTCTTATTAAAACTCCAAAATTGTTACTTGAAATAATGTTTATATGTATATACACACACATACATAATTTAATAACACTATTTTATTGCCAATGGGATTTTTTTCTGCTTACTAATTTCATACCTCATCTTCGTGAATTTCATTCTTTTTTTTGCAGTCACACCTTCCTTTTGGGGTCATTTTCTTTTTATTCTACAGATACTGTTACTAATATAGTCCTTCATTTTTATATTTTTAAATGCCTTAATCTTGCTCTCTTCTGAAATGATTGGTTATAGGTACTCAATATTATTTTAATACTTATTTTTCCTCTCAATGTTTTGAAGAAAATCTTTTATTATTTTCTTGCTCCTATTATTGCTATTGAGAAGTTTCCTACTGGGTTACTGTCATTACTTTGTAGGGGTCTTTCTTTTCATTCTTTTTTCTTTTTGCCTTTGTCTTCTGCATTTACTACAAGTAAAAAATGACTGTTTTTACTTAATCCTATTTGGAATTTACTGTGCATACTCCTATTTCTCATCTATTCTGAAAAGGTCTCAGCTAGTATCACTTTGAATATGAGGTGACTCATTCTAAATACTGTACCTAGAAATACAGCGGGACAGATGCAAGAAATTTTTTGTTTTATTCTCCTTGACTCTTACCCTGTCTTACATAAATTTGATCTGTTCAAGCCTAATTTTTCAGACCTATCTTCCAGTTCATGAATTTTCCCTTCAAATGTACTTAATCTATTATTTAACTTTTATTTTAGTGTTAAATGTCAATATCTGTGTTTTTATTTTAAATACTATAAGAGTTTTCAAATTTGCCAGGTTACTTGCAATAGACTCGCATCCCCTTTTCATATTTTTAACTTTGGTTTTTATTTCTTAAATGTTGTATTCATATTTTTAAAAGTATATTTTATGGTCATTTCAGTATGTAATGTTTTCTGAGCTCTATTTCTGAAATTGAAATTTTCTTCTGATTTTCTCTCACAAGTGGCTTTTTCCTGTATTTTATTAAGACTCATTTATTTGGCTGATTAAATCTATAGTAATCTTGAAAAGCACTGTTGAATTTATATTTCATGAAAATAATTTGCTTTTGTTTATGATAGGGACTCTGGACTATTCTAATCTATCCTACTTTAAAGTAGATGATTAACTTTGCTGAGGCATGATGTTCTGTATGGCAAACAGTTCTTAGAGTATCTATTTTTCCATAGTCCTGGAAGAAAGAACTGATTTTTTTCCTTTATGCAAGGTTAACAAAAGAACTATTATAGTGTTACAAGAAAAATTTTTTATTATCATTGCTTAATTGTACATAAACAGATGTCTATATTCTCTTCTTTAGAGTGAGAAGAACATTTCTACCTCTCCACTAATTTGCATCCATAAGTGCTTAGAAAATTATAGGGTAAGAGACTGAATACTGCTTTATGAATCATACCATTCCCTTCTTTGTTTGTGGAATAGGCTTATGGACACAGTATATAATTTTCCTTAAATGTATTGATTTTGTCTAAGATTCTTTCCATTTTCTCCAACTGTTTCCAAATCTTTCTTCTTCCCTTTTTACTGTTTACCTCCTCTTCTCTCATCTAAATGATTTGTATTAAGAATGAATAAAATGCCTTTTCTTCTATTTACTATGTCAGGTCACCAACCCACCTGAGCATCTCCTTTGCTCTCAAGGGTTTTTGGCAGTGAGCATATAAGATAGGCCAAAATATCTGTGAACTTTATTTCTGTTGCTCTTCTTGTAGTATTAATTTTGTGTAATATCACTAAATACCTCTAGACAAGAATAGATATCTACTGTTTGTGGGACCTTGTTGATCAAATGACACTTTATCAAAATATGAAGATATATTTGTGGGGTTTGATTTATTTTAATTATAAAAGGAAGCCTTTTGTAAAAACAAAAATTAACTTTTCTTTGATTTTTATATCTTTTAGAAGTAAAAATATAAAAAGCAAACTTACTATGCATAATTTAGACTATCTTCTGTAAGAATTCAATAGTTATGTTATTAAAATAAAATATCACTTTCAAACCACTATTGTGTATGTTAGTTGCTCAGTCATGTCTGATTCTTTGCAACCCCATGGACCATAACCCACCAGGCTCCTCTGTCCATGGGATTTTCTGGGCAAAGAATACTGCAGTGGGTTGCCATTTCCCTCTCCAGGGGATCTTCCCAACACAGGGATAGAACCCAGGTCTCCTGCATGGAAGGTCGATTCTTTACTGTATGAGAGAGACTGATATTGATGTCCCTGAAGAAAGCCTAAGGAATTCAGAAGCAAACTACAATAAATGCTTTTGGGAAAAACTCTTAAATCCCAACTGGTAAGCTGCTTACAGTCTGAAGTACTTAAATAGAGACATTATTTTCTTGTTTTCTTATTAGGCACACTCTGCTAAAACATATAACAAGTTTTAATTTAAGCATAAGCAATATAAATTAGGTGGAGAGCTAGATAATAAAATCAGTTCCAAGAAGGGCCAATATTATTCAACTATTCTGAACTTAATGAAATTTCTCTTTTAATGAGTTTGTGGGAAATTATTTGGTATTTTTTGTCTTAGATATTGAAATATTTCAAGCTTTATCTACATGTAAGTAGATAAAAGTCCATATGTTATTTTATTTAGACTGTTCTGTTGCAAAAAGGTAGCTAAGTAAGGCCTGGATGACTAGGTTATTAAAGGATGCATATGGAACCATAAGTGAGATGAAATTTCATGAAACAGGAAATAAAGCAGAATTGGACTTAGTAGAGAATAGCCATTCTGGATCCAAAACAAATCAAGAAATCCTACCAGTAGGAATGTATACAACTCAGTCTTTCAGTCATGTCCAACTCTTTGCAACCCCATGGACTGCAGTGACTAAGCCTCTTTGTCTATGAAATTATCCCAGCAAGAATACTGGAGTGGGTTGCCATTTCCTCCTCCACACGATCTTCCCAATCCAGGGATCAAATGATCTCTCCTGTAGCTCCTGCATTGGCAGGTACATTCTTAACGCTGAACCATCTGGGAATCCACCAGAAGGAAGATATAGATAATAATCTCTTTTTAAAACAACCATTTCAATCTCTTCTTACTAACTGAAAATCTTCACCCTGTAGTTTATCTTTTCGCCCTCTCATCAGTTCAGTTCAGTCGCTCAATTGTTTCCGACTCTTTGTGAACCCATGGACTGCAGCATGCCAGGCCTCCCTGTCTATAACCAACTCCCAGAGTTTACTCAACTCATGTCCATTGAGTAGGTGATGCCATTCAACCATCTCATCCTCTGTCATCCCCTTCTCCTGCCTTCAATCTTTCCCAGCATCAGGGTCTTTTCAAATGAGTAGGTTCTTCACAACAGGTGGACAAAGTTTGGAGTTTCAGCTTCAGCATCAGTCCTTCCAGTGAATAGTCAGGACTGATTTCCTTTAGGATGGACTGGTTGGATCTCCTTGCAGTCCAAGGGACTCTCAAGAGTCTTCTCCAAAATCACAGTTCAAAAGCGTCAATTCTTCAGCTTTTAGCTTTCTTTATATTCCAACGTTCACATCCATACATGACTACTAGAAAAACCATAGATTTGACTAGATGGGCCTTTGTTGGCAAGGTAATGTCTCTGCTTTTTAATATACTGTCTAGGTTGGTCATAGCTTTTCTTCCAAGGAGCAAGTATTTTTTAATTTCATGGCTGCAGTCACCATGTGCAGTGATTTTGGAGCCCAAGAAAATAAAGTCTGCCACTGTTTCCCCATCTATTTGCCATGAAGTGATGGGACCAGATGCCATGGTCTTAGTTTTCTGAATGTTGAGTTTTAAGCCAACTTTTTCACTCTCCTCTTTCACTTTCATCAAGAGGCTCTTTAGTTCTTCTTCACTTTCTGCCATAAGGGTAGTGTCATCTGCATATCTGAGGTTACTGATATTTCTCCCAGCTATCTTGATGAAGCTTGTGCTTCCTCCAGCCCAGTGATTCTCATGACGTACAGTGCACATAAGTTAAAAAAGCAGGGTGACAATATACAGCCTGGACATACTTCTTTCCCGATTTGGAACCAGTCTGTTGTTCCAAGTCCACTTCTTACTGTTGCTTCCTGACCTGCATACAGGTTTCTCAAGAGGCAGGTCAGGTGGTCTGGTATTCCCATCTCTTTAAGAATTTTCCCCAGTTGGTTGTGATCAACAAAGTCAAAGACTTTGGCATAGTCAATAAAGCATAAATAGATGTTTTTCTGGAACTCTCTTGCTTTTTCAATGATCCAGAGGATGTTGGCAATTTGATCTCTGGTTCCTCTGCCTTTTCTAAATCCAACTTGAACATCTGGAAGTTCACAGTTCACATACTGTTGAAGACTGGCTTGGAGAATTTTGAGCATTACCTTGCTAGCATGTGAGATGAGTGCAATTGTGCAGTAGTTTGAGCATTCTTTGGCATTGGCTTTCTTTGGGATTGGAATGGAAACTGACTTTTTTCAGTCCTGTGGCCACTACTGAGTTTTCCAAATTTGCTGGCATATTGAGGGCAGCACTTTCACAGCCTCATCTTTTAGGATTTGAAATAGCTCAACTGGAATTCTGTCACCTCCACTAGCTTTGTTCACGGTGATGCTTCCTAAGGCCCACTTGATTTTGCATTCCAGGATGTCTGGCTCTAGGTGAGTGATCACACCATCTTGATTATCTGGGTTTTGAAGATCTTTTCTGTATAGTTCTTCTGTGTATACTTGCCACCTCTTCTTAGTATCTTCTGCTTCTGTTAGGTCCATACCATTTCTGTCCTTTGTTGAGCTCATCTTTGCATGAAATGTTCCCTTGGTATCTCTAATTTTCTTGAAGAGGTCTCTACTCTTTGCCATTCCATTGTTTTCCTCTATTTCTTTGCACTGATAACTGAGGAAGGCTGTCTTATCTCTCCTTGCTATTCTTTGGAAATCTCTTTCGAATGGGTATATCTTTCCTTTTCTCCTTTGCCTTTTGCTTCTCTTTTCACAGCTATTTGTAAGGCCTCCTCAGACAGCCATTTTGCTTTTTTGCATTTCTTTTCTTTGGGGATGATCTTTATTCCTGTCTCCTATACAGTGTCTCCTGAACCTCCATCCATAGTTCTTCAGGCACTCTGTCTATCAAATCTAATCCCTTGAATCTATTTGTCACTTCCACCGTATAATTGTAAGGTATTTGATTTAGGTCATCCCTGAATGGTCTAGTGGTTTTCCCCACTTTTTTCAATTTAAGTCTGAATTTGGCAATAAGGAGTTCATGATCTGAGCCATAGTCAGCTCCTGGTCTTGTTTTTGCTGACTTATAGAGCTTCTCTATCTTTGGCTGCAAAGATTATAATCAATCTGATTTCGGTATTGACCATCTGGTAATGTCCATGTGTAAAGTCTTCTCTTGTGTTGTTGGAAGAGGGTGTTTGCTATAACCAGTGCACTCTCTTGGCAAAACTGTGTTAGCCTTTGCACTGCTTCATTTTGTACCCCAAGGCCGAATTAGCCTGTTACTCCAAGTATCTCTTGACTTCCTTCTTTTGCATTCCAGTCCCCTATAATGCAAAGGACATCTTTTTTTGGATGTTAGTTCTAGGAGGTCTTGTAGGTCTTCATAGAACCGTTCAACCTGAGCTTCTTCAGCATTACTGGTTGGGGCACAGACTTGGATTACTGTGATATTGAATGGTTTGCCTTGGAAACGAACAGAGATCATTATGTCATTTTTGAGATTGCATCCAAGTACTGCATTCGGTCTCTTCTGTTGACCATGATGGCTACTCCATTTCTTCTAAGGATTCTTGCCCACAGTAGTAGATATAATGGTCATCTGAATTAAATTCACCCATTCCAGTGGATTTTAGTTTGCTGATTCCTAAAATATTGATGCTTACTTTTGCCATCTCCTGTTTGACCGTTTCCAATTTGCCTTAATTCATGGACCTAACATTTCAGGTTCCTATGCAATATTGCTCTTTACAGCATCAGACTTTGCTTCTATCACCAGTCACATCCACAGCTGGCTGTTGGGTTTTCTTTGGCTCTGTCTCTTCATTCTTTCTGGTGTTATTTCTCCACTGATCTCCATTAGCATACTGGGCACCTACTGACCTGGGGAGTTCATCTTTCAGTGTCCTCTCTTTTTGCCTTTTCATACTGTTCATGGGGTTCTCAAGGCAAGAATAGTGAAGTGGTGTGCCATCCCCTCTTCAGTGGACCACTTTTTGTCAGAAGTCTCCACCATGACCCCTCCATCTTGGGTAGCCCTACACAGCATGGCTCATAGCTTCATTGAGTTAGACAAGGCTGTTGTCCATGTGAGCAGACTGGTTCGTTTTCTGTAATTGTGATTTTCAGTCTGCCTGCCCTCTGATGGAAAAGGATAAGATGCTTATGGAAGTTTCCTGATTGGAGAGACTGACTGAGGGGGAAACTGGTCTTGTTCTGATGGGCAGGGCCATGCTCAGTAAGTCTTTAATCCAGTTTTCTGTTGATGGGTGGAGCTGTGTTCCCTCCCTGTTATTTACCTGGGGCCAAACTATGGTGGACAGAGGATGAGATGATTGGATGGCATCACTGACTCAATGGACATGAGTTTGAGTAAACTCTGGGAGCTGGTGAAGGACAGGGAGGCCTGGCAGTGCTGCAGTCCATGGGGTCACAAAGAGTCGGGCATGACTGAGCAACTGAACTGAACTGAATCTATGGTGGAGGTAATGAAGATAAGCGTGACCTCATAGTCTTCTCATAGTTTTTACTTAACTAATGGCCTGTTCTCGCTCATGTTGTTGGCATGTCATCATGGCTTACGTTCTTGTTCCATCTTATGTCCTCAGCAATAAACTCATTCAGCTTCATCTCCTTGCTCTCTATGACATTAGTCTCACAAAATTTCCCAGGTCAGTTTTCTAAGAGGTAGAATCTTACTGACCCAGTCATGTATTTGTATGCAGCCATATCATGGGATCCTCATCAGCCTTCTACTTGATGCTCACCACTTGTCTTATTAAGGAAAAACCCCTACTGTAGAAAATGTAGTCCCATAATACTGCCCATCCTCACAATCTATGGTTGAATTACTCAGAAGGGGCTCTATGATTTGTAGATACTTTCAAGTAACCAGCCAGGGTCAATACTTCCCTGGCGATTCAGATGGTAAAGATTCTGTCTGCAATGCAGGAAACATGGGTTCAATCCCTGGGTTGTGAAGATCCCCTGTAGAAGGGAATGGCAACCCACTCCAGTATTGCTGCCTAGAGAATTACATGGACAGAGAAGCCTGGCAGGCTACAGTCCCTGGGGTCATAAAGAGTCAGACACCACTGAGCGACTACCATACATAGCCCTTGGGTCTCAGAAATTACATTTCTTCCAGGTTGCCAATCAATATTTACTGACTAATTACTTCATGTTATAAGAGTTTACAAAAGAAATGGTATCTAGATCCTGTTCACAAAAAAATTTAAAATGCTGCCTCATTCAGTCTCAATTTAGAGGATATTATGCTTCTAAATATTTCCCTCAAAGTCTACACTTTTCTTATTTCTTTCAAGTAAAAATTCAATTGACACTTCTTCCTTAAAACTTCTTTCCATTCAAGTGAGGGATAGTTAGGCTTTCTTCCTAGTTTTTGTAAATCCTACATTTCTACTAAAATAATTCAAAGTTGATCATTCATTTCTGATTTCTGGTTCTGCATATGAGGATTTGGGGAGCTGTGACTATGTCCTAATAACAAGTATAATAAAAAGCTGAACAGTGAAAAATGACAACTCTTTTTGAAGCCATGGAAGAGAAAAGGACACGGGCAAACCACTTATCTCCAGATTAGAGGGGGAGGCAGGCAGATATTTACAAGGAGAAATAGCTTACCAGAGAAGAGATTCTGGAGCTGAAACAGCCTTCGAAAATGAGAATGGGGTAAGGAAATCTGATCCGTAATAAGGAATTGCTGGAGACTCAGTGCAGTAAAGCTGAGATTTTAAAAAATCCAGGGGGACTTATTCATAAGGGGACCCCTACAACATTGTGAGATTTACCTGCAGGAGCCTCACCAAGTACCCATAGTAAATATCAGAGAAAAATTCCCTTGTGTTTCCAATAGGGAATAAGGAAAAGAAACCACTTTGAAATATACCAGCGCACTCTGTTCCTCTTAACAAGGCCTGCCTTCAGGGCAAGCTAGTTAATAGGGGCCTAAACTCTGGGGTGGGCTTCCCTGGTGGCTCAGACAGTAAAGAATCCACCTACAATGCAGGAGACCCAGGATTGATCCCTGGGTTGGAAAGATCCCCTGGAGAAGGAAATGGCAACCCACTCCAGTATTCTTGCCAGGAGAATCCTATGGACAGAGGAGCCTGGCAGACTATAGTCCATAGGGTTGCAAATAATTGGACAGGACTGAAGCAACTTAACACACGCAAGCTCTGGGGTATTATCAGAGCGTAGCTGACCCAGAGGAAGGAAAACACCTTCCTCTAGCCCTCCTAGCTTCTGGTCCCACCTGAGCAGAAAGAAAAAACAGAAACACAGGAAGTTCATAGTCCAAAAGCATAGGGTCACTGAAAGACTGAGACCTAATCACAGACTATAAAAACTCCCCCCCTCCTACATCTCATTACCATGTTACTAAAGGCCTATTCATTACAGTTCCTTTTACCCAGTACCATGTTCAGCAAAGAACCCGCCTGCCAATGCAGGATACATAAGAGACACAGGTTTGATCCCTGGGTTGGAAAGATCCTCTGGAGGAGGGCATGGCAACCCACTCCAGTACTCTGGCCTAGCGAATCCTATGGACAGAGGAACCCGGCTGTATACAGGTCATAGAGTCACAAAGAGTTGAATAAGACTGAAGCAACTTAGCATGCATGTTCAGCTACCACAAAAAAGAAAAATTACATGGCTTACCTAAAACTAAAAAACACAATTAGAAGAGACAGAACAAGTGTCAGAAGCAGATATGGCAGAGATGTGGGATTATCAGACAGAGAATTTAAAATAGCTCTGATAAATAGGCTAAGGGCTCTAATGGAGAAAGTGGGTAACACGCAAGAGCAGATGAGCAATGTGATCAGAGATAAAAATACTAAGAAAGAATTAAAAAAAAAATCCAGAGACAAAAATCAATCATCACTTGGAGTATTTCTAGAGATCAGGCAATATCAATCAAAAGCCTCTGATACTGAAATTCAAATCCTATTAATTTACCTAGGGAAATAATCAGAGTCACATATATACATTAAGGTATAAGAATACTCATAGTAGCACTCAATTTTAAAAAACTGTAACACTGAGAAATGAAATTGATAGTACAATCACATGATCTAATACTATGAATAAATTTTAAAAATTTGCCACAGTAAAATACTCATATTAATTAAAATATATTTATAAAAGTTTAGGCATATTATGATATGAATACATAAATAGAAGACAGAAATATATATAGCAAAATATTTAAACTGGTTAGCCTTAAGTTTTAGGTGCATGAGCGATTTTCTTTTTTTCTTTATATTTCTTCTGTCCTTCAAATTTTCTGTTTAATTGGAAATGTTTTAAAAACTATAGTTTTCAAGGATTCAAACTATTAAGCACAACGGTTAAGAAGCACAATCAGCCCTGGTGTCATTTGAGTTTTAGGAACTATCTAGGACGGGCTCTCTCAAAAATTCATGACCAAGATGATTATATAACCATATGCAAAAGAATTAAGTTGGACTCCTATGTCACACAGTATGTAAAAATTAACTCAAAATGAAACAAAGACTTAAATGCAAGAACCCGAATCATAAAACTCTTAGAAGGAAACAGTGGTGTAAATGTGCACAAATGTGGATTAGGTAAATGTGTAAATTATGTAAATGTGCACAAATTAAATACCTACAACATAAGCAATCAAAGAAAAAAATGGACTTTGTTAATTTTTTTAAAAAAACCTGTCTCTAAAAACACTATGAATAAAGTGAAAAAACAACCTACTGAAAGAAAGAAAATATTTGCAAATTATAAATTTTAGTATTTCATTTTTGCAAATTATACAGGGTTTGGCATTCAGAATATACACAAGACTCACAATACAACAATAAAAAGACATACAATCCAATTTTAAAGGGTCCATCAACTGATGGAGAGACATTTCTCCAAAGAAGATATACAAATTGCCAATAAGCACATGAAAAATTCAACATCATTGGTTATTAGAGAAATGCAAATCGAAACCACAATGAGATCACACTCCATACCTATTAAGATGGTTATACTCAAAAGAAAAGAAAAAGTATTAGCAAGTATGAAGATAAATTGATATTCTCATATATTGCTAGTGAGAATGTAAAATGGTGCAGCCACCTTGGAAAATATTTTGGCAGTTTCTTAAAAATAGAACAGAAGTGCTATAAAATTGAATCAGCAGCTTCAATCTTAGGTATATACTGAGATAATTGAAAACATGTTGACACAAAAACTTAAACATGAATGTTCATAGCAGCATTATTTATAATAACCCCAAATGGAAAGGATTCAAATATTCATTAACTGGTGAATAAATAAGCAAAATGTTTGTTTATTTTGTTTGCTCAACCACTCAGTCATGTCTGACTCTCTGCGACCCCATGGACTTCAGCCTACCAGGCTCCTCTGTCCAGAGGATTTACCAGGCAAGAACACTGGAGTTGGATGCTGTTTCCTCTTCCTGCGGGTCTGCCTGACCCAAAGATATAACCCAAGTCCCTTCGTCTTCTGCATGGACAGGGAGATTCTTTACCACTAGCACCACCTGGGTGTCCATACTATTGAATATTATTTAATCACAAAAAGAAATGAAGTACTGTTACATGCTACAACATGGATGAAACTTGAAAAAATTATTCTGAGAGATGGCAGATATAAGAGGCAAAGTATTTTAAGATTCCATATATATGAAATGTTCAGGATTGGTATACCCATAGGGGTAGAAAGTAAATTAGTGACTGATAGGGGAAAGAGGAGAATTGGAACTGCTGATAGGTTTGGGGTTATGGGTTTTCCATTTGGGGCGATGGAAATATTCTGAAATTAGATAGTGGTAATGGTTGCAAAACACAGTGAATATACTAAAAGTCACTGAATTGCACACTTGAGATGGTGAATTTTATGTTATGTGGCTAACATATCAATAAAAAGCTCATGACTGCCTATGTCTTGCTAACTCTACCTGTTTTACATCTCTGGATGTGATAAGAGCTGATCTTGATAATCAGATTATTTCTTTGAAAGTTTTTCGGTAATCAAATTGGGAATTGGGAATGAAAGAGGTTTTAATTTATGAAAGTTTCTTTTTATAATGAATATTGTTGTTTTTCCCCCTGGGAAACTGAAATATGTGAAGTGGTCAAATGATAAAGATATGTATTAAACTAGTACCAAATGCATATACTACTTCTTCCTCATTGAAACCATACATATCAGGTACAAATAATACCCTATTTTGTAGATGAGAAAATTTAGTTTTAAGTAACTTATTTGGAATTATTACAGAGAGCTTGACTCCAGGGTGCACACTTTTCACTGTTGTATTATTTTTGTGTGTTTGATTTAAAGTATACCATGAGTGAAAGCTGGCCAGCTAGAATATGTTTATTGTTTCAAAAATGTCTCCTGCAGAACAGTAGAGCAGAGAAGCTAACAGTTTCATCACCTGCTTATTCTACCTGCTGAGCTAACCATTACTATTCCATTTTTCCAATTTTATCCATTATAAACAATGAAGCTGGCATTGTAGAGTTACTGGCCAAGAAGACAGTCAGCTTTCAATTATATTACTTAACTTTTCTGTTTAAAAATGTCCAAAGCCCAGTTGCTGGTCAAAAATGAGAATTGCAATAATAATAGATATTTTGAGACCTATTACTATTGCTACTCCTACATCTATAAAAATACACATGGATGGACTAGATTAAATCATACATGTAAAAAAAAAAAACAGAAATATTAACAAGACTCTCTCTCTCTCAGTTTGTTATTAATAGAACTGATGAGAAAATATGCAACTATTTTTTACACTCACATTTGATTGATGGGCCTCTATAGTACCTACTTAAGGACTTACTTTCCCAGTAGGTCTGACATATATGCTTGTAACTTAATGATTATAAGCTGTATGAGCAGGAAATGAATAGGGTCCAAATTGAGGCAGGGCTAGATGCTTGTGTGGATTATTTCTAACTGCTTTTCAGCGAGGTAAACTAATCAGCTTGCACCCTAGGTTGCTGATTCCAATTGTAGATCACTGGTCACTATGAATGCAATTTAAAAAATACAAGCTATCTCCATTATGAGGAAAAATCAGATTGAATAATACAACAATAAATTCTGTTCATGTTGTGGAACATTTATGGAGTACTGCTTACATCAGGAAGCTTGCCAGAATTTTATTTGTGTCTTTGATGGTTGATCTGCAGTCCCCTGCCATGTGCAGGAAGCATGGCATGTTTCCTTAGTACAGGAAAGAGCAATTGCCCCCTTTGTCTTTACACCTTTCTCCCTTCCCTGGTGTTTCTCTTCCCTTTATTTAGTATGCACCTCCAAATGCCTGGCACCTGCCTTCTCTACTGATTCAGTCTGCCAACACCTAGCTCCAGTTAAAATTCTTTGTGGGCAGTAAGAACTGTCCTCAACCTTGTTTATCCAAGAATCAAGAGCAGAGGCACTTGCAACTCTTGCTTCAACACTCGGAGTCACAATCCACCACCACACTCTCCTCATCCTTGGAGAGTATTCCCACTGCGGAAATAAAAATAGAGATGGAGAAAGGAGCCCAGGAAACTTGATGGCAGGCAGGATTAATGTCAGCCATATTGCATGATTGATTGCAGTACTCACCATGAATGAATACGGGCCAGATCATTAGATTACCAAAGTGTCTTATGAATGAGAACAGAAGTCAATAATATCACCTACATCTGGGAATTAGATCACTCTTTGCTATCATTAAAACTAGTCAAGAGACCCTACTGGAAGGATTCCTCATCTACCCACGAGGGACATAGGAAATGAGAAAGATGAAGCTAGGGTTAACCTCAAAAGAATTTTCTGAAATGCCTACAAACCTGCAGCACTAAGAGTCTCAGGATGACTAATTTGTTTGGAATATTTAAGGCCTTTATTTATCTTGATAAGAATCTCAGGCAATAACCACAGGCATCTTTACTGTAGGTCACCACTCAACAACAATAGCATAATTATGCAATTCAGTGGATCCTAAAGGAAATACAAATGAACTGGCTTATAGCTCACTATAATCTTTGCAGTCAACAATGCACTTGATGCATTTTGTGGCTAGTGAACTATTTATCTTCTCCTGGTCTCACAACTATACATGCAAGGTGCAGTGTGCATATAAATGAATCACTTAAAATACAAAATCTAAATGTTGCTGGCACTTTTCCACATGTACATCGTACTTCAAAATGCTACTTAGAAAATAAATCCATTGCTGAAAAGACACCAACTATGAAATGATTACATAAAGAAAATGAGTATTTAATTTAAATAGGACTTAGATTTGTAGAATCAGTTTTAATATATAAACAATGGAAGACATAAGAAGAAGCCATGTGAGAAAGTAAAAATGGCTGCACAAAAATCATCCAACAGAAAGACCTCCCAACGTTTAAACAATTATCTCAAAGCTAAGAAAAAAGAAAATATAATGATCAATTGCAAACATTCAGTTCAGGCCTACAACATGAAATTTTCACAGGGAAATATGTTTCCAGAGAACATTCTCTCTCTTTCTCTTAGGTCATTACCATATATGTAAAATATATGTTTCAACTATATGGACAATTTGCTTCTTATATCAACAATATTAAGAACATTCTCTGAGTTTATTTGAATATGCCTAACAGAAGCAGAAGATATTAAGAAGAGGTGGCAAGAATACACAGAAGAACTGTACAAAAAAGATCTTCACAACCCAGATAATCACGATGGTGTGATCACTCACCTAGAGCCAGACATCCTGGAATGTGAAGTCAAGTGGGCCTTAGAAAGCATCACTACGAACAAAGCTAGTGGAGGTGATGGAATTCCAGTTGAGCTATTTCAAATCCTCAAAGGTGATGCTGTGAAAGTGCTGCACTCGATATGCCAGCAAATTGGGAAAACTCAGCAGTGGCCACAGGACTGGAAAAAATCAGTTTTCGTTCCAATCCCAAAGAAAGGCAATGCCAAAGAATGCTCAAACTACCTCACAATTGCACTCATCTCACATACTAGTAAAGTAATACTCAAAATTCTCCAAGCCAGGCTTCAGCAATACGTGAACCGTGAACTTCCAGATGTTCAAGCTGGTTTTAGAAAAGACAGAGGAACCAGAGATCAAATAGCCAATATCCGCTGGATCATCGAAAAAGCAAGAGAGTTCCAGAAAAACATCTATTTCTGCTTTATTGACTATGCCAAAGCCTTTGACTGTGTGGATCACAATAAACTGTGGAAAATTCTGAAAGAGATGGGAATACCAGACCATCTGACCTGTCTCTTGAGAAACCTGTATGCAGGTCAGGAAGCAACAGTTAGAACTGGACGTGGAACAACAGACTGGTTCCAAATAGGAAAAGGAGTACGTCAAGGCTGTATATTGTCACCCTGCTTATTTAACTTATATGTAGAGTACATCATGAGAAAAACTTATATGCAGAGTACACCATGAGAAACTCTGGGCTGGAAGAAACACAAGCTGGAATCAAGATTTCCGGGAGAAATATCAATAACCTCAGATATGCAGATGACACCACCCTTATGGCAGAAAGTGAAGAAGAACTAAAGAGCCTCTTGATGAAACTGAAAGAGGAGAGTGAAAAAGTTTGCTTAAAGCTCAACGTTCAGAAAACTAAGATCATGGCATCTGGTCCCATCAATTCATGGCAAATAGATGGGGAAACAGTGGAAACAGTGTCAGACTTTATTTTTGGGGGCTCCAGAATCACTGCTGATTGTGACCGCAGCCATGAAATTAAAAGACGCTTACTCCTTGGAAGGAAGGTTATGGCCAACCTAGATAGCATATTTAAAAGCAGAGACATTACTTTGCCAACAAAAGTCCGTCTAGTCAAGGTTATGGTTTTTCCAGTGGTCATGTATGGATGTGAGAGTTGGACAGTGAAGAAAGCTGAGCACCGCAGAATTGATGCTTTTGAACTGTGGTGTTGGAGAAGACTCTTGAGAGTCCCTTGGACTGCAAGGAGATCCAATCAATCCATCCTAGAAGAGATCAATCCTGGGTGTTCATTGGAAGGTCTGATGTTGAAGCTGAAACTCCAATACTTTGGCCACCTCATGCGAAGGGTTGACTCATCGGAAAAGACCCTAATGCTGGGTAGGATTGAGGGCAGGAGGAGAAGGGGACAACAGAGGATGAGGTGGTTGGATGGCATCATGACTCGATGGACATGGGTTTGGGTAGACTCCAGGATTTGGTGATGGACAGAGAGGCCTGGCGTGCTGCAATTCATGGGGTCGCAAAGAGTTGGACACCACTGAGCGACTGAACTGAACTGATCCAATGAATAAAATACGAGTTTGCAGAGACAAAAATGTGACCATTTTGTTTTCTCTTCCAAATAAAATGCGTGTTTGTGTGCTCAGATGTGTCCTACTCTTTGCCACCCTATGGACTGTAGCCCACCAGGTTCCTCTGTTCATGGGATTTTTCAGGCAAGAATACTAGGGTAGAGTGGGTTGCCATTTCCTATTCCAGGGGATCTTCCCCACGCAGGGTTCGAACCCATAGCTTCTGTCACGTCTCCTGCATTGCACATAGATTCTTTACCACTGCACCACCTGGGAAACTGTTATTGTGTCTTTAGAACACATTAAAATAATGAGGTCAGCTTTTGCTTTATTATGGAGTGAAACGCACATCCAAGTACACACTTTTTTTTTCCTTAATAGTTTTCTTTCCCTTGTATCAAACATCTCCTGTACCAAGAAGTTCCAACTTCAAAATATTAATACATACACTTTTCATGACCACTGCAGCTTTCATTCTGGTTCCACCCACAACCATTTCTCAGACTCCTGCCAGACTTTCCTAATTGTTTCCCCTGTTCCCATTCTGTAGTTCCCACTCCACACAGACAGAAGAAAGTGACAGTTGCTCAGTCATGTTCACCTCTTTGTGACCCCATGGACTGTAGCCTGCCAAGATCCTCTCTCCATGGAACTCTCCAGGCAAGAATACTGGAGTGGATCACGATTCTCTTCTCCAGGGGATCTTCCCAACCCAGGGATGGAACCCAGGTCTCCTGCATTGCGGGAGGTTTCTTTATCATCTGAGCCACCAGGGAAGCAGAGTGAGTTTTTATTGTACCCATCAGATCACCCTAATTCTCTGTCCAGAACCCTCCAGGGGCCTCCTACAACATTCATAATAAACTCTACACTCCTCATGGGCTACACAGCCCTGTGTATCCTGGCCCCTACCTACCTCTCCAACCTCATCTCTCACTACTTTCTCTGCTGTGTTCATTCCATTCAAGTAACACAGGGCTTCTGGTTGCTTCTCATTAACACCAACCATTCTCTGCCTCAGGGCCTTTGCACTTATATGCCCTCTGCATTAAGTTCTTTTGGAAAAAATAGTTTTGTTGAGATATAATTCACACAGCACACAATTCACCCATCTAAAGTATACAATTCAATGTTTTTTAGTATATTCACAGGTCTAATCAACCATCACCACTTTCAATTTTAGAACATCTTGTCCCCTCCAATAGAAATCCCACAGCATGTCTTTCTCCTCATTTCTCCTTTTTCCCCTCCCTGCCCCCTAAGCCATAGAAAACCATAAATCTGCTTTCTATCTACATTTTCCTGTTTGTGGCATTTTATATAAATGGAATCATGCAATATGTAGCCTTGTGACTGGTTTCTTTTACTTTGCACATTGATTTCAAGATTCGTCCATATTGTAACACATATTAATGCTTCATTACTTTTTATTGCTAATATTCCATTGCATGAATATGCTTCATTTTTAATCTATCCATTTATTAGTTGATAAACATTGAATCATTTTCTATTCTGGTTATTACGAGTAATGATGTTATCAAAACTACAATGAGGTATCACCTCACACTGGTCAGAATGTCCATCATCAAAATGTCTACAGATAATACATGCTGGAGAAGGTGTGGAGAAAAGAGAACCCTCCTACATTGTTGGTGTGGATGTAAATTGATGCAGCCACTGTGGACAAAAGTATGGAGATTCCTTTAAAAAACTAAAAATGGAACTACCGTTATGATCTAGCAATCCAACTCCTGGGCATATATCCAGAAAAGAAAAAAATTCAAAGCAAAAAAAAAAAAAACACCCACACACCTCAGTATTCATAGCAGCACTATATGCAACAGGAAAGACATGGAAGCAATGTAAATGTCCATCAACAGATGAATGGATAAAGATGTGACATATATATACATACACACCACAATCTAAATATATATATAGTCTAATACATACAATCTAATATAGCTCAGATGGTAAAGTGTCTGCCTACAATGCAGGAGACCCAGGTTCGATCCCTGGGTCAGGAAGATCCCCTCGAGAAGGAAATGGCAACCCACTCCAGTATTCTTGCCTGGGAAATCCCATGGACCAAGGAGCCTGGTAGGCTACAGTCCACGGAGTCGCAAAGGGTCGAACACGACTGAGTGATTTCGCTTTCACTTTCAATATATATATTCCACAATAAAAAAAAAAAATACAAATAACCTCTTTACAAAAGACAAATAGGCTCACAGACATAGAAAACAAACTTATGGTTACCAAAAGGGGAAGGAGGGGGAGGGATTAATTAGGAATTTGAGATTAACAGATACACAGTTATATACATAAAATATAAGTTATACACATAAAATAGATAAATAACAAGGACCAACTGTCTAGCACAGGGAACTATATTCACTATCTTATAATAAGTTATAATGGAAAATATATATATGTATGTACATATATATATAAAGTATCACTTTGCTGTACACCTCACACATTGTAAATCAATGATACTTCAATAAAAATAAAATAAATAACGCTGCCATGATTGAACCTGTACAAACTTCTGTGAGAACATACGCTTTCATTTTTCTTAAGTGTGTACCGAGGAGGAAAATTGTTGGATCATACAGCAACACTATGTTTAACATTTTGATGAATCATCAAATTGTTTTACAAAGTGGCTGTCCTATTGTACATCCCCAATAGGATAAAATTAAGACTGAGAATGCCAACTGTGGGCAAGGATTTGGAGGAACTGGAACTCTCACACATTGCTAGTTAGAGTAAAAAATAGTAATCATTTGAGGAATCAACTGGCAGTTTCTCATAAATATATGCTTACCTCTCAGCAACACCACTTCTAGGTATCTGCCTAAGAGAACCAAAAACAGATGCGCATTCACATACATTCACAGATGACTTGTATGGGAATGTTCGTAGCAACTTAATTCACAGTAACTACAAACTGTAGAGAATGCTAATTGTTTCAAATTAATACTAATTCTCCAACAACAGGAGAATGGATTTGAAATTATGGTATGTTCAGTGCCCATTCACAATAAGAAACAAAATACTGCTGGATGAGCTATAAGGACAAACCACAAAAACTGATAAAATCTGCTGAACACAAGAGTTCCTACTGTTTGAAGTTCTATAACAGGCAAAACTAGTACATGCTTTAAAAAAAAAGGAGGGAGGTTTTGACTGGGAGGAGACATAAGGAAATTTAAGATAATGACAATGTTCTGTATTTTGGTAGGATGTGGGTTATGTGCGTACACATTGGTCAGAAATTATCAAACTGTATACCTAAGATCAGTGAATTTCACTGAAAATAAAGTATATATCAGTGAAAAAAATTAAATAAACATATGTTTATGTGAAAAATAAACAAATTAAGAACAAAAGAGAGAGGGAAAGCCAATCAACATACGGTAGTCCTTGTGGGTCCCATGCGTACAAGTGATCTCCAGGCCAACAGAGCTTACAGCCTACTGAGAGTTATAGGAAATACTAACTAAATATCTGCTATTTAAACCTCTACAAGGAATACAAATGAATGACAGTTTTAGTCCTCAAGGAACTGACAACCTTCTTTTTATCTCCCACTCTGTATCATCAGTAAGAATGAGTCAGATATGACTAAAAACAACCTAGAAAGGAATATAAAGAAGATGCATGATTTTCCTGAGTATTGTATTTATCAATCTGTAAATAATCAAGAGTTTCCTGAGAGAGGAGCCCTAAAAATAATATCCCAGAATCTGAGCAAAGCAATTAAAAAAAAATCAGAAATTAAAAAAATGTATGAACTAAGAATATCACAAATTAATGGGGAATAAATAAGCAGGCTGAGTTGACTCTTATCCAATCATGCCTTTTGATTTTTACATAGATGCAACTGGATGCAAAAAATTAGTCTCATAAAATATTTTACTTAAGAATGCAGTCAAGAAATGTTAACTAAGTACACAGCTCTGCAGGATTTTTTAAAGGTCTCAAGGATTAAAAGTCAAAGACAATGATAAATGAAGACTCATCATTGGGGGATTATTATGATCAGGTGTTGCAAGTGTGGTTTGAGTCCAATAATTTAGATGCTTATTAAGGAAAACAGAATAGGTAAACAACATGGTAATTAAATTTACTGTTAATACTAAAGTAGGAAGCGTTAAAAAACATCAGTAGAGACAGCTTTTTATAATTGATTGAAGGGGAGTAAGGAAGTTAATGAAAAACATAACAAAGGGTCTATTATTCTGGGTATGCTGGTGCCTTTTCAATGTAGAATAATGCATATTGGAAATTTAAGAGCAACCATAAATAATCTGTGACAGGGGCCTAGAAGCATTATTACTATAAATGTGTAAGGAATGGTTGTGTGTTCTCTGAGAGATTTCTTTACAGGTTCTTCTCAGTCTAATGTTCCCTGCATGTAGAAAAGAGAGAGCACCTTGACTTATTCTCTAAAATTGTCCATGGATGGAATCATTGTCCTGAACTAGGCACTAAGTGTGCAGTCACATCTCTTAAGGAAGAATAAGAATAAACAAGGGACAGAAAGCAACTGATAAGGCATTCAAAAGAAACTGGTGAGGACTTTTGCAAATCATTCTGACCTACCCACATAAGATCTGCTTCTCATCTAGGGGGAATTAGGCTTACCCAAATACAACAAGGTGCTGCTAAGGTAGAATATTTAAAAATTATGCCAGATTCATCTATGTCTAAGAGAGCCTGACAGAGTCTGCACATATTGTATAATAAGAAATGTATAGTGGCCATGGTGACTTACTGAGGTTAAAGAGTTGCATGAATTCATTAAAAAACAAACAAACAAACATAAACTCTTAAGACTTTCTAGGTAGAAACAAATTAAGAGCTGTTCTAACCCAAACTTTCAGTTTCATAATAATCATGTGTCCCTACAAAGGAAAAGGACACAAACCTAGAGGCAGAACCACAACTGTGATACAGATCACCTCAAATCCAGAGCTAAATATCCCTGACTTCCCTCAAATCAGGATCTCTCTCCAGAATGGGAATGTTGTCTAAGCCACACAATCCATCATCTCTGCTTAATTCAGAGCTGGTCTTGACATTCAACTGTAAACATGAAAAATGTGTTGATCTTTAAAAGTCTAGATGAAAATAAAACTAATAGCACAAAAAGATTATTTCTGTCTTAAAGAAAAATAAGAGAAAACTCAGTTTAATAATCAGCTAAGCACAAACAAACGATAGAGAACATAATCTTAAAAAATTGTTCTAAAGGTGAAATACTCTAGAACTAAAGGTAAAAGAATAGAACAATGGTGGAAACATATACAAGGGTGTTAATACAGTATTAGATTATGCAATAAAAGGGTGGTGGGAACAATCTTACTTAACTTATTCAAAGCAATTGAGTAAATATATGCTTAGTGGTATGACTATATTAAAAATATGCTTATGACCTTGGAATTAAAGATGCAATAAAGATGCATTGTTAATATTCAATCAAGTTGTTCTTAAGCCAAGAATCCTCTCACTAAAATATGTTCAAGTCCAGAATATTCCCCTGAAGATTAGCAACATGGGATACTGGTTGAGTTATGAGAATGTGTTTTTGCAAAATTAATGTCCAGGAATATTAGAAGTGACTTAAATTAACAGCTGCATAACCAGAACTACCAAAAAAGATGTCCTTTTCATTATAGGAGATTGGAATGCAAAAGTAGGAAGTCAAGAAACACTTGGAGTAACAGGAAAATTTGGCCTTGGAGTACAGAATGAAGCAGGGCAAAGGCTAATAGAGTTCTGCCAAGAGAACGCACTGGTCATAGCAAACACCCTCTTCCAACAATACAAGAGAAGACTCTACACATGGACATCACCAGATGGTCAATACCGAAATCAGACTGATTATATTCTTTGCAGCCAAAGATGAAGAAGCTCTATACAACAAGCAAAAACAAGACAAGGAGCTGACTGTGGCTCAGATCAGGAACTCCTTATTGCCAAATTCAGGCCTAAATTGAAGAAAGTAGGGAAAACCACTAGACCATTCAGATACGTCCTAAATCAAATCCCTAACGATTATATAGTGGAAGTGAGAAATAGATTTAAGGGACTAGATCTGATAGACAGAGTGCCTCATAAACTATGGACGGAGGTTCATGATGTTGTATAGGAGACAGGGATCAAGACCATCCCCAGGAAAAAGAAATGCAAAAAAGCAAACTGGCTGTCTGAGGAGGCCTTACAAATAGCTGTGAAAAGAAGAGAAGCAAAAAGCAAAGGAGAAAAGGAAAGATATACCCATATGAATGCAGAGTTCCAAAGAATAGCAAGGGAGATAAGAAAGTCTTCCTCAGTGATCAATGCAAAAAGATAGAGGAAAACAATAGAATGAGAAAGACTAGAGACCTCTTCAAGAAAATTAGAGATACCAAGGGAACATTTCATGCAAGGATGGACTCGATAAAGGACAGAAATGGTATGAACCTAACAGAAGCAGAAGATATTAAGAAGAGGTGGCAAGAATACACAGAAGAACTGTACAAAAAAGATCACGACCCAGATTATCACGATGGTGTGATCACTCACTTAGAGCCAGACATCCTGGAATGTGAAGTCACGTGGGCTTTAGGAAGCATCACTATGAACAAAGCTAGTGGAGGTGATGGAATTCCAGTTGAGCTATATCAAATCCTCAAAGATGATGCTGTGAAAGTGCTGCACTCAATATGTCAGCAAATTTGGAAAACTCAGCTGTGGCCACAGGGCTGGAAAAGGTCACTTTTCATTCCGATCCCAAGGAAAAGCAATGCCAAAGAATGCTCAAACTACCACACAATTGCACATCTCACATGCTAGCAAAGCAATGCTCAAAATTCTTCAAGCCAGGCTTCAACAATACATGAACCGTGAACTTCCAGATGTTCAAGATGGTTTTAGAAAAGGCAGAGAAACCAGAGATCAAATTGCCAACATCTGCTGGATCAATGAAAAAGCAAGAGAGTTCCAGAAAAACATCTATTTCTGCTCTATTGACTATGCCAAAGCCTTTGACTGTGTGGATCACAATAAACTATGAAAAATTCTTAAAGAGATGGGAATACCAGACCATCTGTCCTACCTCTTGAGAAATCTGTATGCAGGTCAGGAAGCAACAGTTAGAACTAGACGTGGACTGGTTCCAAATAGGAAAAGGAGTACATCAAGGCTGTATATTGTCACCCTGCTTATTTAACTTATATGCAGAGTACTTCATGAGAAATCCTGGGCTGGATGAAGCACAAGCTGGAATCGAGATTTCCGGGAGAAATATCAATAACCTCAGATATGCAGATGTCACCACCCTTATGGTAGAAAGTGAAGAAGAACTAAAGAACTTCTTGATGAAAGCGAAAGAGGAGAGTGAAAAAGTTGGCTTGAAGCTCAACATTCAGAAAACCAAGATCATGGCATCTGGTCTCATCACTTCATGGCAAATAGATGCGGAAACAGTGGAAACAGTGTCAGACTTTATTTTGGGGGGCTCCAAAATCACTGCAGATGGTGACTGCAGCCATGAAATTGAAAGAGGCTTACTCCTTGGAAGAAAAGTTATGACCAACCTACACAGCATATTAAAAAGCAGAGACATTGATTTGCCAACAAAGGTCGGTCTAGTCAAGGCTATGGTTTTTCCAGTAGTCATGTATGAATGTGAGAGTTGGATTATAAAAAAAAGCTGAGTGCTGAAGAATTGATGCTTTTGAACTATGGTGTTGGAGAACACTCTTGAGAGTACCTTGGACTGAAAGGAGATCCAACCAGTCCATCCTAAAGCAGATCAGTCCTGAATGTTCATTGGAAGGACTGATGTTGAAGCTGAAACCCCAATACTTTGGATACCTGATGTGAAGAACTGACTTTTGGAACAGACCCTGATGCTGGAAAAGATTGAAGGTGAGAGGAGAAGGGGATGACAGAGGATGAGATGGTTGAATGGCATCACCAACTCAATGGACATGAGTTTTTGTCAACTCCGGGAGTTGGTGATAGACAGGAAGGCCTGGCGTGCTGCAGTCCATGGGGTCATAAAGAGTCGCAGATGACTGAGTGACTGAACTAAAATGACTGAACCAGAACTACAGAGTTGTTTCCTTCATGACTATCATTAATCTTTCTTTCAATAGTCTGTAATGTCTCCAGTCCAACTATTTCAGCAGATTGTCCTAAGGCATCTATTTAGGATTGGTAGTGGTTCATATGATACAGTAGGTGGAGAGAAGATAAAATTTTCTCCTGCTTCAATATATTTACCCTGCTCCCCCCTCTTCTTTCCTTCTAGATTGAAGGAAGAGGAAGACAACTCTTAGAAAGTGCTATCAAGGCTGATTATTTTATGCCTAGTTTACAGATGAATAAACTGAATTTCAAAAAGAAGATACCTTTCAATGTTACACAGAAAGTAGATGTGATCTGATTACCAGGCTCATGTTTTTCTATTGCTTATTATGACTCGCCACAATGCTGGGGTAGATGTCAGTGGTGGGATAGAGGAAAGGTGAGAACTATAATTGCTATGATTTCTCTCAGATGATTTTTCTGGAAATTATAAATGAGAAGAGCATTTGGCTCTGTGAGAAAAATCATGGGCTTCCAAGTCAAGCAGACAAGTTAGAAGGTTGTTCTGCCACTTACTGGTTATATGAAATTGGGTAAGTTGTTTAGTGCTTTCTAAACCCTTTAGTACTTTCTAAACCCATGTCATTTGTAAGACATGGTAATGATACTGCTCTCATACCATCTTTGAAAGGATTACATATAAAGCACTATCACAGAGACTAGTACTATCTGTTGTTGATTAATTTTGAATTATTTCTACTTTTCTTTTTGGTTAATTTTATTTAAATCAATATTGCTATGATTTTTAATAAATTCTTTACATTTATAGAAGAAATGTGTTCTTGTAAGCAGCATTAAAGGTGGGGTGGAAATTAGCTGACATATTGGTACAGGGAAACATCATCTTCTTCAGACTTTTCCTAAAATAAATACAATTCTTTTAAAAACAAAATTGAAGTCCAGCCATCTGCTTTTGTAATTATAAGCCAAAGACTCCAAAGTGGTCATATTTTTAATAACTACAGTCAAACAGAATACAGTAGAGGCCCACAATTAGGTGAATGATTAAACTAGGTAGTCTTGAAGGTCCTTATTAACCTGCAGTCTGTTAAGACTCTAGATAGACACTGATACACATTAGTAGTTTTCTTTTTTTCTCTCCAGAAAAAAATGTCCACCTACTACATTTTGGAGTGTGGTATCTTACTGGTCCCATCATTCATCAATCATGCAACAATACACACAGTGCAAATGATACTAAGTAGGCTTTCTGGTAAAATGGTTAGTTTTCTGACCACACAGACACTACATCTCAAATATTCAAAACCTTTGGTGTGGGTAGAATAGCTCCTAGACTGGCCTGTTCTTTTGACTTTGAAACTAATATTCTTCTTACACATTCCTAGAATACCATAAATATTTTGTCATTATGACAGTAAAAACAAGCAAACAGAAAAACTGCTAGCCCTTTGATGTTTATCCTGACAAAGGATTGCAAGGAATTTCAGTAACCTGAAAATAATCTTGAATTCGTTTATCCATTGATTTATTACCAGTTCTGGACTAGACAAAGGGTGATTAGATGCCTTCAGGTATAAAGTCAACCACTGTATGCTAAGCAGATCAATTTAGGCTAAAGTCAATTTAATGAGGAGACAGAAGAGAAGATTTACAAAAGCATCAATAGAGCACCTTCCTCTATGATTTCTAAAGAATGGACTAGGCAAAGATTTGTGGAAACATTACCTCAAGGCCTCAAAGTTCTGTTTTGCTTCGTTTCACAGAGTTAAATTTACATACTTCTTAAAAATATAATCAAGACATATCACTGTTTCTTTTTGATCTATTAAATTGATACAATAAATTTCCCTTAAGAATTTTAATATCAAATCTAGCTGAAAAATCAGCAATTAATAATACTCTTTGTTCTTCTACCACAGAAAGCATCTACCTTGTGTATATGCATATAATTATACGTATTAAATAATTTGGGGGGCTCAGTTCAAATCCATCCAATTAAAGATAAATTGGATCATACTGAACTCTGAGGTTATTTCAGCTTTATATAACATATTTAATTAGGTATTTTGATAGGACTTAGACACTGTCAATATGCTGGATTCTAAAAAAAACAGAAAGATACCTGCTTTTCTGCTAAAATCCCCCATGTGATGGAGATAGGTGTTTCTCAAAAGGGGATCTATGGATCACCTGTGATGGAATCACCTGTGGAGTAGTTGTTAAAATGTGGATTCCTGGGTTCCACACCAGATACAGTGCATCAGTGTGGGAGGTAAAGGGTATTCCAAAACCCACATTTTAAACAAGATTACTAGATAATTCTTATGCACAAAAAAGTCAAATCCATTGTGCACATACTACAGCCAGGGATTAAATGGTAACCACTATACAAAATCTGTAAAGAGAGCAAAGTAACAACTCAAGAATTATCTTTTCATATATATTTCCAAGATGAAAATGGTAATAAGAGTTTATGAACCTTGGCACAACTCAGCCACTCCCTTGTATAACCTTTCACAAGATACTTAATCTTCCTAAATCCTCATTTCCTCCCATGTTAATAAATATCTATGTCTCCAGGGTATTGTTTTTCCTCTTTTACCTTATATATCTCTTCAATCCCATATGTCTCCATGTAAAAAAGATAAACAGTGACACAGTTCTATCTTTTATATTTTACAAAGGAGAAAACCGAAAGTTCATAAATGTGCGTTGTCCGAGGCCCTGTGATCAAAAACTCATGCATTCTGTCCGATTATAGTACAATTCAGACTTCTGCTGTGGTTACTTTTTATCAAATTTGCCACAATTATTGTTTAAAAATTATAGTTATCACCTCTGCTAGAAATTATTCTAAATAGAAAAATGCACAAACCATAGCTTGTTCCATAGTTGACTTGATCCATATTGCAGAAGAGACATAAAACAAACAAGAAGAAATAGTGTTCCTAGGTCTTATATTTGACCACTTATCTCAGCAATGTCTAACCTTTCTTACTGGGCTGCATACTCATAGAGGACCACCTTCTCTGCTCTCTAGACATTAACGACAGCACTTTGCATAGAGACAGATTTCAATAAATAGTTTAAAAATAAACACATGGATTTTTATTTGCATCTTTTTATATTTTCATGTCTGTTTTACTCTGGGTTGATGTGGAATATGGTGTTCCTTTCTGTAGTTCCTTTGGTTATTCATTTATCTATTTGTCAACAGGTTCACATCTGAAATAAATGGCAAAGCTTCTTAAGAAACTTAGTGGAAATGATTACTCAATGATGTACTTAATAAGTAGACAATAAGTACTCCCCATTGTTCAAGAGGCTTTGAGAACTACAAAAGTATTTCAAGAAATACAAATTTAATTATATAGTAATAATGAAGGCTACTACCTACTGTGTGTTTCTATAACCAGAAACCATGAGATTTATGTTAAGAGCTTTACCTTACTGATAAATCCTACTTTGAGTCTCAAAGCAAATTACTGAAAGTCACAAGAATTCAATCTATCTAATGCTTTCTACCTAAATGTAGAAATCCTTAGGAAGGTATCATGAGCACTTTGGGCTGCAGCAGCTCTGTAAGTTAGGAAGGAGCTTTAGAGATGAGCTAATTTATCCATTGATGATATTCACGGATTTTTTTCCCCTAAATTGTGGGACAGAATAATGGGCTTTTTTACCTTCTGATGGTTCCAATAGATTAAATGTCTCTAGAGGTAACATCCATGATGTATAGGCCTATTTTCAGGCTAGTAACCATGTAAACAGGTCTGATGTGGTGACCTCTGACTGTAGAATCCCTCCAGAGTCAATGGACTTCTGACTTCTCTAGGCCATGTCCTTTGTGGAGCATGGTCAGCTTCTCACCTTTGGGTGATCTTGTAGTGCTGACAAAGATCATTAGATGAAATAGCATCTACTTTTCTTCTTCTGTAAGCTCCACTTTCACAATAACCTACTGAGGTCTTAAATGTCCTCTATTGTCCTAGTCACCCAGGGCCTTAGCTAAACATTAAGTCTCTACTACTACATCCCAGTCATTTCTTAGTGGAATTCATTCAACTGAGGATGCAGAACTGATTGATTTTGTTATAGTGGCAACAGAGCTAACCCATGGAGTTGTTCCTTTCTAAGCATGATGACAGAATCCTAGATGTAAAGGTTGTTCAGTTGCTCAGTCGTGTCCAACTCTTTTGTCAAATATTTGTCTATCATCCAGGAGATGTGCCAAAAATAGGTCCGTTGTTGAAATCCTTGGTGATTCCGCACTTAGTATTTTATTTTAGTGTGCCCTATAAGTTAGACATAATACCAATTCAGAGTCACTGAAAATATATAAAACAAACAGCAAATATTTTTGAGCCATATCTGTCTCAGTCACATGAACTAAAGCCACTGAGGCTTAATTTACACCCAAGCTAGAAACCTAGAACTTTATAAAAGCTAGGTCTGTATTTTCCTGGAGATATTCCTCCTAGCTTTTATAAAATACTTTTAAGAGACTCATTTTTAGGATTTATCGATTGTTTTTATGTTTTCTGTTTTATGAACTCTTGTGGTATAAAGTGTCATAGTTACTTTTTGGTACCATGTGAAGTTTGGGTGATTATAAAGCTACAGGAAAAATATAGAAAATAACTCATTGATCTAACGAGAGTGGGGAATTGCTTCAATGCCAATGCCTCACATGGTAGAAAAAGAATCCTTGAAAAATTACAAAAACATAATTATTTTTATCTTTAGTAAGTAAGCTATTAAAAAGTAGCTGTCATCTTAAAGGCTCTAGAAAGTCCATATCTTATAGGCATAGAAAAGCATCCATTTTTAAAGAAATAATTTAAAGAAGGGTTTAATATCTGATTCAATGTCTTAATTAAATCTTGTATATTTTAAAATGTTTATTGAGTACTTATTGAAAGCCAGCCACTGAGAAAAGAAAGTAAATATTGACTAACTTGTCAATGTATTTTAAGTGCATGATGAATTGTCAATTTGCTAAACGATGCAGAGTTAGGAAGAAAGTCACTAATCCAGCTGGTGTTCTTCACTTCCTCAAAAATCTTTTAAAAATATTTTCTACGTTTCCATCAATGTACTGGGGCCTAGAAATACAATGTAAGAGCTAGAGACTCACACAACCACACACATCCAGAGTCCCTGTGTTCAGGTTGTTTTCAGAGTAATGCAGGAATAGAGAATACACAGGTAGCCATGAAACCTTGTGATGAGTGCTGCCAAAGAAGCACAAGATGGGAGAGCATGTAACCCACTGCAGGGTGCACACAAAGCTTCCTGTAGGTGATTATGCATGAGCTCAGTCTTAAAAGAGTGCAAAAGTTAGCTAAGCAAGAAATAAATGCAACAGCAGCCCAGAGAGAATAGCGTTTGCACAAGTTCTCAGAGTGAGTTAGTGGTGCTTATGGGTATCTGATTAGTTCAGAACTCTGTGATTAAGTCAGTAGAAGGGAAAAGGAGAGGAGCAAGCATAAAGCATGAGAGAAGGGCCCTGGAAGCTATACTAAAGTGTTTTATTTTATGTTAAAGATAGCGTGAATTCATTAAAGGGAGGAAGGTAGACTTACTCATTCACATTTTAGAAAGATTATTTTTAAGATAGAATAGAAAAGTGATGGGAGAGAGTCAAGGATAAGCAGGAAATCTAGGTAAACTGCAGTCATTAAAAGGAGAGACAATGAGGGGTTTCATCCTGAGTGGTGACCTAGCCCCCTGGTCCACACTTGAGTTGGCATCTCAGGCCAAGTGGTTAAAGCAGCGAGATGTTTGTGGGTGACAGGAGATTTGTCCTGGGCCCACCCTCCCAGATAACTCTCTGGTTGAGAAGAGGGCAGGGGAAATTTGGGGCCGGGGTGGGAGTGAGACCAGGACCACACCAGATAATTGCCTGCCTAGGGGCTGACACTTGAGGCCTTAGGGCTCCTGGTACACTGCATCCTGCAACTCAATTCATTCTAGGAAATTACCATGGTGACTGATCAAAGCTGAACTCCTCACTGTGTATTTCTGAAAAAGGCCTGAGTCTGAATCTCAGAATCTACTTCAGAATCTGTATTTCTTGGCACATGGACTGACCCACACTCTCCTATCCTGCCAGACCTCTTGCATAAATACTTCCACTTTAAAGGTTCTTCCATCTCATTCAGAAAATAAAGAAACAACACTCCCCTCCCCAAATACCCAACAAACTGGCAAAAACTTAGGAGAGATAATGAGATGATGAATTAATGGAGTGACAAGGAGGAAGGAGGAGGAGGGGAATAAATAAAAGGATATCAAGAAAATTAATACTGTTCGGTCATTCATTGAATGGGAAAAGTTTCAAAGAAAGGATAAAGGGTGGTCGCGAGGTTTCTGGTGTAGGCTTTCATGAGGGTAAAGAATATGGAAGTGAAAAGAATGGGAACAAGTGGTGATGTCCGGAGCTCAGGTGTTGGCATTCTGTTCCAGGTGTCTATGCAACATTCAGGTGAAAATGTCCAGTGAGCATTTGAATACATAGGTCTGAATTACAGGCAAGAATTCTGCAATGGAAATAGTAATGAATAGCTAACAATTTTGAACACTTAACTTGTGCCAAGAGTGATTTTAGGCATTTTATATGTTTTTAAATCTCAACCACAATTATTTTCCCATGTGATAGACTACAGTGAACTGAGGCACAGAGGAAAGAAAGTTTCTAAGATTACACAGATCTAAGCGGCACAAGATTGGTTAACCAGGATTATGCTGAAGTCCTTGGTGAGCAGTTTAAGTGGAGTAGATGAAAGAAAAGAAAAATTATGGGGGCGGCGGCCAAGAGGAGTTACCCCACGTCCAAGGAGCGGTGGCTGCACGGGCACAGGAGGGCCAAAAGGAGCTACTCCACATTCAAGGTCAGGAGGGACAGCCGTGAGGAGATACCCCTTGTCCAAGGTAAGGAGCAGTGGCTGCGCTTTGCTGGAGCAGCCGTGAAGAGATACCCCACGTCCAAGGTAAGAGAAACCCAAGTAAGACGGTAGGTGTTGTGAGAGGGCATCAGAGGGCAGCCACACTGAAACTATAATCACAGAAAACTAACCAATCTGATCACATGGACCACAGCCTTGTCTAACTCAATGAAACTAAGCTATGCCGTGTGGGGCAACCCAAGACGGACGGGTCATGGTGGAGAGGTCTGACAGAATGTGGCCCACTGGAGAAGGGAATGGCAAACCACTTCAGTATTCTTGCCTTGAGAACCCCATGAACAGTAGGAAAAGGCAAAAAGATAGGACACTGAAAGATGAACTCCCTAGGTCGGTAGGTACCCAATATGCTACTGGAGATCAGTGGAGAAATAACTCCAGAGAATGATGGGATGGAGCCAAAGCAAAAACAATACCCAGTTGTGGATGTGACTGGTGAGAGAAGCAAAATCCGATGCCATAAGAGCAATACTGCATAGGAACCTGGAATGTTAGGTGCATGAATCAAGGCAAATTGGAATTGGTCAAACAGGAGATGGCAAGAGTGAACGTTGACATTCTAGGAATCAGAGAACTAAGATGGACTGGAATGGGTGAATTTAACTCAGATGACCATTATATCTACTACTGTGGGCAGGAATCCCATAGAACAAATGGAGTAGCCATCATGGTCAACAAAAGAGTCCAAAATGCAGTACTTGGATGCAATCTCAAAAATGACAGAATGATCTCTGTTCGTTTCCAAGGCAAACCGTTCAACATCACGGTAATCCAAGTCTATGCCTCAACCAGTAATGCTGAAGAAGCTGAAGTTGAATGGTTCTATGAAGACCTACAAGACCTTCTAGAACTAACACCCAAAAAAGATGTCCTTTTCATTATAGGGGACTGGATTGCAAAAGTAGGAAGTCAGGAAACACCTGGCATAACAGGCAAATTTGGCCTTGGAGTACAGAATGAAGCAGGGCAAAGGCTAACAGAGTTTTGCTAAGAGAACACAATGGTCATAGCAAACACCCTCTTCCAAAAACACAGGAGAAGACGCTACACATGGACATCACCAGATGGTCAACACTGAAACCTGATTGATTATATTCTTTGGAACCAAAGATGGAGAAGCTCTATACAGTCAGCAAAAACAAGACTTGGAGTGGACTGTGGCTCAGATCATGAACTCCTTATTGCCAAATTCAGACTTAAATTGAAGAAAGTAGGGAAAATCACTAGACCATTCAAGTATGACCTAAATCAAATCCCTTATGATTATACAGTGGAAGTGACAAAAAGATTTAAGGGACTAGATCTGACAGACAGAGTGCCTGATAAATTATGGACAGAGGTTTGTGACATTGTACAGGAGACAGGGATCAAGACCATCTGCATGGAAAAGAAATACAAAAGAACAAAATGGCTATCTGAGGAGGACTTACAAAGAGCTGTGAAAAGAAGAGAAGTGAAAAGCAAAGGAGAAAAGGAAAGATATTCCCATTTGAATGCAGAGTTCCAAAGAATAGCAAGGAGAGATAAGAAAGCCTTCCTCAGTGATCAATGTAAAGAAATAGAAGAAAATAACAGAATGGGAAAGACTAGAGATCTCTTCAGGAAATTAGAGATACCAAGGGAACATTTCATGCAAAGATGGGCTCGATAAAGGACAGAAATGGTATGGACTTAACAGAAGCAGAAGATATTAAGAAGAGGTGGCAAGAATACACAGAAGAACTGTACAAAAAAGATCTTCATGACCCAGATAATCACAATGGTGTGATCACTCACCTAGAGCCAGACATCCTGGAATGTGAAGTCAAGTGGGCCTTAGAAAGCATCACTATGAACAAAGCTAGTGGAGGTGATGGAACTCCAGTTGTGCTATTTCAAATCCTGAAAGATGCTGTGAAAGTGCTGCACTCAATATGCCAGCAAATTTGGAAAACTCAGCAGTGGCCACAAGACTGGAAAAGGTCAGTTTTCTTTCCAATCCCATAGAAAGGCAATGCCAAAGAATGCTCAAACTATTGCACAATTGCACTCATCTTACACGCTAGTAAAGTAATGCTCAAAATTCTCCAAGCCAGGCTTCAGCAATACATGAACCATGAACTTCCAGATGTTCAAGCTGGTTTTAGAAAAGGCAGAGGAACCAGAGATCAAATTGCCAACATCCTTTGGGTCATCGAAAAAGCAAGAGAGTTCCAGAAAAACATCTATTTCTGTTTTATTGACTATGCCAAAGCCTTTGACTGTGTTACTGGCATTACTGGCCACTGAGGATAAAATGGGATGACATTAACCATTTTTGTTTTATTTGTTGATTCTTACATAACCTCAAGACAATCATCAAAATAATGAAACTCACTGATAAAGTTCTCCCATGTAATGATCAAACTCCATTCAAGCTTTAATATCTTTTACAGCAAAAAACATCCAGCCCAGGACCACACACATTTGTCATTTCTCTTTAGTTTTTTCCATTTGAAATAGTCTGTCTTTTCTTGGTTTTAAGGACTTTATACTTTTGAAGATTATAGGCTGGTTATTGAGTAGACTATTCCTCAGTTCGGGTTTATTTGCTACTTCCTCATGATTAGGCTCAGGTTATGCCTCTTGAGTAGTAATATCACAGAGGTAATACAGTGTTCTTACTGCATCTGTTATGTGGTACATGATTTCCATTCTTCCCATTACTGGTGGTGTTAGCTTTGATCTCTTGATTAAGGTAGTGTCTGCCTGGATAGTGGCTGTGAAGTTACTCTTCATCTCTTTGTAATCAGTCAGGTTTTTATGGGGAATTATTTTGAGGTTTTGTGAATATCCTATTCATGATCAAATGTTTGACTTATGCACTTATTTATATCAGTATGCACTCATGAATTACTATTTTATTCAATTGGTTATGATCAGTACTGTCAAAATTTTTGTCATTTTTTTCTTTAATTTTAATGCTCAAGTTATGCCATATTTGACCATCAGGAGCCACTTGAAGCTGGATTCCATGTGCTTTGGCATGTCCTCACCCTTCTATTAACACATTCTTACTTATTAGCAAAATAAAATTCCCAGCCTCATCTTGTACTTTCTCTGTCTCAGTCCTGGAAGCAAATTTTTCCCTTCAAGGAGGTGTGGGTCATTTCACTGAATGGTGCATAGAAGCCATATCATGACACCAGTTTTATTGGAGTGTTACCACTCAAGACCTTAAATCCCCATTTCCTGTGCCAGGATATACTTGAATGAAGTACGTTCAAGAATGTTGAATAATTGATAGAAGAATATCTTCCAACTTTAGAGAAAATATTCTCACAGCCTTTCAATATGGACAATTTATATAATATTAGCACTTTCTGCATCAATTAGACATATAGCATTGGTAATGATTCTATGTCCTTTCTGCAGGCATCCCATCGCCTTGATTACTTATTTCCTTCCTTAGCCTCTTGAATAAGAATACCCATAGCTCCCTCAATAGCAAGCAACATTTTACAACACTGGTCCTTCTAAATTTATTCAGGACCAAAAAGAGTTCTCTCATGTCCTCCCATTACATAAACAAAGACAAAGAACATCTCAGAGATGTTCATATACTCCAGAAAAACAAAAGAGTTTATATTGCCAACATAATTCTAGGTCTGGAAAAATATGAGATTTGGGCTAATAATGTTCTGTTCTGCACAAGAACAATAGGGGAATGCTTTATGTTTAACAAAGATGACTAATTAAATATTTTTCCAGAACGACAACAAAAAAGCATTTTATCTGCCCTTAAAAATCTACTTGCTATTTTCAAATGACTGAGTTTCTGGTCTCTGTTGTTTAGGTTTTTTAAAATATTTAAAGCCACGCATTTCAGCCAGGACACCCCCACAACATTTGTGAAAATTTTAGACAGTAGAAGAAAGGTAAGATACTGGCAAACAGTGTCGATTGAGGATGGGTTGAGTCTTTTTAATTTGGGCAAGAACTAAGCTTATTTACAAATTGAGGAGGGAGAGCTCATAGGGTGGGAGAGAGTGGTGATACAGAGAAAGAGAACGCAGCTGTTGAAACAGGTTCTTGTGGAGACAGGGCCTGCTTTTGCATAGTGCTCAGTGGTAACAGATTGGCAAGCATATAAAACAAACAGAGATCCCCTGGTCTTGAGATTTGATGCATGATTTGGGCATACCATTGGGTTGGCCAAAAAGTTCATTCAGGTTTTTGTGTAAGCTCATACGGAAAAAACCTGAACAAATGTTTTGGCCCACTCAATTTCTCAGCAATGATATAAGCTAAGACTTCAGGTAATACCCGAGTCCTTATCAAATGGGTACTTGTGAGTCTCTGCTCAGACTGTCAGAGCCATCTCAAGAATGTTCTAAAATGGGAAAAGCTCTGGAGCCCCTGAAATTTATAGCACAAGGGGATTTGGTGTGGTTCATGACTGGCCAGTCACCAATGAATCAAAATTATACTATTCTCTCCAGCCCCAGGGGTAAGTAGTGGGAAATTAGAAGTCCCTTCAACATGACTGGATGATTAGAGATATCTCTGAAGAAGCAGTAAGGGGTTTGGTCAAGGAGTCCTTCCCTTTGAAGCTTTTCTTTCATCCTCCAATTAACCTTCTCTTCCTACCTAGTACCTTACCCAGAAATACAGTCACCATGGTGTTTCCTTTGAGGCTCAGTCCTTAGCCTGGCTACAGGATAATTTAGCGGGTGACTAACACTTCACTCTAGCTTTACTATATTGAAAGGGATGGATGTATTGTGTGTGTGTGCTAAGTTGCTTCTGTCGTTAGCACACACACAATACATCCCTTTCAACATACTAAAGTTAATTTTAAGTGATTTCAAGAATGATTAAGGAGGTTGAAGAGACTCGAGTTTGAGTTTCTACGAGGGAGTCCCAAACATAGTGCACAACAGAACCACCAAAGGAACTTCTGTCCCTGCTTCAGTAGAGGCTGCCTGTGGAATTAGAGTGTTGTTATGACAACCAACTGGCCCCAGAAGCATTTTCTTTTTTCCTGCTAGATGCATCCCCGCCTCTCCATAGTTCCAAATTCAAGTCTCATGAAAATATATCTAATTGAGAGACTCCTCATTACATCCTGAGTCCTAGTATTGAAGGGATTCCTACTTTCCACCCTTTTAAGTACAGAGGACACACTAGAAATAGATTAAATTGTGTACTGAATGGGCCAACATCTACCACAATGTTCTACCTATACTCTTGCAATAAGGTTGGTGGTTCCTTCCACCAGAGATATTACTTCCTTGACCAGTGGCTGCCCAGTATTAGACACAACTCCCCATTCTGAATGGGTTATTGCTTGAGTGCCAACATGCCTTTGAAATTGAAATGGGGAAGAAGGAACTTCAAATTTTTTACTCTAGCTAGGTAGTTTTCATTTTATGCAAAAAGGCGGCATGAGAAGGAGATTCATCCTTTACCTCTGACTCTACAGCTGAGTTTTCAGCATAAAGGACCAACTATAACATTCCTAATGTCTAAAGACTGACAGTCTTAAGTTTAAAAAGACAGTCTTTTTGAACAAAAAAACTAAGACAAAGTCTCAGTTCAAAGAGACAATGAGGTTGGATTTGCTAGAAATATGTAAGAAACAGAAATCAAGTGACAGGTCTAAAAGGGTTAATGCATTCCCAAACCACTTCTTTTTCGACAAATCCTAGTTTGAGTGTGCTTAGTTTCCAAGAACAAAGTCCAAAAAGTACAAATTACTGAAACAAATCTGAAATATTGAGGAATACAAAAGGAAAAAGTGACATTTACACATGTGTATGAAGAGGCATAAAATTATGCCCCAGGTCTTGAAGGGAAAACCTATAAAAATATGTAGATTTTGTGCTGATGCTGGATTTTATATTTTGAGCCACTGTCTTGGTGAGGTCATAGAGCAAGGTCAAGATACTGATTACAAGTTGAAGGCTTTTCTAAACAGTATAAACTATCCTAATATCCATCCCCTAGGGAAGAGATGGAATGCTAGACAAGAATATGCAACTCAGAACATATTGTAAAGCAAAGGTCATGTGGTGTTGGTCTACAGGCCAAATTCAATCAGCAAACAGGTTCTATTCAGCCAGAACTACATAGGAGTTCACAGGTTATTTTAAATTTTTTGCTATTTTTCTACTTGCTTTTTTCACTGTCAAAATGTCTGGATTATAATCTTTCACATAAAACTCTAGCTTCCTGTCTTTTTTGAAAGTTTTTACAACCTGGGTTCCACAGTCTATAATGGTGACAACAGAGGGATCTTCGATATTGCTATCCCCAGTTTGCTGGGAACCCACCACATGCTATGGTGGCCAATTTCACTTATTTGATTTTCTGACAGGTCTCTGTATGTATGTGAGTTGGTAATTTCTGCACAAAATAGTCAGCAAAAGTAAGTCCCACATGTTATGGGGCTCAGTCTCTTGAACATGTCCTTAAAAGACTCCAGATGAGATAGAATGCTTACCTGCTGGGAGAGGCATACAGAGGGCTCCACAGGGAGACAGCCAACACACAAAGCCTGCTGCACTCTGCTCAACACACGTTTGTGAGAGGGATAAATATATGAAGCCAAAAAAAATAGATAAATAAAGATGGAGGACAACTGATGAGTTTGGTTGTCAACTTTATTCATGTAAATGCTGATTACTGTTTCTTACAGAATCTGGATTCTGTTCTTATTTGTAGCAAGTTTTCACATATTAATTGAACAAACATTTGTTACTTATATAAAGCACTATGCTAAGTGTTATGAAAATATACATTAGGCATCACTGTTCCCAAAAAGTTTAATCAAAATGTATCTATAAAATGGCCAAAATTATCCCCTTTGAACTTTGCAGTAAATAGTAATTTAAAAACAATAGAGTTGTTTTACACTATATTTTACACTACTATTTACACTACTTTTATTGACTAATCATTTGTTTAATAATGCATTTCCTTTTTTAAAAAGGTAATATTGTGTGTTAGTTGCTCAGTCCTGTCTGACTCTCTGTGACCCCATGGACTGTAGCCTGCCAGGCTCCTCTATCCATGGAATTCTCCAGGCAAGAATCTTGGAATGGGTAGTCATTCTCTTCTCAAGGGGATTGTCCTGACCCAGAGATAGAAGCCAGATCTCCTGCATGGCAGACAGATTCTTTACTGTCTGAGATACTAGGGAAGCCCTTTTTAAAAAGGTAACATGCTGATAAAAGTGAAAATGCTTTTGAATATTACAAACATGTTCAAATTTCACACTGTCCTGTTTCATGGTAGAAGAATTAGCTGAATCAACTCTTACTTGAACTGATGTGTAAAATGTAAAAGATTTTCATTCATGGGAAAGATAATAAAAGTGAACCATGCATTTTCTAAATATTAATTCCTATTATGATGCTTATATGTCCTTTATATTAGTATCAATTTAATAACAAGCAGTATGGTCTTGGTTAAGAGCGTTAGATGACATCTACCTTGGGTGACTCAAACTGATCTTGGCCAGGTCATTCAATGTCTCAAGTCTTAGTATTCACAGCCATAAAAAGCAGCTCATAACAACTCTCTGTGTCATTGTCAGGATTAAATAAGATGAGAAGAAAAGGTTTTAGTACTATGCAGCCACATAGTAAGTGTTCCATAAGATAAAAATATACTAACAAAAGCATTAAATATTTTCAGATCATTGAATACACCATGAAGATTCAGACAATGTATGTCAGAAATACCTGACTAGTATCCTCTGAAGTAAAAATGGGTTTTGTTTTTAATTTATAAAATATAAATTCAGTACAACTAAAGGATTTTTCCATCAATTTCATTGTACTTTTAATCTCTAAGATTAATCTCTAAATTTTGTGTTAGAGTCAGATAAAATATTTAGACAATTCAAGTCCACAAAAGATGTATTTAAAAACATCAAACTACTACCTCTGTCCACTCCTCTTTTTTTACATATGTGGTAACACACTGTACATACTATTTTCCATTGAGTTGTTTTGCTTAAGAATATGCATGGGAAGGAAATTCCTTAATCTATTTTCTAGCTGCTTAATGCTCAATCGTGTGTATGTAGCAGCATGGTTTATTCAACCAGCCCCATTGATGGACATTTGAGTTATTTCTGCTTGGCCAAATAGTGCTTCATGAACAGTATTGTGAATACAGTAAGAGGGTCTTAGGTTGAATCTCTAAGATAATTTCTAACCTAACTGAAAATTAAAGATATCCTGTACAGTCTAGGAATTAAAGTACTTCATGAAATACTGGTTTATTGCCTATATGACAGGCCTACTCTTGACTTCGTATGTTATTGTGACAGCATATGAAGCAGTCTGCCTCTTCAGGAAATTTGATGGTTTGCTAAAGTTTTTGCCCTTTTACTCTTGTTACTGAAGATTGCTCACATCCTTCTGCCTCAATGAGATGCCAGGAAAGTTCCTTAGTAGAAAGCTGACATAAAATATTTTTCATGGCCCCTTATTGCATTTCCTCTTTCTCACACACATTGTAAAGAGAGATTTTAAGATTTTTTTTCTTTTTTCTCTCACCTTTCTCCAAATTTTAACCACTTTAGTTAAAAAAAAAATTCTAATTACATTTTTATTAAGCTGTAACTAACAGCATAAAATTCACCACTTATTTAAAGTCTATATTTCAGTGTATTTTATCATATGCAGAACTGTGGAACCATAACCACAATCTAACTTTAGAACATGTTCATAATCCCAATAAGAAACTCCAGACCCATTAGCAGTGCCCACGCTCCTGACTAGGTACCTATGAATCTACTGTCTATAAATTTACCTATCCTAAACAATTTACGTGGCCAAAAATCAAACAATATATAGGTTGTTTTTTTATTTTGGAGCCAACTCCCTTTGCTTAGCCTAATGCTTTTGAGATTGGTCAATGTTTTAGGACAAATAAACACATTGTTGATTTTTTATTGCCAAAAAATATTCCATTGCATGCATTGATATACCATGTTTTGTTTATTGATTCATCACTTCATGGATACTTTGCTATTTTTTCCACTTTTTGACTATTTTGAATAATGCTACTGTGAATATCATGTACACAATTTTGCACAGATCTTTTCATTTTTCTTGGATATGTACCTAGGAGTGGAATTACTGAGTCATATGGAAATTCTATGCATTTAGCTGCCAAACTGTTTCCCCCAAACAGCTGCAATATTTGCATTCCTGCCAGCAAACTGAAACGCATGCACAAGGGTTCTGGTTTTTTATACAGCTTCACCAGCACTTGTTATTGTCTGTCTTCTTAGGTGTATCTACTCTAGAAGATGTGATTTGGATTTAAATTTTCCTGCTGGCTAGTAATGTTGAGCATCTGAGCATCTCTTCACATGCTTATTGGCTATATCAATATCCTTTCCAGATAAAGGTCTATTTAATTCTTTGCCAGTTTTTAATGGGTTCAGTTTACTTTTTATTATTGAGTTATAAGAACTTTTTATATATTCTGGATAGATAGTAGTCTCTTTTCAAATACAAGATATATAGTATTTTCTCCCATACTATGGGTTGTACTGTCACTTTGGTAATGTCTTCTTTTTTTTTAACTCTTGGTGAAGTCAACTATTTTTGATCATTTGTGATTTTGTTGTAATATCTAAAAGAACATTTTCTGATCTAAGCTCATAAAAATTGACACCTCTGTGTTCTTCACATTCTTTTATACTTAACTCTTATCTTTGGGTCTTTGTTTCCTTTTGAGTCATTTTTCGCATATGGTAAGGGTAAAAACTGACTCTTAGGGATGTTGTTACTTGTGTTTGAAAATTTTTCTTGAAAATACTATCCTTTGCCCACTGAACTGTCTCGGCACAGTGTCGGATCAGTTGACCATAAATGTACGGTTCATGTCTGGATTTTCAATTATATTCCATTCTCTATATGTGTCTCCTTATGCCATGACCATACTGTCTTGATTACTGTAGTTTTATTTAGTAAGTTTTACAACTGGAAAGTTTGAGTACTCCAATAAACACAGGAAGTGAATCTAAAAATACAGATCTGGGTCAGTTATGAAGGTGTTTCATCTTATTTTGTTTGGGATATTTAATCAGGAGAGAAACATGATCAGATACGACTTTTAGGAAGAAGACAAGATGGAGGATCAGTTGGGAGAAGCAGAGCCCCTGTGGCAAAAAGACTGGTGGTTAGAAGCCTGTTGCAATAGTTGAAAGAAGATAGATAGGAGATGAGATAGCCACTGAGAAAAATGACCATAGGGATAATTGGGGTAAGATAAAAGTAATCAGTATTTAACAGACAATGAACATAAGTGAGAGGGATGTCAAAAATAACTCCAAGCTCTCAAATCAAGATTTCAAGCAAGATGCTTGGGAGAACAAGGTATCATGCTGACTTGCATGATAAATCACTAAATCTCTGACTTAAATCTGACCTGGGCCAAGAATGGTCTCAGAGCCTTAAGTGGGGTTGAGCCTGCCAGTGGGTACTCACTAATTGGTCCCATATTAGATACACTGGGTCAGATAAGTCATTGCATTGTGTTAAGAGCCCTCTTACATTTCTCCATGTATTTGCTAAGGATATTATAACTTGCTTAAATTCCTGCTGAAGTATGTCTATAGCATCTCCTTAACCTGCCAGTCATATAACTCTCCCTTAAAAAGAAATAGTACATTTCACTTGGCTGACTTTGTTCTCTATAAACTAATATCTGGCTAATACAATTTTTTTCAACCACTCAAACCCATTTAAAACATCCATTAAATAGTTTTGCTAGATATTTACATTGGAACTGTCACTCCATAGTTTTTCAAATCTGATTTCCCCTGATTTTTGAAAGAAATCAGAACAGCGTTCACCAACCTTCCATCTTCTGGAACATCTCCTATTTTCTATGGTTTGTAATCAAACACTAACCATCATATTTCCATGTTTTTGGGGGGATTACTGGATATAAGTCATCTATATCTTGAACTTAAGACGAAAAAGAAATGAGATACCCAGGACTATTAACTTAGTATTCTGCATTCATTCTCTCAGGCAGATATAAATTTGAGACAGAGCATTAGATCCATTTGTCTGGAGCGCAATAAACAAGCTGGAGAGCAGTGGATGATGGTATTAATGGGGTAGGAAAGGGCCATATCATAGAAGGCAAATTAGCATAGACTGGAAAACCAGGCATATCTTGGTTAGCCATAGTATCATGACATGATATCAGTACTTTCTGAAAAGGTGAGTCTTAAAGACAATGTTTGTGTCATCCCAAAGTTCATATGTTGAAACCTAACCCTCAAATTGATTGTATTAAGAGGTATATTAATAACCTTTGGGAGGTTATTAGATTTAGATGAGACCAGGAGGGCAGAACACACCTAAATGGGATTAGCGTCCTTGCAAGAGTTTGGAGAAACTTGCTGTTCTGTCTGATTGGAGGGTACTATGAAAAAAGTTAGCATCCTATAAGCTGGGAAAGGGGTCCTCACCAAACACTGGGTCTACTGGCACCTTGATCTTGGACTTTCAGCTTTCAAAACTGTCAGAGATGTTTGTTATTTAAGTCAATTTGTCTATGGTAATTTGTTACAGCCGCCAGAACTATGACAATGGGCAAAAAGTCAACTACTTTATACCTCAAGCTGGTTTGCCCACCATGTGTTTACCTAGTATCAGATAACAATAACAGAAGTCTTTGAGTTCTTTACTAAGTAACAGGCTCTATTAAGCTCTTTTTACATTCCTCATTTCATTTATTTCTCACAATATGCCTACAGGGCACTATATTAGCATTTAGCTAAAGAACAAACTCCATTCTAGCTACATTAAATGGCTTTTTAATATAAGGTATTATATAGCTTAAAGAAGCAAAAGAGAACAGTTCCAAAGCCACACCACAAAATTAGTGCTCCTCTTCTAAGATCAGAAAAGCCTTGGTCCCAAGACTGACGCTGGTCAGGAAGCCACAACAGCCAGGTGGCTGCCACAATCAAAGAACTTCCATAAATCAGAAGCTTCTCTAGCTGCCAGCCTAGGAATCATTCCATGCTAGCAACAATCTGCACTAGCAGAATGGATGTCCCATGCCTGCCTCTTGGCGCCTACAAAGCAAATGATTGGACATGATGATCTCTGCTTAATGCTGCCACAGAAACAAATGAAATGCCTCCGATACCTCTTTGCCAGCAGGAAAAAACAGCAGTACATCATCTGCTTCACTTCAGCCTTTTAAATTTCAAGAAATGTATCTACTATCATACCTGGAGCCCTAGCTGCAAGTGAGACTGGAATATGCAGCTTTATAAGATATGAGACTGGAATAAGCCACTTTTGATGTGGCTTTATTGGGTCACAGTTTACATAAAATAAAATTCTCCCACTGAAAGTGTAGAGTTCAATGACTTTTGAGAAAGTATACAGTTATTTAACTACCACCACAACCAAGATATACAACTTCCCACCACCCTAAAATGTTCACTGGTGTTCCTCCCCAGTCAGTCATCACCTACCACCACTGCCCGAGGGAAACATGAATCTGTTTTCTATCTTCGTAGTTTTGCCTTTGAGAATTTCATATAGATAAAATCATATATTACATTGTCTTCTACTGATTTTTTCACTTAGTATAAAGCTTTTGCATTTGCCTGTTATTGCATAAGCTACTAGAAGTAAAGTGCTACGAAAAATTCACTTACAAGTCTTTTGTGAATATGTATTTTCATTTCTCATGAGGAAATTCCTAGAAATGAGATTGTTGAGTCATATGATATATGATATTGAAAGATGAACTGTTGGGTCATATGATATATGACACTGAAAGATGAACCACCTAGGTCAGTAGGTGTCCAATATGCTACTGGAGAAAAGCAGAGAAATTGCTTCAGAAGGAACAAACAGGCTGAGCCAAAGCAGAAACAACATCCAGTTGTGGATGAGTCTGGTGGTGAAAGTAAAGTTCAATGCTGTAAAGAACAATATTGCATAGGAACCTGGAATGTTAGGCACATGAATCAAGGTAAATTGGACATGATCAAACAGGAGCTATTTCAAATTCTAAAAGATGATGCTGTTAAAGTGTTCACTCAACATGCCAGCAAATTTGGAAAACTCAGCAGTGGCCACAGGACTGGAAAAGGTTAGTTTTCATTCCAATCCCAAAGAAAGGTAATGCCAAAAAATGTTCAAAATACTGCATAATTGCACTCATTTCACATGCTAGCAATTTAATGCTCAAAATCCCCCAAGCTAGACTTCAATAGTATGTGAACCAAGAAATTCCAGATGTACAAGCTGGATTTAGAAAAGGCAGAGGAACCAGAGATCAACTTGCCAACATCCACTGGATCATAGAAAAAGCAAGGGAATTTCAGAAAACATCTATTTCTGCTTCAGTGACTATGCTAAAGCCTCTGACTGTGTGGATCACAACAAACTGTGGAAAATTCTTCAAGAGATGAGGATACCAGGCCACCTTACCTGCCTCCTAAGAAACTGGTATACAAGTTAAGAAGCAACAGTTAGAGCCAGACATGGAACAACAAACTGGTTCAAAATTGGGAAAGGAGTACGTGAAGGCTGTATATTGTCACCTTGCTTATTTAACTTCTGTACATAGTATATCACGCAAAATGCCAGGGTAGTTGAAGCTCAAGCTGGAATCAAGATTGCAGGGAGAAATATCAATAACCTCAGATAGGCAGATGACCCCATCCTAATGGTAGAAAGCAAAGAGGAACTAAAGAGCCTCTTGAAGGTGAAAGAGCAGAGTGAAAAAGTTGGCTTAAAACTCAACATTCATAAAATGAGGATCATGGCATCCAGTTCCATTACTTCATGGCAAATAGGTGAGGAAATAATGGAAATAGTGACAGACCTAATTTTCTTGGACTCCAAAATCTCTGCAGATGGTGACTTCAGACATGAAATTAAAAGATGCTTTCTCCTTGAAAGAAAATTTATTGCAAATCTAGACAGCATATTAAAAGGCAGAGACATTACTTTGTTGACAAAGGTCTGTCTAGCCAAAGCTATGGTTTTTCTAGTAATCGTGTATGGATGTGAGAGTTGGACCATAAAGAAGGCTGAGCACTGAAGAATTGACGATTTTGAATTGTGGTGCTGGAGAAGACTCTTGAGATTCTCTTGGACAACAAAGAGATCAAACCAGTCAATCCTAAAGGAAATCAGATCAGTCGCTCAGTCGTGTCCGACTCTTTGTGACCCCATGAATTTCAGCACGCCAGGCCTCCCTGTCCATCACCAACTCCCGGAGTTTACCCAAACCCACGTCCATCAAGTCGGTGATGCCATCCAACCATCTCCTCCTCTGTCATCCCCTTCTCCTTCTGCCCCCAATCCTTCCCAGCATTAGGGTCTTTTCCAATGAGTCAACTCTTCGCATGAGGTGGTCAAAGTATTGGAGTTTCAGCTTCAACATCAGTCCTTCCAATGAACACCCAGGACTGATCTCCCCTAGGATGGACTGGTTGGATCTCCTTGCAGTCCAAGGGACTCTCATGAGTCTTCTCCAACACCACAGTTCAAAAGCATCAATTCTTCGGTGCTCAGCTTTCTTCACTGTCCAACTCTCACATCCATACATGACTACTGGAAAAACCATAGCTTTGACTAGACGGACCTTTGTTGGCAAAGTAATGTTTCTGCTTTTAAATGGCTGCTATCCAAAAGTCTACAAGCAATAAATGCTGGAGAGGGTGTGGAGAAAAGGGAACCCTCTTACACTGTTGGTGGGAATGCAAACTAATACAGCCACTATGGAGAACAGTGTGGAGATTCCTTAAAAAACTGGGAATAGAACTGCCATATGACCCAGCAATCCCACTGCTGGGCATATACACCGAGGAAACCAGAATTGAAAGAGACACGTGTACCCCAATGTTCATCGCAGCACTGTTTACAATAGCCAGGACATGGAAGCAACCTAGATGTTCGTCAGCAGACGAATGGATAAGGAAGCTGTGGTACATATACACAATGGAATATTACTCAGCCATTAAAAAAAATACATTTGAATCAGTTCTACTGAGATGGATGAAACTGGAGCCCATTATACAGAGTGAAGTAAGCCAGAAAGAAAAACAACAATACAGTATACTAATGCATATATATGGAATTTGAAAGATGGTAACGATAACCCTATATGCGAGTCAGAATAAGAGACACAGATGCATGGAACAATTTTATGGACTCTGAGGGAGAAGGTGAGGGTGGGACGTTCTGGGAGAATAGCATTGAAACATGTATATTGTCGTATGTGGGGCGGAACACCATTCCATGTTCGATGCATGGGACAGGGGCTCGGGGCCGGGGCGGTGGGATGGCCCAGAGGGATGGGATGGGAGGGGAGGTGGGTGGGGGGTCCAGGAGGGGGAACACATGTGGACCCATGGCTGGTTCATGTCGATGTATGGCAAAAACTATTACAATATTGTAAAGTAATTAGCCCCCAACTAAAATAAATAAATTTATTAAAAAAATAAAAATAAAAAAAATCAAAATCAAAAAAAAAAAAAAATATGCTATCTAGGTTGGTCATAACCTTCCTTCCAAGGAGTAAGCATCTTTTAATTACATGGCTGCAATCACCATCAGCAGTGATTTTGGAGCCCCCAAAAATAAAGTCTGACACTGTTTCCACTGTTTCCCCATCTATTTCCCATGAAGTGATAGGAAATCAGTCTTAAGTAATTCATTGGAAGGACTGATGGTGAAGCTGAAGCTCCAATACTTTGGCCACCTGATGCAAAGAGCTGACTCATCGGAAAGGACCCTGATACTGAGAAAGATTGAAGGCAGGAGGAGAAGGGGGCAACAGAAGATGAGGTGGTTGGATGGCATCGTTGACTCAATGGACATGAGTTTGAGCCAACTCCGGGAGATGGTGAAAGACAGGGAAGCCTGTTGTGCTGCACTCCACGGGATCACAGAGTAGGACATGACTGATTGACTGAACAACAACATGATATATGTTTATATGTATGTTTAACTTTATAAGATTTTCAAGCCATTTTCCTAAGTTGTCAGAGTATTTTGCATTCCCACCAGTTATGATATGAGGGGTACAAATATGCTACACCTTCATCAGTCTTTGATAGTGTAATTCTTTTCCTATCCATTCTAGTGGTCTGTATTGTGTTATCTTGTTGTTTAATTTGCTTTGTCTTAATGACTAATAATGAATATTTTTGTGATATTTTCTATATTTCATTCACTTATCAGAGTATGTTTAGTATCTATTCAACAGTGAAAATTGTTTTCATAATAATGCTAAGCCATTTACCTTTTCACTTTTGTTCTCTATCAAATTTTCAGCTGAGTTTTCTAGAGGCTACACTGTATGATATTTGCAACCAACTGAATGCAGAAACAGAAATGAATCCAGTTGTTTCTTAATAAGCCGGATACTAAAAAGATTTCTTTTAAAATGCCACTCATCCAATTTTTGAAGAGCTTATGAACTTATACCATTTTTTATCAAAAGTATGTTTTCTGATAATGCAATTATATTTTAAAGTGAATATTTAAAATTAATTGTTCAAATATATATTCTAAAAATTTCATTTTAATTTTTGTGTTGAATATAACTAGAATATATGGTAGATATCAACAGGTATAATTCATATAACTCATATAAACAAAAAGCCCTTTCAGATCCTCAACGCTTTTTAAGAGTGGAAAGGTGTCCTCACACCAAGAGGTGAGAATCACTGATCTGTAGATTATACCCATATCAATATTATTCCATTGATTATGGTTTACATAGTATCTCTTTCCCCTCCTTTTGTTTTTACCTTTCTGTTTACATTTCAAATAGTTTCCTTTAAACACAATATTGTTGTGTCTTGCTTTTTCACTAAGGATGAAAAACTTAAGCAGCCTTTGTCTACTTTCAGAGTGCTTAGACAATACCATGGAGTTCCCTAGTAGCTCAGACGGTAAAAGCATCCGCCTGCAATGCGGATTGGGTCACATCAATCCCTGCGTTGGGGGTCACATCAATCCCTGCATTGGGAAGTTTCCCTGGAGAAGGAAATGGCAACTCACTCCAGTATTCTTGCCTGAAGAATTCCATGGACAGAGGAGCCTGGTGGGTTGCAAAGAGTCTGACACAACTGAGCAACTAACACGCATAGACAATACCATTGCTGTGATTTTAAATGAGTATTTTCAATGAATCATTTTACTACTTGTCCTCCTAATTAATTGCCTCAATTTTTCACCATTCTTTTTTCTTCTTTTCCTGCTTCTTTTGAATTGAGTATTTGATTATGATTCTATTTATTTCCACTAATGGCTTATTTTCTATATACATTAATGTTTGTTTTTTGGGGGATTGCTCTAAAACAGACTTCAGTGGTCCTGCAATCTGCCTTACATAACAATTTCAATATTGTTTATACTATTACAGCAGTATTCGTCCATTTCTTCTCTCATCCTCTGTGCTGTTGCTTTCATATAGTTTACTTTTATATGTTATAAACCTCACATTATTTTGCTTTTAACAATTATCTTTTAAGAGATTTTAATTGAGATAAAAATGTATTTTGTACCTACTCATATATTTACTATTTCTCTCAATTTTCACTTATTTTTATAGCATTTTTTCTGCTACTAATTTTCTTCTGCCTGACAAAAAACTTCAACGTTCACTGTAGTGCAGGTTTGCTAGAAAAGAATTATCATCATTTCTGACTGTTTGAAAAAGATTTTTCTCTTCATGTTTGAATGAAATTTTTTGTCTTCTCTTTGGCAACTTTTAAGATTTTTCTTATTATCACATTTTGGGAACAGTTTGATAATATTATGTCCTGATGAAATTTTCTGCACTTTCATTTGGCTTGGAGTTCTTAGAGCTTCTTGGATACAAGGGCTTACATTTTCATCCATTTAGAATTTTTGGCCAACATTTTCTTGAAATATGACTGTCCTCTCCCTACGCAACCATCTTTCTTTCCTTCTAGGACTCAAAGGGCTTCCCTGATAGCTCAGTTGGTAAAGAATTTGCCTTCAATGCAGGAGACACCAGTTTGATGCCTAGGTCGGGAAGATCCCCTGGAGAAGGGAAAGGGTACCCACTCTAGTATTCTGGCCTGGAGAATTCCATGGATTGTGTAGTCTGTGGGGTCACAAAGAGTCAGACAGGACTGAGCGACTTTCACTTTCACTTGTCAGGACTCAAAGGTCTCTGAGACATACTGATCTTGTCCCACAGGTAGCTGATGCTCTTTTAAATTTTTTTCAACCTATTCTTCTCTCTATGCTTCATTTTTACATCTTTGGTGCAATGTTTTCAAGTTCACTGATCATTTCTTTGGCCCTAATTTATCATTAATCCTCTCTGGTGCATTTTTCATTTCATATATTGTGCTTTCATTCCTTTAAATTCTACCTGAGTCTTTTTCATTTCTCTAGCCTTAACATTTACTTTCTTTCTTTTACATTCTTAAACAAATTTATAAAATTCATAATCACTGTCTGGAGTCTCTTTCTGTCAATTATATCATCTATCAGCTTATATCTGTTTCTATTTATTTTTCTCTTGGTCAAGGACAATGTTTTCTTATCTCTTTGCATGCCAGGGAAGTTTTTCATTGATGCCAGACATTGTACATTTAAAGGTAATGAATGCTAGATTTTATTGTATTTTCTTTTAAAATGTTCAACTTTGTTCTGACCTGCAATAAAATGACTTTTAGTTCAGTTTGATCCTTTGGGATTTTAACTTTTTTCCTGGCGTACACAGAGCTGTCCTTCCTCTGGAATAATCTCTCTTCACTACTATAGCTTGCCTTTTCTGAGTATGCTATCCAGTGGTTTGGGTATTATGAAGCTTAACCACTCTGGCTGGAAGACATGTGATGCATTTCAAATCATAAATGCTTCTGGAATTATTTGGCCAGTCACTTTCCATGTTTTTAATTTCACCCAGCTTCATGGTATTTCACCTCACATTTACACAAATAGGTACTCAATGAATAAGCAAGACACCCTAAAAAATCTTGGCACTCTCTCTCTTTACAACTTTTTCCTTTCTAACATTTGATCTTGCAAATTAGAGCTACCTTGGCTTCCTTGGACTCTACTCTCTATCTCTTCTATTTAGCAAGGCTACCAGATTTCCTTTGGTGTCCCTTCCCCATGCTGTGACCTGGAAAATGTTCTTAAACAGTAGATACTAGAACTCACTTCATCTGTTCCCTTTCTGTCTGGGATCACAGTGCTTGTCTTTCAAAAAACATTTGTTTTTATAAATTTTCTCCATCTTTCTAATTGCTTACAGCACAAGAACAATTCCTATAAAAATTCATCCTTTACAGCAAGCAGTGAACAATCTCACAAACAGCAGATTTTACTTTTCTACACTGCAGAGAGAAAGGTAGGTTAGATAGAAGGTGGAATGAGTTGTGAATATCATAAACCACATCTATCCATATTATCCTCATGCTGCAAAAAAGAACACTGGGGCATAATAATTCATGAAGATGATAAGTGGTGGGCTTCCCTGGTGGGCTTCCCTGGTGTCCCAGTCAGCGAAGAATCTGCCTGCAATGTAGAAGACCTGGACTCGATCACCGGGTTGGGAAGATCCCCTGGAGAAAGGAATGGTTATCCACTCCATTATCCTGGCCTGGAGAAACCTATGGACAGAGAAGCCTGGTGGGCTACAGTCCATGGAGTCACAAAGAGTCAGACACAAGTGAGCAACTAACACTTTCATTTTCACTTCAGAATTCAAATTAGAAACAGTCTTCTCTTTGATCCTATGCCATCAGTCACTCTTCTCTCAGTTTAGTTCAGTTGCTCAGTCATGTCCAACTCTTTGGGACCTCACAGACTGCAGCATGCTAGGCCTCCCTGTTCATCACCAACCCCCAGAGCTTGCTCAAATTCATGTCCTTCGAGTCGGTGATGCCATCCAACCATCTCATCCTCTGTCGTCCCCTTCTCCTGTCTCAATCTTTCCCAGCATCAGGGTCTTTTCAAATGAGTCAGTTCTTTGCAGCAGGTGGCCAAAAGATTGGAGTTTCAGCTTCAACATCAGTCCTTCCAATGAATATTCAGGACTGATTTCCTTTAAGATGGACTGGTTGGATCTCCTTGCAGTCCAAGGGACTCTCAAGAGTCTTCTCCAACACCACAGCTCAAAAGCATCAATTCTTCAGTGCTCAGCTTTCTTTATGGTCCAACTCTCACATCCATACATGACTACTGGAAAAACTATAGCTTTGACTAGATAGACCTTTGCCAGCAAAGTAATGTCTCTGCTTTTTAATATGCTGTCTAGGTTGGTCAAAGCTTTTCTTCCAAGGAGCAAGTGTCTTTTAATTTTATGGCTGCAGTCACCATCTGCAGTGATTTTGGAACCTAACAAAATCAAGTCTGTCACCTGTTTCCATTGTTTCCCCATCTATTTTCCATGAAGTGATGGGACCGGATGCCATGATCTTCACTTTTTGAAGATTGAGTTTTAAGCCAGTTTTTCCACTGGCTCTACTGGAATTAGAGTACTTCCTCCTTAATTTTTTTTGAGACATTTTATATATTTGAATGACAATTTTGAGTATGGAGAACATTATTGTAATACACTACTTGTTGTTACTCTCTGTATTCATGAAAGATAAAATGAAATCTGTGAATATTCTGTAATTAACAATGTTATTCTTTTTAATGATACCATATTTTTTTAAATTCCTCCTTAATTCTAAATATTTATACCCATACATGCCTGACTCTGATTCTTTTCCATTTTGGATCTACTTTTTGTTATATCCAAACTCAGTCTCACAGAATAAAGGACCTGAAACACGAGATAACTCATTAAAAGGAGAAATCACTCTCACAGATAACCAATGTGAAAAAATGTAAATCCATGGTTCTTTATCATCAAATCAACCTGACATTCAAAAGAATTAAATTTAAAAAAAAAAAAAAAAAAAACAACAAAAGAATTAAATTTATCATTAATGCTGTAGATATATCCCCTCTAAATGAAGGTTTCAGCATCTCATTCTCCTTTCATTTAATACTTTTTCGCCTTTTCTTTTTTTTGTAATTCTCCTTGACTGACAATCATCAAATAGTGGGTGGGGCCTACATTTTTAGTATTAAAATTAATTGGGCATTAGAAATAAAAATTCGTGTCATTCAATGTCTGGGCTCAGGAACTCTACCCTAAAAAGGTTTTCACATACCTGTTGCTTAAAGTAGCATTCTGTTATTTGTCATTATAGCTTTCTCTCTCTCTCTCAACCAACAAATACTGCTCAACCTCCAGAATCATGGCTTTATAAATCATGTAAGGCAACACAGGTTCTATTTATAAACAACTTTCAAAGGCCATATTGTATCCTCAATCCACATGCCCTATTCCCACTGAGACTTGTCATGTGTGGATCAAGGTCTTACCATGGATAATATTCTCACTTTCATCTCCATGTGAGAAACTAGGGTGAAGGCAGAAGCCCTTTACATCAGTAAAGTTCAGGCTCCAATATAATTGAATGGGGTCCAAAGCCAAACACAAAGGCTGATTTTTAACAGAATTGTTGCCAGGGCTCGGTCACCTCACAGATGTACATGCATATCAAAGCAACAGGCACAAACTGTTTGAGACTGCTCAGATCACAGTGAACCAAAGGACTCAGTCACTCAGAATGCAGCAGAATCATTGCCTGGAAGCTGTCAAACAATAGGCTATTGATCATCCAGAATCGATAACCACGCTCTTGCCTCCCTCTCATGTACCCACTTGCTGTTAAGCTGAGATGATCCAGGCAAAATATAGTTTAGGAAAAAAAAAAAGAGAGCCCAGGAAATTGCTAAGTCTTAAACCTTCCTCCTGCAAAGGTCCTCCTGCACTACCCAACTAAGTGCAAAGGTAATTCTGTACAGCGATTCTTATCTTTCAGGGTCTTGAGTAATTACATGAATAAGAAACTTTATCCTAATTTATTCCTTGTTTGTATCAAGCAGTATGTTATTTTCTTTTCAGGCTATAGGGATCATAATTTATACAGCCCTGTTGTTTGGAAGATTAAATATATTCTTTATTACTTCAAGCTGCGTTTGATATATTATGTTTAGCAAGTATCCAAACTAGTCAAGTGGAGGAGATTCCATAATAATGTGGACATTTCTGTGCATTACTCACTCAGGCAAAAAGGCGAAGTCAAGTGTACAGTGGTTGGAAATTTATGAAAAAGACCGAGCCTCCTCCACTTGAGAAAATATCACATTCCTATCCACCTATCTTTCAGAGCCAATATTAGAGGTGATGGTCCATTTCAGGTCACAACAACAACAAAACAGTTGCACTGGTTTTAAACAGATTTGCCAAAGATGAGAAGTCAATGTGGCACTGTCCTCATTTTTTCTTTTTATTTCAATAGATTTTTTTCACTGCTTCTGCTGTTTAATGCAGGCTATGTGCCAACACTGTCTTAGAAAGTCTGTTATGCCAGATGTCACCCTTTTGCCCTTTTGCTCTATCTGCAGATTTTCTTTTAACAACAGCTGAAGCCCAAGTTAGCAAGCATGTATTTTCTACAGTAAAAGAGGTATTATGAATGACACCTTTTGTATTTTGAATAACACCCTCAAGGAGCACAGCACTTTATTCACACACCACATCTTGAAGAAAGGATTATTCATGGGTCCTTTAGATTTAAAGGGAGAACTTGAAGGTTTTATCAGTTTAAGATCAATGTTATCACCTGTAGTAGAAGCTGGTGAGTAAGGTTTAGTACACTGATTGGTTTGTTTTGCTTTTTAAACTGATCTTCTCTAGGATTAAAAAATATATATATTTTAAGGAAAGACATTGCTTTCTCAGTAAGTGTTTTATGTCTACCCTATTTTGCCAGACAGATTGTAGACAGTGAAACTATCCCCTCCCCACTATGATGGAACAGACCTACCCAACTAAGTGCTTCATTCAAACAAAGGGTTGGGTATTGACTACCACAGAGAAGATTGCCCTGGGTCAATGGCTAATTAAGGCAGGAGGAAGTCCTAGGGAAGTGGTTGGCTACCTTTGGCTCTCCATACTTCTTCTACTTTGTCAGCTTCCAGCTTTGAAAGTTTCTGTCTGGAAGCTAGTCAATAATTTAAGAGTTGCTTGTAACAGAAAATGTGCTGACCCAATCAGAAGACAGGGCATTAGATATTTTGAATTTTAGAAAATTGAAAAAGTATGAGAGAAAGGGTTCAGGGGAAATGAATTCCTTTTCACAGGGGCACCTTATTCTAAGTATTCAGTTCTGAGTTTCCTATAAATTTGTTTCTACTCATCTCCAAATTTGTCTTACACTGTATCTTATAGGTGTCTAACATAGTTATCACAACAGCAAGGTCCTAGATAGTAAAACAAACAAATCTCAGAAATAATGTGATGTTAAACTCAGAAAGTAAGAATAGGTATGGAATGAGCTGGTTTACATTTAAATACAATGGAACAGTATCTATTAACTGATACCTATAACTATAACAAAGCCAGACACTCGCAAGAAGTCAAAAAAGAAAATCGAATGGGAACCAGCTGTCTCATTTTGTATGTGAGGAACACAAAACACTGAGAGAAGAAGTGGTCTGTTCAAGGTCAGAGACAGAGTCTCTTCCCTTCTTCACACTTTTCCTACTCCACCACACTACAGATCATTCTTGGAGGCAGTTCTGGTCAACTGGTAATGGTGCCCTCCATCACTCTTCGTAGAGATTCTGAGGCCACATCAGGGCTCAGTGCAAAAGGATGCCACAACTGAGAGATCGTGTCTGTCATAAGCTCCAAGGAGGCTGCTGGTGCCATAAATGCTCTGTGAATATCGTCTTCAGGCTAGCTGACAAAACTAGGTCCATTGAATTGTCATCACACAGTCAAGCCATGAGGTAAGGAGCAGGAATAGGTTTCTGTTTATCTGTCATCAGGATGTCTTCTGGGGAACTCTCTGGAGCTAATTTTATGGTCCTGCACCCATTTCAGTTGTGCTTTATAGACCCAGACATAAGAGAACTAAAGAATGAATTCACCTGATTTTTAATTTGAACAGGAACACATTCTTTGCAGTGCAATTCCGAATACACTCTATTAAGAATCAAATCTCAGACCAGCTAGAAACTTACAAAAAAGAAAACAACAGAGGGCCAAAAGGAAGTTAATTGAATTCAATCTAAGTAATTACTATTACTTGGGCATTTAAAACACTTTTGCCAATCCTTAGCCAATCTTCAGTTTCCAAAATCTGTTACCCACTAGAGAAAAACGCTTCAAAATAATTTGACAAGCATATTCAAACCTGAACTGATGTGAGCATCTGTGTTTCTTAAACCAGTTGTTTAGAGAAAGCAGCACTGCCTTGAACTTGAACTGTTCCATGTCAGGACACTCAGTCTACTCAAAGTGGGCAGCTTTGTAGCAGAGATGGAGAGTTGATCACCAGAAAGTCTCTGTACCTCCCAGACACTTCTGCATAGTCACTGGTTCCCAACCTAGGCTGCATTTTAGAATCACTGAAGGGAGCTTTGAAAACACACAAACTCTTGGCCTTCACCCCAGAGACACCGATTCAGTAGACATGGTCTAAGAAAACTTTCTGGTGGCACTCATGGTAAAGAACCTACTTGCCAATGCAGGAGACATAAAAGGCACAGGTTTGATCCCTGGGTTGTGAGGATTCCCTGGAGAAGGGCATGACGACGTATTCTGATACTCATGCTTGGAGAATCTCATGGACAGAGGAGCCTGAAGGGCTACAGTCCATGGGGCCACAAACAGTTGGACATGACTGAAATGACTTGGCACAGTACACAAGAAAGCTTTTTGATTACTTTTAGTGGTTCTCCAGATGATTTTTATACAGCTAGTCTAGGATCTGGTCTTTGGAAAACAGAACCACAGCTTCTCTCTGAGCCAGAAAGGTGTTTCATCTGCTTTTATCCATTCATTTCTTTCTTACCTTTCTTACTTTCTAGTGATTGTACCCATCAGAGAAAGTTTAAGAAAGTGAAGTCACTCAGTCTTGTCCAACTCTTTGCGACCCCATGGACTGTAGCCTACCAGGTTCCTCCGTCCATGGGATTTTTCAGGCAAGAATACTGGAGTGGGTTGCCATTTCCTTCTCTAGGAGGTCTTCCCGACCCAGGGATTGAACCCAGGTCTCCCACATTGTAGGCAGACGCTTTATCGTCTGAGTTACCAGGGAAGCTCAAAGGGCTACTCAAAGTGGAAACAAAGGAAAAGTAAGATCACCTGTAAAGGCAACAAACCAATAGAATCATAACATGTAGAACCTGGGTAGGAACTCTGGAAACTGTTTATACCACAGTACACACTCTTACCCCTGTAAGTTATGATTGGCCCACCTCTAGCAAAACCATGACGTTTCTGACTTGGCCATAGGTTGTGACACTATATTATTATATCCTGGTCCTATTAACACAATGGAGTTACTGTCTGGCCCTCCTGTAGACAGGGTCCCCAAGATGCACACCTCTAGAAGGCTCTGTTCCTCAAGGTCATCCATATATATAGACTACAGTGGGAATATCACTCTTTGGAATTATGCTCACCCAATGGCCCTACCCATAGGCATTTGAGTTCTTGACTTATGACCTTTTCCAAGCCTTTCATTTTTCAGATCTGCAAAATTAAGTCCAAAAATATAATGGGGCTTACCTAAAATTATACAGCAGGTTGATGACAGAGTTAGGTAAATAACAGACGTGAATTCATAAGGACAAGCATCTAGCTCAATACAGACATCCACTCAGCAGTCCCAGCTCCAGATAGAATAAGGACAGAGTAATGAGATAAAAGAGACACCCCATTAGAAGTCAGAAAAAATATTGTGTCACCAGATTCCTGCCACTGAAGTCTGTATTTCCCATACTCCCAGTCAATCTGATGGATCAAAAGCAATGAATTCAATTACACTGCAGTACATATTTCCATTTCAAGAGATTTAGGCACCCGACAGGAGAAGGAAGCAAGGCAAAGCTGTTTAGTTAGGAGAAAAGGTAATAACTTGCTTTATAAGATTCAAAAGATACATTATTGTTCTTAAGATTTGCTCTTAGGTTCTCTATCCCTGGTCATCCTAGAGGTGAAAATGTCTATATTAGGAAATAAGAAAAATCATGGAAGGGTCTCAATAATAATAATAGGATTAAAGGTCAATTAAAGAGTAGGATAGGATTAAATAATAGGATTAAATAATAGGATTAAAGGTCAATTAAAGAGTAGTACTGTCAAGATGTCTTCAGAGAAGTTGGGCAAGAAAATAGAGTAGGTACACTGTGTTCCACACTGAAGTATGGGCTGGTGAGCAACAATTCTTCATGGATATCTGGTGTTATGAGAAGAGGCACTGACTGCCTTCATTCCAAATGATCTTTAGAAGGACATTAAAGAGAGAACAAACTTGAAGATAGTGATAGCATCTCCCTCCAGAGCAAAGGACACGTTTCTTTACTACCCTATGTAATCAAGATAATATTGTCCTCTGGGCCAAAAGACAGGCTCAGAGGAAGGCAGACTTACTGCCCATTGTGCAAGATTCAGGTATCCTATAATAGTTCAGGATTCCTCACTTGTAATGCAGTCCCTGTGTGTGCAGTATTCCCCTCGGTCTCTCCGTGTGACCCACGGGAACCAATGCAAACATGATGTACATTCCACTTGCTGTCGTTGTAATAGACTCCTCTGTTTCACTATCAGAAGTCTCAGGTCTTCTGGTAGTATCGATGAAACTATAACAAGTAAACATGTTAGCTTGCAAGGAGGTAAAATATCAGAAACATCACAGTTCTTAACATGGGGAAACACCACAAGTTCAGTACAAAAACTAGATTTTCTTTTACCACAGTATGAATATGAAAAGACAAGTTACCTCTTGTTATTCACACAAATACTAATAAAGTTAGTATAAATAGCAAGCGTTTGTTTCCTAGTGTTATGCCACACAAATACCAGACTATTGCATGAGCCTTACTAGAAGCAAGCAAGGAAAATAACCAATTCCTGGGGTCGGATCCAAAGATGCCAGTTGCAAATGCAAGGTATAATATCCTAAAGATGTATCAGGCTGAAGCAACAAGCAGGTAAATAGTGTTTGGTGCAGGGGTAAGAGGACTGTGCGTGCGTGCTCAGTCACTCCTTTGTGTCAGACTCTTGGCAACCCCATAGACTGTAGGCCATGAGGCTCCTCTGTCCATGGGATTCTCCTGGCAAGAATACTAAAGTGGGTTGCCATTTCCTCCTCCAGAGGATCTTCCCAACCCAGGAATTGAACCCATGTCTCTTGCATTGGCAGGCGAGTTCTTCAGCATTGAACCACCTGGGAAACCCTCCAAGTGGGCTGGAGAAATCCAAATTATCAGAATGGTAGAGGGGCAGCTGCTTCCTGGCAAAGTGATGGACATTATCACTGGGTAAGACAGAGGTCTGGGTGCAAGAAACATAATCCACTCTAGCCATAAAGTGACTAGGAGGATGAAGAGTGGCCAGAAATAACTAGACTATATTAGTAGAACAAATCTAAATTAGGACTTCAACACATGAGGGAGACTGCAAAACTACGCAGGCTTACTGGACAGAAATAGAATAGGATTTCAAGAAGGATTTCAACTGTAGGACTGGGCTAAAGAGAAACAAGGGAAATATTGAGAGATTTGGAAGCTGCACAGACCTCAGGGCTATCCTTGGCCCATTAGATATTGGCTTCAGACTAAGGCTTAAGACACCTTTTTGCTCCATCCTGAACTGCCATGACAGTCAGGTGGGCCTGGACCTGCTGCTGGAGCTTTCTGTAGATTGGGTATGAAGATAAAGGTGGGCGGGGTGGGGGTGGGGGAACAGAATAAGATAAAATGCCTCTAGTCAGTAAGAATTATGTCTAGTTTGTAAAATAAAGCAGACTAAGTATGGTTATGTTTTTCAAAATAGAGAACTGAATCATATGACAGTCCATTCAATAAATGGACCATGCTGTTTTTGTTACAGAACCAACCGCTCTGAAATCAAAATGGAAAGATATGTACAAGGTTTAGATTTGATCTGTGTGGGGCATATGGCCTTTAAACACTGATAAAGAGATTTTTTTTTTTAAATTGTCCCAGTAGAAATTCATTTCTTAGACTCAGAGTCCACTGCCTCAATAGTCCTGTGGGGAAGGGCTGGGATAATCATCATGGCATACACTTGTCATGCTGTTGCAAAATCCTTCCTCTCGGTGACCTAGCTACCACTTCAGTCAATGAATTCTAGACCTAAAAAAATGGGTCAGGTCTGGAAACTAGACAGAGATAGTGATTTTTATTGGGGAAATTGCTCTTAGTCTCCTGCCCATGTGTTTCTCTGCCATTATGTATATTCAGCAGTAACCCTGTGGGCTGTCCACCTATTTTGCCCCTGAGAACACCATGTGCATTGAGCATTTTTATAATTCTCTGCAGGTTAAGTCCGCTTGGCTGCCCTTTATGATATCTGGAGGTTAAGTGCCACCACCTGGCCCCTATTACTTCAGGGCCCTCTTACCCATTTCATCAGAGAGCCACTTCTGTAACACTGTCTCTATTAGCCCTGCTCTCCAGAGGAGAGCCACCACCAAGTTTCTTGCTGAAGCTGGTCCTTTTCTCATTATCACATTCCTAATGACCTAGGTAAAGCTTTCAGCAGGTCTCTGGCCTCATATGTTATAGCCACTCCAGCATATCCCCTTTTGTCAACATTTTAAGTCCCTGCTCTGCTCTCTGCCATGGAAACTCAGGCCACAGGCAAACACTTACTCCAGGTTCTCAGAGGCCTCCCCAAAGTGAATCTGTGCCAGCCTCTGAGGTCCTTGTCAGGGTATTACATCTTGCCTGCCAATGAAGCTTCCTTAGGTCAACAATATCTCCCCCATCTAACCTTATACTCATCTGGTGGTTCCCTTGGTCTAGGACCCTCAATATCCAGGCCCATGGATGTTCTATCAGCTTCTGGGACATCTTTGGGGTAGAGCTCCATTCCTGCCTTATCAGGTCCAGCATGTCTCTAGCTGGGTTAAGCTGAAAATTAGCGCTCGTTACTGATCTGGCAGCCAGAATTGGAAGTAGGAGATCCTGGGGTGGCGGGGGTGGGGTGTCTTTCCTTAAGGAAATGAGTTTGGTTTCTTGTTTTCTGCCAACTAGTATATATAGGCCCCTTTGTAAACTTTACCAAAGCCATCTTCTACATACTTAGTTTTTAATTGTTAACTGTTCTCAGCTTTACATTAATCCTTTGTAGACAATCGAAACAACAATACCAGCCAATTCCATTTTTCTCCCCATACACTTTCAAAGCCTGAATCATTGCATCTTCAACTCACCTCCACCAAAACATTCTCTCACATTGCCACCAGGGAAGACTTTAGCAACTGGTCCACTGTCTGGTGCCAGGGACTATCACACCCGTCACCCCGTCTCACCGCCTGCTTTCTCAGAACAATCTGGGCCTGCTGTGTCAGTAAAGTCCGCCCTGAAGCAGACGCTGAGAATGAGTCAGGAATGCAAAAATCTAACATTCTGAAAGGAAAGGTGAGGAAAAGCAAGACTGGGCAAGAAAAGCCATCCAACCACAGTGTAGATCCGTAGTCTGCATTTTGCATTGGAGGTGACAATTCCTAGTGGAAGAGGCTAGACCCTTCACCCCAATCTTGCTCAGCCATTAGCGGGGACCCCTCCCCAAAAGATGTGAGTTCAAAAGTGAAGTAGGTGTGAAGAAAGCTAACAGCTAACCATGTCCTTCCAGCAGGGCAACTTAAAAGAGGAGTCAGAGGGACCATATCTCTGTGTTTGGCCATGTTGTTGTCTTCCGTTTTCACTGCACAAATGCCAATGGCACACAAGCTTTCATGACTCTTAGTAGTTAGTCCCCACCTGCTGTACCTTGAGGTTCTTAGAGTTGTGGCAACTAGTATTGCTATAAATGTTGAACACAGCTTTTGCTCTGCGTTCTAGTCTATTTTTCATGGAGGAATTTAGGAAGACCCCAAACTCAGGCTGCCATTGATGCCATCTTCCCAGAATTAGGTAGAGGTTTTATTTTTTAATCTACACTTTCAAAGTAAAGTGTAGAACATTCAATGAAAAACTTGATATCTGCTTTAGCATCTATGCTGAATCAAGCAGCTGAAGGAATGTCATCAGGAAAGAAGACATTTAAAACAGAAGATTAAATTGCAAGTTATTATATAGTTTTTTTTTTAACCAAGAAAGTGATGTGCCTGAAACTGATTCAAAGAATAATGAAATGACCTTGTACCTTCCTTCTACCTGTCACATTTCACAGCTAATAATATAAAGTCTGAAAGGCACAAATTACATAGAAATGGGGGACTGCAGTGAAGGATAAATACAGTAGTGAAATAAAAGAGGACGATCTGAATTTGCACAAATGTTCACTTTTGAAAGTAGAAGAAAGTTTATGTTTGTTATTTCACACAAATGGATTCACCTAACCATAATTAAAGGCTTTGGCCAATTAAAGTTGTAATAAAACCACAGAGAGCTAGCTGTAAAATGAATAGAAGAAGAACAGCCCTCCTGAGGAGTCATAAGGTTACTTATGGCTCTGTTTTAGATCTGGTACTCTGAGAAAATAATGAATCTCAGGACTTTGATGGTTTTGCCCAAATTTCTTTTAGAGTATTTTCCTCCTTTTAGGACTTTCTTTCCCTCATGTATATGGCAGGTGCCATCAGATGTGTAGCATGTGTGATTCCCATATGAAATGTAGCCTCTGAGGACCTAAGTTGCCTTTCCTCTTCCAGGCCCATCCATGCAATCACATCTTTCAATCTGGGTAAGAGTCAGGATGGCTCAATGGGAGGTGAAGAAATTTCGGCAACACTGAACAGACCCAGGTTCCCACTTAATGGGGCTTCCTAGATGGTGCAGTGGTAAAGAATCTGCCTGCCAACACAGGACACGCAGGTTCAATCCCTGGGTCAGGAAGATCCTCTGGAGGAGGAAATGGTAACCCACTCCAGTATTCTTGCCTGGAGAATCTCATAGACAGAGGAGCCTGGCAGGCTACAGTCCACAGGGTCACAAAGAGTCAGACACGACTTAGCAACTCAACAACAACAAAAACGCTTAACAGAGAAGCATTGGGCAAGTGACTTAATTGGCCTAAGGCTTCTGAGCCTCAGTTTCCTCTTTTATCAAAATGAAGATTACACACATTACCTTTTAGATGGATTAAAATAATGAATGATAAGTATTTAATCACCTGACACTTCATAGATGTTTAATAAATGCTTATTTCATCTCCTATTAGTTTGAAAAAATATTATAAACAGTACCTCAAATTATCTCTATGTAAATGTCATTAAAAACATTCTACATATATTTCTACCAAAAAGGCCAAAGACTTTTTAACTGTCATGTAGACACAGACCTGTATGGGAAATAGTCAAAGGAGGAACAGAACTAGTAGACGGAGGACTGAATGTTGGAAACCATTTTACACTGGGCATGAAGAGGTAACAGAAACAACATAAAAACTTAATTAAAAAAAAGGCCTTTTGCCCTACTTAAAATATTTGAAGACCAGACTCAGTATCTGTATAAATGGAAGAAAAAATAGCAATAAGAAGCATGTTGGTATCTTCTTGGTTTTCATTCCTCTGAAGTACTAGCAATATTATCTAAATGTAACTGATAGAAATTGGATAATCAAGAATGAAAATGTTTGCCTTTAAATTTCCCAGCAAAATATTCAACCCTGTCTGTCATCCCATTAAAGTTTTGGCTTTGGTTTTCAGTTTTATTTGTTGTTAAGATGTAACTGAAACTCATGATTATATTAGAAATTCATATCTATAATCATAAGTACACCAATTCAAAAATATTTAGACAGTTGAAACATTTTTGTCCACTGCTGCTACTTTTGTAAGGGTGTGATATTGTAAAAAAAAAAAAAGAAAAAGAAAAGAAAGCATTACGACAGTATTTATCTTGCCAAGAATAAATGTCAAAGTCATATCCGTAAGAACACTGAACTTTTTACTGAAAGCCAGCTGCTAAATGCGAATTAACACCTATAAAGAAATATCTGACAACTTCTCTGAATATCAGTAAGTATGAACCTAGAAGTTGATGGATGTTCATTGATGCTCATATAAGAAATAATATATATCTGTATATATGATATGGTAGTAAACACAAATCTCATGAGAATGAGATAAGCTGGATTTTATTTTTTTAATAATTTATTTTTTAAATATTTTTTCAATTAATAAGTAGATATTGATTCCCCACAAAATACTATGTAATAATTAGGAATAGCTAACAATGAAATTGGAGAAGGCAATGGCACCCCACTCCAGTACTCTTGCTTGGAAAATCCCATGGACGGAGGAGCCTGGTAGGCTACAGTCCATGGGGTCGCTAAGAGTCGGACACGACTGAGCGACTTCACTTTCATTTTTCCCTTTCATGGACTGGAGAAGGAAATGGCAACCCACTCCAGTGTTCTTGCCTGGAGAATCCTGAGGATGGCAGAGCCTGGTGGGCTGCTGTCTATGGGATCGCACAGAGTTGGACATGACTGAAGCTACTTAGCAGCAGCAACAACAACAATGAAATGGATAACTTTAGGAGGTAATAAGCTCGCTGACAGTAAAAGGTTTATAAGAAAGCTAGATGTTCATCTGTCAAGGGGGCTTCAAGGGAATCTATACATTAGATCAGAACAAAGATATAAAAGATTTCCTGCCCCAGGTGATTGGTAGGGACTGCCCGTATCTCTTTATGGAGGATATTTCTGAAGCTACAGGTTTGTTAGGGAAGAATGCCATGTTCTCTTAGCAAATTCTGTCAAAGACAAAGGAGTGAGACATTTATTCACCATTTATCCACCAGGGTTACTTTTACAGTGTGCTCAGTCATGTCCGACTCTCTGTGACTCCACGGACTGTAGCACGCCAGGCTCTTCTGTCCATGGGATTTTCCAGGCAAGAATACTGGAGCCGGTTGCCATTTCCTCCACCAAGGGATCTTCCCAACCCAGGGATCTAACCCATGTCTCTTGTGTCTCCTGTACTGGCAGGCGGATTCTTTACCACTGTACCACCTGAAAAGCCTTTGCTTTTACTACCATATAATATACACAAATATTATTAATTACCTCAGTCTAGTAGTAGATCTAGGTAACAAACATTAACAAGTGCCATCGATAAACTATATTAATAAATACACAGCTCTGACTATGTATTCTAAGCACATTATCTGATCTTCTCAATAGCCCTGTGAAATATGGGCTGTTACCATCCTTCTTCTACCTATAAAGGAAACTGAGAAATAGAGATGTTAAATAATTCACCAAGTGAACATTAAATAGTAGGGTTAGGATGTGAATGTCATTCCATCTGGAATCAAGGCCCTGCTCATTCACTCCCTAAGAAAACATGTTAGGTGCTGCCAGGCTCAGCAAACAGGAAACTGAGCCCACCCACAAATGTCCTGCTTTGGTATTGAAAACCAATGGCCAAGAACTCAGGGAACAAACCCAACACTCAGTATTGAGCCCATGTGCTGTTTTCCCAGTCTTGATCTGTGATTGAGGCCAAGATCCCTGTAACCAGACCGCTGTACTTAGACCTTCTATATTCTAACGGACAGTACCTATTCTAATAGAATCAGTACCTAGATCCCTGCCCTGTCCATATTCCTGAGTCCCTGGGTAAGTTGTCTAATATCCTATGTCCTTATCCTGGACCCACCTCCTCTTTGCTAGGTTCTTCCTTGGTCTAAACTCTTATCCCAACCCACTCTCTGTGGACACTACAGCTTTGTCTGTGTCCTTGCTGTCTGCACCACCCCAGAGGGTAGATGAGATCAGAGCTCCCTTCCATTTGCCACAGATAACTAAGCCTCTGGGGCTTCGATCCAGAATGGGATGAGACAACCTCTGAAGGTACTTCCACTTCTAAGATTCTACCCTCTGAACCTGAATATTCATAAGGTAGGAGAGTATGTTTTTAAGAAAGAAAAAAGTTTATCTTGTAGTCCTAGGTTGTACTGAGTCAATATAAGGATATTGAAAGAATAGAATGTGTTGACAGTTAAAGGAGAACTAAGAATTTCACAGGGAGCACTTCTTTTCTTGCCCTGAAGCCTGGGCAGGTCAAGCACTGAAATAAGCAGGCTCCAGGTCAGTCTTGACAGTCTGGAACAAGAAGGTAGCTTTTTTGTATTAGCTGAGTAACACCTGAATTTTCTTGCCAGGAAGCACAACTTTTAGAGCCAGCCCCAAACAAAACTGAGATGTAAGGAATCTCCACACTGTTCTCCATAGTGGCTGTACTAGTTTGCATTCCCACCAACAGTGTAAGAGGGTTCCCTTTTCTCCACACCCTCTCCAGCATTTATTGCTTGTAGACTTTTGGATAGCAGCCATTCTGACTGGTGTGAAATGATACCTCATTGTGGTTTTGATTTGCATTTCTCTAATAATGAGTGATGTTGAGCATCTTTTCATGTGTTTGTTAGCCATCTGTATGTCTTCTTTGGAGAAATGTCTGTTTAGTTCTTTGGCCCATTTTTTGATTGGGTCGTTTATTTTTCGGGAATTCAGCTGCAGAAGTTGCTTGTATATTTTGGAGATTAATTGTTTGTCTGTTGCTTCATTTGCTATTATTTTCTCCCATTCTGAAGGCTGTCTTTTCACCTTGTTTATAGTTTCCTTTGTTGTGCAAAAGCTTTTAATTTTAATTAGGTCCCATTTGTTTATTTTTGCTTTTATTTCCAATATTCTGGGAGGTGGGTCATGGAGGATCCTGCTGTGATTTATGTCGGAGAGTGTTTTGCCTATGTTTTCCTCTAGGAGTTTTATTGTTTCTGGTCTTACGTTTAGATCTTTAATCCATTTTGAGTTTATTTTTGTGTACGGTGTTAGGAAGTGTTCTAGTTTCATTCTTCATATGACCCAGCAATCCCACTGCTGGGCATATACACCGAGGAAACCAGAATTGAAAGAGACGCGTGTACCCCAATGTTCATCGCAGCACTGTTTACAATAGCCAGGACATGGAAGCAACCTAGATGTCCATCAGCAGATGAATGGATAAGGAAGCTGTGGTACATATACACAATGGAATATTACTCAGCCATTAAAAAAAATACATTTGAACCGGTTCTACTGAGATGGATGAAACTGGAGCCCATTATACAGAGTGAAGTAAGCCAGAAAGAAAAACAACAATACAGTATACTAATGCATATATATGGAATCTGAAAGATGGTAACGATAACCCTATATGCGGGACAGAATGAGAGACACAGATGCATGGAACAATTTTATGGACTCTGAGGGAGAAGGTGAGGGTGGGACGTTCTGGGAGAATGGCATTGAGACATGTGTATTGTCATATGTGAAACAGAGCACCATTCCATGTTCGATGCATGTGACAAGGGCTCGGGGCCGGGGCAGTGGGATGATCCAGAGGGATGGGAGGGGGAGGGAGGTGGGTGGGGGGTTCGGGAAGGGGAACACATGTAAACCCATGGCTGATTCTTGTCAATGTATGGCAAAAACTATTACAATATTGTAAAGTAATTAGCCCCCAAGTAAAATAAATAAATTTATAAAAAAAAAATAAAAAAAAAAAAATAAAATAAAAAAAAAAATAAATAAAAATTAATCATTGATACAGCCATGGAAAAAAAAAAAAAAAAAAAACTGAGATGTAAATGGTGACCATCAATATAGCAAATCCCTTCCACTCTCTGCCCCTTGCCCTACTTCTCCTCCAATTTAGCGCAATGTTGTGGAAATATTTCTTAGGCAAAGAGTTAGACTTAGGTAGAAATCTAAGCTCTGCCACTTACCAATAATGGGGAAGTCATTTAAATTCCCTGAACCTTAACTTCTCAGTCTGCAGAATGGATAAGCTGTTTATCCCTGTGTTATTTCAGTAAATATTTTCATGATTCCCTCTTCCTTATTCCTTGCTTCAGCCCAGTCTGTAAGGACCAGAAAGCTTCCTACTGCTCTCTAATTTCTCAGTGTTTGCTGCTCAAGTCTCTCCCCCCACCTGTCACTTTGTTTATCACATGGATCTGCAGACTCCAGTTACCTCTTCTTCCTCCTTACTTACTATTTATAGGAATACGGGTTACTTAATCCTAGTATGTGGTCTTCACATAATAGAAAAAATAAAAAACTTAGAGTTTTACTGGCTTGCCAAACACCATCCTTACCTTGAGAGTTTAAAGTCTAGAAAGCAGATGCCATGGTCTGTGTAACCCTGTCTAGAGAATGTCAGATGCTCTCAGTTTAGGGATCTACTATTTTTAGGTTGTGCCTAACTTGGATCCTTCCATAAAATTATGATCCACTTTACAATCCAGGCATTTTGCTTGAGAATTCTGCTTTGGGGATGAGTGAGAATAGGTGTTTAATGACTAGTATGATAGAGATATTCAAAAGAGGCTATTGATGTTTTCTCATTCAAGATGAAAAAAGATTTTTAAAAAATGCTACTGGATACTACCTATGAACATTGTCTGAAAAAATCTCCTGGAAGCCCTTAGAAGAAGAGCTAATTTAGGACAAGGGAAAACCACTTTCCATCAGGCTCTTATGAGGTCTACCTGGGCTCCAATGAGACCATCACTACTGCACATATGTAAAATTAAGACAATATACTAGGATACTGAAAAGGAGTCAGTTATGCGACCTCATTAATGAGAAAAGAGGTGTTTTGTTTTGTTCTTTTACTTTTGTTGTTGAAGTCTCTAAGTTGTGTGTGATACTTTGTGACCCCATGGACAATAGCCTGCCAGGCTCCTTTGTCCATGGGATTTACCAGGCAAAAATAGTGGAGTGGTTTGCCATTTCTGCCTCCAGAGGATTTTTCCGACCCAGGGATTGAACAAGTGTCTCCTGCTTGGCAGATGGATTATTTACCACTGTGAAAAAATTATTTACCACTTTGCCACCTGGGAAGCCCAACTGTATTATATTTTATTGCATAATATACATATTAGGAAACACTGATTCAATATCTTCAATTAATTCTTAATTATAGGAAGGAAGATAATTGACCAATTACTTTTAAGAACATACAGTGATTTTCTCAGTTCCCCTAAAAAGTATTTATTAAACTATTACTTCAGTGGAAGACAGAGAACTTTATAATCAGGAAAAAATATAGTAATAGAACATTAATAGTACAGCTATAATATTAACTAAAAATATAAATATTATGAGTATATATATGACATCCTAGGATTCACACTAAATTTAGCAGGTGTTGTGTGTCTATTCCAGAAAACAGAAGAGTCTCTGTAAACCCTTTTTCTTTTATCAGGAAGTTGAAGCTTTTAGTGATTAAGAAACCTGCTTAAAAATCACATAGCTTGTAAATGGTAGAGGTTCAATCACTGATTGTCTGAATCTTAATCTCACTGGCATTTTGGCAGCATGCATTGTTGCTTTCTCCATAGTTTTACTACTCAAAATGCTTACTTCAACTGTGGAATCACTCGCTTACCTAGCCATATTATAGTTGGGGCCCGTAAGTAGACTAAGACTGAGCAAAATGTTCTTCAAAATCTGAAATGTAATTCTGGATCAGCCACAAGATCTCACAGATCTACTTGGGGTATTAATTCCATTGCCAGAGTCACTGTAAAGGAAATGTTCTTCCCTCTTCTTCAGCTCTGTCTTCTCCAATGTCTCGGCCTACAAACACACACAAATCTTACACTATTCCACAGTCCCCCACCCACACACATACTTTAAAAACTCTTCCTTCCTTTTCAATATCTTCCCAGGCTCAGTAGTTAGTTGCTCAGTCATGCCCTACTCTTTGCGATCCCAGACTGTAGCTACCACGCTCCTCTGTCGTGGAATTCTCCAGGCAAAGAGACTGGAGTGGATTACCATTTCCTTCTCCAGAGTATCTTCCTGATCCAGGGACCAAACCTGGGTCTCCCAAATTGCAGGCAGATTGATACTGTCTGAGCTATAATACTGGTTTCCAGGCTCAAGTCCTGTTTGTTTTTTTTTTTTTTAACCTTATTATTCAGCCTTTTAATCATCTATGATCACTTTTCTATTCATCCCTAAATCTCCTTCAATCTGACTCTGCTCCCAATACTTTTCCTCAGTGCTGTTTCAAAGACCCCCTTTTCACCAGATTAAGGGGATGTTTTAGAGAGTCCTCATTCTCTTGGACTTTCTGTACCTTCTGTGGCTATCTACTTAGATCCCCTTATGTCACTGACTGGTTCTCTGGAGGATTATCCCGTTATCCTCTCCTTTCTTTATGGCACCACATCCTCTACCTGGTCCCCACATGCAGATGATCCTCAAGATTACCTCCTCTACCATCTTGTGTGTCTACATAATAGCCCTTGCCAATTTCATTCCCAGCTCACTAACTTCAACCTCTCTCCTAAGTCTAAGACCTACATTTCTAACAGCCTTTGAACATATCTGAATGACTTATCCAAATTGCAAATGTAGCATGTCAAACCTAACGTATCTACCCCACAAGAAAAACCTAATGTTTCTCTCTAATCTAGGATTAAGTTTTGTAGTCACCCTCAACTTTTCTCATTTCATGATATGGAAAAACCTGTTGTTAAGTCCTGTAAATTTTCTCATTGTTTCTGCTTCCTTACTGCTCTTTCTATCACTGGTATCTCTCTATTCAAATCTACTGTGCATACTGCTATTAGATAAATCTTTCTTAATTTCAGCATCAATAACAACATCAACTGAACATTTAATGATGATCTACTTTGTACAATGAGCAACATCATTATCTTATCAGATTCTCATAACTCTTAGAAGTAGGCACTAAAAATCATTATTTTTATTGTGGACAGGAGATAAAAGTTTCAATGAATTTAATCCTGCACAAGGAAATGAACCGCAAAAAGAGCAGACTATGTACTCACATCAAGGTTTATCAGACACCCACACCCAGGTGCTGAATCATCCAGCTGTCAAAAGCCATCAAGGGCTCCTCTGCCTGCTTTCTTCACCTGGCACTGTATTCCCTCATCAGTGAATCCCCAGTATACCTTCCCAGCTTTCCTTCTCACTGTTCGCTTCCAAACAGCCTACAATTCAATCAGAATCTATACTCAGCATCCTCAACTCTCTCAACTCTTTGCAATCTATAAGCTTTGTTTAAACTCTCTCCAGTATAACTCTCCATTTCAGCTTCTACCCATTTTTCAAGACCAACTTCAAAGGTCCCTTCTCGCCATAAAACCCTGCTTTGTTTTCCAGGTTAAGTGGAATCTCTCCATCCTCCGACTCTGCCATATTATGCTTACAACCCTTGAGAAATGTCTCATTTTGTGCTTTATATTATTGTCCCTTGGCTCTGCTCTTATTAAACTAGAATGTAAAATCCTTGAGGACATGGACTGACCCTGACCTATGTGGTTGCTACCCTTGTATCAGAACACCTAGAATCGTACACTAGACAATCAATGAAGAGTCTGTTCAACTGAACTAGATCTTTGGGGTCCAAGGATTGTGAAGCAAATGGCAATGGGGTTCACCCATGATTTTATTTTAGCCTTTTTATTCATAAAGCAATTCTTTGATCTTTTTAAAATCTCAATTCTACTATTTTTCAGCATTTCTTTCATCTCAAGGAGACCCCTCCTCAGTGAATCAAGTCTCTCTGGTCACAGTTTAAAGGACTGGCACTTTTATTCCAAAGCACTGATGTCTCTCTCTATAAAGCCCAAAATAACCTTGAACTCTCCTTCTGCCATTTCCTGTCATGCTCCTTTCCAATACAATTAGTAAATCAAAGGGAAACCATTTTAAAGTGCTTATCTTTTAGGTTGTTCTCACTTTGATGAAAAAAGACACCATGATTGTTTTTTTACTAATCATTTTGTTGTTGTAAGCCAGAACCCCTGCTGAATTCTACTGAATATAGTTCAGTTGTAGCTTTTTGCAATTTAACATCATTTATAATCTCTATAAATAATTCTGAATTAACTATGCAAAGTATATCAGAAATATTCCTTTCATCTCTCATGTCATGTTTAAAATATTTTTTCAAACAGTGCAATGCATCTTTTACTAGAGCAGTGTTTTGCCTAAATATAAATGTGGAATTTAAAGATACTCCTATGTGACTCTTTAGGTGACCTGGTTCTTGGTGGCACTTTATGTAAACCTACTGTGGTAAATCCAGACCAAGAGTTCAAAACTATTTGTATGGATTGATGGGCCATTTGGCCAAGCTGTCTCATTACTAACAGCCATGTGTAAATGAGTTATTAGGAGGACACGGACTTGCTAGAACTTTTTTTCAGTGGTCAAACGTTACACTTAATATTCCTTTTTGTAACCTCCTTTGAAGGATTGCTTCCCCTTCATAAAAGTTACTTTTCTTAAAGTATTGCACACTATATTTTCATTTCCTAATGCTGTTAAGTTATGAATATGATTCATCATTTCTAATCAATGAAATTGTGCTGCCATTTGGCTAAACAACAACTAAAGTTTAATTAAGTTTTCAGTCTCTGTGAGAAGAAAATCATCATTCTTATAAAGAAAAGAAAAATTGATCACCTGGGAGATTTTAGAAGATTAAAACTTACATAACAATTTGACTGGGTATTGTTTCTTTGATAAGCTGTTCCAACATATCAGTATAAGAGCATTATACTTTTAATGCCAGGGTTGTATTAATACGCAAAAAGGAGATGCCTAATGTGCCTAAGTGCCTCAGTCTCTTAAACTATTAAATAAGAATATCTGTTTCACTGGCCTGTTTTGAGAATCGTAAGTGATATATTACAACATTTTGTAACAGAGTTCTATAAAAATATTAATGGCACCTTTTGTCAACCATTCTGTACAGTGGATGTTCATCACATTTAAAATTACAGACGTTAATCGTTTTAAATTTATTTAATTTCTCCTAAAGAGAACTCTATTTTTTTTTTTTTTGCAAGGGGGGAGCTGGAAAGAATGTAGAACTATATATTTTTGCATGAAACTTTGCCCATTATTTACTGATATATTAATATTTAACACTTGTTGAATGACCAATTCCATCAAATATAGACATCAAGCTGCCTAGTAGAAATAATTCATACTACCTGGAGATGTAAATCAAAACTCACAGGACCCCCACAACACAGGCTTGTAGTCTGACTTAGGTTCAAGTTCTTGCTCCAGCATTTACTTAAAAGCAGTGTTACACTGGACAAGTTACTTAATTAAGCCTTGAAGGGAAGTGAAGTGAAAGTCGCTCAGTTGTGTCCAACTCTTTGCGAACCCATGGACTTAATCCATGGAATTCTCCAGGCCAGAATACTGGAGTGGATAGACTTTCCCTTCTCCAGGGGATCTTCCCAACCCAAGGATCGAACCCAGGTCTCCCACATTGCAGGCAGATTCTTTACCAGCTGAGTCACAAGGGAAGCCCAGGAATACTGGAGTGGACAGCCTAATTAAGCCTTAGGAAATACCAATCCCGTAGGATTATAACAAGGATTTGTATAAAATACTTATCTCAGTATACCTAATTGTAGCTACTGTACAATTATGGAAAGCAACACATTTTATCCAAAACCATGTTGTTTGTTCTCAAAACACATCAGTTGAATACTTGGGACAGATAGAATGTTCTGAAGACTCCCAGAACTATATCTGTAGCCCACCGAAATGCTTAGCTCCAGATCTCTGAATCCAACAGTTATATATAGACTATATCTACTTAAATATGTTCTAGACACATCAAACTCTACAATTTACTGTAGAATAATTCACTGTAGAGTTAGTTGCTCAGTCGTGTCAAACTCCTGTGACCCCATGAACTGTAACCTGCCAGGCCCCTCTGTCCATGAGATTCTGCAGGCAAGAATATTGGAATGGATAGCCATTCCCTTCTCCAGGGGATCTTCCCGACCCAGGGATCAAACCTGGGTCTCCTGCATTGCAGGCAGATTCTTTACCATCTGAGCCACTAGAGAAGCTGTAACGCTCTCTTAAAACCTGTACTTATACCACTAACTTCTGTTTATGAACAGCTCCACCATTTTCCTCATCTTGCCCAACTGGAATTACGCACTCAGCCCTGACTCCACCATCTCACTCACGCTACTGTCAATCCAGTTAGTGGTTATCTGGGAGTGTTCCCATTGTTTAGCTCTTACTGGAAAAGAATATCAGGATAAAAAAGCAAAGATATATTTATATATGTACATACCTTAGAAAATATCTTTTAGATACCCTATTTGGAAACATAAGGTAATTGGATGGAAAAAATAGGAACCATAATGCAAAGTGAGTTAACAGCATTTCTCTTTCTCTGTTCTGATGAGCAAGCTTTTTTATTTCCTTTGCATTTGGATAAGACTCCTTAATTTAAGAAAGGCAAAATGCCAAATACTCAATAATGAAATAAAGTTTAATAATAGGAAGATAGCCATTAAAACAGTGAGTTCTAAATACAATGTAGAACCTAGTGGTAAACATTCCTTAGGATTATTCCAGATGGCTGAAGTTTTAAAATACTATAAGTAGGAAGAAGACTTTCACACCACATAGGAGTCTCTATTCATTAACTTTAAGAAGAGTTACTAGGAGTCTTATATGAAATCAGTGCACACTCATGAATTTCTCTATTCTTTTTTAATCATCGACAGTCTTTTGACTCCTTCATTAAAGAACCTATCCTAAGAGGCTTCCTAGGTCTTTTAGCTAACCAAGATATGGTCTTTCATGGCATCTTATACCCATCTTTTTTCTCTTCAAAATGGTAGCAAACAAACCTGAGCAATAAAAAAATTTTATACATATGCTACATTGGATGAGATGGTTGGCGGCATCATTGACTCAATGGACATGGGTTTGGGTAAACTCCGGGAGTTGGTGATGGACAGGGAGGCCTGGAGTGCTGTGGTTCATGGGGTCCCAAAGAGTTGGACATGACTGAGTGACTGAACTGAATTGAATTATAAATAAAGCAATGGTGTTTTATGAATATACTGAGATGTAGGAAATAAATACTCTCTTAAGATTTTGATTGCTTCACAGCTTAATGGAAAGCAGTTTATCTTAATAAATGTTACTTCTGTTTTTCCAGTACGTTTGTAAGATATAGCAAAACTTGCAAGAAAGTGAAATGATCAGTGTTCCTTTTTCAATGAAAAACTACCTTTTCAATGAATGATGAAACATTGGGAACATAGTTTACCGCAGTTGATCATCTGAATTATTGCTAGCTTTTCTTGATATTAAGATGTCACAACAAGATTCTTTTCACATCCAAGAGGGATATAAATTAAGGTGCTTGCCAGTGAAAGGGACTGAAGCCCTGGCACGTGTGTGAGACCACTCCCCTCCCCCACCCCCTGCCACCACACACACACAGCTCTTGACAGTCAAAAAATAACCAAGGGAATCCTCCAGCTATTCTTTGATCCCTAACTTATTCATTATAAACTCTGGTGAGATTTCATGTTGTGGTAGATATTCTTAGACTGCCTAATGAAAGGTCTGCTGCTGCTGCTGCTGCTAAGTCACTTCAGTCGTGTGCGACTCCATAGACGGCAGCCCACCAGGCTCCACCGTCCCTGGGATTCTCCAGGCAAGAACACTGGAGTGGGTTGCCATTTTCCTCTCCAATGCATGAAAGTGAAAAGTGAAAGTGAAATTGCTCAGTCGTGTCTGACTCTTCGCAACCCCATGGACTGTAGCCTACCAGGCTCCTCCATCCATGGGATTTTCCAGGCAAGAGTACTGGAGTGGGTTGCCATTTCCTTCTCCAATGCTTTAAAGTGAAAAGTGAAAGTGAAGTCGCTCAGTCGTGTCAGAATTATGTTTAGGTCCAGCCTAAAAAGAAAACTAAAATCCCATTTTTTGAAGATAAAAGTCAAAAATAAAGGAAACAATATGTTATAAGGTGTCTGAAACTAATTGTATACATTAATTCCAATCTGTAATTGACTGTCATGAGGGAATCCTTGAATTTGAGTCAAGAGTCTTTTGTGTGAAGTGTATCTGAGAGACTGACAGGGGCCTTGATATATAAAGTCAGTCTGGCCTAACAGAAAATGGGAATTAAACATGCATTATTCCACATGGAGAATAAGACACAAACTCCAATAAATCCAATCCTTAGTCATACTTGTCTCTAGCAGGTTTTCCCTATAAAATCCCATTCTTGCTAGATTCATGGTAGAAGTCAGACCTGTGGCTGAATCTATAGTGATGTCCCCAAAGACAATTAAATGAGGTTCCAATTAAGGAATCACTTAAATCTGCCTTGGACTCAAATAACATTCATATGGAGTTAAAGAAATGTCAATTTTATATCTTAAAACAGCATAGGATTGTTATTAAAGGTCTAGAGGACTTCAAGGAGAATTAAATCATAATGTCACTCAGTATTTGGTCAGTCTTAAGAGAAGATTTTTTTTCTATAATAATCACTAATGACATTAAAATTATTTAACATCTCTATGTTTAAACTACTTACTACTGGGGTTCCTGGGATTCAGAAGACTTTGGATGGAGTCTAGAATCTGGGCAAAATGATAACAAAATATAATAAAAGGTATGTAAATTGCTTTGTTGAGTGAGGTGATAATGGTAAGAAAGAAAAAACAGACAGAGAAGGCAAAATTTCACCCAACAGGAAGTTAAAAGATTAGAATTCTAAATAATGTGTGACTTTATCTAAGGTTCTTTAATCTTTTTGGACATTTATTTTCAATTCTTCAATAAGAGGGGATTAGAACTGCTACTTCCAGCAGATGAGGAAAGGCCCCAGAAGAGATCCTTCCTCCACTGGCATGAATGAATGTGGGGTAAAATATAACCTATATTTTATGTCTGAGATGTTTAAAAAGAATGAGAAAAAGGAAAATCCTTAGTGGGCAGAGAGAAAAGAACGTTGAGAGCCAGACTGGCAGCCCTGGAGTCTTAGGAATGGCTGGAGGTGGGTCATTTTCCACCATCATGGGACATATTATGAGACCTTGGGCACTTGAGGAGGGGTCATGGCCCTGAAAATCTTGAATAATTCCTGGTCCCTCTGAAGGTTGCAATTGTAGATAAGGAGGGATTTCGCTGGTGGCTCAGAGGATAAAGAATTTGCCTGAGATCCAGATTCAATCCCAGGGTTGGGTAGATCCCCTGAAGAAGGAAATGGCAAACCCATTCCAGTATTCTTGCCTGGAAAATTCAAAGGACAGAGAAGCCTGGTGGGCCACAGTTCATGGGGTCACTGAGAGTCGGACACAACTTCATAACTAATACACTTAAAATAATCTGGGCTCTATAGCCCATGGCAAAGTCAAGGAAGTTGCTCTCTACCCTGGTGCTTGATGGAAAAATATCTTCAGAGAGAATTTTCAACTCTAGCTTTTCCTCAGTGGTTTGGAGCACAAATTTATATGAGATATGGTGCAGAAAAATCAGGGCCAGAAATTAATAACAGTGACAACAAAACAGACTTGAAGTGGTACTATCCTAAGTCAGCCTGTAGCAGAAGTACATGTAAAATCGCTGTGAAGGACCCTTCAGCCACCCAGACCTTGTCATCTCCCCAGAGAGAAAAATCAATTTTCCCTCATTGGAAATTCAAATTCACATTCAAAATTTTCAAAACCCAAGGGGAGCAATCAGCAGACATGAAAACAAGACAATTAACACTCCAGGATCTCAAAGTTTAGATCCATAATTTTAACGAGCCTGTGATGAGTAGAATTTTGTTCCCTCCACCTCCTACCACTAATACCCATACACTGAAGTCCTTACTCCCAATACCTCTGAACATGACCTTATTTGGAAATAGTCATTACAGGTGTAACTAGTTAAGATGAATTCTTCCTATGGACCTAGAGATTGTCACACTGAGAGAAATAAGTCAGGCAGAGAAGGAAAAATAACATATGACAGCTCTTATATGTGGAATCTAAAAAGAAATGATACATATGAACTTACAAAACAAAAAGAGAATCACAGACTTGGAGATTGAATTTATGGTTTTGGAGGGAGGGTTGGGAGGAAGGGATAGTTGGGGACTTTGGGATGGACATGTATACACTGCTTTATTTAAAATAAGATAGCTGACAAGGACCTATTGTATAGCACATGGAAGTCTCCTCAACGTTGTGTGGTGGCCTGAATGCAAAGGGAGTTTGGGGGAGAATGGATACATGTGTATGTATAGCTGAGGCCCTTCGCTGATCACCTGAAACTGTCACAACATTGTTTGTTAATTGGCTATACTCCAATACAAAATTAAAAGTTTAAAATAAATAAAACCTGCCTTTCTACCTAAAAAAAAAAAAGAAAGAAGTAAAGAAAAAGAAGAGACCTTCCTGGAAACGATGGGCCCTTAATCCATTAGGACCCATTTCTTCATAGAAAGGCAAAATCTGGACAAAGAGACATACACATAGGGATAAGACCATATGAACATAAATGCAGAAATCCAGGTGATGCTTCTATGAGCCAAGAAATGTAAGAACTTGCCAGCAAACCATGAGCAGCTAGGAGAGAGACCTGGGACAGATCGTCCCCTAGCAGCTCTCGGAAGAAACCAATCCTGCTGATACATTGGTTTTGGACTTCTAGCCTCCAGACTGCTGATAACAAATTTGTGTTGTTTGTGGTACTTTACAAGAGCCCTAGGAAACTAATAGAGAGACATAAAGTAAGCAGGTGTAAAATAAAGAGATATGAGAAGGCAAAGATCTAAAAATAAAATAAGGCATAAAAAACAGAAGATGTAAAAAAGAGAAATACAGATAGACTGATTAAAATCTCCATGAACAAGTTAAATGTCAGACATAACAAAATAAACATCAATATAAAAGTGAGATGACTACCCAGAATGCAGCATAGAGAAACAAAGACCTTATAAGTTGAAATAAAGAGTAAAAGACACAAAGGATAAAATAAGACTGAATATTAGCCAAAAAGGAGATGTAGAAGGAGGAAATAGAGAAAACGGAGAATATTACCTGAAGTAACAAGAATTTCACAAAGTTGATAGAAAATCTTTCTCCTCTAGAAAGTGCAATAGAGCCCAAGCAGAACAGATAAAAATAAACTCCCAACAATATGATTACATAAAACTGTAGGAAAAAGCAGCTTTAAATGTGCTGAAAGACAACTCTCAAAGCTAGAGTTGTATATGCAGGAGACTAAACATTGTGTTTATGGAAATATAAGATTGAATATAACATGAAAAAAGCAATAAGGAGCAATGGAGCTGAAAGAATTGCACATATGTCTACATTCAAGTATATTTAAAAATTAGATTGAAACCTATTGGTAGTTAAATTTGATTTCACCTAACAATGGTGACTAACTTGGAAGATGTTAAAAGCCAAATGGAAATATGTATACAATTGTCAAAACTCAATGTACTCGTAACATGTGCATATTTTATGTAAAGTATAAGCCAGAAGCTGATTTTTTAAAGCAAATGGAACTAAAATGCTACATTATAAGAAGTTAGAAAAAGAGCATAGATTACATTTAAACTTTTCTAATGTGTATACATTGTTTTGGAGGAGGAGAAGAAAAATGGTTAACTTTAGATTGTTATCAAGGTTAAAAAAAAGAGCATGTTGAACATTTAAAGGTAAGATGAAAAGAATAGAAGCTCTGAGGATACAGGACAGTGTGTTCTTCATTCTTCCTTTGTTATGACTTTGAAAATATAACACAGGCACAGAAATCAAGCTGTAGTACCCAGTCACAAGGAGTCAACCTAATGATCCCAGAAAGCTTTTATTGAAAGGTTATTTAAATAAAAACAGAAAGAGAGAGATTGGTCATGCAGGCCCTTGAGGATATGTCTTCAGGTCAGATTTTGAGGAATTTTTTTTTTTGCCACAATAATGAACACAGAAAATAATGAGATGCCGTAAGGCTGGAATGGGGGTATGGGAGCAGATGTTGATATTAAAAACTATTCAGACTTGGGAGAAATGTAAGTATCTTGTGGACAAAATGAGTTATAGATCACAGTTCAGAGATGAATGATTTCAAGACTTTTAGAGAAGTGGAGAATCTTTGTAAATTTCTAGGTCAGGCACTTTATTTAATAGATGAAGACACCGAGGGTCTAGAGAGGCTAGTAATTCATGCTACAACATTTGTATTCCTGAACAGTCAACTGCTACTATATCCTTTCTTCCAAGAGTAATTACATTTTTCACACCAGAGACAAAGATTTATATAACACCTTGGGAAATGCCTTTAAAAATGTGCTATTCAGGACAGTTATTTCAGTTAAGGTAGCTAATTGGGTACTTAAAGTAGTTAGTGTATTTGCATGCTTAATTAACTATAATTTATTTAAAAGTGCTCCAATATCAAATTGCTGTGGAATGCATTTGAGGCTAAAATTATTCTTTTAAAAAGTTTTATTCCTCTCCATTTCTTTTTCAATACAAGGTAAAACTAAAATTTTATTCTGTTAAAGGAAAATCATCAAGTGGAACTAAAAACACAAAATGAAAAAAAAAAAAAGAGCAGGGTTAAGATGTTGAAACTAAATAGAAACAGGTCATTAAAGACTTATTCAAGGATTACAAGAAAAACAATATAATCCAAGCAAGAATAATTTGCAAATAAAATAGTAGTAGTAGTATGGTGTTACAGAAAGTACTGCAAACTAAGTTAAACTACTTGGATTTTAGTAGTAGTTTTGATCATTGACAACTCCTTAATGTCTCTTGACCTCACTATTCTCATTTGCACAATGGGTTTATGTGGTTACCTTTAAATACAAAAATTCCAAAGGACCAGATTTGATTAAGTAAAAGCACTTTACCTTAGGGCCAGCTTTATCACCTGATAGACCTGGATTTTCATGCAATCAATTCAAACAGCCTATGTTTCCACCCTTGGTTTGTGGTTTTGTTGGTGGTGGTGGTTTATGGTAGCAAGTGCTTATTGCTAAATACCTAAAATGTTTTCTGTGGGTATAGCGATTACAATCAGAAGGTATACGCAGCTTCAAATGACACGTTATTACCCTCTTGTTTAATACAACCTGATGGGAAGAGCCAACTCATTGGAAAAGATCCTGATGATGGGCAGGAGAAGAAGGCGGTGACAGAGGATGAGATAGTTTGATGGAATCACTGATTCAATGGACAAGTTTGAGCAAACTCCAGGAGACAGTGAAGGACAGGGAAGCCTGGTGTGCTTCAGCCCATGGAGTCACAAAGAGTTGGATATGACTTAAAGACTGAACAACAACAAATGGAGCTGCTTTGGTACATAGTAACTGTTTCTCTCTGCCCAGATCCTTAATATCTCTGGAATTCTTTCTCTTCTCTCCATTCTTATTCTCAGTGTCTTAGGTCTGACTCAGTTAGTTGTTACTTATCTGGAGGCAATAGCCTCCTAATTAGTCTTGCTTTCTCTGCCAATCCATTTACCACAAAACTCTTACAAGCATCATGAGAACAGATATATGAAATTGTGTTAAAAAATAATCTTCAACTGTCACCCAACATTTTTAAATGAAGTCCACAATTCTCAGGATGATATCCAAGGTCCTTAAAGATCTGATCCTTAAGATCTGGTCCTTAAAGATCAACTCTACTACCATTTCAACAACACAATACTCTGTGCATCCAGTGATTTTATTGCCACAACCCCTAAATTTGTCCTCCGTTGTTTTCTCCAACCAGTAAGTCCCTGTCCCTTTCACTCTGCATACTCCTTTTCTGCTTGCTTCATTCCTAAGCTTTGCCAAATTCCTTCCCTGTCATTTAGATACAGTGACCAGAACACTGTGGATAATTATTGGAACCTATCACACTGTATTATAATTGCTTACTTTTTAAAAATTGCCATTAGAAATGGGGAAATTAAAAAAGAAGAACATTGTTCTCCTGTTTTTTTTGAAATCGTCTGTGTTTCCTGTGCCTACAACACATTTTATCTGAGAGTAGAAGGTCTACAAATAATAATATAGTGATTGAATAAATATCCTCTTTTATACTTTGCCACAAAGAACACATAGCTTCTCCTCAAATATAAAACCCTGCATGCAGAAATCTAAAACATTAAATCCTTATACTTTTTCTGCAACTTTGAAAATTCCAAATTATTTATGAATATTGGGTGCATTTGAGTTAGACAAAGAAAAAATATCTGACATTTGGATAGAGAGTATATTTTCTGCAAATATAGCTTTTCATAAGAACTAAATGACATGTCTTAAAAACTGATGACAAATGGGAATTTGTCAGTAACTATTATTAATGTATAGTCTTTATTAACAGCTGTGTTTTTGTTTACTGTTAAATGTAACAATATCTATAAAGGAAAAAATGTTAGTTTTAAGTAACAGGCGGAGAACTGAGCCAGAAATTTTAAGATCAAGAACAGGAGTAGATATGATGTAAGATATCAATTGTTCTGTGCATTATTATTGTTGACACTGAGTTACATTCTTTTGTGACTCTAGTTAGACTTGCCAGCAATGTTAGCTATCAGTACTACTATATATTATATACCTAATATTATTCTCAACATCTTGCACACAAACTCATTTATTCATAGTGATACCCTATAGGGTAAATAAAATTATCTTCCCCATTTTATGTAAGAGGGAACTGAGGCACAAATGGGCTAAGTAAGTGCTAAAAGTCATGTAGCTAGTTAAGGATAGAACCGGCAGTGGATTCAGTACCTTCTAGCTTCATGTGTTCTCCAATACACTACTCTTAAATTTAAGGAAGTTGAAGAGTATCCACTTCATGAAGTTGTTGCCAAGATTAACGTTAATACCTGTAGTAGACTGTATTCTTGGACCTAATTCTTCAGTTCTCCCTATCTTCATGCCCTTTGTCATGTGATGACTTTCAGTTTCTTCCACTAAAAGAGCAAGTTACTTCTCTACCTGGTGATTTGGGCCCTACAACCTGCTTTGGTCAATAGAACTGGGTAAACATGATGGTGTGCCCATCAGTCTTCTTGTACTTTGCCATCACCATGGAAGGAACATAACTAGGGTAGCCCCTGGTCCCAGGAGAAAGATGAGACCTGTGACGTAGCCCTGTCCAGGTGCACCAGCCTAGATCAACCAACTCCAGCTGTTCTTCAGATGTATGAGCTAAATAAAGGCCTCCTTTTGTACACCTGAGATTTTGACATTCTATTAACTACAAAACCCATCAAAATATACACTGGCAGTCCGTGTTAGGACTCAGTGCTTTCACTGCTGGGTGCGTGCATACTAAGTTGCTTCAGTCGTGTCTGACTCTCTGCAACTTCATGGACTGTAGACCACCAGGCTCCTCTGTCCATGGGATTCTCCAGGCAAGAATACTGGAATGGGTTGCCATGTCCTCCTCCAGGGGAGCTACCTGACCCAGGGATCAAAACTGCATCTCTTATATCTCCTGAATTGGCAGGCATGTTCTTTACCACCAGTACCACCTGGGAAGCCCAGGGGCCCAGGTTCAATACCTGGTCAGGGAACTAGGATTTCACATGTCATGCAGTGCGACCAAACTAAAAGAGTTTAGGCTGGAATGTGGAAGATTTCTATAGAGATTATGTATCATACTCTACTGTCTCTTTGTGCTCATAGTTCTGTTTTAAACAAATAACTTCCTAAGAATATATAATTACATTTTCTTTTTAATTTTATGAGGTAAGAGCACACAGGGTATAGCGTGAGACTATAAATGCTTTGATGGCAAAAACCTCATTTTCTTTCATCTTTTTATGCTCAGCTCCTCCAACAGTACCCTAAGCAAGGGTTCAATAGATATCTGATCAAAGTACTATTTGTTTGTTCCTTTCTAGTGGAATTGTTCCAGGCTGAACTACCATAGTTGGCAGTGATGAGATAGGACAGGAACTTTGGAAACTGTTTAGTCACGTACTGCATCACTATCTATAATTTCTACAAGAGAACCTTTTAAATCTATTAAATCTATTACAATGAGTATGTTTTATAATTAAACCCTCTTCAATAATTAAACTCCCAAAGATCACCAACTTCAGGGTTTTGTTACTGAAATAATAACTGGTTGTAAAGAAGTAAAAAGCACTACAAGATGAGTGTATCATAGTGGCACTAGTTATAAAGAAAACACACATGCCTCTTAGCCTGTGCAAATTAAGAAAATCAAATTTGGGACTTTCCTGGTGGTCCAGTGGCTGAGACACTGAGCTCCCAACACAAGGGGCCCAGTTCAGTCCCTAGTCGGGGAACTAGATCCTGCATGATGCACCTAAGAGTTGGCATGCAACAATAAAGCTCCCGTGGGCTACAACTAAGACCCAGTGTAGCCAAATAATTTATTTTTTAAAGAAAATCAAAGTTCTCCCCAACCATCCATTCAGCATTCCTCATAAACACTAATGAAAGTATGAACTACATCTACTGCTGCTGCTGCTGCTGCTAAGTCGCTTCAGTCGTGTCCGACTCTGTGCGACCCCATAGACGGCAGCCCACCAGGCTCCCCCGTCCCTGGGATTCTCCAGGCAAGAATACTGGAGTGGGTTGCCATTTCCTTCTCCAGTGCATGAAAGGGAAAAGTGAAAGTGAAGTCGCTCAGTCATGTCCGACTCTTTAGCGACCCCATGGACTGTAGCCTACCAGGCTCCTCTGTCCATGGGGTTTTCCAGGCAAGAGTACTGGAGTGGGGTGCCATTGCCTTCTCCCACTACATCTACTAGACTGTAATTATTATGACTAAATCAAGAAGAAATTCTGCAAGTAGTAATCGGATGCTCCACGTCCCCTGCTTCACCATTTCTAACTGGAGCAGCCAGAGGCATTATTCTGCCCAGGCCCCTCGAGGCTCCTGGAAGCCCCACCCTACCCAGGCCCTGGCTCTGAGCACTCTCTGGGTCTTCAGTTTGTATGTCCAGTTTGCAGTCTCAAGACCCATACTCATCCCTACTCATTTCAGCCTGCCCTGGGCCTCTGGTTCTTCATGACTATTGAATCCCACTAAATACCTATCAATTAGTAAAGAGAAAAAGTAAAACTTCTTATTTCTTTTCCTTTAGTGTCCCAACTTTTCCTTCTTTTATTTTTATTCCAGCAAAAGATGCTAAATAAAACGGTCTTTACTCTTAGTAGAAGACACCAGCCAACACTGCAGCAGACTTTCTAATACTGGTTATCGGTTTATATATCTAATGATTCCCCTTCACCCTTACACACACATGCTACAGGCTAATGAATCTCTACAACAATCTTGTGTTACAGAAGTGATGTGAGCTGCCCTGGCTGAGAGACAAAAGAGTGGATACTATCGGAGAGTACCTTTATATCCTTCCCTAAACCTGTTAAAGTGTTATATATAAGACTTTAAAAACTTTACAAGTGTTACTTATTTTACATGCTTGTTGCTGATCTTTGTTGCTTCCTCCTAAATTGAAGATTTGCCTTACAAGGTGAATCATGTGAAAAGTGAAGTTAAGTGTTGCTGCTGGGCATGGCCAAGTGTAAAGCCTATAAAACCAAGAAGTTAGTACTACTCAAAGTTCTTACAAATATCAGTATTTTCATTACTCTACTCAACTATTTAATAAAAAGGTAAAATTTGAGAGAAATCATTTATATTTTTTCTAACTTATTTTTATTGGAGTACAGCTGCTTAACAAGTTTTTGATAGTTTCAGATGGACAGCAAAGGGACTCAGCCATGCATATACATGTATCCATTCTCCCCCAAACATTTTAATCAAATACATTAAATTATATTAATTAAGAACAAATTATAAAAGATCTATTTCTTTATGGATTATTCTTTGTTTCCTTCTCCCCTCCACTTTAAGATGTTCATGTCTCTATAGCTACTTATGTAATATGCATTAGTAAAATGCTTGAATATTTTGAAAGTCATTATTAAGTTACTTAAGGAGCTCAACAGGACTTTTAAAAGATATGTACAAAAATATCTTCTCCTAGGTAAACAATGGAAGAATTTAGTTTTTAAACATTTCAATAGCATTCATAATTAGGGGTATTTTCTGATTTCTATCCTAAAGAAGACCATCTTTTAAATGAGGGGAACTTGTGAGATGAAATGACCTGAAATCAAATAAAAATTACAGTAGGATTTGGTTACATAAAAGAGTTCCCTGCAAATGCTAACAAGAAACAAGAAATATCTCCTCATATTTCTAGCATTAAATTTCTGTTGCTTTTTAAAGTAAGTTATTTGTAGATTGTATGGTTTATGGGAGGTAATAAAAGCAAGTGATGCTTCTTCAAAATGAAAAGGTAGATTCAAGTCATGTTTTTATTTGTTGAGAAATATACTCTATTTAATGGAGAAGGAAATGGCAACCAACTCCAGTATTCTTGCCTAGAGAATTCCATGGACAGAGGAGCCTGGTGGGCTACAGTCCATGGGGTCATAAAGAGTTGGACATGACTGAGTGACTATCGCTTCACTTCACAAACTCTATCTATACTACAGGATGACTTCCCTGGTGGCACTATTCGTAAAGAATTCACCTGCCGGTACAGAAGACATAAGAGACATGGGTTTGATTCCTGGGTCAGGTAGATTCCCCTGGAGGAGTAAATTGCAACCCACTCCAGTATTCTTTCTTGGAGAATCCCATGGATAGAGAAGCCTGGTCAAGTACAGTCCATAAGGTTACAAAGAGTTGGACACAATTGAGCACGCACACACATGCTATAGGATACAAGTCAACTGAGTTATCTGTTGCTGGAGTGTGTATCACCCAGCAACAATCAGCAAGTTCTATATGCTAAAGAATATCATCAGGCAGCCACTAGGAGGAGGTGTTCTAGGCAGAATTCTAGGAGGGACCCCAATATCCTTGCCTCTTGGTGTAACAACTGCATAATCCCATCCTCTACAGTGTTCCAGCAAAACATCTACCTCTGCTTTATTGACTATGCCAAAGCCTTTGACTGTGTGGATCACAATAAACTGGAAAATTCTGAAAGAGATGGGAATACCAGATCACCTGACCTGCCTCTTGAGAAACCTGTATGCAGGTCAGGAAACAACAGTTAGAACTGAACATGGAACAACAGATTGGTTCCAAGTAGAAAAAGGAATATGTCAAAGCTGTATATTGTCACCCTGCTTATTTAACTTATATGCAGAGTACATTATGAGAAACGCTGGGCTGGATGAAGCACAAGCTGGAATCAAGATTGCCGGAAGAAATATCAATAACCTCAGATATGCAGATGACACCACCCTTATGGCAGAAAGTGAAGAACTAAAGAACCTCTTGATGAAAGTGAAAGAGAGTGAAAAAGTTGGCTTAAAGATCAACATTCAGAAAACTAAGATCATGGCATCTGGTCCCATCACTTCATGGCAAATAGATGGGGAAACAGTGGAAACAGTGGCTGACTTTATTTTTCTGGGCTTGAAAATCACTGCAGATGGTGATTGCAGCCATGACATTAAAAGACACTTACTCCTTGGAAGGAAGGTTATGACCAACCTAGACAGCATATTAAAAAACAGAGACATTACTTTGCCAACAAAGGTCCGTCTAGTCAAGGCTATGGTTTTTCCAGTGGTCATGTATGGATGTGAGAGTTGGACGGTGAAGAAAGCTGAGCACCGCAGAATTGATGCTTTTGAACTGTGGTGTTGGAGAAGACTCTTGAGAGTCCCTTGGACTGCAAGGAGATCCAACCAGTCCATCCTAAAGGAGATCAGTCCTGGGTGTTCTTTGGAAGGACTGGTGTTGAAGCTGAAACTCCAATACTTTGGCCACCTGATGCGAAGAGCTGACTCATTGGAAAAGATCCTGATGCTGGGAAAGATTGAGGGCAGGTGGAGAAGGGGGCAACAGAGGATGAGATGGTTGGATAGCATCACCGACTCAGTGGACATGGGTTTGGGTAGACACTGTGTGGTTCATGGGGTCACAAAGAGTCAAACATGACTGAGCAACTGAACTGAACAGTGTCGATGGCACATGAATACAGAGTTACTCTGGTTATTAGGTTTTTTTTTTTACAAGACAAGACTAAAGGACTCTGAATATATAAATAGGGCCCCAAAGCAGTTGACTCAGTTTATCAAAGGAAGATTATCCTGGGTGGATCTCACCTAATTCAGCCTGTAAAAAGAAGAAAATCCTGCTATAGGCAGCATCCATGAACCCTGAGGACATTATGCTAAGTGAAACAAGTCACAAAAGGGCAATATAACATGTGTCCCATATATGGAGTATCAAAAATAGTTAATTTCATGGAAGCAGAGAGCAGACCAGTAGTTGCCCAGGGCAAGGGATACAGGAAAATGCAGAGCTGCTAATCAATGGGATTAAAGTTTCAGTTCTTCACGATGAGCAAGTTCTAGAAATCTGCTGTATCACACTGTGTCTGCAGTCAACATGATTGTACTATACACTTATAATGTTAAGAGGGTACATCTCATGTTAAGTGTTCTCTCCACAATAACATACATTTTTTTTTTTAAAGGAGTTCTTTCTGAGGCCCCAGATTAGTGGCTTAGAGAGGGCAAGCACTGGAGAAATTAAAAAAAAAAAAAAAAATTCGTCTCTAAGGCTCAAGTAGAATGGCTTCAGATGAGCACTAACTATAACAGATGGAATGGACTGTGTATAGGTTTAAAGGGGAGACGAAATTTTAATCTGGGAATTGTGTATGAATAGGATAACGGGATACAAAATCCAATCAGACTCACTTTCACACTCTAAGAAGAAGAATGATCAAAAGGAAATGAGCTTTTCCATTTATCAATACTAATTTTTCCTAAAATATGACTATAGCTCATCTGCCTCAGAATTACCTGTAGTGTGTGACTTTAAATCTACAAATCGGACCCCATGGCTAGTAAATCAAGATCTCTGGAGGCCTATGTTTTCGAATTTCAAATACCAAATGGGATCTGTTAAGATGCAGGGTTAGAGAATCACTCAGCTACTCACTTCCAGATGAAGTAACTCTTTCTGGGAGAGGGTTAAGTTTGAAGAAAGATGACAGGGACCAGGGCTAGGACTTTGCAAAGAGTCCAGACCAAGAGCATCATATACTTTTCGGTAGGTCTTCTTTCCCAGGGAATTCTGAGGTCTGGAAAGCAGTAATTATGAACACCCAGACTTTAATTTAGAAAGAACATGTTATTTGGAAAACAAATATAGATATACCTTGTGAGAGATATTGTGGATTCTCTGCCAAGCCACCTCAGTAAAGCAAATATCACAATAAAGCAGGTCACACAAATTTTCTGGCTTCCCAGTGCATGTAAAAATTAGGTTTATGCTATACTGTAGTCTATGAAGTGTGCAAAAGCATTATGTCTAAAAAACAATGTACATATTTTTAAAAATAATCTATTGCTAAAACATACTAATAATCATCTGACAACGTCAGGTTGCTCTGAACCTTCAATTTGTAAAAAAAACAAACAAAAAATAGCCACTGTATTTGTGATGTGCAATAAAATAAGACACAATAAAATGAGGTATGCCTGTATCCTTTATTCTCTTTAACAGGTCACAATGACACAAAGCCTCTTATACATTGGAGTTAGAAAAAAGACCCATATATATCTTCAACACAACAAAAGCCTTCTCTTCCCCTGACCAGATGGTTTCTCATTCTAATGGAGGCAGAGCGGGAAAGGAGAAAGGTTAGAAGCAATCATTTTGTGACAGTTTATAGAATTATAAAACTGGGTTTGAGTCCTTTTACCAGGACCCAAATGCTATCATATTTAACATGTCAATAGATTTCTAAACTTGTATCTCCCAACTCTTTGAAATCCAGTGCCAAATTTCCAGCTGTCTGATATACCCAATACAAAATCCTTTCTTTCCCTTTTCTCCTCCTGTATTATCTATTTCACTAATCTGTGCCCAGCTTCCTCCCCCACTTGATGTCAGAGAAGGTGCATAAGAGGTGTCCCAGACTCATTAGTTAACTGAGAAATGTAGATTAAAATTGTCAGAAAGTAAAAGCACTAACTCAAGTGGCTAATTCTCTTGTAAAGAATTTAGAGAGCAACTGGAACCCTCATACACTACTAATGGGAATGTAAAATGATACAATCACGTTGGAACATTGATGGTTTCCTACAAAGTGAAGCATAAACTTACTCTGTGACATAGCAATCACACTTTTAGTTATTCACCCAGAAAAATGTAGCCAATAGAGTTGTGCAAGAATGTTCAAGCAACTTTATTCAAAATAACCAAACCTAGAAATAACCCACTAGTCATTAACATATTTAGAAAAATGAGCCTGTTTTATACTTACATAATAAAATACTATTTAGCAATAGAAATAAAATAAAATACAGATACGTAAAACAGCATAAAGGAATTTCAAAAACATTATATTGAGCAAAGAAAGTCAGATACAAATCACTGTATGATGATTCCCCTTATAAAAAGTTCAAGAACAGAAAAAAGTTATCTATGGTCCTAGAAATCAGATTAGAAAGGGGGATACTTTGAGTTGATAAAAATATTATGCATCTTGATAGGACTATAGGTTACGTGGGTACAGATGTTTATCAACACTCACTGAAGTATTTAAGATACATACATTTCACTGTACATGGATTTTACCTAAAAAAAAGTGCTATTAAAATTTATGGCAGATTTTCTTTTGTTATTCTTGTAGAATATACAAGAGCAGGAAAGAGTAAATTGTTCTTTGTATTTCATATAGAAAGCATTTTTTCCCCATCTAGGAGGTCATCGTGTTGCATACTTAGAAATCACAAATTCTATGTACATGTTCTATATCAAGCACTTTATTCCTATTTCTTTAAGACTGATAATATTTACCAACCTAGAGTCATTTCTCTTCTTTGTCCTTGAAAGCTCCTATTTTTAACTGCTGGTTTCTACGTTCACCAGGGTCCATTAGAGACAGATTGAAGAAGCAGAAAAAGAATAAAGCACTAAGTATAGGAAAGAAAATAGAATGCACCGACAGTCTATTATTTTATCCTTGGAACTAACACTGCTTTCAGTAGTACCCTATGTCAAACAATCTATCAGCTATCAAGCACACAGTCCTGAACCTTAGAAATAAGAAATGGCAAACATGGGGTTGACTAATTGCAGTGGCAGCACCTGAGGACATTAATATCCCACGGTAGAACTTGAAACAAGACTGGTTCCTCATGTATCCCCTCCAGATAGATGAGGATTCAGCTGCAGTGAAATGTTGGTCAGAGTTAATGAAGAGTTGTCAGTGCTGGGAAATGTTGAGTTTGAATTTACAGTTGAATGAATCTGGCATATCATAAGCCAATCAGTATGAAAGCCAAGTACAAACAAAATACCTGCTAATTAGTGATGGCCAGTTCAACATGGATCATACTCAAAATCTTGTCACCATCTGTCATTTGCTTGAAAAGCTATTAAAACTATAAGATCTGGATTATTACTACCTATCATTTTTCATTCCATGTGCTACCACATCTCTGTTGCAATTTCTTCAGTCATGTTAGATAGCACTTATTAAAAAGAAACTTATTTCCCTTCTCCAAATAAATTATAGTCAGAAGCTTGTATGTTTTAATTTCTTGGACAAAAACATTTCAAGGCACCTTAGATAGGTGTTTATTTAAATAATAAGTGATGAAAGGAAGTGGGAAATATTTTGAATTCAATAATTAATTCTGAGACACCACAAAAAACCCACACTGAGTCCAGCTCAAAACGCACAGGACTGTAATTTCAAAATCCCCTCAAAGCATCCTTTGATGCTGCAAATATCTTATACTGACTAAAACCATTAACATTCCTCCAGGGTACCATGAAGTTTTGGATAAATAAAAACTTGAAATTGGCTCATGTAAGTTCTGATCGGGGTTTGCTGCAAGAAGAGTTGTTCCAAAACTTTCAGCAAAACTGTTCACTCCTCAGAGTGTTTTGGATTTTGGACTTATAACCTGGGCTGGGGCTCTGTATTTGGTTTTCACACAAATTGACTTGCACTGTTAACTTCTCATTAACTCTGATCATCATTTTCTTGCAGCTACATCCTGATCTATCTGGACACAGTACTTGAAAAAGTAGCTTTGTTTCAGGTTGTACTAAGGTATGAATTTTCATGTTTGTGGTCTGAGGAAACAGAAGAAATGCACCAAAACCTGCAATACAGATGAACAAGAGAGCCCTTATAGAGAGGGTTCCAAATGTTCCAAATGTAGTCTGCAATCTATTTCAACATGACAAGGAGCTTCAGGGACTCTTACCCTCTTCTGTTTGCTAATATTCTCTCAGCAGTCCCTCCTAAAAACAGAAAAAGTCTTACTCAAATGGAAGAATAGACTGTTATCTTCTACAAGTCATATGTGGCCATATACAACTTCCTATGCATTCATTCATCAAAATTTTACTGAGCACTTTATATGTGTCAGAAATTGCTAAAACAAGGGATACTGCCACAAACAAGGCACCCAAGTACCCTGGGCCCACAGAATTGACATTCTCAGTAGGTGGAGCAGTGGAAATGAATGAATGGAAAATAAACAGCAAGTAGATCATTACAGAGCATGATAAGAATGAAAGGCCATAAAGAGATCAGAGAGAAGAACTGAGTATAGGGTAGACTTCAGATAAACGGGACACATCTCAGATACGAAAGAGAAACAACAGGTGCCAAGCCAGGAGTCAAGTTTTCCTAAAAAGAAGGAATTACAAGCATAAAGACTGAAGTATGAAAGAGTTTGGTACATTTCAAGGCCAGAAAGGAGGGGAAGCACACCTAGATAGCAGTGATACAACCAATGAGGCAGCAAGAGCCAGACAGGGTCACACAGCCTTGTAGCCTACGTGTTTCACTCTAGGTACAACAAGCCAGTAAAATATTTTACACAGGAGAGTTCCATAAATTTAAATATATATATATTTTAAAGTCACTATGATTTCTGCATGGATATTGCATCACTAGAGATCACAAAGAATAAAAAAAGGTGTTGGATTTGTAGCAGTTTAGGGGAAAGATGGTGGTGTTTTGGGTCAAAGTGGGATAGCTGAGGGGGAAAATGTACAGAGCAATGGCAAGGTTGCTCGAAGAGTAGGTGTAGGCGGGAAAATAGAGATACATTGGTAGGCTTAAGTATAGAATAAGCCAGTCAAGGGAGCAATCTGGTCTAGAGACAAGTTTGTGAACCACAAGCACACACACACACACACACACACAAATACAAAAGCTACTGGACAGGATGAGATGACACTGAAAGAGAGAATATAAAGAGCCTAGAATAATGCCCAAGGGCCCTATAATACTTAAAAGTTTCAGTTGAGGAAAAGAAGCTAGCAGAGATGCTAAGATAAAGGTACAGAGAGAGAGAGGAGAAAATATGGAAGTATCAACATAAAAGTCAAGGAAATAAATATCTCAAGGAGGGAAGAAGGGAAAGAAATTAACTAAGAAATGGGCCAAAGAGTCTGTTAGATTTGGCAATAGTGTAAATTATTTAATTTCAAAATCAATTGTAATCTAACATAGCATAAATACTGACACTAGATCCTACTTCAGTGAAGACAAGCAGGGATTACTGCAGCTTCTGAAATATCTATCCCACTCCCACAAGTTAGAAGAGAAGATGGAATCTGAGTGTTCTTCATAGTTCTGGCAGTGTAAATGCACGCATGCCAATTTTTCTCTGAACAGAAGGAGAAGGAACAGGAGTGGAAAGATATCTGTCCTGACTTGGACCACCTAGTATCACACATCCTTATTTTGCTATGATGGCGAATGACCCAGTCAGCTCTGACCTTGGACTTAAAGTTTATTAGGACTGGGATCTACAGAATGGACAGAAAGAGAAGGAAATCTTGAGGCTGTAGAGACAAACAAAGTCTGTTTAACACAAGCCACACCTGAAAACCAGTTGTAATAAGAGAGAAAAAGAGGCACTATCTCAGGACAGAAGATAATAAGCAAATCAGCTATATCTGAACCAGAGACTAGATAGAGTGAAGACATGAGTGATGCCTTGGGTTCATACCAGCCATTTTGAGCAACAGCATCTTTGCTCACCATCTGGATATATGTGCAGAGACAGGAATGCCCCAACCAAAGTCCTGCCCATGTGATGTCCCCATTCCTTGCTGGGCCCAAGCTCACTGCAACTTTGGACCTTTATCTCTCTCCTTTTTCTCCTTCCACAGGGTCCAAAATCAAGGAAGTTGAAAAGTTGAGGCAAGGTAGCTGTCCCCATCTGATCATTAAGTTTCTCCTATATGTAAGGTGGGGCTTCCCAGGTAGTACTAGTGGTAAAGAACTTGCCTACAAATGCAGGAGACATAAGAGACGCAGGTTCCATCCCTGGGTCAGGAAGTTCCCCTGGAGAAGAGCATGGCAAACCACTCCAGTATTCTTGCCTGGAGAATCCAATGGACAGAGGAACCTGGCAGGCTACAGTCCATAGCGTCACACGGAGTTGGACAGGACTGAAGCTGCTTAGCACACACACATTTATAAGGTGACTGGTGACTATTCTCAGATCACCATCCACACAGAGGCATTTTAAACACGAAAACCTTTAAGCAAAACTATGGCCTCAGGATGGCCAACCATGCTTCTATCAGAAGTACATGATAAGCTACATGGCAGATTTTTTTTTTTTCCAAACCATCTCTGAGACCGAAAGAAAAGCTCAATGTCAAAAAGATAACCTAATAGAAAAGATGACTTTATGTTCCCATGTTTTCACATACACAAATCACATACTGGGTCCTCTAGCAGAATTTGTTGCCCTAGACTAATAAAGGTTTATTTTAATACAGAAGAACCCTGTTCTTCTGCATAAGCCAGGATTACCCACTCACTGGCCCATCCAGGCAGCCTCACCTTTGGTCTACAGAGCAAACAGCCAACATCAGGTGGTCCTGATAAGTCAGAACCTTGTTTATTCTCAAAGGTAATTTTAAAAAAGATGTAGAGTTAATTTAAGTTCTACAACACATATAATTGAGTTTATATACACACACATCACAGTAAAAAAAAAAAATGTTTAATAGAAAATATCCTGGAGTTTGGAGTTATCTCTGTATTAATATCCTGTTGTGCTCACACATGTACCATGCACATGTACCAGCATACTGCTTTCCAAAATTTTTTATATTATTCACATCATGATTTCCTCCAAAGAAAGTCAACATAAAAAGACAGACAAGGCAAATTAAACGTAATTTTCTTCCAGTACCACCTCATTGATTTCTAGGTAGATTGCTCAGTGCTCATTGTCCATGGCCATTCTATTCTCTGAAGACATTTTTTTTTCCATCCACAGAGTGGGGAATGAATCTTGAAGGATTTTCTAGCCTGAGAAGCCAGCTTAATTTAGATATGGTTTGTGTAAATATTACCATTCAAGTCTTTCACAGTGAACTCTATTACATTAGGAGTCATTAAAAATTCCACAGCTTCAAAGATGATTTTGCTCTAAGGTGCACTAACCCTGTTCAAAGTGAAGGCAAAACCATTAAGAACAGATGACCAGGAATGGGCTTTAGAAAGCTTGTTTCAATTTGGCTGGACACTAAGGACTCTTTGCAGCCTGATAATTTATGATAAAATGAAGATGGACTAAAGTCGTGCTGTTATGAGACCCAAATAGATTTTGTGTTAACTCTTCAGAGAGCAGGGCACACAGCTTGGCAAGGTGAAATTGCTACAGAGAAAAAAGAGCAATAGAAAACTGTCAGAGCTGAGTTCCTGGGAAAAAGAGACAAAGTGAATCTGAATGTCATACTAAGAGATAAATAAGAAAAATAAAAGGAAAAATCAAAAAGCTTATGGGGCAATCAGTCAGGCAACTAAAAATGAAATTAAAAAAACAAAACAAAACTAGACAACATGTTAACCACCCCCCCCAAAACAACAGCATTTGTCTCTTTAGAAAAGCTTTTGAAAAAATTATGTCTTGAGTTGAAAGGGGAAAAGCTGTATTTAAGAACCCTACAACATGATTTAATTTATAAATATCTGCTATAAGCAAAGTGCATAAAAATATTTACAAATATTTGCCTCATAGAAGAGCCATTCAGTTCAGTCACTCAGTTGCATCCGACTCTTTGAGACCCCATGGACTGCAGCACGCCAGGCCTTCCTGTCCATTGCCACCTCCCGGAGTTTACTCAAACTCATGTCCATTGAGTCGGTGATGCCATCCAGCCATCTCATCCTCTGTCATCCCCTTCTCCTCCTGCCTTCAATCTTTCCCATCATCAGGGTCTTTTCCAATGAGTCAGTTCCTTCCATTAGGTGGCCAAAGGATTGGAGTTGCAGCTTCAACATCAGTCCTTCCAATGAATGTTCAGGAATGATTTCCTTTAGGATGGAATGGTTGGATTTCCCTGCATTCCAAGGGACCTTCAAGAGTCTTCTCCAATACTGCAGTTCAAAAGCATCAATTCTTTGGTGCTCAGCTTTTTTTATAGTCCAACTCTCACATCCATACATGGCTACTGGAAAAACTATAGCCTTGGCTCGATGGACCTTTGCTGGCAAAGTAATATCTCTGCTTTTTGATATGCTGTCTAGGATGGTCATAACTTTTCTTCCAAGGAGCAAGCGTCTTTTAATTTCATGGCTGCAATTACCATCTGCAGTGATTTTGGCAAGGAACATAGCTATTCCTTGAATAGCAACCACTGTTTGCACCATTTCCCCATCTATTTGCCATGAACTGATGGGACCAGATGCCATGATCTTAGTTTTCTGGACGTTGAGCTTTAAGCCAACTTTTTCACTCTCCTCTTTCACTTTCAGCAAGAAGCTCTTTAGTTCTTCTTTGCTTTCTGCCATAAGGGTGGTATCATCTGCATATCTGAGGTTATTGATATTTCTCCCAGCAATCTTGATTCCAGCTTGTGCTTCATCGAGCCCAGCGTTTCCCATGAGGTACTCTGCATATAAGTTAAATAAGCAGGGTGACAATATACAGCCTTGACATACTCCTTTCCTGATTTGGAACCAGTCTGTTGTTCCATGTCCAGTTCTAACTGTTGCTTCCTGACCTGCATACAGATTTCTCAAGAGGCAGGTCAGGTGGTCTGGTATTCCCATCTCTTTCAGAATTTTCCAGAGTTTGCTGTGGTCCACACAGTCAAAGATGTTCACATAGTCAATAAAGCAGAAATAGATATTTTTCTGGAACTCTCTTGCTTTTTTGATGACCCAAAGGATGTTGGCAATTGATCTCTTGTTCCTCTGCCTTTTCGAAAAGCAGCTTGAACATCTGGAAGTTCACAGTTCACGTACTGTTGAAGCCTGGCTTGGAGAATTTTGAGCATTACTTCACTAGCACGTGAGATGAATGCAATTGCGTGGTAGTTTGAGCATTCTTTGGCATTGCCTTTCTTTGGGATTGGAATGAAAACTGTTTCTAGTCCTGTGGCCACTGCTGAGTTTTCCCAATTTCCTGGCATATTGTGTGTACCAGTTTCACAGCATCATCTTTTAGGATTTTAAATTTCTCAACTGGAATTCCATCCCCTCCAATAGCTTTGTTTGTAGTGATGATGCCCTAAGGCCCACTTGACTTCACATTCCAGGATGCCTGGTTCTAGATTAGTGATCACACCATCATGATTATTTGAGTTGTGAAGATCTTTTTTGTATAATTCTTTTGTGTATTCTTGTCATCTCTTAATATCTTCTGCTTCTGTTAGGTCCATACCATTTCTTTATTGAGCCCATCTTTGCATGAAATAGACCCTTGGTATCTCTAATTGTCTTGAAGAGAACTCTAGACTTTCCCATTCTATTGTTTTCCTCTATTTCTTTGCATTGATCAATGCGGAAGGCTTTCTTATCTTTCCTTGCTATTCTTTGGAAATCTGCATTCTGGGTTTATCTTTCCTTTTCTCCTTTAGATAATGTCAAATTTTGATATTTAGTTTATATTTTACTTGTTTATTGTATATAGTTTTTGTACACAAGAGCATATTTGACAGAGCAATACTGTTTTTCACTAATATGATTTTGTAGCAAAAATAACAGTATTATATCTCACCACTTATTAAGTGTCTTGTTTCAGACATGGCCTTGTGCCAGGAATTTTGTCAAACAGTTTCTACTTATGTCATTTTACCTTAAAACTTTACTGAGATGTGGGTGTTATTTGTTCCATTTTAAATACTACAGAAATGAGACAAAGAGAACTTAAGGAATATACTCAGTTTCACACAAATATCTAGATCTAAGCCTGTATTTACCCATGAGTATGCTGCTGCTCAGTCACTTCAGTCATTTCTTTGTGATGCCATGGACTGTAGCTCACCAGGCTCCTCTGTCCATGGGATTCTCTAGGCAACAATACTGGAGTGCATTGCCATGCCCTCCTTCAGAGGATCTTTCCAACCTAGGGATCAAACCCACTTCTCCTGTGTCTTCTGCATTGCAGCCAGATTCTGTACCACTGAGCCACCAGGAAAGCCCCTACCTACAAGTATACTACTTCCCAAATGTCAAATATTTTAAGCACAATCAAGAAAGCTTCTTGACATTCCAAACTCATGTATTATTTTAACCTAGGGTTTTCTTTCAATTAGGGTCAGGGCAAAATTCTAATGTAAAGATATATATACATATATGTGCAATATTTTTCACATTTAATCAAACATTCAGTTTTTTTTACTACATTCCATTTAGAATTAATCATGCTAGGTTCTGAAGTGTTTATAATGCAAAGTAGTAGAAGACTTTGCTCTAAAAATGTATTAATAGTAATAATTTATGTCAGGATGCTATACTGAAATTCTATCTGTGTCAGTTTAAGCTAATGCACTAAAAGCTAAAAACCAGATATAGGTGCCAAAGTGCTCATAATCCAAAGGCTAAATTACTGATGGCAGAAAAAGAATGGATCTCACTTTGTAACAATGATTTTAATAATCAGTTCAGCCAAGAATGATTACTGAATACTATTTAGGTGAAAGTTGATTTGGGATCAGTATATTCACACTGTCTGAGGTCTAAACTACCAGATTACTTATTAGTTACCAAGAAAAAAGATAAATGCACAATAGGGATCTGATATGTACACCCTTTACAAGTGACCTGAAAGATCATCCCTAATCACGTGACAGACATTATATTACTTCTAGTGTGATGTTTCAAAAGGTACACACAATTGTCTATGCAGTATTTATCTCACAAATGTTTACTTGAAGCTTAACATGAGAAAACAAGACAAAATCAGACAAATGGTTTTAAATTGCCAAAGTCTTTAAAGAAAAAAAAGAAAGGGGGGTGGGAGCAGAAAGCAGGAGGAGGAAGGAAACTATTCTAGAATAAAGAAGACTAAAAGTGAATTAACTACTAAATTGAATAAATGACTTAAATTGCATTTTAATTTTTTTAAAAGCAAGGCTATAAAGAACATTATTGGATATTAAGAAATGTGAGTTTAAACTGTGTGTTACATAATAGTTTTATAGCAATGTTAAATTTGAGTGTGAAAATTGTTTCCTGGTTATCTAGGAAAGCATTTTATGATAGGATAAGTATTTGAAGAATTTATGATAAAGTGTCATGATGTATGTAAATTAACTTCAAGTGGTTTATCAAGATAAAAATAGAGATAAGTATGTTAAGATATATAAAACATGATTATATTAAAGGATTACATAATTGCATATATATATCATACATTATATATATCTAAGATATATAGTACATAAATCTATTAAATATGTCATTGGTATAATAAAATCTATAATAGATACTACATAGATACACCAAAAAATTACTAAGTAGCTATAGAAAGAATATAGTAGTATGTACTGCATACCATATTATAGCTGTGAAAAGAAGAGAAATGAAAAGCGAAGGAGAAAAGGAAAGATATACCTATTTGAATGCAGAGTTTCAAAAAATAGCAAGGAGAGATAAGAAAGCCTTCCTCAGTGATCAATGCAAAGAAATAGAGGAAAACAATGGAATGGGAAATACTAGAGATCTCTTGAAGAAAATCAGAGATACCAAGGGAACATTTCATGTAAAACATTTCCTCAGTAAAGGACAGAAATGGTATGGACCTAACAGAAGCAGAGGATATTAAGAAGAGGTGGCAAGAATACACAGAAGAACTGTACAAAACAGATCTTCATGACCCAAATAATCATGATGGTGTGATCACTCACCTAGAGCCAGACATCCTGGAATGTGAAGTCTAGTGGGCCTTCGGAAGCATCACTATGAACAAAGCTAGTGGAGGTGATGGAATTCCAGTTGAGCTATTTCAGATCCTAAAAGAAGATGCTGTGAAACTCCTACATTCAGTATGCCAGCAAATTTGGAAATCTCAGCAGTGGCCACAGGACTGGAAACAGTCAGTTTTCATTCTAATCCCAAAGAAAGGCAATGCCAAAGAATGCTCAAACTACTGCACAATTGCAGTCATCTCACATGCTAGTAAAGTAATGCTCAAAATTCTCCAAGCCAGGCTTCAACAATATGTGAACCATGAACCTTCAGATGTTCAAGCTGGTTTTAGAAAAGGCAGAGGAACCAGAGATCAAATTGCCAACATCCTTCGGGTCATCGAAAAAGCAAGAGAGTTCCAGAAAAACATCTATTTCTGCTTTATTGACTATGCGAACGCCTTTGACTGTGTGGACCACAGCAAACTCTGGAAAATTCTGAAAGAGATGGGAATACCAGACCACCTGACCTGCCTCTTGAGAAATCTGTATGCAGGTCAGGAAGCAACAGTTAGAACTGGACATGGAACAACAGACTGGTTCCAAATCAGGAAAGGAGTATGTCAAGGCTGTATATTGTCACCCTGCTTATTTAACTTATATGCAGAGTACCTCATGAGAAACGCTGGGTTCAATGAAGCACAAGCTGGAATCAAGATTGCTGGGAGAAATATCAATAACCTCAGATATGCAGATGATACCACCCTTATGGCAGAAAGCAAAGAAGAACTAAAGAGCTTCTTGCTGAAAGTGAAAGAGGAGAGTGAAAAAGTTGGCTTAAAGCTCAACGTCCAGAAAACTAAGATCATGGCATCTGGTCCCATCATTTCATGGCAAATAGATGGGCAAACAGTGGAAACAGTGACACACTTTATTTTATTTTGGGGGGCTCCAAAATCACTGCAGATGGTAATTGCAGCCATGAAATTAAAAGACGCTTGCTCCTTGGAAGAAAAGTTATGACCAACTTAGACAGAATATTAAAAAGCAGAGACATTACTTTGCCAACAATGGTCAATCAAGCCAAGGCTATGGTTTTTCCAGTAGTCATGTATGGATGTGCGAGTTGGACTATAAAGAAAGCTGAGTGCTGAAGAATTGATACTTTTGAACTGTGGTGTTGAAGAAGACTCTTGAGAGTCCCTTGGACTGCAAGGAGATCAAACCAGTCCATCCTAAAGGAAATCAGTCCCAAATATTCATTGGAAGGACTGATGTTGAAGCTGAAACTCCAATCCTTTGGCCACCTGATGCAAAGAACTGACTGATTTGAAAAGACCCTGATGCTGGAAATGATTGAAAGCAGGAGGAGAAGAGGACGACAGAGGATGAGATGGTTGGATGGCATCACCGACTCGATGGACATGATTTTCAGTAGACTACAGGAGTTGATGACGGATAGGATGACCTGGCGTCCTGCAGTCCATGGGGTTGAAAATAGTCAGACATGACTGAGAGACTGAACTGAACTGATATAGCATACTACATAGCGTATGATAATATAATTAGTGATTTTAGATATGATATTTTAACGTATTTTAACATATCTATCTAAATAGAAGAGATTATATACAAATCCAAATATATTCTACATTATGTACAATGAGATATTTTATATATATATTTAGAGAGATTATGTAGAGATATAAATATTACATATTAAGAGATTTACAGGTGATCCTTGAACAATACTAGTTTGAACTAAGGCAGGTACACTTATATGCAGATTTTTTCAACAGTGATCAAATCATGATTGTGGTTGCTTGAATCTGGGGATACAGAGGAACCACTGATATGAAGGACTGACTATTCAGTTATCCGTGCTTTAGGAAGAAATGCATCCCTAGTCAAAAGAAACAGATTTAGTCACAGGCATAAGAAATGATAAACCAAGTAAAGACTGTAAACAGCCTCTAGCTAAATTTCCCTCCCTACTCTCTCTATTTTTGAGATAATAGGGATCCCTATTTAAAAATAAAGCAATAATCATTTAGGAATAATTTTAAGACCTAATCTTGGGGAAAGTTACTGAACTTAAAGCTATAAAAACACGGTTATCCATACAGGAAAGTTTATATGGGAAGGGTGTACACACACACACACACACACACACACACACACACATCAGAATGGCTTCAGACTTTGTTACAATAACACAATGCCAAGAGAGTAGAACAAAGTTTACCAAATTATTAAGAAAGTAGATCCCAAGTCTGAATACACTGCCAAGTTGTTCAAGTATAAAGCCAATGGAGAAACATATTTCAACATTCAAGAACCTGTGAGGACAGCACTTTTGTACTACACAGCATTTATATATAGGAAATGACAACAAGCCCATAATCAAAGCAACCTAAGTGATGAACCTGAAGAAAATGCTCAGGTTTCCATTCAGTATAGAGTATTGAGTTCAAATTAGACCTCGTATCACTGCTGAGTCCCAAAGATTACCCCATCCCCTTAAAAAAAAAAAAAGAAAAAAGCCTCCTAATAAAGAAGACAGGGTTAAACTATCCAAACTATGCCCCATGACCCCTGTCAGGTGACTTTTAAGTTGACAGGCTATTCTAAATGTCCTGGGCTCAACTTTCTTCAATATCACACATTCAATGGACATAAAACATGTGGGTTTGCCTATAATGTTTATGTTTTAATTAAATACCTGGATATCGTGCAACTTTTCTCAACAGGAATACTACAATGACACTAGAGAAAGAAATGGGAGATACTCTGTCACATACATTCTCTGCCATTCCCTTTTGGATCCCCTCAAGGAGATGGTCTTTCATTGCTCCATACACTATTTCAGAGAGAGCAGTCGAAGTCTTAGATTTGCTCCTTTCAGATGCAAAGATCCATAACTCAAATACGGATTACATGACATGTCAAAGAAAAAAAACTGTACCAGAGAATTAAAACAGACAAGGAAAACTTCACTAAAGACTCTTCAGTTCAGTTGCTCAGTCGTGTCCAACTCTTTGTGACCCCATGAACTGCAGCACGCCAGGCCTCCCTGTCCATCACCAACTCCCGGAGTCCACCCAAACCCATGTCCATTGAGTCAGTGATGCCATCCAGCCATCTCATCCTCTGTCATCCCCTTCTCCTCCTGCCCTCAATCTTTCCCAGCATCAGGGGCTTTTCAAATGAGTCAGCTCTTCGCATCATGTGGCCAAAGTATTAGAGTTTCAGCTTCAAAATCAGTTACAATAGGGGAAAGACTAAATCCAGCCCCACTGAAACAAAAGGCGGGAGATGGTGGACAAGTACTGAGGAAAATTCAAGGGTGGCTTGGTCAATGTAATCAGGCCATTCTGATTCTTAATTGGCTCTCATTCAAGTTCAGCTCCTACCTTCCCACAGAGACTAAGATATAAGGGTACCACCTTCCCTTCTCAAGAATTTACATTTCAAAAGGTTGAATACCAGGTCTTTGAGAAAGATGTTCCTGGGTTGAACTGGCAAGGGACTGGGAGAATATTTACATCTCAGGCAGAGAAATTGTAGTTTACAAGTTTTCTAAAGTAAATGCTCTGAGAAAGGGAGGTCAGGGAGGTCGAGTCAGGAAGAAGCCTGTTAAAATTTAGTCAAGCTAAGCAGACTCTCAGGCAGGTATGTGGAATGAAGTCCCACTGGTGACAGGTACAGGAGAACAAGTCTGTCCCCTAAGGAGCTTCAAAACCAAATTTAAGAAAAAATGTCTTTCCCAGATTATATTTTTAGGCACATTAGTGACCTGGCTAGTAGCCAAAGTCTCTCTTCTGCATCTCCATTGATTGAGCCAAATCTTTGAAAGTCTCAGTTGGTTCAGCTAATATGGAGATAAAAACTATTCCTTTCTACTACTTCACAAAAATGTTGAGGTGTAATAAGCAATGCTTATAGAATTTTTCAATTTTTAGACACAGAAGAAACATTGAAGTACCAAGTATGGTTCCTATAAATTCAGATGAAAGTATTATTAGCAAGCTTATTAAGGGCCAAAGTAAATTAAATCTGAAAAGAATCTTAACTATTCTTCTGTAAGACAATATTTGTACAAGAGCTCATTATGAGGAACTCCTTTGTGTGTGTAAGTGAAGAACTGTAATAAGCTAAGCATCGTGTAAATAACAATGGGAGAGGAGTGGCGCTCCTAGAGCGTTGAAATCAGTTCTGCAATATGGAATGTTCTTTATTTTTTAGTCTTGCCACAAATTCCCCATTATTTAAAAAAAATTTAAATGAAGCACACTTGTTTTAAGGAAATAAGATACTGTAAATTACAGATAATTTTAAAGTACAGAAAAGGAGAGGAAAATAAAATCCCTAGTCTCACCACCTTGCAAAATAACACATGTACGTAATTACTTCCAATCTTTTTGTCCTGAAAATATTTTTCAGAGTTCTAATCACATGACGTGTGATTTTATACTGGCATAAGGTGGTAAAGATTTTTATATACAATTTGAACAAAACAAGAAATTTTCAAGAGTATTACCTGACAGACATAGGAATTGGTACTATTTTTATTATTTCCTTACACTTGTTTTTCTAGGTCAGCATAGCTTTTTCAGCACTATATGCAACATCCCCTCCCCTTCATTTCTTTAAACCTGCCTTCTTTCTATCAGTCAAGTGACACTGGAGGGCTTAAATTTCACAGAACCCATAAGCTAAAGGCTAAGCCTATTTTTCATACACACTAGTTCATGTAGTAGTGATTTTAAGTGTTGTTACCTTAGGGACATTTACTGGGTTTAGCTGGACTGTCATTTGATGCGAGTTTAACCATAGGTTTGCTTGAAAGTAAAAGTCGCTCAGTTGTGTGCTGACTCTTTGTGACTCCATGGACTATACAGTCCATGGAATTCTCCAGGCCAGAATACTGGAGTGGGTAACCTTTCCCTTCTCCAGGGTATCTTCCCAATCCAGGGATCCAACCCAGGTCTCCTGCATTGCAGGCGGATTCTTTACCAGCTGAGCCACAAGGGAAGCCCAAGAATACTGGAGTGGGTAGCCTATCCCTTCTCCAGGGGATCTTCCCGGCCCAGGAATCAAACTGGGGTCTCCTGCTTTGCAGGTGAATTCTTTACCAACTGAGCTATGAGGGATCGGTTTGTTTAATACTCTTTATTAATTAAATGTATAGCCCAGGTTATTCAGCATGCATTTAAAGATACAGAAAGTCATCACTCAAAGTCACTGGTGATCAAAATGGCTTTTATATTATTCTTCACAACTTTTGTATGAGGGAGAGACACTGCAATTTAAGAATTCTTTGTATAGTATACCATACTGGTAGTCTATGTGGTGCGTTCATGACAGCTAGTATATCCATCCCACCCTTCCCAGGAGATTGATTAGGAAGGGCTCTAGCTCTGTGAGAACAGGGTTTGAAATACTAATCAAGAAAAGTCACCTGTTTGTCTTTCTCCACACAGACATAGCCCTCTGCTGGGGTGCTCCTTGATGAGACAACATTGGACCAAATGTTGCCAACCCCTTCCTGCCCCTTCAGTATGTTTGTATAGGGCATATCACTCAACTTTATATGGCTGCTCTGGTTACAATTATGTCTATGTAAATATACAAGTATTAACATATATATCTGTTTATGTACTCTATACACTTACCAATTTATACATTTATGTATAATACTTATCTATAGTTAGAACCAAATTATTTGAAGCAGTCTTCAAAGATAGCAAGAGAGTATACCTTAACTGTGGACTATATATGATATGACTTAGTGCTAAAAGGTATAAGAAACATTTTTCAGCTACAGGGAAAGGTAGAAATTGAGAGAAATTATTATACAAAATAGATAACCAATAAGGACCTATTGTATAGCACAGGGAACTATGTTCAATATTTTGTAATAACCTATAAGGGGAAAGAATCTGAAAAAGAATATATATGTGTGTGTGTGTGTGTGTGTGTGTATAGAAAAGGTAATGGCAACCCGCTCCAATATTCTTGCCTGGAGAATTCCATGGACACAGGAACCTAGTAGGCTTCAGTTCATGGAGTCACAAAGAGTCAGACATGACTGAATGCCTGAGCACATATATGTATAAGTATAACTGAATCACTTTGCTATACACCTGAAACTAACACAACATTGTAAATCAACTATACTTCAATAAAAAGACAAATCTATAGAGCAGAAATGATTTAGTAAAATATTATAGGCCTCAAGTTTGGATCCAAGTTACAAAGGTAATCTGATGAAACTCAGGTATCTTAATTTTATATAATAAACAAGAAAAGATTCACTTGAACTTGATATTCTTATAATGAATATGCATTCTTGACTAATCATTATATTTGGTATTCATGAATCTATCAAGAGTAGTATGTAGATAATGTGTCTTCTAAGTCCTTGTACAACTTATAGTCTCTTTTTTTCTTTACATATGAAAGATAATCACTACTGGTTAGTTTGCACTCCCCTCCCCCAATTTTTTCCCCAAAAGATCCTGATCCACTTGTCATGTTTTCTATACTACAGAGGAACAGTCTCAGGTCTACCTGATTTGTGTTATTTTTAAGCAATAATCATTTACCCTGACTCAATTAGTGTTTGATTTCTTTTAATCTTTTTTAAAAACTTTTGGTAGAATGTTTAGATATGAATCTCTTTCCTTTGGCTTTTACATTAAGTATGGAAAGTCTTTAAATCTACATTCTCAGATATTTTATAAATAAAATGAATATTCTGTATTTAACTATATTCTTAAATGGTCTTTATTCTAGTATCTGAGAAATACCTTTAATTTCTATATTGAATCTTTTTTATCTGTTTTGTTATTATTGACTCTATCATGATATTAATCTCTTTGTACTTTTCCTTTATATTTCTGGAGAACTTTCTTTATTAGTTTTATTTTCCATACTTTCATTCTTCCACATACTGTATCTCCAATGTAGCTTTTAATTCTGCTATTGTATTTTCTTGGTTCTTTGCAACAATCTTACCATCTCCCTTTGTTTCTTATTTTAACTTTTCACCAAAATCTTTTCTCTCCTTCTGATATACTCTCGAAGAAGCAGAACAACATGTTTTTCTGGTTCCTATATGAATTTTGAAAATATACCATTTTCATGGCATGTTCTAAATCATTATAACATTCCTATTTTCCTATTCTGCAGTTTTGCTGCTGCTGCTGTTGCTATTATTGTTCTTGCTGTTTATTTTATAGATTCAACTTGCTTCTTTCGTGTTTACTTATCTGTATCTGAAAAGAACTCTATCTAGACTCAACTTCTGCCGGCAGAAGTGTAGACAATTTACCATGAGTATGCTCAGTTCCCACTTTGGTGCTTGTGGTTCTTTCCTCCGACTTAAAGTCAGGGGCAAATTTATGGGCCTAGGTTGTTGTTTCAATTCCCAGTGTATCAAGCATTCATCTATATATTTCTACTATGCTAAGGAGAATCTTCTCCATGACCATTTTCTGTTCCTCTAAAGTCTTGAACTTATGCAGTACATAAAAAACTAGATTCAGCCCCTATTGACAACACTGTATTTGAGGTATTTGAAACTGACACAATGCCTAAAGAATCAGTCTTCAATCTCTTCTACTTCCCACTCCATTCATTTACTGAAATTAAACTCGCAGTGTGGGTGAGAAATATAGAGACAGAGCTGAGGACAGTCATTTGTTTACTTAAATACCATTTCTAGCACAAACAGAAGTTTGCCTATGGGAAGAAGACCTGAATAGACATTGTTCCCAAAGAGGACATGCAGATGACCAACAGGCACAAGAAGAGATGCTCAACGTCATTAATCAGAGAAATACAAATCAAAACCACAATGAGGTATCACTTTACACCTACCAAAAAGGCTATCCTTAAAGAAATCTACAAATAGCAAATATTGGTAAGGATGTGGAGAAAAGGGAACTCTTGTACACTGCTGATGGGAATGTAAACTGGTATACCCATTGTGGAAAACAGAATGAAGTTGCCTCAAATAACTGAAAATGGAAATAACCCATGGTCCAGGAATTCTACTCCTGGGTACATATCTAAAGAAAACAAAAACACTCATTAAGATACTTGCACACTAATGTTCATAGTATCATTATTTACAATAGCCAAGACACAGAAGCAACCTAAGTGTCCATCAACAGACCAAAGGATAAAGAAGCTGTGACTACACTCACAAACATACACAATGACACAGTCAGAATAACAGAATGAAATTTTGCCATTTGTAACATCATGGATGAACCCAGAGGTTATCATTTTTAGTGAAATAATTCAGATAAAGGAAAATACTCTATGGCATCATTTATATGTGGGATCTAAACCATAAACTAATAAGTATAACAAACAAGAAACAGACTCAGAACAAACTAGTGATGACCAGTGGGGAGAAGGAAACAGAGGGACAAGATAAGGATTGGAGACTCAGAGGTTTACAAACTATTATGTATAAAATAAGTTGCAGACATATATTGTTCACTACAGGGAATATAGCCAATATTTTATAATAACTAATAATTAAGAATAATACATAAAATTTTTGAATCACTATTTTGTACGCCTAAAACTAATACTGTAAATTAACTGTCTCAATAATTTCTTTAAGAAGTAGAAAAAATCAGTTTGCTCACATTTCTGCTTGATCCCAACCTGATCTATGAATCTAGAAACTAATACTGAGATAGGGAAAAGATATTCCTGGCTTCTATTAAGTAAGTGCATTGTTTTCTTAAGAGGCAAGGCCTGGGCATTCATCAGTTGTTTTTCTCCATCCACTTTTATTGCCCTTATGGTTAGTGGAAGTGGAGTGAAGCAATCAATTGCCTGTCAGCCTTCATTTTTGGATTGTTGTGAGTGTTGATTTTTTCTAAAAATTGGCACTTTTTTCCTCCACTTATTCCTAGTCACCAGTCTTATCATTGCTCCAGTTAAGCTTGCCCTAAAAGCCTCAGTAAAGTGTCTTTGCTATTTCCAAGCCTTGCTGATGTTGTCTGAGGCATTTTTCTTAGGTCAAATGATAACCTACTAGCCAGCATCCCCCATGACAGAGGCCTGAGATTGTCATCAATTTCAAAATTAAATAAGTCAGTCATAAAGGCATATTTATGAATTTTTTAAAAAGCCTATTGGATTACAAAGACACAATGGAAGCAACTTGGCACGCACACATACATGTATAACTTATTTAAATATCACCATAAAAAGCTCTGATGAACAGATCTTCAGTACTGGGAGGTGGGGATGCTCCATACATGCATGTGCCCTCACACATAAACACACTCATTTGTCCTTAGGAGACCTAAGGTAATGAAGGCAGGAGAAAGATGTGTGAGGCACTTTACACCTATTCTTTGTCACTCTCAAGAGTAACTCAGCAAGGAAGCTGCCAGGGCTCAAATGGTTTCAATTCCTCATTCACAAAATTAACCAGGTGCCTACAGTGAGCTCAGCACTGAAATGGAGACTCAGTGAAAAGCTAGGAAATTACTCAGTGACGATGGTGAGTGTCACATCAAATCTAACTATACTGTTTATGCGCTCCATTTTCCCTTGCTAAGATGTAGGACTGGTTTATTTTTATATATTATTTTTTCCCAGAACACAATTCTCATAGTTTTTTCTAATAAATTCAAATAGAAACCTATCGCTTTACCTAATAAAACTGAGTTGGACAGATTTTGATGGAAATTTCCATACAATTTTTCTCTTTCAGTAATGTTGAGTAGAACTTAAGTTTAAGATACTAGCCTAGGAAAATGGTGATGGCAGAAAAGTTTTTTGAATACCTATCTGAATCCCATCCCCTTCCATGATAACTGATAGAGCCACTGGAATTGTACAAAGTCTCAAAGTTTCTCCGCCAAAAAAAAAAAAAAAAAGCTGTAAGGTGACCCCCCAAACCTGAAAATTCAAATTGGGAGATACACAGCACCAATGACAATAAGACCCACGTGGAATCTGCAATTTAGAAGAGGAAACAGGAAAAAAAAAAAAAAAAGACTTCCAATGACATTAAGACCCAGAAAACCAGCAGTACTAACCAGAATACTCAACAGGCCAATCTGAGAGAAGGAGCCAAAGATGGCAGGGAGGTTTACGGGCTCCAATCTGCAGCTTAGTGGCATAGAACCACAATAATGTCAATGGTGGTGCAGTGGTCTGGGCATTTTAAACTCTGGACTCTAGCTGAAGCTCTCTTCTAGAACAAGGGGTCGACACTGAGAAGAAACTACTGGAAATAGAAACCAAACTGAACAAGAGAGGGACAGAGAGACCAAGAAAAGGTTCTGATAAAAGCAGAGGTGAGAAGGAGGGTTTTTGTATCACAGAAAGCACAGGTCATAATGTTGAAGAAGTAGTTCCTCAGATCTGAAATGACAGAAGCTATCCAGGCCCATCTTCTAATAAAAATACAGGAAAAACGATCCCATTTAAACATGAATAGCGAAAGGTTTATGATAAAACCTCACCCAAAATGTGTTTAAAAGATAAGGTGCAGATCACTACGCTGTACCCCTGAAGCACAACATTGTAAATTGACTTTACTTCAATAAAAACTAAGGTACAGAACAATGGGTCTATAAACAAATGAATGCATATCAGAAAGATACTCCTGAAAAGGTGAGAATTATAATACCACATCAAAAGAATTTGCAAGAAATTAAAGAAATGGTGAAATAATGACATAACTGACATACAAAAGCTCAGAATTTAGATGACTAAAGACTTGAAAAGATTGCTGGAAAAATACAGAAAATATCTGGAAATAAAAAGGAAAAATATTTCAAAAATAAATGGGAGAACACGAGTGAAGAAGTACCAGGGATAATAAATTAAGAGAAATAGCATATGGGAAGGAGAAAATTTTAAAATTGAAAAATGAAGATATAAGATTCAAGAGACAGTGATAGAAATAGAGAAGTGAAAGTAAAGATCCTACACACACACACACACACACACACACAGACACACGAAAGAAAAAAACTACAATGGAATAGAATACTAAAATTTTCAACTTGATAAGCTTTAAAATAAGCAACAACTTGGAATTATAACCAGAAGAGCCAGCACAGAAAAATACACTAACAGTATGATTAACCTTAAAAGAAAATGGAGTCCATAGACAGACAGGGAAAAGTACTAAGTTACTAATAAAAAAAATGAGATTATCAAATTGTCTAAAGCAAAACTTTATAACAGAAAACAAGTTGGTAAAAAAGAAACATGGTGGAATTTAGTATAAAAAAGAAACGGTGGGTAAATGTGAGCCAATGATTTAATATTAAGCATAAATTATTTCAAGTATAAAAGCCATGACAAAATGTTATGAAAATTCAAGAGCTGTAAGAATATTATGCCTATAAACCCTTCTTCAGGCATTTTCTAAGAACGGGCTTTTGAAAATCAAAATAAATAGAGTGAAAACATTAGGACTAGCAATGAATGTTAAATGAGTATGTGCCTGAAAAAATTAAAGCTAAATGATGTTTATAGTAGAGAAATCATAGTATGTAAAGGCTACACATCCTTATATACATTTATCAAAAGAGGTGAAGAATGGAAAGAATGTATTAAAAATAGATCAAAATAATCATTACATTATTAACTGAGAAAGAATAATGCTTTACATAAAATGCTGGGAGAGAATGGGGAAAGAGAAATAGGTCATCAGCTACTTTCAGTTGCACTCATAGTAGGAAACCAAAGGACAACATCTAAAAAGGGACTGTGGTTATTACATAAACATATTTGTATAAAATAATCATTAAAGCAAAAATACAAACCTTCCTAAGTGCCAAAAAAAGAAAAAAAGAGGGGTTTTGATGGAAGGATCAGTTAAAAAAATTTCAGTTTACCTATACAGGAGTTATAAGGTCTGAGGTTGGGAAGACAGAGATAGAACTCGGTTCTCTGCACATAGTTTGTTTATTGACTTGATATTGGAACAATGAAAATGCACATAAAGGGGAACACATGTAAACCCATGGCTGATTCATGTCAATGTATGGCAAAAACTATTACAATATTGTAAAGTAATTAGCCCCCAACTAAAATAAATAAATTTATTAAAAAAAAAAATTTAAAGGCAAATTCTAAAAAGCTGAAGTAAAGCAAATAAACCCAATTATGTTCTGAGTTTGTAGGAAAACAGGAGTATTTTAACTGACTTTAAACACAGAAATTTTTACCACATCTAAGGTGAGATATACCTAAGTAGAGAAAAAAACTGGAAAAAAATTTTAAACTGTATTAAGCATATTGCCCATGGTGATGTTTTTAGTTTATTGAGTTCATTGTGTGTATGTGAGAGAGAGAATAAAGCAACTGAATGATTATATTGATTTCTTTGAGAACTGAGGTTTCCAGCATGAGACAAAAGAGATATATATGTAAGATCAATATAGTTAAATAAAAATTCTATAATCTTAAAAGTGAGTAGAATGTATCAATAAGAACTCATGATGTAATTTATTAAGACAAGAAAAGTTCTGTTCACTGGAAAAACACAGATTCAAGGACCAAACCAAAAGTAATAACCTTTAACAGTAAGCAAACAACCCCTAATCCTAGCACCCAAATTGTTACTTTTAATACTATTTCCTGAAATTCTAGAGAGTTTGACATAACATAAAATGAAACTAGCACTTTTTATCATAACAGAAAACCAGGAAGCTACTAAAGAGTATTACAGAAGAGTCCAAAGGACTTATAAACCAACCTAAATAGGCTTTCATTGGCTAAATATAGGACAATTAAACATAAGTACATAAAACAACTTCAGTGATTAACACATCAAAAGTGTATAGTATGTAGCAGATAATAAAATTTACTGGTTATATCTAGAGGTTGTTGGGAACCGATTGTTGTTTTGTGCTAATAAATAAAGAATCATGCAAACTGAATCTGTACACAAACTGTATCTTAAGATATTGATAAGGAGAAGTATTTCTTTTTATTTATTTTTAATTGAAGGATAATTGCTTTATAGTATTATGTTGGTTTCTAGCAAACATCAACATGAATCAGCCACAGGTGTATCCATGTCTCCTTACACTTGAACATCCCTTTAGAGTAGTATTTCTTTACAGTAGTACCCCAAAATCACTGCAGATGGTGATTGCAGCCATGAAATTAAAAGACGCTTACTCCTTGGAAGGAAAGTTATGACCAACCTAGTCAGCATATTCGGAGAAGGCAATGGCAACCCACTCTAGTACTTTTGCCTGGATAATCCCACGGATGGAGGAGCCTGGTGGGCTGCAGTCCATGGGGTCATGAAGATTTGGGCATGACTGAGCGACTTCACTTTCACTTTTCACTTTCATGCATTGGAGAAGGAAATGGCAACCTACTCCAGTGTTCTTGCTGGAGAATGCTAGAGATGGTGGAGCATGGTGGGCTGCCGTCTATGGGTCGCACAGAGTTGGACACGACTGGCGCGACTTAGCAGCAGCAGACAGCATATTAAAAAGCAGAGACATTACTTTGTCAACAAAGGTCCGTCTAGTCAAGGCTATGGTTTTTCCAGTAGTCATGTATGGTTGTGAGAGTTGGACTATAAAGAAAGCTGAGTGTCAAAGAATTGATGTTTTTGAACTGTGGTGTTGGAGAAGACTCTTGAGAGTCCCTTGGACTCCAAGGAGATCCAACCAGTCCGTCCTAACGGAAATCAGTCCTGGGTGTTCATTGGAAGGACTGATGTTGATGCTGAAACTTCAATACTTTGGCCACCTGATGCGAAGAGCTGACTCATTTGAAAAGACCCTCATGCTGGGAAAGATTGAAGGTAGGAGGAGAAGGGGATGACAGAGGATGAGATGGTTGGATGACATCACTGACTGAATGGACATGGGTTTGGGTGGACTCCGGGAGTTGGTGATGGACAGGGAGGCCTGGCGTGCTGCAGTTCATGGGGTCACAAAGAGTCGGACATGACTGAGCGACTGAACTGAACAGTAGTACCCCAGATAATAAATGAAATGCGAGAGATAGAATTTTAATATTTTAACACTGTAATTGAATAATGGATCTAGGCAATAATCATTAATGGCTATTGTTATCACAAAAAAGTTAAACGGATATTACACGCTTCCTGGTAGACGGAAATACAACACATTATCTCAAGTATTCATGTCCAAAAATTAAAGCTAAATCTAATCAATTCTGAAGATTTTACTACCAGTTTACCGGAAATAAATGAGACAGTGGAACATGATGATTGACACACTGGAATGCTATCAGCAGAATGCATACAGAATAAATAACCTGATTTCTTCCACAAAGAAATTGCAAGAAAACAAAATTAGACATGGAGAGGAAACCTATATAGCAAGAGACTTCATGGTTTTATCAACTAGCTGTAATGTGTGGGTCTTATTTGAATGCTGATGATGTGAAACATGTAATTTCTGACATACTCAAAGAACCTGAACACTTACTTGATATCTAATGCTGTTAGAAAACTGTTAATTTTTAAGTATAATAGTAGGCCTATGATTCTGTGTTTTAAGAGTCCTTATCCTATGAATGTACATATTGAAATATTTACACAGAAATTATATAACTTTAAAGTAATCTAGCTTCCCTGGTAGCTCAGCTGGTAAAGAATCTGCCTGCAATGCAAGAGACTCCAGTTGGATTTCTGGGTCAAGAAGATCAGCTGGAGAAGGGATAGGCTACCCTCCAGTATTCTTGGGCTTCCCTTGTGGCTCAGCTGGTAAAGAATCCGCCTGCAATGCGGGAGACCTGGGTTGGATCCCTGGGTTGGAAAGATCCCCTGGAGAAGGGAAAGGCTACCCACTCCAGTATTCTGGCCTGGAGAATTCCATGGACTGTATAGTCCATGGGGAGGCAAGGAGTTGGATATGACTGAGCGACTTTCACACACACACAAACTAATTTGGATGGGGGTAGGGAGAGTGGGTAGTGTAGACAATACAAGATTAAATTTGATAACTGAAGAAACTAGTGATAGATACATAGAGAAGTTTTATAACCTTATCCTTTACACTTCTGTATATGTTTGAAATTTTTCATAATAAATTTGCTTTAAGTACAGAAATGAACCTATAAAAAGAATACTAGTTGAAGGGGTAAAGTAGAAATCCTTGCTTATTAAAATAAAATGGATATTTTGTTTTCAACTGTATTACAGAGTAAAAAATATTCCAATTCTTTAAAAAGTTTGAAAGCAATACTCCTAGGTTTAACTATAGAAAATAAGAAATGGAGAGTTTTAAACCTGTAACTAGTCATTAATCTATTTTGTTTTGTTTGCGGAATTTTTTTTCCTAGTAATTTCAAACAAAACGCTTCCTTTAAGACATGAATAGAAAAATGTAACTAACTAGAGAGCTCACGCTCATATTTTTAACAAACACCTTTTCTCAAAGGAAATAAATTTAAGTATTATCTATTCTCTCTCCAAAAGCACACTTCATTAGCATTGAAATGGATTTTTTATGTGTAATTTACTTTCCCCCCACTGTATTACCTTATAGATCATTTACATTTAAAAAAAGCATAAAAACATTAAAGGACAAATTTTTAAACAATGTAAGATTTCACCATTATCTGAATTGGAATTAAAATATATCTGATATAAAGTAACAAATTAAAAGTAAGAAAATAATCACGAACTCAGAAGGCTTATATTTTACTCATTCCTGGGAGATTTAACTCACAATTACTGAAAATTGAATAAACTCTCATTTGTGACTTTATGGCACTGTTTTGAGGACTCATTAGCTTAGCTAGTACAGCAATGCATCATGATTATGATATGGTCGAACCAATGATCATAGTGCTTGATGGAAATAAAAGTATCATTTTGCTCTCCAGGAGCTATTTATTTGCTAATGTAAACAAGATTAAGAAGAATATACATGCAATAAGGAAGGCAGTAAATGATAGGCAACTACCTAATTTGACTATAACATTTTCATGAAAATGCTGACTCAGGACCCAAGAAAGAGTTCATAAAAGAGCAAAAGTTTCAGCTCTACCATATATAACCAAATAGGTGAGAAAATATATATAAACAAATGGGAGGAAAGGAGTCGTCATAAAGGTGGGCTCATTACCTGAAAAACACTCAGTCTCTTCTCCAATCTCAATAGCTATGTATTTCAGAGAATCCAAATCTCACCATTGTGTTAATTTTCTGTTGTAATGGAGACTCTTGGAAGATTTAAGTGTGTCCGAATACCAGTTTCATAATCATTCTAGGGAAGCATTGGCAATCTCATGGTAGAACATAAAAATTACAAATAAATCACTTTGGATTCTATCCTAAATTTATCTTTTAGGGAAGAGTATATATGTAGCGGATGTTGTGATGCAATATCGAGATCCTTCAGAAGGAAGGGACTAGCACTGCCAGCCCTCTTAGGAAGTTACCTTGGCTGAAGATAGCCACCTCACCCAAAGCCATGCTCTATTCCCGGGATAGCCCTCATCCAATGTTTGATCAACACGGGGATATAAAGGCCTCACAACGTTACCCCAGTTCGCGGAAATTCTGAAGGTATCTTCCAGGTTCAAAGCTCCCATTGGGCTGGCTGAGGATTTATTTCACTGACACCCCTCCACAGCCCAAGTTCTCCCTCTGCCCATGTCTACTTTCTCTGTCTTGTCTCTGGCTTAGGTGTGATCCCTGCACACTCTCCAACAAACTTCATGCACATAATCTCTGCATCAGATTCAGATTCCTGCTTCTCAGGAATCTGTGACAGTAGGCATCAGAAACTTGTGGGAAAGGGAGACAAAAGACACATAGAAAAGATGAAACTGTGTAAGACTAAGTAGATACTGGATTGAGGTATGTCCCCAGGTGCCATTTGCCTAGCAGTACATCTTTGAGTGCCAAAGGGTTGGATGACTGGGTACATTTTATTCACAATGAAGGTCAGGAAAATAACAGGTATCTCAGTTTCAAAGATGAGGTACCCCTTTATGCTGTACAGTTTCTTGCCACTGATCATACAAATATAAAGGCAGAATTCCTATTGAAGGAGGTGTAGTTCAGCCTAACGTATTATTGCATACATAAAACATCAGTATACTACAGTGCTCAATACTAGGAAGCTTTTAAGAAGGTCTAATGACAATATACAATATTGAATTGCATAATACCACAGGCTGGTCCAACTGCATTGGCAGAAAAGTTGAGGCTATTTCTTCTATTTTAAATTTCCCCACTAGGTGCTATGATTATTGAAAGCTGCTGACATGCCCAGTACTCACTCAAGTCTTGCTATGAGTCCAGAACCATGCAGAGAATTTTATATAATTGCATTTATCCTCTCTGCTGCACTCTGAGCTCCTTGAGGACAAAAACATATCCAGTATGCTTACCTCTATATTCCCCAAGTCTAGCAGAGATCCTAGAATTAACTGCTGAGAACACGTATACTGTGAATGAAGAACATCACAAAGAATCCTCTGAGACCTCCCCCCAGAGATAAGGGCTATTATCATCCCCCTTTTACAGATGATAGAGACTTAGGTAGAGGTCGCAGTGCTAGGTAGAAACAAACAATCTAAACTAATGGTCTCAGGTTCTAATGCACTACTGGATAAAGGCACCTCCACTCCACCTCACAGCAAAGGAAAAAACGATTCCTTGCTAGAGACACTCTCTTCTTTCTGAATCACTTTCTCTGGGGCTCATCTTCAGCTCCAATCCTTCAAAAATAAATCTTCAATAGCTATTCAGGTTTTTTTCTTGTTTGTTTTCTCCAAATACTATCTGGACATTAAAAGATAACAACAACACAGGTTACCCCCAGGTCTCCTGAAGAACTTGTTCTTACTATGTGTATAGGATCCTCTAAACCCCCCAACAACATTATAAACACCTAGGAGTAAGATAGCAATACCTTCTCATTCTCCCTGTTTGTGGAACAGCAGAACCACACAAAGCTGAACACACCGGTTTGGGTCTCTAACTACCCAGCCAATAGTCAGATCAGGTGGAGGATGAGACAGTGATGTAAATGACACCAATACCAGACTGGAAACATCCTTTTCCTCTCCTTTGCAAAATTCTTTCCAATGTCACATCTTAGAACAAGGAACTTACTCACCTTTTTTCACTGACTGATATGATGTATTGAACAAGCTGGGAAAATGCCTTAGCAAAAAAGAAAAAAGAAAAATTAGAGGATGAAGAGATGGTAAAGGTTTTGCTTTCTCCATTGTATAATTTGCTTAATTCAAAGAGCATTTGTTTTTTATTTCATGAGCGACCAAGGACTCCCAGTTCAAAAACAGTGATTAAGGCCTGCACAATTCCTGAAAAAGAAAATAAAAATGCTTCAGAGCCATTTAATTGATCTGAATCAAGAACGGGCCAGGTTTTTTAGCACTCCCTAGAAGTATTAGGTGGAGCTCTAGTTAAAATTATCTATTTCGTTACAAGAATAGTACAAGGCTGTCTTTATGCCAGAACAATTATTTAGTTAATTGCTCTAGAATGAGTATAACCCAGTTTCCAGGTATATAACATACATTTTGCCAAATGCGATTTGACTTATACCAGCAGCCTGCAACAGTTTTAGCTATAAAAGTTACCACTGGAACTAAAGGACACCCACAGGATCCTGTGGCATACTGAGAACTGCTGAAAAGCAACACAGGGAAGGGGAGAGAAGAGAAAGACCAAGGACTCCAGGAGAGGAGAAGGAAGAAAGGAACTTTGAAAGATACAAGGAAATGAATGGGAGAAAGGAAAAAAAAATAAAATGTGGTGAAGAACAATGACCTTCCCGTTAACATTCAAGGAAAACGATAAGTTTTTGGCACTATAGATGTTACTGCTTTTTTTAAGAATTAAATAACATAAAACATGCAATGAGCTGGGCAAAGTGCCAGACACACAGTAACTATGTTAGGTCCTTTTCCTTCCACCAAATGGGGTATTTGCTTGTGTACTCTCTAATATACATTGAGGCTAATTAGAATAACAATAATGATAATGTTTCTTTAATTACTGGGAGAGTTTAGACTAGTCTAAGCTTCCAGGAAAAGCCTTGTCCTGATAGATATAGAAAGTATTCCATCTATTACCATAAGCCATAAGCTTTGCTGGTGCTTCATGAATGATAATTAGTTTTAAGTCCTGTATCAAATTTGGAAATCAAGGTTATGCATACAAATCTCTCAATGTATTCAGGAATTATGCATCTCCTACCTCAAACTCTCATTTATGTTATAGCCATTATCTGCCATCAATTGCAATAGAACACATAAAATAAATGAAACAGTATGTTTCTAAACCTTGTCAAAACCTTAATCTCCAAATCTCATTGTAATCATGAGTTTCAGTTCTTTGCCCTGAAGCCCTTTACCAGAGTTATCACTAAGAAGTTAGATGGACTTCTTTAAGTTCCTATATTTATGACTTCCTCAGCTGTGTGTGTGTGTGTGTGTGTGTGTGTGTGTGTGTTATAATCAGTGAATGCTGAAATGACCCAAAAGTAAGCTGCAAGAGGAAAGAAAAATAATTGGAAAGCTCCACTCTCATCAACTGATTAATCATTCTCTAATTGTTGAGAATGAAAAATGACAGATACTAGTCAGTACCTGTACATTCAAGTCTTAAAGTGGCTCCAGAGTATCACTTTGTGATCCTCAGAATAAAATGTACAAACCCATTTCGTTGTACAAAGGAACTGTGCTGATTATAGTGAAGGGTCTAGGCAATACCCCACAGGTCCTTAGGGGCTGAATCAGCTTTAATAAAGGATTCCTAACTCTCAGGGTAGTGTTCCCCCCCATGCATTACCCCACAGCTACCTCAGAGTCTGAGGTAATCACCTGCGGTCAATTTTTTTTTTTTTTTTAAATAATGTAAACATCTTATGGCTCCTGGAACATAAATGGCAGTTGATATGACAGGCCCCTAGCTACCCTTTTCCATTCATTCCAGTGGCATGTACGGTCTGGAAGAAAACGTGTCCCAGGAATTGTTCTTTATCTCCAATGAACTCCCCATTTCTACCCCAGAAGGCAGGATGCAAGCCTGCCTCCCGATTATCTGGTCTGCTGATGCAGTTGTCTTCCCTTTCCATTCAGATAAAGAGGCAGATAAGAAAAGGGATTTGCAAATAATGGTGTCAGTGAACTATTTCTTATTGTCAGCTTCTGCATATTTCTCTCTTTTTCTGGTCTCTTGTTTAGTGCCATGTGTAGGCAAATTGCAAACAAAACCAGAAAGAAAGATGTTAGCTGTTGGCTGACAACATCGCTTTGCAAAAAAACCCAGAGTCACATCTACAGGCGACTGCACTCAGACTTCAATTTAATTCACTTTCCACCACCAACAAGAATGAGAATAATTTGCTTCAATGTAGGGAGATCAGAGAAGAGAAGCTTCACTGAATTTCAAGATGGAAAGTGACAACATGAGATGGCAGTGGTGGCACGCGCTGCTCATCACAAGACGGAGAAAGGCTGGAAGATGAAATGGAAGCTGAATGTGGTTTTTATGAGCTTGGCTCTGAGTACAGTGACCTATCTCACTGTGAGAACTCCATTGAAACCAACCCTCCTTGGAGCCGATGTGGACAGTCTATAATCTCTGAGTACTGAGAAATAAGCTTCTTACAGACAGAATCAAGGGAGACATCTGCCAAGAGTAGGGATATATAGACTAGAATAAAAAGACTGAAACCCAGTTTTCACTGGCACATATCTGCATGCTCTGCTCACCAGGGAGAGATGGACATACAAGTTATGAAAGCATCTAAAAATGTATAAGTGTGAAAAGTATGTTCATGCACTTATTGTGTATTATTTACTGAAATCTTGCTATAGTCAGGCACCAGGACAAGTACCTTGCTCGTATTATATAATTCACTCTCCATAACAACCTTTGAAATATGAACTGTTGTTTTCACCGTTTTTCAGATGAGGAAACTGAAGCTAGAGATGAAAAGTGCTTCCTTGTCAAGTTGCCATTTTTAAAAAGTAAAGAATGCTATTGCAAAAGAAAAAAAAATTTTATCTCTATGATTCCCTGGTGGTTCAGATGGTTAAGAAGAATCTGCCTGCAACACAGGAGACCTGGGTTCAATCCCTGGGTCAAGAAGATCCCTTGGAGAATGGAATGGCTACCTACCTCAGTATTCTTGCCTAGAGAATTCCATGGACAGAGGAGCCTGGTGGGCTACAGTCAGTCCATGGGGTTGTAAAGAGTCAGACATGACTGGGCAACTAACACTTCCACTTACTTTCAGGTCATTAAAATATACAAACTGTATTAGAGGAGAGTGAAAATCATTTATGAAAAATAAATTGGCAGCGTGGCATGGTTCATTTAGGTATTTTCAGCAAAGGCTACATTCTGCATAAGTTTTTGTACCTGAAAATGGAAGGAACAAAATGTTTGAGTTGTTTTCCTTCTATTGCTTTAAAACCAAAAACAGCTGAACTTAAATCATTCATCCCCTGGGACCTAGTCCAAGCTTGAAAAATTCTCAGAAAAATCACATTCCTCCACTTCCCCATTTATGCCATCTGCAGTGTTGGGATCATCCCTGGAAACTTTGGGGAAAAGTGTGCTCCTCCCGCAGGTACTATTTGCAGAAGTCACTCATCTATTGATTCCTGATGTTGCTCGTCTTAGTGAGATAAGGCTCCTAATCCATCCACTGAATGTTACTCTGCCAGAGATGAAATAGCTTTAATGCCAACAAAGATTACTGTGATGTTAGGCAGAAGAAGACTGTGTTGTTGGAATTACAGCAGCCCCAGGAATACTTGCCATGTCGTGTTAATGCTAGATTGACGTGGAACACTGACTTCACTGCTCCTACTCAGAAATCTCAGGGAAGAGCAAGCATATGTGAGTGCTTAACTCTGGCAAGAGGCTTATTTCCTATTACAAACTATGGTAATTTTATTTCAACTGGTCTTTCCCTTATATAAGTGATTTATTTAGTTGTTCTTAAGAAGGCATCAATTGTGAAACACACCATCAGTTAATAATAGCTTTTCAGAGGAAGAAACACATTAAATATATGAATCAACATAAAAAGCAGGCTAGTATCAGAAAACATTTTAATGTGCAAAAATATACATCTTAAAATTAAGGTGTATATGTGTATGTATATTATGTTACAGATACACATAAACCTACATTTATATATACATATACTGAATAAATATTAGAAAAAAGGAAAAGGTCATGGAAAACTTTTATATTTACATCTTGGTGAACACACACATTCCATTTACTCACTGCAGATTGATGTCACAGAGCATGACATACAATGAACTGAAGCATAACCCATCATCTGTTTTGAATAGGAAGAAAGTGGAAAGCCATCTGCTCACAACACTAATCAGTGTTACTACTTATTAAAAGAATATTATTCTTTTATAAAAAAACAAACACTGAGAACAGAGGGTTTCTTTTCTTTTTTTTGGCTTGGTATATCATACAGTGAGACTTTGGAATAAACAATGCAAAGTAAGATCCAGAATGTTTTAGAACATATGAAGGAGCTCCCCTCAAAATCTCAATAGGAAATATGTAATGCAGGAACCAAGACAAACAAAATGGGTGCACCAGGCCATGACAGAAAGCGAGCTCATATCCCCTTTTGCACCCCACAACAGGACCTGGGGGCCTAGCCATAAAAGAGAAACTTCTTCCCTCTTCACAATGAGGGGATATAATTCCTTATCTCCTCCTTGCCAGTTCCTCTGAAGCCTAAACTCTTAGGGTTACATTGCAACAAATATAATTTATACAATATAACAATATACAAAGATAAGTAAGATATTCGTTACTGCCAAAAGAAGTTTATAGTATGACTGTATGGATAAAAAAGATACACAACCAAGATGACCCATGAAAAGGATAAATAAAACCTAAGGAAGTTCACCAGAAAAATGATTATAATTTGTGGAAGAGATTAGAAGCACCTTCAAGGGATGAAACTGGAAGATAATAGAATACAGTGGAAGGAGAACATTGGAGGCAGAGAGAGCCGCCTAAATGTTACCACCATGTAAGACTTGTCCTATGAGTGATGCATAAAACATGTGCACACAAAAGTAGGATGAAAGTGGAACCCTAGAGGCCTTTAATAAGGGACTTTCAACAGTCCTGGGTGGTCAAAAACACAAACCATACTTTAATAGCTAGTGAGTCAAGACTACCTCATTCTACCAATTGTTTAACAGCAATAAAGTATCCCAAACAAAGTAACGAAGTGAAAATGAAATATTTTCCAGAGAACTAATCTAATGACTATACTAGTAAAACAAGAAGCAAACTGGAGGCTCAGAGGTTCTTAATGGGACCTATATTTTCTTTTTTCACTAATTCCCTTTTATAAAATGAACTTAGACAATGGAGTATGTATATAAAGGCAGATATTATTTATTAGTTTAATGAATTGCTATGTATAATCACCTTTGCATGAAGACTTTCAAGTTAGATCATGCTCCTGTGGGGTCATTAAGGTTGTTAACAAAATCCAAACAGAAATTTAAAGTAGGTTGATCTTTGTAGTGGGAGAGTACAGTAATTAAAAGCCTGGGTATGGGAGTCAGAAAAGCCTAGGGTTAAATCCCATCAGTGGGACTCATTGTTTATATCTAAGCAAATAACCTGACCTCTCTAAGCCTCAGGCTACTCTTCTATGAAATAGGAACATAAAAAGTCTATCCCTTTGACATAGGGATAAAAGTGTACAGTAGGAATATAAAATATGAAAAAAGATCATGTGAAAAGTAAATGAGAATGTTTGTAAGTATCCTTTAAAAAAACATCCTAGAACATTGCTTGGCATGTAATGGGAGATAGTTGTTGAAAAACTCATCAATTCAGAGTGTCAGGAGACAATTTCCCAAGGGTGTTATGTATTTCTGTATGTTTTCAATACAGAGGCACTAACTGCCCTACTGTTTTGGATTCTTTCAAGTACTTTTATCCAGTAAACAGCTTGGAAGAGGGAGAGAATTTCTCTGTCCAGAGCAGAAGGCATGTGTGCCTACTATCCAGTATCATAGGGAAAATGTTCTCTCCTGGGACAAAGTTCTGGCTATTTCAGTTGGATCTGTTATGAAAGAGCTGGGTTACTGGTGCTTGGGGTAGCTCGCCTGTCACACAACCCATCAGGAGTGCAGGCATCACTAGAAGCTTGTTCCATCATCCTGTGGGAACTGAGCCTCAGGAAATGGCGGCAGAAATCAACGAGGCTCTGGCTACCCTACTGCCTTATATATACTGCTTGAGGCCAATCATATAACCTTGTCCTCGGTGTCTACCCTTGGAGTCTCAGATTTTCTGTTCACTTCTGTTAAACTGGGGTGGGCTAATTTGTTAGCTGTCAAGAAGGACAAAAATCTTAGAATTTCACAGTTCTTGACATAGAGCATTCAAAACCCAGTCTAACTCCAAAATATTTCCCCATAGATTTGCCATGTGGACATTAATTACTACCACCACAGCCAATCTTTTGATTAAAGAAACCTCCTGTAAATTTATAAATATATTATCTCTAAGAGCAACTGCAGTGAGTCATTAATGCCTAATTGCTAATTGCCTTATCGTTTAGTTTGTAAAACACTTAGCAAATGCCAGCTGTAATGGAAAATAGGAGGGTCAGTTTGGAAAGGAGTTTCAGTGTTAATAGATCCCTGTGCTGGAGAGACTCCATCCTTGAAAACACTATTTCTTGGAGAGAAATGATACAGGATATATTGAGGTGGCTAAAAAGTTCATTCGGGTTTTTCTGTACCTTCTTAGGGAAAACCCCTGGAGAAGGCAATGGCTACCCTCTCCAGTATTCTTGCCTGGAGAATCCTATGGACGGAGAAGCTTGGTGGACTACAGTCCATGGGGTCGCAAAAAGTTGGGTATGACTAAGCAACTAACATAGGGAAAAACTCAAACAAACTCAAAATATAACTACTTTTTCTCATGCTTTAGTGCACCCCGTGAGAGTAAAATATTTTAAAAAAATCAATTTCAATTTTTAAATCTTATAAAAGTGGCAGTGTTTTTAGTACTTTCATTCGTCACTATTCTGCATTTGTTAAGTGTGTCACAGTAATTTGTATTATCCTTCCTTCCCTCACAATTTTGTGTCAATTCCACTGGCAGGAAACATATCATACTAAGTTTTTCCTTCCTTCCCAATTCCTAAACCTTACTCTAGCTTCTTCCCTCCTGAGACCTATCATAGAACTTTGCCCATATCAGACATGCTTAGCAAATACTATGTGAATTGTGGAAGTGACAAAGTTGCTCAGTCATGTCTGACTCTCTGCAACCCCATGGACTATACAGTCCATGGAATTCTCCAGGCCAGAATACTGGAGTGAGTAGCTTTTCCCTTCTTCAGGGGATCTTCCCACCCAGGGATCAAACCCAGGTGTCCTGAATTGCAGGCAGATTTTTTACCAGCTGAGGGACAAGGGAAGCCCAAGAATATTGAAGTGCGTAGCCTATCCCTTCTGCAGTGGATCTTCCCAACACAGTAATTGACCTGGGGTTTCCTGCATTGCAGGAGGATTCTCTACCAACTGAGCTATGAGGGAAGCCTGCTGTAATTTCAGAAATCCAGAACCTCACATGCAGTTGAAAAACAAGCCAAGTAATTTCCAAACTACTTACAACATTTAAAAAATCTAAAGTGTAGTATTCACAATGTTGAATTAATTCATTCAATATTTTATTAATGGCTACTTAGCACTTTTAAATAACCTTGCATTAATCACTTTCTAAACCAGTCCCTGTGAAGAAAAACATTGCATTTCATTTGTTGCTTTATTTGGATAGCAATGCTTTAGTTTCTCTTTCTGGTTTAAGCATGGACTAAGTTGGGAAGAATTAAAAAAAAAAATGCTCATTCTCTCATTACAGAAGAATTGAAGAGTCAACATCCAAGAGTTCAAACTGACACCATAGTGAGATTAGACACTGGCTATTCAAATAAATAAGATGTTGCATGCAAAGCTTTTAGTGTGTGGTAGGGATTCTATAAATAGTAGCTATTATAACTCTGCCAAAAAAAGTTAATCCCAAGGCTCTCTTTATGTTGAGAGTTCTAATATATGTTCAAAAAAATCCATTTATAAAAACGAAAGGCTCAAAATTTTTTTCATTAACCTATCAAATATTTAAAGTGGGCTACACTTAAAAGTTGAAGCTATATGAACTCATGAAAGCAGGAATTTCATGAATTAAACATAGTGAAGATTTTGAAAGAGTATGGATAACTGTACCCTATGCAATCAAGCAGAATTAAATGTGTATATTCCCTAAAACACAAATTAAAATATGGCCTACAGAAAATTACACTGCATAAAGATATGAGGTTAAGAGGACAAAAACACTGACTTCCTCATGTAGATCCCTGAGCTACATTGCAGTTTTGGGTCATAACTGTGTGCCATTTGACTTCTATGAAAACCAGTGTTCCCTGATGTGATTTCACAGAATTGAGAGGCAGACTATTATCTCAGAAGAAATAAGGCTTTATCTGGAAAAGGACTTCAATTTGAACTTCAACTCTAGCATTATTTTAGTTGTGTTATGGATCTCAGGTAATTTAAATTTTCTTAATTTTGTTCTCCAACTAGTAAACTGGAAATAAAAATACACACATTGTAAGATTGTTCTGAAGATGTGTATTGATAATAACGAGTATTTATTGAGTACTTGGGCTTCCCTGTTGGCTCAGATGGTAAAGAATCTGCCTGAAATGTGGGAGACACGTGTTTGATCCCTCGGTTAGGAAGATTCCCCTGGAGGAGGGCACGGCAACCTACTCCAATATTCTTGCCTGGAGAATCCCATGGACAGAGGGGCCTGATGGGCTACAGTCCATGGGGTTGCAAAGAGTCACACATGACTGAGCGACTAATCACATTGAGTACCTGGGTTTCCCTGATGGCTCAGCAGTAAAGAATTTGCCGGCAACGTAGGAGCTACAGGAGACTCAGGTTTGAACCCTGGGTCAGGAAGATCCCCTGGAAAAGGAAATGTCAGCCCACTCCAGTATTCTTGCTTGAAAAATCCCATGGACAGAGGAACCCGGCAGGCTATAGTCCATGCGGTAGCAATTAGTCAGACACGACTGAACAACTAAGCACACACATTGAGTACTCACCACACTGCATTTTATAAAACAAGTGTTCTATTCTAAGTTTATTTTTCCAGGTTTCTATGTTTTATAAACATTATTAATTTTGGTAAAAAAAAGAAAATTTATGTTCCTGAGTTCAAGGCTTGACAAGCATTACATGCACATCTCCAACTTCACTGCTCAATAAAAGTCCACAAGTAAGTAGCTGCTGCTGCTACATTGCTTCAGTCGTGTCCGACTCTGTGTGACCCCAGAGACGGCCGCCCACCAGGCTCCCCCGTCCCTGGGATTCTCCAGTCAAGAGTACTGGAGTGGGTTGCCATTGCCTTCTCGGAGAAGTAAGTAGAGCCAGAGTGCAAAGCTTAATTGCATAATGACTACTAAAATAGTCTGGAAAAAATTACTTTTCTGCATAAGAATTTTTTAAAACTTTCAGATATCAAAATCGGAGGTAAACACTTGTGGGGTCCATCAGTACATCCCCATTGTTTTCCTACATTGAGCTGTAGAACTTCATTTCTCTCCTGAGACTGATATAAATTGGCACTGATAGATGCATAAGTTGGACAAAGGCAAGGCGGTGACCACCTTTTGACGTCACAAAATCCAGAAGGCAAATAGAAGAAATCAGCACTACAATAGCATCTGAATTTAAAATGTCTCTTCCATTTAATAAGGGAACAATCAGAATTATGAGTTATAAAATTATCCAATCTTTTCCCTTCCTTCTCAAACATAATATACCTTCACCCAGCATCTCACCTATCCCTCCAGACTGAGGGAAAAGTCCAAGCCCAGCCAAACTCTCCATCTGTGCTCTGCATCCTGTCCCATTCTTTTTCCTCTGCATACTAATCCCCTCCTCTTTTCTGTACATTCACACCCTTATCCCTACCAGCTCCCTCCCTTCAACCTACAAGTACATTAAAAATACCCCCATATACGCTTATTTCTCACTTCCAAGAAATGTCTTGCACCAACCGTGCAACCCCCATTCCTTACCCACTTTCAAGTCCAAACTTAGTAGCACATATACTCTAACTATACGTCAACTTCATCTCACTCTAGAATTTACTGCAATTTGATTTACCCCAACCCTGGATATTGAGATGTCTTTGGAATGATTTTCTGTGTATCACCAGTCTATCTTCAGTCCCAAAATTTAATGGACTTTTAAAGCATCTTCTAGTGATAATTATTTTCTCCTTAAAAATCTGTCCACCTTGGCTTCTATCCTTGCATTGTTCCCTTCTTCTGAGCTCTAGCCCTCAAGCCTTATATGTTGGCATTTCTCAGTGAGCCACTCGTCATACTCTTTTTATTCACATCCTTCATTATGGGTTTTTAATGTTGCTACCCATAAGCTACTTCTTCCATAGTCTCTCTCTTGATCCAAGTAATCACCATCTGCCCACTCATTTAAATTTGAAATCTTAGTTGTACCTTCAACTTCTCCATTTGCTATTAATTCCTCAAATTCAGTATGACACAATACACAGTGGATTTTCAGGTTGAAAAGACCTGAATTCAAATTCCTGTTCTGCCCTCGAAGAGTTTAGAATCCCATATCTTCTGTGAAAGAGAAGCACATAAGTGTCCTTGGAATTACAACACACGCTAATATGTGGGTACTTACAAACTGAAGTGGGAGCCCAGAAAAAAAGTTGAGATTTATTCAACTTTTTGGATAAGTGTGGATAAGTGGAGGGAAGAATGAGATAGCAAGGAGAAGGGGGGAAAGCAGGAGTAACCAGGGAGAGTGGAGGGATAGAATTCAGGGAATGGAAGAAGCAGGAACTAGACTTGTTGACAGAGCTCATACGGTGATGAGCCTAATACACCAAGGGTGGGGGCCCTATTGTGGTTGATGGAGACTCATTAAATATGTCTGAGAATACACTCAATTTTTGTGCCTGAAAATTCTTCATGGCAGTATACAAGTTGACAGAGGGAATAAAGCCTGGAGTGAGAGTCTACTTGGGAGGCTAAGCCTGATAAAATAATATCAATCTATTCAATAATATTTGTGGGCACCACTGGAGATATATCAGAGTAGGAATGAAGACATTTGAAAATTGGTGCCTTCTCATTGGCTCTGATGTGTACAATCCTGAAGACTCTGAAATCTCATCAACACTTTGAATAAACATTACATAATTTGATGACTGTCTTTCTCTTCTTTAGAAGGCTGCAGAAGTAAAATGTGTAAAGAGCAGGAGAGAGTGAAGAAAGAGAGAAAAAGGATAATAGAAGGAAAGAGTAAACAAAAGTATTGTGGGTAAACACAGAATACAAAGAGAAGGAAAAGACAAATCGAAGAAAATGAAGAACATATTCTTTTCTAAATATCTGAAAAATAAACTTTCAATGTTTTGGGGAAAAAAATAGAGCCTTAATAACCATTTTTGAGTTTGATATGGTTGCTTTCATGAGCCTATGTATTACAGATATTGACACATTTGAAAATGATGTGCTTTTATTTTACCAGATAGGACAGTAAACTCTTGTGTTTGCCAACAATAATGATTTATCCCTCAGGTTAGTTTTAGTTCTCTTTGATCATGACACAATTGCTTGATTAACCTACAGTTAAAAGGCTTTTAGAAAAAATGTTCATTGTTAAAAAAAAAAACACCCTATCTTCTAAAAAATGTTCAAATTACAAGTATGGAAACTTTATAAGAAGAGCATAAGAGCCATATTAAGTATTAATGTGCTAGACATATCGCCTGTGAAGACACTGCATTAATAGCATCACTTAACCTGAATACTTCATTCCACTGCTTTAACCTTTATACCAACAGACTTAATATATTCAGCTTTTGTTTTCAATTATCTGTTATGTCCTGCATTGGGTTTATTGTAGACACTGTGAAAACTATTATGACCCCTCAAAGACATAAGGCAATTTTCTTCCCACCAGGATATTTTAAACAAATTACTCTCAGTTTTAACATAAATAAGCCTATGAATTTTCATTCCCCAGATCTGAAATAATGGAATTCAGCTGTAACTTCAATTGTAATTATCATGTCAATAAATTGAAATTTTTTAAAAAAAACCACAGAAGATGAAACTTTCTGTCTTTATCTGATTTTACTTTCTCCATTTTTTCCCCCTCATTTGGGGTCAATCCTAGGGAGCACTTTGAAGTGTAATTATTTTTTAGGGTGCTGAAGGCAGTTCTATTGTTTGAAAAGACTGGTATAGCATCTCACTGCTGTTCATGTTACAAAGCATTGCCATACCCTGCAGTAATTAAAGGCTGTTACAGTTAAGAATTTTATGATTAGCCCCTATTATAGCTCATTGAGCTGAAGTTTTGAAAATGCTGTACTGCTGTACTGAGTTCAAGCCTAAAATGTTTCTTAGTCATATAACACACTTTAAAGATTAATTTGGATGTTTTTCAGAGCCCTCTTGTTTCCCCCACTCTTGGGTTATCTTAATGTACTTTCACAGCATGGTGAGTGCGAGTGCTAAAGCTAAGGGCTCATGCCCAGAACAAGGAATTGAGCTTCTCTGTTCTAATGTAGATGCCCTATCCACCTCAGAATGTTCCCAGGAAAGGAGAATCTTTATAAAGTAGCCTTTGGACTCAACTCAGCTGCTAAAGCCATGGGTACCAATACAGTTAATCAGATACCAGAAGTTCAGCTCTAAAATGTACAGCTGAAAGAAGTCTTTGGATTGAAAAAAAGATCATTAAGCTTAGTTCTCCCCCTCCTTAAAAGCCCCTCACTGCAGTCATAGAGCATATATAGGTATCTAAACTTTGACAACAACATTAGCATGACAATTCGTCTCACTTGCTTTTTAATATGCTTAAAGATACAAAACTAGACCCTTGTGGCTCAGTTGGTAAAGAATCTGCCTGCAATGCAGGAGACCTGGGTTCAATCCCTAAGTTGGAGAGATCCCCTGGAGAAGGGAAAGGCTACTCACTCCAGTATTCTGGCCTGGAGAATTCCATGAACTGTATAATCCACGGAGTCACAAAGAGTTGGACACAACCAACCAACTTACACACACACACACAACAGCAATAGCAACAAGGACATTGCTGCCAAACAACTTTTTTTTTTTCTTATAAGTAACAGAAGAGATAAAATCCTTCCTATTTTTCCTCCACCTCTGCCCTACAACCCCACCATCCTCCAGCCTCTCTTCCAAAACCTGTTCCGGGGTGATGGGATAAAGAGAAGAAAGTGAAGCATATGTAATCACGTGCAAAATACCCTGGTAACTATAGAGAAAGGATGAGATGGAAAGGAAAGTGAAAAGTGTGGGTGTGATTAGGAGCTCTAAGAACTTTCTGTAAAAACAGGATTCTCCAGTGGGGTTTCCTGGGGCAGGGAGAGTTGGGAGGAGCAATGAAACTGCTATAGACTTAAAAAAAAAATTTTTTTTTTTTTTAAGGTTAAGAATCTAACCAAAGAGAGTGGCCCTTTACCACCCCCAACCCTGGCCCTTGAACAATCAGTTGACTCCTTATACCCCTCCTAAGAAACAAGGGAGGTTAAATAGGCTACAAGATGGATGAAACTCGAGGACTTTATGCTAGATAAAATAAGCTGGTTACAAAGAAACACGGTCCGATTCCACCTATATGAGGGACTTAAAGTAGTCAAAACCATAAAGAGTGTAGTGATAGTTGTCACAGGCTTAGAGGAGGGGAGCACAGGGAATTTAATAGGTAATCAGCATACTGTTTAATAGATACACTTTAATCTACCATACAACATACTGTTCAATAGGTAATTGGTTTCACTTTTACAGATAAAAGGTTAGGCGGATGGATGGTGGCCATAATTGCACAACAATGTGAGTATATTTAATACCAGTGAACTTAAAAAATGGTTAAGATAGTGATTTTTATGTTATCTGTATTCTACCACAAACTTTTTTAAAAAGCCAGTGATACAAAAATATTTAAAAATTCTGCCAAATGAACCACGAGAGTATAAATCAACAAAGACAACAAGAGAAGGACCTTAGGCGGAGGAGTGATACCTACAAGTTTCTATGAGATGAAAACGGGACCTAGAGATAACTAAGCATAGCCTGAAGTATAAATCAATTTGCCTTGTGAGACCCAAGCCCACAGAATGCTTGAGAACATCCCGGAGACATGATAATGAAAAAACAGAAAACAAAGCAAGAAGAGTATAATGCTCTTTAAGAAAGGATAATTCTCAGCCCTTTCAGAAGGTATCCCTAATGAAAAGCCTGAAGGGTAAATCCATTACCGTGATATCGTACAAACCATAGCACATCTGGAAGTTTTGTGAGATACTAGGAAAAAAAAAAATTGTGTTCATACCTTGACAGATGTCAGATTGGAGCCCCAAATTCAGCTCCAGAAGCCTGCTTTGCTGCAAGTAAGCCTACAGACTCTCAGATGGACTCAGGGGCCGCTCCACGGCTCCTCTGAGCTGGGAGAGAAGGGAGTCTTTCACGAGGGGTGGGGTTTGATTCCCCACGTGGTGTGAGCCAGACCCTTTATAGACTAGCCTGGAGGTGGGGGCCAAATGCCAGGGCACACAGGTGTTGTTCATCCAGGACGCTCATGCTGCCCTTAGAGAAATCCTGAGATCCCAGATTGGGTTTCTTCTGGAAAGAGTGGTCAGGGTGACGGCCTCAGGCCTGGTTCCTCCATTCTGTTTTGAGAGCTGTATTAACACTTTAAAGTCTGTAAAATGTTCTCTTGTACCCAGCAAAGAATAGCATCACCATGCTATACTTTTATCTTTTTACAAGGTTTAGAAAATTTGGAATCCTTGCTAAAAGTCCATCTTAACCAGAATTTATATAGGCATTCCATTAAAGAGGGAAGGAAGGGAAGCAGAGAGACTGAGAGAGAAAAGAGACAAAAAGAGAACACAGAGCCCACAAAAGCACTGAATACCTTCAAGAACAGTTCCATCCTTCTGTTGATCACCAGGCAATGTTGAGCAGCTGGCTCATCTTGATCCTGTGTAGTGAATTAGACCCACCTGGAGAGAGATCTGAGCTGCATGATGAAATTAGATTCATTCTATCCTACTATCACCCCTGTGATTCATACCAATCAAATTTCTAATTGAAGACTTAAGAAGTCAAACCAGCTGGTATTCAGAATCTGAATACCATAAAAAGTTCTTTCTTCTGGCTTCAAGATAAAAGACTATTCTTCAACATGTTATAATTTCAAGTCAAATGAGATTTTTAGATATACAAAGAGTAGTCATTCTCAGCGTGGCTAAAACACCAAGGCAGGTTATATTCCAGGGCATTCTATGTAAACTGTGACAGGAAAACAGGGAATGATGTAGCAGCAGTCCCCAAACTTTTTGATACCAGGGACCAATGTCATGGAAGACAATTTTTCCACAGACCAGCAGTGGATGGGGGTGGGGTGGGGGGTGGTTTTAGGCTGATTACATTTATTGTGTACTTTATTTCTATTATTATTACATCAGCTCTACCACAGATCATCAGGCATTAGATCCTGGAGGTCAGGAATCCCTGCTTTAAAGCATTGTTGATATTTCAATAATAAAATATCAGAAAAAAGAAGTTACATTTTCTTCCCTCACATGTAAAGATAGAAACACTCTTTCAGGTAGAAGTTTCCCTATAGATTGAAATGGTCTAAGGCTCTTACTCTGTACATAATGGCATTTAACTGAGGGCCCCAGTGATTTTTCATAGTTACTAACCCCAAGTTGGAGCTAGAATTGCTGTTGTTGTTGTTGTTGTTGTTTAGTTGCTTAGTTGTGTCCAACTCTTTTGTGACCTCATGGACTGTAGCCCACCAGGCTCCTCTGTCCATGGGATTTCCCAGGCAGGAATACTGGAGTGGGTCACCATTTCCTTCTCCAGGGAATCTTCCTGAGCCAGGGATTGAACCCATGTCTCTTGCATTGGCAAGCAGGTTTTTTGTTTTACCACTGAGCCACCAGGGAAGCCATAGAATAGGCTTTACCAAATGAGTCTTCTAGAACATTCTTGTGTTAACCAGATATTAAACTTTTAGTATTTTACACAATATCAAAATGATGGCATTATCATAGATCAATTGCCTAGACATCTTACAATTAAGTAAAAAACCCAGAGATAAATGGAATCCTTAAACATTCTAGAAAATCTGGTCTGAAAAATTTAATGTTGAGCTCTTAAATAGCCTATGGTTATGAAGGGCAACATATGAGGGAAAAAAGAGAATAATATGTTCCTTAAGACCCCGAAAGTCAGGGCAACTAGTCACTTCATAGATATAGAAACACATAAATAATTTTACTCAGGTGATCAGTAGAATCATATACATGATGGGTTCACTCGATATAAATAAATAGTCAACAAATACTAATTTTGTGCATGATTATCTGATTTTGGAAATTAGATAACTATATTCCAGGATTAAAAAACTCCAACGCAGGGGACATGTGTTCAATCCCTGGTGAATCCCTAGGTTTCCAAATACTGCAACCAAAAAAGAAAAAAAAAAGTACCACATGCACCAAGAAAGATGAAATCAAAGATCCCGTGTGCCACAACTAAGACCCAGTGTAGCCAAATAAATAAACAATTAAATGTGAAGTGAAGTGAAAGTCTCTCAGTCGTGTGCGACTGTTTACAACCCCATGGACTATACAGTCCATGGAATTCTCCAGGCCAGAATACTGGAGTGGGTAACTTTTCCCTTCTCCAAGAGATCTTCCCAACCTAGGGATCAAACCCAGGTCTCCCGCACTGCAGGCAGATCCTTTACCAGCTGAGCCACAAGGGAAGCCCAAGAATACTGGAATGGGTAGCTTATCCCTTCTCTAGGAATCAAACCGGGGTCTTCCTGACCCAGGAATCAAACCGGGGTCTCCTGCATTGCAGGCAGATTCTTTGCCAACTAAGCTATCAGGGAATAAATCAAATTAAATGAAAAATACACCTAAACAGAGAAGCCAACGAGGCATATATTAGCAGCCAAAGGTGGCTTGATCAAATTCAAGGGGAAGGAAGTTGATATATGTGTATGGGGATAAATGCGACTATGATATGAGAATCATATAATAGTTTCAAAGCTGGAATCATGGTGTATAGTCTGAGGTCTGGCATTAACAGTGAATTTAGTCTCATGTTCTTTGTGGCAATTCTGAGCATTTAAAATGCACCCATAAATTGCTCAATTGTTTTGCAAGCAACAGGAAGACTAAAAGCTCTTCCCAGTGTCTTAATACAATGGCAGAACTCAACTTTCTTGAAATTGAGCTGAATGTCACACAGTAAACCTCAAGGTCCTTCTCTTTGGAGCTCTTAAAAGTCAATTTCATAGGCCATTTTTCTTTTGAATATTAACAAATCTTCATCCATTTTCAAAAAATAACTTCTGTATGTTTCTTCTACATATATAAATTGGCAGAAGACTTTAAAATGTCTTTGAAAATCTAAGGATTTATGCTCTTAGTCTTCTTTAAAATTCTGGTAAGACAACCAAACCCTTTAAAATTTAGTGGCAGCTCTATTTATAATTGAATCTGCTCTCTTTGTTCCCAAATCAGCCCTCATTCATCTGAAAAACATTGTCCCCTGTGGGTCTTTATCAACTGCACTCTTACCTGAGTAGAAATTGATCTTTCTCTCTAGCTCCATCATAAATTGTTCACCATTTTTTTATTGTATTCAATACAACCTCATCCCTTTACATGCAAACATGCAGTCTTTTGCATGTTTGAGGCTCAGGCCCATGCTCTGTCCTTCTGTTCTGTCCTGCCTATTAGGGTACTACATTGCCTCCCTCTCTTGTCAGTTGGCCTCCAGGTAGGCTGAGCTAGTGGGAGATTGTGAAAGACTGGAGCACGGGAGGAAGGGAGAAGCCAGGGTATTTCTGCCTCAAGCGGTGGTGGTGGTCCCACAGCAGCAGCTGCATCTTCTCTGTGGTCACATTCATCAGACATCTTCCTCCTCCATGACTTAACACCTTCCAGATAGTCCTCACCATGGATGCAACTCCAGCCAAAGTGCCCCAGTTGGGGCCTTGTCACATCACCTCCTTCCTCTCTCTTTCCCTTCAGAGAAATGCTAGCACTTTTTGTTGCTCAACTCTGGGTTACCTCACAATTTCAGGTTTGGCTTCCCAGCTTGTGACACACCTTTGTAAACAAGTTTTTTCATTAAAATCCCCCTGTCTGGAAAACTAAGAATGGTTTCTTTTTTTGTAACTGTAACCTGTCTGATATACACGGTTTTATTCCCTTTCTTGGCTGTGAACCCCTAAAGTTCAGTTCAGTTCAGTCATTCAGTCATGTCCGACTCTTTGTGACCCCATCAACCGCAGCACGCCAGGCCTCCCTGTCCATCACCAACTCCCGGAGTTTACCCAAACCCATGTCCATTGAGTCGGTGATGCCATCCAGCCATCTCATCCTCTGTCGTCCCCTTTTCCTCCTGCCCTCAATCTTTCCCAGCATCAGGGTCTTTTCGAATGAGTCAACTCTTCTCATGAGGTGGCCTAAGTATTGGAGTTTCAGCTTCAACATCAGTCCCTCCAATGAACACCCAGGACTGATCTCCTTTAGGATGGACTGGTTGGATCTCCTTGCAGTCCAAGGGACTCTCAAGAGTCTTCTCCAACACCACAGTTCAAAAGCATCAATTCTTCGGTGCTCAGCTTTCTTTATAGTCCAACTCTCGCATCCATACATGACCACTGGAAAAACCATAGCCTTGACTAGATGGACCTTTGTTGACAAAGTAATGTCTCTGCTTTTCAATATGCTGTCTGGGTTGGCTCTTGAACTCCAGGTTGGTTATGACCAACCTATGACCAACCTGAAGTTCAAGAGCCTTTATAATGTCCTTAGTCTGCCATTTTGTTCCCAATCTGAAATCCCCTTTAAATTATCCTGACAAAACTACCTGTGCTATCTTACTACCCTACAAACATAATTAAATCATTCTTTTTAGAAATCTTTGAGGGCTCCCCATTTCCATGACAGTTTAAAAAAATGTCCTTTTCCTTTGTTTGTTTCTCAACATATTTTTCAGTGAATTAGTATCTGACAAAATATATTTAGTAAGAGAAAATATGAATATAAGCTCATGGTGGCTCAGACGGTAAAGCATCTGCCTACAATGCGGGAGACCTGGGTTCGATCCCTGGGTCGGGAAGATCCTCTGGAGCAGGAAATGGCAACCCACTCTGGTACTCTTGCCTGGAAAATCCCATGGATGGAGGAGCATGGTAGGCTACAGTTCATGGGGTCACAAAGAGTCGGACATGACTGAGCAACTTCACTTTTACTTTATCACCATAGAAAAAGTAAACAGATGGATTATACCAGAAGAAAAGTTGGGAAGGAAACATATAGTTACAAAATTTGTCTCCAAACATTTTGACAGTCATAAGAGGGAGACACTCAATTACACACCTCTCTTTCAGAGGGCTAGCAAAATGTTGGCATTTCCATCTGATGGAAATTGCTCACCTTATCAGAAGTGAGGGGAAGTCAAGCAAGTAAGACTTAAAATTTCATGTAAAAAAAGGCTTCAGCAATTAAAAAGGTATTTGAAAGTCACAGCTCACTTGGGATGGATGAATTACCTGTCATTCAAACAATCTTTCATAATTGTTAGTTGTCTCTAGGATTTTAATAAATGTGAACAGGAAAGAATTAACTTTGTTCACAGACATTCTCTAATGCTATTAAGAACAGCTCCATACTCTTTAAAGACCAAATAAACAGCTGATAAAACTAACACTGGGCTTCCCAGGTGGTGCTAGTGGTAAAGAACTTGCCTGTCAATGCAAGAGACATAAAAAATGCTGGTTCAATCCCTGGGTCAGGAAGATCCCTGGGGGGAGAGCATGGCAACCCACTCCAGTATTCCTGCCTGGAGAATTCCCTGGACAGAGGAGCCAGGTGGGGTCCATGGGGTCACAAAGAGTTGGACGTGACTGAAATGACTTAGCACACATGCAAGGCTCACATTACTGGATGAGATTGAGGAGCATGGCTCACTCCTGAATAAATGGTTCTTTCCACTATTTCTGCTGTCGCCAAAGAAATACCTTCAGGCAAGGCTAGGATATTTCCTTCAAATTAACAGATATAGAAATAAGAGTCCCAGGTCTGCTCCCGACATGAACAAATGATTGATCAAGTCCCTTAAAATTTTGTTTGACAGTGAGTAGAAGAGACAATTGTCTAAGCAGGATTTATAAAATTTCCACCAATCCCATAAGAAGTAAGTTTCACTTTTCCTCAGTGAATATCTAACTGAGTAAGAAAGGTCTCTATTGAAATTGCTAGAAGAGTCAGTAGAATTACATATTTCTGAACAACTAAAGCAAACGATCTGCTATTTGAAGGGTTTTATGTTTTAATATAAATTGATCAAACTTTAGAGACTTCTGCCAAATATAATTTATTCAGTTTTAGAATAATGGATTTTAATCCATTCTTTCTAATGATTACATTAGAGCAAAACCAGTTGTGTTGAGTTCACTTCTGACCTGACAAAATAAAAAAATAAAAGTATAAGGGAATTTTTAAAATGATAATGCCTAATGTTGATGAGTGTGTGAGGAAAAGATCATTTTCATAAACAGCAGTAGACATGAAATCAATAAAGCCTCTCTTTTGGGTTATCAATAAATATCAGAAGTCTTAATATATGTGTGTACCTCTTGATTAAATAATACTGGTTCTAGGAATTTGTTTTAGTGAAATATTTATGGGCATGTACAAAATTTTCTACACAGATGTTCATCACAGCATTGCTTCTAAAACTAAAAAATTGGAAATGACCCAAAGGAAATTTATTAAATAAATGATCATATATTCCCACAATAGAACATGATGCAGCTATTAAAAATTGTGTAGTAGAAGAATTTAATCATACTGAAAGATGTTCTCAATATATTATACAAAAAAACTATTGGTAAGGAGACTTCCAGTAAAAGATGGTAATGGCAGATTGAACACATACATATAGGCTCACTCCTTCCTGGAACCCTAAAAGTGACAGTAAAGAGGTTTTTTAAAGGAAAAAATACCCCACAAAGTCAAAGACAGGAAAAGAGGAAACAATAACAGCAACACTGAAGATGCTGGAAAGCAAATAGTTATGCCATCACTAATTTAGATACAAGAAAGCTGAGCCCCTACTCAACAATGTAGAAAACCAATAAGCAGCTTGATTTCCATTTTGTTCCAGAACTCATGAAGAACTCAGAAATTGATGGTATCAGGTCCTTATGAAAGTGGCCTAAAGGTGGTACTAAACATAAAAAGATTAACTGAAAGTTAGATTAAAAGGTAGTAAGGGAAAAAAATTTTATTGACAAAGCAAAATAGAAAAGGAAATCACCCATTGGCTTCTGCTTTTAACATAATTTTGTGAGCATGTGATATAAGAAACGGCCATAAAAATAATAAAGCCAGAGAGGGACTTTGCTGGTGGTCCAGGGGCAAAGACTCCACAGGCTCCCAATGCAGGGGGCCCAATTCAATCTCTGGTCAGGGAACTGGATCCACATGATGCAACTAAGCATTCTCATGCTTCAACTAAGACCCAAGACAGCCAAATAAATAAATATAAAAATAAAAATAATTAGGCCAGAGAAGCCAGTCCAGAAGCCTGGCATTTTTGAGAAAAACTGTTGCCAGCAATTGGATTTCTTATTAGATGATAAAACTAGCCCTGTTGCTCTAAGCTAGTCTTCATCAAGCACTCTATTTGACTGAAAGTACTGCAAATCCAAAGGGAGATCACCTCAGAAGTAACCAGATTTAGTTGTTAATGATATAGTTATTTATACTTTTATATAAGCCAACTACTCATAAAGTACATGCCCTGGCTGATTACAAATTCTTAGGCAATACATTTAAAAATAGGAATCTACCAAATAATAATATAATTGCCATTTCTAAAATTCAAGTTTGTAAATAGACATAAATGAATTAAATCTAATGACATCCCTCGTCATTTTGGATTAAGACTAACCTAGTCATAGTTGGTTAAAGAAATCTGTGGTATTTGCCCACATTTTTCAAAAAGTGTTGAGTATGCATGTGTTCTCTGTCAGGAAACATAGTAGATATTAGAGACATCAATATAAATTAGACTCTGCCTCTACCCATAAGTGACATGTAGCTAGCTACTCTACAAATGAAGAATATTTGGGTACCTTCAATTAAATCTTGAAGGATCCTTTGATCGTGACTGTAAAATTGTCCCTCCCTGTCTGTAGGAAGAGTGGGCTTCCCAGTTGGTACAATGGTAAAGAATCGGCCTGTCAGTGCAGGAGATGCAGGTTCCATCACTGGATCAGGAAGACCCCCTGGAGGAGGAAATGGCAACCCACTCCAGCATTCTTGCCAGGGAAATCCCATAGAGGAACTGGTGGGCTATAGTCCATGGGATCTCAAGGAGTCAGACACCACTTAGCTACTGAGCATGCAAGTATGTCTTTAGGAAGAGTAACCACAAGGATGAAGAAGATATATCTGAGTAACAGAAATCTCTGCGATCCTTGATATCTCTGCAAACTTCACAATGAGGAAGTTTTCAAGTTACTTCAGGCAGAATATATTTCTGGTTTTAACAAGAGAATATCTTTCTTCTCTTAGAGATATAGAAACAATAGTGACACAAAACACTAAAAACACATTACTTCTTGTTCATTGTGTAATCACTGAAACAAAGTTTTTGATTATGAAGGTTAAAAAGAGCCATTCCTCAACTCCAAATGAGAAGTAACAAATGACCAAAACCCAAGATCTCAGTCAATGACTCCTTTTCAAATCAAAAGTTGACACATAATGATCATGGTATCAGCATATTAATGATTACTGTATTCCTAAGAATATAATTAGCCTTGTAACATTAATGATAATAATGATAAGGAAATCCATCATAATATACTTTTAGATCTTATTCTTTCTGGATTAATTTTCTTTATTTTATTAGAATTTAAACCAAATCCTCATAAATCAAACCCTGCACCAGTGTCATATCAGCAAATTTAACTTAAACAGAAAATAATATTAATTGCTTTGGATCAGATCAAGCATTACATTCTCCCATTTATATATTCTCCTTTGACTTCTCTGACAGCGATGATCTCAATGAGTCCTTTCTATATATAATAATAGAGCTTACTCAGCTGAGGTCACAATGTCTCCAGGATCTGTCTGACTGACAGATGAAAGTTTGGCATGTGCTTAGGAGGAAATAGACACTTTAATTATCACAGTTACTCTCAAGTACCTTGGACACTGTGCCCCAAAGTTGATGACTATAATATGCATTGACAGGAAAACCCTGGTCTTTGACTGTAGAGACTATTACAAAATGGGGGAATCATTTAAAAGTGCTACATCCCTCAATCCAAGAGTCTCAAATCATAGATTTTTAAGCTTTCATTTCCTACTCTAAGCCCAAGAGCTGTTAAACTGGTAGTGCTGCAAAGGGATTTTCGTGGATAAAGGGTCGTCTTTTCAAGAAATGATACTAGAACCATTGAAAATCCAATGCCAGAAAACCCAAAAACCCATCAAAACTTCCATTCATTTCTCACACCATAATGAAATTATTAACTCAGAAACAGATGATAGGCCAAAATGCAATACCTAAAGCTGTAAAACCTACAGGAGAAAACATAATTGTAGGGAAACTTTCTAAGATGCAATGTGAAAAGCCCGATTCATAAAGAAAGAAATTGATAAATTGGACTTAATCAAAAGTAAAAATTTCTGTGTTTTAAAAATCACTGTTAAGAAAATACAAATGAAAGCATAGACTGGGAGAAAATAATTACAAAACATAAAACAAACCATCAAAGGACTTGTATATAGACTTGTTTATAGACACAGAACTTTTACAACTCAATGACAAAAGACTGAAAACCTAATTTAAATATAGGCAAAAGATTTCAACAGACATTTCAACAAAGGAGATATGTGGGTGGTAGATAAGCACATGAAAAAATGCTCAAAATCATTACTCATTAGGTAAATGTAAATTAGAACCACAATGAGATACAATTATACATGGACTAGAGTGGATAAAATGAAAGAGATTGACTATGAGCAGTTTTGGCAAGAATATGAAGCAATTTGCAGTCTCACGCACTGCTAGTGGGAATGCACAATTGTATAAAAACTTCAGAAAACAGTTTGACAGCTTCTTAAAATTTTAACTTATGCCTACCATATAATCCACCCATTCCACTCCTAGGTATTTACCTAAGAAAAAGAAAAACATGTGCCCATATGTAGACTTGTACATGAATGTCCATAGCAGATTTATTTGGAATAGTCAGAAACTGGAAACAACTAAAATGTCTTTCAACGTGTGAGTGGATAGACAACTTGTGTACATTCATACAATGGAATATAACTCAGCAATTAAAGAAATGAACTATTGATGTTCACTACAGTTTGGATGATTCTCAAAATATATATATATATTGAGTGATGAAGACAGACAAAAAGGAACATATACTGTATGATTTAATTTATATAAAATTCTGGGAAATGGAAACTAATATATACAGACAGAAATCAGACCAGTGGTTGCCTGGAAATGGGAGTTAGGGTGAGGCAGAAGGGTCAGGAGGGAGAAATTATAAAGTAAAACCAAGAAACTTTTGGGGGTGATGGATATTATTCACTATGTTAACTGAGGTGATTATTCACTGTTGTATACATATGTCAAAATTTATTAAACTGCATGCTTTCAATATGTGCAATTTATTTTATGTCAATTACACCTCAATAAAATTGTTTAAAAACCAACTTCAACCTGCTAATTGTGCAATTGAGAGTGAGTACTCGGTCTGTCTAAAATTCACGTTTTGATTTGTAAATGACAATAATAATAAAATCCTGTGTATCCTCAAGGTTACTGTAAAAGTCAAATGAGATGCTTGTAAAACATTAAGCAAATTACAAAGATCTATCTCTACAAAAAAGTATACTCTTGACATGGTTGTTATTAATAATTTCAAAAATCTGCATGACAATCAACAAACCAGTGATTTGTGGTATGGAAAAAACATGCAGAAAAATGTGAAAGGCATGAGAGGCAGAGTATTAAGTTGAAGTACACTTGAATTCTGAAGAAAGCCAGTGACCACAACCTTTGACTCATGGTATTAATTTTCTATCCTCAACTACCCACATTAGTCCTTGACACTTGAGCTCATGCAGATTCAAACCTGTGTTGCACTTGCTTTTACCATCTTTCTTTTGTATTTCTCATAGTGAATGTGTGCAGAGGAATGACCAGGAGAATCATAACTTGTAAGCAGTGAAACCCAGATGCCAGGTGGTGTTCCCCTGCCAATCTGAGCCAAGTTAGTTTAACTAAACACCCTCCACTCCCATACACACATACTCCTTCACCATTTCCCTAGCTGATACAAGTTTAGAGTGTACAAGATTTCTGGACATTCTCTTGAAGCATCCATGTTCATGGGTTCTTCTAGCTTCTGGATCTCCATAAGTAGAGACAGCATTTCTATTTACACTACATCACCCCAGACATGAAAATACCATCACTTGTTTTCACTAAATAACATATGAGTTTAGTATTAATAGATCTTACTGGAGAGTCAGAGGTCAAGAGTAATCACATTATAGACCATAAAGCCATTAGCACCTAGTCCTATATCCCAATTTCTCCTTGTTCTAGGAGCTCCAAAAACACCTTTGGTTAGGCAGAACAGTTCAGCTCTTCCCTCAGAAACCTAGAGACTCACTCATGACCAGGCCTGTGGGTCTATCTTCTAGCAGAATGATTCTGACATTAGCTATTAAGACAAAAATTATTTTAAAATTCTATCTGTTATTATAAAATGTGAAGGCAATTCACAATCAGAAAGTCATGCTTCAGTAGAATATATGCAAGACTGGTCTTAAAATTGAAGGATGCAAAATTTTTTTCCTTTTTAAAAAAAACCAAGTAAGACCTTTCTTTTCTCCAGCTGTGTTGCCCCCTCTCTCCTACAACTCCATGGGCATTTCACAATTCTCATTATTTTCCTCAAACACAACTTAAATGAGATTCATGAGTCTCAGGTCAGGAAGTAACAGTTAGAACTGAATATGGAACAACAGACTGGTTCCAAATAGGAAAAGGAGTACATCAAGTCTGTATATTGTCACCCTGCTAATTTAACTTATATGCAGAGTACATCATGAGAAATGCTGGGCTGGAAGAAGCACAAGCTGGAATCAAGATTGCCGGGAGAAATATCAATAACCTCAGATATGCAGATGACACCACCGTTATGGCAGAAAGTGAAGAAGAACTAAAGAGCCTCTTGATGAAACTGAAAGAGGAGAGTGAAAAAGTTGGCTTAAAGCTCAACATTCAGGAAACTAAGATCATTGTATCTGGTCCCATCACTTCATGGCAAATAGATAAGGAAACATTGGAAACAGTGGCTGACTTTATTTTTCTGGGCTTGAAAATCACTGCAGATGGTGACTGCAGCCATGAAATTAAAAGACAAGGCGCTTACTCCTTGGAAGGAAAGTTATGACCAATCTAGACAGCATGTTAAAAAGCAGAGACATTACTTTGTCAATAAAGGTCCATTTAATCAAGGCTATGGTTTATCCAGGGATCATGTATGCATGTGAGAGTTGGACTATAAAGAAAGCTGAGTGCTGAAGAATTGATGTTTTTGAATTGGGGTGTTGGACAAAACTCTTGAGAGTCCTTTGGACTGAAGAAGATCCAACCAGTCCATCCTAACGGAAATCAGTCCTGAGTGTTCATTGGAAGGATCGATGTTGAAACTGAAACTCCAATACTTTGGTCACCTGATGCGAAGAGCTGACTCATTTGAAAAGACCCTGATGCAGGGCAGGAGGAAAAGGGGACGACAGAGGATGGGTTCATGGGGTCGCAAAGAGTCGGACATGACTGAGCGACTGGACTGAACTGAACATGAGTCTCAGGTAAGCAACGATTACAATTATGTAAGTCACAATAGGTCCTTTAGGTATTTTAAAAGAAAAAAATTGTTCCATATCCGAAGAATGAAGTTCTGGTAGAAATGGCTAGAGTGTTTTGTATTTAGGAGGCAAGGTGCCCCTTTTCCATATCTAACTGTATAAGTAGATGAGAAATTTACTTCTTTATACTTGTAAGAACACAATGAATCTTAAGCAGCTCTTCATTAGAATCATGAATAAGCCGGATTTAGTCAGTGAACACATAAAAATATACATCAGTTCGGTTCAGTCGCTCAGTCGTGTCCGACTCTTTGTGACCCCATGAATCGCAGCACGCCAGGCCTCCCTGTCCATCACCAACTCCCAGAGGTTACACAAACCCATGTCCATCGAGTCGGTGATGCCATCCAACCATCTCATCCTCTGTGGTCCCCTTCACCTCCTGCCCCCAATCCTTCCCAGCATTAGGGTCTTTTCCAGTGAGTCAACTCTTCGCATGAGGTGGCCAAAGTATTGGAGTTTCAGTTTCAACATCAGTCCTTCCAATGAACACCTAGGACTGATGGGTGTTCAGTCCTTGCAGTCCAAGGAACTCTCAAGAGTCTTCTCCAACACCACAGTTCAAAAGCATCAATTCTTCAGCGCTCAGCTTTCTTTACCGTCCAGCTATCACATCCATACATGACCACTGGAAAAACCATAGCCTTGACTAGATGGACCTTTGTTGGCAAAGTAATGTCTCTGTTTTTCAATATGCTATCTAGGTTGGTCATAACCTTCCTTCCAAGGAATAAGCGTCTTTTAATTTCATGGCTGCAATCACCATCAGCAGTGATTTTGGAGCCCAAAAAAATAAAGTCTGACACTGTTTCCCTATCTACTTCCCATGAAGTGATGGGACCAGATGCCATGATCTTAGTTTTCCAAATGTTGAGCTTTAAGGCAACTTTTTCACTCTCCTCTTTCACTTTCATCAAGAGGCTCTTTAGTTCTTCTTCACTTTCTGCCATAAGAGTAGTGCCATCTGCATATCTGAGGTTATTGATATTTCTCCTGGCAATCTTGATTCCAGCTTGTGTTTCTTCCAGCCCAGCGTTTCTCATGATGTACTCTGCATATAAGTTAAATGAACAGGGTGACAATATACAGCCTTGACGTACTCCTTTTCCTATTTGGAACAAGTCTGTTGTTCCATGTCCAGTTCTAACTGTTTCCTGTTTCTTCCTGACCTGCATACAGGTTTCTCAAGAGTCAGGTCAGGTGGTCTGGTATTCCCATCTCTTTAAGAATTTTCCACAGTTTATTGTGATCCACACAATCAAAGGCTTTGGCATAGTCAATAAAGCAGAAATAGATGTTTTTCTGGAACTCTCTGGCTTTTTCGATGATCCAGCGGATATTAGCAATTTGATCTCTGGTTCCTCTGCCTTTTCTAAAACCAGCTTGAATATCTGGAAGTTCACGGTTCATGTATTGCTGAAGCCTGGCTTGGAGAATTTTGAACATTACTTTACTAGCGTGTGAGATAAGTGCAATTGTGCGGTAGTTTGAGCATTCTTTGGCATTGCCTTTCTTCGGGATTGGAACGAAAACTGACCTTTTCCAGTCCTGTGGCCACTGCTGAGTTTTCCAGATTTTCTGGCATATCGAACGCAGCACTTTCACAGCATCATTTTTGAGGATTTGAAATAGCTCAACTGGAATTCCATCACCTCCACTACCTTTGTTCATAGTGATGCTTTCTAAGGCCCACTTGACTTCCCATTCCAGGATGTCTGGCTCTAGGTGAGTGATCACACTATTGTGATTATCTGGGTTGTGAAGATCTTTTTTGTACAGTTCTTCTGTGTATTCTTGCCACCTCTTCTTAATATCTTCTGTTTCTGTCAGGTCCGTACTATTTCTGTCCTTTATTGAGCCCATCTTTGCATGAAATATTCCCTTGATATCTCTAATTTTCTTGAAGAGATCTCTAGTGTTTCCTATTCTGTTGTTTTTCTCTATTTCTTTGCATTGATTCCTGAGGAAGGCTTTCTTATCTCTCCTTGCTATTCTTTGGAACTCTGCATTCAGATGGGACTATCTTTCCTTTTCTCCTTTGCTTTTTGCTTCTCTTCTTTTCAGAGCTATTTGTAAGGCCTCCTCAGATAGCTATTTTGCTTTTTTGCATTTCTTTTCCATGAGGATGGTCTTGATCCCTGTCTCCTATACAATGTCATGAACCTCTGTGCATAAAAATATACATAAATCACATAAAAAGGATTATTTTTGTGCATACTTTCCATATTTAGATAGTTGAGATACTATGTCCCATGACTAAATTCAAATAAAAAAATGCCTAAACCAAAAAGCTCTAGTCTTCTCTAACTGCTAGGGAAGTTGGTATTTATTCATAGAGGTAAATACAGTTTTGTATTTAAGACCCTCTTATGATTATTTTACAGCTGAAATCATGGATTATATCAGCTTGAAGTCTGGCATTAGCAGTGAGTTTGATCTCATGCTATTTCATATTTAAAATATACTTGTGATGTCCGTATTTAAAATGTCAATATGTATGAGCTATATGAAAGTTATATAAACTCCATTTCCCAATGAAAGAAACAATGGTTTCAGATTTAGTGGTAGAATTTCTCTTGAAGGTGAAATCAAGTTCAACACCACGACACAGAGACAACTTACAGGTCACTTTCTAGGGCTATTCTCATGGATATTTACAAATTTCCATCGAATTGGTTACTAATTTCCATATAAAACTTCTATACTTTTCTTTATACATAAACTTGCAGACTTAAAAAACCTCCCTGAAGACCTAAATATTTGAGCTTTAGACTCTAATGATATAATCAAACTCCTTAAAATGTTGTTGTTTAGTCAGTAAATTGTTTCTGACATTTTTGCGACCCCATAGACTGCAGCCTGTCAGGGTCCTCTGCCCCTGGGATTTCCCAGGCAAGACTACTGGAGTAGATTGTTATTTCCTTCTCCAGGGGATCTTCCTGACAACAGGGATCAAACCTGTATCTCCTACATTGTAGGCCAATTCTTCACCACTGAGCCACCAGGGAAGCCCCTTAAAATTTAGCAGCAGCTAATATTTGGGAGCTGTTCGTAAGAGCTGCAGATTTGGGTGTCTTGTGTTTGGAGGATGACACATTTAGTAGATGAGGAAATTTATGAAGATAAAGGAAGATAAGAAAATTATTCAGTAAGATAATAGAGGAATAGGAAAGATAATTTCTCTAATGTGAAAATACAACATGTTTCTGGAACGGGGAGAATTTAAAGCTGTGTTCAGTCTTGCATTGTAATTATATTCTGCCATACAGAAGCATTCAATATGCTTTATACATACAAGGACACTATGAGAGGATGAAGGAAAGAGAAATATCCTCAACATGAAGAAGGAGGTAAGAAGCAAAAGATGACAACCCTGCAGTTCAGTTCAGTTCAGTCACTCAGTCGTGTCCGACTCTTTGTGATTCCATGGACTGCAGCACGCCAGGCCTTCCTGTGTATCACCAACTTCCGGAGTTTACTCAAACTCATGTCCATTGAGTGAGTGGTGCCATCCAACCATCTCATCCTCTGTCGTCCCCTTCTCCTCCTGCCTTCAATCTTTCCCAGCATCGGGGTCTTTTCCAATGAGTCAGTTCTTTGCATCAGGTGGCCAAATTATTGGAGTTTCAGCTTCAACATCAGTCCTTCCAATGAATATTCAGGACTGATCTCTTTCAGGATGGACTGGTTGGATCTCCTTGCAGTCCAAGGGGACTCTCAAGAGTCTTTTCCAACACCACAGTTCAAAAGCATCAATTCTTCGGCACTCATCTTTCTTTATAGTTCAACTCTCACATCCGTACATGACTGCTAGAAAAACCATAGCCTTGACCAGATGGACCTTTGTTGGCAAAGTAATGTCTCTGCTTTTTAATATGCTGTTTAGGTTGGTCATAACTTTTCTTCTAGGGAGTAAGCTTCTTTCAATTTCATGACTGCAGTCACTATCTGCAGTGATTTTGGAGCCCAAAAAAATCAAGTCTGCCACAATTTCCACTGTTTCCCCATCTATTTGCCATGAAGTGATGGGACCAGATGCCATGATCTTAGTTTTCTGAATGTTGAGATTTAAGGCAACTTTTTCACTCTCCTCTTTCACTTTCATCAAGAGACTCTTTAGTTCTTCTTCACTTTCTGCCATAAGGGTGGTATCATCTGCCTATCTGAGGTTATTGATATTTCTCCCAGCAATCTTGATTCTAGCTTGTGCTTCATTCAGCCCAGAATTTCTCATGATGTACTCTGTATATAAGTTAAACAAGCAGGGTGACAATATACAGCCTTAACATTCTCCTTTTCCTATTTAGAACCAGTCTGTTGTTCCATGTCCAGTTTCAACTGTTGCTTCCTGATCTGCATACAGATTTCTCAAGAGGCAGGTCAGGTGGTCTGGTATTCCCATCTCTTTCAGAATTTTCCACAGTTTGTTGTGACCCACACAGTGAAAGGCTTTGGCAGAGGGAATACTAAAACCAGATTGCTAGCGGAGAAGGCAATGACAACCCACTCCAGTACTCTCGCCTGGAAAATCCCATGGGCGGAGGAGCCTGATAGGCTGCAGTCCATAGGGTCACAAAGAGTCAGCCATGACGGAGCAACTTCATTTTCACTTTTCACTTTCATGCATTGGAGAAGGAAATGGCAACCCACTCCAATATTCTTGCCTGGATAATCCCAGGGATGGCGGAGCCTGATGGGTTGCCATCTATGGGGTCGCACAGAGTCAGAGATGACTGAAGTGACTTAGCAGCAGCAGCAGCAGTGATGATTAGCATCAGAAGATCAGGATGCTGAATGGACCAATAAGGAGAAATTTTAGTTATCCATCCCTATCTTCTCATGCCAAGGACTTTTAGAAACATGGAAGGGCAAAGTTTAACTTCTCATATTGTGTAGAAAATATTTGTGAAATCACATTTAAAAAAAAATTTAATGGCAGCTATATTTATAAGACACTAGCTACTCGGATAAAAAGCTATGACAAACCTAGATAGTGTATTAAAAAGCAGAGACATCACTTTGCTGACAAAGGTCGTGTAGTCCAAACTATGGATTTTCTAGCAGTCATGTACGGATGTGAGAACTGGACCATAAAAAAGTCTGAGCACTGAAGAATTGAGGCTTTCAAACTGTGGTGTTGGAGAAGACTTTTGAGAGTCCCTTGGACAGTGCAATCAAACCAGTCAATCCTAAAGGAAATCAACCCTGACAATTGATTGGAAGGACTGATGCAAAGCTGAAGCTCCAATGCTTTGGCCACTTGATGTGAAGAGCCAACTCATTGGAAAAGACCCTGATGCTGGGAAAGGCTGAGGGTAGGAAGAGAAAGAGGCAACAGAGGATGAGATGGTTGGATGGCATCATCAACTCAATGGGCATGAGTCTGAGCAAACTCTGAGAGATAGTGAAGGACAGGGAAGCCTGGATTGCTGCAGTCCATGGGGTCACAAAGAGTTGGGCACGACTGAGCGACTGAACAACCAATATTTCTAATCAAATTTGCTCTCTTTGTTCTCAGATCAGCCTTCATTCATTTGTAAAAACATTGTTCTCTCTAGGCCATTTATCAGCTGAACTCTCACCCCAATGGAAAGTAATCTTTTTCTCTGTCTCTGAGCCACAACAGAAGCCCCTATCATAAATTATTCACCCTTATTTAATGACACAAACCACATTATTTTACATGCAGTACCAGTCTTTTGCCTGTTTGAGGCTTAGAGCCATACTCTGTCCTTCTCTTGCTCTGTCCTGTCTACTAGGAACACTGTATTACTCTCCCTCTTTGTTAACTGGCATCCATGTAGGCTCAGCCAACAGGAGATAGTGAGCAGCTAGAGCTTCAGAGAATGGGAGAAGTCAGGTATTTCTCCCTCTTTTCCTCTGCCTCAGGAGTGGGTGGTAGTCCCACAGCAACTGCATCCTGTCAGTGGTAACTTTTAGCCAAACATTTTCTTCTTTCCTCCATGATTCAGCACACTCCAGACAGCCCTCACTCTGAATTTAACTGTAAACAAATTCTTCTTCCTAAGCTCTGGCATTCTCATCAATATATGAGCTTCTGATTACATAGTCCTGAGCTCTGAATGAACAGAAATACCTGTTCAACATTAATAACACTAATAGTTAATAGCTATACTCTTGATATGGTATGATGCGAATGGTACTTTATACCTGTACTCTTCCTCCCCAAAACCTACAACCCCAGTCCAATCATGAGAAAAATATCATGTAAAATTATGTTGGAGGGCTTTCTACAAAATATTTGACCAGTACTCTTTCAGAGGAATGTTCAAGACATTTTCTCTAAAGCTTTTAGTAACTTTGTAGTATCTACTATTTTATTCGTTAAAATCAGTGGGACTATGTAATGAAGCCTTCATTGTAATGAACACTGGAATATGCACTAAATATACCAAAGTTAATATTTTACAGCCTTATTGATTTTACCTCACTAATTCATATATACTATGTTCATATATATAAAATATACATAATTCACATCTGAATGTGTTTTGCAGTAGGACTACTTTGTTTCTTATTTCAAATGCAAAATAGAATTGAGTAGTTCAGTTTCAACATATCACAAATAAAATAATGTAAAATAAAATTTTAAGTGAAAATTATAAAATATATTTTTTATTCTACCCCATTTTCCATAAATTTAATTTCTCTCAAAATTACAACTAACAAACTGTTCAAAAAACAGTTGCACATCTTGTTTCCATGTCTCTACTCCCCATTCCTTTCTCAACTTTGAAAACTTAAGATGGAAGCCAGAGTCTTTTATAACCTAATCATAGAAGTGAACCCTATGGTGGGACGTGAACCCACCATATGCTCTTGGTCACATAATCCATCCCTGATACAATGCGGGAGGAGCTGCAGGAGGCAGGGATCATTTGGGGCCATTTTGGAAACTAATCACCCTAGTAAAGTCAGTCATTAATATGAAAAGAATGGCAGACCCTTTCTTCTGCCTAACTAACCCTCAGAACCCTGTACCTATTTGTGGTAACTTACATGAATGAATATTTGTTCATTCAAAAAAAAAAAAGATTATTCTTTTTTGATGGAGCAGGAACTAGAGGAAAATAAAGGAAAACTGGAAGACATGGTTTGGCTTTTTTGGTTGATCTTTTTTAATGTTTTTTTTATTGTGGTAAAAGTCACATAATATAAAACACATGATCTTAACCATATTTAAATGTACAGTTCAGGGGCACTAAGCTCATTCACATTGTTGTGCAGTTCTCACAATCAACCATCTCCTGAATGTTTCACCTTCCTAAATTGAAACTCTGTCCCCATTAAACAGTAACTCCTCAATCCCTCTCCCATCTCTTTGTTGATTTAGACCCTTGCACTGAGTGTGAGGCACTGTGATTGAAGAGGCACAGGCTAAAATCTAAAAAATCAATTTTTAAGAAAAACTGTAGTTTCCAGACTTGTTAAACAGATGGGAATAACAGACCACCTTACCTGCCTCCTAGAAATCTGTATGCAGGTCAGAAAGCAACAGTTAGAACTGGACATGGAACAACAGACTGGTTCCAAATAGGAAAAGTATATCAAGGCTATATATTGTTGTCCTGCTTATTTAACTTATATGCAGAGTACATCATGAGAAATGCTGGGCTGAATGAAGCACAAGCTAGAATCAAGATTGTGGGGAGAAATATCAATAACCTCAGATATGCAGATGACACCACCCTTATGGCAGAAAGTGAAGAAGAACTAAATAGCCTCTTGATGAAACTGAAAGAGGAGAGTGAAAAGTTGGCTTAAAGCTCAACATTCAAAAAACTAAGATCATGGCATCCAGTCCCATCAATTCATGACATATAGATGGGCAAACAGTGAGAGACTTGATTTTTTTGGGCTCGAAAATCACTGCAGATGGTGACTGCAGCCATGAAATTAGAAGACGCTTGATCCTTGGAAAAAAAGCTATGACCTAGACAGCATATTAAAAAGCAGACACATTACTTTACCAACAAAGATCTGTCTAGTCAAAGCTATGGTTTTTCCAGTAGTCATGTGTGGATATGCGAGTTATACTATAAAGAAAGCTGGGCACTGAAGAATTGATGCTTTTGAACTGTGGTGTTGGAGAAGACTCTTGAGAGTCCCTTGTACTGCAAGGAGATCCAACTAGTCCATCCTAAAGGTAATCAGTCCTGAATATTCATTGGAAGGAATGATGTTGAAGCTGAAACTCCAGTACTTTGACCACCTGATGCGAAGAACTGACTCACTGAAAAAGACTCTGATGCTGTGAAAGATTGAAGGCAGGAGCAGAAGGGGATGACAGAGGATGAGATGGTTGGATGCCATAACTGACTCGATGGACATGAGTTTGAGCAAGCTCTTGGAGTTGGTGATGGACAGGAAAGCCTGGAGAAGGGACTGGCAAATCACTTCAATATTCTTGCCTTGAAAACCCCATGAACAGTATGAAAAGGCAAAAAGATAGGACACTGAAAGATGAATTCCCCAGGTTGGTAGGTGCCTAATATGCTACTGGAGATCAGTGGAGAAATAACTCCAGAAAGAATGAAGGGATGCAGCCAAAACAAAAACAATGCCCAGTTGTGGATGGGACTGGTGATGGAAGCAAGATTCGATGCTGTAAAGAGCAATATTGCATAGGAACCTGGAATTTTAGGTCCATGAATCAAGGCAAATTGGAAGTGGTCAAAGAGGAGATGGCAAGAGTGAATGTCAAGATTCTAGGAATCAGCAAACTAAGATGGACTGGAATGGGTAGATTTAACTCAGATAACCATTATATCTACTACTGTGGGCAGGAATCCCTTAGAAGAAATGGAGTAGCCATCATAGTCAACAAAGAGTCCGAAATACAGTAGTTGGATGCAATCTCAAAAACAAAAGAATGATCTCTGTTCATTTCCAAGGCAAACCATTCAGTATTACGGTAATACAATTTTATGCCTCAACCAGTAACGCTGAAGAGGCTGAAGTTGAACAGTTCTATGAAGACCTACAAGACCTTCTAGAACTAACACCCAAAAAAGATGTACTTTTCATTATAGGGGTCTGGAATGCAAAGTAGGAAGTCAAGAAACACCTGGTGTAACAGGCAAATTTGGCCTTGGATTACAGAATGAAGCAGGGCAAAGGCTAAAAGAGTTCTGCCAAGAGAACGCACTGGTCATAGCAAACACCCTCTTCCAACAACACAAGAGAAGACTCTACACATGGACATCACCAGATGGTCAACACTGAAATCTGATTGATTATATTCTTTGGAGCCGAAGATGGATAAGCTCTTTACAGTCAGACAAAATAAGACTGGGAGCTGACTGTGGCTCAGATCATGAACTCCTTATTGCCAAATTCAGACTTAAATTGAAGAAAGTGGAGAAAACCACTAGACCATTCAGGGATGAACTAAATCAAATCCCTTATCACTACACAGTAGAAGTGAGAAATAGATTTAAGGGACTAGATCTGATAAACACAGTGCCTGATGAACTATGGATGGAGGTTCGTGACATTGTACAGGAGACAGGACTCAAGACCATCCCCAAGAAAAAGAAATCCAAAAAAGCAAAATGGCTTTCTAAGGAGGCTTTACAAATAGCTGTGAAAAGAAGGGAAGAGAAAAGCAAAGGAGAAAACGAAAGATACACCCATTTGAATGCAGAGTTCCAAAGAATAGCAAGGAGAGATAAGAAAGCCTTCCTCAGTGATCAATGCAAAGTAGAGGAAAGCAATAGAATGGGAAAGTCTAGAGATCTCTTCAAGAAAATTAGAGATACCAAGGGAGCATTTCACGCAATGATGGGCTCAATAAAGGACAGAAATGGTACAGACCTAACAGAAGCAGAAGATATTAAGAAGAGGTGGCAAGAATACACAGAAGAACTGTACAAAAAAGATCTTCACAACCCAGATAATCATGATGGTGTGATCACTCACTTAGAGCTGGACATCCTGGAATGTGAAGTCAAGTGGGCCTTAGGAAGTATCACTACGAACAAAGCTAGTGGAGGTGATGGAATTCCAACTGAGCTATTTCAAATCCTGAAAGATGATGCTGTGAAAGTGCTGCACTCAATATGCCAGTAAATTTGGAAAATTCAGCAGTGGCCACAGGACTGGAAAAGGTCAGTTTTCATTCCAATCTCAAAGAAAGGCAATGCCAAAGAATGCTCAAACTACCGCACAATTGCACTCATCTCACACGCTAGTAAAGTAATGCTCAAAATTCTCCAAGCCAGGCTTCAGCAATACACGAACCACGAACTTCCAGATATTCAAGCTGGTTTTAGAAAAGGCAGAGGAACCAGAGATCAAATTGCCAACATCCTCTGGATCATTGAAAAAGCCAGAGAGTTCCAGAAAAACATCTATTTCTGCTTTATTGACTATGCCAAAGCCTTTGACTGTGTGGATCACAATAAACTGTGGAAAATTTTCAAGAGATGGGAATACTAGACCACCTGACCTGCCTGTGAGAAACCTGTATGCGGGTCAGGAAGCAACAGTTAGAACTGGACACGTTCTAGGAAAAGAAGTACGTCAAGGCTGTATATTGTCACCCTGCTTATTTAACTTATATGCAGAGTACGTCGTGGGAAACGCTGGGCTGGAGGAAGCACAAGCTGGAATCAAGATTGCTGGGAGAAATATCAATAACCTCAGATATGCAGATGACACCACCCTTATGGCAGAAAGTGAAGAAGAACTAAAGAGCCTGATGAAACTGAAAGAGGAGAGTGAAAAAGTTGCCTTAAATCTCAACATTCAGAAAACTAAGATCATGGCATCTGGTCCCATCACTTCATGGCAAATAGATAAGGAAACATTGGAATCAGTGGCTGACTTTATTTTTCCGGGCTTGAAAATCACTGCAGATGGTGTTTGCAGCCACGAAATTAAAATACGTTTACTCCTTGAAAGGAAAGTTATGACCAACCTAGACAGCATATTGAAAAACAGAGACATTACTTTGTCAACAAATGTCCATCTAGTCAAGGCTATGGTTTTTCCAGTGATCATGTATGGATGTGAGAGTTGGACGATGAAGAAAGCTGAGCACTGAAGAACTGATGCTTTTGAACTGTGGTGTTGTAGAAGACTCTTGAGAGCCCCTTGGACTGCAAGAAGATCCAGCCAGTCCATCCAGAGAAGATCAGTCCTGGGTGTTCATTGGAAGGACTGATGTTGAAGCTGAAACTCCAATACTTTGGCCACCTCATGCGAAGAGCTGACTCATTTGAAAAGACTCTAAAGCTGGGAAAGATTGAGGGCAGGAGGAAAAGGGGATGACAGAGGATGAGATGGTTGGATGGCATCACTGACTCAAAGGGCATGGATTTGGGTAGCCTCCGGGAGTTGGTGATGGACAGGGAGGCCTGGCGTGCTGTGGTTCATGTGGTCGCAAAGAGTTGGACATGACTGAGAGACTGAACTAACTAACACACACCAAGACTCAGCTGTAAATGCACAGAAGTTTGATGAAGAACTGACTCTCACCTTGTAGGATGAAGACCGATCCAGTCCCTAAACTTGTGGGTCCAGAACACTTTGCATTCTCTGTGATCCTCCCTCTAGAGACTCCAGAAACCATTCCCATAGTGATCCCCAGCTGAGTTCCTGCTTAGGCAGGAGAGGAAGAGATACTATAACAAGGACATGAAAGCAAATGTGAATTGATTTTGTAAACTCAGATAGGTAAAGGCCAGGTATTCCAACCTCTGTCTTGGGTTGCACACACTTGGTTGTGTGCTCAGTCGCTCACTCGTGTCCAGCTCTTTGCAACCCCATGGACTGCAGCCTGCAAGGCTCCTCTGTTCATGGGATTTTCTAGGCAAGAATACTGGATTGAGTTGTCATTTCCTACTCCAAGGGATCTTCCTGACTCGGGGATCCAACCTGTGTCTTCTATGTCTCCTTCACTGGTAGGAGGATTCTTTATCACTGAGCCACCTGGGAAGCCCTTGGGATTCTCAATTACTTTTTAAATATTCCACATATGTATCCAGTTGTTTGTCAAGTATGTTTCTCTAGTCTCCTCCTGTCTTCTGAAACTCAGGGCAGCATATTCAAAAGTCTATTACGCCTACTTGCAAGCTGCCCCTAAAACACATGACAAGAACCAATATTCCCTCCTCTTCTTCCCAACATTGTGATTTCTATTAATGGCACTCTCATTCTCCTCATCAATTTTAAACCTTGAACCCATTCTTATTTCTTTCCACCCAAACTCCCTTGGATCAGTAATAGTGATTGTGATTGTTTAAAAAAAAACGTTGCCTCAAACTGTCTTAAACCAAAAGAAATTATTATTGTATGCAACTCCAATCCAGGAGCAGTATGGAGGAAAGGGAAGGCGAGTGAAGTAGAATCTAATCCACAGCCCAAAGATATCAAGGAAGACTTAGATTCCTTCAAGACTTAGAAATTCCTTAGATTCCTTCTGAGCCCTACTGTTTTATCCTAAGTCTAATTTTCTTTGTGGTCAAAAGATGATTACTGTGAAAATTAAAACAATATTCCTTGTTCCAGCAGGAGGAAGAAACCATATTCCTATTGAACATAAATTCTTCTTTCATCTGACTGAGTCCATTTACTCACAAGCTTGTCCCTGGAGTCTAAAGAGTTCCAGATGAAAGCTATGTATTTTTTTTTTTTTTTTTAGCCGTTTAACTAATGAGAATCCATTCCAGGAGGAAGGCAAATAGAATCATATTCCCTCAAGTCATGTGAGGGACGTCTGGGATACCTAAACGAAGACATGTTTCTACCAGGAAGAAGACGGTCATGGATGTCAAATCAAGCAATGATCAGCAGGATGACATAGTGCAGATTACTCACACTGTCTCCCTAAAATACAAATCTGATCTTGTCATTATGGTTCTCTTTTTGTCTTACAAAATAACAGCTAAACACTTTTACACTAAATTCCTACTTGTCTTACAAAATAACAGCTAAACACTTTTACACTAAATTCCTACTTCCCTATAATTTGTGCTCGACACAGCCTTACAACATGAGCATTCTTTACACTCCAACCAGACCACGCCACTCACCATTCTCCACATGCTCTGCTCCATCTCCTGGTCTTAACTTTGTGAGCATTAATGTTTCCACGGGAACTTCCACCAACCCCGATTTCAGTCGATCAGCTAAACCACTGCTTCTACTTTTAGGACACCTGTTCTCAAAAGTAGTTATATATTATAATCATTTGGGGAGATTTTTTTTAAATTACTTACTCCTGGGACCCTTACCCAGAGTTTCTGATTTAATTGGTCTGGGCAAGGGCACAGACATTGGTTTTTGCTTTTTAAACCTTTTCAGGTGATTCTAATGTTCAATCAAGATTGACGACTATTGTTCCAGAACAACGACTTATTCTTTCCTGACCACAGGTGAAAGTAAATCTCTTCTGCTCCCAAACTTCCACAGCACTTTTCATTTGTCTCTGATTTCCACTGTGGCTATATGTGTGCCTGACTCAAGACTTCTCCCAGATTATAAGCTCTCTGGGACAAGGTCCGTGCCATATTACTTACCACAGTGCCTAACATGACTATTCAACAATATAATAAACATGTACATTTTGTAACAAGCACTAGTTTTATCAGACTATCAGAAATTCTAAACTGTTTATCACCCTCTCTGGGACCATGACAATGATAAAAAGAAGAAAGGAAGCTTAACTATGATATACACAAATTATGTCTTGCTATACACAAATTGTGTCATCATATTTTATAGGACACACATATCCAAAAGGACTTTAAAACACTTCAAACCATTGAAATCAGTTCTCATCAGAATATTGATCTACATTTAATTTTGGGGAAGAAAATGCAACAATTTTTAAAGGAATACAACATATTGAACGATTATTCTGTGCTTAGTTCTTTACTAAGCTCTTTTCAAACATTATCTTATTTAATTCTCAGAACAATCTTATAAGGGAGGTATTAATATTATCATTGCTTAGTTTACACATGAAGAAATTAAAGTTAAGAAACTTGCCTGTGGTTACACAGAAGGTAAAAGGCAACATTGAGATTCAAACCTAAGTCTTTCTGATTCCAAACCCCAAAGCCTTATGACCAGGGTAGGTTTTTGAATATCCAGAATTCTTCACGTAAAATGCAAGCTCTTCCCAGAAAACTTATCAATCTTTTTTTTTTTTTGAAATAACACTTTGGTAAAATGAATTAATTATCTCTATTACAAATGACTTCTTAAAGCAAAAACTTGATATATAGTAACTTTAGAATTGAGAAAAAATGATGCCAGTATCCAGTCTCTACTATAGAGGCTCTCCCTTTCCCCAAATGTAATTGTGACAGTACAGTAACAAAACCTGTGAGAACAGTTAAAGGATGGAGACTTCAAGAATCTTCTATCAAAAGAGTAATACTCAGAAAAGAGCTGACAGATAGAACTATCTATTGCTCTTCATATTTGTAATTCTATTTAGGGTTAGTTTGCACCAGCAAAGTTCTCAAAATTTCAAATGGGGGAAAGCTTATTGAACTTTCATTTAATATATATAATACTTGAAATAAAAATAACTCAGGTTCAGGTGATAGCACTATGCCACCAAAGAACAAAAATCTTTTTACATAAAAACCTTGTTATATGAGATTCATGGACTCCATTCTCTTCGGTAACCACCAGCATATTTAGATAATTGATCATGTGTACTGCCCTTGGGTTTCTACTGACTGTCAATTAAGTTTGTTCTTAATGTCACTGCATGGAAATTGCTATAAGCAAAGACAGATGACACCGCTGCTTCAGGGTGATAGGATTTGAAAAACATCATGACAAATGCTTCTGGCAACTCACAGCAGAATATTCAAATGTAAATTCCACTTTACATCAACAGTGTAATATTTATCTTTGACAGTCCTGATTCCTACTAGGAGGTCCATTTTAGAGATTAGGTTGAACAAAATGCTGTTTTTAGATGTTTTTTAAACTAAAATTCTCATAATAAAAATGTCAGCAATTACTTGATTACTTCATTGAAATCCTATAGAAGGTTTTGTTTTTGTTTTTGTTTTTTAGGAAACTAAACTTATTTGAAAGAAACAGAATGATGGTGAAAGCCACATTATGTATATTTGGATTTAAGGATACTGAAAGTAGTGGCCTCTTCATTTTTTTATTGAGTCGCTGCCTCATTAATGGGATATATCTGTCATGATGTTTCTTGTTTCAAATGACTGAATCCTCAAGTGAACCAGCCACAATGGACAACAGGAAATTTATTGGCTCATATAACCCATCTGCTGATGGGTTGAAAAGGCATATGTGGACCTGACCTCTGGACCCAAATCCAAGGACTCAGACCTCTTTGGTTATATATTCTATCTCTCAAATCTTCCTACCAGCTTCCTTCTCTCAGATCATCTTCTTCATGTGGCCAAAAAAAAAAAAAAAACCCACACAGCCCTAGTTTTATCTGCCTCAAGCTCCTAGAGCTTGTGACTAGAGAGAGAGAAAAGGCTCTCTTTTCCCAACTTGACCTTGAAAAGTCACAGTAAATGAATTGTATTTCCCCAACTTGGGTCACCTTCCCATTGCTTGGATTAGTCACATGGCAAGAGCTAAAAAATTCTGTTAGATCCCAGACTGCTTCAAGGTTAATGCCTTGAGAGATCTAAATAAATACAAATAGATATTCCACAGAATAAAGATGAGTTGGATAGTGTAAAAAGAAAATCTTACCATATTATTGCTTATATTGGTGAACAATCATTAATGTTAGTAATAAGGTGTCCTTTTTTTTTTTTTTTTTTTGGCAACAACCATACTGAATTGGGTTGACTCATCCAAGAGGTCATTTGGTTCTTTTTCCTCACATTGTTAGAGCACTACTTTTTGGTGAGCTAAAAGAAGTACAAGATCTTTAGTTTTCCCTTTTTATATTAGATAACTTGTACCTAACATTGGGCTTCCCAGGTGACAAATTGGTTAAGAACCTACCTGTCAATGCAGGAGACACAGGAGACACAGGTTGGATCACTGGATGAGGAAAATCCTCTGGAGGAGGAAACGGCAAACCCCTCCAGTATTCTTGCCTGGAGAATCCCGTATACTGAGGAGCCTGGTGGGCTACAGCCCATGTGGTCACAGAGTCAAACTTGACTTAGTGACTGAGCATGCACACACCCAACATTATCATTGGTCTAATTAGAATTGTTTTCCAATGAACAGGAAAAAAATTACAATTTTAACAACATTATAACGGTAACTTTTCCATCCATGAGGTGCCACATTAAAATTTTAAAGATGTTCTTTGTACAGATTGCAGCCAGGTTGCATGTGTTAAAGTATTACTCAGGCAAGTACACGTGTTTGGGATAATTATGCAGTTTTCCCTATTTATTTATGAAGTGTCACATTAAAGTTTAAACCCAGATTTATCATTGAATATAGGTACCCCATGCATAACAAACAGCAGTTGCCTCTTCAGTTTGGATGTTGAGTGTTAAAAAATTCAGCTCTCAAAACCAACTGCTTAATGTTTAAAGACAAAGCTAACCAGATAAAGCATCACAGAGCTTGAAATGAATATAATTCACATTGACTAAGACTTGAGGTGAAAATCCACTGAACAGTTAATAGAAGAATCACATAAGTTATTCATGATAAATATATTTTTTGGTAGGGTCTACTTTCACTGTATTTCTATATTCTACAGCATTTCTAATGCTGATTCTTCTAATGTGAACTTTCTGGGTGACTGGATTCTGCAGTAATTCTTCAGTTCATTGACATAGTTCGTGAATTACCTACAAATGAAAAGTAAAAAAAAAAAATCAAAATTGAGATCCTTAAGATGCCCAAATATTCTATTTCATCCTTCACTAAACCTGCCAAAACACCTGTTTTTCATTCTCAACATGTAATACTTGCAAAATTCAGCTTGACTCATTAGAAAATCAAACTGGAAAAACAGGAGGTATCTGGGTGAGCTGCAGGGCAGGGAAGTGAATTCTGTCACTGTCACCCCTAGAGGGATGTTTTGGCAGTGCAGGTGATCATGCAAGCTCTTGAAGCAAAGGAACACAGAGTATTCAGGCTACGTCCAGCAAAGTGCTGTCCTGGTGTGAATCTGAACTTCAAGGCTGCAACCTGCCTCCCAAGCTCCAGATTCATTTATTCGAGGGCTTACCTTTTTCACCAAGTATACACTAAGTAATACTAAGTATTTCACCAAGTAAATACTTCTTTCACCAAGTATATTTAATACTAAACGTGTGTCAAGAGGATACGGTGGTGAAGTTGTGAGGGAAACAGACACAGATGATGCCAAGAGTCTAGCTGAAGCACCAGAGAGAAATCAAATGGTCACACAAATGGAAATGCTCTGAGAGAAAACAAAATACTGGAGGAATCCTGCATAGAAGCAGCTGGAGGCAGGGTGATCCGACAGGGAAATCTTCCCCTCAGAAGTTTCTCAAGCTGAGACTCAAAGGATGAGAAAGGAGTCCCAAGACAGAGGTGGAAAGGACAAGAAAGATCATGTTTATGTTAAATCTTCTAGTAACTACCTTAAAAAAGGTAAAGTTAATCTAATAGCGTTTTCTTTAACACAACATATCAATATTTCAATCTATAACTAGTATTAAATATTAGTGAGACAGTTCATGCTCTCTTTTTGTAGTAAGTTGTGAAAGTGTATTCCACACGTACAGCACATCAAGTGTATTCCACACGTACAGCACATCTCAATTCAGACGAGCCACAGTCCAGGAACCCAACAGCTTCAGGTACCTAATGGCTATTATATTGAATTGCACAGCTCTTGATAAAAACGAATAAAGCACATAATTATAACCTGTGGTAAGCACTCAGGAGATCAAGGCCAGAAAGTGCAAAGGTGAGGAAAGGTAATAAATTGGAGGGACAGAGAAAGGCTCTGAATAAAATAATATTTAAGATGAAGCCTGAAGTAAGTCTGGGCATTAAGCTGGACAAATAGGCACAAGCATTTTCCTTGAGACGGAGAAACATGTGCAACAGCTCTGAACAAGGAAAGAGCTCAGAGCATTAGAGACCTCAAGTGAGGGCGGGCCAGGCAGGGATGCACTAGATGCGGGAAGATCACGGTGACCCTCGGGGATAACCAACATATTTAGATCATAAACCACGTTCAACCGGAAGCCAGAGAAAGGATTTTAGCACGTTAACATTGCCTTTAACCACTCTCTCTTCACCCACCCCTGACACACTAAAACCATGGGTAATTATTAGCTAATAATTTGTTTGTTCTAGTTGCTAAGTCTTGTCTGAATCTTTTGTGACCCCATGGACTGTAGCCCTCCAAGCTCCTCTGTCCATGGGATTTCCCAAGCAAGAATACTGGAGTGGGTTGCCATTTCCTTCTCCAGGGGATGTTCTTGTCGCAGGGATCAAACCCGAGTCTCCTACATTGGCAGGCGGATTCTTTTACCACTGAGCCACCAGGCAAGCCCGAGCTAATAACTACCCAAACCCATATACCTGTCTTCACTAAAAGGTTGTTTTAAGAGCTTCATATCCTTTAGACAGTGTAGCCTGAACAATAAATGTTCACCAAAGTTTTCCAAGAAGTTGAAATTAGTTATGTCTAGTTCAATCTGAGGTGGTTATGGCTGAATAGGACCACTGACCTTTCAAGTAGTGTCCACTAGACAACCATTTGACCACTGAAGGCTGAAAACCCTACCCTCAGATCTTCTTGAACACCTCCATTTATCATGTGCAGAGGCCTGAATTTAGCTACACTTGTGCAGAATGATGACAACCACACATTTTCCAATCACCTTTCCCCATGCTCCCCATGCTTGCCCTGCCACTTTATTCTTTATCCCATAAGGATCCTGAGCCCCTTGCTTGTAGGGAGACAGATATGAGACTCATTTTCCTATCTCCTTACTTGGCTGTCTTGTGGGTAAACCCTCTCTCTTTGCTGCAAACAAGGTCTCAGCATTCTGACTTGCTGCGCACCTTGCAAAACAAATCTGGTTTATTAATGACACCAGCTCCACAAGCAGAATCAGGTCTCTCTTCTCTGACCTCCCTTAGCACAGGGAAGACCAGCTTAAGGGCAATTGGCTTAGTGAAGTATTAATGTCTGTCTTCCACACTTAACTCAGACTTACTTGAGACAAGAATGGCACCTTTTAGTTTGACTTCTCCAGCATACAGCACAGCGACTGACACCAAGTAGGTGCTTAATACATTTTTAAGATAGAAAAGGGAATAAAGAGGGCTGGGAAACAAGGCTTGGAGAATAAAGTAGAGGGAGTCCAGGTAGGTGGCAACATTGAAAGGGGGTCTCTAGGTAGTGCCTAGGGTGTTTGGTGTTGTTCAGAATAGCTCTTGCCTCACTTTGTCCAGAGCGAAAGGTTCACAAAGCTTATTAGAGGAGCAGACCTTTGCAAGTCTTCAAATGAAGAGGGCTGGGCAAGAGGCAAACAGTCTGAATTCTTTCTGCCCAGTTTCTTTCCAAACTGTTCAATTTCTTTTAAAAATGGTTATACAATTATGCAGACTAGGCTGAAAGGTCTTGAGTAAAGCAAGTTCACTTTCAGTGAACTCGCCACAATTACTCAGAGATAGGTTCTAACTCCACCTATCTGCCCTAATTAGTGATGATGAACTCAACTGAGGCAGCAGCTGCAGGTGAAATCACCGGTGATGCCAGCCAGAGTGGACTGAAGAAAGTTTGGGTTAGTAATAAGGGCACTCACAGGCAAAGTTGTCTCTCTTTCTCTCCTTCTGTCTGTCTTTTCTCTCTTCCTTCCTCATCGTCCTGATAGTCAAAGAAGACAAGAATGCATTTGAAGAAAAGTGTAGCAGCAAGACTCTACATATGATTATCTGTGTGTGTTAGTTGCTCAGTCATGTCTGGCTCTATGCGATCCCCATGGACTGTACCCTGCCAGGTTCCCCTGTCCATGGGATTCTCCAGGCAAGAATATTGGAGTGGGTTGCCATTTCCTTCTCCATATGATCATCAAGAGCAGATACATTTGATTAGTTTCTATACACAACCAGATAATTCATCTCTAAAACTAAGCTAAGAGGCAGAGAAGATTCTACAATAGAAATATTTGATTCTGGTACAATCTTTTAAATGTTTAGTAATATGGGTCATGTATGTCTCATATATTCAGACTAAACAGGACTTAGTTTTGGGAATTTTCATTTTCTTTACATATGAGGCAATCTTGATGAAAATAATAAGATACGGTTGACCCAGTTCAAAAGACCTAGAGTTGACCTACTATTTTGAAACATGGTCTCCTTCCACAAGAAAAATTAATTTTTCCAGACTATAAATGCAATAAGGCGTCATAATATATATAATGAATTCATGATGTCACTACTGAATTAACTCCCAAGGGCATAGTAAAGATTTATAATTAGAGCTTCATTTTAATAACGAAGCTCAGAGGCTAGAGAAACTGAAAGTATTAGATCATTTAAGATTTAAATTTAAACAATGAATTTTATGAAACGGTGACAGTCTCGTTTCTATACTGTTCCTTCAGATCATGACTGGCTAGACTGTAATGTTTAAGCAGTGTTTTCCTGACTACATAATAATTTGTTTACTTCTCTTATGTGTCTAATTTTTCATTACTCTGCCAGTCTCACTTTTTAAATTTAATATGTAATTTCAAAGCAGAAAACCAACTCTAGTTTCTACATTAATTATGAGAATTATCCAATATCTTTGTAAGCATTGACAGGGCCTGCAGTATGCTAAACCTCTGGATGAGCCCGCATCAACTTTGATTGTAATAAAAGGCTGTGGTTTTCCCCGGGTAGCTAATTGTATAGCCACCTTTTGTCTAGGAAACTAAAAACGAAAAGAAATGCGTTTGAACCAATGTAAGGGCAGGGTGATAGTTTCCTGTAAATACATTATTTTCTGAGTTCTGTTAATGGAATATTAGATGAGTTAGACATACATCCCTTTGAACATCTATTTTTTTCAATCCCTTTAAAAATATTTTGAATCTATATTCTGACATGAACTAGATTAGCTGAATTACACTCTCCATTCTTATTCCCCAGTTTCTGTTTTCATTTCTTTTTAAATACCATTACTAAAAAAAAAAAAACCTAATATATACTATTTAAGAGCAAAGAGAAATTTCCAGGGTAATCAGCACTGTGTCCAGCATCCTTTCATCCACACATGAAAGTTCTTTTTTTTTTTTTTTTTACTGACAGCCCTCTTCACCCAGCACCTATTTACATTTGATCCTAAAAAGAATAAATATATATGATATATTATATATTAACTGGTATCGCTGCTGACACAGAAGTTTAATGGATGAGAAAGATAAAAAAAGTGTGTGGAAAATATACACTTTCACAAATGTGTTTGAATGCAAGCAACACACCCCCTCCTTGTGATTGTTTTTTGAGTAGCCACCACTCCCGTACCAGTGCTGTTTATTCATGGAGGGACACTTTAACATCAACAGTTACTCCAAGGAGACTTCAAATGACTCAGAATTATTTTAAAGGACTCTCATGCTTGTGTTGGGGCGCTAAGTTGTGTCTAACTCTTAGTAGGACTTGACGTAAAATCTAACCCAAACTTCTGGAATCATACTTAGATTACAGCAAATAAGAAATTATTATTTGATAGAAATTGGCAAAGAAATAGCATTGTTTCTCCACTAGCAACATTTTCTGATTTGTAACAGTGAAAGTGCTCCAGAAATTCTTCTCTCTAACTTATTCCAAAACCTCACACCTTATTGTAAATTCAATTTCCATTCATGACTTGTGTGTAGAATAAAACAACCAGCCATCATCCTCTGCAAAAGAGCACTTTTATATTTGAAGTTAACACTTCAACCTAGCATTCTCATCCGCACCACGAATGCTAACAGATTCCATGGATTTAATTGGCTAATGATTCTTTTCTGTAAATAGTAAAAGTCCCTCTTTAAATTAAAGGGGAGACACTGTATCTTCTTTTGGGCAGTATTCAAAATACTGAAAATGTTACTATAAGGCTCTTACCTGTTAAACATTTGGCATTTTTTGCCCCAGTTCTTGGGCTCTCCTTGAAGTTAGAGTCCTGGTAGCTTCTTTTTCATCTCATAGACAAGTATGGCTATTCGGTGTCTCTCCCTCAGGTGAGCATTTGAGAGTGGGAGTGGAGACAGCATAGTCTCCTTATCTTGATTTCCCAATTTTCCTTTCATGAGGCAGGAGCTGAAAAACACAGAAGAAAGGCACAGAGAACACTTTATGTCAACAAACACACATTCTACGTAATTATATTTTTTCCCAATCTGAAAAGGATGTGTCCATCTATTTTTTTCCTAAAGAAGAGAAAAAAACAGCAACTTTCCCAAAGTTATTTCACCCTGCATCTCCTGGACATTATGACTGTTACCAATACATAACTCCATCATATTTCCTCGCGACTGAACTTGGCCTTAGCTGTCTCCATTGTTTAAACTTCCTATTGCTTTTTGCTTGTCTTTTCCCATTTGCTACTTTGAGTGCCATGTGCTCACTTGTGTCTGACTCTTTGCGACTCCCTGGACTATAGCCCACAGGCTGCTCTGTCCATGGGGTTTCCCAGGCAAGAACACTGGAGTGGGTTGCCATTTCCTCCTCCAGGGGATCTTCCTCATGGACGGATCAAATCTGCATCTCCTGCATTGTAGGTGAATTATTTTCACTGAATTAAACAATACTGAAATGTTTACTCAAACTACTGGTTGCCTATTCAACTGCCATTTACTGCAGTAACGGTGAAAGTGTTCTACTGTCAGTCCCACCAACATCCAACCTGTGTACCCAAGGTTACTTGCCACTCACAAACACTCTGTTCTCAAACTGGAGGCTCCCACTCATCTGCAGCACCTAAGAACTGCAGTGTTTATTGGCAGGAATCTTTGGATGCCACATTAATGCCACTGGGGCAGCCCAACTATTCTGGAGAATATTTTCTTGATGCCCAATAGTTATTGGAAGCCTACTTCAATATTTTTAAAAACGTCTAAGCCTCACAAAGCAAAGGATCTATTTCTTGAAACTACACAATAAAACATCAATGAAAGACTAGCTTTAAGATCAACTAAAATTCTATCTGATAATATTTGAATGATAATCAAGATTGAAATACCTCTCAGCTGTCATCTACTAAATAGAGTTGTGCTCTCAAAAGATACATACATGGTCATTCTCTAAGGATATTGAAATAATTCTTTGATGCATTTGCAAAAGTTGTGTGGAAAGATAATACAAAGAAGGAGATTAAATTTTATACATCAATCAGTGGCAAATTAATAGAATATAGAATACATGTTTCTACCTCCAGAATGTATTCTTGGAAATTTATTATGCACATCTGTTATTAACTCAAAAAGTCCTCCGAGATTCTGAGAACTGGGCTTTACATAGAGCACGTGTGTGTGCTAAGTTGCTTCAGTCATATCTGACTCTGCAACTGTAGCCTTCCAAGCTTCCTCTGTCCATGGGATTCTCCAGGCAAGGAGCCTTCCAGACCAAGGGACTGAACCTTGTGTATCCTGCATTGGCAGGCGGGTTCTTTACCACTAGCGCCACCTGGGAGGCCCTATATAGAGCATCTCATTGCAAATGAGATTAATAATCCTATTAAGTATTATTGGTATACTTGATCTTAACCTTATAGATGAAGAATTTGAGTTGTTGGTATGTTTTGTAACTTGCCTGTTACAGGCTGAATGTTTGTGTGCCCCCCAAAATTCCTTTGTTGGAGCCATAATTTCTACTGTGATGGTATTTAGAGATAGAACATTTGTAAGATAATTAGATTTAGATTAGATCATGCGGGTGGGGGCCTCATGATGAAACTAGTGCCCTAATAAGAGGGGGAAGACACGGAGATATCTCTCTTCACACATATGCACTGAGAAAATGTCACGTAAGGACACAGTAAGAGGACAGTTGTCTACTAACCAGAAAATGGGTCTTCACCAGAAACAAAATCTGTTAGCAGCTTGATCTTGGTCTTTTCAACCTCCAGAAGTGTGAGAAATAAATTTCTATCTTTGAAGCACATAATCTATGATATTTTGTTATAGCAACCCAAGCTAACTAAGACACTGCCCAATTTTTCACAGAAAATTAATAGACAGACTCTTTGACAGTAGAAACACACCTTTCCAAAGCTACCAGATAGCTTTATTTTCCACACATAATACTGGTAATCATAATATATAATGTCATTGGCCAATCTTGAGATATCTTCCTGGATTAGATGGAGAAATTAAAAACAATGACTGAAGAACAGCTGTTGGCAGATCCTTACTTGACCAAATGACCTTAACAAATGTTTCCAGTTTATCACTGTCTGGAATTCATGCTCTATTTACTAAATTATAAGGAATATGAGAGCAGGATCCATTTAAAATACTAACATATGCCAGTTATTAAATATTTAGGGACTGCCAAGTGCTGTTCTAAGTGGTTTACATATATCAGTATGAAGACATTTAATCCTAACAACAACCCTATAAGATTTTTAATTAATAATCACTATAAGTATCACCATTTGATAGATGAAAAAATTGAACCACAGAAACAGTACCTAATTAAAGCTAGAAGAGCTGGGAAGTGGAAGGGTTGGATTTGAATGTAGTCATCCTGGCTCCAGAGCCCACAGTCTTAACCATCATCACCCTTTTTTTGTTTTTTGACTGCACCACATCTTCATTGTGTATGTAGGATCTTCAATTGTGGCATGTGAACTCTTAGTTGCAGCATATGGGATCTAGTTTCCTGACCAGGGATCAAACCCATGCCCTCTGCACTGGTCACTTGGAGTCTTAGCCAGTGGACCATCAGGGAAGTCCCATCATCACCTTGTCCTGACCCTCTATCTCATTCACTTTTGAATCCCCAGCAATTATCCCAGTGCCTGATTGTCCACTTTCATTGTCTTCATTGAATGAATATCTAATTAACAATAGGTCAATACCAAAATTAGTCACATAAATGCATTATGCATTAAGACAGAGTATGCAGGAAATGGGACCAAGATCCTGTTGTTTAGGAACAGAGGATGAAACTGATGAATGCGTGAAAGTTGCTGACAGGAAGGCTCTGTGGGGAATGGAGCGATTGTCAAAGGAAAGGAAGTAGTTCTCATTCCTGCAGTTGGTGTTATTTCCCAAGAGGCTGATCTACCAATATTACCACTGGTATTTTATTATTTTTAAGTGTCAGAATTTGTAAAAATCAGAGAAGCCATGTTCCTAAAGCATTTCAAATATGAAATGTACAAACACTGTCAGATAACCCGGCAGCTCCCAGGCTCCTCTGACTCCAGCACCAGGCTCCCAGGGGTCTCAGAGCTGTAGGCTCAGATGCATCTAGTCCATTGGGATTCTAGCACCTTCCTACCCTGTTCAGCTCCCTCAAGGGAGCTTTTAGAGGCACTGTCTCAGAGACACTCCACTGCTCTTGCTGGTGGTTCTGAGTCAAACAGTTTTAATTTCTCTCCCTGACCCAGAGGTGCCCCGTCCTTGGTCTGACTTCTGCTTTTTCACCTGCCTACAAGGAGCCACTTGTCAAACTCAAGCCCAGGCTCTTGTTTGTTTGTTTGCAGGAGAGGAGGAGCAATCAAGGGCAAAGGTAGGAATTCTAGGAGTGGAAAGAAAGTCTGGGAAAATGAATTATAAGTATGGGAACCAGGGAATAGGAAGGAATAGAAATTAGAGATTAAGTGGAATACAATTAAATGAAACTGTTGAACAATATTGGATATAATGGCAGTACAGGAATAAAAATATTATATTTTGTAATTAAAAATAGCATGCTGTGAAGGAATGCATGGGAAGGAAATTGGACCACATGCATAAATGCTACTGTCACCTCTTAGGAAAGGATACAGGTTTTACTGTATTACTTCAAAGTGCAGAAGAAATTGCCAAGAAGAAAATTTTAGACCACTGTAAGGAAACATTTCAAACAAAACTCCATCTGAAAATTAATGGGCTGTCTATAATGACAGTGAATTTTCCATTAACTTGAAGCAATTAAACAAAACTTGGGTAAGTGCTCTTAGGAATCCTATACTGATAAAAGTCTCCTGAATTCCTAAATCAAAAGTTCTATATTCCTTCCCCCCAATATCAACAACTATAATGACTATATTTCTAAAATTCCTCATAACAAGAGAACTTTAAGTCAAAGAAATTAAAAAAAAAACTTTAATGGGATAATTAATGTTAGAATAACTAAGGTCATGAGAGGGAATCTTGAGTATTTTAAATATTTGCTAAAACTAAGACAATAACAACTACCACACACAGCAAATAAAGAGGTTATCAATAACTTTTACATAACTTAAATAGTAATAATTGATCCTGAGATGCAGTTTTCATACCATCCTTTGCTCAGGATCTTCTTTTTATTCAGTATGAATGAAATGCTTGAAATCAATTATGCTTTGTTGTAAAAATGAAAACAAAGACTGTTTGCTTATCATCCAGGTCTACAAGGATTAAGTTGTCAGGCACTGCAGTCCTTAACCCACAGTACACCCTGAAAGGAATTCAAGACAAAGAACAGAATGAGATACTCTGTGCTTTGAGAAAGCAGGCAAAACTGTCCCTCAGTTATATTTTAGGAAAGAAATGTTTTATGAACCTAAATTCTTGTATCTTCCTGTACTTAGAAAAACACTAAAATCATTAACTGAGAAATCTGTTCCTCCTGACTTGCAATGACCTTCTACTGAGATGTGTGCTTGATTGCACATCCTTCTTAGCCAAAATCATATCTAAATCTATCTATGAAAGTGAAAGTGATAGTCGCTCAGTCCTATCCAACTCTTTGCAAACCCCACGGACTTTAGCCCACCAGGCTCCTCTGTCCATAGAATTCTCTAGGCAAGAATATCCCAGTATCCATCCCCTTCTCTAGAGGATCTCCCCAACCCAGAGACTGAACCCATGTCTCCTGCATTGCAGGCAGATTCTTTACTATCTGAGCCACTGTATATATATATCTCTGCTGGTCTCTCTTAGGGGCAGTTCCTCAGAGCTACCTGAGAGGCTGTCTCCTGGGCCACAGTATTCAGTAAGATTCCAGAATAAAAATGAAGCTCACAGCTCTCAAATGCATGTTGTGCATTTTTTATTTCAGTCAACAAAACTATGCCTTGGGAGAGGCATTTTCTTCTACCCTACTTCTCCTTTAGTCTCTTCTTCCCTCCAAGACCTCAATCTCTTTCTAATTTTTTTCTAAATCAGAGCTTTTAACTTCTGCCTCCCAAACTTCTTCTGTCCAACTCTATTGCATGGCTATATAAAAACTTGGATGCCTCAGATAACATGCTTGTGTTTTCTGACACATATGTTCTAGCAATAAATGGGGGAATGCTTCAAATTCCTGAACACAGGTTATTCACCAGAGGACCCTAGAAGGTAGCAGAAGTCTTAGACTTGGCTCCACCAGCAACTTTTGTAAGACTGAAGGCTTCTGGTCCTCCCAACACCCAGGAAGAACGTTTTGAGACTCAAGTTTTTCTCTCTCTGCCTCATTTCTCCCTTTGAAAATGAGTGCAACAGATCTATTCCTGCTTAGTCATGTACTCAAACCCCTTTTTCTCCCAAATTCCACTTCCACCCTTTTTTCCTAATTATCTCCAAATAGTAGGCAGCCAATATTTGCTCATTCTCTGAATGAAATTCTCTAGATTGCTGCATAAGAAAGTAAACTTGACTGTGCTGCAATTTTGCTTTAGGGAAATTCCGGCTCAGAAAGAATGCATGTGCTTTCCCAAGGGCATTTCAGTTGTGTTCTTTATTATTTTAAAAACTAAAAAAAAAAAAAAAGGACCATTAACTGTGAATTATAGTTAACTCTTTACAACAGGACAGTTGCTTCACTTAAAAAAAATAAATAAATAAAAGATTTTAGTATTGCCTGCATCCATGCTCAGTCATGTCCAGCTCTTTGTGACCCCATGAACTGTAGCCTGCCAGGCTCCTTGGTCCATGGGATTCTCCAGGCAAGAATACTGGAGTGGGTTGCCATTTCCTACCCCAGGGGCTCTACCCTCCAGGAACTGAACTCACATCTCCAGTGTCTCCTGCATTGGCAGGTGGAATCTTTACCACTGCGCCCCCTGGGAAGTCCCTTTAGTAAGATTAGTATGAGGTAAATCTGAAACAAGAGAAAACAGAAATTTCTATAAATTAAGTATAAGTGACCAATAGAAAAAAAAGTATGTACTCAGAAGCTGTACTCAAATTCAAAGACTGTATTTAATGGAGGTGGAGGGGTAGGAGAAGAATAAAATATTTTAAGGACAACAAATCTTTCTATTCAGTTTCATGTTAAATTAAAATCAGAAGTATATGTTATTGTTTAAAAAAGAAAAAGAAAAAAAAAGGCCCCAAATGGAGTCTTTTTCTCCCAGGACAACAAAACAAGACTTAATTACAGTTTCAGCCTTTTCCAGGAATGTGATCTTTAAACAGTCAGTCTGAAATTTCCTGATCAACACTAATCAGATTATCTGCATGATAAAGACGCCTGCCTTTCCCTTACTCCAAAAAAGAAGACAGGGTGGCTGGAAACAATCTTTTCTTTTATACTGCTGATATCTTCTTGCCACCCTCCTTCCATCTATTAAAAAAATCCTTCCATTCTGTACTACTGAGGCAGGAGATAGATGGGCTCCACGTTAGAAATTAAACAGGCCTCCTGTTTGCACTTCTTGAGGCAGGAAGAAGTGGGCTTCAGGCTGGACACTTATAACCAGTCTGCTGTTTGCATTTCCTGAGATAAGACATAGGTTGTTGTTCAGTTGCTCAGTCGTGTCTGACTCTTTGTGACCTCATGGACTGTAGCCCGCCAGGTTCCTCGGTCCATGGGATTCTCCAGGCAAGAATACTGGAGTGGGTCGCCATTTCCTTCTCCAGGGGATCTTCCTGACCCAGGGATCGAAACTGGATCTCCTGTGCTGCAGGTGATCTCCTGCATTGCAGATGGATTCTTTACTGACTGAATCACCAGGGAAGCCCCAAGACATAGGTGGACTTCCAGTTAAAGCATTTACAATCAGCTTCCTGTTTGCCCTCTGAAACAGAAGTAACAATAGAAACAGGGTAAACAGCCAGTTTTTTGCCTCTTGTAAACAGCTTAAGGTAACAGTCATGGCAAGGACAAAGAGGGGCAAAACCCGGTTTGAGTAAAGGATTAAGGAATCTCAGCTCCACCTCCTTCTTTGGGGACAAGGAATCACTACACATAGAAAGCGTCCTTAGGGATCAAAAGTCATAAAGGGATAATACCAGGCCATAATTAGTTTTGCTCCACCCAGAAGCCTTCACTTCAGATCCGTCTTGCCTGAGGGGTGTGTGCGCACCCAGGGCAGGTCAGATGTGGAAAAAGAAACCAGATAATTGGCTAAAGGAAAACAAAGATCAGGAAGAACTGACCTATAGAAATGACTTAACCACCTCCTTACTGTATTTCCCTCTCAGTAAGGGGGACACCCACACCTTTTCTCTCCGGCTGTGCATCTCTGCCTTGCTTCTGTCTTAACAAACTGTTTCTCTCTGTGCTCTCCCACTTGTTGTTGCACTATGTCTCTAGTAATAAACTTTGTACTTGCATTTACAATTTTTGCCTCTGTGATAAATGCATTTTTCACTGGGGACAAAGATCCAGGGAAAAAAGAGCTTCTAGTCTCTAGCCCTTGCTGGTCTGGTGGCTAGGATTCCTGGTTCCATCCAGGAGCAGTCCATGGTGTTGCAAAGAGTCAGACACAACTGAGTGACTTCACTATGCTATGCTATTCAACAAATGGGCTTCCCTGGTGGCTCAGAGATAAAGAATCCACCTGCTCAGCAGGAGACTTGGGTTTGATCCCTGGGTTGGAAAGATCCCCTGGAGGAGGCATGGCAACCCACTCCAGTAATCTTTCTTGGAGAATCTCATGGAAGAGAAGCCTGGCAGGCTAGTCCATGGGGTCACAAAGAGTTGGACCAAACAAACAACAAATTCAATAAATAAACTTATAAATGGACTTAATGTGTTCATTTTTGCCAGAAAGGAGGATGTGCAAACATCCAGAGCACAGACAGAGACATTATGGAAGAATGCAGGGGAATACTGAAATCCTGGGGGATGCAAGAGAACAAAGGAGAGAGGATGGAGTGTTTAGAAAGAGGAAGAGATATGTAGCAAAGGAAAGCAAGACAGGTAAGTCAATGAAAGAAGGAAGAGCATGAAGGAACAAGATCAACATCTACCAGCCATAGCGACATGACAGAAAAAAACAATTATCAACTGGCAGCAGTAGTCCATTTAGGCATCTCTCAAAGTGATGGTTCATTTGCCAATTTGGCATCAGAAGGCTAATTACTTCTTTTATTGGATTTGAATGCCTTTAAAAGAAGATTTTTCTTCTCAGTTTTCTACCAGACTAAACATGTCCTAAGATCTAAAAACCTAAGAGGAATGGAATTTCAGGAGTGGTATTGGATTTCTTCTAGAATGGAACACCAATGTTCAAATAGATCCCTCGCCTACAGCCATGGTCAGCATCACCATCCATAATTTAATTCCTAGATGTGTTCTCTCCATTCAGAAAGTGCTATGTCTCTCTGCCACTGAACTGAGAGTCCTCTTTATAAAGTATTTAGACCTTTATCTTCATTCCAGAACTCTCCACAGTTAGAAGAAATTGAACCTAAGTTTAACAGGAGTAGAGTAAGAAGGCCTAGCAGCATTTCATGTTCAGTTGAGTAAGCAAGACATAGTTAGGAAACAGTTTTGAAACATAGTTGGTCTCCTTGGAAGGGGTGTTCACTCAGGGAGTGCAGTGCCCAATCTCTTCTCTGAACAACTTGGGCCGGGTATGTTTTGGAAGACAAAAATATTTCCAACATTTCTGAATGTTAATATGGAGTTCATAGTGTAGACTGCAGAAGCACCTTCTCACATCCAAGGAATCAGAGGAAGCACTCTAAAGTAAGCATATTAAGGGACTGCCATGAAATATACAAATTTTACACACCAGATTGTATTATCTGAAAACTGGTTTGCCACTTGGCAGGTATTAAGTCAAAAGATACAACCAAGCCAAAGAGTGAGAGAAGGGAGTATTACTATTACTTGCAACAAGGAGAACACTGGGGATATTTCCCAAAGCAGAGTCTTCCCAAACAGCAAAATTGCGGAAGTTTTAAGCTAAGTGTATGTATGTGCATATTCTTGAAGGGACTGAGCCAAGGAGAATTCAGAATAGAACTGAGGCAAAAGTTGGCAGAATCCAGGCTCTAACTGACTGAAGTCACTAGATAAGCAAAAGTCAGCATCTTCATTCCTTAAGTTTTAGAGAGCCTGGTGGTTGAGTGCTTGAGGGAGTTTGGATTCAGCAAATAGCTCAAGAATGTGCTTCAGGCTAATGTTTACCTTCAAAATAAAACTGGAGGCTTTACAACTGATTTATTGTCTTTGATGTGGTTAAGTTATTCCCCTGGCCATGGTAATTTAGCAGTTTGTTCTTACATTTTTTATTCCATTAAACTCATTAACTGAGACCTGTTCTGCACAGGGAAGCATTGTGGCCAAGCTTAGATCACATGGTAAGAAAGCTATGCATGGATCTTTTCCTCTCAGAACCCCTCTATCTAATCTGCTTAGTTGGAGAAATATCCTCTAAGTAGCCTTTTGTCAGTTCAGGCTAGATTCTGCTCCTAAATTTAGGTCAGGAGAGTTTTGCTGGTAAGAAGGTAAAACCAATCTCAACCAATCAATCAACAAAGAAATCTCAATTTTCAGGACAAGTTGGATTTCAGAATTGTGGATAAAATGTTGAGAACATGCACCATATAAAAGGGAATATGCAGAGTGGCAGGAGAACCTAAGACAAAAAAAAAAAAAAAAACAGAGCAAGCAAATAAACAAGGCATGTGTTGAATGAAGAATGAATGAATAAATGATTGTCACCTGCATAAGGGAATGAAGTGCAGCAATGCAGAGAGGTGGGAACATTAGTGGGGACATTTTACACACACCAAGGGATGAATACCTGAGTAATGCAAGAAGGATACAGATGCAGGTGTGCCTGAGACCAAGAAGCAGCCAATAGGGTACAAACGTTCTGGGGGAAAAGGTAGGGGAGATGGGGCAGTAGGGCAGGAGGAGGTTTAAGCCTGGAGACAAGGGCAGGCAACTGGAGCCAAGTGGAAGCTGGTCCAGGAATCTTCCTACCACTTCAACAACCAAGACCAAGGAAACTGGAGTCTCAGTGATGTTGAGGTGCTATGATCCACATGTCTGTGTCCCCTCAGATTCAAATGTTGAAACCTAGCTCCCAAAATGATGGTATTAGGAGGTGGGTCACTCGGAGGTGATGAGGTTATGAGTGTGGAGCCCTCATGAATAAAATCAGTGATCTTATATAAGCTACCAGTGGACTTCCCTGTTGGTCCAGCATTATGACTTCTAGCACCCACTGCAAGGGTGTGAGTTTGATCCCTGGTTGGTGAAGTTCTGCATGCTGTACTGTATGGCCAAAAATTTAAAAATAAGACTTGAAAAAAAAAAGCCACCAGTAAAAGCTCTTTTGCCTTTTCCACAATGTGAAAACACAGAGAGAAGATGGCCACCAAGGAAGAAGTAGGTTCTTACCAGACACTGAATCTGCCAGGATGTTGATCTTGGACTTCCCAACCTCCCAAACTGTGAGAAATAAGATTCTGCTTTTCCTAAGCCACCCAGCCTCTGGTACTGTGTTATAGCAGCTCAAATGGATTAAGACAGGAGGGATTTCAATTTCCACAACTGATCTGTTAACTTAGGCTTCCTTATATTCTAGTAAGTGTCTGACTTCTCATCTGTACAAAGGATTTATCTCACTATTGAGTTTGGTTGAGTCGGCTGAGTTGTCTCTTCACATCAGGTGGCCAAAGTACTGGAACTTCAGCTTCACCATTCAAGATGGTGGAGTAGAAGTATGTGCGCTCATCTTCTCCTGCAAGATCACCAAAATCGCAACTCCCTGCTGAACAACCATCGAACAGAATGTTGGATCCCACTAAACAAAGATACCCCATCTCCATGGGCAAAAGAGACACCTCAACAAGACAGTAGGAAGGGTGAAATTGCATTTAGAATCAAATCAAACCTCACACCTGCCAGATGCTTGGAGGGCACAAACAAAACTTTGTGTGCACCAGGACCCAGGGAACAGAGCAGTGACCCCACAAGACTGAGCCAGATCTGCCTTTGAGTGTTTGAGTGTCTCCTACAGAGGCACAGGTCCGCAGTGACTTGCCACAGGGACTGGAGCTCTGGCTGCAGCAGACCTGGGAGTTGTGGTATGTGGCATAAGTCCTATTGGAGGAGGTCACCATTAGCCCCCCCATAGACCCACCGAGTAGATGACCTACAAACTGGGGAACAAGTATAGCAAAGAAGTTCTTGCACTGTTGCAAAACTTCTAGGGCCCGCAACAGATTTCCCAACTCTGGGATCTGGCAAAGGGACTGAGAAACCCCCAGGGAATTTAGCTTTGAAGGTCAGTGGGATTTGATTACAGAACTTCCACAGGATTGGGGAAACAGGCTCTTGGAAGGCACAAACAAAATCTTGTGTGCATCAGGACCCAGGAGAAAGGAGCAGTGACCCCACAAGAGACTGAGCCAGACTTGCCTGTGAGTCTCCAGGAGTCTCTGGCAGAGACGTGGGCCATCAGGGGCACTGAATACAACAGTCCTGGGAACCATGGTGGCATGCTGGCATAAGTCCTTTTGAAGAAGGCCCCCATTACTGCCATTACCCCTACTATAGTTTAGTCTTAGGCCAAACTACAGGGAGGGAACACAGCCCCGCCCCTCAGCAGGAAATTGTATTAAAGATTTACTGAGCATGGCCCCACCCACCAGAGAAAGACCCAGTTTTCCCCACAGCCAGTCCCTCCCGTTAGGAAGCTTCCACAAGCCTCCTATCCTCTTTCATCAGAGGGCAGAGAGAATGAAAACCACAGTCACAGAAAACTAAACAAACTGATCACATGGATCACAGCCTTGTCTAATTCATTGGAACTATGAGCCATGCCCTGTAGGGCCAACCAAGATGGACAAATCATGGTGGAGAGTTCTGACCAAACGTGGTTCACTGGAGAAGAGAAGGGCAAACCACCTAAGCATTCGTGCCTTGAGAACCCCATGAAGAGTATGAAAAGGCAAAAAGATATAACACAGAAAGGTTTTTTATTACTTCACAGTAAATAGCCAGTGGATCTCCTTCTTTCCTTAGTCTTGACTGTGAAGCAATGCAATGACAATCAGCTCCATTGTCCTACATGAGCAGCTGAACATTCTATAGGCAAGGGATTGGGAAAAGTAATTTTTCTCTGCTTATAAAGAGAAAGAAGTCTCAGAAAGCTAGTTTTTTTTTGTTTGTTTTAACAAGAGTACTGAGAAATCCAAGGAAGCTTTTTATCCCCATACTCACATGGTTTAAATGAGAATTACATGAGATTTTGGAAGATATTAATGGAAAGTCTGGCATTTTATTCTGTATAATATCTTAATTAATTTTGTACTAAGGGTAAAATGAACAAATATTTTCTGTCCTGTATAACAGGTATTCCCATGAATGCCAGGACAATGATGTAACATTCTTTGAGATATTCGATGTAATATACCTTGGAAACTTAGAAGGTACACTAACCTAGATATTTTACTAGATTTTTTTAAGAGATTATGTTCAAGTTTAATGAAATGAAGTGAGCTGGAGATGCTTTATCTTTGCCTTAATATGTTGAAGCTACTTTAAATACATTTCATATGCTAAAGGAGATAAATCACAGGGTGGGGCTGGATGACCTGAGCCTGGTTAATACAACTGCAAAGTGGAAATTAAATCATTTCTGCTAAGGACAATCTCAACTTTACATCAAAATATAATTTGTTTTATTTTTAAGAATTAGATCTAAGAAAAATAAGCAATTCTAAGATAAATCTCATTTAAAACAATAGACTGGCAGAAAGACAAAACACTTTTGTATAAATGTTCTTACTCATTAATGTATACCTATCAAAAAGCAGAATATTTAATTGACTTTCATAAAAATGTAATTACTAATTACTTTTCCATGATATCATTTTACATACTTATAGTGGTTTCTGATAAAAATATAATATCATATAAAACATTTATTATTTATCTTCTATTAAGGTTATTAAAAACAAAAATCTTTGGAAGGCTGAGGACCTGCTGCTATGTATATAATGTAAGATATAAAGGGGTTTCTAAAATGTATTGATGTTTTTCTACTTTTTTCTTGACCATCCCAACATATGCCAGGCTGTAGCAGTGAAGGATGGTTCAGTGGACTTAGTCAGATTAGTGAAGTGTAGTTCTTTCTCTGCTTCAGCTCTCCTATGACCATGGACCCCAATTTCTCTAGCACCAAGACATATCCCATATCTTTGCCCAGTATGTTAGAAATTCATCAAAGAAAAAAAGTAGCAGGAATGATACTTTATTTTTCTCTGAAATCTCAATGGGTGGTGTGGAGTTGGTTCTCATTAAATGCTTTCTTAAAGAATGAAGAAGAAATAAAGAAAAGACAGAGAAAGAGGAAGGAGAGAAATGAAAAAGGAAGAAAGGAGGGAGTGAGACAGAAAGAAAGGAAAGAAGGAAGGAACGAAGGAAAAGAGGGAAAGAGAGAGGAAAGGAGGGAAGGAATTGTATATGTGTGAGGGGAAGCCCCGTGGCAATACAGGGAAACTTAATGTGGTCTGACTTTTATGTCTCTTATGCTAGAGTATATTTAGATCCACCAGCCAACCACTTGTTTTTATTGGAACACTACCATGTCCATTTGTTTATGCATAGCTTATGGTTGTTTTTATATTACAACTGGAGTTGGGTAGTTGTACAGGAGGCTGTATACTACGAAATGTAAAATATTTACTATCTAACCTTCCACAAAAAAGTTTGCCAATCTCTAATATAAATATTCCATGTAGCTCTGACCTGTGCTAGAGAATGTATTTCAGGTATGATAATATCAAAAGACCCCATCACTAAATTGGACACAGAGCTTTAGGGTTATGAGGAATATTTTTTAAGACAAAGTTGCATAGTGGAACTTTCAAAAGTCCCTGATTCTTTTTTTCAGTAGCTACTTATTTAAAAGTCTTTTCAAAAGTTAAAATTCTTAAAAACCCAATTTCTGGTATTTGAGAAAGCAATGAGTTTTTTTTTTTTTTTTTTTGGACTCTATGGGAGAGGGCGAGGGCGGGATGATATGGGAGAATGGCATTGAAGCATGTAAATTATCATACGTGAAACAAATTGCCAGTCCAGGTTCGATGCATGATACAGGGTGCTCGGGGCTGGTGCACTGGAATTACCCAGAGGGATGGGATGCGGAGGGAGGTGGGAGGGGGGTTCTGGAAGGGGAACACATGTACACCCATGGTGGATTCATGTCAATGTATGGCAAAACCAATACAACATTGTAAAGTAAAGAAATTAAAAAAATAATGAATAAAATAAAATTTCTAGAAGAAAAAAAAAAGCAATGAGTTTTAAAAGAACGAGGACGTATCCTACAGAGCAGGACTATCAGATTGCTGTTAAACAATTAATGTTGATCTAGAACACATTCTTCCAAAAAGTTAGGGTGATCATACATCTGGGTTTACTCAGAACAGTTCCAATTTCCACCTATATTCCCAGCATAATTACCTAAAGTGCCACTTCTCACTGTCAAAATGTCTGGGTTTGGAGAATTTTAATACGGTCATACTTTATATAGCTGATTCAAAATGTATTGTGTTTGCTCTTATCAAACCAAAGTTTTATCATCTTTTGAGTGTCTTGCTGGGTCTTGTCATGGCTTTTTTATATTCTGAAGCAGTCTTTGCTAAGAAGACCACAGCTTTTACATTTAAACTCTGTTTTGGAGAAAAGAAATAGTAACAAAACATACGTTCAAATGCTCTACTTGTGTGAGCATTTACTTATCTTCTACTTATCTTCTCCCAAAGAAGATAAAAATTGAGCTTCTCTTGAAAATACTCTTTGACTACCAGGCTCAAATATTTCTTCCTTAGTTCCCACAAGATCGATGATCCTGTGGCATCACTGGAAAAAATCATTTAGCTTCTTTTCACTTGTAGCTATGTCTAAAAATTCATCTCAAAGAATTTTTTGAAGTCATATCTGAAAATCAGTGATCATTAAGATGTTAAAAATGTCTTCCTTAAAAACAGAAGCTTGAGCTACCAGAAAACAGCTCACCTCTGGTACATTGTCTTTGCTAACCTTCAATGGGAAATATTTCAAACCAATAAGCAGGTGTGCTAGTCGGCTTTGTGTAGATTATTTAAAAAGGGAATTGATGGCTATAGATAAAGAGTTTTACCTGAAGTCAATTTCACAACTTACAAAAGTAGGCAGATTCCCTGTCTAAACTATTTGAAGTATCCAAGTGTCCATGAAAACTTTGCTTTGCCCTAAAAATATTTTTGTGACTTTTGTACAGCTCTGCACTGTTTAACATCAGAACCACTAGCCATGTGGCTACTTATATTTTAATTAATTAAAGTTAAATTAAACATTTACTTCCTCAGTTGCACTAGCACACATTTTAGGTTTCAGTGACCACAAGAGGCTAGTGATTACGTATTAGACAACAGATATAGAACACTTCTAGCATTTCAGACAGTCCTATTCATAAGCAATAGATAGATGAAAGAGAAAGTGATTAGAATAATTCAGCTAATAGATCTCTAACAATACTTCATCTTTCTCCTAATTAGCAAACGTTATACTGTGAAGTGGAATTACTGAATCATTGAGATATCTTGATTCCATTTTTTTTTCATTAGCAACTATTATGTGACAGACTGTGCTAAATGCTGTTAAGAATTAAAGAAAGAAAAGTGTTGTATTCCAAATAGCTGACCTGAAGAATGAGCTGCAGACACATATTTTGGGCAGTGATATAAGTATGAACAACTAAGCATAAAGAGAATGGTTCAAGCACACACAGATACCAGAAAGAATGAAACATATCCAATCATCCAGGCTTCTCAAAGCTATCTCAGGAAAATATTCATTTATTCATTCATTCATAAATTTACAACAACTCCTAAAGAGGGCAGAACACATCTTCTCAGTTTTATAGGATGCAGTAAGTGTCTTACCCAAGATTACCTAAAGATAGACAATCAGTAAGTTATGGTACCAAAATCAGATCCCAGTTGGGTGCCTTTTCTACTATATAGCAAACTGACAGCCTAGAAGTTTTGCTTAAAAAATCGAGGAAGAAACTGTACATAGGAATAGGAAAACATTAGCTTTATAGAGTACTTTTTCCATTAAAGGGAGATATTTTTAGTAAGGACACAACCTGAAGTTTCAATTTTCTTCTATTCTGCAATTTCCATTAAGTATAAAGGTTTGAGGAATAAGTATTTCCCAAATGTTTATGATGTTTCTCTAGGTTATGCAGTTATGAAAATGAGGTACATTTGCAGACTAGTGCTGTATATGTTCCAAAATAAGAAACTGAGAGTTGCACTGTGCTGATTTTGGTTTTCACCTAGAAAAGGGGTTGGACATATTTAGAGACACCATCATTTGGAGACCTTCCTGCTCAGCATATGACTGCATTGTCTTTCTGATCAGAAAGAACAGCAGAGGTTTCTCACCACTATGTACATTTTTATAAGTGGCCTTTTAAAGACTGCGCTTAATCTGATAGAGAATGTTGGAAAAAAACCACACTTTGTAAATGCATACTTGTGGTAATATAATGTCTTCTGAAGGGCAAGAGGCTATCTCTTTGGGGTTTCCTAGGTGGCACAGTGGTAAAGAATCCACCTGCCAATGCAGGAGACACAAGAAATCTGGGCTCAATCTCTGAGTGGGGAAGATCCCCTGGAGAAGGAAATGGAAACCCACTCCAGTATTCTTGCCTGGGAAATTCCATGGACAGAGGAACCTGGAGGGCTACAGCCCATGGGGTAGCAAAGAGTCGGACAAGACAGAACACACACACACACACACACACACACACACACACACACAAAGGCTATTTCTGTCTGAAAGGTTAAAGTAATTTTAAAGCATACATGTTTGAGTGCCAAATACAGAAGCAGAATAATAGTTCATTATCCAAATATTTAGCAGTGTAGTCCAAAACCCAAAAGACTCTCTTTACCATAAGATTCCTTAGTTGGCTTTCTGGTAGACACTCTGCAGTAATAGTTCTACGAAAAGTGAAAGTGAAAGTCTCTGTCATGTCCAAATATTTACAACCCCATGAACTGTAGGCATAGTTCTGGTTTATAGCATCAGGATGTCTTTTTTAGTGCTTTATCCTTTCCCTTCAGGCTGAGATACTTCTACCGTGGTGTATAAAGCACATAGAAACAGCGGTCATGGTCACATAAAGACCAGTCAAGTGTTAGTTGCTCAGTCAGCTCCAACTCTTTGCAACCCCATGGACTGTAACCTGCCAGGCTCCTCTGTCCATGGAATTCTCCAGGCAAGAACACTGAAGTGGGTTGCCATTCCCTTCTCTACAGGGATCTTCCTGACCCAGGGATTGAACCCAGGTCTCCTGCATTGCAGGCAGATTCTCTACAAAGACCAGAGATCTCTACAAAGAGAAAACTAGAGACCTGTTTCATAGAAGATGATATCAATAAATGATATTTGCTCTGCTATCTAATCCTTGCTCTCTCTCAACTCATCTTTCACTACCATCCCTGCTCCCCCATTGTCACTCAGCTCCAGTCAAGCTGACTTTCTTACTGCTGCTTGAACATAACAAGCTCGGTACACTTCAGAATCTTCACACTGGTTCATCCTTCATCCTGAAGTATTTTTCCCTTTGATCGTTCAAATCAAAATGCATCTATTCAGAGAGATCTTCCCCCTACCACTTCATCCCTCTCTGCCCTTTTTCCCTGCACTATTTTCTTTCAAAGCACATAGCACACTGGACTGTAATTTTGTTCTCTCTCTCCCACCAGACTGAGAGCTGCATGAAGCCAAGGGAATGCTTGGCTTCCTGGCTACTGCCTTCGCAGCAAGAGCAGTACTCGGGACTCATGGTAAGCACATAATAAATATTTGTGGCATGAATTGATGGAATGAAAACTTTTTTATCATATTCATTTTCTCCATTTTACGTTTTAAGGTTAACATTTTATCTTTACTATCTTGCATTATAAAATGACAACTCAGAAAGGCAAGCTTAAAAGAGGAATTGGTAAAGTGGAGAGAAGCTGTGCAGTTCTGTCTTTGATCTATTTAATTCGGCTTGATGATGAGAACTCCATATGCCTAGGACAATATAGAAATGAATTAAGGGGGAAATTTGTGAACAAAGAGGAAACATTATTTGTGCATAATGATCCATCTAAAGCTGGATGTTGGCCTCTCTTTAACTGGGAGGTTTAGCAACCATGTTGGCTTCTCCAGAAAGAGGAAAGGAGGTGTTTGAGAGGCTTAACTTTTTTATCCCTTCGGGGCACTTTTATGAGGCAGGCACCAAGGAATTAGAGTCAGAGATTCAATTGGTATTAGAACACAGTGACATGATTTACTACAGATATGGATTCTAGAGCCCCAGATTGTGAAGATTTCTGGTTATCTTGTTTCCATTTGCCCTCAGACTATCAAGGATAAGAATATCTCGTTATCTTTCGTTAAACAGTGCCTTGTCTTTAAATGTACCCAAAGTCCTTTAAGTCCTGCCTCTTCCTGATCTGTTCTCCAGGAGTATTTCTATTTTTAGCTTGGCTTCTTGCAACTAAAAAGTTGAGTTCATTCCCCAAGGAAATGTAACAGCCTTTTCTCTGGAAAGGATACCTAGAAATATTTGTCCAGAGTGATACACCTCCTGTTTGGGTTTTGCACACAGATTTCAATGGACGTTTCCAGGGTATTGTTTGACATTCAGAGGTAGCATGTAAAATTGAGTATATGGTACCTCTGTCACACATTAAAGTGATATGAGCCATGCTTGAGCTAAGAGACACAAGATTTTTGATTTCTTCCATAGCAAGAAGTTATATCCTGTAACATGTGCTTGGTAATTACAGATATTTTTGTGGGCATCAGTGCCATATGCAGAATGTACCCTGGTGGCATCATTTCAAGGTTGCAGAGTGACATATTGTAGGTGAATCATTTATAATCACCACTGCTACAGCAGCACTGTCTGTCATGTTTTGCTCTGAATGGGTGTTTCTATAACAAATGTTAAAGTTTCTAAGAAGTGATTTAAAAAAATACAAGTTAATGTTAATCTATTTGAAATACTTCTTAAAGACTATCACGAAATGTCCATGTATCTTGAAAAGGGAGTGAGATAAGAGAGAAAAAAATAATGCTAAGCAAACTTCTTTCATTAGTTACCTTATTAATAACTTATGCTAACACCAGAGCAATCTAGTAAAAGTCGTAAAGACACATGAACATTTTTGTACTTCTCTATCAGGGCAATTCACCTTTTGAATTATAAAGATTCTGATGAAGTAATAGGGCTCAAATATCTTTATTTGTTTAGTACTCCTTGATCACATTACAAGACAAATGAGGATTCATTTGCTCATTTATTCATTCACATTAATTCATTCATATTTTTCTTTATTTTAAAATTTGATCTTCACTGCAGCTCTGCAAAATATGCATTCTACTGAAAATAGAATATTAAAGTGGTTAAGAGTATAGGCTCTGAGTTTCAGAGTTTGACAGGCCTAACTTATAATACTGGCTCTACTAATCCCAAGCTACTGTGACTTCCAACTCACTTAACTTTTCTGTACCTTGATTTCCTCATCTGTAGAATGCAGACAATGGCAGAACTTCCTCACTGAATTGTTTTTAGGATTAAATAAGATCATCAGTATCTGACACATGATAATTGTTCAATATCAGTCATTACATAATCATTTTACTGATGAAATGAGAGATTTAGAACGGTAATGTAACTCACCCCGGAGTACACTGTTAGTAAGTGGTTGAAGTAGGATTTGAACCCAAGTATTTCTGACTGCAGAGGTCATGTGCCTAAATTTGCATCATAGCTCAGAAAAGAGGAGGAGTATAGAAGATCAGTTCACTCACAGAGGACGTTGTCAGGATCACCTGCAATACTGAAAGTAAAACCATGTTGAAAAGTATATATAACTTTTGATTGTGTATATCTAAAAAGTTTAGCAATCTCTGCTTACCCTAAGATAAGCCTGAGCATTGCTGTGACAGAAATTGACTAGCTATTCACTAAACCTATTTCTTCTTCCTTGTAGGCACATAGCCAGACTATGGCTGCCACCCTCTCTTGCACGAAGTATGCCATGTTAGGAAGTTTTGGCCAGTGGAATATGGGCAGAGGTGTTGAGCGTTATTCCCAAGCATGGAACATAAAATCTTCCTAGGTGCAATAACTTTATATTCCTGTCACCTTTCAGTGGTTGCAAAGGAGATAATCTCCAAGGCAGCCTTTGGACTATACATACACAAGGGAATCCACAGAAGGAAGGAACCTGAGTCCTTGAATCACTGCTAGGGGAAGGGCCACCATCATTCAGGACCCCATAGTTTTGGAAGCTATCTGAAAGTAGAAATAAACTATTGTGTTTGAAAATTATTGATTTTGGAATTTATCTGTTATAACAGCCAGTGTTACCTTTATTAGTGCATTTACCCTGTACTAACCACCTGGGCTGAACAAGTAGGATGTTACAGCTGCTAGGAAACATGAAATGTCAGTATAACTTCTTTTACCTCTGTATTCAGTAGGGTATAGCACAGTCCTTTTGGAAACTAAATGATATGCACATTTCACCTTGGTCATCCTGAATTTTAAAACCACTAGAAACACATCTTTAAAAAAATTACTCAGGATTTTAGAGTCAGGAACATTTTAAAAGTCACCTAATTAAATTCATTTTGAGTTTGTATCCTAGTACAGCATCCCTTGGGCTTCCCAGGTAGCTCTAGTGGTAAAGAACCTGCCTGGCAATGCAGCAGATGTAAGAGATGTGAGTTCAGATCCCTGGGTGGGGAAAAACTCCTGAAGAAAGGCATGGCAACCCACTCTAGTATTCCTGCCTGGAGAACCTCAAGGACAGAGGAGCCTGATGGGCTATGGTTCATAGGGTCACAAAGAATTGAACACAACTGAAGCAAGAAGATTCAACCAGTCCATCCTAAAGGAGCTCAGTCCTGGGTGTTCATTGGAAGGACTGAAGCAACTTGGCAGGCACACACAGCATCCCTACAAAGTTTACGGACCTACAGCAATAGTAAACTCAATTTTAGACTACTCTTCTAGGAAGGAACATTCACCATTCATTCCAGGCAGCATATAGTAGAAACAGAAGTTCAAGACTCATGGCTCCAGTCCATATCCAAAGGCAGATGTGTTTTTCCCATCATCGGTTTTAAGTTAAATTTCGATTGATGCAGGTATTCTCCAAAGTTCCACAGGCCCCATCACCCTCTACTGTCACTCCCTGCTCCTCCACAAATAACATCTTTGTGTTATTTGCCTGGTCCCTAAAGCATTTGGGTTTGTGTCTTCTAGTTGTCCTTGAGATCAAAGGATGTGGGTTCAAGTCCCAGCTCTCCACCTTTCCCAGTTTTGTGATCACTGGCAAGCTCCTTAATTTCTTTGAGTTTTCTCATCTATAAATGGATTTGAGAAATTTGGCATTTCTTATACTCAGTGGCTTTGAAGCATAAATGAGGTAAGGTTCTACAGAGAATTAAGGTATCAGAATTTTAAATAGGGTAACAAAAATTTTTTTATTACATCTACTATGTAAGAATATTTGAAAGAGTTGAAGAAAATGATCTTGTAGTTTCTGTGGTGTCTCTTCTCTTGTCTAAAATTTCCCACCCCTTTCAGTTATTCTTTGAATGGCATTATATCAGTTGCTATATGGTTCTTAGATAGGTTGGAAACATAAAAGTGTGAAGTAAGCTAAGTGTGGACTATGGTAGACAGAAAATGCCATGCCTGGTATAAAGAGGGAAGCCAATATCCTGGGTGGCGATATTCATTTGGGCAGAACTTCCAATTTTTCAAATGAAGGAAGCAAACAGAATTTATATGTGAAATCTTTCAATTTTTAAATGTTGAAAATATATTCATTTTTTAAAACATTGGCCTAGAGGTCTCTAGTTTATAAAACTGTTTCAAATTTTTAGGCCTTAATACATAGATATTTTAGCATCTATGTGCAGAAATCAATCCGTGTGTAGATGGTCCAAATTTGAAAAACCTTTTATCAACTATCATGATCAAAATCTTTTGAAAAATAAATTCTATTAATTGAAATGAGTAATCTCTCCTTAGTTTATGAGATAGTTTCTAAATATGTATCAAAATAAACAAGCTTATACTACCTGTATTAATTACAAGATAATCATCCTAAGTGTTCAATCGCTGAAAGCTCACTAAACTCAGCTTACAGTCACAGAACAGCTTTATCGTAGGCAAAAATGAAAGAATAGTAGTAGCTGGAGGGTATGCACTGAGAAAGAGGTCTGGAGATCTCAGGCTCAGGTTTCTTTGTCTTCACAGGATGTGCTTTACCTCCAGGTCTGGAACTGTCATCTGCTTGAGAACATATGAAGCACCTCTGTAACAAGAGTCCCTGTTTGTTTGTTTTTTTCCCCAGATGAGATTTCTCATAGGAAGCTGGACACATAAGCATGTTACAATTACATGACCAATCTTAACTGACAAAAATTCCCGGCTTCACCAGGCAAATCACCTGGCTCACCCTGTCCTAAGACAAGTGACACACTCATGATTATAGAGAAAGAACAGCCATCTTTTTGCTGAATTTTTTCAACAGCCAGAATCACCTTTGTTATGATTACCAAGACAGTTCCCTTAGTTTGACTATAGACAGTTTTCTTCCTAAGGCCCCTAGATGCCCTTTTCTTAGAGTATTTATTTTAGTAAACTCGCAACTGTAAATTATTTTTCTATCTCTCTGAGATGTAAATCTTTTTCCAGCTTCTTGCCAGTTTTACAATCAGCAATGTCTTTCTTAAGGACAAGGGAGCCATTCTTTTGAAATATAATCATTAAAAGAGATGACCTCCCAGTCTCTGTAGAAAAGTGAAAGCCTAACTTCTGTAAGCACCAGATGGCCTAATCAGCTGATCAACTTCCCGGCTAACATCTACCTGTGTTTTTCCGTAGCTCATCCCAACATGATCGAAAACTCGTCAGTGTTCTCTTTCAAAGAAGTTGAACTCAATCTCTCTTCCCTATTGTAGTAGTATTGACTCCTATTGCAATATTCATGAATAAAACTTTCTTGTATGTTTAACTCTTACTGCCACAATTTTTCCCTAATGTGGTAATATCATTAAATAACCCATATGATAGCCACTTATTAAATATGAGTGTTATTTTAAAAAATTAAGTTTGGGGAGTTGGAATGAAATACATAGGTTTTCTATATCTTCATCTTCAAGAAACTAAACTACTTGATTCTAAAGACATATTGTCTAGAAAATATGTCTAAAGACATAATTTCAATGATCCGGAAACAATCTTTAATAATAAAAGGAAAAATACTTTGAAATAACAGCTATTTCTGATACAGTGTATCTGATTTCAGCAAAGCTAATTTTGTCCTCAAGTCCTTTACTTTTGGTTTTAACTTTTTAGTTTTGAGTAAAGACTGTCCTTTTGGTAAAGCTTTTGTTTTCTTAAAAGCACAATGTGCTTTTGAAGTGATTGAACAGGAGCAAAGCCTTTTTAGAAAATAACTTGGTTCAATTTGAAAATGTCAATATATGTTTCTCAATATTAATATCATTTCAATGACCTGATTAATATAGGATATTTTAGGCACAGTAAGGGATGTTCTTTTCCTGATGACACTGCAGACAGATAAAAGTACATACTGTTCAAATTGTTAAGTAACTTTGTACTTTTTTGGTAACATGTACATAAAAGTGATGATGATTGACCCAGTGTTAGTGATTGTGATCATGGGGACTATGAGGATAAAATGATTAAAACATAGCAGTACCAAAAATTGTAACTGTATTGTACACAATCTCCTCTTTCTGAAATGTCCTTGGATTGATTTTAAAATTAAATACCTTTTCTTCTAAATAAGTATAAGCAGCTAGACCATAGACACTGAAGTTTCCATGATTTTTTTCTTGATTTAGAGCTATCACTAAATTTTAGCAAATCCAATTGACCCTTGAACAAAATGGGTTTGAACTGTGTGGTTGACTCATATGTGGATTTTTTTCTCAATAAACACTACAGTTCTATATGATCCTTACTTGGTTGCATCCATGGATGCAGAACCATGGATATGGAGGGCTGACCATGGTACTTAATCACCTGCAGATTCTGGCATCTGTGGCAGGTGTGTGTATTGAGGGATGGCTGTATAGACAAAAATGATCTAGCAATTCCCCTTCCGGACATATATCCAGAAAAGACAAAAGGTCTAATTCAGAAAGATAGCAATAATATTTATAGTAATCAAGACATGGAAGCAACCTAAGTATCCATCAACAGATGAAGGGGTAAAGAAGATGGGTGTGTACAGTCCATGGGGTCGCAAAGAGTCAGGCACAGCTGAGAGATTAGCACAAGGAAGGGTCATTCACTTTATCAACACCTAATGTTTTCCATTTTAAGAAACTCTTTGGTCTACAGATTTTATAGTGTGTGGGAAAGTACCATATTAAGATCGGAGACGGGTAAAGCTTTCTTTCCTTCTTTGAGAGGGAATAAGGCAAGCAGATCAATTTTAGATGTAGAATAGAAAATGATTCACCTGAAACTACACATGCTTCACACCTTCTGGAAAAATTTCATATATTCCTAGGGCTAACCCAAGACTAAAGAAAACATCTCCTAAAAATTCTGAAAGAGAAAACTCCTTATTCCTGCCTCAAGCATCTGTCTAGCGGAAGCTCAGTTGGATTAGAATCCACAATTATTTGCAATAGAAAACAACCCCCAGCAGATTGTAAAAATGATTCAAGTTGGAAAACCACCAAAATGAATGGGAGACAATGTGCCCTGGCTCCCCAAAAGGGTCAGATGGATGCTGGGTTCCAATCTTGGTCCTACACTTTCTAGCTATATGACTCTGGGCAAATCATTTAATGTCTCTGAGCCTCAGTCTTCTCAACTGTATAACACGAATAGCAATCTACCTTTTAAATTAGGTGTTGTTGAGAAGATGATATGATATAATTTATGTAAATCACTTAACAGTGTCTGTTACATGGAAGATATTTGCTAAATAATGTTGCAGTCATTGTCATTGTTGTCATCATCACAATCATTTTATTCCCTGGAAGGTATAGCACTACATAGTGCCATAGTGTCAAGAGAAGATAAGTGGGTATTGTGGGCCCAATTCTTCTTCTTTGTGCTCCACTATGGAGATAATTATGGGGAAATGATCACACTGATTGCATGAGTATGAGAGAATTACATAGGAGAGAAGGAATCACTTTAGCAAACCTCAGTGCTTTTTTCTCTAAGGGAAAATTAGAAGTAATGAGAAACCAAAAATTCAGATATAAAAAGCCCAAAATATTTAAATTATCTCATCCATTAGACATATGTCAGATTATCATATAATTTCAGCAACTTGATCCCATTTAGGAGATTTTTATGACCTTACTTTAAAAATCATATAAAAATTAAATTCAATAAAAATTAATGTATACTCATATCTACCTGACTTAATGAGAAAAATTAGGTTTAGCCATAAAGGTCTCCAAATTTGATTTAAAGTATATGTGGCTGCCACAGAAAAGTGGGAAGATGTAAAAAAATCATTTGGTTTGGGGATGATGTAGGCACTTAAATCTAGAGACTAAATGAGAGCTAAGGGAAATCCATTTTTTTAATTATAATCTCATCAAAAGTACATTAGTCAAATGTACTTTTGGATTTAGATCTTTAAGTGCCAAAATACAGGATTAATACATAAAACCACATGATTACTCAACAACAATTTGTATAAAGATGATATCCATGAGTGATCAAACAACAGCTAGGAAGAACTTTTTTGAAGGGAAAAGTAAAACTCGTTTGTCATTTGTTTCAGCTATTATTAATACAAGGGTACTGAATATCCAGTTAATAATGCAAAGTAATCCCCTAAAATGTAAATTTCAAGTAGATTAGAAATGTTTAATTATCATTCAATTAGAAACTAAGCAGAGGTTTAGAAGAGAAACTGCTAACTACTAATGGTAGTAATGACATCAGAGGAGAACATGCTCATAACTCATTCTGTCAGTGGTTTAAGCTGGAAAACTAAAGTGGAAAACTTGGAAACATCCATATTCTTCAACATGGTTTTGAATATTTGGAGATACGTGAACAAGTATAGTTTATTAGCTAATGTTTGACTATTCCAAAATACAAAGAATAAGTGACTGAAATTTGTTCTGTCATGATATAATCCAGAGTAAGTTTACATGCTTTACTAATTCATACTTCTACCATGTACATTAAGATGTCTTTGTAATATACCTTCATTGAAAACTAATTTATTGAGCAAGACCACTTAGTAAGTCTCTAAAAAGTTTCTCTAACTCGTATGGCAGAATAACTACTATATCAAAAACAGTTTGTGATTAATATATACACACTGCTATATTTAAAATAGATAACCAACAAAGACCTACTGTATAGCACAGGGAATTCTGCTTGATGTTATGTGACAACCTTAATGGGAAAAGAACTTGAAAAGGAGTGGATACATGTATATGTATAACTGAATCACTTTGCTGTACACCTGAAACTATCACAACATTGATAATCAACTATACATGCTTAGTCACTCAGTCGTGTCTGACTTTTTGCAACCCAATGGACTGTAGGCCACTAGGCTCCTCTGTCCATGTGATTCTCTAGGCAAGAATACTGGAGTGGGTAGCCTTTCCCTTCTCTAGGGGATCTTCCCAACCCAGGAATCAAACCTGCATCTTCTGCATTGGCGGGCAGATTCTTTACCATCTGAGCCATACTTCTATATAAAATAAAAAGTTTTATTTATAAAATAAAAAGTTTTAAAATTCTCTTTATTGAACTTAGTTGAAATTATAGTCCTAGAAAAATAAAGAATATGTATAGTGATATGTATATTAGGCTATAATACAAGTACTAGAGTAGACTCTGTCATAAACTTTATGAAAGTACTTTATTGCTATTAAAACTATATAAAACACAAAGTTCATATCTTCTTTAGACATCAACCTATGGAAATTTAGAGTTGTAATAAAGAGGAGAAGACTATAAATTGACATGAAGACTGCTTGACACAGTGAGAATAAAGCTGATAACCTGGCAGTCTCTGAAAAGAAATGACATCTGACTTGGTGAATAAAAATTAAGAATGGAAAAAGAGAGTGGATAAGGTAAGACAATGCAAGTACAATAGTTCATTGTGTAATACAAGCAGGAAGAGAAAAGGGGCTAATTTCTAGAAGTTCTTGTGAAGCTGTCTGCACTGAGATAAATTACATTGGCAAGGACTTCTGAGAAGATGCTGAAATGAAAGTGCCCAGAATTATGTTCAATAACTTCGCGACCCAGATAATCACAATGGTCTGATCACTCACACTCACCTAGAGCCAGACATCATGGAATGTGAAGTCAAGTGGGTCTTAGGAAGCATCACTACGAACAAAGCTAGTGGAGGTGATGAAATTCCAGTTGAGCTATTTCAAATCCTGAAAGATGATGCTGTGAAAGTGCCGCACTAAATATGCCAGCAAATTTGGAAACCTCAGCAGTGGCCACAGGACTGGAATAGGTCAGTTTTCATTCCAATCCCAAAGAAAGGCAATGCCAAAGAATGCTCAAACTACCACACAATTGCACTCATCTCACACGCTAGTAAAGTAATGTTCAAAATTCTCCAAGCCAGGCTTCAGCAATACGTGAACCGTGAACTTCCAGATGTTCAAGCTGGTTTTAGAAAAGGCAGAGGAACCAGGAATCAAATTGCCAACATCCGATGGATCATCAAGAAAAGCAAGAGAGTTCCAGAAAAACATCTATTTCTGCTTTATTGACTATGCCAAAGTCTTTGACTGTGTGGATCACAATAAACTGTGGAAAATTCTGAAAGAGATGGGAATACCAGGTCATCTGACTTGCCTCTTGAGAAGCCTGTATGCAGGTCAGGAAGCAACAGTTAGAACAGACTGGTTCCAAATAGGAAAAGGAGTACATCAAGGTTGTATATTGTCACCCTGCTTATTTAACTTATATGCAGAGTACATCATGAGAAACACTGGGCTGGAGGAAGCACAAGCTGGAATCAAGATTGCCGGGAGAAATATCAATAACCTCAGATATGCAGATGACACCACCCTTATGTCAGAAAGTGAAGAAGAACTAAAGAACCTCTTGATGAAAGTAAAAGAGGAGAGCTGGTGATGGACAGGGAGGCCTGGCGTGCTGTGGTTCAGGGGGTCGCAAAGAGTTGGACATGACTGAGAGACTGAACTGAACTGAACTACTAAGCACTGTTTTTCTAAAAATTGTTTCCAGAATTCATCCCCTTTCTCTTAATAAGAATTCCTATGATTTCTTTTCATTTATGTTCAATTCACTTATTTAAATTTAATATACAGAGGTTTGATGTTCAATTCATAAAATTGAATACCTTTTTATCATTTAAAATAACAAAAATTTAAAAATACCATTTGCTATCTTTTAATGGGAATTCAAAGTCCTTAAACTGTCATTGAGATCCAATCAATCCATCCTAAAGGAGATCAATCCTGGGTGTTCATTGGAAGGACAGATGTTGAAGCTGAAACTCCAATACTTTGGCCACCTCATGCGAAGAGTTGACTCATTGGAAAAGACCCTAATGCTGGGTAGGATTGGGGGCAGGAGGAGAAGGGGACGACAGAGGATGAGATGGTTGGATGGCATCACTGACTCAATGGACATGGGTTTGGGTAGACTCCGGGAGTTGGTGATGGACAGGGAGGCCTGGCATGCTGCAATTCACAGGATCGCAAAGAGTCGGACATGACTGAGTGACTGAACTGAACTGAACTAAACTGTCATTTAATATAATACTTATATTTTCCACTGAAAACAATAGGAAAATATTCATTTCCATTTTCCTCCTCCCCACCAAATCCAGAAAATTACATTCTAAAATTTTCTGTAGTAAGTAGTATTCTTGATTCTCCCTTTAATGTTAGAAAATAATTGATGAACTGGAACAAGCATCATAAAAACATGATGGTGGTTCATAAATAAACAGTATTTAATTACTCTAGTCTCTTAATACAATCTTTCTATTACAGTCACTCTAAATTTAATAGGAAGAGGTAAGAAGGAATTCTTGCCTGTGAAATTTCATGGACAGGGCAGTCTGGCAGGCTACAGCCCATGGGATCACAAAGAGCTGGACATGACTGAGCATACACACAAGTAAAGAGGAATAGCATTATACGGATTATTTAGCTGCACTAATTAAAGGTATTAAATTTAGGCTTCCACCTTTCTTTATCCCTCCTGACATTTTTCCCAGTGGTTTTAACCATTATCTAGTAGACTTTCTGGTATATAATAAGCATTCTCATCTATGTTAAATAATCATTTGTTCTGATTTCACAAAAACCTAAGAGATATAGAATATAATAGAATAAAACCTTAAGATGAATATTTGCCAAATAAGATTCTTTTGATTATCTGCAAAGATACGTTGGGGGCTTCCCTGGCGGCACTAGTGGTAAAGAACCTGCCTGCCATTCCAGGAGACTTAAGAGACACAAACTCAATCCTTGGATCAGGAAGATCTCCTGGGGAAGGCCGTGACAACCCACTCCAGTTTTCTTGCCTGGAGACTCCTACGGACAGAGGAGCCTGGCAGGCTACAGAAGGAGGAAGTGGTGCCCTGGTAAATTTTACAGACTGGGGACTAAAATATCTACATCTTGGAGGAGTGTCCAAAAATAGAAATATTCTTTAGTATATGTTAATATTTAAAAAATTATCTTTATTATTATATATAAATGACTTTAATTAGCTTTAAAATTTTAAAACATATATTTTCAGACTGAATTAAAAACATGTAAGTAACAAAATTGCAAGATGACCAAAATCCAAGAGAAAAAATAGACAACAGAAATAGACATAAGAGATCCAAATACTGGTGTGATTGTATAAAGTTTAAAATTAAAATAATGATTATTAATGTTTTTTAAGAAATAAAAAACATACCACTGCCCTGCTGGCTCAGTGGTAAAGAATCTGCCTGCAATGCAGATGTGGCTCGATTTCTGGGTTGGGAAGATCCCCGGAGAAGGAAATGACAACCCACTCCAGCATTCTTAACCTGGAGAATCCCATGGACAGAGCAGCCTGCCAGGCTACAATCCACGGGGTCACAAAGAGTCTGACACGATTTAGCAACTAAGCAACAACAGCATGACAAAATAAGAAATATAAGAAGAAAACTGGGAACTCTAAAGAGAAGCAAAAGGAAATTCTAAGGCTGAAAAATAGGATAATGAAAATTAGAAAATTAATATATAAGTTTACAGCCATTCAGACATACTGAAAGAATTAGTGAATCAGAAAGAAAATACTCAGACTGAAACAGAGAGGAAAATAATTAAAATCAGAAAAAAGTAAAGGAGACATATGTGACACAAAAACCTATTACTTTTTTTTTTTAAGGAGGAAAGATAGAATAATAGGAAAAAAACTTTGAAGATATAATAGCTGAAAAATTTCCAAAACTGATGAGAGACATCTATCATAGAGTCAATCATTAAGAACTACAAGCAGAATAAGTTAAAGAAAATCATACTTAGAGCTCTGATCTCTTTTTAGGAATATCATAGAAACTTGTGTCAATCCAGTCCTACTGTAGAAAACAATTGTAACTCTGGACAACATATTTCAAAACTACATAAAATCATTGGAGAATGACCAAAAACAGGCAGAAACTGAAGTGCTAATCTTTCTCTTTTTTTTAGTTGTGATAATATGGATCCTATAACATTGTATTAGTTTCAGGCATACAACATAAGGATTCCATATTCGCATGTATTATTGTGAAATGATCTCCACAGTAAGTCTAGCAAACTGCTGTCACCACAAACAAATTTTTTTCTTGTGATGGAAATTTTTAAGATTTCCTTTTTTGACAACTTTCAAATATGCAAAACAGTATTCTTAATTATTGCTACCGATGCAGGAGACTCCAGAGCTGTGGGTTGGATCCCTGGGTTGGGAAGATCCCCTGGAGGAGGAAATGGCAACTCACTACAGTATCATTGCCTGGAAAATTTCATGGACAGAGGAGCCTCTTACGCTACATACAGCCCATGGGCTCTCAAAGAGTCAGACATGACTATGTACGCACTCCCCCCCACACACACTATTAACTACAGTCACCATGCTGAACTCTATATCCCCAGGACTTATTTTTTAACTGTAAGTTTGTACAAAGGTCTGTCTAGTCAAGGGTATGGTTTTTCCAATAGTCATGTATGGATGTGAGAGTTGGACTACAAAGAAAGCTGAGTACCAAAGAATTGATGCTTTTGACTGTGGCGTTGGAGAAGACTCTTGAGAGTCCCTTGGACTGCAAGGAGATCCAACCAGTCCATCCTAAAGGAGATCAGTCCTGGGTGTTCATTGGAAGGACTGATGTGGAAGCTGAAACTCCAATAATATGGCCACCTGATGCAAAGAGCTGACTCATTTGAAAAGACCCTGATGCTGGGAAAGATTGAGGGCAGAAGGAGAAGGGGACAACAGAGGATGAGATGGCTGGATGGCATCACCGACTCAATGGACATGAGTTTGGGTAAACTCTGGGAGTTGGTGATGGACAGGGAGGCCTAGTGTGCTGTGATTCATGGGGTCCCAAAGAGTCGGACATGACTGAGCGACTGAACTAAACTGAACTTGTACCTTTCACCCATTCATCCACTCTCTACTCTCCGCTACTGCTCCCCTGGCAAACACCAATGTTTTTTCTGTATCTATGAGGTTGGTTCTTTTTTTGTTTGCTTGTTGTGTTTTTGTTTTGCTATATTATGTCTTATTCTCCTTGACTTATTTCACCTAGCATAAGGCCTCCAGGTCCATCTGTGTTGTCACAAATGGCAAGATTTCCTTAGTTTTTAATGGCTGAATAATATTACATTGTATAAATATACATTTTCTTTATCCATTCATCCACTTTACAACACTTAGGTTATTTTCATATCTTGGCTATTATAAATAATGCTGCAGTGAACATAGGGGTTGCATGTATATTTTGAAGTTGGTGTTTTCATTTTTTTTCAGATGAATACTTGGAATTGGAAATACTGTATCATATGATAGTTCTATTTTGCATTTTGAGGGGCTCCCATAATGTTTTCCATAGTGACAGTATCAATTTACATTCCATCAGTCAGTCAGTCAGTTCAGTCCCTCAGATATCTGAGCAAAGATCTTCTGGTTCACTTAATAAAGAGTGTAAAACAGCTATGCTCTACTCAGTCCAGTTAAGACAGTCAGTCATGTCCGACTCTTTGTGACCCCAAGGACTGCAGCATGCTAGAATTCCCTGTCCATCACCAACTCCTAGAGCCTACTCAAACTCATGTCCATTGAGTTGGTGGTACCATCCAACCATCTCATCCCCTTCTCCTCCTGCCTTCAATCATTCCCAGCATGAGGGTCTTTTCAAATGAGTCAGCTCTTCGCATCAGGTGGCCAAAGTATTGGAGTTTCAGCTTCAGCATCAGTAGTTCCAATGAATATTCAGAACTGATTTCCTTTAAGATGGACCAGTTGGATCTCCTTGCAGTCCAAGGGACTCTCAAGAGTCTTCTCCAACACCAGCTTAAAAGCATCAGTTCTACTGTGCTCAGCTTTCTTTATAGTCCAACTCTCACATCCACACATGACTACTGGAAAAACCATAGCTTTGACTAGATGGACCTTTGTTGGTATACTAATGTCTCTGCTTTTTAATATGCTATCTAGGTTGGTCATAACTTTTCTTTCAAGAAGCAAGAGTCTTTTAATTTCATGGCTGCAGTCACCATCTGCAGTGATTTTGGAGCCCCCCCAAAAAAAGTCTTTCACTGTTTCCACTGTTCCTCCATCTATTTGCCATGAAATAATGGGACCGGATGCCATGATCTTAGTTTTCTGAATGTTGAGTTTTAAGCCAACTTTTTCACTCTCCTCTTTTATTTTCATCAAGAGGCTCTTTAGTTCTTCTTCACTTTCTGCCATAAGTGTAGCGTCATCTGCATATCTGAGGTTATTGATATTTCTCCCGGCAATCTTGATTCTTGCTTGTGCTTCATCCAGTCTGGCATTTTGCATGATGTACTCTGCATATAAGTTAAATAAGCAGGGTGACAATATACAGCCTTGACTACTCCTTTCCCGATTTGGAACTAGTCTATTGTTCCATGTCCAGTTCGAACTGTTGCTTCTTGACCTGCATACAGATTTCTCAAGAGGCAGGTCAAGTGGTCTGGTATTCCCATCTCTTTCAGAGTTTTCCACAGTTTTCTGTTATCCACACAGTCAAAGGCTTTGGCATAGTCAATAAAGCAAAAGTAGATGTCTTTTCTGAAACTCTTTTGCTTTTTCGATGATTCCAGCGGATGTTGGCAGTGTGATCTCTAATTGTGCTGCCTTTTCTAATCCAGCTGGGACATCTAGAAGTTCACAGTTCATGTACTATTTAAGCTTGGCTTGGAGAATTTTGAGCATTACTTTACTAGTGTGTGAGATGAGTACAATTGTGTGGTGGTTTGAACATTCTTTGGCATTGCCTTTCCTTGGGATTGGAATGAAAACCGACCTTTTCCAGTCCTGTGTTCACTGCTGAGTCTTCTAAATTTGCTAGTATATTGAGTGCAGCACATTCACAGCATCATCTTGTGTGATTTGACGTAACTCAACTGGAATTTCATCACCTCCAGTAGCTTTATTCATAGTGATGCTTCCTAAGGCCCACTTGACTTAGAATTCTAGGATGTCTGGCTCTAGGTGAGTGATCACACCATCATGGTCATATGGGTCATTAAATTCTTTTTTGTATAGTTCTTCCGTGTATTCTTGCCACCTCTTTATAATATCTTCTGCTTCTCTTAGTTCCATACCATTTCTGTCCTTTATTGTGCCCATCTTTGCATGAAGTCTTTCCTTGATATCTCTAATTTTCTTGAAGAGATCTCTAGTCTTTCCCATTCTATTGCTTTCCTCTATTTCTTTGCATTTATCACTGAATAAGGGTTTCTTATCTCTCCTTGTTATTCTTTGGAACTCTGCATTGAGATGGGTATCTCTTTCCTTTTCTCCTTTACCTTTCACTTCACTTCTTTTCTCAGCTATTTTAAGGCCTCCTCAGACAACTATTTTGTCTTTTGCATTTATTTCTTTTTCTTGGGTATGGTCTTGATCCCTGCCTCCTGTACAATGTCACAAACCTCCATCCATAGTTGTTCAGGCACTCTATCAGATCTAATCCCTTGAATCTATTTGTCACTTCCACTGTATATTCATAAGGGATTTGATTTAGGTCATACCTGAATGGTCTAGTGGTTTTCCCTGCTGTCTTCAATTTAAGTCTGAATTCTGCAACAAGGTGTTCATGATCTGAGCCATAGTCAGCTCCTGGTCTTGTTTTTGCTAACTGTATAGAGCTTCTCAATCTTTGGCTGCAAAGAATATAATCAATCTGATTTCAGTATTGACCATCTGGTGATATTCACGTGTAGAGTCTTCTCTTGTGTTGTTGGAAGAGGGTATTTGCTATGACCAGTGTATTCTCTTGGCAAAACTGTTAGCCTTTGACCTGCTTCGTTTTGTACTCTAAGGCCAAATTTGCCTGTTACTCCATGTATTTCTTGTCTTCCTACTTTTGCATTCCAGTCCCTTATAATGAAAAGGACATCCTTTTTTGGGTGTTAGTTCTAGAAGGTCTTGTAGGTCTTCATAGAACCATTCGACTTCAGCTTTTTCAGCATTCCTAGTACTCTACTACAATATTATAATCTAGTCATTGTAATGTATTTTTCTCATTGTCATCAGAAGGACCATTTAACAAACCTGAGCTTAGCCATTTTTTTTTAATTATGGAGAAGGACAAATATTGCAAAGTTGGAAACAACAGAAACAGATACTGTTAACTTATAAATTTCAAATAAGAAAAAAATGTAAAAATATTTCATGTTCAAAAAGTAATATATTGTTCTAACATAATCATATTTTTATTAGAAGCTTTTAGACTTAAAAATTAAATGTTACAATAAAGTTAACTATTATTGTTTTTGCTCATAACTAGGTATTAGTTACTCTAAAGATTCTCTTAATTTTTCCATATAGTTGTATAATTTTAGGTCAGTAAAGTTAAAAGTCACTCTTGTCATGAAAATTGCTTATTAGAGGAGATTATTAAAATATAAGTTAACTTATGTTCTTCATCTGTCTAAGCAGCAAGCAAAAAGAAGAGCAGAAAAAAGTACTAAGTACTTATATTATGAAATAGTTGAGAATTATGAAGTTTACAAGCTCCTTTTCAGGAGATGCTAGCATTCTGTAGCAAGTCAGAGAGAAAATGCATGGATGATGTCCACTGGCCTCCATGGGTTTCCCAGGTGGTGGGAGTGGTAAAGAACCCACCTGCCAATGCAAACAACATAAGAGAGTTGGGTTCAATCCCTGGGTCAGGAAGATCCTCTGGAGTATGGGAATGGCAACCCACTCCAGTATTCTTGCCTGGAGAATCCCATGGACAGAGAAGCCTGTTGGGCTACAGTCCATAGGGTCACAAAGAGTCGGACATGGCTGAAGTGACTTAGCATGCACTGGTCTCCATCACTGGAGTGTGTTTCAATGGACCTCTAGACATACGCCAAACTAGATGCCCACCCCTGCATCCCAATTTTACACCTACAATTCTACATACATTGGTCTTCATACAACCTTGCTGGAAATAAAAGAAATCCCCATTTCCCTCAGATCATTTGTGAGAAAGATCGATATTCAGCTATCCTCCAGTGATGCCTACAAGACATTCTCCTAGAGCAGGGGTAGGGTTCCACTTGATTGCTCTATGCATCAGATAGAGAATTTGCTTTAATAATTCAGCCTATACAAAAAACAGTGACAGGTTCACAACAATTCATCAATATAAAGTAAAATTTAAAATTTGGGGTAAGTCCCTAAAATTTGGCTGAAGAAAGACCAGATTTCTACTAACTATAAAGAAAAATTTCCCGGATTATTTTTATATCCATCAATCTTCTTTCTCAACAATTCAAAGAAAAAACTCTTTAATAAATATTCTCTCTTTTGAGAGTCATTATTCCTAAAATTGTAAATACTGAATTCTACCCCTACCACAGACTGGTTATCACCCAGGCAAGTTTTTTTTTTTTTTTTTTAAATAATAACATTTTATTCTCAAATCTGTTTACAAGTCACAAATCATACTGGTAAATATTCATGGACCATTTTCTTTTGCTTCCGAGAAAAGTATGGAGAGAAGAAAAACACCTTATGGGGTCAGAGTGTGGAGTGTGGTGGGAGATAAGATTGAATATCAGCAGAGTTAAGTTGGAAGTAAATTTGAGAACAAAGGACCCAGGCAAGTTTTTATTTCCTGTGCTCCCTGGTGGCAATAGAGAAAGTTAGTGGGAGGGTTGTTCCTGAGCTTGTAGTCTAAATATAGAATAGGGACTAAACTACTACCACCACCAAATTCTCACAGAAATATTTGTCCCCCTCCCCCCAACCAAATGACTGATGAGAGTATATGATGGTTAAGCATTCATTCATATTCATGGGAATGGTTTAGATATTTTCTTACTCTCACTGTGAAGTTTCACCTCTTCATGAGGAACATGGCCATCTTTTTAGTGGCATTTCCCATTGCTATGAAACCTGAGGATAAGAGATTGCCAAGTAAGCAATCAACTGTCAGCAATACAGACTTGACAGGTTTTCTTTTAGGACCAGTTGAAAAGGCATTCAAGGAAACAGTTGGGATTTCACAGTCTGATTATGAAATAGAGATTACATGAGGCAGGCCAAATGTAAAAATTGTTTTTATCTGGAACGCAGGCTCAATCTTCAAGAATATTTGACCCTTGCAAGCTGCAGCATTTCATGGGTGAGTGACATATTAAGGAGAATAGAAAATGTACTCAAAATATCAAAATTCTTGTATGTTTCCCTGAAATCTTTTATGAAAAAAAATTTAAATTTTATCTACTGAGAATCAGAAATGTTTAGATACAGAGTTGGAGACATTATGAAAGCATCAGTAAGACCACTTCACATTTTCTGGGTGTTTCTGGTCGCTGTAGGTGGCTGTGGCTTTGAAGCCAGCCCCTTTGGGGAGGCAGAGTGGACCATTGCTTCATGAATGTCAATATTTCCTATCTATTACAGGTTACCCTGTAGAATGTGTATGCAGCTTACACATATAGGAAGGTTTTTTTGAAGCATCATCGGGCCTATTGAATTTCATGTAGTCTCATCCAAGGCTTTTGATGATGCTTTCTGCCTTCATGAATAAATTCAGATGTGCTGAGAGAGAATGAGCACTGCTGAGTGATCACATGATCCATTGGCTTCTTGTTGAAAGTGGTCATGTTGGACTCTTTCATGATGGAATGGAAAAATAAATGACTTAATTCATCTCCCAGTCTCATTACTCTCTCTGGGAGAGGCTTTCACCATGTGCACTGCAGGAAGAGATTACTGGGAGAAGAGAGAAGCAAGAGATAGTTGGAATCCAATATTTCCTAGGCCTTTTTCACATGACACAAATAACTCAGGTCTTCAAGCTGATACTGGAAGAGGCAGAACAGTTCATGGAGGCACTTTGCCTTTGAGTGATGTCTCACAGCTGTAAAGAGGAGTATGGTAATGAGTTTGGTGAATTATGTACAAATTTCCTTAAATGTCTAGTCTTGCTGTCTGAATTCAAGTCATCTGATATGGTCCTGGACAATTTTGGTGACATATAGTCAATTGGTCTCCTGGTTTATCATGGTTATTGTGATGGGAGTAATAATGGGTTGTTTTTTTTCAATGCCCTAGTAGCTGTGTGGGTGTGGGGAGGTTTTCACATTTTTTTCATATTAACAATAACTTGCATACAGGCAGCAACCACAAGTGTCTGTTACTAGCATTTCCCAGGCATTCCCAGGTGCCATAATATGCCCTGATCATGAAATTAAATGGCTGAGGAATAGGATGGGGAGACCACTTTCTCCCTTACAAATTCATCAAAAGATTATTTGAATGCTGAACAACTTCCACAGAACAACTTCTGAACGCTGGTGGAGGACACCAGGCACACAGAAAGGCGGCCCATTCTCTTCGAAAGAAGAATGAGTCAAGCTTGAAAACTGGGTTATAGTTTGTAGGAATGATACTTTATTGAGGTTTACAAATAATGAGATCAAGAAAAGTTAATTTGTAACTATATCTATCAAGAAACATAGAAAATTGAAGGGAGAAATTTTGCCTAGCTATTGAAAATGTGGAGCAATGGCTACACAGTGTGGCTGTGAAGACCTAAGCTCATGCCCAAGCAAAGGAGAAGCCCCAGCAAGATGGTAGGAGGGGCAAAATCACCTTTAGAATCAAACCCCATATCTGCCAGAGACACTAAGAGGGCTCAAACAAACCTTGTGCACACCAGGACCCAGAGACCCCACAGAGACTGAGACAGAACTGTGTTTGTGTGTCTCCTGTGAAGTTACGGGTCAGCAGTGGACTGCCGGAGGGGCAGGGGCTCTGGGTGCAGCAGACCTGGGTATGGCACAAACCCTCTTGGAGGAGGTCACCATTAACCTTACCATAGAGCACCAGAACTTACACGGGACTGGGAAACAGACTCTTGCAGGGCACAAATAGAACCTTGTGTGCATGAGGATCCAGGAAAGAGGAGCAGTGACCCCACAGGAGACTGACCCAGACTTGCCCGTGAGTGTCCAGGAGTCTCCAGCAGAGGCATGGGTAGGTGGTGGCCTGCTGCAGGGTTGGGGGCACTGAGTGTAGCAGTGCATGCATGGGACCTTTTGAAGGAGGACACCATTATCTTCATTACCTCCACCATAGTTTGCCCCAGGTAAATAACAGGGAGGGCACACAGCCCCACCCATCAACAGAAAATTGGATTAAAGATTTACTGATCATGGCCCTACCCATCAGAACAAGACCCAGTTTCCCCCTCAGTCAGTCTCTCTCATCAGGAAGCTTCCATAAGCCTCATATCCTTCTCCATCACAGGGCAAACAGAATGAAAACCAGAATAACAGAAAACTAACCAATTGATCACATGGACCACAGCCTTGTCTAATTCAATGAAACTATGAGCCATGCCATGTAGGGCCACCCAAGATGGACGAGTCATGGTGAAGAGTTCTGACAAAATGTGGCCCACTGGACAAGGGGATGGCAAACCACTTTGGTATTCTTGCCTTGAAAACCCCATGAACAGTATGAAAAGGCCAAAAGATAGGACACTGAAAGATGAACTCCCCAGGCTGATAGGTGCCCAATGTGCTACAGGAGAACAGTGGAGAAATAACTCCAAAAAGAATGAAGAGACAGAGCCAAAGCAAAAACAACACACAGTTGTGGATCTGACTGGTGATAGGAATAAAGTCTGATACTGTAAATAACAATATTGCATAAGACCCTGGAATGTTAGGACCATGAGTCAAGGTAAATCAGAAGTATCAAACAGGAGGTGGCAAGAGTGAACATCGACATTCTAGGAATCAGTGAACTAAAATGGACTGGAATGGGTGAATTCAACTCAGATGACCATTATATATCTACTGCTGTGAGCAAGAATCCCTTAGAAGAAATGGAGTAGCCATCATAGTCAACAAAAGAGTCCAAAATGCAGTATGTGGATTCAGTCTCAAAAACGACAGAATTATCTCTCTTCGTTTTAAAGGGAAACCATTTAAGATCACAATAATCCAAGCCTATGCCCCGACCAGTAATGCTGAAGAAGCAGAAGAGGAAGAAGGCTGAAGGTTCTATACAGACCGACAATACCTTCTAGAACCAAAGGATGTCCTTTTCATTATAGGGGACTGGAATGCAAAAGTAGGAAATCAAGAAATACCTAGAGTAACAGGCAAATTTGGCCTTGGAGTACAGAATGAAGCAGGGCAAGGGCTAATAGAGTTTTGCCAAGAGAATGCACTGGTCATAGCAAACACCCTCTTCCAACAACACAAAAGAAGACTCTACACATGGACATCACCACACAGTCAATGCTGAAATCGGATTGATTATATTCTTTGCAGCCAAAGATGGAGAAGCTCTATACAGTCAGCAAAAACAAGACCAGGAGCTGACAGTGTCTCAGATCATGATCTCCTTATTGCAAAATTCAGACTTAAATTGAAGAAAGTAGGGAAAATACTAGACCATTCAGGTATGATCTAAATCAAATCCTTTACAAATATACAGTGGAAGTGACAAATAGATTCAAGGGATTGCATCTGATAAACAGAGTGCCTGAATAACTATGGATGGGGGTTCGTGACATTGTACAGGAGGCAGGGATCAAGACCATTCCCCAGAAAAAGAAATGCATAAAGGCAAAATGGCTGTCTGAGGAGGCCTTACAAATAGCTGAGAAAAGAAGAGAAGTGAAAGGCAAAGAAGGAAAGGAAAGATATACCCATTTGAATGCAGAGTTCCAAAGAATAGCAAGGAGAGATAAGAAAGCCTTCCTCATTTTCCCCATGGGGGCCCAGTGTGCAATGGCTGCAAACAGCAGCCTCCTTGGTAGTGTATGCAACCTGTTGCCTGTACAGGTTGTCCTAAGGGACCTTGGAGACAACTCTTCTAGTGGGCATTCGTGACTAGCCTGCTGTTCCCCAATCTAGACTCCAGACAGGTATGCGCGGTGCTTTTGGAAAGCCCCAGGGCACAGTGGCCAGGGTCCACATTGGCCAGGTCATAATGTCCATCCGCACCAAGCTGCAGAACAAGGAGCATGTGATTGAAGCCCTCCGCCGGGCCAAGTTCAAGTTCCCTGGCCGCCAGAAGATCCACATCTCCAAGAAGTGGGGATTTACCAAGTTCAACGCGGATGAATTTGAAAACATGGTGGCAGAAAAGCGACTCATCCCGGACGGCTGTGGGGTCAAATACATCCCTAATCGTGGTCCCCTGGACAAATGGCGGGCCCTGCACTCATGAGTGTTAGCACTGTCTGTCCCCTCCTTAATCATGCTCACCAATAAATGCGATTTCCTGTCAAAAAAAAAAAAAAAAAAAAAAAAAAAGAAAGCCTTCCTCAGTGATCAGTGTAAAGAAACAGAGGAAAACAATAGAACAGGAAAGACTCGAGATCTCTTCAAGAAAATTAGAGATACCAAGGAAACATTTCATGCAAAGATGGGCTCAATAAAGGACAGAAACAGTATGGACCTAACAAAAGCATAAGATATTAAGAAGAGGTGGCAAGAATACACAGAAGAACTATACAAAAAAGATCTTCATGACCCAGATAATCACAATGGTGTGATCACTCACCTACAGCCAGATATCCTGTAATGTGAAGTCAAGTGGGCCTTAGGAAGCATCACTACAAACAAAGATAGTGGAGGTGATGGAATTCCAGTTGAGCTATTTCAAATCCTCAAAGATGATGCTGTGAAAGTGCTGCATTCAATATGCCAGCAAATTTGGAAAACTCAGCAGTGGCCACAGGACTGGAGAAGGTTAGTTTTCATTCCAATCCCAAAGAAAGGCAATGCCAAGAATGCTCAAACTACCACACAATTGCACTCATCTCACACACTAGTAAGGTTCAAAATTCTCCAAGCCATGCTTCAACAATACGTGAACTGTGAACTTCTAGAAGTTCAAGCTGGATTTAGAAAAGGCAGAGGAACCAGAGATCAAATTGCCAACCTCCACTGGATCATCAAAAAAGCAAGAAAGTTCCAGAAAAACATCTACTTTTGCTTTATTGACTCTGCCAAAGCCTTTGACTGTGTGAATCACAACAAACTGTGGACAATTCTGAAAGAGATGGGAATACCAGACCATCTGACCTGCCTCCTGAGAAATCTGTATGCAGGTCAGGAAACAACATTTAGAACTAGACATGAAACAGACTGGTTCCAAACAGGAAGAAGAGTACTTCAAGGCTGTATACTGTCACCCTGCTTATTTAACTTATATACAGAGCACATCATGCAAAATGTCAGACTGGATGAAGCACAAGCTTGAATTAAGATTGCCAGGAGAAAAAACAATAACCAATAACCTCAGATATGCAGATGACACCACCTTTATGGCAGAAAGCAAGGAAGAACAGAAGAGCCTCTTGATGAAAGTGAAAGAGGAGAGTGAAAAGGCTAGCTTAAAACTCAACATTCAGAAAATGAAGATCATGGCATCTGGCCCCATCACTTCATGGCAAATAGATGGGGAAACAGTGGCAAACTTTATTTTTTGGGGCTCCAAAATCACTGCAGATGGTGATTGCAGCCATGAAATTAAAAGATGCTTACTCCTTTGCAGGAAAGTTATGACCAACCTTGACAGCATATTAAAAAGCAGAGACATTACTTTGTCAACAAAGTTCCATCTAGTCAAAGCTGTGGTTTTTCCAGTAGCCATGTGTGGATGTGAGAGTTGGACTATAAAGAAAGCTGAGCACTGAAGAATTGATGCTTTTGAACTGTGGTGCTGGAGAAGACTCCTGAGAGTCCTTTGGACTGCAAGGAGATCCAACCAGTCCATCCTAAAGGAAATCAGTCCTGAATATTCATTGGAAGGACTGATGCTGAAGCTGAAACTCCAATACTTTCGCCTGATGCCAAGAAGTGACTCATTAGAAAAGACCCTGATGCTGAGAAAGATTGAAGGCAGGAGTTGAAGGGGATGACAGAGGATGAGATGGTTGGATGGCATCATTGACTCAATGGACTTGAGTTTGGGTAAACTCCGGGAGTTGGTGATGAACAGGCAGGTCTGGCGTGCTGCAGTCCACGGGATCGCAGAGAGTTGCACACAACTGAGTGACTGAACTGAACTTAACTGATGAAATTCTTTCAAAGTTTTCAAAATTACAAAGATCTTAAGAATTACAAAGACGTGATTATAAGATCTTCTAGCACCTTATCTCTGTGTGTGGGCAAAGGGAATCTTCACTTAACATATGTCACAGGTAACCTACACAAACAGCCTGTGGTACTGTTTCCAAATCTCAGAGAATTTTCCTGGGTTTACTTCCCATTTTCCATTAGACATTGCTTCATGCTTTTTGGGTTGCATGCTAAAACACATCATGATTCTATCTCCCTACCTAAGTTCTTGGTTTGATGATTTGTCATACTCACTTCATTTTGCCTCTAGATTCTTTTTCAAATCCTAATATCTTGATTTATTTGCTTCAGAACTTTTGTACAAACTAAAGCATTACAGAGAGTGCTAAAGCCCCCTCTTGCACATCTCTCTCATTCCAATTCCTTAGCTGCTTTCTTGAATTTTATATTTGTCATTCTATCCATGTTTTGTATCAATACTAACATCAGCTGTATCCATAGACAGTTATACGATTTTCTTATGCAGGTTTACTGAATTCATTGTTAGGCAATTTGCTTTTTAAACTTAGCATTCTGTTTTTTATATTTGTCCATAATAACTTATGTAACTATTTTAACTGCTGTATTCAGTATCAGCACACCACAATTTATTTGTCCATTCTTCTGTTAATGAGCATTTTAAAACATTTTTTTGTTATTAAGAAATAATAAGGCAATGAAAATTCTTGTAATAGGTTTCTGGTACAGATGTGCAAGAATTATCTGCATTATGTACCCAGAAGTAGAACTGCTTGATTGAAGGTACACACATTAAAGCACATTTACTTTGCTTGTTGCTATCAAAATGCTCTACAGTGTACTTCTCTCAAATTACAGACTCATAAGCACTACAGAGGGTTTCCATTTCTCTGCAGTTTCTCAAGAACTTTGTTTTGTCAGACTTCAAGACTTTTGCTAATCTGCCTGAAAAATTGTATGTGTGTGTGTGTGTGTGTGTATACATAATTATGTGTGTGTGTGTGTATATATATATATATATATATATAGTAAATATATATTTAAACTATACTATATTTAAATATAGGGGCTTCCCAGGTGATACAGTGGTAAAGAATCCACCTGCCAGTGCAGGACACAGGAGATGTGGGTTCAATTCCTGGGTCAGGAAGATCCTCTGGAGGAGCAAATGGCAACCCACTCCAGTATTCTTGCCTGGAGAATCCCATGGATAAAGGAGCCTTGTGAGCTGCAGTCCATGGGGTTGCAAAGACTCGGTCATGAGTGAACAACTTAGTGTGCGTGCACACACACACACATATAAAACAAAAAGCATTATATAATGTATGCCTCTCTGATCTCCTGTGAAGTTCAGCTTTTGTTTGTATTCTTTGTGTGAATGGCCTGTTCTCATGCTTTTCAAATTTTTCTATGGTCTATTTTTCTTTTTTCTCTTATTAATTTCTGGAGTGCTTTATAAATTCTGAACACTAGTCATTTGACAGTTGTATACTAACAAATATCTTCTTCAAGACCAAAACTTTGTCTTTTAAATTTTTATGTGTGGCATATTTTTCAGTATATAAGATTAAGTTTAAGGCAGTTAAATCCACTAATCTTTTTCCCTATGTAGAATTTATAACCTTTGTATCTATTTAATAAGTTATTTCTACCCAAACATCATTGAAATATGCTCTTACAATTTCTTTTACAAGTTGTAACTCTTGTTGTATACATTTAAGTTATTAATTCATTAAAATTTCTTTTACCCATAGTGTGAGGTTGGGACATAGGTCTATTTATTTTTGTATAGATCACCAGTTGTTCCACTGCAATATATTGGAACTAGTTTATCTTTTCCACATAATTTGTAATGCCATCTGTGCTGCACATTAATTTTGCCACTTCTTCACATATATATCTATATCTGTGTTCCAGAGGTGTGTTTGTTCTTGTCTACACCACTACCATACTCTCTTAATTATTATGACTTATAGTAAGTAAACCTTCACGGCTGATAGTTGTCCTGACATAGAATCCCATACCTGCAGAATTATTTTGACAATTCTTTGTCCTTTATGCATCTATACTTATTTAAGTACTGATTTCTAAATTCCTTAAATAACTTGGGATTTTGATTAAAATATCAGTTGCATTTATAGGTTACTTTGGGGGAATGTTATCATCTTTTACACATGTTTCTCCATTTCTTCAAGCTCCTTTTCTGTCCTCCAATGATCTTTATAATATTTCTAAGACAGGACTCGGGTGTTTTTCGTTAGATTCTTTCCTAGGTACTTTAGCATTTTTTTTTGGTTGATACTGAGAATGTTATAAAATGTATTATTATTTAAATATAAAATGTATTTTGTTTTCTCACTGGAAAATACTATAGCATATGCTGTTTCTTAAAATGGAATTCCTTCTTTTAATAAGACATATGCACTACTTTTGTTTTAAAAAAATTTTGATTTGAATCATTTTGACATTAACTCCAAAACAGATAATAAAAATTCAACCTAGGGCTTTGAGAAACTTCTCAAGCAGATTTTGTAATTTTCGTGTCTATATATGCTCCTTCAGAAGCATAGCTGTCAAGATGTTCGCTTTTAAAATAAAATTTAAAAAATAATTTAGCATTCATATAACAAGATTAGGTAAAATCGAAAAACCACTTCTGATGTAGTAAAGTGAAAACAGCCCGAAGAAACAGGTTTTCAAGGACAAAGGAAGCAAAACTAGAAAAAGTGAGGGAACATAAAATTGGACTAATAGAGAAAAATCTAAAGAACCTGCAAGATTAGAAGCTGGATTTAAGAAGGTGCCAAGAAAGCAATAACCAGTAAGAAAAGAAACTTGATGGAAGTGAGGAGTGAAAGAATGTGTTATGTGCTTAGCTTGACATTGTTGCTCCACTGAAAAGCTATTTTTTCCCCCTCTGGGTTTTAATTATATCTGTTGCAATAACCAAAGTTCTCTGTAATCTCCAGGGCAGCGCTGGTGTACTGCGGCAGGCATTTCAGAATGGAGTAGGTGTTGCTATGAGGAGGCCAGTATGTGGATGCACAAGTGGGAGGGAAGATACTAGGTGACAAACTATGTAGGAGAATTGGAAGCAAACAGTATATAAAGACAATGTCAGAAGTAGAGGCAATTCTCATGAAGAAGAAGAAAAAAAAAACAAGGGTCATTTTAATGAAACATTCTAAAGCTACATTTTAGGAGAGATGCCATTCTTCAGTAAGCTCATTTAGAATAAGGGAGGGGGAAGAGGGTATGCACATAGTCTGAGAAAAAGATATATTCAGCTTCAAAGGAATATGCTATTATTCCTTATTTCTCTTTTTTATGAATTCTGAAATGTGCTCATCTTATTAGCAACTATTATATCCTATGCTGTATATTGGATGCTAGATTCAAAGTCCTTTTATTTATTTATTTTTTAATTTTGAAGATTCATTTAGGGATTGCATGCTTTTCGATTCTGAAATGTCATCTCAATTTAGCTATAGTCATGTGTCCTTTTATAAACTGAAAGATTTTGCTCTGGGTAGGGGTGGTTAAAAGAATGTTGCAGAGATGGTCGCCTAAGATGTGAGATCTAAGGGCAATAGAATCCTCTCCTTTGGTCACCCAGCACCTTTTTCATCTCGTGCCACAACCTGAAATTCCACCATTGACATTGCACTGCTTTGGACTACTGTTTATGTGTATACTAATAGGGTAGTGTAGATGAGCTTATCAGGCCATTTCTTCCAGTATAAAGAAAAGAAATTGGGAGATGTGATAGCATTGGCCTTATAGATGGGATTCAAAATGACAGAAAAGAGTTATTTTGCATACCATTGCATGTATAGTGCTTTAGAGAGTATACACTCAATAAATATTGGCTGAATGAATGAATGAAAGGGATAGAGAAGTATATTTGTATAATATCACACTATACACTGGTAAAATTAACAAAACATTCAATAACATGAATGAATCTTAGCTGTATAATATTAAAGAGAAATAGTAAGTACTCTGAATAGCATAGCATAGTAACTTTGAGTTAGTGAAAGTTGCTCAGTTATGTCCGACTCTTTGCAACCCCATGGACTATACAGTCCATGGAATTCTCTAGGCCAGAATACTGGAGTGGGTAGCTTATCCCTTCTCCAGCGGATCTTGCCGACCCAAGAATTGAACCAGGGTCTCCTGCATTTCAGGCAGATTCTTTACCAACCGAGCTATGAGGAAAGCACAATAGCAACTTTTCATAAAATTAAAACAAATAACACACACACAGACACCTACTCCTCTGCTGCACATTTTAGGAATACAAATATTTGTAATAAGTTAAATAAAGGAAATCAAGAAAATGTTGGATACAGGATTCAGGTTCAGGGAAGGTAGGTGAATGAGGGAGAGGAGGTTACTCTATGAACTCTATGGTAAGATAAAACTTATTCTTAAGTTTATAGACTCTATGTTGATTATTGGTTTCAAGAGTGTTTGTTCCAATATTACAAATAAGTAACTAAATAAAAATGCATGGATTAATAATGTGTTCTTATTAATATGTATTATTATTACACATCATTAATAATTATTGTTATTAATACTAACCCAAAGATTACTGGTACACCAGAAGTCCAAACTAATTAAATATATGCATATATAGAAGGAAAGAGAAAGAACTCAGTTAGGATGGAGGTCTGCTAGAATAAGACAGCCCATACTACAGTGCTCACTGCTGGGTTAGGGAATGTAGAAGAGGAGACAGCCAGTGAGGAAAAGTGCCCCTCCATGGTTTTCCATAGAGAGAAATATTTAGTCTTTCCCACTAGAGGACAGGAGAGGTATCTACTGAAAAAATCCTGAAACAGAGTTAGTTGAATAAAGAGCAAATTATCTGTCATCACAGAGGCTCATTAAAACTGTGCAACTCACTATTTCTCTTTTTGCTCCAGAAATGAGGATCTTAACATCATGATCAATCATTGGAAATCTTTGTTTTCATAGTTCTAAAATCTTCCATGTTCTTTTTATGAATGTAATTTTATATTCCTAAAATTATTTAACTGCTTTGTATACTATAAATACTTTATGTTTTTAAAGAAGTGGGATATAAGTAACAATAAAAAAACACATGCCACAAATGGCTAAAACCTTTAGTTTAGAAATAGGGAAATAATTAACTGCAAAGGCTAGCAGAAGCCTCTTGATTTGGGTGGGGGATGTTTCTCTGCTGCAACAATGTGTTAACTGTTGCACTTCAACAAGGAAGGATGTCTACAAAGTAATATTTATAACGATTTGACCAAGTAGCATATTCAGTTGAAATAACTAAAAAAGATAATTGACCTTAGCTCTTGGCTATACATTTCAAAACCATGTGTTTCAGTTTTGAGATCAGCTTGAAGCAGCTTCTTAAATTTTCTTTTTCTAGGTACTATTGTAAAAATGTTATGAGGGCTTTTGGTTTCAAGGTGGCAGTGAGCAAAAATTTCTATTCCCTTTGCTTTCTAAAATGGCCCCCAAGATAATAGAGTTAGCAAAAAAGAAACAAAAAGTACAAAACCAATCCTGAACAAAACTAGGAGATGTCAGTATCTCTAAGCACAGGATGTGAAAACCAGTGGAATCATCCAGTGACTCAGCAAGCAAAATAAAGTGCGACTCAGTGTCTGTGGAGGAGGTTACTTGGGAAGTCTCAGGAAAACTTGTTCTTGGAGTTAGCAGGTACTTGGGGATCTGATTTTCTTATGTTTCTTTGTCAAAGCCCATATACACTACCCATCTTTAGTTCCTGCATAAGTCAAGAGGCAGACTTGGTAGAAAGTGAAACGGAGCCAAGCACAACGATAGGATTTGTGGGGCTGGGTACAAATGGAAAGCTGGGACCATTATTCACAAATGAATTTCAAGAAGACTACATTCTCATTATAAAAAAAAGAAGGTGCAGGGTCTTTCTAAGTGCAAGTATACAAGTGTGCACCCATGAAGGCGGCTCTGCAGAGAGCCTCCATGCTCAGAATCACCAGGTAGAGAGGAGGGCAGGAGTGAGGTATGTTACTGAAAATGAAATTACATTAATCTCTAATGTAATATCTACTCAATGGTGAGGTATCATTCCCACCATCGTTCATGACAACCTTCCTGTCATTCAGGCTATTCACTCCTTGAGAAGTCTGGAGGAGCCACCTGTACAGAAACTGAACATTTAGAACATAGAGGAAGATCCTGGCATTTGGTAGTTCCCAGGAAAAAATCTATCCAGCTGCCCAAATACACACAGTGACAGAACACCTAGAGATAATCTTCACTCACCTGGAGACAGGTCTCACCTCTACACAGAGCTTATGGAGGCTTTAGTATTTCACTGAGAAAGAGTTACCAGGGATCTGAGAAAATAAACATACAACAGCAACACTAAAAGAGCTATAAACAGAGAAAACAGAAACAATGTAGGAGAAAACAGTATTTCAAAAGAAAATATTAATATTGAATACAATCATATTCATAATAGTGTCAGATTGCCTTCTCGCCACACTTTTTGCTTTATATTTTCTCCTATCACAGAGGAGCTGGAAACTGAGAAACCTCATTTCTCAAGATCTTTGCCAGCAGTTGCAATGCCAATGAGAAGCACTTTCATGATTCAGATTCAGAAGGCAGAAGAACAACTAAAGCTGTTATGGCTACTTCAAGACTGGAAAGCAAGAATGTGATTTTAAGAGGCAGCAGGTGTGCAGTTTTGCCAGTGGCTTTCAAGCATTCTCTTGTGAAAATTGCTTTGGTGCTGCAGACATCAATCATGGTTTTCTGAGATTCCTATATCTTCCTAATTTCCTAAAAGCTAGTGGTGGCTTGATCTAATCTTTGTCTCATAAGCCTTTCCATGATATTAAGATCCCATTACTCTGAATTAAACACATTGCTATTTAAAACACCTAGAGGAGTTTCTGTTCTCCTGATGGATCTCTGACTGATGAGATAATAGGTAACATATATTTAGTGTTTGGTATGTAACAAAACTGCTTATTTATTGTGTTTTATGTTTGAAGTTCATTTTATTTATTTTACCTATATTTTTATATTATTCAAATGCCAAACTATTAGAAAGATACTGGCATGACACATGCAATGATATGTCTTTTGTCTTCTACTCCTTAATCCTTATTCCCATCCCAACAATATGTAACAATTTAAAATATATATTTCTTTACTATTCTGGTTTTTCTAATTGAGAATATCAGTACTTGGAATAAAAACTCAAAGAGATAAAAAATAGAAGAGAAATAATATGATATTTGTGATATATGTTTGGGGGATTGAAAACCCATTTAATAGGAAGTCTACAAAAAGAAAGCTAAGGGATATTATACAAACCCTCCCCCTGCAAAGCTTCCTGGAACTGAAAGATATAGTTATACATGCTAGAAGTTTCTTTGAGTCCTCAGCACAAAGATCTAACTGAAGTTACTAGAGACAAACACCAGGGATACAGAGAAGAGCTCATAAACTTCAGAAAGAAAAAAGTATATTAGTACAAATAACTAGGTATCAAAATGGCATCAGACTTCTCAAAAGTAGTATTAGAAACTAGAAAACAATGTAATAATGTCTTAAATATTCTGGATAAAATGGTTTTAACCCCAATTTTTATGACCAGCCCAAGTATCAATCAAGTATGAAGGTAATATTGGGACATCTTATTGACATTAAATTCTCAAAAACATTAGGCTGCTCTCAACTCCAAGAAGCTACTGAATAACATGCTCAATCAAAATAAAGAAGAAAACAAAACAGGGTAAAATGTAGGATTCAGGAGATAAGGACTTCTTTATGGGAAAGAGAAGTAGGCACACCAAGGACCATAGTTTTATAACAGCAGACTAAAGTAGGCGATTAGGCTATATAGGAACATAAGGACAGAAGACAAAAAAATAAACTGGTAAAGATTGTCTGAAGTTTGATGTCAGGAACTATGCAAGAGATTTGAAGAAGAATAAGCAGATGGAAAGTAAAGGGGCAATAATTTCCTCTGAACAATACAAAAATTACATAGAAAGGTAGTATAATCACAGTGTACTAACTTGTACCAACAATGAGCCCTATGCACAGGACATATTGATGAAAACATTAAATACAGGTTCAACAACAGCCAAAAGATCATATTAACAAGAACAACAGGAAGAAGGAAAGGAGACAAGCAGGATGTGAAGGACTGTTGATTTCCATAATCACTATTTTGACAAAGGTTAATAAGAATTGATTGAGGATGAGATCAGGTATAAACACTGTCATAAATTATGCATTTATTTACTACTCTCAATGATTCAGAAGCTTATGAATGTTGACACAGCTGCAGATTCTAGGTTTTTAAGATTCTTTTAGGGAAAATGTATTACTAAAAGTATGCCTGAGATACTAAGGGTCACATCAAACTCTCTGGAAACATGACTCTCACCCTGTAGGACCACCTTTTACGTAGATCCTGCACTTAGGACTCTGTGGTTATGTATTGAAACACATGCTGGGCTTGGCATTTCTCTTCAATATTAGAGTTTCATTAAAATATGCATTGCATTTAGACATTAAGTATATTTTCCTCTTATTATCTTCAGCTTCTTCAGGTTACTTTTTATTTATTTTTTTCTATTCCAAGCACATTCTTAAGTGAAATGCCACTTAGTTAGAATAAGGGTCAAACACCTCAATTCTGTAAGAATCTCCTGGATTGAGACTTTAGACAATAATGATTCTGTGAAGCCTTTTATCATCATTTCCCTTTTCAAACGATGGGCCACACAGGTATTAATTTGATCATTAAAAAAATATGCTAGTAATTCATTTTTATTTTAAAAATTAAAAGTTCTGATATTTCAAAATTAAGTATAGGGATAAGGCTCTTAATGCCGTTAATGCTTGAAATACATGGGGACACAGTTTCAGTAGATCAATACAGTACTACTCTTTTGTCCAGATTTTTCATTAATAATTCACAGTACCTTTCAGCGGTTCTTGACAAATGATTTGTACATGCTTCTGATAAGTCCTCTTTTTTAGTCACAAAATTAAAAAAAAAAAAGGAAGAGAAAAAGACGTTTGAAGGAGACTGCTGCTGCTGCTGCTACTGCTAAGTTGCTTCAGTCATGTCCGACTCTTCGCGACCCCATGGACTGCAGCCTACCAGGCTCCTCTGTCCATGGGATTTTCCAGGCAAGAGTACTGGAGTGGGTTGAAGGAGACACTCAAATCTAAATCTGACCATTGAATAAAAAATAAAAATTAGCCCTTTTCCATCTTCCTTCTTGCATCTAAATTTTTGGTGGGACTCCAACTCACTAAAGAATAGGAGCCGCTAAAAAGACCACTGAATTTATTTCTAGCCTCCTAAATAACACCTCATATATATCCTCCAAGATAAAATTTTCATTTTAATGCTCTTACAATGTGGAAATAGTAGATTGGAATTGAAATGCTATCCTTGCTTCCCCAAGAAACAATTTGACTGGTCAAATTTAACTGGCTCAGTGGGAATTTTTCCATCATTCAGAAAGACCATAAATGAAGCATCTGAGCTGTTTGCTTAGCTCTCTGACCTCTCTCTTAGCTCAGGAATAATGAAGCTTGATAGTAGCAATGTGCTAAAATCATTTATTTCTATGAAGGCTTGAAAATCTTATCCTATAAACTACGTCTGATGATCTTTAAAGAGTTTTTCAAAAATTTTGCATCAGCTAGATCCTTAGTTTTTTTCTGGGATTGTTCTCAGACATTTAAAATGCTTTTTTCCTTCCTTGTGGGTTTAAGTAAATATTTCTTAAGAAGCTATTAACAGTTTGATGCAACTTAAGGGTAAAGACTTCAGCTTTCAAGTTGATTTTAATATTGGTTTTGGCTTATGACTAAATATTAGCTTGTTTGAATTATCTATTTATCACAAGGTGAAACAGAAAACTTTTTCATCTTTTCTCCATATTTTTTTCATTTTTCTTATGTAATCACAAACTGTTAAAAATCACTTTAGTTTATACCAGAGTAACATAATTTTATATTCCTCCTAAGTGATTCTTTTCAATAAACACCATTTCCTTCCTTGTTTTTAAATGCAAGCATAAAGCAGCCTAACACTTGTCAAAGCTCTTATACCAGACAGGGGACCAAAGCAAGTCATCTGGTTTACTCTGCAATTTTAAGGCAGGAACATATTGTTGATTATATTATCAAATGCAGCCAGCTGTAGTTTGAGATAGCCTATTAGTGAGGAAGGTTGATATAACCAATCAACAAATAAACAGGTAAAAGTCTTTTCATTTCATTTGATGTGATTCTGACAAATGAGAGGAACATGACCCTATTAGTATTAAGAACAATAAGGTAGAAAACCACTCACGGAAAAATCAGTGAGGCAAAATTAGATCATGGCCAAATTGCCTCCCTCCTTTAATAGACTTTTTTACTCTGAAGCCACCTACCCTGGAATGTCTAAACCCTGCATCAGGCTGATGTAGTTATTGATGCATTATTTTGACTTTCTCAGATAAGCTTGTCTTCAGAGGCCTAATGGCTCTCCTTTAGATTACAGGAATCTGGAGCAGTTGTTCAGTCACTCAGGCTTTGTGACCCCATGGACTGCAACATGCTTGGCTTCCTTGTCCTTCACCATCTCCCAGACTTTGCTCAAACTCATGTCCCTTGAGTCGGTGGTGCCATCCAACCATCCTGTCCTCTGTCATCCCCTTCTCCTGCCTTCAGTCTTTCCCAGCATTAGGGCTTTTCTAATGAGTTGGCTCTTTGCATCAGGTGGGCAAAGTATTGGCATTTCAGTTTCAGCATTAGTCCTTCCAATTAATATTCAGAGTTAATTTCCTTTACGATTGACTGGTTTGATCTCCTTGCTGTCCGAAGGACTCTCAAGAGCAGTGATAAAAGTCAACAGAAGTTTGTCAAGCAGTTGCCTTTATTCGCTAGAGCGGTAGCTGGTTTCTCTTGTTTTAGAATCCTTATACAAGCTTGTATACCTAAAGCTTACTGTGAAAGGGTATAGATATGTAAGTCTTCACAGAGTTATTGTATGAAAATCTGGACTGTTTTTTCATTTTCTGGAAAACTGTGTAGGAAGTAAAACTGTTACAAAGATATCTTGCTTTTAAGTTGCCATTTGGGAAACAATAAATTTTAAGTGAAATAAATATTGAGGAGAAGAGAGCAGGTATGGTTCTTTCTGGGTAGGTATGACCATCATCAGGAATCTGGACAAAACTTTAAAGTCTAGAACAGATTTGAGCATAGTAAGCAGACACAGATAAAGTTTCCAGAATGGAAAGGATAATGATTATTCTTCTAGAGTCATGCTGTGGCTCTGAGATAAAATGTATTTGGAGATTTACAGACACTTGAACAGATTTTGATCATTGGTCCGATGGTCAGCAGTTGACCATTTATGAGCACTTAAACTGTTAAAAGCAATATACTAAACGCCACAGATGATATAAGCTTAAGCAGGCAAATTAGGGTAGATGAGAATCAAATCTGTGGGATTAGAAATGCATACACGTTCAACAAAAACAGTGTGAACAGGAACAGGCAAGTTGGTCCAGGGCAATAGTGATCTATAATTCATCAGTGCTTCTTGTGGTCCAGTATTCTTTTCTGAATATTGATTCCTGTTCTGCTGTGGAGATTCAACCAGATCTATCATGCCTGAGAAGCCCTTTCGGCTCAGGCTTTTCCCTTTTCCTTCAGAGCCTCCACTTGACTTGATTACAGTGAGTGAGTTTAATAAAGCAACATTTCCTAAGTTCACTATAACATGAGTCATTGGGACACATGTTCAGTGAAGATTCCCAGGGTCAATCCCTATAAATACTGAATTGATATGACAGAAACTCTGTATTAAGAAAAAAATAATCTCCCTTAATCGACTCCCATGCTCAGGCCAATATAAGAAACAATATAATGTTTCATCCTAGATAAAATATGTTTATTTCAAGGAATGAGTATTTTCTTTGCTTTTCTTTTTTTGGCTGTGGAATCTTAGTTTCCCAATCAAGGGTAGAAACCACACCCCCTACATTGAAATTGTGGAGTCTTAACCACTGGACTTTAAATAATACTTTATCTTCCCCAAAGTGTCAGGCAGTAGGGACTGGATGGAAGACTCAGTATTCCCTGCTATTCAATAGTCATCCTCTGTTCTAAGATATTTATTTGTTTGAGATGCATGTGTGGAAAAAGTCACAACATAGTCTTTGGCTACGAGGAGCTTAAGAGACATGTTAATGGTTATATGTGGCTTTATTATTATTTGTAAGCTAAGTAAGAAATCATACATACACTTACCTCATACATACTCTACGTGATACTTCTATTGGCAATATTATGGTGTCTATTCAATTAAGTAATGTTGATAAACACAGACTGCTCAAGATAAGATAGGAGCAAAATTTATCTATCCAAGACCAGAGTGCTAGAAAGTGCAGAGTTCCATGGCCATGCTGAGGAAGTTAATCCAAGGCATAGTTGCAGCTATTAGCATTTCAGAATGGGTTGGATATAGTTGTAACACGAGATGGAAATCAAGATTGATAGGTAATATATTTTATAATTGGTAGATTTTTCTTCCTTCTACATTTCTGATTCAAAGTATTTTTTTGATCTCCCATATTCTTTATTAAATTCATCATACACTTAACAACAATTCATTAAATAACTCTTCCTCTTCATTGGATAAATTATTTCTGTACCAGTTGCAAATTGTGCACATCTACAGAGCCAGATCTTTCTTCACTCTCTACCCCAATGTGGTGAAAATCATACCTAGTTGCCAGCTTCTACCTGCTTTTTCTGAGCATAGAAAAGAAGCCTGAGTCTCTTGAAAGGTCCAGGAGTATCAGTTAGATAATACATAAACTAGAAAAAGATTATGTCTTCCTCTCCTTCCTTTATTTTCCTTTATCAGTTTGGTGACGATTAAAGTTTTCCTTCCCCAACACTGAGTCAAAGATGCCAGCAAAAAAAAAAAAAGCGTATGTTGTTAAGCAGAAAGAGAGGTAAGATTCATTTAATTATGGCCAAGGATGAGAAATCATGAGCATATGATAGGCTGAAGTTCTCAGAAGAAGCACTGGTGATGGAATTAGGCTCAGGAAGGAATCTGTAGTGATTTCCTTCTTTCCTTGGAAAGTTGATGGCAAAGAGGACATGGCAGAATATGGTGCTGGGTATTCCGTTTAGCTTATTCCCACAAACACACCTCAGCTTCATGAAGCCACAGTGATAAAGATTCCTGTGAATTTCCCATTTGCCTTTAAGAAGGTAGAGTTATTTCATCTTTTGGTTTGGCTCTTGCTCTATACCAAATGTTGAGAAATGTCTGGAGAGTTTGAGATTCTACTGTTAACAGTTTTTTTTAAATTCTTTTGTTTTAATTCTTTGATGGACTTAATCTGTTCTAGGAGGACCTGCAGAAAAATCCCAGTTCATGTGTGATAGCATGGTATCTGCCCAGGTAGGAGTATTGAAGCTATAGGGCAAAAAATGCTACAATCAAGAAATTTTTTCCCTGGAGAGCTTGTTACCTATTTACCAACATACCACTGTCAGAGCAGAACTTTCCTCATCTCCTGCACATCACTGGAGGCCATCCCTTCATCCTTGGCATTTGCCAGCAGGAGTTGCAATGGAAAACTCTCAGCATTGCCATTAACACCCAACTCCAGGTGTGGTCTGGCCCTGGCTGCAAATAGGGTGCAACTCACAATTCTTTCTGACCATAATTTTGGGGCCCCAACTTGATGGTTGTCAAGCCACGTTCTCAGAATACAAAATGAGATCAACAAGAAGGCAATAGCTGTCCCAGGGATAGATAAGCTTGATGATAAATGGGTACCCAAAAGCAGAACAAAAAGAACTAAAGAGCCTCTTGATGAAAGTGAAAGAGGACAATGAAAAAGTTGGCTTAAAGCTCAACTTTCAGAAAACTAAGATCATAGCATCTGGTCCCATTACCTTAGGGCAAATAGATGGGGACCAACAGTGGTAACAGCCAGAGACTTTATTTTTTTGGGCTCCAAAATCACTTCAGATGGTGACTGCAGCCATGAAATTAAAAGATGCTTGCTCCTTGGAAGAAACGTTATGACCAACCTAGATAGCATATTAAAAAGAAGAGACATTACTTTACCAATAAATGTCCTTCTAGTCAAAGCTATGGCTTTTCCAGTGGTCATGTGTGGATGTGAGAGTTGGACTATAAAGAAAGCTGAGCACCAGAGAATTGATGCTTTTGAAGTGTGGTGTTGGAGAAGACTCTTGAGAGTCCCTTGGACTGCAAGGAGATCCAACCAATCCATCCTAAAGGAAATCAGTCCTGAATATTCATTGGAAGGACTGATGCTGAAGCTGAAACTCCAATACTTTGGCCATCTGATACGAAGAACTGACTCATTAGAAAAGACCGTAATGCTGAGAAAGAGTGAAGGTGGGAGGAGAAGGGGATGACAGAGGATGAGATGGTTGGATAGCATCACTGATGTGATAGACATGAGTTTGAGTAAGCTCTGGGAGTTGGTGATGGACAGGGAGGACTGGAGTGCTGCAGTCCATGGGGTTGTAAAGAGTCAGACACGACTGAGTGACTGAACTGACTGACTGATTGACTGACCCAAAAGCAAACTCACAAGTCACAGTACAATATCTTACAAGTGTTTTCTGCCCAGCTGAATTTGGAAAGCAACAAACATGAAATTTTAGTGTCCTCTCTCAATTGGGCACCACAGAAAGAGGTGTTTGGGAGCTGACTTCATGAGGTTTCTCACCTTTGGCTGACTTTCTGCAGTTTTCCCAGGATGCCACAAGTTCTGGAGCAAGTGGGGGTGCCCAGCAGGACTCATCCTGGTCACTAGAAACAACAGAGGAAGAAAAATAATTACGCCTCTACCCTTGACAGTGAGCGCCTGGCTGAGACCTCTTTTGCTCTAGGGCATCTCCTAAATGGATAAGCTTATCTAAGATGGTTGGAAGTTCTCCAGCATGGCCACTGTAATTCAAGACTACCTTTGGTAAGGCTATAACCTATTTTTTCAGCCTTAAAACAAAATTCTATTCACCTAAGGCCTCACACTGGATCAAGTCTAGTTTAAATAAAATCCAGTTTTATCCCAGACCCAGTTCAGTTTCCAAGCTGGATCCAGCCCAGTTTGTTAAGTCCAACCTAATTTGACTCTGCTTGTTTCTGGACCAGTTCAGTGGAAGAAGTGCTCGAACAAAGCCTTCAAGCTCATGATGCAAACACTGGGGCTGGGATCTGAGGAGGACTTACCCGCCACATCCAGAAGCAGCAAAAAAGCTGCTGGCTCAAAGTGTTCAACAGGTACCTACTATATCGTGCTTGCTGCTCTTGAGGGCTTTTGGAGGTCTCCTTCAGTTCACTCTTCTTAAGTCAGAACTGTTATAAGATAAACTGGAGAATACTAAAAACTTTGAGTTTATTTGATCAAAAAATTGACTCCAATAAGACAGCATCTAATCTAGCAGATAGAAAGGAGCTCCAAGGAGCTCTACAAAATGAAAAGACTTTGATAGCCGTAAGGGAGTGGGAACAAGCAAGATGTATGAGCTAAAGAAGTGGATTGGCTATTGCAAAAACCAACTTTAGGGGATGGCAGGGGTATATCAGGCTAATTATGTGACTAACTTGGTAATTCCCAACTGGATGGTTTAAGATTTTTCATTGCTGAGAGAGCTGAAACTGTAATTAAGTCTTTTGTGACATGAGGCTTATAAAACTGACTCCATTTTGGGTCTATTCTCTTGTTTTCAACGCCTATTAATAGTTATTTCCATGGCTATAAGAAGCCAAACAGTATTAGTAAATATTTGCTAAGACTAGTAACCAAGTACCCCAACTTATTAGCTTCCAAGGTTTGAGTAATTATAAAATTTTATTTAAAATTAAATTATGTTTTTATTATTCTTGCTGGTTTTTTATTGATAGAATCATTTTGCACAATTATGATAATTTTATAAGTATTACTGTCCATTTATGTAAAATAGATTATTTATTACCCCTTTTTGACTATAAAATTGCAGACTTCTCTCAGTGCACTGCCCAGTTTTGTTTTAATGTATTTTCACAGGTAGCTGTACATCCTTGCCTTTAACATGTTGTAAATAATTAAAAGTTCTTTAAGCTCTGTGTAAATCTTCTTAAGTGGACATAAATAATATTTTAGAGACAATGCCACCATAATGATAACCTGCAAGGTAGGGTGAAATATATAGAAAGGTGTTTCAAAAAGATTCTTAATGCTAGTTACAAGTCTTTCTATCTTATCAAAAAGTCAAAAGACTGCTGATATTTGTAACTTTGCTAGAAAGCTTATCTCAAATGTTGGCTGATATTGTAGGAAGGTATATAGATAATTGGTTAAAATCAAATTTGCATCTTCTATATGTTTTCCTTTTGTCCTGTGCTTTTGAATATGAGTCACTGGTGGTTAAGGGATTCATGTGTCTTGCTCAATGATCATCTGGCTCTTAGGACACCTCTGAGTTTGTGGAGAAGGACAGTGTCTGAAATCTTTTCTGTAAGAACCACTTCTTAGAGTTGTAGCTTTGTAGTTTTAAGGAGAAATTTTAAATTCACATCAATTGGTTTTTCACCTATTGTTTATCCAGTACAATACTATTTTTTTCTTTATTGTTATTTTCTAATGTTTCAAATTATTTTACTTGTTATTCACTAACTTCTCGTGAAGAAAATAATAATAATAAAATAAGCACATTGAGTGATTTCAAGTCACTTTCTTTACCATGCTTTTTCTGATCGTCAGCCATACATCCTGGGGATTGTTGGTGACAAATGAAAAAGGAGGAACAAACATTTTATAAAAGTCTTATCCTAATATTGTTTGAAATGTTAGTGGTCAAAATCTAAAACTGTGCAAGACAAGAAAATAGATGCATGATATTTCTATACGTGTGGGTATATTGTTCAGTACTCTGGTCTTGATTAGTTCTTTTTATATTTTTCATTGGTTTAATATTTTTTCTATTTTCTTTAAAATTAGAAAGCTACTAATCAGTTCAGTTCAGCTGCTCAGTCATGTCTGACCCTTTGCCACCCCATGGATTGCAGCATGCCAGACTTCCCTGTCCACCACCAGCTTCCAGAGCTTACTCAAACTCATGTCCATCATGTCGGTGATGCCATCCAATCATCTCATCCTCTGTTGTCCCCTTCTCCTTCCACCTTCAATCTTCCTCAGCATCAGGGTCTTTTCCAATGAGTCAGTTCTCTGCATCAGGTGGCCAAAGTTTTGGACTTTCAGGTTCAGTATCAGTCCTTCCAATGAACACTCAGGACTGATTTCCTTTAGGATGTACTGGTTGGATCTCCTTACAGTCCAAAGTACTTTCAAGAGTCTTCTCCAACACCACACTTCAAAAGCATCAGTTCTTCGGTGCTCAGCTTTCTTTATAGTCCAACTCTCACATCCACACATGACTACTAGAAAAACCATAGCCTTGACTATATGGACCTTAGTCAGTAAAGTAATGTCTCTGCTTTTTAATATGCTCTCTAGATTGGTCATAACTTTTCTTCCAAGGAGCAAGCATCTTTTAATTTCATGACTGCAGCCACCATCTGCAGTGATTTTGGAGCCCCCCAAAATAAAGTCTCTGGCTGTTACCACTGTTGGTCCCCATCTATTTGCCATAAAGTGATAGGACCAGATGCCATGATCTTCATTTTCTGAATGTTGAGCTTTAAGCCAACTTTTTCACTTTCATCAAGAGGCTCTTTAGTTCTTCCTCACTTTCTGCCATAAGGGTGGTGTCATCTGCATACCTGGAGTTATTGATATTTCTCCTGGCAATCTTGATTCCAGCTTGCTCTTTATCCAGTCTGGCATTTCGCATCATGTGCCATGCTGCTGCTGCAGCTGAGTCACTTCATTTGTGTCTGACTCTGTGTGACCCCATAGACAGCAGCCCACCAGGCTCCTCTGTCCACAGGATTCTCTAGGCAAGAATACTGAAGTGGATTGCCATTTCCTTCTCCCATCATGTACTGTGCATATAAGTTAAATAAGCAAGGTGACAATATACAGCCTTGACATAATCCTTCCCCGATTTGGAACCAGTTCCCAAGAATAGCAAGGAGAGATAAGAAAGCCTTCCTCAGTGATCAATGCAAAGAAATAGAGGAAAACAATAGAATGGGAAAGACTAGAGATCTCTTCAAGAAAATCAGAGATACCAAGGGAACATTTCATGCAAAGATGGACACAATAAAGGACAGAAATGGTATGGACCTAACAGAAGCAGAAGATAGTAAGAAGATGTGTCAAGAATACACAGAAGAACTATACAGAAAAGATCTTCATGACCCAGATAACCATGATGGTGTGATCACTCACCTATAGACAGACATCCTGGAATGTGAATTTAAGAGGGCCTTAGGAAGCATCACTAGGAACAAAGATAGTGGAGCTGATGGAATTCCAGTTGAGCTATTTCAAATCCTAAAAGATGATGCTGTGATAGCGCTGCACTCAATATGCCAGCAAATTTGGAAAACTCAGCAGTGGCCACAGGACTGGAAAAGGTCAGTTTTCATTTCAGTCCCAAAGAAAGGCAATGCCAAAGATCAAACTGCTGCACAATTGCACTCATCTCACACGCTAGCAAAGTAATGCTCAAAATTCTACAAGACATGCTTCAACAGCATGTGAACTGTGAACTTTCAGATATTCAAGCTCGTTTTAGAAAAGGCAGAGGAATCAGAGATCAAATTGCCAACATCTGTAGGATCATCAAAAAAGCAAAAGAGTTCCCCAAAAACATCTACTTCTGCTTTATTGACTACCTCAAAGCCTTTGACTGTTTGGATCACAACAAACTGTGGAAAATTCTTAAAGAGATGGAAATACCAGACCACCTGACCTGCCTCCTGAGAAATCTGTATGCAGGTCAAGAAACAACAGAACTGGACATGGAATGACAGACTGTTTCCAAATTGGGAAATTCACTAATAGGTCCTAATTATTGAGTCTCATATACATGAGAATATGGAGTCTCTTCAACATTTTTTTCTCCCTTTTTCACTTTGGACATTTCACCTTTTTCTTCTTTGTTGCGTTATTCTCTTTCCAGCTCCTAAAGGTACGCCTGACCCAGTTTCTATTATTGGTCCTCCTTTATGTATGGTTTGCATTCTCTGTCTAATAAGAATTTTATCCAGTTTTACACTTACTACCTATTGCTTCTATGCATATAACTCCCGGAACTAGAAGAGTGGTCTAAATTTCAAACCAGCATGCTTAACCTTTCCAACTGTTTGGAAAGCTCCTTAATATCAACAAACCAAAAACTGAATTGTTGCTTTCACTTCACATGTTTCCTCTTCTCTTTGCCACTAGCATTCTTTAAGTAAGCCAGACTCAAAAGCTGGGGATAAGATTTATTTCTGCACTCTGATTTCTGTATTCAAAGTGGTTCCAAAAGTCATATATATTTGATCTATGCATCTTTTGTTCTTTTTTGCTAATTATGTCATCATCCTGGTTGATCCATCTTGTCTCTACTGGATTCTTTGTTTTCTTTCTCTCTGCTCTAAAATCCATGCTATACATTATAATCAGTTCATTCCTTAACTTTCAATCCTCTGGTTCTGATAAAATGCCTCCAATGATGTCTCAATTTCTACATTATGTATAAATTTCCCCTTTGTCAGTCAGGTCTGGGTTATAATTCCATTTTGACTTATTTTATTTTACTGCACATATTGCTCTGATGATCTTCCCATCAGACTATTTCCTTGAGATCATTCTGCATTTTCTCTCATTTCCTTACAATTTCCCCATCATGCCCAAACTTTCGAGTTCACTACATGATAGCTCCTGTTAAAGCCTTTTCCTACACAGCTTCCCTTAAACCTCAGCTCTTCTCAAACCTTTTCTGATGCTCCAATATTGACCTTACCTAAGGTTGTGACGTTTTATGTATGTGTATGTATATGTGTGTATGTGTGTGTATTTAAATACATATTTTTAAACTGTATAGGATTATTTAGTATCAAATTTGTTTTATCCACACCTGTTTGAAAATTGAGGGTTTCTCTGTTGTCTTTCAAGTACTAAGCATCTTGCATAGAGGTAGGACCAGGTATTATTGATTTTTCTAGAATTCTTATGACATAAGTCCTACATGCCTGGCAGCAGGGGAATGGAAGATGAGAAAGGACTATAAAGTTGCTGCAGGTCTATTATCATTTTATTCCCCTTTCCTTCTTTTGCTTTCCTCTTAAATTTGCCATCATCAAGCATGACAGACCTGATAGATTTTGAAGGGAAAGACAAAAATATGACATCAAGTATGTATAGAGCACTGATAATTTATAAGCTGCCAAAGATAAACTTTTCCCACAGTTGAAAGGAGTGAGTCTCTCTGAGTTTTCACCTGTCCAGAGAAACAATTGGGAGGTTGACAAACAATTGCCTCAGGACAGTAGTTACCTGGCTCTCTAATTTTGTTTCTTTCTCTCTGAAATGAATGTAGGTAATTTTCTTGCCCAGAAAATGTACCTGCTGGGAAGAATATTCCCTTAAGTATCCTGATAAAGACAAGCAAAAACCACAGGGCAATGCTGGTTCTGCCCTCCTTGTCAAGTTATTGTATAACACAAGAAACGGCTCTAAGATCTCAGGGTGCAGGGAGTAACATAAAGAGGAAAAGTATCCCAGGCAGGGATAATGTGGGGCTGTGCTTTCCTCTCTGTAATTTCTGTATCTGCTTAGGTCATATTTAAAGACCAGAGACTCAAAACACACAGCAGGGAGACTTGTAGAGGCCCTTTGTTATTTCAACTTGAGTGAAACAGTTCTATGCACACAAACCTAAGATGGTCTTCAGCATCTGGAAAGGTGGTGGTAATTCCCTAGCTTTGCTTACAAAAATTCAGAGATTCCTTAGCTTTGTATTCCAATTATGCAATCCAGAAGTTTCCATATCTACCAGTAACAGTTCTTACAGCCCAGCCACTAATTAGAAAATTTTTCTTCTTGCTGGTGCTAATAGGAAACCAAATATAGCAGTGTTTCAATATGTAGTAATAAATGCTCTTTTCTTGTTTAAATCACTGTGCTTGTTATTTTCATATAGCCAAATATTACTTTCTGAGCATTGCTGGTAGCATAAGAGCTCAGGCATGTGAGAGAGTTCCAAATTCTAAGAGGCTCATTTTGTGGCTGTTTAAGATTATTGTGATTTTAAAGATTCTATAAAAAGAACAAGCAGTCCAATCATTGTGAGTGCATGGGTTTTATGGCTATTCCCATTATAAGTGCTGATATTCTTCTGCTTACATTCATGAAGTTTCCTAGAGTAGAAGCTTCTCAGTAAAGTTTCCAGCAAAAGTTATTACATGGAAAAACACTGAGTTCTTCTACAAGTTATGACTTGTGGTCTCCAATGACTACTTATTAGCAGGCATATTCATCAGCTGGAATAGTTCTTTGCCAGAGAGTTTGAGTTTGTCTTAAGCACTTATTCCCTAAAGCAGACATGAATATATTTCTTCTAAGGAGCTCCTTGGTTTAACCAAGTACTAGTGAAAAAAAAACAATGTTTATATTAAGGGTTTCATTAGCCCAGATTCAGGTCATGAGTAGCTCCTGTGCCCAGAGCTAATGTATGACTCTCGCCTTGACATCATGATTTTTGGTTTGGGATATAACATCTGGTTTGGGCAATAATTTGGTTGAAATGGCAAACTGATCAGTTTGGAATATTTTAAATCCCTGATTTTTCATACATAGTTGAGATTGGTAAGGAGCTAGGTGGTGTGGCAAAACACACCTTTCAAATTTTGTGTTCTTCAGAATTTATAGTATACTTGACCTTTTCTTGTTTAATTCTATCTCATATTCTGCCATCTACCACAATTTTGTCATTTTATGCAGAAAATGATAGGTAACAAATCAAACAGGTTTTAACCACATTATCTAATTGCACTGCTGTAATACTGTTTCCTAATTTTTAATTCCAATGAAGTTAGGCTCAGGGGTGTAACATCTAAGGCATTAGAAGAAAAGGAATTGAAAGAATGTGATCTAGAATATGAAGGGTTTTATTTCACACAGGGACATGGATCTTTTAAGTAAAAGAACCCTTTATAATTAAAAGAAACCTGAAGTGTTGTATAGCTTTAGAAGGTTGTTATTAATATAAAGACATATGGGAGAAGTATTGTCTTTTCTTGAAAATAAGTATAATTTTCAAATTTATTTATGTCGATGACCTAATAAATTGCTTTGGAAGGCTTTTACCACTCTATGTTTAGAACTAAAAACAGAAACAAAAACACCTTATCAGAAATGGAATTACGTAAAACCGTCAGCATTACTTTATGTAGGGCTATGACTATTATGCAAAATAAGATGCTAGATGTATTTTATATTATTATTTTATTTTTCCTTTCAATACAGTTGACATACCACACTGAATAAGAGTAAGACGTGCCAGCATAATGATTTGACTTATGTACATCATGCAATGATTACCACAATAAGTTTAGTGACATCCACTATCTCATATATATACAATGTAAAAGGAAAAAGGAAAGCATATTCTTTCTTTGTGATGGGAAATCTTCGGATTTACTCTCATAGCAGCTTTCATATAAGATACATATTTATCATGTTGTACATTACATCCCTGGTACATTTTTATAACTGGAAGTTTGTACCCTTTATGCTAGATGTATTTTAATTCATTGCCTCTTGAAAGTAAACTTTATAGGAAAAGGATATTGTTAGTTTGTTCTACTAGCAATATATTTGTATCAGCAGAATAGCAAATGCTCTAGATAAACATATGGACAGAAAGCAAAAGTTTAAAACACATTAACTAATGTTCAGTTATTTGTACTTAATGTCATACAACTAATAGGTCAATCAACAGTTATAGATCTTTGAGATAGAATTTGTTCACTCATAGAATGTTTTCTACTTCACTGTGTTCCAGAATAGCACAAATCTCATTTTCTTACTTTTATTTCTTTGTATTAGAGCTTTTAAATTTTTAAATGGAATGTACCTGAATTAATTAGCACTTCATAAAGAAAAAGAAGTAGAAAGTTAAAAATTTTAGATCATATTACTTTTAAAAAGGTTATATAGATAACTGTTTAATAAACTTTCCTTTACACGAAAGCCAAGGAATTTATTGGGACTGGACACAGGTGAAATAATTTTTCATTAAGAAATAGGAGGTTTTAGTTTGGATCTGCTTCTTCCTAGCCAGACAACACTGAGCTATATATATATATACATATAAAAGCTGCGGTTTTGAGGTTTATTTCTTGCATTCATTCTGATTCCCACTTTCCTCAACCACAATGTGGAGATTCACGTCTTAGCTTATATTAGAGAAGAAACAGACACTGACCTGGAGGAGGTGTATTGAATGGGGAGAGGTGCTTTCGAGAATGGCATCTGTGAAGAAGTGAGGGAAGAGGGGAAGCTGAACTTCTATTCATCTGAAATAAAGGCCTCAATCAATCCCATGGGGGGCTCTGAACCAGAATATCCCTGGAATTAAGATGCCTTGAATTGAGGTAAGTGATTCAGGCCTCTGTTAACATTTTATCAACAAGTTGTTGGGTGCAGGCTGCCCTGAGTAAAGGGTACATAATGTTGAGGGAGACAGCTCTCTTTGGCTAAAGGAAATTCCTAGGAAGTTAGCTTAAAAATCAACCCTTCTTACATCTGGCAAATGAACACCTTGTTCATTCACTTGGAATGCTAAAGTGTGCACTATGAATTTGGGTAAACTCCGGGAGTTAGTGATGGACAGGGAGGCCTGGCGTGCTGCAGTCCGTGGGGTCGCAAAGAGTCGGACACGACTGAGTGACTGAACTGAACTGAACAGTTGTCTTAAAAATATAGACCTAAGTCTATGCCTAGCATATACTTTACATATTACAGTTAGTAGGAATTATTATTGCTATATTTATTATGAGGATTCATATAATTTTTCTGAGGTACCGATGGGGTTACATACAAACTGTTTAACAATCATTAAATGCTATAAAATATAAAGTGAGTGTTTCCTTTTGAGGCCCATCTCCAGCCAGTTGTTTCCCTGCGTACACGAGAAAGAGCTGATTGATCATTTCAATCATCATTACAATCCCTTGCATCAGATAGATGCATTTCTATCCATTTCTGCTGATGTTCCCTAACACGGAGTATACTATGTGGAGATTTAATTCAAAAGCTAAATACAGACATGCATGGTGGCTCATAGTAAGTGTTTAGAAGAGACTTCTTAAGCATTAAATTTTTTCATTGGCCAGTTAACTGGCTTTGAATTATTTTTAATGGATAAAACATTTTAGCAGTGTTCTCCAGAGACTGTTCTGATTTCAAATGGAGCATTTCCAATTAATCTAAGAAAGACATTATATAAACACAAGTTAACAATCTCATGGCAATAGATAACACAATATTGCTGCAAATTATTATAGCTTTATTCAGTAGGCAATTCAAAGAGTTATTCTAGACATAATCAAACCCATCCTTGCATCTCCATAGACTCTTTGGATGCAGGTATTATTGCCCATAATTAAACCCTAGGGTAGATGTTTAAGATGAATTACCATTTAGCCTTTTGTAAATTTTGAATTACTGAAATGCATTGACTACTTGTTGGAATTACTTGTCAGTTCTACGGGTGTGTGTGTGTGTGCGTGTGAAGAGCAGTGGTGTGGTAAAAATGACTGTTGGAGAAATACATTACAGCACCCAAAGAAGAATATGTATTTTTCAAGCACCGTTTGACAATGAGTATTTCCTACCCTTATGTGTGCATGCATGCTAAGTCATTTCAATCGTATCCAACTCTTTGCGACCCTATGGACTGTAGCCCTCCAGGCTCCTCTGCCCATGGGACTTTCTAGGCAAGAATACTGGAGTGGGTTGCCATGCCCTCCTCCAGGGGATCTCCCCAACCCAGAAATCGAACTTACCTCCCTTATGTCTCTTGCATTGGCAGGTGGGTTATTTGCCACTAGTGCCACCTGGGAAGCCCCCTATTTTTATAACTCCTATATTTGCCAGATTCATGAGTGTAAAAGTTTAATACTCATGGTTCAGTAAATTCTCCTTAATAACATTTCAATGGATTTTTATTTGAGAGAAATTTATCTTAAAGAAAATGATTTTGTTTTACTGAATAATCTAAATATATAGTGTCAAGGTACTTTTAAATGTTTTAATGTTTTAAATGTTTGAATATAGGGTGCAATGGCTTGCACTTTGTATGTGTATCACTAAATATTTTTTGAAATTAATACCTACATATGTGTAAAGTTAGACTAGAATGGAAATGGCTAGACATAGAATGGCCATAGCCTGTGCACTCTGAGTTTCTTTAACTCTTTCAAGAAATATGATTTGAAAACATGGTTGCTAGTATGAATATAACTGATATTATAGGTATCTAACTGTGTGTCATTAATGAGAGCTTATGAGGCTTCTCTACTCCAAATAACACTCACTTAATTTTACTTCACACAAGTAAGGTAATTGTATAACAAGTACAGAGTCAGCCACAAAAACAATGGTAGTTATTGGTGGACCAACAGATAGCACTGAGAGCATGACTAGACAGCAATAAGATGCTGAAATACATTTGTCTATGCTAATAAGCATCACAAAGTAGTAGATCATCAAAGATCAGTTTGAACTTATTTTGTATTTTCTCCTCATTAGTTGAGATTTGTGAGCTGTTGACCACACAGTGCCTCTTAGGTTACTTTTTCCCAGAAAATCTGGTTCTAAGTGTAAGTAGTGCTTCAGGTTAAGAGGATTACAGAACATTTTCTTTCTTGCAAGTGTTATCCACACTTAATTGAGATGATGGGCCTCTGGCTTACAGGAGTGAGGAGGTAGTAGCTTATATCCTGAGGTAGCTTCTATGCTCACTTAGTGTTAAACACAACAGGAAACCCAACTGTTAAGATGCTTGTCCAGTAATGTTAAGAAAGAATTTCAGATGTAGGATGTTCTAGAAACAAAACTTCTGTGCTTGAGGAAGATTATTTACATTACTTTCACCTGCTGCAAATGATTCTAATTTCTCCTTCTCATATGGAAAATAAATGCAAAAGATGATACCAAAAGAATAAGTTCAGGGATATGCTAGTGTAAACTAGTCAATAATTCATTCACTTAGCTCTCATTGAGAATCAATTCCATACTAAACTCTGCTATCCATATCCCCAAATTGTGGTCACTTTTGCTGTATTTTACCTGACCTCATAATGTTAAAACAATGCCATGAAAATCACAAAATTTGGGACATTTAAATCTTTTCTGCCAGTTAAGACAAGTACAAAGTAAAATTTTCATATCATAATTCAGAATTCTAAATACAAAATGGTAATTCTGACACTTTTGAGCTCAAATATTTCCCAGTTACTTCCTGTTCCAGCCTTGGCTCTAGTATTAATATAAACATCTACACAGAACATTTTCTGAATGTGGCTTTGTTAGAGGAGATATGAAGTAAGGAAAATAAGAGCTATTTTATTTCTGGGAGCATATGATCTACAATTTGATTGAATTGAATGTGACTGAAGAAGTTCAATTTTTATTTGCTACAGTTTATTATTGTGGTCTGGCAAATAACACAAAAAATAGAAAAAGAAATACTGAACTCAAAAAACAAATTTAAACCATGGCAAATCAGATAGATTAAATGTTGAGTGATAACCAATTTGCCTTTCATCCAGCTATATCCTATGATAGGTAGCATCATATTCAGGTGAACACTGATTTATTAAGAACCACAGGGCTACAAGGATCTGTAAGACATGGTGAGTTCTCTGACAAGTGACTTGCTTTCTCATAGCAAGATACAGCAAGAATATAAATAACTGTTATGTTTGGTAGATTATGATAAATTCAACAGGAGAAATATAGATGAAAGACTATTGGTATTTAAAGGAAATAAATGCCACCAAGAACTAAGTGACTCCAAATTTGGAAAAGTTAATAGAGGACATGAATAGAAGGAAAAACACACAGAAGTGAGGGGCTGGAGGAGAGTGAAATAATTGGAGAGGGAGAAAGGGTCAAAAAACAGAGTGCGATTGGTGTTCACAAGAAAGGAACCACAGGAATCTATTTTGACGTGCATCTCTTTGAGAAGGAAGGCTGAAATCAGAGTTAAGAAGCTATGGTTTTGGAACCAGCTCAGCTGCTACCTACATGACCTTAAGCAAAGTTACTTGAGAACATTGATTACTGCCCAGTAATCTCTAAGTTCCTTTTTCAGCTTGGAAATGCTTTGCTTCTTTGGGTATTGGTACACAAAATTGTAAGGAATGTCATATTTATGGACATAATTAGGAACATGGGCTTATCAAAACAGGTGAAGTATGAAGGATTTTTGGCTGTTCATGTGTGTTAAGTCGCTCAGTCATGTCTAACTCTTTGCAAACCCATGGACTGTAGCCCACCAAGCTCTTCTGTCCATGGCATTCTCCAGGCAAGAATACTGGAGTGGATTGCTATGGCCTTCTCCAGGGGATTTTCCCAACCCAGGGATCACACCTGAGTCTCTCATACCTCCTGCAGTGGCAGACATGTTCTTTACCACTAGTGCCACCTGGGACAGTACTTCATAATGTTAAATGGAGACATCCTCATGGCTGGTTAGAATCGTGAACGTTGGTACAGACATGGAAGCAGAAGATTAATGGGGTAGAAGTTTGAAAGTCTTTCTGCTGAAAAAATAAAATCACTACATGATGGAGTGGGATTGTAGAACATGTGATCAAGACTTAGTGTGAAGACAAGGGGGAATAAAATCACTACAGACTAAGGTATTCTGGGAAATGGATGTAATTCAGATAGTGCTTAAGGTGGGGGGCAGATTTTGCTACTAAAGATTGGAAGACAAATGCAAAGGAAGATGTGAGTATAGGATCAGGAATGTTCAGGATGCTTGTGAGTAGAGAGAAAATGTATTATCCTCTAGAAGATCAACTGGCAGATTCTTTGGTGCAAACTCTTCAGTATGGTATAGGGAAGGTGAACAAGAGGCAATGCATTGTTTTTGAGTATGTGCAGGCAAAGATAAGTCTCGGTCAGTCTCTTATGGGGTCACTAATCCTTTCTCCTGGGTCCTGGTGCACACAAGGTTCGGTTTGTGCCCTCCAAGAGTTGGCTTTCCTAGTCGACTCTATGTAAGTTCTGGCAGCTCTATGATGGGGTTAATGGTAACCTCCTCCAAGAGGGCTTATGGCCATACCCAAATCTGCTGCACCCAGAGCCCCTGCCCCTGTGGCAGGCCACTGCTGACCCATACCTCCGCAGGAGACCATCAAACACTCAAAGGCAGGTCTGGCTCAGTCTTTGTGGGGTCTCCTGGTGTACACAACGTTTTGTTTGAGCCCTGTGAATGTCTCTGGTGGGTATGGGTTTTGATTCTAAACAAGATTTGGCCCCTCCTGCCATCTTGCTGGGGCTGCTTCTTTTCCCTTGGACACTGGGTTTCTTTTTTTGGTAGGATCCAACATTCACCTGCCAACTGTTGTTCAGCAGTGAGTTGCAATTTTGGAGTTCTTGCAGGAGAAGATGAGCATACTCCTGACCCAGACTTGCCCTTGAGTGTCCAGGAGTCTCCGGCAGAGGCTTGGGTCCATGGTGGCCTGCTGCAGGGTCCAGGCACATAGTTTGGCCTCAGGTCAAAAAACAGCAGGGAACACAGCCCTGCCCATCAACAGAAAATTGGATTAAAGATTTACTGAGAATGGCTCCACCCACCAGAACAAGACCCAGTTTCCCCCTCAGTCAGTCTCTCCCATCAGGAAGCTTCCATAAGCCTCTTATCCTTATCCATCAGAGGGCAGAAGGAATGAAAACCACAATCACAGAAAACTAATCAAACTGATCACATGGATCACAGCCTTGTATAACTCAATGAAACTATGAGCCATGCCATGTAGGGTCACCCAAGATGGATGTGTCATGGTGGAGAGTTCTGACAAAACATGGTCCACTGGACAAGGGGATGGCAAACCACTTCAGTATTCTTGCCTTGAGAACCCCGTGAACAGTGTGAAAAGGCCAAAAGATAGGACACTGAAAGATGAATTCCCCAGGTCAGTAGGTGCCCAATGTGCTACTGGAGAACAGTGGATAAATAACTCCAAAAAGAATGAAGAGATGGAGCCAAAGCAAAAACAACACACAGTTGTGGATCTGACTGGTGATAGGAGTAAAGTCTGATACTGTAAATAACAATATTGCATAAGACCCTGGAATGTTAGGACCATGAGTCAAGGTAAATTAGAAGTATCAAACAGGAGGTGGCAAGAGTGAACATACATTTTAGGAATCAATGAACTAAAATGGACTGGAACGGGTGAATTCAACTCAGATGACTATTATATCTACTACTGTGGGCAGGAATCGCTTAGAAGAAATGGAGTAGCCATCATAGTCAACAAAAGAGTCCAAAATGCAGTACGTGGATTCAGTCTCAAAAATGACAGAAGGATCGTTTGTTTCCAAGGCAAACCATTTAATATCACGGTAATCCAAGTCTATGCCACAACAAGTAATGCTGAAGAAGCTGAACTTGAACGGTTCTATGAAGACCTACAAGACCTCCTAGAACTAACACCCAAAAGATGTGCTTTTCATTATAGGGGACTGGAATGCAAAAGTAGGAAGTCAATAAATACCTGGAGTAACAGGCAAATTTGACCTTGGAGTACACAATGAAGCAAAGGCTAATAGAGTTTTGCCAAGAGAACACACTGGTCATAGCAAACACCCTCTTCCAACAACACAAGAGAAGACTCTACACATGGACATCACCAGATAGTCAATACCAAAGTCAGATTGATTATATTCTTTGCAGTCAAAGATGAAGAAGCTCTATACAGTCAGCAGAAACAAGACTGGGAACAGACTGTGGCTCAGATCATTAACTCCTTCTTGCCAAATTCAAACTTAATTTAAAGAAAGCAGGAAAAACCATTAGACCATTCAGATATAACCTAAATCAAATCCCTTATGATTATACAGTGGAAGTGACAAATAAATTCAAGGGATTAGATCTGATAAACAGAGTACCTGAGGAAATATGGATGAAGGTCCGTGGCATTGTACAGGAGGCAGTGATCAAGACCATCCTCAAGAAAAAGAAATGCAAAAAGGCAAAATGGTTGTCTGAGGAGGCCTTACAAATAGCTGAGAAAAGAAGAGGAGTGAAAGGCAAAGGAGAAAAGGAAAGATATACCCATTTGAATGCAGAGTTCCAAAGAATAGCAAGGAGATATAAGAAAGCCTTCCTCAGTGATCAATGCAAAGAAATAGTGGAAAACAAAGAATAGGAAAGACTAGAGATCTCTTCAAGAAACTTAGCAATACCAAGGAACTATTTCATGCTGAGATGGGCACAATAAAGAACTGAATTTGTATGGTCCTAACAGAAGCAGAAGACATTAAGAAAAGGTGGCAAGAATATACAGAAGAACTATACAAAAAAAGTTCTTAATGACCTAGATAACCATGATGATGTGATCATTCACCTAGGGACAGACATCCTGGAATGAGAAGTCAAATGGGACTTAAGAAGCATCACCATGAACAAAGCTAGTGGAGGTGATGAAATTCCAGTTGAGCTATTTCAAATCCCAAAAGATGGTCTTGTGAAAGTGCTTCACTCAATATGCCAGCAAATTTGGAAAACTCAGCAGTGGCCACAGGACTGGAAAAGGTCAGTTTTCCTTCCAATCCCAAAGAAAGGCAATGCCAAAGGATGCTCAAACTACTGAAAACTGCACTTATTCTACACACCAGCAGAGCGATGCTTAAAATTCTCCAAGTCAGGCTTCAGCAGTACGTGAACCAAGAATTTCCATATGTTCACGCTGGATTTAGACTAGGCAGAGGAACCAGAGATCAAATTGCCAACATCTGCTGGATCATTGAAAAAGGAAGAGATTGCCATAAAAATATCTACTTCTGCTTTATTGACTACACCAAAGCCTTTGTGAAAGTGCTGCACTCAATATGCCAGAAAATTTGGAAAACTCATCAGTGGCCACAGGGCTGGAAAATGTCAGTTTTCATTCCTATCCCAAAGAAAAGCAATGCCAGAAAATGTTCAAACTACCGCAAATGACACTGATTTCACACGCTAGCAAAGTAATGCTTAAAATCACTTATGCTTAAAAAAATCTGTCGTGTCTGACTGTCTGTGAACCCACCAGGTTCAAACTTCAGCCCACCAGGCTCCTCTGTCCAAGGAATTCTCCAGGCAAGAATACTGAAGTGAGTTGCCAATTCCTTCTCCATTTGACTGTGGAAAATTCTTGAAGAGATGGGAATACCAGACCATCTGACCTGCCTCTTAAGAAATCTTATGCAGGTCAAGAAGCAACAGTTAGAGCTGTACATGGAACAACAGACTACTTCCAAATCGGGAAAGGAGTACGTCAAGGCTGTATATTGTCACCCTGCTTATTTAACTTATGCAGAGTACATCATGCGAAATGCCAGACTGGATGAAGCACAGGCTGGAATCAAGATTGCCAGGAGAAATATCAATAACCTCAGATACGCAGATGACACCACTCTTATGGCAGAAATTGAGGAAGAACTAAAGAGCCTCTTGATGAAAGTGAATGAGGAGAGTGAAAAACTTGGCTTAAAACTCAACATTCAGAAAACTAAGATCATGGCATTTGGTCCCATTACTTCATGTAAATAGATGGGGAAACAATGGAAACAGTTAGAGACTTCATTTTCTTGTGCTCCAAAATCACTGCAGATGGTGACTGCAGCCATAGAAGAAAGGCTACGACCAACTTAGATAGCATATTTAAAAGCAGAGACATTATTTTGCCAACAAAGGTCTGTCTAGTCAAAACTATGGTTTTTCTAGTAGTCGTGTGTGAATGTGTGGGTTGGAGTATAAAGAAAGTTGAGCACCAAAGAATTGATGCTTTTGAAGTGTGGTGTTGGAGAAGACTCTTGAGAGTACCTTGGACTGCAAGGAGATCCAACCAGTCCATCCTGAAGGAAATCAGTCCTGAATATTCATTGGAAGGACTGATGCTGAAGCTGAAACTCCAATACTTTGCCCACCTGATGTGAAGAACTGACTCATTAGAAAAGACCCTGATGCTGGGAAAGATTGAAGGTGGGAGGAGAAGGGGACAACAGAGGATGAGATGGTTGGATGGCATCACTGACTAGATGGACGTGAATTTGAGTAAAGTTCAGGAGATGGTGATAGACAGGGAAGCCTTGCATGCTGCAGTCCATGGAATCACAAAGAGTCAGATGCAACTGACTGACTGAACTGACTGATATATGTGTTTGTGCCATATATATATCTCCAATACATTTTTTTCATATCAGTGTGAAAAAAATATATTTTGTCTTTTATGTGAAATTTCTTTTAATTCACAGCAAATTATAAATAATCCCAGACACATGTTTCCAGAACTCCTAAAACTTAAGTTCTGTTGGACAGAGCTGCAGGAAAGGCATGAGCTACCAGCCCAGGTATCTAGACAGAACAAGTGAAAGGGCCTGATAACACTGCTGGAAACCACTCTTATGCAGGCTGTCCTGGGATGTGTGTCTTGTATGGCAGCAGGTTCTGGATACAAAATATGTCTGTACCTTGAGGTACAGAAATCGACCCTTATAGGATGAAAATGGGCTGGTACACTATTTGGAAAAGTTGGCAGAGGACTTTGTTTGAGACAGTGGGGAAAAACACTGTTCTGATTACAGTGTTAGAGCAACAAGAATATCAGTCTTTGCTTTTACTTTTAAGGGACTGGTTTCTGTAAAGGTTTAATCCCAACTGAAAGATGATCTGACCTGGGTTCTATTCTTCAAATCATATAAGAGGTATTCACTTTTGAGTCATGTGGTATTTTCTCTTTCCTTTTCTATACTAATAAAAATTTGTTCAGTGGTAATATTTAGTTTACTTTATAGAATTATTAAATAAGAAAAGCTATAATGTGCCAGGAGAATATGTAGTTCTAACATTTAAATACCATTTCCAGGTTTTTAAGATTCCCTGGTTGCTCAGTGGTAAAGAATTGCCTACCACTTCCAGAGAAGCAGGTTCAGTCCATGGGTTTGAAGATCCCCTGGAGGAGGAAATGGCAACCCACTCCAGTATTTATGCCTGGGAAATCCCAGGGACAGAGGAGCCTGGCAGGCTACAGTCCATAGTAGGACACAACTGAGCACACATGCATGATGTAATATGTATATAATATTATATGTAGTATATATTTTTCAGATCCTCTAATATATATGATGTATAATTCTATGTAGGTATATGATAGATTTAAATGACTTTTAGGACTTCCTTTTTTTTCTCTTCATAAGGAAAAAACATTTATTATTTTTTCTCTTTATTTTGTATCTATATAGATGATTTATGTTAACTTATTGTGGTAGTCACTTCCCAATACATGTAAATTAAATCATTATGCTGTACAGCTTAAACATCTACAGCGCTGATGTCAATAAAATTGAACAAAAGGGGAGTTATATGAAAATTTTATATATATTCAGAACTGACAGCATCTAATATTTTAGTTTTTGCCACTACAGAAGATGAAAACCACTTGAGTACAACAAAGTAATTGATATTATATTTAAAGCATAGAAAGCATATTAATGGAATTTCCTATATTCCAGGATGAGAAGCAGGCCCAGAAGGTAGCAGGAAAAGCTGAAAAATTGCCCAAGTTGGCTGCACTCTGTTTTCTCCGTCTGATGTTCTGGTCTCTCTCCCCTAGAGTTTCCTGCTTTTTCTCTCCTTTCAGTTTCTTCACCTCTGTGAACGTCTAAGAATAAAATATTTTACATGGGTTGACTTCCAAGTCAGCTTTTGGTTGAGTTTTGTTTTTACTAGGTAAATTTCCAAGCTGGATTCTTTTTTTTTTTTCTTCTTCTTCTTCTTTAGATTAGGAATCTTCCTTGCATGCTGGTTGGTTACTTGAGACACAGACACGTGGCCAAGGAGAACCATGTGAAACAGCCACTTCTTCCCTTACTTCATCTGGGGACTCAACTCAAAATCAGTTGGGTTCTTTAATCCTCCAAATAAAGCTTCAGTCTCCAGGTCAAATTCTTGGTCCAGTTCTGCTTCATATTCTCTGGAGACTTTGTAAACGTCTTTAGGTAGAAACCTAGGAGGTAGAGATGGTTCTCATGGGGCTAGCATTGCTCCTTGTGACAAAAGGTCCCAGTGCCCACACTGAGAGTGTCCTTGGGGTCTGGGTTCCTGAAATGAGACGAATGCAGATCTCTCTCACTTTTGTTAATTGCAGGCCTGGGGCTGCTGCAGGTTTGGGAGCAGAAGAGACTTTCAACACTTTTGAAATAACTCTAACAAAACAAGCCACAGAAGATTTCACCTAGGAGAACTATGTAATACATAATCTCCATATTGCATCCCTAACCTGTCTTATTTCTGCTGCAAAAATAAAAATTAGAACTCCCCTGATAGCAGCAATCTGCTGCTGCTGCTGCTAAGTCACTTCAGTTGCAATCTAAACCCAAGCAATTCTGCACGTGATGGGAGTTAGGCAATGTTTAAGCTTTCCAGTTTATTGATAAACAAAATGTTGCAGTCTATTGATAAATAGTGGCTAATTTATATAGATTTTTGAATGTCTGCGTCATACTTCCATTTCAGGGATTTAAATGTTAATTTCTTTTAAAATATAATTTCTACAATTTTAATGGAAGTGTGGTGATTTAGATATCATTTGACACCATCTTAGGGCTTCCCTAGTGGCTCAGATGGTAAAGAATCTGCCTGTCATATGGGAGACCTGGGCTTGATCCCTGGATTGGGAAGATTCCCTGGAGAAGAGTATGGCACCCACTTCAGTATTCTTGCCTGGAGAATTCTATGGATAGAGGAGCCTGGCAGGCTACAGTCCATGGGGTCACAAAGAGTCGGACTCGACTGAATGACTTCACTTTCACTTTGACACCATCTTGTAAGTTAACTCTGAAAAGGGATGATTTTTCCAAAGTACGCATTGGTTTTGTTTTCATCCTTAAGTTTGATTTGCATTACTTTGGCTAAAGAACCAACATCACATACAGCACAACAGGCGAGGTTTAGACAAGATCCAAGTGCTGAAACGCCTGAGTAGCTTGTTGTGAAGCCTTCTTAGACTTGTCAGCTTAGGAATCTGGCATTTTGGCAATCTGGCAGCTAGAGAGCAGGAAGACTGTGGTGCCCCACTCTGACTGGACTCTCTAGGCATCCTCAAATACACCATGAGCCTAACACACTCGCCGTGGAAGGATGAAGTCACTGGTACTCTGTTGTGCCGATAGGTACGTATCTGCATTGGGCAGAGGGCTGTTCCACCCCCAGCAGGCTGCCTTTCTGCTCAAGCAACTGGGGAGACAGGTTCCTTTGTCTTCCCTCTGAATCTTCCTCATGTATACATGGTCAGCATAATTTCATGCCTTCGAGTGTTAATTTTTCCAGTAAACAATAATAATAATCATGATGGTGAGGGTCAATAGCATGTGGCATCAATTATTTTTTTGTTAACTGTAAATACTGTAGTAAGCATTTGACAAATTCAGAGTTTATACTCTAAATTCTGGATTTTCTAGTCAGGATCAAGTAGAGAGCATTAAAAATTGGCAACAAAATTTGAAGAGAGCTTTAGTCTACCTCTCTGCCTGTTTCTTCTTTTTCACTCCCTCAATAATTACCAAATTTAGTTCTTTTTTTTCTTTCAATTTTCACAAGTGGTGTCTGAGTGCATTCTTGTTGTAAAAGAAAAAAAAAATAGAGACATACTGAATAAATTCTGAAGTTCTCTCCCCTTAAAGTGCTCATCCTTTCTCCCTCAGTGTAACCTCACTTTCTTCCTTGGAAGAGGTGATTATTGTCCACAGTTAGGTATCTGATGGTGCCACTAAGCATTTTTGAAAGAAGGTTCTTCTACATCTGTGCTATATAATGTATGAGGCATGGCTAGTGTGATTAAGGAACTGAATTCTTAATTCTATTTTATTTTAATTAATTTAAATTTACATTTTTATAGCACATGTGACTAGGAGCTCCCATATTAGATAGCACAGGTTTTTCATCTGTCTCCAGGGCTGTTGTAATAGACTTTATCAGGGTCTCTGTACTTAGGCTCATATTTCTCTTTACCAGCATAAGCCTTATACAAATTAGATCATATTTCCCTGCTACTACAAATCCTTCAATGAGTCTCATTTCACCATGATGGCATTCTAAAGCTGTTTGAAAGATACATAAGGCTCATTATGAACCAGCATTTTCATACCTTCCTCTCCTACCATTCCTTAAGTTCACTGGAAGTGTCATGATTTCTCTTGCTCAGTACCTTTTCACATGCTGTTCCCTCATCTGTCTAACAAATTTCATCAAGTCTCAGATAGCTTCCATCCCCTCAACATTTTTTGCCCCATAAACTTCCCCAGCAGCTGTAGACACTTTTTATCTCTGTATCTTTCAAGCCACAACACAGAAAACCAGTAGGTACTGAATAAATGCCAGTTCCCTTCTCCTATTCTCTCTGCTGGCACCAAGGATGACTATTATGCTCTCATGTAAAACTTTGTACTGCATAACTGAAGGAAGAAAAAAAGTCCAGGAGAAAGTAATTTTACTACAGTGTAAATTTCACAGGGGGGAGTGGGCAAAGATGAATCTCTTTTATTTACAAATACTCTTAATCTCTTAGAACAATGCATGGCACAGATTAGGAGCACAATAAATTTGTGTAGCATGAACAGATTACCAAATTGTATTTTCCCATTTTTTTTTCATGGTTATCCATTTTGAATTTCTCAAGTACTTAAATTCTGGCAAACAACCGCCAGGTTAAAATAATTTTTGTGAATTGACAAAATGTATAATTGAAAGCAGCCACAAATCCCCAAATCTGCCCATTCTTTGGTGGTTGCTGCTTCCCTCAGGCAAAGAAAATGACTGCTTTAGGAGAAAAATACATAAATAAACAAAATGCCCAAACATCATCTCACTGAGATGGAGTCCCAAGCAATACTTGTCTAAATCACCTGTCCCTCACACTTTGAACTTCATTCCTGCTGAAGTCCAGCACAACACATTTTGTCATTTTTCACTACTCTTCCAATTTAACATAATCAGCAGATGTAATTAAAGCTCATTTATTACCCATTAGTAAGTACTCAATTAAATATTTTGTTTACCATTAAACCCCATGGCTTCCAATGCAGAAGTTCACTGCTACCTGAGCTGATTGGACCCTTATCTAGTAGGCGCCATTAATATTAATTTGTGGTTAACTTTTACTTAATCTAAAAATCTGTTTCCTATCTACAGGATTATGTTCATATCCAAACCAATTTGTATTAATTTTGGAAGTCAAATATCAGGGGACATCATGTCAAAATTGTTAATGACTCCTTAATATAAAATATCTATTGTATTCTGTTCATAGTCATATTCTTCAACTGAGTAAAGCTATTAAGTAAAAAAAAAAGTCTATTAAGCATAACTTTGTCACATTACTGACTTATTACTTTTGATTTCATTACCTATTCTCTAGATATTTGGATATATTATCTCAATATTTTTTATGCAGTCTTGATTGAATGTCCATTTATATGAACAGGCATTTTATCTCTTTAAGCAAGATATGAGTTTTATAAATGACTCAGTATTTTGGTGAGCCATTTTCTTTAAGATATGAAGCAAATAGTTGTGCTAACACGGATATTACTTATTCAAAGTGTTATATCAATTTTGTCATTAGTATCTAGTGTTTTAGCATTTTAAATATTTTCCAGTTGCCCATCTGTACAATATTTTCCTCTCCTATTGGACATAGTACAAAAATAAATGCACTGACAGATATTTATAGAGCACTAGCTGAATGTTTTAAAATGTTATATTATTTGTTTAGGATGTTGTTTTTATTGAAACTGCTTATAATCTGAAAACATAAAATGCTTTCATTTAACTATTTGTTTTTATCCTTCTCATTCTAGTATGTGAAGAATGCATGCTCTTTTTGATTTACTACACAAATCCACCACAGATTTTTCTTAAAGATTCACTGAGATTGGACTTTCATAAGCCCATCTCAGTTTCCTTATTATGTTCATGCTTGTCATCAAAAATAAACTACAGACATTTTAATTATAACATCATAATATCATCTCATTCATTAGTGAAGATGAATCTCCTTTCTCAGTATTCGATGTCCATTATTTTTTAATTATCTCAAATGTGGCTTGTACCCAGAGTTTCTCATTAGGACAAATTCATATTTTCTTTCATCATTGTTTGCAGTTCATTCAGAGCCCACTAATGATGAATATACAACTGCTTTTAATTTCTAAAAGCTATTCTGAAGGTTGAGACTGGGTAGGAATCATACAGTTTTATAACCACATGTTATTAGTGTGACTTTCTTTTAACTTGATCCTTTCAGTTGAAATCCTTTGAGGTGTTGGGGAAATTTCTCCTACTCCTGTATTTCCTCTGATGGACTTAATATCAGTCAAAATAAAAATTCTTATTAAAATATAAAACTAGAGAAACCTGGGCTATTCCATTTGATTTAAAAAGAATATCATAGACCAAAGTGTAGATTAGCTATATAATCTCTCTATTCATGGATATACTAAAGAAATTACCTCCCAAACTCAACCATTTTACATGTTTGTATTTTCATGTTCATTATGTACAACAAAATTGTTGCTCAGTATGCACAACATATTTTCATATTGTACATCATATTTGTATTTTTTATTTGAAAAGTAAAATGAAAATTTGGTTTATAAAGGTAACACAGGTAGAAAATGAGGGAAGGTATAAAACTGTAGGAAAATGAAAATCTTCTGAAATTGTACACCTGAATGGTGATTGATATTAACATTTTGACATAGTGCCTGGTAGCTCAATGCATTGATATCCATACATTCAGTCATTTATTCAACAAGTATGCATTGCGTACTTACTATGATCTAGTCATGATCTAGACTCAGATAGGTTATGGGCAAAATATTAAACCTTTAGTTTGTGGAGCTAATTTTGGTGAGGGCAATTGTAAATTAAAAAAAAATACATAGCAAAATTTCAGGTAAGATAAGTTCTGTGAAGGAAAATAAAATAGGGTAAAGGGGATAAAGAATGATTGGAGGGGATATTTATTTCAGGTAGGGTGATCAGGGAAAGCCTCTCTGAGGAGACATTGGAACAGAGCCCTCAACTGAGGGAAGAACCTTGAAATGTCTAGAGGCTAAACACATGAGGAGGATGTGGTATCTTTCCGTTCTAAAGCATGAATGGGCTTGGGAGGTTAGAAGGACAGCATAAGAGACTGTGAGGACAGACTAGAGAGACAGCAATGACGTTGGAGAGTTAAGAGGGTGGGTGTCTTGTAGGTCAAGGTACAGAGAAGAGTTTTTATTATAAGTGTTAGTGTAGCTCTTGATGGTTTGGGGTAGAAGAGAAGTGATGTGATTTACTTTACATTTTTAAAAAAGATCACTGTGGTGACTGGAAAGAATGAACCAGAGGCATGAATGGATTCAAGATTTACACAATCTCAAAATGTAGTATAAAGGTGATGAGAATAAACCTGCTATTTCTCATTTAACAATATATCATCGGCCATTTAAATGTTGTGTGGGTTAGGTTAGGCTTGGCCAGGGCTTCTCAGCAGTGGCACAACTAACATTTTGGGCCAGATGATTCTGATGTTTAGCCTCCACTCACTAGATATCAGTAGCCCTTCCTTTCCAGTTGTGACAACCTAAGTACCTCCAGACATAACCAAATGTCTCCACTAGGGCATAATTATGCCTTATTGAGACTACTGGGAAAGGCAACACTGTGGTAACAAAACCCTCCAAAATTCAGTTGAACACATGTACTTCTCCGCAAAATCTGTGGAGTCCAACAGTTCTCAAGGTTAGCTTTCTTCTAAGTTGTAGGATCCAAGTTGAGGCTTGCGTCGTGTAGAAATACCATCTGGCTTTCAGGTGACTATGACAGGAAGTGAGAACTAGATCTTAATGCTTCTGTCCAAGTGACTCATATCACTTCTGCTGTCTATTGGGCAGAACATAACTTTTTCGGTAGTTGCATACTTTGTCAGTCTAGTTCCTGACTATGGAGAACTGTGGAGCCAAAGGTTGTTTTAAGTACTGAACAATCGCAGGTTGTTTAAGGCAAAACCGATTATTTCTTTTTCTTTTTTGGCGGCATAGCTCTCTTATAATCTTAAAAAAGACTGCTTATCTTTCAGATTACTCTAGTCCATGTGCCAGTAGCCTCATCTATAATAATCTATAAGAGGGCTTCCATCTGTTTTATATCTTTCCTTTCATGCCTTTAAAGGCCTTTCTCTCTCAATTTAATAGTGTGTAATGTGAGACTATCTGGAAGAGGGAGTAGGAAGGTCATACCTATTAAGATTTTAATATGCATATTTATTTGTATTATTCCAAAAATAGTACAAGGTTTCTGAGGCAGGGACCTATTATTACTTTTAGCAATAATGGCATTGGTCTCTTTTCCTAAATTTTTCTGCATACTCTTGAGTGATGTGATGAAAGTTAGATAAAGGTGACCTTAATGTATGTGGATTTCTAAGCGAGGAATCTCAAAACTATGAAGCTGAGAGTTTATAGGAAGACAGATGTTCCTCTTCTCCTCCTGAGAGAGGGATAGTAATCTTTAATATGTAAACAAAATAGCCTTGGCTCTTTCTTACTCTCTAGAATGTAAATAAACATTTACATTCATGGAGGCATGGGAGTGGAATTCAGCAAGGCCTCTTCCAGTTTACATCCCCTGGAATATCTTTATGGCCCAGATCTCATTCCCTGTTGATAGATAACACACACTTCTAGTGAGGTAAATCTTTAATCCCTCCCTGAGGTATATTATTTATTCAGTTATCTTTTAACTTCCAACTCTTTCCCCTCACTCAGGTTCCAGTAAAATGCATTTCAAAAACCTTAACATGAAAATATTCACTTTCTGACAATGCCCTTAGCCTAATTTTAGACCTGAGACTTTTCAATCTGCTAATATGTTTTACTATTTTTCACACAAAGTCCTGTTTTCCAACTTAACCAAAATAATAGCTCTTTACTGAAAGAACTATTCAGTTACGAATGTCAGAGCTATTTATAATTGCTGGGAAAGAATAGGAAAAAAGATTTGTAGAATGATAGTTAAATTTCTAAATGCATTATTTTATTTCCACTGTATATTTTACCATAATGGTGGTATTAATGTAGAAAATCTTGATAAATGTATGCTAGTTATATTATTTATTATGTTAATTTCATAGTCATGGTTATGTTAGATTAATAAGAAGGTCTGATCTACATTTTCAGTTATATAAACCCTTTCTTTTCTAGGGGAAGTTTGTTTATATGCTAATGTACATTGTCTGATTATTAAAAATATTCAATTGCTTTTTGAATAGCTTTATATTCCAGTGACTGAACTTATTAATAAAAAAATTCTGTAATCTTTTTTAGAAAACGTTTGGTCTCACCTCTGAAACATGATTTATAACATAAAATTATATCTAAGAGAACAGCTTTATTTCCCCATAATAGATTTGATAAATTTTCCCTGATATAAATTCGTTGATATGTAATACATTTTGATTTGCTGTTGAACACATTCACACTTACAAATGTTCACAGTGTTTTTCACTTGTTTTAATTCTCTGTTGTTCACAAGTGCTTGCATTTTGCATTCACAGGCCTTCTCACTGGTATGGCTCAATTCCCCTGAGCCTGCAACCCACCAGACCCAATCTTCCCCTATCCAGCATGATCCTGCCCTGTGAGGAGCATTTTGTGAGGGTGTGTGGCACCCCACTGTGTACAACCAAGCTCTTTCCTACAGTCATCTCTTGTGCACTGGCTGAATGACTTACACAATTTGTTACTGGAACTTCCCAGGAAGACAAAGATGTAGCATGAGGAAGAAGGGACAATGCAGAAAACGTAGTTGTCAAATAAATGATTTTCTGTGTAAGAGAACCAGAGTGTAGTGGTTTTACTCCCAACCCCTCTGTGTATGCACTGAGTTTCTCCTACTGGAAATTGCCAGAGCTGTATATAATGTTCTTATTTTTCTTAGACACTGTATCATTAGACCTGTGGTGACAATAGGCTCAAGTAGTAGGGTGTGTGTATGTGTTAGTCGCTCAGTCCTGTCCGACTCTCGCGACCGCAAGGACTGTAGACCGCCAGTCTCCTCTGTTCATGGTATTCTCCAGGCGAGAATACTGGAGTAGGTAGCGGCTCCCATCTCTAGGGGATCTTCCTGACCCAGGGATTGATCCTAGGTCCTCACTGCACGCAGATTCTTTACCGTCTGAGCCACCAGAGAAGCCCCAAGTTGTAGAGAGACCCGCATTAAAATCAGGGCCAGCCTCGCGCCCCTCTCTTCCTTTAGATCCCACCAAAACTGCTTATCTTATGGGTTAATCTGTAAATTGCTGAGATTAGCACATTCCAAAGCAGTATATATTGTTCCTCTCAAGAATCCAAATGACCTCTAGCCACTGTACCTTTTTTTCGATACCAAAAAGTGGAATTACAGTAATTTATCTTTCACTTTGGAGAGAACATCCCAAATACTAGATCCCAGAAACAACAGTGAAGTAAATAACCCCTGAAATTTCTTTCATTTTCTCTCTCCTACTTCCTGTTAACATGTTTTATTAAATCAGCTGAGGTAATTTCTGCTTCCTACTTACCAGGTCCGATTTTCATGTCACCAGCATAATGAAGAAATGTATTCTGGAGGATTTCATTATGACACAAACCTAGTCAGACTAGAGTTTGGTAGAGAACTGGAGAGTTAATTTGACTCTAAACACCGTTCGAGCCTGTTAGGTAAAAGCAGACTCCCCTTCAGGTTTCCTGACCTGAAGGGAAAATGAAACAATTGTCAATAAACAGCTGCGTACCAGTTAAGCAGAGGTGCTCTGGGCCTCTCTCTCGGCGCTTGCTTGCTTGGGTCTGGCGAGGGCGGTGACTGCGGCTAGGATAAGGGTCAGGAAGCCCGCCAGCGAACCCACAAAGTGCACGATGTCAGTGCGCCCACTCTCCCTGCCCAGGCACTCACTCTTACTGTGGGTGGGGCCACGGTGCACTTGGGCACCACCACCTGGCCACGTGCTACCTACCGCCACAATTCCGTCTGGTGGCCACCCCCTTTCTTCTCGAGATTCTTCCCATGTGACCTCCGCTGACCTTGCCACGGTCTAGCCAGAAAGACCAACAACCAGTAGTTTGTCGGCTGTAACCCTCAAAACATAGACATTCACCTTGTGCTACTTGTAAGAAACGGGATCAACGAAGAAATGGAGACTTTTCTGGGAAGTTCTAGGTGAGTGGCAGAAAAGAGGATCTGTAACTTAAATGTACAATATGCATTTCAATAAGCAGATGGAAGAAAAAAAAGAAAAACGATGTCGACACATTTGGAAATGAGAAAACTAAAGCCATTATGTCATGGAGGCAGTACTGTTTGAATACCAACATCACTTTCCCTGGCAGCCCTTCTGTATTCTTAGTCGTTTGGAAAAAAAAGGAGGGGGGAGGAAAATGCAGAATGTTAGTTGACAAGGCATATTCTGGATTTTGTTATAATCCTGATTGGAGAGAGAGCCAGAATGTGATGCAGTGGCCTCGGTGTCTTCCCCAGCAAGGAGTCTCCCTTTGACCCAGGAAACTGTGGGGCCTCAGATGCCCAGCCCAGCTGTGGGGAGCCAGGGCACTAGAGGAAAACTGGTAAATGTCTCAGATGTCAGCCCATACGTGCTTGGAACTCCTCCCTGTGTCACTTGGGTTCTGGAAGAAGAATGCAGAGGAAACTTGCCTATACCAGCTCTATGCCAGGTACCAGAGGCTTTGACGATCTGTTCAAATATACTACTTTTAGAATAGCAGATGTAAGTGGTGTGATCGCCCGATTAAGTTTGTGATGGTGCATAGGGATTTGCAGGGATCCAGCTGCTTTCTGCTGGTGGCTCTTATCTTTCCAGATTCCTAGTTGTGCTATAGCAATGGTTTACTGCTCTTGTAGAGGAAATTCTAGGGGCTTTCACATTGGTCTGCTTTTATTCCATGAGGTAGCAAGCCAATGTGTGGATTCTGCCACTTGCTAAGCAGATCTGTTTAAGATATGTCTCCAGCAAATGGGACTATAATTACAACATGGGTCCTTGGGTCCACTGAGTTCATTGTGATACAGATTTGAATGAAAACACCATTTATCAAATTATTACAACATGCCCTCTTTTGACTTTCAAAATATCGTGGCACTTTGGACCTCCAGGGATAAACACCAGTTCTGAGCCTGTATTTAATAAATTTTTAAAAATCTAGGAATCTGTTACCTTTCCTGTGTACCAGTCACCAAAGTAAATAGTGGTAAACACCTTTGGGCAGACCAAGAGATTTATAGTATACATATGCTTATTCGCTAAGTCGTGTCCAACTCTTTGCAACTCCATAGACTGTAAACTGCCAGGCTCCTCTGTCCATAGGATTCTCCAGGCAAGAATACTGGAGTGGGTTGCCATTTCTTTCTCCAGGGAATCTTCCTGACCCAGGGATGGAACCTGGATCCCCTGTGTTTTCTGCATTGGCAGGTAGATTCTTTACCACTGAGCCACCTGCTGCTGCTGCTAAGTCACTTCAGTCGTGTCCGACTCTGTGCGACCCCATAGATGGCAGCCCACCAGGCTCCTCCGTCCCTGGGATTCTCAGGCAAGAATACTGGAGTGGATTGCCATTTCCTTCTCCAACACATGCATGCATGCTAAGTCGCTGCAGTCATCTCCGACTCTATATGACCCTATGGACAGTGGCCCACCAGGCTCCTCTGTCTACAGGATTCTCTAGGGAAGAAGACTGGAGTGGGTTGCCATTTCCTTCTCCAACTGAGCCACCTAGGAAGCTCAATAGTATATGGCAGTTACTTAAGGTCATTCCTCAAGGGAAACTAGCCTCCCCATCTATCGAGACCTTTAGGTTTGTGAACAGCCTTAGATCTATGTACTAGGTAAATAGCTATGACTTCAGTTGTGGTGACTCAAGTCTGGTTTTGGCAACCAGATCTAGTTGTATTTTCTGTTATATAGATGAAGCCATGTCTTAGTCTGTTGAGGCTGTATTAAAAAAAAAACAACAACAAAAACCCATAGATGGGTAGCTTATAAACAACGTAAGTTTCATTCTCACAGTTCTGGAGGCTGGAAGTCCAGGATCAAGGTGCTAGCAAGATGGAGTTCATGTAAAGTCCTTCTTCCAGTTCGTAGATTTGGGTCTCCTGTATAAGTACATTGATGTTATTCATGAGGGTTCCACCCTCCTGATCTAATAACCAAAGCCCCTATCTCCTGATATCATCACATTAGAGATTAGGGTTTAAACATATGAATATTGGGGAGACACAAACATTCTGATTATAGCAAGTGATATTTATTAGGGTGCCCATTTATTTCACTTCTAAAGACACCATGATCAATTATGTATTGGTAAAATAAATAATCCCCCCCAATTCACATTCAAAACATTCACATCACAATTTCATCCATGGGCATATTCCAGTAATTACAACTTATTTTCTCACTGGAAGTACTGCCATTTGTCCATTAATATCCTGATAAATCATCTTTTGCTTTGAACTTAGAATGTTCAAATCCCAAGCTTGCCATTTCTTTTGACCAACTTTGCAGTGAAGAATTATCTCTTCCTCACTAGTGTTTTTAAATAATAATTACATGACAGAAATATGTGGTACCCCTTAGTATCTCAAAGCACTTATATTAACAGACCTTTGCAATCAGTCACAGACAATGTTTTAATTAGTTGTGAATACCATAGAACATCATGAATTTCCAGCGTCCTGTTGTATTAAAAAGGAACTCATTTCTGTTTTCACAACCAAGGTAAAAAATAATTGTCCAAAATATTTATTTTGAGGGCTTGCTTCCTAGGACCTCTTTCAGTACCATGCATTGTATCATTCAGAGTTCAGAAAATATAACAGAAACCATACTGCTGCTGCTGCTGCTGCTGCTAAGTCGCTTCAGTTGTGTCCAACTTTGTGCGACCCCACAGACGGCAGCCCACCAGGCTCCTCCATCCCTGGGATTCTCCAATAAAGAACACTAGAGTGGGTTACCATTTCCTTCTCCAATGCATGAAAGTGAAAAGTGAAAGTGAAGGCGTTCAGTCGTGTCCAACTCCTAGCGACCCCATGGACTGCAGCCTACCAGGCTCCTCCATCCATGGGATTTTCCAGGCAAGGGTACTGGAGTGGGGTGCCATTGCCTTCTCCAAGAAACTATACTAAGTATCTCAAAAGAGAGTTAAATACAGGGAATTGGTTAGCCAGTGTTGCAGGAATTGAAACATTAAGCAGCAAAAACTTAAAGAAACACGTAGGTAAGAACTACAGGAGTTGTTACCCATGGGTTAGAAGGACTAAAGAGAAAAGGTTGGTTGGCATTATCAAACCTGGAAGCTCAGAGAAGAGGATCAACAATGTTAAGATTTTAATCTCTTAGAAAAGGAACACAACTTGGCTGCTGTTAGTACTTCACCAGGAGCTTGGAGGAGGCAATTTATGGATCTGGAGTTCAGTTTCTGCGGATGGGTGCAGTTTGGTTCTTTCGGTAACCATTGAGAGTGTGCAGTGAACCTGGTTCTGAAAGATACTAGAGACCATCATCAATTGCTGAGGTGAGACATTGCTGAGACAATGCTGCCAATAACAGCAAGCTCAAAGAAGGAAGGGGATTCTTTTAATTTCTTTCTTCATAATGGCTTCTTTGAGTACTCCATTTACCAGACTTTTAACAGAAGGACAACAGATGATAAAAGTAGTGGGCAGAGTTCCAGCTCCAGAATCACAGAGGAGAGCAATATATGTATGTGTGTGTGTGTGTGTGTGTGTATGTATATATATATATATATATATATATATATATGGATTTGTTCCAATATATATTTTCTCACTTTTGAAATCATGTTGATTTTCCAGTTAGCTCACTAGAATTTTTTTTTCTTTTTAAACATTTATTCTAAATTATATTTCATACCCTTTTCACAGGAGTCATATTCACAGGGTACTTTTTTTTGTTGAAGGAAGAGGTCTTATACTCAGATTAAACAGTGTTTATACTTTTAAAATAGAGTATTTCTATCAGCACTTGGCTGTTAATGAACATAACCAGAATTTTGCTTGGGAACACACTGAATGATCCAGTGGCTTTCTCTGGTATCTGGCTACCATAAAATCATTAACTCGCCAGACTTTTTGTGGGTAACTCTGGTTTGGAAATTCTCCTTCTACTGCCTCGATCTCTTCTCCTTGCTCCTACTGAAACGTCTGTTTAGTTTTATATTTATCCACTGATGAGACTTTCCACTGTGTCTCCATTGTCACCTCTTCGACCAGGTCCTTTGAGTAGGGTTCAGGAAATAGTCACATTCTTGAATGTTACTGATATCCCTATCATTTGTCCATTTGTTGCTGTTCTTATGAACTGACATAAACCCATGAAGGCAGAGCTTCAGGGGCACAACCTTCCTTTCCAATTTACTGCGGAACCCAGGTCATCATACCAACCAAGTTCAGTTCAGTTCAGTTCAGTCGCTCAGTTGTATCCGACTCTTTGCGACCCCATGAATCCCAGCACGCCAGGCCTCCCTGTCCATCACCAACTCCCAGAGTCTACCCAAACCCATGCCCATCGAGTCGGTGATGCCATCCAGCCATCTCATCCTCTGTTGTCCCCTTCTCCTCCTGCCCCCAATCCTTCCCAGCATTAGGGTCTTTTCCAATGAGTCAACTCTTTGCATCAGGTGGCCAAAGTATTGGAGTTTCAGCTTCAACATCAGTCCTTCCAATGAACACCCAGGACTGATCTCCTTTAGGATGGACTGGGTGGATCTCCTTGCAGTCCAAGGGACTCAAGAGTCTTCTCCAACACCACAGTTCAAAAACATCAATTCTTCGGCGGTCAGCTTTCTTCACGTCCAACTCTCACATCCACACATGACTACTGGAAAAACCATAGCCTTGACTAGGCGGACCTTTGTTGGCAAAGTAATGTCTCTGCTTTTAAATATGCTATCTAGGTTGGTCATAACTTTCCTTTCAAGGAGTAAGCGTCTTTTACTTTCATGGCTGCAGTCACCATCTGCAGTGATTTTGGAGCCCATAAAAATAAAGTCTGACACTGTTTCCACTGTTTCCCCATCCATTTCCCATGAAGTGATGGGACCAGATGCCATGATATTAGTTTTCTGAATGTTGAGCATTAAGCCAACTTTTTCACTCTCCTCTTTCACTTTAATCAAGAAGCTCTTTAGTTCTTCTTTGCTTTCTGCCACAAGGGTGGTGTTATCTGCATATCTGAGGTTATTGTTGTTTCTTCCTGCAATCTTGATTCCAGCTTGTGTTTCTTCCAGCCCAGCGTTTCTCATGATGTACTCAGCATATAAGTTAAATAAGCAGGGTGACAATATACAGCCTTGGTGTACTCCTTTTCCTATTTGGAACCAGTCTGTTGTCCCATGTCCAGTTCTAACTGTTGCTCCCTGACCTGCATACAGGTTTCTCAAGAAACAGGTCAGATGGTCTGGTATTCCCACCTCTTTAAGAATTTTCCACAGTTTATTGTGATCCACACAGTCAAAGGTTTTGGCATGGTCAATAAAGCAGAAATAAATGTTTTTTGGAACTCTCTTGCTTTTTCGATGATCCAGCAGATGTTGGCAATTTGATCTCTGGTTCCTCTGCCTTTTCTAAAACCAGTTTGAACTTCTGGAATTTCATGGTTCACGTGTTGCTGAGCCTGGCTTGGACAATTTTGAGCATTACTTTACTAGCATGTGAGATGAGTGCAATTGTGCGGTAGTTTGAGCATTCTTTGGCATTGTCTTTCTTTGGGATTGGAATGAAACCTGAGCTTTTCCAGTCCTATGGCCACTGCTGAGTTTTCCAAATTTGCTGGCATATTGAGTGCAGCACTTTCACAGCATCAGCTTTCAGCATTTGAAATAGCTCAACTGGAATTCCATCACCTCCAGTAGCTTTGTTCATAGTGATGCCTTCTAAGGCCCACTGGACTTCACATTCCAGGATGTCTGGCTATAGGTGAGTGATCACACCATCATGATTATCTGGGTCGTGAAGATCTTTTTTGTACAGTTCTTCTGTGTATTCTTGCCACCTCTTCTTAATATCTTCTGCTTCTGTTAGGTCCATATCCATACCATTTGTGTCCTTTATAGAGCCCATCTTTGCATGTAATGTTCCCTTGGTATCTCTAATTTCCTGAAGAGATCTCTAGACTTTCCCGTTCTGTTGTTTTCCTCTATTTCTTTGCATTGATCACTGGGGAAGGCTTTCTTATCTCTCCTTGCTATTCATTGGAACTCTGCATTCAGATGGGAATATCTTTCCTTTTCTCCTTTGCTTTTCACTTCTCTTCTTTTCTCAGCTATTTTTAAGTCCTCCTCAGACAGCCATTTTGCTTTTTTGCCTTTCTTTTCCAAGGGGATGGTCTTAATCACTTTCTCCTGTACAATGTCACGAACTTCTGTCCATAGTTCATCAGGCATTCTGTCTGTCAGATCTAGTCCCTTAAATCTATTTCTCACTTCCACTGTATAATCATAAGAGATTTGATTTAGGTCATACCTGAATGGTCTAGTGGTTTTCCCTACTTTCTTCAATTTAATCTGAATTTGGAAATAAGGAGTTCATGATCTGAGCCACAGTCCACTCCAAGTCTTATTTTTTGCTGACTGTTAGAACTTCTCCATCTTTGGCTGCAAAGAATATAATCAATCTGATTTTGGTGTTGCCTATCTGGTGATTTCCATGTCGAGTCTTCTCTTGTGTTGTTGGAAGAAGGTGTTTGCTGTGACCATTGTGTTCTCTTGGGAAAACTCTGTTAGCCTTTGCCCTGCTTCATTGTGTACTCCAAGGCCAAATTTGCCTGTTAGTCCAGGTATTTCTTGACTTCCTACTTTTGCATTCCAGTCCGCTATAATGAAAAGGACATCTTTTTTGGGTGTTAGTTCTAGAAGATCTTGTAAGACTTCATAGAACTGTTCAAGTTCAGCTTCTTCAGCATTACTTGTTGTGGCATAGACTTGGTTTACTGTGATATTAAATGGTTTGCCTTGGAAACGAATAGAGACCATTCTGTCGTTTTTGAGATTGCATCCAAGTACTGCATTTCGGACTCTTTTGTTGACCATGATGGCTACTCCATTTCTTCTAAGGCATTCCTGCCCACAGTAGTAGATATAATGGTCATCTGAGTTAAATTCACCCATTCCAGTCCATCTTAGTTCGCTGATTCCTAGAATGTCGATGTCCACTCTTGCCATCTCCTATTTGACCACTTCCAATTTGCCTTGATTCATGGACCTAACATTCCAGGTTCCTATGCAATATTGCTCTTTACAGCATCGGACCTTGCTTCTCTCACCAGTCACATCCACATCTGGGTAATGTTTTTGCTTTGACTCCATCCCATCATTCTTTCTGGAGTTATTTCTCCAGTGATCTCCAGTAGCATATTGGGAACCTACCGACATGGGGAGTTCATCTTTCAGTGTCCTATCTTTTTTCCTTTCATACTGTTCATGGGGTTCTCAAGGCAAGAATACTGAACTGGTTTGCCATTCCCTTCTCCAGGGGACCACATTCTGTCAGACCTCTCCACTATGACCCGTCCGTCTTTGGTGGCCCCACACGGAGCTACCCCATGTCTAAGGAGAGGCGGCTGCATGGGCACAGGAGGGCCGAGAGGAGCTACTCCACTTTCAAGGTCAGCAGGGGCGGCCGTGAGGAGATACCGTTTGTCCAAGGTAAGGAGCAGCGGCTGTGTTTTGCTGGAGCAGCCATGAAGAGATACCGCACATCCAAGATAAAAGAAACCCAAGTAAGACTGTAGGTGTTGTGAGAGGGCATTAGAGGGCAGACACTCTGAAACTCTAATCACAGAAAACTAGCCAATCTTATCACACGGACCACAGCCTTGTCTAACTCTAACTCATACCAATCAAAACCATCTTTAATTTTATTTCCAAATACTTGGTGTCTAGAAGAAATGCTTTTCCAAGTCTCCAAGACCCCAAGTTATCTTTATTTCTTCTTGTGACTTTACTAATTCTGTCTGAACTCATTGTTCTCTTGTAATATCTTGCTGTACACAATCAATTAGCAATTAACACACACTATTAAGTTTATTTAATCATCATAATCATCAGCCCAGAGCTACAAGTTCATTAGATATATAGCTTCTTTCCAGTTATCAAGTCTTCAGTTTTATCAAATGTTTTGCTGTAGCACAGCATGAATCTGTATCTCCCTGCTCTCTGGAGACAGTTTTCTCACTACCGAGTTTCACATGATAACTATTCAGGTTGTCAAGTGAATAGCTCTCTTATGATAGCTTGATGAGCCAGTGCCATAAATTTCAGTGTTTTTTTTTTTTCTTATAACAGTATCCCCTTTTTTTGCCATAAATGTTTTTATTAGTCAGATTAGTCTAGTCTCTATAATGGTAATTAATATATTTCAAATTTCCCTAACAATTTTAAATTTGTTTCTTATTCTCACAAAGTCTGCTGTGGGTCCACCAGCTATTTTCCAAGTAATGACTCAATAATTCAGACAACAGTTATCTTGCAAACATGCTGTTTAGAATATATAGTTTCTAGGTCAGGGACAGGGGTGTTGAGTGTTCACACCCTGGCTCATAAATGCTTTAATATGGACATGTCACCAATGACTTATGCTCAACAACATTATCCATAATTAGTCATATTCCTTGGCTTAACTGAAAGGGCATTGGAAAATATGGGGAGCCCCTGGACATATTGGGGAGCACATAGGTTTATGGGGAGCAGTAAATGCAGAGGCTCAAATGAACATTGATATTCATGATCATTCTTCAATGGAACTTACATAACTCAGGATAATTAAGTTCCTAACTGATAGAAATTCAGATTGTTTCCAAACTTCTAACATTAAAAAATGCTCCTGTGGACATTTGTGTTTCTTGAACTCTTACTGTGTGTCTTCTGAAGATACAGTCTTAGGGATAGAATTTCCAGAATAAGAGTCACCCTTTCCTACTGACACTATGCGGGATAGATCTTTGTGCTCTCCATAGTGTTAGTCGCTCAGTTGTGTCCCGCTCTTTGTGACTTCATGGACTGTAGCGGTGCACCAAGCTCCTCCGTCCATGGGATTTCCCAGACATGAATACTGGAGTGAGTTGCCATTTAGTGCTGTGGATTTTCAGTCCTTTTATATTTGCTAATATGAAAGAAAAGAAGCAATATTTTATAATTTTTAATTTATATAATTAAAATGAATTTAAGTGTGTTTAATTTGTGTTATTCTGCCCTTTGGATTGGGGCTTCCCTGTTGGCTCAGTGATAAAGAATCTGCCTGCCAGTGCAGGAGACCCGGGTTCAGTCCCTGGTCTGGGAAGATTCCCCGGAGAAGGCAATGGCTACCCACTCCAGTATTCTTGCCTAGAGAATTGCATGGACAGAGGAGTCTGGTGCGCTACATTCCTTGGAGTTGCAAAGAGTCACACATGACTGAGTGCACGCATCCTTTAGATTATTTTAAAATTTCTGTTTATGTCCTTTGCTGCAATTTTTGTTGTTAAATGAGAATCTTTGTTAAGTTTTGCAGTTGGCTCATACCATGACCCCTGAGGCCATAGTGAAAAAAAAATCATGCCTAGCAGCCATAATCTTTTGTTCTTTATGTCCCTCTTTTTTGGGCAGTTGGAGGCACTGGTTCAGCAACTGAGAGACATAAGGATTCTTTCTTTGCTCAACTCTACCTGACTTTCCCAGATGGGTGAGAAAAAATTAACTATCTCTCAGATTGGCCATGGTCTGAAATACTAGTACAGATCTTCTAGATTATGGGATAAAATAACCCTGTGCTCCATAAGGTATGCAGGAATGACATGTGGGTTTTATGTTGTTTTTTTTTCAACTGAATTTCAGATGCTTTTTGGACATATTATCCATCTCTGGTTTTAGAACAAAGCTTGATTATTTCAATTATTGATCTATATCTTTTGATGACAATATTTCATTTATATTGAAGAGTTCTTAGAATTCTAAAAATGTATTTAACATAAATGGTGGCCTATTCTGTGTTTAAGATTATTTATTAAAGTAGTAACCATATTTATTTAGCCTTTAGCTATCAAGCATATATAATGAATATTTGGATGTAAGATTATTTTATTTTTAAAATAAATGTATATTCTGCCATATATAGTTTTTAAATCTTCAGAATTCAACTGTAAAGTCATAAGATTAGTTTACTGAAAGTACCTGAAATGCATACCAGACTATGTAGAAGAGGCATTGAAGAGATGACTTGTAATTTAGCAAGTATATTGTATAAGAGTTTTGATAGAGAACTCTGGGAATAACTTTGGTCAATTTCATTCAAAATTATGAGACTTTGCACTCACTGATGAAATAGATACGACAAAATAATGGCTGATATTAGATGCCAATAACACACACAGTTGTCTTCAGCCATCATTCTGTTTCCAAAAGAACCTGCTGTGCCTTCCTAACTCAGGGAATGGTTCTTTCTGTGCATTTCAGTTCACTTTAATACATGTGTCTTGATTTTTTCTCTTTCTGATTTTGTCGTGGTCTCACATGCAGTTACTTCCATTATTTAAAAATAATACGCACTTAATTTTTTTGGCAAAGCCAAATAAGAAATGTAGAGTTCAATGTACCTCCCCATATGTATTGTATTCTGATTCTGGTATACAGGTCAATCTAATTCTATTATAAATTCCCTGAGATGTTGCATTTTAACAGTTTAAGTGAGTAGACACAGATTTTTCTGTGCTCATTTAGGTACCTCAATTTCAAATATTAGCAAGTAGATAGTGTCATCTGTCTACTTTTGCTCTGTACTTATAAAAAATGCCCACAATACTTCTACAGAATGTTTTTTCTTAAAGCATAGATTTATCTCATCTATGTATTATACTTGTTTATGCTAGTTCTAATTTTGATGGATTATTTTGTATATTTGAACACCTGTGGTGCTATTTTGTCACAAATTTTTAACAAAGTATGACAGACAACAAAATTGAACAAGTCCATGTTCAGAGAAAATGATATTTTCTTGGATACATTGTGAAACACATGTTGGTGGGCTGGGGAAATGTGCATCAGTCACCTTCAGAAAAATCACATGGGTCTTTTAGTATGAAAGAGGAGTTACAATGTGTATGCATGTGTGTCCCTATGACCTTTAATATGATCTTTAATATGATCTTTAATATACTTGCAAGTACAAAGACTGCCTGATTCCATTATACTATAGTTTTCTAATACTCGAGTCTTTCTATTGTTGAACCAAGTTTTCTACCTGTGGGGCCCATAGACTAGTGATCAGCCATACGAAAATACAAAAACTTTGTTTAGATATTATACGTTTTCTTAGAAACAGATGTCAGAACAACCTCATTAAATTTCATTCCCTTTATACTTTATCCTCTTTTCTACAAGAGGTGATATCTGCTTAGCAAAGGTGTATAGGATGATGACTTGTTACAGTATTGGTAATGTTTGCTTAAATTCAGATTTTTAGGCACAGAGCATTTGGTAGGATTCAAATTCCTTAAAATGACATATGGTTTGAGGGAAAAAAAAAAATATTGTGAGTAGAAGGTGAAGAGGGAGTGGTTCTGTGGGGATGGTGACTCATCGGCACTCCCTCTTCCTCCAGTGTGAATTACAATTCATCCACGTGCACAGCTACCAGGGCCTGCAGGCAGGGGGAGTCTGACAAGTTTGTGAGAGCAGTGGCCTCCCCAGTTTTCAGAAAGAGATGAAACTGGAGGTTTAGGACTTCATTCCCCATTTGTGACTGACTAAAATCTGGAATGGTAGTAGAGAGCTCTGTGGCAAGAATCGCGACTCTGTGGTTATTAGAACAATTTGGCCCATGGAGATCCACTGACCCCTGAGAGGAGGGGCAGCACTATCTTGCATAAGGGGTCATGGGAGGAAGACTTGCTAGTCTCCTTGGACAGTAAGGGTTTACAGAAGAGAGAAACTCATGGCTTTAACCCATCCCTGTCCTGGAGCATGCAGACCACAGATTCGCAGCTGAAGAGAGAATAGAGGAGAGGTGTCCTTCTCTTGCCACTATAAGAGAGTGATGGTTTACCAGCTGTCAGCTTGCCAGTTTGCAAGAGCAGAGAGGTGAAAGAAAGGGTAAAAGGAAGGAAAGTAGATAATGAAGGTTTGTTACTTTTGTTGTCTTAGCCTGCAGTTAAGAATGCTGATTACACCCAATGCCTACAGTGTAAAGCATTGTAGCATCTTGAGCTCAGGTGCCTAGAAACTTTTGTATACAAATGAAAAAGAGAACACCCAGGACAGAGGCCTCCTGTTGAAATAGGAATCATGAAGACAATAAGAACTTTAACTGAAAATAATTGGAGACAACATGAGGGATTTCCCTGGTGATCCAGTGGTTAGAACTCCATGCTTCCAGTATAGGGGCCACAGGTTAGATCCCTGGTTGGGGAACTAAAGTTCACATGCTGCAGGGTGTGGCCAATAAAAAAAAAACAAGATACAAGATAACATTAGAAGGTCATCTTAGATCCTTATATATTTAGGGATGAAAGGATATGATGTCTGGGATTTGTTATAAAATAGTCCAGTTGGGTTAGGAGGATAGTGCATATGGGTTTCCATGAAACAACATTGGCCATGTGCTGGGTGATAGTTGAAACTAAGTGGTGAGTACATGGGAGGTGGGAAGAGAAGTATGTAATTATACTGTTGTTTCAACTTACATATAAATTTTCAATATTCCATAATGTTTCACTGAGAAATTATCTTGAAGAATAGGGTGATCACTACTGAGAACCAGTTTGGTGGCCTGGAAGATAAAATAGAAGAAATAACTAATTTCAGAATGGAAATACGAAGACATTGAAACATTGAAAGGAAAGATTAGAGACTTGGGAGAGTGCTGAATGATAGAAATTTAGAAGGAGAAGAACGAATACATGGAGGAATTATAATAATTAAAGAAATGACAAAGGAAATTTTCACTAGTTTGAAGAATGATTTTTAGTTTGTTCATTGAAAGAACTTAATAGGTTTCAGGCAAGATTGATATAAAAAGATCTATTTAGATATATTCTAGTGAAGTTTCTGATTCATAAAATAAAGAGACAATTCTTACAAGGCTCCAAACAGAAATGAAAAAGTAACATACAAGGAAAAAAAAAGTCAAACTTTCATTGAACTTCTTATCTTTAATATTGGAAGCTAAAAGCAGAGTGTAATAACTTCTGCTGACTAGTGAAAAAAAAGAACTGCAACTCAAGAATCCTACATGTGGATGAGATATAATTCACCTGTCAAGGGGAAAGAAAGATATTAGTTGATAAACAAAGACTCAAAGTATATAAGATCTACACAGTCCATCTGAAGAAAATTGAGCAAGAATTCCACCGGAATGATGAATGAATCACAACAGTGGCCTTAGGAGAATAGGAGATAAAGAAGGGAAGAAACATTAATGAAGCTAAATAAGGATTCTGAAAGTAGAGGAGGTATTGTGAAAGCAAACCTAGTAAGAATCTGCAGTGAAAAGTGCCAAACTATCTCAGTGAAACAAAGAATCAGGGGTGAGGGAAGAGGCAAAAGAAAGAGGAGCAAGCAAAGGTCTTTTCTGACACTGGGTTGGAGTGGGTTGTAGGAAGTACTTAGGCCCCAAACCTCATCTTGTTGGGTAGGAAAAGTAAATTGGGAACAAAGCTGTGAGTGGGGAAAACAGTTCTAATCTTTCTTTCATGTAAGAGTAGAGAGACATGTATCCCATAATGAGTCCTCAGAATAAGAAAGTAACCATCTTGGGAAGAATATTTCTAGAGTAACAGGAGGGAAAGGAGGTTGTGTAATGATTCGATAAAACTAGGGAAAATTAGAAAAAAGAAAGGGAAAAAAACAACTAACAAATTAAATGAATAGTAAACATAAAGTAAGATCAAGAAATAAAATCTGTTATACAAAATGTGAATAATCTACATTTTTCTGTTAAAACTCATATACTGTGAAAATAGAAAATGTTCACTAAAGAAAGATGAACACATTAAAACAAAGTGATAAAGTTAGAGATAAAAGGATAGGCAAGCAGATAGTAGAGAAATACAAAAAAAACATTTTAAAGTAAGCGCCATCATTAATTACATTCAAGTTTTATTTTTAAGGTCAAAAGCATTGAACAACTGAGCAGCATAAAAGGAACATTACATAATGATAAAAGACAGAATTTATAGACTAGATGTTATTCTCATATATTTGTGTGTTTTAGGAAATAGAGTACTCATTGCCCTCTGTAGCAGGCCACTGCCAGAGTCTCCACTGGAGACTCCTCAATGAAACTATGAGCCATGCCATGTAGGGCCACCCAAGATGGACAGGTCATGGTGGAGAGTTCTGACAAGATGTAGTTCCACTGGAGAAGGAAATGGAAAACTACTTCGGTATTCTTGCCTTGAGAACCTCAGGAACAGTATGAAAGGGCAAAAAGAACTGATGCAAAGAACTGACTCCTTGGAAAAGACCCTGATGCTGGGAAAGATTGAAGGCAGAAGGAGAAGTGGACAACAGAGGACGAGATGGTTGGATGGTGTCACTGACTCGATGGACATGAGTTTGAGCAAGCTCTGGGATTGGTAATGGATGGGGAAGCCTGGCGTGCTGCAGTCCATGGGGTTGCAGAGTCGGACACGACTGAGCAACTGAACTGAGGAAATAGAGTATCTAAATTTATACAGGAAAAGTGATTTGAAATTGCAAAGAAAATTTAATAATGTTGCTAGTGTCACAAGATACTGAAAAAAGAAACTTTAAGAATTTTTAAGATCTAGATTAATAATATGGAAGACTATGACTAAATAATAACCAATAAACAAATGATTATATAAAGTATAGAGATCATATAGATTACATACACACACATACATACATATATACTCATACCCATGAGTGTACCTGTATATTAAAAAAAAGAGTGAGAAATTTGCAGCTTATCGAAAAAATATAAACCTCTGTCATATGTCTGGAAATTTTGCAAAAACTAGAAATGTTCTTGATTACAAAGTAAATTAGGCTTCCCTGGTGGCTCAGATGGTAGAGAATCTGCCTGCAATGCAAGAGACCCCTGTAGTTCAGGAACCTTTCTCAGTGTAGAATATGCAGCAGAGAATAAGATCCCTGTCCTCCTTGTGCTTTCATTCTAGAGGAAGAAAGATACTGAAAAAAAAAAAATACAAGTTTGTAAAATAAAAATGAGGCAAGGGAACATTATAGAGGCGAAATGAGATGTATTTTAGTTTAGGTGTTATAAAGCATAGAGGATCACAGGATTCATGTTGAGACATTACCAAAAAAACCAAAAGTAAGTAGGAAAATAAATAAAGCTGAAATCAATTTAAAGGTTACATATGCAAATAGAAAAAGAATATTGGGATGGGGAAGGATATTAAATAACACAACCAATTTTTACTCTGGAGCAGAATGAGCATGCATGATGGTGGAGTATGAAAGTGTACATTTAGTGTTAAACATTTCCAGTAAAGGGGCTTCCCTGGTGACTCAGATGGTAAAGAATCTGCCTGCAATCCAGGAGGCCCCAGTTCAATCCCTGGGTCAGGAAGATCCTCTGGGGAAGGGAACACCTACCCACTCCAGTATTCTTGTCTGGAGAATCCCATGGACAAAGGAGCCTGGAGGGCTACAGTCCATGGGGTTGCAAAGAGTTGGACACAACTGAGCAAAACACTTTCATTTTCATTTCCAGTATCTTTTCTCTTTCTTTCAAAGAGAGTATATGGGTGTGTGTGTGTATGCTTGTCAGAAAGGACAAGGATACAAGGATTTCTATAAGAAGCTTTTTTTTTCCAATTTATTTTTTAATTGAAGGATAATTGTTTTACAGAATTTTGTTGTTTTCTGTCAAACCTCAACATGAATCAGCCATAGGTATACATATGTGCCCTCCCTCTTGAACCTCCCTCCCATTTCCCTCCCTATCGCACCCCTCTAGGTTGATATAGAGCCTCTGTTTGAGTTCCCTGACACATATAGCAAATTCCCATTGGCTATCTATTTTACATATGGTAATGTTAGTTTCCATGTTACTGTCTCCATATATCTTACCCTCTCCCCATGTCCATAAGTCTGTTCTCTATGTCTGTTCCTCCATTGCTGCCCTGCAAATAAATTCTTTGGTACCATCTTTCTAGATGCCGTATATATGTGTTAGTATATATTTATCTTTCTCTTTCTGACTTACTTCATTCTGTATAATAGGCTCTAGGTTCATCCACCTTGTTAGAACTGACTCAAATACATTCCTTTTTATGGCTGAGTAATATTCCATTTGGATCCATTGTGTATATGTACTGCATCTTCTTTACTGTGGACATCTAGGTTGCTTCCATGTTCTACCTATTTAAATAGTGCTGCAATGAACATTGGGGTACATGTGTCTTTTTCAATTTTGGTTTCCTCAGGGTATATGCCTAGGAGTGGGATTGCTGGGTCATATGGTGTTTTTATTCCTAGTTTTTTAAGGAATCGCCATACCGTCTTCCATAGTGGCTCTATCAATTTACATTCCCATTGACAGTGCAAGAGGGTTCCTTTTTCTCCACACCCTCTGCAACATTTATTGTTTGTAGACCTTTTGATGGTCATTCTGACTGGTGTGAGGTGACATCTCATTGTAGTTTTGATTTGCATTTCTCTAATAGTGATATTGAGCATCTTTTCATGTGTTTGTTAGCCATCTGTATGTCTTCTTTGGAGAAATGTCTGTTTAGGTCTTTTCCCCACTTTTTGACTGGGTTGTTTTTTTTTTCTGATATTGAGTTGTATGAGATACTTGCATATTTTGGAAATTAATCGTTTGTCATTTGTTTCATTTGCTATTATTTTCTCCCATTTTGAGAGTTGTCTTTTCACCTTGTTTGTAGTTTCCTTTGCTGTGCAAAAGTTTTTAAGTTTAATCAGGTCCCACTTGTTTACTTTTGTTTTGATTTCCATTATTATAGGAGGTGGGTCTTGGAGGTGGGTCTTAGAGGTGGGTCATGAATCTTGCTTTGATTTATGACATTGTGAGTTCTGCCTGTGTTTTCCTCTTAAGAGTTTTATAGTTTCTGGCCTTACATTTAGGTCTTTAATCTATTTTGAGTTTATCTTTGTGTATGGTGTTAAGAAGTGTTCTAATTTCATTCTTTTACATGTAGCTGACCAGTTTTCCCAGCACCACTTATTGAAGAGGCTGTCTTTGCCCCACTGTATATTCTCCCTCGTTTGTCAAAAATAAGGTTCCCATAGGTGCATGAGTTTGTTTTTCAGTTTTATATCTTGTTCCATTGATCTATAATTCTGTTCTTGTGCCAGTACCATACTGTCTTGATGACTGTAGCTTTGTACTATAATCTGAAGTCAGGAAGGTTGATTCCTCCAGTTCCATTCTTTTTCTCAAGACTGCTTTGGCTATTCAAGGTCTTTTGTGTTTCCATATGAATTGGGAATGTTTTTGTTCTAGTTCTGTGAAAAATGCCATTGATAATTTGATAGGGGTCACATTGAATCTGTAGATTGCATTTGATAGTACAGTCATTTTCACAATATTGATCTTTCTTACCAGAAATTGTTTTTATATTCACTTATTAGGCCAAGATATGAGACTGCTTTCTTTTCAAAAAGAACATGTTGCCTTAGGGAATAATGATGATAAAGATGATGATAGTCAAAGTAACAGGGCACCAATGTCAATAAAGTGCTGACATTATGGATGCAGTGTTATTAATTATCTTTACTATCTCTTATCAATAATGTCATGCAGATCCCTTTTTCCAAATGAGCAAACTGAGTCTCAGAGAGTTAACTTTCTACGCCTTAGTTTCATCCATGAACTAGTATTAAGTATAGTACTTAATACTGCCGTGGGGTGGTGTTAGAATATGTGAGGTTAGGATACTTTGAAATTAATGACCAAATCTCCATGGCAAAATACAACTCAGGTCTCCTTCCTGTGCATGCTTCATGAGCACTGTGAGTTGGCAGGTGCTCTGCACCTTGCAATCATAGAGCTACCTAAACTAAAGGAAGCTCTAGCATCTTGACTTTCTCACTGGCTGGACAAGAGATGAGCATGGAGCTTACACTCATAAATGCTTCATGCAGCCCATTATCCACACCTGGTCACCCAACCCTGCCTAAGTGTAAATAGGCTGTGTATGTTTAGGGAGAGGAGGAGAACCATCTGTTTATGAGCACTGATAATACATGCCACAGCATTTAACAAGAGGTCATTCTTCTCATAGTGGCTGTCACACAGGAAATGATTCAGCAAGAGAAGTAGACTATCATAAGTATGAATACTACCCACTTAGCGTCAGAATCACTTAACTTCATCGAACCAGAAAACATATTAGTTCAGTTCAGTCGCTCAGTCATGTCCGACTCTTTGTGACCCCATGAATCACAGCACGCCAGGCTCCCTGTCCATCACCAACTCCCGGAGTTTACCCAAACTCATGTCTATTGAGTCGATGATGCCATCCAACCATCTCATCCTCTGTCGTCCCCTTCTCCTCCTGCCCCCAATCCTTCCCAGCATCAGGGTCTTTTCCAATGAGTCAACTCTTCGCATGAAGTGGCCAAAGTATTGGAGTTTCAGCTTCAACATCAGTCCTTCCAATGAACACCCAGGACTGATCTCTTTTAGGATGGACTGGTTGGATCTCCTTGTAGTCCAAGGGACTCTCAAGAGTCTTCTCCAACACCACAGTTCAAAAGCATCAATTCCTCGGCGCTCAGCTTTCTTCACAGTCCAACTCTCACATCCATACATGACCACTGGAAAAACCACAGCCTTGACTAGATGGACTTTGTTGGCAAAGTAATGTCTTTGCTTTTTAATATGCTATCTAGGTTGGTCATAACTTTCCTTCTAAGCAGTAAGCGTCTTTTAATTTCATGGCTGCAATCACCAATTGCAGTGATTTTGGAGGCCAAAAAAATAAAGTCTGACACTGTTTCCACTGTTTCCCCTTCTATTTCCCATGAAGTGATGGGACCAGATGCCATGATCTTAGTTTACTAAATGTTGAGCTTTAAGCCAACTTTTTCACTCTCCTCTTTCACTTTCATCAAGAGGCTTTTTAGTTCCTCTTCACTTTATGCCATAAGGATGGTGTCATCTGCATGTCTGAAGTTATTGATATTTCTCCCGGCAATCTTGATTCCAGCTTGTGCTTCTTCCAGCCCAGCATTTCTCATGATGTACTCTGCATATAAGTTAAATAAGCAGGGTGACAATATACAGCCTTGATGTACTCCTTTTCCTATTTGGAACCAGTCTGTTTTTCCATGTCCAGTTCTAACTGTTGCTTCCCGACCTGCATACAGGTGTCTCAAGAGGCAGGTCAGGTGGTCTGGTATTGCCATCTCTTTCAGAATTTTCCAGAGTTTGTTGTGGTCCACACAGTCAAAGGCTTTGGCATAGTCAATAAAGCAGAAATAGATGTTTTTCTGGAACTCTCTTGCTTTTTTGTTGATCCAGAGGGTGTTGCCAATTTGATCTCTGGTTCCTCTGCCTTTTCTAAAACCAGCTTGAACATCTGGAAGTTCACGATTCACGTATTGCTGAAGCCTGGCTTGGAGATTTTTGAGCATTACTTTACTGGCGTGTGAGATGAGTGCAGTTGTGCGGTAGTTTGTGCATTCTTTGGCATTGCCTTTCTTTGGGACTGGAAGGAAAACTGAGGTTTTCCAGTCCTATGGCCACTGCTGAGTTTTCCAAATTTGCTGGCATATTGAGTGCAGCACTTTCACAGCATCATCTTTCAGCATTTGAAATAGCTCAACTGGAACTCCATCACCTCCACTAGATTTGTTCGTGTGATGCTTTCTAAGGCCCACTTGACTTCACATTCAAGGATGTCTGGCTCTAGGTGAGTGATCACACCATCGTGATTATCTGGGTTGTGAAGATCTTTTTTGTACTTGAATATAAATATTATCAGAAATTAGGGAGGTAGATCTACAGAGTTGTACATATATATATATATATATATGTTACAAAATGGAGATTATGAAGGGGGAAGAAATGCAGTATTTTTGCTCACTGATAATAGGTTAAATGACTTTCTCAAAAGTGTATGTATTTTTCATAGGTATATATAAGTTAAGCAAATTTCTGGTAGAACAGAAAGAACCACCAATACATATTTCTTTGCTTAATTTTCAAAAGCTCAGAATGGCAAGACAAATTAAAATTGAAGAAAAGTCTCAAGAGAAGATATAGAGTCAAAAAGTTTAATTTAGTAAAATAGGTATTTACAGCTACAGAAATAATTAACGACTTGCACATGCAACAGGAACAAATGTGAAAAAGAAAATAAACTACCCATACAAATCTTTCTGTAGAGATGGGGCAGTGTGATTAGAGATCTAAGAGAATGTAAGGACAGGTAAAAGCAAGAGACTCACATCAGATAACTAAAATAACATGGTGTGAAACTTGAAAGAAAAACAGCTAGGTTGGGATGGCAGTGAAAAAGAAACTTTGGAAGTTCAGTTCCTTCTGGAACTTTTGCAAACAAAAAAATACATTACTTTTTGTTATAAAACAGAGGTCAAGATTTAATGAGATAGCTCACTATTAATCAAAGGGTGAAGGCATACTCAATTTAAGAAAAGATATTTCAGGTCCAGGATGCCAGAAGACGAAGCTGCAGAGAGAGGATGGAAGGTGGTTGTGGTGTATACCTTTGTCTTCACCGCAAATCTCTACACAAATCAGAACAAACCTTTAACTGCCTTCTTCAATAGCATGTGGGAGAAAGATGATATTCCGGGTGTAACAAAGCAAGGCCTATTAAACACAGGCATGCTAGTGACGTTTAATAATAGTGATAAAAAATATTAAAAATTGGAGTCACTGTATTGCAGGAAGAGATTATCGATTTTTTCTGGAGCTTCTTTTACTAAGATTGGGGGAAAGAAATGAGAGACAGACAGAGAAGATGCAGTTCTTCATTGAATATAGGAAGAATCAGAAATCATGCTGAAGGTGAAAATTGAGCAGAATTTTTACTATGCTATCTGAAGAAGAATAAATCCTGAGATGGGGGAAAAGCAGCAGCTCCCAGAATTATTTTTTCTGACAGAGCCCTTTATCATCATGTTGGTGGTCTAGGCTTTCACCAACAAGGCCAGATACCTCTCCCACCTGTTCTGTGAATCTGCAGCTGCCATTTCATGTGTTTTGAGAATTAGTTTTCTTGTTCATCTTTCTGCCATTTGCCTCTCCTCCTTACTCTGTGTCACTAGTCATAAAGAACATGCCTGCCAATGCAAGAGACATAAGAGACATGGGTTTGATCCCTGTGTCAGGAAGATCACCTGGAGGAGGGCATGGCAACTCACTCCAGTATTCTTTCCTGGAGAATCCCATGGACAGAGGAGCCTGGTGGGCTTCAGTCCATAGAGTTGCACAGAGTCGAACACGACTGAAGTGACTTAACATGCACGCACACTTACTCTGGAAATATCTTTGGTTATTTCTGAAGCTCAAAGGAAAGCCTGCCCTATAGATACCCACCCAAATACTTGAAGGTGTTGATAGTTCTAGGCACTGAGGTTTCTAGCCATCTCATTGCTTGGATAGATCAATACAACAGCAAAGCATTAACTTTTAATGAACAGTTGCTCTGTTCCAGCCATGATCCCAATCATTTCATGTACATCTTCTGACTTAATGCTCATACTACAGGATATCCTTTATACTACTGTTTGGGATCTTGGATATATTGTGGAATATAGTTATGATTTAGAAGATAACATACCTCACAAAAAGAAAGAAAGCATGGCCTGATTGATACAGAATTTTGTAAGAGTGTAATGTTTTTTAGTATTAAGGCAGAAAATAACTTAAGGCAATGACAGCTCAAATTCGAACTTCACTTACTGTTATTGAAATATGAGAGGAAAGTGGAATATTTTAAAGCAAAAGCCAAGCCATGAAAAGGATATTATTAGGACAATTAATCGTGAAGAATTGGAAAATGTGGAAACGCAGAAAATCATTACCTTAAAAAAATATAAAATATGCCTGTACTTATAAATAAGAGAATGAGTTTTGTAAACAGTTATTAAATCTATTTATAAGGCAACAATATTAGTACATAGCTACTATTTACTAATAGTAATAAATTAATAGGCAACCATAGTAATAAATTAATAGCTACTATTTACTGAGTAACTACTGTTTGTCGATATTGCTCTAATATTTTTATATGTGCTATTTTACTAATCTTTGCAATATTCCTGCTAGGCAGGTGCTTTTTAGAGACACTAAAATAAAGCAAAGTTTTCACGTATGCAGCCTCACACTCTGAGCGGTGAGTAAGAATAACAGAAGTTATAGGTTGAGAGGACAGACTTAGCCTAAATGAAGAATGTAGAGAGGAGGTGACACCATGACATTTAGTATCTGACTGTGCTACTTCAAAGGCTTTTAAAGGCTTTTAAAGTCAACTATCCAAATTCATGAAGAAAATGTGTAAATTACAGTTATGGGAAAATTTCTTCAATTTTATAAAATGGAAAGGATGAGGAATAAAGAACTAACACTTTTAAGATACAAACTCTTTCCAGTAGCAGAAATATATAAAACTCATGCATATGCAATGAACTCCATAAACAGTCCAAAAAGGTAAACACATTATATAAAAAAAGGAGAATGAAATAAATTACAGCAAAACAATAAAGGCAGGCCTGTGTTGAATTAATTAGAAACTGCTGTGTATTCTTTGAAGGATTTATATTGATCTGTGTTGGAGAATCATTAATATGTATTATATGTAAATAAATTTAATAATAACTTGTGAGGATCAAATGAATGATGGACATGAGAGAAATAAGATATTAAAGCTTTAAACAGATGTAAAGTAGTTTTAATCCCTCTTCTTAGCAAAAAGAGTTATTTGATCAGATACTGCAACAGAGTTTTAAAAAATATTGGCCTTAATTTACCTTTAAAGGGACCATGAGATACCCAGTAAGGTGTGTGTGTATAAGAAAGAGAGAGAAACTGCATTTCTCTCATTCTCTCATTCTCCGTTCTCTGAAAGGAAAGGCTCTGGATTCAGACTTCACTAACTAGTTTTGGAAACTTGGTAATTACCCTCTGGGAGCCTCAGTTTATCAGAAAGCTATGTTCTCCATTATCACTCATATCACTTTTACATGAGATTCCTTTTTATTTTAAAGAATAAAACACAGTTGAAGAAATTCCATTCCTCTTTCATATCCCATCTCTTTCTCCCCAGAAATGACTGCTATTCTGAATTTGGAATACGTCCTTCCATTCATGATTTTAAACATTTACCACATATATGTATATTTATAAATGATATGTAATATCATTAAGCTGAGATTAATGATACCTTAACATATCTTTATCAGTATTTAATTTCACTCTGCATTAGTTTTTCAAATTTTATCCAAGTTGATACATAAAGACCTAATGTTGTTGTTGTTCAGTCACTAAGACTCTTTGCAATCAATCTTATGGACTGTAGCCTGCCAGGCTCTTCTGTCTTTGGAATTTCCCAGGCAAGTATACTGGAGTGGGTTACCATTTCCTTCTCCAGGGTATCTTCCCAGACCAGGGATTGAACCTGCATCTCCTGCATTGGCCGGTGGATTCTTTACTACTGAGCCATGAGGGAAGCCCACATAAAGATCTAATTCACTCATTTTAACATCTGAATTTTATATGCTCTACAGCCCACTCCAGTGAGACTTATGGACTTGCTTTCTACTGGAATTGCTCTTTTCAACATCATCGATTACCCTTACTTTGAAATTCAGTGGACACTTTCTTCTGTAATCTTGAATTCCTCAGCGCTTGAATCTAGGTGAACACTTTCTCCTCCTTCCTGCTTTTCTTTTGGATTATGCGAAGCAAGCTTGCCTGGTTTTACTGAACCTCTTTGAATTACTTTCAGTTTCCTGTACTGCCTGTTCTCATCCAGATTCTAAATATTGAAGTTCCTCAGGGCTTTGTCTCAGATTCTCTTCTATTTTTAAAAAAATACATTTCTCTTTGAATGATTCATCTATCTCCATGTCTTTAGAAGTATCTCTATGCTGATGTCTCCCAAATCTATATGCCTTCAGTACTGACCATTTCTAGGAACTTATATATTTAACCTCTTTTTTGTTTTCTCCTTTTGACTATCTCTGTATGTCCTTGATATATTTTTTTTTCTTTCCTTCAGAAACTTCTCCCCTACCATACCTCTAATTCACAGATATGCTTGAATTGGAACTATTTCAAAGTGCATTGCAAATCTTCCCTCTTGTTTTGGTCTGTATCACTACCATCCTAGTCCAGGCTCTCCTGAATATTTCAAATAACCTCCTATCTGTTGTCCCTGAGTCTTTTCTTGCCCCTCTACTCCATCCACCACATAAAAACAAAATGGTCTTTTAAAATGCTAATTTGATTCTGTGGCTCCACTACTGAAATTCTTTTAAATGCTCTTCATTATCTTTAGAATAACAATTAATAGCCTTATTAGGTCCTACAAGGTCCCATATTATATGGCCCTGCTTAAATCTGTAACTTCAGCAAGAGTCCCTTCTCTTTCTTTCTCTTCATTTTCTCATTGTGAAAGAGCCTTCAGTTCAGTCCAGTTCAGTCACTCAAGGTCTTGTATCACAATCAGTGTTTTCCCACATTAGACCCTTAGCATATCATTCATCCTATGGGCAACCTTATTCTTCACATGACAATCAGTTTTCTTTCAAGTCTCATCTTAGATGTTATCATCTCAGATGACCTTCCCTGTCCCAACAAATCTATAATAATCTCCATTCATTATTCTCTGTTGCAGAATTCTGTTTAATATGTTTTATATCAACTAATGTTAAACAGATTCTGGCTAACATAAGAAAAAAAAGATGTTTGAGATACTTTACAAAATTGATAAAAAGACTGGAGATCCAACCTCACTAGTTATAGAGGAACCTTAAGAGGCTAAATGGGCAGACAATCTCAGTCCTGGTCATGTTACAACATCAGCCCAGTATAGTGTTAATGATATTCACTGCTGGGCATTCATGCCACTCCTCTCGGACTTTGGAGATTGTCTTAGACAGTATATCTTCTACTCATAGAATGATCTACCCTACTTCACACATCCTAGATTCAATTTCTGGGTTGTCATTCAACAGCCGATTTTTCAAACATAGAAAGGGTGCGCAGTTGCTAGGTAAAAGAAAGAAGATAAATGAGTCCAGAAGTTCGCTATTTCTACAAACTGATTTGTGATTGTCTGTTTATTGATTGATTTGCCTGATTATTTTACATATTCCATGATTAGTCTGTTAGGTTCGGAGAGGCAAAACAGTATTTGACTCACCACTCCATACCTAGTTCCTAGAATTGACTGGGAAATAAGCAGTGCATAATAAATATTTGTTCCATGTCTCTCAATATAACACATTCTTGGTCATTTTAAAAAATGACACGCGGCTAGTTAGAGTCTATATGTCACTAAAGGATGTCCTTTGTTTTCAAGCTCACTGTTTTACCTTTAGGAAAACATGTGGCTGCATAGCTAATGTTTTAACTTCATGATTTTTTCTTTTATGGGTTTATGAATGGTGAAGGCAGGAGGATTCACTTTAGAGAACTAAAATCTGACCCTAATCAACAGTCTTTAAGAAGAAACTAAAATAGGTTACTAGAATAAAAGCAAAAGTATATTCAGTGATTTTTAGGTTTAAGTTTGCAAGACATATTCTGTTCAAAAGGCAGTGTTCAAGTGCCCTCTTTGAGCACTGATTTAATGGCATTTGTTTTACTGAAAAAAAGGGAACAGAAGTATACCACATTTTATGGCCTTGTCCATTAGATGTGTGTCTTTGGAGAACTTCCAGATAGAAGAGAGAAAGGCTATACTTTTATTTTCTCAAAAAATATAATGATGGATTTCTCCTTTTGGTATACTGATGCTTATCTCATCAATATGAAGGAAATAATAGGAAAATAAGATAGCTTAAACAGTATTACAGTAATTTAAGTTCTACAGGTGGTTACTTTCTCTTTCTAGATTTTACCTTAGTTTCCATGTGAGATAAAGGGCTTCTGAAATTATTATACTAGCTCAGCAGAAAACATGTCAAATTATAAATGTTCTTCTCATGAAAAAGATATGTTTACATGGCTTTTGATTTCTACCATAGTGAGAACCATAGCATAGTGAGAACTATAATTCAGATGACCATTGCATCTACTACTGTAGGAAAGATTCCCTTAGAAGAAATAGAGTAGCCCTCATAGTCAACAAAAGATTCCAAAATGCAGTTCTTGGATGCAATCTCAAAAATGACAGGATGATTTGTGTTCATTTCCAAGGCAAACCATTCAGTATCACAGTAATCTAAGTCTATGCCCCAACTGGTAACAATGAAGAAGCTGAAGTTGAACAGTTCTATGAAGACCTACAAGACCTTCTAGAACTAACACCCTCCCCCCCTCAAAAATGTCCTTTTCATTATAGGGGACTGGAATGCAAAAGTAGGAAGTCAAAAGATACCAGGAGTAACAGGCAAATTTGGCCCTGGAGTACAAAATGAAGCAAGGCAAAGGCAAACAATGTTTTGCCAAGAGAATGCAATGGTTATAGCAAACATCCACTTCCAACATCACAAGAGAAGACTCTACACATGGACATCACCAGATGGTCAATACCGAAATCAAATTGATTATATTCTTTGCAGTCAAAGATGAAGAAACTCTACACCAGAGTCTACCAAACTCTACTCCAGAGTCAGCAAAAACAAGACCAAGTGCTGACTGTGGCTCAGATCATGAACTCCTTATTGCCTTACTCCTAAATTCAGACTTAAACTGAAGAAAGTAGGGAAAACCACTAGGCCATTCAGGATGTCCTAAATCAAATCCCTTATGATTTTATAGTGGAAGTGACAAATAGATTCAAAAGATTACATCTGATAGACAGAGTGCCTGAAAAACTATGGATGGATGTTCATGACATTGTACAAGAGGCAGTGACCAAGACCATCCCCAAGAAAAAAATGCAAAAAGGCAAAACGGTTGTCTGAGGAGGCCTTATAAATTGGTGATAAAATAGAAGCTAAAGGCAAAGGAGAAAAGGAAAGATATACCCATTTGAATGCAGAGTTCCAAAGAAGAACAAGGAGAGATAAGAAAGCTGTCTTTAGTGATCAATGCAAAGAAATAGAGAAAAAAAAAAAAAGAATGGGGAAGACTAGAGATCTCTTCAAGACAACTAGAGATACCAAGGAAACACTTCATGCAAAGATGGGCACAATAAAGGACAAAAATGATATGGGCCTAACAAAAGTGGAAGATATTAAGAAGAGTGGCAAGAATACACAGAACTATACAAAAAAGATCTTCATGACCCAGATAACCATGATGGTGTGACCAATCACCTAGAGCCTGACATCCTGGAAGGCAAGTGGTCCTTAGGAAACACCACTATTAACAAAGCTAGTGAAGGTGATGGAATTCCAGTTGAGCCTTTTCAAATCTTGAAAGATGATGCTGTGAAAGTGTTGCACTCAATATGCCAGCAAATTTGGAAAACTCAGAAGTGGCCACAGGACTGGAAAACGTCAGTTTTCCTTCCAATCCCAAAGAAAGGCAATGCCAAAGAATGCTCAAACTACCGCACAATTGCACTCATCTCACATGTTAGCAAAGTAATGCTCAGAATTCTCCAAGCCAGGCTTCAGCAATACGTGAACCGAGAACTTCCAGATATTCAAGCTGGATTTAGAAAACGCAGAGGAACCAGAGATCAAATTGCCAACATCCACTGGATTATCGAAAAAGCAAGAGAGTTCCAGAAAAACATTTATTTCTGCTTTATTGACTATGCCAAAGCCTTTGACTGTATAGATCACAACAAACTCTGGAAAATTCTTATAGATGTGGGAATATCAGACCATCTGACCTGCCTCCTGAGAAATCTGTATGCTGGTCAAGAAGCAACAGTTAGAATTGGACATGGAGCAACAGACCGGTTCCAAATCGGGAAAGGAGTACATCAAGGCTGTATAGTCACCCTGCTTATTTAACTTATATGCAGATGATGCTTATATGCTTATGATGCAAAATGCCAGGCTGGATGAAGCACAAGCTGAAATCAAGATTGCTAGGAGAAATATCAATAACCTCAGATATGCAGATGATACCACCCTTATGGCATTAATGAAGAAGAACTAAAGAATCTCATGGTAAAAGTGAAAGAGGAGAGTGAAAAGCAGGCTTAAAACTCAACATTCAGAAACTGTAGATCATGGCATCCTGTCCCATCACTTCATAGCAAATAGATGGGGAAAGAATGGAAACAACGCGAGACTTTATATTTTTGGGCTCCAGAATCACTGCAGATGGTGACTGAAGCCATGAAATTAAAAGACTCTTGCTTCTTGGAAGAAAAGGTATGACCAACCTAGACAGCATATTGAAAAGCAGAGACATTACTTTGCCAACAAAGGTCCGTCTAGTCAAAGCTATGGTTTTTCCAGCATCATGTATGGATATGAGAGTTGGATTATAAAGAAAGCTGAGCACTGAAGAATTAATGCTTTTGAACTGTGGTGTTGGAGAAGACTCTTGAGAGTCTCTTGGACTGCAAGGAGATCCATCCAGTCCATCCTAAAGGAAATCAGTCCTGAATATTCATTGGAAGGACTGATGCTGAGGCTGAAACTCCAGTACTTTGGCCACCTGATGGGAAGAACTGACTCATTTGAAAAGACCTTGGTACTGGGAAAGATTGAAGGCAGGAGGAGAAGGGGACCTCAGAGGATGAGATGGTTGGGTGGCATCACCAAATCGATGGACATGAATTTGAGTAAGCTCTAGGAGTTGGTGATGGGCAGGGAAGCCTGGCGTGCTGCAATCCGTGGGTCTGAAACCATCGGACACGACTGAGTGACTGAACTGAACTCATAGTGAGAATCAAGTAAATTACAAATTACAGAAATTTAAAAAACATAATTTTAAAGAAGTGGTGTTTTGTTTAGGAATGTAATGGCTGAATCGCATGTTAGATAGATACTTAACATTTCAAAAAAGTGTCAAACTGTTTTCCAAAGTGGTGGTACCTTTTTATTTCATCACCAGCTTTAGGTGAGTATTCCAACTCTTCTATATCCTTGTCAGCACTTGGTGTGGCCAGGGCTTTTAAACTTCAGCCAATCAAATATATATGTAGAGGCTGCTCACTGTGCTTTCAATTTGTATTTCCTGAATGACTAATAATGTTTAGAATTTTTGTTCCTGTGTTTGTCTGCCGTCCATATATCTTTTTTAGTGAAGTGTGTGTTTAAAATTTTTACTCATTTTTTCATTGGTGATTTTGTTTGTTTTCGTATTACTGAATTTTGTAAGCTCTTACACATTCTAAATACAGTCATTTCCTCTGTCTGTGCCTTGCAAAGTCTGTGGTATATGAAGTCATATATCCATTGAATAAATTGTGCATGGGCATTCATTGATGCTTTCTTTATAGTAATTCATAACTGGAAACAGCCCAAATTTCCATCACGAGGTGATTGAGTAAACAAACTATGTATCCATTCATAGGAAATCTATTTAGCAATTAAAAAGGAATACTCTTAACACACATGGGAGCATGAATGAGTGTTAAAATAACTATGCTGAAACAAGACAGACAAAAATGTACTTACTGTATGATTTTATTTACGTAATATTTTAGAAAATACAACCTAATCTATTATGAAAGGAACATAATTATACTTTGCCTGGGAAGTGGGGTAGGTGGTATGAATTAAAAGGTCCATGAAGAATATTTTGGGGGATAATGAATTGATTCATTATCTTAAAATAGATACAGAAATGCTAAAATTAGGTGTTAGGTGTTAAATGTGTGCAATTTATCTGTTTATTGTCAGTTATACCTCACTGATTGTCCTTAAAAAAATATACTCGGGGAATTCTTTTTTAAAAGAAATCTGAAGTGAACAATTATTTCCTTATGCAAATCACCCCTCTACTGCCATCCTGCAAATACAGTATGTGGAGTTGGATTGGGTACAGTTCTCATCTGTGAGATGTTTGCCTCATTGCCCTTGTGGCTCTCCTGAAAGGTGTATAGTGCTGTGTCTTTATTTTGCCAGCGGTGCTACACTAGGGCACCCTATCAATGGCTTACGAAGGCTTTGTCATCCCACATGAATCCCTTGGTTTTACAGTTGTCAATGCAAACATACTGCATGCATTTTTCATTTCTTCAGGAAATGTCACCTGGTCAGCTGACAAGGGAGACTTCTCCATTATTTCTGTGGAAGCTTCTTTAGAGAGTTTCAGTTTCCCTTACTACGCAGGGAACTACTACTATTACTGCTACTAAGAATACACAGTACAGCCCAAACCTGTGTAACAGCAGGATTTTTTGCTCTTTGTTTCCATATTTTCATGTTAAATTCTATAGCTGAAACAGACCTTTTAGGTTTTAATTTGATCAGGCATTTGTTTAGATTACTGTACCAAATATTTAACTGGTGACTTCATCTTGATTGTAACCCACTTTGGTCTGACACTAGACCAGACTTGTATTCTGGTTAACTAGTAATAGATATTTTCTGCCGTCTCTGTTCCTCATTATTTGTAATTAAATATTCACAGCTGAAAGCAATTTATTTTAATAGTGACAGATTCCTGCCAAGGGACATATCCAGGATATCCTAGGGGAGAGCAGTATAGGAAATCACCACTTAAGTGTGATTTGAGAGTGCCAAAGGGCCCTGATGTAAAACTACTGGAAATATTTCCCCTGGCTGATACTGCCACAGGTGCTGAATTTCCCATGACAGGCGTTTTCCTTACAGATCTTACCAAGAATCTATGTGTATTTTTACTTGGCTAAAGCATGATACTTTCTGGAAAATGAAGTATACAGGTATCATTTTAGCACAAGGACATTTATAAGATTAATCAAAATTTGTGTCGATTTTATACTGAAAAATGATAACCCACGTATTGCCTAAGCTTTTCGCAAAAAGATGCATATTAAAGAAGGCTTGGCACCTAATTAGCATGTTTGCAAAGCTGTTAATTGTTTTTCATTTGTTTTGGGAAACAAAATCACTTAATATTTTATGATAGTTAGGGATAATCATCGTTAGGGATAGTGTTTGTACATGTTATACAATCGAGCATGTTAATTTGAACTCTTTCTCAAAATGGAAAAGAAACATTCCAAATCATAAAAGAATGAACCACATGATGTAACAGTTTTGCACTATGCATGTTTGTATGTGCACATATATATATATGAACATCACATATATGATTAAAAGGCAAATAAACAGGAGAGTTATATTTATAGACTCAATATTTTTACTTTGGAATGAATAATAATTTCAGAAATATACTTTCTGTGAAAACAGCAATTTTCATTTTTAAAATTCCTTAAAAGGAATTTTAAGATAAGGAATATACCTATATTTATTTCAGGAGAGATTCTGATTTTGTTGCTAGGCCACCAATGAGTTTTTATTTCTCCTTCCTGGAAATACACTGATGCAAATGGTCAAGTAAAGTCTGGGTACTGAGGGAAGAAACACTTTATGTGCATTATTAATGCCTGCTTGCTTTGCTGGGTTTATTGGCTTATGATATAAGAAAAATCAAGTCTGAACATGATGGCTATCCTAAGGTCCATGGCGCCATTAGCATCCTCTAGCTTTAGGGGTCATGTAAAGGTGCTTTTGGGAATAGACTCTTGGCCTTTTTAACCAATTACTGTTTCATATAGTCATTAATAATACAATATACTACTGGCATTTTTGAGCAACAAAATCTCTCTCTTTTTCTCTCACACATCTCTCCTTCCTGTCTAAAGGATCAGTGGCTATGCAGGAGGTTATCAGTTTTCCATAGTGTTTCTTATTGGCTATAGGGAGTGCTCTCAAGTTTTTCTCTCTGAGTACCACTCATGTGGCTGAAATTTGAAGAAAGATTAAAGATTATTTCATGCTTAGATCTGTACAGTTTTTAAACTGAAATTTGGAGAGAAAAAGTGGTGTGAGTTTTCAGAGATATAATATTTACAGGCATTTAAAATCTTGGTTGATTAATAAATTACTAATAACACATGGGAATTACAATGAATAGAATATTCTCATTTCTCACTAGAATCATGAATTGCAAAGGAGGAATTGTATCATTTCGTAATTAGAAAAAGGATTGTCATTTCTCAAGTATAAGAGATATTTTTTAATATTGAAATAAAGGTAAAAGCATCAGATATACAAGACAGTGATAGCTGTGTTAATAAGTTATATGGTCTTCTTAAAATTAACATTAACTTTAGTTATATGTTGCAGTAAAACTAGAGGAAAAAAGTTGTAATATTTTATGATTTGTTCTCTTGGTACCTTTAGGATGAGGCACTGTTTGTTAACTAGTTGCTAGGTAGTTCCCAAGTTATGCCTTTACTAATGAAGCAAAGTTATTTTTCTGCAACTGATGTTTATTGGGGGAAAAAAAAGGCCTAAGGGTCATAGCCTCTATGGGTTAAAATGGACAGAGTCTAATTTACATCCATTCAGCAGTCCCACTGAGATGGCTGTGGTGAGTAAGGTGGTAGTCATAATTTATCTGTATTCCGAAAGTATTCTGACCAATTTGTTTTCCAAGCCATGAATGAGTGATTTCTAAATGGCCTAGCATTCAGGATGAGTGTTGGCAAGCCCAATCCCACAACACAGGAGGAATAACCTGATGGCAGAAATCTGAAGCCAATGTCCAGAATGAGACTGTCAACAAGAAATTGCCTATTTCATAGCATTTCTATTTAAATCTTTTTCCTTCCCTCTCTCCCTTCCTTCTTTTTTCTTTCCTTCCTTCCCTCCTTTCCTCTTTCTTTCTTCCCATTTCCATTTTAAAGGAACCTACAATTGCAGAGCAAGTAGAACAAGAGAATTAGCTCTAGAGAGACTATGAAAAAGAACTTGCATTTTATTTTTAATTTAGTCAGTTTTACTTTATTTTCTTATACATTAAATCTCATGGCCATCTACAAACCTCCCTCTCCATTTGTGTGCTCCCCATGCTTACACCAGGTACCCAGAGACACTTTTCTGCTTATTTCAGTACTACAAATAAAGCTTTTGTCTATGGAATGTGGGGCTTCCCTGGTGGCTCAGTGGTAAAGAATCCACCTGCCAAAGCAGGAGATATGGGTTTGATCCCTGGATCAGGAAGATCCTCTGGAGAAGAAAATGGCAACCCACTCCAGTATTCTTGCCTGGGAAATCCCATGGACAGAGAAGCCTGGTGGGCTACAGTCCATGGGCCTGCAAGACTAAGACATGACTTAGCTACTAAACAACAGCTATAGAATATGAATCCCCTTCCATCCAACAGATCTGAGAGCTTACCTATTAATGGGGTGAATAGCTTTAAGAATACGGTAACTTGCCCAATTGCATTAAAAAATCTGCAATGTAATTAAGTGCTAGTGCAATATAATTATAAAGGCATTGTTACCTACATTATGTAAACAAACTCACTTCAGAAAGGTCAAGTAACATCATCAGTTAGTAAGTGGCTAAGAACTAAAATAGAGGTCTTCTGATTCATAATTCAGCATTCTTTCCATGGCACTACTCTGGAAAGACATGTATTAGTTAAAACTCATGTGGTATTTATGTATGATAAAAGCTTCCTTTAGCTTTTATCCTTGAATATATTGTATTCAGGACAATTTTTAAACCCATCTGAAATCAAATAGTAGAGTTTCAGTCAGTGGCAAGAGGGTTTTGGCAATGGAAATATTTTTTAGGAAAAATCTACTGACTTCACCTGTAAATGATCAGATTTGCAAAGCAGATCCTTGCAAATTTGATCATTTACTTACCCTACTTTTTGATAAAACTTTGTGTAATTCTTTTTATCATTCAAATGTTGGCAATAGACATAAAAAGGAGATTCTTCATATTTATTAAATAAATTCTTCACAATTATTTAGGACATAGGTTTTGATATGAGACAGAATTGGGGTGAAGTTCTGACTGTGTATCTTATTACCTTTGTGATCAAGGTTTGGCTAATTCAGTCTCATTTGCTGCACTGGAACATGGAAATGATCGTCAGAGCCTCAGCTTTATTGAGGCTGTATTGACTGCTAGCTCTTCAATTATTTAAGAGTCATGATTCTTAAAAAGTTACACCACTTTTCAGATGACCTCTTTATTTCAGTATAACACTTTTCTATCCCACACCTTAATAAATAAATATAATAACATTTGACCCTTTTGTTTCAGGCAAAAACATTTTAGAAGTCATCAGCTTTTGGTTAGAGAATAGAGTACAAAATAATTTCTAATTGCTGTATTGGCATGATTGCTTTGTGTAATTAGAATTAGCAAGAGGTATGGAGAGGTAGATGCTTCTCTGATACCTCCCTCTCTCTATTGTGAGCCTGCACAAGTTTGACTTATTTCTAAGTGCTCTCAGATTTTATTTTTATTTTGTGCTTCAAGGTTATTGTTGTTGTTTTTCTGTGTATAGTGCTGTAACTATTTTTTATTGCAGTTTCAATGCAGAGTAACCCTGTACCTCCCCAAAAGTTTCCTTGTCTCAGAGTCAATCATTTTCCTCTTCATTTCTTCATTCTTTCCTGAGTATGATTTCTTTGTACCCTTTCCACTTACTTCCACTTGCTATTTAGTCATATTTTCCTCCTTGTTCAGTATAATAAACTATTGTGATATTTCATGTTATTTAAATTGCTTGTATTTTTTTATCTTTGGAAATTGTTTGAGGGTCTTGGGTTGAGATGAAATGCATCATAATTGTTCCCATTAAAATGAATGGAAATATATATATATTAATATTTAATAGCTTTTTAACTAATGGCAAGGTTTTTTATGAGCAAATTAAAAGCATTTTATGAGAGATACCAGTTAATAAATAATTAATGCCCTTAGTCCTTTAAGTGCTCCCCTGCCCGCAACCACTCTGGCTACCTGAGTCCTCCTCAAGAGTGTCCTCTCCAGGTTCTCCCTAACACAGAACTGGACTCAGAATCCTCCTCCAGCATGGTTAGCCTGCATTGTAATTGGTCCATGCTCTTGCTGTACCTGTTGTTTAATATTATGGATACTCTTCCTAATGATGATAAAAATAGAACCTATCCCAAAAGGTTGTTTCAAGAATGAAATTCTATAATACATGCAAGGAATACTTAAAAAATCAATATATTTGTATAAGCAAACACTTAAATATACCAGTTTTACAAATATGTTGTAGTAAACACACTCTTCTACATTTGATATCTTCAGTTATAATTCACTAATGTGGAATATTATGTTTGCCTTTGAATTGGCTGTGTATTACATAAAATTGAAAATAAATAACAACACACAATTAAAATTATAATATTTGCAATTGATTTTTTTAAAAACTTAAAAGTAAACAGATATTACTGCAGAAAAATTCTCTGTGTAAATGTATGTGTATATAATCATTTAATATTATAATCAGTGCAGAATTATAATTTTATTGATAGAAGTTTCATGGAATCAGTATATGACTCAAACTGAGATATATATTGATTATCTTGTATGGTTTAATTTATATATGGTATTTACATGGTTTGTGTCAACAAATTCACACAAAAAATGCAAATATTTTTGTTGCTAGTACCCTGAGAGATCCACAGCAAGATTTAAATAATTTGCCAAATCTTGAACCGTGATGAGAAAAACACATGATTTTGTCTCTTTATGCTCACCTACATCCTTAACTTTAGTTACTTACTGCATCTACTCATACTGAGGATTCAGAGAACACAGGGTACCTGTCACCTCTATAGACTACATGGGAAGCCCAGCATGTTTTTGGACAGCTCATGTATGCAGCCTCTAAATGCAAGCTGTCTGGGTCTGGGATGACCCTGGGCTGAGAGACCCAGAAGTTACTCAGACTCTTTGTACCTCAGTTTTCTCATCTGTGAAAAAAAAAAAAAAAGGCTAAAAATTACATACACCTCATAGTGTTGTAGTGAAGACTTAGTTCATACATTTAAAACTTTAGGCTAGCACCTGGAATACAGCAAATGTTCTATTAAAGTAAGCTATTTTTGAAAATAACTATTGCCATTTTATAGACCATTGAGAAGAAATAAGTGGCATCTGTTTGGGCATTGAAGTGTGTACCTGACCACATGTATTTTTAATACTGATAGTGTGATTTTCATAAACAAAGATAAGCTGTGAATAAAAAAGATCCAGAATATTTTTAATTGTTTGATGTTAACTAGTATTCTTTTATTGTTGAATTTAAAATAAATAAATAAAAAATAATCTCCTAGCTGGGATTTTTATATTCTGGGCTTTTTGAAATGGAAATGATTGAGATAGGATGGGGGTTATGTGCCATAATTCCATATTAATCTTCTTAAATTCATTAATTACATTTTCACTAGAAATGAAGAAGAAGCTCAAAGCTGTGAAATATGTGAAAGATTCCTGTGCAAAGCAGTCTCTTCTGATGGCAATAACAGGTGCAATTAGATGTGGCTTCTTGAGGAACGGGAAACTGAATTAGAGACATTTCTAAAAAGAGCTAAAATTTTTGAGTATGAGGAATTATAGACTCAGATGAATGAGAAAAGTGTGCAAGATAGAGGAGAATAACTGTAAGATATAATGAAGAGTGTGATACAAGAGAATGCAGGAAAGGAAGATATGACAAGTGGTATGAAAGATGTGAGAAAAAAATGAAAAATGTTTTAAGAAGTGAAAATGAAGAAGTTTTTAAGAACTAGAGCAAGAAGAAATGAGAAAGAAGTAAATGATGGAAGAGAGATTTTAGAACCTATGGGAAAGGAAATATTATAGCAAAAGACCCTGAAAAAACACAAGAGTGAACCTAAGGTATAGATGAATATTTTCAGAAAGACATGATAGAAATATAAGGAAGAAAACAAAGGGAAAAATACAAGGAAACAAAAGTTGATAAAGCAATGCTGTATTGAAGTCTAACTGTTAAATGTCAGTTTCTGCCAAAAGCTTATATTCCTTTAATATTTTAATAAATTCATTACTTGTTCTTTGAAAAGATGACATGTATTAGTATTGTCCACCAATTTTCAAGTTGGAGAAACATTCTTCCTCAGTTAATCTATTGTTTATTTGTTCAAACACTACACTAATAAACAAGCAATTATTCTATTATTCTAAACAAATATGTTAATCACTTCCTAAGGTCACCTTTTCAGAGTATTACTAGAAGTGATTACAAGATTAAGAATGAAAGGAAATGAAGCCAAGAATATGCAAATGAAATTTACATTAATTACCTTACAATGACAAGGATGAATGATCTTATTTTTAAATCAAAAATCACTCCTGAAATAGCAATTCACCATTGACACTTATTGTCATGATGCTTCTGAAGTGACATTTGAAAAGATCACTATTATAATATATGCATATGATTTAAATACAGACACAGTATTAGCTCAACCTTCTGAAGTATTCACCCATGTCAGGTTATATACCTACAACATATATTTATTGAATTTGTCTTGTTGTCAAGCCTTAGTCAAGGCTTTTGAAACACAAAGAAAATAAAACTAAGTTGCTAATCGCAATAAGCTTTTGGTTTAATGAAACAGATATCTGAAACAACTTTAATAAAATATATATGTTATCATAAATTGGTGAGGGTGAGACAAGGAAAGATGAAAGTAATGAGTTAAAAAAAGCTCATTGGAGTAGGTGTTCTTTAAACAGGATCTCAAACGATTTAAGTATGGGATGGCTAAATTATTCTTCATAAAGAAAAGGGCAAGAGGAAGGCATCTTAAGCTGGAAAAGGCGGGGTATTATACGTATAACAAGTGGAACTCTTGTTTTTTGAGGTGAATTTTCAGGATGCTAAGATTCTCTTTGGCTTTCTTTTAGGTTTGCATCATGACCTAACCTGATAAATTAAAGAATTAATAACATCAAGTCACTGGGAGCAATGTAATTTAATTCATCCTGAAGCAAGATATGCTTTCTTACATTTCTTAAATATTCACTGGTATTTTTACATATTAGTGGTAGAAAGATGTTACTTCTGGCTGAGACCTATGTACACTACACTAGCGAAAACAATTTATTTTAGCATTGTTTTAAAGGGAAATTTTATTTTTATTTATTTATTTTTATTTTTTTATTTATTTTAAATTTTGTTTTATGCTTAATTACATCTGATTGTAATGGAATCAAATTGTAATTACATCTAATTGTACAACCCAGTGGTTATATTAACAACATACACAAACCATCCCATACACAAAATTTTTCATCCCAGAGGAGAAAAGCAAACTCCAAAAGTAGTTTTGTTTAACCTACAGCTTTTGAGTATCTGGTATATGTGCTTGACACTGAGTGATGCTAAACGGTAGGCATGAACTTGTATAAAATGCTGTCTCTCATTTTCTTCAAAAGAAAAAGTACATAGAAAGCTGTATTAAAAGAACTTGCATATGTATGAAGGGGAAGAGAATAATCTAGTTGGAAAGAGCACATCGTGAGGAGCTGTTTCTAGAAACTGCATTTGCATAGTGAAACTGCCATTTATACTTATATTGTGTGCTTATTTTGGGAGAAGGAACTCTGGAGAGGGTAATGGAGGTTTATAGGGTTAAAATCATTCTTTGGTGACACCATTGACTATAATCAAAGCATTTACTTTGAGAAAAAAAAGAAAAAAAATTACATTGGGATATCATTCAGTAAGCCTAGAACAAATCCAATTAAAAGGATCCTGTGATGAAATGTTGGCTAGGCAAAATACAAACGCTTAAAGTAATTCTGCTATACAATACTCTAGTCTGGATAGGGAAATTCAAATATGCAGCAAAACTATTGTAAGAATAGACATCAATATGAATTTATTTGGGAGTCCTTAGTAGCAGAAGGGGTACTATACATAAATGAATGATGCCCTGAGAGGTTATTTATCTTTCTTTATCTAAGAATCATAGAGAAGATGTCTCACAGTTACAGCCCTGGAGTATAGAGACCACAAATACATTTCATTATTTACAGTTCAAAATTACTATTCAAAATATATGAGAAAGATAAACTGCTTCAATAAGCCAGAGAGGGACCTGGATAAGGAGGTAAAATATTGAGTAAAAATATCAGAATGAGCAGAATGAACTTTGCAGAGATCAAGTCATGTTTAACTATTAATCCTAAATGCTAACAGAATATTCCCCCACACTCTAGCCTACTTGTCAACTGTGCACTATAGAGGAACTGAGCAAGTCTTCCAAAGTAAGAAGTTTTCTGTCTCCATTCCCTTGTGCAGTAATAGTTAACACTGTAGTATTTTAACGAATCTTAGCATTTTGGTGCAAGGATGCTTTAGTTGCTCCATATCCCTTGCTTTAATGATATATCACAGTTCCTAGCTAGCACAGGGTCTCTCCCCTTAGAGAATTTGAATAGTAAGTATATACAATTTAGAATTTTAAGACTAGTGGAAAGTGAGGAAATGCACCATACATCTTGTTGCTTGTATTTGCCTCTCTGCAGAAGGTAATATACTGATTAGTAATCCAACAAAGTTTAATGATGGTTCTATTTAGAGAAAGCTTATAGAATGGTTAACTAATGATTGTCTTGTTGCTAGGAAACAAAAATGTTATTACCATAAGTAAGATGTCAACACAAGAGTAGAGTCCTTTTAAGTCTGGAGTGAATTCTTACTGAATGATTGAATAGTTGTTTGTGTGTTTGTTCATGTTTTTATTAAAAGTATATTTATCATTTGTGTTTCCCACCTAGAACATAAATGCAGTCTCATTTTTTTAAAGTGACATTAAATTGGTTTTGGACGTGTTCTAACTCCCATCAATTTTTCCTCTCTTGTGAGAATATTTATGACAATACGTGACATACTTTCTGAAAAAAAGCTTCAGTTTAAGGTTCAGAAGTACTTCCTGCCTTTAATTTTCCTTTAGAATCTCATTTGCCATCTGGTGAACATTTATTGAGTGTTACTGTGTTCCTTGTATTGACCTAAGGATTGTTGGGGAATACTATAGTTTTCTGCTTTCAACTGAATTTGGGAGATAAGACTTGCCACAGAGAGTCAGAGGAAAAGCTAGGAGAGTTCACAGGAGGGAACAATTACTTTCAGTTGAGAAATCTGGAAAAACTTCAAGGAGGATATAGTATTTGTGTGAAGTCTTGGAGGATGAGTAATTTTGAGTATTTATAAAAATTGTGTTCAGGGAAGTAGATACAGTCACAAGTGGAAGGCATATATAAAAAATAACTCAGAAACGGAAACACTGTGTATGTTCTTGAATTAACATGCTTTTGATTGCCTGTACTGTTTAAGACTCCTTCTCTGGACATTACACCTATCCTGAGTCATACCATCCGTTGGCCAATTGCCAACTGCAGTCTGTCCTTCAAAACTTCAAACTAAGAAATAAAGGCACTGAGGTAAGATGGTAGAGATGAGTTCGTAAAAATATCACATGGAGTCAGGACAGTGAAAACTTTATTTTTGGTATATTTACTGCTGAGAAGCAAAGAAAGTTTTAAAAGGTTTCCTGAATTTTTAGTAGTTTCCCAAGTTTCATCTCCAGGTTTCATGTGATTTAACTCTGTTTTGGCCCTATTTAAAGACTATGCCCTTTCAATAGACTCTCCTTTATTTGAACTACTTGTGTGCACTTTGTTCCTTGAAAACAGATTCTTGACTAACATATTATGATCAAATGATGAGTCTAGATTGATTTGTGCCCAGATACCTAAAGTGAGTCAGTGCAAAGTGTTTTGAAGTTAAATGAGGCTCAAGTTACCAATCAGATTTTCTAGTTTGGGAACAATAAAAGAATGTTTCTGAGCACAATAATGGTGACATGTTCAGAGATATATCCTTGAAACATTAACTCAGCTTCAATATGCAGAATAGACTGAGGGAAGAGAGTGAAGTAGACAAACTGAGAGACTAACTAGGTGATGTGATTGTGAAGTAAAGTGATGACAGTAGGAATGAAAAGTGTTTTGTGTAAGTAAAATTGTCTCTGTGGGGCAACTGCTTGGATGGCAGGGTTAAAGGAGGGAGGAATCAAGAATGCCTTCGGCAATTCTGCTTAAATGACTGCCAGAAAAGGGGTTCCCTTGAGCTATAAATTTAGAAATTGATTTCATGGAGTAATATTTTGAACTATGGGATGAAAGAGATCAGTAAATGATGTAGTATGGAGAGTTATAGGGATAGGAGCTTGACAAAAACCTGGAACTGTGAGACATGCCTATACTTTAGATAAGGTCAAAAATAAGAAACTCTAAATTAGTAAGGAGACTTCCAAAAGGTAGAAGAGTCTGTGACATAAGGTTTATGTACAGTAATTTGCATCAAGGTTAAGGATATGAGAAAAAGGCAAAAGGACTTTGATGGAGTGAATCATTGGTAAATTGTGTCAATACAATTTTAAATGAAGTGAGTGATTATGAAGGGAAGATTACTTTCTCAAAACATTTGAAGTAGAAAAAGGAGAACGTGTGGCTTAAAGGAGTAGTGAGTTCAAGAAGAGATTTAGAAGAATGAAGACCATATTGTACGGTGAGATATCTTGGAAACTGGCTACTCAAAAGCATATTAAAAATACTCTTTAAGCATAATGGTTGTGAAGATGATAGGGAGAATGAAAGTAGGGCACAAGTGTCAATCTTGTGAAGAGAAGGAAAAATAAAAGAGAATATGTGAAAATACAGATATTTTGAGGCAGGAAAGTTGGAACAATAACCAATTAGTACAGAGTGACTTTGATTCACTTTGCTGTATACTTGAAACTAACATACCATTGTAAATAAACTATGCTCCAATAAAATTTTCAAAAAATACTGAATGGCCTCAGATAATACTAGACTATAATATCTGCAGAAAGGAATAGGGAACTTAAGGAAAGTAGAAAAGGCAGTCAAGTGAATATGAATAAATCATTGGAGAGTTAGCAAAAGTCTGTAGTAAAACAAATTGTCTAGTTTCATGAAATTTTGTATTAATTTAAAGGAAATAAAAAAATATTAAACCAAAAGAGTAGATAGAAAATCATGAATTCTTATAGAACTCATTTTTCCACCAATATGGTGAGTGACTAGATATTCTGAAAAGCACTGACATTATGAAACATTTAGGGGGAGGAAAATTAATGCAAATAGGCTATAAAATTGATTATTAAAATTAAAAAGTTGAAAAATTTAACCAAAACAGGAAGGATATATAGAATTTGTGGCTGCTTTGGGACATTTATTGATACTTTTACTGGGAACTAGACTTGATTTTTATAGGCTCTTTGGTGAAACTAATGCAATACCTAGGACTCTTATAAAGTGACAAGTTGGAATCAAGACCCACATGTAAAGCAAAAACTCTGTTAGCTATAATGCCAATGAAAGGGTGATAGAAAACCTAACCTGCCATCAAAGAAGATGACAAGATAACTTATGTATTTTAGGCAGTTTCAGAATAAGAAAATAAAAACTCTCTCTGAGAATTTGTAACTATAGACCTTCCTCATATTAGTTGTAAATTAAATGTCCTCTTAATTTCAAGGTCCAGAGAATCCTAAACTGAAAAAGTAAAGAGGCCCTGGGTTTATGAAACTGGAAGACATGTGACAGAAACAAATTCAAACAATCTCCCTTTAAAAAGCCTAGTATGAGCACATAATAAAGTTTACCAAATATAGAAGTAATAAAGCTCCTCTGAGTAAGTGTGAACAGACTTAACAAACCAGCGTAAATATATTTCTAAGAACTCTTGATATTGGAATTACTTAACTCAAAATATAAAGTAATTGTTTTAAAATTACTTGAAGAAATAACATATAGATTTAAAAACCATAAACATAGAAAGGAATAATAAATCATCAAAAATTGCCAGCCCAATCGTAAAAGATAAACAAGAACGGGAAAAAGCAGCCAACGATTTGGAAATGAAAGAGATTATCATCGAATTTAGAATGCCCAATGCATTCTAATTAGCTCAGCTGGTAAAGAATCTGCATGCAGTGCAGGAGACCTCAGTTTCATTTCTGGGTTGGGAAGATCCCCTGGAGAAGGGATAGGCTACCCACTCCAGTATTCATGGGCTTCCCTAAGGGCTCAGATGATAAAGAATCCACCTGCAATGCAGGAGACATGGGTTCGATCTCTAGTTTGGGAAGACCCCCTGGAGGAGGGTATGGCAACCCACTTCAGTATTCTTGCCTGGAGAATCCCCATGGACAGAGAAGCCAGGCAGGCCACAGTACATGGGGTCGCCAAGAGTCAGACATGACTGAGCAACTAAGCACAGCACAGCACATGTGGGTTATATAGAAGATTGCATTAAAAAGAGAATTTGTGGAGTTTTGCTACCATTTGGCAGGGTTGTTGTTCAGTCACTAAGTCTTGTCCGACTCTTTGTGATCCCATGAATTGGAACGTGCCAGACTTCCCTGTCCTTCACTATCTCCCAGAATTTGCTCAAACTCATGTCCGTTGAGTCGGTGACACCATCCAACCACCTCATCCTCTGTCTACCCCTTCTCCTCCTGCCCTCAATCTTTCCCAGCGTCAGGGTCTTTTCCAATGAGTTGGCTCTCTGCATCAGGTGGCCAGGGTATTAGAGCTTCAGCTTCAGCATTGGTCCTTCCAATAAATATTGAGGGTTGATTTCCTTTAGCTCACCAGGCTCCTCTGCTCATGGAATTCTCTAGGCAAGAATACTGGAGTGGGAAGCCATTCCCTTCTTCAGGGGTCTTCCCGACCCAGAGATTGAACCCATGTCTTCTGCATTTCAGACAGATTCTTTACCGTCTGAGCCACCAGAGAAGGCCATCTGGCAGGGTAAACCTCTAATATTCTAATTGTTCCAAAATAATATGAATCAGCTCTGCTTGCATGTTCAGTTGCTCAGTTGTGTTCGACTCTGCGACCCCATGGACTATAGCCCACCAGACTATTCTATCCGTGGGATTTTCCAGGCAAGAATACTGGAGTGGGTTGCCATTTCCTCCTCCAGGGGATCTTCTCAACCCAGGGATTGAACCTGTGTATTCTGTGCTGGCAAGTGGATTCTTTACCACTGAGCTATCTGGAAATCGCTGAATCAATTCTGGACTAATACAAAAAAAAAAGAAAGAAAATCACTCTGGGGGCTCCAGAGAGTGAATGAAAAGAAAAATAAAAAAGGTGGATTTTGGATGAAAGTTGAAACTTGAATAGTCCTGGCATAGGTGTGTCCCATTTTTGTGGATTTTTCCTGTTGGTGAGCCATGTTTACAGTACAGAGAAAGTCAGCTGAACTTGTAATAAAAAGTCCATTGCTTGTGCTGGAGAATGAGAACAGTGTCCGAGTATCCTAAAAAGGATAGAGTATTTAGGAGAACCCTGTATTCTATGTATAATCATTAAGACCCTACCTGGTCTATAAATAGCACATGCAAGCATTCTACCTAAAAGGTAAAAAGAAAAAAAAAAATTGAACTTAAAATTTAGTTTTCAATTTTCATATTTCAAATGAGACAGAGATTGCAGTTGGACCCTAATCAATGTAATTGTTTGCTAAACAGTAGATAAAAGCTCTTCAGAAGAATATAACACTATCAAGATTCTTCACCATACAGTTTTCTCACTGTCCAGGATAACTTCCCAAATTACTTAACCAAAGAGGAACCAGGAAAATGGTGTTACTATCAAAGAAGAAAATCAACTGAGATATCCCAGATGGTGGAATTATCACAAAAGAATGTAAGTGAAGTGTGATTAATATGACAAAGGAAAATGTACTTGTGATGAATGAAAGGATAGTAAATCTCAAATGAAAAGTAGAAATTATAAACAAGAAACAAATGGACATTTTAGAATTTAAAACTATAATAAAATTTTAAAAGTTACTGGATGAGATTTCTAGAAGAATGTAGAAAACCAAGGAATGTGTCAGTGAACCTGAAGATAGATGAACAGAAATGATATAATTTGAAAAGGAGTGAGAACAATACTTTTTGAAAGAAGATATAAAGCTATTAGAACTTTCATATATTGCTGACTTGGTTTGAATATTTGTACAATCACTTTGTAGAACAGTCTGCCATCACGTAGAAAATTTGAAGATATACACGCTCTGTTCCATTCATTCAACTTCTGAGGATATATCTGTAGAGTAGTGAACAGAAATGTTCATAGAAATAATGTTTAGAAAACTTTAATACTGGTGAAAACCCAAATGGCTATCAATATAACATTAAATAAATAACTAGTGATACTTTTAGACGATGACATTTTATACATGGGAGAAGCATTAATCTAGTGCTGTGTGTAAAACAAGATAGATGAATCAAACATAATATTGAGCTAAATAAGCAAGCCATAAGACATATAAAGTAGACTTCCATTTACTTAAAGTTCAAAAATAGGCAGAACATTCAGTTTACATTCCTGAAAGGAAATTTTCTTCTCAAAGTGGATGGAATATGAACAGTTTTGTTGTGTCATCTTCAACCACGGGGAGAAAATTAACATTCTCTGTATTAGTTCCTGTTATCAGAGAATCTTGAAAATACAGTTTGCAATGCTCAACTCTGGAGTCAAAGAGCAAAGTATATAAAGTTACCTTTCAGTCAATAATCAGTCCACCAGAAAATTTTTTATTTTTTTCAGATAATTCTGTTTCCCTGTCATATAGATAAATAGGCTCTATTTAAAAACTCTGTATCTCTTATCATTCATAATAAATGAATTTTTCCTACTCTCTAAACAGATTATAATTTTAAAATATTTAGAAGTACCAATTATGGCCAAAAAAAGAGAAAAAAAAAACCCACTGTGTTATGTACTGGGCAAGAAGTATTGTAAAGATAAATAAGACATTGATTGATAATGACATTTTAAATTTTAATTCATTCCAAAGCTTAATCCAGATAGCGTGACTTCAGTTCAGTTCAGTTGCTCAGTCATGTCTGACTCTTTGCAAGTCAGACTGCAGAACCCCAGGCTTCCCTGTCCAGCTCCAACTCCTGGAGCCTACTCAAACTCATGTCCATCATGTCGGTGATGCCATCCAACCATCTCATCCTCTGTCATCCCCTTCAATCTTTCCCAGCATCAGGGTCTTTTCCAGTGAGTCAGTTCTTTGCATGAGGTGGCCAAAGTATTGGAGTTTCAGCTTCAGTATCAGTCCTTCCAATGAACAATCAGGACTTATTTCCTTTAGGATGGACTGGTTGGATCTCCTTGCTGTCCAAGGAACTCTCAAAACACCACAGTTCAAAAGCATCAGTTCTTTGGTGCTCAGCTTTCTTTATAGTCCAACTCTCATACCATATATGACTTAGCCTCTGTAAAAAGCAGCAATGTGGTAACAAACATGTTATCTTAAAACTTTTATGTTTTTCTTATTCTTTTAAGTTGAAAAAATTGCTTCATGAAATGGTTTTTGAATCCATCACTCTGTGTCTAAAATATGAACACTTATAATCAAACATACTTTGATACCAGGCAATGGATTTTAAAAATAAATATTTTCTTAAGAGTAAATAATTTTCACACAAAGTTATAAACGCTTAGGGTTGGTGACACTGACTTTTTCTCATTTGCATTACTCAAGTATTATGCATGTTCTCCATAGACCCTTCCATTCTTATTACTGAGGCTGCTTCCGTTTAGGAGTATGTAAGAGGAAATATCATTGTGAATTTTTTTTGCATGAGATCCCCAAAAGTTCCTCACACATTCAGTTAGTAAAGAGACTTTGTGATCTTTTATGAATTGGAACTTAAATTCAATTACACATACTAATTTATTTGAATTTACTGTTATTAAACTTGTTTTAGCAGTAGGGACTATAAAGAGTTAGGATATGAAATAAATATATTAAAATGATAAATAAATTACATTACAAAGGTATTAATCAGTTGTTGTATTGGTCCACTAAAGAGTGAGATTTTACACATGTGCAAGAAGAGGACAATTTAGATCCATTGGTGGAATCAACAGTGGCTACGAACTTGGAGCATGCCAGCTCCACTTCACTTAGACATTGCCAAAAAATATGAGCATAGGAAAAATACTCAAAGAATTTGAATTTTATTGAAATCATATAGCAGACAAAAGAAAAGGAAACAAACAAAGAAAATACCAGCAGGCTGATTTGCTACTATAGATTTCTTCCCATTCGCCAGTATGGAAATTTATTTTATTCATTAATATTTATCTTTGAGGCATATGTATAAGTTATTACTTCAGCTTTTAAAATTTTAGTTAGCATGTTATGAATAAAATATTTGCCCTATCTGTAATTTTATCTTGTACTGTATTTCCAATAGGATAACTAATTTGAATTTTTTTCTTAACTCAAGGCTCCCTTTTATAGTATGATTTAAAATCCCTTACAAGTCACTTCATAATTTCCAGTTCTTTCATGTCAAAAGTGTACTTTACCCTGCTCTTCTTTCTGCTTGCTCCTTAGACTTCAGAATACTAGTTAACGTATTTTAATAAGCTTTAAAGAATTTCATGTAAAAGAGTGACTTTAACTTATCATAGTAATCTAAAATTATACCACAAAATAGAAAAATTTAAAGACTTTGGTTGGTATCTAATTATAAGCAAAAACAATGACAATTAAACTATATTGAAATATCTGATTTTTTAAAGTCAAAATTTCAATAACAAAAATATGAACTACTGTGATAGAAAAATGTCTTGCTTTTTGAGTGTGTGAAACATTTCAGAAACTGAAATATTTTTATATTCTTTTTTCTCATGTGAAGGTTTTAAGTTAACAATACTTATAGGTTTTTGCTTCCAACTTTATGATATCTGTTCCTTTTCATATTAAAAAAAAAAGCCAAGCTAAGCTTAGGTTTGTTAAGTGATCTTTCACAGATGAAAATGAGGAAAATATAATTTCCAGTAATTAGATTATATTATGCCAGAAGACAGTTGTTCTGCTCTTCTTTATGAAGTAAATTAAGATCTTTGCTGGAATGACCTCAGATATCTGTCATTTTGGGAAAAAGGTGATGCTGAAATTTATTTGAAGACTGTGATACTTTTGTGACAATTTTTAAGAAACCTCAGTGTGTACTGGTTCTCAAAGATAGAGAATCTTAGAAGTGGGTGAGAACCTAGGAATATAGGGAAAACTATGCGACATCTGTGAGTGAAGACAGAGAAACCTGTTGTTGTGTGGGAGTAGCTCCCAAATAAATTAATATGCTGTTGGAGAAGGAAAGAAATAATGAGCTAACTTCATTTGTGAACTATATTATTTTTAGCAGCTGTATGAATTTTTTAGATGCCCAATCTTTAATATTCTTTAATTACTGGAATATAAACATACAGAAAACCTCAGACATTTGGTATAAATGGATAAGACAGGGCAGAAAAAAGAGTCATGTAGGGTCAAAAGAGAGTCTTCTAGGGTTATAGTGACTTGTCTGAAGACAGTGCCAAAATCTGATGTAGAGAACATTACAGGTGACTAGAAAGCTGGAGGAAGAGGCAGAGGTTTTTAGTGGAAGATAATTGTCAGGTGGATGAATTTTTAGTTCAGCTGAGAAATTAAAAGGAAAGATTCTAGTTTATCTGTCACAATCAAATGTGCTTCAACGAACTCTAATTGAAAAAAAAAACTGATTTCACCTTCCATATTATCAGGAATAATTTCAAACAGGAATGATAAAATGTAATATCCATTTTTCATGACTTAAAAATTCTGTGCTCGGTGGACACCTTGCTTACTGTGGTAATCCCTATTTGACACTCACTCAACATACCATTAGCTTTTACTTTTAAGTTGTGTAAATGCTTGGAGGTTTATGTGCCTGCCTGTGTGCTCAGTAGCTCAGATGTGTTCAAGTATTTGCAACTCAATGAACTGTAGCCTGCCAGGCTCCTCTGCCCCTGGGGGCAAGAATCCTGGAATGGGTTGCCATTTCCTTTTCCAGGGTATCTGCCAGACCCAAGGAATAGAATCTGCATTTCCTGCTTGGTGGGCAGGTTCTTTACCACTGAGCCACTTGGGAAGCCCCCATGTCTAAACACTCAGAGGTTTATGTCACCTTTTAAATAATTCTCTCCTTTTGGGCCACTGTTTGGTGAGACTATAATCTTCCCCCCGCCAATGGGTTTTTTTCCCATTTGAGGGAAGGAAGAAGAGGAACTAAAGAGCCTCTTGAAGAGGGTGAAAGGGAAGAGTGAAAATCTGGCTTAAAACTCAACCTTAAAAAAACAAAGATCATGGGATCTGTCCCATCACTTCCTGGCAAATGGATGGGGATGAAGTGGAAACAGTGATGGATTTTATTTTCTTGGGCTCCAAAATCACTGCAGTTGGGGGATGCAGCCATGAAACTGACAGACGCTTGCTCCTTGGAGGGAAAGCTATGACCAACCTAGCTTGTGTGCTAAGTCACTTCAGTTGTGTCTTAGTCTTCATGACCTTATGGACCATGACCATCCAGGCTCATCTGTCCATGGAATTCTCCAGGCAAGAATACTGGAGTGGGTTGCCATGCCCTCCTCCAGGGTATCTTCCTGACCCAGGAATTGAACCTTGAGTCTCTTATGTCTCCTGCATTGACAGCCGGGTTCTTTACCACTAGCACCACCTGGGAAGCCCTGACAAAACTAGACAGTATATTAAAAAGCAGAGACATCACTTTACCAACGAAGGTGGGTATAGTCAAAGGTATGGTTTTTCCAGTAGTCATGTATGGATGTGAGAGTTGGACTATAAAGAAAGCTGAGCACCGAAGAGTTGATGCTTTTGAACTGTAGTGTTGGAGAAGACTCTTAAGAGTCTCTTGGACTGCAAAGAAATCAAACCAGTCAATCCTAAAGGAAATCAACCCTGAATATTCACTGGAAGGACTGATGTTGAAGCTGAAATTCCAATACTTTTGCCACCTGATGGGAAGAGCTGATTCATTGGAAAAGACCCTGATGCTGGGGAAGATTGAGGGCAGAAGAAGAAGAGGGCAACAGAGGCTGAGATGGTTGGGTGGCGTCACTGACTTAATGGACATGCTGCTGCTAAGTCACTTCAGTCGTGTCCAACCCTGTGTGACCCTATAGACGGCAGCCCACCAGGCTCCTCTGTCCCTGGGATTCGCCACGCAAGAATACAGGAGTGGGTTGCCATTTCCTTCTCCAATGCATGAAAGTGAAAAGTGAAAGTGAAGTCACTCAGTCGTATCCAACTCTTTGTGACCCCATGGACTGTAGACTACCAGGCTCCTCCATCCATGGGATTTTCCAGGCAAAAGTACTGGAGTGGGTTGCCATTTCCTTCTCCCAATGGACATGAGTTTGAGCAAACTCCAGGAGACAGTGATGGACAGGGAAGCCTGGCCTGCTGCATTACATGGTATTGCAAAGCATTGACATGACTCGGTTACTGAACAACAACCTCAATGGGTTTTTTATGGCTGTTTATTTACATATTCCGCATCACTTCATTTTCATGTGATCATCTGGAATCTACATAGCACTGCTTACAACTGAACTCTCAAAATAATTAAGGTTAGACCAATTTTTAAACTTCTGCAGTGTGCCCCTCTCAGTTGGCTACAAATCTTGTCAAATGTTCAAATGCATTATCATCTATCCATTGGTAAGATAATGTTGAATCTACAGAGATTTATATCAAGTAGAATATTGGTAATTGTATTCTTATTTTCACTTTTTTCTTTCCCCAAGCATATTTACATGCAAGTTTTGATTCATTAGCAAACACTTTTGTGAACTGTATACACTAATGTCAAACATTTTCTTAGGAGAACTGAGTTTACATAATGAAACTAAACCTGTTACTAGAAATTTAAAAATGAATTCTTAAGCAACATTTAAATAGTTGAATCTGATCATAGCAGGTAGAAAATTCTGTACTAATTTAGACTAGTACTTTTTTATGCTTCCCCAGATAATTTATTTTCTCTTTTAATTTTATCAGTGAGTTGCCTATTAAATTCTTGAATTCTTTCCATAGAAATTTCATGAAGAAACTCTATGAAGAGATGAATTATTTTATAATAATAATGATGAGTTCAAAAATATATTTGATGATGTTAACTATACAGAGTGGCTTCTTGATATGCTATAATATGGTGAGATGACCCTTCGTGTTATATGTATGTGTGTGGATGTGTGTGTTGACAGGAGCGGAGAAAGAGTGAAAGCAATCACTACAGCATCTGCTTCCACACAACCATTCCTATCTAGAAATTTTCAGAAGCTACAGTGTTTCATCAATTTACTTGAAAAACATCTGTAATATTTCTGTTTCCCAGACTTGCGGGTATGGAGCCATCAGTGGCATTGTCTACTATGATTCAAAATGATAGAATATAGTAACCATTTCAGTGATACTGTTTTCACTACAAATGCCATCCACATTCTTTTTTCACAGACTTTTTTGAGAAGTCTTAGAGACTCTTTCCATTTCTCTGTTTTGTATTAATCTTCATTTTAAATTTTAATGTAGCTCTTTTTAAACTGTTTACTAGTATTTTCTACAGTGAACACTACTAGTTCAAGTAGTCTTTCACAGATTGTATACATATATTAAGGAGAAGGCAATGGCACCCCACTCCAGTACTCTTGCCTGGAAAGTCCCATGGACAGAGGAGCCTGGTAGGCTGCAGTCCACAGGTTCGCTATGAGTCGGACTTCACTTTCACTTTTCACTTTCATGCATTGGAGAAGGAAATGGCAACCCACTCCAGTGTTCTTGCCTGGAGAATCCCAGGGACGGGGGAGCCTGGTGGGCTGCCGTCTATGGGGTCGCACAGAGTCGGACACGACTGAAGCGACATAGCAGCAGCAGCAGCAGCAGCATACATATATTAATGTACATTAACAACATAATTATGGTAATTAATAAGATGCATGTTATCTTAAAATATTTGTGAGTCAACAATGCTATCATTTAAAAAGGCTATATTCATTGGTTTTAGTCAGTTCAGTTCAGTTGCTCAGTTGTGTCCGACTATTTGCAACCCCATGAACTGCAGCACGCCAGGCCTCCCTGTCCATCACCAACTCCGGAGTCTACCCAAACTCAGATCCATTGAATTGGTGATGCCATTAACCATCTCATCCTCTGTCATCCCCTTCTCTTTCTGACCTCAATCTTTCCCAGCATCAGGGTCTTTTCAAATGAGTCAGCTCTTCGCATCAGGTGGCCAAAGTATTGGAGTTTCAGCTTCAACATCAGTCCTTCCAATGTACACCCAGGACTGATTTCCTTTAGGATGGACTGGTTGGATCTCCTTGCAGTCCAAGGGACTCTCAAGAGTCTTCTCCAACACCACAGTTCAAAAACATCAATTCTTTGGGCTCAGCTTTCTTTATAGTCCAACTCTCACATCCATACATGACTACTGGAAAAACCATATCCTTGACTAGATGGACCTTTGTTGGCAAAGTAATATCTTTGCTTTTTAATATGCTGTCTCGGTTGGTCATAACTTTCCTTCCAAGGAGTAAGCGTCTTTTAATTTCATGGCTTCAGTCACCATCTGCAGTGATTTTGGAGCCCTCCAAAATAATGTCAGCCACTGTTTCCACTGTATCCCCATCTATTTGTCATGAAGTGATGGGACCAGATGCCATGATCTTAGTTTTCTGAATGTTGAGCTTTAAGCCAACTTTTTCACTCTCCTCTTTCACTTTCATCAAGAGGCTCTTTAGTTCTTCGCTTTTTGCCATAAGGGTGGTGTCATCTGCATATCTGAGGTTATTGATGTTTCTTCCTGCAATCTTGATTCCAGCTTGTGTTTCTTCCAGCCCAGCGTTTCTCATGATGTACTCTGCATATAAGTTAAATAAGCAGGATGACAGTATACAGCCTTGACATACTCCTTTCCTATTTGGAACCAGTCTGTTGTTCCATGTCCAGTTCTAATTGTTACTTCCTGACCTGCATACAGGTTTCTCAAGATGCAGGTCAGGCGGTCTATATTCTCATCTCTTTCAGAATTTTCCAATTTATTGTGATCCACACAGTCAAAAGCTTTGGCATAGTCAATAAAGGAGAAATAGATGTATTTCTGGCAATCTCTTGCTTTTTAGATGATCCAGCAGATGTTGACAATTTGATCTCTGGTTCCTCTGCCTTTTCTAAAATCAGCTGGAACATGTGGAGGTTCACAGTTCATGTATTGCTGAAGCCTGGCTTGGAAAATTTTGAGTATTACTTTACTAGTGTGTGAGATGAGTGCAATTGTGCGGTAGTTTGAGCATTCTTTGACACTGCGTTTCTTTGGGATTGGAGTGAAAGCTGACCTTTTCCAGTCCTGTGGCCACTGCTGAGGTTTCCAAATTTGCTGGCATATCAAGTGCAGCACTTTCACAGCATCATCTTTTAGGATTTGAAATAGCTCAACTGGAATTCCATCAGCTCCACTAGTTTTGTTTATAGTGATGTTTTCTAAGGCCCACTTGACTTCACATTCCAGTATGTCTGTCTCTAGATGAGTGATCACACCATCGTGATTATCTGGTTCGTGAAGATCTTTTTTATACAGTGTTTCTGTGTATTCTTGCCACATCTTCTTAGTATCTTCTGCTTCTGTTAGGTCGCTACCATATCTGTCCTTTATTGAGCCCATCTTTGCATGAAATGTTCCTTTGTTATCTCTGATTTTCTTGAAGTGATCTCTAGTCTTTCCCATTCTATTGTTTTTCTCTATTTCTTTGCATTGATCACTGAGGAAGGCTTTCTTATCTCTCCTTGGTGTATCTTATTCATTTTATTTTATTATTTTATTCATTGGTTTATTTACTTTGGTTTATTCATTGGTTTATTTACTGTCTAATGCCATTGTATTTAAATTTCCCTTTCTAATATACTTGCTTTAGACTAGACTCCTAGTGGAGGCAGAAGAACAAGAGGTATGAAATTAGGAGCAATAAGAAGTCAGGAAATTGAAAAAGTAAAAGTTCCAGAGAGAGACTGAACAAACCATAAAGAAGTTAAAGGAGGAAATAAATATTCCTTGGGGGAAATGTGAAAGATAAGATAATCATTGATTGTAGTTATGTTACTCTGAGAATGTATAAAGCACATCTATCATCTCTCACTCTGCTCACACCTTCACATTAGTGTGATAGGTGCTGATGTTTGCCCAGAGGGGTTTCTTTTAATAACTCATGAGGAAAGAATATGATGGATATTTCATTGACAAGAGTGGATATTTGGGAGAAAATAGTATCAGTGGAATGTATGGTCTTTAGCATCCCATATGCCAGTGGTATGATTTACCTATCTGTAAGGAGCAAGTAGAATTTGGTTTTTCCCATGACAGTTTGGTTACATCCACTTGCTAGTTTGAGTTCAGGCAATTAATACCATGGAAGGGGTATCTATTTATCTAATTTATGATTTTGAAATACTTTTGTAAGGACATTATTTCCAAAAAAATGAGTTTGCTAAGCATGATTTTTAAATATGTGACTAAACTTTATTTGTATTATGAATTGTCACTGATAATAATTTATAGATGACACACATTGTATAATGAAACATTTCAATGAGTGAACTAGGTCCTCATGTTTCAATTCATTTGCTTTTGAGAAGATCCTATTGTTAGCAGTAAAATTAAGTTTTTTTTAAAGCATTTTATTTAAGATGTTCATGATAGGCCTGAAAGAGTACTCTTGTTTTTCACTTTTCATCTTAGTATATTTTGCTTCTAGTCATCTGAAATAACTTTTTAATAGGATGCTTGCATTGCTTATCTCTTACTTTCTCAGTAAAATTTTTCCCAATATTTTTTAAATGACATAATTCAGAGCAGGTCCACCTGTGAAAATCAAGGGAAAAGAGACTTTAATTAGAATGACTAACCAGAAACTGTACCTTTGCTTTCTGCCAAAGACTGTTTAACCACTGAGTTCACAATGGGCAGAAGTTTTGTGAATATCTCTGCTCTGAACATTGTGAATGTTGAGATGATTTTGGTCCTTTATTTTTTTTTAAACAGTTTGGCAAGTATTTATCTGATATCCTTATGGAAAGCTTAAGCCTCCTGAAGTAGAGACCATGACAGTCTCCTTGTTCCACATCCTATTTTTCCCCCATACTTTCTCATTCAACTTCTAACATAACAGCATCCAAAGTAAACTTGACCATGCCTGTATGCCATTTAGTATTCTCTGTTTGCTGTTGCTTATCTGGTGTGTGTGTGTGTGTGTGTGTGTGTGTGTGTGTTTATATGTGTGACATACATAGTTTCTAAAACTCTGATTTGTTTCTGAGGTAGTTGATATTTTAAGATGCTGAGGTTTCCTCTCTCCACACCCCCTATAACTCATTACTTTTCATGTACTATTCTTTTGGCAGTGATAGCTTTCATTAAGGTCCATTATGAGTTTGAAGTTGATAATGTTTAAGAAAAATAATTCAGTGAAAAAATTTGTAATAAGGAGCCTAATAGTGAAAGCTAAATGGAAGCCTGTATTTCCAAGATCCAAATAACTCTGAAAACTATATATATATATATATTGGCAGCAAAACTTGACCTAATTGAACTCATTTGGCTTCAAAACTTGACTTCAAAGAATGGTATTGGTTTATTTATAGTCTCTATTTATCTTTCTCACTCTGAATATCCATGTAATTTTCTACAGCGTTTTTAGTACTGAAACTTGAGATCTGTCTCAGATTCTGCTAGGGTGCTGTGGCAGTAAATGCATTTTGTTACCTTTTTAGTATTTAGAAAGATACAACATTTGAAAGCCCACCTGACCTCAGGAAGTTCAAATAAAGAACTGTGGACTGAAAAACTCTGGTGAGAAAAATCAGCTATACACACACACACACACACACACACACACCACACACACACACACACACACACACACACACACACATACATATAGGCTTTCTGGTGGTGATAGTGATAAAGAACTGACCTGCCAATGCAGGGGATGTAAGAGACAGGAGTTGGGGAAATCCCTTGGAGGTGGGCATGGCAACCCACTCCAGTATTCTTGCTTGGAGAATCCCGTGGACAGAGGAGCCTGATGGGCTGCGGTCCGTAGGATTGCAAAGAGTTGGACATGACTGAAGCGACTTAGTATATATATACATATATATATGTTTTTTGAAGTGTTTTTTATCCTTTTATTAAAAAAATATGTTTATTTGTTTATTTTGGTATTGCTGTGCAGCATTTGGGATCTTAGTTCTTTGACCAGGGATTGAACCTGTGCCCCCTGCAGTGGAAGCAGGTGGTCTTAACCACTGGACTGCCAGGGAAGTCTCAGCAATATATTTTTAAATTGAGTACTTGGTTGAAGTGACTTTAACGCCTCAGTGGAGTCAGGTCAAAACTATTTAGTTCAGTCCTTTTCTTTCCATCTCACTTCATAATTGGTAACATCTTAGCGGAGAAGGCAATGGCACCCCACTCCAGTACTCTTGCCTGGAAAATCCCATGGATGGAGGAGCCTGGTAGGCTACAGTCCATGGGGTCGCAAAGAGTTGGACACGACTGAGCGACTTCACTTTCACTTTTCCCTTTCATGCACTGGAGAAGGAAATGGCAACCCACTCCAGTGTTCTTGCCTGGAGAATCCCAGGAACGGCAGAGCCTGGTGGGCTGCCGTCTATGGGGTCGCACGGAGTCAGACACGACTGAAGCGACTTAGCAGTAGCAGTAGCAGTAGCAGTAGCACAGTTTGGGGAAATTCCTTGCCTAGGGAGCAAAAGGAGATGGGATAGAATATTCTCTAGAGAATAGATTACTTTCTCCTTGTTTTTTGTTTTCTTTCTTTATTCCAACATTATATTTTATTATGAAATGAGTGCCTATGGAAACAATACTGTATCAAATTTAATATTGTTATAATGTAGTTTGTATTGAAAAATTAGAATATAATAAAACAGAATATTTAAAATGCAGATTGATTAAATTAAATACAACAAATATTACAATACTTAATGGTCCTCTACTTCAAAAAAGAGCATGTGTTTGGCATGAAATTTTGCATGCATTAAGAAGAAAATCTATATTGTTCAATCCCTCCAAGTGCAGAACCTTAGTTCTAAAATATGGCTGAGATCATGCACAGGATTGATGCAGATTTTGTACTGTGGTTCTGGTCATTGAAATATTCCAAGTCTAATAGAGGATACAGGCAATTAGACAAGTTACCCAATGTGTTACAACATTCTTATAATCAACATAAGCACAAAGTGATATTGTGCCACAAAGGAAGAAATAACTGATGCTTTACAAGGACGTTTTCCAGAGATGACATTTTACTGAACAATCACAAGAGGGATAATATAAAGAAATATGAAGGAGAAAGCCTGGAGGAGTCTGGAAAATAGCTGAACTAAATAACTTTGTGTACTCTCTCCAAACAAAGTGTTCTCAATTCTGTGATAGTATTTTCAGAAACAAAACAGAGCAAAGTTTTACTTTCTCAGTCTGCTTTTCCAGAATCCATTCATTTGTTCAGTAACTATTTGTTGAGTATCTTTCCTGTTCTCTGCTAGGTGTTAAAATATGGAGCATAGTGACCTGGTGTTTGTCACTGAGGAGCTCATTGTCCCATCAGAGAGAGAGCAAATAAACAATTAATTGTAGCATGATTTACAGGACTGGGCACTGTGATGATATTTTGGCTAATGAGCCATGCCAAATCATCTCCTAAGTTTCCACTGAAATACCCTTGAATGTAGATACACAAATCTAATTTGGGCAGCAGTGCTACAAACTAAAGAGAAGAACTAAGTTGGTGTCTGGAGATATTTATAGAAAACTGCACTATACGTGCTCTATCTTCTGACCTAGAACATCCCAAATTGCTGGCCCTAAGTTTGAAACTCAAGGATATTATCAGGTGGAATTGCAATGGAACTGTCAGAGTTGGCCAGAATAAGGCTCATTTCTTACAACTATTTCTCTCACATTATTGGTTATTTTGGACACCTCATTCAGCTTGCATGATTTTAGTTCCCCAATGAACCTGGCTCCTTGCGTGGAAGCTTGGAATCCTAACTGCTGGACCACCAGGGAATTGCCTACATTTTCTTATTCTATATTGGTTTTAAGATTGTAACTTCTAGGATTCAATGCATATTAGTCAGTGTTCTTAGTGATAAGCAAGAGAAACGAATTCTCTTGTCTTAGGCAAAGCATTTACTAGAAATGTCTTGTATAGTATTTCCTAGAAGGCTTTGAAACTTAGATGAGGAGATAATAATGCTCCTAACTAGAATTCCAAACTGCTGCTACTACCTTTAAATACTGGACAGTGCAGCTTGTACCCCTGAAAATAATGAAATGGGGGCAGTGGGCACCATTGCTAACATTACATGGAAACACATGTATTAATAACAGCCAGCGAGGGTTCTCTGTCTAGTTTTCACTTTATCATGGCAACAGCAACTTTTCTTAAAAACATAGCGGGTCTGTAATGCAGGGTTGGAAGTGTTGAGTAGCCAAATAAAAGACAGTGAGCCTATCTCAAGATTAAGGAACAAAAAGAAGTTAGTAACTAGGGCTAGAGGAAAAATGGGTGTTACCAGAGCCCAGAAGAGAGGGAGATTTGATTGAAACTAAAAATAAATGAAGGACTGCCTGGATAAAGTTGAGACCCTGAAGGATAAATCTCCCCAGGAGGTTGAGTTATGGATGAGATGTGATGGAGACACTGCCTGAGATAGAATGAGAGAGACACAATTACCCTGTCTAGCTTCTCCATGCCTTCCATGTTCCAAATATCCATCATTGCCTTCCGTTGTCCTAACCTCTCCTGAAGTTCATTGTAATTTCTTGTGACACAGAGCTAGCTGAGCAGAGAATGGGAGGAAATGGATCTGAGAGAAAACAAGCAAGTCATCTGGATACTGGGAAAGCAAATAGCTGCAACTGTCAACTTTAGTAGAAGTCCTGAGCTCTTCCTCTCACCAGGATTCAAAAGGTGAGAAATTTCCCATTTTAAAGAGGGGCTCTAGGTGCCAGGCAATTAAAAAGAATGATGTATATATTCACTGCACAAACCACCAAGAACAGAAATAAGTGTTAATACAATGACAGTACCTCCTAGGAGAGAAAGTCAACACAGGGAGAACGCTGTCAACGAGCAAAAGTTCAGGAGAGGGGCTGTGTGGTTAGTTGAGGAGTGTTTTGGGATATGGAGTCCTTTGTTCATACAGAACCAAAGTACAGACTGCATGTGACTTTCTGGCTTGGTTTAAGAGTTCCGCAGTCAGAAGCTGTTTATTTAGCATTATATTCCCATTCAGGGATTCAAACTGACAGTGGAAAATGCCAATACCACAGTGGTCAGTGAGGATTCCCTCATCTGACTGATGTCATTTTCCATACCTCATTGCAGAATTAATAAACCAAGAAAAACAATCACGGTTATATAGTACTAGGGAAAAGAATAATATCCCCAGAAGATTCAAAGGAGGAACACACTTCTGAAAATGATTTTTTTTTTTTTACCAAAAAATGATCTAACCTTTGCCAAATCCAAATATCATCATCAGTTACTAATACTGCCTATATTTGAAGCTGTTGACCATCCCTTTTGTCTCAAAATTCTACTGATACTCTGCCATTTATTCATCATATTTTCTGATTTTTTTTAACTCTGATCTTTAATTCTTAGTGTTCTTCAGATTTATGTTTTCTGCTCATTGCTCCTGTCATGAAATTGTTGAAAAAATATAATTTACTCTCATGTTCAGTGTTCACAAATATTTAGTTGACTTCTAAGTTCATATAGTACCCTGTTTTCCACCTGCTGTTCTGAAGTCTAAATTCCTAAGAACATGTTTAACGTCACTAATTCTGTCCCAAATTAAGCACATTTCCTCTTCTAAAACTGGCTTTTCCTATGTTCCTTCATTCAGTTAGGGATCCCGTTGTTCTTCCATTCACTCTGTCAACCTGGAATCCTCCATGTCACTCATTCCCAGATCCAGTCATTTGTAAGCTCTTACCCACTTGCTGAAACCTCTTTTCCTGTCCAGTCATACTCCTGTTATCCTAGTCCAGGCGTTTAGCATCTCTTACTGGGTAATTTTTATAGACAACTAAATGAACCTCCCCTAATGACTCAGTGGGTAAAGAATACACCTGCATCATAGGAGACTCAGGAGACAAGCATTTGACCCCTGTCTTGGGAAGATGCCCTGGAGAAGGAAATGGCAATCCACTCCAGTATTATTGCCAGAAAAACCTCACGGAGAGAGAAGCCTGGTGGGCTACAATCCAAAGGGTCGCAGAGATGGACACGACTAAGCAACTGAACAAACACACAAACTAGACCTCCTACCCCTAAGTTCATTCCCTGATATATTCAGACTTGCCAGAAATCTGTTGAAAAAATGCATTGTCCATCTTACTTTCTTAAAACCCTTTAATGGTTACTTGTAATATACCAGATAAAAACCCTTTCATTCAAATTCCTCAATTACCTTAACTCTCCAACTCATCCACTGTCACTGTTTCATGCCTCTTCTGTCTTTCTGAAATTGAGTCTACTCTCCTTCCTGCACCATGTTGTTTTGTCATTTGGAAAAGAATATTCCTATCCCATTCCTATAGATTTTACCTGGCAAATTCCTGTTGTCCTTAAAGACTCAGTTCAGGATGATAGTTTTCAATAATTCTTTCAGACTAGGTCAAACAGAATTAAATGCTTCCACCATTTCCCTACCCATGGAACACTAAGTGTAATTAATAATATCCCAACAGATTGTGGGCTCCTGGAGAGGACAGGACAGGCCTCATTCATCTTTATATTTGCAAATCCTATCAGAGACTGGTGCATACTGAAATTTTGATTCTGAATATCTACATATGTGTTCTTTTTCTGATATTTATAAGCTAAGTGACCTTAGGAAAAATAACATTTACCTCCTATTATCTCACTTTTCTTATCAATCAAATGGTTTAATAATAATTTGTGTGTACTTACCCTGTGTGGTTTTTATGGTATTCGCATGAGATACATATCATACAGATATAGGTCGGTCATATATAGATATATGTCCTACAGGCATATCTTTAACAGATCTGGTTCCAGACCACTGCAATAAAGGGAATATCGAAATAAAGCAAGTCACACAAATTTTTGGTTTTCCGGTACATATAAAGTTTATGTTTGTACTATACTGTAGTCTATTAAGTATGCAATGGCATCATGTCTAAAGAGCAGTGTACCTACCTTAATTAAAAAAGATACCGTATTGCTAAAAAGTGCCATCATCTAAACCTTCAGTGAGTTATAATCTTTTTGCTGGCTTCTGACTGATCAGGATGGTGGTTGCTGAAAGTTGGGGTTGATGGGAGCAAGTTCTTAAAACAAGATAACAGTGAAGTTTGTGACATCAATTGACTCTTCCTTTCATGAATGATTTCTCTGTAGCCTGTAATGCTAATAGCATTTTACCCAAAGTAGAACTTTTTTAAAATTGAAGTCAGTCATTTCAAACTCTGCTTCTTCTTTATCAACTAAGTTGATACAATATTCTTAATCCTTTGTTGTCATCTCAGCAATATTCACAACATTTCACCAGAAGTAGATTCCATCTCAAGAAATCATTTTTTTTCTCATTCATAAAAAATGCCCTCTCATCTGTTACTTTTATAATAAGATTATATTAACCCAGTCACATCTTCAGGTTCCACTTCTAATTCTAGTTCTCTTACTTTTCCCACCACATCTGCAGTTACTTCCTCCACTGAAGTCTTGAACCCTTCAAAGGGGGTTGAGCATAATTCTTAGACATCGTAGGATTTTCAGGAATGGTGAATGGACTTTGGCTTCAACTAAAAAGTCCTAGCTGCCTTAGCCCCAAACTGGAATGTCAACTTGTCCTTTGAAGCTTCAAAGCCAGGTATTGACTTCTCTCTTGCTATGAAGGTCCTAGATAGCATCTTCTTCCAGTGTAAGGCTATTTCCTCTTCCCTGTAAATCTGTGACTTAGTCTAGTCACCTTCATTCATTATCTTGGTTAGATCTTCTGGATGAGTTGCTGTAGGTTGTGTATTAGCACTTGCTGCTTCACTTTGCACTTTGGTGTTACAGAAACAGCTTCTTTCCTTCAACCTCATGGATCAAACTCTGCTAGCTTCAGATTTTTCTCTTCAGCTTCCTCACCTTTTGCAGCCTTGATAGGACTGAAGACGAATTAGAGCCTTGCTCTGGATCAGGCTTTGAGAATGTTGTGACTGGTTGATCTATACAGGCTGTTTTGCTTTCTTATTGTTTATGTACTAACTGGATTAGCAGTTTCAATTGCCTTAAAGAATATTTCCTTTGCAGTCACAACTTGGCTAAATGTTTAGCATGAGAGAGGCCTAGTTTTCAGCCTATCTTAGCTTTTGACATGCCCTTCTCACTAAGCTTAATCATTTTTAGCTTTTGATTTAAAGTGAGAGTTAGGGTTAGAATTACCAAAACATGACACAGAGACACAAAGTGAGCAAATGCTGTTGGAAACATGGAGGGAGTAGAGTTGCTCAAAATAGAGTTGCCAGAAAGTTTGTAAAAAAACTCAATATCTGTGAAGTACAGTAAAGCAATGTACAATAAGACAAGGTCTGCCTGTATATGAATGTATGTTTCATGTATGCTTTCTCCATGAAATATTCATATACTGGTTGTTTTATTAAGTGTTTCAATTACTAACAAATTATTAAGAACTTGAGTTTAAGCACAAGTTTTTTTGAAAAATAGCAAAGGCAGATATTTAACTTGGTTAAAAAAAAAGAGAGAACAGATTTTCCTATTGCTATAGTAAAAAGAACTACCAACAAAAAGTTAACATATATATATATATAACTGATAAAATGGATATATCAAAAATACACTTACTTTTAGAACTATTTAGGAGTCCTGGAAAACTGATGACATAATACAATTTATAACTTGGCTACTTTAGATTCTAGGGAATTATTTAATTTATCTTCAATAATAATATGGCATAGAATTTATGAGAAAGAAGCCAAAATGTAAGAAGAAATGGAGGAAACAGGGTTTTGTTTACTTGACCTAAAGCCTTTGAAATAAGAACGCAATTTATCATTGTGATGGTCAGAAACTAATTCAGCTATCTGTTTACATATCCAAGAAGTTACTTTCAATCTTTTCAATATGCTTTCTGTCATCCATTTTATTTCTTATTTCTATATAAACAGACATGAACAATTTGGAAATGATAGAATATACATGGCATCACTATAAGGGATTAAATATTCTAAATTCATCAATTAAAGAAAGCAAAATAAAATGCAAAATGCTCTTTAAAATGTGTATTTGTCCCATTTGCAACAGTTTTAACAGAATCAAATAGTATAGTTTTAGAGGTGATTACTATGAGATAGTTGGGATATTTTTAGTTTTACAACTCCCAAGGACATGTTATAACTTTGATGTCCTCAGTAAACCATTTTACTGAGGTTGTTTGTGCAAAAACAGATTAATGACAAAAGGAAACTCTATAGTTTAAGAGATTTGTCTGGTCAGAAAACAGACTGAACAGTCTGACAGATCATTTCATTTGTATTTTTAAAAAGAATATGGGCTATGGGTAGCAAAATCTTTCTGAATAAGCTCTATTCCTGTTAATGAATTGGTCTTAGGAAATGTTTCAAAGCAATTTTGTTAGGAATCTAGGACAGGGTATTTCTAAGTTTTCCTACTCTGCCACTCGAAATCACAACTCAGCCTAAGGAAAGAAAAATAATCCTATTCTCACTCTTGCCAATACCACTTTCATTTTACAATCTTCTCTCGTAGTAATAACACTTTACAGTGAATTAGATAGGGGGAGAAAAAGAATAAAGGGAGAGAAGTAAGGTACAGGCAAAGCAAGAGAAATGAAGAATTGAAGTGACAAAACAAATGGTTCAAGGCACAATCTTCAATAAATCAAGAGCTACATACTTTAATTCACGAGTCAATAAAATTAATTGCTCTTCAAGCTGCAGCTTTGGAATTATACTACCTGTATTTTGCTTGTGCCTGTCCCCATTACCAGTTTTCTCAGGAGTGCATTTTGCTTCACAAGCTAAATATGTAAGAGCATACTCATTTTCTTGCTTTGCTTGTTACAAAATATCACATTTTCATTCAAATAAACTCATTCCCCTTATCAGGTTTAGAGTATATGCTTCCTGCTTGAATAGCTGAAATAAAGGAGTCACAAAAAGCACACACATGGATTTTTAAAAGTAATAGCAATGCTTTTTGAAACCTAGTTTTCATACGGTGATAATTATCATTTCCCCACAGCTCATCATGGGTTAATAATAGATTGGTCAGAATAGATAAGGGCTTCCTAGGTGACTCAGTGGTAAAGAATCGGCCTGCCAATGCAGGAGATGCAGGTTTGATCCCTGAGTCAGGAAGATCCCCTGAAAAAGGGAATGGCAACCCACTCCAGTATTCTTGCCTGGAAAATCCCATGGACAGAGGAGCCTGGTGGGCTTACAGGTCCCTGGGTTCTCAGAGTGCGACACAGCTTAGCAACTGAACAACAAAAGAATATATAATGTTGTCACTATATAATAAAACAAGGAATTTCAATAAGCAGGACATGATCTATTTTCCTAGAATAATTTGAGTCATGAATAATCAGATGGAGCCCTAAAATGTTGCTGGTAAACAACTGGATTTGGTTGAGAAGGACATTTTATATAGTTCCTCTTGTTTTTTGAAGATGACAAAATATACTCCAAATATTACCTGGTAGCTGCTTGTTCCCCTGAAAAATTATGTCGCTTGGAACCTATTTCTCATGCTGCTGTCTTATTGACTTGATTCAGGAAATGGTGTTCTTGCAATGGCACAGTCAGAGCTCTCAAGAAGACCCTGGTGCCTTTTCAATTATTTCTGTTAAAAATAAGGCTCTGGCTGTTGTGGGGAACAGATTTTTAATTTATCTGAGGGGCACATGGCAGCTGATGAATCATTTCACGTACAAACAAACATACGGAAACTGTGGCTTAGAAATCAAACAGCCTTTTGAAAATGAGTTCAATAAAGAACCACAAAAAGAATCTAATCCTTCAGAAGAGTTGACTTTTCTAAGTCTTATAGATTTTTGTTTAGAAAATGAAATGAAAATGAAATAGATCCTTCCTATAAAGTCAAGAGTAAACTTTCCAATTTGATTATTACTGATGATCTTTCAGTGGCATCTCTGAAGGACATCAGATAACCTTTGAGGATTAAAGGAATTATTGCCTGGGACCCTATCTCTGTCTTACAGAATTGTGATTCCACAAAGTACAATCAAATCACTATAGGATAAGTTATTTCATGAGAGGGCTGTTCATGGCACAACTCCTTCAGGGAGATCCAAAGTATTTGAGCACCCAGCCCACTCCCACCTTATCCCTCTTTTCTCCATGGTATTAGCAGGATTAACTGGAGCCAGAGGGTGGGGAACTTTGGCAAAATTTTGCTTGTAGGCCCAGAATACACACTTCTGTCACTACTTTAGAGACTGGAATTATGCTGATTTCTAGTGTTTCTAGTTATTCTTATTTTCTTTTTGCTTTTCAAAGCTCTTAAATGCTAAGACCAAACCCTATAGAGACTAGTGAAAAGCTAGGTTGCTCCTGACTCGTCTGAACATTCCACTGGGCCAGATTACCCCAAACCAGATCTAAGTGGAAATAGAAAATCTATGTCTTGTAGAATAAGATGGAATAGATATTTTTTTAGATATTTTATTGATTTTAAGTAATTTATTGTACCTGAAGATCTTTTCTTTAGACAAGTTAGGTGTGGATAATTTCTACATATGTACTGATTTTTGTCTCAGTGCCTTCTTTGTTGTTGTTGTTCAGTTGCCCAGCCGTGTCTGACTCTTCGCAACCCCATGGACTGTAGCGCTCTAGGCCTCCCTGGCCCTCACTATCACCCAAAATTGGCCCAAGTCTGTGTCCATTGCATCAGTGATGCCATCCAGCCATCTCATTCTCTGACACCCTCTTCTCCTTCTGCCTTCAATCTTTCCCAGCATCAGGGACTTTTCCAATGAGTTGACTGTTCACGTCAGATGACCAAAATACTGGAGCCTTCACTTGAAGAGCTTATGACTGTTTGAATGTTAAATTTTCTTATAGCAAATAAGAAATGTCAAGTAGGTTATTTTTAATAATTCCAAACTATAGTTCTGTTTCTGTAAAATGATAATGTAAACAATAGAAGATTATTCTATTAATTTTTATGCAGGAATATTTTTAAACAAAAATGAAATGATTAGTGATTGAAATAGTTGCTATCTGAAAGGGGATTTATAAGATGATAGAAAAAAATACTTCTTGTTTTCTCTCCAATGGAAATAATTGAAGGGTTTTAATTTAAAAAGATATAAATCTTAATTCTCTCTCAAGATAAGCCCTAATAATACATTCATGTATTGAGACCCAATATCCTGTTTATTTATTTAGATAGTTAAAATAGCAAATTTGATCTTAGCTTGTTCAAAGGCCAGACAAATTTAAAAGACAGAATGAAAATGAATTTTGTTTTCTAAATTTTAAGTCATAAAACATTTATATAGAGATGTTAAATAAGGGAATTTTAAAGTTACCCTTAATAAGCGATCATCCTCATTCTCCCATTCTATTTCAGTATGTATTACTGAATACCTGAGTCAAAGATGGAAAATCCTCTTATTCATCCCTCTGCAAAAGTAATCGCACAAGTTAAAGCAAGGAAAACAGTGATAAAGTTAAGATATAAAATTCTAGGGTTCTTAGAATTATCATGGGAAAGGTGATGGTGAACAGTTCTTAGGCAAAGGAAGAAGATTGCATTAAAGTAGTCTAGCTCCATCAGTCCTGTCCCTCTTTATGGAACCCCAGTGTCTTGGAAAAACTGTGAACTCTGGTGGGAATCCTCTCTCTATTCAAGATCTAAGCCCTATCACATGGTGCACTTTTTAGTGCCCCCCTGAAATATTCTCATATGAGTCCCTTGAGAGGACTGATGCTGAAGCTGAAGCTCCAGTGTTTTGCTCACCTGATGTGAACGGTTGACTCATTGGAAAAATTCCTGATGCTGGGAAAGATTGAGGGCAGAAAGAGAGGAGGGCGTCAGAGGATGAGATGGCTGGATGGCATCACTGATGCAATGGACATGAACTTTGGCAAACTTTCGGAGATGGTGAGAGACAGGGAGGCCTGGTGTGCTGCAGTTCATGGAGTTGCAAAGAGTAGGACGTGACTGTGAATGAACAACAACAGCATACCAAACTAAATTTTATACTGGGTACCACTACTTTTTCTTTCTACTATTTCAAATACAATGAATCCAAGACTAGTTAATTCTTCCCTAAGTATTTTCTTTGGAGAAGGCAATGGCACCTCACTCCAGTACTCTTGCCTGGAAAATCCCATGGATGGAGGAGCTTGGTAGGCTGCAGTCCATGGGGTCGCGAAGAGTCAGACATGGCTTAGCAACTTCACTTTCACTTTTCACTTCACGCATTGGAGAAGGAAATAGCAACCCACTCCAGTGTTCTTGCCTGGAGAATCCCAGGGACAGCGGAGCCTGGTGGGCTGCTGTCTATGGGGTCACACAGAGTCGGACACGACTGAAGCGACTTAGCAGCAGCAGCAGCAAGTATTTCTTACTTACCTTGTACTCTTCATTAAGATGTTATAGTTGGTAGACTTCTCTGATGCCTTCCAGGATTCCCATGCTTTGGTGAACACAACCTATAAAAATTGTTTCCCCTTTAAAGTGGGCAAGACCTGTGTATATGATAGGGTATCACTTCTATGACAATATCACTTGTCAGTTGACTCTGAACGATTAGAAAATGAGATTAACCTGCTTGCCACTGACTAATCAGGCAAGCCCTTTAAAAGAAATTGAAGGATAAGAGAGATACTTTCTTGCCTGTAGAGGAAAGTGACAGTTATGTTGAGAACACTTGTGTACTTCCTATAAAGAAGGTCAAGGATCTGGGAGAGGAGAGTGTAACCTGAATAAAGTTGGGAAAACAAAACCACAAGCTCCAGAAAGGAGTTAACGCAGGCTTATTGCTGTTGTTCAATTGCTAAGCCATGTCCAACTTTTTGTGACCTGATGGACTGCATCTCGGAGAAGGCAATGGCATCCCACTCCAGTACTCTTGCCTGGAAAATCCCATGGACGGAGGAGCCTGGTAGGCTACAGTCCATGGGGTCGCTGAGAGTCGGACACGACTGAGCGACTTCACTTTCACTTATCCCTTTCATGCACTGGAGAAGGAAATGGCAACCCACTCCAGTATTCTTGCCTGGAGAATCCCAGGGATGGCGGAGCCTGGTGGGCTGCCGTCTGTGGGGTCGCACAGAGTCAGACACTACTGAAGCGACTTAGCAGCAGCAGCAGCAGGACTGCATCTTGCCAGGCTTTCCTGTTCTTCACCATCTCCTGGAGTTTGCTCAAATTCATGTCCATTGAGTCGGTGATGCTATTTAACCATCTCATCCTCTGCCACTAAATTGGGCTGATGCCTTATTTTTAGCCTTGCGATTCAAAGCAAAGACTCCCATTAAGCCAGGTTTGGACTACAGATAATATGATACCAAATGAATGTTATTTTAAGCCACTAAGTTGGTGGTTAAGTTTTTACACAGCAGTGGAAAACTAATAGCATACTGTAAGTGTTTGAAAAATCAATGGTTCCCTTTTTTAGCTTTGAATGCTCATACAGACTTTTCCTTCTTATTTTATTTCTTTAATTACTTCTGTGAGAATTTAAAATAAAAGAGGACTTGAAGAAAATTACTTGTTTTCTGGTGATCTCTTCCTTTAGTTTTTGATCTCACTTTTACAGCTTAAATTTCATGATAAGGAAGGCCTGGTTTTGTGGTGAAAAATATTTAGATGCTTAGTATGGTAGAATATACCAGACACATTGCTGTGACTTGTTGGAGTATCCTAACCATAGTGACAGCTAACCTAAAATTTTGGTTCTGTGAGTTTTCCTAAATAAAATACGTTGCAGCATTCTCCATTAGTTTTTCTATCAGTGTTCCTTGGAAATATGGCTTGAGGAATCTAGCTGGCATATGGTTTGTCATACGGTGAACATTAATATGTTGTACTTGTTCTCTTTTCTTTCCATAGTTTTCAAACATTGATTTTGATAAAACCACAGATCTTCCAGGAAGTCAACTGCTCCCACCCTTGAGATGAAAGTAGTTGCTGCAATTCCAGGACACAGTTGTGTTACTTGGCATCCTTTTAGTGTCACACTAATCCCTCATTTTGAACAAGGCTTTCATTTTAAAAGCATCTGGCAATGGCTGACATACCTCTAATGCATTCTGTGGAAGCCTGTAATTTATCTTGCTTAAATTCTCTAGGGAGTTAACCCAAGTCTTCTCCTATATTATCTGTGGATTGACTGTTATATCTGTTGTCTGTGCCAATTTCTAGTTTGACTTAATTTTTCTTGGATAAAAGTAGTGAAGTAGTCAATTTGTGTAGTGCTTAGAAAGTTGTTAAATAAGAATGAATGTTGCTGCTTTCTGACTATGTGTGTGATCATACATGCACATATGTATAAAAATCATGTTAGTATTCATAAAATGTAGGTATTTGAGAATCCTAAATTGTTAATTTCTGAGGAGAATTGGGGATAGAAAATGGGATATGAAAGTGGTGGAAGTTGTTGATTGAATATTTTCAATCATGGCTTTTTTTCTATAGTCATTTTGTGTTAATTAATTAATACTAAGACATTTTACATATGGATAAAGTCATACATACCATGTTGTTTCTTTGGAAATTTTGTGTATTAACCAGGAGATCGTGAGAAAGCTTAACTGTTCTATTATAGTGAGCTATAATTACTGGTAAGAAGGCTCAGAATGATATTAAATGCATCATTTTTCTGTTTCCCACAATAGCAATTCAAGGTCCAGCTGCAAGCTAATATTGTTTTTGTTATTTTCTTCACAAAAATCTTTCTTATGTTCTTTGACCTTGATGGTCTTTGCCTTTTTCCTCAAACAAAACGCATTAAAAATTTTTCCTCCTATGTTTTCTTTATGGTTCTAAGGTTATGTAACTTTTCAGATTTGGGTAATTTATTGATTATTATTACTCCTAAAAGAACTCACTTTTATTTATTTTTTTAAAAGAAGTAACAACTTTAATATATGTCCATATATAAAATGTGTTGTGGATAAAATTTACATAACATGAAGTGAACCATTTTAAAGTGAACAATTCAGTGACATTAAGTACATTCACAATGTTATGCAACCACCACATCTACCTATTAAAATGTTTGTGTTATTTCTAGATAAAACTTCATACCCATTAAGCACTTACCACCTACTTCACCCTTCCCTCAGTTTTCATTCTATGTTTATGTATTTACTTATTCTAAATATTTCAAGTAAATGGAATTATAAAATATGTGACTTTTTTTTTGAAATAGACATTAGTTTGGCAAAAATTAGGTCTCTCTCTCTTTTTTTTTTCCCTTACATCTCTCATACATCAGAGGCATCAGTTTAATTACAGATATTTGGGAAATCAAATAATATCATAATAATGAAAATTAAAATTGACTTTTAACTTTTATAACTTTCCCTTTGAATAAATTAACCTATTATATTAACTTATTAAACAAATCTGAGGCCACTGGTTACATTATTATTTAGGAGAATTTTGATAGTACAAATATCATAATAATAGACTCCGCATCTAACCATGACAGAACAGTTTGTATCAGATGAGGTCTTTCACAAAGGTAAAATAGAACAATAGGACACAAAATAGAAAAGGAATGTTTGCAAGCATAAGAGATTGACTAAGGCTTCCAGACCTTGCAGGGAGGTTTGGTTTCCTTTCAGCTAGAGAGATGAGGCATACACTGAGTGATTTTCATATTCACATATTCTTCTTCCTCAGGAAAATGATAATTCTTAATGCAGGGCCTAAAAGTAAATCCAAAAGCATGTTGCTTGGGGTCTGAAGCATTCTTACAGGGCAGAAGAGACAGAACATGGATTTCTAGACAGTCAAGGCATCCAGGATTTCCAGGGGCTGAAATCTCAAAGAGAAAGAAAGCATAAAGCAATGAGCTCAAAATACTGTTCACTATTTTCCCTGGCATGTTTGTTGTTTCTTTCATATGCAAGGAACACTACATGTGCAAAGAACTCTGTAAGAAAAAAAGTAGAAATTATCAGGTACGTAATTAAAGATATGATCCCATATATAAATAATCTCACCATGTTGGTAATATGTAGGTTGAATTTTAGAACCTTTCAAAAATATAGGAGCCTTACTAAATACTTCAAGCTTTTATTTTAGACTACAGAGTCACAGAGTAACTACCATGTCTTAGGAGTAAGAATAAACATTGAGAATAGTGAAAACTGGAAATAGTGCAGCCCAATAAAAGGCTAGAATCCAACACAGCTAGATCAACGTGATCTTATTTTTTTTATCTTTCTGCTAAGAGTAAAGTTAGTACTATCTAAAGGAAGATAATATCATCATCTCTATAATATTTTTCCTACAAGACATTGCCAACTCAATAAAAAGTTACCAACCTTAACAGTAAACAAGACCAAAGGATACAAAACCAAAATAAAATGAAGAAAAAGGAAATCTAGATGTTGAAGTTTTCTCTCAGAAAATAGAACTATGATAATACATTATAAAAAATGGGAAAATTTTGCCAAATATATATAATCTCCTAAAAAATGAATCAGATAGAAATTCGATACTAACATATGCAATAAATATAATTAAGAAATTTATTAAAGTGCTTCAAAACATATTAGATGTGACAGAAAACAATAGAGAAAAAGAACTTCAGTCAATAAAGAGTATCCAGGTTGAAGTAAAGCAAGAAAAAAATATAGAGGAAAAACAAATAATATATGACACATATGGGACATGGGTAGATATTTCTGACATATGTATATTTGAGAGCCTAGAAGCAGAAGAGACAGAATTTTACAGAATCAATATTTAATAAACACTGAAAAATAAGCTTTGAATACTAACAAACCAATCCATAGATACAGTATGGTCTAAACTGGGCAGGTTTCTTGTCTGTGAAGAAAGCCACACTTAGACATATAACATTTAGTAGATGACAGTGAAGAGCAAGAGAAAATTTTTAAAGCAGTCTGAGAAAAACTGACATATTGCTTTCAAGAAAGTAAAATAAGGCTAATGAAAGACTATTTAACATAAACAATAAGAACTAGAAGACAGTGGAATTATGTATTTATATCATTCAACTTTTTATTTTCAGAGAAACACTTAAAAAATATGTAATCAGAAAGTTGATTATATTAAATATTAAAGGAATTGTTTTCTCAGTCAAGAAAATTGGCCTTGCCAGACACCCAGAAATGTAATAAGAGAAACAGAAATGAAATAAAGAGAAATATGGGAAAAGTAAATATGGGGTTAACTTAAAATGAGTGCTGGCTATTTAAAATAATAACAGCGTAAGGTCTTTTCTGATTTTAAAATACACATTTAGTATATGGTGAGAACATCAATAAGGCAGACATCATGTATATGGAGTAAAAATGCTATAATACTTTTGCATTATTTGAAAAGTGCTAAAATTATTAATTTAAGATAATTAAGAGACATAGTAATTACTACTAACTTCCCAGTTCTCCCACCTCTGGACCCAGAGGAGGTCAATATCCCACAGTCTCTGTGATGTTGGCTATCATATTAAAGACATAGGTGACCTGTATGTCATATCCACATGGTGGAAGTCAGCTGAAATCCAGCAGCTCCACTCTGTGTCTAGAATCGCCTGCTCCTTTTGTTCTCCAAATACATTGTGGTCCTCTCTTCTCAAATCTGTTGTATCACAAGGAGAAGGCTTATGTTTTATTGCCTTATTATTATTTTTAGATAGAGTTAAAGGAGTAGGTGCTTAATTACTTTAGCTCAGTTACTTCATTGTCCTCTTGAAGATCAGTCAGTAAACAAAAATATTCTAACCAGTTCTGGATTATTGTTACAGAATTATGTCTGCTTCACAGAATATGCCATTGTAAACCAAAATATACTTAATATTTAACTTGATATGAGATATTGCAAACAGAAGTCTGGAAAAAGGCTCTACAGAAATCTAATTTAGATATAAGATAATGTAAACTGCAACCTGTTGAAAGCTGGGTTTGTGCTGTGCGCAATCATTTCAGCCATGTCCAACTCTTTACCACTTCTTGGACTGGGGAGGCTTCTCTGTCCATGGGATTTCCCAGGCAAGAATACTGGAGTGGGTAGCCATGCCCTCCTCCAGGGGATCTTCCTGACCCAGGGAACAAACCTGCCTCTCTGCATTGCAGGCGGATTCTTCACCGCTGAGCCACCACGGAAGCTGAAAGGCTGGATTTAGGAAGTCCTAAATCAGGGCATGGCTGGAGCACTTAAAAAAAGTAGGGGTGAAATTACACTCATACAAAAAGCACTTATCAGATTCATTCATAAAGCCATAGTCAATTAATTAATTAATTAAATTTATAAAGTATTAGTTAAAATTTAGCCTTAAACTATTGGAGGCAGTAATTATAACTGCCACTTAAAATCCATGAGTGCTCAACTGTACTTTTTTTTTAAAATGTTGCAACCTTAAAATAGTAGTTGAGACAGAATCAGTTCCTTGTAGAATGCATTTCCAGACAGTTTGGATTGGTGAAACCTCATCTAGTTTAGATGACAGTTACTGACACTGCACCATGCATTCTCACATTGCCCAGTGCTTATTTAGACTATAGAATATTAATTTTTATAATATGGAGAAATTCTTCATTCTTCAATACTTCCAGCTAGTCTGTTAAACTGATTTGTCTAGATGGATTTGTGACTTCTCTTTAAGACACTTAAAGTTCTAAATGATCATTCTTTTTGTGGTGATTGCCAGCTTTATCTGTAGAGGTCAGTAGACTTGTCTGGTACCATCATGCAGTCAGAATTTTGTTCAGTGACTGGTTTTTGTAATACAACTAGATGTCTTTCTATGTGGTCAGAGCCCTCCTCTCCATCAATTCCTGATTCCTTGTGGAGGGTGACACTTCCAGAACCTGGCAGCAGTTATTCTTCACTAGGACAGAAGGGATGAATTATCAGTTCGTTGAGTGTGATATTAGCTCAGCCTTCCTCTGACTTTTGAAAGTGAAGTGAAAGTGTTAGTTGCCCAGTCATATCCAGCTCTTTGCAATTCCATGGACTGTAGCCTGCCAGGCTCCTCTGTCCATGAAATTCTCCAGGCAGGAATACTGGCGTCAGTTGTCATTTCCTTCTCTAAGGGATTTTCCCGATGCAGGGATCGAACCCGAGTCTGCTGCATTGCAGTCAGATTCTTTACTTTCTGAGCCACCAGCGAAGTTCTTTCAGCCTATAAATTTGCAGAAGACACTGGCCCTGTCTAAGGGGTCTGTGCAGTTTGTTAGCATTCCCTCTGCCTGGATGTATGAGTGCATCTAAATCTGGGAGTTCAGAATTAGAAAACCCATTTAGCTGAGCATCTGATACATGTCCTTTCATGTAACTTTTGTCAGAAATAAAGCTTACTTTTGGAATTCCATTTATCTGATGCCTGTATTTACCTCTCAAAATCAGTTTTGAATTTGAGAAGAATGCCATTTATTGGATCTTCTCTACCCTGTAATTATCCTAAGTATTCTTTGCTGATTAACTTATGAACTATTTGTAAGGAAGAGATCAAAGGAAGAAAGGAATTGACAGAAAGATCAACTCCCTACTCTTCTGCAATCTGTCACTATCAAAACTCACCCCAAATCAAGTTTTCAAATGGAGTTTGGAATAATATTAATAGATTTTTCAATTGTTTCTCTTTTCCAAATACAGAGTTTTTTCACGAGAGTTTTATTTTATTACGTCAGCAAGAAATATGGAGTTATCAAATACTGAATCATTGCTCATAGACGAAATTCAGAGTTAAGTCCCTGTGAGCCTCTGGTTGCAACATATTCTTCAGCTGATCAACACATAACCTTACTTTATGTGTGTTTCTGTTTAAAGGCACCTTATTTAATAATGTTGCTGATTAATTAAAATTAAACTCAAGGCCAGTAACACTATAATCCTGCTTGGATGGTTATGCATATTTTCTCCTTTAGGCACGTCACAGTAGACGTGGATCAGCAATTTGCTTCAGGCTTTTTTAAAACAGTGAAATCACCAACAAAATGCACATAGCAATGTGGAGAATAGGGCACTGAGCAGATTGTGAGAAGGATATTTGTTTGCAAAATGGGCTGAAACAAGGAGGCCCAATGTTGCCTTGTTTGACCTCAGCTGGAAACATATATATCGGTCAGTTCAAGTTTTTCACCACTCTGTATTACATCCATGAATGTCCATGAAATTACTCTGAGCGTTGCTTTTGGAATTATAAATTTTAGTGAGTTGGTGTATTCACAAATATGGAGTCTTTAAAACGAGGATTTGGTGTATGTTAGGCAGAACTCCTAATAATATATTATCTACTTTCTGAGAGTTATTTTGCCTACCTCCAAAATATTCTACTAGAATTATAAATACATGTTTTAAATGTGCTTAATATTTTTAATTCAACATAGGAGCCAGACAAATAAGGGTCCTTATAAAATTTTCTATCTCTATCTTTAGAGAAATACACAACTAGAGAAAACAAAACTATCATATGTGGAAGTAAAATTCCAGCACAGTTCCAAAACTTAAAAGAATTTTGTGAAGTATTTAACCTAGCAGGTTTGTTTTGTTTTTTAATTTCAGAACAGTTTTGTTGAGTGATGAAGATGAAAGAATTTTTATAACAGGTTTTCTCTGATGATTATCCAGTTTATTTCCCCTGTCTGCTATCAAGCAGAATCCAGTTGTGCAATAGTTGCATTACTTACAACTATCATTTTCCATGAGGTGGAAATTACCTTCTCTCCTTTCTTATGATTCCTTGCAGTAAACATTTCAATCAAACACCTCTACTCCAAAAGATAAAATGAATGTAACACCTCAAACCAGTCACTTCTCCAAATCAAAACAAGAGTTAGCAAATCACCTCCTATTTTCATTGCTAATTCAGGAAGCAGTTTTCCTTGTGTCTGCTGACTGTTCTCATTTATTCAACAAATCTTGAAAAAGCAGTAATACTGAACTTTGTTTTACTTATTATCTGCCACATATAAATCCTCATTATTATCAGTGAATTTTTTGTGTGTGTTTGTAATTTGTATCAGACTCAAATTGTATGCATTTTCTGAAATTCCTTGGTATCTCCTGAGCTCCTCGCTCTGTTTCATGTGCCTAACCAGCTCCACTGGGCTGAAAAGTTTCCACCATGTGGTGCTCACCAGTCATTCCCCTAGGATGGCTTGGCTACTCTCCTTAGGTGCTCCCACGTAGCACAGTGGCCCATCACATGCCCTGAGATGCTATTATCTTCCACTTTTTTTTTTTTGGATTTGTATGAACAGACACATCATAGAACATGACATCTGACATCTGAAATGGTAGCTAAAAGGGCCTGATGACGTAACATGGAAGTACAGGGGAATTATTTCCCAATAGTACAACTTCAACCAGTGGGAAACAGGAGAATGGGAGAATTGAGAAGATACAGTACCTTTCTTCTCTTCTTTCATGGGTGACTCTTGAGGCCAAGTGGATGTTTTGGCTGGGTGACCTGCTCCGCCCCTCTCCATGGCTCTTTGTAAAGCAGTAGGCAGCCCAGTAGCATATAACTACATATTGCTTCATATTTTTCCTTATCTCATTTCCCCTTTTCCTCACTCTTGCTGCCCTGGGTTACACTTTCCAAATAAAGTGTCAGAGCATTCGTTCTCCCTTCCAGCTCTGTTTTCCCCAGAATCTAAACTAAGAAAGTTCTTAAATTTAAAGCTTCATCTTTCTCTTACCAAGAGACAGGGCTAATAAGAGTTTATGGTTTTTCTATTTTCTATTTCTCTTAAAAATAGAAAACCAAATTATTTAGTCAGAATGGAAGGCTTCTAGTATTAATATGGAAAAAAATCTCCATGAAATTGAATGTATGGTTTATATACCACATTAATACAAATTTCAATTTGTAGGCTTTCTACTTAAGAATAAAAAAAGAGGGGTAGTTAATTTATCTTGAAAAGCTGCCAGTACATATGCAGAGTGAGGGCCTTTTATAAGAATTTTAGTGATATTATTCACTCAGTCACGTCTAACTCTTTGTGACCTCTTGGACTGCAGCCTGCCAGGCTCCTCTGTCCATGAAATTTCCAGGCAAGAATGTTGAAGTGGATGGCCATTCCCTTCTCCAGGGCATCTTGCCCACCCAGGGATTGAACCTGAGTCTGTTGCTTTTGCAGGCAGATTCTTTACCGTCTGAGCCACCAGGGAAGCCCAGTGATTAATTCTATCCATGTATTATTTAGCACAGCTAATACATAAAATACAACTCAGGTGACAAGTGATATCATGCACACTTCCACCTTCTCTTCTGTATCATCCTGTGAAATGCTTTTCCCAAAGCTCTGCTCAAAGAAGCAGAACAGCAGGGGCTTCTACTTCACCCAAGCTCCTAAAGAGAAATCATGCTGTACACGACTCATTTGGAAATAAGAAATTTGGAATAAATCCATGGAGTGAAAATCCATTAGATAATTGCTGCTAAATGCCTTGAATTTTAATATGAGGATTTTCAGTGTCACATTCCTCTTGAAATGGCAGTATAGTTTACAGAGCTCTGTTAAAATCTTGATGGATATGTGTTTAAAATAGTCATCATTACTATTTTTCCTGTCACGTAAGTATTCATAAACTCTGTGTATTGCTGTATGCTGTGGTGACCTTTTCTCCAGGTGCCTAGAGGTTCATTATGAATTTTAGGGGGAATATTTAGCAGCAATTTATAGCTGTTTTATAACTAGTCAGCATGGAATTGAGAGAATTAGAAGTGGATTTACAGGTTCTGTCTGGACAGGAATCAGCCTTTGAATTTAAACATCCTATTTGCTTACAAGTTTCTGCCCTTTTTTTCTGCTGAAGCTTCAGAAGTATACATGACTACATTCTAGTGTGTCAACAAACTCAGCTATTGCAGCTTCTGTCATATGTTAGCTATTCCACTACTCTCTCTCCCTTGCTTTTGGAGTCCTCTCATTCTGCACTACATATCTGTTTCTTAACAAACCAAGTGGTATTGCCCTGTCCCTCTATCCAAAATATAACCATTTCATTTTTTTAGTTTTTAAAAGCAGTCTTTTAGTTTTCTCCACTTTCTTTAACAATTACTCTCAATTTCTTCCAAATACCTAAGATGTTTCCTCCAGCATTCCCAGTCTCATTTGAAATTGCCACTATCCTCATTATAAATCAAATCAAACATAAGAAACTTTCTCCATCACCCTTTATCCTCATTTTAATCCTAAATATTACATTATCTGTTATTTACTTCAGATACTTAAAAAAATAATCGTCTATATTTGTTCTTGGGAAATCACTTCTGATACATTTTAAAGGTTCCAGTATATCAAACATGTAATTAATGAGTTAGAGACATATGTGCTTTTTAAAAAATAGAGACCTATCCTTAACTTTTTTCTTATGAAACTGTTACCTTTTTTCAGTTTTGGAGAGTTTGTTTGGGGAGTCCTGGATTTGAAGTATGGGTCTTACTCCTCTGTTCTATACTGTGTTGCCATGAGTAAGTTAGCTTTTTTGAATATTTGATTTTTTCATTTACATAAAGAAGACATATTATTTGTTTTCTAGGCAATTTGGAGGATTAAAGGTATTTTATAAAAATTACTGTAATAGTGACTGGGATCAGGTATTCACTTGGAGAAATGATAACAGTCATTCTGGATGGTATGACCCAATGACATAATTACAGTTCTATTAGAAGGCTATTTAAACCACCACTTTTAGTAATCAGATGGAGGGAGGAATTTGGCGGTAAGGGTAAAAACATATAGAAGTAGTAGTATATAGAATACCCTGCCCATTTGAAATGACTAAACAGTTTTAACTCTGATTTCTTGGAGTAGACATTGAAAAGTCTTAAAAGTGCAAAATATATTGTCCTAAGTTTCACCGAAGGATACTATTAGGACCTTTTGAAGTAAGACAGAAGCAATTTACTGGGAGATCTTCCAGAGTCTCTACTTGCCTTATTTATCTCTAAGTTTAGAATAGCCTTGATAATAACCCTAAAAGATAGAATAATGGTTATGTTAATTAACTCTTAGAATACAGAAGAATTAACACCATGGATTTGTGTATCCGTGTGTGTGTGTGTGTGTGTGAGTGTGTGTGTGTGTATGTAGATTCACATTTCAGTTCATTAGTCCTACTTCAAAAAGACCTGATTAAAATTTTGGTATCAGGTACATTTTCTGAAAAATCTTAATTGTTAAACAAAATCAGATAAAGAAACAAAGCAACCCTTTGTTTTCTCATTCATTTCCTTTGTAAATTTTAATCGGTTCTTTAGCCGAACTGTCTTGTAAATGGTATACTTATATCTGGACTAAAGTGAACAGTAATTTATTTAAAATTACTAACTGAGAGACTCATTTTATTTAACTTTACTTCTTTGTTGGAAAACTGGAAAGATGCCAGATGGTAATTTTTTTGCTACTTATTTCCAAGAGTATAATAAACCATTTTTCACTTTTATAAATGATAATTTTAATAAGACTAATGATACCTCCTGGATCCAAGAGAATACTTCTGTCTATTCCTCCATAAACAATTTGTAAGCTAGGAAAGTAATAAAAATAGCTTAACAGAAGTATCCTCAAGTGACTGAAGGTGTTGTAGCTTTCATTACACCATGCTTCTTGCTGTGTAACTCTGAAGGACTCTGGGGAGTAGAAAATGTTTTCTCTTTCTCTTCTTCAACTAGTTTACCTTTCTGGTTGCATGATCACAAGCAAACTCTGAAAGTATTTTTTGCTATTCTGTTCCTCTACTCATGACTATCATAATTAAATAATTGTGATCATCTGTTTGATGGTTATCTTATATATTAGATCTTAAAATCTATAATCACAGGAATTTTACTATTTTGTTAAAATCTCTATTACTAATGCTTAGCAAAAATGTCACAGATCTGGTAGAAGCACAGAAAGTATTTAATCAATTAGGCTGATGAATAATGTGACATTTTGTGAAGTTGTAACACATGAACCATTATCTGCATATATTTTATCACCATATCTCTAAAAAATAATGCCAAAGTCAGATATATTTGGAAATGCCTCTCACTTCCTGGGCTAGTCTTTACCTGGATACTTTGAATTTTTGAGATAGAAATTTTAGGATATTTGGAGGTATGTCTTTGAGTTTCTATCAAATAATTAATCATCCACAGGCTAGATTTCCTTCTTTCAGCCCTTCACATGATGGTAGAAATCTTCAATTTTCTTATATGTCATGTAATATGTCACAGCATGACTCTGGGAGCAGGTGACAGAGGGGGTGGCTATCAACTGAGGGTTTCCAATACTAATTAAAAAAATAGAGGTATGTTTATTGTATATTGAAATTAATTACAACTTATGCTCAATGTTAAATCAAATAATCTTTGTAAAAAATGTTATAATTAACTTTTGTCTTATTTAGCATACCAGTAGGCTTACCTATTTAGGGATATGCACAATATATCCCTAAATATATGCATGAAAAGTGAAAAAGAATGTGTTAGTTGCTCAGTCCTGTCCAACTCTTTGTGACTCCATGGACTGTAGCTCACCAGGCTCCTCTGTCCATGAATTCTCCAGACAACAATACTGGAGTGGGTAGCCATTCCCTTCTCCAGGGGATCTTCCGCATCTCCAAACTGTATCTCCTGCATTCCAGTCAGATTCTTTACTGTCTGAGACACCAGGGATATATGGATATATATCACTCTTTATGTGTATGTGTATATCCGTGTGTGTATATTTCAGAGCATATTTCCCTTAAGGTTGATTGGCTCGGACTTCAAAGATATTATTGAGGATCTAGTATGATTTTTGGAGAAGGCAATGGCACCCCACTCCAGTACTCTTGCCTGGAAAATCCCATGGACGGAGGAGCCTGGTAGGCTGCAGTCCATGGGGTCGCTAAGAGTCGGACACGACTGAGTGACTTCACTTTCACTTTTCACTTTCATGCACTGGAGAAGGAAATGGCAACCCACTCCAGTGTTCTTGCCTCGAGAATCCCAGGGATGGTGGAGCCTGGTGGGCTGCCGTCTATGGGGTCTGACAGAGTCGGACATGACTGATGTGACTCAGCAGCAGCAGCAGTGTGATTTTCCCCTCTCAGTTTGGTCATTTTCAGTGTTGGCTATAAATTTAAACGCATAGCAAGATGCTGCATAAATTCCATACGTTAAAGTCAGATATGACAGTTTCGAGAGGGATAAAAGTGATTATTATTCCCTTGATTTTTCACTTAGAAACTACTAAACTTTTTTTAGAAGACCCTCATTAAGCTTTCTGTTGCGTCTCATTGGTCACAATTGGGCCACATTTCCATTTCATTAAACTTAGACCAGTTAGGCCCAATTCTCGAGATAATGTGTTAGTTCACATTCCGATAAGACAATATGAAAGTCGGATGAGTGTCTGAAAGCAAAATCAGGTTTGTTTTTTTTTTTAGGAGGGAAAGAACTAAATGGGTACACCATAAGAAAACAATAATATTTTATATATGTATACTATTCCTTGTTTTGGGAATATTCTTGGCTTAATTTTAGATGACACAGTTCTATTCATTTTGCAAAATTTAGCTGAAATGTCTTCTCCTTTGTGTTCAGTTCAGTTCAGTTCAGTCGATCAGTTGTGTCTGACTCTTCGTGACCCCATGGACCACAGCACGCCAGGCCTCTGTGTCCATCGCCAACTCCTGGAATTGACTCAAACTCATCTCCATTGAGCTGGTGATGATATCCAACCATCTCATCCTCTCTCATCCCCTTCTCCTTCCATCTTCAATCTTTCCCAGCATCAGGGTCTTTTCAAATGAGTCAGCTCTTCGCATCAGTTGGCCAAAGTATTGGAGTTTCAGCATCAACATCAGTCCTTCCAATGAATACCCAGGACTGATTTCCTTTAGGACGGACTGGTTGGATCTCCTTGCAGTCCAAGGGACTCTCAAGAGTCTTCTCCAACACCACAGTTCAAAAGCATCGATTCTTCAGCACTCAGCTTTCTTCACAGTCCAACTCTCACATCCATACATGACCACTGGAAAAACCATAGCTATGACTAGATGGACTTTTGTTGGCAAAGTAATGTCACTGCTTTTTAATATGCTGCCTCCATTGGTCATAATTTTCCTTCCAAAGAGTAAGCCTCTTTTAATTTCATGGCTGCAATCACCATCTGCAGTGATTTTGGAGCCCCCCAAAATAAAGTCAGCCCCTGTTTCAACTGTTTCCCCATCTATTTGCCATAAATTGATGGGACTGGATGCCATGATCTTAGTTTTGTGAATGTTGAGCTTTAAGCCAACTTTTTCACTCTCCTCTTTCACTTTCATCAAGAGGTTCTTTAGTTCTTCTTCACTTTCTGCCATAAGGGTGGTGTCATCTGCATATCTGAGGTTATTGATATTTGCAAACTTGATTCTAGCTTGTGCTTCATCCAGCCCAGTGTTTCTCATGATGTACTCTGCATATAAGTTAAATAAACAGGGTGACAATATATAGCCTTGACATACTCCTTTTCCTATTTGGAATCAGTCTGTTGTTCCATATCCAATTCTAACTATTGCTTCCTGACCTGCATACAGATTACCTTTCCTGATTTCATGACACATACTCCTTTCTCTAGGATCGCCTAGGGTATAGTGAATTCCTAAAATAAATTATTAATGTTTAAATGACATTATTTTTGTCTTCCCATCTATAATCTTTCAGAAAATACTAACAACATCAATTATCTTTACTTACTGAGCATAGAACATAGTGCCTAAATTTAGAGGAAGAGACACAAAATTTGAACTGGATTTTCTTCAAGATTCCTAGTAAATATTTCAGTGTGTCTGTTTTAAGCATGAAAATCCCTAGGTTCTGCATGCAGTTTTTATACTTTTTATATGATTGGCTTTAACATAAAAGGTGATTTACTAAGCATATAATAACTTGAAACAAAAAATCAGAGGGCCATGTGGATGTAAAATATTTCACTCATCTGGCATACATAATAACTTGACAGAGAAAATGTCAGACAAAATTATCTTCAAATGGTTCTGAGTCCCCTATGGAAATCATGTAGCTCTACTGCACCTCTGTTAAAAATGCTATGCCTGGCTTTGATGAAATACTTATTACTAAATAAACATCTCATGGAGAATATCACTGAGAGTCACTGACTGTATCATCCAAATTCGGTCTAAATATAGATTATCTTTTCAGGTGACAATTCTAATGGAAATCTTTAGTGTTTAAATTTATTCTGAATAAAATTTCCTAAAAATATTTACCTTTGATTGTACATACTCTACACTGAAACAGACTTTGACATCTTTTGAATTGATCTTTAACCAAGAGATTGAATATTTGACTTCAGAGATTACAATCTATGCATTATTTTAATGAATAAAAAGTTAGAGGTGGTGGCATCAGTGAAAATGGCAAAAACCCCAGAAACTTCACTCCTTTATGCAGCGACAAAATAAACTTGGCAATCATGGCCAGAATCAACTTTTAGAGAACTCTAGAAAGTAATCAAAGGCTTGCAATAATGTGAGGACCACTTGATGATGATGATGATGGTGATAATAAAACTGTCTGACTTTTGGTTAAAACAGAGAGCTTTGTGGGTTTTAACTTGCCTTAGTTCAATGCCCTGCTCCTTAGTTTTGCAATGGTCTTGAAAAATAACAGCTCTCATTCCCAGTCTTGGAAGGAGTAGAGCACCGTTGTAGTGCTCGCAAACCCTTGTTCTGAGGAAGGAGTCATTATTTGACCCTTCTTGTAGTTCCCTGAAAGTTTCCACATGAAAGTACTGACTTTATTTGACTATACTCAAATTTGCTCTGTATTTAAAGCTTCTCCTACAGTGGCTTATATTGAATGTCTTGACATTAAACCCTTTGAAGCCATGGGACAAACAGTACACTAACCAAAATGGATATGCTGAGGATGAGATGTCCGTAGGGCCTTAGGAAACTCAGCAGTTTTGGGAGTCTAGAAGTCCACATCACTTTATGGCAAATAAATGGGGAAAAAAGAAAACAGTGACAGATATTATTTTCTTAGGCTCCAAAATCACTGTGGACAATGACTGCAGCCACAAAGTTAAAAGATGCTTGCTCCTTGGAAGAAAAGCTATGGCAAATCTAGACAGCTTATTAAAAAGCAGAGACATCACTTGGATGACAAAGGTCGGTGTAGTCAAAGCTATGATTTTTCGAGTAATCATGTACAGATGTGAGAACTGGACCATAAAGAAGGCTGAGTGCTGAAGAATTAATGCTTTTGAATTGTAATGCTGGAAAAGACTCTTGAGAGTCCCTTGGACAGCAAGGAGATCAAATCAGTCAGTCCTAGAGAAAATCAACCCTGAATATTCATAGGAAGGACTGATGCTGAAGCTCTAAATACTTTGGCCACCTGATGAGAAAAGATGATTCATTGGGAAAGGCCCTGATGCTAGGAAAGATTGAGGGCAAGAGGAGAAGGGGGTGACATAGGATAAGATGGTTGGATGGCATCACTGACTCAATGGGTAGGAGTTTAAGCAAATTCCAGCAGACAGTGAAGGACAGGGAAGCCTGGCATGCTACAGTTCATGGGGTCGCAAAGAATTGAACATGACTTAGCAACTGAACAACAACAAGAAGGCCATGTCCACGTATAGGTTTATATATTGTTCAGAAGAGATCTGAGAAGATTCTAATCTCTTTTACTTCTGAATGACCTAATTGCTTTTAACAAACTGAAAGTAGAGGCAAATAAAGAATTGTAAAATACCTGGTTGAGTGTGGAAAGCATACCCAATATCCACCTAACACTTTGGCAAAGACTTAAAAACTCATTGGTTCTAGATATGTAAGGAGATATCTGTCCAATTATTAACTGACCACTAAGCACTCATTTCACATGGTAGCAAGGTAATGCTCAAAATCTTTCATGCTAAGTTTCAGCGGTACCTGAACTGAGAACTTCCAGATGTCCAAGCTGGATTTAGAAAAGGCAGAGGAACCAAAGATCAGATTGCCAACATTAATTGGATCATGGAGAAAGCAAAGGAGTTCCAGAAAAACATCTACTTTTGCTTCATTGATTTCATTAAAGCTTTTGACTGTGTAGATTACGACAAACTATGGAAAACTCTGCAAGAGATGGGAATACCAGACTGAGAAACCTGTATGTGGGTCAAGAAGCAACAGTTAGAACTGAACATGAAATAACTGATTGGTTCAAAATTGGGCAAGGAGTATGTCAAAACTGTATATTGTCACCCTGCTTATTTAACCTCTATGCAGAGTATATCATGAGAAATTCTGGGCTGGATGAATCATAAGCTGGAATCAACTTTGCCAGGGGAAATATCAACAAAATGGCAACCCACTCCAATAGTCTTGCCTGGAAAATTCCATGGATGGAGGAGCCTGGTAGGCTACAGTCCATAGGGTTGCAAAGAGTCGGACACGACTGAGCGACTTCACTTCACTTCAGATATGCAGATGATACCACTCTAACGGCAGAAAGTAAAGAGGAGTGAAAGAGCTTCTTGAAGGAAGTAAAAGAGGAGAGTGAAAAATCTGGCTTGGAACTCAACATTCCAAAAACTATGATCAAGATATCTGGTCCTATCCCTTCATGGCAAATAAAAAGGGAAAAGTGGAAGCAGTGACAGACTGTTTTCTTGGGCTCCAAAATCACTGTGGATAGTGACTGTAGCCATGAAATTAAAAGACACTTGCACCTTGGAAGAAAAGTTATGACAAACCTAGACAGTGTGTTAAAAAGCAGAGCCATCTCTTTGCTGACAAATGTCCATATAATCAAAAGGACAGTTTTTTCAGTATTCACATTCCAGTACGGATGTGAGAGTTGGTCCACAATGAAGGTTCAGTGCTGAAGAATTGATGCTTTCAAATTGCGGCCCTGCAGAAGACTCTTTAGAGTCCTTTGGACTGCAAGGAGATCAAACCAGTCAATCCTAAAGGAAATCAACCCTGAATATTCACTGGAAGGACTCTTGTTGAAGCTGAAGCTTTAATACTTTGGCCACCTAATGCAAAGAGCTGACTCATTGAAAAGGACCTTGTTGCTGGGAAAGATTGAAGGCAAATGCAGAAGGGGATGACAGAGGATGAGATGGTTATATAGCATCACTGACTCAATGGACATTAATTTGTGTAAGCTCCAGAAGATAATTGAGGACAGGGAAGCCTGGCGTGTTACAGTCCCTGGGGTTGCAAGTGTCAGACGCGACTGAACAACAACAAATGAAGCTGAGTACAGATGTTAATGGCACACTTAACAAATATCAGTTCTTGGAGGATTGGTTCAGAAATTCCACTAAATGAGTAACAGCAATTACAACAAGTAGCAATAGACAGCAACCTTGGGCTAGGGATAATCTGACTCCCTGAGCTGCCACATTTTATTCTTTAAAATGTCCATTGTTCAACAAAATTAGGAGACATGAAAAGAAATAAAACGGTCTGATCCATAAACAGTGTCCTAGGATAGCTAAAACAATCTGGGAAATGAAGAACATTGAAAGACACACTCGTCAATTTTAGAACCTACTACACAGCTGTAATAACCATGACAGCATAGTAATGAAATATATATAAATAGATCAGTGAAATGAGAAAATAGATTTCAGCCAATGTACTAGAATATCCACATGCGCAGGAATGAATTTAGACTACTACTTCACATTATACGCAAATAAAAATCCAAAATGAACCAAAAGCTTAACTATAAGAGCTGTAATCATAAATCTATTAAAGGTATATATAGGGGTAACTTCATGGTCCTGAATTAGACAAAGCTTTCTTAGATTTGACAGCAATAACACAATCAACCAAATAAGCTGTAGGTAAATTAGACTTCAATAACAAATAAAATTTTTCATGTTAAAGTACATGATCAAGAAAGTGAAAAGACAGTCTGAAGACTGGGAGAAAATATTTGCAAATCATGTTAATATATCTGATAAGGGTTTGGTAGCCAGTTATATAAAAATCTCTTGCAACGTAAGAAAAAAATAACCCAAGTATAAAATGGGCAAAGAATTTGCATAAACATTTCTCCAGAGAATATATACAAATGTCTGATAAGCACATGAGAAGACACACAACATCAGCAGTTGCTAGGGAAATGAAAACCAAAACAACAGGATAGCACTTCATACCCACAAATATGGCTATAGCTATTTTAAAAGTAAAATAAATGTTGGTGAGAAAGTGAAGAAATGGAAACTTCATCATGGCTGGTGGAATGCACAAGGATACAAATTCGGAAAATAGTTTGGAAATTCCTCCAAAAGTTAGGGTTATCATATGACATAGCAGCTCCACTTTTTTAAGTATAAATTCAAGCACATTGGAAACAGATGTTCAAGCAAAAACTTATACACAAAACGTTTATAGCAGCATGACTTGTGTTACCAATCAGTGAAACCAATCTATCCAGATATCCATCAGCTGATTAATAGATAAACAAATAGTGATACATCTGTACAATGAAATATTATTCAGCCATAAAAAGGAATTAAGCATTCATACTTGGTAAAACACAAACGAACTTTATAAACACTATGCTGAATGAACAAAGACTGTTATAAAGGGTCATCTATTGTATGATTGTGTTTACATGAATTGTACAGAATAGCAAATCCATGGAGATAGAAATTAGATCAGAGGTAGTCAGGGGTTAGTAGCAGAGGAATTGGAATTGACTGCTAATGGGTACAGTGTTCTTTTCTTGAGTAATGAAAATGTTCAGAAATTAGATAGTGGTAATGTTTCATCTTGTGAATATATTAAAAACACTGAATTGTATATTTTTAAATGGTGAATTTTATGGTTTGTGTATTATACCACAATGATTTTTTTCTAGTTATAAAGACTTTCATATTTCAGAAATGACCATATATATTATATATATGTGTGTATATATATATATATTCAGATCTGTGTATATATATTCATATATATATATATAGATAGATGAATGTTCTTTCTGTCCTCTTTAACAGTGGAATATAATACTCTGTGTCTTTGGAAATACCATCAAATGTCTTGCTGTAGGTTAATTTTCTGAAATGTATTTGTTCAGTGATCAGTTCTCCAATGTCCCAATAACAGAAAAAATGTAGACAGAGACCTACACTCAGATTGAAGACAGTTAATCATGATTTTGCCACCAGGGAGGAGGATTCAGATTCAGTTTCAGATAAAGTGTATAAAAATAGAGAAAATGGTAACATGCTTCTGAGGCAAACCCCATCCATTCACATGATGAAAAGTATTAAATGTCTGAGAATGGTTTAGAGTCTAAAGTGTAAAATACATGTAAAATTGAAAGTTGAACCAAGTTGGACTGAAACCCCTCAGCTAAGTTTTTCTGGTAACATGGATATAGTTGTGAAAAAAAGTCAACCATAATTCAGACTTATTTTTTCAGTAATTTTTTAGCCAGATTGGTGTGAGGAGGAGAGTTAACTTGTGTTTGTAATACAAACACACTGAAGACTAAAGTTTGAATCCTAATTGAATAAATTTCTGGAAGAAAGGAGAGTCGTATTCAGACACCCGATGAATACAGTGGATCATTCTTGGGATCAAAACCTAGAGAGCACCAGTGTAATTGCTGCCATTGCATTTCCTTATGATTGTTTTGTGTACGTATAAAGGAACTTCATAAATGTTAACACCAAGAATAAACTACTTAAAGCAGAGAACACTCCATAACAAGTAGAAGGACATGTGTTTCACATTATAGGAATCATGGGGACAGACAATAAAAGAGATGTGGACTGTCATTTTTAAATTAACACATATTTAGGCAAGTAGACTTATTAACATGACAGTGGGAGATTATTAATTGTCCTGTTCAAAGCAGCAGTGATGCCTTTGTTTCTAAACAGCTGCGTTCTGCCTTGTTCTCAGAGCCTTTTGAGGCCCTTCAGTTCTGTTTGTTATGCTGCGGGAAGAAGTGTGGCAGCATGTACAAACTCCAGAGGCCCACAGCCTCGAATGGAAGCAGCTGCTTTGTAGATAAAAGTGTTTGTAGAACCTTTTGTCTAGGAGCCAGGGGGTTGGAGGGATTGTGTCTTTGGCAGAAGGGTGGCAATATAATGCAGGGATATATACTATGGCATAAAGTATTTGAGATTCACTGCTCTCTTGGTTTCAGTGAATCAATAGAATTAGGCTAAATGGGCCACTTCTTCCTACTAAAGGATGTAGAGCTGTTGAAAGCCTTAAGGTGCTTAAAAATGTCATGTTTTATGCTGAGCGAGTCTAGAAGAAAGATGCTATAAAATATCTTTAGCAGATTTTCAGTTAAAATGACAGTGGTGTCATTACTTCTCAATACCATTTTATTAAATACTTAGAAATAAAACACACACAGGGGAACCAATTTTTTTTTTAATGCCATTTAGCCATAACACCTGAATAAGACAAGACAAAATCTGTAGCATAGAAAGGCTCTTATTAATAGTTGAATTTGAACTAAAAGAAATCTCTTCATTTCTTGTAACTAATAAATAACTTCTTTTAACTATGTTTTGTAGGCATTTTGGAAGAATGACTCTAGAGTAGCCCTTACTCAAGGTCATGATCTTTGTATCCAAGGCATAACCTTTCTTGTCTCAATTAAATGCAGGGTATGTGAACAAGGTTGGCCCATTACACAACACTGATGATCAGACTCATAAGGAAAGAGATCTCACAAATTTTCAAAATTTGCTAGTGTGAGAAATAGACAAAGCATGGATCATATCTGGAATCATAACAGAATTTCTTGGACCCATTTTTCCTACATTAGAATTTCTCTGACCTGGATTTAAATGAGGTCTCGTCATAATGTATGTTGGACATCACTTACCTAAAAGGGAACACTTTCAGCTACTAAATATTTTCTTCTTATACTTACATATTTTATGTGACATTTACCAAACGCTAGGACTCAGATACATTTTGCTTTAAGTATTTCGTAGGTAAGGGCGCTCCTGCTGGTTCATACAGTTAGCATGTCTTCCAGCGTGTTTACTGAAGGTCTAAGTTATCTTTCTTATCCAGGTGTCTTCCAAAGGAAAAGAAAGAATAAATTGCAATCCTGTTCTAATTTTTTCTAGTCTGAACTCTTATCTTGGCCAATATCTCCTTGCTACATATATCTCAGGTTTATTTTAATCATTTTTGCACTATTTTTCTGAAACATTTTGTGCAAAAGAATAATCTTATAAACTTTCCATTGAACATTAGTATTTGAACTACCCAACTTACTTTCAATGAGTAAGAATTCTAACTCAGTTATTCTTTTAATTTCATTATCTGTAGTTATTCAAACCTTTTAGTGTGTGTGTGTGTTTTTTTTTTTTTAGTGTGTGTTAATGTAGATATTTAACTGTATGTATAGTTTTTGTAAGGATGCCATGGTAATATTTATATCTTTCATGGAATACATGGACAATGCATTCTGTCCATACATACATTTGGTAGATGAAAAGGAGCAAATCAAGCTCTGATATATTGAGCATGCAGCAGCAATCCATTTCCTATCATTACTGTCTTAGCAACATATCATCATAAGTTATGACTTGGTAAAGTTCAGAAACTCTGCTGTTCAACATCCATCATCTTACATGATTTACTGGCAATTTCTCTTGGATCATCTGGAAAAATAGTCATGATAATAAATATAGCCTATAACATTTTGCCAATGATTGCTATATATGGCTATTAGTGTGCTGTTATTGAAAGTTATTGAAATCATTGTCATTACTTTTCTTCAATATTCTATGTGATTTTTTGGACAGTAAATGAATTATTAGGAGCCCAGTGCCTTTCTGAGGAAAACAGGTGTCTTGAAGGTGGGGAGAGGTTGTTTATTTGTTTTTCCCATCTTAACAAATAATCAGTACCGAATCTAAGATGTAACCAAAAAAGTGCTGTTTTCTTTCTCTGGACATTCTCATAGAAATTGTGTGGATTTGTTTTGGCCAAGAAATATGATGCACTTGTATATGCCATTTTGTTTTCTATATTATCAGCCTGTTTGTAATTGAGCCACACTTTTATCTCATGGTTAGCGTATATTGTTTTTGTTCAGTTGCCAAGTCGGGTTCGATTCTTTGCGACCCTATGTACTGCAGCATGCCAGGCTTCTCTGTCCATCACTATCTCCCTGAGTTTGCTCAAACTCATTTACATTGAGTCAGTGATGTCATCCAAACATCTCATCCTGTCACCCCCTGCTCCTTTTGTCCTCAGTTTTTCCCAGCATCAGGGTCTTTTCCAGTGAGTCAGCTCTTCACATCAGGTGGCCAAACTATTGGAACTGAGCTTCAGCATCAGTCCTTCCAATGAATATTCAGGACTGATTTCCTTTAGGGTTGACTGGTTTGATCTCCTTGCAGTCCAAGGGACTCTCAAAAATCTTCTCCAACACCACAGTTCAAAAGCATCAATTCTTTGGTGCTCAGCCTTCTTTATGGTTCAAATCTCATATCCATACATGACTACTGGAAAAACCATAGCCTTCACTCCACGGACCTTTTTCAGCTAAGTGATATCTCTGCTTTTTAATACGCTGTTTATGTTTGTCATAGGTATTCTTCCAAGGAGCAAACACCTTTCATTTCATGACTGCAGTCACTGTCATATTGATTTAGGAGCCCAAGAAAATGAAATCTGACACTGTTTCCACATTTTCTCCATCTATTTGCCATGAAGTGATAGGACTGGATGCCATGATCTTCGTTTTTTGAATGTCGCGTTTTAAGCCAGCTTTTTCACTCTCCTCTTTCACCTTTATCGAGAGGCTCTTTAGTTCCTTTTCACTTTCTACCATTAAAGTGGTATCATCTACATATCTGAGGTTGTTGATATTTCTCCTGACAAACTTGATTCCAGCTTGTAATTCACCCAGCCCGGCATTTTGGGGTGTATAGCTTAGCTTAATACTTAACAATAGAGTTTACAATTATAGCAGACTCGCTGTCATTTTTCTGTGGCTTCACCATTGGGCTGATATTAAGTGAGACAAGGGAAAATTCACAAGATGGTTTCTAACTGCTTGCTGATGGACTTAGTTCACCATTTGTTCTAATTTGGTGAAAAGTAACATTTTGGATACAGCCTAAAATACATTATAATTATTTGATATCAAATTTTGTGATATGAATATTGTGTTTTACTCATATCACCTTCCTTGGGTATACTATAACAGACAGAGCCAAAGATACTGTCAGTCTTGAGAAAAAGATACACAGCTGCATCCTCCCCAGACCCTTTATTTCCAACACTTAATTTTAGAAATAATGTTAGTGGAGTCTTCTATCTTCCTTGTCTTCATACTCAAACTAATGACAGGTTAAACAATGAAGCCAAATCTTCAAATCTTTTTTAACACCAGTTTTAATAACTAGTTTTATAGTTGCCCCTTCCAGTTTTCGATGAGATTGCTACTCTGATGATGAATGATTGGTTTGTGTAATGTATTTCCTTACCCATTATATAAATTGGTAACAGTAAACTATGTTTTGTCATCAAGAGTGATATATGCAGTTAGACAATATTTTCTGAGATTGCTTATGTTACATATGGTAAGGAAAGCCTAGATTTAGAGTGTTAATCCTAGCTAACACTTTGCAGTCCTTTGACTAAGCGAGCCAACAAAATTCACTTGCCAGATGTACCAGTTCTCTTGATCATGGTAAATTTGCCCCACGGCCATTTTCATGCGGTTATTTTTCTTTGACACTGGAAAAGTTCTTTGTCACTTCAGTTGTTCACTTTCTTTTCCCATTAGTGCATAAACTAAAGCATTTACATGCTTGCTTATTTCGCGAACTCAAGTCATTCATAAAGTAGCTCTAGGGATGTGACTTTCACAGATTTGATGTAGCTAAGGTAGATCTAGAGATGTGACTATCACAGTATATATCAGCATCAAGGGCACTAAATTAGAGATATCCGTCTGTTCATAAAGATAGGGTAGTGTCTACCATGTTCATGATATTCTTGTTGCTTAGGAAGGAATATTCCATTACAGAACTGATGATGGCTGGGACTTTACTCTCTCAGGTTAAGTCTGCCAAATTCCTTATTTCACTCATTTTTAGTGACTTAGTTGTCATACCATCAGAAGCATCTACTCACAAAAGTTTGTTGTCATTTATCAGTCTCTAAAATTTGTGATAGTCTCTTCAATCATTAATTCTCAGAACTTGTACCAATAATGATAAATCAAGTTTATGCTGATATCTTTTGTAAGTATCTTAACATTTATCAGTATAATCTTAGGATTCTATGGGTATTTCTCTGGGGCTATCACAACCTGTATAGCTTTCTGGTTTTCTTTTTTTCTTTTTTAATTAATTAATGGTCTTGAATTACTTGGAGAGTGAAAATCACATCTGCCCAGCTAGCCACCGAAGCATGAAAACTTTCCAGAAATAGGACAAAACTGCCTCTAATGTTATTTTTTCCACTGCTTCAGTTTCCTACTTCTGAGGTTTAAATTTTATCAGGGCTGCTAGCAAAAGACAAGTAATAGAAATTTTCGCTTGCCTAACACATTCCAAATATCCAGTAAATTAGCCTCATGTTTCTAGATCCAGTTCCTCAAAATCTTATGGGAAAGACTTGTCCCCATAATTGAAACAAAGATTTTGCTGCTTTAAACAAATAATTTTTCTACTTTAGAAAGCAATTAGCTAGACTGCCATCTTGGCACCAAATCCTCATCTTTTAAATTCTTTTCTTTGTCAAAAATGCCTAGCCGTTATGATTCCTGGGACTGAAAAAAAAATTCTGATTCCAATGCCATTTGGAGTTAATATGAAGACTGGATTTTTGAATCAGATTCACATGGATCAGAGATCTTACCTGTTAAACTCTTTTCATCATTTCAAGGATACAGGTGCTTGAAAAAAAAAAAATAATAGAGATATCCTGGAGCATATATACTGTTCTCTAGAGTCTTTCTTGATGTGTTAGTATACATTCTGTCACATACTTAGTGTATGAGGACTCTCTTAAGTTACACGTGAGAGACACAGGAGAACTAATTTGGTCACAAAACATCCCCATTTTGGGGACTTCCCTGGTGGCTCCAAGGCCAAATTTGCCTGTTACTCCAGGTATTTCTTGTCTCCCTACTTTTGCATTCCAGTCCCCTATAATAAAAAGGACATCTTTTTGGGGTGTTAGTTCTAGAAGGTCTTGCAGGTCTTCATAGAACCTTTCAACTTCAGCTTCTTCAGCATTACTGGTCGGAGCATAGACTTGGATTACCATGATATTGAATGGTTGCCTCGGAAATGAACAGAGATGATTCTGTTGTTTTTGAGATTGCATCCAAGTACGGCATTTTGGACTCTTTTGTTGACTATGATGGCTACTCCATTTCTTCTAAGGGATTCCTGCCTGCAGTAGTAGATATAATGGTCATCTGAGTTAAATTCACCCATTCCAGTCCGTCTTAGTTCACTGATACCTAGAATGTCGAGTTTCACTGTTGTCATCTCCTGTTTGACCACTTTCAATTTGCCTTGATTCATAGACATAACATTTTAGGTTCCTATGCAATATTGCTCTTTACTGCATCGAACATTGCTTCTATCACCAGTCCCATCCACAAGTGGGTGTGGTGTTTGCTCTGGCTCCATCCCTTCATTTTTCCTGGAGTTATTTCTCCACTGATCTCCGGTAGCATATTGGGCAACTACTGCCTGCGGAGTTCACCTTTCAGTGTCCTATCTTTTTGCCTTTTCATGGGGTTCAGAAGAACTGTACAAAAAAGATCTTCATGACCCAGATAATCATGATGGTGTGATCACTCACCTAGAGCCAGACATCCTGGAATGTGAAGTCAAGTGGGCCTTAGGAAGCATCACTACAAACAAAGCTAGTGGAGGTGATGGAATTCCAGTTGAACTATTTCAAATCCTAAAAGATGATGCTGTGAAAGTGTTGCACTCATATGCCAGCAAATTTGGAAAACTCAGCAGTGGCCACAGGACTGGAAAACTTCAGTTTTCATTCCAATCCCATAGAAAGCCAATGCCAAAGAATGCTCAAACTACCGCACAATTGCACTCATCTCACACGCTAATAAAGTAATGCTCAAAATTCTCCAAGCCAGGCTTCAGCAATACGTGAATTGTGAACTTCCAGATGTTCAAGCTGGTTTTAGAAAAGGCAGAGAAACCAGAGATCAAATTGCCAACATCCGCTGGATCATCGAAAAAGCAAGAGAGTTCCAGAAAAACATCTATTTCTGCTTTATTGACTATGCCAAAGCCTTGACCATGTGGATCACAACAAACTGTGGAAAATTCTTCAAGAGATGGGAATACCAGACCACCTGACCTGCCTCCTGAGAAACCTGTATGCAGGTCAGAAAGCAACAGTTAGAACTGGACATGGAACAACAGACTGGTTCCAAATAGGAAAAGGAGTACATCAGGCTGTATATGTCACCCTGCTTATTTAACTTCTATGCAGAGTACATCATGAGAAATGCTGGGCTGGAGGAAGCACAAGCTGGAATCAATATTGCTGGGAGAAATGTCAATAACCTCAGATATTCAGATGACACCACCCTTATGGCAGAAAGTGAAGAAGAACTAAAGAGCCTCTCGATGAAAGTGAAAGAGGAGAGTAAAAAAGTTGGCTTAAAGCTCAACATTCAGAAAATGAAGATCATGGCATCTGGTCCCACCACTTCATGGCAAATAGATGGGGAAACAGTGGAAACAGTGAAAGACTTTATTTCTGGGGGCTCCAAAATCACTGCAGATGGTGATTGCAGCCATGAAATTAAAAGAGGCTTACTCCTTGGAAGGAAAGTTATGACCAATATAGATAGCATATTAAAAAACAGAGACATTACTTTGCCAACAAAAGTCTGTCTAGTCAAGGCTATGGTTTTTCCAGTAGTCATGTATGGATGTGAGAGTTGGACTATAAAGAAAGCTGAGGGCTGAAGAATTGATGCTTTTGAACTGTGGTGTTGGAGAAGACTCTTGAGAGTCCCTTGTACTGCAAGGACATCCAACCAGTCCATCCTAAAGGAGATCAGTCCTGGGTGGTCATTGGAAGGACTGATGTTGAAGCTGAAACTTCAATACTTTGGCCACCTGATACGAAGAACTGACTCACTGGAAAAGACCCTGATGCTGGGAAGGATTGGGGGCAGGAGGATCAGGGGATGACAGAGGATGAGATGGCTGGATGGCATCACCGACTCAGTGGACATGGGTTTGGGTAGACTCTGGGAGTTGATGATGGACAGGGAGGCCTGGTGTGCTGTGGTTCATGGGGTCGCAAAGAGTCAGACACGACTGAGAGGCTGAACTGAAGTAGTTTTCTTATGGAAATAAGAGAGAATGCACAGAGAAATTAAGTGATTTAATTGAAATGATTCAGTAAGTTCACAGAAGAGCAAACATTATAGATGTTGATCATTGGATCTAATATTTTAATGCTAATATTTAGTCATTACTATCCACCAGTGTCACACAAAAAAAGAAAATGATAGAAATTCTGTATAATAAATTCAGTACAGTATACTGGTTAAGCTAATCGTTTCCTGCACTACATTTAAAACTGTTGATTACATACAGGATTTGAATAAGCTAGTCTAGTCATTTGGAAATAGTCAACTATATACCAGACTATAAAGGTTATAACTTCTAAACCTACTTCAGAGTTCCTGTTTAGAACTGTAGTTTTCAAATTTATTGTAACAATATAAAATATTTTTAACTTAAATGCAAAATCTTAGCAAATGTAAGTATTTCATTTTTTCCTTAAAAACCCACAAGGGCTCAGGGCCGGGGCAATGGGATGATCCAGAAGGATGGGATGGGGAGGGAGGTGGGTGGGGGGTCCAGGAAGGGGAACACATGTAAGCCCATGGCTGATTCATGTCAATGTATGGCAAAAACTATTACAATATTGTAAAGTAATTAGCCCCCAACTAAAATAAATAAATTTATAAAAAAACAAAAACAAAAAAAACCCTAAGAGGGATTTGGAAACTAACATTCTTAGTAGACTAGAATGTAGTGGGAGACACACTTTTAGGGTAAGGAAATATTGAAAAGCAATAAACTTCTTGAGGAAAAATTTAATTTTTGAAAAACCAGAAGAGGTTAATGAAAGTGAAAATATTTAGTTAAACAGTAAAGTATTATGATGTTGTTGCAAAGTGCATTTTCTAATAAACAAAAAAAGCACCTTAATGTTTTTTGTTGAGACATACTCCCTAATGCAATTTATGAAAACTAGTTTGATTTCCTGTAAAACTGAAGTACAGAAAAGTTTTGTTGTAAGATTATTGGGAAAAATCAGGTTCAGTGTTGTATTTTGTGTATGACTCTATTTGAAAATGCCACTCATTAAATGATAAACATTTCCTAAGATTGCAATTAAACTCAATAATAATAATAATAATGGTCACTATGAAAGTGAAAGTCACTCAGTCGTGTCCAACTCATTGCAACCCCATGGACTAGTCCATGGAATTCTCCAGGCCAGAATGTTGGAGTGGGTAGCCATTCCCTTCTCCAGGGTATCTTCCCAGAGATCAAACCCAGGTCTCCCGCATTGCAGGCAGATTCTTTACCAGCTGAGCCACCAGGGAAGCCCAAGAATACTGGAGTGAATAGCCTGTCCCTTCTCCAGGGGATCTTCCTGACCCAGGAATCAAACCAGGGTCTTTACCAGCTGAGTTCAGTAAAGTGAAATTAAAGCTCAAAGCCCATGAGAGAAAAGTTTTCACTAAATATATTTTAGATCATTTGATTTAGAACTACAGCTTGTGATACTGATATTTCTGTGTGTGTTTGTATGAGAGGGAGGGAGGGAGAAAGATGTTTTTACACTCAGGGGAGTTTCATTAAATAAATAATCTTATAAAATTTTTGCAGTAATGCATCACTTGTCTTCGTAGGCACATTCAACAAACAGAGCAACTTGTATGTTCCACGTGAGACCTTTAAATGCTTCAAAACATTTTATAAACCTTAGTAGGACTGGTAACCAGGGAAAATAAAAGATATTTTGATATTAGGAGGGTTGTCAAGAGAGTGATTCAAATGTTTACCGTTTCATCTTAAAGGGAAAAGAACTGTCTGCTTCAGAGCTGATAAATAGTGATCCCTTAAACAGCAGATCATAAAGATCAGGTCATCCTTTTCTCTCAGGAGCCTTGCCTGCCTACCTCGGTCCAACTGCAGGACCTAGTTCTGAAGGAGAAGGCAATGAAATCTGCATGCAATTTGCACTTATAAAGGTTATCATTAACTTTTTGAGTGTTACCTAAGGTTTTAACTTAAAACTATAACTTAAATAAATTGCATATTTAAAAAGCCTCAGAAGCTACTATTTACTAGTGAATCTACTCAGTACATCTTTTGCTGATTAAATTTGGTATGGAGCTCTGTAAACAAGTGAGAGAATAACTGTCCTGTTACCCAAAATGAATTTGGAGCCTGTACTAGTTTGCTTGGGTTGTCGTAACTTAGGACCACAGATATGGTGGCTTAAACAACAGAAATTTGTTTTTATCACTGTTCTGAAGGCCAGAAGTCTGGGATCAAGGTATTAATATTAACAAGGTTGATTTCTAAGGCCTCTCTTTTTCCTTCTAGATGGCTGACTTCTCCTTGTGTCTTCACATGGTTTTCCCTATGTGTGTTGGTGTTTTAATCTCTTTTTATAAGAACATCGGTCATGTTGGATTAGGTGCTGTGCATATGACCTCGTACATTGCCTCTTTAAAGGTTCTGTCTCCAAATACAGTCACATTCCAAGGTACTGGGGACTAGGATTCTAACATATGAATCTTGGAGAGACACAATTCAGTCCATAGATGGTCCCGGTTTTAATTCAGATGTGTCCAGGAGTATTTCAAAATTACATGAGACTACTGGATCATTGTCTTCTAATAGGTAGTAAATGATTTTGTCATTGTCATATGAGGGTTGTCCAAATAAATAGAGTCAATTGGTTGTGTGTGTGTGTTTATGTGTGTGTGTGTATGTATGTTTGCACACATATGCATGTCTGTATATATATATAAAGGAATTGTGTCAGGTGATTATGGAGACTAGCAAGTACTAAATATGCAGAGTGGGCCAACAGTCTGGAGATTCAGGAAGAGCCAGTGTTACAGTTTAAGTCCAGAGCTCATCTGCTACAGAATTCCTTCTTGCTCTGACCTGCTTTGACTATCTGACCTTCAGCTGATTGAATGAGGCTCATTCATATTATATTTTAAAGGCCAATCTTCTTTACTCAAAGTCCACTGATTGAAATGTTAATTTCATGCAAAAACACCTTCACAGAAACATCCAGAGTAATGTTTGATCAATCATCTGGACACAGTTGTCTAACCAAGTCTGCATATACTGTTAATCATCACAAATACAGATTCAGAATAGTAGCTAATATTTATAATCCACTACAGTGTGGCAAGCAGTAAGCTAAGCAAGTAAGAGATTTCATTCAAATTTTTTACCAACAGAGATGTTGGCCCTTGAAACCATACCAACCTTCCTGTGATATCAATTTTCTACAAAGATTTGCATGAATTACTTTCATATTAAAATAAAAGTGGATATATAATAGAGCACTTTGCAGTATATATATATGTTGTCTTAGTAGTGTTAGAAAGTCATGAGACCTGTGACTCAGTAATGTTTCGAACATCACAACTTTTAATACAACATAGCAACATTACTACAACTCTTAATACTACATTTGCTCCTTTCTATTCCTTGGCATCTTAAAACTATACAAGTTACCAAGTAAAAGAACCGTCCTGTTTCTTTTTCACACCATCATGCTCCACATAATCTATACTTCTGTTAACTCTCCTTTTCATGCCAAAGTTATGCACAGTATGCTTCCTATAATATTTTTTGTACTTTATTGTGCAACTCTGCAATTGAAGATGTTACATAGTATTCTGTGTTCTGATTGCTTTTCAAGTAAAGTAGTCCTCATAGGTTATGATCTTTTATTGCATATAGAGTAGTTCAGTTCAGTTCAGTTCAGTCACTCAGTCGTGTCTGACTCATTGCGACCCTATGGACTACAACACACCAAGCCTCCCTGTCCATCACCAACTCCAGGAGTTTACTCAAACTCATGTCCATCGAGTCAGTGATGCCATCCAACCATCTCTTCTTCTGTCATCCCCTTCTCATCCAGTCTTCAATCTTTCCCACCATCAGAGTCTTTTCCAATGAGTTAGTTCTTCGCATCACGTGGCCAAAGTATTGGAGTTTCAGCTTCAGCATCAGTCCTTCCAATGAATATTCAGGACTGATTTCCTTTACGATGGACTGGTTGGATCTTCTTGCTGTCCAAGGGACTCTCAAGAGTCTTCAACACCACAGTTCAAAAGTATCAATTCTTCTACACTCAGCTTTCCTTATAGTCCAATTCTCACATCTATACATGACTACTGGAAAAACCATAGCTATGACTAGATGGACCTTTGTTGGCATAGTAATGTCTCTGCTTTTTAATATGCTCTCTAGGTTGGTCATAACTTTTCTTCCAAGGAGCAAGTGTCTTTTAATTTCATGGCTGCAGTCACCATCTGCAGTGATTTTGGAGCCCCCCATAATAAAGTCTGTTACTGTTTCCAATGTTTCCCCATCTATTTGCCGTGAAGTGATAGGACCAGATGCCATGATCTTAGTTTTCTGAATGTTGAGTTTTAAGCCAACTTTTTCACTCTCCTCTTTAATGGGGTATCATGAGATGAGAAAAGGGAAATAAAGAAGCTAAGAATTCCCATATATTGATATTTTATCCTTCCATATTGATATAAAACTTTAAATAAATTTTGAAATTTTTTAGTTCTCCTTTCAGAAGTCCATCTGCATTAACTCCCTTTTGCCTTTGACAGGACCATAGTGGGAAAGCTGGGAACCTCAAAACAATTATTGTCACTAGAATCAGTAGAAGAAGTCATATGTATTCTCATTTTACCTGGGAGAACACTGAGATTTTAAGTAATTTTAAAACTTATCCAACTCTATGTCATTAGTACAGCTAAAAGTTGAGCCCACATCTATTAGACTTTTAAGACCATGTTTTTGTTTTGCTCTTCCAGACCACATTTGATACTGGGAAAGACAACAAGGCCTTGGGGCAGAGAAAATAAACTCAAGCCTCATTTTAATTTTCTTATTTCAGACAGAAATTATATTTTTTTCTGTTTTTGAGTTTGTGTGCACAGGTGTGTATGTGTGTCTGTGTATAGCAATAGAAATGGAGAGAAAGAATAAAATAAATAGAAAATCTCACTATAAAGACATTTTTTTAGTGAAATAAAGGTGTGTACTAGTGATGTCAAGGGGAAGAATCAAAGTATTTTCTCTATTGAGGGCCAATACAATTATAATTAGAGTGAAGACTTGAGGGAATACCTCAATGCTTCATTTTTCATAAACAAACGAGGAACATGTGAAAATAAATTTTATTACAAACTAGAATCATTACTCTTTTTTTGTTGCCTTGAATGGTACTTTATAAATCCAAACCATGCAATTAATTCAGTAATCTTGTGATAATTTTTAAATGAATTGAAACTGTTCAGTGTTTTGTTTTGTCAACTAGAGTCATTAAACTGACTTAATGACTTATTTTAAATTACAAAGACAAAACTTAGGTGAGGTTCAGAATTCTAGAGATACGAAGATATGAAGGTGAGAAGATTCATCTAATCTTATAACTTATGTAGGAATCTTTTAGTTTCCTTGGTCAGAAATATGTTTTTGTTAGCACATAAATATTAAGGAAGATTGGGAAATCAATAATAATGATTTAAAAAATCCATCTGCTGCAGAAATACTGTTTGAGATTAAACACAAATAAAGGCTGAAAGTTTTGAGCAAAATGATTCTGTCAGGACTTTGGCTTGAGTATTATAAATATCTCAAAGTAGTTAGTTTAACTGAATAGTAAATTATCTGGCATCTTACTCTTGCCTAGGTTGAACGATAGCTTTTAGCTTCCAATTAAAATTTATTTTTTATGATATAAGAAAATAGTTGCCTAACTACCTATACATAATTCAAATAATTGGCAAAGTAAAAATGTGATTTGAGATGTTTACATGTTTCTCCAACCATTCATAAATTCATGACGTTCCTTAAGTAGTAGTGCCTTCTGAAAGCTTACTTGCTGAGTGACTATAGAAAGATGTGTCTATAGACGTATTATAGAGCAGAAAGACTCTCAGGGATTATTTAGGAATAAATCATTCTGGATTTACACATTTTATAGATAACACATATACACTTACATAATGTTTTAGAGTGATATTTTCCAAGATTTTGGTGCTTATGTTAGTCCAGTTGCCAACAACCTTAGAATTCTTCGCCTCGCATAATTTTTCAACTCTCCTGGTCTGCTGGGTCTCCACAAGACTTTAATCACTGATAACTCCCTGTGGCTCAGTGTACTTATTGTCCCCTAGGTCTCATTCCTAAGCTGTCATAGTACTTTTAACAGCTTCTTGAGAGCTTACCCCCTCTAGGTGTACTTAATCTCTTTGAACTACTGGAATAAATAACTATCCATCTTCTCCAATTAAAACATCTGTATTCAGTTGATCTTTTATTTTCTCTAAGAGTTTTCTTGAAGATGCATCATTCTTAGACTACAAGTTACCTTCAACTACTATTAGAAGTGGGCTTCCCTTCCCTCCCAGATTCTGGTAAAGAATCTGCCTGCAATGCAGGAGACCTGGGTTCGATCCCTGGGTTGGGAAGATCCCTTGGAGAAGGGAGAGGCTACCCACTCCAGTATTCTAGCCTAGAGAATTCCATGGACTATATAGTACATGCAGTTGCAAAGAGTTGGACAAGACGTCTCTCTTCTATTATTGATCATCATATGAACGTTTACTACCACATTGAGCTGTACAGCCTGTAATCCAGACTCTTCTTCTACCCACCTCTCTTCCTTCACCCACAAATACTTCCATAGTCCTCTTTGGAACCCATGCTTTTTAATCACAAAGCAGCCCTATTTTATAAACCATTCTAATAATAGTCCCTTCACCAATGTTCTCTAGTTAAGATGTTACTGTATCCCCCAAATATTGCTCCCTGGAAATTATCTCAAGAGGTATTTGCTTTTTTTTACTGACAGCACAACTATTCCAAAGAATCATTTTGTGGTAATAAAAATCTTTGTTCTTCATCATTGCTTTTAAGTAACTTTTCCTCAATACTTCAAAAATCCCAGCTCTTCCAGAAAGTGTATATTCAGAACTTTTTCCTGTTGCCCTTCCTTGCTATCATTTACAGATGTCTTCTTGGTGACTTCCTTTCTGTGTTAGGGTTCTCTAGAGAAACAGAACCAATAAATATTATAAGAAATTGCAGAGACATCACTTTTGTAACCAAGGTCTGTATAGCCAAAGCTGTGATTTTTCCAGTAGTCATGTATGGATGTGAGAGTTGGACCATAAAGAAGACTGAGTGCCAAAGAATTGATGCTTTTGAACTTTTTTTTGTTGGAGAAGATTCTTGAGAGTTCCTTGTACAGCAAGGAGATCAAACCAGTCAGTCCTAAAGGAAATCAATCCTGAATATTCATTTGAAAGACTGATGCTGAAGCGTCAATATTTTGGTCACCTGATGTGAAGAGCTGACTCATTGGAAAAGACCCTCATGCTGGGAAAGATTAAGGGCAGGAGGAGAAGGGGGCAACAGAGGATGGCATCAGTGCCTTAATGGACATGAGTTTGAACAGACTCTGGGAGACAGTGAAAGACAGGGAAGCCTGGCATGCTGCAGTCCATGGAGTCGCAAAGAGTCGGATATGACTGAGTTACCAAACAACAACAGCAACATAAGAAATTGACTTATGTAATTTTAGAGGTTGAAAAGTCCGCAAGATCTACATTGCTAGCTGGATATCTAGAAGAGCTGATGGGTGTAAGTTACATTCTAGAAGCTGGCATGTTTAGAAACCAAGAAGAATCGATTTTTCTTTTTGAGTCCAAAGAAAGGAAAATACTGATGTTTCATCTTAATTAGTCAGGCAGGAGGTATTTCATCTTAGCCTTTTAATTATTTTTTCTTTTTATTCAGGTCCTCAATTGATTAGATGAATCCTACTCATAATAGAGAAGACAATCTTCTTTACTCAGTCTACCAATTCAAATGTTAATCTTATCCAGAACACTCACAGACACACATAGAATAATATTTGACCAAATGTCTGGGCACCCTATGGCTTAGTCAAGTTGCCACTAAGAATTAAGGATCATACTCTCCTAATTAAAAATTTTAGATCCAGGTCACTCTTTTTCTAACATTTTCTCTCATTATTCTCCATGATCAGTCTTGGTGATGATTCAACTACCACATAGATATATTTTTAACATCCTAATTTCTCATTTACTTATCTCCGTACTTACAACGTTTTTCTAGTACCCCACTTTAACCCTTTATGGCCACTCTCATACATAATTCCTGACTGAGGATTAGATTTCTGTGTTCAAGATCTTAAGTATTAGGGCAATGCTCCTCAAACATCACCTGTGGACGTGATTACTATTTAGCCCGATTTTGTGAGTTTGGAATGGGGCCTTGAAGTGTGTAGTTCTAACAAGATCATAGGTAGCATCAATGCTGCTACTCCACAGTTTGAGAAGCAAAGTGTTTGGGTACCTACTAGCAGCTGACTTGATCAAAGAACACAATTGCCACTGCTTTAAAGAAATGTTTATTTCTTTGTCTCCTAACATGAGATAGATGATCTGGTTTGGAGGGTCATCTCTGCCTGTTAGGTCACTCAGGGACCCAGGTTTTTCCATGGTGCCATTATACCATCTTCTGCAGTGGTGTCCTCATCCTTGGGGTGGAAGCTTTTCACATGTCTGCATTATAGACAACAAGAAGTTATTTTTTTGAGGTGGACAGGGTATTGTCCAGGGAGGTAGTTTTATTTTAAGGAGATGATCTACAGGTAGCACCCATCAACATTATAGCCATAGATAGCTTCAGAGAGGGTAGGGAAGCATAGACTGTAGCTTGGTATCCACATGCCTAGATGAAACTGAAGTAAGTGTACTGCTACAAAAAAGAAGGAGATAACAGATTTGGGAGAACTGTAGGTATTCACCGTGGGCTTCCCAGGTGGTGCTAATGATAAAGGACTCGCCTGCCAGTACAGGAGTCATAAGAACCCCGTGTTCTATCCCTAGATCAGGAAGATCCCCTGGAGGAAGGCATGGCAACCCACTCCAGTACTCTTGCCTGTAGATTCCTATGGACAGAGGAGTCTGGGGAGCTACAGTCCACAGGGTTGCCAAGAATCATACATGATTGAAGCGACTTAGCACACAGCATGTACGTAGGTAGTTACTAGCACTTCAGTGTAATGGTTAACTTTGTGTGTCAACTTGACTAGGCTAAAGATTCCCAAATAGATAATAAAACATTATTGGGAATATGTCTGAGAGAATGTTCCTGGAATAGATAAGCATGTAATTCAGTAGGCCAAGTAAAAATATCTGCCCTCACTGATATGAATGGGCATCATCTAATCCACTGAGGACCCAAACAAAACAAGTGATGGATGTATGGAAAATTCTTTCTCTCATCTTGAACTGGGATCACCATCTTCTTCTACTCTGGAACATAGGAGGTCCTCGTTCACTGGTCTTCAGACTTCAGGGCTTAACCCATTGGCTCCACTGGTTCTCATACCTGCAGATTCAAACTGAATTATACCACTCACTGCCTTTACTGGTTCTCCAGCTTGCAGACTGTGGGACTTCTCAGTCTCCATAACTGTGTGAGCCACTTCCTATAATAAATCTTCTCTTATCTATGTTTTCATATCTATATGTCCAAATCTGTGTAGTCAGCTATCCTATCTGAGCATTTCACAAACAAACTGCAGATGAAAAATATCTTTTAAAAAGTTCCAGAAAGTTCCAAAAAGCATAACTTGAATTTTCTGTGCTCTGGCAACTATTTGCATACTATTTACATTGTATTAGTTGTTATAAGTAATCTAGAGATGATTTAAATTATACAGAAGAATGTGTGTAGGTTATATGGAAATTAGAGAAGGAAATGGCAACCCACTCCAGTACTCTTGCATGGAGAATTCCATGGATGGAGGAGCCTGGTGGGCTGTGGTCCATGGGGTCGCAGAGAGTCGGACACGACTGAGCAACTTCACTTTCACTATATGGAAATACCACACCATTTTATATAAGGAACTTAAATATCCACAGATTTTGGTATCTGTGATGGGTCCTGGAATCAGTCCCCCGTGGATACCAAGGAACAACCTCTATCCCTATATATCTAACTATCTGTCTACCTGTCTATCTGTCCGTCTATCATTTATTCATTCTGTTTTTCTGGAGGTCTCTTATTGATACAATCACCAATAAGACTACTATCTCTACTTATGGATATTCTAATTAGGCCATGTGTAATATAATTTTGGAGTGGTGAAACTGTCTCCTACATGTTCCTTGAAGAAACATGAAGCCTTTGGAAATTAAAAAACAAAGAAACAACACTACCTCTCAAATCTTGAATTCAACCAGTCTATACTGTCTAGCATCTCCCATTTTTCTAGCCAGCTGACTATGGCTCCAATAATTCTAACACCTCCCATCTGTTGTCCCCACCAACTGTTCATTGTCAGTTACCAAACCACTCCAAGAACTCATAGATTTCCTTCTTTGCCATCATAATATACTCTGAAGTTGAGCCTTATAATTGCTCTCTGAAAATACCCTTTGTGCCTTTTTCTCTTCTCCTGCTGTCATTATTATTTGAAAAAATTGGAGCTCAGGCCATTTCAACACAATGTTAGCTTATCAGGGAAGTCTTACTAGACCACTCAACCTGAAATAGCCCTCCCTCCCAGGCATGGTGGATTTCCTAATTATGATTTTATTTTTTTCATAATAAAAAAATTACCACTGCTTACCACTACTATGCATCGTGTCATAGGTTTATGTATTTGTTTGTTTTCTGTCTTCCTCATTAGAACTGCACATAGACAGAGATTTCATTCTGTTCACTGGTGTTTCTCCAGTGTGAAAAATTACCTGGCCTAGAATAATACTTGATAAATATTTTTTAAATGAATGAATTAGTAACACTGGAAGGAGGGTAAGAAGGTAATTTTATTCAGTCAGTTCAATTATATACTGATATGTAATGGTGCAGTGATAAAGAATCTGCCTGCCAATGCAGGAGACACAGAGGACTCGGATTCAATCCCTGGGTTGGGAAGATCCCCTGGAGGAAGAAATAGCAACCCACTCCAGTATTCATGCCTGGAAAGTCCCATAGACAGAGGAACCTGGCAGGCTACAGTCCATGAGATCACAGAGAGTCAGACTCGACTGAGTGATTGAGAACATGCAGATGTAACGGGTAGCCATTTTCTTCTCCAGGAGATCTTCATGACCCAGGGATCAAACCCAGGTATCCTGCATTGCAGGCAGATTCTTAACCATCTGAGCCACCTGGCAAGCCCAATATATGTATTCATTAATACCCACATTCAAAGAATAGAACTAAACAGTCCTTGAAACTTCTTTAGCTAAATTAATGATACAGTTTAAAATAAAAGTTGGATGAGCTTCTCTATGCTATCTTTGAATGAATACTTCAGTTCTTATAGAGCGATGAATACTCTCTTGACTGGAATTCTTTTACCAAAACGACACTTAACATTAACCAAAACAAGGAATCAGATGATTAAAACATGAATCAAATAGTTGTCGTGAGACAAAATATTGACAACAGCTCTCAAAAGGTAGGGATCAAGAAGCAATGGGCTGATCAGCCACGTGGCCCCAGGGCTGAGTCTTCAGTTTCTGCCACAACTACAACCATCTGCTTAGTCCCAGTTCATTCAACGTAGGAAAGCAAGGATTCTCTGAATAAATGTGTCTACTGCTACATGGAAGAACACAAAGATAGGCATTGGGGAACACAAAGATAAGCATTGGGGTAGTCTTCACCATGGACCTATCTCTTCTCATTGATGCCTCACACTCAGAAAACTTCAATTCAATTGGCAAGCTTCATTAAGTAATGTGTATTGAGATTTTAAAAGACCATATTCCTTATTTACCTCCAAGATATATCTTTGTCCTCTTATCTATTGCACAAAAGTCAGCTTGCTAACATGCTATACCATTTAATCAGAAGTAAACTCAAAGTAAATTTCAGCTTCCTTTCTCACCAACATATCACTACAAATTTTTTGTTCAGAAGTTTGAGCCTCCGTGCCTTTGTCTGTCTTATTCCCAGTGCCAAAGATTCCATTTTTCATTCCTCTTTGTATTTTCTTTTTCCCAACTGTCTTTTTTTTTTTACACAGATTCCCTAAGTAAAATAATTTGCTTTGTTGTGCTCACTTAGCACTTCTAAAAAGACATCTGTTTTGATATTTTTCACACCATTTTGTAATTATTTGATTATTGTATCTAATTATCTAGCTAGAGCTTGAATTTCTTGAGGTAAAAACACTATCTTATGCAGTTATTTTTGGTAGCAGAGCTCCTTATTAAATTCCTTCAATGAGAAAGTTTTTTTTTTAATTTCACAATGAGAAATTAGAAAACTAAATGTGAAAGTCTTTATTGATTTAAAGCCTAATACTTGCCTGAGATAGAACCTTGATTGGACTTAATTTGTAGTGAAAAATGCTCATTTAGTTACCAACATGTCCAGTTTATCCTCATTACAAGAGTAGGTGGCTTCTGGGAGGAGAAGGGCATCAAAGGCCAGAAATTGTGGGAAAAGCACACAGGCGGATGAACTGTAGCTAGCTGACTTGGTATGACTTTTAGAAATGTGGTTATTCCTGCCAAAAGAATTATTACTTCTAGAAGATTCTGTAATCAAGTAATTACCCTAGATAATAGCTGGGTCACATTTAAAATAAAATTTAATAAATTTATTCATTTATATTTTGAAAATTTGAAGAGGACAGAAAAACAGAAAGGTAAAAATTAAAGTCCCATAATTCCACCTCTCAGTCACTATACTGGAATTCTGATTTCTTTACTTTCTAGTATTATTCAAATCACTGTCAATATGTAAAATTTTCCATTGATTTAACGTTGTGAATTAACTTTTAATTTAATTTTGTAAGTTTGTTAAGCAGAATGGTATTGAATAACTATTTTAATTAATAGCTATAAAATTTAAATTTCCAATATAGTTTTTCAGTTAATTAGATTATTCTGCATACATTGTTCTCAATTATCCCAGTTTTTCAAAACTGTGAATGAATTACTACCAAATATTCTGGTAGTGAAACTATAAATCATCTGAAATTAGAATATTATATAAAACAAGAAGACAACTGATTAAATTAAAGTTGAGCTTCACAGAGACTAAAAGTAACTCCTAAGAAGTACATATTATAGTATGTTTGCAAAGCAAAATACATTAGATACTTCACAAAGCAATTATGCATTCCAATACAGAAAAAAAATTGAAAGCCTAGAGTATTTCATCTCTCATACTTCTCTACTATTCCAAATCATGTGTCGATTATAGGGACTTCCAAATCTCACTGAGGGTCAGAGAAAATTTTATAATTAAAAATGGAAAGATTTTGATTCCCCATAAAGCTATAAAGCTTAATATAAAGCAAGACCACTGGGCTTCCTAGGTGGCAGAGTGATAAAGAATCCGCCGGTGCAGGAGAATCAAGAGACACAGGTCCCATCCCTGGGTCCCTGAGTCTGGGTCTGGAAGATCCCCTGGAGTAGGAAATGGCAACCTGCTCCAAAATTCTTCTCTGGAAAACTCCATGGAGAGAGGAGCCTGGTGGGCTACAGTCCATTCGGTCACATAGAGTTGGACACGATTGAGGGGCTGAGCATACATAGTCTGTAACCTAAAAATCCTAACCATTGTTTGCTATAGAGTCCCCCTATATAATTTTACTAGAAGACAGAGTCTGGGATTTATGTGATCTTGTTTAGAAAGGAAGAACTATCCCCTAATTTCTAATATGTTGTTATTGTGTGAGTTGTGTTCCACTCTTTGATACCCCATGGACTGTAACCCACCAGCTCTGTCCATCAGATTTTCCATACAAGAGTACTTTCCAGACAAGAATTCAGGGATCTTCTTGACCCAGGGATTGAACCCAGGTCTCCTGCACTGCAGGCAGATTCCTTACCATCTGAACCTCCAGGGAAGTCCAATTTCTAATATAAAGAGCTCCAATTAATTAATGGAATCATTGGAGACCCTCAGAGAAATAAGAACAAATGCCATGCCTTAAGATTGAACACTTGAATAGTTTATAGGCAAGAAAGTAATTTTATAGTTCTGCGTTCAAAAACTAAGCTTGAATTGAATTGCTTGAATTTCTCTGTTCAAGAAAAAGAACAAAGCTTTGTAAAGCATCAAATTTAAATCCTTCTATGTGTTGATATTAGAGCCAGTACTGAAGGTGAGGTAAATCTCAGTTTAGTCTTCTGATTTTCTAGTTAACATGGGCTACATCCATAGCAACATGTGTGCTTTAATTTCTTACATAAAAATAAATAGACAAATAATTGATTACATTGGTAGAGCAGTTGATAATATCTATAATATTCTTGATGACAACTTTTCTGTACCATAATTTTTTTTTCCCCCAAGGGAAAGAAATCCATGACCAGAAGTTATAGGCTCATTGATTTAAAGGTCAGATGTGAAAGTACCTATTTAATTTTTAAAAATAAAAATCAATGAACAGTATGACTAACTGGCATATATAATTCATTTAGCCTCTCTTGAAAAAACCGGATCCTCTGAATTCAGTGTATTGCTTTTCCTACTGGTGTTATATGCAGCACACCAGTCATTTGACAGTGTACCATTTTCCTGGTACTGGTCATATTCTGAGGATTAAGGATCTGTTAGTCACTTAGGGAATAGGGAGTATATATCTTTCTTCAGTGGAGAGCAATTTAGAGACAGGGGTATTTGTGAAGAGATTTCAGGGCAATGCACCACAAGGATTGTGATCATACTAGCATAAAACAGGGTCAGAGGGGGGATGGGCACGAGGCATGGCAGGTCAGGAAAAGAGTGACAGAGTAGGCATCTTTTTCATCTTGCTCTGTCACCCTGTGGCACATTTAGTATCAGGCCAACCAGGAGATGTAATTGAAAAGCACCGGGCCAGCAACTGTGAATGTTCTGCACATTAAAGCTGAGAGACCATGCAAAATGGATTGGATTGAGGAGAACGTCAACAGGCAGTGTCACTGGGTATTTGGCAGTTTCTCGCTCTCCTCACAGCACTTCCCGGTTATGTTCATTTTTCATGGAGGGATACGTTACTTTTGTGTTAATGCTATCTGACTATTATGTTGTCATCTTTATATAATTTTAGGACACAAAACTGTAAAGGTTAATTTATGTTTTTCACTTACTTGTTGGAAATTTGGTTTTTAGATTAAGATAGTAGTATTTCCCTGCCTGAATAACCTAGATAGTTTAACAAATAAATTTTTTCCTGATATAATCCCTGTGACACACAATACATGTATGTGTAATTTTTTTCATACTCTTTTCTGTTCAGAGTTTCCAGTTGAAAGTATTTCTTCTTCCGTTTTTCAAAGACAGGGCAGTAACAAAGCTTATGATTCTCTAATAAGCAAACCATGGATCTCACTGGAATATAAAGAAGGAATCAGAGCTGATATTAAAATAAAATAAATCAAAATAACATAGTGAAACAAAATGCAGAACTGTAATATTCATGATTCCTAAATTGTTTTGCAGGTAAGAGATTTACCAATTTGCTAAAGATGCCTCACTTTGCCTCATTTTTGGCAAGAGGGCTCTCACCAATCATAGCTATAAAATTTTAGAAATATAATTTGTAGTATAGTTAAGACCTCTAAGAATTGTTTCATTTGAAAAGTTTTGAGATTCTTATGTGGTTGATCAGGAAGAGAATCTCCTATTTTATCAGTTATCCTCATTTTCTCTCTGTTTAATTTCCCTTTGTAAATAATAACCTAATTAGTCTTGCCTTGTGTTTTTCTGTGTTGGACTATGTCACAGACTCATCATTTATTATTTTATAGGCAGTGATTACAGTATAAAATAATGAACAACTGATTCTTGAAAATATGGAAATATAATCCTCCAAATGAATTTAGTATTCATGAATATTGTATACATGTGTATGCATGTGTATATGTTTGTATCTATGTATCTATGTATTATATGTAATTACATATATTTACATATGAATTTTTGTATTTATTAATATATTTTATTTCATATAAATATATATTCCTTCTCTTGATTCAGATATTTTGAAACTGCTCTCAAAATAAGATGAGAAAGATTCTCATTATTTTATAGTTGGAACAATTTAAAAAAAATCAACCTTGTTTGCCAAGATGAATTCAAAGGGGTTTTTATTGTTGAAAAAAATTTAATTTACTTTTAAGTTATTCAATAAAATCATTTAATAGATTAAGAAATATGCTATAGGTAGGGTAAAAGAAAGAATATTTAAGACTAAGGAACAGATGCCCGAGTTTGGCATAGATTCTTTGCTCTCTCACTTTGTGACCTTGAGTAAGATATTTCATTTCTCTGCCCTCAGTTTCCTCATCTATAAAAGCAAAAGAGGATTGAACTAAATTGATGCATCCACTGACTTTTAACGTCTAAGATACTAGGATTCTAGGTGTTTCCTAAAAGAACTTAATAGACCACATAATATCGTACTCACATCTTGTTGTTTGAATCCTCAAATCATTGTTTCCTTGATTTTATATAGCCTTCACAAGTTTAAAATTAACTCTCACATCTATTGGTATCTATTGCAGTATCTTATTTGCTTATGTGTTGCCTCAAAACTGTCATGCAAGGAACTTGTATGAAAGGAGCATACCATGGTCACAATTGGACTCTGAAATGCAATGATTTGTTGTCATAAAACACAATGTGCTTCTTTTTTTTTCTGGTTAACTTTGCATTGTAGATGTCAAAATGTCATTGGAAATTAGTATTTCTTTTTTGCTAAAATACCTCACTCATTTTGTCTGGTTAAGCTGTACATTTTGGTAATCACATCAGCCTTGCAATAGTCTATCAAGGACTCATCAGAGACACTGTGGTCTCTCTAAGAAGACATATGACCTACACAGAATCACTGATCTATTTTTTCATGAAAAAAACAGCACTGGTAACATGAAACCTAACACAGGACACTGGGTTTAAAATGAGGGATTAGTCTAAATGACACCCGCTTTCATCATTCCACTTCTTATTAGGAATGTATAGTTTGGGGATGTTTTAGTGCAAATGCAGCTACCCTTAAAAGCCCCTTATTTTGGTAGATTTTTAAAACTTGAATTTTCAAATTTATTTCTAAGCAGGTATACTTCTATAGCAATTCAACTTATGGAGTCACTTTTGTTCTCATTGTTAAATGGAAATAGGCACAGTTAAACACGGCTCCTCACAATATTTTGTGTATTTGAACAAACTGACCACTGAAACCAAGAGTAAAACCACATAAATGGAAAAACTTAGTTACTAAATTTTCACACATGCATGTTAAATATATCAGAACCTAGCAGTATAACTTGATAATACATCCTATGCTTACTTTTAGAATGGAAAAATCCTAATAATTGCATAAAAAAATAGATACAATGAAAAATAGGCTAGACTCTGTAGACTATCCCATAATTATGCTGGACCTAAGATTAATCCTTTCACTCTGGAATGCCAGTTGTTGGTGAGACCTTAGCTGTTATGACTGAGCAAAACAGTTGTATTATGTGGCAATGCTGTTAAAAGATTCATTTTCCTTAAGTATGAAGATTACTTAACAAAAATATTCTGATTTTATGGGTACATATGAGGAAAGCATTTATTATAGTGTCCTACATTCTGTGAATATTTATTCTATTCAGTTACATGCAGTGTCTCACAAAGACACATGGGTTTTCTAGAATGACAGTCTCCAGAATGATGCATGAATACCTCAGGGAATGAGCAAGATGATCCAAAAAGGTAAAGAAAGAAAATATTAGATCTGTCTATTGCTAGTGTTTATCACATTCATTTAAAATTTCTACTTTAGAAAGTTTTTTAGTTTTCATCATCTACATAAGAGCAGTACATTTTATTATTTGTAAATCATAAAGTAGAGTAAGAAAAACAAACACTTTTTACTAATGAGATGCATGGTCAACAATTTGGAGGCTGCTGTTGCAGCAAATGGGAGATTAATGAAATCCCATTTATAAAGGCTAGCGAGTGAGAAAGATGCTGTCAATATGAAGTTCATTTATCTGCTTTCCTATGTCTGCAATAAAGCACATTTACCTGAAATGTCATACTCTGGAAAGAGTGCCAATGCTAAACATACATAAATGCCTTCCTTGTACTAAGTAGCTGTATTGATTTGAGAGGCTACATCAAAGCAATTGCCTATGTGTAATTATTGTCTTTCTTCCAAAACGTCTAACTTAGCACAATGCAAAGTTTAAATACTTGGTGTGTGTGCTTTTTATTAAATATGTTCAATAATGTTGAGGCTTTCTTTCTGTGTTTGATCTATAAACAAATGAATAGAAAATGAGCTTAATAAATCATTGGTGGCAGGTTCAAGAGAGCCCTGCTGTTTCTTTTAGCTGAATGCTAAATGAAAATGGTTTAAAATATAAAAGAAGCACAAGAAGAAGGTGAAAAAAGTGGATAATGAAGGAACATTAAAACTATGAACTGTTTGTAACCTTTGTAGTTTTTCTTATAAATTTTAATGAAAAACCATTGCTATGTTTGTCACAGTGAGATCGGTATAATCAATTAAATTGCACACAGTTTTATGTTTCTCCTTCAGGTGTTTACTTGTGTGACACATAATTCATTTCCCAAATATACATCTGGAAGAGGGCTCTGTTTTGTATCCCTCTGAAAGGTGATTTACTAGTTTTTACTTCTTGATGTTAACACCTCTAATTTTATCAGATCCGCTAATTCATGTTTTTCTAATCTATTACTGAAACATAACATTTTTACTTTCGAAGTAGTGTATATCTCAGAGCAATAGTTGAAAAGAATTGCATCCAAGTCTCATTTATTTGTTGTTTCAAAACTGCAGTACATTAAAGAAAAACAGTTCTGTAAATGTATGTCCTGAGATTTTAAGTTACATAGCTATTGCATCAAGTCATTCTTCATCAGTTTATCTTTCTGCCATTAGTCATTTTTAATTGCTTTGAAATAAATGTTCTGTTTACTTGATATATATTATTTTAAATTCTTAACTTTCTCATCTGAGAAAACAGATTATTTCATGTTATTTTAACAGCATTACAAGAAAGGTCAAGATTTCTTTAATCAAGTATTTAATTACAGATTTGAGGAAATGAGGATGAACAATTTTTATTAATGCTTTAAATATAAGAATAAAATAAATAACCTTGGTAGTGTGGTGTGACTGTGGGAGCAAATAGCAAGGGAATTCTTACTAAATTTCATGTTTTACTTAGGCCTTGAGGTGGTAATAGATTTTCACCACAGTGGGACTATGTGGAGCATGAGGTTAGGACAATACTTTGAGGGAAGAAGCTGGAGTGAAATGTGTGTATGGGGCTGGCATTTAGGAAACATCACTTAATCTTATAATTTAGAATATATGTAAAGAGATGAACTTAGAATCATTTCTGACTTTAAAATTTGGCCTATTGAGTTTAGTACAAACTACTAATAAGAAAATCAATAACAAAGTTAAGTAGAACTCAGATAAAGCCAAACATCATCACTGTAAGATAAATGAACATTGTTGAAGAGTTTGAGCTCTTTTATAGATAACCATGGTTGCCCAAGTGGCTCAGTGGTAAAGAATCCACCTGCAATTCAGGAAACACAGGTTGAATCCCTGGGTCAGCGAGATCTCCCGGAGTAGGAAATGGCAACCCACTTCAGTATTCTTGCCTGGGAAACCCCATGGACAGAGGAGCTTGTCAGGCTACAGTCCATGGGGTTGCAAAAGATTCGGACACAACTTAGCAACAAATAGATAACCATGTGGATGAATAAACTGTATGCACAAATATAGGTAATCATTATATTTATGTGTGGTTGGATCATTGTAAACTTTTCCAAGTGAGAGGAGGCTGTGCCTATCACCTATACAGCTATAAACATGAGACCCAGGTCCTGCATATATGTCTAGTGTGTTGTCTGTCTGATCTGACACTGAGTCTACTTGAAGGCTAAAAGGAAAACAGTCCTTTGAAAATTCCTAACTTCTAGCCTATATTTATGCTCCTTTGGGGAATAATCCCATGGGCTGTATTGTTTGAAAACCTTAAATGGAAATTATAAAGAGATCCTGGATCAACATTTTTCCTACCCATTCCAGTATTCTTGCTTGGAGAATCCCATGGGCAGAGGAGCCTGGCAGGCTACAGTTCATAGGGTTGCAAAGAGTTGGACATGACTGAGGCAACTTAGCATGCATGCATGCACGGGCTTCCCTGTAAAGAATCCACTTGCCAATGCAGGAGATGTGGGTTCCCTCCCTGAGTCAGGATGGCAACCCAATCCAGTATTCTTGTCTGGAAAATCTCATGGACAGAGGAGTCTGGCAGTCTACACTCTGTGGGATCACAGAGAGTTGGACAGAGTGACTAAACAACAACGACATATATAGCTATATACACTTATAATTTGTGAGTTTAGTGGGCCATCTCAATATAAGATTCATACACAAGTTAATTGCTTTTCCATAAGGAAAGTATATTTAGAAGATGAAATATATGAATGAAATGAGAGGCATTGAAAAATGCCACTAACTATAAATATAATCTAAGGATTTTGAGGATACAATTTATTGTTATTCTTATGATTACCAAAGGGGAAAGCAGGGAGAGAAATAAATTAGGAGTTTGGGAGTTTTATATATGATGTTATATATAAAAAACATAAATAAGGTCTTGCTGTATTGTCCAGGGAACTATATTCAATGTCTTATAATAAACTATAATGAAAAAGAATCTGAGTATATATAATTGAATCACTTTGCTGTATACCAGAAACTAATACAACATTGTAAATCAGTTCTGCTTCAAATGAAAACAAACAAAATCCACTCATTTACAACAACACAGATTCTTTGTGTCCCCGCTTACAGCAGCACCTAACTCCTTCTCCCCAACTCTTAATCGCTGGCAGTCACTAATATCAATATGTGCTCTCAAGCTCTGTATATCTTTTCCATTTCAGGAATGTTTTATGAATAAAATCAAACCATATATAACCTTTGGGGGTTGGTTTTTCTCAGCTTAGTTCTCTTGAGATTTATCTAGGCTGATGTGTGAAGCAATACACTATTCCTTATTTTGAATCTATGTGTTGAAGGATGATATCTGTATTTTTAATTTTTAGCTATTATAAGTGAAATTACAGTAAACATTTCTGTAAAAGTTGTTCTGTGTGCATAGTTTTTATTTCTCTAATATAAATGCTCAGCAGTGAAATTTCTGGATTGTATAGCACTTGAATGTTTAATTTTTAAGGAAACTGCCAACATATTTTCCAGAATAGCTATAACAGTTTACAATCTCAAATAAGGTATAAGTAATCTATTTTGTCCATATCCTTTCCAGTATTTGATATTCTACTTTAAAAATTTTTTTAGTTATTTTGATAGGTAAGTGGTGATTATCTCATTATGGTTTTATCTTGCACTTATCTATTGGCTAGTGACATTTAGCATCATTTAATTTTCTTATTTACCACCTATGCTGCTTCTTTAGTGAAATATTTTTTCATTTATTTTTTCCATATCTAATAGTATATTTTTCTTCCTGTTCATTGTATATTCTAGATACTAGTTCTTTGTTGGATAAGTGGTCTGAAAATATTTCTCAAACTCTGTGGCTTGACTTTTCATGGCCTTGACAGAGTTTTTTACATAGCAAAATTTTTAAAATTAGTGAAGTCTAATTTATCTATTTTTCCTTTTATAAATAATTCTTTAGGAATCAAGTGGTGTAAGAACTTTCTGACTAACCTTAGATGCTGATAATTTTCCCCTGTTTTTAAATAAAATTTTTGAATATTTTACATGTAATTTTTCACATTTACATTTGAGTCTGTGCTTCCATTTTGAGTTAGTTTTTGTATAAACTATGAACCTTAGTTGATTGTCTAGTTTGTTATGTGTATTGTTGAGAGAAGGGTATTGAAGTCTCTGACTATAATTGTGGACTTCTTTATTTCTCCTTTTAGTTCTATCAGTCTTTGTTTTACATAATTTTGACTTCATGGTTCCAGTGAGAAATCTATTGTCATTTGAATTATGTATGACTAGTAGATAGGTGATCTTTCTCATGGTTTTAAGGCTTTGTCTTTAATTTTCATAGCTTTGACTATTTACGTGTCTTGGTATGGATTTCTTTTGGTTTATCCCATGTCTTATATTCATTTCTTATGCCTCCATATTAATCTAAAGTTATTTCAGCCGGTGAATTTTAATTTAAAATACTTAATATTAAGAACAACTGCTAATCAAAAGTGCTAATCACTGTAAAGGAAGTTATCAGGCAGAGTTGTAATGATAATGACTGACAAAGTGTTGTACTCAGAATATATAATTTATCAAATAAATTTACCAAATAAAAGGGAATGTCTCAATAGAAAATTGATAGAAGGACAAACAGACAATTCATGAAAGAGACACTAAAGTCTAATAAATAAAGAAATATATATTTAGACTTATTAATGATGCTAATTAATAATGAAAAGATGTGATTTAACCTTGCAAGACTGTCAACATTTAAGCTTTTCTCATTAAGTGTTGGTGAGGATGTGAAAAAAGAGGAAGACACAGACATTGTAGGTAAGGATATAGTTTGTTAGCAGTGCTTTGGAAAATGAATTGATATTACTTAATAAAGTTAAACGTGCATCCGACAACCTTAAAATTCTACTCACAGATAAGTGTTCCAGAGGAACTCTTTTGCATGATACAAGAAGGTATATACATGTTAACAGCAGAATTATAAATAAAAAGGAAAAAAAAAAACTTCAGATAATCAAAATGTTCATTGACAGAACTAACAAATAAATGATCATGTGGTCATATAATTGAATGTTATATGACACTGAAAATGAACAAACTTCATACAACAATACAGATGGATCTCAAAAATATAATACTGATTGAAATAAAGTACTGAAGAGTACATATTGTATGATTCCATTTTCAAAACCAGACAAAACTAAATGATACATTGTTTAGCACTTACATGTATGGTAAAATTATAAAGAGAAGCAAGATAATAATTTACATAAAATTTAAAAAGGAGAATGTGATCATGAGGAAGGAAACTGGCATTTTTAATACTTTTTTACTTTTATCACTATTCATTAAACAGTCACAATTATTAAAGGTTTAAAATAGTTAAAAAATAGAAATTTCAGTTAATATCCATAATACCAGGTCCAGATCAATTCTTAAAACTTGACTTTTCTTGTGTCTTTTAATATTTTTACTATTAGTTTTATTTAGATTTCTCAAAAAATAATTTTTCTGTAGCCATGTGTGCATTTCTATTAATCAAAAGTTCATCCTCGTTTAGCAATCTGTCATTTCTTTTTTGACTACAACAGATGAAATATTTTTCAACTGAATCACATTAGTAAAGTGATCTCTGTGTGAAAATCTAACATATTTTCTGTGGAGCTATAATTCATCATTTTAAAAACAACTTTATGGCATGTGGAGTGGAGAGGTAGAATAAAAGCCAATATTATCTTGGAAGATTTGAAACATACATTAATATACCCCTTTAACTTTTAAAACTTAGATTCCTTTACTTTTAAACCAAATCATGGCATAAAATTGGAATTTCACCAAAGCATTAGTTAGAACTTGGAAGAGTATTATACAGAGGATACCAAATACCTAAGCACAAAAGCATGAAAAAAAAAGGACAGGGTTTTTTGTTGTGTGAATGTGCATGTATATGTATTTCTTTTTGTTTGTTTGTCTGTTTGTTTTGTTGTCTTCTTGTTCATTTGTACACAGGCCTCTCGATAAAACTATTGCTTGGTTTAGCTGTTTAGTTTATTTCTTGAGTTGCCCCCAGATATTTATTTTTGTGAATAATGTCAACAGTGAAGTAGGAGAATTGACACATTTTTACTCCTTTGTTTTTAATCAAGAAGTTGCATGTTGTCAGTCCAATTCTTCTAAAGTCTTTAAAGCCTCTCTCAATGGTAGCTGAAACTAAGAATTAATATTAAATATGGATCCCATGATCACCTCCTTCAGGCTATAAGAGATTAGTCCATGTAGTGTTAATAAACAGTAGTGCTAGGGAGAATTAGGAGCTTTGTTTAATTTGCTTTCCCCTCCATGAATAGAAAGGACATGTATGTTTGACATATGGATTCTCATTTGATCTTTTAAATGTACATTTTATATTGTTGTATTGAAATTTCTTAGACTTTGCTAAAAATCCTATCAGATACTCATACTTAGCTTCAGTTGTGTCCAATTTTTTTGCCCCGCTGTGGACTATAGCTAGGCAGGCTCCTCTGTCCATGGGATTGTCCAGGCAAGAACACTGGAGTGGATTGCTATTTCCTTCTCCAGGGCTGTTTGTACTTGCTCTATTTTTAAAGTTTGCATGTTCACTACACTTGCATGCCTGCAGAAAGGATCGCTTTTTAATATTTTAAAACATGCTGACTAACTTCTTACATTAGTTCTGACTTAAATTCAAAGTATGTACATCATTTAAAGTTTTGCCATTTTCCTCCTACCAGCCTCTCAATAGTTACATGTGTAAATGTCCCTCTTTTCTTCTCAAATATTAAACTGATTTAAAGTAGATTTTTTAAAACTTTCTCCCTATTAATTCAACTATTTGATTATTGAATATTTTCAAACCATACAGAAGGGCATCTACCTCTTTTTGAGCCTTCACATCAACTTTGGCAGGGTAGGGAGGTACTCAGACTTCTGTACAATTCTGGCATGGCCCTCAGTCTCCCTCATCCCGACTCTCACAGCTTCACTGGAATGACCCACAGTAGGATCATCATGACTAAAGCAATTATGTTGAGTATGTCATTTATTTTAGATTTTCTTAGTCATCTCAAGAAGTCAAGGACTCTGAGATTACCTTCCTTTCTTAGAATGCCATCTCCTGATGGCTCTCTGTAAAAGGAGACATCTCCCACTCTCTGTCATCCACTCCCAACCACCTTCTCTGCATTATTTTTCTCTCTAATGTGCATCATTCCCCCAATTTCTTTGACTATCTTCTGACCCTAGCCTCCACTGAAATGTGAGCTCCAATAGTGCAGAGATCTCTGTTTTCTTCTCTGTTCTATCACCCCAGCATGGTAGAGTTCTAGGCATATTGTAGGTGCTCAATAAATGTTTGTTAGATGAAAGCATACATGAATGAATGTATAAAATACAGAGAGGAAATTTTATGTTTCTTTGACACCAATTTGAAAGTAGATATCTTTTATTTTAACCCATTTTAAATGAAGAAGACAATTTTCATTTTGTTTTCCTTATTAAGGTCTCTACTGCTATTGACCTTTGATTTATGAGCTTGCTTTCTAAGAATTAATTTGTAATTGTATCTCTTACCATTTGAAATTTTCTTTAGATAGCTCTAACAACAGTAAAAAGACCAGTGGTGGAATCTGCATTGCATTAAGCCATATATTATAAATATCCCTATTGGTTCACAGATGAGGGAATGGAGTGAAAATTAAAGGAGGATTTGTCATATCTGCTTAAATGAATTACCACTCTCATATTCATACAGTAGTTGGACCTGATGTTGAATTATGACATTTTAAAGCAATAAAGAATTTCCTAATTTTAAAGATAAGGAATGTAGTCCAGAAAGTTTTAATAATAGCCGCAAGTGCTTAGGCAGATAGTAGTAATAGATTTAGGGCTAGATTCTGTTTTCCAACACATAGTTCTGTTGTAGGCCACCACTGAGGGCCTATTCATTCCTTAAAAAGTCCTGGAGATTCCATATAGCATAGGGAACTTTGTTCAGTGTTATGTAGCAGCCAGAATAGGAGGGGAGTTTGGGGGAGAATGGATACATGTGTATGTATAGCTGAGTCCCTTTGCTGTCCACCTGAAACTATCACAGCATTATTAATCAGCTGTGAGTGTGAAAGTCACTCGGTTGTGTCCGATTCTTTGCGACCCCATGGACTATACAGTCCATGGAATTCTTCAGGCCAGAATACTGGAGTGGGTGGCCTTTCCCTTCTCCAGGGGATCTTCCCAACCCAGGGATTGAACCCAGGTCTCCCACATCAGCTGTATTCCAATACAAAATGAAAAGTTTAAAAAAAGACTTATAGGTTAAATCCACACCTCCCACAATCTGAAACTCTTCTTAATGCCATGTATGCTTTTACATGTCTCAAAAGAAAGTCTTCTTAGGGCACAGACAACATTCCAATTAATTTTTAGCTATAGATTCACAGCTCATGTTCCTCACTTAGCTTTGAACTGGCCAATAATCTTCCATGGCTTCCTGCTAGAGCCTTCTGCTTTTGACCCTGTGCTAGATTCTGACAAACCCTGGATTCTGGCTTTTCATTCGTTGGTTCACTTCTTTCTTTGTGTCTAGCCTGAACTTTTTCTCAGTGAACAGCTTCCCTGAGAAGCCTGCTTTCTTACTTTTCTTATTTCTCTCCCCACTTTTGAACACACTGAGTTTCTAAAAGTTCCCAGCTTTGAGACCCTCCAGCACATGGGATGCCAAGGGGATATATAATTAAAAATGCAGTTTCACCACAGAGTGCCTGGAGAAGTGCCTTCTCTTCTAAGCCTAACCTTCTCAAAATCTCACACCTCATCACACTGTTCCAACTCCACTGTGGAGCTCATCAATCAAATGTGAGTTGGGAGAGAGGCACTGGGGAATCTTCAAGCAGCACATGGGGAGGCTTGGAGCACAGAATTTCACTTTAGTGTCACCTCTATTCAAATACCTATTTCACAAGAGAGGATTTTCTCATTTAATAATTGGTTCACATTAATTTATTGTTTATAGAATGTTTTCTTCTTTGTTTTTGTTTTATGGGCCACTGTTTGGGTAAAGATGGTAGCAATTGCAAGACACTATCACTAATATGAAGCTCCCCTAGTAGCTCAGTTGGTAAGGAATCCACCTGCAATGCAGAAGACCCTGGTTCAATTCCTTGGTTTGGAAGATACACTAGAGAAGGGATAAGCTACCTACTCCAGCATTCTTGGGCTTCCCTGGTGGCTCAGCTGGTGAAGAATCCACCTGCAATGCAGGAGACCTGGGTTCGATCCCTGGGTTGGAAAGATCCCCTGGAGAAGGGAATGGCTACCCACTCTAGTATTCTGGCCTGGAGAATTCCATGGACTGTATAGTCCATGGGGCCAAAAGAGTTGAACATGACTGAATAACTTTCACTTTCATCTCTAATGTTAATGCTAAGACCACAGGATCCCTTTTTGTCCAATAGTAAGTGCAGAATTTGCCAAGAATGAGAATCAGTCCATAAACAAAGTCCCATATTCCATTAATGGTGAGGATTTGGAGTACATATTCTACATTCCCTCATCTAGAAATGAAAACTCTGAATTAAAGGGGCAATTGGTAATGTTCACAAGAGGTCAAAAATATATCCTGTTGGCTTTGTGCACATAGCTATATCCCCATGTGAAGCTGCCATGGTCATCACAAAGTGCCTAGAATTTCCTTTATGTGTATCATTCAGAGTTGGATGTAATGACTCAGAATGGCCTACAACTACCTTGAAATAACAATATATTTTTATTTTCTGTGTGAAAGTGAAAGTCGCTCAGTCGTGTCTGACTCTTTGTGACCCCATGGACTATATAGTCCATGGAATTCTCTAGGTCAGAATACTGAAGTGGATAGCCTTTCTCCTCTGCAGGGGATCTTCCCAACCAAGGGATCGAACCCAGGTCTCCCGCATTGCAAGTGGATTCTTTACCAGCTGAGCCACAAGTGTAACCAGTAATTATTTATTTTATCTAAGTATAACACTGCAAGTTTTAGGAATTGATGTTCTTAAAGAAAAAATAAATATTATAATGATAAACTAGGCACATATGCCTACTTATATTTCCCATTCAGATTGATAGAACAAAAATTCAACTTTGCTACTGAAATGACTGTTCTCCATTGACCTGCTGCTGAAGCATTTTTTACTTTCCTAGTTTCAAGCATCCGTGAAATTAATGTAAGAGTTAGAGTAGTTCACAAGTACTTTGGTGTTCCCAGTGTATGTACTTACCCTTAGGCTTCCCTGGTGGCTCAAACGGTAAAGAGTCTGTCTGCAATGCAGGAGACCTGGGTTTGGTCCCTGGGTCAGGAAGAGCCCCTGGAGAAGGAAATGGCAACCCAATCCAGTACTCTTGCCTGGAAAATCCCATGGACGTAGAAGCCTGGTAGGCTACAGTCCATGGGGTCACAGAGTCGGACGTGATTGAGCGACTTCTCTCTTCTCTTTTGTTACATATTACATTGCTATTATTACCATCTTTATTTTACTAATAGAGGAACTAGAGTTTGGTGTGTGAATTTTTGGGGTCAACTTTACTGGTACACAAGAGGCCCACCTATCTGTTATACATTTCTGGGTATGTTTGTGAGGGTGTTTGCAAAAGAGATTAGCATCTGAGTGAACTGAGCAAGGCAGATGGTGGGCATCATCCAGTCATTGAAGGTTTGAATAGAATGAAGAAGTGGAATACTGCTAAATTTCTCTCTGCCTGACTGGCTGAATCAGAACATTGATTTTCTTCTGTGCTCTATGCTCCTGATTCTCAGGCCTTTAGACTTGGACTGGAATTGTCAGCTCTCTGGTTCTCAGACCTTCAAACGGTACTACCAGTTTTCTTGGGTCTCTGTCTTACAGATGGCAGGTTATAGGACTTCTTAGCCTCCATAATTTCATAAGCCAATAAAATAGAATCTCTTTCTAGATCTATCTATCTATCCCTCCATTAATCCATCCAGCCTATTGGTTGTTTCTCTGAAGAATCTTGACTAATAAAGTGTATGTATTTTGGATACTTTCAACCCACAAGTAGAAACATGAGTGCATATTTAATGTACTAAGTATGAGTACCTGTGTTAATATGTGCATAGAGTATGACAGAATTAAGATTCATATGCAAACTTTAGTATTCTCAAAGGGACTATAAAGCCCTTGGGAGGTTTTTGTTTTCTTATGTTAAACAAAACAAACAATAGGCAGTCCGATGATTTGCATGTTTGTGAGTGTTTTATAAATGAATAACATCACAATGATGAAATGTTAGAATTGGGGCTTTGGAATTCAATGGATCAAATGAATATGTGTATATACTGTGTATAATGCATGTGTATAAGTATGTATACATTTTAATTTATATATATACCTGTTGATATAATTATTTAATATGCTAGATCAGAAGACTGTCTTTAAAGCTTGGACTAAAGGGCCCAAGATAGGAATTTAATGTAGCAAGAGACAAATGTGGATAGTTTAATGTGTGTGTGATAATGTGTCAATTTGGCTGAAATAAAGGTTACTTCCTCCCAGATACCAACACACATAGACCATGTCCTCAGGCATTTATTTCTATCTGTTCAGTACATGAAGTGACAGTATTGTGTTATATGCAATGAGGAACTATTACAGTAAACCTTTTGCCGAGCATTTATTCTTAGTAACCTCACAGGTGTTCTGTGGCTTACTTATTAACGTAAAGACTAAAATAAATTTTTGAATGCAAGATTTATTCAGTGTGAAAATTATGTGCCATTTAACATATCTGGATTGATAGTGTTAAAAGGAAAAATTGAAGAATAACCAAGTATGTCACTATACTGGTAATCAATGGAAATTAAACTTGACTCAAATTTCGTCATGCCTTATAGCAACTGAATAATAGGTTGGATGATTAGGGAGCTTCATTAATTTTCCTTAAGATTCAGGCATCATTTTATTGTTTATTAATCATACTGCTGCTACTGCTACTGCTAAGTCGCTTCAGTCGTGTCCGACTCTGTGCGACCCCATAGATGGCAGCCCACCGGGCTCCACCGTCCCTGGGATTCTCCAGGCAAGAATACTGGAATGGGTTGCCATTTCCTTCTCCAATGCATGAAAGGGAAAAGTGAAAGTGAAGTCGCTCAGTCGTGTCCGACTCTTAGCGATCCCATGGACTGTAGCCTACCAGGCTCCTCCATCCATGGGATTTTCCATGCAAGAGTACTGGAGTGGGGTGCCATTGCCTTCTCCTTATTAATCATGACCTGATTCTAAATGCTTATTTCAGATGAGAAAGATCTTGTTTACTACTACTACTACTACTACTACTAAGTCGCTTCAGTCGTGTCCGACTCTGTGCGATCCCATAGACGGCAGCCCACCAGGCTCCGCCGTCCCTAGGATTCTCCAGGCAAGAATACTGGAGTGGGTTGCCATTTCCTTCTCCAGTGCATGAAAGGGAAAAGTGAAAGTGAAGTCGCTCAGTCGTGTCCGACTCTTAGCGACTCATGGACTGTAGCCTACCAGGCTCCTCCATCCATGGGATTTTCCAGGCAAGAGTACTGGAGTGGGGTGCCATTGCCTTCTCCAAGATCTTGTTTATTTGTTGCTAAAGGAATTAAGAAATAATTAAGATAAATACTCCTCAGTATTTCCATGGCATTTTCATCCCAGTTTATTTTTTCCATTAGAATAACTACAGGGATAAAGAATTTCACAATAAATAACTATCAGAATATGAGTACACTGTGAATACAGCCAGTGAAATTTTCTCTTAAGCTACTAGTTCTGGGAAAATAGGAAATGTTTGTCAGACAGTTTGGTCAAATAGTAAGAGATTAAGTTAGAGAATGAGGTAGATCTGGACTTGAGTCTTGCCCTTCTTACTTACTAGTTATGTGGCGTTTGAGGCATTTGTTTATTTTCTCTTACCTTTACTTTCCTTTCCCAAGAAATGAAACTAAATATACTTAATATTTAGGATCTTTTAAAAAATACTGAATATATCTTATTTGTAATATTTAAAAACCAACAGATTATTACTTGAAGTAAGTACTGTTACTAAATTAGATTTTGGCTTACTTTGCTTATCATCTTGTTTATTGTTAATACACAGTTGTAAGTCACTTGTTAATTTTTCTTATTGCATCCCATATATTCTATACATTTCAGTGACATTAAATAGCAGTATTAGAGCCTGAAAGCAAATTTGGAAGAGTCCCTTGGACAGCAAGGAGATAAAACCAGTCAGTACTAAAGGAAATCAACCCTGAATATTCATTGGAAGATTGATGCTGAAGCTGAAGTTCTAATACTTTGTCCACTTGATGCAAAGAGCTAACTCACTGGAAAAGACCCTGATACTTGGGAAGATTGAGGGCAGGAGGAGAAGGGGACAACACAGGATGAGATGGTTGGATAGCGTCACTGACTCGATGGACATGAGTTTGAGCAAACTTCGGGAGAAAGTGAAGGACAGGGAAGCCTAGCATGTTGCAGTCCATGGGGTTGCAAAGAGTTGGACACGACTTAGCAACTGAGCAACAAACAACAACAGAGGCTGAATGACAAAGACAGTTTTATTTGATAGTTAAAAATGGTTGAATTTAAAGATGTTATTATTATCAAATCACTATATTGAAATGAGCCTGAAACATGCTATTATATTCATTGCATATAAAAGACATTTTGTAACAAACTTGACTTGTAACTAATAGCTGTCTAAATGAAGCTCAATAAATCAAATCCTTAGTTTGTGCTTAACAAGCACTAGGATGAATGCTTTACATACTTTATCTCACTTAATTCTCAAGAAAAACCTTGTGAAATAGAAATAGCAAGATAAAATCTTGACATATTTATCTTCATGCTTTCCTCAGTTCCTGCAATTCTAGCCCTTTTAAATGTTGTCTAGAGCAGAATGCAATTGAAAAGAAACTATTGTAGGTCATGTTTTAAAAAAATCTAATTAAGGTCTTGAGAATCAAAGGAAGTTGATAGAGAAGATTGAAATAAAAATCCCAGAGAGAATATACTGATGACACTCCTTTCCCTATTCCCTCCCTTAACAAATAGAAAACAAGATAGATGAACTAGAATGGCGAGGAAAACCAAGTATGTATGTCAATAGAGGCTTGCTTTCTCCCCTTTTCAGGAATCTAAGTAAAAATCTGGCTCGACAGATGTGAGTTAGTTCCAGGAAACACTGATAGATTGCAGTAGCTGATCTCAGAGGCTCCATCTTTCAAACAAGGCCAGTTCCTCAACCAGAAACATTTATAGTCTTTCAGGTGTTCCTTGTCACCAGACAAATCTGCGGCGCATCAAAATAGTCCCTCCACCCAGGAGAACTTCCCATGGTTTGTCCATTACAGGCAAACAGCATGGAGACCTGCTGCTGTGTTTGAAAACAAGAACTGGAGTGCTGGTTATCACAAGGCTGCTTTCCTGATGGTACATATTTTCCTAATACAGTCTCTTCTACGTTTACTCCATGTGACTATAAATATTTCTGTTCAACAAGACAGGGAAAGGGAAAGAGCATACCTTTGGAGTAGAGGATATGCTGCGATGGGGATCTAAAGAGCCAGCGGTGTTGCTAAATTGAAAAGATTGAATCACCTACAAAAGCCCTCCAGGGAGTGCTTGGAAGCAATCATCTGCCTAGATCCAGACCTTTGCACTTTGAGTCTGATCTGCTCGTCCTAGGCAACTCTGTGACCCCATGGACTTATAGCCGGCTACCAGGCCCCTCTATACATGGGGATTCTCCAGGTAAGAATACTGGAGTGAATTGCTATGCCCTCCTCCAGGGGGTCTTCCCAACCCAGGGATCTAAACCTGGTCTTCCACTCTGCAGGCGGATTCTTTACTGTCTGAACCACCAGGGAAGCCCACCAGCAATCTCTCCCCCCTCCTTCTCTCAGGTGAGAGCAATCTAGGACACCTGGGAGGAGAACACCTGACACGTGGCAAGAGGCCTCACAGGGTGGGGGTCATCCCAGCCACTGCTGGGTGCCCGCGGCGGGGAGAAAACAGGGTAGAAGACTCACGCTTCCTCGCACTGCCAACCCTCAGTTTAGCCAGAGACCAGAGGCAGCATCCCCGGTTGGGTCAGCCAGACACACACGCAAGAGCCTGTACACAGGCCCAGGCGGGTGGCTCCTGTGACAAGGGCCAAATCCAGCACCAGGTTGCAGTCCAAAGGCCCAGAGCCTTGTGGGCATCCAGAGGGCCAAAGTCCTCGTCGGCAGACACCGATTAAGGCCATGTCAGCCCTTCTAGAGCCATCAATGTGTCACGTCTGTCTTATGTTTCAGAGCTTTGTTGTATTAAAGTCTGAGCTGTCCAGTGTTCACATACCCTCTGTGCTTCTGGCAATGTCAAGACTGCACACCTTGATGTGCAGAGAACCTGTGATGAGTGGAATAGAGATGGTTCCAACATACTTGGCTTTGGTAGTGATGCGCACTATGAAAATGTACTGTCATTGCTTGTTATTTAGCCACTATAATTATTCTTCTTTTGATCAGCAGATCAATTGAGATTAGAATAAATTGCCTATGGACTTGTGCATAGGGTTCATCAGAACTAAGATTTACATATACATCTGTGGGATTTGAAAAAAGTGCGTAAGAGTCTCCCCAGTGGTCATGTATGATTGTGAGAGTTGGACCGCAAAGAAGGAAGAACACCAAAGAATTGATGCTTTCAAACTGTGGTGTTGTAGAAGACTCCTGAGAGTCCCTTGAACAGCAAGGAGATCAAACCAGCCAGTCTTAAAGGAAATCAGCCATGAATACTCGTTGGAAGGACTGATGCTGCAGCTGAAGCTCCAGTCTTTTGGTCACCTGGTGCAATCAGCTGGTTCATTGGAAAAGTCCCTGATGCTAGGAAAGATTGAGGACAGAAGGAGAAAAGGGCATCAGAGGATGAGATGGCTGGATGGCATCACCAGTGCAACGGACATGAACTTGGACAAACTTCGAGAGATGGTGAGGGACAGGGAGGCCTGGCGTGCTGCAGTCCATGGGGTCGTAGTGTTAGACATGAATGGGTGACTGAACAACAACTTAAGAGAAACATACATTCTTAAGAAAATGCAAACAACAATTTGTAAAGAAAGTGTTTTGCAAATTGATGATAATAGTGAAGAAATGGTAAAACTCAAGCCTTAGAATGCAGTAGCATGTGTGGTAAGTTACTTCAGTCTTGTCTGACTCTTTATGACTCCATGGACTATAGCCCACCAGGCTCCTCCGTCCATGGGATTCTCCAGGCAAGAATACTGGAGTGGATTGCCATTTTCTCCTCTTATAATGTAATAGAGTAATCCATAATTTGGCTATGGGTTTCTATTGCATGATCGTGGATTAGAATGGACAATGATAGAAAGTTGTCTTTTACAGTATGGATTTAACGGAGGCCTGCTTTATCTCGACAGCTTCCTGGGCAGTCTGATAGACCACTAGACCACACTGTAATGATGAAATGTATCATTACAACTAGTTAACTAAAGTTAACAGCAGATATATAGTATTATATATATATAAATGCTTCCAAAGTGGCAACATTTCACCAAAGGTTTCCTACTGTCAGTAAAGCTGAGGAAAAGGCCCTAAAATATAATTGGACATATACAGAAAACTCATGATTATTAGTATAAAATTGACCAATAAGATTTAATTGTGTCTATGTGCTTAGTGTGGAGAAGGCAATGGCACCCCACTCCAGTACTCTTGCCTGGAAAATCCCATGGACGGAGGAGCCTGGTAGGCTACAGTCCATGGGGTCGCTAAGAGTCGGACACGACTGAGCGACTTCACTTTCACTTTTCACTCTCATGCATTGGAGAAGGAAATGGCAACCCACTCCAGTATTCTTGCCTGGAGAATCCTGGGGACGGCGGAGCCTGGTGGGCTGCCATCTATGGGGTCGCACAGAGTCGGACATGACTGAAGCGACTTAGCATAGCATAGCATAGCATAGCATGTGCTTAGTGATGTCCAATTCTTTACGACACTTTGAACGGTAGCCTACCAGGCTCTTCTGTTCATGGCAGGAATACTGGAGTGGGTTGCCATCTCCTTCTCCAGGGAATCTTCCTGAACCAAGGATCAAACCTGCATCTCCTGTGTCTCTTGCATTGCAGACACATTATTTACCCACTGAGCCATCAGGGAATTAATATTCAATTAATATTCTTTTTAAAGAAGGAATAAATGAAAAGATGTTTTAGCAGTAGAGGATAAGAAAAAAGGGTGAAAACTAACAAGACACAGGTACATTCACTGTGGACGAGAAGTTTTGCAAAGACCTTAGGTACTTCTCTGGAGTCTAAGCCCATATATCTGGCCTTGTATCTCTACACTACAAGGGCTATGAAGAAAAGTTACCACAGATACTTCTTTGTATTATATATGAACACGGGAATAATCTTGTAGCATTGCAACTGTGTATAGTAAGTATCTAAGAAAGACAAGCCAATCGTTTAAGGGTTACATGTGTCTTCAAAACAATTGTTTTTGGCAATTGAGAATCAAAACCATCAGATCAATTGTAGAGAAGTGTAGTGACTGAACAAATTCTTTTTCACTCTATAACATTAAAATTCATAATATTCTCTTAAAGGATGCTGTGTATAATTTGAGCTAGCAGTCAATATAGGATTCTGTTTCTCTCAGGACTAGAATGCACAGGTCCGAGAGACACGAGCCAGGACCTAGAGAGTTCCCTGTGGAATTGTTGATGATTTTTATTACAATTTTGGATTCTGTTAACTTGGAGATCACTTTTAAAACTGCATGAGTTGGTCACTCTATCCCTAGCTCTGTTGAGAACAGAGATGATGAGATTGTAATTTGATTGATGAGCACCCATAATCACACCTAACTCATAGTAGTAGTTCAATAAATGTGTATTAAATGAATGAATCCTGCTGTAAACATAGCTTTTCTCTGATTGTAATTTAATCATTCTCACATCATCTGGAGTTAATATTTACTTACAATTCTGAGCTGCTTATCTTGCTTTTTGCATCTGTTATGCAGTTTCACAGCCTAATGTGCCACCACATTGTATCACAGTGTCCCCAATATGATGTCCACATCAACTCTGTTTATGTTAATACCTGGGAGCTGGTTTAGAAGCTGAATCTGCCAAGAAAACTGATGTGCATATGTTTGGCACCTTATTTTATCATAACCTCTAAATATATACATTAAAAAAATTCTTGCTGACTAAATACTAACATCAAGTAGTCTCTTGAAATAAAGTGAAAAAATGACAACAAAAATATACATATAACAATAAACTGAAAAATATTTTTTGTGGGAGAGAGTGAATAGTTGCTACTTTTAAAGTTTACCTCCGTCCAGAACCTGTCATCATGGTGGGGAAGATGAGAATTTTAATAAATCATTTTTAATATGTATTAAACCTTATATCCCTAGCATATAATATGCACTTCAGAGTGATTTACTTTCTTTGGTAAGTTCCAGTAATTCTTTCAATCCATCATTTAGAGTAATTAACCAATAATTTATTAAGTGTTAGCTTATGTTGTATACTCAAATTATCAGGTATTTTGTTGTTGGTAGTGTTTTTGAGCACAAACTCTAATTCTTAGGAAAAATTTCATTGTCACTCCAAATGATGTAAATACCTTGATTATTTTAAGATGCATGTGTTACAGGCTGAAAGTGAAAGGATGGAAAAACATATTCCATGCAAACGGAGACCAAAAGAAAGCAGGAGTCGCAATACTCATTTCAGATAAAATAGACTTTAAAATAAAGGATGTGAAAAGGGACAAAGAAGGACACTACATAAAGATCAAAGGATCAATTCAAGAAGAAGACGTAACAATCATAAATATATATGCACCCAACATAGGAGCACCACAATATATAAGGCAAATACTAACAAGTATGAAAGGGGAAATTAACAATAACACAATAATAGTGGGAGACTTTAATACTCCACTCACGCATATGGATAGATCAACTAAACAGAAAATTAACAAGGAAACACAAACTTTAAATGATACAATAGACAAATTAGATTTAATTGATATTTACAGGAGTTTCCACCCAAAAACAATCAATTTTACCTTTTTCTCAAGTGCACATGGAACTTTCTCCAGGATAGATCACATCCTGGGCCATAAATCTAGCCTTGGTAAATTCAAAAAAATTGAAATCATCCCAGCCATCTTCTCTGACCACAATGCAGTAAGATTAGACCTCAATTACAGGAAAAAAACTATTAAAAGTTCCAACATATGGAGGCTAAACAACACGCTTCTGAATAACCAACAAATCACAGAAGAAATCAAAAAAGAAATAAAATTATGCATAGAAACGAATGAAAATGAAAACACAACAACCCAAAACCTATGGGACACTGTAAAAGCAATACTAAGGGGAAGGTTCATAGCAATACAGGCGTACCTCAAGAAACAAGAAAAAAATCAAATAAATCAACTAACTCTACACCTAAAGCAACTAGAGAAGGAAGAAATGAAAAACCCCAGGGTCAGTAGAAGGAAAGAAATCTTAAAAATTAGGGCAGAAATAAATGCAAAAGAGACAAAAGAGACCATAGCAAAAATCAACAAAACTAAAAGCTGGTTTTTCGAGAAGATAAACAAAATTGATAAGCCATTAGCCAGACTCATCAAGAAACATAGGGAGAAGAATCAGATCAACAAAATTAGAAATGAAAATGGAGAGATCACAACAGACTCCACAGAAATACAAAGGATCATAAGAGACTACTACCAACAGCTATATGCCAATAAAATGGACAACTTGGAAGAAATGGACAAATTCTTAGAAAAGTATAACTTTCCAAAACTGAACCAGGAAGAAATAGAAGATCTTAACAGACCCATCACAAGCACGGAAATCGAAACTGTAATCAGAAATCTTCCAGCAAACAAAAGCCCAGGACCAGACGGCTTCACAGCGGAATTCTACCAAAAATTTAGAGAAGAGCTAACACCTATCCTACTCAAACTCTTCCAGAAAATTGCAGAAGATGGTAAACTTCCAAACTCATTCTATGAGGCCACCATCACCCTAATTCCAAAACCAGACAAAGATGTCACAAAAAAGGAAAACTACAGGCCAATATCACTGATGAACATAGATGCAAAAATCCTTAATAAAATTCTAGCAAACAGAATCCAACATCATATTAAAAAGATCATACATCATGACCAAGTGGGCTTTATCCCAGGAATGCAAGGTTTTTTTAACATCCGCAAATCAATCAATGTAATACACCACATTAACAAATTGAAAGAAAAAAACCATATGGTTATCTCAATAGATGCAGAAAAAGCCTTTGACAAAATTCAGCATCCATTTATGATAAAAACCCTCCAGAAAGCAGGAATAGAAGGAACATATCTCAACATAATAAAAGCTATATATGATAAACCCACAGCAAACATTATCCTCAATGGTGAAAAATTGAAAGCATTTCCCCTAAAGTCAGGAACAAGGCAAGGATGCCCACTTTCACCACTACTATTCAACATAGTTTTGGAAGTTTTGGCCACAGCAATCAGAGCTGAAAAAGAAATAAAAGGAATACAGATAGGAAAAGAAGAAGTAAAACTCTCACTGTTTGCAGATGACATGATCCTCTACATAGAAAACCCTAAAGACTCTACTAGAAAATTACTAGAGTTGATCAATGAATATAGTAAAGTTGCAGGATATAAAATTAACACACAGAAATCCCTTGCATTCCTATACTCCAACAATGAGAAAACAGAAAGAGAAATTAAGGAAACAATACCATTCACCATTGCATCAAAAAGAATAAAATACTTAGGAATATATCTACCTAAAGAAACAAAAGACTTATATATAGAAAACTATAAAACACTGATGAAAGAAATCAAAGAGGACACAAGCAGATGGAGAAATATACCGTGTTCATGGATTGGAAGAATTAATATAGTGAAAATGAGTATTCTACCCAAAGCAATCTACAGATTCAATGCAATCCCTATCAAGCTACCAATGGTATTTTTCACAGAACTAGAACAAATCATCTCACAATTTGTATGGAAATATAAGAAACCTCGAATAGCCAAAGCAATCTTGAGGAAGAAGAATGGAACTGGAGGAATCAACCTGCCTGACTTCAGGCTCTACTACAAAGCCACAGTCATCAAGACAGTATGGTATTGGCACAAAGATAGAAATATAGATCAATGGAACAAAATAGAAAGCCCAGAGATAAACCCACGCACATATGGACACCTTATCTTCGACAAAGGAGGCAAGAATATACAATGGAGAAAAGACAATCTCTTTAACAAGTGGTGCTGGGAAAACTGGTCAACCACTTGTAAAAGAATGAAACTAGAACACTTCCTAACACCGTACACAAAAATAAACTCAAAATGGATTAAAGATCTAAACGTAAGACCAGAAACAATAAAACTCCTAGAGGAAAACATAGGCAAAACACTCTCCGACATAAATCACAGCAGGATCCTCCATGACCCACCTCCCAGAATATTGGAAATAAAAGCAAAAATAAACAAATGGGACCTAATTAAAATTAAAAGCTTTTGCACAACAAAGGAAACTATAAACAAGGTGAAAAGACAGCCTTCAGAATGGGAGAAAATAATAGCAAATGAAGCAACAGACAAACAATTAATCTCAAAAATATACAAGCAACTTCTGCAGCTGAATTCCCGAAAAATAAACGACCCAATCAAAAAATGGGCCAAAGAACTAAACAGACATTTCTCCAAAGAAGACATACAGATGGCTAACAAACACATGAAAAGATGCTCAACATCACTCATTATTAGAGAAATGCAAATCAAAACCACAATGAGGTATCATTTCACACCAGTCAGAATGGCTGCTATCCAAAAGTCTACAAGCAATAAATGCTGGAGAGGGTGTGGAGAAAAGGGAACCCTCTTACACTGCTGGTGGGAATGCAAACTAGTACAGCCACTATGGAGAACAGTGTGGAGATTCCTTAAAAAACTGGGAATAGAACTGCCATATGACCCAGCAATCCCACTGCTGGGCATACACACCGAGGAAACCAGAATTGAAAGAGACGCGTGTACCCCAATGTTCATCGCAGCACTGTTTACAATAGCCAGGACATGGAAGCAACCTAGATGTCCATCAGCAGACGAATGGATAAGGAAGCTGTGGTACATATACACAATGGAATATTACTCAGCCATTAAAAAAAATACATTTGAATCGGTTCTACTGAGATGGATGAAACTGGAGCCCATTATACAGAGTGAAGTAAGCCAGAAAGAAAAACAACAATACAGTATACTAATGCATATATATGGAATTTGAAAGATGGTAACGATAACCCTATATGCGAGACAGAATAAGAAACACAGATGCATAGAACAATTTTATGGACTCTGAGGGAGAAGGTGAGGGTGGGACGTTCTGGGAGAATGGCATTGAGACATGTGTATTGTCATATGTGAAACAGAGCACCATTCCATGTTCGATGCATGTGACAAGGGCTCAGGGCCGGGGCAATGGGATGATCCAGAAGGATGGGATGGAGAGGGAGGTGGGTGGGGGGTCCAGGAAGGGGAACACATGTAAACCCATGGCTGATTCATGTCAATGTATGGCAAAAACTATTACAATATTGTAAAGTAATTAGCCCCCAACTAAAATAAATAAATTTATAAAAAAAAAAAAAAATAAGATGCATGTGTTAATCTATAGACTTTTCTTTGAATTTGGAACTAAATATTTAAGGTTGCTTGGAGGCAATATTTAAAATCATTGTATTTTATTTTAAAATGGGCCTTATGGATGAAGTATACTTAATATATCCCTATAGCTGACAAAATTTAGTATTGTGTAAATAACTGCTCTTATCATTTTTATGCATTTTAATAAATGTTTCAATTATACTTGTGCCCTAAGACAGTATCATAGTGGATACTCTGGGGAAAAAAACTAAGAAATAAAATTGAAGAAACATTCCTAGTAACATTGTTATATTAGAGAAATCTCCCATTAATGTGCTTTTAACAGGCACTTGGTTTAAAGAATAATGGTAGTATATTTGTCTAATAAGACAATTGTTTCAGATGTTGTTTTAGTTGCCAAGTCGTGTCCGACCCTTTTGCAACCCACTGGACGGTAGCCTGCCACGTTCCTCTGTCTGTGAGATTGCCCAGACAAGAAGAGTGGAGTGGATTTCTGTTTCCTTCCCCAGGGAATCTTCCAGACCCAGGCACAGAACCCGTGTCTCTTGCATTGGCAGGCAGAGGGGCACAAAATCTATATTACAGCAAATATAGAGAGCAAGGGTGATGAGGAGAGATAACAAAATGAAGCTGTAGAGTTGAATGGGGTCCACTTGTGTGAGCAGGTGAGGATGCTGACCCAGCCCAGAGGGAACAAATGTGGACTGAACCAGATTATGAGCAGAGGTGAGAGCAGGATTGCCTCAGGGCATCCTTCCTCGCATTTTATCTCAGATTGTCACCTGGTTCCTTCACATCCCATTTGCCTTCTACTTTGTATCTTCACTACTAATTCTGATAATTTTCTGTGTGCCTACTTAAATTCATTCAACACAAATGTACTGAGCACATGTGACATATCAAACATCAAGCCAGATTCTAGAGGTACAAATATAGGAAAAAAAAATATTCTCTTCCTTCAGGAAATTACAATTCAAAGGGGAATGAATGCATAAATAGATCATGATAGTGTAATGTTAACATTGGAAGTGAAAGTGAAAGTCACTCAGTCATGCTTGACTCTTTGCGACCCCATGGACTGTACAGTTCATGGAATTCTCCTGGCCAGAATACTGGAGTGGGTAGCCTTTCCCATATCCACGGGATCTTCCCAACCCAGGGATCGAACCCAGGTCTCCCACATTGCGGGTGGGTTCTTTACCAGCTGAACCACAGGGGGTCCAATGATAACATTTCCATTGTGGAAAATAACTAATTAAAATAGAAGCTATTCCTTAGTGAGCACATACTGTGTGCTTGCTGCCATGCTAATTATGCACACTATTTCTTGTTTAACTTTCACAGGAATGAGGAAACTTATGCTTTCATCATCCCTGCATGTGTGTGCTCAGTCGCTCAGTCCTGTCCAACTCTTTGTGACCCCATGGACTGTAGCCCACCAACCTCCTCTGTCCATGGAATTTTCCAGGCAAGATACTGGAGTAAGTTGCCTTTACTCCAGGGGATCTTCCCGACCCAGGGATCAAACTCGTGTGTCTTGCGTCTCCTGCAGTGGCAGGCCACTGGGCCATATGGGAGGCCCTTTATCATCCCTACTACATAGTTAAAACCTAGTGATAGAAAAAAAACAAAACTGAACTTACCAAGGAATTGAAATAGTGTGATATTTATCAAGGTGTGTTTACACTCAATCATCATTTAAATCACCGTATGTTCTTAAATTCAGATTCCTGTGCCCCAACACCAGACATCCTGAATTCACATTTCTGGAGAAGGGTCCAGGGAATTTGCCTCTTCTGACATAAATTTTCATTCTTTAAATGAGACAGCAATGTTCAAGGCTAAAGTAGAAAATTTATTAGAAATTTAAAGCTTTCATTTTAGCTATGCATGCGTGTGTGTGTTTGTGTGAGTATAGAGAGAGAGATGTAAAACCACAGAAATAGGTGATCATGCGTATTAATTAATAAACATTAGAAGGTTTCTTAGAAAATGTGGTTTTATTTATGCTTTGAAATATAATTTAAAACTGCATAAAAAGGAAAAGAGAAATCGACTAAATTCTGATACACTTACCCAATTGATTTCATTATTTAACAACCCACATTGCATTTTATTTTGTTCCAGTTTTTAACTTTTCAATAAATTTAGGTTTGTCATTTGTACTCTTCCCTGATAACAAACTTTTCAGTATATTCTTAATTCATATGTTCCATTTTCAATTAAAATTTTCATCTTCCATGAAATAAGTTTTCCTTTAAAGGATATATAGCAAATCTAATTGAATTGTCTATTGAGTTCTCATATCTTTTCATGTATGTGAGGATATATGCAGGCATTTCTTGCATCAAACTTTGTTTTCCCCTAACATCTTAAAATAGCTTTATGATTATGAAGTTAAACAGGTAAAATAAACAAAATTTTGGTAACAAAAATAAAGTGAAGAAAACTTTATATAGAGAGTTAACTAGGAAGTAAGTTTCCTTCATTCAAGCATAAGAAAGCAAAATTGAAAATGGAATATATTTGAGACTAAAGTGGAAAATCAATGACAAAAACAGAAAGAGAAATGATGTCTCCAGCCACACTTCAAGTATTTATTAAGAACTTAAGTAAACACTTTGAAAATAAATATGCATTTATTCTTCTATTTCGTTCAAATTGGAATGCAATAAAACTGAACAAGAAATTTACAGATTTTTACAATTTATATTAAATTACAAATTTCTAAATATAACTAAGAAAAGTTTGCAAACAATCACTAGGTAAAAGAATCAGAATTTAACAGAAGTCACAAAAAACTATAAAGTCACTATAATCAGATCAAGACAGTGTTGGGTTAGGATGAGAGTACAGAAAATAATACTGCAACAGCTCCCATGATATACAAATTTATTAAGTGATCTGGGTGGCACTTCAACTAAGTGGGATAAAAAGGATTATATCATCAACAGTATTAGCACAACTGTCTGGGTATCTGGAAATAAAGCTGTGTACAGTATAACATTTTAAAAGAGTGAAAGGATATGTGTAAAAAATAGAATATGTTCAAAAATTAAAATGGAAATTTACAATCTACATGGGAAAAGAGATATATATTTGATTACACTGCCTGACAAATCAGTATGGATAGTAACTCTACAACTCTTTAGGGACTGTTTTAGCTATTTTACCTATGGAAAATATGAAGTTGAGAGGGGTTGGGAACTTGGCCCATGTGTCACACAGCCAAGTGGTCATCTCAAGATTTGAACCCTGCTTCACTTGACTCCTGGATACCAAGTTATATTCTTTTTTGCATGAAACAAACTGCCATAAGCAGAATAGATTTCTTTTTTAAATCATTGTACACCTATGTAAATCTACTTTTTTCTGTTACAGTAAAGTTTTGGTCATATGTTTGCTGCCAAAAAATACTGCCAGTCCTGAATAAAAAGAATTATCACTGTCTGAAACAGAGACATTTCTACAGTGTGTTGATGCATCTTAACTCTAAACACAGATTTCTCAAGGATGTTTATTATCTGATGATATGAAAACAATATTTCTTCCAAATAGGAGTCAGAGAATAAGTAATAAAACTAGATTTATGTCCTTAAGAAGATTTCAAGACTATATATAAAATAAACAGGATGATTATGACAACATCTATATTTAGTAAAACCAAAGTGACCAATGGAAACAGTAGCAGACTTTATTTTTGGGGGCTCCAAAATCACTGCGGATGGTGACTGCAGCCATGAAATTAAAAGATGCTTGCTCCTTGGAATAAAGTTATGACCAACATAGATGACATGTTAAAAAGCAGAGACATTACTTTGCCAACAAAAGTCCGTCTAGTCAAAGCTATGGTTTTCCAGTAGTCATGTATGGATGTGAGAGTTGGACTATAAAGAAAGTTGATTGCTGAAGAATTGATGCTTTTGAACTGGTGTTGGAGAAGACTCTTGAGAGTCCCTTGGACTACAAGGAGATCCAACCAGTCCATCCTAAAGGAGATCAGTCCTGAATATTCATTGGAAGGGCTGATGCTGAAGCTGAAGCTCCAATACTTTGGCCACCTGATGCGAAGAGCTGACTCACTGGAAAAGACCCTGATGCTGGGAAATATTGAAGGCAGGAGAAAGGGACAACCGAGGATGAGATGGTTGTATGGCATCAACCAACTCAATGGACATGAGTTTGAGTAATCTCCAGGAGTTGGCAATGGACAGGGAGGCCTGGTGTGCTGCAGTCCATAGGGTCGCAAAGAGTCGGACATGACTGAGCGACTGAACTGAACTGAACTGACTGAAAGTGACCTTACATTTTTAAGGTCACTAACACTGACAAAATTTTGAGATTAACTAACTAAAAGCCAGAAAGAATGTTTTAATTATGTAATACATTTGGTTTACCAGAATAAAGTATCTTGAGTGATCATTACAATTTTGAGAAGCCTAAATTTCCAAACAACTCAAAAGGTAACAGTTTAGGCCAGACCATGGACTCAAATAAGTTTCCTTAGGTTAATGGAAAAAAAAAAATAACAGCAAAGGGAATGAAGTGTGGCAGGACACCAGGGCAAATAGGAGAGCTGCATTGCAAGTGGTCTGTGCAGATAAAGTATGCCATGGTGGCAAAATAGTCACCAAGCAATTATTTAAGAAGGACATGATTATTAGTTGTTTCTAAAATGCAGATCTGATGCCCATGTGCCCTGTGATTCTGTGTTGCCGCTGCCCTGTTGCTCCCAGTGCCATCCTATCTTGCTCATTCATGGGGATTTCCAGAGTCCAGCCCTCACCAGGGCCTGTGTCTTCAGGACTCTTCTGAACTCGTGAATTGGTTAAGGCAGTGAATAAAACAATGTTTTCTGTGAGAAAATAAATAAAATGCAGATCGAGTAATAACTTCAAGCTGTCTCCAATAAAAGTTAAACTCAATAAAACACATTTTAATTTTCAAACTCCTATGTTTAAAATAAATGCAAAACTCAGAAAGAAGAGCCCCAGGCTAACTGTGAACGTTACAGCTGTAGAAATTAATTTACATGAAAGAGCCATCATGCCTCCTTTTGAAATGGCTCAACACTAGAAAACACAACGCAGCCCAAATATTCATAAAGACATTCAGGAATTCAAGCAGGAGGCCCTGACAGCTGCAATCATTTATTTTTCAAATTCCTGGTCATGTTATGGCATGCCTGCTAGATATGGAGAAGGATGTTAAAAGGAAACAAAAAAAGTTGATGAAAGAAACAGCCAGAAGGCCTTTAACACCTTTTCACAAACCTATTGTTCAGATGTCCTTGAATTTTAAATCAGAATCATATCAATGGAAATTAATTTCATGTCATTAAATTTCCCAAATAAATATTCCCTTTCGTGTAGCCATTGCACCTAATAAAATTCATACAAAGAGAATTTTAAAGTTTTAATTAATTATAGACAAAAAAGGACTCTTTAATTTCATGGTACATTTATAGAAACACTTTAATGGTAAATTGTGACTAGCATAGGGCCCAGTTCTTTAATTCCACTTAAAAGTTATTAACTGGGATTCTACTATGTTTTAGGGTTACACTGGATACCTAAGTTGAGTAAACTGTAGTCTAAGGTCTCAAATTGCTTGTTTTTGCTTTCATTCTTTTCATTTGCCATAACAGGACATTATATCAAAGGAATTGGTTCCTCTGCTAAAGTCCTGATGGCCATACCCTTTTCCATAGGAGAGCTTACGGATAAACATATCAACCTGGGGAGTCCTGGACCACCATGTCAAATGGACATCTTAAGGTCCAAATGGTCAGAACTCTATCTCAGGAGCATCTTTTAAAAATTCTGATGTCACATTATTTTTATTCTTGTTAGACTCATTTGAAGATGCAGTTCTATTTTTTATTAATTTTCCATGACTCTTAAAAGCTCTGGAAGCACTGACACAATATATAAACGTATGTGGATTTGCATTCACACATATATGTATATATACGTACACATGTGTACATGTTTTAGACATACGTCTATATGTTTAAAAAGTTTCAGTATTTGTGAGTAATTTTTTTCTGGTATTTTGATATCTTTAAAATCTTGGATTTCAGGTTATCTTCACCCATTCTGAAATTTCAAATGATATATTCAGCTGAGTATTTATGTAATAGATAGAATTAAGACCATGCATGTATAAGAATGATTTTCGTCTTCAGTTATGAATAAGTGCTGGCTGAATATAGTGCATTAAAAATTTTAAAAACTTATCTCTGCTGATTATGTTTCCTATTATTTCTTCTCTTCATTGTTAAGTGATTTAAACACAAATAATCTATAACCCTTCTCCCTTTCCTTGTCCTCCAAAATCTGTTTTGTCTTTAACCCCTGCATGGAGCCTGCAGTGTTGGTCATCACAAATGATCTCTCATTAGTAAATCCCCTTCTTTTTGTTAAGGCATCATTATCCATATATATATATATCTATGGTTCAGATCTCCCACTCTGTATCTTCATCATTTTTCATCATTGTGTCTCTTTGGGTAACTCATGATGACCTAAAATTCAACTTTTGTAGTGTACATGTTCTTACTTCTCAAGAGAAACATTATTTTCTTTATTAATGATAGAGACACTTTTCAGTCATCCACAAATAAAACCTAAAATTTTCTGTTTTCACCCCACCATTCTAAATCCTTCATCAAAATTTGCCAGTTTTTCAGAAAACATCTGTTGAAAATATCCATTCCTTCCTTTTCAACTCTTGCACTTAAGAATCATGTATAGTTTAGGTTCTAATCATATCAGCTACAGAGTTTGAAATAGTCCCTGAGCCTTTTTTTTAGTCTCTAGTTTCTCTTCCTAATTTTAATTCTTTAAGACTAATTATCATAACATTTTCTCCAAAGTAGTTTGTTTTAGAAAAAACATTCCATGGTTTCTCATTTCATATATAATAATGCAACCAAACATTCTTTAACTAGTAACACAAAACTGCCCAGAATCTGAATTTAACTTACACTCCAAGTGAATCTGTCAGTTCTTCCCCTTTCCCTGATGAGTCCAGTCTGTCCTTGTCACTTCAAAATGTTTTGGACACACTTTCAGTTCAGTTCAGTCGCTTAGTCGTGTCTGACTCTTTGCGACCCCATGGGCCGCAGCACACTAAGCTTCCCTGTCCATTACCAACTCCCAGAACTTGCTCAAACTCATGTCCATCGAGTCAGTGATGCCATCCAACACTCTACTTTAACCCATTTCTTATTCCGTTTTCTAGATCTACTGAAGTTCTGATTCTATTTGAAGTTTATTCACGTTTAAGGCATAACCTAATTCTAATATTGTTTGTTAAGCTTTTTCTAACCATTTCGTTCCATGGTGACATATGTGTAATCTGACATCCTATTGTGCTAAGTAACTAATTCACTTATTTGGTGCTTAAAATTTTTTTTTTTTTGTGATTTTAGCGTCATATATGTATATATATTAGCACATTAGTCATAAATGCATTACACATATCATATTGTTAATATATAATTTATATATAAAATAACACAAATAAGTTTAAGTTCTTTGAAGAAAATAGTGTATTTCAAATTCCTGCAGAGCTCTCCTGTTCTTTAGGACAAGTTGCATACAATTAATGCTCATTGCATGCCTGTTAATGAATAAATGCTTTAAAACACATAAAAATGAAAATAGGTTATGAGATGATATAGTTGATAAAATTGAAAGAAAAATTATTCATCTAATTGCCCTTTAGATAATGCAAGAACTGTATAAGAAAATTATCTTAAATTCCCATTAATACAAATGCTCATCTTATAAAAAATTGTTCTACAGCAGAAAGCTTAGTCATTGTTGTTATTTTATACTGACTGATTCTAAAGGGATGAAAATGTCCTGACTTCCTTCATTTGTGTTTGAGAAAAAAATTAGGGTGATTATTTTCATGTATTGATTCCAGCTACAAAGAAAACAGACTTAAATATGACATCAATGATTCTTGTTATCATTATCTGCACAGATCTTTAGAGTAACCTCTTTCTTCTTTGATGATCTATAAAAGACAATTTTGAGAAATGCTGGGCTGGATAAAGCACAAGCTGGAATCAAGATTGCCGGGAGAAATATCAATAACCTCAGATATGCAGATGACACCACCCTTATGGCAAGAAGCAAAGAAGAACAAAGAACCTCTTCTTGAAAGTGAAAGAGGAGTGAAAAAGTTGGCTTAAAGCTCAACATTCAGAAAACTAAGATCATGGCATCCAGTCCCATCACTTCATAGCAAATAGATAGGGAAACAGTGGAAACAGTGAGAGACTTTATTTTGGGGGGCTCCAAAATCACTGCAGATGGTGACTGCAGCCATGAAATTAAAAGATGCTAACTCCTTGGCAGAAAAGTTATGACCAACATAGACAGCATACTAAAAAGCAGAGACATAACTTTGCCAACAAAGGTCCATCTAGTCAAAGCTATGGTTTTTCCAGTAGTCATGTACAGATGTGAGAATTGACTATAATGAAAGCTGAGGAATCTCCACACTCTTCTCCATAGTGGCTGTACTAGTTTGCATTCCCACCAACAGTGTAAGAGGGTTCCTTTTTTCTCCACACCCTCTCCAGCATTTATTGCTTGTAGACTTTTGGATAGCAGCCATTCTGACGGACGTGAAATGGTACCTCATTGTGGTTTTGATTTGCATTTCTCTGATAATGAGTGATGTTGAGCATCTTTTCATGTGTTTGTTAGCCATCTGTATGTCTTCTTTGGAGAAGTGTCTGTTTAGTTCTTTGGCCCACTTTTTGATTGGGTCATTTATTTTTCTGGAATTGAGCTGCAGGAGTTGCTTGTATATTTTTGAGATTGATTTTCTGCCATATGACTCAGCAATCCCACTGCTGGGCATACACACTGAGGAAACCAGAATTGAAAGAGACATGTGTACCCCAATGTTCATCGCAGCATTGTTTACAATAGCCAGGACATGGAAGCAGCCTAGATACCCATCAGCAGACGAACAGATAAGGAAGCCGTGGTACATATACACAATGGAATATTACTCAGCCATTAAAAAGAATACATTCAAATTAGTTCTAATGAGGTGGATGAAACTGGAGCCTATTATACAGAGTGAAGTAAGCCAGAAAGAAAAACACCAATACCGTATACTAACACATATATATGGTATTTAGTTAATCGGTAAAGATAACCCTGTATGCAAGACATCAAAAGAGACACAGATAAATAGAACAGTATTATGGACTCTATGGGAGAGGGTGAGGGCGGGATGATATGGGAGAATGACACTGAAGCATGTAAATTATCATATGTGAAACGAATCACCAGTCCAGGTTCGATGCATGATACAGGGTGCTCGGGGCTGGTGCACTGGGATGACCCAGAGGGATGGGATGGGGAGGGAGGTGGGAGGGGGATTCTGCAAGGGGAACACATGTACACCCATGGTGGATTCATGTCAATGTATGGCAAAACAAATACAATATTGTAAAGTTAAAAAATAGATAAATAAACTAATTAAAAATAAATAAATAAATAAAAATCATTAAAAAAAGAAAGAAAGCTGAGCACCGATGAATTGATGCTTTTGAACTATGGTGTTGGAGAAGACTCTTGAGAGTCCCTTGGACTGCAAGGAGATCCAACCAGTCCATCGTAAAGGAAATCAGTCCTGAATATTCATTGGATGGGCTGATGCTTAAGCTGAAGCTCCAATACTTTGGCCACCTGATGTGAAGAGCTGACTCATTTGAAAAGACCCTGATTCTGGGAAAGATTGAAGGCGGGAGGAGAAGGGGACGACAGGGGATGAGATGGTTGGATGGCATCACCAACTCAATGGACATGAGTTTGAGTAAACTCCAGGAACTGGTGATGGACAGGGAGGCCTGGAGTGCTGCAGTCCATAGGGTCCCAAAGAGTCGGACGTGACTGAGCGACTGAACTGAACTGAACAGACAATTGCTATTATTGTTAGAACTCCTGTCTCCAGAGTAATTTTGAAAGTCTAACATACATACACATACCTATAATGCATATAAATTAGTTCACAAACTTAGAGTTGAAAAGAACCACACAGATCATGTAGGCAATATATTAATAGATAACACTGAGAGTTATAAATATATTCCCTTCAGTGAACAATTGAGCTCTATTTGCTTACTGGGTTATGTTTTAACAAAACTTTTTGAGGCTTGAGTGGATTTGCTGGAGTAAACATCTGTCTGAAAATGTTTGAATGTTTCATTTCTGTCTGAAATCTGATGATTTCATCAATGCATAAAAATAATATGTAATTGAATTTCACTTTTCTAGATGTGTCTGTGCACACTGACATCTGTAGACATAGCATCATATATATTTTTAAGACTTCTCACTTCATGGCATAATATATACTGCAGAGTAATCTCTTTAATTACGTCCTGTTAAAGCAAAAGTCTCACAAGAGTGTTGCATCTAGTTTTGTCTACTTTTGCCCCAAAATGGAGGGCTTCTTTGAAGCTTGTATGTCAAGAGCAAAACAAAATTTTGATAACAAGAACCAAATTTTATACATATAAAAGCCACATATATAGGTAGCAGGTGAGATAAATAAACTTCAAATGCCTGCAAACTAATGAACTCTTGAAATATTTTAAAGAACTAGTCTTTATTATAAGCTAGTTCATATTTCTCTTCTCTTTCTGTGGAGCATACCATGATATTTTCTGGCATTCTATTTCCCTTTCTTTCTGTCTCTTTCTCTCTTTACGCAGGCATGGTATGCAGAGACATACATAAAATAATTTTGCTTTTATGCAGAAAGCTTTTCGTTTTTGTTTATGTACTTGCTCAGTTTTCATTCTGTATTCTGAAATTGTACCAACCTTTTTGGGGGCTCCAAAATCACTGCTGATGGTGATTGCAGCCATGAAATTAAAAGACACTTACTCCTTGGAAGGAAGGTTATGACCAACCTAGGTAGCATATTGAAAAGCAGAGACATTACTCTGCCAACAAAGTCCATGTAGTCAAGGCTATGGTTTTTCCAGTAGTCATGTATGTATGTGAGAGTTGGACGGTGAAGAAAGCTGAGCGCCGAAAAATTGATGCTTTTGAACTGTGATGTTGGAGAAGACTCTTGAGAGTCCCTTGGCCTGCAAGGAGATCCAAGCAGTCCATCCTAAAGGAGATCAGTCCTGGGTGTTCATTGGAAGGACTGATGTTGAAGCTGAAACTCCAATACTTTGGCCACCTCATGCGAAGAGTTGACTCATTGGAAAAGACCCTAATGCTGGGAAGGATTGGGGGCAGGAGGAGAAGGGGCCGACAGAGGATGAGATGGCTGGATGGCATCACTGACTCAATGGACATGGGTTTGGATAGACTCCGGGAGTTGGTGATGGACAGGGAGGCCTGGCGTGCTGCGATTCATGGGGTCGCAAAGAGTCGGACACGACTGAGTGACTGAACTGAACTGAACTGAACTTGAGCACACAGTGCTTCCTTACTTCCAACTGACAGCAAAATTCTGGCTCCCTGGTCAGTTTCATATTACTCTAGGATGATTCTTCTCTATATTTTGGAGAAGCCAAGAGTTTTTGAATTTCTCTCATCTTTGATCTCAGTGTTATGGTCTATAAACTGCATTATGTGGTCTCTCATCTGACCTAAATCTTTGGTGAAGAAAACTAACATACTGACCAAATTCTAAGTTAAAAACTAATCTCCCTTACTCCCATCTTGTTGTTGTTGTTGTTCAGTCACTCAGTCATGTCCAACTCTGCGACCCCATGGACTGCAGCATGCCAGGCTTCCCTGTCCTTCACAATCTCCCAGAGCTTGCTCAAACTCATGTCCATTGAGTCAGTGATGCCATCCAGCCGTCTCATCCTCTGTTGTCTCCTTCTCCTCCTGCCTTCAGTCTTTCCCAGCATCATTTTCTAATGAGTTGTCTCTTCACGTCGGGTGGCCAAAGTATTGGAGCTTCAGCTTCAGCATCAGTCCTTCTAATAAATATTCAGAGTTGATTTCCTTTAGGATTGACTGGTTTGATCTCCTTGGAGTCCAAGGGACTCTCAAGGGTCTTCTCCAATAGCACAGTTCAACTCCCATCTCCTGGCAGCATATTGTATCTGTAGCTTGGCAGGATGTCATTAAGCATCCTGTTTGGACTATAGCCGTATCCTATTAGACATACATTCAACCATTGTGTTCATAATGTCTTGAAGGCTACAGATGAGGACAATTGTTAAACTGTAGTCCTCTAAACTCTCTAGGCTTTAAAGGACTCTATAAAGATCTGGTTCTTTCAAAAAGGAGTTAGATTCTTATGTCTGAAAACATGATTTTTATAGTTGACAGGTAACAATCATAGGTTGTGTTGAATATATAGATATAGTCAGATCAAATACATACAAGCAGTCTGTTTAAAGACCCTCAATGAAGAGTCTAACGTGGAAAGAAGGCACAGAACAAGGTGTCAGAATGGTGCTGAAATGGTGAAAGCTCATTTGACAAGCTACTTCAGTTGTACACAGGTGATAAAAGACTGAATATAAATCAAACGACACTTGGCCTCAGTTACTGCTGACCAGCAGGGTGGTTTCTCTGAGATGTAGGTTTAGGCAGTAGCTCTGTCTGGTAGCTCCATCCTCTTGTGGCCTCTGATGGAGATATTGGTCATTGTATTTGTCAGTATGAGAAGATCGAGCCATACATCTTCCAAATCTGAATCACTTTGCCATACATCTGAAACTAATACAACGTTGTTAACAACTATACTCCAATATAAAATTTTCCAAAAAAGATTTTAAAAAGAGATTGAGCCATACATAGTGATGAGACTAAGAACCACATATGTCATAACCACAGCCAAGTGCATGGAAACCTTTGATGTTCTAGGCCTCAGAGATACAAAGATCAGTGACATCAGGCCTTGGCCCCAGAGGACCTTGGAGGTCACTTGGGAAGAATAATATGGAATAGGAAAAGTAAAAGCAAAGTGCTCAATGCTTCCAACTAGATATAAACAAAGTGCCAAAATAAAAGAGAAGGTCAAGCCACTGTCTTTGCCTGACCATAATGAAGTTATGAAATTATTTTCTGACTGGAGATGGGAAACCCAGTAACTTTATGCAAAATCAGCTATTTACAATGGTGGGTGTAAGAAAGGCATTAGTGACGGTGCACAAAACTTTTTGAGGGACTACGCATGAAAATTGTGCCCTGAGAGTGTTGGAAATATGTGCTGGTGGATGATTCTCGTAGAAACTACAAGTGGGAACCCTGCAGTGTGAGCTGAATAAACTGTGTCAGGAGCCAGCTGAGGATGTTGTCTTTGTGAAGTATTTTTATATATGCTATCAGGTCTGTATTTCTCTATACCTTATATCTTTATTGATTTTAATTTTCAATCACTTGTAGGTTTAAAGTCTGTAATCTTCAATTTGTTCTGGGAAATTCATTTCTTTATGAAATATGAGCTGATTCTTAACAGCAATAGTCTTGGACAACCAAAAGAACTGTCCAACACTGGATGTTAAAACAGTAGAATTGGAGGTCAAGAATTGAAGAGGAAAAGTTAAAATCTTACCTCCTTCTCTTTCTGCCTCTGTAACTCAGCTTGCTCCTTGCAAAGTCTAGATCATGTAGGTCTCAGAAAGTGGGGACTCACGATACTAGGAACTGGAGCTTATCTCACTCACTCTTGTCCTGCTCCTTGCAATCCCGCTCCTTGCAAACCCGCAAACCTGCTAACCCATTTAATCATGCCTTTCCATGTATAAAAACTCTGTAACCACTTTGTTCAGGGCTCAGAGCTTTGAGCGTTAACTCCTCTGGGCCCGCCAGCATAATAAACCTGAGTTCTCCAACTCTCCAAGTATGGTGTTTGGTTTCTGGAGTATTGGTTTCTGCAACAGAATGAGGGGATGTTGGAGAAGGGAAAAAAAGAAAAACTTTGTTCTTTGAACTCTCTCCAGGGTAAAACTGAAGGTATTTCATTAATATGTACTTAGATAATTTTACATTCTTACAGTGCATATTTAAATTTGGATTTAAAAGATTACCTACATCACAAGATTTTGTATCATCTAAAAGAATATTTTAATTGGTCCATCTGTCATTTGAAATAATACTCTACTTATTATAAAGCAGGTGTTAGACACCTCTGAATATTCCATCCTTAATTAAAGCGTAAAGAAAGTAAAATTGCATTTTCTATTTTAAAACTTAAAAATCCAAAGTTCCCAGGCATGAATAACAAAACATATGGAATCATATGATTTTGTAGATTAGGTAACCAACTAATGATTAGATATTGATTCTTGACATACTTTTGTTTTAAATTTGAGACATGTAATAGATAAGAGTTAATATTTGGAGAGTGTTATATTCAAACTTTATTTATACTGAGAAATTCAAGTACACTCTTTAATATCATATAGCCGAGCAAGCACTTACTCTTGAAATGAGATTTCACTATAGATTTGATGGTAGTTTAGGGAAGTTTTTCCAAAGAAAAATAGTTTATTGTTTGATGCCTCAAAGCCAAAATGCACTAACTATATGTAGCCTGTATATAAATGAGTGATTTTTTAAAGATTATCTTGGGTTCATTTAAGCTCAGATTCTGTCACTAGTTTGCCAGCATTTTGAAATAATTTAGTGATCAATTGGAAAGTCTATATACTATACCAATTAAAATGAAAATCAAGTTTGAATCTTCCTTAAAATCTGTATGGAGAAAATTATTGAGATTTTCTTTTCTCCAAAAAGATTGAGAAAGATAATAACACTGTTATTTGAAGTATATAGAAGGTTAAACAGCAATAAATAGTGTGCAGCAAGGTTAGGAAGATTGAAACCTCTAGTGGAAATCTCTAGGGTTATTGTTTGCCAGTTCTATTCAAAACATCTATTAATGTTTAGCTAAATAAACGAAAAAGAAACAAGGACCCTGTATCTGTGTTGAAGAGCTCTGTAAGCCCTCCAGCTTCACTGGTATGGGGAATTCTCTCTACAAATACGCTCTACAGGTGACAATATGCTTCAAAATAAAGCAGACATTAAGCAAAATTCTATGCAAGGAAATCAGCACGTTTAATTACACAAGACATGGTTACCGATTCTTTAGAATCTTAAAACTCTAAAATGTAACTTGAATCTTATATCAGTGTATTCGGATGCCAGGAGACAAAAAAAATAATGCTCTGAAAAATAAACCGTGTATCAACTTTGTATATAATATTAAAATGCCATTGTTAATTGAGATAGATGATAAAATAAAGATTCATAATAATTTCAGTAAGCCTTCCACCTTTAGAAGACATGACTATACATCCTAAATAATGACAGCAAAAATACTGAATTAGGAAAGAAGTGGTTCAAAATAAGTTGTTATGACTATCTGAAAAGGTTTAGGTCAATTTGACTAGTTCATAAGCATTAAATCAATATTTGTTGAGAAGTAAAGCATTGTGCTGTCTTAAGAAATACAAGGAGGAGAATGCACTAATCCTGTCTTGAAGGGATATACCTATATGTGAATGATTTATATGCAGGAATATTCATAATAAAATATATAGCACCTGTCTTATAATTGAATGAACTAAAGTTAAAATAAAAATAAACAGAGGCACATGACAGAATTAATTTTACTTTGGGAGAATTTTCCACAGAAAGTTAGCTTTGAGATGGAACTTAAAGAAAAAAAAAAAAGAAACAGTATTTCAAAAATTGGATATGAAAGGGAAAATGCTCCAAACCAGCTCTGTCCAGTAGAATTTTCTGTGATGAGAGAAATGTTATATATTTATACTGTCTACTGTGGTAGTCACCAACTACTTATGGCCATTGAGAACTTGATATTTTTTAACTGAAATTTTAAACTTATTTAATTTTTATTAATTTTGATTTAATGGCTACCATATTGAACTGCACAAGTTTTGGCTGAGAAACCAACCTGAAGAGAAGCACTGAAGATTGAGAGATGCGGGGCTTTGGAGGCAGCGATGTCCCTGGACTGACTGGAGCAATGTGAACAGTAAGGTTGAAAGAAAGCATCCAAGTAAGATTTTGCCTATTAGACTACTATAGAAAACGCACTGAAAATTTATGAGCAGGCTTGAGTCAAGTCCAACCCTGGATTTTAATAAGAAAGCTGGTAACAGTATGAGTTGGAACCAAAGAGACCCAAAAAGTGTTTACTGTCAAAGTGCAGGCAAGTGAAAGTAAGATATTATATTAAGAAAAAAGAAGAGAAAATTATACTAAAAGGAGATTCATTTATCAGTGATTCATTTATTCAGAGATTCATTTATCATATTGTAGTAGTTTGATTTCCCAAATTAAAGAGGAAACATTTGAATAAACATTGCAAATGCCAGTGGCTGTGTTAGAGAGTGACTGGAGAAGCAGGGAAGTGGTCAGGGAAAGGAGGGCAGCTAGTCCTGAGTTTGCGACTAGCTGGCTATCCAAGTGGGTGACTGGGATTTGTTCCCACGGGGAAATTCTGGGGGATGGATAGCTTGCATGGCTCAAAATTATTCTAATAAAAGAGGAGGGGCACTAAGACATCTACACATAGTCGATTCCCTCCCCTCACTGGCTGAGGGCGGTTTCCAGGGGATATTAATTCCTAGGACATCTAGTCTGCCGTATGCTTGGGTAGAATAGTCCTGCATGGTTTCAGAAAAAAGCCCTCAGTAGAAGAGATGCAAATAATGGGATTTGGAAGCCTTCTAGAATATGCTGAAATGGCTGCATCTAAACAATTTAGACAGCATCTGCTAAACATGTGGAATATTATGCTGGGTACACCACACAGCCTACAAAGTGATGTTAGAATATCAGTTGGTGTACTAACAGCTTCACTTGTTAAATATGAAGGTAGGTAGTATTCAAGTAAAAAAAATAAGAACAATAAAAAGTACACTCATATTGGAAACCAAATATGTCCATAGAGTACTAACATGTTAATTTAGTCTGAAGAACGTATATTCAATTATAGACCATTCACAGTAGAAGCAAACTATGTTGTTTTTCGAGCCAGTGGTTGTCAGAAAGTTTTCTGTGGCTCTTTGATGTCCTGCCAAAGCTTCATAGTGTGTACGATTTTGATGAATATGTGAAGTTTATTATTGCTAAATTTGAGTATATGTTCTATGACAATATCTGATGAGCTAAAACGTGAGTAATGAGGCATAGCATACTATGAAGCCTAACACTAGAAAAAAATGTTTATTAGAGCATATGATAACTCTTCCCCATGAGCATAGGCTGTAATTTGGTCAGTGAAATAAAGATTTTAACTTAAACTCTGTCACAGTGAAAGATAACCAAGCTTAATAAATAAACAACTGGAGATGCATTTATAGACAGCAGGAGTTATTATTGTCCTGTAGTAATGGCAGAAAGTGAAGAAGAACTAAAGAGCCTCTTGATGAAAGTGAAAGAGGAGAGTGAAAAAGTGGGCTTAAAGCTCAACGTTCAGAAAACTAAGATCATGGCATCTGGTCCCATTACTTCATGGGAAATAGATGGGGAAACAGTGGAAACAGTGTCAGACTTTATTTTTTTGGGCTCCAAAATCACTGCTGATGGTGATTGCAGCCATGAAATTAAAAGACACTTACTCCTTGGAAGGAAGTTTATGGCCAACCTAGATAGCATATTTAAAAGCAGAGACATTATTTTGCCAACAAAAGTCCATCTAGTCAAGGCTATGGTTTTTCCAGTGGTCGTGTATGGATGTGAGAGTTGGACGGTGAAGAAAACTGAGTGCCGAGAAATTGATGCTTTTGAACTGTGGTGTTGGAGAAGACTCTTGAGAGTCCCTTGGACTGCAAGGAGATCCAACCAGTCCATCCTAAAGGAGATCAGTCTTGGGTGTTCATTGGAAGGACTGATGTTGAAGCTGAAACTCCAATACTTTGGCCACCTCATGTGAAGAGTTGACTCATTGGAAAAGACCCTAATGCTAGGTAGGATTGGGGGCAGGAGGAGAAGGGGCCGACAGAGGATGAGATGGTTGGATGGCATCACTGACTCAATGGACATGGATTTGGGTATACTCCAGGAGTTGGTGATGGACAGGGAGGCCTGGCGTGCTGCAATTCATGGGGTCGCAAAGAGTCGGACACGACTGAGCGACTGAACTGAACTGAAGGGCAGTATCTTAGTTATTTCTGAAATTTTTGTGTGGTTTTAATCCCTTTATTGATTTGTCACCAAAACTATAATATACTAAAGTGGACTGATAAACAAAAACAAAAACAGTTGGAGAAATACAGTTTAAGGTGGGGAATGTGTGTGTTGTGTTGATATATCAAGTTGTAAATCATTTTATGAATATGAAGAATTTAAAATATATTTTATTGTTGTGAAGTATGTCATAAGTAAAATATTGAAATATTTGTTTAGTACTGATTTTTCCAACAGACACAGAAGTATTACTAAGGTATATTCATTGCAAATTAGTTGTGGAATGATGGCCAGTACTGGGCTTAGACAATCAAAAATACACACTTAATAACCAGGACATACCTCTTCAAGCAGTATATTTTCTACTGATGCAAAGAAGTTATTTTGCTAAAAGTTAGATGATAAATGGATGTTTTGTTATAATTAATGAGTCATGATTCAGGATAAGTTTTCAATACTGCTTTAGCATACATGTTACCAAGTTAAAATAATTGAGGCAATTCAGAGATAGAATTTTGCCCTTTGTCACCCATTCTTCTCTATGTTATATCAAGAACTGAGTAACGTATGGAGAAAAATGTATATGGTGCTGTGGTGCTTTTTATATCAACTCTTTGTGAAAGTGAATAGTCTTCCATCGATACTAGATGCTTCATTTTTCTATATGAATTTCTTCACAATTCATATCTATTAATGCCTGTTTCTGCCTTTAACATAGAACATTGAAAAAGTCCACTTCAAAAAATAGCATCTCAAACTTACTACTTATCAATGACCACTAAAAGTTTAATTAGTATAAATACTCTGTATGAAAGATTGTTTTGAACGATGATGACTACGTTCCTCTTCATGTTGTGTAAATATCAGCCATTTATTTACATTCACTTTAGCCATATCCACTACCACCCATGCCTACTATACTGATTTAAATTGCCTGTCTTTTATATGAAAGAATTTTAAAAGGGAATTTATGTCACCACTGAAAATTGAACATGAAATTAATTTACTAGGTAAAAGATAACATAAAAATGAAGGTGCTATACCTAAAACACTGTTACTTTATTTAAAATAAATGTAAAGATAAATTTCATGTAAATAAAATATATATTCAAGGTAAAAAATTAAATACCTGAAAATATGTATCTCACTGGAAATATTGCAGTTTTTATGATCAGTCAGTAATAAGTGAGGCATTCAATTTGATGTGTTTTGATAAAGAACAAAATATAATCTAGTCAATACAGGATATCTTTTTTGTTTGTTGTTAAACAGTGCTGAGAATCATATGTGCATGTTGTTGAATAAGACAAAGAAATTAATTGCCTTCTCTAATGTTATTCAGTTCAGTCACACAGTCGTGTCTGACCCTGTGACCCCATGGACTGCTGCACACTTGGCTTCCCTGTCCTTCATCAACTCCTGGAGCTTCCTCAGACTCGTGTCCATTGAGTTGGTAATGCCATCCAATCATCACATCCTCTGTTGTTCCCTTCTCCTGCTTTCGGTCTTTCCCCACATCAGGGTCTTTTCCAATGAGTCAGTTCTTTGCATCAGGTGGCCAAAGTATTGGTTTTCAGTTTCAGGATCAGTCCTTCCAGAAAATATTTACAACTGATTTCCTTTAGGATGGACTGGTTGTATCTTCTTGCAGTCCATGGAACTCTCAAGAGTCTTCTCCAACACCACAGTTCAAAAGCATCCATTCTTCGGTGCTCAGCTTTGTTTGTAGTCCAGCTCTCACATCTGTACATGACTACTGGAAAAACCATAGCTTTGACTAGATGGACCTTTGTTGGCAAAGTAATGTCTCTGCTTTTTAATAAGCTGTCTAGGTTGGTCATAACTTTTCTGCCAAGGAGCAAGCATCTTTTAATTTCATGGCTGCAGTCACCATCTGCAGTGATTTTGGAGCCCAAAAAAATAAAGTCTCTCACTGTTTCCGTTGTCTCCCTATCTGTTTGCCATGAAGTGATGGGACCACATGCCATGATCTTAGTTTTCTGAATGTTGAGTTTTATGTCAACTTTTTCACTCTCCTCTTTCACTTTCATCAAGAGGCTCTTTATTTCTTCTTCACTTTCTGCCATAGGGTGATGTCATCTGTATATCTGAGGTTATTGATATTTCTCCCAGCAATCTTGATTCCATCTTGTGCTTCATCCAGCCTGGCATTTGGCGTGATGTACTCTGCATGTAAGTTAAAGAAGCAAGATGATAATATCCAACCTTGGTGTACTCCTTTCTTGATTTGGAACCAGTCTGCTGTTCCAAGTCCAGTTCTAACTGTTGCTTCTTGACCTGTTCACAGATTTCTTACGAGGCAGGTCAGGTGGTCTGGTATTCCCATCTCTTTAAGAATTTTCTAGAGTTTGTTGTGGTCCACACAGTCAAAGGCTTTGGCATAGTCAGTAAAGCAGAAGTAGGTATTTGCTAGAACTCTCTTGCTTTTTCAATGATCCATTGGATGTTGGCAATTTGATCTCTGGTTCCTCTGACTTCTAAATCCAGCTTGAACATCTGGAAGCTCATGGTTCACATACTGTTGAAGCCTGGCTTGAGAATTTTGAAGATTACTTTGCTAGCGTGTGAGATGAGTGCAATTGTGCGGTTGTTTGAACATTCTTTGTCATTGTCCTTCTTTGGGATTGGAATGAGAACTGAGCTTTTCTAGTCTTGTGGCCATTGCTGAGTTTTCCAAATTTGCTGGCATACTGAGTGCAACACTTTCACGGCATCATCTTTTAGCTTTTGAAATAGCTCAAACTGGAATGTCATCACCTCCACTAGCTTTGTTCATGGTGATGCTTCCTAAGGCCCTCTTGACTTCGCATTCCAGGATGTCTGGCTCTAGGTGAGTGATCACACCATAATTTTTATCTGGGTTGGAAGATCTTTTTTGTGTAGTTCTTCTGTGTTTTGTTGCCATCTGTTCTTAATAGCTTCTGCTTCTGTTAGATCCATACCATTTCTGTCTTTTATTGTGCCCATCTTTACATGAAATGTTCCCTTGGTATCTGTGGTTTTTCTTGAATAGATCTCTAGTCTTTCCCATTCTGTTGTTTTCCTCTATTTCTTTGTGTTGATCACTGGGGAAGGCTTTCTTATCTCTACTTGCTATTCTTTGGAACTCTGCATTCAAATGGGTATATCTTTCCTTTTCTCCTTTGCATTTAGCTTCTCTTCCTTTCTCAGTTATTTGTAAGGACTCCTCAGACAATCATTTTGCCTTTTTGTGTTTCTTTATCTTGGGGATGGTCTTGATCGCTGCCTCCTTTACAATGTCATGAACCTCTGTCCATAGTTTTCCAGGCGCTCTCTCAGATCTAAATCCTTGAATCTATTTGCCACTTCCACTGTATAATCATAAGGGATTTGATTTAGGTCATACTTGAATGCTCTAGTGGTTTCCCTACCGTCCAGTCAAGGCTCTGGTTTTTCTAGTAGTCATGTATGTATGGATGTGAGAGCTGGGCTATAAAGAAAGCTAAGCACCGAAGAATTGATGCTTTTGAACTGTGGTGTTGGAGAAGACTCTTGAGAGTCCCTTGGACTGCAAGGAGATCCAACCAGTCCATCCTAAAGGAAATCAGTCCTGAATATTCATTGGAAGGACTGATGTTGAAGCTGAAACTCCAATATTTTGGCCACCCAATGCAAAGAACTGACTCATTTGAAAAGATCTTGATGCTGGGAAAGATTGAAGGTGGGAAGAGAAGGGGACGACAGAGGATGAGATGATTGGATGGCATCACCGACTCAATGGACATGGGTTTGAATAAACTCAGAGAGTTGGTGATGGACAGGGAGGCCTGTCATGCTGCAGTCCGTGGGGGTCACAGAGATTTGGACCCAACTGAGCAACTGAACTGACTGACTGACTGACTGATACAGATAAGAAAAGGGTCCAAATTCTGAGTCAAATGAATTCCTAAGGCAGATAGTTTTTCTTCTTTACATATCATTTCGTCTTTCATTAGCAATTGATCTCCACAATGATATCAGTATATATGGTTGTACAGCATATTACCTGCATTTCCAGACCTTCTTTGCAGCCAGATTTTCTGCTTGACTGTTCTACTCAATGGAATCCATGTAGAAAAAAAGTTGAAAAATTGTATTTAGCTTCTAGGAAATATGCTTAAAGAGGGAAAATATATCCTTCTCCTTTCTTTTTTCTCCTTCCATCTGCCTAGAAGGCAGATGTGAGAGTTTGATCTAGTGTAGCTATCTTGGACTATGAGATGGAAACCAGGATTGAAAGATGGCAGACCCTTAAGAAAAAGAGTGTATATCTCTCTTATTTATAATTGTGGAGTCCTTACTCTTAATAGTTTCTGCCTTCATTTATGCATGAGTAATTAAATTGCTTATTTTTTCTCAATATTACTTTAGTGTTTTCTGTCACTAAAACTGTGTCAAACTTAATCTTAAGAGGAACTCACTCTGTAATTATTTTCTACAACTAGTTGTGTTCTTAGAAAATTGATAAAACTTTGCCTTAAAGGGTAAAGTTACATTTTACAAATGACCAAATTGTATCTAAAATACATATACTTATGTCAAGGACTATACTTTTTGTATGAGTGGTCATGTAGATTCAAGATTTCATCTAAAAATTCATAAATACCCTCTTACAACTTGAATAGATATATCAGAATATTTCCCATGGAAAGCAAAAGAGCTTCAGTATGAAAACAATATTTGTCCATTCTAATGTCTTATATTTCTGCAGTACTAAGGAAAAAGGTTGACAATTCAGAAGCCTTCCTTTATGTTATTGGAAAATTTTGCAGTTTTATTATGTACTGAGAAATTTCTATGAACTCTTCATGCATAGTTTAAATTGTGAGAGTTGCTTGCTTGCACAGTAAGGAGTAAATTTTTGCATCTTTTCTGAAGCAAGATCTTAGGTACATGTGACCCATCCTAACAGTGGTTTTATTGTCAACACTAGTTGACCAATATATCCCTCCCAGGCTGTTCAGTTGTTTATTATGATAGTATCAATACAATAATTTATTCATATTCTGGTTATAACCAAGTTGAAATATGTTGTTATTCAGGAATACAATAGTATTGGATGAGATAAAATAATATTCTTAGAGTTCCATGGCCATAGGGACTTTCTCTCAGTCTTTCTCTTTAGGATCCAGCATGATAAAATTTTTCTCTGTTCATTCTTTCTAATCAGATGCAATAATAAAGCAACCTGTTCAGTGACTTAAAGCAACAAATTTAATTCTTGCTCACTCTACATGCCTATCACATCACTTTTCACTTGGAATCAAGGATAACAGTGTGACCTTTATCTGGGACATTTATATTCTCTTGGCAGCCTAAAAGAGATAAATGGCAAACTACAAGCTAGTATTAAAACTTTACTCAGAAGTGGCACACTTTATGTTCACTCACATTTTATTTACCAAAGGAAAATACGTGGACAGTCCTGAATTCAGTGACACAGGGAAACATAATTCTCCCCCCAAACAGTGTTGTAATATGGAAGAATGTATTAAAAAATCTAGTCTGTGATTTAATCACTCTGTTTTACAAGGGGAAGCTTCTGGTCACATCTCCTTGGCAACGTGATAACTGAATCTCTGCGTAAATAAACTAATTACGTATACTAGGATGGGGGAGTCATTAACTAGGGAAAATTCTTAATGGGGCACCATTGGTTAAGGAGGACTTATAGTAAATGAAAGCAGAATCTATGGATTTATGAAGTATTGCTGTGCTTGGTTGCTCAGTCTGGTGGTTAATTGGAGATATTTCATAAACAAAATGTTCATGATAATAATACATATACTTCACTTATACTGTCTATTCTTGGTTAAAAATGCATATTCAATGTGGGGAGGAAGGACCCAGGGAGCTGCTCAGCATATCTCAGGACTCTCTCTGCTTTATCTGAATAGCTTGATTATTTGTATCCTTGAAATTATTAGTAGATCTTGATATTGGATACAATGTCTGACTCACTTGAGTGTGATTTCACAATTCAATCTTTGTGTTGCTCAGTAAATCATATAGTCTGTCTTAATTATCAGTGAGAAGGGGAAGCAAATATTTTGAACAATGATGTAATCTACCATGCTCATTCCCTTGTAGTTCAATTCATAAAGAATCTGCCTGCAATGCAGGAGATGTGGGTTCCATCCCTGGGTCAGGAAGATCCCCTGGAGAAGGAAATGGCAACCCACTCCTGTGTTCCTGCCTGGAAAATTCCATGGACAGAGGAGCCTGGCTGGTTATAGTCCATGGTGTGGCAAAAAGAGTCGGACATGACTTAGCTATTAAACAACAACAATCCTTACTTAACTTTACTGGTTCAAGTTATTTTTCCTGAAACATATTCTTTAGGTTTTTAGCAGCAAGAAATTCTGAGTAGTTAACTCATTCTTCTGTCACTGAAAAATATTATTAATTAATCCTTAATCTTAAGTGATAACTTTTATAGAAATTTAGGCTGGCTATTATTATTCCTCAGTCTTTTAAAACTTGTTCAATTGTCTTTGGACCTATTTTTGCTGATACAGTTCTGTTTTCAGTTTGATTGTTATTTCATTGTACATAATTTCTGTCTATCTGTCTCTCTAGCTTTTAGTGTGATCCTTCAACATCAGTGATCAGGATGCTCCTCTTTATTCCTTATAATTTTCCTTGCTCGAAAGTCTGTTTTCTCTGAGATTAGTACAGCTACTTCAGTTTTTGTTTGTTTACTGTTAGCATGATGTAGCTTTTTCGATTTCTTAGCTCTTCTTCTATTTGTGTGTTGTATTTTTACTGGGTTTCCGGTGGATAGCCTTCCTTTTTTTTAGTGTATTTAGACCATTGATGTTTAAAGTATGATTGATATAGTTGAATTACTATCTGTCATATTTGTTACTGTTTTTTTGTTTCTTTTTTCCTATTATTTTTCTGTCTTCTCTGCATTTAATAAGCATTTTTATGATTCTATTTTGTTTCCTTAGTGTTATCAATTATCTTCTTTTTAAATTTGTTTTAGTCATTGCCATCGGGCTTGTAATATACATTTACAACTTATTCAAGTCCACTTTTAAATAATGCCATTTGACATTTCTCTCATTCATTTCAGGTATCCATTAGCTGTAAACACTGAATATGTTGTGGCTATTATAAGTGTGAATAAATTGTTATTGTTAGATCAATTAAAAATAAGAAAAGTCAAACATTTTATCTTACCTTATTGTTTCTTCTCTAACAATCCTCCTTTTCTGGCCTGATAATTGCAATATAATTGCCATTTCTATTTCCTCAAACTGTGTTTTTTGTCTTTTAGTATGCCTAGTATTTTTTATTTTTATTTTTTTTCATGAAATCTGGACATGATGTACTGGGGAAAAGAAACTGAAATAAATAAGCTTTTAGTTTAAAGTTTTATGTTTATCTGTCCAGCTGTTGTCACATCTTATTATTTTCTTTTGCCTGCTCTTTCACCTCCTCTGCCTCTTCCTCATCCCCCTACACCCTATATTCTTCTGTTTCTGCTTTTCTTGAGCTTGTTTTGGATGTTTTAATTACGTACTAAGTTCATTTGTTTTCATTCTCCTTTGTTCTTTGATAAATATATGTAAGAGTATGAAGCTTTTATGCACTACTTTGACTCACACATTTGGTTGCTAATTACTTTATTGTCACTTTAATTTAGAATACATTTATTTTGTATATTATTTTATATATAATATAGATTTGTTTGTATTATGACCTTTAGCATCCAGAATGTTTTAAGCTTTTTTGTTATATTTTTATTGTTTGTTTAAATTCTAAGACACTATATATGTGATTCATTCTAATTATTATGGCTCCTTTGATGACTTTTATACATAGCTGACTTATGTGAATATTTCATATAATCTCAAATGTGACCTTTCTTCTCTGCAATATATATGATATCTATATTTATGTGCACTCTATATGTTGCATATATATGACATATATAATATGTTATATGTTGCTTACATAGAGATATTATATATGCATCATATATAATCTCCATAAAAGATATATATGAATATATATTATTTATTTCTCATGACCTTTGCTTCTACTTCTTCACGTATTCCTTGTTTCTTTGCTTATTTGTATCACTTTGCTGTGTTTCTTGTCTGACAGGCAGGTTTTCAGATGCATGTAAAATACCCAATTAAAATAATACACTTTTCTATCTTTTTATTTCTGTTAATGTGTTTAAATAGTACAAGGCTGTAATGTTGGGTGCTTGTGTGGTTGTTATTCTATATTTTCTTGAATTACTGTTTCTTTTTTCCTAGTAAATAGGCATTTAAATTTTTCATTTTGCAATATATTTTCATTGATATGACAGTTATCATTTATACTACCAAATTTCTCCACAGGGGCATAGCACATCCGCCTTTTGTTCTCTTAGGTGTTTTTAAAATAGTTTTTATGTTACATTCAGGATATCAATTCCCTTTAGTTTTGTTTTATGCAGGATTGGACTTAGAGAAAGTAGAAAGAACCCATAGAATTTTTTTTCAACCCAACAAGTATTAGGGAGCTTCCTAATACTGGCTCAGCAGTACAGAATCCACCTGCAATGCAGGAGATGTGAGCTCAATAACCGGGTTGAAAAGATCCCCTGGAGAAGGAAATGGCAACCCAGTCCAGTATTCTTGCATGGGAAATCCCATGGACAGAGAAGGTTGGTGGACTGCAGTCCACGGGGTCACAAAAAGTTGGACATGACTTAGTGACTAAACAATAATAACAAGTATTAGAAGAAAATAATTCTCTTTTTATTTATATGATCCATTTTACAACCTAGCATGCTTTTTTTCCTTAAAATTTCTGTGACATTAAATGCATTAAAGTCCTCTAGTGAAACAAAACTAGTAGGATATATCTAATATAAATATCTATATTTTTCACATGAGAGAGAATATAAGAATTGTATATATAAGATATTGGTTTGTTTATTATAAGGCATTGTAAAGAGATTTGTTGTAAGGTATTGGCTTATGCACTTATGGAGGCTGAGAAGTTTCATGGTCTGCAATCTGCCAGCTGGAAACTCAAAAAGTCTGGTCATATAGTTTATTTATTAGGATCCATTAGAAGAGTAGAGAAAGTATTCAGGCCAAAAATTGACTTTCTGTCCGGCTGTAAGTCTATTTAATATTCTCAATTCTCAAACCTCCTCTGGGATAGGAGTTAAGGTCTCACTTACCATAAGAGGGGTATACAATTTGGAACTTTTAGTTCTGGGTTCAGATTGTTGAATCTCTGCTAGATGGTTTGTACTTTTTTCCTCATGTAATTGTCATGTCAAGTTTGTGAGCATGTATTATTGGCCCCGCATGTTTGCTGAGGGAATTTAAACTTGAGAATGTTAAGGATTTGCTCAGGTTTTTAGACTGAGGTTTACCCCAGTATTTCTTCTTTCCACCATGCCTCCCTCTGTCCTTTTATGAGCACTTTAAGAATTAGTAGAAGGTTTTGCTTTTACATAATGAAAACACAATGTAGACATGTGATAATTAATATTGACAGTTCTTTGGTAAATGTGTCATCTTTTTTACTGAAGTCACTTTTATTTCAGTAATTCCTTGTCTTTGCTCCTGCAAACTCACTCTTTTATGCATCCATATCTAAACTCCTAAAGCAAGCAATCTATACTATTTGCAAACTGTTTCTTTGCTACTCTGCATTCCTCCAATTTGATTTCTAGCTCCAATGATTTCCTCAAATAGTGATCTTTTCTTCATCTTTTCCCTGCTTGACTTTTCTTTTTTTTTTTTTTTTTTTTTTTTTTTACTACCTACCAGGTAACTTTATTGAAAGTATCTTGCATTCATGACGGATGCTTTCTGGGTTAAGCCACACATTTTAACATTACAGGTTAAATTATTTTCTACATGCAAGTAGTGTGAATAGTTTTCCCCACATGGGATCACTGATTATAAAAAGATGGACACCATATAGGCTATCTTTTTTAACTGAAAAGCTAGCAAACTAATTATTATATCTCCTCCCAAACCACAAACTGAGTAGTAACTGTGCCTTCAAAGCTGAGGATTAAAAATGCAAAAGTAAGCCCTCAGATCCAATTAAGGAAGCCCTGCTACATACAGGCTAATGAATACCAGGGGTACTTACTCCCCCAGGAAGACTGAAGACACTCTGATAACCCCACTCAAAGCATTTACCTCAAGTAGCCTTTTTCCAGTTTCCAGTTGAATAAAGATAATACGTTGTTAAGTTCTATTTCAGAAGGTTTTTTGCAAGTTGCTTTATTTACAATGCCAACTTTAAAAGTCACTGAACTAAAATTAACTGGACAATAAACTAGGCAGAAATTGCTTTACAAAAAGGGAAAGCCCAAAATGCCACTTTCTATAGGGAACCCACAGTTCAATTTTATTCAGCGCAAAGAAAAGAAACTAGAAGAAACTGGGCCGTAAGTTTGGAACTGTACTGAAACTACACATGCAATGAGGACAACATTCTGCTAATACAATTGACATGCTGCTGCATTTGTTGACTGTTTTTCTAATATTAACAATTATAAACAAAGCAGTGCAACTAGTATTTGGAATAATCCTTACAGTGTTACAGCATTAGACATGAAATTTCACTTCTCCTCACACCACTGGTTCTCTTTGCGTACCTGGGCTTCCTCTTCTTCAGTAAAATCATTTTTGATATTGAATGTCTTTCAAATCTCCTCAGGAGTTTTCCCCTTGATCATATTAGCAACAGTCTTGCAGGTAACATCAAGCAAACCTTTGATGTCTAAGTAGTTTGCTGCCAATATAAGCTCAAAGAGTGTCCCTTGGTCAACTTTCAGGAATTCTTGATCCCAAACAGGTATATCATCTGTTCGTTTTTCTTTGTTCTCATCATCCTCAGGAGGAGGAGGATCATCCTTGTGGTGGGTGCACCACTGAATGACCTTTTTTAATATTGCTGCATTAACATTTGGCAAGGGGACTGGATCATCATCTCCTTCATCATCCATTCCCTGCTTGACTTTTCTGTAACATTGTTACTGATCATCCACTCCTGTTTTTAGCTGCCTTCATTTACATGACTCTGGATAGTTTCTATAATTGTCAAGTGTCCTTTTGATCACTGACCATCCATGTATTCACTCCACATTGTTTGGTGTGGCTTCACTGGCCCTGCTCGTGCTGGTCATCTCCTCATTTTAAGTAGGACTCCCAAAGCTTAACCTTAATCCAGAAACTCTTCTCTCTTTTCTGTGTGCTTCAGTTACAATGTCACTTAAGAGGTATTTATTGAGTCACTGCTATGTTAGATACTCTATCGCTGTTGTAATAAATTATTACAGGTTTAGGTGCTTAAAACAACACACCCCATTCTCTAAGAGTTCTATAGGGCAGAAGTCTAGGCATAAAGGAGCCGAGCTGGCTGTTTGTTCTTGACTTCATTGGATCAGTTTGTCAGCAGGGTTTCATTCTTTCCTTGAATCTCTGGGTTGAACATGCTTTCAAACTGACTAGAGTGTGTTGTTGGAATTCATTTCCAAGCAGTTGTCGTACTGAGAGTCCCACTTACTTGCTAGCTGTTAGCCAGGGATCATTTTCAGCTTTTAGAGACTTCTTCCATTCCTTGGAACATAGCTTCCATCTTCTGTATGCAAAGTCGGAGACAATGGGTTGAGTCATTCTCATGGTTCAAATCTCTCTGACTTTACCTTACCCTCATCTCTCCTCTATCGCTCTCTTCAGTACATCTCTCGTGACTGCCTCTTCTGACTCATGTCATAAAACACGATCCACCTGAGTAATCCAGGATATTTTTCTGAAGTTTAATTGATTAGAGATTTTAATTCCACCTGCAAAATTTTCTTTACCACCATACCTAGATTACTATTTTATTGAATGCCCAGGGAATAGGAATCTTTGAGTAGCAGGCATCTTTAGAAATCTTACCAGATCAGCTACATATACCGTTAGCCCAACACTAGTCAAACATTTTCATTTATTAATAGAATATTTCCACTTGAGTATTCTCCCAAAAGTCAGTACTTTCACACAAAACTTAAGCATGTTATTGGCTCCTTTTTTTGTTTTTGTTTTTTTAAACTGGTTTTCCCATTCTGCCAATGTAACCATCCTAAGATATAGCCTCTCTGATTCTGGAAGTAGGATTAATTTTTCCATTTTCCTTTCTTTTCCTGTTTTTTTTTTTTATATCTCAATCTCATGCACCAGAATTAGCTACTTCTTTCTTTATGATAGCTCTCAGTTTATCCCCTGCTGTAGGCCAGATATTATTCTTTCTCAGGTTATCATTGGTTGCCTAGATGAATTTAGTGCAAATGCTGTTATCAAAACTCAGTCTATTATCATATGCTGAAAATAAAAATCTCTTTAAATAGTTACTGTTTAAAACTTGGGAACATAAGTACAAAGTTGATCTTATAGCCATAACGCTTAATCATGTTTTCAATTTGCCTGAGCACATATATCCTTGTACTTATTTCCTTTTAAAAATCTGACCCAGTGTCTTTTAAGTTATTGAGGAGATTTATTTGCCTTCTAAAAATGTCTTTTCCCATATTTCTGCTAAATGGATGAATAAAATAAATGTTGTTTCTGAAAGATGACCAGTCCCTAAAGATGGTACTCTTAGTCCTTTGTTGAATTGGCCTAAACATCAATCCAATGTAAACTATACATATTTAATTATTTCTGTGAAATAAGTGGGCTTCCCAGGTGGTGATAGTGGTAAAGAACCTGCCTGCCAATGCTGGAGACATAAGAGGGCAGGTTCAATCCCTGGATCAGGAAGATTCCCTGGAGCAGGATGTGGTGGCCCACTTCTGTATTCTTGACTGGAGAATCCCATGGACAGGGGAGCCTGGAAGGCTACAGTCCATGGAGTTGCAAAATGGCGGACACTACTGAGCACACACACATAGGATGGTGATTAACTGAAATGTCTCAGTTCTTGTGGAGATTGTAGTCAATTAAAGGAGACAAATGATAAAATGACTTTCAAATATCAACAAGCAAAACAAACAAAAAATCCAAACAAATGACTTGTTTTAGGCTGTAATAACATAGATTAGATTTTATTCTATGTGTGATAAATAATGAGGGGGGTGTTCCAAAAAAAGAATATATGAATGAGTAAGTGAGTAAACGTATGAGGAAGTGTTTAGGTAAAAAAATTCATTTCAAAGTTAGTCTATGTTCCCAGAAAACATAGTTCTGATTTGTTACAGCAATTAGAGTACGGATATACAGAGGTGAAAAGGAAAGGGAAGATATTAATACCTTTGCTTTAGGCAAGATATTAGTAATTTGGTGGTATTTCCTCAGAAAAAAGAAACGGTAAAGGTGTTAGTCACTTAGTCATGTCTGCCTCTTTGCGACCCGTGGAACCCTCAAGGCTCCTCTGACCATGGGATTCTCCAGGCAAGAATACTGGAGTGAGTAGTCATTTTCTTCTCCAGGGCATCATCGCAACCCAGGGATCAAAGCTAGATCTCCCATATTTCCGACATATTCTTTACCTACTGAGCCATCACCTCAGAACCCAGGGTCTAATCCTCTGCTCATCCATCCTGATTGTAAACTGAAGGTTTGGCTGAGGTCCATTACCCTAACGTGTGATTGATTATAATTAGAATTCTAGCCTATTAATGCATCATGATAAATGTATTTTACTTGAGAACCAAGGAATACCAAAGGCCATTTTCATGTAGAGGGGAAATCAAGATTTAAATTGTACAAACTGATGCAGTGAGTAAATTACAGGTATAAATGGAATTAAATGTATTTAGGGGGCAGGCAGTTTGATATTTTTAAATTGCTGAAGGTGCTGTTATTCATTTTCCTATTTGTACAGTCACAATTCTATCTTCTATAATGATCCCTGGAATATTCACAGTTGAAGCCCTAGGTTGCTAATGTCAGAAGCCTTACTATTCTTAGACTGCCATGTTGTGAAGAGACCAAGTTACATAAAAATACTACGTGTAGGTCTTCTGAACAGCAATTCTAGTGTTCCTGTTAGCCCATGCTAATGCCAGATATGGAAGAGAATGAACTGCAAATGGTTCCAGGCACACTCATCAAACTACTCACAGTTTTGGAGTCTTCTTGACTGAGATCTCATGTTCAGTTCAGTTCAGTCACTCAGTCATGTCCGACTCTTTGCAACCCCATGAATTGCAGCACGCCAGGCCTCTCTGTTCATTACCAACTCCCAGAGTCTACCCAAACCCATGTCCATCAAGTTGGTGATGCCATCCAACCATCTCATCCTCTGTCATCCCCTTCTCCTCCTGCCCCCAATCCTACCCAGCATTAGGGTCTTTTCCAATGAGTCAACCCTTCACATGAGGTGGCCAAAGTATTGGAGTTTCAGCTTCAACATCAGTCCTTCCAATGAACATCCAGGATTGATCTCTTTTAGGATGCATTGATTGGATCTCCTTGCAGTCCAAGGGACTCTCAAGAGTCTTCTCCAACACCACAGTTCAAAAGCATCAATTCTGTGGCACTCAGCTTTCTTCACTGTCCAACTCTCACATCCATACACGACCACTGGAAAAACCATAGCCTTGACTAGACGGAGTTTTGTTGGCCAAGTAATGTCTCTGCTTTTAAATATGCTATCTAGGTTGGCCATAACCTTCCTTCCAAGGAGTAAGTGTCTGTTAATTTCATGGCTGCAATCACCATCTGCAGTGATTTTGGAGTCCCCAAAAAATAAAGTCTGACACTGTTTCCCCATCTATTTCCCATGAAATGATGGGACCAGATGCCATGATCTTAGTTTTCTGAATGTTGAGCTTTAAGCCAACTTTTTCACTCTCCTCTTTCACCTTCATCAAGAGGCTCTTTAGTTCTTCTTCACTTTCTGCCATAAGGGTGGTGTCATCCGCATATCTGAGGTTATTGATATTTCTCCCGGCAATCTTGGTTCCAGCTTGTGTTTCTTCCAGCCCAGCATTTCTCATGATGTACTCTGCATATAAGTTAAATAAGCAGGGTGACAATATACAGCCTTGACGTACTCCTTTTCCTATTTGGAACCAATCTGTTGTTCCATGTCCAGTTCTAACTGTTGCTTCCTGACCTGCATACAGGTTTCTCAAGAGACAGGTCAGATGGTCTGGTATTCCCATCTCTTTCAGAATTTTCCACAGTTTATTGTGATCCACACAGGCAAAGGCTTTGGTATAGTCAATAAAGCAGGAATAGATGTTTTTCTGGAACTCTCTTGCTTTTTCAATGATCCAGCGGATATTGGCAATTTGATCTCTGGTTCCTCTGCCTTTCCTAAAACCAGCTTGAACATCTGGAAGTTCATGGTTCATGTATTGCTGAAGCCTGGCTTGGAGAATTTTGAGCATTACTTTACTAGCATGTGAGATGAGTGCAATTGTGCGGTAGTGTGAGCATTCTTTGGCATTGCCTTTCTTTGGGATTGGAATGAAAACTGACCTTTTCCAGTCCTGTGGCCACTGCTGAGTTTTCCAAATTTGCTGGCATATTGAGTATCATACAGCAAAAAAAAATATATATATATATATATATTTCTTCTATGCCCTATTTGAATTCCTGACCCATAGGACCTCTGAGTATGGTGGATTGTTTTAAGCCATTAAGTTTTGGAATAAATTGTATACAATAAAAGTAAGGGAAAAAAGTATAATGGGGTTGTTTCCATTGTTTTCTCATGAATTACTGTAACTATGTTATAGCAGTAGGAGATGCATTTTCATACTGACTTGTATTTTTAAATACATTTACCAAATAAAGAGAATAGAGTAAAATGCATAAAGTAAAATATATTAATATAAGATAATTCATGAGAATCTCTTTATCAAAAATATTTTATTATATTTTGCTTTGGATACCTCATATAATTATTTCATATTTCTTTTTATTTCCAGAATGCCTAGTAGAGTACATGGTATATGGTAAAAGCTCAGTATGTATTTGAATATTCTCTTTTTAAATTGGCCTTGCCATTCATGTCGTGGATGCCACAAAATAGAGCCAGAAATGGGAAGGTGAAGCTCACAGAAAAAGTTTATTTCTACATTTCTAAATTTTTGGGACACCTCTTTAATGGAATAGATAATTAATTTTTCAGGTATTAACTAAAGTATCATCTACATCTCTCTGCATTACAGAAGTGTCACAGCTATAATTACACTGATTTTCCACCTTTGTTTGAATGAAGAGAAAAGCCTTATACTGTCTGAGAGGAAATCAACTGTGAACATACTAATCTAATTTGCAATCAGAATAAAGACAAAACATTTCTGAGTACTTAATATTAGGGACAAAGCAAATTATGCTTTTAAGTTCAATTGAATTTATATCCAAGGTTAATATGCAATAAGGAGAAAGATGGTTCAGTTCCTTTGGATATTGTATGTGATTTTCCTTTGACAGTATTCTTTAAACTACATCATGCTCACTCATTAAAGTATATTAACTGTATCTAAGTATTGTAGACAGGCTTATTTTAAGGCAACAGCAGCCTTAATTAAGGAACTCTTGATCAGACTCCTAGTTAATATTTGAATCATCTTGAAACTATTGTAAGTAGTTTTTTTTTTCTTTTTCATGACTAACTGTGTCTCTGTTGCAGAATAAACAAGTGAATAGTTTAAACTGAGGAATGTATTGCTTTTATTGCATCTATGGATAAATTAAAAATGCAATATTCAGTTGGGTCAAGCACATTATTCCTGGCCACTCAACTTCCACACCAACGCCTCATTTAGTTATGTCTAACCAGTGTCTAATATGATTAGTAAGGGTTATAAATCAAGTAAAGGTGGAGTTGGGCAGAAACTTATTTACCCACTTATTTACTGTAAGATAAATATAGCGGTGAATCAACTAACTGTTGGCAATTGCCATTGTCCCCCAAGAGAGTGATTGTTGAAGTGACAACATGATGAATCACAGTATGAAATGCCAGTCACACCTCATTACTTTATCTCATTCTTTTGCCCAGCTTTCTGAAGGCAATCTTTCCTTTAGGTGCATTTGCTGTTTTGACCATCATGCCAACATTTTAGGGCTGCTCTTTCCTCTCCTCTTAGACATAGCACTTATGCCATAAAGCATCCAGTGAATTAGTTTTTTTTTTTTTTGAAATGCTAGTACTATCTCATCTAAGTGTTTTTTAATCAGATCTTGATATTTTTCAAAGAATTTTGGAAACAATTTCTCTCATATACCACACACACACACACACACACACACACACAAACTTTCCTTCACGTTTCACTTAATGCTCAGGAAAGTAAACTCTAAAGTAAAGTGTCGGTAAAATACGCTTAAATTAATTCTGCAGTGCTGGTGACAAGGAAATATAAAAGCACAGCAATGAGGGCTTTGATTTAGCATATACTCTTAGCATTGAAGAATAATTTGCAATTAAGCATCTTGAAAGAAACTAATTCTTCTAAGCACTGTTATCAAGAGTGAGTCTCATTCTTGCCAGCAGCACTCTAGATTTAAACCCTTTCTTGTAGAATGAACAAAGCACGGTGAATATTAAAAAAAAAAAAAAAAAGGATGCATGCAATCTGTTATTGAAATATCTTTCATTTGTTTACATGAATTTGAAAACTTAGGAAAATGGGAAGAGATTTAACAAAATGGCTGCAAAATTGCCTCACCTTGCTGGTAATAACCATGTTTATTACAATAGTAATATAAGTTGCACTTGCTTAAAAAATTAGTCATTCAATTGTGGATCTTATCTGAACTCACTATGCCATTCTTGAATCCCTGGACTTATCAGAGTCTTCGGAATGCATAGTATCTGATAAAACTATCACAACTAAAAATGCTCCCCCTTGCTCAAAATTCTACTTTCTTTTCACAACGTGCATAGAACTCCTCCTGTATTTATTAATCGATAGATTTATAATGAGAAGAGAGACATAGTTTTACTTAAAATGTCAGCTTTTGGCATATTAAGAAAATAATCTTCAGTAAGCCAAGTTCCTGTACCAACTATTGATACAGAGTTCCTTATATTCAGCACCATTCTTTCTTAGGAGATGGCAGAATGAATAAATAAAATGAAATGAGAGAGGAGAGAGAGAGGGAGGAAATGAGCAAACAGTAGTTAACATGAAAATTTTTGCTTGGTAAAAATGATGATGAGGATATGTTGTGTGAACTCAAATATTAGGGTTTTATGTATTTTGGAAATAGCCATAGGGTAGTATTACTAGATGACTTCAAGTTAGATGATAATATTCTTTAAGGGGGCTTTCCTGGTGACTTCCTTGGTAAAGAATCCACCTGCCAGTGCTGGAGACACGGGTTCAATCCCTGGATCGGGAACATCCCCTGAAGAAGGAAATGGAAACCCACTCCAGTATTCTTGCCTGGGAAATTCCTTGGACAAAGGAGCCTGGTGAGCTATAGGACAAAGGAGCCTGGTGAGCTATAGTCCATGAGGTCACAAAAGAATCAGACACAGCTTAGTGACTAAACAACAACAAATCAGTTAAGGGGAAAAAGAAAACATTACCTGCATGCATATATATTTCCTTGTAGCTCAGTCAGTAAAGAATCGATCTGCTATGCAGGAGATCCAGGTTTGATTCCTGGGTTGGAAAGATCCCCTGGAGAAGGAAATGGCAACCCACTCCAGTATGCTTACCTAGAATCCTATGGACAGAGGAGCCTGGCAGGCTATAGTTCATGGAGTCACGAGTTGTATATGACTGAGCAACTGAATCACCATACATATCATTAGGATGGTAGCCCAAATTTTGAGCTACATAAGAAATATAATTGCTTTATGTGATTGTGACTTCATAACATTTGCAGCATAAATCGGTCTAGTTGCAAGAAACGTCTCAATTGTGTTTAGCTTTTTAAAACAAATTTAAAGTAAAAAAATCATATACTTCGTGATCTTTTTCTATTTTTAGGAATATGATGGATTTGTAGTAAACGTTCTAATATAAATATTATCAGAGGTTCAAATTTTTTTAGAAGATCTCATGATTTTGTGCTTGATCAAAGAACGTTAGGATTTATCTTCACTTTCTTTGCTAAGGTCTCCATGAGTTTTTCTGTATTATAATTTTTAATTAGCCCAAATCATGTTGTCAACAACAGCTCCCATGCATAATCCCTTCTCTAACACACTTGCGTGTCTTCAATCTGGTAGGAAAGCTTTCAGTGTCAGGTGGTAAAACAAAGCTCTATTTAAGTTTCTCCCACAGGCCCAGCAATAACAGGCTCTGTTCAGGAGGCCAGGAGAGAAACACATTCTGTAAGGTTAAGGCCAATTGAAAAGCTTCTGAACTGCCTTCACTCAATTCACGTTTGAATGCACTCAGGGTTACTTTACTCAGTGCCATGCTTAAATAGCTCCATGATAGCATTCATTTATCATTAAGACAAGGATGGGCCCAATGGTGAAATGGATATCTATCTTTATGAGGCAGGGAAAAGTTATATATGTTTACTTAATGATGAAAGTTGAGCCTCCTTAATTTACAATGATGTATTTCTTTACTAAGGAATATAAGGCAAACTTAAATGAATATATTCCCAAGCCACATCCTCAATAAATTGGCACAGACAGTATTTTCAAGCATACTTACTCTGTTAGTTGTGGGGTATATAAATTGTAGTTGGAGAGTTCAAGATATTGTGAAGTGAAGGTGTACTCATTGAGAGTTAATTACACTGAGATTGATTTATTTGGAAAATTAGTAAAATCTAATGATAGCTTTGTCCTAAAACTTGGAATATAAAATATATTTTATGCTCTTTAATAAAATGAATTAGTTTAATAAAGTGTGCACATAAATATTCTCTTGCTAAAATTAAGTAAAATTGCTCAAAATTTCCATGGTGTGCTTTAATTTTACATGCACATAAGACATTGTTGAGTAATGCAAAGCATAACCTCACTCTAGTCACTTTAGCATTTGGGGCTATTTCTGCAGCTGTTTTAAAAGCCTATAGCAGAGTCAATCAATTAGACATAAAATGACCATTAATAGGATTAAATATCATCATTGCAATGCAACTAATTTGGTCATTTCTTCAAAACAGGGCCTAAATTAACTGTCAGTCATTTAGAATGATATCTTGCCTGTTATCTGTACTACCAGTGGCAGTGGTTCTCAACCAGGGGTAATTTCATCCTCCCTACCCCCAGGGGTCATTTGAAAATGTCCAGAGAAATTTTTTATTGTCATGTGGGATTTGAGGGGAGAAGGGTGCTATCAGCATATAGTAGGTAGAAGCCTATAATGCACAGGATCCCTCCTGACAACAAAGAATTATCCAGCCCAAAATATACGTGCCACTGTTGAGAAACCATGGCCCACAGCAAGCATCACTTTGTGGAAGGAAACCTGACTGTAACATACTGGGTGATTTTTTGGAATCTGCATTTCATTATTCACAAAATGGAACTAGGACTCACCTCCTAGGGTGTTTGGACAAATTTTAAAAACAATTATGCTAATAAATTATTTGTTTCTTGTTTCTCAAATATTCTAGGCACAGTCTTACATCAGGAGGTCAGGGGCTAACTTTTCCCTCTGCCTACAATGCACTTCTCACAGATTTTGTCAGGGCTTCTGTCCTCAGCCATTTCATGTTTCTATGAAAACATAACTACCTTAAAGTGGCCTTCCCTGGTCTACTCATTGACAATTGTGGCCTACTCCTTTTGCCTCCTATTAATACATTCCCTGTTGGCTTTTCTTATTTTTTTCTCTGTAGAGCTCATTAGCACCTGAGGAACAAATATGTTTTGTTCAGTTTAAATCCCAGCACTTAGCAACTTAGCACAGGACCTGGAATATAGTTGTGCTTAAAATTGAATAGATTGTTGTGGCGTTCCTTTTCTATCTACCATACTAGAAACAGCACTAGGAAGGGAAAAAAAACAAAAAAACATCTTCTTCTTATGGAGCTTACATTTTAGTGGGGAGTTGTAAAATAAGCCCTGCAGTGTGGCTTTCACCTCATCTACCTCTCTCTGTAGACACCTCTTCAAGTTACCACCGGCATTCATCTTGAGGAATCTGTTGGAATCATTTCAGTAGTATTCAGTGGCTGTATAACTCTTCTTTCTAGAAACACTCTCAGCTTCTATAATACCAAACATTTTTGGGGATACTCTTTTCCCTTACTTTGCTGGACATTCCCTAAGTATACAAATTTCTGAAATCTGACACTCATAATTAAATCTTACTACAGCATTTCATCTAATGATTTCAAAGTCAAGTGGTATTGAAAGTCCATTGTACAGGTTTATTCTTCCTAGCACAGACAAATGTAAAAATGATTCCCTACCACATGTAGTATTTCATTTTAAAAGTAAAAATACTTTGAAAGTAAAGTCATAAGGAAGTAGACGTAAGAATATGACTATTTCACTTATTCATGCTATATATATTTTTTATGTTAAAAAAATTTTCTTTAGAGCTCAGAAAAGTGTCTGCCAAATGAACAATGTCCGAAAGCTAGTTGTATGTAAGGTTCTCTGCTAAGTTGTAGGTGATGCACAAAAATAGTAAATTTGAGTATGGAATATATAATTCCACTCTACCAAATGCCTATATTCTTGCTGAAAAAATTACATATGTGTATCTGTGACCTACCTACCTACCTACAAACACATATACATACATACATACATAGCACAGTCAGTTCAGTTGCTCAGTCGTGTCTGACTGTTTGCCGCCCCATGGACTTGAGCACACCAGACTTTGCTGTCCATCACCAATACTTCTGGAGTTTGCTCAAACTCAAGTCCATTAAGTCGGTTATGTCATGCAATCATCTATTCTTCTTTCATTCCCTTCTCCTGTCTTCAATCTTTCCCAGCATCAGGGTCTATTCCAATGAGTCAGTTCTTCTCATCAGGTGACTAAAATATTAGAGCTTCAGCCTTAGCATCAGTTCTTCCAATGGATATTCAGGACCAATTCCTTTAGGATTGACTGATTTGATCTCCTTGCTCTCCAAGGGACACTCAAGAGTCTTCTCCAACACCACAGTTCAAAAGCATCAATTCTTAAGTGCTCAGCTTTTTTTTATGGTCTAACTCTCACATTCATACATGACTACTGGAAAAACCATAGTTTTGACTAGATGGACCTTTGTTGGCAAAGTGATGTGTCTGCTTTTTAAGATGCTGTCTAGGTTGCTCGTAGCTTTTCTTCCAAGGAGCAAGCGTCTTTTAATTTCATGGCTGCAGTCACCATCTGCAGTGATTTTGGAGCCCCCCAAAATAAAGTCTCTCACTGTTTCCATTGTTCCCCCATCTGTTTGCCATGAAGTGATGGGACCGGATGCTATGATCTTAGTTTTCTGAATGTTGAGCTTTAAGCCAACTTTTTCACTCTCCTCTTTCACTTTCATCAAGAGTCTCTTTAGTTGCTCTTTGCTTTCTTCCATAAGGGTGGTGTCATCTGTATATCTGAGATTACTGATTTTTCTCCCGGAAATCTTGATTCCAGCTTATGCTTATCCAACTTGACATTTCACATGATGTACTCTGCCTATAAGTTAAATAAGCCGGGTTACAATATATAGCCTTGATGTATTCCTTTTCCAATTTGGAACCAGTATGTTGTTCCATATCCAGTTTTAACTCTTGCTTCCTGACCTGCGTACAGACTTCTCAGGAGGCAGGCAAGGCGGTGTGGTATTCCCATCCCTTTAAGAATTCTCTACCATTTGTTGTGATCCACACAGTCAAATGCTTTAGCATAGTCAATGAAACAGATGTAGATGTTTTTCTGGAATTCTCTTGTGTTTTCTTTGATCCAATGGATGTTGGCAATTTGATCTCTGGTTCCTCTGCCTTGTCTAAGTCCAGCTTGAATTCTGGAAGTTCTTCGTTTATGTACTGTTGAAGCCTAGCTTGGAGAATTTTCGGTATTACTTTTCTAGTGTGTGAAATGAGTGCAATTGTGTGGTAGTTTAAATATTCTTTGGCATTGCCCTTCTTTGGGACTGGAATGAAAACTGACCTTTTCCAGTCCTGTGGCCACTGCTGAGTTTTCCAAATTTGCTGGCATACTGAGTGCAGCATTTTCACAGCATCATGTTTTAGGGTTTGAAATACCTCAGCTGGAATTCCATCACCTCCACTAGCCTTGTTTGTAGTGATGCTTCCTAAGGTCCACTTGACTTTGCACTCCAGGATGTCTGACTCTAGGTGAGTAATCACACCATCACAGTTATCTGAGTCATTAAGATCTTTTTTGTGTAGTTCTTCTGTGTATTCTTGCCACCTGTCCTTAATCTTCTGCTTCGGTTAGGTCCATACCATTTCTACCCTTTATTGTGCCCATCTTTGCATGAAACGTTCCCTTGCTATCTCTGATTTTCTTGAAGAGATCTCTTGTCTTTCCTATTCTATTGTTTTTGTCTATTTCTTTGTGTTGATACTTAGGAAGACTTTCTGGTTCTTTGATGACCTACAGGACCTTCTAGAACTAACACCAAAAAATGATGTCTTTTTCACCATAGGGGATTGAAATGCAAAAGTAGGAAGTCAAGAGACACCTAGAGTAACAGGAGAGCTTGGCCTTGGAATACAAAATGAAGCAGGGCAAAGGCTAACAGAGTGTTGCCAAGAGAACTCACTGGTCATAGCAAATACCCTCTTCCAACAACACAAGAGACAACTCTACACGTGGACATCACCAGATGGTCAATACTGAAATCCAATTGATTATATTCTTTGCAGCCGAAGATGGTGAAGCTCTATACAGTCAGCAAAAACAGGACTGGGAGCTGACTGTGTATCAGATCATGAACTTCTTATCGCAAAATTCAGACTTAAATTCAAGAAAGTAGGGAAAGACCATTCAGATATGACCTAAATCAAATCCCTTAATGATTATACAGTGGAAGTGGCAAATAGATTCAAGGCATTAGATCTGATAGACAGAGTGCCTGAAAAATTTTGGATGGAAGTTCATAACATTGTACAGGAGGCCATGATCAAAACCATCCCCAAGAAAAAGAAAGAAATACGCAGCAGAAGTAAAGAACAAATGCAATATTGTATATCAGCATGGTTTGTAACACTGCATTTCATGTGTGCACATGAGTATGTATGTATCAACATGCCAGTTAAGCAAGATTTATTAGAAAAGGCATGGATATTAGAATACAAATTTGAATCCACTTCACTTCTTGCTAACTGTTTGATTTAGGGCACATCTTTTAGCTTCTCTGAGTTTTGATTTTCTCATTGTGAAATAATAATTCTTAGTTTCAAGAGTTCAAAGATGAGAGCCAAAGTATGTTTGAGTTCTAGAAGACTCTGAAAAACTGTGACTGCTATTTTTAGTATATAACATGAAAATACTTTACCACCCTGAACAGCATAGAAAGTATCAATTTATAGTTGCTTTATTTTTATAATTTGTTTACATTTTAATTAGCTATTATTAGTTCATTCCCACAGAATGAACTAATGAGCAATGTAGAAAAACTGTTAAAGTTCCTTTAAATATGGCCAAATATGTTATTTACTCTGTTATTTACATTTTTGTTATTGAGGGGCTCTCTCCTTAAAGTCTTTTATGTTTCAATCTAGACTTGTTCTTAACAAGTCTTTTCCAATGTTGTTCTTTTGCAGTCACCCTGGGAATCCCTTTCACTTCTCTTTTGGGATTGAGACTTATGTTTTCTTGATCCCATATTGTCTTTCTTTTTCAGTTTACCTTCTTGTTTTACTGGAGGGTAGCTTTGTCAAAAGAATGCAACAGAGACAAACTTTTGGAGAATTTGCAGTTCTGAAAGATCTTTTAAAAATTCACGTGTGATTAATGCATAAGGAGACTATATAATATTGAATTCAAGATTGGAAAACATTTTTATTCAGAATTGTAAAGACATTTTTAAACTACCACTGTTGGTCTTAAGATATCTGGTGTGCTCCAGTGCCTATACTTTTATGTATGAGATATTTTTTTCTCTCTGCAAACCATTAGGATCCTCTGTATAGTCAGAGACCTAAAATTACACAATAATTTGTATTGGTGCATGGCTTTTTATTAGTAGTAATTTTTTATTTGATAATTTTTCTCTCTCTCAAATTCTCTTTCCTTGGAAATTTTTTTAGAATATTTGATCACCTGAATATGTCCTCTGATATTCCTAGTTTTTCTTTCCGATTTTCCATTTCTCTGTCTGTTTAATCATTTTTTCTGGATACTATCACCAAATGCATCTTCCAAACATCTATTAATATTAAAAAATTGTGTAAGCACCAAAATCGTATTTTTTTTTATTATTCCACTTTAAACCTTCCCTTCTTATCTCATGTGCATAGTGTCTTCTCTCATCTCTTTAATGACATTAATTGTAGTTTGTTTTTGTTTTTGCTTTTTCTGTTTTGAGGTTGCTCTTTGCTCTTCTCTCTGTGCAGCTATTTCCCTTGAGTTCGTTTTCTTTTTTAGTTTCTTTTGGTCTCTGTCTTTCATATTGGAGCCTCCATCACATATTTGGTGACCCTCAGCTCTCTTTGTATTTAAGAGTGAAGTATTAAGGGCATCCTCAATGTTAGGTTACCTTGTCCACTTGTTGGCCTCACTGTGCTCATTCATTCAGTCTTTCACCATCCAAATACTCTTGGCAGCTGTTTTCTTGGAGACAAAAAGTCAGCCTCTGAAGATCTTTCTTCTTGGGTCAGTTTCTCTAGGAAGGAACCTCTAGTCTCCCTTTAGGGGTTATTGCCTGATGTTAGTATCCTGATAGCAACTAGGTAAGATGATCTCCCCATTCAACCTGTGAACTGTTACTTAATTCTTGTTTTTAGAATGAAAGCCTATCAGCTATGGCTGATATCTTCTATAGCAGAGACTAGAGTCTGTGGTCTAATTTCTTCAAAGAATAAGCTTGCCAGTGCAGACTAGAAGTGACAGTATGCTGTGTGGAGAGGGAGATTAAGGATGTTCAGATGATGTTTTGGTAGATTTTTTTGCTTTCCTAAGCAACTGTATTTAAAAGATAGTCCCTGAAAATATACTGCTTAGAGAAACATTTTATAAAAGAAAAAGGAGAAAAAAGTATTTAGGCAATATTTCCAAGGTAATGGGGCATGAAAGATTCTGGCTGAAGGCCTAAGACTGAAAGTTGAGCTGACAACTTCTTTAATTGTGAATGCTCCATGATTATGGTGTCAGGATGCAGTGATCTTTGGATCATTGATTAAAAGTTTCCCCATGATTGAATTGAAGTGAAAATAGAGATAGTACAGTAGCAACTTAATTATCTTATGAAATAAATAAATGATCCTATGCCAATGGGGAAACAAACATAGCCTCTAAATAATGTACAAAATCAGAAAATAAGTTCCCCAAATAAACAATTTCAGAGTATATTTCAAGAATGGATTCTGTCACCAAACCAATTGTATAATCAATCGCTGAGCTAGAACTTTTTTTGAAGACTGAGATCTTGCTTGTATTATAAGGCTTGATTTTCTTTCTGTTATGAAGGGGAGAAAAACTGATGAGCCTCAGGAAATCTGTACTGCTTCTTGACACTGGAGAGAGTAGCCCGAGTCACGTCTTTGATCCCAAAGAAGAAAGCTACTTTTACTACGATGGTCATGCATTTGAAAATTTATTGTCTTCTTGTATTTTACTTAAAATTGTGAACCTAGCAGATTTTTTTTAATTTGTTTTTTATTGAGAACATGAATTTAGCACTCAAACCTCTTCATTCACTTAATTAATGTATGTTTCTTAGTAAGTCTTTAAAATGGACCAAGTACAGCTATGATATTTTTATTACAGAGGAGGAGACTAAGATTCTAGTTCTACTCAAGGTAGAACTAGAAAGCTTCCCTGGTAGCTCAGTCAGTAAAGAATCTGCCTGCAGTGCAGGAGACCCAGGTTTGATCCCTGGTTCAGGAAGATCCCCTGGAGAAGGAAATGACAAACCACTCTCCAGTATTCTTGCCTGGAAAATCCCATGGACAGAGGAGCCTGGCCTGCTACCGTCCATGGGTCACAAGAGTTGGACACAATTTAGCAACTAAATCACCATCACAATTAACTCACTCAAGGTAGAACTAGAAAAGAAACCTGGACATGCATAGCATAGTTGTACAGTATTTTATGTAGTTTGATTTTGGAATAACTTTGTACATTAAAGTGGTAGAATTTGCAGTGAAAATACAAAGTGAGTTCTCCTTCTTATTTTTTCCAGTATAATCCCATTACCTGACTTCCTCTGTGTGCCCAAGGGATGGCAAAACCTTACTGATAGGATATTAGAAGAGTTGTATTTAAAAGAAAGCTTCCTAGTTAGAGGCAAAAACACTGGATCATAAGTGACCCTGAAATAAAATGGTTATGAGATCCCAGCAAAGGTAAATATTCAGCTATCACACTTATTATTAGATTATATAATATTTATACTGACACAGTTTATGCCTGATCTAACAGTTTAATTAGAATCATGCCTGAGAAGAAGCTACTCTAGAAGAATATTCAGAGGTAACAGAGCCAAAGATTCTTATGGGAGAGAGAAATTCCAGTGGAGTTGTGGCCATATAAGCAATCTGGATATCTAGGGAAGACATATTTAGGGAAATGGTTTATAGCTTCTCTAACATGATCAATTGGCATTGCCCAATTTTCTTAAAAAACTTTCTGTGTATTTGGTTTCAAATGCAAATGTAATTAATGCTCATCTATTTCTGGTTTTTGATTAGCTTGCTTATTAATTAAAGCCTAGTTCTGATAATCCCTTTAATATTTATGTGACCAGCAATCAAAGAATAATATGGGACTTTTGTTGTTGTTGTTGTTCATCCTGTTTCAGTTCATTTAGCTCTCCTATCAGCTTTTTAATTTGATTTCTCATAAAGAAATGAATGAAATTCTTTATTCGGTTTCATTTACGTTGCATATAAATGGAACTTTCTTTGGCTCCCATATTATTTATCCTATTAAATCAATGATGAGGAAAGGAATTTGCCTGGTAATTTAGTTCGGATACACACTTGTCTGAGTATTTTATATCAAAGTTGTAGCTCTCTATGGTTGGAGGATGCACCAGCAATCTGCACATGCAAAGAATGGTCCTATAATTATTTGCCTCATTTTTCTCGGCTTGCAACAGTGGAGTTGACTATCACAGGGGCTCACAAGGTAGATTTCTTAGGAAAAAGACTCTGAGGCAGAGATTTGCAGGAAGTTTATTGTACAAAATAGGTGATTAAAAGAAGTTTGATTGAGCAGGGATTGAATGTGCCTCTTTGCTCAGCTGACAGCACAGGAAGCTCATTTGCTGGGATATCTCTTCAGAGTTATCTGAAATCAAGGAAAAGAGGCAAGCTTTCATGCCTTACAGTGGCCAGTCGTTAGGTTCAGGCTGCCCGCAAGAAGAGAAATTGACCCTAGCTGAAGTGTTTTCTTTAGCTGTGGCTGAACTCAAGTGAGATCTGTTATCTTCCAATACACCCAGTTGCTAGGAGAAGGAGTGTTCCAGTCTAAGGAGTGGAGCAAATAATCTGCATACTCACCAGAGAACCACTACCACCCACTGCTTGTGTGAAGCAGCTCCATGTGCGTCATATACATTCTTGGAGAGTTCTTTCAGTATCGTGGTGTGATGCCTTTCCTGGGAAGCACACAAAAGGAAAAGTTGATCAGATAAACCGCAGACCTCCTATCTGCACTCCACTGCCCTGTGTTCTTAAGCTGCAAGTGATAGTCTTCGTCTCCCTCCTGTATAACCCACTGTAGATTCCCCTCACCCTTTCTGCCAGCTCTGCTGATCTAGGTACCTTCACTGGTGGGATGGCATGAAATTTTATATTTATGGGATCTGAGCCACTGATCATTATACCTGCTTAAGCCATGGCTGCTATATTCGACTACGTATTGCCAAAAGAGTCGGACATGACTGAACTACTGAACTGACTGCCAAAACTGGGCAAGCATCATTGTAAGGGATCGCTTAGATGTCAAACATATTTTTCTTTGCCCTCATGTCTTTGCCCTGTCTCCTCCTGATGGTCAGGGTCAATTATACCTCCCCAAATGGTGACTCCTTTCCTTGTCTGGTGGTCTTGTGGAATGAGGATCATGAGAAAAAGAGGTTGCAGCCATAGCTTGAAATATAATGAGAAGCTCTCAGTGTCCTCTTGTGGAAGTGTTCACTATCTGGAAACCTGGACTTCTCAGCAACCCAGGGAACTCAGTTTCAGTGATGATGGGCAAAAATAGCCCAAGTGGATTCCTAGAAGTGCCAATAAATGGGACCATTTGCATTTTTATGTTTTTTTTTTTGTTTCTGTACCCATGTATTCTACCTTAAAAGGACATACAAACATGTTGTAGGTGGTTGATTTTGTGTGTTTACTACATTTTTGAATGATGTATTCTTCCTCCATCAGCTATATTCGATATCCCCAATATGGTGGTAGGCATGAGCTGAAGGAAAGTTACCAGCTTCAAGACTGGAGGCTCTGGACGTCTTAATCACCCATTTACTTGTACTTGCCCCTCTTAGTGACCCTGTTCATGCCTGGTCCATTATTTCCACTGAACTTGTAACTTGGTGTGTCTGACAGAATACAGCTCTTGAAAAGCAGTTTGGGCTACATGATCACTTGATGTCCCATGGTTAAGTGCTCTATTTTTTCAAGGTCAGATAGCTCCCCAAAAGCTGTTTTTGAAAAAGGTTTGTCCTTCTCTACTGTGAGAAACCCTATGTCCTGAACCCTATGGGTGTATATTGTGATTCTTCTCCAAATGAGAAACCTGCTAGATCTAGTATTTGAAGTAAAAGATGATGCTGTTAAAGTACTGCACTCAATATGTCAGCAAATTTGGAAAACTCAGTAGTGACCACAGTATTGGAGAAGGTCAGTTTTCATTCCAATCCCAAAGAAGGGCAGTGTCAAAGAATGTTCAAACTATCATACACTTGCACTCATTTCACATGCTAGCAAGGTTATGCTCAAAATCCTTCAAGCTAGGCTTCATTAGTGTGTGTACCAAGAACTTCCAGATGTACAAGCTGAGTTTCAAAGAGGCAGAGGAACCAGAGATCAAATTGGTCAACATTCATTGTATCATAGAAAAAGCAAAGGAGTTCTAGAAAAACATCTATTTCTGCTTCATTGACTACACTGAACTCTTTGGCTGTGTGGATCACAACAAATTGTGGCAAATTCTTCAAGAGATGGGACTACCAGACCACTTAACTGCCTCCTGAGAAACCTGTATGTGGATCATAAGTAACAGTTAGAACTGGACATAGAACAACAGACTGGTTCAAAATTGGGAAAGGATTATGACAAGGTTGTGTATTGTCACCCTGCTTATTTAATTTATATGCAGAGCACATCATGGGAAATGCTAGGCTGGATGAATCACAAGCTGGAATCAAGATTGCCAGGAGAAATAACAATCTCAGATATGCAGATGATACCACTCTAATGGCAGAAAGTGAAGAGGAACTAAAGAGCTCTTGATGAAGTTGAAAGACGAGAGTGAAAAAGCTGGCTTGAAACTCAACATTCAGCAAACTGATATCATGGCATCTGGTTCTATCACTTCATTGCAAATAGAAGGGGAAAAAAGTGGAAACATTTACAGATTTTATTTTCTTGGGCTCCAAAATCACTGCAAATGATGACTGCAACCATGGAATTAAAAGACACTCGCTCCTTGGAAGGAACGCTATGACCAACCTAGACAGTGTACTAAAAAGCAGAGACATGACTTGTCCGATAGAAGTCCTTGCAGAGACATGACTTGTCCGACAGAAGCTATGGTTTTTCCGATAGTCTTCTATGCATATGAGTGTTGGACCATAAACTCTAGTTTATGCTGAAGAATTGATGCTGAATCTGAGTGCTAAAGAATTGATGCGACTGAGCACTGAAGAACTGATGCTTTCAAACTGTGGTGCTGGAGAAGACTCTTGAACATTCCTTGGAATGCAACGAGATCAAACCAGACAATCCTAAAGGAAATAAACCCTGAATATTCATTGGAAGGACTGTTGCTGAAGCTAAAGCTCCAATCATTTGGCCATCTGATGTGAAAATACTCCTCACTGGAAAAGCACCTGATACTTGGGAATGTTGAAGGCAAAGAGAAGGGGCTGGCAGAGGATGCGCTTGTTAGATAGCATCACTGACTCAATAGACATGAATCTGAAAAACTGTGGGAGATAGTGATAGACAGAGGAGCCTGGCATACTGCAGTTCATGGGGTCACAGAGTTGGACACAAGTTAGGGATTGAACAACAACAAAAAAAGAAAATATTTAAAGAGACTTAGCAAGTAGGGTCCTCTCATCATCGTGCGAGGTTTTTTTGAATTCATCACAGCATTTTTAATTTGTTATTTAATATTCTAAAGTAAAAAAAATCACATAATTGTTAGCATACATTTTGCTATTCATCTTTATATCATGCAATGCTGGTTTTAAAGAGCATTTATTCACATGCAGAATCATCAAAATGGAATAATTAGCATTTTGTAATTCATGCATGCATATGCATTTTATCCTTATCAGAATAGTAGAAATGCTCCACAAAACTAATTCAACTATTATTGAATTAGTTCTTCAATATCAAGAAGATATTCGTACATTCTACCAACACTCTCTCTTAAATTTACTGATCAACTCCCAGCAAAGAACCCCAGACGCACGCATCATCCGCCACCAGCAAGTGGGGGCTGAACGGAGAGGAGCGGGCGGCATTGCCTAGGGTAAGGACCGGGCCCGAGTGCCCCGAGGGCAATCTGAGGGAGCTAACGTGAGATAGTAACCTAAACTGTGGGACAGCGAGAGAGAAAGAACTATCCCGCGAAAAGCCCAACTCTAAGGCACTGCCGGCCCGCTCACAGAACAAAGGACTGAGCGATACCAGAGGAGAGCTAGCCGGCTGCGGACCGCCCCATCCCCCGCCGGACACAGCGGGCAGGCGGGGCCCGCCAGAGCCGGAAAGGGGCAAACTCGGCTCCAGAGAGGGCACCCCCTACCAAACTGCAAACAGGCTCCCAGTTTCTAAGCAAAGACTGCCTGAGATCCCGGAGGGTCGACAGCCGCCGGGAGGGTCGCAGCCAGAGACCAGCTCCCCAGAACCGACACAAAGCACACCGGAGCCGGGCGCGCCCGTAAACCGAGGCGGGGACCAGGGAGGTGATAAGCCGCACCGCCCCAACAGGGAAGAGCGCCCTCGCCAAACTCCTGGCCGCCTGGGCAGCTCTGACCGGGAACGGCACAAGCCGCGGACGAAACCGAGTCTGCGCCTTTGTGGAGTAACCGGGAGCCTGAACCTGAGCAGCTTAGACCTGGGAAGTGCACGCAGCTCAGGGCCCGCTCTCCGGCCGAGTAACCTGAAGCCTGAGCAGGGTAGACGGGGACAGCACACACGCCGTGAGCGGGGGCGAACCCAGTGCGGCCGAGACACTGCGAGCTTACCACACGCACGCCAGAATTGCAGTGTTCCTTCCTCTCCACAGCACGATTGAACAAGCGAACCTAAAGAGATCACCTCCACCGCTTTGTTGCAGGGCGGAAATTAGATACTGAAGAGATCTCCAAACAGAAGCCAAATAAACAGAGGGAAGCGCTTTGGAAGGGACAGGCCAACAGATTAAGATCCCTATAGTTAATACCGACTGCACTGAAAAGGACCTATAGATCTTGGAAAGTATAAGCAGGAATAAGGATCTATCTAAAACTGAGCAGATCCCACACTGCTCACAACAGCTCCAGAGAAAGTCCGGGATATATATATTTTTTACTTTTTTTTTTTTTTACTTTTTTTTTTTTTAATTAAAAAAAAAAATTTTTTTTTTCTCTTCTTTCCTTTTTCTTCAAGTCCTCTATTACACCTTTAACTTTCATTTTCATAATCCACTATTAACTTGCAAAAAAAAAAAAAACCCTATTTTTGAAGCAAACTACATACATATATCTTATACCTTTTGTGTTTTCTTTTTTTAATGTTTTTTTCCTGTTCTACATTTTTTTACTGTTTCTTTTTTTACTGTTTTACTATTTTTTTTTTTCTTTTTACACTGTTTCCTTTTTTCTTTTTTTTTTTTTTTAGATTGTAAGTTTTATAAGAGTCTAACCTCTACTCTAGATTTTTAATCTTTGTTTTACATATTTGATATCAACTTTGTACATTTAAGAACCCAATCTTTAGGACCCACTTTTACTCAGGAGTGTGATCACTGGCCTGATCACTCTCTCCACCTATTGATGCTCTTTCTTCTCCCTCAGGGAACCTCTATCTCCCACCCTCCTCCTTCTCTTCTCAACCCAATTCTGTGAATCTCTGAGGGTGTTCTGGGTACCGGAGAACACTTCAGGAACAGGATACTGCCCAGATCTCTCTCTCCCCTCTTAATTCCTCCCTTTCTACTCATGCTCACCTCTGTTACCTTCCTCCCCCCTCTCTATGTATCTCTGTGAATCACTCTGAGGGTTCCAAACTGTGGAAAGCACAGAGGGAAGTGCTTACTGGCTAGATTGCTCTCTCCACATTTGAATTCCCCTCTTCCCCTCCTGGTCACCTCAACCCACCCCCCCCACCTCATCTCTCCATGTAACTCAGTGAACCTTTATGGGTATCCCTCACTGTGGAGAATCTTTTCACCATTAACCTAAAAGTTTTATTATTGAAGCTGTATGGAAGGAGAAGTCTTGAGGCTACTGCAAGAATAAGACTGAAAGCCAGGGGAAACATTAATTAATAAGAGACCATCCAATAGCCTCCATAAATTCACTGAAACCAAGCTCCACCCAAGAGACAATAAGTTCCAGAGCAAGACATACCACGCAAATTCTCCAGCAACGCAGGAACATAGACCTGAGCATCAATATACAGGCTGCCCAGAGGCACACCAAATCCATAGACATCTCAAAAATTAATACTGGTCACTCCATTACACTCTAGAGAGCAGAAATCCAGCTCCACCCACCAGAACACCGACACAAGCTCCCCCAACCAGGAAGCCTTGACAAGCCACCTGTCCAACCCCAACCGCAGTGAGGAACCTCCACAACAAAGAGGAACTTCATACTACCAGAATACAGAAGGGCCACGCCTAACACAGCAATCTAAACAAGATGAAAAGACAGAGAAATACTCAGCAAGTAAAGGACAATGAGAAATGCCCACAAAGCCAAACAAAAGAGGAGGAGATAGGGAATCTATCTGAAAAAGAATTTAGAATAAGGATAATAAAAATGATCCAAAATCTTGAAAGCAAAATGGAGTTACAGATAAATAGCCTGGAGACAAAGATTGAGAAGATGCAAGAAATGTTTATCAAGGACTTAGAAGAAATAAAAAGGAATCAATATAGAATGAATAATGAAATAAAGGAGATAAAAGACACTCTGGAGGGAACCAACAGTAGAATAACGGAGGCAGAAGATAGGATAAGTGAGGTAGAAGATAGAATGATGGAAATAAACGAAGCAGAGAGGAAAAAAGAAAAAAGAATCAAAAGAAATGAGGAAAACCTCCGGGACCTCTGGGACAATATGAAACGCCCCAACATTCGAATCATAGGAGTCCCAGAAGAAGAAGATAAAAGGAAAGGCCATGAAAAAATACTCGAGGAGATAATAGTTGAGAATTTCCCTAAATTGAGGAAAGAAATAGTCACAGAAGTCCAAGAAACCCAGAGAGTTCCAAACAGGATAAACCCAAGGCGAAACACCCCAAGACACATATTAATCAAATTAACAAAGAGCAAACACAAAGAACAAATATTAAAAGCAGCAAGGGAAAAACAACAAATAACACACAAGGGGATCCCCATAAGGATAACAGCTGATCTTTCAATAGAAACCCTTCAGGCTAGAAGGGAATGGCAGGACATACTTAAAGTAATGAAAGAGAATAATCTACAACCCAGATTACTGTACCCAGCAAGGATTTCATTCAGATATGAAGGAGAATTCAAAAGCTTTACAGACAAGCAAGAGCTGAGGGAATTCAGCACCACCAAACCAGCTCTCCAGCAAATGCTAAAGGATCTTCTCTAAACAGGAAACACAGAAAGGATGTTTCAACACGAACTCAAAACAACAAAGTAAATGGCAACGGGATCATACTTATCAATAATTACCTTAAATGTAAATGGGTTGAATGCCCCAACCAAAAGACAAAGGGTTGCTGAATGGATACAAAAACAAGACCCCTATATATGCTGTCTACAAGAGACCCACCTCAAAACTAGAGACACACACAGGCTGAAAGTGAAAGGATGGAAAAACATATTCCATGCAAACGGAGACCAAAAGAAAGCAGGAGTCGCAATACTCATTTCGGATAAAATAGACTTTAAAGGATGTGAAAAGGGACAAAGAAGGACACTACATAAAGATCAAAGGATCAATTCAAGAAGAAGACGTAACAATCATAAATATATATGCACCCAACATAGGAGCACCACAATATATAAGGCAAATACTAACAAGTATGAAAGGGGAAATTAACAATAACACAATAATAGTGGGAGACTTTAATACTCCACTCACGCATATGGATAGATCAACTAAACAGAAAATTAACAAGGAAACACAAACTTTAAATGATACAATAGACAAATTAGATTTAATTGATATTTACAGGAGTTTCCACCCAAAAACAATCAATTTTACCTTTTTCTCAAGTGCACATGGAACTTTTTCCAGGATAGATCACATCCTGGGCCATAAATCTAGCCTTGGTAAATTCAAAAAAATTGAAATCATCCCAGCCATCTTCTCTGACCACAATGCAGTAAGATTAGACCTCAATTACAGGAAAAAAACTATTAAAAGTTCCAACATATGGAGGCTAAACAACACGCTTCTGAATAACCAACAAATCACAGAAGAAATCAAAAAAGAAATAAAATTATGCATGGAAACGAATGAAAATGAAAACACAACAACCCAAAACCTATGGGACACGGTAAAAGCAATACTAAGGGGAAGGTTCATAGCAATACAGGCGTACCTCAAGAAACAAGAAAAAAATCAAATAAATCAACTAACTCTACACCTAAAGCAACTAGAGAAGGAAGAAATGAAAAACCCCAGGGTCAGTAGAAGGAAAGAAATCTTAAAAATTAGGGCAGAAATAAATGCAAAAGAAACAAAAGAGACCATAGCAAAAATCAACAAAACTAAAAGCTGGTTTTTCGAGAAGATAAACAAAATTGATAAGCCATTAGCCAGACTCATCAAGAAACAAAGGGAGAAGAATCAGATCAACAAAATTAGAAATGAAAATGGAGAGATCACAACAGACTCCACAGAAATACAAAGGATCATAAGAGACTACTACCAACAGGTATATGCCAATAAAATGGACAACTTGGAAGAAATGGACAAATTCTTAGAAAAGTATAACTTTCCAAAACTGAACCATGAAGAAATAGAAGATCTTAACAGACCCATCACAAGCACGGAAATCGAAACTGTAATCAGAAATCTTCCAGCAAACAAAAGCCCAGGACCAGACGGCTTCACAGCGGAATTCTACCAAAAATTTAGAGAAGAGCTAACACCTATCCTACTCAAACTCTTCCAGAAAATTGCAGAAGATGGTAAACTTCCAAACTCATTCTATGAGGCCACCATCACCCTAATTCCAAAACCAGACAAAGATGTCACAAAAAAGGAAAACTACAGGCCAATATCACTGATGAACATAGATGCAAAAATCCTTAATAAAATTCTAGCAAACAGAATCCAACATCATATTAAAAAGATCATACATCATGACCAAGTGGGCTTTATCCCAGGAATGCAAGGTTTTTTTAACATCCGCAAATCAATCAATGTAATACACCACATTAACAAATTGAAAGAAAAAAACCATATGGTTATCTCAATAGATGCAGAAAAAGCCTTTGACAAAATTCAGCATCCATTTATGATTAAAACCCTCCAGAAAGCAGGAATAGAAGGAACATATCTCAACATAATAAAAGCTATATATGACAAACCCACAGCAAACATTATCCTCAATGGTGAAAAATTGAAAGCATTTCCCCTAAAGTCAGGAACAAGGCAAGGATGCCCACTTTCACCACTACTATTCAACATAGTTTTGGAAGTTTTGGCCACAGCAATCAGAGCTGAAAAAGAAATAAAAGGAATACAGATAGGAAAAGAAGAAGTAAAACTCTCACTGTTTGCAGACGACATGATTCTCTACATAGAAAACCCTAAAGACTCTACTAGAAAATTACTAGAGTTGATCAATGAATATAGTAAAGTTGCAGGATATAAAATTAACACACAGAAATCCCTTGCATTCCTATACTCCAATAATGAGAAAACAGAAAGAGAAATTAAGGAAACAATACCATTCACCATTGCATCAAAAAGAATAAAATACTTAGGAATATATCTACCTAAAGAAACAAAAGACTTATATATAGAAAACTATAAAACACTGATGAAAGAAATCAAAGAGGACACAAACAGATGGAGAAATATACCGTGTTCATGGATTGGAAGAATTAATATAGTGAAAATGAGTATACTACCCAAAGCAATCTATAGATTCAATGCAATCCCTATCAAGCTACCAATGGTATTTTTCACAGAACTAGAACAAATCATCTCACAATTTGTATGGAAATATAAGAAACCTCGAATAGCCAAAGCAATCTTGAGGAAGAAGAATGGAACTGGAGGAATCAACCTGCCTGACTTCAGGCTCTACTACAAAGCCACAGTCATCAAGACAGTATGGTACTGGCACAAAGATAGAAATATAGATCAATGGAACAAAATAGAAAGCCCAGAGATAAACCCACGCACCTATGGACACCTTATCTTCGACAAAGGAGGCAAGAATATTCAATGGAGAAAAGACAATCTCTTTAACAAGTGGTGCTGGGAAAACTGGTCAACCACTTGTAAAAGAATGAAACTAGAACATTTCCTAACACCGTACACAAAAATAAACTCAAAGTGGATTAAAGATCTAAATGTAAGACCAGAAACAATAAAACTCCTAGAGGAAAACATAGGCAAAACACTCTCCGACATAAATCACAGCAGGATCCTCCATGACCCACCTCCTAGAATATTGGAAATAAAAGCAAAAATAAACAAATGGGACCTAATTAAAATTAAAAGCTTTTGCACAACAAAGGAAACTATAAACAAGGTGAAAAGACAGCCTTCAGAATGGGAGAAAATAATAGCAAATGAAGCAACAGACAAACAATTAATCTCAAAAATATACAAGCAACTTCTGCAGCTGAATTCCCGAAAAATAAACGACCCAATCAAAAAATGGGCCAAAGAACTAAACAGACATTTCTCCAAAGAAGACATACAGATGGCTAACAAACACATGAAAAGATGCTCAACATCACTCATTATTAGAGAAATGCAAATCAAAACCACAATGAGGTATCATTTCACACCAGTCAGAATGGCTGCTATCCAAAAGTCTACAAGCAATAAATGCTGGAGAGGGTGTGCAGAAAAGGGAACCCTCTTACACTGTTGGTGGGAATGCAAACTAGTACAGCCACTATGGAGAACAGTGTGGAGATTCCTTAAAAAACTGGGAATAGAACTGCCATATGACCCAGCAATCCCACTGCTGGGCATATACACCGAGGAAACCAGAATTGAAAGAGACGCGTGTACCCCAATGTTCATTGCAGCACTGTTTACAATAGCCAGGACATGGAAGCAACCTAGATGTCCATCAGCAGACGAATGGATAAGGAAGCTGTGGTACATATACACAATGGAATATTACTCAGCCATTAAAAAAAATACATTTGAATCGGTTCTACTGAGATGGATGAAACTGGAGCCCATTATACAGAGTGAAGTAAGCCAGAAAGAAAAACAACAATACAGTATACTAATGCATATATATGGAATTTGAAAGATGGTAACGATAACCCTATATGCGAGACAGAATAAGAGACACAGATGCATGGAACAATTTTATGGACTCTGAGGGAGAAGGTGAGGGTGGGACGTTCTGGGAGAATAGCATTGAAACATGTATATTATCATATGTGAAACAGAACACCATTCCATGTTCGATGCATGAGACAAGGGCTCAGGGCCGGGGCAATGGGATGATCCAGAAGGATGGGATGGGGAGGGAGGTGGGTGGGGGGTCCAGGAGGGGGAACACATGTAAACCCATGGCTGATTCATCTCAATGTATGGCAAAAACTATTGCAATGTTGTGAAGTGATTGGCCCCCAACTAAAATAAATAAATTTATTAAAAAAAATAAAAATAAAAAAAAATAAAAGAATCACAATAAAAGAATAATTTTTTAAAAAGGGAAATGAAGTTTTCCCCAAGGAATTCCATAACTTTTTAATTTTTAATAAACTAAAATTATTATTTTCACATAAAAAAAAATAAATAAATAAATAAATTGTCTACGTTAAAAAAAAAAAAAAAAAATTTACTGATCAGTAAGGAAGTATTGAAGAAAAAGGAACTTATGTTTCTCTATCTTTCTAAGTGATTTTCAGCATTAGTAGTTGACAAATACAGGCAAGTAACAAGAGAAAAAAAAAGATGTGATTGAGTTTCCTGGTCACTTGTGTTGCTTCAGAATGCTACTGCCTTCTTTCTGAGTTCAGAGCACGTTCTGGTTCAGTTGAAAAGTGTGGTCTTTCAGGGACTCTCATTACCTAGTCATAAGTGCAACATGATTGTACTCACCCTGAATCTCACTGAATTCTCATGGGTCTGGTAGAATTCTCTTGTCATGGGGCATTACAACACTACACAAATGAAATAGCAGGAATATAAGGGCACACAGATTGTGCATATCCAATCTGCTACATACAGGGTCCTTTGTTACATCAAACTTCACTTGCAAAGCACAGGTTCAATGACAGAATTATTAAAAATTTCAAGATGGTAACATCAGAGCATTGAGCCAGGGACAAGGCCCTTCTGAGCAAAGAGGAAGATCACAGCCCCATGAAGCTTGCCCTGTCTGTAGGTCATTTTCGGGAAAATCTGGGGAAGTTATTACACAGACGCTTGCTGCAGGATTGCAGGGTCCTTCCTCTTCAGGGCCTGGCTTTTCTTTAGGCCACTGGTTTCCAGATTGGAGATTTGGCTCAGCTCCTAAAACTGAACAGTATACTGTGACATTTTATTGAGATGGCTGCTCTTATGTTCCAGATCATCCATTCCTGAATTTTTTGGTTCATTATGTTATTACAGATGGTAAACAGCCTCTATTGTCTACTCATTTATCTTGCTCCTAAGAACTCCATACTTTTTTGCAGATCAGGGTTCCCTGGTTGCCACACCATGCTGTTTATTGCAATAATTATGTACATCTTCCTTCCAATAGTCAACTATTGATAGTTCATCTCTATTATTTGGGGATTCTATAATCCCTATGGCTTGCTATCAAGGAGCAAGTTTTATAGGAGCATTTCAAGGACTTCCCTGGAAGTCCAGTAGTTAAGTCTCTACACTTCCACTACAGGAGATCTGAGATGTTTGTTCCATGGTCCTGGAACTAAGATCCCACATGGTAGGTGGTGTTGGCCAAAAAAAATAGCCTTGCAATCATCTATTCTGTCCTATAAGAGATAGCCTCTGCTGAGCTTCTCCAGGATGTTGAAGCCCTTCTCATCAGTGGGTACCATATCACTGGTACATTGAGTGTCCTCTGGGATCTCACATGTAACATTGTCATCTGGTGCCTCATACAGCATATCCCGCTAGCATGCCCTCACCTCTGAACATTTTTGTTCCCTCTTTCAAGCACTTCTGTTTCACAGAGGATGGAGGGCAAGCCATCACTTTCTGAAGCTTCTAAGAGCCATCCTAATAGTGTGCAGTTGTTATTTTCAGATCGTAACTAGGGTGTGAAATTTTGTAAAATAGAAGAGTAACCCAGTCTAAACTGTTTTTTAATCCAAGCTTAATGTTTCATCTGTCTTTGATTCTGCACTCCTAGGATTCATTGCCATTCATCTTCTGTGGACTCCTACTGGTACATATTGCTTAACTTCTGTAGCTTCTTTGAGGCTGGTCTCTTTCTATTTCACTAGACCTGGCACTTTTTTGGACAGGTTATATCAGGACATATTGGTGACCAGAAGAACCGGTGACAATAAAATCTGATGAAGTCTGCATTTTCTTACAGGTGAATTTTGTTTGTTTTATATTTGAGAAGTGAGATATTTCTGAAGGTCAAAACATGCATTTGAATCTAAGTTTTTAAATGCATCAACACAGACATCTATATCCCAAGTCCCAGGATCTTACTCCTTTCTAATCAAGGCTGTCACTTTGACATAGAAGATCTTTCAAAATTGAAAAGCCAACCTACTATCAAGCCTTTCTACCTACAATGTTAAGATATGACCTCATCCTCAGCTTCACCAGCTCTTCATCTCTATGTGGGATAAGAGTCTCTTTATAAGCTGCCAAGGTTTTCACACTTAATGTTTAATTGGTGATTAATCAACCCCAGTTCTGCATTGTTTTTCTCCAGCATATTGAATAAATCATTTAATTCTATAATCCTTGAAATTACTACTTCAGCCTGAAACATTGCACCTGCCAGTGAATTTACTCCCACTTGTGAAAGTTTTAACAATCACACCTCCGCAGCATACCAGGGGCTACTAGTGTTCCACACTCCATCAATAATGATTCCCCACTGCTAGTTACTTGGAAGGCCATTTAGCTCCAGTATATCCTTTCAGTGTCTGTTTTCCTTGAACCGTTTTTGGCACCAAGTTTTATAGGTCAGGGTTCTGGCAAAACAAACTTATGTGGAGATTTGCTTCAGGAAAGGTGTTAGTGACTACTTTTGAAATCTACATCCAGGGACATTGAAAGAGATAGAAAAGAAGTGAAAGGAAGTTCAACTCTGATGCAACTGCAACAGAAGTGTCCGCTGATTCCAAGCCATGGTCTACAGCTCAGAGAGCCTCCCACAGTTGTTCCAACATAAGCAGGGGGGCCAGACCTTTATATTTCTTCATTGGCCAAGCATTGGATGCGGCCTGATCTTGAGGAGTGGTTATGACCTTAGGCAAGGCAGCTCTCTTCAACAAAAGGAAATTCTAAGCTGAGAGACTGCCCAGACTTCCTGCAGCTGGGGAGTTCTTGCTGCAGTCAGGAGGTTAAATGTGGGGTCAATGTGAGCTGTGTCACCTAACATTCACTACCTAGGATTCCAAAACTGTTCTGGGGAATGTCATCAAAAAAAGCTTTTAACCAATTCTAGTGTTCTTTAGCTCATTTATTTGGTCTTCTGTAAGAGTGAAGTATATAAAATGAAATGAAGATGTAATATTACTTTTTGGAAAATCTAATTTAGAAGGACCAAATTACTTACGTTCTCAAATATCAGTACTTTTCACATAGTAAAGTGATGGTACTATCTCTGCACCCTAAATTACTGATGCAAAGCCAACAATGGTTTGATGCTGTAAGCTTCTCAACCAACTTAAATAACAAGATTTGCTTTGTTGTTTAATTTCTCTTAATGACCTCACTGTATCAGCCAGTAAATTAGGGTTTCTGGCTTAGTAGGCAAATCAACTTGGCCCTGAACAGTCAATTTACTGTGGCATTCAGAGATAGTATTTGAACATTTCAGCTTATCTTTAATTTTATTTTTTAAGTACAGAGTGCTAGGTTTAACATATATTAGGCCATTTTAAATTAATTTTTTTATGTGAAGTAAAATTCACTGTTTTTGGTGTACTTATCTACTAGTTTTCCCAAATAAATAGCCATGTAATCAGCAGCATAAATAAGAAAGAATACTAAGGCTCCTCTGTCCATGAGATTTTCCAGGCAAGGATACTGGAGTGGGTTGCCATTTCCTTCTCCAGGGGATCTTCCCAATCCAGGGATCGAACCCAGGTCTCCTGCACTGCAGATGGATTCTTTACTGACTGAACTACAAGGGAAGCCCCAACACTTAGATCACCTTCAAAAGTCTTTTATGCAAAAAGGAGTCATGCTACCTGCCTTTCTGTGACCAAGTCTTGTTTATTTTAGTAGCATAAATGGAAAAACTAGGAAGGAGTGCTGATAACAAGATATCAGCCCTCTTGTCTAGAACAGTGTATGTATATATGTATATGCATGTATGTGTGTATGTGTAGTGTATGTGTAGTGTGTGTGTGATCAAGGCCAACCCACCAGCCTTGATCAGCCTTTTCTTGTTAGAAGAGGATGTGAGAACAACCTGGGTAGAGGTGGATCTTCCATGAGGGTGGGGTGATATAAGCTGTTTCTGGGTCCCCCGGACCAGATTGATTAGAGCTGGAGGGGCCATGGTGACCTTGGCCAAGAACATCCCAGGCTGGCTCTGTGCCTGGTTCTAAGTCACCTGCTGAAGAGGTATCAATGATGCCCTCAGGTCGCCAGGAAAGCCCCAGGTGTTCAAAAACAACCGGCAGTAGGCCCTCTGGCCTGCATGCACCCACTTCTTCCACACCTCGTCATGCTTATAGAGCCCTCAAGGAGGGGGCGTCCAAGGTGATCAGACTTCTCTGGATCCCTCTGTTTCCCTTCCCTTTAATGCTTAGTAAATACTGATGTAGTCTCCATTTCTACAGTGTTGTCTTTTCCAAACCATCATATATATGGGTTTATACAATATGTAGAATTTTGAGTCTGATTTATTTTACATAGCATAAGACATTTGAGATGTCTCCTTCTGTATATAAGTAGTTTGTTCCTTTTCACTGTTAAGTAATGTTCCATTGCCTGGCTATGCCAGCACCTGTTTCTCCATGATCTAGTTGAGGAACATTTAGCTTGTTTCCAGTTTTTGGTGATTTTGAATAAAACTCCTGAAATATTAGCTTGCAGGATTTTATGTGAACAAAGATTATGTCTTATGTGGGTAAATCCTTAGGTTTGGGATTGCTGGATTATACAGTGAGAACATGTTTAAATTTATAATTAATTGTCAAATTGTTTTCAAGAATACATCCCCATTGGCAGTGTATGAAAATTCTACTTGCATGTACTCTTTAGCCCTTTATTGTTATTTTAGTGAGCAATAAGTAATTTTGGTTTAGGCTACAGGTTCACTGGCATCTTATTTAGGTTACAATAACAGTTATATTTCCCCTTTATGGAACACAGCCTTATCATGGTGAAGAGACTTGCATAGCTCAGTGAAGCTATGAGCCATGCCATGCAGGGTCACCCAAGGTAAGTGATAGTGAAGAGTTCTGACAAAACATGGTCCACTAGAGGAGGAAATGGCAACCCACTGTATATTCTTGCCTGGAGAAACCCTTGAACAGTAGGAAAAGGCAAAAAGATATGATATCAGAAGATGAGCCCTCCAGATTGGAAAGTGTCCAGTATGCTACTGGGGAAGAATAGAGGGTGATTACTAATAGCTCTAGAAAAAAATGAAGCAGATGGGCCAAAGCAGAAATGATGTTCAGTGGTGAATATGTCTGGTGGTAAAAATAAAGTCCAATGCTGTAAAGAACAATATTGCATAGGACCCTGGAATGCTAGGTCCATGAATCAAGGTAAATTGGATGTGATCAAGCAGGAAACTCATTGGTAAAGACCTTGATGCTGGGAAAGATTGAAGGCAAAAGAAGAAAGGGGCAGCAGAGGATGAGATGTTTAGATAGCATTGCTAACTCAATGGCCATGAATTTGAGCAAACTTGGGGAGATAGTAGAGGACAGAGGAACTTGGCGTGCTGAAGTCCATGGGGTCAAAAATAGTTGGACACAAACTAATGACTGAACAACAGCAACAGACTGCAGTTATATTTAAAAAAAAAAACAAAAAAACTTTTGTTGTTCTGTTTGGTTTTGTGTTGGAATGCTTTTCTAAGGTATTGGTCTGTGACTTAGGAGGTGATTGGTATTGTAGTTCAATTCTCAAAGTCTTCATTCTACTTCCAGGGTGCATTACATGTGTACACCATTTGGAGGTAGGCCTGAGACATATAGGTTCATACTCAGAATTAGGGGACCCTTCTCTATACCTTGCGTCTCAAGGCTTTTCTTTAAACTTATAGGCTTCCAGTGGTGTTTTTCTTAGTTTCTATTACAAGTCCATGTTCTTTAGCATTTTAGTCTCCCACACAGTTGCATAGTCCCACCTGCTGAATGAATTCATCCTTGGCTAAGTGTTGAAAGAAAAGGTGAAAGAAATAACAAATATTTCTTCCAGAAGTATTTGCAACAAAAGGACTTTTTTTCCATATTTCCTCTCTGCAGAGAAATGATTTTTCTTTTGAATTTCAGGTGCCAATACTACCACCTCTGAAACCATGTAGATCCATGACCTTGAGTCAGAAACAGTAGAGAAGAGAGAGAGACAGACATATAGACTGTTAGAAACAACACAAATTTCTACCACACTTTCCAGCTCAGAGGGTTTTCCCAGTTCCTCAGTCAGGAGGATGGGTTTCCCCTGGATGCAGTTTATTTCCAAGGTTGTTTTTTATATTTTATCCCAGGTGAGCAGTAGTATCCTTCCTCCATTCTAGCCATTACTGGAAGTTCTGGATCTTCTTTCCAGACATGTTTACTGTAGACAGCATTTCACTCCTCTAGTCCCTGCAACTACTTACTAGGGCCTAACATGGCATCTAGAGCTATGGAGCCATGCAGGTAGTGCCCCAGGAAAAAGTTAAAGCATCTCATCTCTTGGTGTGGAAAGCAGTTTTTTTCACTATCTCATCTGCTCTGCTTAGGTGCTGGAGTTCAATTCCTGAGACCTCATTCAACCATTTATAAGATACCTTTAAATGGTTTTACCCTTTAATTTTAAAAGTAGCTTTTAAATGCTGACCAGTTAATTAGTTTCCTTTCATGTGGTATCAACCATAATTATATATATTTTGAAGTTGGATTAAAAAAAGTAACTACATATAATGACCAACATGATATTATAGTTATTTAGAAAATATGTCCTATAGTATCACTCCTAAATAAAGAACATGCAATTAAATTAGTTTGCAAATGTCACCATTACTGGGAATGTGTCATGAGCTAAAGGTGAATGCATGATAAATGAGCTTCAGTGAAGCCTTTAATTTCCTGCCACACTTTTCTGAGAAGTTTTCAAAAGTGTCTTCCATTGCATCATTTCCTTTTATCATATGAGGTGTTGTGCTTTATTCTAAATGAGACTATGTATTTCCTCTTTTAACCTGAAGTCTTTAATCCAAAAATAAATAGACCTCACCTTTTCAAAAGATGGTTTTTAAATCTTGGTTCAAGAGTGTTTTGAAAGAAAAGCTTCATTCATGTCAGAGAAAGAAGAGCCTGTCTGCTGTTATTCCTTGTTGCAAATAACAGCACATAATTCATCTCCATAGACAAAATTAGAGGTGTATGCTGTGGAATTTTCACCACAAAACCTGGTACAGCTGACATAACCAATAACACGCAGAAGAAACATGGTGACAGTAGATATTCTCGGATAATCTCGGAGAAACTCAAGACATAAAACAACAACAAAAAAGTCCTTCCTGACTTTCGTCACTGAATCAATGCCACAGGTAAGGCTCGACTCAGCATGCCAGTGGCTACTGTGTGTCTTTAGTCTCTTGTGAGTACTCCAGTGCACCCACTGCCCTCTTGTTTTCTGTTCAGGAAAATGTACTGTGGTTTTCTCTATCACAGTAGCACTCCAAGCTATTAAATTGCTAATACTTTGATACTGCCTCAAAGCAATATACAGTACTTTAAATCTTTGTTCAGTGTTTATTTGGTGAAAGGGCTAATGGACACATGGAGGAGAGACAGAGAAGGTGAAAATCTCTATTAATGGAGTTTGGTTCTTTTCTGTTATGTATCCGAGGAATGTAGATCTGATCTTATTTTTCTCCCCACTAGAGAAGCCCGAAGTACTTCAGGTTGTATGAGTAATCTGTTAAGTTTGAGGATTTCAAAGTTGATCAAAAAAAAGACAGGACCATAAGAGGTGGTAATATACAAGCTTTATTGGACAGTATTTAGACATGATTAAAAGAGAGGGCAAGTCTCTAATGACAAGAGACCTTTTAGAGACAGTGAGGCAAGGTGGGAGCCTTTGGGCAGAAAGCCCCAAAGGGCAGCAACAGTTTGGGGTCTTTATAGTTGCAGCGTTTATCTTAGTTAGAGGTAGGAGATTTGGGAACAGTTTCACAGGGTATGTGAACTATATAGAATCTAAATGGCAAAACTTTGTCTATTTGGACTATGCTTGAAACCATTGGATTGTAAGAATTTGAGTTTGGCACCAGTGGACTTTGGGTTGATATTTCTAACCTGCTGTGAAGAAGTAAATAACACAGGGGCCATTGAGACCACTAAACAGGGACTATCTTTAACCTGTTTACATAACATTATCTCCCTAAGAATTCAGTTAAGAGCACACTTTTTTGAGAGTATCTCTTCTCCCCACCCTCCACCCTAAGATTCTAAGACCCTAAGACCCAGGCAGATTTTAAAAGTACTCCTTCCAAGAACACACAGTATCATATTGCAGAGAATTCCACAGTGATGTTGTGAGATCTTAGTTACACTCTGGGTGTCTTTTCTCTGTGTCACCACTGACTGCAGCCCTGATCAGATCCCCTCATCCCCATCATCATTTCCCTAAGGTCTTCCTACTTGACTGCAGTTAGAGTGCATTAGGAGTCATAGCTGGGATAAGGGAAAAAATGTTTGCTATGAAGCTGACATTCATAATCCTAGCAACTTTAGAGAGGAGTTAATAAAAAACAAACAAACGGTCAACCTTTTTAGTGCATGAAAACCAGAAGTTTACAGTTGGAGCTAAGACTGGGTTAGCATAGCAGTAAAGAAGATATATTTATATTTTACTTGGAAAGGAAGGATGCAGTAGGGAGGGAAACCTGATATTATGTATTTTATGTGAAGATATTATATAATATAAAAATATTTTGAAAGGCAGTTTTATATACTATGTAACTCAGAGGCTTAGAAAATATATTTTTGAGTGTGAAAATTAAGATATATCCTGTCAGAGATTAATAGTAAACTAATTTTAAGAGTTTTTTTTTTATATAATAAAAATTGTTAATTTTGATTTTTAAGAATGTAGTGTAACTTATGTTCATAGCTTGCTTTCACACTTAGAGAACAAGAACAGCAAAGGGTTTGCCACTCCATTTATATATTTAAACTGATCTTTGTTGCACAAAAGTATACTATCTTTTGAAGTGGAAAAGTTATGGCAGAAAGATCCTAACCACTAACCCCATCATTTTAATAACCATTGCCACCAGCGTATTCTGTTGTCTGGAAGAAACCACCTATCCTCCAGTTGAATGACTTCCTAGAAATAATACTTGTGATCTTGGACAAGTCACTAAATGTCTCTGAGGCCCAACTTCTTTATCTTAAAAAGAAGATAACATTGAGTATAGTGGTACCTATAAGAGAATAGAGTTATGCCACTCTCTCAGAGCCCCTCATCCCCATCTTCATCACCATGATATAGACAGGAGCAGCAAGTTGACAAGATTATGGGTACACAATTTTCTGATGGGTACACAATTTTCTGATGGGTACACAATTTTCTGATGACTCATACCCACCACACTCCCACCATTCTTGAGAAACTGTGTTTTCTGTTTCTTTGATGATGGAGATTCTTAATCAGAAAGAGCCAGAACAAATCATCAATCAAACTCCTACAAAAATCAGAATACCCATGTTAACAACTGACCACTTGGTGAGAAAAATAGCCGTAGGCAACTAATAACTGCCTAAGAAAGGGCTATTTTATCTGGTCTTTGTCTTATAATATGCTGTGATCTTCAGGAAAAGTAGATTTTTTTTCATTTTTTTTTATTCTGAGTACCAAGCACTGTTCTGGTTTTCTAATTTATAGTCAAAATTTTTTAAGGAAAGCAGACAGTAATTTCATTTTTACTTTTCATTTAGCAAAGAAGTTGTTCAGTAGTTTCTAGAATAGACAAATAAATTGATTTGTCTACTCTGGAATTTTTCACTAAAACTACTAGAAAGAAAAGAAAAATTTCTGTTTGCCGCTTGAAAAAATATAATCACCTTTTTTTTATATTTAAAAAAAACTTTGTTCTACACTCACTGAAAACCTGAGACCTGTTCTACTTTTCTGTTTTTAAATGAACAGATTCATGTGTGTGTGTGTGTGAATACAACTTTGTAATTATCTTAATGTGGTTTAGTATGATTTGTAATGTGTCAAGACTAAAAAGAATTAAGCAGTCAGTGGTCTGCCTTAATTCTTTATGAAATGCAACACTGTACTTCAGTGAACAACTATTAATTAAGATAATCTCTCAATTGGCATGTTTCAGCTACCAGTAAGATATGCAAATTAAACAGAATGTGCTATTTCCTTAATTAATATTGTAAGCAAAAAACTTTTTTCTGTTAGTTAATTCACCTTATAATTTTATAAATTCACTTTATAATGAATAGGATAATACAGCAATATTTCCAAATAGATTGTGGAAGAATTCTACTTATATTAATGCATGCATGCATATGTGTATTTTATAGTATATAATGCTTTACTGAAGTGTTGAATTCAGAATTACATGGAAAAAGAACATTTGTTGAGAATAAGAACAAAAGGGGCTGATGGGGCTTGTGACAATCAGGCAAAGAAAAAGCATCACACTAGAAAACTGAAAATTCCACCTAGTACAGAGCTAAGAAACACTCACACAAAAAAACAAACGTATGATTCCTCTTATATGAAATATCTAGAATGGGAAAATTCACAGAGACAAAAAATTTTAAATGTTACTAGAGGCTAGGGAAAGGGAAATGGTTAGCTTTTGATAAATGGTTATAGATTTTTTATTTGAGATTGTAAAAAAGCTCTGGAAATAGATAGCGATCATGATCGCACAACATTGTGAGTATCATTAATGCCACTTGAATGTACGCTTCAGTTCAGTTCAGTTCAGTCGCTCAGTCGTGTCCGATTCTTTGCAACCCCGTGAATAGCAGCACGCCAGGCCTCCCTGTCCATCATCAACTCCCGGAGTTTACCCAAACCCATGTCCATCGAGTCAGTGATCCCATCCAACCATCTCATCCTCTGTCGGCCCCTTCTCCTCCTGCCCCTAATCCTACCCAGCATCAGGGTCTTTTCCAATGAGTCAGCTCTTCGCATGAAGTGGCCAAAGTATTGGAGTTTCAGCTTCAACATCAGTCCTTCCAATGAACACCCAGGATTGATCTCCTTTAGGATGGATTGATTGGATCTCCTTGCAGTCCAAGGGACTCTCAAGAGTCTTCTCCAACACCACAGTTCAAAAGCATCAATTCTTCGGCGCTCAGCTTTCTTCACTGTCCAACTCTCACATCCATACATGACCACTGGAAAAACCATAGCCTTGACTAGATGGACTTTTGTTGGCAAAGTAATGTCTCTGCTTTTAAATATGCTATCTAGGTTGGCCATAACCTTCCTTCCAAGGAGTAAGCGTCTTTTAATTTCATGGCTGCAATCACCATCCGCCGTGATTTTGGAGCCCAAAAAAATGAAGTCTGACACTGTTTCCACTGTTTCCCCATCTATTTCCCATGAAGTGATGGGACCAGATGCCATGATCTTAGTTTTCTGAACGTTGAGCTTTAAGCCAACTTTTTTACTCTCCTCTTTCACTTTCATCAAGAGGCTCTTTAGTTCTTCTTCACTTTCTGCCATAAGGGTGGTGTCATCTGCATATCTGAGGTTATTGATATTTCTCCCAGCAGTCTTGACTCCAGCTTGTGCTTCCTCCAGCCCAGCGTTTCTCATGATGTACTCTGCATAGAAGTTAAATAAGCAGGGTGACAATATACAGCCTTGACGTACTCCTTTTCCTATTTGGAGCCAGTCTGTTGTTCCATGTCCAGTTCTAACTGTTGCTTCCTGACCTGCATACAGGTTTCTCAAGAGACAGGTCAGATGGTCTGGTATTCCCATCTCTTTCAGAATTTTCCACAGCTTATTGTGATCCACACAGTCAAAGGCTTTGGCATAGTCAATAAAGCAGAAATGGATGTTTTTCTGGAACTCTCTTGCTTCTTTGATGATTCAGTGGATATTGGCAATTTGATCTCTGGTTCCTCTGCCTTTTCTAAAACCAGCTTGAACGTCTGGAAGTTCACGGTTCATGTATTGCTGAAGCCTGGCTTGGAGAATTTTGAGCATTACTTTACTAGCATGTGAGATGAGTGCAATTGTGCGGTAGTGTGAGCATTCTTTGGCATTGCCTTTCTTTGGGATTGGAATGAAAACTGACTTTTTCCAGTCCTGTGGCCACTGCTGAGTTTTCCAAATTTGCTTGCATATCGAGTGCAGCACTTTCACAGCATCATCTTTGAGGATTTGAAATAGCTCAACTGGAATTCCATCACCTCCACTAGCTTTGTTCATAGTGATGCTTTCTAAGGCCCACTTGACTTCACATTCCATGATGTCTGGCTCTAGGTGAGTGATCACACCATCGTGATTATGTGGGTCGTGAAGAATGTACGCTTAAAAATGGTTAAAGTGGCAAATTTTATCACGTACACATTAAAAAAAAAAAAATCACCCACTAATACGGCCCCTGGAGATTATAAGAGTTGTTGATCTGTTAGGCACTTTGTCTGTGACATGCTATTTGTTTATTACGACAGTCTTTGGAATTTAAGTGGCTGAGGGAGATTAACAGGGCAAATAGTAGACATTAGGGAAAACGCATTATCTCTCTTTGAAACAAGGGAGCTAGTAGGGGTTCCACTTTGAATCTAAGTACTTTCTCTTTTCAAAGTTTTGAAAAAATGATATGACCAGGCCCCATTTTTCACAAGCTGAATATTTGGGGGAGACAGAGTAAACTGTAGCAAGAAATGACCATGTTATCATGCATTGTGTTTTGTGGTAATAACCTATTAAAACAGAAATAGTAGTTTTGCACACATTAAAGTATTTTAATTTTGGCCTTTAAGCCAGAGATTTTTTACCTTAACTGCATACATGGAATCACCTTGAGTGCTTGGAATAAATGCTGATGCACAGGTTGTACCACGAACAAATGATATCCGAATCTCTGGAATAGAACCCAGGTATCAGAATCTTTAAGATTTCTCCAGGTATTTATTATGCAGGAAAGAATAGAGAGCATTCCTTAAATCATGTTGTATTGCAGACTTTTAATCTTAAAGGATATTTAAGTAAATACAAATGAGGATGAATGTATTTACTAAATTTTTAGCCAAAAATGAGCGAAAAGAATGCCATAAAGGGAGAAATTGTAGAGAGAGGATGTGAATAATTATTTTATCTCTTTAAGTGTTTTGTTGTTGTTCAGTTGCTAAGTTGCGTCCAACTCTTTTGCGACCCCATGGAATGCAGCATGCCAAGCTTCCCTGTCTGTCACTATCTACCAAAGTTTGCTCAAATTCATGTCCATTGAATTGATTATGCTATTTAACCATCTCATTATCTGCTGCCCTCTTCTTCAATTACCTTCAATCATTCCTAGCATCAGGATCTTTTCCAGTGAGTTGGCACTTCAAATCAGGTGGCTAAATTATTGGAACTTCAGCTTCAGCATCAGTCTTTTCAATGAGTATTCATGGTTGATTTCCTTTAGAATTGACTGATTTGACCTCCTTGCTGTCCAAGGGACTCTCAAGAGTCTTCTCCTTGACACAATTCGAAAACATAAGTTCTTTGGTTCTTCAGCATAAGTTCTTTAGCCTTCTTAATGGGCCGACTCTCATATCCGTACATGGCTATTGGAAAAACCATAGGTTTGACTATATGGACCATTGTCAGCAAAGTGATGTCTTTGCTTTTTAATATGCTGTCTCAGTTTGTCAGAGCTTTCCTTCCAAGGAGCAAATGTCTTTTAATTTCATGGCTGCAGTCACCATCCACAGTGATTTTGGAGCCCAAGAAAATAAAATCTGTCACTGCTTCCATTTTTTCCCCTGCTATCTGCCATGGAGTGATGGGAGAGGATGCTGTGATCTTAGTTTTTTTAATGTTGAGTTTTAAACCAGCTTTTTCACTGTCTTCTTTCACCCTCCTCAAGAGGCTCTGTAGTTCCTCCTCAATTTTTGCCTTTAGAGTGGTATCATTTGCATGTCTGAGATGGTTGATATTTCTCCCAACATTCTTGATTCCATCTTGTGATTCATGAAGCCCAGCATGATATACCTTGCATGATATACTCTGTATATTTTAACTATAATGATATACTTTAACTGTATAAGTTAAATAAAATGGTGATAATACACAGCCTTGTCATACTCCTTTCCTAATTTTGAACCAGTCAGTTGTTTCACATAAGGCTCTAACTATTTTTTCTTGATCCATATACAGGTTTCTCATGAGACAGGTAAGGTGGTCTGGTATTCCCATCTTTTTAAGAATGTTCCACAGTTTGTTGTGATCCACACAAAGGCTTTCGTGTTTTCAATGAAGCCTTGATGTTTTATATTAGATGTTTTTCTGGAATTTCCTTGTTTTCTTTATGATCCAACAAATGTTGGCAATTTGATCTCTGGCTCCTCAGCCTTTTCTAATCCCAACTTGTACATCTGGAAGTTCTTGGTTTCATGTACTGCCGAGGCCTAGATTGAAGGATTTTGAGCATAACCTTAGTAGCTTGTGACATGAGGACAATTGTATGGTAGTTTCAGTATTCTTTGACAGTGCCTTTCTTTGGGATTAGAATGAAAACTGACCTTTTCCAATCCTGTGACCATTGCTGGGTTTTTCAAATTTGCTGACATATTGAGTGTAACACTTTAACAGCATCATCTTTTAAGTTTTTAAATAGCTCAGCTGACTTTCCATCACCTCCACTAGATTTGTTCACAGTAATGCTTCCTAAGGCCCACTTGACTTCACACTTCAGGATGTGTGGCTCTAGGTGAGTGACCACACCATTTAGTTATCTGGGTCATTAAGAACTTTTTTGTGTGATTCTTCTGTGTATTCTTGCCACCTCTTCTTAGTCTTTTCTGCTTCTGTTCGGGCCTTACCATTTCTGTCCTTTATCGTGTCCTTCTTTACATAAAATATTACCTTTTACCTTAGTTTTTCTCTTCTCTTCTTTCCTCAGCTATTTGTAAAACTTCCTTAGACAACTATTTTGCTATCTTGTGTTTCTTTTTCTTTGGGATGTTTTGGTCACTGCCTCCTGTACAATGTTACAAACCTCTCTCTATAGTTCTTCAGGCACTCTGTCTCCCAGATCTAATCCCTTGAGTCTATTTGTCACCTCTACTGTATAATCATAAGGAATTTGCTTTAGGTCACACCTGAATAGCTTCATGGTTTTTCCTACTTTCTTCAATTTAAGTTTGACTCTTTAGTATTTCAATTTGCCAAACGTGAAAAACTCAACCCATAGAGTTACTCTATATGGTGGAGACTCTAATAGAATCCTTGCCCGCAAATATGGTCTAGCTGAAATTGGGAAGAGAGAAAGTAAGTAAATGTATATATATTATATATGCACCCCAGAAATTGCACAAAATAATCTGATTTGATTGTGGGGAAGAAAAGAGTAGATCCTATATTTAAATTTAATATTTATCTAAAAATAATTAAAATACTGTACTAATATTTAGCATAGAGATTTTAAAGCTGCCCTAATTCTGTCATTTATGATAGAGGACCTGTTTCATGATCTACTCAGAGGACCTCGTAGGGACTGTATGATAATAACCGATGATGTCCTCACCAGATGGATTATCTTAGCATATTGCGACATAATGCAGTAACATGTACTGATAAATGGATTTATAGAGCATACTCTCTCATCCTAACCAAATACAATCCTTTCAAAATGGATACATTGCTTAAATAATTTATGCAATGAAGCCATGCATTGACCAGCAAACAGACAACAAAAAAATGATGGCAAAGATATTTCTATTTCTTGTATGAATGCACACATGAACATATTATGAAATAAAGAAGTGCCAATCTGACAAAAAGTTGGAAAAAAATGACTGTCTTAAAAATTGATATTATTTTCAGTCCCTGACAACTAACCAGATCATTAGGTTTTTATGTGCTTTGAAATGATAGTCATTAATATCATGATGCTGTCATGATGGACAAGGTATTTTTAAAAAGTCAGTTCATTCTATAATTATTTGATTTATTATTATCTATTTTTAAATAGTTTTATATATTTAGGTGTTACCTTTATACTACTATACTATACAAACCTAATTTTTAAAAAGTGAAATAGACATTATCCTGGAATAGACAATGGCCATTTCATATTGATAAGTAGTTCGTGAGCATGCGTGGGTGTGTGTGCTAAGTTGTTTCAGTCATGTCCGACTCTTTGCTACCCCATGGACTGTAGCCCCTCAGGCTCCTCTGTCCCTGGGATTCTCCAGGCAAGAATATTGGAGTGGGTTGCCATTTCCTTCTCCAACTAGTTGGTGAGCATACAGTTAGATATTCTGGTGGTACTACCACAGATAGTCCCTTTTAAAACAACTATCAAGAAAGGTCTACAGTAATCTTATGAGTCATAATTATACAGAATATCCAACTACTAGGCTTTCCTGAATCCAGTTTATATGATTTCCTGGAAAATTATATCTATTACTTGTATGCCAGTCCAGCTTTAACATAATGTCATTTCTTACTGCCCAGTTGTCTTAGTTTCCTTATATCAGTTTTTGACTTGTTAGATGACTTTTTGGAAGTACCTAAAAAAATTTATTTTGGGTTGATTTCTATACAATTCTGTCTGATATATTGTTTTTAAAGTAGTGTGATGAATTGAAAATGAGAATTTGCTTTTTTTGTTACCCCTTCTCTACCTCAAAAAACAGTTTTTTAAAGCTCCCTGAATTTCATAAATGTCATTACTATATCTTAAACTTTATTGTGTGTAAAGTATACTCCAAATCTAACAGTTTTTTTGTCTTTTCTTGTTTCCCAACCATACCATTTATTGTGGAATATAGCACATTCAGTTGGTACCAATGAAATTTCCTTAGATTCTTTTTTATTGTTTTTAGATTCCCCAGCTTCTGTCTATATTTTCTTTAAATGGTGCACACCTATGGTTCTCTTTGGATGGCTGCTTCTGGTGCTTCTATGTCTGCTGGTGCTCAGAGATACAAATCCTAGGAGTTTATCTTCCCACCACCCCTTTTCCCCAAGAAACCCTTAGCCAGTGACAAATCGAGATAGGAATAAAAAAAACTCAGTTTCCCTCCCTTAAGCCAGGACAAACTCTTGAGGCATAGTTTACACTTAGGGTTTCTCTTAAGAATCAGACTAAAGCTATGTACCTAAGATGGCCTGAAATTGCACTTTTGCTTGGCCTCTTTCTCTGTTCTGTTCCGCTTCACCCATTCTGTAATAATCTTTCCCCTTGAGCACATTTCCTTAATAAATAATTTACATGTGAATTCTCAATATGATTTTTATTTGGAAGAGTATTAGATCAAAAAAGTTTAGAGATTCTTGGTGTAGAGGAGAGAAACCAGTTAACTATTATGGCTTAGATAGGAGAAGAAGAAGAATAAAACATAATAAAGCCTAAGGCACCACCAACAAAAACCTCATAGTTGTTAATCATCAGCACCATCATGATCATAACTACTTTCACCTATTTACAGTCCCTAGAAATATGGAAAGAAAAGAAAGGAGATAGATAATAGTTTGAAAAAAAGCAGATTTGTGGCCCAATTCTCCCTCTTTGGATTTTGAATAAGAGGAAGTATTCTACTTTTCTGTTGCTTCAGAACATATGCTCCCCCCACCAAAGCATATTAGCTCACAACACTGAGTAAAAATTGTATTGGTTGGGTTTATGGTCTGGTTGATTGTTCTACCTTGAGGGTGCAATCAAATAAAGACTGAGACTAAGATATTTGAAAGGCATCTTCCACTATGTGTCTGGTACCTGATTTCTGATGGCTGGAATAACTAGAGCTGGTTGAGCATTTCTTTCTGTGTAGCCACTCAACATAGTTAGTCAGGGCTTCTTCACTGGGCATTTTCAGGGTATTCAGATTCCTCACATGGTGGCTTGCATTCAGAGAAAGCATTCCAATAGACTAGGGCAGAAGCTGCCATTGTTCTTCTGGGCTAGACTCAGAAGGCTTATAGTGTCACTTCTGCCACTGGTAAATCAGTCCTATGGCCAACCAAACTGAACAATCTGAGGTGTAGTTCTCTGGAGGCCATCTTTGGATATGTGTTTAATAGAATTAAGGATTGCAGAAAGCATAGAGCATTCACTTTGTTCCAGATAGGATAGCTGGAGGAGACTTGAATAGAGGGCCCACTGAAAAATGGGATAATATATACTGGTTAAGAGGATGGAGCACAGTGGCCAGGCCATAGTTGGAACATCTGAATTGCCCTCAGTTCCTTTGAGATGCCTATAGGTCTGTTAGGAGCCCTGGTAGGATGGAGTTAAGTGATTTTAAAACAGAAATGGAGAGCAACAATTTTAACAGAGCCAGGTGGAGGATACACCAATCCTCAGATGTCTGCTTCCCCTTGTCAAAGGGAACCTAATTCTTCAAAGGGGATGACCAGTGCTCCCCTCAGAACAAGTATAACACAAATAAACAGACCAGCACAAGAGACAATTAGGGAGTACAGGGACCCAGAATCCAAGAGACATCACCTTGGACATGGGAAAGAGCCAGCTAGTGAATACATAAAAACAAGTTAGAGGCCCAAAGACCTTATTTATCCACGTAATGAGCTCTTTCAAACCATGCATTTCTGCCCTCTATACTTACTTTACCCCCCGCCCCCTGTGGATTTGGAAATTTAACATCTTTATTTTTATGCTCCACAAACTATTTTTGCCTTTTACTGTATTAAAAAAAAATTTAATTGCTCTGAATAGTCTGACTTTAGTAATAAAGGAATTATATTTTATATACAGATAATTTGAGGCTCAAGGAGGTTAACTCCATCAAATTCGCATAACCAGCAGTGGAAAGAATGTGGTAGTCAAATTCAGCTCTGTCTCATTCTGTGTTCTTTCCCCTTTACTATACTATCTCCAATATTTACTTCACTGAAAGGTGCAATTGAAATACAATTCTCAGAAATTCATCATTTTTTAATCTTCACTTTTCACCAACAAATTCATTTTCTGGTTGTGATAACTGCAATCTGAAAACCACTACATATTAATAAAAGCTGACACTGATATGTTTTTAGGTGTTCATTTATGCAGTGTGAATGAAGTCAGCTGTATAAAAGTGACAGGAGAGAGAATTTCTTACGGCTCATTAGTAGAACACACTGCGGCAATCAACTGTTGTACTTAATAGTCACCACACACACAAGATAAAGATTTATTTCGGCAAAGGAGTTAAACTTGATAAAAACAGGCAAGAAACAAAGGATTTAAGATGGTCATAGAAGGAATTGCAAAAAGAATCAAAGTCTCACCAAGACACATAGATTCTTTAAGTTTTAAAATCTTCTTCTTCTTTTCTCCACTCTCTAAATCCTGTTTTACTGTAATTTTAGTAATGTAAGGTGTTAACCTAGACAGCATATTAAAAAACAGAGACATCTCTTTGCCAGCAAAGGTCCATATAGTCAAAGCTATGGTTTTTCCTGTAGTCATATATGGATGTGAGAGTTGGACCATAAAGAAGGTTGAGTACCAAAGAATTGGTGCTTTCGACCTATGGTGCTGGAGAACACTCTTAAGAGTCCCATGGGCAGCAAGTAGATCAAACAAGTCAATCCTAAAGGAAATTAACCCTGAATATTCATTGGAAGGACCAATGCTGAAGCTGAAGCTCCAATATTTTGGCCACCTGATGCGAAGAGCTGACTCACTGCAAAAGCCCTTGATGCTGGGAAAGATTGAGGGCAATAGGAGATGGGGGTGACAGAGGATGAGATGATTGGATGGCATCACTGACTCAATGGATATGAATTTGAGCAAACGCTGGGAAATATTGAAGAAAAGGGAAGTCTAGCATGCTGAAGTCCATGGGGTCGCAAAGAGTCAGATATGCCTGAGTGACTGAACAACAAAAGATCTCAAGGATATTAATCTAAAACTGATTTTAGGGATACCTTTGCTATACAACAACAACATAACATAATAGATAACCTTAATTGCTAATATTTCCATGATGAGAAAATGAGGCACAAAGAGGTTAAATGAATAGTTTAAGATGGCACTGAGTGTTGGATTTGGAATGTGAGCTCAAATAGCCTGGTCTCAGAATTAATCCACTGAGATGTACTTCCTTTTGACCTAGACTATTGTATTCGTCTTTGCAATATTTCAGTAGTTTTTTCTCTTTATCTAATCCTCATATTCATATACACAAATGTAGAGAGAATTGGAGCATCCCAGGTGGCTCAGTGGTAAAGAATCTGCTTGCCAAACAGGAAATGTAGGAGACATGGGTTTGACCCCTGGGTTGGGAAGATCCCCTGGAGAAGGAAGTGGCAACCCACCCCAGTATTCTTGCCTGGGAAATCTCATGGACAGAGGAGCCTGGCAGGCTACAGTACATGGGGTCACAAGAGTTAGACACGACTGAACGACTGAGTACATGCAAAGATAATTTAAGTACATTTGTTGCCACTTAAAATGATTACTATGCATTAAAAAAATAAAGACTTGGGTAATCATAGTGACTGGGTCCAGAGAGCAGACAGAATGAACACACAGATCAGGTATGCCAATGAATCCCACATCTTCTCTAAGATCTGGAAAACCACAAAGCTCTATTGTTATTGTTTTTGGGTAGGAAGTCTATGAACAAAAAGGAAATGGCCGTAGAATGTGTGTTAACATTTTGACAGGCTTCAAGCCAGGCATTCTTTTCTGGCACCCAAGCAGGTTCTTTATAGAAACTGTAGCACCTACTCTTTGAAAGAGTCTTTAAAGAAGGAACTTGTGATGCCCAAGAGAATAGAAAGGTTTGGTGTTGGATTTTCATGAAGGTAAGCTCTGCTAGTAGATCTCAAGAACTATCTGTGATAGAAAGAAGAGATGAACCTACACACAAATATTATTTCTTCTGCTATAGTTGAAACTGCCATTTAATTGCACTTTCACAAATTATTATTCATGTAAGGACTTAAGTTTGCGAAAATGGGACTGTCCTTCATTTCACTTGTATTAAGGGCCACTGAAGCTCCATGAATTAAAAAAAAAAAACATTTTAAAACAAAAATCCTCAATCGTCAAACCACAAATGCATTTATTCATTCAACACATAGTTATTGGACAACTACTTTGTGCTAAACAATATTCTTTGTGATGTGAAATTTCTGTTCTCATCAAGTTTATATTCCAGTAGAAAGAGAAAGACCATCATCAATGAAATTTTACTTTAGAAGATGACAAGTATATGAAAAATAATAAATGAGGGTAAGGTAACCAGTTGTGCTGAGGGTAGGGGTAGAGAGAATGTAAAACTGAGTGGTCAGAGTAGGTCTCACTCAGTGAGTGGTGTTGAGGCAGGTAAAACTGGATCAGAATGAGCAAGTGGAAGGAGAAAGAGAAGCTGGAGAAATAATGAGAAGCCTGATAATGATAAATCTTGAGAGAATTATACGACCCTTGGTTTTAATTCTGAGTGAAGTATATTCATTAGAGTGTATGCACAGAAGAGTGAGTTAAAACTATAAAACTCCTACAAGAAACATGGGGTAAAAACTTCTTGACATTGGTCTTGGCAATGATTTCCTGGATCTGACATGAAAAGCACAGTCCACAAAGGCAAAAGTAGACAAGTACAACTACATGAAACTAAAAAAAAAATTTTGCATAGCAAAAGAAACAGCAAAATAAAAGGCAACCAATGGAATAGGATAAAATATTGTCAAGCCATGAATCTGGTAAAGGGTTAATATGAAAAATATGTAAGGAACTTCTTCAATTCAATAGCCAAAAAAATAATTAAAATATCAGGAAAAGAACTCAATAGACATTTCTCCCATGAAAACATACAAATGGCTAACAGGTATGTGAAAACATGCTCAATATCACGAATCATCAAGGAAATATAAGTCAAAACTCCAGTGAAATATCACCTCAGTATTTAGGATGGCCATTATTGAAATATAAAACTAACATTGCTGAAGATACGAAGAAAAGGGAACCCTTGTGCATCATTGGTGTGACTGTAAATTGGTGCAGCCACTATGGAAAACAGTACAGAGACCACTCAAAAAAATTAAAGCTAGAACTACCATATGATTCAGCAGCATACGTAAACCTCTGCTTATATATTGGAAGGAATTGAAATCTTGAAGTGATATTTGCACTGTCATATTCATTGCAGCATTACTGATAATGGCCAAGATATGGAGGCAACCTAAATGTCCACTGCTGGACAAATGGATAAAGAAAATGTGATGTGTGCATGCTAAGTCGCTTCAGGCATGTCCAACTCGTTGCTACCCTTATGGACTATAGCCCACCAGACTCTTCTGTTCATGGGATTCTCCAGGCAAAAATACTAGACGGGGTTGTTATGCCCTCCTCCAGGGTATCTTCCCAACCCAGGGATCCAACGCACATCTCTTATGTCTCCTGCATTGGCAGGCAGATTCTTTACCACTAGCACCACCCAGAAAGGCCAAAAGAAATGTGATATATTTATACAAAAGAATATAATTCAGCCTTAAAACAAGAAAATCCTGTCATTTGCAACAACAGGAATAAACCTAGAAAGCATGTTAAGGAAAAGGAAAAGAAATGCAAAAGGGCCAAATGGCTGTCTGAGGAGGCCTGACAAATGGCTGTGAAAAGAAGAGAAGCCAAAGGCAAAGGAGAAATGGAAAGATATCCCATTTGAATGCAGAGTTCCAAAGAATAGCAAGGAGAGATAAGAAAGCCTTCCTCAGCGACCAATGCAAAGAAATACAGGAAAACAACAGAATGGGAAAGACTAGAGATCTCTTCAAGAAAATTAGAGCTACCAAGGGAACATTTCATGCAAAGATGGGCTCGATAAAGGACAGAAATGGTATGGGCCTAACAGAAGCAGAAGATATTAAGAAGAGGTGGCAAGAACACACAGAAGAACTATACAAAAAAGATCTTCATGACCCAGATAATCACAAAGGTGTGATCACTCACCTAGAGCCAGACATCCTGGAATGTGAAGTCAAGTGGGCCTTAGAAAGCATCACTACCAACAAAGCTAGTGGAGGTGATGGAATTCCAGTTGAGCTATTTCAAATCCTAAAAGATGATGCTGTGAAAGTACTGCACTCAATATGCCAGGAAATTTGGAAAACTCAGCAGTGGCCACAGGACTGAAAAAGTTCAGTTTTTATTCCAATCCCAAAGAAAGACAGTGTCAAAGCAAGCTCAAACTACTGCACAGTTGCACTCATCTCACACGCTAGCAAAGTAATCCTCAAAATTCTCCAAGCCAGGCTTCAACAGTATGTGAACCGTGAACTTCCAGATGTTCAAGCTAGATTTAGAAAAGGCAGAGGAACCAGAGATCAAATTGCCAACATCTGCTGGATCAATGAAAAAGCAAGAGAGTTCCAGAAAAACATCTGCTGCTGCTGCTGCTGCTAAGTCGCTTCAGTCGTGTCCGACTCTGTGCGACCCCATGGACTGTAGCCTAATAGGCTCCTCCGTCCAGGGGATTCTCCAGGCAAGAGTACTGGAGTGGGGTGCCATTGCCTTCTCTGACCTAGTATACTGCTGCTGCTGCTGCTGCTAAGTCGCTTCAGTCGTGTCCGACTCTGTGCGACCTACTTCTGTTTTATTGACTATGCCAAAGCCTTTGACTGTGTGGATCACAATATATTATAGAAAATTCTGAGAGAGATGGGAGTACCAGACCGCCTGACCTGCCTCCTGAGAAATCTGTATGCAGGTTATGAAGCAACAGTTAGAACCAGACAAGGAACAACAGACTGGTTTCAAATCAGGAAATGAGTACATTAAGACTGTATATTGTCATCCTTCTTATTTAAATTATCTGCAGAGTAAATCATGAGAAACGCTGGGCTGGATGAAGCACAAGCTGGAATCACGATTGCTGGGAGAAATATCAATAACCTCAGATATGCAGATGACACAACCCTTATGGCAGAAAGTGAAGAACTAAAGAGCTCTTGAGGAAAGTGAAAGAGGAGAGTGAAAAAATTGGCTTAAAACTCAACATTCAGAAAACTAAGATCATGGCATCTGGTCCCATGACTTCATGGCAAATAGATGGGGAAACAGTGGAAACAGTGAGAGACTTTATTTTTTGGGGCTCCAAAATCACTGAAGATGGTGACTGCAGCCATGAAATTAAAAGACGCTTACTTCTTGGAAGAAAAGTTAGAACCAACCTAGCCAGGATATTAAAAAGCAGAGACATTACTTTGCCAACAAATGTGCATCTAGTCAAAGCTATAGTTTTTCCAATGGTCATGTATAGATGTGAGAGTTGGACTATAAAGAAAGCTGAGCATGGAAGAATTGATGCTTTTGAACTGTGGTGTTGGAGAAGACTCTTGAGAGACTCTGGGACTGCAAGGGGATCCAACCAGTCCATCCTAAAGGAAATCAGTCCTGAATATTCATTGGAAGGACTGATGCTGAAGCTGAAGCTCCAATACTCTGGCCACCTGAGGCAAAGAACTGACTCTGATGCTGAGAAGTCCCTGATTTGAGGACCTGATTTGAGACCCTCTGATTTGAGAAGACCGTGATGCTGGAAAAGATTGAGGGCTGGAGGCGAAGGGGACAACAGAGGATGAGATGGTTGGATGGTATCGCTGACTCAATTGATAATAATTTGAGTAAACTCCGGGAGTTGGTGATGGACAGGGAAGCCTGGTGTGCTGCAGTCCGTGGGGTTGCAAAGAGTTGGACATGCCTGAGTGACTGAACTGAACTGATAGAGGGAAATACTACATTATACCAACTGTGTTATGTGTTTGTATGCTCAGCCATGTCTGACTCTTTGCGACCCCATGGACCATAGCCCACCAGGCTCCTCTGTCCATGGGATTCTCCAAGCAAGAATAGTGGAGTGGGTTGTCATTTCCTTCTTTAGAGTATCTTCCTAACCCGGGGATTGAAACTAAGTCTCCTGCATTGCAGGCAGATTCTTTACTATCTGAGCCACCAGGGAAGCCCATATCAATTATATGAGAAATCTAAAAATATTCAAACGCTTACAGCAGAGACTAGAATGGTAGTTGCCAGAATCTGAGAGGAAGAGGAAGCAGGGAGTTATTTGTCAAATGGTATAAAGTTTCAACTATATAAGATGAATAATTTCTAGAGATCTACTGTATAACTCACTGTATGTGTGATCAGTTGCTCAGTCATGTCAGACCCTTTAGGACTCTGTCTGTAGCTTGCCAGGCTCCTCTGTCCATGGAATTTTCTGGGCAAGAAATCTGGAGTGGGTTGCCATTTCCTCCTCCAGGGGATCTTCCCGACCTGGGATGGAACAGGCGTCTCTTGCATCCCCCTCATTGGCAGCAGGAGTCTTTCACCAATGAGCCACTTGGGAAGTCCCAGCTCATTGCCTGTACTCAATTATACTATATTATATACTTAAATTTTTGCTAAGAGGGTAAATCTTACGCTAAGTGTTCTTATCACAAAAAAGTAACAATAAATAAAGAGGGCAGGAGGAAACATTTGCAGGTGATGAATATGGCTGAGTTTATGGCATAGATTGTTGTGATGTTTTCATGGATATATACTTATTTCCAAACTCATCAAGTAATGTACATCAAATGTGTGTAGCCTTTTGTACATTACTCATGCCTCAATAAAATTATTACTTTTTTAAAAAAAGCAATATTGGTATGTTGCCTATGTTTTAAAAAGATGACTCTGTTCTCTTTATTGAGAATAGCTCAAAGGCCCTAAGAATGAAAACAGAATAATAAAACAGCTCTTTTAATAATCAGTGAAGGTGAGGATGCTTGGTTAGCTGATAAGAGTAGAGAAATGGTTGGTTCTATGTTTATTCTGAAAGTGAAATATTAGAATTTTCAGAAGTATTAAGTTGGAGCTTATGAAAGAATGAAGTGTCAAAAATGATTCTCATAAAATGCAATATCAAAAAACCAAACAACCCAATTAAAAAATGGGCAGAGGACCTGAATAGACATTTTTCCAAAGGAGAAATACATATGGCCAATGGGCACATGAAAAGATACTTAATGTTACTAATCATTAGAGAAATATAAATCAAAACCACAATGAGATAACATCTCATACCTATAAGAATTGGCTATTATCAAAAAAAAAAACAACAACAAATAACAAGTTTGGGGCAAGGATGTGGAGTAAAGGGAACTCCCCTATTCAGTTGGTGGGAAGGTAAATGGAAGTAGCCACTAGGAAAATAATATGGAGTTTCCTCACTAAATTAAACCTAGAATCACCACACAACTCAGCAGTTCCCCCGCTGGGTATTTATCCAAAGAAAGAAAAAACACTAATTGAAAAAATATAGGAACCCTATGTTCATTGCGATATTATTTACAATAATCAAGATATGGAAGCAACCTAAGTGCCCATTGATAAACAAATGGATAAATAAGGTGTGATACGTATCATATATTGTATGATTTTCCTTCTTTCAGTCCCTTCTATTTTGTTAATCAAGTTTCTGAAAGGAAATTAATGTCACACTCAAATTTGGAATTTTAGGAGAATTTAATGAAAGAACTATTTACAAACTTATTGGTATGGTTTGAGAAAAGCAACAGAAAAAGCTGCAGTGATTGGGGGCTGATAACAGCTGGTAGCTATTACCACACCTCGGCTTAGAGCATCCATTAGAGGGAGCAGTTACCAGAATCAGGAGAGAGCTATAACAAGGTCTTTAGCCTTTGGAAATGTTGGGGAAATATAATTAAAAATCAAGTCCCCTGTCAACCCAGAAAACCTCACCAATAATGTAGAAAAAAGATGAAAACAGTTTTGTTATTGAATAAACATTAAACCGAATTTGATGTGCATTGCAGACAATCTGCTAAGAGACTGAAAAGACAGAGATGAATCTCACCCTTTTATAGCCAAACAGACACAATCAATTATGTGCATGTTCTCAAGATACAAGATAAACAGCAACTAGTCCTCAAGTCCAAGGACTTGACAGCACCATTTGTCACAAACAGTTCATTCCTAAATTCACCTGATAATTAAGGTGATCATCTGTGCTAATTAATTGGCTTTATACAGAGAAAAAGCGAATATCTCAAGTCTTTTTTATAACAGGAGGCATTTTTGCAACTTGACCACAGAGGCCCCTGAAGTTGGTCTCCTACTTTCCCACAGAAACCAGGAGATAGGGGCATTATCTTCCTTGATTACATTTCAAAGAGATGGATCCAGGGTCCTTGAGAAATACATGCTTGGGTTATAAAGCTGGCGAGAGGCTTATTTAGCTCTTAAAAAGATTTACATACATTTCAGAGACAGAAAAAGAACTTAACAAGTTTCTAAAATAAGTGCTCTAGGAAAAGAGAGAGAAAGGAAATTTCTTTTCTTATTTTCAATTCAGAGAATTAAGCCTCTTATTTTTATTTTTTGTATTTGTCCTTATAGTAAGAGGATTGAGTAAACCTACAGTGATGTGGCAGATACATCAAAAGAAATAGATATCTTTACTTAACTCTCTTTACAACTTCTAGATCTCCTATCAGTGCCTCCCTACCAGTGTCTTAGGCTGGGCTTTCCTTCAAGCAAACAACTACTCATACTCAGGTAGATCATTCAGAAGGTTATACAGGGAGCTGAGAGAAGAATAGGAAAGAATGAAATAATACAAGACAGAAAAGTCAATACAAGTATGTATTACTGAGTTTGATTCCCTCCAGAGTCAGCTGGAGTTTGATCCTTCTTGGACCTTCTCAGAAACATACAGAATATTTTTAGCTGTGTCAGCCAAAAATTAACAGACAAGCATTTTCCATTTTGTCCCATTCCATATTGTTTGATGGTTAGTCTAAGCTCTATACAGATGAGTGAGTGAAAGCAAGTAGTTGAGTGTTCAGCTGCAGCTGAAAAGAATGTAAACCTGGATTCAGAAGGATGAATGCATGCATGCTTAGTTGTGTCCAACTCTGCTGTGACCCCTTGGACCATAGTCCACCAGGTTCCTCTGTCCATGGAATTCTCCAAGCAGGAATACTGAAGTGGGTTGGCATTTCCTTGTCCAGAGGGATCTTCCCAACCCAGGGATAGAAGCTGCATCTTCTGTGTCTCCTGCATTTGCAGGCAGATTCTTTACCACTGGTCCACCTGGGAAACAAAAGGTACATAATGCACTTCAGTTGGCCAGATGCAACCAGGAGCTGGAAGAAAGGAAGTCAGTTGATGACATTCGTATGGAAGGATCTCCTGGGGTGCAAGGCAGGGTTGAGAAAGATGGAGAATAAATCAAGAGTTGCAAACGAAAAATGTTCAGTATACCACTTTTAAAGGTTATTCTTTAAACTGTAGCCAAATTGATCTTTTTAAAGCCTGTGCTAGATCATGCTATTTCTCTGGTCAAAACCCTCTTTCCCTTACTCCATTTAATGCCTTTTTCTGAATCATAAATTGAAACCAAGTTTGTTAAGGAAGCAGATAGTGTTTCAGTTGGCAATACACAGAGAATAATTGTGCTATGCTAAGCTAAAAATATTGTATAAATATTTGAAGCATGAATATTGCACTGAAAAGCATATTTGAGCATAGAATTATGTTGTGGACTGTTGCTGTGTGGTTTTATATCTTTGAAAGCATGAAAGTATTAATCAGCTCTGGAATGCTAGATTAAGCAGATATTAAATAGTAAAAAAGACAGAGTACAACTCCTAGATTAAAACTAATAGAATCTGTGATGTCTTCTTATTAATAACATTTACCTAGACTGTAATGGCCTGTCTTTCTTTTTTTCTTGACTTGTTTAAAGACTATTTATAACTCTTTCATTCTGAATCTTTGTTTAATATCGCATTCTCACTACAGGTGACAATTATTTTCAAATATTTGTGAAAATATCTACTGTATAAAAACTATTCCATTATTCATCCCACAGATATTTGTTCATCACTGTGATAACAGAATTTCAAAAATACAAAGAACGAAAGTAATTCCATCTCTTAGTGAGCTCTCAGTACAGTACAAGTTATATATTCTGATAAATGTTAAAATGCAGGTAAAAGCTCGTGTAATATAAATACACAAGGCAGAAAATCTAATTCATTCTTCTGAAATCATATGTTGCTTCTGAAAAGAGATGATTACTAACATGGATCTTGACAGTCGGACAGGATAGAGCAGAGGGAAAAGTGAATGCACAAGTACAGAGATTTTAGAGATAATGGTTTAGTCTGAAAGCTACTGTTGGTACAGCAGAATATTGAAATTTATGATGGAGATGAGGCCGCAGAGACAGTAGGAATCAGATTGCTTGGGTTTTTATTGTTCCCTTTAAGAGTGTACTCTTTATCCTGGTGGTAGTGACTAGCTACTGAAGGCTTTTCAGCAGGAAGCTAATAATGCCAAATTTATCCTTAAACTTAAAAAAAAAAAAAAAAAAAATCCCTGACACAAAGTAGTAGTCTGACTAAAAGGATGACTGGAGCTAGGAAAATCTGTTAGAAGGCTATTGCCATCTCTTAGATGAGAGCTTGAACAGCCTGAGTTAAATTTCTGGCTATGGAGATGGAAGGATTTCATGAGCCACCAAGTAAAATCTGTCAAACTTGGTAAATCCAGGAAACTTAGGGGAGGAGGTTGAAGAAATCTGAGAAACTGCAAGGCTGCCAACATATGTGACTGGATGCATGGCCATAACAGGGAGTGAATGTAAAAAGTGGGATCAGGTAACAAAGCCGAGAGACAACAAGTTAGTGTTTTAATTATCTATCATTGTAGGATAAACCCATTCTGACTAAGTGGCATAAGACAACCACAGTTCTTTTATGGTCATGGATGTTGTGAGTGAAGAATTCAAAAAGAGCACAGCAGGAATGGCTTGTGTTTGCTCCATGATGTCTTTGGCCTCACCTGGAAAGATCTGAATGACTAGGATGACTGGGAAAACTGCTGTCTGCAGTTATCTGGAGCAATCTTTTTTGTCTCAGAACACTTTTACATGGTTAAAAATTACTCAGGGAATACTTTCACATGGCTAAAAATTATTCAGGACCTCAAAGGGTCTTTATTATGTGGATTATAACCATTGGTATTCATTGTATTAAAAATAAAATCATATTTATTAAATATTTATTTTAATTTTTAAAAAATAGTTGTTATAATATCTTTAATTGATATCATATATAGTTTTAAAATAAAAAGATATATTTTCCAAAGCAAAAAAAAAATTGAAAAAAGTGGCACTTTTTTTTTTTTTTTGCAAAACCCCATAATTTTGGACTTACTAGAAAATATCCTGTTGCTCATATCTGCTTCCGTGGCCAGTGCTGCAATATGTTGTTTTGATTGAAGTATATGAAGAAAATCTGACCCTATACAAAGGTAAATGTGGGAAAAAGAGGGAATATTTTAATAGCCTCGAGATAATTTTCCTTTAGTACTGTATGAAAACTTGACAAGAGATATTTTCTTAAAGTTTAGTTTCAACAGGGAATCTAAAACTGTACTAGTGAACTTTTTGCATTGTTACATTAAAATCCATCCACATATCTTGTACTTTGAGTGGGTTTTTTACTCATGAATGATTTTTATAATGTACACAGGTCATTAGGAATGTATTATTTTACTCAACTATGCAGATCTTGCAAATGTTGATACACTTCATTATAAAAAATTTTAAAAAATGATATTTATTAAAGTCATTACACATCTTACCAGGAAAGTCCTGGGAAGGTATTAAGCTGATGGTGGCAGATAAAAACTTAAAATTTATTATTGACAATCAATACTGTCAACTTTTTTCTTTGAAATACTTTATTTCCCAAGAAAACATTTTCCATATACCTAATAATGAATTACTCTACTTTTTCCAGTCATTCTTTCTTGTAAAAATGGTGTTCCATGAAAGAAACACCTAGTTCAACCCACAAATCAATTGCTCAAGTGCTTTTTCTTGAGACAAGGATCATACTTTTGTATGCAGCAATGTACTTCATACATATTTCCCATCTTGACACACACAATATTAAAAAGATGAGTACTAAAGAATTTTGACTTGATAAAATTAAGATTTTTCTACATAATTAAGAATATTTTTTTAAAAAAAGAATATTCTTAAGTAAAAATGATTTTTTTTTTCTACAAGTATATGGAGGTAAAGAATTTAAAGAGTGTTAGTACAGTGTGGTATGTCTGCTTTGATTTATGCTAAGGCTTCAGGGTTTTTTGTTTGTTTGACCACTTCAAATATCAATACAGACGAAAAAGCAAATAATGTATCAGTTTTACTTAGAAAATAATTTTGAGCTCACAGACTCCTTGAAAGAATTTCAGTAAATCTTAGAGTTTCCATGGACTAAACTTTGTGAAGCACTGGTCTTCATGTATGCTATTGTGGTGATCCAAAGATTGGCTCAGCTGAATGTCTTCAACTGGCTTCTCCCTATAGCTGAGTTTCCTTATAGCATGATCGATTCAGGGTAGTTGGACTTCTTATATGGTGTGTTAGTGAATGTCACAGCAGGTAAAGCAGAAGCTGAAAGACTTTTTATGACCACCTCTGCAGTTACATAGCATAATTTTTTATTGTCAATATATTCTATTAAACATTATTTAAATAGTCGCAGGCTCAAGGGGAGAAGGCATATGCTCCTACCTCTCAAAGGAATGAATATTCAAGATTTTCAGCAATGTTTTAAAATTTCTACAGACAGTTTTGGCCAAAAATTATTTATATTCTTCCACTATCCAAAATTTACTCATTCTTTCAAAGACCTTTCTCAAAATCTCATCCTCTTAGAGAATCAGGATCAAGATTCAAATTTTTGTTATCTAAAGCAGGTCTACATGTGAATAAGAGTCATCGAATTTGACTCCTTGGTATGATTCATCTTGATTTGAAGACTAAAGAGATCAGTTATCTGCTTCATAGTCACCTAATATTCAATAATTGTCAGGTGTGCGTGTGCATGCTAAGTTGCTATAGTCGTGTCCGACTTTTTGTGACCCTATGGGCTGTAGCTCACCAGGCTTCTTTGTCCATGGAATTCTCCAGGAAAGAATATTGGAGTGGGTTGTGATGCCCTCCTCCATGGGATCTTCCCAACCCAGAGACTGAACCCACAACTCACTCTTATGTCTCCTGCATTGGCAGGTGGATTCTTTACCACTAGTGCCACCTGGGAAGCCCCAGTTGTCAAGTGTAAGACAATAACTGACATTTCAGTTTAAAAAGAGGAGATAAGGGAGGTACACAACAGTCACTCATCATTAATAATTCTAAATTTTGACAGAATTAGTTTTGCCAGTTCCTTGATTAAGGTTCAGTCCTGCTTCCTGCCCTACTTCTGCTGTTAGTCTGCCTTGGAAGGGGGAACCCCTCCAGGGCCCCAAGAGCAGGCTCTTGTCTAACATTCTTGTCAGAAAAGAATTGTTAGAGGAGACGCGTGCTGACAAAGCAAGAAAGTTTATTGGAAGAAGGCACCCAGGCGGAGAGCAGCAGGGTAAGGGAAACCAGGAGAACTGCTCTGCCACGTGGCTCGCAGTCTCAGGTTTTATGGTGATGGAATTAGCTTCTGGGTTGTCTTTGGCCAGTCATTCTGACTCAAGAGTCCTTCCTGGTGGCACACGCATCACTCAGCCAAGATGGATGCTAGCAAGAGGGATTCTGGGAAGTAGACGGACACGCGGTGTCTCCTTTTGACCGTTCCCGAACTCTTCCGGTTGGTGGTGGCTTATTAGTTCTGTATTCCTTACCAGGACCTCCTGTTGTAAAACGACTCATGAGAATGGTTACTAGAGAGCCTGGCCAGGGTGAGCGGTTTCAGTCAGTGTGCTTCCTCTAACATGCCCACTGGATTTTTAAATGTGCAAAGTCATCTTTCCTTTTACGTAGGAAATAGCCTGTGTTTGTAGGTAGGTTGTTTCCTCCACCTCTTCCTGTCCATAGAGATTTGGACATCCAAAGACCTTTTAAAATTTTTTCCTCAGTCTGTTTTATCAGCTTTTTAGTTGTTGATAATTCAATGTAATTATCAAATGTGTACTTGTAAATATTTATTGAGTACTTAGTGGAATACAGACTCTAACAGGATAGGTGTGGTTTCAACACTCATGAAGACTAGAATCTAATTTGACTAGCTTCAATGTTGAAATGCAGACCATGAAAGGAAAAGAGAGGTCACTACAAGGGCATAGATCAGAAGAACAGACCTGTTCTCTGGAGGTTGGTCCAAGAAGGCATCCTTAAGGGAGTGACACTTAAGCTAAGCTCTGAAGAATAAGTAAAAATTTGCTTTAAAGTGTGCACTACTCCTATATTGGTGCTGTGTATATTTGGGTATTAAAGTGATGCCTTCTCCTTCACCATAATCTCAATTACCTAGCAAATGTATAGGGGAGAGATTTTCTTCCTTTCTGTTGCAGAAGTAGTCATTATAATTTCACCCTTGCACAACTAAATCTATATGCAGCAGTACTGCACTGATGGTATTGGTAAGCACACATATATTCACATGAGTGATTATCCCTCATCATTTGATGTCTTCCATAAAAAGAATAAAAGTTACTGTTGAAACAAATAAGAATAAAGAACACAGCTTATGGTTATGGGCCTAGTGCCTATGATTAAATATTTATCAAGGCTCCATTGGAAGCCTGCATTTTCAGGAATTTATTGTTCTGATATAAAATTCACTTGGATTAAACTAGGCAGACAGCAACTTTTTATTTTCCAAATCTAGTTTAAATTGGTTTGCCTGTTTTATGTTATGAGGGTTTAAAGGGGAAAAAAAGCACAATGATATTACTTTAGTCTTCAGTTACATCTGAGCTCCTTTTACTCAGTGCCTATCTGAATTTTTTTTAAAAGTAATAGTAATAACATGAAAAGATAGGCATATATACATTTATTTTGTGATAGAAGACAAGAGTAGAAGATAGAGTTCTGATGGTTGGATGGGTTTCAACTAATTGTGCTTTCCCCTGTTTCACAAAGAACTGTGTGCCATGTGTACATGGGTCTTACTGTGTGGTATAGAGTATTTATTATGGTTCCTGCTGCCTGTCTATTGATTTTGACTCCACAAATAGGTTGATTGATCTTTCTTCTCTTGGATAGTTGCAATCCCTGGCTTTTAATTTGGCTTAAGGTTAGAATAGACATTTGTAATAATCTGGATTTTGTTTTGCCCAGAAATTTAACACTTTATGCGATGTTCTTTTAAAATAACTGATTTCAATAGCTCTGATCTTAGAAAATTTGGAAAACTCAGCAGTGGCCACAGGACTGGAAAAGGTCAGTTTTCATTCCAATCCCAAAGAAAGGCAATGCCAAAGAATGCTCAAACTACTGCACAATTGCACTCATCTCACACGCTAGTAAAGTAATGCTCAAAATTCTCCAAGCCAGGCTTCCGCAATACGTGAACCGTGAACTTCCAGAAGTTCAAGCTGGATTTAGAAAAGGCAGAGGAACCAGAGATCAAATTGCCAATATCCACTGGATCATTAAAAAGCAAGAGAGTTCCAGAAAAACATCTATTTCTGCTTTATTGACTATACCAAAGCCTTTGACTGTGTGGATCACAATAAACTGTGGAAAATTCTGAAAGAGATGGGAATACCAGACCATCTGACCTGTCTCTTGAGAAACCTGTATGCAGGTCAGGAAGCAACAGTTAGAACTGGACATGGAACAACAGACTGGTTCCAAATAGGAAAGGAGTACGTCAAGGCTGTATATTGTCACCCTGCTTATTTAACTTCTATGCAGAGTACATCATGAGAAACGCTGGGCTGGAAGAAACACAAGCTGGAATCAAGATTGCCGGGAGGAATATCAATAACCTCAGATATGCGGATGACACCACCCTTATGGCAGAAAGTGAAGAAGAACTAAAGAGCCTCTTGATGAAAGTGAAAGAGGAGAGTGAAAAAGTTGGCTTAAAGCTCAACGTTCAGAAAACTAAGATCATGGCATCTGGTCCCATCACTTCATGGGAAATAGATGGGAAAACAGTGGAAACAGTGTCAGACTTTATTTTTGGGGGCTCCAAAATCACTGCTGATGGTGACTGCAGCCATGAAATTAAAAGACGCTTACTCCTTGGAAGGAAGTTTATGGTCAACCTAGATAGCATATTTAAAAGCAGAGACATTACTTTGCCAACAAAAGTCCGTCTAGTCAAGGCTATGGTTTTTCCAGTGGTCATGTATGGATGTGAGAGTTGGACGGTGGAGAAAGCTGAGCGCCGAAGAATTGATGCTTTTGAGCTGTGGTGTTGGTGAAGACTCTTGAGAGTCCCTTGGACTGCAAGGAGATCCAATCAATCCATCCTAAAAGAGATCAATCCTGGGTGTTCATTGGAACGTCTGATGTTGAAGCTGAAACTCCAATACTTTGGGCACCTCATGCGAAGGGTTGACTCATTGGAAAAGACCCTAACGCTGGGTAGGATTGGGGTCGGGAGGAGAAGGGGACGACAGAGGATGAGATGGTTGGATGGCATCACCGACTCGATGGACATGGGTTTGGGTAGACTCCGGGATTTGGTGATGGACAGAGAGGCCTGGCGTGCTGCAATTCATGGGGTCGCAAAGAGTCGGACACGACTGAGCGACTGAACTGAACTGATCTTAGAAAACAATTTTCTCCATTTGTTTTTGATAAAAATATATAAATTAGGCAGGACAATGAAAGAACGTTTTGACATTCTATTATATATAAAACAGGGGATCAAATACTGGAACTTCGAGAACAATATGATTGGAGTATATATAGCCTTATCACAAATTTTTGCCTGTCACAACTAAGATGCCCACCATGAGTTTAGAAGTGTAAACTTAGCATGTAATGTCAATTCCTCACAGAGTAACAATTGTATGAAACTCAATAGGACTATTTTCAGTAAAATAAATTAGAAAACTGAAAAAAATTAAATAAAAGTGGATCATTGGGGGTTAACAAAGAGAAAGAAACAGAATGAGAGGAGTCAAGCTCACTCTGAAAGTTTGACCTTAAAATTTCATTAGTATAGTGATGAAAGATAAGGTATATAGCCAAAGAAAGAAAGCAGATTTCCATATTGGGAGGGAAGTGATGGATAGAATTAGATTACCAGGATGACTTTCCTGTGTGTCCACCATATGATTGGAAAGCTGAGATTGAAACTTGAAAGAGGTAAAAACTGAAGACATAAGCTACCTGCACTGAAGTGACTTTAGATAAGGCGACTCAGGAACTGAGGAATTAAAGGTAGAGCAGCACCAAGAAATTGTTCATGGTAGAAAATCTATAGTAAAGGGAAAAAGGAGTAAGAGGAGTTGGGAAAGTTAGAAACTAAGTTAATGAAAAGAGAGAGTTGAGAAAATAAATAGCTCATTCTAATATCTGCCTACTGTAAGTTTCTAAGGTCCATTGTCATGAATGTGCAGAACAACTTAGGTAGACAACAGAACCTTCCTAGAAAACTCCCAATATAGAGAGATGAGAAAATTCAGTCCTTATTTAAAGAAGTTTGCAATGAAAAGCAGAGTTGTAAAGCAGAGATTTTCCAGATATAATCTTTTCATAGTAACTATTTGATGACATAACATCAGATAGTGGGGGAAATAATAGATTTGAGAATGTGTGAGGGTTGTCTCTTTTTTAAATGCACATGGTTTGTAAACATGTTTTTCTTATAGCAGATGTGAATTTCATATACAATTTCCTGAGTCAAAGCATTTTTCCATTTGGCTTTAGGAAAGATAATTGAATGCAAAGATCAGCTGAACTCCGGATGCAATTAACATCTGATTTAAATTTAGGCTTCCATGGAGCTTGGGTGATTAGACTACCACTTAGCAGGAATATATCCTTTGGATATCCAGGGGGCATGCACACCTGTTATCACCACAGCTGCTTTGTAAGTGTAACTGCTGCCTCATACAAATAAAGCAATGAAATGGATAAACAGCATTTTGGAAGCATTCTATGATATCATTGTAGGGTGTTTTGATGATTTGTGCATTTCTTCATAAATTAATACAGTATATTTGTTAAAATGATATAGTAATGTTTAAAGAAAACATATGTTTAGTAAGTAATTGAGTCATTATGGAATGTAACATTCATCCACAAATTAAAATGTTTTTCCTCATTCTGGATATAAAACCTCTGTCTTAGAGAAAATGAGCAAAAAGGCTGGAAAAGGAACAGTGCAAATGAATATGTAGATGTTACCCATAAAAATGATGCCAAAAATATAGAAAATTGATTCCTTTTAAAAAAGCAGATAATAATAAATTTAAAAGGCAAAGTGTCAGATCATATATTTTCAATTTTTTTATATCCTGGCTGAATTATGACGAGGCGTAGTCTGTATAGTAAATGTTTCTTATGAGGGTCAGTTCAGTTCAGTTCAGTTCAGTCTCTCTGTCATGTCCAATTCTTTGCGACCCCAGGGACTGCAGCACGCCAGGCTTCCCTGTACATCACCAACTCCCAGAGTTTGCTCAAACTAATGTACATCGAGTCGGTGATGCCATCCAACCATCTCATCCTATGTCGTCCCCTTCTCCTCCTGAGAAGTCAAGGGAACTATTTTCTTAAATATGTATGAACTATTTTGTTAAATATACAAGGGTCAAGGGAACTATTTTGTTTAAAACCGTCATTTTATAAGATTGTAGAGAAAGCTATTGATAAACTGTGTGTGTGCTTGGTCATGTCCAATCCTTTCGACCCCATGGGCTGTAACCTGCTAGCCCCCTCTATCCCTGGGATTTTTTTCAGGCACGTATACTGGATTGGGTTGCCATTTCCCCCTCCAGGGGATCTTCCCAACGCAGAGACCAAACTGACATTTCCTGCATGTCCTGTATTGGCAGGCAGATTCTTTACCACTGAGCCACTTGGGAAACTCATTATTACCAAATACACGTAGGACAATATACACCCAACAATGGTTGTTTTACACTATTTCCTGTGTCCTATACTGTCACATGAGTCTGTTTTAATGCATTACATTATGATTACATGATAAAGTAGAAATAAAAAATATAGCATATGGGCATATTTCAGAGATATTCTGGGTTTGGTTGCAGACCAGCACAATAAAGCAAATATCACAATAAAGTGAGTCACATGAATTTTTTGGTTTCACAGTGAATATAAAAATTATGTTTACACTATGCTGTAGTCTGTTAAGTGTGGAATAGAATTATGTCTAAAAAAATGCACATATCTTAAAACATATTTTATTGCTAAAAAATGTTAATCATCATCTGAGCCTTCAGTGAGTCAAAGTAGTAACACCAAAGATCAGCAAGCATAGGTCACCAATCAAATATAATAATAATGAAACTATTCAAGCTATTGGGAAAAATACCAAAAAGTGACAGAGAAACAGAAAGTGAGCAAATGATGTTGGAAAAATGGTATTGTTAGGCTTACTCAATGCAGGGTGGACCTAAGCCTTCAATTTACAAAAAGAAAAAAAAAAAAACAGTATCTCTGAAGCACAATAAAATTATACGTGTCTGTATAAAGCTGTTTTCTCTAAAATGGTCTTTGCAATAACCCAGATTAGTTCTCAGTTCAGTCGCTCAGTTGTGTCTGACTCCTTGTGACCTCATGGGCTGCAGCGTGCCAAGGCTTTCCTGTTCATCACCATCTCCCAGAGATTACTCAAATTCATGTCCATCCAGTCAGTGATGCCATCCAACCATCTCATCTTCTGTCAGCCCCTACTCCTGCTGCCTTTAATCTTTCCCAGCTTCAGGGTCTTTTCCAATCAGTCAGTTCTTCACATCAGGTGGCCAAAGTATTGGAGCTTCAGCTTCAGCATCAGTCCATGCAATGAATATTCAGGGTTGATTTCCTTTAGGATTGATTGGTTTGATCTACTTGATATCCAAGGGACTCTCAAGAGTTTTCTCCAACACCACAGTTCAAAAGCATCAATTCTTCCATGCTCAACTTTCTTTATAGTCCAACTCTCAAATGCATACATGACTGCTGGAGAAACAATAGCCTTGACTAGATGGACCTTTGTTGGCAAAGTAATGTCTCTGCTTTTTAATATGCTGTCTATGTTGGTCATAACTTTTCTGACAAGGAGCAAGCATCTTTTAATTTCATGGCTGCAGTCACCATTTGCAGTGATTTTGGAGCCCAAGAAAATAAAGTCTGTCACTGTTCCCATTGTTTCCCATTCTATTTACCACGAATTGATGGGACCAGATGCCATGATTTTAGTTTTCTGAATGTTGAGTTTAAAGCCAGCTTTTTCACTCTTCTCATTCACTTTCATAAAGAGGATCTTTAGTTGCTCTTTGCTTTCTGCCATAAGGATGGTGTCATCTGTATATCTTATTATTTGAATAATCTGAAATATTATTGATATTTCTCCTGGCAATCTTGATTCTGGCTTGTGCTTCATCCAGCCCGGCATTTCACATGATGTTCAGTTCAGTTCAGTCGCTCAGTCATGTCCAACTCTTTGCGACCCCATGAGTTGCAGCACGCCAGGCCTCCCTGTCCATCACCAACTCCCGGAGTCTACCCAAACCCATGTCCATCGAGTCGGTGATGCCATCCAACCATCTCATCCTCTGTCGTCCCCTTCTCCTGCCCCCAATCCTACCCAGCATTAGGGTCTTTTCCAATGAGTCAACTCTTTGCATGAGGTGCCCAAAGTATTGGAGTTTCAGCTTCAACATCAGTCCTTCCAATGAACACCCAGGATTGATCACATGATGTACTCTTCATATAAGTTAAATAAGCAGGGTGACAGTATACAGCCTTGATGTACTCCTTTCCCAATTTGGAACCAGTCCATTGTTCCATGTCCAGGTCTAATTGTTGCTTTTGGACCTGCATACAGATTTCTCAGGCAGCATGTAAGATGATCTAGTATTTCCATCTCTTGAAGAATTTTCCACAGTTTGTTATGATCCACACAGTTAAAGGCTTTAGCATAGTCAATGAAGCAGAAGTAGATGTTTCCCTGGATTTCTCTTGCTTTGATCCAACGGATGTTGGCAACTTGATCTCTGTTTCCTCTGCCTTTTCTAAATCCAGCTTGAACATCTGGAAGTTCTCAGGTCACGTACTGTTGAAGCCTAGCTTGGAGAGTTCTGAGCATTACTTTGGTAGCGTGTGAGATGAGTGCAATTGTGCAGTAGTTTGGCATTCTTTGGCATTGCCTTTCTTTGGGATTGGAATGAAAACTACTCTTTACAAGTCCTGTGGCCACTGCTGAGTTTTCCAAATTTGCTGGCATATTGAGTGCAACACTTTTACAGCATAATGTTTCGGATTTGAAAAAGCTCAGCTGGAATTCTGTCACCTTCACCTTTGTTAGTAGTGATGCTTCCTAAGGCCTAATTGACTGCATTCCAGGATGTCTGGCTCTAGGTTAGTGAATAAGGCAGATACAAATAGTGTACTGCATGAGGTTCCTCTCAACTAGTTCCTATTAACACATGATTAACACAGTGACAATATCAGAATTCATAATGCAAAGCAGGATAGTAAATTCAATGTCAAAGCAAAAATTGCACTGGGCAATGTTAAGTAGGCTAAGAAGACTTTATTTAAGGCTATTGCAGTAGTGGAATGAGAATAAAATTCAGTCTGAACTCAGCTCTATTTGAAAGTCTAAAGGGTTTTTAAGGGCTTGGATGAGGGGAAGATCATAGGTCAATTAAATTTCCAACTGAGTTTATCCAAAGGAAAAGTCAACTTTCTTACATCTTTATAACACAAAATAATCTAGTAATTAACTTGAAGCAAGAATCCCTGTAGAAGTTAGGCTCCTACTGTCCCACAAACTAATAAATAATTACATTTCAAATAGATGGTTCACAGGTTTTTGAGAAAGACATTCCTGGGTGGTACAACTGACAAGGGGTGTTAGAAATTTTACATCTTAAAAGAACAGAGAAGGACATATAATTACAAGTTTTTCTTAAAGTAAGTGCTCTAAGGAAAGGGAGATCAGGGCCCTAAAGCCAGGCAAAAACCTGTCTAAAATTTGTAAAGCCTAGGGAAAATTTTCAACCCCACTTGATATCAGGAACCACATGTTCATAAGGATTCGTGTCTCAAATATCCCTAGAGGAAACATTTCTTGAATAATTGGATCAAAAAAATAATATTGATTCAATAATGCTCCTATTATATAAACCAGTGTTCCTCACCTTCCTTCCCATATTATTGCACTCACAGAAGATACTAATTTGAGTGACTCTATGGAAAGTCAGCTCAGAGTCAAATTCAATCTGCTCAGCCTCCATCAGCCTCACCCAACCACCCTGAGTGGTAACAGCTCCACACCCCAGAAATTTCTTCTATAAAGTTCAGATAGAGAGTTAATTTTAGATGAGTGAATAGTGGAAGTGTGTTGGAAGTTAATTGACATAACACGTTATTTTTCTTATCACTATTTCTCTTTTGGAGGTAGAATGATGCTCCTGCTTTCCATTCCATTTTGAAGCTCACTCTCCCTCCTCTATTCCTTATTCCTATCTGTCCAATTCTGTTCATCTCTTAGTACACACTGTAGGTGGCAGTTAGACACAGATCTGTTCGTGGTTTTACATAGTCTTGATCTCAGAGCTTCATCTTCCCTAAAACATTTTGCCCCTTGCTTAGCCTATCCAAATGCCAACTGTAACTTAAGTCAACACCCACCAGTCTCATCTCCTTCATTATGCTTTCTTTTTTATTCCTTCCTTTGTTAATATTTCCCCTTGGAATTTTTTTTTTTTTTTTTTTGGTTTTTACTGTCTGTAGATTTAGCTTTAGCACTTCATTAAGTATTGACACAAGGCAGATTATGACTGTTTCAAAGGTTTATGTTGTCTGTAGAATGAGATTTTTTTTTCCCTAGGAGGCTTTAATGTTTCTGTGCCTTTTTTTCATCACAATAAGATTTTAATCATTACCTGTTAACTTAAAAACATACAAGAAAATTAAAGACACCATGCCTGTTTACTTTTTTAAAAAATTAGCAATAGTAGTATTATAATGAATAGCTTTAAGTTAAAAAAATAAAGTGATATTTCTATTCAGCAAAGGGCTATTGTTCAAACACCATTGATGTGTATTTTAATTACATGTCCTGATTTAAATAAACAATCTAGGTAGTCAAATCAATTGTAACTACAAAATAATAATTCAGTGAGCCTAATTGACATTCTGTGGAGATGTAGTCAGAATTTTCTCTACATCAGTCTCCTCTTCACCATTTATCCATTTTTTTTATCATTATTATTTTCTTCCTATTAATGTGAGGTATGTCCTTTCCTTTGTTGGCAAGGATGATCAGATGCCTGGCGATAAATTTAAGTATGTTTTCTCTGACTGATGTTCATTTGGAGATGCTCAAAAGAATAAGATATAAGGAGATAGCCCAGTCTGTTTCTGTCCTCACCACTTTCAGTGACTGAGTAAAGCTGAGTTTTGTTCCCTGATACCAGTGACCTGTAGTATGTTTCGGGGATTGCAAATGAAAGCACATCTAATATCTTACTATCAATTTCCCATCCATATTAAACCCACTATGATTTGGCATATCTGTAATACTCCCTTTAAAATTAATTTAAAATTATATGTTATCTCTCCACACTGTAGCTTTTAAAGGAAATCATTTTTTAATTATGCTAGATTAATGTTTGCAATATTTCCTGGTAAAGAATTTCACTTACTCAGAATAGAAATTAAATTATATGTTAAAATGAACAGCTTGTGTTTTATAGAGAAAAGAAATCCGAGTTTGGTACCATTACTTTCTATGGTATATTGAAAGACCTTATAACAAACACTGGATTTTTCTTCTTATTGTATTAACATCATTGTTATTACTGTTTTTACTATCATTATGACATTCAAGAACCTCCCTAATAAATTTTCAAATGTTCCAATCTGTCAAAATTATAAGTTTTCATTATAATAGTTAATGTGTTCTTAAACATTTTCAATTTTACTGTTTTCTATTGGAATAGAAATATTATAAAAGCAATATTCCCCTGATTATTCTTGCTCATACTGAGCCTACATCTTGATACACAGAGATCAAAGTCTATAGAAATGGTTGTTTGCGGATGTTAGCAATTTCTAGTGGTATAAAACAAAGATATGCCATTACACATTCTCTTAAATTTGTAACTTAATGGCTCATAACTGCTTCTGGAAGATTTGGATCCATGTGCTCCTGCTTTGAATAGGGAATGCTAAGTATTTTTTTTTCATACTGATTATATGATTTAATTGTCACTTAATAGATATGACTTCACAGTGTATAGCTATAAAATATTGTCAGAGCAATGGTTAAAAGAAATTATTCTACAGTTAAATCACGTTACACATACACATACAAGTAACATGTAGTCAGCTAATTTTCAACTTCTTTTTTACAGACTTCATTTGTAATTAATCTAAATGGAATTATGATCCAAGAATCTATGTTAATGAATAGTAAATACCGGTGGGGCGCTTTACTGAGAGTTTTTAAATGTTAATTTGTCAACTGATAATATTTATTTTGGCATTTTACTAGACAAGAATAACTGATATTGGTCTACGTGCAAATACTTTGGCTATTTTGTCTATTTTCCGAAATGACGATTTTCTGAAGAAAACCTCAAGCATGTCTGAGGCTTAGAGCAGAGATGGTGTAGACTGTTTTATCAGATATCAGATCCCATTATGTGTATACAAGAGTGTCACTGTTTTCTTTACTCATAGAGTATGGTTTTGCTCTCTCTTGGCAGGAGAATTTAGCTGGCTCTAGCACAAAATAGAACCTCTGACTCTCAATGTTTGAAGTGGTTATCAGTGAGGATGTCCAGTCGTTTCCACTAGGTCATCTTATAATTTTTTAAATTATTTAATTGATTGTTTTAGTTTTCCTAGATAATAAGGAAGCCTTGTGGAAAATTTCTTTGGCTGAATTGTGTGACTGTGTTTACACCTTACATTTAATAAAATGTCATTATGTTTAACATAGGAGTGTCCTTTTTCAAACACATAAAAAAGGGTTTTTAGGGCTCAGTACTAGAAAAAGATATTATTTTAACAAGTAACTGAGTTTGTTCACCATTTTACTTTGAAACTTAGAGAAAATTATTTAGCCATTTCTAGCAACCTTTGGAATGTATGGAATGGGTTACTATATATTCTAGTAGTTTCTGATTTAGTTTTGCTTCCATGCTCTCAGTTTTACTTTGACCTGATTTCCACATCTGTTTGCTTTCTCCAAATTCTTTGTAAACAAGGCATCATCCAACAGAGTAATTTATACTTCAGAAACTCCAAAGTGGATCAAATTTTACCTTAGAAAAGAAGGAAGAATCAGTGCCAATGAAGAGGAAGAGAGGAGGAGCAAAGATATCGGTAGTTAAACCATGTCAGGCATTCTTCTAAACATTTCCTAAATAGTCTCGTTTAATCATCCTAACAGCCATATAAACAATTATGATACTAGAACTTATTTTTCCATATATTCATTTAATTTCTCCACATATATTTAAAAATTTAACCCAATGATCTTCAAAGGTTATCCATGAGATTCAACTATGGTAAATACCATGGCTGAGATCACACAACTAGTGTGTGGAGAAATAGGAATTCAAACCCAGATGTTCCAGCTGTGGGTCTTGTAATCTTAAAATAGCATGCTGCTGCTGCTACTAAGTCTATTCAGTCATGTCCAACTCTGTGCGACTCCACAGACGGAAGCCCACCAGGCTCCCCCATCCCTGGGATTCTCCAGGCAAGAACACTGGAGTGGGTTGCCATTTCCTTCTCCAACGCATGAAAGTGAAAAGTAAAAGTGAATTTGCTCTGTCGTGTCCGACTTTCAGCGACCCCATGGACTGCAGCCCACCAGACTCCTCCGTCCATGGGATTTTCGAGGCAAGAGTACTGGAGTGGGGTGCCATTGCCTTCTCCCTAAAATAGCATGCCTTTCCTTATTGTCCCCATTTAACCAATAAGGAAACTGTGGAACTTCAAACCTATAAATCATTTCGTTTAGGTAAGTGTGTGTTTAGAGCCTAGTTTCAGAACCATTCTGTTGCCAGTAGAATCTGTACTTTTGTCTTGTATGTCACTGTATCTTCCAAAACATATTTTATGTTCTGGGAATTACTCTATGCCAGTGTTTCAAAAATACCTTTCCATGAAACTTCAGCTAATGGAATTATTTGGGGAAAAGCTTCCCAAGGTAAAATAAGTTTGGGAAATATTGAGTTAAATATTTATCTGTCACTGGAAAGACCTCAGAATATTTAGTGTTTTAATGCATTTGCTGAATTTACTTAACAATGAGCCACTTTCATGTCTTTTACTTAAGTGTTTCCCAAGATGAGTAACCTATGGGCCATGATTTTGAACGTTTTTCTGTGCTTTATTTCACATTATTTTATGGTTCCTTATGATTTAGTGAATCCTCAATGACTTCATGAGGATTGTACATAAAACACAATATTTTGAAATGTGTAAAGATTAATCATGTGTTATGATTAAATCAATTGGATTATCTGTTTATAGGAGATAATTTCTTGATATTTATTTGGGCATTAAAATGACCGATTGAAATATATTTTAGAGATTAATTTAGGTCAATTTGTATGTATGTTAAAAGGACAAAAACAAATGAAACAATTCTCAAAGGGTATAATAGGGGTTCTTTAAAGAAATAAACTGTCATATTACATGAAAACAGAGACAACTATCCTGATTATTTGAGCCAAATTGGAATACATAAATCAATTTCCCCTGAATCATTAAAGTTGCCTTTTATTTTGTCCTTAATTTTAAATCATATCCTTTACACAGCCTTCTTATGAAGCTAAACTGATTATCTCAACTCTTTAAAAATCTTCCTTGCTAAGAACTCATTTACTTAGAAATATTAAATGCACAAAAATATCTAACTTAAATTCCACCTGATAATACTTGGTTTCAAATAAAGAGAAAAAGAAAGAGTAAGAAAGCAGAATGCTGGCAGAATTTAAATTATAGGATAGAAAATTTATGACTTGCAACTAAAATATAAACTAGTGTTAGTAAAATTAACTAAGTTAATAAGAAATACTGAAGTAGCTAACATTGTAGAATTGTTTCTTATAATGTCAAATTTCCAGGTTACTTCCTTGATTTTAAACTATGCACAATGAGAAACCTACAAACAATACCTTGGTCATCATACACTCTGAACCAACAGAATTCAAACTAATTTTTCTCTAAAAATGTTTTAGCTCTAACATTTTCTAGGCAAAATCTTTTGGTAGAAACTAAATAGATATCCAATTTGACCTCTGGTAGCATAGAGTGATAGAACATGCTCATTCTAATATTCAATTGCTGTATGACTTTCCTGGGCCTCAATTCCCTCAGTTATGAAACAGTAATAATGGTACATGCTTTATAGAACTTGAAAATTGCATTAGAATTCTATTGCTGTGTAACAAATTAACACAAACTGAGTAGCCAAGTATTATCTCACAATTCTGTAGATCAGAAGTCTGAGCAGAGCACTCCTCAGTTTGCTAGGGCCCTACAAGAGCAAAATCAAGATGTCAGTTGGCTAGGCAACTGCTAGAGGCTCTGGGTAAGAATCCACTTCCAAGCTTGTTCAGGTTGTTGACAAAATTCAACCTTTTTTAATATTTATTTATTTAATTTATTTATTTGGCTGCACTGGGTCTTAGGTGTAGTATGTAGGATTCAGTTCCCCAACCAGGTATCACACCCATCTTACTGCACTGGGCCTAGCCCTGGACCACCAGGGAAGTCCTGACAAAGCTGTTTTTGACAATTGTAGGATTTCACAATTTTAGGCTCCTTGTCCCCTTCATCTGCAGAACCAGCAAGAGTGTGTTGAGTTCTTCTTACATGATTTAAATCTGATTTTCTTTTATTCTCCTTCCTTTCTGTCCTCCTCTTCCTCCTTTGTTTTTCTTTTTTAAATAATAGCTAATTTTTAGAAGTTATTGTATTTATATATATATATATACCTCTAAAAAAATCCTCTATACTTCACCTATTCATCCTTCTCTCCCTACAACTACTATGCTCATAGTTTTACCTCTTCAGAATGTCATATAGTTGAAATCATACTGCATGTACCCTTTTCAGATTGGCTACTTTCACTTAGTAATATATAAAGTCCTTCCATTTCTTTTTATGTCTTGCTAGTACACTCCATTTTAGTGATAAATAATACTCCATTTTGAGATTCCCAGGTGCCTTAGTGGCAAAGAATCCACCTACCAACCAGGAGATGCTAGTTTGATCTTTGTGTTGGGAAGATCCCCTGGAGAAGGAAACAGCTACCCATACTAGGATTCTTGCTTGGAGAATCCAATGAACAGAGGATCCTGCCAGGCTAAGTCCATGGGTTCTGAAAGAGTCAGACACAACTGAGCGACTAAGCACGGCCACAAGTCAAATAATGCTAATAATTACCAAAAAACTGAAAGAGGCAAAGAACAGTCTCTCCTGCAGCCTCCCAAAGGGCATGTGACCCATGCAAAAATCCATGAGGCCCACAGAGAACTGTCTTCCAACAACATCCATCCTTCATTTTTTACACTGCCTTGGCTCCAGGAGAATTTTTCTGTAAGTAAGTCTTCTCTGGTGGCTCGGCAGTATAGACTTTGCCTGCCAATGCAGGAGACACAGGTTCGATCCCTGGGTTGGGAAGATCCCTGGGGAAGGAAATGGCAACCCAGTCCAGTATTCTTGCATGGGAAATCCCATGGAGCCTGGCAGGCTGTGTTCCATGGGGCCACAGAGTTGGACACGACTTAGCAGCTAAACAACAAAAGAAAAAATTCCATCTGCCACTGTATTATGTGACCAATAGGGACTAGGACCAAACCCATTCAGTTTCTCTCATATTGTATTTGATCAAGGATGCTATCAACAGACTCCAAGCAGCAGAATGAAGCCAGTCTATGATACTGACCTCACTGGCCTCTGAGGACCCATACCAACCAACTGAATAAAATCCACATTATTATTAGTCTACTTTAGAAAGCCAAGTGCTTTCAACTTATGTTTCTGCATTAATGTTTTGATGCAAAGAAATGTCAAATAAATAAGAAATTGAACTATACCCCAATACAAAATAAAATGGTAAAAGAATTAAAGAAAAATAAAGAATTGGTTATCCTTCCACAAATCAGCATTGAATAATGGAAGATAGCATTAGTTTTGAGAGACCTCCTCAGTCTTCTGAGGCTTCATATTTAAAGGACTTTTTTTTTTAAGACTTGAAGACCTCTTATGACTGCCTCTAATATCATATCACAATGCTTATAAATTTTACATATTTAATATATATACTGTATTTTTTGCTTAAGATGTGAAATGGACATCCACCTTCCTTCTTTTTCAGATGGACATTCAGTTGTCCCAAAATCCTTTGCAAATTTTAATGTGTGCAAATAGATGTAACCACCATCATTAGAAATTTAACTTTTAATTTTGCTTAAATAATTTGAATATAGTTCAGTTCAGTTCATTCACTCAGTCGTGCCCAACTTTTTGCAACCCCATGGACACAGCACACCAGGCCTCCCTGTCCATCACCAACTCCTGGGGTTTCCTCAAACTCATGTCCATTGAGATGGTAATGCCATCCAACCATCTCAACCTCTGTCTTCCCTTCTCCCGCCCTCAATCTTTACCAGCATCAGGGTCTTTTCTAATCAGTTCTTCTCATCAGGTGGCCAGAGTATTGGAGTTTCAGCTTCAGCATCAGTCCTTCCAATGAACTTTCAGGATTGATTTCCTTTAGGATAGACTGGTTGGATCTCCTTGATGTCCAAGGGACTCACAAGAGTCATCTCCAACACCACAGTTCAAAAGCATCAATTCTTTGGTGCTCAGCTTTCTTTATAGTCCAACTCTCACATCCAAACATGACTGCTGAAAAAACCATAACTTTGACTAGATGGACCTTTGTTGCCTAAGTAATGTCTCTGCTTTTTAATATGCTGTCTAGGTTGGTCATAGCATTTCTTCCAAGGAGCCAGCATCTTTTAATTTCATGGCTGCAGTCACCATCTGCAGTGATTTTGGAGCCCCCCAAAATAAAGTCTCTCACTGTTTCCATTGTTTCCCCATCTGTTGGCCATGAAGTGATGGGACCAGATGCCATGATCTTAGTTTTCTGAATGTCGAGTTTTAAGTCTACTTTTTCACTCTCCTCTTTCACTTTCATCAAGAGGCTCTTTAGTTCTTCTTTGCTTTCTGCCATAACGGTAATATCATCTGCATATCCAAGGTTACTGGTATTTCTCCCGGCAATCTTGATTCCAGCTTGCACTTCATCTGCCTGGCATTTTGCATGATAAACTCTGCATATAATTTAAATAAGCAGGATGACACTATACAGCCTTGATGTACTCCTTTCCCGATTTGGAACCAGTCTGTTGTTCCATGTCCAGTTCTGGCTGTTGCTTTTTGACCTGCATACAGATTTCTCAGGAGGCAGGTCAGATTGTCTGGTATTCCCACCTCTTTAAGAATTTTCCACAGTTTTTTGTGATCCACACAGTCAAAGGCTTAAATATAGTAGCCATATGTAATTATTATCTGCAGTTTTGGATAGCACAGATAAATATCACTTCACTGAATTTCAATAATACCAAAAAAGGAAGGATTAAAGAAAAATATAATTAGATTCTATAAAGCATATTCTTGAAGAAAAACAGAAATACATTACTGTACTAAAGATTTTAAGAAGTTAATGGTAGGTTTCTGGAAATTATTTACTATATGGACCATAAGAAAATTAAACAAGCAAACAAGCACACTTACAGTGTACAAAAAATAAGAGTTACAGAGAACAGAAGTCAAACTAAGAATTAAAGATGTTTCTGACTATGAAAGAGCAAAAACTGGAAAATAATCAATAGTCAAAGAAAAAATATTTTAAAATAGTTTCTGCTCAGGCTTGAGTATGCAGACCAAAGGAGAGCATTAAATGTTAGTTCAAATTAATGAAAAAGAGAAACTGATAATATCCTTTTAAATCATCTATAAAAGGTTAATGAAGATAATTCCACATTCACTCAAATCTCCTACAAAAGAACAAAGTCAAGCTGTTATTGGTTTTCTGTTTGCCTTAAAATATAAATAAGCTGATATTGTCTATGGAGTGGTCTTGAGAGAAAAGAGTTTGGTGACCTCAAAATTCTGCAATACCCTAATTGGTATTGATATTTCCAGGAAAGAATAAAATATTCCCCCAAAGCTCAAGATCTCAAATACTGTCCAGGAGTATTTCTTCAAAATAATGATTGGAAAATAATTCAGTCTATGAAATTTTAATCAAAATAGAAACACTGTACTAGAAAATTTTATTTTTGTCGGAATATATTTAAATATAAATCACTTAAAGATGACCTGATTATTAAAATGTGTATTATATCTCCAAAAACCTGTATATACTAGAGTAGGTAGAAATGAAAATATAATGAATAATTAATATTTTATCTTGTAGTTAAATAGATAAATAAATGTTAAATATATATATGTGGAAACATTGATGAGAGTGTACATGCTCAATCGTGTCTGCCTCTTTGTAACCCTAAGGACTGTAGTCGATCAGGCTCCTCTGTCTATGGATTTCTCCAGGCAAGAATACTGGAGTGAATTGCCATTGCCTTCTCCAGGAGATCTTCCCAACCCAGGGATCGAACCTGCGTCTCTTATATCTCATGCATTGGTAAGCAGATTCTTTACCGTATGAGCCACCATGGAAGCCCTATGGAGACTTTAATGGGAAGTTTTTATAAAACAATAACATTAGTAAACCTTGATAACATTAAAATCACTGAAGAAATAAAATAGTCAACACAGCAAAAGTAAAAACTTTTTGTAAAATTAGAACAAGATCCCATGGACTGCTGGAGTCCATGGGATCACAAAGAGTCAGACATGAATGAGCAACCGAACTGAACTGACTGAGAACAAGGAAACTAGAAAATTAGAAAGGATGAGACCCAAGGGAAGTATGAGCAAGCTTAACTATTATGCTAATAATCACAACATTTTTTCTCTCCTGTTATAAAATAGTCAAATATAAATCTATACTAACCATAGAAGCCAAAACTAAAATAAAATTTTTGAGAAATGTTGAAAATATAAATAGTAGTATAATTTTACCAGACAAATGCAAATCAAATGGAAATGAGTACCATTATTAATTTTATGCAAATAAAATACATGTCAAAAATGCTAAATGACAAAGAACATACTTATATATTCTTAAAAGGTAGAATGTACAAAGAAAATAATATTGATGAAGCATTGTGGTTTAAATAACAAGAGAATTTAAAAAGCAAACAAATATTATTAAAAATGTAAGAAGACAATGATAGAAACATAATTACATATTAATTTAACAAGATTTTATTAGCTTTCTGACAATAAATAGGCTGAGAAAATAATGGCAGATTCCACAATTTAATTAATAAGGTTTCAAAAGATTAATTTTTTACTGTTCTGAAAGATAATATTCTTGCAATAAGCAAGAAAGAAAAATAAGTGAAATTTAGAGCCATCAGAAAACACAGATCAATATAATCAAATATAGTCACTAACACACAAGGGCCAATATAGTTCAAAATAATATCTTCTATAAATTATATAAATATATACATAAGATATAATTAAGTTAGAGTGATTTTGAGATTTAGACATTTACTAAATGGCAGGTCAAGAGCCACATACGCTTATAAAAAAAGCAAGAAATCCCATGGACAATAGTATAAACACAGTTCCTTAAAATAACCATAACAGGAAATGTGTGGGAACTACGTATAAAAAGTGAGAGAGGGAGAGAATCACACCCATTTGTATAGTGTTAAAAGGATCATTTAAATAAAAGAACATATTGTGAGGAGGAAAGTTTATCTTAAATTCACTCCAAGATTAATGAAGCCTCCATTCAAGTTCTAATGGATTTATTTACAAGAGAACAATTTTAGAATTAAAATCAAAGAAAAAACTGTGAATTTTAAAACAAAAGTGGAGGAAATACCTCAGCTTTTTATTACAGGTAGTACAGGAGTATTTCATACATAATGATATACTTGCAAAGAGATATAGAAAGGTCAATGGAGCAGAATAGGTAGTTCTTGAAGAGGACTATAAAAAAAATGATAAAATACTAATGTTAAACAGAGGATGAATTAGTCCACAAAAGATTTTAGGGAAATTGGACGTTTAAAAATAATCATTCTTGACCCTTACCTTACAAAAAACATGTAAATAAAATCAGGAGATATTAGAATAGTCATTATAAAGTATTAAATTATGAAAAACAAGTTTAAATATCCTTAATATAAAATATTTAAAATATATAAATGTTTTATGTTATGTATTTTATATATTTCAAAATAAAATAATATTCTATTATTCCAAGTGATAAGTAGAAAATAACAAAACTTACTGCTCACAAAAAAATAGAAATTGTTATACTCAACCAATAAAAACTACAAAAAGTATCTCTTTTCTATAAACATAATTGAAAACTAAAATAAGAAAATGCTATTATCTTGGTGAGCGTGGCACTGGAGCAGCACGCAGTGGCTGTGGGGTGCTGGAGTAGTAAATGGCAGACACGAGATACCCCACATCCAAGGTCAGGAGCAGGGACCGAGAAGAGATACCCCATGTCCAAGGTCAGGAGGAGGGGCCGTGAGGAGATACACCACGTACAAGGTCAGAGAAACCCCAGTAAGACAGTAGCTGCTGAGAGGGCATCAGGGAGCAGACAGAAGAAATCACAATCACAGAAATCTAACCAATCTAATCACATGGACGGGAATACCAGACCACCTGATCTGCCTCTTGAGAAACCTGTATGCAGGTCAGGAAGCAACAGTTAGAACTGGACATGGAACAACAGACTGGTTCCAAATAGGAAAAGAAGTACTTCAAGGTTGTATACTGTCACCCTGCTTATTTAACTTCTATGCAGAGTACATCATGAGAAATGCTGGGCTGGAGGAAGCACAAGCTGGAATCAAGATTGCCGGGAGAAATATCAATAACGTCAGATATGCAGATGACACCACCTTTAAGGCAGAAAGTGAAGAAGAACTAAAGAGCCTCTTGATGAAGGTGAAAGAGGAGAGTGAAGAAGTTGGCTTAAAGCTCAACATTCAGAAAACTAAGATCATGGCCCCCGGTCCCATCACTTCATGGCAAATAGATGGGGAAACATTGGAAACAGTGGCAGACTTCATTTTTTGGTCTCCATTATCATTGCAGATGGTGATTGCAGCCATGAAATTAAAAGACGCTTACTCCTTGGAAGGAAGGTTATGACCAACCTAGATAGTATATTTAAAAGCAGAGACATTACTTTGCCAACAAAGGTCCATCTAGTCAAAGCTATGGTTTTTCCAGTAGTCATGTATGGATGTGAGAGTTGGACTATAAAGAAAGCTAAGCACTGAAGAATTGATGCTTTTGAATTGTGATGTTGGAGAAGACTCTTGAGAGTCCCTTGGACTGCAGGGAGATCCAACTAGTCCATCCTAAAGGATATCAGTCTTGGGTGTTCATTGGAAGGACTGATGCTGAAGCTGAAACTCCGAATACTTTGGCCACCTGATATGAATAACTGCCTCATAGGAAAAGACTCTCATTTTGGGAAAGATTGTAGGCTGGAGAAGAAGGGGACATCAGAGGATGAGATGATTGGATGGCATCACCAACTCAATGACTCTGAGTTTGGGTAAACTCTGGGAGTTGGTGATGGACAGGGAGGGCTGGTGTCCTGCAGTCCATAGGGTTGCAAAGTGTCAGACATGACTGAGCAACTGAACAGAAATGAACTGATTATCCTGGTGGATCTAGTGTTGTAATAGAGTCAAAAGCAGCAAGAGAAGGCGAAAAGATAAGTCACATAGACAGAGTACAAGAAGGAGGAGGGGAGATGCAGCCCAAGGAGAATTTATAAAGATTAGAGTTATAAGAAGTATTCTACCTGCCTTTGCTAGCTTTTTGAAGATGGGGAAAAAAACGCCCCATCCAAAAATTTTAGTGTCCTCTAAAAGTTGAGCACCAACAGCCAGAAAGTTATGCAGCACTTCAGTAGTACAACCACATGGAACTGAATGCTTCCAACAATCTGAACAAACATGAAAGGTAATTAGTTCTAGAGTCTCCAGAGAGAAAGAAAGCCTTGCCAACACCTTGTGACACCAAGAGAAGAGAACCAGATGAGGCACAATGTAGCTAAACTTCTGAACTGCAGAGTTCTGAGGTAATATATAGGTATTGTTTAATGCCTCTAAGCTTATGACAATTTATGCAGTCATAATAAACTAAAAGATAAGAAACATTTTGGTCATGATGATTTGGCCAAGATTAAACAAACAAAAATTCATTGCTGGAAGATAGGTAGCTATATTTAATATCAATGAAATATTAGTTATTTAAAATTTTCTAGAAATCAGTTTGCTAGCAATATGTAGAGCCTTAAAAATGTCCATACCCTGTAATGTGCTCATTCTGTCTTTTGGAATTTACCTTAGGGACCTAATTAAAACAGTGGACAAAGATTTAAGTAAGAAGATATTATTCATAATAGCAAACATTGTAAAACCTCCTTTACTCTCAAATAAATAATTTATAGTAATTAATATAATGTTGAGTAAAATAATAAAATATGTTTAGAATAACTAGGATATTTATCAGGAAGTAATTCCATTTTTCAAAAATGATTTAAGTTTGATACACCCAAATATATGCAAAATATAGTGCTAATTTAAAAAGCCTAAATCAAAAAAGAACAAAATCTCTTGATTTTACTCTGTCTGTCTCCTTTTTCTATGTATTTGCACATACATTGCACTTTTAAGATACTGGGAAAATACTGAACAAAAGTTAATATTCCTGGGTGAAAAAAATGTGACTGTGATCTGTTTTATAATTTCATATGTTTCCAATTTTTATAATCATAATGATTTTTGCTCATTAAAAGAAAAACATATTAAAAAATAAATGCATCATTCCACATGAATAAGTATAAAAATTACATGTGTGGGCTTGATAAGCAGAAAATCAAGCATCAGTCAGTTCAGTTCAGTCGCTCATTCATGTCGGACCCTTTGCAACCCCATGAACTGCAACACGCCAGGCTTCTTTGTCCATCACCAACTCCTGAAGCTTACTCAAACTCATGCCCATCCAGTTGGTGATGCCATCCAGCCATCTCATCCTCTGTCATCCCCTGCTTCTCCTGCTTTCAATCTTCCCCAGCATCAGGATCTTTTCCACTAGTCAGTTTTTCGCATCAAGTGGCCAAAGTATTGGAGTTTCAGCTTCAGCATCAGTCCTTCCAATGAATATTCAGGACTGATTCCCTTTAGGATTAGCTGGTTGGATCCCTTTGCAGTCCAAGGGACTCTGAAGAATCTTCTCCAACACCACAGTTTACAAGCATCAATACTTCGACACTGAGATTTCCCTATAGTTCAACTCTCACATCCCTACATGACTACTGGAAAAACCATATCTTTGACTAGATTGACCTTTGTTGGCAAAGTAATGTCTCTGCCTTTTAGTATGCTGCCTAGGTTGGTCATAACTTTTCTTCCAAGGAGCAAGAAGCTTATAATTTCATGGCTGCAGTCACCATCTGCAGTGATTTGGGGGCCCAAAAAATAACAGTCTGTCACTGTTTCCACTCTTTCCCCATCTATTTGCAATGAAGTGATGGGACCAGATGCCATGATCTTAGTTTTCTGAATGTTGAGTTTCAAGCCAACTTTTTCACTCTCCTCTTTCACTTTCATCAAGAGTCTCTTTAGTTCTTCTTCGCTTTCTGCCATAAGGGTGATGTCACCTGTATGTCTGAGGTTATTGATATTTCTCCCAGCGATCTTGATTCCAACGTGTGCTTCATCCAGCCTGGCATTTCTCATGATATATTATGTATATAAGTTAAATAAGCAGGGTGACACTATACAGCCTTGATGTACTCCTTTTCCTATTTGGAAGTAATCTGTTGTTCCATGTCCAATTGTAACTGTTTCTTCCTGATCTGCATACAGATTTCTAGGATGCAGGTCAGGAGGTCTGCTATTCCCATCTCTCAGAATTTTCCACCGTTTGTTGTGATCTACACAGTCAAAGGCTTTGGCGTATTCAATAAAGCAGAACTAGATGTTTTTCTGGAACTCCCTTGCTTTTTCAATGATCCACTGGTTTTGGCAATTGATCTCTGGTTCCTCTGCCTTTTCTAAAACCAGCTTGAACATCTGGAAGTTCTCAGTTGATGTACTGTTGAAGCCTGGCTTGGAGAATTTTGAGCATTACTTCATTAGCATGTGAGATGAGTGCAATTGTGCGGTATTCGAGCATTCTTTGGCATTGCCTTTTTTTGGGATTGGAATGAAAACTGACCTTTTCCAGTCCTGTGGCCACTGCTGTGTTTTCCAGATTTGCTGGCATACTGAGTGCAGCACTTTCACAGCATCATCTTTCAGGATTTGAAATAGCTCAACTGGAATTCCATCACCTCCACTAGCTTTGTTCATAGTGATGCTTCCTAAGGCCCACTTGACTTCACATTCCAGGATGTCTGGCTCTAGGTGAGGGATCACACCATCGTGATTATCTGGGTCATGAAGATCTTTTTTGTACAGTTCTTCTATGTATTCTTGCCACTTCTTCTTAATATCTTCTGCTTCTGTTAGGTCCATACCATTTTTGTCCTTTATCGAGCCCATCTTTGCATGAAATGTTCCCTTGGTATCTCTAATTTTCTTGAAGAGATCTCCAGTCTTTCCCATTCTGTTGTTTTCCTCTATTTCTTTGCATTATTCGCTGAGGAAGGCTTTCCTCTCTCTCCTTGCTATTCTTTGGAACTCTGCATTCAGATGGGAATATCTTTCCTTTTCTCCTTTGCTTTTCACTTCTCTTCTTTTCCCAGCTATTTGTAAGGCCTCCTCAGACAGCCATTTTGCTTTTTTGCATTTCTTTTCCATGGAGATGGTCTTGATCCCTGTCTCCTGTACAATGTCACGAACCTCTGTCCATAGTTCATCACGCACTCTATCAGATCTAGTCCCTTAAATCTATTTGTCACTTCCACTGTATAATCATAAGGGATTTGATTTAGGTCATACCTAAATGGTAGACCTAGAATGGTCTAGTGGTTTTCCCTACTTTCTTCAATTGAAGTCTGAATTTGGCAATAAGGAGTTCATGATCTGAGCCACAGTCCGCTGACAGTCTTGTTTTTGCTGACTGTATAGATCTTCTTCATCTTTGGCTGCAAAGAATATAATCAATTTGATTTCAGTGTTGAGCATCTGGTGATGTCCATGTGTAGAGTCTTCTCTTGTGTTGTTTTAAGAGGGTGTTTGCTATGACCAGTGCATTCTCTTGGCAGAGCTCTATTAGCTTTTGCCCTGCTTCATTCTGTACTCCAAGGCCAAATTTGCTTGTTAGGCCAGGTGTTTCCTGACTTCCTACTTTTGCATTCCAGTCCCCTATAAGGAAGAGATTAATAGTGATAAAAACACCAATTGGCTACTTAGCAGGAAATAACATGGAATTTATGTCAAAATTGAGAGTTAGAAGCCCTATATTTTTTAATATACTTTTTTGGCAAGTTATTTGACTTCTATTATTGTCTAAAACTTCCTTCAAAGCAAAATTTCATTGACTGGAAACATCCCCCTTACTTTCCCTTGGATAATGTATACATGTGTGGTTCTCCATTAAGATCCACCTTTTGTGTGGTGATAGTAGTGAATGCTTAAGAGTCGCAGCTTGCAGAATGCAATTTGGCTTCTGACCCCAAACTTCTCCGTCTTTTGGCTGAAATTCTTCTTTTAATAATTAACTCCACCAGATGACAGCAGTAGATCCCTGGGTGATCATGTGGAAGGAGGCGAAGACATTAAAATGAAAAAGCAGGAAATGAAAGAGTTCCAGTTGCTTGACAAAATTGACTTTCCAAAGCTGCTAGTTAATCAGACCCACAAGCATCAGATCAGTTAAGGAATGGTTAGCTCACACATCCACTTTGAAGAGACAGGATAGAAAACTAGTCCTGAATTCCCAGTCCTTACCACCTTCAATCTAGTTAGTGAAGTCACTGAGTCTCCTTTTGTCTCTTAGAACTTCAGGAAGACAGAAGGTCCTTTTACCTATAATTAGATGTTTTGATAGACCTAGCAACACTCTGAAAGTAGCTATTTGGATATTAAATCTTTCAATTTCCTCAGAAGGTAACCTTGATTTGTCATTTTAGTCACAATCTAAAGGTTTTACATAAAAGTGTTAACAGCTCAAGGGGCTTCCCCAGTGGCTCAGAAGTAAAGAATCTGCCTGCAATGCAGAGGCACAGGATATGTGGGTTTGATCCGTGGGTGGGAAAGATCACCTGGAGGAAGGCATCTCAACCCACTCCAGTATTCTTGCCTGGAGAATCCCATGGACAGAGGAGCCTGGAGGGCTACAGTCCATGGGATCGTGAAGAGTCAGACACGACTGAAGAGACAGGATGCACACGATATCAGCTCAAGCATGCCACAGAAGAGAGCATTCAAGGAGAGAGGGTGTCTATAGAGAGACAGATTTCTTAATTTGATACAGTTGCTCTTGAATAAGTAATGAGACGTTTCATAAACTGACTTAAAGTAAAAGATATTACTGGTTTAAAAAAAATTTGTAACAGAAAAAATGTAGTTTTATTCCCGCCATACTAGTCATTACTGACAGATTTGAGGATAAAATCTGACACATTGAAAAATATTCAAGTGTTATAAATACCCATAACTATGTTTATAATTTAATAGCTTAGATTATCTGAAATATGTTTATTTATTAATATAGAATATAAAGAAACTGGTATTTATATTTGTGATGCAACCCAAGTGCATATTATATAAAGTGTTTATTACTTATTTTCAGATTGTATAACAATTTTAATCATCATAATGGCTGAATTATAAGTAATACTGAGTTATTCAAATGATTGATTTTTTAAAACTACAGCATTATTGAATTATCTCAATTTGATCTGCTTATTTTGATTATTGTTTAAAAAATTAACCTGTGTAGAATCATGTGAGTTATAGGTATAAAAATAGAAATAATACTCTATATAATAATATTCATAGATGAGACCTTTTATAACCTTGGTTACTCTATGGTCAAAAAAAATGACCTAGAGGAATAGACTAGGAGGATAATGTTGTTCAGTCACTGTTGCGTCCAACTCTTTGCGACCCCATGAACTGCACTACTCCAGGCTTCCCTTTCCTCCACTATCTCCCAGAGTTTGACCTAGTTCATGTCCATTGAGTCGGTGATGCTATGTAACCAGAAGGATAATAATTTGTTACAAAATTTTATGTCAGAGTTCTATTATTGGAGACACAATGTGTAATCTAAATAAAAGTAATCAAAATATCTACTGAAAGGTCTAATATGCTCATCTTTGTAATCATCTTCATTGCGAGTGAATAAAGAAGACATCTGGAACAATGTGGAAATCTAAACAGGAAGAACTAGGCAGCTAGAACTTTCTCAAAATCATTTATTTTTCTCTAAATTTTATTTTAATGCCAAATACTTTAACAAGTACAATCTTAATGTCTTTTTTGTTATGTTCTTTTTTCCCATTCTTCCTACTTTAGTAAGCTTTATATTATTATTGTATTATTGTGTTGTGTTTGTTTTTGATATTAAATATAGGTATTTATTTCAATGAAAGTAATGTATGCACTTATCTCGAAAAATCAGCTAATACTACAAGACGCTGAAAATAATGGTTCACTGTACTAACTCTATCACCCTCGTCTTATTCCACACTAGGAGACATCCATTTTCAGCTTTTTAAACAGTTTCTTACATTTACCAGTGTATCCTAAACAATATGTTATATTGTCTTTCATTTGTCAGTTTGAGGCTTAGACTTTACACTACTTCCCACTTTTCTTTCCCCTTATCATGCCCATATATAAAAATTAAATGAAGCCAGTGTTTGTACTATTAAATCAATTTAACATTTTCCATCATTGTATCCTCTAGTGTACCATTAGTATGTTTTCTTTTTTAAGTGTTATTTTTCCCTGAAGCTGAAAATTGCCTAATTTTGTTTTTACCTGCATAGTTTTGCGTAATGAACCTCTCCCATCTTAACTGCATCCTAGATTATCTGTCTCAGCCTTTGTAATGTTTTCCAAATGCTTACATATATAAAGATATTCTACCAAAGTTATATTCCTCCTTAACTCAGTCTCCTCTGGAGCCTTTTGTGTTTTGGCTTCAGTCATCCCTGCTATCTAGGTCTGAAGGACAATTTTTCTTTAGACAGCATATTAAATAGACATATTAAAAAGCAGAGACATTACTTTGCCAACAAAGGTCCATTTAATCAAAGCTATGGTTTTTCCAGTAATCATGTATGGATATGAGAGTTGGACCATAAAGAAAGCTGAGTGCCGAAGAATTGATGCTTTTGAACTGTGGTATTGGAGAAGGCCTTTCAGAGTTCCTTGGACTGCAAGGAGTTCAAAGTGGTCAATCCTAAAGGAAATCAGTCCTGAATATTCATTGGAAGGACTGATGCTGAAGCTGAAGCTCCAATACTTTGGCCACCCGATGCAAATAAATGACTCATTGGAAAAGACCCTGATGCTGGGAATGATTGAAAGCAGGAAGAGAAGGAAATGACAGAGGATGAGATGGTTGGATGGCATCACTCACTCCATGGACATGAGTTTGAGCAAGCCCCGGGAGTTGGTGATAGACAGTGAAACCTGGTGTGCTGCAGTCCATGGAGTAGCAAGGAGTCGGACACAACTGAGCAACTGAACTGAGCTCACTACTTAGCTGAATTCCCTGTAGTACAGATGCCATGTCCTTCTCTCCTGTGGCCAATACTTGAATTTTGCTGAATGTTTGTGAACAATGTTCTAAGGTAAACTTATTAGATATTTGGTGCTTAAAAATATCTTTATAACCTTAATCTTGATACACTGTTTGTCTGAATATACAGTTTTTGGTTAAAAATCAACTTCCCTTAACATTTTAAGGCATTATTTTCCTGCTTTCTGGCATCTAGAATAGATTTTGAAAGTTTATGAAATTATTGTCCCAAACTTTATTTTTCATTTTTATATACAATTAGTTTCTCCTTTTTTTCTTTTTTTGTAGGAGATTTTAGGATACTTTTTATTTCTTATTGATGTTTTGAAATTTCATGGTGTTATACCTACTTGTGGATATTTTTTGATTCAAGGGTTGAACATTCGTGGAGTCTTTTAATATAGGGGATCCAGTCCAGGCAGATTCTTTACCACTGAGCCCTCATCTCCCTACAAATGGAGTGGAGCCCAGGTTAAGCTTCCTGTGTTCTGCTAAGTTAATACCCAGCTCTGTGTTTGACCTCCAAAGATAAAGTCTTCCTCCAGGGATGTCCTCTATTACTATTCTTTGAATTTATTCATTATTTTCTTTGTTGAAAAAATTATTTCACTGTCATTCGACTGGAATTTCGGTATAGATATCTGACAAATGCTGTCTATATATTATTTTAAATATATTAATTTAGATATATTTAGATTATAATTGGGAAGTATTTTTGTTTGAATTTTTAATTGATTAATTTAACTGGAGGATAATTACTTCACAATATTGTGGCAGTTTTGCTATACATCAAATTTTTATTTAAAAATTATTTTTAGAAATAAATGGTTCCCATTTCTAATTTTTAGTAAAGCTCTCTACTGTTAATAAATTTCAGAGACTTATCCTTTATCCTATAAAAGGAGAAAAAGGAATTATTCTGAATAAAATCTAAAATGGCACCATCATGTATCAGAGAAGCACTACTTTTATATCTACTCTCTGTCAATTTTCTGATCTCTAGACTTTCTGAAAAGAGATTGCTCTAATTTAAATTTTACTACAGATGAAAGAAAAAAAAATCCTTTTAGAAATGTTGCATGTTTTGTTCTTACTGAATCCAGCATCCTCTAGTCTGTCCTTGACACAGAATGTTCCTGTCTCCTGAGTTCATATTTTATATTTCAGATCATTCCACTTTGTCATTCAATCCACATTGTATGTGTGTGTGTGTGCGTGTGTGTGTGTATACATGTATATATATATATGTGTGTGTATATATATACGTATATATATATGTATATATATATACATATATATACGTATATATATATATATATATATATATATACATATATATATATATATAGGCAGTTGAGCACTTAAAAAAAAATTAGCCCACAAGATATTTTAGGAAATAAGATGTTCAAGATGTTTTCACCTGCCAGATGGAAGGGAGGGATAATATGTATGATAATCACAAATATGAGAAGTCATTGACATTCTGTGTCCTGATAACGAGTCAACAGTTTTCAATAGATGTGTTAGAAAAATTATAGTGAAGGACAGGGAAGTCTGGTGTGCTGAATTCCATGGGATCTCAAGGAGTTGGACATGACTTAACAACTAAATAACAAAGACAAATTATGGCTCAAAGTAGCTTAGATCATTTCTGAAATTAGTTCCAAATTTAGTAGAAATAACAAATTAGGTTTTACAAATGTAACTGTATGCTATGCTATAATTTCATAAGTCATTAACAGATCTCTAGTTCTCTTATAATTTACTTCTGGTGATATTCCTCACCCCAGTAGTTCTAAAGTCCTCATCTTTGGTGTGTGCATGAATTATCTGCACTGAAAAAGTTTAGAAGTCTGAGTAACACTCCTGGAGATTTCAACCTAAAATCTTCATCTCTGGCCAAGGAATTGGTAACTCTGAAGCAGGTATCGATGTGCTAAACTGATGGGAATGAACACTGCCACAGTCTCTTCTGTTTCAAATAGTGGTTTATTCTCTTCCACTTAACATTATTCTCACCCTTTTCCTTGAAAACTTTGAATTATGCTTAACATAAACAGTGTGCCCTTGTCACAGTCTGTGCCTCTGCTTTGTTGCCAGCATTGTTTTCATATAACTCAATAAAAGACATATGTTTCCAAAATAAAATTTCCTAAGATGAAGAACCTATAATGAGTTTCTTACCTTTCTTACATTTACAATAATGTTTTCCTTTACTAACACCAAAATCCACAAGCTGGAATCAAGATTTCAGGGAGAAATATCAATAACCTCAGATTCGCAGATGACACCACACTTATGCAGAAAGTGAAGAAGAACTAAAGAGCCTCTTGATGAAAATGAAAGAGGAGAGTGAAAAAGTTGGCTTAAAACTAAGCATTCAGAAAACTAAGATCATGGCATATGGTCCCATCGCTTCATGGGAAATAGATGGGGAAACAGTGACAGACTTTATTTTGGGGGACTCCAAAATCACTGCAGATGGAGATTGCAGCCATGAAATTAAAAGACACTTGGTCCTTAGAAGGAAAGTTATGATCAACCTACACAGCTTATTAAAAAGCAGAGATATTACTTTGCCAACAAAGTTCCGCCTAGTCAAAGCTATGGTTTTTCCAGTAGTCATGTGGGGGGGTGTGTGTGTGAGAGTTGGACTGTAAGAAAGCTCAGTGTTGAAGAATTGATGCTTTTGAACTGTGGTGTTGGAGAGGACTCTTGAGAGTCCCTTGGACTGCAAGGAGATCCAACCAGCTAATCCTACAGGAGATCAGTCCTGAATATTCGTTGGAAGGACTGATGCTGAAGCTGAAACTCTGAAACTTTGGCCACCTGATGCGAAGAACTGACTAATTTGAAAAGACCCTGATGCTGGGAAAGATTGAAGGTGGAAGGAGAACAGGACGGCAGAGGATGAGATGGTTGGATGGCATCACTGACTCAATGGACATGAGTTTGAGTAAACTCCAGGAGTTGGTGATGGGCCGGGAGGCCTGGCATGTTGTAGTCCTTGGGGTCACAAAGAGTTGGACACAACTGAGTGACTGAACTGAAACCAAAATCACTAAAAGGGAGAGAGACTTTTTGTTTAATTCTCTTTTCCCTTTAATTCTATTTCTCTCCAGCCATAATTATTATATCTCTACCACCTCTAGCCAATCTGCCTATGTCTAGAGTTGTTTTAGTTTATTGATCATCCAGTATCGGTCAATTTATTGAATATTTAATGGACCATAAACAGCATAGCATCATAAGATCAAAGTTATTTGATGTGGGGGCTTGTGTACATGGTAAAGCTTGAGACATGACAGATGGTCCTCTAAGTAGTAATAACACTAACAGTAAGTGTCTCTTTAGTTTCAACTCCCACTTGTATCATTAAGTCATTTGGGTTAAATTATATTCTCCCCAGACATCTTCTTCAATGCATATGCAATGGGAAGTCTAACTTTCAGAATCTAGATTTAAGGAGTCTTTAGAAACTCTCCATATTTGTGACTTTGAAAAAGTTACTTGTGTCAAAGAAGTGGCAAATAGAGATTACATTCATTTTTATGAAGATTAAATAAAATATAGTTGCATGGGTAACTTTTCTTAAAAAGGTAAGTGATTCTTTTCAGAGTGAACTATTTTGCTATCCGTAATTTCCAAGGATACCTGAAACACTAATAAAGAAAGGAAAAAAAAAATCATGGAAAGAGCATAAGGAATAAATGGAGTAAAGTTAGGAGAGATAACAAAAGCTTCAAGTGGGTCTTTATGAATTATATGAAAGCACGATTAATGCAAATAGCAAAGTACAAATTTTGCCAGATTCAGAAATTTGACCGTGGTTAGCTTTGTGTAGAGCCATGTCAAATAATAAGGTAAATGCATTGGTCAGAACTTGAATTTGTGTTGATTAAACCACCAAAGTTAGTTATCTCAGTTCTTCCTGCTCATGATTATGGTGCTAGTCAAATGCAAATGTGTAGGTAAAGCACTGTCAATTCTAAGAAAATAATTGCATTTTACCTCATAATAGTGAGCTGTGAGGATGGGGTTGTTGGAGCCTGATTCATGTAGCTGCATGAATGTGGTTAGGAGTTGTTCACTTAGGCGCATTCATCTGCTAGGAACAATACCAAGCCCAGGCTAATTGATGTCTTAGGATTCTGACTGCTATAATTAGAACTATGGGCTTTAAAGCTGAAGAGTAAAGCTGCTTATTTATAGGTGACAAGCTAACATTGGAAAGCAGAACATTTCAATCATAATCTGATGACCTTGAGAAATCTGTTTTGATTCTTAGACCCTAGGAGCTGGTAGAACTATTGTCATTCATTCAGTTCCAGGAGCTTGGGAAGGTTATTTAGCTGCCTTACTTCAGAGGTCCCTGCTCTTTTCTAGCCCTTAAAACTACTGCAAATTAGGCAGCCTCTTGTCCCAGCCTATTTCATGTTCTGAGGAGAACGCTAACAGTGATCCAGTAGAGCAGGGGTTATTTAAAATTACAATGAAGCCTATATGTCAGAAAGAAAAGGACAGATGAGAAATATCAAGGCAGAAAGTGGCTACCCCTTAAGGACAACAGTCTAAAAATGGCAGTGACACATAAATGATGGACATAAAATGATTATGATGAAACTAAATTATTAAAGTGGAGTGAAAGAAAAGGGCTTACATTGCATTAAAATAAAGGATGAAATAACAGTGGATTTTCTCCCCCAAATCAGGACTCTGTATTTAAGAACTGACACTATTTTAGGATGTTTACTATTTTAATATATTTTTATTTAATAATTCTGGAAGCGTTGCCTTTCTTCAGTGAAAAATAGTATATGTTTTAACAAGGAACATGTTAAATGGAGAGATAAATAAGTATTTTTGAATTTCAATTTTTCACTCTAATGAAATATTTTTCCAAAAATCTACAATATAATTCAAAATTTGCAGTTCCTAAAAGAAATGTTTAAAAATGTGTGTTATTTACCCAAAAGTTTTGAAAAATTGTTATGAATGACTACAAATGTGTATTTTCCATGAGTGTGGAATAACATGTTTAAGGAGAAATTTCTAGATGAATTAATTTTAGATTAAATTATTCCCCTCACTATGTATTCATGTGGGCCAGACTTTAAGGCCTATATGTGTCTTCAGTGCAGATTTCGGTACTACATGGATAACTTTTCATCTTTTAAGGTATTTGGAACTTTAGTGTTCAGCATTAAAATAAGGTTTTATTTGTATCATCTCAGAGGAACTCTGCTTTTCAGTTTATCTTAATATCACATCACACAGAGAGGCTGATCCCTGACAGATTTTTTTATGGATCCCTCATGAAGAAGTGTGAGCTTCCCTTGTGGCTCAGAGGTAAAGAATCTGCTTCCCAATGCAGGAGACAAGGATTCAATACCTGGGTGAAGAATATCCCCTGGGAAGGGAATGGCAATCCCATGGACAGAAGAGCCTGGAGGATTATAGTCCACCGGGTCACAAAGAGTCGGACAGGACTAAACAACAACGATAAGCAGAAGTGCACCCACCCAGGCTGGCAGTCATGCTCTCAGGTAAACATTTGCCAGGTAGCATGGCTGGGTTAGCTGTGGAATCATGAGTTAGTTTCTATAATGAATACAAGGGTATCTGATCAGCATGCATGATGCAGGTACAACAGTCTGTTGCTGTGGTATACAGTCTGTAAATCAGAAAGAAAACAATGGTAATTTTACAAAGTGGAAAGTTATAAGCACTCCTGGTAGTCTGGAGTGCGTAGTCCTGTAAACTTGACCCTTTACATCCACAGTACATTTTTGCTGTTTTAAAGTAAATAATGTTTCCTAGCCCTCAGAGGTTTATTGATACCCAGGAATTTTTTTTATTATTTTGGGCTTCCTCATTAGGCTCAGATGGTAAAGAATCTGCCTGCAGTGCAGGAGACCTGGGTTTAATCCCTGGGTCAGGAATATCCCAAGAAGAAGGAAATAGCAACGCACTCCAGTATTCTTGTCTGGAGAATCCCATGGACAGAGGAGCCTGGTGGGCTACAGTCAATGGGGTCACAAAGAGTCGGTACCCAGGAATTTTTATTATTTTAATTCAAGTTTTTATTTAAAATAAAGATATGTACTTCATGGTTAAAATCATTCCATAGTAGGATTATTTGTTTTAAATTGTTTTCTCTTTTCTATAGAAACTAAATATAAAATTAAAAAATGTGTAAGAATTTTGGGTAAAAATTAATAAATAAATTTTTAATTTCAAACTATTAATAGCATAAATGATATTTATAAGTGGGGATTTTTAAGATTCCTGAAAACAGTTATATTCCTGCAAGTATTATTTAATATACTTATAAAAAAACTCCTTCCTTTTTTATTACTATTATTATGGTATTAGGATGGGACAACTAAAATGCTGGTTAAAGAAGAAAAACATAGTAGCCTCTTATAGGTTTGATATGGTTAGATCTATTTTAAGAAAAAAAAATCAAAATTGTCAAATTGTTGGTTGAGTCCACTGTTTTGAAATATTATGCTCAAAATTATGTATTTTTTAATTACAAGACTTTAGTTATGTAATATTAATTACAAGACTTAAATTACCTGAATCACAAACAAGTGAAAGTGTGAAAGCATTAGTCGCTCTGTTGCGTCCGACTCTTTGCAACTCCATGGTCTGTAGCCCTCCAGGCTCCACTGTCCATGGGATTCTCCAGGCAAGAATACTGGAGTGGGTTGCTATTTCCTTCTTCATGAAGGAAAGGAAATATGCTATCTCCTGGGATCTTCCTGACCCAGTGATTGAACCCAGGCCTCCTGCACTGTAGGCAGATTCTTTACCATCTGAGCCACTGGGGAACACCTCCCAAGCCACAGAAAAAGTAGGGAAAATTGGGAGTGCAGAATATCTGTTTTCACATGTTTGAATGGTTATAAGGTTAAGGAGATACTATTAATTTTGCTAGAAAATTGACTTGATTGTGTTTGGGTATCTATTATAAAATTTTATAAAATGGAGATTTTAGGACTCCATCCAAGAACTATTAAGTAAGACTTAAGAGTGGCCCTTAAGAATCTGTATTATCCAGGTAATTCTAATTAGACAACCAAAATTGGGAACCCCAGTTTATGCGATTCATGACAAAATCAAAATTAATGAGGAAGTCTATGTACTATTAGTTTCTTGAGAGCATAAACAGGAATTAAATTAATTTCCATCCTCGTTGTCCTATATAATACTTGTCCACACTAGTTGCTCAAATATATGTTCAATGAATGAGTGAAGACAGTGGGAGGCATGTTTTATTCAAGTGCAATGAAAATATTTTTTATCACTTAAAAGTGTCACTTACCAGGACTGCAGCTGTCAAAAGAAAAAAAAAAGCTTGGCTGATCACTTACCAGATGTTGCTGGTACCAGAAAACTACAGAGATCAGCATACAATAAGCACTCCATAAATGCTTCAGAAATTAATGCGTAAACTAAATGTGAGTGTCTTACTTCATGAATTTCTTAATCAAATGATTGTGAAGCAGATCATTGTTAAAATTAGTAATCAAGAAATCAGGTTAGTAAGAATAAATGAGCTCCCTAAAAACTCATTCTGTAGAAGAATATAAATATAACTAAATGACTTTTTAGCATTTATGAAAACAAATATTCAACTTTAGCTGTATGTAAAATTAATCATTGACACCATTGTAGCATCAAAACAGTTTGTATTTATTTTTTTATATCATTAATCATTTATTTGGAAACATATCTGTTTGTCTCTTGTAAAACCAGTCTTCCTTGAAGACAGTGACACTGCTATCAACCCCCATCTGAAAGCTGAGCATAGGTTTGTTTGACTTGATAGTTGGCTGTTCACTGTTTAATAGACATGGGCTTCACCTTACTGCAAAAGAGCTGCAATGCATGGAGCACTTTCAGCAATTTGACAATTCTCTTGACTGTCAATCAATGCTAAGCTTCTGTTATCATATATTTGGGCACTGCAATTGTATGCTGATTTAAAGAAAAAAATCCAATTATACCTGAATATTTTATGTCTGATTCTTTACTTCATTATAACACATGAATCATTATTTTTTCTTCTTTTGGGGGGCAGAAAAGACTTGAAAATATCTTTATTCTTCCTACATGGAAGAAAATTTAAAAAGAAATTTTTCATTTTAGCAAAAAGTTGAAGGTAACACAAATAACCAGGGACTGAACCATTGACATAAGAACCGACCTGTGAGACTCTGGAAAAGCCAGCTTCATGTCCAGTTTCCTTTGTCCATGTTTCTCAGAATTTACTGGAAAGAGAAAATACTAGACAGAAACAGTTGCCATCTTGCCACGCTAGTTACATGATTTCAGATTTTTTGAAGACATTTTATCTGTTCTTTTGGGTAGTAGATAAAGTTAAACAATACACATTTGGAAAAGTTAAACAATACACATTTTGACATTGGCTGACTTAATGGAGTTCCAGGAATTATTGATTTGTATACTTTTGGAGGGTTGAGCAACACTTCATTTTATGAGCTCATTTTCACCATCATCAGTGTTTAGTTTTGTTTTTTTTTTTTCCAATGGAAAATTGAACCACATTTTTGAAATTTTTCAGCTCTGTTAGTCTCTTCTCTTGTTTCCTTTCTTTATAGGATTGGTGAAAAATATTTGGCAAATACCCTGCAAGACACATTATCATTATTCAAGTAGTTGGGGGCAAACTTTAAGCTCTGGATATTGATGGCATACAAGTGCATGATTTTTACGGTAAAAGAGTAGTACAGGTGGAAGCTGGAACTGGCTAAAGTAGCAAGTGCTCTCACCTCATACCTGTTTTCTCCCCTTAGCTGACAGTTCGAAGTGTGCTCCTTGCTAGTGTGTTTTTTGTTGTTCAGTCACTAAATTCTGTCTGACTCTTTTTGACCCCATGGATTGCAGCATGCCAGGCTTCCCTGTCCTTCACTATGTGTTCCTGGTGGCTCAGATGGTAAAGAATTTGCCTGCAATGCAGGAGACCCGGGTTTGACCCCTGGGTCAGGAAGATCTTCTGGAGAAGGGAATAGCTCCCCACTCCACTATTCTTGACTGGAGAATTTCATGGACAGAGGATCCTGAGGATCCCCAAAGTCCATGGGGTTGCAAAGAGTTGGACAAGACTGAGTGATTAGCTTTCACTTTCGCTGGGTACAGAATACACACAATATTGAAGTGTGTTTATCTGTTATTTTGTATCCCGGATTTCTTCACATTCTAATGAGTATGGCTTGCCATGAAATCTTTCCAAGTTAAAGCTGAAAAAAGTTGGAAACCATTCATGTGAAACCCTTTTTCAAGTTTTAGAATCACCTCAGGAATCTGCTGATCCTGCTACCATTGACTCTAGAGCCTTCAGTTCAGTTCAGTTCAGTTCAGTCGCTCAGTCGTGTCCGACTCTTTACGGCCCCATGAACTGCAGCACGCCAGGCCTCCCTGTCCATCACCAACTCCCGGAGTCCACCCAAACTCATGTCCATTGAGTTGGTGATGCCATCCAACAATCTCATCCTCTGTTGTCCCCTTCTCCTCCTGCCCTCAATCTTTCCCAGAATCAGGGTCTTTTCAAATGAGTCAGCTCTTCACATCAGGTGACCAAAGTATTGGAGTTTCAGCTTCAACATCAGTCCTTCCAATGAACACCCAGGACTGATCTTCTCTGGATGGACTGGCTGGATCTTCTTGCAGTCCAAGGGGCTCTCAAGAGTCTTCTACAACACCACAGTTCAAAAGCATCAATTCTGCGGCTCTCAGCTTTCTTCACCGTCCAACTCTCACATCCATACATGACTACTGGAAAAACCATAGCCTTGACTAGATGGACCTTTGTTGACAAAGTAATGTCTCTGCTTTTTAATACGCTGTCTAGGTTGGTCATAACTTTCCTTCCAAGGAGTAAGTGTCTTTTAATTTCATGGCTGCAATCACCATCTGCAGTGATTTTGGAGCCCAAAAAAATAAAGTCCACCACTGTTTCCCCATCTATTTGCCATGAAGAGCCTTCAAGTAATTGTTAATTATATTTTTTCACAGTTTGTAACTTTTATCTGCCAGGATATTGGAGCTTATTTGTTCATTTTCAAAAAAACTTCCCTGGAATTTTGAAATGTTAATTTAAAAATTTATCAATATTAGTTTATCAATCCAGTATTTTATTCTATGCTATTGGTTTCAAAAAAACTTTTGTAGCTTGCATTGTATAAGTAACTAAGCTTTATATTACCACCATTAAGAATAAATTTAGTAACTTAGGTAACATTGAGTAATTCATTTGGCAAGCTCAGAGGTCAGGGAGATGGTGAAGGGAGAGTTTTGAAATCTGAAATAATCTGGAGTAATTCACTAGTTCATGCGTGCGTGCTCAGTCATGCCTGACTCTGCAACTCCATGGACTGTAGCCTGCCAGGATCCTCTGTCCATGAGATTTTCCAGGCAAGAATACTTAAGTGCATTGTCATTTCCTCGTCCAGGGGATCTTCCTGACCCAGGGATCGAACCGCATCGCTTGCGTCTCCTGCACTGCAGGTGGATTCTTTACCACTGAGCCACCTGGGAATCTGCTAGAGGGTCAGATGGGATGGGGAGGGAAGTGGGAGGGGGGTTGTGGAAGGGGAAAACATGTACGTACACCCATGGTGGATTCATGTCAATGTATGGCAAAACAAATACAATATTGTAAAGTTAAAAAATAGATAAATAAACTAATTAAAAAACAAAAAGAATTGAGGACGTTGAAAAGTTTTAGAGTTCATGGAGCCATCAAATCCTGGTATTGGACAGAACCTTGCAATCAGTTATCAAGTTTTACAGCTAAAACTATAAATGCCAGAGCATCTCCCTACAAGATAGTCACTATCAAGTATGAAAGTATACTGAGAAAATTATTAGATATGACAGTGAAGTAATTGGGAACAGTTGGCAAAAAGTAGTAAAATATCAAACAAGTTTTCCCACATAAGGTATCTGAAACATTTTCTATTTTATTTCTGAATTTCAAATTTCTAGGCTAGCTCTACAATTGTACAATTTTTCACTGTGCAATTTTCACACAATGTATTTCTGGGTGAATAATTCTTATATGTCAAATTAGCATTATCTCTTATTTTTTGGAAAAGTATGGTATAAGGGAGTCAACTAATAAATAATAAATAAGAAAGGGAACTTTGGATCACTTTGGTTTGTTTTGTAATCCATACAAAGTCAAGTCCAAAGAATTTCTGAAATATAAAAATAATTAAAAAATATTGAGATGATGTAGAAAGCAAATCTAGTGGCAATGAATCATACAATTTATGACCATATATCAAAATTATAGTGTTGAGAAAGATGAGAATCTATTTTCAAGTTGTAAATACCAACATAAAAGAACATTTGAAATGAATTTTGACATTTTCAAGCCCAAGGTTCATTAATTCTCATCTAAAATAATTATAAACACTGGATCAGTGTAATAATCATTAAACATGAGATGCAAATAAACATGTAGAAAATACAGTTTTTTTTTCAAATACCCTTACCATTTATGCAGTATACTGTTCCCAAGAGCAAATATACATAGTAAATAACTTCTATAGGGAACAAGATATAGAGGATAAAAACTGAATCTAATCAGAGATTCATAATATGATAATATTCTAAAGAGAAAAAAAATTTTTTTTTTCCTAAAGAGAAATTTAATGTTGTATCCATACATTCCCTTAGGATCAGCAAGGCACTGATGTTTTATATCAGCAAAAATATTTTATATCAAAAAATAATCTGCCTACTTAGTGCACAACCAAACAAAATAGCACTATACCTTACCATCACCACTACCACCAAAGCCTGTGAAAAAAAAAAATTGTAGCATAAATGCAGTTAATATCAAAATAAACCTACTTTAATGCCGTACTACTATAGGCTATATATGGAATATATTATGGGGTATATTATATGGTATATATATAGGGTATATATATATAAGGTGTATATATTATAGGGTATATATGTACTACTATAGGTGAAAAAAAAGTGTAGCATAAATGAAGTTAATCTCAAAATAAACCTACTTTAATGCTGTACTATTATAGGGTATATATGGAATAAAAATGCCAGTGTAGGGAATCATGACTTTGAATCCTTTGTTTTTCATGTTAGATAGCATTCTTGTATAGTTAGTTCTATTGAGAGTCTAAGCTACAGAATAAACTCAGTGTAGGAGAGTTTAATGAATGGATTCATACTAGCTAAGTCCCCTTAAGCACTGTCTTTCATGAGAGTAGACATATAAATGCTATTATTTGCTAGAGCAATTTTTTCTCACTTCAAGTGAGTCTGTGTTTTAGTTCTTTCTAACATGTGAAAGGTCATTCATTACCTTTTCTTATCTTTCTCTTCAACCTCTGTCTCTTTATTCTTGCCTTTTGTTTTGTAAAAATTCACTAGTACTGCATATCCATAAACAAGAACAAAAAATTATTTTCCAAGTGTTTTCTCTCCTATACTATTACAATACTTCCCTTTTCATTTCAGAGAGCCACAGTACTCAAAAGTACAATAAACAATTCATATCTCTTTTTCACCTTCCTTCTTCATTCCTCAGCATGTTACAGTTGGAGTTCTGCCCATATCACATTCTATCTAAATGACTTTAAACAAGGTTACCAATTAATGTAATGATGACTCTTCTTCCTTTCTACTGGGAACATTCATCCTCCCTAGGTTTCAGGTATATTTTTTTCTTTTATTCCTCTTTCTACCTTTTTTGGTTTTTATCCTCAGCCTTATCAGCAGAATCTTTCAGTACCTCTTGCCTACAAACTACTATTTTCTAAGGTTCCATCCCTGAACATTCCTTATCTCGCTGTCATTCTGTCAAGACAGGATAAGCTGAGTTGCGCTTACAGTAAGCTGAATTACCCTTACAATCTCAGTGGCTTAAAACATTCAACATTCAGTTCTTGCTCATATTATAGGTTTATCACAGTTTACTTGGGGGTCTCCATCACATTGTCTTAATTCAGGTGCACAGGTCAACAACTCCTCCATCATGTTCATAGTGGCAGGGGGAAGAGAACCACCAATTTAGAACTGAGCACCAACTAGAGCCTGCATCTGCCCCAAGAGGCATAAATTCCTTCCTCTCACTTTGGTTGGCCAAAGTGAGTGATATAGTGAAGATTGACTTCAAAGGGGCAGATCAATATAATCCTGTAATGTGCACAAAAAGTGCACACCAAAGTCTAAGAGAATATAGTTCTAATGACCTTATGGTCTCTGAGTGATTTCATCCAATAAATATAGCTTCAACTGCTACATAAGTGACAGTGACTTGCCAATCTGAACCTTGAATTCTTGTCTCTTAATATCTGTACCCATCTATTCAACTTCCTACTTCATTTGTATATCCAAACCTTGAAGTCAACTCTCCCCAGTGGAACTTATTACTAAATTTCTCATCTTGGTTACCTTCCAAGAGAACAAGTTGGACACTTCTGGATTATTCCTGATTTACTTCTCTTTCATAACCCACATGTCAATGGTTACCTACTCTAATTCAATCAATGGTCTCAATACTGTTAGAACTACCCCCTCCTGTTTATATTATTTCTTTCTTGACATAATTGCTCCATATTTATTACCTGGATTGCTGTAACAGCCTTTTCTTGTGTTCTTCTTGGTAATGGGCTTAGTCCCTCCCAAACTATCCTTGTGCCTGCTGTCAAAATTATCCACATCACTAATTTGATCATGTACTATTTTAAAAATTCACTTATCATTTGTCCATGTTGACTCTAGGATAATATTCAAACATTTTCTCTCACACCAGACCTTTTCTAATGTGATCTCTGATCATCTGGCTAGTTTTATCTCTTTCCACTTTCCCCAACTCATCTCGTTCCATGATTGACTATTGATGATCAACCTCACTTTGAGATAAAAGAGAAGTGTAACTAAACGATATTTTCAGAAGGGGGAAAAAAAGAGGAAGAAAAAAATAAAGAAAACTTTTAAGTCGGATATAGAACCTGGGATAGACTTAGTCTCCAGCAGGAAGCTCTAACTCTGTCTTTTTAGATGTAAATATCTAGTTAGATACTTTATTCACCTAGAAAGAAGACTGAGAAGACTAGTAGAGGTAGTTTTGCTATAGTAGAAGGACAAATAGCTTGTGAAGGCAGTAGGTCCTGGGGTTCAGACTGGGAAGGTATGTGCAATCCTGACATTTATGATAGTCATCCCTTGAAGAAAAGCTGTATCTGTAGGTGATACCAAGATTATTATGTGAACAGTGACAACCCTTCTCAGCTACATGACAGTGAGCAACTAAGCTAGGCCATGTTACCTATTTAGCTGCCCCTCCCAGGGATACAGAGAGCACATTCTTTATGAACTTGGTGCAGGACTAAAGTGGAAATGTTTGACAGGTATAATGGTTGTCATTCTCTGGAATAATTTTAATATTTCAGTGCTACTAATCAAAGACAGGGGAAAAAGAGAAAATCAGAAAAATGACATCCTTTGGAATAAGAAAAAGAAGAAAAAAAGGAGACAAGTATACTTTTACATCTAAACAATTCTTACACTAGATGTTAAAACAATTTTTAGACAGTAGTAAATGGTGAAGAGGGTGAGGTTTTGGTAGTGGTGGGTGTTTGATTTTTTCCTTACTTTATGTGTTTCTCTGGTCATACTCATCTCTTTATTCTGTGTAATTTAAGGAGAGAAAAACAGAATTTCTATAGTAGGCTGCAGTTTTTTAGAATGTGTCTTTTCTTTTTTACTAAGGGGAAATAAAATACAAAGAGGAAAGTTTCCCAATATACTAGTTCAACATAAGTGAATATACATATATGCTGTTTCTTCAAGTGCCTAACATTTATAAGCAGAAGGATGAATTAATAGAATGACAGGTGTTGGGAAATGACAAAAGGAAACAGATTACTGATGGAAATCAAATTACTCAGTCTTCAGCTACATTCCAGACATAAATAAAATAAAACAATTAATCTTTTATTCCTGCCACCTGTAATTCTGTCAGGCATTACATGCTCAATAACATTAATGAATAGCAATGCAAAGACAGAGCCTAATATTTTTCTACTCTGTATCTTCAGAGCTATGGTATTTGACAGCTGAAATCATCTTCTTTAGTGTCTCTTTGCCACTCCAAGAGGTAGAATGGCTTCTACCCTGAAAAAAATAGTCCTCTCATTTTCATCGAAAGGAAGGAGAACACCTTAACATTCACCAGATGGAAGAGGATGAGTACATGCTCTCACCCCTAAGTTTTAAGAACCAGTGTGTAATTTCTGGATTGTAAGCAAAGAGTAAAGCTGGGAACTAGAATAGAATGACTGGAAAAAATTGTCTTCTGCTATTTTTGCTTGTTAAAAGGTTAGTAAGTAATGATTTTCTATGACTATTTTGACATTGGGAAAAATAAAAAGAAACAGCTATTATTCAAAGTATATGACACTAAATTTCTACATTTTTCTGGATCTCTTAACCATAATTATGCATTATACTTCTAGAAATATGTTTTCACATTGTCAGGTTGAAAAATCTGATTGGGCATCAGCACATGAGAGAAAGTCTAGGACTCTTATACTTGTGTTATAATAAATTAGCCTGAAAGGGTAATTGCAAATCTATGCCCCAACTTCTACCTCAAAGCTATAATGTGTCTAAGGACATTCATCCAGTTTCTAAGGAGAAATAGATATTTCCTTCTCCTGGTACCTGATACAGATCTTCCTCTTTCTGTGTAGTTTTCTCTGATACATGCCTGATCCCCTAGATAATTGGGCATGTGTTTTATTGTCACTGGCTTTTGTAATTCTGAGGTTATTCAAAAGTACATTGGTAGAAAACCTCAATGGAAATTCTTTTAAATAGCAGATATTCTCATTTTTCCTAAGGGAAAAAAAAAGGTTTCTTTTTAATGCAAGCATTATTTTCTTTGCAACGTCTCTAACTTATATGCGTAAAAGACGTGGCTTGTTTGTTTACTTACCTAGCATTTCTTCCTCTGGGTTATCACCCAGAGCATTTATTTCTCTTTAGCTCATCCCCCGTTTGAGCAACTTAGCAGTTAATCATCAGTCTTATCATGACAACTGCAAGTGATTGGATTTTGTTTGCTTTTTAATGAAGTGATGTTTCAGTTCCATTTTTGGTTTATAGTGATAACTTATTTGTAAAGCACAATGAGGGAAAACAAGGGTAAAGATAGAGTGATGAAAGCTCCAGGGTCATTCTGACTTATTCTAATTTTTAAGTATGTTCTCAGTAGTGTATCCCCCATGTCTCTATAAAATAACTGACAACTGAATATTGCCTAGAAACAAGAAAATATGAATTGATTCTCTTAGAAATTCCATACCCTGTGGAGTTCCCAGTAGTGTTTTCATCTCTTTAAAAATGTTTCCACTTTGATTCCTTGTTTTCCTTTAGAATCAAGCTTTGTAGTTAATTGCTGATAACATCCTTTTTTACTTAGTTTTATATTGAGCAATCAAGTATGCTTTCTTCTCTATCTAGCTTCCAAAAATCTTGACTATTTTAAGGATTTTTTTCCCTGAGATTAGCCGGTTTCCTAGAGCTAACAACAAATGCATTAAATATCTCTCCCAAGAAAAACTGCCGTCGGACTTTTAGAAAAAATTCTTTCAAAACATGTTCTCAAACTGAGTTTTGTAATTATGACTCTGGAGAATAAGTTACCTTGTTTAAATCACCCAGGATATTTTCCCCAGGCATTTATAGATTTTAAGATGCTGACTAAGACAGTCTGAACATAGAAACAATAGGTAGACTCTGTTTGACCCCAGAGAGCAATGTCCAACTTTATGTGTTTATAATGCCTCTCTTACCATTGCTCAAAGTCTTTGAAAAAAAAAAAAATCAAAGCAAATACTTAGTATTGATCCCAGAGTCTTCACAAACTATATAGACCTGGGACCAGAAAAGAGGCATACTTGTCTTCTGTTATAGCCAAATAATAAACTTTCTGGTTTTTGCCTTGGGACTCTGAAGGAATAAAAAAGTGAATAGGTAAATGCTGGAGTGGGGACACAGGATTTGTCAGTGGCCCAGGGGACCAGTGAATGAAGTGGTCTACGTGTTGGCAGATCTAAGTGGAATGTGGATAAAAGTGACTGTAAATAACATGGCAGAACCAACTGGCCCAGTCAGCATCATGTTACATTTATTCTTCCCTTTCCCATCTCTGTCTTGCCTTTATTCCCTAACCCATCACTTCTATCCTTCCTCCCTTATATTTCCCCAGAATGGTTATATTAAAATAAAACAAAAGCAGAAAGAGGACATTTAATTTGACAGAACAGAAAAATTTCTATATTTGTCCCCCCAAATTGTGAAAAATTATTCATGCAAAACATTTTTAGCTATTTAAAGAAGAAGCATCGGCCTGCACAGAGATGGGAGCATAGTTCTATCCACATTCTCAGGCAGCTGTCTCCTCAGTTGGTGATCCAGTTCTTTGTAGCAAGACCGTCCTGCAGCGACTGAAGCGACTTAGCAGCAGCAGAGTTAGAAAAGAGCTGTGAACTGTACTCTTCAGAGAGCACTGGGTTGAAAGCTCTGTAGTTAATAGGGAAGCAAATAAAAATAAACACAGAAGAGCAGACATTTGATACTAGCTATATAATCAAAGGAAGAACTTGAAACCCTATTACAACAGATACAGAAAATGAAAATTAACATGTATTAAACACTGTCTTAAATGTACAGCTTATGCTATAAGGTCTATCTCAAGGAGCTAGTGATGAAAAGAGGACTAACAACCAAAGCAGTATGCTCCTGGGCTTATACCATGACTGCTTTGGCTGTTGTTACATGATCTTGGGCTATCTTTCTGAGATAGCTACGTCATTCAGACAAGATCCATATTGACAGGAGTCAAACATTTTAGATTAGACTAATCCAATATTCAAACAGAGCATGTCCTGGATTCTAAAAGGAGACCTGCTCAGTAAAACATTGCGCCAGGAAAAAAACTTGTGTTCACTACCATAGGAAGATGTAGAAATTTTTAAGACTCAGCACAGTCTGTATAAATTTCAATGCCATATCCCTATGAAGTTCATGACTCTGTTCATGTATTTTTAACTATAACTTTTTATTATTTTTTCCCAAAGTTAAAGGAAAAGAACTTCTGTTTGAAAAATACAACAATAATACTCTAAGTAACTATATTATGTAGAGTGAAGTAAGTCAGAAAGAGAAAAACAAATATCATATACTAATGCATATATATTGTATATCACTTCATGGCAAATAGATGGGGAAACAATAGAAACGGTGACAGATTTTATTTTCTTGTGGTTCCAAAAATCACTGCAGATGGTGACTACAGCCATGAAATTTTTAGACACTTGTTCCTTGGAAGAAAAGTTATGACCAACCTAGACAGCATATTAAAAAGCATCCCTTTGTCAACAAAAGTCCGTCTAGTCAAAGCTATGGTTTTCTAGTAGTCATGTATGGACGTGAGAGTTGGACTATAAAGAAAGCTGAGCGCCGAAGAATTGACGCTTTTGAACTGTGGTGTTGGAGAAGACTGCTGAGAGTCCCTTGGACTGCAAGGAGATCCAACCAGTCCATCTTAAAGGAAATCAGTCCTGAATATTCATTGGAAGGGCTGATATTGAAGCTGAAACTCCAATACTTTGGCCACCTGATGAGAAGAACTGACTCATTGGAAAATACCCCGATACTGGGAAAGATTGAGGGCAGGAGAAGAAGGGATGACAGAGGATGAGATGGTTGGATGGCATCACCGACTCGATGGACATGAGTTTGAGCAAGCTCTGGGAGTTGGTGATGGACAGGGAAGCCTGGTGTGCTGCAGCCCATGGAGTCACAACGAGTTGGACACAACTGAGTGACTGAACTGACTGAATGCATATATGGTGAGTCAAGAAAGATGATACTGATGAACTACTTGCAGGGCAGTAATGGAGACATAGACATAGAGAATAGACTTTTGGACATGGGGATGGGGGAGGAAGGAGAGTCTGGGTTGTATGGAGAGAGTAACATGGAAATGTACATTACGATATGTAAAATGGATAGCCAGTGGGAATTTTCTGTATGACTCAGGTAACTCAAACTGGGTCTCTATCACAACCTAGAGGGGTGGGGTGGGGAGGGAGGTGGGAGGGATGTTCAAGAGGGAGGGGACATAGGGATACCTATGACTGATTCATGTTGATATTTGAAAGAAACAAACACAATACGGTAAAGTAATTTTCCTTCAATTAAAAATAAATTTAAAAATTAAAAATACATAATTAGAGATAACAGTATTAATAATGAAAACTATGAACAAAAACTTATATAATAAAAGTAATGTAGTAGTCAGAAAAAAAAGTATAACCTTTAAGGTTTATACAACAAAAGAAGAAAGTCTGAAAATTGTTAACTATCCAAATCAGGAAGTTAGATAAAAGGCATATAGTGAAAGGTTACATCATAATGTCAGAATGTATAGTCATTCCCTTTAGATTCTATTCAATATCATGCTACATGTGTTAAATTATATAGTGAAATAGGGATAAAAGTAAATGTTTGAAAAGCAAAACATGTGTCATTTTCAACCACTGTATTATTGTTTACATAGAAAATCCAGGAGAGTCTTCGAATACTCAATACTAATTAGCATTGCTAGGTTATAACATATAGTAAATTTGCTACAAAAAATTAAATTGACCCTATATATAATCCATAAAATTTAAAAAACATTTATTCTTTAAATAGCATGTAACAAATCAGTATGATATATATGAAACAAAAGTATGAAAGATCTTCCTAGAGAAAATGTATAAACCTTTCATGGAAGTCATGATAAAAATATCCAAATAGACAGTCTTCATTCATGGATAAGAATACTTAGTAACAGGAAAAGGAAAGATATCTCCAAATGTTGTACAATCAATGCATTTCCCACAACATTGCAATAATATTTTTCACAGGGGTTGAAATGTTGAACAAAATCTTACATAGAGAAACAGACCTAGTTTGACAGATTTTGTAGAAAAAGTAGTTGAGGCAATTTATACCCACACCTAGAGATACTCATTCCATAAATATTTATTGAAGACAATGTATGTACTGGACATTGGGTTAAATGCTTATAACAATAAATTAGTGAACAAGCTGATGGAAATCTCTGACTTTATAGAGATAGGGGACATTGCAAGATAAGTTAGTTAAGACAGTGTTGCACTTTTCAGAGTTGTGTAGTTGAACAAATAAGACTATAGTGGAGAGACGAAACTATATTATATAATATATATGGAAAATTGCTAAGTTATAAAGCAAATATAAATTATTAATTAAATATTTAATAATCAGGTAGAAGCAATACTTTACATATGAAAATAAAATAGAATCTTATTTACATTATGAATAAATTTCAAGTGAATTCAAATATGAATGAGAAAGTCAACATTTTATTAATTTCTTAATTTAAAAAGATAATTTTTACATGGATTAGAGAAGGGTTTATTAACTAACATTAATTTAAAAAGATAATTTTTACATGGATTAGAGAAGGGTTTATTAACTAACATAAATAAGTAAAAAATGAAAGAAGGAAAATATTGATTCATTTGAGTATAAAAAACAAAGCAAAATAGGACATCAAAATACATCACAGGCAAAATAAAGATATGAACTATAGACTTGGATTATTTGCCATACATATAATAAGCAAAGAATAGGTATCCAGCATATATAAAGAATCACTAAAAAGCAATAATAAAAAGGCAGACGTTTCAATTTAAAAAGTTAAAGGACATTAATAGAAGTGAAAGCTCAAATAGCTAATAAACTGTGGAAAACAGATGTCCTTTTAATAGCAACCATAAAATCCAAATTAAAACAACAAGACATTATTTTAATCCATCATATTGGTAAAAAAAATTAAAATGTTGATAATAACAAATGTTGCTGAGTGTCTAGTAAAAAAGTTATCAAGAAAGGGTATGTGATTTGTTGCAATCATTTTGAAGAGCAATCTGGCAAGATCTGGTAAAATAGTAGAAATTACTCTGTAAACAGTTATCTCATTTTCTGGGTGTGTACCTTCAAGAAACTCTTGTGCATGTACACTGTGAGACATCAATAAAAATATTTTATTAAATTATTATTTTTAACAGTAATTTATAAGCAACTCTAATCATCAATGCCAAGAGGAAAAATAGTGATTTTTTAATGTAATGAAACATTATATAGTAGCCAGTGAACTATAAAGTTTTATCTATTGATATTGATGAATTGCAAAATACCTAACAAGTACAACAGCATGTCCAATACAAAGTGACACAAGATAATATGTCATAGTTTAAACATGCAAATAGTAACATATGTTAATTATATGTAACATATGTTAATTAACATGTTAATATATGCACACATATATGTGCACGTATAGAACACATAAAACACCATAGTCTGTTCTTTGCACATGAAGGGAGAATAATTTCACTGGTGAATGGCACCTAAGGGGCTACAACCTCTATGTAGTGTTTTTACTTCATCAAAAATTATGAACCAAATATGGCAAAATAAAATTTGATAAATTTAGATGGGTACTCAAATACTTAGTATTTTCTTTTGCTTGAATAAATTTAAAAAATTAATAATAGGTTTTTAAAAAATTAAAGAAGAGCAGTCATGAACTAAGTTGGACTTTAATTCTTAGAGAGTTCACCTAGGAGTAGGAAATTAGCCCCAGGGGCCCAGCCAGGCAATATTTAAGAGGAGATTACAAAATAATTAGGGCTTCCCTGGTGGCTCAGAAGGTAAAGCGTCTGCCTGCAATGCGGGAGACCCGGGCTTGATCCCTGGATCAGGAAGATCCCCTGGAGGAGGAAGTGGCCACCCACTCCAGTACTCTTGCCTGGAAAATCCCACGGACAGAGTAGTCTGTCAGGCTACAGTCCCTGGGGTAGCAAAGAGTCGGAAACAACTGGGTGACTTCACTTTTTACAAAATATACTTTTGAGGGAAAATAGACAAGCCTTTTAAGCATCTCCTTAGATATTTTCCCTGAATAATGATAAATAGCTTTAAATATTAATACATGGATGATTTCTAGGTATTATCTATGATAAAAGTGGGAAAGCTTCTGTTGAAGAAGCAGTCAGAGCCATTTCTAGCAATGCTAGCCAAGGGCAGAGAGAAGGGGAAAATTAACTGAAACTTAATTGTGTGTCACTCAGGACTATAAGTACTCTGGTAAGGTTGTTGCTTCTTATCTGGCAAACTCAGGGAAATTTTTCTTCTCTGTTGAACATCTGATGGTAGCAACAAAAACAGCCACAAATGCTGGGATCTAGAATGGGTAGTAGAAAAAATTTTCTGATGTTCAATTTCTTACAGATGTTGAGGCCCAGCAAATGCAGCTGCTTTGAATTACGCATTAGGAAAGGGGGGAAAAAAAAAGAGAGAAAAATGAAACAGCAAAGAAGTAGGAAGCAATGGAGTTTTTATCCCTGGCCTAGCACACAAAGAGTATCTAGAATCTACTTCAGTCTATTCCATTAAATAATTGGTTTTTTTTTAGGTAAATAACTTACGCTTTGGGTATTTTATTTTCCTTAATTATAGTATGAGGACCTTTAACGTTAACTCACTTTACCCATGGCTAAGCAGGTAAAGAATCTGCCTGCGATGTAGGAGACCCAGGATATGTGGCTTTGATCCCTGGGTGGGGAAGATCCCCTGGAGGAGAAAAATGGCAACCCACTCCAGTATTCTTGCCAAGATAAGTTCATGGACAGGGGAGCCTGGTGGGCTACAGTCCAAAGGGTCACAAAAAATCAGACACTAAGCGACTAAGCATGCATGCAAGCACTTTCTTTTAAGGTTCATTTGCTTTAAAATACTAAAGAGATGATCATCTTCCTGATGTGAAACTGGAGAGAGAATGGATGACTATCATTTCTGATGTCCCTAAAATAAACTCTTTGTTTGACAAAGCCTAGAACTTCCTTAGTCAACACAGTAACATCACACTCTTCTTGGCATCTGGCATGATGTAGGTATTCCATCAACTTTTACTGCTTAATTCACTGTTCTTTCCTGATGAGGTAGGATCTACTCAGTTGCCTCTGTTTTTCAACCCTGGAAGGCAGTTAGAAGTAGTTAAGGATGTTTACTGTAGGTTAATTCACTAATTGTTTAAGAATTTGGTATTCAAATAAAACATCCTCATCCATTTTAAGAGCAACCAAGACATTTCCATTGTGCTAATACCCATTTGACAACTGCTGGTGTGTAATCTAAGTCTCTGCTTGTTGGATCTTTTATAAGAACTGATTGTGTTTATGTAAATTACTGTGTCAATCTCAAATCTGACAGCTGTTAAGGGAGGCTCTCTGAGGATAGGTTTTCTCCTCTGCTTCCTAATATATGGAATTGAATTGTGCATATACTTTGAGTTATTTGATAATAAGACAAGGCTTGAATCTGTTTGTTCTCTGGTCAAATTACAGATTTCAGAGTTCCCTACTATATGCCACATTTGTGAAGTCTCTCCATGGATCACATTTCATATCTAAATTATATGAATGATCTGTTATCCTGGCATATTACTCACTAATAGAAATGTGCAGGGATGTTCCTAGATGTAGTTGACACTTTAGTTTTGCGTGTAAGTGATATCTGTGCTTTACTGAAGCTAAACACTTTTTTCCACACTAAGCTGCACAATAATGATTGCAAACCAGAGAGCAACAACTTTGGTAAATGAAAGTAATACTATAGGAGTCCAAAAATGCTATGTTAACAGTTCGCTGATCATTTATGGGAATCACATCTATTAGATGTCTTCATACAGTGACAAGGAATCTTTTCTCAGTGAAAATAAGGCTAGACTCATTGTAAGGGGGAAAGAAACCCTACAAAGACAGAATAACAAACAGTTCAGACTCCGCTGATATGCAGTCTGGTAATTCACTATTATAATAGTCAAAATTTATCCATCACTTCTTATTATTTTCCAAGTTGTATTCTAAGTCTTTAAAATGTATTTTCTCATTGATGAAAATTGAACACTCACAGCAACTCTATTAAGTAAGAAACTATTGTTCTCTCTATTAAATTGATGGAGCAATTCAGAATTGTCAGAGAATTTGATAGAGATCACACAGATGGTAAATGACAGCTCATGTATATGACCCCAGATAGTTTGAGATGAAAGCTATCACTCACAGTACAACTCCTAAACATTAGCATTAAAAAAGTAATATTTGTTTCCTTTGTACAAAAACAAATATTGCTGGCCACATGAGCCAAAAAGAAAAAAAAATTGAAAATAAAAATATTTTATGTGTTTCTTTATGTGGAGTGAAATTCTTCTGGAGAAATGCTGAAATTGTGAAACCTAGGGAAAAGTTTTTATTTTTTGCACATCTTTTACAGTCACATCCAGTTTCAGATGACCCAGCCCATTAGCCAGTTTTTATTTCCTACCTGCCTTGGACTGAACCTTCAAGTTAGCAGTTTAATCACTGGAAAAGCTATGGACAAAAGAATATACTATGTTTTAAAATATCTAAGACGTTTCTTGGCCTTCCTTAGTCAGTAGAAACTGATAAGAAGCCAGACAAGAAATTCAAGTGAGGCTTTACGGGGCCCCTGCGGCAACTTGGGGGATCAAAAACAGCTAACAGGTCTCCTTGCTCACTCCCTGTGGCCCGGGGCAAGCTGGTTCCTTATATGGGTTGAGAGTAGGGACATGTCCAGGGGTTGGACTGGAAGTGCCGCCTAGTTGGTTTACCCACCCCTTTGGTGGTGTTGAATGCAGGAGGCATGCACAGCACCTTGTTTTTGCCCTAGCTCTTTAGAAGTGGCAGTGGAATTTTGATCTTTTTGTATCTTTTTTGTCCATAATTTGCACCAACCGCACGTGCGCAGTTACATTTCTAGTCCCTCTTGGTATTCTCTTGCTTGAGGAGATGTTTGTCCAGGGTCAAGCACTGCAGCAGAGTCTCAGGTCCTATCCTGTCTCAAGACCGGAAGTTTCTGAATTGTTTTGAAACTTTCTAGTGCACTTCTGCCTCAAAAGGTCATGGTCCTGGAATCAAAGACCCTCCCCTACACACAATCTGTTTTAACTTTTTCCCTTTCCAGTAGAACACATGCGCAAACACTCAAAACACTTTCTATTTTAATGTGAAGCTTACTGCATAAATCTTGAAACGTATCCTCAATTTATACATGCTGCTGTGCTGGGCTAAGTTGCTTCAGTCGTGTCCGACTCTTTGTGACCCCACGGACTGTAGCCTGCCAGGCTCCTCTGTCCATGGGATTCTCCAGGCAAGAATACTTGAGTGGGTTGCCATGACCTCCTCTAGGGCATCTTCCAGACCCAGGGATCGAACCCATGTCTCCTATGTCTCCTGCATTGACAGACAGATTCTTTACCACGAGTGCCACCTGGGAAACCTAAATACATAGGCCGTTAGTTAAAAAGCATTGTTAAAATGTTTATAGTAGGAATAGTTTTCTTCATGGAAATAATTTTATAAATGGTAATATTGCATTCAAGGCGGGCCATACAAGACTATTCACAAAATTGTCTTTTGTAGCATCTCATGGAAATGTATTCTCTGCATACAGAGGTCACATCTTCCTTCTACTAGGGGCAGAGTCAGACAGATTGACATGGGATAGAATTTACTGGCACCAGTAGCGTGTTAAGCATCTTATTCCACTTATATATATATATGTATATACATACATATATATTATATATATAGTTATATAAAGTATACATATTGTTTTTACATCTATCCATTTCTCTGTTTATATTTCCATCTATATATATGAGGCATTCAGTGCCTTAAAAAACTTAACTGCTTGAAACATCACAACCTGATAGCCTAGTATTTTATTATTATTATTATCTACATTTTACAGATGAGGCAGTGAAGATACTTCTAGGCTGCATGATTTGCTCAAGTTCACATAGTTTGTGATAGCGGTATGAGCTCATGCAGTCTGACTCCAAAGTCGGTACTCTAACCACTGTGCATCAGCTCTTTGATCCCTTCAAGACAGAGCTACTCACCTGATTCTTTCTGCTCTGGGTGAGGCTGAGAACTTTAACTGAGGTACTTCCAGTGTTTGACTTTTTAAAGAACTTCATCTTTTTACAATCTATTACATTTTTTATATTTTATTTAGCTGTTTTTGGCTTTGTTGCCATGTGCGGGCTTTCTCTAGCTGCTGCAAACGGAGGCTACTCTGTAGTTGCAGTGCATAGGCATCTGATTGTGGTGGCTCCTCTTGTGGAGCACAGGCTCTAGGGAGCATAGGCTCCAGTAGTTGCAATGTGTGGCCTCAGTAGTTGTGGCTCAAAGGCTTAGTTGCCCTGCAGTATGTGGAATCTTCCTGGAACAGGGATGGAACCCATGTCCACTGCATTGGCAAGTGGATTCTTTACCATTGGACCACCAGGAGAGTCCCAGTGTTTGATTTTATAAAAGAAATGTTTATGTGTTGTGTTTAAAGGCTAGAGCTCTCACTGTTCATTAATATATAATCATGACTCCCTGCTCATTTCTCCTATAACCTATTCTGTTCAAGTGTCTTCTGGACACAGAGAAAAAGTCCCAAGTCCAACTCCTAGTTTTAGACTTGAATGATTCTCAGAATCCCTTAAGTTTTTATTTTATAGCCCACAAATGTTTTCCCCAAAGAATTTTCATGAATGAGACTCCTTTCCCTCTTTGTACTCTGGGAAGTTTCAAGGGGTCTGGAAATGCCTAGAGTGATTTAAGTATTTCTGGGGAAAAGGTCAGCAATATAAAACCTATTATCAGAGTGATTTTTAGATCTTAATACATGAAGACTGCGTGATCAATGATTTAAAATATGATCAATATGCTTGTTTGTAGTCACTCCAACTGAAGACAAGGGCAGGTATAGACCATTTAATTAAGCAATTCTGTTTTCAGGTCTATGCGCACAATGTTCTTAGTAAGCAACAAATGTCCACAGAACACTCTATAGACTATTTTCCTAAATTATATTTTTTATGCAACACTATATTTTTCAAGATATTTTACATATCCTCTACACACCCACACCCACACACACATCCTCCTGACACACACACCAATTCTATCATCAACAGAAGAGAAAAGTCCTACCATATTCTCCTCTCAGAGATTTACAACTAAAGTCTCTGAATAGTCTTATACAGTGGAAACCAATCTATTTAGTTTAGCATTCTTCAAAAGAACTTGATTTGTAGAGGCCTTTTTGTATGAAATAATATGAAATATTCCTTTTTAGCTAGAATTACATGTAAGGATTTGTGATATATATTTTATAACAGATTTATAATTTATGTTTGTATATTTCAAAATTGTGTTTACTATTGTCATGATAGTAGTATTGGTTTGGCCAAAAGATTCTTTCATGATTTTCCATAAAATGTGACAGAAAAACTCAAAAGAATTTTTTGGCCAACCTAATATTTGAACCAGGTGATAGGAACACAGATATCTCTACCACTATTCAAGGTAAAAGTATCTGTGAATATATGATCAGCAGGAGAAAAGTGGTATTTCCCTTCACTTATGTTTAATTGCTGATCAGGCAGAAGTGGGCACTTTTCAGCTGCTATATGCAACAGCTGTGCAATCACTCATTTTAATTGAATCATTTCTAAAAAATGTCCTTAGAAAAATCACATAAAGCCCACTTGAATTTTTTCTATAGATCAGGTCCATTGTGATGAATGGTGTGCTCATACATTCAGTTGCTCCTTATCTAGTTTACAGGATAAGGAAATTCATTCATCAGCACAAAAATTATGTAGGAGAGCAAACTGGGCTGAAAAAAAAATGAAGTTTTTATCATCCTTACATTATTTCTAGATGTTGGAGAGATTTTTTTTTTTTCAGTGTCTTTTCATTGCTATATTTTGTTTGTTTGTTTGCATCTGTCTCCTCAGAAGAATTTTAGAAAAGCTGAGCAGCACCCTAAAACCCTGTTGCTTGACTCGCTCCTTCTGGCTTCACGTAGCTCAAAACTCCGCCTTGCTGAGTCACTGTGAGGGGAAAACCTGTTTTCATACCCTCCCTAGAATCTGTTCCATTTGAATAGATAATCATTCAGCTGCAGCCAGCAGCTGCTGCCTAATGCAGTCCCTAAACCTAAAGCAGATTCCTAATGGACTTACAGAGTCATCTAAGTGTCTGTCTTGGTGGAGCATGTGACAACTGTTCAGAAGACTGGAGCGTGTACTGAGGTGGCACATTGCCTCTTCTTTACTTATGACAGTGGCCCCGAATCATTGCAAGTATTTTATTGTTCAGATGAGGCTGACATCATTCATCTTAGTTCTCAGCATCAGTTCATGGAGAGTGAAAGCAGGCCACAGCTGTGCATCCACTTGTCTCTTGTGGCTCAGAGAGTGTCTAGCACCGTGATATTCTGTCTTTTAGCATTATCATCACTTTTTTCACAAAGAAAGTCTTGCAAGAACTATAAAGCTGTTGTAAACAGAATTGCACTGATGGGAGGGAGGCTTGGACACCAGAACCAACCTATTCACCCTCTAGTATTTCTCCATGGAATTCCAAAATTCTGAGAAGGAAAAAAATTTTAGAAAATGGAGAACCTAGAATATTTCACTACCTGAAAAGAAAATTCCCTTCTATACGTTTCTATCCTTTTCTTTTTCTTAAATTTATTTTTTAATTGAGCGAAAACTGCTTTACAAAACTACCATACTACAAAGTGAATCAGCCATAATTATACAAATATCTCCTCCCACTTGAGCCTCACTCCTCTCCCCATCAATAAAATTGTATTCTCAGCAAGTATGGCAGAATTAAAAATTATTTGAAATATCCTAACCTTAAGGAAATATCAAATAATGGCAACCTTCCCTGTTCGTGTACTTTAGGAAGTGGAAAAATATTCGAGAGCAATCTAAGAAGTGAGAATATGAACATACACACAAAAGGATGAACAAACACTTATGTCAAAAGAAATATAATGAAAAGTAATAATATTTATTTGTGCCCCAAAGGTTTAAGAAATTGCACGCACATATATGGATATATATAGTATAGTATACTATACTATATAATAAGGAAAGCTATCAAAGTTGAATATTGATTAGAGTAAATAATATATATATATATACATTCCTAATTAGTAAAGATTAAAATAAATAAACTGGAAGAGTATAAAGTAAATTTGAAAATAATTTTTTCACAGGCAAAAAAGGAGATACTAAATTAAAAAAATTTGTGTAAAAGTTCTACAAATATTAATAATAATAACACTCATAAATAGACTAAACTCTTTAATTAAGAAACTGTCAGATTGAAAGTTTTTAAAAATCTAGCTATATGTTGATTTCAGGCACATATGTGAAGTAAAATAGCAAGGAGTCATTGAAAGTAAACATATGGCAAAAAACTGTGCTAATATTTAAAAAGAAAAAAAGCAGTTGGTTAATTATGTCATATGAGACAAAATTTAAGACATAAAACAATTTTAGGAAGAGCAGGTCATTAGATAATAATAAAAAATTATTTCCTTGAGGCAAAATATGTGCTTGCACAGGCACACACACACACACTGATTTATATGCCAAATTACCTAATATGATTAGATTTATCTGCTCACCAATGTAGTTCAGTTCAGTTGATCAGTTGTGTGTGACTATTTGCAACCCGGTGGACTGCAGCACGCCAGGCCTCCCTGTCTATCACCAACTCCCAGAGTTTACTCAAACTCATGTCCATTGAGTCGGTGATGCCATCCAACCATCTCATCCTCTGTCATCTCCTTCTCCTCCTGCCTTCAATCTTTCCCAGCATCAGGGTCTTTTCCAGTGAGTTAATTCTTCGCATCAGGTGGCCAAAGTATTGGAGTTTCAGCTTCAGCATCAGTCCTTCCAGTGAATTTTCAGGACTGATTTCCTATAGGATGGACTGGTTGGATCTCCTTGCAGGTCAAGGGACGCTCAAGAGTCTTCTCCAACACCACAGTTCAAAAGCATCAATTCTTTGGCGCCAGCTTTCTTTATAGTCCAACTCTCACATCCATACATGACCACTGGAAAAACCACAGCTTTGAATAGACGGACCTTTGTCGCAAAGTAATGTCTCTGGTTTTTAATATGATGTCTAGGTTGGTCATAACTTTTCTTCCAAGAAGCAAGCGTCTTTTAATTTCATGGTTGCAGTCATTGTCTGCAGTGATTTTGGAGACCAAAAAAAATAAAGTCTCTCACTGTTTCCATTGTTTCCCCATCTATTGGCCATGAAGTGATGGGACCAGATGCCATGATCTTAGTTTTCTGAATGTTGAGTTTTATGTCAACTTTTCACTCTCCTCTTTCGCTTTCATCAAGAGGCTCTTTAGTTCTTCTTCACTTTCTGCCATAAGGGTGGTGTCATCTGCATATCTGAGGTTATTGATATTTCTCCTGGCAATCTTGATTCCAGCTTGTGATTCCTCCAGCCCAGCATTTCTCATTATATACTCTGCATATAAATTAAGTAAGCAAGGGTGACAACATACAGCCTTGATGTACTCCTTTCCTGATTTGGAACCAGTCTGTTGTTCTATGTCCAGTTCTAACCATTTCTTCCTGACCTGCATACAGTTTTCTCAGGAGGCAGGACAGGTGGTCTGGTATTCCCATCTCTTGAAGAATTTTCCACAGGTTGTTGTGATCCACACAGTCAAAGGTTTTGGAATAGTCAGTAAAGCAGATGTTTTTCTGGAACTCTTGTTTTTAAGATGATACAGCGGTTGTTGGCAATTTGATCTCTCGTTCCTCTGCTTTTCTAAATCTAGCTTGAACATCTGGGAGTTCATGGTTCACGTACTGTTGAAGCCTGTCTTGGAGAATTTTGAGCATTACTTTGCTAGCGTGTTAGATGAGTGCAATTGTGCGGTAGTTTGAACATTCTTTGGTGTTGCCTTTCTTTGGGATTGGATTGAAAACTGACCTTTTCCAGTCCTGTGGCCACTGCTGAGTTTTCCGAATTTGCTGGCATATTGAGTGAAGCACTTTCACAGTATCATCTTTTAGGATTCGAAATAGCTCCACTGGAATTCCATCACCTCCACTAGCTTTGTTTGTAGCATAGCTTCCTAAGACCCACTTGACTTTGCATTCCAGGATGTCTGGCTTTAGGTGAGTGATCACACCATCGTGATTACCAGTGTCATGACAATCTTTTTTGTATAGTTCTTCTGTGTATTCTTGCCCCCTCTTCTTAATATCTTTTGTTTCTGTTAGGTCCATACCATTTCTATCCTTTATTGTGCCCATCTTTGCATGAAATGTTCCCTTGGTATCTCTAATTTTATTGAAGAGATCTCTAGTCTTTCCCATTCTATTGTTTTCCTCTGTTTCTTTGCATTGATCACTGAGGAAGGCTTTCTTATCTCTTTTTGCTATTCTTTGGAACTCTGCATTCAAATGTGTATGTAGTAACACATACTAAAAACTCAATAAACTTCAACTACTAGTATCATTTTGCTATCATTATTGGAGAAATAATCAAATATCTAAGAAGAGAGGATCTATAATATAAATTATTGTTGTATAGTGTGGATCAATAAAACAATAGAAAACTGAGAGGTAGACTTTTATATAAAGAAAATATATTTGATATTCAAATACTTAAATATGTGAATTCTGTATAACAAATAAATAGAAGTATTTGATAGAATATTTTTTAAAACAATTGAGAAAACATTTTTTACTTACTTTATAAGCCAACAAAATACAAAAATAAAACAAAAGAAAATAATATTTCTAGTGAGCATACATTAAGATTGTACTTCCATGCATATTTAATATGGGTGGAAAATTGGTACAAACTGTATAGAAAACAATAAATATGTGTCAGAGGTCTAGTTCTTCAATTATGTTTACAATATGAACAGCATTTGTATACATTGAAAAAGGGAAGAATTTCTTTTAATAGAGCTTTTCATAGGACAATTCATGAACAAAAACTGTCAAAAATAGGGCAGTGTTTCAGTAAATCTCTTTATTAGCTATTAGGTTATTAATAAAATCTATTTTCTAAAAATATCTAAGAAATAGAAATCACTTATAATAACAAAAATTCCAGGATATTAAGCTGACTAAATGTGTGATCTAAATTTTTTAAAACCTTAGACAGATATAGCTATAGATATAGACAATGGACTTCCCTGGTGGCTCAGTGGTAAAGAATCTGCTTGCAATACAGGAGATGCAAGAGATGGGGGTTTGACTCCTGGGTTGAAAATATCCCCTGGAGGAAGAAATGGTAGCCAATTCCAGTATTCTTGCTGGGAAATCTCATAGACAGAGGAGCCTAACAGGTTACAGTCTGTCCATAGCTTCACAAAGACTCAGGCATGAGAGTGACTGAGCACACACGCTCACATAATAGAGACAAATTATAAAATCCAGGTCCAAATATTGACTGTGATTACTAACTTCAGAATGATGAAATTCATAGTTTTTTCTTTATATTATCTCCATTGTTATTTATATAATTTAAATTTATATTAAATAAAAAAGGTAATCTTATGTGTTTTATCATGCTAAATATATTTTCTTTTTTTTTTTTTTTAAATATTTATTTATTTATTTTCCTGGCTGCATTGGGTCTTAGTTGTGGCACATAGGCTCTCTAGTTGTGTCACATGGGCATGGGTTCAGTTACCCTGCAGCATGTGGGATCTTGGTTCCCTGACCAGGGTTCGAACCTGCATCCCCTGCATTATAAGGTGGATTCTTAACCACCAGACCACCAGGGAATTCCCTAAATATATTTTCATTAAGAGTAACCATGAAGATATTGAGTAAAGCTTCATGATTTCTCACTAAATATTTTTACCTCAGTTTACAGTTTCAACTTTATATGTATCTATTTGAATGTTTGTAACATTCTGCTCCTTTTGTCTGATCTGTTTACCTAATATTCAGAATCTATAGTTTTGCACAACACTGATCTTTATACATTGATAGATAAGAAAATTGAGGTTGAAATCAGTTAGAATACTTGAATAGTACTTTGTCTTGATACTTTTCTTAATGATGGGTATTTTCTATGCTAAGTCATTCTGCGGAGAAGGCAATGACAACCCACTCCAGTACTCTTGCCTGGAAAATCCCATGGACGGGGAAGCCTGGTGGGCTGCCATCTATGGAGTCGCACCGAGTCGGACACGACTGAAGCGACTTAGTAGCAGCAGCAGCAGCAAGTCTTTCTTGAAGAAAAAAAATATCTTGCAGCTCATTTTTTTTAACAATACATAGCAAATTATTTATTAAGAATTTCAAGATGATTAAAGATTACTCAGTGTTTCCCAGATCATCAGAACATCATCTGAAAATCATTGCAGCCATCTGTTCCCAATCACAAGAGATGTAAGAGAATGGTTAGTAAGGATACATTAAACACCCCAGGCTGTAAAAAGAAAATATGTCCATGTAATTGGAAGAAGATTTATTTCATTGACCTAAAAGCTAGCCTATTTTTATCTACAATATATCCTATTACTCCTTGTATCAATTTATTTTGGGTAAGTTGGACTGTGATAGATACAACCTCCCAATTTGAAAGATTTGTAGTACAAAGTTTATTTCTTCTTGAGCCACTTCAGTCAAGTTTTTACTTCAGGATCTATGCTGATGAAACAGTGCCCATTCTGGACATTGCTGGTCTTGTGATAAAGAGAAAAGAATGAGTGCATGAACCAAGAGCTGGCTTTTGCAGTTTCTCCTCAAAATTGGCATTTAGCATTTCTATTCTCTTTTCATTTGCCAGATATAGATAAACAGCCATTCTCAGTTCAACAGCCATAGCGATAGGGAGGGGGTCTAGTCTTCCCTCAGAATGTATCACAAGTCACAAGGGCAGACATGGTTTTAATGAAGTAGGGAAAGAAACAACCATAGTTTGAACTATACTGTAATGTATCCACCCTCTGAAAAACTAAATCTTTTGTAATGTTTTTCATTCAAAATTAAAGCAATATTTCTTTAAAACCTGCTATGTTCTTGGAAATGTGTAAAGTACTGAAGGTTAAGACTTGAATTATACAGATACATAACTGCTCTTATAGAGCTCACAGATAGTCAACAGGGAAGCATATGTGAATATATTCATAACATACTGTCAGATAGTAGTCTAAGTCATGACCCAAAACACTGGTTGACAAATATTTTCTTAAATGGCCCAATAGCAAATGTTTTAGGTTTTGTGGACCCTTTTGTCTCTGCTGCAATAATTCTACTCTGATTTTATGGCATAAAAGCAGTCATACATAAACAAATAGCATAGCTCTGTTTTAATGAATCTGTATTTACTAAAACAGGCAGCTAAATTGGGAGCTACAGTATGCCAGTACCTGGAATAGAGAATAAGTGGAGGTGAGTAGTTTCTATAGATGGGACTATCAGGGAAGACCTTTCAGAGGATGTGAGTGTGAATGCTAAGGGGCCAAGCTTGTGAATACCCAGGATTGAAGTATGTGGGCAAGGGATGCATCATATGCAAAGGCCCTGGGTTGGGGGAAAAATTCAGTGTTTTGGAGAACAGAGTAAAAGCCAATGTTGCTAGAATATAGTGTGCTATAGTTTGTGGTTATGAGCTAAGAGAGGTGCAGACTATATCAAGTTTCATAAGCCATGTAAGGAATTTGGATTTTATTTGAGATGAAACTAGGAGTCACTCGAGTCTTTGAAACATGGAAACAGCACAATTGGATTGGCTCTGAAAAATGGTCTTTCACGCTGTTATTTAGGAAACGACTGAAGGAGGGAAGAAGCAGAAGCAGGAAGGTTATCATAGCTATCCAGGAGGAAAGTAATGTTGGTTTAGACTAGCCATGGAGATGGAAATAATTGGGCAGATTCAACACATTTGATGGTGGAGAAACTGAACTGTCTGAGAGTATGGTAAAGAGAGACATGTAGGACTCTAAAGTTTTGTGTTTGAGCACATGAGTGGGGGACGGCATCTCTTGACATTTCTACTCATACAAAATAAATGTGAAAGTTTATCTGGAGATTTTAAGCAAAAAGAGGACTTCTATTCAAAAAATGGTCATGACATATTCTATGGCTGTTTCAATTTTCTATTTGATTTTACCTTTTTGTAAGTAAAGATTGAATTCATTTCAGCTCAGTGAATTTTCTTTAATCAGCAAAGTTTTGTTCTCTTATTTCAGAAACCAACAGATACCCAAGACAGACAAAACTGTATTTTTTAATGTACTCTCCAATCAATATGTACATATAAGTTCCACAAAATCCTAGAAGCTAGTGCTTTTGCCATATTTTCCTAAAGAGTAGGCATGTATGCATTTATTCAATAAATTATGTATTGAAGGTACTATATATGCTGGAAATACAGTGGTTCAAAGCCCATACATGGACTTTATATTGGGAGTGGTAGACGATGTTTGATTCAATGAATAAATCAATAGGTAAGTGTAATTAACATTTACTGAGAAATTAATATGTCTTCAGTAACGGTTTTTATTTCTGAATTTTATTGCTTCAGATATGCCCCTCATTCAAATCTATTATACATTTTCTAAAGGTATTTGTTTTTTCTACCCCATCTTTTATTATCTTTATGTTAGAAAGTAGGGAGAGGTATAAAATCAGTAAAATCTTTTAACATGATCACAATTCCTCAAATGGATGAAACTTTGACCCTAACTGACAAGAGTGTATTGACTGAAAAACTTCATGCTGCATAAAATGAGAATATACAATTTACGAAGTTATATGCTTAGTTCAGTTTCATTATATTGCCATAGTCAGTTGTTTTCCCACTTTAACATTTCTGCATGGAGAACAGGTAATAAAATAACTTTTCCACTCAAATGGCCACTTTATCAGTTTAATAATTTCTCCCTTTCCAAAGTAATTTGTTGTCACAATTATTGACAGATGATGTGACAAGCACACAGATAGATACTTTGATTATTTTCATTACAATTATCATATGATAATATTTTAAAAAATGAAAGAAAGCATGAAAGTTGAGAGTCTCGAGGCTTAATTTATGATTATGAATAGAAAGCCTTTCAGGGAGAAGTTTTTTTTTTTTTTTTCTATTTTAGTTAAAAGAAATCAAATAGAGAATCTTGAGGAGGTTGAAATTTGAATTGAGACAAATAGGACTGAGCAGAATGAAAGTGGAAACCTAAAGCTATCTCTTGTATTGACATGCTATCATTTGGTAAGTATGAACTTCTGGTGAATAATATCTGAAACCTTTTATTTCTTTGTTTTTTATTTCATATGCTAATCTTTCTATCCATATACACTTACTACATTTTTTATATCTCATTTACTTTTTCTTTGACTTGTATTGCATTTAAAAATAGATTATAGCCTCACTTTTTCTCTAAAACAAGGCCACACAAAACCAGTGTTCTGTGGGTACTAGCCCACTACCTATCACTTTAACTTATTAGTATAGGAAAATTCCCTGACAATTTATACTGCCTACCAATTAATTATAACAACCATAGGAAGAAGTAAAATAGAAATCAATTTAGCAGAAAAATGCTGATGTGCTGAAATAAATAATTGATATATATTGTTGTTGTTCAGTTGCTACATCATGTCCGACTGTTTGCAACCCCATGGGCTGTAGCACATTGGTCTAATAGAAGTTACACCAGAGAAAACTGAGCTGATCAATGTGCACATAAGGTCATTTGATCATTTTGGAAATTAGTTAGAATCTTTTGAATTATTATTTTTACATTATATTTAAAATTAATTTTCCCCTGAAGAAAACAATGCAGTTCCCTTATGAAGCATAGGTTTTTTCTTTTTTTCCTTTTCAGGAATTTTGTTTTATTCTATTTATGTGGACTTGCTTAACCAGGAATAGTTTTAGAGAACTGCATCTCCCTCCCTGAAACACATACTCACACTATGAGTACCTTCCTTTGATACTAAATCAAGTCAGCATTTGATTAGCACTTTATTTTCTGACCCCAGTTAAAGAATATTTATGAAGGCAATACACTTCTTCATTTTCATTCCCTATCATCCTCTGTATTTTTTTTCCCTCACACAATCCTGCTTGTTTCTTCCTCATACTCTGTACAGTGTTCAGGTTCCAATCATTCTTATCTTTAAATATTTACTAATTAATTAAATGATTCTTCTGAATCTAAATATTTTCTTCAAATACTAACTGAAGTAATTATCAGAGCATGAGGCATCTAATATATAAAGAAATAGATTGCAGTAGTAACAGATGTGCAATTTTTAAATATTTCTCTTTATATATTCATTAATAAATAATCAGGAAAATTTTTAAACACAAAGATTCAGTGTTTTTTTTTTTTTTTTCTTTTGGAGGGGCAATTTCTTATCTTCTCTCATTAGTTTATACTAAATAGTCTAATTCCTCTCCATAGGAAACAATTTTTTTTTTTTTTTAGAGTTTGGAATGAATTAAAGCAGTGATATGTCAACATTTGTTTAACTACTTCCAATGAAATATGGAATAAAATGTTACTGAATGCCTATTATGAGCCAGGGTTTTTGAATATAACACTTCATTTACTACACAGAAAAAAAGCTTTACTAGGCAATTAATATCTGCAGTTTGCTACTGAAGAAACTGAGGTTCAGAGTTTAATGAACTTGTTCAACATTATATTGTAGATAGTGGATGAAAGTAGAAATTCATCCTAGATCCATTTGTCTATGGTAGATTTTTCCTTTTTAAATTCATAATTCTGCCTCATAAGAGGCATAATTATTATTAAACCTTATTATTTAATTTCCTCCAAGTTGGAGCTTTGGAATTAACTTTTCCAAAGGTACTTTTGAGTACCTTCTTGGTATTTTGGTCATAACTCTATGGAAATTACCTTTGCGGACTACCTCATCTAATTTACAGTGAATGCCCTCTACCCAATAACTTTTTTTTTCTGCTTGTTATTATTATTATTATTGTCATTTTGGCTGTTTGTTTGGGGGCTTCCCTGCTAGCTCAGTTGGTAAAGAATCCATCTGCAATTCAGGAGACCCTGGTTCGATTCCTGGTCGGGAAGATCTGCTGGAGAAGGGTTAGGCTACTCACTCCAGTATTCTTGGGCTTCCCTGGTGGCTCAGCTGGTTAAGAATTGGCCTGCAATGAGGCAGACCTGGGTTTGATTCCTGGGTTGGGAAGATTCCCTGGAGAAAGGAATGGCTATCCACTCCAGTTCTGGCCTGGAGAATTTCATGGATTATGTAGAGTCGCAGAGTCTGGACACGACTGAGAAACTTTCACTTTCACTTTTGTTTTTTTTGTTTTGTGTTGTTTGAATTAGAAAGTTTGATGCCTTATTATATCTTTTTGATGGATTGTCGCCTTTATTTTAATGTCTATGTCTCAACTATTTTTCTCTTAAAGTCTGTTTTGTCTGTTATAAGTATAGCTACCTCTGATATCTTTTGATTACCAAAAGAGCTTCATTAGTTTCCTGTGAATGGGCATCATGTTCACTTGCTTCTTCATGGTTTTTGATTCCTTCTATTGGTATCTGCACATTTGAATGTGTGTCCTATTCCAGACCTCACAGGTTCACTTCAGCAGAGATGGTCCTTCACAGTCAGCTCAGCTTAGAGTTCTGGATAAGTGAGCTGGCAGCATCCTTGGGCAGATGGGACTTGCTATCAGTGTCTCTATTTGGGTGGGCCCGATGCTCATGCTCTGAGGTCAAAAGCAGTGCCACTGGTTGGGAACAGTTGTATAGGAATGCTGACTGATTCCTAGCCCTAGTTTGGCTGTATGATGAGTTATGTGACTGCCTAGATGCTTTGATCATGTCTTCTCACCAGCTGGAATTATCTATTACATTGGATGGGACTGCAAATTTGCTTCCTTGCCTGGGCAGTCATCGAAATGGCTCCATGGCCATTATGTCTCAGTGGCTGGGACCCAAATGTAGCAAAACTGCCTAGTGAGCTCCCTGGTCAGATGGAGCAGAGGATACAAGTAAAGCAAACAAGTAAAGTTGTGTCCTACAGCAGACACTGTGATTTCAATTCAACTTAAGAACTCTGAAGTCAGGCATGACAACTCCTAACTAAATGATAGAGGTCCATGATTTTGAAATTGTTTTTTACCTGAAGGTTGTCATTATTTATATGAGACTTTAGATCACAGAGTCTAATCTAGATGCAAGAATAATTTCCACTGCTGCTTCCAATTGCTCCTCACTTTTGCAGGTAGCAAAACAAATAGGGATAGAATAGTATAGGCCACAAATGTATATTATAATATTCATTGCCTCTTTTTTCAAACAAAATATTTTTTACAGATTTTTTGCATAACATTTTTTATCTAACTAAAGTGGTATCTATAAAATTAAGTTATAATGAAATAATTTCTTACAGTTTAATTCAGCCATGAAGTTAGATCGGAGGCAGCATTTACCTAATAACCAGATAATTTATCATATTCCACCTTTCTTTCTGTCATCATAGTTTTACATTCATAAACCCAAGTTTATTTACTTTCATTTTGTCTATACCTGTATCACATGATTGAGTTGGCCACAGCATGATTAATTTAGAAATTTTAGTCATATGAATAAGCCATATATTCTTATTTGAATATCTTTATCTATCTATCTATCTGTCTATTTCCGCATGCATGTTCAGTCCCTCAATCATGTCCAACTCTTTGCAACCCAGTGGATTGTAGCCTGCCAGGCTCCTCTGTCCAGAGGATTTAAAGTTATTAGCACATATGCTTCTCCTGTATCTCAGTCAGTAAAGAATCTGCCTGCAATGCAGGAGACCCAGGTTCAATTCCTGGGTTGAGAAGATCCCTTGGAGAAGGAAATGGCAACCCACTCCAGTATTCTTGCCTAGAGAATCCCATGGACAGAGGATCTTAGCAGTGTATAGTCGATAGGGTCGCAAGAGTCAGATATGACTTAGTGACTGAACCACCACCATGCTCTCAATTGAACATATTATTTTGCTCTTTTCCTTCCCTTGAGAAAACTTCTGTAATATATATTGTTCTCTGGGTGAAATTTAAGGTTTATCTTCAATTTAGAATTTTTTACTGATGCTTAAAGTCCTATATTCTTTTCAAGAGACTTTTTAATGTTAGCATAAGTTATAACTTGTTAGTAATAAATTGCTTTCTCTTTTCCTCTGTAATCATCTAACACGTTGTGACTGCTTAATTCATATTTTAACATATAATGGGTTTTATCTATTTTTATGCTAGAGTCACTAGGTCATTAGGAAAAAATAACTTATTTTTTTAATGATAATAATATATTTTAATTATAAAAATTTAAATATATTTCCTTAGTAGCTGATACAAGAGGTCTAAATGGAGTTAAACATTTTTTCCTTGCTCTTACAAACTTTTCTACCAGTGACTGTTTCAATAATTAAATGTCCTATGCTTATGATTCAATGTAATACTCTTAAGATACATGTACTGTAAATTTTGTAAACAGAATCTACCTACGTTATGCAAATTCTAAGTACATATGGTTAATTAAAATAAAACTGATTTATTTATCTGACAAGGAGGGAGGAATGTTGAAGCCTTTTCATGTCAGCCATACTCTCTGGCAGCTTTCTGGTGTCCATTCATTGGCCTTGAAACACCTTAGAAGAATCGTTAGGATCCTTTACATATAGTCTGAAAATCACTAATAGTAGAAAAAAGAACATTGACTGAAAGTAAAAAGATTCAAGTTCTTGACTAAACTTGATACTGATTTGGTGTGTGGTTCTTAGCTTCTTCCAACTTCTATTAGCCTCAGTATTTGAGCTACATTATTCTCATATTTATGAGGTATATATACTTCATACACTTTCAATTAAAAAATATTTATGCCTAAACACTGCTTGCAAGTCAACTGAGAGAACCAACTGATCATTGTATTTAATTAGGAATTTGTGTTTTAAAAACCTGGAAAGATAATAAAGAGTCATTTTTTCATAATATAGGTCAGCAGAAATCTTACCTAATTCACATTATAGTAATTGATACTGCTATTATTATTGCTGTTACTATGTTAATAACTAAATGCAAACATAAAGACACATTTTCTTTAATACTTGCCATAAACCTGGAGAAAGGCACATACTTATTTTTATTATATAAATGAGGAAATTAAAACTCAGAAAAGTTAAAAAAAAACTCAGAAAAGTTAAGTGATTTGTCCAAAATTTGTATAGACATACATAGGATTGAATTCAGTCTTATTTTTTTCTATATTTGTCACTCTCAGCCAATTAATTTGATCTCAAAGAATGGATGAAAATAGGAACTTTTCCTAATAAGAATAATAAGAAAAATTTGCCTTAAATTTTATGTAATAAGCTTCAGGAATCCACCAGGAATTGTAAATATAAAATATGAATGTAATTGAACAGTTCCAGTATATCTATTAAAAATATTTGGAAAGTGTTAAGGGTGGCTCTTGACTTAGGAGATTTGAATTATAATCCTAATTTCGCCATTGATTATTTGTATCCTTTTAGATAAGTTACTTACTTCACTATACCTCAGTCCCTCATTTATAAAAGAAATATGTTTTTCTACAATATCTCCAAAGACCTTTCTAGCTCTCAAATTATAAGATCTCTAGAAATGTTTATTGGTTAATTTATATTAAGACAGAAAAATTGATGTAATGTCATTGCTTATTATCTAATTTAATATTTATTTTAAAATAATTTTTATAAAATTTGTCTTAAAAAAGAATATAACTTTGTAGTTATGGATATAAATAAAAATGAATCTATATGAGGTTTTACTAGTACAAAAATTACTGAAACATTTAATATATAACATCTTAAAATTATTATTCACAATATTTTTACCTTGAAGCTCAAGTAGATTTCCATTTTAGTATACACTGCATAAGTTGAATGAGTTTTACTGTAATTGTTTTATGACATTATATATGTTTATATGTGAAGAATTCTAGAAGGAACATTCTGAAAATCAAGAAATTGAAAAGCCTTATAATTCAGTAGAGGTATCTTTTGAAAATTTGGACCCATCCATCTATCCAGTTTTATCCAAATAGAGCTATATAAACTTTGACTATAAAGATGTATAGTTGAGCCTTGACCCAACATATTTGGAATTTTAGTACAACCAAATAATTCCTCAAGGCTAGGACTGAGACTAATTTGAAATATTAGAATACTAATTTTGGGTCTTTTCCCTTTAGCCTTTTAAACATATTTTGCAAAATATTCTAATATAAATTTAACAAAATTATGCATTAGCAAAATACAGTTTCTAAATAGTGTGAAATGGATTATAACTGTGTCATTTTCCAGATTAGTTGTGGGTTTGGATCATTTTATTTAGGATAAAAAAATGTCAACTGCCTCAAGCATATGAAAGTAGAGGAAAGGTTTCTCAAATCAAAATAAATATTTTTTTCAGTTCTGTCCTCTAAAAAAAAAACCTCCATTAACTCTTCAAATCATACAGTAGTTCCCTTTCTTTTTGTTTTCCAAAGGCTTCCTGTAGTCAAGTTTTAAAGAAACATATCTGCAGTTTAACCCCAGTTCCTGCAGAAAAAAACAGTTACCTTCCAAACAGTACTGGCATAGTTCCTCCAAAGGTGAAGACAATCTCCTCCTCCACTGAGTCTAAATACAGGAAAAAATTATATTCATGGTTTGGGAGATATCCCCAAACACCTTCTTTCCAGTCCACCAAGAGTATTTCACATAAATGTTTTAAGTTTTAGGTTTTGAACTATACTCAATAGTTGATATTGGATCAGATGACATAACCTGGATTTCAGAATTTCCATCTACAAAAAGGAAGAATTCAGACATACTCTAAACACATAATAAATCCTGGGTATCTGAAATCAAATGTTGAAATTGGTTCTTTTGTCCTGGTTAAACTGCTGAATAGACATTGTGCAAATACAAAGGAATTGATAGAATAGGATAGTACTGTAGACTGAAAACTTGTCTCAGATGGCATAATGACAGATGGAGAAGTTTAGATAAGAGAAAATGAAATGTCAGAATCCTCGTCTTAAAAGTTTGTAGTCTCCTGGCATATGCGTTTGTTGCAAGAATGGGAAACCCTGCCTTAATCCAATTGTTGAAAGGTGCTAGTTGAAAAAAAAAAATGTGATTCACTTCCGACTATGATGTAGAAAACATTGCTATTTAAAACTGTAAGACAACAAACAACAGTTAGGTGATATATATACAATTTTTTCTAGTTTAGAAATTAGAGAAAGGAACTAGCTCTATAGTACTCAAAGCAAAAGGCAATTTGTGAAAGCGTATGCAGGACTAGTTTAATACTAAGAGAGAATAACACTTAAAAAATTTTAAACCCAAATAATTCTACCAAGTATCAATATCATTGCAATGCCATTTTTGTTGAGGCTTCTCAAAGACAGATACAGATGGCTGCTGCTATGCCACCACCTGATGATTAGGCAGGTGGATGGGATTTGAATAAAAATGCCCGACAAAGAAAATGTCAAAGTTTGTTAATGAGTGTTCAGTATGCTGAGTTTCTCTAAGCTAAACTTATTTTTTGATAACATGGAAGATGCTTTGTATCCCATTATATGTCTTTAAGAGCATGATTCTGGTAACTTTTAAACTGATTTATATTCAAAATTTATATGTTCTGTATTTCATATCTACTTGCAGCTAAATCCTTTATTAGCATTATTATTGTTTGTTTGTTTGAGTAAAGTAAATGAGGAAACTCTTTGCAGAGGTTCAGGAGTTACTGACCCATTTTGTCAATGAGAGAGGAAAGGAATGACATGACCTAAATTTCTATTTCAAATGGTGCATTTTATATTAGCAATCTTGACTTTCTCTGTTGAACTACTTACTTAGTTTAGAATTACTCATTGATTTTTATAGCATTGCCTTTTCCTTTTAAAAATGATTTGGCCTAGAAAATAATGGTTTCAACAACATGAAGTTGAGTGTCAAAGGCAACAACAGTAAATAAATGAAGGGAACAGAAGATGTGAGCACCCTATGAAATTGGTTTTTTTTTAATGCTATCTTTTTTAAACTGTTGAGAGTTGTAAACAATCTTAATAAGCAAATATAGTTGTTGAGACAACAAAATTGTTAGATAACTCATTTTTGGACAAACTTGTTTTATGTATCTAGTCATGCATATAGAGATTATATTTAATATCTGCATTCATTTCCCCATTTCTATGCTCATTACTAATAAACTATAAGAGAATATAGTTAAGAATAAGGGATGCAAGAAACCATGCGAGAACTGAAATGGCAAAGCCATGCTACAAGTCATCTCAACAGAGCTAAAGTAACTTCAGAAAGTCAAGAACTGCAAACCAGGGACCTTCTTGTCAGTTTTTTTTATATACATAGCATATTCTTAGTGACTATGTTTCTCATAGTCATAAACAATGAGAAAATAGTTAACCACTAATGTGGACTTCCAGGTGATTTAGATCGTATTTTCAGACCACTATTGAGATTGTCATGCATCCAAGCTTTTTAAGAGCTGAATTAGCAATTTACTTATAACCACCTTCAAGTGTACATGATCAAAGAAACCCCACACTGCTGATAAGGCTTTGAAGTTATAAATACAGGCATTTTGAATAGGTTTTCAGATCCATATGCCATTTTGTAGCTTCACTGTATTCATAAGAGGCTAAACATGTGCTTTTACTTATGACAGAGGGTGAAATCTTGCTGTCGTGTCTATATATCCTAAAAGGCTATATCATTCTGGGTGGCAAATTGTGAAAACAGTCTCTTGCTGAGGGGGTGGGAGAATGTGTAATATTTACAATGCTGTGCTCGTGTCTTAAAAAAAATGTATTTTCCTATGCACCCACTTTTTATCCATTCATGATATTTTTATGTCCTGTGTTTCCACATGAATATATTAACTTTTTAACTTGACTAGGGTACATGTAAAAATTGAAAAGCTATTTGAGTAGAGATATGTTCATTATACTTACGTATTGGATAAACTCTTTAGAAATAAATCTTTTTCTTATAATGGACAATCACACTGAAAAAAAAGGCAGGCAGTTCTATTCATTTCTCTTTTGAAGGACAATGGAAGATAGACTATTTTCTCCTTAGACTCAGGCATGCTTGCTCCCAGTGTTTCTCCCCCAGGCCCATAATCACAATATTCAACCAAGAGCAAATTTCAGCTGAGCAATGTTAGAAGTACTGAATGATAAAGAGATTAGAAAGGAAATTAAGAGATGAATCTTGCCATGTTCATCTATGGAATACAAACAGCTAGTGAAGTGCTCAGTAGATACTGGGCACTAATAAATCTTTGTTTTGACTGAAATTTCTAAAAGGACAGTTGAAAAAAGTCAGCTTTTTTAGTTTGAAAATATGAAGGCTAAAAAATGTGATTTATTTCTATAAAATCACAAACAGCTGGACATGTTCACCAAATTTCAGAATGTTCCTTAAGCATTATGTTCATGGGTAGAGTGCTTTATAGCAGACATAACACTTTAATATCCTTAATCTTATATTCTTTCCCCAACAATGTAAAAGATGTGTAGTATTCTCTTTGCAGATATGAGGAAGCAGGACCTTGCTAGATCTTATAACTCAAATTAAAATCAGTCCTTTTCAAACTTACTGTAACTGTGTGAATGGGGATTTTTTTAAAGACAGGTAAAAGAAGTCCTTCTTTACACACTATAATTTGAATTTATTACTCTGAGAAACTGTTTAGGTACAAAAAGGAATTAATTCAGCAAGGTTTGTAGATAATAGAATTCTATTATATTTAGAGTTAATGGAGTTGTTTAGTTAACAATTTCTATTTTGACGTTTAAAACATGGAGGGCAGATTCCCACACTGAACTATATGTCTCTTGATAACACTGGTAGAATACATAGGCTTCCTCTCCATTTCTAAGTCAAGAAAGATTTGTAATGCATTATTTTCAAAAAAGGGAATAGGAGCTATAACCATTATAGAGATACTCCTTAGAACACCATTACTCTACAGACATTGAAAATACTCTGAGAAAGTTAAAGTATAATATTGACTCTTCTCTAATGAAAATACTGTTCATAGTTAAATGAAGAATATCAAGTCAACATCCAAGGAATTTTATAATTTGTCTTTTGGGTATTGAGCACATGTTTCTTCATATTATTGTAGAATCCAAATCAAAAAAAAAAAAAAACCTATTCAGATACACTATCATGTTTGTCAAACTTTGCCTTGATATAATTTTTAATTTTGCTCTGAATATGTACTTTGAATTATTTTAGGCTATGTATACAACACTTTTGGAGAAGGCAATGGCACCCCACTCTAGTACTCTTGCCTGGAAAATCCCATGGATGGAGGAGCCTGGCAGGCTACAGTCCATGGGGTCGCTAAGAGTCAGGCATGACTGAGCGGCTTCACTTTCACTTTTCCCTTTCATGCACTGGAGAAGGAAATGGCAAGCCACTCCAGTATTCTTGCCTGGAGAATCCCAGGGACGGCGGAGCCTGGTGGGCTGCCGTCTATGGGGTCGCACAGAGTCGGACACGACTGAAGCGACTTAGCAGCAGCAGCAGCAGCATACAACACTTTGAATAGGAAATAAACTAAGGTAAATTAGCACAGGGAACAATCTACTTTGCCTTTCCATTTATTTTTCAGCTACTTTTAGTTGGTGGGCTTTGTTGATTGCTGTCATCATCACCCAAACAAAAGGAATAGAAATATTTATGTGTGATTTTAAAGAAGTAATTGGTCCTAAGCATCCTGATTTCTTGTTACTGGGTGAATGCTCTCTTGCCTTAATTTTGCACATATGTAGCATATATAACAAAAAAGGAAAACAACTGAATCAGAATAAATTAAAATTGCTTTATAAACTCTTTATATAAATTCATTCTTTATGTACAGAAAGATGTGCACAGAATCTAAATGACATGATGTTAGCTTGCATAAGCTTTTATGTATGTGTACCTTTTCTTTTATATACATAGATAATGTAAAAAAAGGAATGTTACTTCCTTCCTAAAGGAAAATACTTTGATTAACATTACAGAAGCAATTTAAAACTTTTAAAATATATTGTTAAGGATTAAACCTTGAGATAGATTAGAGATAGAATAACAAACTAGAAAGGTAGGACAATAAGTAATAAATTAGAATAAAGTATTTGCCCCTATATTTAGATTTCTATCTCCATTACCTATACAGTTGTAAGCTAAAATATTAAAAATGTTTTATTTCTTCTTGTTTTCTTTGTCATTTTAGCCAAAGCTTTGCAAATTGTGTTGATTCAAAGAAACAATTTATGGTTTCATTGAGGATCCCTGTTTTCTATTTTCTATTTCATTTATCAATATCAGGTATTACTTTAAACCCACTGCAAGAGCAAAAAGGAAATATGTTGGCAAGAATGCAGAGAGAGTAACACAATTTTACAATCCTGATTAGAATGTAAAAAGATTCATTTATGGTGAAAAAACATTTATTGGTTCCTCAAAAAGTTAAGCATAAAATTACAATATGGCCCCCAAATTCCACTTTGAGATTTAGATATATATCCAAAATAATTGAAAATGGATATTGAAATAAGTATATGTACATGAATGTTTACAGTAGCAGTATTTACAATAGCCAAAAGGTAGAAACAGCTCAAATGTCCAGCAACAGATGAATGGATAAACACATTGTAATTATATAAATATGAATATTGTTCATCCATAAAAATCAATTTGTGATACATATTGCAATATGAATGAACTGCAAACACACTATGCTAAGCCAAAGAACCAATATACAAAAGCTCAAATATTATAAAATTCTGTCTATAAGAAATATCCATGGTAAACAAATCCATAGAGACAGACAAGATATTTGTTGTGGGAGTGGTAGTGGACAGAGAGAGAATTGTGGAAAAACTGGTTAATGGGTAAGAGGTTTTACTTTGAAGTGATAGAAATGTTTGTTTTTAAAAGGAAAGAATATATACTTTGCAATCAAACAGAAGCTAGATAACTGAGAAGACTTAGAAGGCCAGGGCTCCATTCTTATCTAAAATCTCATGGATTCCTGAGATTTAGGTTGACACCTGGAATTAGCCCCTAACAGCAGGGGAAAAATGAACTAGATGAGAATTATGTGATGTGGTTGGCTGTTCTGAGCAATTAGTCTTCTCAGTGGAGCAATACAGCTCGGTGAGTGAATTACCAGTTCTCTACTGTCCAGCCATTTATCCAATCTGTAATGGGCAAACTGCATTTACCATAGTCCATATTTTAGATTTTTAATTCTTTGTTAGGAATATGTGTTCCTTTGTTAGGAGTACACACACACACAGTCTAAATTGGACATAGTTATTTAAAAGAGTTTACAAATAGAAGCATCTTTGTAATGATGAAAAACAAAATTAAAAAAAAAAAGAAATTGCAAGGATTCTTATATAAGTCCAGGTAGAAACTGAAAGGAATGTAATAGAATATAGTTACATTCATTTTCAATCATTCTTCACCTTTGATATTCTCATTCCTCTAACTTTAAAGTTATGATTTTCAATATTTTACCACAGTAGGCATTATCTACAAGTGCACTGGCTTTTTTATTGAAATCTCAGGGGTTTTCTGCCTTCCTTCCATTAAATGACAATCATGTGGCAGATAGCTTAGTGAGAATGGTAGTAATACATATATCACAGAGTAAATTGTCACATTCTAAAGTCATTAAAATAATGATGATTCCTGCAGAGTCATATTAATAAGTAAAAGCTACACCTGTACTGAAAGAATTGTACAAAATGAGTATTTTCATGGTAGAATTCAATATCTGACTATTATAGTGTACTTCAATTCACAAGTCAACCATGACATTTAAAAATTATACTCAACCAGCAAATAGATTAATGAGTGTGTGTATACATAGCAAAAATTGCTACTTACTATCTTAGCAACTAACTTGATATCTTACTGCTTATAACCTAACTAAAAATGTCAAAAATGTCAGCCATATTTTATATTTTTCTACAATTTCTATAATATATCTTCTTTTCCTTGATAATCTTGTGTATAATTACAAGCTGCAAAAATGTGAAATAGACATTTGTATTTAACTTGTCTATTTGAAGTTTTTGAAGATACCATATATATATGAAAATTCTAAGCCTTTATCTGAAAGTATTTTAGATTATTTTGCAATTAAAAATTAAAGAATTTGGAAAGATGTCCCAGGGAATTCCCTGGCTGTCCAGTGGTTAGGACTTGGCACTTTCACAGCCTTGGCCAGTCTTTGTCTTTGGTTGGTGAATTTAGACATGCATATTAAATATTGGTATGTTTTGGAGTAAGAAATAGCCACTCACACTAGTATTCTTACCTGGAAAATTCCACGGACAGAGGAGTCTGGTGGGCTATAGTCCAAAGAGTCAGACAAAACTGAGCAACTGAGCAACTGAGCATCGCTGTGTTAGCAATTAAATATTCCATTTTGTTGTTTATTTTCCATTTTTTTTCTTTGAATTTTGCTTCTCATATCTATCTGGGGGCTTCTTATTTATAGAACATACACTACTAAACATTAAGACTTATTAAATGATTAAAATAAACTGGTATTGGCACAAGAATAGACCAAAAGAGCAATAGAACAAAATAAAATCCAAACATATGTAGCATCATTTTGGCAAAGGTAAAAGATGTGAGTTTGCAGATTCAAGAAGCTAAGCAAATCCCAAGTGAGATTTGTGTCCAGATCATAATAATGCAAATCTGAAGAAATCTTGAAGGCTGTATTAATATCAGATTAGTCTTCAGGAAAAAGGAATATTACCAGGTATAAAGAGGGACAATACATAATGGAAAATGTATGAACAGCAAGCCACCACGGCTGAAGTGCAGTGAGCCCCAGAGGGAGGTAGGGGATGATGTCAGAGAGAAGTCAAGGGGGAAGCCAGAGAAGACAGTGGGGAATTTGCATTTGAACCCAGCCAGGTAGTCTCTATAGTCCCCATATTTATACTGTATTTGGTTGGTATTGACTCTCAGCTTAAAAATGGGTACCTTAGATTCTTCAAAACATTTGTAGAAATTGGGACCCTCTGAACTCTTGTCAGAGTCTGCATTTTTATTGACGTATATTTAATTTACAATATTGTGTTAGTTTCAGATATACAGCAAAGTGATTCAGTCATATGTTTTGGGGGAGTTATTTTCCATTAGAAGTTATTATAAGATATTGAATATAATTCTCTGTGCTATACAGTATATCCTTGTTCCTTATCTATTTCAGGTATAGGAGTTTGTATCTGCTAATTCTATATTTGTAATTTATATATACTCTCCTTCCTACCCTTTTTGCTATCCATAAATTTGTTTTCTGTGTCTGTGGATCTATTTCTGTTTTGTGTACAAGTTCGTTTGTATCATTCTTTTTATATTTCACATACAAGTGGTATCATATGATACTCATGTTTCTCTGTCTGGCTTCCTTCACTTATGGTGATAATCTCTAGGCCTATCTATGTTGCTGCAAATGGCATTGTTTCATTTTCTCTTACAGCTGAGTAATACCCCATTGTATATATATATACACACACACACACACACACACACACACACACACACACACACCACATCTTCATTCATCTGTCAATGGACATTTAGGTTGCTTCCATGACCTGGCTGTTGTAACTGGTGCTGCAGTGAACATTGGCATGTATGTATCTTTTCAAATTGGAGTGTACTCTGGGTATACGTTCAGCAGTGGGATTGAAGGATCTTATGATAGCTCTATATTTAGTTTTTTAAAGAATCTCTATACTGTTCTCATAGTAGCTGTACCAATTTACATTCACACCAACTGTGTTGGGGGGTTTCTTTTTCTCCACACTCTCTCCCGCATTTATTATTTGTAGACTTTTTGATGATGGCCATTCTGACCAGTGAGGTTATACCTCCCTGAAGTTTTGATTTACAGTTCTCTAATAACTGCCATGTTGAGCATCTTCTCATTTGCCTGTTGGCCATTTCTCTGTCTTCTTTGGGGAAATATATATTTAGATCTTCTGCCCATTTTTTGATTGGGTTGTTTTCTTTTTTTATATTAAGCTATATGAGCTGTTTGTATATTTTGAATATTAAATCCTTGTCAGCTGCATCATTTGCAATCTTTTCTCTCATTCTATATGTTGTCTTTTCATTTGCTGATGATTTCATTTGCTCTGCTTTTATATATATGTGTATATATATATATATATATATATATACATTATAAATATCAACCTAGTTATCAGTTTGGCCCTGAAAGACACATCATTCCATGATAGAATTTAAGTTCTTAGTATAGATTCTCTTAGACCATCAGCTTGGTCTTTGTTATGAGCCAATTAATTTTGGAATAAACAAAACATGATACTCTTTAGATAAGATTATACAAATATATAATTGGCTATTGCTATTACTACAACTGTTGCTGTTACTGGTACTATACTTAATAGAGATAATGATAATAATCTCGTAAATTTTTCTTTATTAGATTATCATTTATATATAGTATTATATTAGTTTCAGGTGTTCAACATGGTGATTCAATATTTTTATGTATTACAGAATTACCACCAAGTCTAGTTACCATCTGTCACCATACAAAGATATTACAATATTATTGACTATATCCCCCATGTTACATCTTACATTCCTGTGAGTCATTATCTTCTTATGAGGGAAATGGCTATTAATTCTCTACAACACAGGCATATTTACCCTCAGAAATTCACCCACAAATTATAAGGTAATATGCTAGGAAGGATGGACTGATTGTTGTTGTGTCATCAGATGTAAGAATTTGGCCACCTAATAGTAAGCCTCACCAAGAAAAGAACCCAAAATCTCTTAGACATGGTGATGATCTAATAAGTGAAGTTCAAATAGACTCTAAGGTTAAGATTAATAAAAGGTTTTGATTTCAGTTTCATCCCACTTATACGTACACACACATCCTCCATGTTATCTTTATTGAAAAACAAACAAACTTGGAAAGGATTCAAGGTCTTATCACTGACTAAAACCATTTGCAATACTTGTGTTCACTATTTCCAGTTGTGGGTTGCATCTTTTCTCCAGTTCACAGAGGATAGCAGATGAAAATGACTAAATCCAAAGTTTCCAGCTTTCTGGAAATAGAGCATGCCTATGAAACCTTTTCTAAGCGGAAATGGCATGAAGCAAAGAAGCAATTACGATACAACACATCTTGCTAACGGCTGCACAAAATAAATCAAGATCAAGCACGAAGGCTCACAGACACAGTTCAAAGTTAGGGTGACTTAATGCTGAGATGCTGAGTGTAGCTTTGGATGGAGCTTAGCGGCGTCGGTCTCACTGTCTCCTGTAACACCTGCTACAAAACAAGCACTGAACACTAGCATCACTTTTTGCCTTTTTTTTTTTTTTTTTTTTGTAAAAGCTAAAATCCTCTTTAGATTTTTTTGGTTAGCGGAAACAATGTACTAATGTAAGTGAACCGGCATATAGTGAACTTTCAAAAGTGGGAGTTCTCTGAAATAACCTAAATCTCATTTGTGAAAACAAATCTCACCACCAGCTTTTCCAAGGTGTCATTAGCCCTTACAGTATCTACTATTTAAAGAACAAATGTGTCTGTGAAGTTTTTACTCTATTCATTACATACGTGCATGCTAAGTTGCTTCAGTCATGTTCAACTCCTCATGACCCTGTGGACTGCAGCCTGTCAGGCACCTCTGTTCGTTGTATTCTCCAGGCAAGAATCCTGGAGTGGGTTGCCATGCCCTCCTCTAAGGGATCTTCCCGACTCAGGAATTGAGCCCAGGTCTCCCACATTGAAGCCGATTCCTTACGGTTTGTCCACCAGGGAAGTCCAAGAATACTGGACTGTGTAGCCTAACCCTTCTCCAGGGGATCTTCCCAATACAGCAATCGAACTGAGGTCTCCTGCATTGCAGGCGGATTCTTTACCATCTGAGCTACCAGGGAAGTCCCTTACATGCATACATTACATAAATACCTATGAAAGTGAAAGTGAAAGTCGCTCAGTCGTGTCCGATTCTTTGCAACCACATGGACTATATACTCCATGGAATTCTCCAGGCCAGAATACTAGAGTGGGTAGCCTTTCCCTTCCCCAGGGGATCTTCCCAACCCAGGGATCGAACCCAGGTCTCCCACATTGCAGGCAGATTCTTTACCAGCTGAACCATGAGGGAAGCCTGAGAACAGTGGAGTGGGTAGACTATCCCTTCTCCAGCGGATCTTCCCAACCCAAGAATGGAACCGGGGTCTCCTGCATTCCAGGCGGATTCTTTACAAACTGAGCTATGAGGGAAGCCCATACACACCTATAGCAAATTTCCATTTTCTTACCTCTCTTTAAAATTTAATTATTCAGACTTATTCAGAACTTCGTTTGTCTCTCAGTACAATATTTTATCAGTAAGTTAATGCCAAGGAAGTCAAAAGCATTTCCCCATACACTCCAGTCTTCCTTCTGGGATTCATCTGTCATATTTGTTTCATATTTATTAACAGCAAAACTGAGGCACAGGGCTTTTTGTTGTTTCTCATGGACAAGTTACAGGAATAACTTCATCCCTGAAACTTCTTAAAAACCATGAGAAAAAATGCCCCTTTCCTCAAAATTGGTTTCTCCTCTCTGCACACATTATGATGAGCAGAGATGATAAAATACTAATGTTTTGGTTAGATGTGTTGATAACATACAGTGATATGAGCAGTGTCACTTAGGGAGCAGAGACAATCATCTTTGAGAACTGCCAGAAATGCTAGTAGCTTGACTAAGACAGTCTTTTTAAAGTTACCACATTGGCAGCTGTTCTGTTCAAATATTTGTCATATTAATTACAGAACTTAGATAGACAGATGATAGATAGACAAACTACTTAGCAATTGTCTCCAGATTAATAGATTACATTATGGAAAGGACATAAAAATGGACACCATTTCCTTTAGGTTTTTATGCATTTTGCAATTTGAAGTGGTAGTGAACTCTCTTTTAATTTCAGTGGTACAATTTAAATAAAATCAGTCAAATGAGTAGATTTATTACACTGAGCCTAAAGAGGTCAATAATAGATTTCTCTAAAATGTTAATGCCCTAAATAAAGGAGAAATGAATTTGCTGAATGGAAGATTTTTTAATATCATGAAAAAATCTATTATTCCCAAATGATTATATCAATATAATACACTTTGATAAGAACAACATTTTTGTTTGTTTTGGTCAATTTGAGAGTGATGACTTGTCAAAATTATTTTTAGCACAAAGTATGTACTTCAGAAGTGACAAAAGATTTTTGTAAAATAATGGAGAGAAGCCTTTTTGTCATAACAGATTTGAAGACAAATCTACTGTCCCTGTCCATAACAATATAATATTTGCATATCATTGGAAGGACTGATCTTGAAGCTGAAACTCCGATACTTTGGCCACCTGATGCGAAAAGCTGACTCATTTGAAAAGACCCTGATGCTGGGAAAGATTGAAGGCAGGAGGAGAAGGGGATGACAGAGGATGAGATGGTTGGATGGCATCACCAACTCAATGGACATGGGTTTGGGTAGACTCTGGCAGTTGGTGATGGATAGGGAGGCCTGGCCTGCTGCGGTTCATGGGGTCGCAAAGAGTCTGAGACAACTGAGCCAACTAAACTGAACTGAAGCAAATAGATGAATGAATCAAAATACTGAGTCCAAGGATAGGCACAAGGATATGAGGAAACCACATATAACCAAAGAAGTGATGGACAATGAATGTTTCACAACCAGCTCTCTGGAGCAGCAGTGGATTGGAAGGAGCCCAGTCTATTGATTGCTTGTTTCTATGGTATAAATACTCCTCCTACCTTGGACATTAAGGTACCAATCTAATGACTGTCAGATTCCCCTAAAAATTAAACAGTTTGTGTGTGAAGCCCACCATTAGCAAAGGTCAGTTGGAAAAGGATAATTTGCTCAATAAATGGACCTGGAATAATTGCCTGTCCAGCTTAGAGAAAATGCAGTTAAATGTCTAGCACACTTGACACAGAAATCAAATCTTTATTGTTTAAGAATCTCCATGTAAAAAATATATATTTTATTACATAAAAAACACAATTTGATAATTAAAATGGTAAATATACACTAAGAAAAGCTAAAAAACAAATGATAGACTAATAAAGAATCTGCACCATTTATTGAAAATTAAAGTTAATATCACTAACAGATATGTGAAAAAGCTCTATAAATTCAAAAGCAGAAAAACATTTAAAAGTACACTGAAAATTTCAAAAAAAAAAACAGAAAAGAAAGAAAGGAAAAACTTTCTCAACTTCATGGTAGATAAATCACAGTAAAATGCCATTTTTAAAAATTATTATATCAGCATAGTTTTAAAAAGACTAGTGGTGGTGGTGGTTTAGTCACTAAGTCAGGTCCGACTCTTGTGATCCCATGGAAGGTAGCCTGCCAGGCTCCTCTGTCCATGGTTTTCTCCAGGCAAGAATACTGGAGTGGGTTGCCGTTTCCTTCTCCAGGGGATCTTCCCAACCCAGGAATTGAACCCGGGTCTCCTTCTCTGCAGGCAGATACTTTACCAACTGAGCCGTGAGGGAAGCCCCCCTACAAGACTAGTAACACCTATTAAATGGATAAATGTGTATGTTGGAACATTTCATGAGTAAACTCGATCTCCTCACCTATTCTGCAGTAAAAAATGTAGATACTCTGACTTAATAATCCTATTTTGGTGTGTGTGAGGTGGTAGTGGGGGCATCTCTAGCCTAGAGGAAAATCAAACAAACACAAGAGAAAAGTGGATGTCTACAGGGACATTTTTCAATGGAGTAAAAGAATTGGAAACTGGAGGCATATATGCCTATAGCAAAATATTTGAATTAATTATAGGCTATTAATTGTTATATTGCATCTCTGACTCAATGAACATGAATTTGAGCAAACCCCAGGAGACAGTGAAGGACAGGGAAGCCTGGCATGCTGCAGTCAAACAGGTCACCAAGAGGTGGACATGATTTAGTGACTGAACGACACAACATTGTAAAGTATTACTCAGCTATTAAAATGAGTTCTATCGCTCACTTTCGATGTGTAAGGAATACAAATGTTATACTAAAGAAAGAAGTGATGCACTGTATATTTGTAAAATTTTATTTTTTTGCAGTAGATAAAGTGCCTATATATGCCTGTGTATGTTGACACACTTGTGTTTAAACATGGAGAAAGATATGAGATACCTATATTTATAAAGTTAAGTTTAAGGTAGTTATATTTGAAGAGGGAAGTGAGATTAGTACCATTTTATTTTTACATTTAAGCATTGTTTAATTTGTTACAAAAATTGTGTGTATGACTTTTATAATTTAAAATAGACTGAAAGTTTGAAATAATTAGCTAGATCAATTACATTAAATTGGAAGATTACTATGATATTACTATGTGGGCAAGAAACCCTTAGAAGAAATGGACTAGCCATCATAGTCAACAGAAGAGTCTGAAATGTAGTACTTGGACACAATCTCAAAAACAACAGAATAATCTCTATTTGTTTAAAGGGAAACCATTCAATATCACGGTAATCCAAGACTATGCCCCAATAAGTAATGCTGAAGTTGAAAGTTTCTATGAAGACCTACAAGACCTTCTGGAACTAACACCTAAAAAACATGTCCATTTCATTATGGGGGACTGGAATGCAAAAGTAGGAAGTCAGGAGATACCTAGAGTAACAGGCAAATATGGCCTTGGAGTACAAAATGAAGCAGGTCAAAGGCTCATAGCGTTTTGCCAAAAGAACACCCTGGTCATAGCAAACACATTCTTCCAACAACACAAGAGAAGACTCTACACATGGACATCACCAGATGGTCAATACCAAAATCAGATTGATTATATTCTCTGCAGCCAAAAGGGAGAAGCTATATCAGTTTCAGTTCAGTTCAGTCGCTCAGTCATGTCCAACTGCTTAAGTGTCTTTTAATTTCATGGCTACAATCACCATCAGAAGTGATTTTGAAGCCCCCCAAAATAAAGTCTGACACTGTTTCCACTGTTTCCCCATCTATTTCCCATGAAGTGATGGGACTAAATGCCATGATCTTAGTTTTCTGAACGTTGAGCTTTAAGCCAACATTTTCACTCTCCTCTTTCACTTTCATCAAGAGGCTCTTTAGTTCTTCTTCACTTTCTGCCATAAGGGTGGTGTCATCTGCATATCTGAGGTTATTGATATTTCTCCTGGCAATCTTGATTCCAGCTTGTGTTTCCTCCAGCCCAGCGTTTCTCATGATGTACTCAGCATATAAGTTAAATAAGCAGGGTGACAATATACAGCCTTGACGTACTCCTTTTCCTATTTGGAACCAGTCTGTTGTTCCATGTCCAGTTCTAGCTGTTGCTTCCTGACCTGCATACAGGTTTCTCAAGAGACAGGTCAGATGGTCTGGTATTCCCATCTCTTTCAGAATTTTCCACAGTTTATTGTGATCCACACAGTCAAAGGCTTTGGCATAGTCAATAAAGCAGAAATGGATGTTTTTCTGGAACTCTCTTGCTTTTTCGATGATCCATCGGATGTTGGCAATTTGATCTCTGGTTCCTTTGCCTTTTCTAAAACCAGCTTGAACCTCTGGAAGTTCACGGTTCACGTATTGCTGAAGCCTGGCTTGGAGAATTTTGAGCATTACTTTATTAGCGTGTGAGATGAGTGCAATTGTGCGGTAGTTTGAGCATTCTTTGGCATTACCTTTCTTTGGGATTGGAATAAAAACTGACCTTTTCCAGTCCTATGGCCACTGCTGAGATTTCCAGATTTGCTAGCATATTGAGCGCAGCACTTTCACAACATCATCTTTCAGGATTTGAAATAGCTCAACTGGAAATCCATCACCTCCACTAGCTTTGTTCATAGTGATGCTTTCTAAGGCCCACTTGACTTCACATTCCAGGATGTCTGGCTCTAGGTGAGTGATCACACCATCATGATTATCTGGGCTGTGAAGATCTTTTTTGTACAGTTGTTCTGTGTATTCTTGCCACCTCTTCTTAATATCTTCTGCTTCTGTTAGGTCCATACCATTTCTGTCCTTTATCGAGCCCATCTTTGCATGAAATGTTCCCTTGGTATCTCTAATTTTCTTGAAGAGATCTCTAGTCTTTCCCATTCTGTTATTTTCCTCTTTTTCTTTGCATTGATCGCTGAGGAAGGCTTTCTTATCTCTCCTTGCTATTCTTTGGAACTCTGCATTCAGATGGGAATATCTTTCCCTTTCTCTTTTGCTTTTCACTTTTCTTCTTTTCCCAGCTATTTGTAAGGCCACCTCAGACAGCCATTTTGCTTTTTTGCATTTCTTTTCCATTGGGATGGTCTTGCTCCTTGTCTCCTGTACAATGTCACGAACCTCTGTCCATAGATCATCAGGCACTCTGCCTATCAGATCTAGTTCCTTAAATCTGTTTGTCACTTCCACTGTGTAATCATATAGGATTGCAAAAACAAGACCAGGAGCAGATTGTGGCTCAGATCATGAACTACTTATTGCCAAAGAGAGACTGAAATTTAAAAAAGTAGGGAAAACCACTAGACCATTCAGGTATGACCTAAATCAAATCTCTTATGAATATACAGTGAAAGTGACAAACAAATTTAAGGGTTTAGATCTGATAGACCAAGTGTCTGAAGAACTATGGCCAGAGGTTCGTGACATTGTACAGGAGGCAGGGATCAAGACCATCCCTAAGATAAAGAAATGCAAAAAGGCAAAATGGTTGTCTGAGGAGGCCTTACAAATAGCTGAGAAAAGAAGAGAAGCTAAAGGCAAAGGAGAAATGGAAAGATATACCCATTTGAATGCAGAGTTCCCAAGAATAGCAAGGAGAGATAAGAAAGCCTTCCTCAGTGATCAGTGCAAAGAAATAGAGAAAAACAATATAATGGGAAAGATTAGAGATCTCTTCAAGAAAATTAGAGATACCAAGGGAACATTTCATGCAAAAATTGGCACAATAAAGGATAGATGTGTTATGGACCTAACAGAAGCAGAAGATATTAAGAAGAGGTGGCAAGAATACACAGAAGAACTGTACAAAAAAGATCTTCATGATCCATATAACCAAAATGGTGTGATCACTCACCTAGAGCCAGATATCCTGGAATGTGAAGTCAAGTGGGCCTTAGGAAGCATCATTATGAACAAAGCTAGTGGAGGTGATGGAATTGCAGTTGAGCTATTTCAAATCCTAAAAGATGCTGTGAAAGTGCTGCACTCAATATACAAGCAAATTGGAAAACTCAGCAGTGGTCACAGGACTGGAAAAGGTCCGCTTTCATTCCAGTCCCAAAGAAAGGCAACGCCACAGAATGTTTCAACTACCACACAATTGCACTTATCTCACACGCTAGCAAAGTAATGCTCATAATCCTCCAGGTCAGGCTTCAATAGTAAGTGAACCATGAAATTCCACATGTTCAAGCTGGATTTAGAAAAGGCAGAGGAACCAGAGATCAAATTTTCAACATCCATTGGATCATCAAAAAAGCAAGAGAGTTCCAGAAAAACATCTACTTCTGCTTTATTGACTTTGCCAAAGCCTTTGACTATGTCCATCACAACAACCTGTGGAAAATTCTTGAAGAGATGGGAATACCAGACCACCTGATCTGCTTCTTGAGAAATCTGTGTGCAGGTCAGGAAGCAGCAGTTACAAATGGACATGGAACAAGAGACTGGTTCCAAATAGGAAAAGGAGTACATCAAGGCTGTATACTGTCACCCTGCTTATTTAACTTATATGCAGAATACATCACGAGAAACGCTGGGCTGGATGAAGCACAAGCTGGAATCAAGATTGCCAGGAGAAACATCAATAACCTCAGATATGCAGATGACACCACCCTTATGGCAGAGAGTGAAGAGGAACTAAAGAGCCTCTTGATGAAAGTGAAAGAGGAGAGTGAAAAAGTTGGCTTAAAACTTTACATTCAGAAAACAAAGGTCATGGCATCTGATCCCATCATTTCATTTCAAAAAATGGGTAAACAATGGAAACAGTGAAAAACTTCATTTTTGGGGGGCTTCAAAATCACTGTAGATGGTGACTTCAGCCATGAAATTAAAAGTCGCTTGCTCCTTGGAAGAAATGCTATGACCAACCTAGACAGTATATTAAAAAGCAGAGATATTACTTTGCCAACAAAGGTCCGTCTAGTCAAAGCTGTGGTTTTTCCAGTAGTCATGTATGGATGTGAGAGTTGGATTATAAAGAAAGGTGATCACTGAAGAATTGATGCTTTTGAACTGTGATATTGGAGAAGACTCTTGAGAGTCTCTTGGACTGCCAGGAGACCCACTCAGTCTTTCTTAAATGAAATCAGTCCTGAATATTCATTGGAAGGACTGATGTTGAAGCTGAAACTGCAATACTTTGGCCACCTGTTGCAAAGAATTGACTCATTTTAAAGGACCCTTATGCTGGGAAAGATTGAAGGTGGGAAGAGAAGGGTAGGATAGAGGATAAGTTTGGATGGCATCACCGACTCAATGGACATGAATTTAAGCTCCGCGAGTTGGAGATTGACAAGAAGCCTGGTATGCTGCTATGGGGTGTCAAAGAGTCGAATACGACTGAGAGACTGAACTGAACTGATCTATGATATAATATTTTATAAGTTAAACAAAGTAAATATAATATAGTGAAGTATCACGAGCAAATAAGCTCAGTTCAAATAGAAAACCGAAACTGTGTGTGTGTGTATGAGAGGAAGAGAGAGAGCACTAGTGTATGTTAATTTTAATATATGATTATTCTTTTATTCCTCTGTTTTTTTGAGTGTGCAAAAACATGATAGATTCAGAAAAAATTCAATCTTCTATGGTATTGTGAGAATATAATTAGTACAAGCTTTCTGGGGCTAATTAGGCGAATACATATGAAATGCTTAAAAATATTTATGCTGTTTCTCAGAAATTTAACTTTTAGTCATTTATCCTGAGGAAATAATCAAGTACTTATTTGGCAATATATTAAGCAATGATTTAGGCATTAGTGTGTCACAACTTAAATACTTGCTAAGAGGTTAACTGATTAAATTCACTGTTGATACAACCAGGATAGATATGCAGCTTGTACTCAGCAACAATTCCAGTTGTTTATGTTGGCATCTGTTTCTGTATTTGCTTTATGGTCATTAGTTGATGGTTGGCAACCACAATATACCAGTTGTTAAATGTTTTAAATGTTACCATCAAATATAACCTTATGAGAATATAATATATAACTTTTAAAAGTGATAGAGTATGGGATGACCCAGAGGGATGGGATGGGGAGGGAGGTGGGTGGGGGGTCCAGGAAGGGGAACACATGTAAACCCATGGCTGATTCATGTCAATGTATGGCAAAAACTTTTACAATATTGTAAAGTAATTAGCCCCCAACTAAAATAAATAAATTTATAAAAAAAAAAAGTGATAGAGTAGAGAATTGTGTTTCCCAACTTTAATTATTTGCTATTCCACATTCAAGATTTTCTCATATGCATTTGACAACTGAATTAATATTTTCTTAATATATCTTCCTAAATCCACTCTCTTATCAAAAGTAGAAACCAGTATTGCTTAATATGAATGAAGAGTAATGATAAAAAAAAAATCAAAGCAAAATTGTTAATTTTGAGCTAAGTCTGTTAAGGCGTTTTTCAAAAGGATGATTAGCAAAAATTTGTAATTTAAGTCAGAATCTCTTCTTTATATCATCTCTTCAGAATAATTACAATAAAACAAAATGATATAAACTTTTGTTATATGATTTAATATTATTTAGTGCCTTGTCCTAAACTGTTTGAAATTCAATTTTGTAATCATTATATAAGTGGTATGTATCTTATCTTTAAGAAAAATCAAAGGTAGATTAAAAATAGAAGACATGTATTTGATTTCAAATAACAGAAAACTCAATCAAAATGGCTTTAATAATTTATTTTTCTACTAATAAACTAAGTCAAAGAACTTAGGTAGGCAGTGCTAGCTTAGATTCAGGGATAGTACCTCTGTGATCCTCTTTGCCTTTCTCTAATCCTCCTAAGATGGCTACCATAGCATCAGCCTTCACATCTATATGCAAGTCAGAAGAATATAGGGGAGGGGAAAGGAAAGAAGCAAGCTAGTTGTATCCACCTTACTTAATCAGTAAATCAAAAGTTTCCTTTTGATTTTGTAGGTAGCTAACAGTGTCTACTGTAACCCACAAGGCATTCATGATATATTTTAAAATTAGAAAGGCAGTTTGCAAAGCATATGTATTATATGATTTTGTGTGTATATATATATGTGTGTGTGCATATATACACACATGTGTCTTTATGAATGAAAATATTTGTAGTTCTCTATGTTGAATGAAATGATGGTTGACAGATTTTTAATACTCAACTCTTTTAAATACTGGATTTATAATATTAAAAAAATAAGATCACCATATTTTGTTGGATCAGATTTTGTTAGATTTTTAGAAAATAGTCCATGTCTTCAGAAAGGCTTGGTTGGTTCACTTCATATCTTAGTGTCCCAGCTACCAGAATTTCTGTGTCCTGCACACAGTCCTGAAAATTTCTTAATTGGTATGAGAGGTGTTACATGCTTCTTGCTCTGCAAATGCTTCTTTTCATTGGGGAAAGTTTAAACTGTAGATTGAGATCTGACTTCACCTTCTATTTATCCCTTCATAGCAGCATAAACGTCTGTGAAGCTAGTGCAGGGCTTACAGTTTTGACACAAGGGCTAATTCTTCCAGAATCCAGATTTGGTGGCTTTTAGACACAATGTAAGCTACATCTGTTTGATTTAACAATTGTATAAATTTTATTACTGTTGAGACAGAATGTATCCTGCAAGAAAAATAATGGATTTCCAGGGTTACATTGTGTGTATTTATGTGAATTGCACATCTCTATTGTTTTGTTCGGTTATCTGAGAGGCTGTCTGGCTGATGGTGCCCTGGGATCTTTAAACATTGTGGTACAAAGTAAGGCTTTTTTAAAGCTATTAGCTGCAATATACTTTTATTATAATTTATAATTATATACATATTTGAAATATGTATATATACACATACAATTAAGGATTAACCAAGATAGTGATTAAATTAAAATCAATCCACGTATAAGAGTAAGAATTTCTGGAAACCACAGAAATGACCTTCATGCATAGTTAATGTTAAAACAAGGTCACTCCTCCCTGTCGGTAGTTACAGCTCAATCTAGAGTCAGTGAGCATAAAAGACCACTTGATCTGGCATTAGATTGCTACTTTTTATTTAATGCCACTTGATTTTCTTATTAACCAGTAAAAGCAGGGGCTTTGCAATCTTTTTTGAAATTTTAGACGGGTGTAAGACCAACTTCAACATAACAACTATGTGGGCAACTCTATTGATTAGCTCATTTATTTTCTGTATAACACTGAGCCACAAATTTTTATTTTTATTTTCATATATAGTCATGCAGGTGGAAAGAAAAGGGATCCCTAAATCAATGCATTAAAAGTTTTATCATGTTCTGACTATAAGCCCTAACTGCAGTTATTTCAAGTTAAAAATTTAGAATAAAACGTACTTCACCCTTTCACATACCTGTATTCTCGCTGCCCGGCTTATCCCAGGGGAACATCTGGACTCGGTATTTAGAAATCATTATATTAGGGAACTGAGCACCAAGGCAGCCAGCATGAGGAAGATAAGATCCAATGAATCATTCATATCCGGGAGTCGAACTGATTCATTTTGGAGCCATTGAAGTGGACACAGGGCTTTTCATAGAAGACCAGCACAAAATGCCTTCCAGTTGTCAAGCCAGGTTGAGCAAAGAAGCAAATTATCTGAGCATCATTTCAGAATGTGTCAAAAGAAATGCCAACCAAGTGGCAGCAGAGATTTTTGAGTTTCTAAGCAACATGATTTGTCAAAACAGAATTTTAATCATTTTATTTTTTATAACTTATTCCAAGAATGGAACTGTTAGAAGTTTTTCTTCCTTATGCTGACATTTAAATGGTATTTATGTGTAAATATGTATTTTACTTCTTTATCTGGAATAATAAACACGGTAGAATTTACTTTTGAATATGATCATTGAGGTATAAATGAAAACTATAATGAAAGGAAACTGGAGTGACAAGCAAGAATCTGCAAAAATAAGCCTAGATACTTATGTTGGGTTGCCTAGAAGGATGCAAGCTCTAGAGGGAGAGTCCACTTCCCTCTTCCCTGTTTGCTGGGTCTTATGCAGTCTCCTTCCTCTGAGCATGGGCTGTATCTAGTGACTTGCTTCTAATGAAGAAAATAATGGCAAAAGTGATGAGATACTGCTTTCAAGATGAGGTTACAAGAGACAGTGACTCATCTTTCTAGTTCTTGCTCTCACTTGCTTTCTAGTTTATTTTTGCTTTGCCAAATCAAGCTGCCATGTGGAGTGACTCTAGAGGATGAAGACCTGAGAGGGACTGTTGCCCAACAGCTACTGAGGAAATTAACCCAGCACCCCATGAAGGACTGAATCCTACCAACAACCACTAAGGGAGCATGGATGTGGCTCCCAGCCTACTTAAGCCTGGAGATGAGTACAACCATGGCTGATATGTAGGTTACAGCCTATGCAGGCTCCTGGAGAAGAAGACCCAGTTTAGTTAAGTGCCAGGATAGCTGGCACACAGGAACTGTGAGATTACAAATGTGTATTGTTTAAACTGTAACACTTCTGGGGAATTTGTTATCTAGCCATAGATAACTAATATGCCGATCTAACCTCCTATGGGTTCCTAAGCTCTCCAAGTGCTTAGCAGCTCCTGTCTCACAGCTGAGAACTGTTGACAGAGTTAGCCCGGTGACCAGCAAACCTGTCAGTATAACACAGAGTTTACACTTGCCCCATGTTTAGGTCAAGTTGTCTAGTAGCAGATCCTGACATGGGTTAAGAATTATCCTGTACAAGTGATTTAGTGAAGTCCTCCTGCAGAAGCATGGAAAGAAGTGGGGAAAGCTACTTAGGGAAGAAGAGGGCAAGCCAAAATGCAATTCCAGGCAAATCTGGAGGAGAGTAGCTTTAGCCTGGGCCCACATGGGAACCCTGGAGGGTGTTGTTCCTCAGATTCCTCCTGCACAAAGACAAGGGAGGTGGGCCTTCACATGCTCGCAGCTGTTAAGCATTGATAAAGGGCAGCTTGATTGGAGACGGGAAGAACGTGGTGGGATGTAACCTCCCAGGTAGTTTTTCTTTTTGTGCTTTTGTGAGAACAGCTGACATCCGAAAGGCAATATGATGGAGAGGGACCTCAGATACTAGAGGTGAAAGTGCACTGAAGCTGGAGATGGGGAGTTTGAAATGGTCAAGTGCATTTGAGGAGATCTGAATGGAGTACCAGCAATGTTCATACCATAAATGTAGAAAGTTGTCCTGAAGTACAGAAAAATCTCATGGACAGAGAAGCCTGGTGGGGCTACAGTCCAAGGAGTCACAAAACGTTGGCCACCCCTGAGCATGCGTGCACACACACACACACAGTGCATCTAGCCCTGGCCTGCCATAGGTATACCTCCCCAGAGGATGTGGAGGGATGGGGGAACTGTGCTTATACTGCTCTCCTGTCTGTGATTTCCAGCTTGGGAATACAACTGTTTTTTTTTTTTTTTTAGACCTGAAACCATGACAGAAACTTTACATGATGCCCTGAATTTATAATGAAGTTCTTTCTGGGTAGCAACTTATGAGTGCAGGGGACTTAGCGTGGATGAGGGAGCAGAGACCCTCTGCACTGTGTCTCTGTAATCTGAATGTCCAGGATCCTTCACACAGAACTAAAACCAGCAGATTCTGTTTAGTTATTATAATTCTGACTCTCTGTAAACTGAGTTACATGTGTCTCCCGAATGCCTATGTGGCTGGCTTTCTACAGACCCACATACTCAGTTCCTGTAAGATTCCCAGACATCAAAGATGGGGCTGCTCCCAGAATTCTAGTCACAGAATATAGAAATGAAAAACATTCAAAGTTTTGAAAGTGTGAAACAAAGCAATATATAAACCAGAAGAGTCTAGTCTATAAGGTCACACTCACTGTAGCAGGTAATGTCTTCTGTTAATACATTTGCCTTCATCTGGTTCCAGTCTTTAGGTTGATGCTAACACACAATAGGATCTCAAGTGCTGTCAAGCTGCCTTCAGCCCCTGTCTGTCCATCTGTCAAAAGACAACGCCTCTGAGTGCTGAGAATGGGTGCACAGTCTTGGCCAGATAACTGATGTCACTAGGGTAGGACAATCAAAATGGTCAATAAATCAAAACTGACAGTCACCCCCACTCATTTGCTGGCTGTGAAGAAAGGACACTCAATGCAACTTTGCCCGATGAAACGGGGTTAGAAGTGCTCTCTGACAGAGGATTAACCCCCAGAGAACAAAATTTCCAGGCGCTTTCCCAGACAAAGGGGTTCTCTGGTAGCTCAGCTGGTAAAGAATCTGCCCGCAATGTGGAAGACCTGGGTTCAATCCCTGGGTTGGGAAGATGCCCTGGAGAAAGGATCTTGTAGGAAGATCCTGGAGAATGTATTCCGGCCTGGAGAATTCTGGCCATGGACTGTATAGTCCATGGTGTTGCAGAGTCGGACAAGACTGAGCGACTTTCACTTTCCAGACAAAATAGTCAATAAAATGTGACTTTAGAAATGCTAGCCTACCAATTTGATATTTGAAGTCTACAGATTGATCTGACAAATAATTTTAAACCATCACCTTTCAATACATTGGCAAATTTTGAGTAATTTTATTTTCTTTCTCATATATATATATGTATATATATATAAAACTCTATTAAAATAAAAACTGTGAGTTTTACTTGCTCTCAGAAGAAACTGGGGAGCATTTCCCAAAGCCCTAGGTAGTAGGTGGTCATTCAGAAATGATACTGGTGAGAAAGAGAGCACGATAGAGAAGAGTATGTCAGCACACTCCTAAGAGCTACATTTACATTAGTATTATAAACATTTCTGGGATTAACCAAAGCAGTCCTAAAACTTTGTATAGAAACTCTATGAGAACTTTCTTTTACTTAAAAAAAAAATTTTTTTTTAATTTTATTTTCACTTTCTCATTTATAATCTCAAATTGAAAGACCCTCAGATGTTTCTCAGGAGGCGGATTTTGGGGAAAAGGCTAATATGCACTGATTTTGAATGGGACTTCTCACAGAATTTTTGTACCTAGATAATGGATCAGATAATGATTGGTTTACTGCCATCATAGGCAATTCACTTCCTCATCAGCATCTCTGGGCTGGCTTGGCCTCTGTTTTCCATTGGCTTTCTGTAAAATGTTTGAGTCATTATTCTGAAGCACCTGTTCAGTTGTTATCTTACTGCAATTATTTGCCTGCCATGAGATTGTCACAGATCTTTAGAACACACAGCTGATACTGTGAATGATAATACTGGCTCAGGAATGACAAACCCTGGGGGGAACAGCTATTGATTTTTACCCACAACTATTTATCTGAGACACCAAGAGGGAATTAGTGGTAAAGCAGTTCTGTGTTGTCCATGGTGTTAGTGTTTGTCATCTGTGAGAGACTCGGTGGCTACAAGATTGGATTCTTCTCTCAAGAAAACAGACACCAGTGAGATCAGCCATATAGTTTCCCAAAGAAAACTGCATCCCATGATTATTTTTTTTTCTCTTTTACTGCTTAGAAAATGATCCCCAAATGGCATCTCAAAGCCCATCAGTATTTTAAAACAGAATTTTTCTATTAAAAAAACCTCATAAATTAATAATTTGTCTTGAAATTGTACACTGTACACTGCAAAATATCTGTATTAATACTTTATATACAGAATATTTTCCAACATTTAGTTATCCTTATTTGATTTGGAAACTTAAATTATGCATGTTAGGTAAAAGAGATAAAATTAAACTTATCCTTATATACCTATTAAAATTTTTTCTACTTTATCACTGCAAAAAATAAACTAAAAAAAAAATGCACAATTTTGTTACACAAACTCCTGAAAATGTACTTTTTCTATATCACTTCACTATAGACATTTTTTATCAAGAAATTCAAATTCTAATGTTTTTTATCTTGAAAAGATCTATTAACTCTTAATTTTCATCCTTCTGTCTGAATAAAATTATCTGTATCAATATATCTTGGACTGCTTGGTTAGCATACTTTTTAAAGTTTTGTTAAAATTCCATTTAAATAAAGAGCATATGTTTATATCTCAGATGTAAGGTATTGTCTAAGACAAAATAATAATAATAATAACAATTAGAATAATTTCTATCCTCAAAGAATTTAGGGCAACCTTGTCAAGAAAATTTGCAACGTAGTGTAACTTAAGAGCAAAGGTAGGTCTGGTGATCATACAGTAGAAGATAATGTCAGATCTGCATGGCTGGAGGCATTTACGGATGGTTTCATGAAGGAGGCACTTGGGCTGGACATGAAACATGAGTGAGCACCCTGCAGTCAGTGATGGTTCAAATGTATTCCAGAAAAAGGAACCTATAGGTTCAAAAACATTGCACAGGCTAGGTGAGTTAGTAGGGTATTGCATAGAGGGTCTTCTCAGACCCTCTAGACCCTCTAGATAGGGTCTTAAATCACTTAGATCTATAAAGTGTCCACCAATCCCAGGATTTTTGGTCATTGAATCTAATTTATATCTAAGAAAACTAGTCTTTTGGAGGTCCCTGGTAGCTCAGCTGGTAAAGAATCCACCTGCAATGCAGGAGACTCAGATTTGATTCCTGGGTCTGGAAGATCCCCTGGAGAAGGGATAGGCTACCCACACCAGTATTCTTTGGCTTCTTTCATGGCTCAGTCAGTAAGGAAACCACCTGCAATGGAGGAGACCTAGGTTCGATCCCTGGATTGGGGAAGATTCCCCTGGAGGAGGGCATGGCAACCCACTCCAGTATTCTTGCCTGGGGAATTCCATGGACAGAGGAGCCTGGTGGGCTACAGTCCATGGGGTCACAAAGAATCAGACATGACTGCGAATAAGCAAAGCACAGCACAATACATTAGTGAACGCTAAATAAGTGTTCTTGTTAACACAACTTGGAGATGATAGTTATATACAATATGATTATGAATATGATAGTAACGTTGATGCAAAAAGAAATAATTTTTACTTGTTTCTAAGGCAAAGTTTATTCTGCTAAAAATTACCTAAGGAGTTCTAAAAATGTATATTCTGTATACAGTACCATAACTATTGGATAGAAGTTTGCTAGCACAAGAAATTGCATTTTTAATAAACATTCTGACATTAACAATGTAATTTTGATTATGTGATCTTTGGAACACATTTTGAAAAACACTAAGATCTAAGGAAAATTAGCCCCCCAAAAGCCAATAAAAAACTAAGATGAACTCAAATCAAAGCTACAATGAAATGCCTTCTAATATCAATTAGGATGGCTACTACTAAAGAAAACAACAACAACAAAAACATATAATAACAAGTGTTGGTGAGTATGTGGAAAAATTGAAACCATTGTGTAATCTTGGTGGGAATATAAAATGTTACAACTGCTGTAGAAAACATTATGGCAGTTCTTCAAAATATTAAACATAGAATTACCATATGATGCAGCATTTCTACTTCTGGGTATATACTCAATAGAATTGAAAGCAAGGTCTCAAGGAGATATTGGTATACCTATGTTCACAGAAGTATGACTTTATGATAGTTAAAACATAAAATTGGCCCAATTGCCTATAGATAGATGAATGGATAAACAAAAACACAATATATATGTTCAGCCTTAAAAAGGAAGAAAATTTTGACATGTGCTGCTTCCTTGATGGCTCAGTGGGTAAAGAATCTGCCTGCAGTGCAGGAGACACAGGAGACATGTTCGATCCCTGGGTTGGGAAGACCTCCTGGAGGAGGGAATGGCACCCACTCCAGTATTCTTGCCTGAAAAATCCCATGGACAGAGGAGATTGGTGGGCTACAGTTCATGGGATTACAAAAAGTTGGACACAACTGAGTAACTATGCTCGCACACCCAACCTGGATAAATCTTAAGGACATTATGCTAAGTAGAACATCCAGTTACAAAGCGACAAATACTGTATGATTCCACTCATATAAGATAGTTAATATAATCAAAAACATACATACAGACAATAGAATGGTGGTTGTTGGGAGCTGGGTGGAGAATAGTATGAAGAATTGTTAATGGGTACAAAGTTTCGGTTTTGTACGATGTAGAGTTATGGAGATTGGGGGTAATGATCATTGCACATTCTGGATGTATTTAATATCATTGAACAGCACACTGAAAAATGGTTAAAACCATAAATTTAATGTTATGTGTATTTTACCACAATACAAACATTGAGAAAAAACAAACAAGCAAAAAACAGGAGCAACAATCTGTTGTTTATATGCCAAGAACCAATTCAACATCATCTTCTCTGTAAAGCTTTTTGAAACAGCTCTAGCCAAAGTAATTACTCAATCTTTCTTTTTTGGCCTCTCATATCATTCCATTCATAGTAATTATTGCTTTTATCACACTGTATTATAATTATCTTTTACTTCCATAGCTGAACAACTATATAATTCCTGAATGCAGGATTACCTTTATAAATGTAGTCCCTAGATTAATGCATAATGCATAGTTGTTACACAATAAACATCTATTGAATTGATTGCCAATAATTATACATCACAATATAAAGAGTGACAAGACAGAAAAAAGAAAAAAGAAATAGTTGAATGAATAGAGAATGAGTCCATAAACAAGCCTCAGAGAGATGCAAATGGCTTTCCTCTCATTAACTACAAAAATGCCAAAAATAATTTTTAGAACACCATTGCTATGTTCTTGTATAGCAATTTTAGTGTGATCAAACAGTTCAGAAAAAAATTTTAGCTGTCTTTAGCAAATTAAATGTAAATATCAGGGCACCCACCAACTTTGTAAAATTACATCCTTGGAGCTTCATCAATATAATTATGTACAAATGAATGAGTGATTACCTACTTTTAGATAAACCATATGCTGTACTTACAATGGATAATTTCCTAGAAAATTGTGGAAAACTACTTTGCAATAAAATAACACCTTAAATTTAATGATATGGCAGGGTACACAAGAAATTGTGCAAATCAGTTTCCAAAGTGCAGAGGAGTTCTATAAAGAGGATAAACAACCTTTTGATTACATGAAAAATTTAATGTATCTAGTTTGCTTAATGATAATATGCACATCTACAAAAAAGGTGTGGACTGATCCCAGTATTGAACAGACAAGATCACCTTAATATGGTTTCAATAGATCAAGGATATTTTAGGACTAAGTGAGGTTTGGAAACTGAAATACAAAAGAACTAAAATCAAAGATCATCTCTTAATATAAAACAGTAAGTTATTTTATAAATGTTAACAATAAATACATGAAGAGCAGAAACTTAAAAATCAATTTTAATGTATAATACTGCTAAAATGATCCCAACTTTTTCTTGAATACAAAACAATCATTTTAAGAAACTATGTTAACACATTATTAAAAATCTTCTACCATCAAATTTCTTAAGAACTAATTATGACCTTTTGCTTTTTTTTTTTTTTTTGCATTTCTTTTCCATGGGGATTTTCTTGATCCCTGTCTCCTGTACAATGTCACGAACCTCTGTCCATAGTTCATCAGGCACTCTGTCTAACAGGTCTAGTCCCTTAAATCTATTTGTCACTTCCACTGTATACTCATAAGGGATTTGATCTAGGTCATACCTGAATGGACTAGTGGTTTTCCCTACTTTCTTCAATTTAAGTCTGAATTTGGCAATAAGCAGTTCATGATCTGAGCCACAGTCTGCTCCTGGTCTTGTTTTTGCTGACTGTATAGAGCTTCTCCATCTTTGGCTGCAAACAATATAATCAATCTGATTTCGGTGTTGACCATCTGGTGATGTCCACGTGTAGAGTCTTCTCTTGTGTTGTTGGAATAGGGTGTTTGCTATTACTAGTGCGTTCTCGTGGCAAAACTCTGTTAGCCTTTGCCCTGCTTCATTCTGTACTCCAAGGCCAAACCTGCCTGTTACGCCAGGTGTTTCTTGACTTCCTACTTTTGCATTCCAGTCCCGTATAATGAAAAGGACATCTTTTTTGGGTGTTAGTTCTAGAAGGTCTTGTAGGTCTTCATAGAACTGTTCAACTTCAGCTTCTTCAGCATTACTGGTCAGGGCATAGACTTGGATTACCGTGATATTGAATGGTTTGCCTTGGAAACGAACAGAGATCATTCTATCGTTTTTGAGATTGCATCCAAGTACTGCATTTTGGACTCTTTTGTTGACCATGATGGCTACTCTATTTCTTCTAAGGGATTCTTGCCCACAGTAGTAGATTACAGATAGCTGGGAAGAGAAGAGAAGCGAAAAGCAAAGGAGAAAAGGAAAGATATTCCCATCTGAATGCAGAGTTCCAAAGAATAGCAAGGAGAGATAAGAAAGCCTTCCTCAGCGATCAGTGCAAAGAAATAGAGGAAAACAACAGATTGGGAAAGACTAGAGATCTCTTCAAGAAAATTAAGATACCAAAGGAACATTTCATGCAAAGATAGGCTCAATAAAGGACAGAAATGGTATGGACCTAACAGAAGCAGAAGGTATTAAGAAGAGGTGGCAAGAATACACAGAAGAACTGTACAAAAAAGATCTTCACGACCCAGATAATCACGATGGTGTGATCACTCACCTAGAGCCAGACATCCTGGAATGTGAAGTAAAGTGGGCCTTAGAAAGCATCACTACGAACAAAGCTAGTGGAGGTAATGGAATTCCAGTTGAGCTATTTCAAATCCTCAAAGGTGATGCTGTGAAAGTGCTGCACTTGATATGCCAGCAAATTTGGAAAACTCAGCAGTGGCCACAGGACTGGAAAAGGTACGTTTTTGTTCCAATCCCAAAGAAAGGCAATGCCAAAGAATGCTCAAACTACTGCACAATTGCACTCATCTCACATGCTAGTAAAGTAATGCTCAAAATTCTCCAAGCCAGGCTTCAGCAATACGTGAACTGTGAAATTCCAGATGTTCAAGCTGGTTTTAGAAAAGGCAAAGGAACTAGAGATCAAATTGCCAATATCCGCTGGATCATCGAAAAAGCAAGAGAGTTTCAGAAAAACATCTATTTCTGCTTTATTGACTATGCCAAAGCCTTTGACTGTGTGGATCACAATAAACTGTGGAAGATTCTGAAAGAGATGGGAATACCAGACCATCTGACCTGTCTCTTGAGAAACCTGTATGCAGGTCAGGAAGCAACAGTTAGAACTGGACATGGAACAACAGACTGGTTCCAAATAGGGAAAGGAGTACGTCAAGGCTGTATATTGTCACCCTGCTTATTTAACTTCTATGCAGAGTACATCATGAGAAATGCTGGGCTGGAAGAAACACAAGCTGGAATCAAGATTGCCGGGAACAATATCAATAACCTCAGATATGTGGATGACACCACCCTTATGGCAGAAAGTGAAGAAGAACTAAAGAGCCTCTTGATGAAAGTGAAAGAGGAGAGTGAAAATCTTGGCTTAAAGCTCAACGTTCAGAAAATTAAGGTCATGGCATCTGGTCCCATCACTTCATGGGAAATAGATGGGGAAACAGTGGAAACAGTGTCAGACTTTATTTTTGGGGGCTCCAAAATCACTGCCGATGGTGATTGCAGCCATGAAATTAAAAGACGCTTACTCCTTGGAAGGAAGGTTATGGCCAACTTAGATAGCATATTTAAAAGCAGAGACATTACTTTGCCAACAAAAGTCCATCTAGTCAAGGCTATGGTTTTTCCAGTGGTCACGTATGGATGTGAGAGTTGGACGGTGAAGAAAGCTGAGCGCCGAAGAATTGATGCTTTTGACTTGTGGTTTTGGAGAAGACTCTTGAGAGTCCCTTGGACTGCAAGGAGATCCAATCAGTCCATCCTAGGAGAGATCAATCCTGGGTGTTCATTGGAAGGTCTGATGTTGAAGCTGAAACTCCGATACTTTGGCCACCTCATGCGAAGAGTTGACTCATTGGAAAAGACCCTAATGCTGGGTAGGATTGGGGGCGGGAGGAGAAGGGGACGACTGAGAATGAGATGGTTGGATGGCATCACCGACTCGATGAACATGGGTTTGGGTAGACTCCGGGAGTTGGTGATGGACAGAGAGGCCTGGCGTGCTGCAATTCATGGGGTCGCAAAGAGTCAGACACGACTGAGCGACTGAACTGAACTGAATTATGACCTTTATTTTTCCTAGATGTTTGCTTTTGTATCTCTGTAGACTGGTTGAGTCACTTATTCCTCTATGTAGAAGAAAAGAAATGCATGTCAAAATGAATTGATCATGACTGATTATCATCTTTATCTGTGGCAAGATACTGATATTGAACAATTATTACTGTATTTGCTTCAGTCCTGAGCAAATAAAAATGCAGTTTCCCCACAATGCTGTGCCAAATATGGTATATGACAGACAGAATGCTGAGGTGTAACATCCTGCTAGAGACTTTGGTAACTCGCAACAAAGGTAATGTACAAGGAATAGCCAAGAAGTAAAGATGTGAAATTGAGAGTGTGATTTTTACCCCTTTTTTCTCTTCTGGTAAAGTATAGAATCTTGAAGAAAGTCATCTTAATAAGAACAATTTAAAAACTGAGTCTAAACAAATTCCACAGTAGGTTTTACTTCCTTCCAGATTCGTACTGCCTTTCAACCATATTAGTGGGCCTATCTTCTTTTTTCTTTATAGCTAATTGTGATCATTATTTTGGATATTAATAAAATTAACTATAAAGGATCTTTGTTCAGATTCTATTAAATGAGAATTAGTTTCTTTAATTATTTACATAAATGCTTCTATGGGGATTTCTTATAAGCCAATATCAAATGTAGAAAAGTTACCTGTATATATTTTTTATGTACAGATATGTGTGTGTATACATAAAATTCAAATGCATAAGTAAAAGGATGCACAATTATTTCTACCAAAAACTATTAGTATTTAATAGGTGGATAGAGTAAGGGAAACAGAAAACTACATAGTCCTCATTTACCATGCTTTTCCCTTTCATATTACATTTTGTTGTTTAGTTGCTCAGTCATGTCCAACTCTTTGTGACCCATGGACTGCAGCATGCCAGGCATCCCTGATCTTCATCATCTCCGAGAGCTTGCTCAAACTCATGTCCATTGAGTCACTTATGCCATCCAACCAGCTCATCCTCTGTCACCCGCTTCTCCTCCAGCCTTCATCTTTCCCAGCCTCAGGGACTTTTCCAGTGAGTTGGCACTTTGCGTCCGGTGGCCAAACTATTAGAGCTTCAGTTTCAGCATCAATCCTTCTAATGAATATTCAGGGTTGATTTCCTTTAGGATTGACTGATTTGATCTCCTTGCAGTCCAATGGACTCTCAGGAGTCTTCTCCAACACTGCAGTTCAAAAATATCAATTCTTTAGTGCTCAACTTTATGGTCCAACTCTCACATCCACACATTACTACTGCAAAAAACATAGCTTTGACTAGATGGACTTTGGTCAGCAAAGTAATGTTTCTGCTTTTTAATATGCTGTCTAGGTTTGTCACAGCTTTTCTTCCAAGGAGGAAGAGTCTTTTAATTTCGTGGCTGTAGTCACCATCTACAGTGATTTTGGAGCCCCCCAAAATAAAGTCTGTCACTGTTTCCATTGTTTCCCCATCTATTTGCCATGAAGTGATGGGACCAGATGCAATTATCTAAGTTTTTTGAATGTTGAATTTCAAGCCAGCTTTTTCACTCTCCTCTTTGACCTTCATCATGAGGCTTTTTAGTTCCTCTTTGCTTTCTGCCGTAAGGGTGGTGTCATCTGCATATCTAAGGTTATTTTTATTTATCCCGGCAAACTTAATTCCAGTTTGTGCTTCATCTAGCCTGGCATTTCGCATGATGTACTCTTCATATAAGTTAAATAAGCAGGATGACAATATGCAGCCTTGATGTACTCCTTTCCCAATTTGGAACCAGTCTGTTGTTCCATGTCAGGTTCTAACTGTTGCTTCTTGAACTGCATACAGATTTCTCAGGAGGCAAGTCAGGTGGCCTGTTATTCCCATCTCTTGAAGAATTTTCCACAGTTTGTTGTGATCAACACAAACAAAGGCTTTAGCATAGTTAGTGAAGCAGAAATAGATGTTTTTCTGGAATTCGCTTGCTTTTTCTATGATTCAACGGATGTTGGCAATTTGATCTCTGGTTCCTCTGCCATTTCTAAATCCTGCTTAAACATCTGGAAGTTCTCAGTTGATGTATTGTTGAAGTCTGTCTTGAAAAATCTTGAGCATTATTTTGATAATGTTTAATAAGATGAGTGCAACTGGGCAGTAGTTTGAACATTCTTTGGCATTGCCCTTCTTTAGGATTAGAATAAAGATTCATATTACATACAGATATTTATTTTGCTTTTTTTTTCAAATAACTTGAGTAGCATAAATTGACCTTTGAATGTCGATATTTTAGTTTTTCACTAAATATCTGAAGAAAGACTAATTCTTCCCCATTGATATCTTGATTAAATTGTGTGATGGGAAGAAGCAGAGAGATGATATTTATATGTTTGCAGTATGTTGTTGCTGTTGTTTAATCACTAAGTTATGTACAATTCTTTTGTGACCCCATGGACTGTTGCTTGCCAGGCTCCTCTGTCCTTGGAATTTTCAGGGCAAGAATACTGGACTACCATTTCCTTCTCCAAAGGATCTTCCCAACCCATGGATTGAACCTGTGTCTCCTGCATTGCCAGGGGAATTCTTTAGCCACCAAGGAAATCCATTTGCATTATAAAACTGAAGTAATTACACCATAATATGTTTTCTCAAAGGTTTCAGTGTACACGATATCTTTTTTTAGGGAGCCATTTGAATTATTTTTGACAGCCACTCATTTAGACCAAGTAATTATTTTCAAGGGCTTCCCTGGCGACTCAATTGGTAAAGAATCTACCTGCAACACAGGAGACTCAGGTACAGTCCCTGGGTCAGGAAGATGCCCTGGAGAAGGGAATTGCAACTCAATGCAGTATTCTTGCTTGGAGAATTCCATGGACAGAGGAGCTTGGCAGGCTATAGTCCATGGGGTCAAAAAGAGTTAGACACTACTGAGGGACTAGCACTTTCATTTCACTTTCACACTTGTGTATGCAAATGTATTACCTGTTTAGTTTGTAAGTCATGAGAAACAATTTTGTGTTAATAGAGAATTTGGGGGGAAAATGAGGAAATAAATATATATATAAATATAAATATATATCATATATTTATATCATTATAAATATATGTCATTATATATCATATATATCATTTATATATTATACATACATATATATCATATATATCATTATATATATCATATATATCAATATATATGATATATATCATTATAAAATATATATATAAATATATATCATATATTTAGAGGAAAAGGCTGGTAAAACAGATCCTACCTAGCTCTGATATCCTTCTTGGAGATAACCCTTTTGAGTTAGGCAGTTAATTGATAAAGTCTAGACCCCTGGAAAGCAGTATGCTCTAGGAGACAAAGCAGTGTAGTTGTTCAAGGACCTAATGGCTTTCATCCAAATTTCTGATTTTATCACTTCTAGCTACGTGAATTACAAGTTACCTCTCTGTGCCTAATCCATGAAACAGAGACAATGATATATCTACATCTCAGCACTATTAGAAGAATAAAGGTAAATCTAGGGTATAAGAATATTTAACAAAGTGTCTCAGTAAATAATGACTGTCATCATTAGAGAATCTGAAAAAAGGGACAAAGATAGATCAGAACAAAATGGAAACACACTAAAAAAATCATAATATAAATCAAACTAAAATATTGAGGATAATAAATTGAGTGATTGAGAACAGATAAGTCAGAGAGACTAACAAACAATACATGTTTAAAAATAGAACCTCCCATGCTTCCTTATACACAAGTAATCAGTGCTAATAAATGAATGGCTGAAAAGGTAACATGTTTATGCTTGACCATACATTTGAAACTAATGTAATAAAGAAATGAAAAATTACATAATTAATAAACCAGGAAAAATGCAGATAAATTTTTAATTACATTTACTGTTTTATGAAGCATTGACAAAGAAAGCTATATGCATCTACTCATAAACTAGGTAAGATAATAGTATCATTGAAAAATTTGAGATGTGGCAATCTCTAGTAGTAGTGACACAACATCTTTTTAAACTATCTTCCCATATTATCATATCCAATATTATTTGTGAAATTTCTCTAATAACATGACCAGTGCTGGTCATCTGTTTAAAATGTGAATTTAGACATCAATGCCATCTCTATAGTGATCTGTTCTTCAAGAAAAGCACTAAGAATTTTTTTAAAAGTGTCAAGTTTTTCATATTAACTTATCTGAAAAACTCATGTGTTCTACTGTCAGCAAGTGAAAAGTGTAAGTGTTAGTAGTTTATTTGTGTCTGACTCTTTGAGAAACCATGGAGTGTAGCCTGGCAGGCTCCTCTGTCCATATGATTCTCCAGGCAAGAATTCTGGAGTAGATTGCCATGCCCTCCTCCAGGGGATCTTCCTGATGCAGAGATTGAATGTGTGTCTCCTGCATTGCAAACTGAACACCAAATAGAGTTTCCATGGTTGAATTTCTGTATAAATGGCATTCAGTTCAGTATAGTCTCTCAGTTGTGTCCGACTCTTTGCAACACCATAGACTGCAGCACGCCAGGCCTCCCTGTCCATGACCAACTCCTGGAGTTTACTCAAACTCATGTCCATAGAGTCAGTGATACCATCCAACCATCTCATCCTCTGTCTTCCCCTTCTCCCGCATCAATATTTCCAACCATCAGGGTCTTTTCAAACAAGTCAGCTTTTCACATCAGGTAGCCAAAGTATTGGAGCTTCAGCTTCAACATCAGTCCTTCCAATGAATATTTAGGACTGATTTCCTTTAGGATGGACTGGTTGGATCTCCTTGCTCTCCAAAGGACTTTCAAGAGTCTTCTCCAACACGACAGTTCAAAAGCATCATTCTTCGGCGCTCAGCTTTCCTTATAGTCCAACTCTCACATCCATACATGACTACTGCAAAAACCATAGCTTTGACTAGATGGGCCTTTGTTGGCAAAGTAACATCTTTGCCTTTTAATATGCTGTCTAGGTTGGTCATAAATTTTCTCCCAAGGAATAATCTTTTAATTTCATGGCTGCAGTCACCATGAGCAGTGATATTGGAATCAAAAAAATAATAAAGTCTGCCACTGTTTCCACTGTTTCTTCATCTATTTGCCATGAAGTTTTGGGACAGATAACATGATCTTAGTTTTTTGAATTTTGAGCTTTAAGCCAACTTTTTCACTCTCCTCTTTCACTTTCATCAAGAGGTCCTTTATTCTTCTTCACTTTCCACTATAAGGGTGGTATCATCTGCATATCTCAGGTTATTGATATTTTTCCATCAATCTTAATCCAGCTTGTGCTTCTTCCAGCCCAGCGTTTCTCATGATGTACACTGCATATAAGTTAAATAAGCAGGGTGACAATATACAGCCTTGATGTACTCCTTTTCCCGTTTGGAACCAGTCTGTTGTTCCATGTCCAGTTCTAACTGTTGCTTCTTGACCTGCACACAGATTTCTCAAGAAGCAGGTCAGGTGGTCTGGTATTGCCATTTCTTTCAAAATTTTCCACAGTTTATTGTGATCCACACAGTCAAAGGCTTTGGCGTAGTCAATAAAGCAGAAATAGATGTTTTTCTGGAACTTTCTTGCTTTTTTGATGATCAAGCAGATGTTGGCAATTTGATCTCTAGTTCCTCTGCCTTTTCTAAAACCAGCTTGAACATCTGGATGTTCACGGTTCACCTATTGTTGAAGCCTGGCTTGGAGAATTTTGAGCATTACTTTACTAGCGTGTGAGATGAGTGCAATTGTGCGGTAGTTCAAGGATTCTTTGGCATTGCCTTTCTTTAGGATTGGAAAAACTGACCTTTTCCAGTCCTGTGGCCACTGCTGAGTTTTCCAAATTTGCTTGCATCTTGACTGCAACACTTTCACCGCCTCATCTTTTAGGATTTGAAATATCTCAGCTGGAATTCTATCACCTCCACTAGCTTTGTTTATAATGATGCTTCCTAAGGCCCACTTGAATTCACATTCCAGGATGTCTGGCTCTAGGTTAGTGATCACACCATCGTGATAATCTAGGCCATGAAGATCTTTTTTGTATAGTTCTGTGTATTCCTGCCACCACTTCTTAATATCTTCTGCTTCTGTTAGGTCCATACCATTTCTGTCCTTTATTGAGCACATCTTTGCATGAAATATTCCCTTGGTATCTCTAATTTTCTTGAAGAGATCTCTAGTCTTTCCCATTCTATTGTTTTCCTCTATTTCTTTGCACTGACCACTGAGGAAGGCTTTCTTACCTCTCCTTGCTATTCTTTGGAACTCTGCATTCAGATGAGTATATCTTTCCTTTTTTCCTTTGCTTTTTTCTTCTCTTTTTTTCATAGCTATTTGTAAGGCCTCCTCAGACAGCCATTTTGCTTTTTTTCATTTCTTTTCCATGGGGATGGTCTTGATCCCTGTCTCCTGTACAATGTCACGAACCTCTGTCCATAGTTCATCAGGCACTCTGTCTATCAGATCTAGTCCCTTAAATCTATTTGTCACTTCTACTATATACTCATAAGGGATTTGGTCTAGGTCATACCTGAATGGACTAGTGGTTTTCTCTACTTTCTTCAATTTAAGTCTGAATTTGGCAATCAGCATTTCATGATCTGAGCCACAGTCAGCTCCGGGTCTTGTGTTTGCTACCTGTGTAGAGCTTCTCCATTTTTGGCTGCAGAGAATATAATCAACCTGATTTTGGTATTGACCATCTGGTGATGTCCATGTGTAGAGTCTTCTCTTGTGTTGGAAGAGGGTGTTTGCTATGACCACTGTGTTCTCTTAGCAAAACTCTGTCAGCCTTTGACCTGCTTTATTCTGTAATCCAAGGCCAAATTTGCCTGTTACTCTAGGTGTTTCTTGACTTCCTACTATTGCATTCCAGTCCCCTATAATGAAATGGACATCTTTTTGGGGTGTTAGTTCTAGAAGGTCTTGTAGATCTTCATAGAACCGTTCAACTTCAGCTTCTTCAGCATTATGGGTTTGGGCATGGACTTGGATTGCTGTGATATTGAATGATTTCCCTTTAAACAAAGAGATATCATTCTGTCGTTTTTGAGATTGCACCTACCTACTGCATTTTGGACTGTTTTGTTGACTATGGTGGCTACTCCATTTCTTCTAAGGGATTCTTGCCCACAGTAGTAGATATAATGGTCATCTGAGTTAAATTCACCCATTCCAGTCCATTTTAATTCGCTGATTCCTATAATGTCGATGTTCATTCTTTCCATCTCCTGTTTGACCACTTCCAATTTGCCTTGATTCATGGACCAAAGAGTCCAGGTTCCTATGCAATATTGCTCTTTACAGCATTGGACCTTCCTTCCATCACCGGTCACATCCACAACTGGGTGTTGTTTTTGCTTTGGCTCTGTCCCTTCATTCTTTCTGAAGTTATTTCTCCACTGATAACAGTAGCATATGGGCACCTACTGAACTGGGGAGTTCATTTTTCAGTGTCCTATCTTTTTGCCTTTTCATACATACTGTTCATGGAGATCTCAAGGCAATAATACTGAAGTGGTTTGCTATTCCCTTCTCCAGTGAACTACATTCTTTCAGACCTCTCCACCATGACCCTTCATCTTGGGTGGCCCTACACGGCATGGCTCATAGTTTCATTGAGTTAGACAAGGCTGTGATCCATGTGATTATGTTGGTTAGTTTTCTGTGGCTGTGGTTTTCAGTCTGCCTGCCTTCTGATGGAGAAGGATAAGCAGCTTATGGAAGCTTCCTGGTGGGAGTGACTGACTGAACTGTGTCTGGTTCTGACTGGGGGGGCCATACTCAGTAAATCTTTAATCCAATTTCTTTTGATGGGTGGAGTTCAGTCTAGACTGAATGGCATTCAGTCTAAACCAGTTTTAGTGAAGAAGGGCTATTAAGGACAGCCTCCACATGTTTGTATTTAAATTTATTACTTTTCTGTAGTATGATATAAAAAATTTTGAAATGAGAATACATTGAAAATCTTCTTTGGGGCAAATCACTCCCACAGTCCTTGAAGCACTTATCTGTGAATTGCAATAAACTGATGATTTCACCCCACCATTACTAATGTAAGATGACATACACCAGATTATATTTAATTTGATTATGTTGTATTCATACAGCAGTCCTAATTAGCCATCAAATAGTTGAAATGTTGCCTCTCCTCAGGCAAAAGTACAAAATCTTTAAGGAAAGAGAAAGTTGTTAGCTGTCACTGAATTTTGCTTCTGATGTTTTCCTTTGCTCTGTCAAATGTCAGAGCTGTAAATCAGGAATTTGAAAACCATATCGAAGAAAGGTGAGCCCGTGTTATGGCAAGCTTGTGCCAACACCGTGTCAGGATTTCCACCAGCACAAAGACTCCTCAAGTGAGGTGCTGTGCAGACTTCCATTGAGATACAAGGGATTGATCCACTTTTTCTGTCATTTTCAGTCACTTTGTGTTCAGCTGGGACCCATTAGGTATAAAGACCAAAGGACAAAATAAGCCTCCAATCATGAGTGGCTACAGCACATGTGCATCAGTATGTCCACTGTCTGTCATTTTGTCAAGGATTGTCACGCAAGGGTAAAGATTGATATTAATAGACATTTCAATAAATGACTTTAAAAAAAATAGTTCTTCTCTGGATACTTTCATAGGAGAGAATCAAGGACAAACAAAGGTAAATTTTTTAAACTGCTGCCAGGGTAAAATGTTGATTTGGAAAAGAAAAGTTTTCTTAAAAATAGTTGTGAAACTGGTGATCACTCTCTCACTAACCTCTTGAAAGCTCTACATTGGTGAAAAAAAAAAAAGCAAATCTAAAGTGTGTTTTGTTGGCAGGGCCCCTCCTGAACTAAGTCACACAAGCTTGTTTGTGTGTTTGTCCCGTGCATCGTCTCTCACTCAGCCCTATATTCTCTGTTGTTTCCTTCCCCCTGAGGGGTATCTGTTAAGCTTCAAAGGGGTAAAAGAAAACAAAGCTGAAAATCAACTTGAGTGTCAGCTTCTCTTCAAGCAGTATAAGAGGCAAAGCAATGAGTTCATGAGAAAAAGGCCTAAATCTTTATATGGGATTTGACTCTCCTGTTGTTGTTGTTCAGTCACTCAGTCGTGTTCGACTCTGTGACCCCATGGACTGCAGCACAGCAGGCTTCCCTGTTCTTCATCATTTCCTGGAGTTTGCTCAAACTCGCATCCCTTGAGTCGGTGATGCCATCAAACCATCTCATCCTCTGTCATCCCTGTCTCCTCCTGCCTTCAATCTTACAAAGCATCAGGGTCTTTTCTTTTCTTTTTTTTTTTTTTTTTTTAGAGATTTTTTTTTTTTTTTTTTTTTAGTTGGGGGCTAATTACTTTACAATATTGTAATAGTTTTTGCCATACATTGACATGAATCAGCCATGGGTTTACATGTGTTCCCCTTCCTGGACCCCCCACCCACCTCCCTCCCCATCCCATCCCTCTATTTTAATTAAGGTGTTAGTTACACAGGTATATACATTTGTCAACAATCTACATTTGAGATTTCCATACTTTAATATAAGTAATTTTACTGCAATAAAATAGCAAAAATCATTTCTTGTTTTCTACAAACTGATAAATATCATATTCTTTTTTTTTAATTTATTTTTTTATAAATTTATTTATTTTAGTTGGGGGCTAATTACTTTACAATATTGTAATAGTTTTTGCCATACATTGACATGAATCAGCCATGGGTTTACATGTGTTCCCCTTCCTGGACCCCCCCACCCACCTCCCTCCCCATCCCATCCCTCTGGGTCATCCCATTGCCCCAGCCCTGAGCCCTTGTCTCATGCATCGAACATGGAATGGTGTTCTGTTTCACATATGATAATATACATGTTTCGATGCTATTCTCCCGGAACGTCCCACCCTCACCTTCTCCCTCAGAGTCCATAAAATTGTTCTATGCATCTGTGTCTCTTATTCTGTCTCGCATATAGGGTTATCGTTACCATCTTTCAAATTCCATATATATGCATTAGTATACTGTATTGTTGTTTTTCTTTCTGGCTTACTTCACTCTGTATAATGGGCTCCAGTTTCATCCATCTCAGTAGAACCGATTCAAATGTATTTTTTTAATGGCTGAGTAATATTCCATTGTGTATATGTACCACAGCTTCCTTATCCATTCGTCTGCTGATGGACATCTAGGTTGCTTCCATGTCCTGGCTATTGTAAACAGTGCTGTGATGAACATTGGGGTACACGCGTCTCTTTCAATTCTGGTTTCTTCGGTGTGTGTGCCCAGCAGTGGGATTGCTGGGTCATATGGCAGTTCTATTCCCAGTTTTTTAAGGAATCTCCACACTGTTCTCCATAGTGGCTGTACTAGTTTGCATTCCCACCAACAAAGATTCAGGGTCTTTTCTAATGTGTTGGCTCTTCACAACAGGTAGCCAAAGTACCAGAGCTTCAGCTTCAAAATCAGTCCTTCTAATGAATATTCAGGGCTGATTCCCTTTAGGATTGACCGCTTTGATCTCGGAGTCCAAGAGACTTTCAACAAACTTTTCCAACACCACAGTTCAAAAGCATTGTTTCTTCGGTGCACAGCCTTCTTTATGGTCCAACTATCACATCCATACATGACTACTGGAAAAAGAATAACTTACGCTACACAGATCTTTGTTGGCATAGTAATGTTTTTGCTTTTTAATATGCTGTCTAGGTTTGTCATAGCTTTACTTCCAAGGAGCAAGCGTCTTTTAATTTCATGGCTGCATTCACCATCAGCAGTGATGTTGGAGCCCCAAAAATAAAGCCTGTCACTGTTTCCATTGTTTCCCCATCTATTTGCCATGAAGTGACAGGACGAGATGCCATGATCTTAGTATTTGAATGTTGAGTTTTAAGCCAACTTATTCACTCTCCTCTTTCACTTCCATCAAGAGGCTCTACAGTTGCTCTTTGCTTCCTGCCATAAGGGTGGTGTCATCTGCATATCTGAGCTATTGATATTTCTCCCATAAATCTTGATTCCAGCTTGTGCTTCATCCAGTCCAGCATTTCTCATGATGTACTCTGCATATACGTTAAATAAGCAGGGTGACAATATACAGCCTTGATGTACTCCTTTCCTGATTTGGAACCAGTCTGTTGTTCCATGTCCAGTTCTAACTTTTGCTTCCTGACCTGCATACAGATTTCTCAAGAGGCAGGTCAGGTGGTCTGGTATTCCCATCTCTTTCAGAATTTTCCAAAGTTTCTTGTGATCCACACAGTCAAAGGCTTTGGCATAGTCAATAAAGCAGAAATGGATGTTTGTCTGGAACTCTTGCTTTTTCGATGATCCAGCGGATGTTGGCAATTTGATCTCTGGTTCCTCTCCCTTTTCTAAATCCAGCTTGAACATCTGGAAGTTCTCGGTTCATGTACTGTTTAAGCCTCACTTGGAGAATTTTGAGCGTTACTTTACTAGCATGTGAGATGAATGCAATTGTGTTGTAGCTTGAACATTCTTTGGCATTTTCTTTCTTCGAGATTGGAATGAAAACTGACCTTTTCCAGTCCTGTGGCCACTGCTGAGTTTTCCAAATTGCTGGCATATGTAGTGCAGCATTTTCACAGCATCATCTTTAGGATTTGAAAAGCTCCACTGGGATTCCATCACCTCCACTAGCTTTGTTTGTAGTGATGCTTCCTAAAGCCCACTGGACTTCACATTCCAGGATGCTGACACTAGGTGACATGAGTCTACTGCAGTCTAGAGTTCCTTCCCAAACAGATATTCTAATGACCTCTTCCTCTTCAAGAAGAGGAGCCAATCCAGGGTTAACCATTCCATCTTCTACCTTATTCAGTCCAGTTCAGTCCAGTCACTCAGTCGTCTCCAACTCTTTGTGACCCCATGGACTGCAGCACACCACACTTCCTTGTCCATCACCAACTCCCGGAGCCTACTCAAATTGACATCCATTGAGTCGGTGATGCCATCCAACCGTCTCATCCTCTGTCATCCTCTTCTCCTCCCATCTTCAATCTTTCCCAGAATTAGGGTCTTTTCAAATGAGTCAGTTCTTCATATCGGGTGGCCAAAATATTGCAGTTTCAGCTTCAGCATCAGTCCTACCAATGAATATTCAGGACTGATTTCCTTTAGGATGGACTGGTTGGATCTCCTTGCAGTCCAAATGACCCTCAAGAGTCTTCTCCAACACCACAGTTCAAAAGCATCAATTCTTTGGCACTCAGCATTCTTTATAGTCCAACTCTCACATCCACACATGACTACTGGAAAAACCATAGCCTTGACTAGATGAACCTTTGTTGGCAAAGTAACATCTCTGCTTTTTAATATGCTGTCTAGGTTGGTCATAACTTTCCTTCCAAGGAGTAAGCGTCTTTTAATTTCATGGCTGCATTCACCATCTGCAGTGATTTTGGAGCCCCAAAAAATAAACTCTGACACTGTTTCCACTGTTTCCTCATCTATTTCCCATGAAGTGATGGGACCAGATGCCATGATCTTAGTTTTTTGAATGTTGAATTTTAAGCCAGCTTTTTCACTTTCTTCTTTAACCTTTATCAAGAAGCTCTTTAGTTCCTCTTTGCTTTTTGCCATAACTGAGGTGGTGTCATCTGTGTATCTGAGTTTATTGATATTTCTCCCGGCAGTCTTGATTCTAGGTTGTGCTTCATTCATCCCAGCATTTAGCATGATGTACTCTGCATATAAGTTAAATAAGCAGGGAGACAATATACAGCCTTGACATACTCTTTTCCAAATTTGTAACTAGTCTGTTGTTCCATGTCAGATTCTAACTGTTGCTTCTTGACCTGTATACAGATTTCTCAGGAGGCAGGTGCGATGGTCTGGTATTCCCATCTCTTTAAGAAAAATTTCCCACAGTTTGCTGTGAACCACACATCAAAGGCTTTAGCGTAGTCAGTGAAGCAGTAGATATTTTTCTGGAATTTTCTTGCTTTTTCTATGATCCAATGGATGTTGTCAATTTGATCTTTGGTTCCTTTGCCTTTTCTAAATCCAGCTTGAACATCTGGAATTTCTCAGTTCACATACTGTTGAAGCCTGGCTTGGAGAATTTTGAGCATTACTTTGCTAGCGTGTGAGATGAGTGCAATTGGGCAGTCGTTTTGTGGCAACCCACTTTAGTATTCTTGCCTGGAAAAATCCCATGAACAGAGGAACCTGGTAGGCTACAGTCCATGGGGTTGCAAAGAGTCAGACACAACTGAGCGACTTCACTTTCTTTGAACATTCTTTTGCACTGCCTTTCTTTGGGATTGGAATGAAAACTGACCTTTTTCTGTCCTGTGGCCACTGCTGAGTTTTCTGAATTCGCTGGCATATTGAATGCAGCACTAGCACAACATCACCTTTTAGGGTTTGAAATATCTCAGCTGGAATTCCATCACCTCCACTAGCTTTGTTCGTAGTCATGCTTTCTAAGGCCTACTTGCCTTCACACTCCAGGAGGGTTTGGCTCTAGGTGAGTAATCGCACCATCATGGTTATCTGAGTCATTTAGATATTTTTGTACAGTTCTTCTGTGTATTCTTGCCACCCCTTTTTTAATATTTTCTGCTTCTGTTAGGTCCATACTGTTTCTGTCCTTTATTGTACCCATCTTTTCTGAGAATGAATCTTACTGAAAACTCCTTAAAAAGTAGCATGTTGCATTGGCATACTTAATCTCGGTGCTGTTTCACAATTTCCACCATTTGTATCTGCAAGACCAAAATGAAACTTGAGCAGGTTCTGGCCAGCCAGAACTTTTTTGAAACATGCCCTATTTCCTGTGTTGTATGAGAGACCAGCAAAATAATGTCATCACAGCCAAGAATGGAAACTGTCTGTCCTTAAAAATGACTTAAGCTTCAGCACTATGATTCTCTAAAACAATAAATATGATTTTTAAAATATGATACATGTGACTGCAGAAAAAATAACTCCTTTAATTAAAAGAAGTCTAAATACACAAAGTGTGTGTCTAACTACACAATGATAAAAAAATAAAATTATACAATAATTAGATCCAACCAGTCTATCCTAAAGGAAATCAGTCCTGAATATTCATTGAGTGGATTGATGCTGAAGCTGAAACTCCAATACTTTGGCCACCTGACGTGAAGAACTGACTTGTTGGAAAAGACCCTGATGCTGAGAAAGATTGACAGTGGGAGGAGAAAGGGCCGACAGAGGATAAGATGGTTGGATGGCATCACTGACTTGATGGATATGAGTTTTAGTAAGCTCTGGGTGTTGGTAATGGACAGGGAAGCCTGCCGTGCTGCAGTCCATGGGGTCACAAAGAGTCAGACACGACTGAGCGGCTGAAGTGAACTGAATTGATATGAAATTGCTAATATTCAACACTTTTTAAAAAAAAATTCCAATTCTTGTGGTTTCATCTAATATTAAATTGTTATCTCTATGAATAATAGCCTCAAAGATCATGTATGTATCCATCCTTTATGCTGTAAATAGATCATTCATTTTCATCACTTAACGTCCAGATAAGTCATTATATTTTGAAAGTCTTCTGAAGTAGTCACCTTGATCAAATTATTTACAAAAGTGCTCCACTTTATTTGTTTTGCTCTTTTTTCTCACTTGTGTGTTTATGGAAAAGCTTAATGCATTTAGGAATTGTGTCTAATTCATATAGTATATCACTCATAGAAAAGAAATACCTATTTTGTACAACTTAAAAAAATACACCTCAGTTTTGCTGGGAATTTGAACATTGTTAGTGAAGGTTTATTTACCAAAAAGGAGGTAAACTTCCTGCAGAAGTCAAAGCTCGAGCCAATTATGCTGAAAACACAATCCTATAACCAGAGCAGTTACCACTGAAAGGTAATTAGGCCTCTGGTCTCTGACATCCAGCACAGTGGTTGGAAGTAGGCCTTGCAAAAATGCCCTTCTGATACCCCATTCCTTTATTACTTCACGAATAAATGTTAACCACTTGACAAGAGTGCCCTGTGGGTGTTGTCTTCTATTTAATATGGTCACTGCATAACCAACAGGAATAAAAATGTCCCCTTGTTTCACGTCACACTAATTCAGTTACCAAGTTAACACAACAAAATGTGAAATTATACAATGGATGTGTGAAGTACAGTTCACAAATAATGTGATGCTCTGGTCTTATGGTACAACAAGCAATGTGAAGAGTGAGTTACATGCAATGTGCATACACAACTTTATATATAAATGTCATATTATCATAAGTGTTATGCATTGTAAGATATAAATATTAATAAATTAAGGATACCTCTTCTTGTTATTTATGTATTTTGAATCTCTTATGAAACCTCACATCTGACTTCTGTAACTTTTTACAATATGAAGTTAGTTGCACAGTCATGTCCAACTCTTTGCAATCCCATGGACTGTAGCCTGCTCGGCTCCTCTGTCCATGGAATTCTCCAGGGAAGAATACTGAAATGGGTTGCCACTTCCTTCTCCAGGGGATCTTCCCAACCCAGGTATTGAACCCAGGTCTCCTGCATTGCAGGCAGTATTTTTATCAACTGAGCCACAAAAGAAGCCTGCTTTTTACAATATAGACTTGTTAATTACCCATCTACATGTTTATTATTAAAAATAATATATATTTTAATTTTCATATTTATTCTCTGAAATAACAGAGATTTCAGATAACATGGATTTCTGCTCACCAAGGCTCACCAATATATGGCTACTAATGAATGCTCCATTGACCAAACAGAGATTGACATTGAGTCCCCAGTATGGCTTCTTGGTGTCAGATTGATTACTCTGAACTACTTCCACTATGGGAAGTATATTGTTCTTACTGGAATAGACATTTACTCTGGATAGAGATTTGCCTTCTCTGCATGCGGTATGTCTGGTAAAACTACCATCCTTACCCACCATCATGGTTTTCAATTATGCATCATGATTTCTGATTCCTTATATGTATACTATTTTTCTTATAAGATGCTGGACACAGTTTTGTGTTGTGTTTTCATTATTCTTCTTCAAATCATATAGAACATTTGCTTGCTTATTTTTCCAGGAAGGTATTAATTTATTTCGGTTTGCAGCTTAATTTTTCAATTATTACTTTACTTCCAGATCATCTTGACAATGATGATGATGGCAGCTTTACTCTAAAGTACCTTTTTTCCAGCAAGAAAGTTTAATTCTCCTCTTAAAGGAAATAAAAGAGGGTTTAAGATTCTTCACTAAATGTCTCAGGTGTTTAACAAGGTCTCTGTTTTGTCAGATCTCTAATACCTCCCAATCCTGTGCAAGCTATAGGAAACATTCCATTCATAAATTATTGACTTTTTTCTTTTCCTGGTCATTTTTCTTTTCCTGACCACCTGGAGTCTTATCTTCAAATGCCCACATCAGGATTCTGCAACAATTCAAAGGAACACCTATACAGATTTTATAGTTACTTTTCTGCATATCTTCCTCTTGCAAATGCTTTGCTACTTTAGTTAACCTACACCCTAATCTCTGTTTCTGCAGTCTCTCAAAACCAGTTTTCTGCATGAATTCCCCTTCCTGTCTGTGCTTTGGTAAAACTCTCCTATCAAAAAGTTAGCTTCAGGGCTTATATCATTTGTTCTCTATTCTGAAGGCTCATTGTCTTATGTTGCCTCTGTCTCAATGCTGGAAAGCAGGATTTATTTTTCATTTATTTTGTTCACATTTCTGGTTGTTTATGAAAAAAGGCTAGTTCAGTTCCCATAGTTAATCCTTATGGACAAAAGAAGAAGTCCTGGAGAACAAATTTTAAATGACAAATTCCATCTAGATGGGTCTCTTTGAAGAAGTACAATTTAAAAGAAGGTTTAGGGTAACAAAAATGAGAGAAAATGTGGCGGCTATAATCTGAATAAATGTAAGTGATTAGTTAAAAGTGATTGAAGTCATTTGATAATGCTTTATTTGTCATGACTAATTAAACCCACCCTAGGTGTTTGGTTCTTTCCTTCTTCTGTGTGCTAGCTCAAATTTATTCTTCCTTAAAGGTATTAGTAGATAACTTACTGAAGCTATTGGATAGTATAGCTATTTAGTCAACATTAATAGCAGCAGAGATCGTGCTCAACATGTAATTGGCCTTTTGCACTTGAAAAAATGTGGCAAATTGAGAACTATTAATAATAGTGCTTCTAGTATTAGCAATCACTTTAATAACATCATTTGGATAACAAGTTTTACTCTTCAAAGTGATTATGTATATAATGTTTTATTGGTCTGCTTGGGTTGTCACAACAAAATACCACGGACTGGTCGCTCAAACAACAGAAACTGTTTTCTCAGCCTGGTGATTGAAAGTTCAAGATCATGGCACTAGCAGACTTGGTTTTTGGTTAAGAGCTTTCTTCCAGGCTTGCAAAGTGCCACCTTCTAGATATCCTCACATGACCTTTACTCTGAGAATGTGTGTGAGAGAGAGCTCTCTCTAGTTTTCTTCCTTTTCTTATAAGGACACCAGTCTTGTGAGATTAGGGTCAAGCCTTTATATCTCATTTAACCTTAATTACCTCCTTAAAGACCCTATCTCCAAATGCTGTCATGTTGAGGATTAAGGCTTCAACATATGAATTTTGAAAGGACGCAGTTCAGTCCAAACAAATATCTTATTTAAGGGTTATATGTTATTTAATATATGGGTCTATATTTAATACAATTAAATAGTTTTTGCATCACCAAACAAGTATAAAGAATCCATTTTCAAAAATACTACATTGATTGCACAGATATTCCTTATTTTCAACCTGAATAATAATGACATATACAGAAAACTTGCATGGATACTATATGTAGTATTTAAAGAAAAATACTAAGATGAACACTGCTGTTATCCTGCTGATTAAAGGACAGAACTTTTGTGTTCCTTAGATACCACATCATCCAATTCCAAGCCACCGTGTTCTCCCTCCAACGTATCACATCTCTTTTCTCCCCAAAGAGATCCCGTGGAAAAGAAACTAGCTACTCACTCCAGTATTCTTGCCTGGAGAATTCCATAGACAGAGGAGCCTGGCAGCTCAGGGGGTCGCAAAGATTTGGACATGACTGAGCAACTAACACTTTCACTTTTTTCATCTTAAACTTTATAATAATAATTTTCTTGATTTCTATAGATTTGCTGCATAAATATGTAGACATAAACAAAAACTAATGTTGCATACATAATTTTTCTTAATGGATTAATAGTGTGCATATTTTTCTGAGGATTTCCTTTTTGCTTGACATATTTTTGATACTTGTTCCTTTTATCTCATGTAGCAGTAGTCATTCATTTCCAATACTATTAATATATAATATTCTGTTGATTGTGTACATTGTCATCAATTATTTTAACCCTTATGAAGATTTGGGTTGTTTTTGCTATCGCTTTTATGATGAATCTGCTCCTATAGGTCCCCTGATGCATTTGAAATAATTCCTCTAGGATCATTTCATAAGTAGAAGTTGGATTTCTGAAAACTAGTGATACACATGAATCCTAAATTGTCTCCAATATGGTTACCAATCTGCGCATTCACCAGCAGCACACGAAATCCAATTTATAAAATCAAGTCTTTCTGAAACTCCAATAGCATCTATGATGTTCCTGTGTATGATAGGGACTTTTGTGTATTCCATGAATGGCTTCAAGATGGGTCCATTATTCACATCTATCTTTGAATAAATTTATACTTTCTTCTCTTGAGTTTAACTTGCTGAGTAAATCTATCCATTGAGTTTCTATTGTTAATACCAATGATTAATACCAATGATATAGATATATGAATATATTTAACTCTTGAAGATCTATTTAGGTCTATTTGAAATCTGCCTTCTTTTACCTTCTTATACTTCAATTTTATTATTAAGGGCCATCTCCTGGCTGTTTTATATGCTTTGATTGACTCTCTTTTTGCTTTAAATTGATTCTTAATTCCAAATAATGTGCTTCATTTCCTCTTATTTGTCTTTTTTGTTTTTAATATGATCCCACTTTCACTTTCCCCTTTCATGCGCTGGAGAGGGAAATGGCAACCCACTCCAGTATACTTGCTTGGACAATCCCGGGGATGGCGGAGCCTGGTGGACTGCCGTCTATGGGGTCACACAGAGTCGGACACGACTGAAGCGACTTAGCAGCAGCATGCAAGTAATTTCACACTATTTTCTCTATGCTAATAATATTCCTTAATTGCCTCAAGATATTTTGTCAAGTACTTCTGTTTCTACATTTTCTCATTAAAATTTCCTCTTATTAATATTTAGTGTTCTATAAAATTTGCTCATTATATTCACTCTGAAATTTTAAACACTTTTTACAAGTCTTAGTCTCATTTTCAGTTTCATTTTGGTTAACATAAAAATAATCAGGTATCTATCTATCTTTATATCATTTTCAAATTTAGACTCTAAAGCATTTTCTTCACTCCTAATATGGTTTATAGGCATTTTCATTAAAAAAAAAGGCCTTCCAAAAGGTGCCATTTCTGGAAATAATAATACTACACTTTCCTAACAGTATTGGACATTTGTTAGACCAGCATATGCTCTGTTTATAACACTATTCTAAGTAACAAATATGACATAAGATGATACTTAATTACATATGCTCCCCTTCTGAGATAAGAAAAATATTGCCAATGAAGGTAACTATGTTGTATTTGTGCTATACATTTAATAAAAGATTAAACAATAGATTGGTGAAGAAAATAGATATTCAAAATGACAGATTTCTAGGGTTAGCAACATAGTTATTTTTGTTGCTTAGAAATAATAAAACCTAACATACCACTCACCTTTCATTGTTTTTTTAGTCAATATAGTTCACAATTTTGAAACCTAAAAATTATTATGGTAAGTTAATCAATAAAAGTTGTGTTAAAAATGAACCTCAAAATGCATAACTCAGCAGCTAATGTATCCACATGTGGTTAATTCAAAAGTTTACTGATTTGAGGCAGACTTTCCTATGAAATTGGATGACAGTCACTTGTAAAGTAACACCATTTTTGGTGAGCATAATTTGAATCTATGCTTGATAAGAATCACTGTGTCCAAGGGTAATTAGAGTAGACATGAAAGCTGTAAAAGTAAGCAGACGTTCAAAATGTTGGTAATTTAATCACATTGTAAACTTAATTGTTTGCTAGTTTGTCCACTCATTCATCATGTATCCCTTCTATAACAGTAGCATACCTCAATCAGGCAGAATAATGAAGACATCCTAGCATATATATTCCAGTTTTTATAGAATCCTTTGCTATTGAGTCTGTTTGTTAAAGACTCATGGGATATTCTTCCTTCCATACTTTCACTACATCATCTTTGATTAATGAGATCATTAGTATGACAAGTGTTTCAAATATCAGTTATGCTAAATGCATAACTTAATATCTTCATGGTGGAAATATACTTTTCTCTTAAGCTAAAAGCTTTGTTAAAATTGTGTACAATTGCATTAATATATCTAAGCAAAGGCAGTAAGAAACAATCAATCTTCTCTGCTATAATATGTCAGATTACTATGAAGCAATAAAATTTCTCATTGAAATATATAAAATTACTCTTCATGATTTTCAAATGCACCTTCACCATAAACACTGATATTTCTGGCAGATAAGTTACCATGTTTTGCCCTTTGACCAAATTACTTCCAACAATGAAGGTGAGTTACTCATTAAAGTTCAACGTTTTTTAATAGACTGATCAAATCTAATTTAGAAGGGACTTCCCTGGTCGTCCCTTGTTAAGAATCCACCTGCCAGTGCAGGAGAGATGGGTTTGATCTCTGGTCTGGGAAGATCCCACATGCTGCTGAGCAACCAAGTCCATGCACCACAACTACTGAGCCTGCGCTCTAGAGTCTGTGCTGCACAACTAGAGAAGCCACCACAATGAGAAGCCTTCGCACCACAACTGGAGAGAAGCCCCCTTTTACCACAATTAGAGAAAGCCCCACGAAGCAATGAAGACACAGCACAGCCCAAAATAAATAGATATATACTTTAAAAAAATTAGATATAAATTCTAAGATGATTATAAAGTACTGCTTAAATATTTTATACATCATAACTAGCTGGTTTAATAAAAGTCCGGCAATCAAAATAATTGTACAAATAAGTTCTATTTATTAAAATTAGGCAATTTCTATGGAGAAGTCACACATCAGTAAATGTATTTGGAGTTTTTATTTACAAGATCTGCCTCATGTTGGACAAGTCAATATGAGATTGAGCTGCTAATTTCCAGTGAGATATCAGGGGCAGAAATAGGACAAACTTTGTATGCCAGGACTGGACTACTGTATCATGACCATGGAAATGTTTGTATATTGCCAGCCCATGCTATCTAGTCTTGGCACCAGTGAACACAATAAATCTTCACCTCAGAGACCCTGAAATGCATTATATAGCTTATCTTTAAAAAATACTGCCACAACTTCCTATAAAATAGGCCTGCTTGTAAAACCTGAATGTTGCAGCAACAATAGACTTCCTGCCAAACAACATGTGACCAAGAAAAGAGTAATTGACTTCACTAGCAATGCACTGAGCTTTGGATTAATTGTATTTGTATGCAGACATTTGAACCTTCTCATAAACACATCTAACCAAATACAGTTCATTGAAGAAATGACTTTATTCTGATACTTTGGGAAAGATTTTTTTAAAAAAATATTCTAATAGAATTATCCAGGGCTTCCCTGGTAGCTCAGCTGGTAAACAATCTGCCTGCAATGCAGGAGACCCTGGTTCGATTCCTGGATCGGGAAGTTCCCCTGGAGAAGGGATAAGCTACCCACTCCAGTATTCTTGGGCTTCCCTGGTGGCTCAGATGGTAAAGAATCTACCTGCAATGCGGGAGACCTGGGTTTGATCCCTGGGTTGGGAAGATCACCTGGAGGAGGGCGTGGCAACCCACTCCAGTAGTCTTGCCTAAAGAATCCCATAGACAGAGGAGCCTGGAGGACTACAGTCCATGGAGTTGCAGAGTCAGACAGATTGAGCAATTAAACACAGCATAGAATTGTCCAATGTTTGGAAAATGAATTTTACTTCATTCTGATCTTTTAAAAATGCCTTCATTTTGGTACCTTATGACTGCATAATTTATACACAGGTGTGATTGGATCTATTATGCATTCCTACTCTTCAAAGGCTTTGAAATGTCATGAGCATTACTCTGATTAATAAGCAGAGGAAAATTCTCTCTACCCATTCTGGAGAATACTTTTCAGTCAATTTTGTAATCTAACTGTGTCATGATTTCACTAAGAAAGGGCAAGCTTTCATCTGTGTTCTTTTTTCAATTCTGTCCATTGTCCACTTTTTAAATAGACGTGCTGTTAATACCATCAACCTACTCATTGGATAAGTCCCTGATGCTGGGAAAGATTGAGGGTAGAAGAAGAAGAGAGTATCAGAGGATGAGATGGCTGAATAGCATCAACAATGCAATGGACATGAACTTGGGGAAACTTCGGGAGATGGTGAGGGACAGGGAGGCCTGGCGTGCTGCAGTCCACGGGGGTTGCAAAGAGTCAGACACAACTGGGTGACTGAACAACAACAAATTATTACCATCATCCAGACCTTTTAGGGTTAACATGTTAACTGGCAGAATAGCATATGTATCCAGTTCCAGTTCCAGTTCAGTCGCTCAGTTGTGGCCGACTCTTTGCGATCCCATGAACCACAACACCCCAGGCCTCCCTGTCCATCACCAACTGCCAGAGTCCACCCAAACTCATGTCCATTGAGTCAGTGGTGCCATCCAACCATCTCAACCTCTGTCATCCCCTTCTCCTCCCACCTTCAATCTTTTCCAGCATCGGGGTCTTTTCAAATGAGTCAGCTCTTCACATCAGGTGGCCAAAATATTGGAATTTCAGCTTCAGCATCAGTCCTTCCAATGAACACTCAGGACTGATCTCCTTTAGGATGGACTGGTTGGATGTCCTTGCAGTCCAAGGGACTCTCAAGGGTCTTCTCCAACACCACAGTTCAAAAGCATTAATTTTTCGGTGCTCAGCTTTCTTTATAGTCCAACTCTCACATCCATACATGATTACCGGAAAAACCATAGCCTTGACTAGACAGAACTTTGTTGACATAGTAATGTCTCTGCTTTTTAATATTGTGTCCAAGTTGGTCGTAACTTTCCTTCCAAGGAGTAAGTGTCTTTTAATTTCATGGCTGCAATTACCATTTGCAGTGATTTTGGAGCCCCCCAAAATAAAGTCAGCCACTGTTCCCACTGTTTCCCCATCTATTTGCCATGAAGTGATGGGACTGGATGCCATGATCTTAGTTTTCTGAATGTTGAGCGTTAAGCCAACTTTTCACTCATATATATAACCTTTTAAAATATTCTTCAGTATCTGCAGCAAGTCCAGTGTTCTGTATTTAAAAGAGGAACCAGATTTTTAAAAAATGTATCCTTGAAAAACATTTTCATCACTAATCATCTATGATATTAAATGTAGATGACATGTCATTTACACTTAAACCTCATTATGATGCTGTTCTTCAGGTGTGAGTGAAGGTTGCTCATCATAGATAAAATCTAGTATTAGGGAAATTAGTAATGATGTTTTAAAAATTCTATTCTCTGACAAGTAGATACTTGGCAAGTTTTAAGCATAACTTTCTGGTATGGTGAGGTAGAATAAAGTTTCTTGAGATATTTTCTCGTTATATGGCATCTTGTACCGTATATGTAAATATTGGAAATGTCTGGAAGTGAATTGAAGAACTGTTTTCCACCTTAAGGCTGAACTGTAACCATCTTGTGAGCCGCAGACATGTTTCTCAGAAGGAGCATATATGTGAGGTATTGAAACTTATGTATTAGATTACATTAAATCAACAAGTTCATAGAGCTCAGAGTAGGTTATATCTCTTTCCCCTGAAAATGCTAGTTGAACAGTTGATAATACTCTTTAATAGGTATTTGAAGGCAAAATGTTAGATGGTGGTCGACACTTGCAATCCTCAAGATTTTCTTTTCAAGTCAGAATGATTGACAAGGTTTTTGATTGCAAGTGTTGATTTAAACTTTGAGACTGCCTAGTTATTAAAATAAAGGCAGAATCTAACACAGTTAAATAGAGGGCAATGTGAGAGCAAGACAGTTGCAACGTAACAAATATTCTTGGCAGCTCAGACACTCATTTTTCTTCTATTACAGCCAACAGCAACATTTTAGTCAAATAAAAAAGTATTTTATCACTTTTCTTGGTTGAACTAATTTAAACTTCATTTTTTTTATAAAAGTGATTATAAGTGTTAATCTCTCTGATGAATTCAGAGATAATTTGCTACTGAGAATTATCAGTCACAAGTGATAATTTAACTTCATTGGATTTGATGACATTGAATCCACTGATGCTTCACTAATAATATTTTAACAAAAGATGGAAGAATGACCTAAACTAATTACAGAAGAACAGTTCAAAATTGAATGATATTAGAGTTCTTGGAAGGAAACATATGATATTACAATATAGTAATTGTTAAAGAATCATTAACTGGGAGCATTTTGATGAAACCTAAACAAAAATTCTACAAAGTTTTCAGACCCCCAGTGAAATGTATATGTATAGTGTAGATGTATGAAATGCAGATGCATAGATCTTGCAGATGTATACAAAATCTGTATGTTATTGTCATGGTCTATCACTTTTTACACTTAGGTAGAAGTAGGTAGAAAAGGCAAACATAAAATACTGGATCAAATTTTGTCCTGGTTTCAACTTTCATATCATTTTCATTTCAAGCAAGTGATTCTCCTATGTTACCCAATGGCCAGTTTCCTTATCTACAAATAGTAGAAAATAATGCCTACTTTATTATATGAACATTTCAATTTAATATATTTCAGAAGTATTTTTATACTAAGTTATTAAGTTATTATTATTATTTGAGTTGTCAATTTTATACTTAGTGCAATAGTAAGACACAGGTGTTCAGATATTACTGTTACTGCAAAATGCATTGCTGAAAATGATTCTACTCTAAACTGACATCTAAACATTTTATTTTAGCATAGGTAATTGAAATTGTGATATTATTTAAGTATTGACAGCAATTGAACATAAATACTATGATAAATTTATATCACCATCATTCATTTAAAGTATACAAAGGGACTTCCCTGGTGATCCAGTGGCTAAGACTCTACGTTCCTCATTCAGGGGACCTGGGTCTAATCACTGGTCAGGGAACTAGATCCCACATGCTACAATTAAAGATCCTGCATACTACAGCTAAGACCTGGTGCAGCCAAATAAATAAATAATAAAAAGTATTATTTTATTTTTTAATACCAAATTATTATTTAATAGTAGGAAATTTTATACCAGTGATTTTGTCTACTTGAATTTTTATTACCATTCTAATTCTGTAACATTAATTTATCCTAAAGTATGATTTTAAATTTAGTATTCTATTGACCATCTTATTGTATTTTTCTACAGATATTTATTTTTAAATTTAAATTTTATGTAGCCGTAAAGCTCTATATATTTCTTAGAGTGACTTTTTATTGAAGTATTATTTGTACTTAATTTACTTAAAACAGGAAAAATATAATGAATTCTAATAAATATTATTTTTATAAAGTAAAATTCATTTGAGATGATCATGGATTACTTGCTTGAAACAGTTGTGGAAACGTTCCTTTATTTGACATTCTGGAGATTTTTCCACATCAGGACAAGCACTGGAGGGAGTTTTGAGATTGCTATATGCCTTTTAAAAAAATAATAATAATGAAAAAGATTATTCTTTAAGGGGGAAGAGAAAGGAAAAACCTTCAGGGCAGACAACTTTTTAGGTGAATAAATTTTATAATAGACTACAAATATAACTTAAGAATATGATATCTGATTTCTTTAAAACTACTAATACTTTAATAGCCCTTTGTTAAAACTTGGGGAACTGCTAAGAGAACAAATTAGAAAATGATTTTTCTAACACTCCATTGCTCCCTCAAAACATCAAACCTCTGACATTCTTTATTGATTCTGAGTAGTCAGTCATCTTTCCAGTCTGTTTCCATCAGTGACTGAAATTGTCTTAACTGTAACTGAAATGGAAAGATATAATTCAAGAGCGCCCACATGGACCTAAGTAAGGCTAACCCAGGCAGAACCTAGTTGGATCACCTACGGAGAGAACATTTGTGTGTTTCCAAGACTAGACTATTCTTTCTAGTTTTCTCTAGCTCAGAGAATTTAAAGTCTCTGAAATACAGGGATGGAAAGAGCCACCAATGTAATTAACAGAAGATAGTATTTATTGAACAGCCTATCACAGAGGTGGATTGGCATGAGGCTTTAAAAACCCTCAGGTTTTAAATCAATGTAGAGAGGCAAGGAACTAACTTTAGGACATTGAGTCCAGAGAGTAGCCTGAGGTGAAGAAATCTCCAAATACCCAATCTCCTCAGCAATAATTTCATATTAATAATTTGATAAAGAAAAAACTGAATTTAGAACCACATACTCATTATTTTTGTTTGTTTGTTTGCTTGTGTAGCTCAAGCAGAGACATTTTGAACTCAAGTTTAATCACTTTGACAGAGGAAGCCAAGATGAAGGAAAGAGCTCCTTTGTAAAGTGTTTTCAAACCTCTGTCTTCTGTAAGACCTTTGAATCACCCTAATTAAGGGCATTGTATGCTCTTTTGTGGCTCTTGATTTATATTCATAGATTTTGGAGTAAAACACAGGAAATGAGCAATCACCTGGACCAGCACTTTTATTTGAAAAAGATATAACAGTAAACCTGGGATAGTAAATACCTTCTCCAAGATCACACAGATAATGTCAAAACATCTCAGTTCAGTGCTTTTCCCCTTTGTTTTCAGGCTAAGGTAGTGTGCTCAAAGTACGGTCTCTGGACGAGCAGCATAAAAGTCAACTGGGAGCTTCTTAGAAAAGTTAATTTTGCAGCCACATTGCAGACTGTTGGATCCAAAACTCTGGGTCTGGTACCCAACAATCTTTATTTTAAAAAGTCTTCTAAGTGATTCTAATGTAATATAACATTTGGGAACCACTGTTTAGAAACTAGAGATCAAAACTTTTAAGTTCTAACAGTGTTGTCTTAAACGGCCTCAGTTTTGGTTCAATGGAGCAATGTCTGTGTCCTGATTCTGGAAGGACATTGATCACCATCTTATCACAAAATAGAAGTTGTACCATGTAGTGTTAAAATTTTGAGCTATAAATATCAGTTTCTATGTCCACCTCTCATTCATTTCAATTTCTATATTATCTTGGTAAAAAAGATTTTTAGATTTTGAATTTTAATAAAGTTTTTTGTAAAGGTCTATATGAAGAAGAAATAATAGAAACAAACAATAGCTAGAAGGCAAGGAAGACGACCTCAGCTCTTAACACATAAATATAATAGGTTATTTTCCATACGTGATAAAAGAAGGATCGGCTCTATTACCAGTCCTTCACAAAGGGCAGCCTTATGCTCACAACTGAGAAATATTTCAAAAAGCTATATGAAGGGAAAAATCTGATCATCTGTATGTTTGAATAGATCAAATTTACATTTTAAAAGTTAAAAATAAATATATTTTGAAAAGAAGCTAGTTATAGTAATTGTTCAAATAAAAAGAAGGTGAGAATGATACGGAAGTTCTGTGAAGGGTCCTGATTTAGAATGAATTTTCTGTTTTTCAGAATATGTAATACGAAGCAAGTTTGCTTGTAGAGGGACTAATTTCCTCACCAATATCCAAGGAATAGGTGTACAATATTGAGAGAACAGAATGAAATATTTTAAGGAATGAACAGTTGTTTATGTAAAGTTCAATAATCTCTGATACTCAGCTACTCTATAATCACATTTATAATCCAATACAAAATTTAAACTCTTGTTTTCAAATCTTTACTTAATTTGCTGAATTATTCCTGTTTCTCAAAGCAAATACACCATAACAAATTATACCATCATTTTACAGAATAATCATACAATCAGTATACAATACAAATGAATTATTCATACATTAAAAAATAATATTTTAAAACTGTTAACAGGTGACAATTTACTGTTTTCTTTATAGCCAAAAATTTTTAATCATGAAACTCATTGTAATTCAATGAGTAAATTATTTGAGAATGCTTTTAAGAATTATCAATTTTTACCAAATAATGAACACATCCATACACATTTCTCAGTCCTATTTATTTTTATTGTTCAATAAATTTAAGGCTACATAAAGAAGAAGTGAATACAGCCTTTCTAACCATTTTTCCCATATGCTCCCAATATACAATTTGGAAGGTAAAAGAGTGGTTGGTAGCTAAATTACCGAATATATTTCCTTGCAGTAAAAAGAAAAGTGCCTTTGTAGAAATGCTGTGGAATTTTCCTATTTAACATGGTGGAATAATTTCTTACCATCTGTGGCATCTATTTAAAATATGTAAACAGTGGTATATTTGCCATCTGTTTGAAGAAGTTTTTATGATACTTTTGAATCTGTCATTCAGTGATATCACCAATTTTATCATCTACGGATGATGCTTAAAACTATGATCAATGACATTTTTGGTAGCCAGACTTGCCTGCTGTGGATATAAAGCAGCAAAGGACTATAAAAATGGCCAGTAACAACCATAAGAGTTCTGTTAACACCAATAAAACAGTACAGAACAGCTATTTAAAAACATTTAACATCTTGCTGAAGGTGAAGAGAATAATATCTGCAGAATGAGTGCTGTGTATCAGCTTACTCCAGGTAGCTATTAAACAGGTACATTACAATCCAAGCCCTTCCCACACCCTTGGAAACGTGTTGAAAAATGATTCTGTCCACAGAAGTTCTCACCAGGTTTTCTACCCAGCCTAATGTTCTGAGATAATTAGTGAGTTTCTCTACATGTCTGAGGAAGTAAAATATGGACTAATTAACAGTTTACTAAATGAAAACAGAATACATAGATGTAGACATTTATCTTCAAGAAAATGCCAATGAATCCATTAGGATTTCCTATGCTGAGGTGGCATAAATATTCAGATATTCATAGAATAAGTTTCCAAGTTAAGTTAATAGTTATTATGGAATTCAAAGACCTACCAGGTTCCGAGGCTTGGAATATTTAGACAAGAGTAAACAAAACCAGTCCCTTATGATAGCACATTATTTAAAAAGAAAAGTTATTCTAAGATGTGTTTTCTTCAAATCAGAAAAATTTCAGTAGTTCTTGGGTAGTTCTTCACCACCTGCTATTTTTGGCCTGGCACAGGGTAGTGAGACAAATTAAAGTCAGTAGAATTACAGGAAAGAAGGTTGTATCTTTAGTGAACTTCACTTAATTGTAAATAGAGCTTCAGCCTATATTGACTGATCTTCAAAATAATATCTGGACTTTTTTTTTTTTCCAGTTTTGAACATTAGACATCTTTATAAAATTTTCTGTTAAAGGTGAACTTTAGAAATTCCTTGCTTGGACTTTTCCTGAAGTTATGGATTGGAGTTTTCTAAAGCATTTACTATTTCATGATAATTATGTAGCAATATAATACAGACTGACTTTGAAACACAATTCACTACTATTAGAAATCAGATTCAAGAATGATCTGTATAAAAAGAGGGGAAAAATAAAATTAGAAAAAATACATATTAAGCTATAAATAAAACATTTATGTGCTATTGTGGCTGTGCATTGTCAACTGAAAGAAAAATGCACCCTATAAGAATTGTGAGTTGAGTTTTATTCAGGGTCTTACTGAACACTATAGCTTGGGAAGCAGACTTTCAGTGAAATCGCTCTGAGAGAACTGCTCCTGGGAAGCAGAGGGAGAAGCCAGTATATACATGATTTTGCCTAGGGAATATATGCAGTCAAGCATGTGTGCATATGCTAAGTTGCTTTAGTCGTGTCCAACTTTCTGTGACCCTATAGACTATAATCTGACGGGCTCCAATGTCCATTGGATTCTCCAGGCAAGAATACTGGACTGGGTTGCCATGCCCTCCTCCAGGGTATTTTCCTGTCCCAGGGGTCGAGCCCAGGTCACTTATGTCTCCTAAATTAGCAAGCAGTTTCTTTACCACTAGCGCCACCTGGGAAGTCCACAGTCAAGCATACTTCTGTGTAAAAACGTCACTGCTAGTTACAAGGAACAGCTATCTCAATTAATGCTTTTAGAGCTTTTATGTGTATAGGAAGATTCAAGAATCTGGACTCATTAAAATTCTTCTTCAGATTTATCTAACTATCTAGGAGGTCTGCTCTTCCAAAGCACAGAGTGCTTCATGCTGTTTTTCCTTCTGAATTCCCTTTGGGGTGTACTGTTGGTCAGCACCTGCAGGCTAATGATTTAATCCTCGCAGAACCAGATGGTGAGCAACATTCTTTGTTTTACAGTATTATTTGTGTTAGCAAAAATATATTTAAATAGCCATTTATATTTCTTCCTATTGACGTGGGTTTTGCAGTAGTTATAATTTCCAACAGTATATTTTCCAACAAGACATCACTAAAGTATATTGTCATCCCAGAGGAGAATGTGGCTGGGAAAGTTTAGCTCTCATAATATACTGATATATTTATTTAAATGTAGTATTTTATTTGGGAGGAGACACATAGGAGATTTTCAGGCAATACCATGTTATTCCTAAAATATCAAGAAAAGCATGATATAATATTTACAGTACAAAGGACTACAGTAAAATAGCTTGACATAAGATGAATGCTCAAAAATAAATTATTTTCCTATATAAGTAGACAGTGAAATTATAAAAAAAAATGTGAATTCATTCACAATGAAAATGAAATACACTTTAAAAAACAACCACTAAGTAGGTATAACAAGATGAAAACTTTTCAAAAAATAAAAAGACTGAATGAAAGGAAAGACATATCATAGATTTGAATGAGTGATAAACTATAGTATGTTAAACATACTTTAAAGTCTCTTTGAAAAAAAAAAAACAAGAAAGGTGATTCTAAAACTATTTGGAAGAAGACTCACAATATCATAGCTGAAGAATTATTGAATATGATGATGCAATGTTGTGACTTATAAGAACTATATACATTCAGATGACCAAAATATATTTCTCATATGTATCTTATCTTCATCCACAATTCCTGGCTCACAGTTCCCCATATCTTTGGAATGTCCTAAGGGTTTACAGCGGCAAATGTGTCTCTTGTTGTATTAATGAAGTGCCTTTCTGGACCCCACCTAAGGATGGGGCTGGTTGCTAGGAGAACCAACCATGCAATTAAAAGGGTGGAACTTTCAGTCTCATCCCCTGAACTCCAGGGAAGCCAAGGGACTGGAGAATGAATCAGATGCCGGTGGCCAATAATTAATTGATCATGACTATGTATTGAAGGGCTTCCCAGGTGGAGCAGTGGTAAAGAATCTACCTGCCAATGCAGGAGACACAAGAGATGTGAGTTCGATCCTTGGGCCAGGAAGCTTCCCTGGAGAAGGAAATGGCAACCTGCTCCAGTATTCTTGCCCGGAAAATTCCATGGACAAAGGAGCCTGGCAGACTGCTGTCCAGCGGACTGTAAAGAGTTGGACATGACTGAGCGACTGAGCACATGTATTGAAGCCTCTATAAAAACCCAAAATGATGGGGTTTGGAGAACTTCTGAGTAGGTGAACACATAGAGTGTGGGGAGAGTGTTAGCTGCTGGAGAGGGCATGGAAGCTCCTCACTCTTCCCCTCACCTTATCCCGTGCATCTTCTCTCTGGCTGTTCCTAAGTTAGATTTTATTTATATAATAAACTGGTAATCTAGTTAGTGAAAAGATGTTCTGAGTTCTGTGAGCCATTACAGAAAATTAGTTGAACCCAAGGACGGATTGATTGTGGGAACTTCTGATTTATAGCCAGAGAGTCAGAATTGCAGGTAGCAACATGGGCTTGTGACTAGCATCTGAAATGGGGATTGGGGGTAGTCTTATAAGACTGAACCCTTAACTGGTGGAATGTGATGCTCTCTGAGGAAGACAGTATCAGAATTGAGTTGAATTGAGTTAAATTCTTGTATGTACTATTGGTGTCTGAGAGTTGCTTGTTAGCGTGGGAAAACCCTCCCTCCTAACCTCCCCCCATCCCTGCCACCTCCACATTGGACTTGACTCCAGAGCTCTTTTAATGAGGTGTGAAAGGAATTTTTTCATTCTATTGGCTATTTAAACATACGATGATTTAAACACTGCAGTATTGGCATAAGATTTGAAAAGTGGACAGAATATAAGAAATTGTCTCCAAATGGATATTAATATATACAATATAATATTTAAATAAAGAAACATGTTTAACTAATAATATAGGGAAAATTGTGCTATACTAAGAAAAGAAATAAATCAAATCTTCACCAGAAACCACACAAAACTAATCTTTGACATATATAGTTAGTGCTAAATATGAAAGCTAAAACCATAAAAGCCCTTAGAAGGGAATATTAGATAAGTAGTTAAATTACCATTGAGGTAGAATTTTCTAAATATGCCAAAGAAGTTATTCAGTAAGATTAAAATGGTTTGAAATTTTAATACAATAAAATATATCATAAAAGCAAAAAAGAAAAGCTAGTAAGGGTATTTGCAATAAATATGACAGCATATTACTTTGCTTAATATAAACAGACTTTTAAGAATCATCAAGAAAGTACTATAAGAAGTAGTGTCAGCATGAAAAAATAATTCACAGGAAAAGTGGGAAATAAACAAGAAAAAACATGTCATTTTATTGGTAATTAAAGAAATGGAGAAGCCTCTTGAGAGTCCCTTGGACTGCAAGAAGATCAAACCATCAATCCTAAAGAAATCAATCCTGAATGTTCACTGGAAGCATTATTGCTGAAACTGAAGCCCCAATACTTTGACCACCTGATGCAAAGAGTGGACTCATTGGAGAAGACCCTGATGCTGGGAAAGATTGAAGGCAAATGGAGAAGGGGGCAGCAGAGGATAAGATGGTTAGCATTACTGACTCAAAGGACATGAATTTGAGGACACTCTGGCAGACAGTGGAGGACAGAGGAGCCTGGCCTGCTGCAGTCCATGGGGTCACAAAGAGTCAGACGCGTTGTAGTGATTGAACAACAACAGCAAAGAAAAGGAGATTATAACAGTGAACATGTGTGTGTTAGTCACTCAGTCGTGTCTGACACTTTGTGCCCCCATGGACTGTAGCTTGCCAGGCTTCTCTGTCTGTGGAATTCTCCAGGAAAGAATACTGGAGTGGGTTGTCATGCCCTTCTCCAGGGGATCTTCCTGATCCAGGGATCAAACCTGGGTCTCCCAAATTGCAGGCAGATTCTTTACCATTTGAGCTACCCGGGAGGGCTTTTTTTATCCTTGTTGTATTGTAAAGGTTTAAGAATTTGGCATGCTACAATCTAGTAATTTCAGTTTTAGCAACCTTCTCTAATAAACTAAGGATCCAAAAATCATTACAGTATTAGAGGGAAAAATTCAAGACTCTTAAGGTATCAAAGACTAAAAGAATGAATTTAAAAAACATAGCACAAACATAGAAAATAATACAGCTGTTAAAAATTGTAATTTTGGTTCTCTTCATCTTTCCTTCTGTTCATGAACAATTTGGACTCAAAATCATGAGACAGGGAAGAGAAAGGTAAGCATTTCAATATCTGTATATTGAAAACTAAAAATTTGTTCCAGTATCTTCAAATCTAATCCAATACCACAGAGTCTGTTTTACTTTTTCCCTTTCCAATTTTTTCAGTCCCTTTTCCTTAGGTGAAAAATCAACTTTCACTATCCTTCACAGGTATACTTTCTGTATTTAGTATGTACTATGGTGAGAATTTTAGATGCCCTGAGTGGGATATTAGTGACCAAGTAGGTGGGGAAGGCGTGTTTGTTTGGTGTCACAGCCTGGATAAGGTAAGAATAGTAGGGTGTTAGAGCTGGAGTAGGATAAGGAGAACATCCATGTGGTGGGTCAGGGCAGTCATGTGTGAAGAGTCAGTGTCCACGTGTGTGAAAAGGGAACCTGTCTCAGGCTGCTGGAGCCTAAGCAGGGTGAGCAAGTCATCCATGTAAGAGAAGTAGATACAACAGAAAGTATAGCTGTGAGGGATAGTGAACACTGGTTTCTCACTGAAGGAGAAGGCATTGCCAAATTTGGAAAGGGAGAAAAGGAGAATAAATTACTGGTATTGGATTAAGATTGAAGGTACTGGTATGATCATCGAAAAAGCAAGAGAGTTCCAGAAAAACATCTATTTCTGTTTTATTGACTATGCCAAAGCCTTTGACTGTGTGGATCACAATAAACTGTGGAAAATTCTGAAAAAGATGGGAATACCAGACCACCTGACCTGCCTCTTGAGAAACCTGTATACAGGGCAGGAAGCAACAGTTAGAACTGGACATGAAACAACAGACTGGTTCCAAACAGGAAAAGGAGTATGTCAAGGCTGTATATTGTCACCCTGCTTATTTAACTTATATGCAGAGTACATCATGAGAAATGCTGGGCTGAAAGAAGCACAAGCTGGAATCAAGATTGCCGGGAGAAATATCAATAACTTCAGATATGCAGATGACACCACCACCCTTATGGCAGAAAATGAAGAAGAACTAAAGAGCCTCTTGATGAAAGTGAGAGAGGAGAGTGAAAAAGTTGGCTTAAAGCTCAACATTCAGAAAACTAAGATCATGGCATCCGGTCCCATCATTTCATGGCACATAGATGGGGAAACAATGGAAACAGTAGCTGACTTTATATTTTGAGGCTCCAAAATCACTGCTGATGGTGATTGCAGCCATGAAATTAAAAGATGCTTCCTCCTTGGAAGGAAAGTTATGACCAACCTAGACAGCATATTGAAAAGCAAAGACATTACTTTGCCAACAAAGGTCCATCTAGTCAAGGCTATGGTTTTTCCAGTGGTCATGTATGGATGTGAGAGTTGGAGTATAAAGAAAGCTGAGCACCGAAGAATTGATGCTTTTGAACTGTGGTGTTGGAGAAGACTCTTGAGAGTCCCTTGGACTGCAAGGAGATCCAACCATTCCTTCCTAAAGGAAATCAGTCCTGAATATTCATTGGAAGGACTGATGCTGAAGCTGAAACTCCAATATTTTGTCCATCTGGTGCGAAGAGCTGACTCATTTGAAAAGACCCTAATGCTGGGAAAGATTGAGGGCAGGAAGAGATGGGTAAGACAGAGGATGAGGTGGTTGGATGGCATCACCGACTCAATGGACATGAGTTTGGGTGGACTCTGGGGGTTGGTGATGGACAGGGAGGCCTGGCGTGCTGCAGTTCATGGGGTTGCAAAGAGTCGGACATGACTGAGCCTCTGAACTGAACTGATTGGTATAAACTTGTAGTTTTCAACATATAGATATAGAGAAATGTAGGAATAAAGTGTGTGTGTGTGTGTTTGAAGTAGAGAAAGAAGGAGGAATGATTATACTGAATTTGTGCAGAAGAGCATTCTTGTTTGTAGAAAAAATGTAAAGAAATTAAGAGGTAATAAGATATCACGTGAACACCATACTTTTTAAAATACATTAAGATCTTTTAAAACATTTAAAACTTTGATTTGTATAAACTTAAGATTGTTTCAAAAATTTGTAAATATAATTTCAAATATTTTAATAGTATAAGTAAAGTATCATATACACATAAACACCCTCATATATGTGTGTTGAGGGGGGACATTAGAAGTTAAAATGATGGAAGTAGTTTTCCATGTAAATGATCAGAGCTTCAGTTCTCTGTAAACTTACAGCAGTGATGAATGAATGTTAAGCAGCAATGCTGTATGCATTATTAATTAAACTGTTAGCTCATGAGTATGCTTCACATTTCCCTTCAGCTGTGTTGTAATTATGAGTTCTTACTCTACAGACCAAACTTTGATGAGCTACAGTTTGATATTTTCAGTTTGAGTTGATGGATTTACCCAAGACTAAAGATATGATTTTCATTTATTTGTTTGGTACACTAAGAAATTGACTGCAGGCATAATAGAAAACAGGTTAAGAGCACACATTGGGGGTCCGGTTAAAACTAGCTTGAAGTACTAACACCTGCCCTTAGGAGCCATGTGACAGGTTTGAAGAGGAAAGTAATTTCTCAGAGGGGTTAATAAAACCTTTGTCATAGGCTTATAAGAGAATTAAATTTGCTAATACATGGTATCTGTCCTATGATAAGTATCCAATACAATGCTGTTATAAATTACTACGATCTCTGTATGAATCAGGGAAGGTTAGTAGCTATAACAACTGTCTCAGAGGTTTAACAAGACAAAATAAAATTATCCCTTATTTTATAGTCTGACTAAAGTCAGAAAGGAGGCTTTGCTCTGTTCAGTAAGGAGCCTACTAGACTCTACTCACTGAGACTTTTGTCATTTTCTGAGGTCTTGGATTCTTTGCTTTTGCTGTCACACAAAAGAAAAAGAGCAGAACATATGGAAGGTATATCCCTTCTTAATAACTTTGGTAATTGTTAGCACATAATTTCATCCATGGTCTATTGATGAGAACTAATAGCAGAACTTCACGTAGTTGCAAGGGGCGTGCGAAGTGATGTCCAGTGGTAAATCGAGGACAAAGACAAAGAATGGATATTACGAGCATTTGTGGTCTTTGTTACCATCTGCCTTTCTGGTCTCCAAATATGAAACTCCCTTCTTTGCAGAGAGAGGTCATCTAGCCATCCGTAAAACAGACAACTCCAAATCCCACTAGGTTACTCTCCATGAGAATCTCATGTTGCTGCACATCTTGTTTTGGTCTTTGTTCAAAAGTTGTTATGTTCCAAACTGTTAAGAGTGTTGTAGAGCACACAAGTTGGGAAGACAGAGACAATGTCTCCCTTCAGGGCAGAGGTCAGAATTGTTTGCTCTCTAGAAGCAAATACAGGTAAATTATCATTATTATTATTATTTTGTTTACAAAACTTTGCCTAGTATTTATTTCTGGGTAGCCTTTGGGATAATGATAGTATTCTATCTCTTGTGGTGGATAAAGCAAATAAGTGTTCATTTTATAAATATTATTTTGTACCATATGTACATATTTACTCACTTTTATGTAAGCATGTTATCTAATTTTTTAAATGTAAAAAATACTGGGAAAAACATACATACTTTTCCACAAATGCCTATCAATAATACTCTGCACTATAATTTATTAGTTAAAAGGACAAAATCCACATGTTTCCTATCAATAAATGCTGAAAAATCTGTTGATAATTTTCAACCTTCATTCATGATAAAGTAAAGCCTTTTTGTGAACTAAGATTACAAATGATAACTCCTCAAACTATTAAGGTAATTGATCAAAAACCTCAAGCAAACATTATATTTTAATAATGAAAAAATTTAAGGCTATCCTTTAAAATCAGGAACTGAATGAGACAAAGTGAAAGTCGCTCAGTCATGTCTGACTCTTTGCGACCGCATGAACTATACAGTCCATGGAATTCTCCAGGCCAGAATACTGGAGTGGGTAGCCTATCCCTTCTCCAGCGGGTCTTCCTGACCCAGGAATTAAACCAGGGTCTCCCACATTGCAGGCGGATTCTTTACCAACTGAGCTATCAGGGGAGCCCAAGGAATGAGACAAAGACATTGCTGATCACTGTTCATATAAATATCATACTAAAGGATCTAGTTAAGGAAATATAATTAATACATAAAAGATGAGTTTAAGTAAATTATACTAGCAAAGCAAAAGTATAATTTTAAACAGGAATTTATTTCACAATAAAAGATTAAAATGAAAATCTTTGCCTAACGTTAAATTTAACAAAAATATTTGTGAATTCATGGAGAAAATATTAATAATAGAATTTTAATGAAAAACATTAAAGAAGTACAAATAAATTGAGAGGTAAGCTATTAAGTTGAACTATATGATACTGCTGTTTTGTTAAGTCAGATTTGGTCAGATATCAGCAATTTCATATGGTTCAACTCAATATATCCCTGAAAAAGACACAGTGTTATGAGACTGACATTTCTCTCAACATTAACATATACACACATTTCTTTTCCCATAAAAATCCAATATAACGTAATTCTAAAGTCTGTAAAATTTCAAGAAAATATTTTTTAAAACTATAAAAGGATATTATGTAGACTTACCAAAATTATTGTAAAATTGTAATTATAGCTAAACAATAGTATTTGTATATGGATAGTGAAATAGCCAATGATCGAATACTAAGATCCCAGAAGCAGATTCCTAGTATTGCAAATCTTGGTATCAATCTGATTTGCTTCCGAAGATCAACTGGAGAAAGAATGGACCATTCATTGAAGGATGATTGTGCATCTGGGTATCTACTTAGCAAAAGATAATTTTGGATCCCACTTTAGACAAAACTAGAGTGGGTACCTGTTCCTTTTTCCAGGGAATCTCCTCAACCCCTGGGACTGAACCCAGGTCTCCCACATTGCAGGTAGATTCTTTACCAGCTGAGCCACCATGGAAGCTCAAGAATACTGGAGTGGGTAGCCTATCCCTTCTCCTGCAGATCTTCCTGACCCAGGAATCTAACGGGGGTCTCCTGCACTGTAGGCTGATTCTTTACCAGCTGAGCTACCAGGGCAGCCCATAGGTTGTATAGAAAAATTAAATCCAAATAATGAAAATTTGAAAATGTGAAAAACTTTTAAGGCTAATGTAATGTAAAAGTAAATGTAGGAGAAAATATCATGAAATTAAGGTAATAACTTATTAAACAAGATATAAAAAGTATAATTCATGATAAAAAAAATTATACACTTAAAGCCTTCATTAATCAAAGAGAAAATTTTAAAGTTAAAAGCTGCATATTTAACATATGTCTTTTAACATATAATACTGATAAGGGCATTGTATCAGAATGTATCATTTACTGTTACAAATTAGGGGGGAAATTAACCAAATTAAAAATTAGGTGAAAATCAATGCCATTTAGTTTAAGTGAGAGAGGCACACATAACATACAAAAATATGAAAGCATGGTAAACTTCATGGGAAACTTTGTGGAAATTGCAAATCAAAACAATACTAAAGTACAATTTCACATGAATCAGATTGACAGAACTTTAAATATTTTGCCTATTTTAGGGGTTATTTTTGGATGTGGTACCTTGAGAACTATCACACAGAGCTGACAGGAATGTAATTGGGAAACTACATTACAGATAAACCTAAACTCAACCAGCTGATGATGTGAGTCTTATGGCCCAGCAAGTCTATTCCTAGGCATATACCCTAGAGAAATTCTATCCCAAATGCCCAAGGAGTCATATAAAAGAATTTTCATAGCAGAATTGTTCATGATGTCCAAAAAACTAGGAACAATCTAAATGTTTATCATCAATGATACTTTTCATATAAAGCCCCAAAACATGCAAAACTAAATAATGTATATTTTAAGAGTACATACAGGTGAAACAATTCTTTTGAAAAAAATGTATGATAAATACAAAAGCGTGGATCATGGTTTTAACAGGCAGGAGGAGAAATGGACCAGGTCAGGGAGGAGTGCACAGAGAGTTTCCCTAGTACTAACGATTCAATTACTTGGATTATTTTACTATTGATGCCTTATAAAGGTATTAATGGACATGGAACCACAAACTGGTTCCAAATAGGAAAAGCAGTACGTCACGGCTGTATATTGTCACCCTGCTTATTTAACTTATATGCAGGGTACATCATGAGGAACGCTGGGCTGGATGAAGCACAAGCTGGAATCAAGATTCCTGGTAGAAATATCAATAACCTCACATACGCAGATGACACCACCCTTATGTCATAAAGTGAAGAAGAACTAAAGAGCTTCTTGATGAAAGTGAGAGAGGAGAGTGAAAAAGTTGACATAAAACTCAACATTCAGAAAACTAAGATCATGGCACCTGGTCCCATCACTTCATGGCAAATAGATGGGGAAACAATTGAAACAGTGACATACTTTATTTTGGGGGGCTCCAAAATCACTGCAGATGGTGACTGCAGCCATGAAATTAAAAGATACTTATTCCTTGGAAGGAAAGTTATGACTAACCTAGACAGCATATTAAAAAGCAGAGACATTACTTTGCCAACAAAGGTCCATCTAGTCAAGGCTATGATTTTTCCAGTGGTCATGTATGAATGTGAGAGTTGGACTATAAAGAAAGCTGAGTGCCAAAAAATTGATGCTTTTGAACTGTGGTGTTGGAGAAGACTCTTGAGAGTCCCTTGGACTGCAAGGAGATCCAACCAGTCCATCCTAAAGGAAATCAGTCCTGAATATTCCTTGGAATGACTGATACTGAAGCTGAAATTGCAATACTTTGGCCACCTGATTTGAAGAACTGACTCATTGGAAAAGACCGTGATGCTGGGAAAGATTGAAGGCAGGAGAAGAAGGGGATGACAGAGGATGAGATGGTTGGATGGCATCACCAACTCAATGGACACGAGTTTGAGTAAACTCCGGGAGTTGGTGATGGACAAGGAGGCCTGGCATGCTGCAGTCCATGGGGTCATGAAGAGTCAGACACGAATGAGCAAGTGAACTGAACTGAACTGAAGGGTATTAAAACATCCCCAGGTATTAATGAAATGTTTCACAATAAATTCTAAGACAGAGAATGAATTACTCCCCAGAAGCCCAAAGTGGGTTCGGAGCAATAGTTTCAAGTCATTTTAAATCAATTCCACTTTCTTGGCTCTCATAAATCCAGCTGTCTTTAAGCATGATTTAAAATCCAGGCCAGCACCATCCCTGACATGGCACACAGAAGCACTCATATGTCTGTTGCTCTACAACAGTTAGACTTATAAGACTCTTAAAGTATAATCTTAAAGTAACTCTGTCCCCTTTGTCTTTTTAAAATTAACTCAGTAGTTACGTTTGTCATGAGATTAATAAGGCATTTCACAATTTCTTTGGTACCCTCAGTTTTCAGATTAGGCCTAACATATGTGCTGAAAGACAGTGTATGAGGTACTTTGTTTAACATTATCATAAAAAATTTAATCTTAATTATTTAAGAAAAGAAGGAAGTCTCCCATGGGATACTTTTGTAGTTATTTTAATTGATGATTTAGGTAAAAATATAGGTAGATATCTAATGTGCAGATAATACATTAATATATTTTTATTTTTATGTAATATGTAACTTCATAACTAAATTACCAATTAAACTTCATTTTTCATCATTTGTTGTTTTGTCCTTGACCTTTGAAACTTACAATTTAAAATGGAAAATTACCTCAAACAGCAACTGTTGACTAATTGTTTTCACATACATTATTATTTGATCAATCCATGCTATTAATAAGCATGTGTTTCTCAAACATTCTGGAAATCAAATTTTTAGCTCAACTATACAATAACAAACCCAAATGTGTGGTGATATAGCAAAAAAAGTTAATAAAAATGAGACTTGAAAATGAGCCAAGGTATTTTAACGAAGTATGTCACTTCTGGAATATGGGGCACAGAGTACTTTGGAATGCCACGTGATAGAGCTTCTTATTAAGGAAAACCCAATAGTAATAGATGATATCTCTTCCTTTTTGTCAGTAAGGTTTTCTCCAAAGGTGTTTGTACTCTAATTTAAAGTCATAGACCATATGGCATTTAGACTACCACAGCTAGTTATCTTTACTGCTCTGCTGGGAGCAAAACTAAGCACTTCCTCTGAGTCTTTTCCAAATGTAAATTCAGACAAAACTTAGGCAATTTTGAAAACTGAGGTACCAGAGCAAACTTTCAGGAGGAGAAAAAAGCCCCACCAGTATTTCCTCTTATCTAATCAACATTCTTCCACAAGCCCATCTATATCTTTGAATTTTATAGCATTTAAGAGAGTAAATTAAAATAAAAAGAAGAAAGATGACTAAAGTAATTAAAAAATAATTTTAAAAAGTGGAAGTGGCAGCAGAACAACCAAAAAAAAGAAAAATGCTCAGAATTTGTTGATAAAAATCTCTAGCAGTACCTAGGGAGAAAAACACAAAGCAGAAATGTGTCTTTACTCTTCGTTTCTCTTCACATAGCTTCCAACTCACAGGCTGAGGCTGCTTCTAGATGATCATCATGAGACCCTCACATGTCAGGTTTTCTAGTGACTTCTGCTGTTCTTTTAAAAAGTGGTAATTGTGCTTTTTAAGGCAGAAAACTGTATAGTCAGCTATGTTCTAATCTAAAATGCAGTGTCCAAATCACCTCACATTGCAGACTTTTTGAAAATGGAAGCTTATTATACAGTGAGATCACAGTCCAATTAACATTGAAAAGTGGTATCATTTTAATCAACATTTTCCATCTGTCTAACGGGCTCTGTGTGTGTAAATGTGTGCGTGTGTATGTATGTGTATGTGCACGTCTGTATGATTGGCATCATCTCATTGCCAAATTATCTACATTTAAAAGTACACTTAGCTCAAGAATAAGGAAATTAAATACTTACTATGTCAGAAAGTTATATCTCTGAAAATCCTAGTCATGTGACCATAAGTCATAGGTATAACTCCAAGAAAAAGAAAATAATTAGAATGTTAGATAAAAGCCAATATACACTAATACAGGAATGTCCTGAAATGCTATAATCAGGATCAGTGTTGGGAGAAGGGTTAGCAGGAGGAGTCATGAGGCAAAACAGGTGCTAAATATATTGTAGGCTGATTGAAATAAAATATTTTGTATTAATTAAATTCTGCTTGATAATAAAATGTATTACAGAAAATTTACACCTGTCTGGTTAAACCAAATAATAGTAAGAACTTCTGCTGGGTAGAAAGAGAAGGTTATTTTGAATTTCTGTTTTTGTGGATTCTAAAAATTCAAAAAATCTGTCCCAAATTGTGCTAAACAATAGATAAGAAGGAAGTATCAAGAAATATGCTGTGAGAAAGATTAATGTATGTGGGATTCAAGTATTTATACCATAAGATCGTTCTGTGTTGGGACTGGACCACAGGGTCTAATTGTCAAGTTTAAATTAAATGAAATAACTTTAGCAATACAGTTCACATGAACCAAATGGCTTGGCAGACAGTAAGAGTGTTAATATATGGAATTTAAATTTCCCAGTCCTTAAATTCCCTGGAATAAAAGAAAAGGGAGTCAGTAAGAACCTGAGTGAGACCATTAAAATTCATTTCTGCACTTAATCTGGTGATGAATTCAGGGAAGGAAAAAAAAAAACCACTATGAATCTGTGTTCTTTAAGTTAAGCAATAACTTAATGTAACCTGTTCATTAACTCTGAGGTTTCTGACTTTCAAACTTTTCTAACCACAAACCAAAAGAATATGTCCTCTCAAAATCCAGTGCATATACATGTGCACACATACTGCTGAGAAAAATTGTCATGATGTGTGTGATGCTTTCTGTGATGAAGAGTGTGACTCAGCTTTTGATATTTGGCTACTGACAGCCTCCGTGCCCCAACATACTCCCTTTTTCTCTTACCTCACATCTGGGGAAACTAATAAGTTCCTTCTGTTGGAGCTAAGAGAGGTGTGGGATTTCAAGCCACTCAGGGTCCAGTTTGCTCAAGGGAATTTTTGCCACATCTCCACTCCTTAACACCATGAAAACCCCACGCTACTCCCCTTACATTACTCTCTGAAGTCGTTTTTTTTAGCCTACTTCAAGTCGCTCTACTCTCCCCAGAAAGCCTATTATGTGGGTAATATATTTTTTTCATACTTTCCTGGGATGTGTGGAATCATCAGTCACTACATCTGAACCAAACTTGGGGACCGTTCCATGTCTTCAGAGTGACACAGGATTTACTAACCATGTGTAATGAATTTTCATATTTTTTACTTCATTCCATGCTATTTCATTTAAAATAATACTGATCGTAACTTTCTGCACTGATTTTACAACAATTACAAATGAAAATTCTAGTTCAAGATAAGGAAAGCATAAAAATTCTGACAATGATTTTTAGGTCCTTTGAGTTTTAGCATAAAGTTGGATAACAGTAACAATGACTCACATTCCAGACATATTCCAAGGAAGGCATCTCTAAGCATAGCAAGACTCCAGTTTTCCCACTTCATTCCTATGACTCCAGCCACCTTATACCTGGTGTGAAGGTTACAGAGCAGTGCTTCTCAGAAGTTCATAACCTTCAACTCACCTGATGACCTTATTAAAATGCAAGTTTTTGAATGTTAGATCTTGAATAGGACCAAAAGTTTTGCGTGTCTAATGATTTTCCAGCTAGTGTCCATATTTCCTGTTCATGGAGCATACTTTGAGTAGAAGGTCAGACAGGATCCCTGTGGAAATCTCCCTCAGACTGTGTGTCCTGTCCCTATGCCTAAGCCTCCTCAGTGCCCTAGTGCTGAGTAGTGTTGTCCTAAACCCTTCCTTTCTGATATGTGGACATTTGTATTGTCATTCCCCTTATTTCTCTGTCCATACATCCTTTATAGTATCTAAATCATTTAACGGTGTAAGTGTTGTATATGACGCTCTTTTATCCCTAAATACTTCAGCATGTATTTCCTAAGAGACACAAAATTCTCACGCGTAGTTAATTCAGAAAACTGACATTAAACCAGTTCTGTTATCCAATTTACATTCCTTATTCAAATTTTAATTGTCCCACTAATGTTCTTTATGGCAAAGGAAACAAATTTCAGGTCTAAAATCCAAGCCAGGACCACATGTTGCATTTAATTGTCATTCCTCATTAGTCTTCTTTAATCTGGAACAGTTCTTTAGTCTTTCTATTGTGTCCTTGACATTTTTGAACAGTGCAAGCTCTTTATTTATAGAACTTTGTCTGAAGTATCCTCATATTTAAATTCAAGTTGCACATTTTGGGGAGGAACGCCAGAAAAGAAATGTTGTACTTTTGATTAATCATTAATTAGGAGGCAAAGTTATCCCATTATTGGTAAAGTTAGTTAAGATCACCTGGCTACAGTGGTATCTGCCAGGTTTCTACATGGCAAAGATTCTGTTATTGTGCTGATAATTAATTAGTATCTTTTGGAAGGTACCGACGATACTCTGTTTCTTACAATTCTCTCATTTTAGTAACTATCAGTACCTCTTGTCTAAACAATTATTATTGTGGTTGTTGCCAAATTGTAATTTTCATATTTCATATCTCTTCTGCCTCGGTTGCTATTTTTACTGTCAATAGCATTTCAAGATGACAGTGCAGCAAATTTGAAAATTGTCGTGAATTTTTCACTTTCACTAATTATCATACATCTAATCATGTAGTAACCAATTGAGTGATGCACAGCACATAAAGAAGGTAAGGTATTACCATTACTATGAAATCAATGTTATATGGAAAATTTTAACTGGCTTTTGTTAAGTCACAGGGCATGGATGATTTTATGCCATCAGCTACCGGAGAAAACCTGACACTTTGTTGAAGAATCAGTGAAGCAGCTAAAGAGTTACTATCTATGAAATGAATCATAATCAAAGGATTCAAGAATCTGAATCCTTTTATCCTATTATACCCTTCACACAGAGTACTCATCCTTGTCTACGGTGGGAGGGTCATTAGATGTGCCCAGAGCTATGCTTTCCGTCTTAGACACTAAACTGAGAAATGATTTTACCAAATGTGTGCAATTATTTGTGAAATGCTCAAACCTTCATATTGTAGCCCCTGAAGGTTTTTCAAAGATTACACATCATATCCAACTCATTGTTGGATGAGAAAGAATCATCATTGGTTTAACTTAGTGGTGAGAAAATCTCTCTGACAGATACCCCCAAAACAGCCATTGCCAAAAGAAATATCACTTAAGAGTTACCAGAATAGATTTTCTCTCCTCATCATGACTATCTTAGGTTTAATTGATTTAAAAGCATCCTCAGATATAAAGAAAAAAAATTCTCAAATTTTCCTCCAGCAGCTCATATATTGGATTGGCCAAAAGTTTCCTTCATGGTTTTCCATGACATCTAACAGGAAAACCCAAACACACTTTTTGGCCAACCCCATAAAATGGTCACAGAGCTGCAACATCTGCTTGGCAGTATTAGCATAACACATTCAAAAGTCAAGTTATCAGAGGCATTTCAGCCTACAGTTGCATTGTTTTTCTTGTTAATGTCCTACAGCTAATAAATATTTTGTCCCTTAAAAAGCAAAGCTCAGATTATCTGATTAAGTTTGGCACCAAGAAGAATAATGATTTGAATTATTTGAAGGTATGTTGATGCATTTGTGTATCGCCATCCACCTGTGCAACACCATGACCACGTACAAGAAGGAGGCCCACCAGTCTGAGTCCAGCTGGCACTTGGTGCACTGCCTCTCCATTTACTGCCACACCCTGTGTCCTGCCTGCCCCAGTGAGGCTCTTCAGCCCTTGACTTACCCTCTAAGAGTTTCTTGGAATTCTTGGCTTATGTTTACTCTCAGCATCAAAGCTGGTTGTGGTTTCTTTTGAGTGTGCATTAAAAAAAAAAAAGTATTTTTAAATTTGTCTTCGTTTTAAAATCACAACCTAAGCCTTATACCATATGAAATAATGCATAGAGAACAAAAAGCTATGTGGCATTTCGCTTACTGGACAGGCAGATAGCTAGGTTTACTCACTAGCTAAATGTGCCTCTCACAAATTATCAGGGAAAATGGTAAATCTGCAATGTGCATTGAGTACTAAGATCAGTTGGATAATCTTTATTTCTTTCAGCGGATAGTGAATTGGCTCTAGACTTGTGCGGGAAACCTGGGTTTGATCCCTGGGTTGGGAAGATTCCCTGGAGAAGGGAATAGCTACCCACTCCAGTATTCTGGCCTGGAGAATTCCCTGGACAGAGGAGCATGGTGGGCTACAGTCCAGGGCATCTCAAAGAGTTGAACACGACTGAGCGACTTTCACTTCACACTCCTTTTATGACATTTGGTCCATGTTCATCTACAGTATTCCCCAACCTTTCACAGTTAGTAAGTATTCTGAATCAGACTTTCAGTTCTCTCATTCAGTTTATCTCACCTAACTTCCTTGAGAAAGCACTTCACCTTTCCTAAAACAGATTATGTTTATTTCAAACAAGGTTTTACTTATTTAAATGATTATTCCACTATCACAAAATGCAAATACTGAATCTTTACACAAATTATCTTTTAATAAAGGAATAGTTGTAAGTCCTCTTTTATAAATCAGGGAATGAGGAGAAGATGGAGTAGGTAATTTGCCAAGTATCACTCTATGCACCTGCCATCTAACCAGTCTTTCAGGAGACTATTGGCCATGGATTTTATTTTTTAATTTGAAGTTGCTTCTAGTCCTGCTTTATTTACAAACCACACTACAAAAGCCACATGTGAATAGTAAAGCTTACCAGATGAAACCAACACTTAGTGTCTCAGAATAAAAGGGAAAAAAGATAAGAAGCACATTTAACTTTCACATTATTTAAATAATGGTGCTAAGTATTCATTCTGTGTTAACTGGCCTACCTATTAGGGTATGTTTGAAAACTATTAACATTAAAAGCCCAGGCCATTTTAAATCTTCTATAAAATATATTATTACATCCAATTTAGATATTTAAATGCTCGTGCATTAGTGATCTTTTGCACCTTAGAAATCAATCACGCCTTTAAAACACCTGATTTCATGGTATGAATCTAAATGTCAGATTCTTATACTTAATTTCATTTATCCTTTCAAAGACAAAGAAGATGTTGGAGTGGGAAGAACACAGGCAAGAAGTCAGGACACTTCTTGCTGCTTTCAACTACAGTGTAAAAAAGGTCCCATAATCTCTAATGGTATTTCTCTTTTTCCCACATGTAAACAAGTGAATGAGTGCTAGAGTATTTCTAAGCTCTCTTTTGTCTAATCAATTATATAAAATTATTGTGTCTACATAAATGCACATCTTTCTTTGTAAACTATCACTCTGTCCTAAAACCTGTACTTTTAAAAAAAGCAATTTCCTTTTTTACTTCACAAAAGGATAAACTTCAGAGATCCTTCTTATATCTGTCTCTGGTAGGGTGTTACTTTATTTATAATCTTTGTGATTTAGACACAGTTTTTTAATATAACTATCCATCGAACTGCACCTGTTATAATAATTTTGCCTGTTTTCTTTTGACAAAGAAGCTACATGACAATATTGCTAAAATGACTTGGAAGGGAAATAGAATAAGAATCTCATGTCTTCCTACTATCACTCATGACCTGCTTCATGAATTAAAAGAAGTCACTTACGACATTTTAGTGAAGACTACACTTACTGCACCATTTCCTCTGCTTGAAATATGCTTCATTTCTCCAAAATGAAATACAGTAGCCATCCTGTGAAAGCAAGGAACTGTGGCTAAGTATAATGAATCCAAATTGCAAGATATGTGAGAGTATATCTGTAAATTGTTCTCTTTTGATTTTGAAGATGGACACTTCTTCACTGATCTGCAGTTATAATGCTAGAAGCTACTTGACTTTTGATGAGCAGAGAGGGAAGCATTAGGTGAACATCAGAAAGGGGTTTAAGGTATAGAGTGCCCACTCGGGATGGCAAAGCACCAATGTTGACCTAATTATTTTCATGTGTTCATTGTTGCTAAGTCATGTCCAACTTTTGCGACCCCATGGGCTGCAGTATGCTAGGCTTCCCTGTCCCTTACCATCTCCCGGAATTTACCCAGATTCATGTCCACTGAGTCAGTGATGCTATCTAACCATCTCATCCTCTACCACCCTCTTCTCCTTTTGTCTTCAATCTGCCCTAGCATCAAGGACTTTTCCATTGAGTTGGCTCTTCACATCAGGTGGCCAAAGTATTGGAGCTTCAGCATCAGTACTTCCAATGAATATTCAGTGTTGATTTCCTTTAGGAGTGACTGGTTTGATCTCTTTGCTGTCCAAGGGACTCTCAAGAGTCTTCTCCAACGGTTCAAAACCATTAATTCTTTGGCACCTCATTTTGTGGTCACCAGTTAGTTGTGGGCTATATTAGCAGGAAAACTGGTTAGAATTACTGTAGGACATTTAATACTGATGTCTGCCCATCTCAACTCCATAGACCAGATAAATCAGAAGCACCGGGCTTGGAGCACAGTAGAGTAGACTTGAAATGTCCTCAGGTGATTCTAATATGCAACTGGAGTTAAGAACTAATGCTCTAGAGAAGTGGTTTCCAGACTTGACTGTGTATTAGATGTTCCTGGGGAAACAGAAGAAATACCAAATCCATCCAGTGATCCTCATTGTTTAGAAGTGGCCAAGGAACCTGAAATTTTGACAAGCATACCAGGTTCATCATGCAGGTGATTCATGGACCTCACATTAGTCCAGCACACTGTGAAGTAAGTTTCTGATAACAGAGAATGCAAGAGAGTACTCGCTGACCAGTCTATACAGTCAATTCCTAAACAGGCAAAATCACAGGTTTAAATAAAGCCAGGTATAGTGAATTTATCTATAAATGAACAAAGAATAATCCATTTAAAAAATAATATTCCTGGAAAAATCAGCCTTTGGGGGCTTGGAGCATTGGAATCTGTATTTTTATGTTTCTTAAGCATTGAAAACACGCCCTGGTTTTATTATGCCCAGATCTACACCCAGTGCTTCCTCTCAGACTCTTAAATGACTTTTTGAGTAGTTGTAAGGAAGCAACCAGGGTGGCTAACCTTCCTTTGTAAGATGAATATAAAATAAAGCAGTCAATAGCTCTTATTTGAGATCTCTATTTTTGAAAAGACCTAAATGCTGAAAGCGACTTACTTCTCTAGATATACTGGTCACTGATTGTAGGGATCAGTAAATGGGTCTGTGCTTGGGGAAATTTGTGAATAGGAGGATCTAAGGGGTTGTATTACGAATATACATTCCTAAGTTATGTCACAAGATCAAGGCCAATACCTGCAACTTTAATATAGGTATATAGCAATCACTCAGGTATCTTTTTTATTTATTTTAACTTTTAATTTTATATTGGAATATTGCCAGTTAACAATGTTGTGATAGTTTCAGGAGGACAAGAAAAGGGACTCAACCATACATACACATGTATCCATTCTCCCCCAATCTCCCCTCCCATCCAGGCTGCCAAACATCTTTTTAAATTGCAGATTCTGACTCAGCCTGTCTGGGATGGAGCCTAAGAATGCTCTCAATTATTGCTGATGCTGCTGGTTCATGAACTGCTCTTTGAGTTGCAAGATTCTAGGCAACTTTTGGATCTAGGCAATTTTTAAATGGCTGTCTGAGGAGGCCTTACAAATAGCTCTGAAAAGAAGAGAAGCAAAAAGCAAAAGGAGAAAAGGAAAGATATACCCATTTGAATGCAGAGTTCCAAAGAATAGCAAGGAAAGATAAGAAAGCCTTCCTCAGTGATCAATGCAAAAAATAGAGGAAAACAATAGAATGGGAAAGACTAGAGATCTCTTCGAGAAAATTAGAGATACCAAGAGAATATTTCATGCAAAGATGGACTCAGTAAAGGACAGAAATGGTATGGAAGTAAGAGAAGCAGAAGATATTAAGAAGAGGTGGCAAGAATACACAGAAGAACTATACAAAAAGGATCTTCATGACCCAGATAATCACGATGGTGTAGTCACTCACCTGGAGCCAGACATCCTGGAATGTGAAGTCAAGCGGGCCTTAAGAAGCATCACTACGAACAAAGGTAGTGGAGGTGATGGAATTCCAGTTGAGCTATTTCAAATCCTAAAAGATGATGCTGTGAAAGTGCTGCACTCAATATGCCAGTAAATTTGGAAAACGCAGCAGTGGCCATGGGACTGGAAAAGGTCAGTTTTCATTCCAATCCCAAAGAAAGGCAATGCCACAGAATGCTCAAACTACTGCAAAATTGTACTCATCTCACACACTAGCAAAGTAATGCTCAAAATTCTCCAAGCCAGGCTTCAGCAATACGTGAACCGTGAACTTCCAGATATTCATGCTGGTTTTAGAAAAGACAGTGGAACCAGAGATCAAATTGCTAACATCTGCTGGATCATCGAAAAAGTAAGAGAGTTCCAGAAAAATATCTATTTCTGCTTTATTGACTATGCCAAATCCTTTGACTGTGTGAATCACAATAAACTGTAGAAAATTCTGAAAGTGATGGGAATACCAGACCATCTGACCTGCCTCTTGAGAAACCTGTTTGCAGGTCAGGAAGGAACTGTTAGAACCAGACATGGAACAACAGACTGGTTCCAAATGGGAAAAGGAGTATGTCAAGACTGTATATTGTTACTCTGCTTATTTAACTTAAATGCAGGGTACATCATGAGAAGCACTGGGCTGGAAAAAGCACAAGCTGGAATCAAGATTGTTGGGAGAAATATCAATAACCTCAGACATGCAGATGATACCACCCTTATGGCAGAAAGTGAAGAAGCACTAAAAAGCCTCTTGATGAAAGTGAAAGAGGAGAGTGAAAAAGTGGGCTTAAAGCTCAACATTCAGAAAACTAAGATCATGGCATCTGGTCCCATCACTTCATGGCAAACAGATGGGGAAACAGTTGAAACAGTGGCTGACTTTATTTTCTGGGCTCCAAAATCACTGCAGATGGTGATTGCAGCCATGAAATTAAAAGACGCTTGCTCCTTGGAAGGAAAGTTATGACCAACCTAGACAGCATATTAAAAAGCAGAGACATTACTTTGTCAACAAAGGTCTGTCTAGTCAAGGCTATGGTTTTTCCAGTAGTCATATATGGATTTGAGAGTTGGGCTATAAAGAAAGCTGAGTGCCAAAGAATTGATGTTTTCGAACAGTGGTGTTGGAGAAGACTCTTGAGAGTCCCTTGGACTGCAAGGAGATTCAACCAGTCCATTCTACAGGAGATCAGTCCTCAGTATTCATTGAAAGGACTAATGTTGAAGCTGAAACTCCAATACTTTGGCCAGCTGATGCGAAGGGCTGACTCATTTGAAAATACCCTGATGCTGGGAAGGATTGAGGGCAGGAAGGGAAGGGTACGGCAGAGAATGAGATGGTTGGATGGCATCACCGACTCGGTGGACGTGGGTTTGGGTAAACTCCAGGGTTTGGTAATGGACAAGGAAGCCTGGCATGCTGCGGTTCATGGGGTCGCAAAGAGGCAGACACGACTGAGCGACTGAACTGAACTGAACTGAGGCAAATTTTGTGGTTCTGACGCTAATCCAGATCTTAACCCTTCTCGTATTCTGATTAATCAAATTATTGATTTCATCTAAAACAAATAGACTGCCAGTTTTTTCTCCAGCAAAGATGGGTTTATTTCAGATCATTAGACAATTGCAGTGTAGGGATGGGTACCATGTTAGCCATTTGCAAGTCCTTGCAGAGCAAGGCAAGGAGAGGCAAAAATAAGTTGGGAGAGTTACAGTAAACAAAGTTTACTTCTCTCTCTCTCTGGCTTTTCATAAGCTGAGTTTTTGCCAGAGAACAAGGGGAGTCTTTCTTCTTCCTGTTGGGTTCTGATATTGTCTCAAGGCTTGAGAACTTCCTTTGCTGATCTCCTGACTTTAATTATAGTTTGTTTGTTAATTTTTTACAGACCATAGAATAAATTCCCCTGAGAGTATATATATATATATATATATATATATACACATATATATATATATATGTGTGTGTGTGTGTGTGTGTGTGTATGCATCCCTGATGATTCATCACATCATCCTCTCTTGGGCTGGACTTTGATGCTCCTCACCTCTGGGAGCCCCTCAGTATTTTAGCATCTTAATAGCCACTCAAAATAATTGATTTTACAAAGACTGTCAGATTTGTGATTTACAGAAACTATGGGAAGTCAGTGCAACACTAACAGCTTTACAAAAGAAAAATCAAGTCTCCAGATAAGTTTCAAAATTTTTCCAAGGAATTTCCATGGCTCAACTCATAAAATCATAAGGATTCAATTCATGGACCTTCAATATCAGGTTCAAAATTATTTTACCTAAAACCATAGTTTCTTGTGTAAAATATAATGTTCTAATTTTCCTTACCTATTTGGACGACATATCAGCAATATAAAGAAACAGGACTCCCATGCATAACTTCATAGATATAGATATAAAACTCTACATAAATTTTAACTAAACTTCACAATACCCCCATGCAGTACAATTATTTTCACATTAGTTTAAGAGAGGAATGAAACAGATTTTGAAGTCATCTAGTTTGCCTGAGGCCAACAGGATGTGAAATACAATTTTTGATAAATTCAACTCAGTCATCACCTTCCATAGTCACACATTTTATAATAGAGAAATTATAACTGGTTCACAGAGGGATACCTGTGACTTCTGTGGGTTACAAGGAGTGTTAGCTTACCTAATTAGCCCCTTTTAGAGGGAGCTGGTTATTGTACTCAATGAATAACAGTGTCTGTTGCAATTTATTATGTAACACAAAAATTACAACAAAACTTAACATTTTTATAAGAAGTAACATCGAGTACAATGCAATGTGATTCCTAATGGCTTCAGAAGAAGATGTGTTTTTAAAATATCAATATAAATTTAAAGAGAAATTATCCTCCACATTTTAATTATTTTACATTTCTAAAATCAATGGAATTCCCTTCATTAGATACATGTTTCCCTCTGCAATCCTTGTGATCTGTGTTGGAGTGTCTACTTCTCCTCTAGAGGAGAAAACACACAGAAGGAGGGAAAGGCGGAAGACTAGAATGAATTTAATAACTCTATACCAAATTATTATGGAGAAGTAAGGCTTCATGAAACCTTTCCACTAAATTTAGGTCTTTTCAATATATCATCAAGCCAGTGATTTGAAGCACAGTTGATGATAATGATAATGTTTCATTGATGGTTATTTTTACCAATTCTTAACACTGTCACTTCAGTGGCTCTGAGTGGGTGAGATTTCATATAATGTCTACAGAAAACCTTAATGACCAAATTTCTCAGACATTGTTCATTATTTGAAGTTTATTGGCAAGGACGTCTTCCTTTCAGATCAGTGAGGAATTAGCTATGTCCTATTCCTTGGTACAGTGACCTCCAAGTACTTTCTTCCATATGTTAATATTATCATCTTTAGATTTTTTTTCTTTCTAGCAGATTTACTAACTTGATAATTGGAAAACACAAAAAATTATCTGAGACAACAAAACAAAGAGGATATATTATAGATATATCATTTATATATAATATAAATGATGTGAAATAATATAAATAATGTAGGATAATGTGAATTCTCAAAAAATTGAGGAGGTAAAATACATATGTATGATATCTGAAAAATATTTTATAGTACTTCTGATATTATCTTCCTCTATTCCATTCTTCCTTTATTATGTTTGCTTTCATTTTGATCATATTACTTTAGTTTTATACTGAGTAGTTTTTCTATCATACAAAAAGAAACTTTAAGTTGAAGTTTTTAAAAATATATGTCATCACAGTTACATTACATTGTGTAATTCAAACAAATTGCTTAATCAAATTCAAGCTGCTTTATTCCCTGAATCATTTAGTTAAGCATAAGGAAGTTAACCCAACAGAATTGTACTTTACTTATGGTTTAAACACAATTGAGACACATTAACATTATCAAGTCTGTGGAAAGAATAATGAATTTTGCTTTGTTATGATGTTTTTCACTTCCAGCTTCCAAGGACAATTACTGTGCACTTTTGTTTATTATGTAGGGTAGTGTCTATGACACTTGGCCATTTGGAACACTGCATAAAATTGAGTATTTTAAATTATTTCCTTTATTTAGAGGAAAGAAAAAGACATTGAAAATACAGTATGGAGCCTTCTAGATAAAATGAAACGTTATGAATTTGTTTCCTGTGTTCCAAATTTCTACACTTTTCTGCTATTTCATTTTAAAAGAGCTCTTGATTTAAAAGACTTGTCCATTTTGAAAATGGGTCTCTGGACCCATAAAAAATCAAAAAGTCTTCATTACTTGAACACTGGCCAAAAGTGAAATAGCTATAAAGGGTAATTATGTGGATGTGCTATAACACATATTTCTAGATTGATACTAGTATAGGGCAAAATAAAATTTCTAAGAGACATTTCATTCTGTATTTCATAGACTTCTTTATATGCTTCCTGCCAATTAACTCTTTGAAGAATGTTTGTTAGTTTGAATTTAATGCATATAAATAAACCTAATTTCTAGTGTCAGTGAATTATATATCAAAATGTATTAACACCAAGAGAACTCAGAAACTTGACATGGTATTAGAAATAAGTAAATGCCATATTACTGGATATCTATAAAAAGGCTAATTTTCTCCTAACACAGATGTGTTATGTGGCATAACTGAATAGTTTACACACAACATATGTTAAAAGTATAAGGAAAAGTATAACCTTATGAAAACAATGGCAGTGTTTTATTAAAAATAAGTTCTAAGTTATTTATTAAAAAATAACCTGTTTCATCTAGATTTTTTTCCTTAATTCCAGTTAATACATCTCCACCTTCTAAAAGATTACATTATTGTCTTTCTGAAGGGTAAAGATAGAAATTCTGAACTGGTCACTTAATAAAAATGCTTCTATCAATTCAATAAAAGAAAAGATAGAAAAAGAGGAAAGATGAAAGTAGGTAACAATATATGTGGCAGGTACATGTATGATTTCACTAAATTATGATATAAAATTTCAAATTACATAAATTTTGAAAATAATTTAAAACTTTAAAAATCAGTAAAATCTCTATATTATTACAGCAAAATATAAAGTGGAAATAAATTGTGTGAAAAATAAGGAAATAAAGGATGTAAAGAACAGATCATCATCTACCCAGAGCAAAAAGATAATCATTTATCCAAATGTGAGAAAGTTGTTGAATTCAAGAAGAATTACAGATCTATAAAGTTAAATGTAATTTAAAACATCTCACAGTAGTCACAAAAATATACAGTACATAGTTATAAAGTAGAGAGTAAATATTCAGAACTAAATGGGAAAATACAGATATAAGTATAAAACCCAAATAAAATGTAGAAATATAGCATGTTCGTGAATGGGGATAGTCAATATTACAAGTAATTATTCTCAAATTAATTTCTGCTATCAATGTGTCTCTATAAAATCCTGATTTTTATTTTATAGATGGTGACAAAGGGAAGCTAAAATTCATACAGGAAAGTGTATGCAAAAATAGCAAACATTTTCTGACAGAGAAAAATCGTAGAAAAAATGTAATGTGAAATTTTAATAATCGAAATGCCATGGTATTTATGTATAAATAGATGATATATGCATACATAGGCTTCCAAGGAGGCACAGTGGTAAACAATCCGCCTGCCAATACAGGAGACTCAGTAGATGAGGGTTGATCCCTGGGTTGGGAAGAACCCCTGGAGGAGAAAATGGCAACCCACTCCAGTATTCTTGCCTGGGAAATCCTATGGACAGAGGAGCCCGGTGGGCTACAATCCTTGAGGTCTCAAATAGTCGGACATGCCTTAGAGACTAACCACACACACACATGTGCATTTACAGAAATGTATTACATTAGACTTGCTCTGCTTAGAAAGAATAGACTATTCAATAATTTTTAAATAATTTTATTTGTTTACTTTTGGCTCTGCTGGATCTTTGTTGCTGCACGGACTTTTTCCCTAGTTTAGCAAGCAAGGGTTACTCTCTCATTGCTGTGTGCGGGCTTCTCATTGCATGGCTTTTCTGGTTGTGGAGCACAGGCTCTAGCGTGTGCAGTGTATGGGCTCAGTAGTTGCAGCTCCCGAGCTGTCAGTAGTTTTGGCACATGGGCTTAGTTGCTCTGCAGCATGTGGGATCTTTCTGGATGAGGAATCAAACTCATCTCCTGTATTGGCAGGCAATTTATTTTTTTTTACCACTGAGCACCTCATTTTGCTATGTATTTGTCAGGTGAGTTCATATTCTGAATACAAAGAGCAACACTATCAAGTATTAGAGGAAAATATAAAATAATATCTATTAGACATAGGGTAGGAGAATTTTTTAAAAAGTAAGATTTAAAAAGCAAAACTGTAACAATTTAGCTACATTAGAATTTCAAACAAATACTGTATATGAAAAATCGCCATAACCAAAGTCAAAAGTTTAGCTATAAACTTAGGAGAAAACAAACTTGAATCCAAAATTTATTTATTTATAGCTAAGTTAAAGATAAGCTAAGGAATAAAACCAAAACAAGTTCTCTATAAAAGTTGCAAATATACATATGAAAAAGTTACTTAATCCAACTAGGCAACAATGAACATGCAAATTAAAATATCTATTAAATATTATCTCTAACCCATTATGTTGGCAAAAATCAAAAAGCTTAAGTATATAAACTATAGATAAATATATAAAGATACAGCCATACACTGCTAGTGGCTGTAGCAATTTAAGCAGTCACTTTGAATGGCATCTAACAATATTTAAACATTTTAAATATGCATACTATACGACAATTCCTTTTAATTTTTCCTACTCCAGAGAAACATTCATATATACACCAACTGATGCATTTACAGGATATTAATTTTAAACAACCCAAATTACTATCAGAAAAGAAAAGTCTAATTAAACTGTATTTTATACAATGGAATAATATGTAGCAGTTAAGAGCAAAAGGCAGATCCACACGTACCTCAGGTGGCGCAGTGGTAAAGAATTTGCCTGCCGATGCAAGAGACCCAGAGACACAGGTTTGATCCCTGGGTTGGGGAGATCCCCTGGAGGAGGAAATGGCAGCCCACTCCAGTATTCTTCCCTGGAAATTCCATGGACAGCCTGATGGGCTACAGTCCATGGGATGGCAGAGAGTCAGACATGACTGAACGACTGAGCACACATACATACATAAATAAAGCTTCAAGATATTGCTGCAAATAAAAGGCAAGTTGAAGGATAATTCATAAAAAAATAACACTTCTAAAAAACAAAAATACACCCAAACAATCTTATGTTTTATATGTATCTGTATATGTGTATGTTTATGTATGTGCATGTATTAAAAAGTAGGTAAAAAAATAATAGTCTTGAGGTTAGTGATCTGAAGTCATATGTGCTTTATCTGTAGTACTTTATTTTTACAGCAGTAGTTATTCACATGTCACTCATATATGAAAAACAGAAAGAGATAGCATACAAAAATAGAAATATGAATATTTTTATCAAATGTAATATATGCTTGTCACACACACTTGAAAAGGCAAATTATGTCAATCTCACCTGTTTTATAATGTCTATTTCTCATAAAGATTACAAACATTAACTATATGCTGGTAAAAGTTCTGTCAAGAGGTACTTTCAAACCGTCCTGGTATGAGTGTATATTGCTGCATCTTCTTTGGAGATGACCCTCAGGGTAACTTACTCTTCATTGTATACCCACAATTATAGTTTTAGAGTTTTTGGTTTCTCCTTTTTACTACATGTGTGTGTCAATGTTAACAGAAAATGTAAGAATTAGAAATTAACTGTTAAGTGATTAAGACTAAAATTTAAATAAAGCAAGAATAAACATTTATTGCATAGGGAGGGATAATACCTTTAATCTGAAGATGATATAAATAAATCTTTTAAACCCGAAGAATCCATTAGTTTTGTGAATGATTAAGGATATCTCTAGAGTGACATGGTGACAAAGATACTTTGCTTGAACCAAGCTGTAGCAAGCAGTTCCTGATCCTCCTTCTGGTGCCCATCTGTGCACTTCGTTATAAAATCCAGTCTTAGCAAGAACCCTGCTAATTTAGTTTAAGCAGAATTCTTGTCCTGGATAGCTGATCACCAGTAATATCTGATCAAATTCTTCATTCTCTACCACTCCCTAGGTGAAGTCTGGTAGGTAGGTTTAGCTAGAATCTCTCATTACCCCTCAGGTTTCCTCTTAGTAGTTATGGAAAATGCGTTTGAAACATCATTTCAGACTTCAGAACTTTCAGAGGTCTACTAGAGGGATCTGAAAGAAGACCTGCAGACCTTGGAGATACCGAGATAGTAAGTTTCAGATTGAACTATTTCTGTGACCTCATTCTTAGCCACAAGGTCTGGGGTATACTTTGATTTCTATAAGTCTCTGTATGTTGATGCGATTATTAATGTTGACAACTTACTTCATGAATTGCTAAAAAGTAAAAGATAGATGATATGAAAGCTAAACAAAGGTGGCAATTTTAATATCCTGCAATTCTCTGAATAGTGAACAAAGTCTACATCAACTCAAATTATAAAGAGAAAAGTTAACCACCAGAAAATTAAAGTCAGGCCGATTCATTTGCTCTGTTTTAGCCAGTGCGCCACTCTTTTTGCCAGTGCTGCCCAAGTGTCAACAATATGGCAATGAGGAGATGTAACAATCAACACAAAAAGCAAGCAAGTAAGTCTGAATGGAATCAAAGTTAATCACAAACTATCCTCTCTGGTCAACAGCACATCAATGAGACAGTGAGGTGGTGTGTGTGAGTGTGTGTGTGTGTGTGTATGCACCTGTATGCACAAACACCCATGTGTTCATGTACCTGCATGTATGTAAGTGCAGAAGAGGTTGGGGAAAATCCAAACATTAAGAATCATTAAGTGGCAGTGATTGCCGATTGTCAAGACTTATTTTTGAAAATTACATATGTTCTATTAGTATAGGGCATTCTTCTTTCTTCATTTGGTCCTGTATTTGGTATTTTCTTCCTTTATCATGTGTTATTTCTAAAATAAAAATTACAATATGAACCTGTTAGGTGCTATTTCTAAAAGAATTAAAATTATGAAATTAAGCCAATCAGAGTGCCCAGGCAATGTTCCTTCCCTCATGGACCTTAGCAGTGTGTTCAGAGCCTCAAAGAAACAGCTAGAGTGTCTTGGAAATGTGGGAGAATGACCTCTGTGCTCACAGAGCCACACATTCATATCCCCACACACTGGGGCTTTGTGGTTATATAAACAAAACACATTTTTTTCAAGATGAATTAAAATGATGAGAACCTCTTTTGAGATTAAGAACACAGCAACAAAAACAGCAATGAAACACATATGCTCTTCCTTACAGAGTAGGAAGGAAGTGTGTTATAGTTCTCCTTAGTATAAATTTAAATGAAATAATTAAAAAAAACACTATTTACATTAAATAAACATCTTCAAGTAAATGTGAGTATATACAGTTTTCCACTTGTGTGTGTGTGTGTGTGTGTGTGTGTGTGTAAAATAAGGGGTGAGAAAAGAAAGGAACCACCAAAATATTGTGCAGTGCACCTATTCCAAGCACAGTAGGTGTGTTTAGAACAACTCTGTATAATATCGTGCATTACCTGCATTTTACAGATGAAGAAACACTTAGGTTGTAAAGACACTGTCAGTTTTACATTTCTAAAAATTTCTGCTTGAAAATGACTTTGAAAATATATTAAGTATTTCTTGTTAGCTTATAAAATCTGTTAATTGCAATACAGAAGTTGTAGAGTGACTTCTATTTGAAAGAAAATTACACATTTCTGCCTGATTTCACTCAGTGTTCTATTAAAAGTTTCACAAGTAGAAAAGGTCTGAGAAGCCAAACAAACTGAGTGCTAAGAGGAATAATTATTGAAAGGATTAGTGAAAGTAGTGTCCCCACTTTAAAAAAAGAAATCTATGTCCTAGCAAAATGGTCATATCTATAATACGTTGGTAGTTATCTCAAGGTTTACCTAGCCACAATCATGAGCCCGGAGGTTTTCAAGTACTTTAATGTGATCACTCAAAAAATTCTAAAAGAATATGCTTTTTGATTGACTTACCAGATCCAACTACTTGTGTGAAGTAAGTATCAAACTAAGACATTATCAGGAGGACTTGGAGTTTTCCCCTTTTCCATGTTCACCCAATAGAAAGGAATGGCTTTAAGAAATAGGTCACTGATTTTGACCATGGATGGAGGAATGTTGTCTCCTTAGAGTGTTATCCTGGCACCAGCTGAGGGTAATGGCAACAAATAAGCAATATGACAATGCAGAAAATAGGAGAGATAAACAGAGCAAAGTAGAAATAAGAGACCACAACAAATAGTTCCCTTTCGGACAGGCTTAGAAGGGAGAAGGGTCAGAGAAAGGTGTGCTAGGACTAAATGAGACATAAAAATTGTAAGTGGAGGCTGATTATGGTAAAAACAAAAAAGTTTTTAATGGCATCTTTGAAGAAAAATTAATTTGATTAAAAAATAAATAAATAACTGAGTGTTAAAATATTTGCCTTTACTGTAAATGAAATATCTGGAATTAGATAAACCAGATCTTTGGGAGAATGTCTTAGAGGGCATAAAAATGACTTGGAAACATTTAAAGTTAATGTCCTTACTTTAAAATATAGGAACAATTTCCAATTAACATATGACTGCCTTGTAAGAAAGTGGGTGAGTACAAATTATTTGATGATAATTGAAAAGTTCCATCTGTGAAATAGTTTAAGAAAGCCCCCTAGCATGCTGTGTTTGCTGTTAATTTGCTTACTAAATTTTTCTTTATTTGGCCGAAAGTTTGTTGGGGTTTTTCTATAAAATGTTACAGAAAAACCCAAGCAAACTTTTTGGCCAACCCAATAGCTACTTTAAAGTAAATGCTATATAACCACTTTCAAAATTATAAAATAAAAATGGTTGAAATATAAATTAATGAGCTCTCATTTGTGACTCAGAATACAAAACTACTTAACTTCTAGAATAAGAAGAGAATTTAATAAATATAGTAAGACTCTGGGTATTCTGCTGAGTGAGCCATGCTAAAAGACATTTCCATCACTTAAAAATGACAACAATTTTCTAAAGACCTCTGCAATAAACATTTTAAAGATTTCTGGGAATTTATATTATTAGGTGAGAGAAAAACAGAGAAATAATCAGGAAGGACATAGAACTGCACTGGAGAATGGAAAAAAACATGTGCTTTGAAAACAGACAGATCTGTGGAAATTTGGATTTAACTTTTGTCTCTGCTACATGTGACTTAAAGATGCATGGCATCTGAACTTCAATTTCCGCATCTTGTATTCAGGCATAGCCACGCCAGTTCAAGGCAATGTTTCCTTTAAAACAGTACTCTAAATGAATTAATATCATTTCACTGTGCCTGTATCTCACAACTTGGAGTTATGGGTAGTAGTGTGGAGAAAAATGAAAGATCTTTTATTATAATGCATTTTATTTATTTACTTACTTGTTAAAAATTTTATTCTTGAAATGACTCTTTACAATCTCTTGTCAAGACATATTTCTTTTTTTCTAATGATGCATTTTAGAGACAACATTGGAGCTTTACAGCAAACCTTTCAAGAGAAGAAGAAAGTCATTTTGGCAATGGATATAGCAAGAGAAATGTAATTAGATGGATTCAAAGCATTTTTTCATGCTAAACTCATCACTTTCTCTATGAAGTTTTCTCAGATCTTATTGGTTTGGCTTATTTGATTCAAAGTAAATAATGTTTGCTAAGCTGAGTTGAATTGACACTTGAAATTGTTCCATTGACACTTGAAATATTTCTGTCTATTGAAATGCAAGTCTAGGCCCAATTTGGGAATTCTCATTCCTCTACTCTGATTTTCTCCAAACTTTACTGTTGCCTATTTGTCACTAATGTCCCAGAATGTATATGTAGGCATATCTTCGTGTGTATCAGTGGGACTTCAGTGGCCAGTGTACCCTGTTCTGATGTAATTTTCAAAATTTAAATAAAGGCATGTGAGAAAGAGCATGGACATCCCTAGAGAGATGAGCATTATTGAACTGCAGTTCTGTTTCAATCCTGAGGGGGAGAACTATTAATTACTGTTATAGAACAGATTTTCCAGATTATAAATCCTAGTCTGCTTCCGTTAGAGGTTTATTTGCTGTGAGGTTAATAAAGCTTAAGCTTCAGGGCCGCTCAGTTAGCATGGTGTCTTCTAAGGCCCTGCACCTAATTTTGTTTTTTGTGATTTTTACTTCAAAAAAAAAACCAAAAACCGATAGTTTTATAAGATTCTAGTTCTATAACACATGGATCTTCCCGAAATACCAAATAAATGGTGCTTTTTTTGTAAAAGATTTCAGAAGCTGCTATTACTAAAAATAACAATGATAGCTATTTATAATTATAATTTTATTATCACTTCTCATTATCTATTACTGAGCCTCTTTCTTTTTGCTAACCATTGTACAGATATCTTATAAACATGATGCCTAATCTCAGAGTAATTGTGCTATGTATGAAACTAAAGGAGATAGACAGTGACTGACGGGCTGGCAGTGATTCAATTCATGGTCTGCCTTACTTTAAAATATTTTCTAGGCATTCACACCACATCATTCATTGGTGTGGTAAAAGTGGCTACTTTAAAATAAAAAATCCTTTGCGTGTCACTAGGCACTAACTAAAAATCAACAAAATAGCACAGTGAGTTGACACATGGCTTTTAAATTGTTTATTTAGTTTTAGGTCATGTTATGTCAAATCACTTCTGACTTTAAAACACCAAAAAATCCATTTACAAGTTGGGTAATAGTCTGTCAAGTCTGCATGCTGGAAACATTAGTGGAAGATGAATTAGCCAATCAGCAAGGTAGTTAAATGCTAGTAGCTAAAAGATATTAAAGGGTGAGTGTTAATTCAAATAATGTTAAATGGTATTCATGGGATAAGTGAACTAAGCCTAACACTGTAAAAATAACCCAGGTATGGAATGGTTCAAAAATGCTTCCTCAAGGATATTTATGGAGACACTACAGTTTTATTTCTCAGTTGAGGTGGCTTTTCATTAAAGACATTGCATTGAATGTGTATGTGAAAATTTTGTGAATCTGGCCAATGGGAACAATTTTCCATAAATTTTTGAGAGCTAAAAGCCCCTGAGTGTAAACTGATCTCATTCTTTCAGACTCAGAGAGCTCAGTAGGCTGTTGGACTACTCTGAGTAGTCCCATATATCTGGAATAAATTCACATTTTTTAAGCTGAAGACATATATAAAAATAGCATGTAAATTAATTATGTTGCAATGGACATCTAAATGCCAAAATGGCTCTTGCAAACTCATGTCCTATGGATAGCCCTTTTTTTCCCAGTAGGAAGTTCCGTAAAATCCTAATTATGAATAAAGTAAGAGTGAACTAAACATGGTATCAGAAAATGAGCAGCATTAGATGATTCTAAAATCTAGACTTAAACTTTCTGGTACTTGGTGCTTAATAAACCTTTTTGTTGAATTAGTGAAAAAATGAAAGATACTAAGATAACCTTTCCCTGCTATTTGTTTTTGATTGTTTTGTTTTGTTAATACAGATTCCCCCCAAAATCAGGTTATGAACAGATAATAAGACTCCTTTCCCTGAATGGTAATTGCAAAGTCTTTGTCCACACATACTCCTCTGATTCTTGTAACTTTAAGATTCACTAACTCCCTTTTTTGACTGCTGCATCCTTTCTTTCTGTGGACTTCCCAGGTGACTCAGTGGTAAAGAATCTGCCTACCAATGCAGGAGACACAAGAGAAGTGGGTTCCATCCCTGGGTCAGAAGATCCCCTGGAGGAGGAAATGGCAACCCACTCCAGTATTCTTGCCTGGGGTATCCCATGGACAGAGGAGCCTGTCAGGTCACAAAGAGCAGGACATAATTGAGACATGCCTGAGCACATGCTTTCTATATACTTCCCCCAAATCAGTTCCTCCTTTGACCTAAGGCCGGTCCTGGTACATATTCTATTTCTCAGTGAATGGCAGCACTGTTCACATTCAATTGCAAACCTGAGAGGCAGCTTTGCTCTTTCTCTGTCATCTTCTAAATTAGTTTATTCCAAAGTTGTCTATTGTCGCTTCATAAATATTTAAAGTATGTTCATTCCTTTCCATCTCTACCATCATCCAAATCAAGCTACTATCTTATCTAAATTACCACACTGGCCTGCTAATTAAAGCCCCTTATATACTCTGTCCTCTATTCACTTCCTCAGTGCCACTAGAGAATCTTACTTTATCCCAAAGAAATATTAAAGCCTAACATCTCCTATCTTCCTACTTGCCCAAACACTGTAATGGCTTCAGTTGCTTTACGATACATACATTCAGCATAGCCTCTGATGTTTTGTACGGGTTGGTTCCTACTTGACTCTCTCATTGCAGGTTATACTTCACTCCTCCTTTCTCTCAACATCTCACTTCTCCTTTTCCTTCAGCTGCCCTCCCTTGTCATAGAGTCATTACATTCTCTAGTAGTCACCCTGGCACTCACACACTTGTGATTAATTACTTATTAAAAAGACATTCCTGGGTTGTAAAATGGGTAAAATACTTTAAAAGAGATTTACATTTCAGAGGTTCAGAGAAAAAAATTACAATTACAGATTTTTCAAAGTGAATAAGAAAAGAGAGGCCAGTGACTTAGAGGCAGGAACTGTCTAAAGTTTTGTCAAGTTGAGGAAAATGTTAGGGCTTCTTGGTCAATGAATTATTCACCTGAGCAGATTGCCCCGAAAGCTTCTCATCATTCTTTTTTCTTTCTTTCCTGGGTTATTTACTTATTGTCTTTAAAAATCATGTTTACAATGTTGTGTAGTTTCAGATGTATATATATATATACATATATGTATATATGTATACATATACATATAGATATAGATATATAATGTCTTACTCATGACATAAGTGAAATAGGTTATTTTTTCATCCAAAAGCATGATGCATTTATCAACACACTTTGTTTTCAAAACATCCCTTTTATAAATAGATTGCACCTATTACAGATTTGAAGTGAGAAACCTTAGGTGAGAATAACACTTACATAATTTGAGTCTGATTATTAACCCAGTCCTTCACTCTTCAATATGTCAGCATATCTGGAAGACTCAGCAGTGGCCACAGGACTAGAAAAGGTCAATCCTCATCCAAGTTCCCAAGAAGGGTAGCACTAAAGAATATGCTAACCATCGGACAATTGCACTCATCTCCCATACTAGTAAGGTCATGCTAAAAATCTTGCATGCTAGGCTTCATTATGAGAACCAAGAACTTCCAGATGTTCAAGCTGGGTTTAGAAAAAGAAATGGAACCAGAGATCAAATTGCCAACATTCACTGGATCATAGAGAAAGCTAGGGAATTCCAGAAAAACATCTATGTCTGATTCATTGACTATGCCAAAGCCTTTGACTGTGTGGATCATAATAAACTATGGAAAGCTCTTAAAGAGACAGGAATACCAGACTATCTTACCTGTTTCCTGAGAAACCTGTATGCAAGTCAAGAAGCGCAGTTAGAACCCTGTGGGGAACAACTGATTGGTTCAAGATTGAGAAAGGAGTATGACAGCGCTGTCTGGTGTCACCTTGTTTGTTTAATCTATATGCTGAGCACATCATGAGAAATGCTGAGCTGGATAAATTACAAGCTGGAATCAAAATAGGCAAGAGAAACATCAACAGTCTCAGATATGAGGATGATACCTATCTAAAGACAGAAAGTGAAGAAAACTAAAGAGCCTCTTGATGAGGGTGAAGGAGGAGAGTGAAAGAGCCAGCTTAAGACTAAATATTAAAAAAGCTAAGATCATGGCATCCAGCCCCATTACTTCATGTCAAATAAAGGGGGAAAAGGTGGAAGTAGTGAGAGATTTCTTCTTCTTGGGCTCTAAAATCACTGCAAATGGTGACTGCAGCCATGAAATCAGAAGATGATTGCTTTTTGACAGGAAAGCTATTACAAACCTAGACTGTATGTTGAAAAGCAGAGACATTACTCTGCCGACAAAGGTCTGTATAGTCAAGGCTATGGTCTTCCCAGTGGTCATGTACAGTTTTGAGAGCTGGACTGTAAAGAACTTAGAATGCCGAAGAATTGATGCCTTCAAACTGTAGTGCTGGAGAAGACTCCTGAAAGTTTCTTGGACAGCAAGGAGATCAAACCAATCAATCTTAGAAGAAATCAACCCTGAATACTCAGAAGAACTGATGCTGAAGCTGAAGCTCCAGTATTTTGATCATCTGATGCAAACAGCTGATTCATTGGAAAAGTCCCGGATGCTGGGAAAGATTGACGGCAGAAAGAGAAGTTGTCAGAGGATGAGATGGCTGGATGGCATCACAGACCTAATGGACATGAATGTAGGCAAACTTCGGGATATGGGGAGGGACAGGAAGGTCTGGCATGCTGTGGTCTATGGGGTCACAGAGTAGGACACAAATGGGCGACTGAATAGCAACAACATTAACCCAGTAAACACAAAGCTGTTTAATGTATGAAATACCGATTGTTCTTACTTCTTTCCAGATATTATACCAAAGATTACAGGCTGTCAATTGCTCAAAAGGCCTATTGCTCCACTGGTCATTTTTGGAGTGAATTGATATCAACAGCAAGTAGAACCATGCAGGCTGATCACTAAGCATGTTTAGTCTCTGCTGTGGCTTTGATGTTCATTATCTAGAAAAGCCTTTTCTATAGAAAACTATTGTCTAATATTGGAAGGTCCAGGTCAACTTAGTTGTCACCTAATACAATTAAATATGATTAATATGTAATACTAGTGTTCTTGACATTTCCCAGATTACTCAAAGAGGAAGAAAAGAGAGTGTGATCATTATTTGAAATGATGCTTAGATGATCTAGCTAAAAGAAAATAATAGACACATCACCTCTCTGACTTTTTGTTTTAACTTTTAGACAACCCCTTTAAATACCATGAAATAAAACAAAGCAAAACTTTAACTATTCTACTTCTAAGAGAGTTCAAGGATTGATGTGTGTGTGTGTGTGCGCACGCTCGAGTGCCTGTGCTCAGTTGTGTCTGACTCTTTGCGACCCCATGGACGGTAGCCCTCCAGTGTCCCCTGTTGGGGAAGTTCCCAGGCAAGAATACAGGAGTGAGCTTGCTACTTCCTTCTTCAGGGGTCTTCCTGATCCAGGGATCAAACCCACATCTCTTGGATCTCCTGCACTGGCAGGTGGATTCTTCACCACTATACCATCTGAGAAATCCAGGATTGATTGTACTTTTCACTTTAGGTAAGTTTTTCCTAAAAAGAAGATATGGATTCTACTTAAGCCTCTGCAAGATGAAGAACTTGAAGGAAATATGGTCATATGACCTACTTGCCTTGAGTGCATCAAAAAAGTAAGATGAATTCATAGATGGGCCTAGAGACTACTAGATGGCTAGACATATGAAAAAGTGACTCTAGTAAATGTCAATTGTAGAATTTGTATGGTGGCCATGTACCTGCTCATCATAAAATTTTTTCAAAGTTTCTGTATGTTTTAAATTTTTTATAATGTTGAAGAAGCCAAAAATGACAATGTAGTTACTGTTAAAAAGATCAACAACTAGAAGAGGCACAAAGGAGTTTGGGAGAGGCTTGGTGTATTCTGTTTCTTGATTTGGGTGCTGGTTAGTGGACTGTGTACCTTTTAAGAACCTAAAGAACTGGATACTAGTGATATTTATTTCTGTATATATCCTATAATGAAAAGTGAACATGTTAGTCTCTCAGTCGTGTTTGACTCTTTGTCATCCCATGGACTGTAACCCACCAGACTCTTCTGTCCATGGAATTCTCCAGGCAAGAATACTGGAGCGGGTAGCTATTCTCTTCCCCAAGGAATCTTCCTGACAATTGAACCCAGGTATCCTGTATTGCAGCTGAATTCTTAACTGTCTGAGCCACCAGAGAAGCCCAAATATTTCACTTAAAAGTTTAGAAATAAAATAATCACAGCTAGTATCATTCTGAACCCATTGATAACAAGTGACAGAAATCCAATCCTAAATAGCTTAAAAAATTAATCACGTGATTCAGAATACCTAGGGTACAGCTTGGTTTAGACAAATTTGAATCATATGAAAGTGTCCAAGCTCTCTATCTCCAAGCTTATTGGTCTCTGTTTACTGGGTCCAGGGCCTCAAAGGTTGTCACCGGGGCTCCTGCTCTTTCTCTCTCTCTCTGTTGCTCTCATTCTTGATCTCCAACTCTTAGACAGTAGTCTTTTTACTCTTTGCAGTCCAGATGGCTGTCAGTGGTCTCATATTTATATCACATAAACTTAAATATTTTGGGCTAACGAGGTTGTCTACTCTGATATATAACTAATAAGTCACAGCAAATACCCTGATTGAACTAACTTGGTTCATATATCCTCATGAAATAATTGGTGAGGATGATGAAGTTCTTTTATTCATTCATCAGTGATCATATGCTTGCATTTGCAGGCAAGGGCCTGGAGGTAGGCCTGGCAAAGTAACATCACAATGGGCTTACCATAGGAAAGAATCAAATCAGTATAAGAGAAGAACAAGAACACACACAGATGTGTACTAATATTCATCAATCACTGTGATATTGAGATAAAAATCTGTGAGCAGTAGTAAGCTAAGGCAGGTGCGTTAGAGAGAACAAAGATATGTTTGTTGTTCAGTCTCTAAGTCGGATCTGACTCCTTGCAACCCCATAGACTGCAGCACATCAGGCTTCCCTGTCCATCACTATCTCCCTCTTAAGTTTGCTCAAACTCATGTCCATTGAGTCAGTGATGCCATTCAACCATCTCATCCTCTGACACCCTCTTCTCTTTTTGCCTTCAATCTTTCCCAGCCTCAGGATCTTTTCCAATAAGTCAGTTCTTCTCATGAGGTGGCCAAAGTATTGGAGCTTCAGCTTAAGAACCAGTCCTTCCAATGAATATTCAGGACTGATTTCCTTTAGGATTGATGGTTTGATCTCCGTAAGGTCCAAAAGAGTCTCTAGAGTCTTCTCCAGCACCACAGCTTGAAAGCATCAATTCTTCAGTGCTCAGCTTTCTTTATGGTCCAACTTTCACATTCGTACATGACTGCTGGAAAAATCATAGCTTTAATTATATGGAACTTTGTTGGCAAATTGATGTCTCTGCTTTTTAGTACACTGTTTAGATTTCTCATAGCCTTTCTTCCAAGGAGCAAGTGTCTTTTACTTGGCTGCAGTCACCATGTGCAGTGATTTTGGAATGCAAGAAAATGGATTCCAACACTGTTCCCACTTTTTCCTCATCTATTTGTCATGAAGTGATGTGAACGGATGCCATGATCTTTGTTTTTTGAATGCTGAGTTTTAAGCCAGCTTTTTCACTCTGCTCTTTCACGTTCATTAAGAGTTTCTTTAGTTCCTCTTCACTTTCTGCCACAAGGATGATGTCATCTGCATCTCTGAGGTTATTGATATTTCTCCTGGAAATCTTGATTCCAGCTTGTGCTTCATCCAGACTGGCATTTCTCATGATGTACTCTGCATATAAGTTAAATAAGCAGGAGACAGTATACAGCTTTGACATACTCCTGTCCCAATTTTGAACCAGTCCATTGTTCCATGTCCAGTTCTAATTTTGGGGAAGACTTCAAACCCAGCCTATAATATTATCTCACTAAAGTTAAATAAAAACTAAAATGAAGCAAAACTGAAATAAATGTAGTCGAGATTGTTCTCCCTCTCTCCATGTTTGCATACATGTATGTATATGTGTATGTATATATATATATATATATACACCCATACGTATATAACATATATACAAATATATACATATGCATTATGATAAATATATTTATATGCATAAATACTAAAATCAACCATGTATATTTGTAATATCAAATATACAGCAATATTTTTTATATGTGTTTATATATATATATGCACTAGTTTTTTACTCTTTAAATTATCAAAAATATTCTGCTTATGTATGGCTGTGCAGATAATATTGGAACTTGCAGCATGACAGAGAAAAGGTTAGGCTCTCTTTCAACTGCACATTCTAAGAGTTGTGGTGAAAGGGAGATAAAGACCCTTGAAAACACATTCAAATCTAAAAAGGAAGTTCAAGCTGCAGAGAATTTATAAACTCCCAAATGAACAATAGATTGGACTTGAAAATACTCTAATTAGCTAGAAAGAAAATGACATAAAATTAATGTCTGTAGAAAATAAATAATGTGACTTCAAAAAGGAAGCAACACATCCTGGGATTTACAAATTAGACAAGTTTCAGCCAGTTGGAGTTGAAGAACAAAAAAGGCTGTTGCCAAATCAATCTTATAATGACTCTAATGATTTATTCTTTCACTATACAAAGGAAGTCAGATAATACTATCATTCCCAGAAAAAGACACATACAAGCCTGAGAAACTCCTAGTAATATAGAATCTATGATTTTTCCCTTTGTTATTATCTAGTTCTGATCTGTTGTAGATATGTTTTACACACATGCACATATAAGTAAATAATGTCATAACATATATATTCTTTAGCAACTTTTATTGTTATTCATCTCCTAGCTGTTTCCACTGCTATATGGCAACTCATTTTGTGGATATTCTGTGCTTGAACTGTCCTGCCTGTTCTTTTTTGTTTATTAATTAAGGTGAGTAAGATTTGTGTTTTTTTTTTAATTTTGATCAGAGTATAGTTGATTTACAATGTTGTGTTAGTTTCAAGCATACTGTGAAGTGAATCAGTTATATGTATTTACACATATCCCCTCTTTCTTAAACTTCTTTCACATATAGGTCATTACAGACCATTGAGAAGAGTCCCCTGTGCTATAGAGTAGGTAATTATTAGTTATCTATTTTATATATAGTACTGTGTATATGTTAATCCCAATCTCCCAATTTATCCCTTCACTTCCTTCCCTACTTTCTCCCCTGGAAACCATAAGTTTATTTTCTACATCTGTGACTCTATTTCTATTTTGTAAATAAGTTCATTTGTTTCCCTTTTTAGCTTTCATGTATAAATGATATCATATACTATTTGTCTTTCTCTTTCTGACTTAATTGTTATGATAATCTCTGGGGCCATTCATCTTGGCCTTTGGATTTGTTTAGATTTGTTTGTTGGGTTTGTTTCTACAACTTATATTTATGATTTCTATTTTTTTTTAATTTGTCCTTTTTCACCTTTTTGTATATTGCTTGAGATTGGTAGAGGTTTTGTTTTCTTTTTTCTTTCTGATTTGAAAAGATAGATGATTTCTTCAATCTTCTAGTACTACACCCTATTACTGCTTACTAATATGATATGTTACCTTAAATGTTCTCCTTCTTCAGAGATATCTATGGAGGATCCTTCAGTTTGGTAATGTTAACAATAATCTATCTGAATTTTGATTATCTGAAACTGGTCTATATTTCTACATCTTCCATGAATATTTTACCTTGACGGAAAATCATACATTTTCAGTTATTCTTCTCAGCTCTTTTAGAATATTTCTGTTTTGTTACAATTCTGCCCTCAAAGAACATTCTTTGTGATACCATTCTCATTTTTTTTTCTTTTCACTTAGCCTTCAGTGTTCCTCAGCATCACTGCAGTGTGGTATAGGTTCATTTGTTAGAATCAAGTTCGAGATATTGTATGTTTTTTAAATCTGATGCTTCATTGATTTTATTGTCTAAGTGTCTTGTCCCATGTTGCTCTCTTTAATTTCTACTGACAATCCCCATAATATTTCCTCGTATATCGTTGTAATTTTGAGTTGCTTACTAAAGCTTTGTGGACCTACGTATGCCACAGTAACATGATACATTAATTGAAGGTTAGTTTCTCAATATCAGGTTTAACTTTTTTTCCTGCCAGATAGCACAGGAAATTTACTATAAGAGATTCAGTTTTTATTATCATTTATCAGTTCGAAGTTTCCATAATAACAGAAGTAGTATAAATGTAGACACGCAACTGCTTGTGACAGCAAGCGTGTGGTTATGATTTTTAAGAGACATTATATTTTTTCATCCAGAACTCAATTTGAGATGGAAAAAAAAAACCTTCATATCTCATGTTTGCTTGTTTTATTTTTTTTCCTAATTGATTCTCACTAGAGTTAGAGTTATGGATTATTCTTCAAACTGTGGCTCCTCTTACCAACCTGCATTCTATTGTTAACTTTTCAGAGTCCTTGAAAAGTAGCTTTTGTATTTTGTTCAGAGTTTTAGCTGTAAGCAGAGGAACAGACAGGTTGTAAAGGGTTTCTTTCTTTCATTCTTTCAGGAGCAGAAGTTCCTTAGCTGGCACTGTAAATTCCTGCTCCAAAAACAGATGATCACATATGCTGATTACTCAAATCTAAACAATGCATTTAATCTTAACTTTCAGTTACCAGTGACTACTAGTTGCAGGCTAAATATACATCTTACTTAGAGTCAATTGACTTCTATATGATAGATACTTATGCTGGTTTTGATTAACAAACTACTTTGATACCAGACTTTCTGTAATTCTAATGTTCCAAGTATTCACCAGAATTTTTCCCGTAAATATACATGCCTCCTGTTGAATGTCTCTGTTGGTGGAAAAGGGTATTTCACAGTAACTTGAAAACACAATGGAACTGATTATAAAAGACAGAACCCCTTTTAAACATTGATGATGAAGACTCTTTACTCACCATTTTCGTTAAACTATGAGGAAACATTTTGAAAAACAGAAGTTAGCATTTTCACATTTTGCATTTCTCTTATTGAAATTTTACTAAACACATTCATTCCAAGTCACTCTCATGGCTAGAGTTCAATACACTTCTTTGTAGCTTGATGAAGAGGGTATAAAGCTTTCACCTGTTCCTTTTATTTTGAGCAAGTTAATAAAAAGCTAGAGGTATCTCCTTTGTGTTGCTTTCCTTGAGTTTTTCTTTTTAATCTTCACCAAGTAGATTGCCTCTTTACATCTTTCTAAGAGGTTTATAAATGAGTGCAGAATAGGAAGGAAATAAAGATAGCCAGAATACTAACCATGTGTAAGATCCAAAATCCCTATTCATCATCTGGGCAGCTTTTCTCCAGAGGCCTCCCCCAAGAATCTGCTGAGTTAGAAGTGACAAAAATATCATCAATCTAACAAAGTGACAACAATCATCAGAGAGGTGTTCCATTTGTTGCCCCATGTGATACAGGTGTGCTCGCTCAGTCGCTCAGTCACGTCTGACTCTTTGGCTCTGTTCCTAGAGTTTTCCTGGCAAGAGTACTGGAGTGGGTTGCCATTTCCTACTCCAGCGGATCTTTTCAACCCAGGGATCGAACTCACATCTCTTGCGTCTTCTGCATTGGCAGGTGGATTCTTTACCACTGAACCACCTGAGCAGCCTCAAGTGATACATTATCTAGAAAAATAAACAGCCAGATCAATCACTTATCTTCCTTTCACTAAGGTCACTATTATCCTACTCTGAGGCACAAAATTCTGATTTTCAATTTATGCTCTTTTTCTTAACACCAAAAAAATGAGGGGTGATAGAAGGTTGATTTAACTTAGTTTCTGTGCATGCTTTTACATTTCCTTTATGCTGCTGTGTACTTAGGTTCAGGCAATATTAGTCAAGATTGTAACTGTCATCAATTTAAATAACATATAAAAATTCACTGTCTTTCAAAGGAATAATTTTTTGGAATTTAAGAATAAATTTTGAGTTTAAGAAACAGACTTCTGGAGTAATTAGAATTGTAAAATATATCTTCTACACTTAGAAACTTGAAATCTCTTTAGGGAGATCCTGTTAGGCTGAAAGTGTAAATAGCAAATAACAAAATGGGAAACTTTTTAAGAGTGACTATACCTTTTTGCATTTCCACCACTAGTGTTTGAGAGTTGCAGTTGTTCTGTGTTCTGGCCAAGAACTGGCCTTATAATAGTTTTAACCATTTTTTTAATTCCAATTTTATTTTTTTTAATTAGTTTATTTATCTATTTTTTAACTTTACAATATTGTATTAGTTTTGCCATACATTGACATGAATCCACCATGAGTGTGCATGTTTTCCCCTTCCAGAAACCCCTTCCACCTCCCTCCCCATCCCATCCCTCCAGGTCATCCCAGTGCACCAGCCCCGAGCACCCTGTATCATGCATCGAACCTGGACTGGCGATTCGTTTCACATATGATAATTTACATGCTTCAATGCCATTCTCCCATACCATCCCACCCTCACTCTCTCTCACAGAGTCCATAATACTGTTCTATTTATCTGTGTCTCTTTTGATGTCTTGCATACAGGGTTATCTTTACCTATTGACTAAATACCATATATATGTGTTAGTATACTATATTGGTGTTTCTCTTTCTGGCTTACTTCACTCTGTATAATAGGCTCCAGTTTCATTCACCTCATTAGAACTGATTGGAATGTATTCTTTTTAATGGCTGAGTAATATTCCATTGTGTATATGTACTACAGCTTCCTTATCCATTCATCTGCTGATGGGCATCTAGGCTGCTTCCATGTCCTGGCTATTATAAACAGTGCTGCAGTGAACATTGGGGTACATGTGTCTCTTTCAATTCTGGCAAAACACTCTCTGACATAAACCACAGCAGGATCCTCTATGACCCACCTCCCAGAATATTGGAAATAAAAGCAAAAATAAATAAATTGGACCTAATTAAAATTAAAAGCTTTTGCACAACAAAGGAAACTATAAGCAAGGTGAAAAGACAGCCTTCAGAATGGGACAAAATAATAGCAAACGAAGCAATGGACAAACAATTAATCTCAAAAATATACAAGCAACTCCTGCAGCTCAATTCTAGAAAAATAAATGACCCAATCAAAAAGTGGGCCAAAGACCTAAACAGACATTTCTCCAAAGAAGACATACAGATGGCTAATAAATACATGAAAACATGCTCAACATCACTCATTAAGAGAAATTCAAATCAAAACCACAATGAGGTACCATTTCATGCCAGTCAGAATGGCTGCTATCCAAAAGTCTACAAGCAATAAATGCTGGAGAGGGTGTGGACAAAAGGGAACCCTCTTACACTGTTGGTGGGAATGCAAACTAGTACAGCCACTATGGAGAACAGTGTGGAGATTCCTCAAAAAACTGGAAATAATTTCAATTTTAATTCTCCGATCCTAATAAGTATGTAGTGATATCTCTTAGTGGTACTGATTTGAATTTTTTAATGATTAATGATGACAAACATATTTTCATATATTTATTTTAGATTCAAATCATCTTTCATTCTTTTCTATGGCCAAATAATATATACCATATATATTTATAATTATGGATCATGGTTTTCTGTTATGTCTAAGAATTCTTTGCCTATACCAAGGTCTTGCCTATAATTTCGTCTAAAATTTTAATAGTTTGTTTTACATTTAGACTTTTGCTCCATTTTGAATTGTGTGTGTGTTAGTTACTCACTTGTGTCCAGCTTTTTGCAATCCCATGAACTATAGTCCACCAAGCTCCTCTGTTCATGGGATTCTCTAGGCAAGAATACTGTAGTGGGTTGCCAGTTCCTTCCCCAGGGGACCTTCCAGACCCAGGGATCAAACCTAAGTCTCTTGCATTTCAGGCAGATTCTTTACCATCTGAACCACCAGGGAAGCCCTCATATAAATTGTAATGTTTAGGTCCCCATTGTTCCCCCTCACTTTTTGTACTGAAATATAATTAAAAAATAACATTGTATAAGTTTAAGGTACACAATGTGTTGACTCGATACACTTATATATTGAAATATGATTACCACTGTAGCATTAGGTCACACCTCTGTTATGTCACACAATTGCCATTTCTTTTTTTTTTAAGTTTTTACTTTATATTGCAGTATAGTTGATTTACAAGGTTGTGTTACTTTAAGGTATACAACACAGTGATTCAGTTATACATATGCATGTATTCAAATTCATTTCCTATCTGGGTTGTTGCTATTTCTTTTTTGTGCTAGAACATTTAATATCTACTCTCTCATCAATTTTCAAGTGTAGAATACAGTATTGTCAATTATAATTGTCAAGCTGTGCATTAAATTCCTCAGAACTTAATCTGGGAGAAGAATCAGCAACATTTTGACAAAGAAATGAAATAGGTGTAGAATAGAACCACAAGCCATTAAAATGTATAATAAAATAAGAGGGAGGGGAAATGTGTATACTTATGGCTGATTGACATTGTACTGAAGAAACCAACACAACATTGTAAAGCAATTATTCTCTAATTAAAAATAAATTAAAAAAAACTATATTAAAGAAAGTAGTTTGTTGCTGGAGCAGGTACAGAGCTATTATGTAAACACAAAAACACATGAGAATTTTGAATATATCTCAAATCAGTAGGAAACAGAGATGGTTGAACAAATAGACAACTAGCTCATCATTTGGAAAAACAATAATGCTGTATGTGCTGCAGTTCATGGGGTCACAGAGAGTTGGACACAACTTAGCAACTGAACAACAGCAACAACAACCTTAGTAGCATCATCAAATAAATCCAGGTAGGCAAGTGTTTTGCATATAAAATATAAAACCATAAAGTTACTTGAAAAATTTTACTTGCATATCAACATTGAGTACAACTTTTAAAATATATTGTGGCAAAACCCAAACTAAAGGGGACCCCAGCATCAGAAACAAGTACTAAAGAACAGTGAGAAAAGTAATGGCACATACTGAGTGGCATGGGACCACCTCCCTGAATACTTTGTATTAGTGTGTCATTATAAATAGCTGTGAAAAGAAGAGAAGCGAAAGGCAAAGGAGAAAAGGAAAGATATTCTCATCTGAATGCAGAGTTCCAAGAATAACAATGAGAGATAAGAAAGCCTTCCTCAGTGATCAATGCAAAGAAATAGAGGAAAGTATTAGAATGGGAAAGACTAGAGATCTCTTCAAGAAAATTAGAGATATCAAGGGAAAATTTCATGCAAAGATGGGCACAATAAAGGACAGAAATGGTATGGATGTAAGAGAAGCAGAAGACACTAAGAAGAGGTGGCAAGAATACACAGAAGAACTATATAAAAAAGACCTTCATGACCCAGATAACCATGATGGTGTGATCACTCACCTAGAACCAGATATCCTAGAATGTGAAATCAAGTGGGCTTAGGAAGCATCACCACGAACAAAGCTAGTGGAGGTGATGGAATTCCAGTTGAGCTATTTCAAATCCTAAAAGATGATACTGTGAAGTGCTGCACTCAATATGCCAGCAAATTTGGAAAACTAGCAGTGGCCACAGGACTGGAAAAGGTCAGTTTTCATTCTAATCCCAAAGAAAGGCAATGCCAAAGAATGCTCAAACAACTGCACAATTGCACTCATCTCACATGCTAGCAAAGTGATGCTCAAAATTCTCCAAGCCAGAATACAACAGTACGTGAACTGTAAACTTCCAAATGTTCACACTTGATTTAGGAAAGGCAGAGGAACCAGAGATCAAATTGCCAACATCCATTGGAGTATCACAAAGCAAGAGTTCCAGAAAAGCATCTACTTCTGCTTTATTGACACCAAAGCCTTTGAGTTTGTGGATAACAACAAACTCTGGAAAATTCTGAAAGAGATGGGAATACCATACCACCTGTCCTGCCTCTTTAGAAACTTGTATTCAGGTCAAGAAGGAACAGTTAGAACTGGACATGGAACAACAGACTGGTTCCAACTCGGGAAAGGAGTACATCAAGGCTGTATATTGTCACCCTGCTTATTTAACTTATATGCAGAGTACATCATGGTAAATGCTGGACTGGAAGAAGCACAAGCTGGAATCAAGATGGCTGGGAGAAATATCAATAACCTCAGATATGCAGATGACACCACCCTTATGGCAGAAAGCGAGGAACTAAAGAGCCTCTTGATGAAAGTGAAAGAGGAGAGTGAAAAAGCTGGCTTAAAGCCCAACATTCAGAAAACAAAGATCATGGCGCTTGGTCCCATCATTTCATGGCAAATAGATGGGGAAACAATGGTAACAGTGAGAGACTATTTTTGGGGGGCTCCAAAATCACTGCAGATGGTGACTGCTGCCATGAAATTAACGCACTTGCTCCTTGGAAGAAATGCTATGACCAACCTAGACAGCATATTAAAAAGCAGAGGAGACATTATTTTGCCAACAAAGGTCCATCTAGTCAAAGCTATGATTTTTCCAGTAGTCATGTATGGATGTGACCATAAAGAAAGCAGAACACCAAAGAATTGATGCTTTTGAACTATGGTTTTTGAGAAGACTCTTGAGAGTCCCTTGGACTGCAGGGAGATCCAACCAGTCCATCCTAGAAGAAATCGGTCCTGAATATTCACTGGAAGGACTGATGCTGAAGCTAAAACTCCAATGCTTTGGCCACCTGATGCTAAGAGCTGACTCATTTGAAAAGACCCTGATGCTGGGAAAGATCGAAGATGGGAGGAGAAGTGGACGACAGAGGATGAGACTGTTGGATGGCGTAACTGACTCAATAGACAGGAGTTTGAGTAAACTCCAGGACTTGGTGATGGACAGGGAGGCCTGGCATGCTGCAGTCTCTGGGGTTGCAGAGAGTCAGACACGACTGATCAACAGAACTGAATTGAGTGTCTCATTGCTGCTGTAATAGCATGCCACACAGTCAGTGGTTTAAGAAAAACAGAAATGATTTATCTTATAAAGACAGAGACACACCGAGCGAATAACATGTGATGACAGAGGCAGAAGTTGAAACTATCCAGCTACAAGCCAAGGAATGCCAAATATGACTTGGAAAACACTAGAAGCTGAGAATAGGCAAGGAAGAATTCTACTGCAGATTCCAGGGGGAGGATAGCCCTGAAGACAATCTGATTTGGGACATTTAGCCTCCAGAACTGTAAGGGTAGACATTTCTGTTCTTTTCAGCTACTCAGTTTGTGGTACTTTGTTATGGTAGTTCTAGGAAATGAATGCACTCATGTGAGTGTAAAGGGTTTCTTTCTAGGGTCTTTTTCAAATGGTTTGAGTGAAAAAAATCTATCCATTTGATTTGTAGTATAGTCACATATGGTAAAATATAGTAAACAAGAGCATACTATTTAAATGTTTTTCAGGAAATTGCCTCTACCGTTGAATGTAGTTTTGACATTGAAGCTCATAAACAAGCCCTACAGAGGGATTCTATATTAGCATGTAGAAGCATATGTTACTTATACCAATTGCCATTTATTTGCTGATGTTTACAGGGGAAAAAAGAAAACAAAAAACTCTTAAGCAATTTATTTCCATGACATTTGTTCACGTAAATTGGCATTATGAGTAGATTAGATTTCTCTGAACCTGTGAACAAGAATCATTAATTCTAGCCTTTCTATTTCTAGATGAATATTATTCTTCCATTAGCTAAAAAAAAAAAAAAAAACCATTATGAGACCTAAGTATTAAAAAACTGATTTTACAACTCTCTCTCTGTAGCTTGTGCTAATCTAAGTTGACTCAGACAGGTAAATATTTAATACAATGTCATGGTCTTACTAATACTAATGATAAATTCCACATCTTGCAATTAAAGCCTATTTCTTGTTCTGTCCTTGATTATAGAGAAGAACATCCAGTCATCCCAGAGCAGGCTTTGTATATAGTAGTCAAACAGTAAATATTTAGTAAATTGAAAACAGTACAATCCTATATTTGAGTATCATGTATACCTGCTTCAATATGTCAACATAATTTCAAATATTATACATCTTTTTTAAATAAAATAACACAAAGCAGCATTGCAAAAGAAAATAGAAAGATTCATAACTATACCAGTGATTTACATTTTTCATGTCACTTTTACAAAGAAAATGCTACTCCTTAAGCTGATTATACTCAATCTGGTAACAGAGATCTGCTCTCTCCTTCTTTCTGCCCTACTCAGAGTCTAGGTCACTGACCTCTGGCAGCATCACTGGACACCTTAGTGACTGATTTGCAATGTGATTTGGTCAATGGGAAGTAGTACCGCAGGACATCAGGAGAAAAGGGAGATTAAGAGGAGCATACACTCTGGCTGAGTCCCTTCACCCAAAACTAGCACAACATTGTTAACTGTCTATACCCCAATCTAAAATAAAAAGCTTAAAGTTTGTGAAGAAAAAAAGTAAAAGTACATACTCTACTTCCTCTTTGCTTTGACACCTTCCTTTGGTATCTGTTGAATTCCTAAATGACTGTTAACTCCCATAGGGATACACCTCCTCCAGGGTCTTCATGGTAACCATTTCTGATGGCTACTGTTGACTAGAACTGATTGAGACTTCCCATTTCTATAGTCATGCACTGAATAGTCCCCTCAAGCTTGTTTTATTTGGATGCACTATTAGTCTGATCCTTGTTTTAAGTATTCAGCTCTTATTTCCATAATGCAAACTCTCAAATTCCAGCACATATAATCAATCTTGATTAAAGATTATTTAAAGACTTAAATATAAGACCCCAAAACCATAAAATATTTTAGAAAAATATATAGAATATGTTTTTAGATATTAGATAATAGATAACAGATCTATTAGTAAGAGATCTGTCTCATCAGGCAAGGAACACAAAAGCAAGAATAGGGACTTCATTAAGCTAAAAAGCTTGTGCAGAGATGGAAACCACCAGCAAGCAAACAGACAAACAAACAACCTACTGAGTGGGAGGAGATATTTGCAAATGATATATCCAGTATGGGACTAATGTCTAAAATACATAATGAACTCACACAAGTCAACATAAAAATATGAATTAAAAATAGGCAGAGGACCTAAATATACATTTTCTTAAGAAAGACATACAAATGGGCAACAGACACATGAAAAGATGCTCAATATCACTAATAATCAGGGAAAGAAAGAAAGTGAAGTCGCTCAGTCATGTCTGACTCTTTGCGACCCCATGGACTGTAGCCTATCAGGCTCTTCCATCCATGGGATTCTCCAGGCAAGAATACTGGAGTGGGTTGCCATTTCCTTCTCCAGGAGGTCTTCCCGACTCAGGGATCGAACTGAGGTCTCCTGCCTTGCAGGCAGACGCTTTACCCTCTGAGCCACCAGGGAATAATCAGGGAGATGCACATCAAGACTACAATGAGATATCACCTCATACCTATCAGAATCACTATTATCAAAAGATGACAACAAGTGTTACAGGAAATGTGGAGGAAAGGGAGGCTTTGTACACTGCTGGTAGGAATGTAACTGCTGGTTGTTCAACCACTGTGGATATCAATTATGGTGGTTCCTCAAAAAATTAAAGGTCTAATTACAGTGAGACCTAGCAATTTCACTTCTGTGTATTAGCAAAAACTAATTTGAAGATGTATGCACCCCTATGTCCATTGTACCACTATTTATAATTGCCAAGATGTGGAAGCAACCTAAGTGCCTATCAATAGATAAAGATTGTATGTAATAAAGATATATACAATAGAATATTACCCAGCAACAACAACAACAAAAAGAATGAACTCATCATTTTCAACAGCATGGATGAATCCAGAAGGTACTATGCTAAGTGAAAGAAGTCACACAGAGGAAGACAAATACTGTAATGATCTAACTTATAAACTACACAAACAAAAACAGACTCATAGATACAGAGAACAATTTGGTGGAGGGTGAAAGGGATTGGTACAGACTTCCAGTTATAACATAAGTTATGTGGATGTAATGTTCAGCTTAGGGAACATAGTCAATAATATCGTAATAACTTGATATGCTGACATATAGTTACTAGACTTATCATACTGATCAATTTGTGATATTTTATAAATGTTGAACCACTGTGTAGTGCACTTAAAACTAATATAATGTATGTTAACTATACTTCAATAAAAAAATAAATGAGACACTATTTCTGGTTCTAAATTTCAAAATGTATTTAGAAGAAATACTTTATATTCCTACTATTTAACATTCAGTTAAAAAATGTATTGTTCTACTCAATATATACCTTTGTCTTCTGTGGAAAGAGTTTAATTGTAGAGGTTTTATGGAATGAAAGTCATTATATTAATTGTATAATTATTTTTCATATTACTTTGAAAGAAGCAGTCTTGATTTGATATGTAGGTGGCAGGTATTTATAATTGAATTAAATGGAAAATAAAATGTTTCTTCCATTTTCTAATTTGACTTCAGGTATTTCTCCTAACTGAGATATATTTCTCTTTTAATTTAGAGGGCATTTGTTTGGATGATATTTTACAAAAATGGTCTTCACTATACTTTCTGCCCAACTATGAGACAAATTTTTGAAAAGGCACTTCTTAGTTAATCTATGATGGGGTAGATTATGGAGACTGAAAAAAGGGCATGAGGGAACTTTCTAGAGTGATAAAATGTTCTATATTTTAATTAAGGTGTTAGTTACACAGGTATATACATTTGTCAACAATCTACATTTGAGATTTCCATACTTTAATATAAGTAATTTTACTGCAATAAAATAGCAAAAATCATTTCTTGTTTTCTACAAACTGATAAATATCATATTCTTTTTTTTTAACTTATTTTTTTATAAATTTATTTATTTTAGTTGGGGGCTAATTACTTTACAATATTGTAATAGTTTTTGCCATACATTGACATGAATCAGCCATGGGTTTACATGTGTTCCCCTTCCTGGACCCCCCACCCACCTCCCTCCCCATCCCATCCCTCTGGATCATCCCATTGCCCCGGCCCTGAGCCCTTGTCTCATGCATCGAACATGGAATGGTGTTCTGTTTCACATACGATAATATACATGTTTCAATGCTATTCTCCCAGAACATCCCACCCTCACCTTTTCCCTCAGAGTCCATAAAATTGTTCTATGCATCTGTGTCTCTTATTCTGTCTCGCATATAGGGTTATCGTTACCATCTTTCAAATTCCATATATATGCATTAGTATACTGTATTGTTGTTTTTCTTTCTGGCTTACTTCACTCTGTATAATGGGCTCCAGTTTCATCCATCTCAGTAGAACCGATTCAAATCTATTTTTTTTTAATGGCTGAGTAATATTCCATTGTGTATATGTACCACAGCTTCCTTATCCATTCGTCTGCTGATGGACATCTAGGTTGCTTCCGTGTCCTGGCTATTGTAAACAGTGCTGCAATGAACATTGGGTTACATGCGTCTCTTTCAATTCTGGTTTCCTTGGTGTATATGCCCAGCAGTGGGATTGCTGGGTCATATGGCAGTTCTATTCCCAGTTTTTTAAGGAATCTCCACACTGTTCTCCATAGTGGCTGTACTAGTTTGCATTCCCACCAACAGTGTAAGAGGGTTCCCTTTTCTCCACACCCGCTCCAGCATTTATTGCTTGTAGACTTTTGGATAGCAGCCATTCTGACTGGCATGAAATGATACCTCATTGTGGTTTTGATTTGCATTTCTCTAATAATGAGTGATGTTGAGCATCTTTTCATGTGTTTGTTAGCCATCTGTATGTCTTCTTTGGAGAAATGTCTGTTTAGTTCTTTGGCCCATTTTTTGATTGGATCGTTTATTTTTCTGGAATTCAGCTGCAGAAGTTGCTTGTATATTTTTGAGATTAATTGTTTGTCTGTTGCTTCGTTTGCTATTATTTTCTCCCATTCTGAAGGCTGTCTTTTCACCTTGCTTACAGTTTCCTTTGTTGTGCAAAAGCTTTTAATTTTAATTAGGTCCCATTTCTTTATTTTTGCTTTTATTTCCAATATTCTGGGAGGTGGGTCATGGAGGATCCTGCTGTGATTTATGTCGGAGAGTGTTTTGCCTATGTTTTCCTCTAGGAGTTTTATAGTTTCTGGTCTTACGTTTAGATCTTTAATCCATTTTGAGTTTATTTTTGTGTATGGTGTTAGGAAGTGTTCTAGTTTCATTCTTTTACAAGTGGTTGACCAGTTTTCCCAGCACCACTTGTTAAAGAGATTGTCTTTTCTCCATTGTATATTCTTGCCTCCTTTGTCGAAGATAAGGTGTCCATATGTGCGTGGGTTTATCTCTGGGCTTTCTATTTTGTTCCATTGATCTATATTTCTATCTTTGTGCCAGTACCATACTGTGTTGATGACTGTGGCTTTGTAGTAGAGCCTGAAGTCAGGCAGGTTGATTCCTCCAGTTCCATTCTTCTTCCTCAAGATTGCTTTGGCTATTCGAGGTTTCTTATATTTCCATACAAATTGTGAGATGATTTGTTCTAGTTCTGTGAAAAATACCATTGGTAGCTTGATAGGGATTGCATTGAATCTATAGATTGCTTTGGATAGTATACTCATTTTCACTATATTAATTCTTCCAATCCATGAACACGGTATATTTCTCCATCTGTTTGTGTCCTCTTTGATTTCTTTCATCAGTGTTTTATAGTTTTCTATATATAAGACTTTTGTTTCTTTAGGTAGATATATTCCTAAGTATTTTATTCTTTTTGTTGCAATGGTGAATGGTATTGTTTCCTTAATTTCTCTTTCTGTTTTCTCATTATTCGAGTATAGGAATGCAAGGGATTTCTGTGTGTTAATTTTATATCCTGCAACTTTACTATATTCGTTGATTAACTCTAGTATTTTTCTAGTAGAGTCTTTAGGGTTTTCTATGTAGAGGATCATGTCATCTGCAAACAGTGAGAGTTTTACTTCTTCTTTTCCTATCTGTATTCCTTTTATTTCTTTTTCAGCTCTGATTGCTGTGGCCAAAACTTCCAAAACTATGTTGAATAGTAGTAGTGAAAGTGGGCATCCTTGCCTTGTTCCTGACTTTAGGGGAAATGCTTTCAATTTTTCACCATTGAGGATAATGTTTGCTGTGGGTTTATCATATATAGCTTTTATTATGTTGAGATATGTTCCTTCTATTCCTGCTTTCTGGAGGGTTTTTATCATAAATGGATGCTGAATTTTGTCAAAGGCTTTTTCTGCATCTATTGAGATAACCATATGGTTTTTTTCTTTCAATTTGTTAATGTGGTGTATTACATTGATTGATTTGCGGATGTTAAAAAAACCTTGCATTCCTGGGATAAAGCCCACTTGGTCATGATGTATGATCTTTTTAATATGATGTTGGATTCGGTTTGCTAGAATTTTATTAAGGATTTTTGCATCTATGTTCATCAGTGATATTGGCCTGTAGTTTTCCTTTCTTGTGACATCTTTGTCTGGTAGACTCCGGGAGTTGGTGATGGACAGAGAGGCCTGGCGTGCTGCAATTCATGGGGTCGCAGAGAGTCAGACACGACTGAGCGACTGAACTGAACTGTCTGGTTTTGGAATTAGGGTGATGGTGGCCTCATAGAATGAGTTTGGAAGTTTACCATCTTCTGCAATTTTCTGGAAGAGTTTGAGTAGGATCGGTGTTAGCTCTTCTCTAAATTTTTGGTAGAATTCCGCTGTGAAGCCGTCTGGTCCTGGGCTTTTGTTTGCTGGAAGATTTCTGATTACAGTTTCGATTTCCGTGCTTGTGATGGGTCTGATAAGATCTATTTCTTCCTGGTTCAGTTTTAGAAAGTTATACTTTTCTAAGAATTTGTCCATTTCTTCCAAGTTGTCCATTTTATTGGCATATAGCTGTTGGTAGTAGTCTCTTATGATGCTTTGTATTTCTGTGCAGTCTGTTGTGATCTCTCCATTTTCATTTCTAATTTTGTTGATCTGATTCTTCTTCCTTTGTTTCTTGATGAGTCTGGCTAATGGCTTGTCAATTTTGTTTATCTTCTCGAAAAACCAGCTTTTAGTTTTGTTGATTTTTGCTATGGTCTCTTTTGTTTCTTTTGCATTTATTTCTGCCCTAATTTTTAAGATTTCTTTCCTTCTACTGACCCTGGGGTTTTTCATTTCTTCCTTCTCTAGTTGCTTTAGGTGTAGAGTTAGTTGATTTATTTGATTTTTTTCTTGTTTCTTGAGGTACGCCTGTATTGCTATGAACCTTCCCCTTAGTATTGCTTTTACAGTGTCCCATAGGTTTTGGGTTGTTGTGTTTTCATTTTCATTCGTTTCTATGCATAATTTGATTTCTTTTTTGATTTCTTCTGTGATTTGTTGGTTATTCAGAAGCGTGTTGTTTAGCCTCCATACGTTGGAATTTTTAATAGTTTTTTTTCCTGTAATTGAGGACTAATCTTACTGCATTGTGGTCAGAGAAGATGGCTAGGATGATTTCAATTTTTTTGAATTTACCAAGGCTAGATTTATGGCCCAGGATGTGATCTATCCTGGAGAAAGTTCCGTGTGCACTTGAGAAAAAGGTAAAATTGATTGTTTTGGGGTGGAAAGTCCTGTAAATATCAATTAAATCTAATTTGTCTATTGTATCATTTAAAGTTTGTGTTTCCTTGTTAATTTTCTGTTTAGTTGATCTATCCATATGCGTGAGTGGAGTATTAAAGTCTCCCACTATTATTGTGTTATTGTTAATTTCCCCTTTCATACTTGTTAGTATTTGCCTTATATATTGTGGTGCTCCTACGTTGGGTGCATATATATTTATGATTGTTACGTCTTCTTCTTGGATTGATCCTTTGATCTTTATGTAGTGTCCTTCTTTGTCCCTTTTCACAGCCTTTATTTTAAAGTCTATTTTATCTGAAATGAGTATTGCGACTCCTGCTTTCTTTTGGTCTCCGTTTGCATGAAATATGTTTTTCCATCCCTTCACTTTCAGCCTGTGTGTGTCCCTAGTTTTGAGGTGGGTCTCTTGTAGACAGCATATATAGGGGTCTTGCTTTTGTATCCATTCAGCCAGCCTTTGTCTTTTGGTTGGGGCATTCAACCCATTTACATTTAAGGTAATTATTGATAAGTATGATCCCGTTGCCATTTACTTTGTTGTTTTGAGTTCGTGTTGAAACATCCTTTCTGTGTTTCCTGTTTAGAGAAGATCCTTTAGCATTTGTTGGAGAGCTGGTTTGGTGGTGCTGAATTCCCTCAGCTCTTGCTTGTCTGTAAAGCTTTTGAATTCTCCTTCATATCTGAATGACATCCTTGCTGGGTACAGTAATCTGGGTTGTAGATTATTCTCTTTCATTACTTTAAGTATGTCCTACCATTCCCTTCTAGCCTGAAGGGTTTCTATTGAAAGATCAGCTGTTATCCTTATGGGGATCCCCTTGTGTGTTATTTGTTGTTTTTCCCTTGCTGCTTTTAATATTTGTTCTTTGTGTTTGACCTTTGTTAATTTTATTAATATGTGTCTTGGGGTGTTTCGCCTTGGGTTTATCCTGTTTGGAACTCTCTGGGTTTCTTGGACTTCTGTGACTATTTCTTTCCTCATTTTAGGGAAATTTTCAACTATTATCTCCTCGAGTATTTTTTCATGGCCTTTCCTTTTATCTTCTTCTTCTGCGACTCCTATGATTCAAATGTTGGGGCGTTTCATATTGTCCCAGAGGTCCCTGAGGTTTTCCTCATTTCTTTTGATTCTTTTTTCTTTTTTCCTCTCTGCTTCGTTTATTTCCATCATTCTATCTTCTACCTCACTTATCCTATCTTCTGCCTCCGTTATTCTACTGTTGGTTCCCTCCAGAGTGTCTATTATCTCCTTTATTTCATTATTCATTCTATATTGACTCCTTTTTATTTCTTCTAAGTCCTTGATAAACATTTCTTGCATCTTCTCAATCCTTGTCTCCAGGCTATTTATCTGTAATTCCATTTTGCTTTCAAGATTTTGGGTCATTTTTATTATCATTATTCTAAATTCTTTTTCAGCTAGATTCCCTATCTCCTCCTCTTTTGTTTGGCTTTGTGGGCATTTCTCATTTTCCTTTACTTGCTGAGTATTTCTCTGCCTTTTCATCTTGTTTAGATTGCTGTGTTAGGCGTGGCCCTTCTGTATTCTGGTAGTATGAAGTTCCTCTTTATTGTGGAGGTTCCTCACTGTGGTTGGGGTTGGACAGGTGGCTTGTCAAGGCTTGCTGGTTGGGGGAGCTTGTGTCGGTGTTCTGGTGGGTGGAGCTGGATTTCTGCTCTCTAGAGTGCAATGGAGTGACCAGTATTAATTTTTGTGATGTCTATGGATTTGGTGTGCCTCTGGGCAGCCTGTATATTGATGCTCAGGGCTATGTTCCTGCGTTGCTGGAGAATTTTGCGTGTATGTCTTGCTCTGGAACTTATTGGCTCTTGGGTGGAGCTTGGTTTCAGTGTATATGTGGAGGCTATTGGATGGTCTCTTATTAATTAATGTTTCCCCTGGCTTTCAGTCTTATTCTTGCAGTAGCCTCAAGACTTCTCCTTCCATACAGCATCAATAATAAAACTTTTAGGTTAATGGTGAAAAGATTCTCCACAGTGAGGGATACCCAGAAAGGTTCACTGAGTTACATGGAGAGATGAGGGGGGGGGGCTGAGGTGACCAGGAGGGGAAGAGGGGAATTCAAATGTGGAGACAGCAATCTAGCCAGTAAGCACTTCCCTCTGTGCTTTCCACAGTTTGGAACCCTCAGAGTGGTTCACAGAGATACATAGAGAGGGGGGAGGAAGGTAATAGAGGTGAGCATGAGTAGAAAGGGAGGAATCAAGAGGGGAGAGAGAGATCTGGGCAGTATCCTGTTCCTGAAGTGTTCTCCGGTACCCAGAACACCCTCAGAGATTCACAGAATTGGGTTGAGAAGAGAAGGAGGAGGGTGGGAGATAGAGGTTCCCTGGGGGAGAAGAAAGAGCATCAATAGGGGGAGAGAGTAATCAGGCCAGTGATCACACTCCTGAGTAAAAATGGGTCCTAAAGATTGGGTTCTTAAATGTACAAAATTGATATCAAATATGTAAAACAAAGATTAAAAATCTAGAGTAGAGGTTAGACTCTTATAAAACTTACAATATAAAAAAAAAAGAAAAAAGGAAACAGTGTAAAAAGAAAAAAAACAGTAAAACAGTAAAAAAAGTAAAACAGGAAAAAAACAGTAAAAAAAGAAAACACAAAAGGTATAAATGTATGCAGTTTGCTTCAAAAATAGGGTTGTTTTTTTTTCAAGTTAATATTGGGTTATGAAAATGAAAGTTAAAGGTGTAATAGAGGACTTGAAGAAAAAGGAAAGAAGAGAAAAAAAATTGTTTTTAATTAAAAAAAAATAATAATAATAGTAAAAAAATATATATCCCGGACTTTCTCTGGAGCTGTTGTGAGCAGTGTGGGGTCTGCTCAGTTTCAGATAGATCCTTGTTCCTGCTTATACTTTTGAAGATCTATAGGTCCTTTTCAATGCAGTCGGTATTAACTACAGGGATTTTAATCTGTTGGCCTGTCACTTCCAAAGCGCTTCCCTCTGTTTATTTGGCTTCTGTTTGGAGGTCTCTTCAGTATCTAATTTCCGCCCTGCAACAAAGGGGTGGAGGTGGTCTCTTTAGGTTCGCTTGTTCAATCGTGCTGTGGGGAGGAAGGAACACTGCAAACCTGGTGTGTGTGTGGTGAGCTTGCAGTGTCTCGGCCGCACTGGGTTCGCCCCCGCTCACGGCGTGTGTGCTTTCCCCGTCTACCCTGTTCAGGCTTCAGGTTACTCAGCCGGGGAGTGGGCTGGGGAGTGGGCCCTGAGATGCGTGCACTTCCCAGGTCTAAGCCGCTCAGGTTCAGGCTCCCGGTTACTCCACAAAGGCGCAGACTCGGTTTCGCCCACGGCTTGTGCCGTTCCCGGTCGGAGCTGCTCAGGCGGCCAGGAGTTTGGCGAGGGCGCTCTCCCCTGTTGGGGCGGTGCGGCTTATCACCTCCCTGGTCCCCGCCTTGGTTTACGGGCGCGCCCGGCTCCGGTGTGCTTTGTGTCGGTTCTGGGGAGCTGGTCTCTGGCTGCGACCCTCCCGGCGGCTGTCGACCCTCCGGGATCTCAGGCAGTCTTTGCTTAGAAACTGGGAGCCTGTTTGCAGTTTGGTAGGGGGTGCCCTCTCTGGGGCCGAGTTTGCCCCTTTCCAGCTCTGGGTGGCCCCGCCTGCCTGCTGTGTCCGGCGGGGGATGGGGCGGTCCGCAGCCGGCTAGCTCTCCTCTGCTATCGCTTAGTCCTTTGTTCTGTGAGCGGGCCGGCAGTGCCTTAGAGTTGGGCTTTTCGCGGGATAGTTCTCTCTCTCTGGCTGTCCCACAGTTTAGGTTATTATCTCACGTTAGCTCCCTCAGATTGCCCTCAGGGCACTCGGGCCCGGTCCTTACCCTAGGCAGTGCCGCCCGCTCCTCTCCGTTCAGCCCCCACTTGCTGGTGGCGGATGATGCGAGCGTCTGGGGTTCTTTGCTGGGAGTTGCTTTAGGCACGTAATCTGTGGGGTTTATTTTTTTTTTTCTCCCAGTTACGTTGCCCTCCGAGATAAGAAATCTTCCCCCACACCCGCCGGTGAGAGGGTTTCCTGGTGCTTGGAAATTTCTCCTCTTTTACGATTCCCTCCCCGGGACGGGTCTCCGTCCCTAACTCTTTTGTCTCTCTTTTTATCTTTTATATTTTCTCCTACCTCTTTTGAAGATAATGTGCTGTCTTTGTGGAAGCCTGACGTCCTCTGCCAGCCTTCAGAAGTAGTTTTGTGAAGTTTGGTCAGCGTTCAGATGTTCTTTGGATAAATTTGTGGAGGAGAGAGTGGTCTCCCCGTCCTATTCCTCTGCCATCTTAGCCCCGCCCCTGATAAATATCATATTCTTAAATGAAAATAGTACCATCACTATTGCCAATAGTGGGGCATTGTAGGAGTTATTTTACATACAATCTCCAATTTAATTATTCATTATTATTGGGTTATCCACCCTGCGTTCCTTAATAAAATATTTGAGTTAAAAAACAGAATGCTAGTATTTGAATACATATAACCAACTGGGACATAAGGCAAAATAATATGTCTTTACCGTTGTCATCAGGAGTTTTGGCACAATTTCCTGTTTTGATGGCCATTCTCACAATAAATGACCATGAAATATCCCTATTTCTCATTTACTATTGAATTAAAGTTGTAGCTCAGGTCTTAGCACAGTATTTTTACATAGTACTTATATTATATTTATATATTTTACATAAATGGAATAACGAATGGATCAATATATGTAGTCCCGTGTAATGTTCATTTTAGTCCACTGCACCTTAGGAAGTTAAAAAAAAATCAAGTAACCATGCAAAACATGCCTCAACTATTAGAGGAATCTGTGTAATATTTATGTAAAAGTGCTTTGTTTTATGAGTCCCAACATTTCATAAACATAAAGGAAAGATATTAAAGTAATATGAATGGCATAAATAATTATTTCTAGGCCTTTATTTTTAAGGTGCACAAATAGCTAAATGCATTAATTTCAGAAAACTACTTCAGGTGATTAGATATAATTATTTTTAATGTAACTTCCTTGTGGGCAATAGTTATTTCTTATTCATTTTACTTATTCCCTCTTCATAATATAGTATCTCAAAAAGCGTAGGTAGTTGTCAGTTGAAAGAAATAAAATTAAGAATAATTGTCATTTTCAGTACTCATTATTTATAAATAATGCTTCACACTTACTTTCAAAACATTTTTGCATAGATTATCTCATGATGCATCCATCAATTGATTAATTCAAAAAATAATTATAGAATTGCAATTAGAGAGTTAAAACCAACTTAGAGTGCAGAGTAGAAGATGGACACACAGATTATTATAATACTGCATGATGTAGTCTGGGACATATGCAAGAAGATAACATCAAGCCTCAGGATAAAGGAAATCCTCCTGAATAAAGAGCCACCTGAAGGGTGAATAGGAGTTAGCCTAGGAAAAAGAAATAGGAAAGTGGAGGTGAACAAGTGAACAAGAACTGGCATATGGAAGGGCTTTTGACAAGAGAAGCCACTTGTGGAATGGCAATAGGTTTTCTGAACTTCAGTGCCTTCATTTATAAAATGGGCAGAATAATAGTATTTTCTAATTATATTTTTAATTAGATTTAATTAAGTTTGGTTCCAATTTTAATTTTAATCCTCACTATTAAGTGAGGGTTAAAAGAGTTTATATATGGACCAGAGCTTCCTTTAAATGTTTGCTAAAATCAGTCAAGCAATCAATCAATGTATGCCTGGATTTTAGGATATCAAAAGAGACAATTACAAGATAATCAGTTGCCAAATAATAGAGTGATCTAGTAGAGCTATTATTGGTTAGAACTATGAGTGAGGAAATGGGATAGAAAGACAGCAATACATTTAATAGGCATTCAGGAGATAGAGATGATGAAGTTTGTTAATAGAATGCTTACATAAAGTGAGGGGTAGGGAGAAATGAGAATGACTTGCAGATTTTGACTTTGAGCAATGCAAAGGAAAATGGTAATCCTGAAGCCCTTCATGACCATTTCCTGTTAACCTCTTCAGATTTTTGTATGCTAGACTTTCTCTGACTTTTATCATATCAACTAAAATGAAAAACTATAATATAAATTCCTAGAGAAGCTGGAGATTTTCTCCCCTCTCTTAAGCTGTTGCATATGTGGTTTCCTCTCCTTATATACTCTTTTGCTCTATTTATTATCTAATTTCAATTTACTTTTCACATCTCAGCCTATTTATTACTTAAAGAGATGTGCCAGATTCATCTTTCAGTTACAGTCTCTTTTACAGGACTTTGGGTTGATATTATCATTTATATGGGCTTCCCTGGTAGCTCAGCTGGTAAAGAATCCGCTTGCAATGCAGGAGACCCCGGCTCAACCCCTGGGTCAGGAAGATCTCCTAGAGAAGGGATAGGCTACCCACTCCGGTATTCTTGGTCTTCCCTGGTGGTTCAGACAGTAAAGAATCTGCCTGCCATGTAGGAGACCTGGGTTCAATCTCTGGGTTGGGAAGATCCCCTGGAGATGGAAACAGTTACCCACTCCAGTATTCTGGCCTGGAGAATTCCATGTACAGAGAAGCCTGGCAAGCTACAAGTCCATGGTGTTGCAAAGAGTCAGACGCGACTGAGTGTTTATTACATTGGGAGTCACCATGCCTTCTAGATTGTAAACTGCATGAAGGCAGGACACAAGTTGTTAAAACGCTATCATCACTATATCACTGGTGTCTGGCACCTGGCAATAGCACGTGCTAATATGTTTGTGTGTGTGTGTGTGTGTGTGTGTGTGTGCGTGTGCACGCACTTAATAATATGTTTACTGACTGATTACCTGTGATAGAGAAATGGCAAGGAGGGGGAGTATAGATGGAGGTTGAAAAATTCAGATTTAGATCTACAAAGATTTAGAAGCCCTTGGGAAAGCAGGTGGAGATAACTGGTAGAAAGTGATGTAATCAAGTCCAGGGCTGTGCTCAAGTTGGAGTATATAATTAACATAGGCAATCCTTACTTTGTCTGATATTGTAGTAACTAAAACTCATGCATACAGGAAATATGTACTTACTTTGCGTGGTAACCATGCAAAGTACAGACATGGTTCCAGTACATACATGTTTCAGTTAATATTATGCTGTAAAATTCAAAAATTACCTGTAATTTATTTTGTAATAAACGATATGGGTGTGAATAAGAGTGTCTGAGGAGGGTATAAAAAATTAAAGCTATTTATCTATCTATCACCTTATTTAATAAGAAGATCAAAGGGGAAGGGGAGGTAGATCAAAGACAAAAAGGAAGAGGAGAGAGATCAGGAATTTTGTTTTCATGAAAGTAAAGGGGGAAAAAGGTTAATTGGGTAATCTCAGTTTGGAAAGAATCTGGAAATATATATACATATGTGAAAATTAGATTTCAGTGTGTGAGTGGGAAGTAAATTGAAGGAGAGCAAATATAGAGTGAGTAAATAAATACAGAAGCTGGGTTATTAGGAAAAAGAGAAGAGAAGATGATCTCTGAAGGACAAAGTTTTTGTAAGAATGTTTTGTGTGTTGGGTTGTTGTGTTAAACATTGATGAGATTTGAAAGTACTTAAATGAGTATATACTTGCCTAGGAAAAAAGGAAATAGTGAAATCAAGAAGATTGTCCTAAAAAGAAATGTTCATTCAAGCCATTGAAAGAAATAGAAGCAACTTAAGTGCATATTACTACGTCAAAGAAGCCAATCTAGAAAGGCTACATACTACAAAATTCCAAATGTATGGTATTCTGGCAAAAATTATAGAGACAGTAAAGAGATTGGTGGCTGCCAGGGATTGAGGGAAGGGAAAGATGAAAAGCATAACATGGAGAATTTTTAGGGGAGTGAAACTATTCTAAATAATAGTGGACACATACCATTATACATTTATCAAAGCACATAAAAGTGCAACACCAAGAGTAAATTTTAATGTAAATTATGAATTTTGGATGATAATTATGTCTGTGTTTGTTCATCGATGATGAACTACTGTGGTGCAGGATGTTAACAGTGGGGGAGGCTGTCTGGATGTGGGCTGAATGCCACACATCTCAAATCTCAAAACCTAAGAGATGATTCCTGCCATTGGAGAAAAAGAAATCAGGATTGCACGTGCGTGTATGCTAGGTCGCTTCAGTTGTGTCTAACTCTGTGTGACCCCGTGGGCCATAGCCTGCCAGGATTCCTCAGACAAGAATACTGGAGTGGGTTGCCACCATCCAAAGTACGATCAGAAGGCATTTAGGAAATACAGTTGTACTTTGTGGGCTTCCCAGGTGGCCCAGTGGTAAAGAATCTGCCTGCCAAGACAGTAGACATGGGTTTGATCCCTGGGTTGGGAAGATCCCCTGGAGAAGGGAATGGCAGCCTGGTCTAGTAATCTTGCCTGGGAAATCCCATGGTCAGAGGAGCCTGGCGAGCTACAGTCCATGGGGTTGCAAAAGAGTTGGACAGGACTTAGCAACTACATAACAACAACACCTATACACTTTGTACTTTTGGCTCAGTTTTGCTGTGACTCTAAAACTAGTTTAAAGCATAAATTCTATTTTTAGAAATGAATAGAATGAAGCTATAAAATAGAAGAGGAAATCTGCAAGCTGAGGTCACTGAAGAATCAGCCAATGAGGCTAAAAGTGCAGGTAATTTTCGGTAAGTGTAAGGTCATCTTTTCTACTCTGTCAGTTAAAAGTGAGGGAAAAGATGAGGTGTGATGTGAGTAATTTTATAGTTTCACAGTGTTTATAAAGACAAAACAATGGGAATTCCCTGGCTGGCTGGTGGTTGGGAGTCTGTTTCCACTGCAGGGGAGAAGAGGTCACTCCTTGGTTGGGGAACTAAGATCCTGAAACCACAAGGTGCAGCAAAAAAAAAAGAAAACCTTGGAAATTGCCACTTTTGTATTAAGGAAGAGACAAAAATGAGGAATGAAGGAGTTGGGTATTTGAGAAAAGTGGAAATATTTTGGAAATACCACTATGAACAATTCTGTATCCAGGAAATAGAGGCTTACTGTACAGTCTTGGAATCCATTTGAAGTTCGAAGATGTGAATTTACAATAGCACCAATATGTGAATGTATATCATTTTTCTCCCTTAGGACGCCAGTGCCAGCTAAGGAAGAAAGAAAGGTAATAGCAGAATGAATCCACAGCTGGGGATTTAACATTTAACGTGGGCAGTGGATTCGGAAGATAAGGGAACCAAGGGCCCTTTCAAAATATTGAAGAGACAGATCTTAGGAAGATCTAAAGGAGAGAATTAAAGGTGAAAACTGATAGAAAGGGGGAGAAGAGAGGATTGTGGAACTATTTGTGTTGCTGCTGTGACATCCCCCAAAATCCATTTTTTTTTTTCCCTTGCAACAATCCTATGAGATAGGCAGGCAAAACATAATGACTGTGGTACTGAGGAAGAAAGTGAAAAACAAAGGTATATAATTTGGCACAAACCTCATATAATCTCTGCTTGACTTTTGTTAAGTGTTGTACTCAGGATTGAGCCCTAAACTTTCAGTTCTAGGCCGTAGACTTTCTGTTTTCCCCAGACTGAATCTCTGGCAACAATTTATGAGCTCACACTCACTTGCCCTAAAGCAGGTATGTTTCTCCTTCTTTTCTGGAGCTTTGTAGGTGTTGTTTTCATCCTTCAGATGATGACCTGTGCGCTGATAGTGATAACTTCCTCTTTGCATGGTATGATGCTATACATTCAATTCCAGAAAATTTTCCTTCATCCTTTAGGTGACAGTACACATGCAGAATGTCACATTACTCTCAAGCATGAAATTTTCATGAAGAAAATTTTAAAATGTTATGTAACCAGTTGCATACTAAATTCCTAATTTCAAGTGTATCTCTATAAAGCCCTTAAATAGAGAACTCAGCATATGTGGAAAATATACTTGAGGACTGATGCAAAATGTGCTAGGAAACTATAAGAATAAAAGAAAGATAGCAGTGGGAGCTGACAGGAGGAAGGAGTGGGGACCAGGAAGGGGGGTAGATGGTGTCCTTGAAGCTAGATCTGCACTGTTTGATTAGAGGAGGAAACCAACAATTTCTAGTAGGTAAAATGGCTCAGTAAGGACTGCAGAATATGTTCCATCACCTTAGGCTGCCCTGGAGATAGAATAATGAAGTTCTCGTTTTAATGTGGCAAAGTAGGTTAGTCCCTGATCTTACTACAGAGTTTAAAAGTTGAGGGGTACATGTAAAAGTAGCGTTTCAATTTATATCATTTATGGCCAGACTTCTTAAACTTTTCTGTAAAAAAATTCATTGGTTTCCCCACAGCCTGTAGGATTTTCATTCCTTGACCGGGAATCGAACCCATGTTCCCTGCATTGCGAAGCAATTCTTAACCACCGGACCACCAGAGAAGTCTCTGACTCCTCAAATTGTAAAATTAATAGTTAATTGCATGTAGAGATTATACTCTTGCTGTAGTTACTTGTATATATTCAGGCCTACAGGCCTTAACTAATTTTGAAAATAATAATAACCGAAGAGATCAAATTGTCTTACAAGATGGTATTTGCTAAGACTCAGCACAAAAGGCAGAACTCATAGTGATAGGGATAAAAATTTACACTGACAAACTATACAAAATATTTATTAAAGAGTATATTTTTCATAATTTGCTTTCATAAAATTGATGTTAGATAATAGTCAAAAAATAACAAAGGGGCAACTATGATTTTTAATGCCTAGGTTGAGCTAGTGAAACAATCTGCCTGCAAATGCAGGAGATGCAGGAAATGTGGGTTCGATCTCTGGGTCAGGAAGTTCCCCTAGAGGAGGGCATGACAATCCACTCTAGTATTCTTGCCTGGAGAATTCCCTGGACAAAGAGCCTGGCAGGCTACAGTTCATGGGATCATGACTGAGCAAATGAGCACAATAATTTGGAGAAACTGAATTAAATGGAATTAAGCAAGATAGTGTACTAAAGGATTGCAAATTCTTCAGTGGTTGAATGTAACTTGTGAATTACCAAGAGAGGAATATATTTTGACAATATGCAATATTTCCCATACTTACTTTTGCATGTAATACTTTTCCTCAAGGAACAACTCAGGGGACCAAGTCTCTGAGGAATATATTGTGAAAAATGCTACCAGCATACTCATTTTTTGCTCTCCTTGATTGAAACGTCTTCTGTGCTTCTTGTTCAAATAAAGCTAAATTGGGTATAATAGGAATATGAGACTGTACAAGACTTTAAAGGCAGCATTATCATAAATTTTGGCCAGTGTGCTGAAAGCCAGCAGCAGCAGCAGAAATTCAGGTCCCAAGATGATCTTTCTGAATATTCTAGTCAAGTCCTGTTCCTGCCATTACTGAACTGAGGAGTCCACACTTGGTTATTTTAGCATGTTGCTGTCTCTTAATACCTTTCTTCAGACTCCATTGAAAAATTATCACCTCTTTTCCATTCCAGTTTCATCTCCCACAATTCTTCCTAAGTTCCTTACATTCTAAAAGCATTGCTGGTGGGAGTGATTAGAGATAGAGGGATAGTTTAATATTGCCCTGAAGTCACAACAGGCTTTACAAAGTAACATTCAAATGGAATCCTGAAGGCCGAAAACCAGAAGGTAGTTCCCAAAACAGAACATGCAAAAAGAATCAGAGGTACTAATGCATTGGACTACAAATATGGTCAGTATAGTTAGTTGCTTACTTGTCTTTGGGCTTCTAGAGACAGATGGGGGAAAATTGACAAGAGATAAGTCTGGGACAATATGTGGAGATTAACTGTTAAAGAGCCCTTTATACCAACACAGGGTCTAAAATTTATTCTGTGACTATTTGGGAGCCATTGGAGAGGAGGAGAGTATCAGTGAAAAATTAAGGAAATGAATAAATACAGGCATACCTTGGAGAAAACTGTGAGTTCAGTTCCAGACCACCACAGTAAAGCAAATATCACGAGTCACATAATTCTTTTGATTTCTCAGTACATATAAAAGTTGTCTCTACAGTATACTGTAAATCTGTTAAGTATGCAGTAGCATTATGTCTTTAAAAATGTACATAGTTTAATTAAAAAATACTTTATTAATAAAAAAATGCTAACCATCATTTGAACCTACAGGGAATAGCAGTGGTAACACAAAAGATCACTGATCAGAGATCTCCATAACAGATATAATAATAATAAAATATTTTGAGAATTATCCAAATGTAACATTAAGATACAAAATGAGCAAATGCTGTTGGAAAAATTGAGCACTGATAAGACTTGCTTGACACAAATCTTCAATTCATAAAAAATGCAGCATCTGCAAAATGAATAAAGTGAAGTATAAAAAATGAGTATGCCTTTAAACAAATTACGTGCAGGTGGATCTATATGGTAGTGAGTAAAATTAGAATATTTCTCTTTTTGTGACAACTTTAATTTGATAATTTTGTGAGCTAAACAAAAATTTTATTGAAATATTTGCTAAAACTCTTCCTTAAGCAGCCATGAAAGTTTTCTTTACATCATCAGGCCATATCACTTGATTTACCCATACCTCTCACAGAGTATATTCTCAATTCTTTCTCATTATACTGGAAAACTGTATCTTTGTTTCTTTACCACTAAAGTAAATACAGTGTCATTCATTTGTTAATAATTTAACTCAAACGTTTTTCAGAAGTATGTGTATTATTTTACACAAGTCTAGGTGTAATGAAATGAAGAGCCCTGGGATTCTAAAATTTAACTCAAGTAGTGTTATTTTCTGATTTCAAATTGAATAATTTATTTTTCTGGAATTGTCTACCATGTTTAATAAGTTGCTTCAGTCATCTTACTTTTCTTATTATTATTATATAAAAACCTATTTAAACCCTAGCTGAAATAATGTGAAATAATTCTTTGCTTTTTGATTGAGTGTTCTGCAAAACTGCTACATGTGTTACAAATGAGGGGAATATTAAACGCAGCTAATTGAAAACAGCATGCAAATTTGCATTTGAGTTACTATTTTTTTTTAATTTTCTTGCTCATTGGGAGAATACCCCAGGTTGTTATTCCCCCCACCCCCCTTTAACCAATGTCAAGATAAAATAGTTTACAAATCATTTTCTTTCTGCGTGACATTCTCCACGTCAAGGAAATATTTACATTATCCAACTACATATGTTCTTGGGACTGTTCACAGTACTCAGAGAATTGATTTAGAGTCAGTGAAACCTGTTTATTTTTTGTTAAAGAAGAGTTGAGATCTGACTTCCAGAATGGTCTAGGAAGGACCTCTGAAAATTCACTCCTCCATAAAATCAATGATATGTGGCAAAAACTGTCAAAATAAAATTTTAAAAACTGAATAGTAATTAAAAAGTTACAATAGTTGAAGGGTGTTTATTCAAGAAAAGTCTTCTTTGGTGGCTCAGTGGTAAAGAATCTGCCTGCAAAGCAGGAACTGCAGGAGACAAGGGTTCGATCCCTGAGTCAGAAAGACCCCCTGGAGGAGGGTATGGCAACCCACTCCAGTAGTCTTGCCTGGAGAATCCCATGGACAGAGGAGCCTGGGAGACTACAGTCCACAGGGTCACAAAGAGAGGGACACAACTGAAGTGACTTAGCGCACACACACGCACACACACACATTCAAGAAAAACAGCTGAATCTCAATATGAGTTGTAAGCACGTGGCATTTTAACTTGCTTTGTTGGTTTCTGGGTTTCTGAGTCAAGATTCTGGTGATAGTGCTATAGTGAGGGGGTGCTAACCATTTCCTTCTCTTTCTATCTTTGTCTTATCTCTGTTTCACCAGCCAGGCATGCCTGTAACAAGAGTCTGTCATATATTTCCTCCAGTCACTCCCTCCCAAAAGGTATTCTTTTCATCTGTCTTATAATCAGAAAGTTCCACTCATTTTTGAGCTCTTGGAGTCTCAATTTGGGTCTCAATTTGTGACCCTTTAAAATCTTGTTCCGTATGTTATTTTAATGAAAATCTGGAACAGATTCTCTGAATGACGCCATTTTGATCTGATAGTCTTTTCTGAGTTATTAAAAAAATGCATCGTGGACAGTGAAGGATATTCTAAAAAAGGTGAAAGTAAAAATGTTTTTCACAATTTGTATGGAAATACAAAAAACCTCAAATAGCCAAAGCAATCTTGAGAAAGAAGAATGGAACTGGAGGAATCAACCTGCCTGACTTCAGGCTCTACTACAAAGCCACAGTCATCAAGACAGTATGGTACTGGCACAAAGACAGAAATATAAATCAATCGAACAGAATAGAAAGCCCAGAGATAAATCCATGCACCTATGGACACCTTATCTTTGACAAAGGAGGCAAGAATATTCAATGGAGAAAAGACAATCTCTTTAACAAGTGGTGCTGGGGAAACTGGTCAACCACTTGTAAAAGAATGAAATTAGAACACTTTCTAACACCATACACAAAAATAAACTCAAAATGGATTAAAGATCTAAACGTAAGACTAGAAACGATAAAACTCCTAGAGGAAAACATAGGCAAAACACTCTCCGACATAAACCACAACAGGATCCTCTATGACCCACCTCCCAAAATATTGGAAATAAAAGCAAAAATAAACAAATGGGACCTAATTAAACTTAAAAGCTTTTGCACAACAAAGGAAACTATAAGCAAGGTAAAAAGACAGCCTTCAGAATGGGAGAAAATAGTAGCAAACAAAGCAATGGACAAACAATTAATCTCAAAAATATACAAGCAACTCCTGCAGCTCAATTCTAGAAAAATAAACGACCCAATCAAAAAGTGGGCCAAAGAACTAAACAGACATTTCTCCAAAGAAGACATACAGATGACTAACAAACACATGAAAAGATGCTCAACATCACTCATTATTAGAGAAATGCAAATCAAAACCACAATGAGGTACCATTTCACGCCAGTCAGAATGACTGCTATCCAAAAGTCTACAAGCAATAAATGCTGGAGAGGGTGTGGAGAAAAGGGAACCCTCTTACACTGTTGCTGGGAATGCAAACTAGTACAGCCACTATGGAGAATAGTGTGGAGATTCCTCAAAAAAACTGGAAATAGAACTGCCACATACACTGCTGGGCATACACAATGAGGAAACCAGACTTGAAAGAGACACGTGTACCCCAATGTTCATTGCAGCACTGTTTATAATAGCCAGGACATGGAAGCAGCCTAGATGCCCATCAGCAGACGAATGGATAAGGAAGCTGTGGTATATATACACAATGGAATATTACTCAGCCATTAAAAAGAATACATTCAAATCAGTTCTAATGAGGTGGATGAAACTGGAGCCTATTATACAGAGTGAAGTAATCCAGAAAGAAAAACACCAATACAGTATACTAACACATATATATGGAATTTAGTAAATCGGTAAAGATAACCCTGTATGCAAGACAGTAAAAGAGACACATATATAGAACAATATTATGGACTCTATGGGAGAGGGTGAGGGCAAGATGATATGGGAGAATGCCACTGAAGCATATAAATTATCATATGTGAAATGAATCGCCAGTCCAGATTCGATGCATGATACAGGGTGCTCGGGGCTGATGCACCGGGATGACCTGGAGGGATGCGGTGGGGAGGGAGGTGGGAGCGGGATTCTGGAAGGGGAAAACATGTACACCCATGGCAGATTCATGTCAATGTATGGCAAAACCAATACAATATTGTAAAGTTAAAAAATAGACAAATAAACTAATTAAAAAAAATGTTTTATAACATTAGAGACTATAGCATGTCCAGGTAACTCTGTGAAATAGGATTTTACTTCCTTCGTCACGTGGATGTCAGTACATGGATAAAGACATGATGGGAAATATGCAGGCCACCTGATGATTCTTTGCAAATTTATGAAAGTATATTTTCCACTTGCAAATATAACACCCTCTAGGTAGAAGTGCCAATCTTACCCTATTGGGAAATCATACAGATTATTCCATAATTTCAGCCACAATAATTCTAAGGTAGAGCTACCTAATTTAAGCCATGATTGTATATTTTGGTGTGGGTAGATTAGAAGTAAAATTCTTCTACCTGAACAATTTCTAAGAATGTAGTTTTCTCCTAGATTCTATTGATTTGAACTGGTTTGTAAATTGCTCTAACTGAAGCAAGTCACTGAAGGTATAGTTCATAAAATATTGTATTGTGCTCTGAGATTTGCTTGTAAAGAGCCTAATCCTGAGTTTTGGATCTCTAAGAGAAATAGGCATGATTATAGCCATGCAAACACTGAACCACTTAACTTCAGAACACACTAGAATAAGCGCAAATACTACCAGGTTCACTCTTTGCCACTGCCACTTGCTTTAGTTTGATTTCTTGGGGCACGAGAGGAATTGATTTCTCAAATTCTTCACTGTATCTCTAAATGTTCTACTAACATGTTGCAGCAATTATACCTTCCCAGTTCATTTCTATCCAAAGGATGATTCTATAATATTTTCTGAGTCTTTACTGTGTATTCGGCAAAGAACAGCTAGTTTGAAAACACATGTAAACCCATGGCTGATTCATGTCAATGTATGGCAAAAACTATTACAATATTGTAAAGTAATTAGCCCCCAACTAAAATAAATAAATTTATAAAAAAAAAAAAAAGAAAATACAATCCCTTTGCTTAAGAGCAACTAGTGTTAAGCCAAGTAAGCCTAATTATTAAATGACTCAGACTCATACTTGAATAAATGTCATCTGAATGCAATGAAAAGAAGTACTGCTACAATAGCATTCTCAAGATCATAGATCTCTTATCAGCCTGTCTAAAGAAACTTGAATAAGTAAAACATTTTGCAAGCAAAGACTGTGCTGGCTCTTTTTTTAATTGACGTTTTAAGGAGACATCTCCACTCCCAAGTAAACAACACATTAAATAAACAAATCTAATATATTTTGCCATCATAATAGTTTCTTCAGATAAGAGAACTATAATATGATATAATAACTTCAACTCTTTCCTTAAAGTATAGATTCTTTAAAGTGTTTTTTCAAATATTAATTCATAAATCTTCTAAATATGACCAGAAATATCATAACATCAGCATTATATTCCAAGTATTTGTTCAAAAGTTTATAGTAGGGCCAAACTGAAACCACTTTTAACTTCATATTCACTGCATTATACTATAAAACTTAATTATGATTTCATTCATTGTAAACTATCAATATATATCCTGTTCATAGGTTTTTTGTTTTACCATCATCTATTGTAAATATACTAATTTGTTTTTAAATAAAATCTCTTGATACTAGTGCTATTATCAAGACAAAAGTAATTTAGAAATCTTGATGCCTGGGCCAAAGTCATTTGTAAGTGTTTCAACATGCAGTTTGTACAAAGTACTTATCATAATGTTCTAAGGTATTGTCCTTGAATTCATAGTACCCAGAGTATTAGTAGTGGAATGCATTTTTGGCTTAGGATAGCAGAGTCTAGGTATCACCTTTATCTATTTTTCTTTACTGTGACCCCTAGTAACTCAGTTATTTTATACCAGTTATCAGTGCCCTGAAGTTTCCATTTCCTCCCTAAATAATACAGAGATAAAATAGTACAACCTCATGTCTGTGGTTAGATTGAAAAAAGATAAATCAACTAAAGTGCTTATCAGACTTCCTGGCACATAGTGTTTAATAAACATTAGCTATTAAAATGGCAGAGGCATCAGATTAATAAATATGAATGTAATCACATATCTTTGGTAATGTGGCTCCTTCAAGCACTGGTTTGGAATTAATATTGTCCAAATTATAAACCTCTGAACACAGACCACTGAAACCCACTTTGTCCCTAAGTTGGGATGTATTCCCAAATGAGCTGAAACGATTTTATCCTGAGAGGAGAAAAACTTGAAATTTGCAATCCACCTTAGTTAAATTTAGTTCGATTCAACAACTATTTCCTAGGCTTCTAAGATACCAAGTTGGGGTCTTTTAGATACACAAGATAAAATCTGTCCCTACCCTTAAGGAACTTTACAATCTAGTGCTATAGAAACATTAATGGATAAATCAAGAATTGGTTGATTATAATACTTAATATAGTAGAAAGTTAAACAAATGTATCCAGGAACAAAGGATAGATTATTCATGCAGATGGAGAAAAAAGGAGGAGTGTTCCTAGAATAGATGGCATTAGAGCCAGGCCACGCCATGAAGAAAACAGAAAAATGAGGAGGGACATGCCTTTCCAATTAGGGAAAATATAAGGTTAAAAGCAGAGAGCCAGCAGGAAGACTCAAGAGTACCTGCAAATTGTATCAATCTATAGTGCATGTAACAGTACTGTGTACACTGAGAACACAGAATTTGATGTCTGTATTTTATCTTAAGAGGTGTCAATAAACTGAGGCATATTTTCCTCAGTAAAATGTGCTTTCATTTAAAAAATTGCTTAACAAAAGGAATTTAAAATGTTATATATTGTTTTGCTATAGCTCGCTCCTGTGCTTTTTGAAATTATTTGTTATTTACAAATTATGTATAAAGGACTTTCTAGCCCTTTGAAATATAATTATTTGGACATAAGTATGATGTGTCAAGTCCAGAGGCATCAAAGACCATCATGCCACTTTTTTAAATTTCAAGTTCCTAGTAGGAATTGTAGCTGTTTCCTATTTTGTGGCCTAGTGTCAAAAGTAATCCTATTAGTCAAATGAAGTTAACACATTTTCATTTGTAACTAAGGGCAATTTACTTCCTGCTGGTCATTTACAGTTTCCTCTCTTAATGACTGATTTAGCAACATCTAAAGATTGCCCAAGGCTTCTACTCAGCAGGTCATTAACAAGTTGTAAATGAGAGGGACATTTAGACCATCACTTCAATCATATGTGTGTATCTACATTAAAAAAACTCTAAATTATATTAGATCATGAAAACTCTTACCTGAATTACCTATTTCATTCCCTGTGGCATGACGCCCTATAGTGCAGATAATGTGAAGGATATTTTAGTAAGGAGTGAGACTTATGACTATGTATTTTTTGGACTTCCCTGATAGTCTAGGGGTTGACCCCATGCTTCCACTGCAAAGGGCATGTGTTTGATCCCTGGTTTGGGAGAACTAAGATCTCACATGCCTCAGCCAAAAAGAAAAACAAATGTGTATTTTGTTTTGTTTTGCTTTTCTTTATTCAATTCTTTATCACAAAGTGAACCCCATGTAATTCTTTCCAGTATCAAGAGAGAAAATAGCGAATGATATCCTCAGAAGACCATTCTTCATCTTGTCCTGTCTAAACCACTAACCCCGCTCTTCCCATTCTAAGATAACCACTATTCTGACTTTTACTGAAATGTTTCCTGTCTTTTCTTCTTCATAAAGTAGGTTGCTTCATTAAATACCAACTATGTGCCTCACCACTTTAAAAACACAATTAGAAGATACAGTTGGCTTTATTTAATGATTCATGAATTGAGCAGCATCCCATTTTAGCAAATAGAACGGAGCTCCAAGGAGCTGCACAAAATGAAGGGTTTTTATTGATGGAAGAGATGGGAATACCAGACCACCTGATCTGCCTCCTGAGAAATCTGCATGCAGGTCAAGAAGCAACAGTTAGAACTGGACATGGAACAACAGACTGGTTCCATATAGAAAAAGGAGTATATCAAGGCTGTATATTGTCACCCTGCTTATTTAACTTATATGCAGAGTACAGCATGAGAAATGCTGGACTGGATGAAGCACAAGCTGGAATCAAGATTGTCGGGAGACATATCAATAACCTCAGATGTGTGGATGACACCACCCTTATGGCAGAAAGTGAAGAAGAACTAAAGAGCCTCTTGATGAAAGTGAAAGAGGAGAGTGAAAAAGTGGGCTTAAAGCTCAACATTCAGAAAACTAAGATCATGGCATCTGGCCCCATCCCTTCATGGCAAATAGATGGGGAAACAGTGGAAACAGTGGTGGATTTTATTTTGGGGGGTTCCAAAAATCACTGCAGATGGTGATTTCAGCCATGAAATTAAAAGATGCTTGCTCCTTGGAAGAAAAGTTATGACCAACCTAGACAGCTTATTAAAAAGCGGAGACATTACTTTGCCAACAAAGGTCTGTCTAGTCAAAGCTATGGTTTTTCCAGTAGTCATGTATGGATGTGAGAGTTGGACTGTAAAGAAAGCTGAGCTCCGAAGAATTGATGCTTTTGAACTGTGGTGTTGGAGAAGACTCTTGAGAGTCCCTTGGACTGCAAGGAGATCCAACCATTCCATCCTAAAGGAAATCAGTCTTGAATATTCATTGGAAGGACTGGTGCTGAAGCTGCAACTCCAATGCTTTGGCCACCCAATGTGAAGAACCAACTCATTTGAAAAGACCCTGATGCTGGGAAAGATTGAAGGTGGGAGAAGGGGATGACAGAGGGTGAGTTAGTTGGATGGCATCACCAACTCAATGGACATGAGTTTGAGTAAGCTCCGGGAGTTGGTGATGGACAGGGAATCCTGACATGCTGCAGCCCATGGGGTTGCCAAGAGTCGAACATGACTGAGAGACTGAACTGACCTGAACTATTGATTGAAGTGGGTGGGAAAAAGAAACTTCTATCAATGAGTGGATTATTTCAGTCAAGGTCACCTTCCTTTGGGTGACAACAGGGGTCTGTGTATAAGGCAGATTACTTCACTAGTGCTGGCTAGGTTATTCCGGACAGACTGGTTAAGATTACATTTCTGGGAGAGGCTGAAATTGCAATTAGGTTAAGTATTAAGTCTTTGTTTAGTGATATGTTCTTATTATAAGTGACTCCCTTTGGACCTGTTCTCTTTTTTTAAACAACGCTGTAGTTGAATATCTCTTCATTCTGAACATACACATAGAACCACATATTATTCCTATTTTGGTCTGGCTTCTTTTGTTTGACATTGGTTTTATGAGACTTAACTATATTGTTGCATGTTTGTTATTTTCATTGTTGAACATTATTCCATTGTATTAAAAATCTGTTTATCCATTTTAATATTCATGGAAAATTCAGTTTATGCAGATTATGTATATTGCTGCCATGGGACAATTCTTTGTGTATATGTGCATGAATTGCTATGGGTTACATATCTAGATATATAATTTTGGCTCTTGGAACATGTGCAGCTTCAAACATAGTAAACATGCCAAACTTTTCTTATATACTAGCAATTTATGTGAGCTCTGAATGCTATACATCCTTACTAACTTCTGGCTTTCTTTAGACTTTTTAATTTTTTCCATTCTGTTGAGTACTGTAGGTGTATCTTACTGTAGTTTTAACTTTTATTTTCCTTCTTACTAATGAGGTTGAGCATATTTTCATATCCTTAGTGACTATTTGGATATCCATTTTGTAAAGTATCCATCATGATTCTAACCCATTTTTTTTTCTGTTTTATTATTTTTTTCTTAATGGAAATGTAGTAAAAGTTTATATATGCAGGATACAGTGTTGTAAATATATTTTTCCATTTCTTGGCTTATTTTTCAATTCCTTCAGGAGATTTTTTTAATTAAGTTTTTAATTTCAATGTAGTCAAATTTATCCATTTTTTCATTTCTGGTAAGAGTTTCCTGTAATCTATTTAAGGAGGACTTTCTTACCCAGAGGTTCTGAAAATAATCTCCAATATTATTTTATAGAATCACAATAGCTTTGCCTTTGGCATTTAGATCATTTTATTTTTGTTTTCTTATTCCATAGAGGTCTGATTTTCTGGCACTCTATATCAAAAATAGTGTTCTTCCCCTATGATATGCAGTAATACTTGTCACAAATCAATTGTCCATACGTATACAGGGCTATGTCACAATTCTCTATTCTTCTACATTCGTCTGTTTGTGAAAGATACCATTATTCTTTTATATACTTCAAGAGCATCTTTGCTGTGCTTGGCTACTGGAGTTTCTATGTGTATTTTAAAATTAGCTTTTCATGTTACACACATGCCTGCACATAAAACTTGGAGAGATCTGTATTGAGATTATAGCATTGAATCTATAGAGACCAACATCTTCATAATACTATCTTTCAGTTCATGTATAAGGAATCTCCTTTCATAAGGGCAGTAATCTCATACATGAGGGCTCCATTCTCACACCCTCATCTAACCCTAATTACCCCCTAAATGCTTCACCTCCTAATATAAATTGATTGTTTTTCTTGAAATAATGGTGATTTGAAAATTTACTTATGGGCTTTATTAGGTGATCTGAATTTAAACATTTTAAAATGCCCACTAATTCTATAATGAATTTCCTTTACTCAATCATTAATCTAAAGATTAATAACAGATTTTTGAGGTCCATATACTAATAGAAATTGTCCCTTTTGAAATGTGGCATATTTACTTGCCATATATTTTTTGAGTACTTTCTTATGATCTGTGTCAAAATGTTGAAAAATGTGTAACAGATGTATTATTGAAACTTCTTTAAATAAAATACAAACAAATGCATTTAAATCACATCTAACTTTTTTATGATGCAATTGTGAATTAGGTCTTTCTTTTATTGGTAACTAGAATGTGGAGCAGATGGTGTAGACTTTGGCAAAAAGTGATAATCTCTCCAAACTAGCACGTTTTCAACTGATTATTCATAAAAATAAGGCTCTATTCTCTTGATCAAGAGTCTTTTTTAAAGGTTAGGAATTAAGAAATATGCTTCAACAGCAAAGACATGGTATTTTACAAACAGAGAACAGATTCTTGATGCTATTAATCTTTGGCACTTTTTGTTAGTTGCCATTCTTATAAATGAGGAGAGCCTCATTAAGTCCTTGACATGATCATTTGAAGAAATTTCTCCATTATTGTCTGTGAACCATTGCAGCCATTTAACCAGTCATTCTAACCAATTATTAGGAAGCACAGGAAGAAACTCTCTTGTCTTCATTGTGCATCCACTGCACTATTCTACCTTTGAGCTCTCCACAAGTATCTTTGTAAGGATTCCCAGGGACTTTGGTATTCCCAAAAAGTTGACCAGGAGCCAGAACACCTCACCTTGTCAGTGAACTTAACTTTGTTCCAGATGCAGAAATAGAAGAGAATTCAGGCAATCAGAGCCCAGGGCCAGCTGCCAGTGTGGATACCCAAGGTGATGCCCAGAACCGTATGGGTTGTAAAAAAATAAATGAATAATCCGGTAAAACGTTAAAGAAGGCAACTTGATTTGTTTACCAGGTCTGCTGGTTCTTAGGACTGATACCACAGATACCATAACCTAAGGCTTCCTGACTTTTATCTCATCACTCTGAAGGCCAAACCATGTTTCCTCCTGTGATATATATACTCCTGGCTATTAGAAGACCAAATTACTATAATTGGTTGTTCTAATGCATACAGATCTCTCCACTGTACAGAAGGTAAAGAGAGAATAAGGGTGATGAGTAATGTATACACAAGTATATGGAAAGTGAATATATGTGCAAGCTGATAAGCAAGTAGTGAGTATCAAATGGAGGGGCTGAAGGTGTATTAATTGATACACTCATAGTTGGCAATTTCTCTGAGGCAAAAAGCAGTGAGTTGTCTTCATACTCAAAGCAGCTAAAATCTAGAGACTTGGCAGAAAAATGGAAAGTTTTGATCTTTAAAAGATGAACATATTAAATGAAGGGCAAAGGTACAGTCAAGAAAAGAAATCCCCTTTTCCTTGGACAGCCGTTGCCTTACTGGGATGATTTATCTAATGTCTGACAAGTGTTGTAACTATTTTGTGTATACAAATGACACCATAAATTTCAAGCTATTTAAAATTTTTTCTTCAAATTTTAAAGTTAAGGTGCTAGCTCACTAGTGTTGTTAACTTGATATCTCCTGTTTCTCATCAAAGTACCTATAGAAAATGGGAAAAATATAAAATTGTGCAGAGAAATTGAAATATTAATCAGCAATCTACTAAACATCAAGAGAAGTTTCCACTAATAAAATAGCAAATTAAATTTTATAGGAAAACACCAAGGCCAGTTAGGACTAATGGAATTTCATGCCTAGCTAGTAAGCATTTCTTACTTAGAGACCTAGAATATTCACTGTTTAAGGGAGGGAAGCCATATCCCTAAAGCACTGAAAGGTCTTCCTCAGAGGTGGTCAGGGAAATTTCACTTCATCTCACTTCCACCATGAAGATCTCTGCTCTAAGTTATTTGGGACATAGTAATTCTCAAAAATAGAGTGTGACTTTGATTGGGATTGATAGTTATTGGCACACTGAATCACTGAAAATGGAATGAATTGCTGGGAAATGGAGAAAAGTTCTTAGAAGCAGTGAATGTTAGGTATTCTATACTTAATCCTTCTGCCATGATAAAATATATAAACTCTATTTGCAAGCAAGTTAATTTCCAAAATTGTTTACTAAATACCCTTGCTAATAATTATAGAGATCATATTTAAAAGTGGAGACATTGCTTTGCCAACAAAGCTCTGTCTAGTCAAGGCTATGGTTTTTCCAGTAGTCATGTATGGATGTGAGAGTTGGATGGTGAAGAAAGCTGAGCGCCGAAGAATTGATGCTTTTGAACTGTGGTGTTGGAAAAGACTCTCCAATACTTTGGCCACCTCATGTGAATAGTTGACTCATTGGAAAAGACCCTAATGCTGGGAAGGATTGGGGGCAGGAGTAAAAGGGGACGACAGAGGATGAGATGGCTGGATGGCATCACCGACTCGATGGACGAGTTTGGGTAGACTCCGGGAGTTGATGGACAGGGAGGCCTGGCGTGCTGTAATTCATGGGGTCACAAAGAGTCGGACACGACTGAGCGACAGAACTGAAAGTGTTTTTATAAATATATTTATTAAAATTCTAAACTACAAGAATTACTACTGCCATTTGTTGATAATGAGAAGAGTTGACAACTCTTGTTCTTATCATGACTTTTATACCGTTATGTACATTTGGAGTTTGATGAAATACAGGGTCTTAAGTTGACCTGATTAAATTATTTCATAATCAATCAGATTATCATGTGGAGAAAGCAGTCCACCTAGGAATAAAATAAGATTTCTTATGGGTATGTTAATTTCCAAATTACATAAACTAAATAAGAGAAGTGCTGTGGGGAAGATGACACAGACATGAAATTAAACTTATAACCTGTACCTCAGCTTACACATGAGATATGGAGTAAGCACCTTTTTGATATCTCATAGCAGCAGCAGCAGCAAGCAAACAATGCATTTTGAACTTAAAGGTATTCATAATTACTGGTAAAAATGGAGACATTATTCCTTTAAAATTTTAAAAACTCTATGAAATATGGTTAATGTTAGTGAAAAAAATAAAAAATAGAAAACTTAAAGTAGATGATAGACAACCAACCAACACTTATGACAACTGTTATAAATGTAGTAAATTTCCCTATTAAAATTCAAAGACTGTCTGAACGGATTAAGAATACAATCTAACATCATGTTTTTTTAGAAGTTGTAAAGCTAAAGCTGAGGAAGTAAAATGGATTTAAAAATATATATGTGTGTGTCTGTGTGTGTATATAATGCCAAATTTAGAGTGGTTCATTATATGTATATTTAATTTTATATTGTACAAAGTCCACAACCTTTCAAGGTTCTATATTTTTTTAAGAATCAAAAAACATTCAGGATAGTATTATTAATAATTTGCTTAGTGCAAAAATCATTAGGCCCATGTACCACAACACCAAAGTATAATTAGGTATCCATTAATATTTATTGATACAAGGTCAAAATGTTGGACACGGCTAATACTCAACATGAGTTTACATGTAATGACAAGGGAGTAGATCAAATCAGAGCACAATATCCAACATGAGAGATCTGACAGGAGAGCAGACATCCATTTCACCACATATCTGAAATAATTTTAGCAAAATATTAAAAGAAAATATTCTATTTTTAGCAGCATCCTGAATTTAGAAGAGAATAAAACTTAGCAATTTGGTTTACTTTCACTCTTATAAGCTTTAAATAGTAATTGAATAAAATAATTCTAAAAATAAAGTGTTAACTGTATGGTGGTTTACTGTAGGTAGTATTGGTGTTTGCAAATAATAAGGATAAATAAGTTTATTAAATCAAGATCAATTATTTTTGGAAGGCTTGTAATTTATTAGATTTGCATAAGTATTTTCCACTTAGAATTAATTAGGTTTATTAGTACTGTAAAGTGAATGTCAAAAAGTAATACAATATCAAATATAAATTTATATTATTGTTAAACTAAAATTAAAACTTATTGCTATTTTAATACATTTTAGAAAAATAATTTGAGTCATTTTTGAGACTACCTTCTGTGTTAATAAACGAAAGTTTCTCAGTAACCTACTCTTGAACTGAGGTTGATTGTCTATTTATATTTGAAGCAGTCTTTCTTCAATAATGGGAGGAATGCCATTCATCTTTCTCCCTTTAAGATCGATATAAAACTTTTTTTTTTTTTTGCATTTTCTTTACTGCAACAGATGTGCCTTCAGCTCAGATAACCCTTGGGAATAGTTTTCCCCTAACAACAAACATCCTGCTGCTGCTACTGCTGCTAAGTCGCTTCAGTCCTGTCTGACTCTGTGCGACCCCATAGACGGAAGCCCACCAGGCTCCCCCATCCCTGGGATTCTCCAGGCAAGAACACTGGAGTAGGTTGCTATTTCCTTCTCCAATGCATGAAAGTGAAAAGGGCAAGTGAAGTCGCTCGGTCGTGTCCGACTCTTAGCCACCCCATGGACGGAAAATCCTCCCTCCACGGGATTTTCCAGGCAAGAGTACTGGAGTGGGACGCCATTGCCTTCTCCTTACAAACATCCTACTATGTTATGTTACTTTCATACACTAGTTACAACACAAGCTGAAAGATCTACTGTGTCTCAAACTTTACAGGTCAAAAATAAACTAGATTCAGAATAAACATTTTGCATTCTTATTATAAGGAAAAATGGTGGACTGGGTCATGGGAGCTGAAATAAACAGAGTACTAGGAGAAGGTCTTTTGAAACTGTTATCCGTTTCTAATACACAATGCTGCAGAGGAGTTTAGGGGAGAAAAGTTTTGTAAATAGACAAAGGGAAACTTGGTTTTAGTTCTTAAGAGAGATTTAAATAAAGAACAGAGATGATGATGATAAAGCATAGTTTGTAAATATAAGTTTTCAGGTGTGGAACATTTTTGAAGTAATTGCATGTTAATATGATAAAAATTTCATAATATTTAAATTTTATGCAAATATGATACCAGAAATATTTTGCTTTCTTTATAAAATGCCTTTATCTCCTTCAAATTACTGCCATCAATTCATTTAAAAATATTTTAAAGTTTCTCCCACTTTATAATTGACAATAAATAACGTGATATTCATTCTACTAACTATCTTTGTTTATGCCTAGGAAATATGTTTATTGCTTCTGATTCATATCTTCACTATATTTATTGGAATTGTTAATTTTATATCTCTAGTTCTGCTTTGAAATTATCGTTTTTTTCCCCTGATAAGAAATCTTACCAGGGATTGCATATAAAATATTTTTCATTTTTATTATTGGGACACTTCTTATATACTCATTAAATGATAATATTTCCATTAGTTTGTTGAAATTAGGCAGTGGAAGAGGATGTGTTGTAAATCATGAATCGTCTTTTATCAAGGACAAAGGTATAAAATAATATTTTCAGACTTTGATACAGATTTATTTTATTTTTATTATTTTTTCAGTGGATTTTATTTTATTCTATTTTTGGCTGCACCACGCAGCATGTGTGATCTTAATTGCCCCACCAGGGATTGAACCCACATTCCCCCTGCATTGGAAGTGAAGAGTCTTAACCACTGGACCACCAGAGAAGTCCTTGATACAGATTTAGAAATGATACAAATTGTAATCAGCAGAGAAGATAATATCATAGTAAACTTGCATATTTAGATTATAAAACATTGTTCATTCTAGATAAACATAATTCACTAGTGGTATTTTCACACATAAGCACTAATACATTTATGCATTAGTTTACACAGTAATTTATAAAAGGTTCTGTTGTAGATTTCTAAGATAGTTAAAGAAAGCCTCTGAACATGAGTTGAGGAATAATATTAATACTATTTATTGTCCATGACATCTTGAAAATAGCTGTCCAAAAAACTTATATGTGGGTCCACTCCAAGAGAATATGCAGGGGAAAATAATAGGAATAATTATTTACACATAGGAAAAGAAAATTTTATTGGCAAAGACCATGAGATTGTATAAGAAGAATAAATGAAACTCAGATTTGTGAATTCCATTAACCCATTTATCATCAGAAAGTATTGTAGATTTATATTCTGTTCCATAATCTTTTCTTTTTTGCCCTCTTTTCTTTGCTTTGTATCTTCAGTAGAGTCTTTCTGATGATTTTTCATAATATCACCCTGCTTTCTCTAAGTGCTAGTTACTCAGTCGTGTCCAAATTGTTGCGACCCCATGGACTGTAGCCTGCCAAGCTCCTCTGGTCCATGGGATCTTCCAGGCAAGAATATTGGAGTGGATAGCCAGTCCCTTCTCCAGGGGCTCTTAGTGAGGAATAGGAGGAAGACTTTTTATTCATGCCTAGGTCTGGAAAGTAAAGGGAAGAATTAGCCCTGAAAGTCAGAGACAGTCATGAGGATACTAAAGACCTGCTGGTGGAGACCTCTTTCCCCATGAATTCCTTTTGCCAGTTCCTTGAGAATATGTGAGGTGTGTAAGTGAGAATGCCCATGATTTCTTCCACTCCTTCCTGAGGATTTGGTGACTGATCTGTACTCTCATATTAGTCATAATATGTACTAAATCCAGACACAAGGTTTTTTTTTTATTATTATTAATTTATTTATTTTCAGTTCAGTTCAGTCGCTCAGTAGTGTCCGACTCCTTGCGACCCCATGAACTGCAGCACGCCAGGCCTCTCTGTCCATCACCAACTCCCAGAGTCTACCCAAACCCATGATGATCGAGTCGGTGATGCCATCCAACCATCCCATCCTCTGTTGTCCCCTTCTCCTCCCGCCCCCAATCCTACCCAGCATTAGAGTCTTTTCCAATGAGTCAACCCTTCGCATGAGGTGGCCAAAGTATTGGAGTTTCAGCTTCAACATCAGACCTTCCAATGAACACCCAGGATTGATCTCTTTTAGGATGGATTGATTGGATCTCCTTGCAGTCCAAGGGACTCTCAAGAGTCTTCTCCAACACCACAGTTCAAAAGCATCAATTCTAAAGCACTCAGCTTACTATATGGTCCAACTCTCACATATACATGAATACTGGAAAAACCATAGCCTTGACTAGACGGACATTTGTTGACAAAGTAATGTCTCTGCTTTTTAATAAGCTGTCCAGGTTGGTCATAACTTTTCTTCCAAGGAGCAAGTGCCTTTTAACTTCATGGCTGCATTCACCATGTGAAGTGATTTTGGAGCCCTCAAATATAAAGTCTCTCACTGTTTCCACAGTTTCCCCATCTATGCCATGAAGTGATGTGACTGGATGCCATGATGTTCATTTTTTTGAATGTTGAGTTTCATGCCAGCTTTTCATTCTCCTCTTTCACTTTCATCAAGAGGCTCTTTAGTTCCTCCTTGCTTTCTTCCATAAGGATGAAGTCATCTGCATATTTGAGGTATGATATTTCTCCCTGAAATCTTGATTCCAGCTTGTGATCCATCCATTCCAGCATTTCACACGATGTATTCTGCATATAAGTTAAATAAGCAAAGTGACAATATACAGCCTTAACGTACTCCTTTCCTGATTTGGAACCATTCCGTTGTTCCATGTCCAGTTCTAACTGTTGCTTCTTGACCAGTATACAGATTCCTCAGGAGGCAGATCAGGTGGTCTGGTACTCCCATCTCTTTCAGAATTTTCCACAGTTTGTTGTGATCCACATAGTCAAAGTCAATAGTCATAGTCAATGAAGCAGAAGTAGATGTTTTTCCTGGAATTCTCTTGCTTTTTCTATGATCCAACGTATGTTGCCAATTTGATTTCTGGTTCCTTTGCTTTTTCTAAATCCAGCTTGAACATCTGGAAGTTCTTAGGTTCATGTAATTTTGAAACCTAGCTTGGAGAATTTTTAGCATCACTTGTTAGCGTGTGAGATGAGTGCAATTGTGTGGTAGTTTGAGCATTCTTTGGCATTACCTTTCCTTGAGATTGGAATAAAAACTGACCTTTTCCAGTCCTGTGGCCACTGCTGACTTTTCCAAATTTGCTGACATATTGAATGTAGCACTTTCACAACATCATCTTTTAGGATTTGAAATAGATCAGCTAGAATTCCATCACCTCCACTAGCTTTGTTGGTAGTGATGCTTTCTAAGGCCCACTTGACTTAGCATTCTAGAATGTCTGGTTTTAGGTAAGTGATCATACCATTGTGGTTATCTGGGTCATGAAGATCTTTTTTTGCATAGTTCTTCTGTGTATTCTTGCCACCTCTCCTTAATATCTTCTGCACCGTTTAGGTCCATACCATTTCTGTCTTTTATTGTGCCCATCTTTGCATGAAATGTTCCCTTGTTATCTCTAATTTTCTCAAAGAGATCTCCAGTCTTTCCCATTCTATTTTTTCCTCTATCTCTTTGCACTGAACCCCTAGGAAGGCTTTCTTACCTCTCCTTGTTTTTGTTTGAACTCTGCATTCAGATGGATATATCTTTCCTTTTATCCTTTGCCTTTAGCTTCTCTTCTCAGCTATTTGTAAGACCTCCTCAGACAACCACTTTGCATGTCTTTTTCTTGGGGATGGTCTTGATCACCACCTCCTGTACAATGTCACAAACCTTCAACTGTAGTTTTTCGGGCACTCTATCAGAGCTAATCCCTTGAATCTATTTGTCACTTTCACTGTATAATCATAAAGGATTTGATTTCGGTCATACCTGAATGGTCTAGCGGTTTTCCCTACTTTCTTCAATTTAAGTCTGAATTTTGCAATATGGAGTTCATGTTGCAAAAGAATCAGACACAACTTAATGGCTAAACAACAGCAATAACAACATCAGTTGTTTTACTGTTAGATTTAGAATTCACTCATTTATATAGTAGTCTAAGGATACCAGTTTCAGAAATGCACACTATTGGAATCCAAAAGACTAACTGTTAGTTACTAACTATTTTACCAATTTCCCTCTCTGTAGTTCTCTGAAATAGCTCTGATTTTAAATAGTGCATTGTTGTTGTTTCTCAGTCCCTCAGTCATGTCCAACTCTTTGTGACCCCATGGACTGCAGCACCCCAGGCTTCCCTGTCCTTCACCATCTCCCAGAGTTTGCTCAAACTCATGTCCATTGAGTCAGTGTTGTCATCCCACCATCTCATCCTCTGTTGTCCCCTTTTCCTCCCGCCTTCAATCTTTCCCAGCATTAGGGTCTTTTCCAATGAGTTGGCTCTTCAAATAGTGCATTATCTGTCTCTCAACTGGAGTTGAGAAAGAGAATTGGCTGAGTGCTGTCTCGACAATAGAAGTAAACTTTCTTTTTCCTGAAAGTATTATTCACATCAAATAGTTTTGTCTAGAACTGAAGATAAGAAAGAGCAGTCCTAATACGATGTTATGATTTTGCTCAAATCTGCTACTTAGGATTCTCCTCTCAGAATTCACTTGATATGGAAATAAGAAAATGCATATGAGAGTCTTTAATATCTGGCTCATAATAGGTGTTCAGAAGATGTAATTTGAATTAATATGAATATATATATTACTTTGGATATATCTATCTCTTGAAACCTCAGTTTCTTAAATTACTTCTTCAGGTGTTCAGTGCCAAGCATGCTGTCTCTTTTTCCTGTTAGTATCAGTGTTTTTCCTTATAGGGAATGCTGGAATTTGTATACACAATTCAGTTTAGCTTCAACAGTTTCCCTCTCTGGACTACATTGGAAAAACTCCACTGTTGGGAGAATTAATAGGGAATTTATAAGTATTGGGTCACCGAGCCAAAATCTCTCCCATATTGAACATTCTGTACCCCACAAAGCTTAATATTCCTCCAAATGATCTGTTTTTGTAAGTAATGTACAGACCCATGACACACGTAAATGTATAATGAAACAACTACATAACTGAAGTTTAATTACAAGTTGGCACAGTCAAGAAAACTTGATCCCACAGTTATTCCATGTACCCATCACTGTGCTCATGAAATCCCATTACTGGGCCAACTGAATATATTCAGCAAGATAGTATGAGTTTGATTCTATTGTTGGGGCCACAGAGTCAGAAATAGTTTCACACTTAAGAATTTTTCTGAGTATATGTGTGTATGTTTGTAGAGGTGAGTTTATAGTTGTCAAAACTCTTCAAATTTTTCTTTCATAGATGTTTGCAATCATTTGTTTCTAGTCACTTATTTTTACTTTTGAGATATGCAGGCTTAACTTTTATCAGGTGTAGGCTTATCTTATTCCCAAAGGATGCTTTCTTTTAAATTAGACAGTCAGCTTGATGCAAAGAGTTTCCTAAAAGTAATTTAACTTTGTCTACTATCTTTAACTTTGTCTACCATCCTGTTTACCAGGATGGCTTAGAAAAATCTCAATACCAAAGGCTTTCTTTTGCTATTTTTTCATCTTCTTGCACAGAAATATTGCTTTAACATTCAGTTACTCTTTATCAGTTAAGCAGAGCTTAATATATCTACAAAAGTTTCTATATCACTTTAATAAACTTAAATAAATTTTCAACTGATGACATGAGTCAAATTACAAATATAAAACATCAAATATTTGTAGTCAAAATTTTGCTACAATGACTTTTAAAAGATCCCTGTTGCTAACTGTAGTTAACAGATAATGTTTCACTCTGAATAGTAACCTAAACTTTGTTGAAAATTAATGTTGATGTCAGTAAATTGGTTGTACTGCTGACTGTGAAACAGAATTGTGAATTATTATTTAAAAAAAAGGTATGCAAATGCAAATAATATAAAAATGCTTGGTCTCAGCTAGAATTTAAAATAATCTAACAACAAAAAATACTACATCAGCAGCATGTAGGTATGGAGATTTTAGGCTTCCACTACAAATGCAGCTTGAAACTTTTCATATGTAATTCATGAGATTCCATGATTCATTTTCAGGAAGAATAAGGTCCTTTGCACTGGAAAATGATAAGCTTTTATTTTTTATTTTCCCACTGTTTTAAAATAAAAACCACATTTCCTCCTAGTTGTATATAAGTGATTTGTTACACTTTTTTTGAAATAGAACAGTTAGAGATATATGAAAAGCATTTGGCAGAGTCATGTGAAAGATTCATATATTTCAGGGCAAATGAAAATTCATTTGTCTGCTACACTAGACCCTTAAAACTCCATGTACTCAAGTAAGAACTATTTACTAGTTTCCTCTTATGTAATGGAAAATGAAGTTTTCTTGAAATGAGATCATTTATAGAAAGCATGTTCTCTGTGCATATTCTGAAATGATTGACCTTAAATTCTGTTCATTAAGATGAACATAAAGAGATAGTTTCCTTTATATATATATATATGTATGTATGTATGTATGTATGTATGTATGTATTTTATTATTGGGGATATGGAGAATGAATAAAATGAACGGCATATTTAATTATCAAGATTCAGTTTAGTTCAGTCGCTCAGTTGTGTCCGACTCTTTGCATCCCCATGAACTGCAGCACACCAGGCCTCTCTGTCCATCACCAACTCCCAGAGTCTACGCAAACCCATGTCCATCGAGTCAGTGATGCCATCCAACCATCTCATCCTCTGTCGTCCCCTTCTCCTCTTGCCCCCAATCCTACCCAGCATCAGGGTCTTTTCCAATGAGTCAACCCTTTGCATGAGGTGGCCAAAGTATTGGAGTTTCAGCTCAACAATTCATGGAAGAAAAAATTTCATATGCCAAAAAAAAAAAAAATAGAAAAAAACATTCAACCTCTAAGTAATCAGGGAATTAGAAGTTACCACTTATCAAAGTGGAAAATACTTTTAAAATCATATTAAATGATGTGGGCAATGTGGAGAGATAGGCATTTTTGTTCCCCAAAGTGTAGTAATCTATTCTACCTTCCTCACCCAGAAACACTCTTTCAAATAGATACATCTAGGCAATAATTTCTATAAAAAGATGATTGAGGTCACATTATTAGTCACAAAATACTGAAATGCATTTTGGTTTATTTTTTACTAGCATATTATTCTGCCATTAAAGTCATACTTTCAAAGTATATTTAGTAATACATGAACATGTTAATGATCTAAATTTAAGTGAAAAACCTAAGTAAGGCCTATGACTACAAATTTTCAAAAGGAAATTCACTAACATTTTATGAACCATGAAAACAAAAGAGATAAAAATACATCTAAATGCTAGCAAAGTTTATACTTTTTGGTTAATTAAATAAGAGGTGGTTTTGGGTTCTTGTACTTTTTTTTTGATTTTCTAAAATTTAGTAAATGGATTTAGTACTTTCAAAAGTTAGTAAATATTTGATAAGAAAATTAATATGTTTAAATGAAAGTCTATTGTATACCAAGGAAAGTTATATAATTTCCAGGAGAGGTTTACACCTGGTCTTTTAAGAGATGATTTCAAAATCTTTTGAGAATTGAAGGTTGGACTTCAATAGTAGTAATTTGCATTTTTCCCAAAGATAAACAAAATCAATAACTGCCTACTGGAATATGTTCCAGAATTTGTGTCTTTGAGGTGTCTCTTAGCCATAAGGATGGGGTCTCATGGTCTGTTACATTTCCATTTCTAAAGTTGATATACTTTTTTATTTCTGTACATGTAAGTGTTAAAGGATCATAGCTCAAGCAGTTGAAAGCAGATATGTTCTTATAACATTGTCGCTCAATTATATGAACAACTTCTGAGTTGCATGTTCATGAAAAAATTATATTTATTGATCAATCAGATGATAATTTAATTAACTCTTTCCTCCAAGTTGTTAAAGAATTAGAAACCAACTGAGATAATCCAAAAAACTGGATTGTCAAATCAAACTAATCTAAATCACAGGTCTTATCTAGTATCAAGTTTTCCTAATAATTTCAAGAATACTTACCATGCACAAAGCCTGGGGAATGTCCTGAACCCTTGGAGTACCTTCCCAGATTCCATTTGGATCTGATATTTTCTGGCACAGATTAATGTATGAAGTTTATAAAGATGGTTTATAATCATTCTGTTTACATACAAATAACCAGTGGATTCATGCAACATTTCCATTTTACACTAAGATAATATGTATAGTTAATATGACATTTTCTAGAGAGCCTCTGTCCCCTCCATGGATTGCTGGTTTGTCATAAACAGTTTTAGACAACTAGAACATTCTGCTAAAATCATTGTTTAGAGTTCTCCTACTAATAACACATGTTTAATTTGTATGCCCTGAGATCTGTTATTCACAAAGAAAGCAGACTGGGTTACTTGCTTTCCCAGGTGGCTCAGTGGTAAAGAATCTTCCTGCCAATACAGGAGACACAGGAGATCCAAGTTTGATCCCTGGGTCGGGAAGATGCCTGGAAGAAGGCATGGCAATCCACTCCAGTATTCTTGCCTGGAGAATCCCATGGACAGAGGAACCTGGCGTGCTACAGCCCATGGGGTTGCAGAGAGTCGGACATGACTTACCTACTCAAGACCCAACCACCCCTACACTACAAAGAAAGTGAATGGACTGCAGACTTTGGTGAAAAAGTGAAAAAAAAAAAAAAAAAAGTCTGCCATCACAAAATGGGAAAGGCCAGTTTTCCTTCTCAAAAGAATTAATTTATACTCCCTGTCAGAAAAAAATTTCAATTAAAGAAACATTAATAGCATTCACTTTTCTGCCTTCTCATTTCTAAATGCACATTATAAAGATGGAAATTTAAAGTCTTATATTTAGCCATTTTTATTGTTTCTGCAAGGATATCCAATCAATCCATCCTAAAGGAGATCAATCCTGGGTGTTCATTGGAAGGACTGATGTTGAAGCTGAAACTCCAATACTTTGGCCACCTCATGCAAAGAGTTGACTCATTGGAAAAGACCCTAATGCTGGGTAGGATTGGGGGCAGGAGGAGAAGAGGACGACAGAGGATGAGATGGTTGGATGGCCTCACTGACTCGATGGACATGGGTTTGTGTAGACTCAGGGAATTGGTGATGGACAGAGAGGCCTAGCGTGCTGCAATTCATGGGGTTGCAAAGAGTCGGACACGACTGAGCGACTGAACTGAACTGAACTGACTGTTTCAAGGAAATATCCAAATGTCGTGTTAATCTCAGTTCAATACTTTTGCAACCAAACATTTCCCATATTATAATTTAAAATGTGAATAACTTAATAAAACTACTTTAGAGTCTAGTCATCTCAGCATCCTCATATTTAAAAATAAAATATGAAAATTTTATAAATCCCCTCACCAATTACCAAAGAATCAACATTCTTCAGAGGTCTTTGAAAGCAAATAATGATTAGATTTGATGTTCCCTTTGCTGAAATAATGTATAAAAATGACTAAGTGGACTGGGAGAGGAAATACTCATGAACTGATCAAACTAAAAGCCCTATATTTTATGTACCTCCAAATTTGCCACGTGTCTGTCATACAACTTCTGAATTTTTGTGTGCTCCATGAAGTACAATGGTGCCCTTAGGCAATGCGTAGTAAGATGGGGAAAGTAACCTGGCTTTTTGGTATCTTATTTATAAGAGGCTCAGCCAACATACCTATTTCAAGTTATCTTTCTGTTGTTGCACTATGGAATTTTATACAACTTTGGGAAATGCACCATAGCAATTTTAAAGACAGAAAAAAAAATGCCTTTTTTTTGATATCCTGAGAGAAAACAAATTATAAAAGACAAGATAAGAAAAAGGAATGGTCAAGACATCTCCAGCAGAGGTATTCCTTAGGTAGAGCAGTTTTAGGAAAGAATATATATGAACGTTGATATTGACCATCTATTCATAACTGTGGTGTGACTTATCATAACTCCAATGATACAGTTTAAAGACCACTGTGTTATTAGATTATCTAACAAATTATTTTAAAATGTATCTGATTATATAACCTATGATCATCAACCTCTAAACAAATATCACTCAATTAATTCTCTGACAGGAAGCAGAACTCAGGGAGACTCTGATGATCTACAGTGCAGGGTAGAAAGACTGAAGAGTGTGGAAAAGGAACTGAAATGAAAATATTATGGCCTAGATTACAAATTTACTCTTTATTTCGTATTTTTTTCTTAGAAGACTAAGCCTAATTGATACTCTATAAAGTTTTCTGAGGAGAAAGCATGAAGTTAAATATCAGAGCTCTAAATCTCAGTGTCTGATATCATACAACATAAAAGTGCCAGTGCTGGAACTTTTGATTAATGTTCCATGTTCAATTAAACAATACCCGATAAGAATGTGTAACGCTTTTTTACATATTCTCTGGGCCATTTCTAGATATTATGGTATCTCTTCTCTGTCAGTGAGACCATTTAAGACTTACTCTTTCAATTAAGATTTTTGTCCTATTTCCTATCTCTCCCAGAAAAAGTTTAAATCATTGGATGCATAAGAATAATTAACAGGTACCATTTCTTATTTGCAGCATCAAAATAGCCCCAAGACTAAAATATGTGTTCTAACATCTTTAATTTGAGAGAAGTTAACATATCAAATTAAATGACCTACATTGTTGTCCACTATAAATAATTTATATTTACCTTGTATGTTACAAAAATAAAAATAAAAATTGTTTAAAAGAGATGAATTTCCATCTTTATATGCTGCTGCTGCTGCTGCTAAGTCGCTTCAGTTGTGTCCGACTCTGTGCGACCCCACAGACGGCAGCCCACCAGGCTTGACCGTCCCTGGGATTCTCCAGGCAAGAACACTGGAGTGGGTTGCCGTTTCCTTCTCCAATGCATGAAAGTGAAAAGTGAAAGTGAAGTCGCTCAGTCGTGACGGACTCTTAGCGACCCCACGGACTGTAGCCTACCAGGCTCCTCCGTTCATGGGATTGTCCAGGCAAGAGTACTGGAGTGGGGTGCCATTGCCTTCTCCGTCTTTATATGCTACTACTCATTATTTTGTTTCACATAAAACATTGAAAGAAAAAAATTTGCTTTTCACAGTTTGGGAAGTTTCTGCTATTTCTTCTACCAATAAAAAGGAAGGATGTTTATACTCAAAATGATTCACTGAAAGGGACTGGCTTCTGCTCTCCTCAGGTTAATCTTAACAATAGTTATTTCCTTGAGCAACCATCAAATATATAACATTAGCATAAACCCATAACTTTGCTTTCACTTTTGCCAATATTAAGATTATGTTGGATTCATAGGCAGATTTACAGGCATCCATCCTATTTAAGTATATTTTAGATGCTAAAAAAATTTACTCATCAACTTTTTATTAACTTTTATGTCATGTATATTCAGACACATAGACACATGGTCAAAAGAGGCACTGCTTAATCTTACAGTAACATGGGGAATTTAAATAGAATTTGTGTAATATTTGTAACTATTTAGAAATTGGCTCTAGGAGTAAAACATAATCTTGTAGAGAAAAGCAAAATATGGTCAGGGGATAAGAATTTAAATAAACATGACTTTTGGGGATTAAAAGTTGATATGTGATTGAATTTGAGGATAAACTAATTTATAGTGAGAATGGACCTATATATATTTATTTTATACACTTAATGAAAACAAGTAGAAACTTATTTAGGAGCAGTCTTCTGAAATCTGAACAAGTTTTAACCTTTCCTAAAGCTGTGAGGTTTTTTCCCTTCCTTTCACATTTATACCTCAATAATAATAAAAGTGTGATAGTAATTCCCACTTTTGAATACCAGCATTACTGATATTAAATGCACAAGTTGTAATGAGAATTTTTGTGGAGTTCCTAATTTATTAAAAATCAATATAAGCATGAAGTTTAGAGAGAATAATCAGATGCAATGAGGTGTGTGTAAGTGTGATTCCCCATCAATTAAGAAATGGCAACTTATAGTGCTGAGTAAATGATTGTTTCAAAGATTGCCAAATTTCTTAACAATAAATATTAGAAAACAAATGCACTTTGAAACTATTAAAATATAAATTTGATATAAAATTAATGGAAAGTTAGGAGATGTTGAATACCAGAACGTGAATGATAAATAGCAAATATATTGCCTCCAAAGCTACCATCACTGAACTGAGCCCACTCAATAAAAACATGAGAGAACAATTAACAACATTATATTGTGTTTCTAGAAAACAACATGTAAGTGCTATTTTCATAGCAAATCCAACTGTTAGCAAAGTTGGCTTTCTATTCTACACTTTGAAAATATGGAATGAAACACATTGATTACACAACTGCTAGTAGAAACATGGACCCCAAAATAGCATATTGAGGACACATTTGAAGGATTCATGAACCACTTTGCTGTTTGTAGTACCTGCTACTGCTATGTGATTATATTTTAGCAGTTAGCTCAGCTTCCTAGGTGGCGCTAGTGGTAAAGAACGCGCCTGCCAATGCAGGAGACACAAGAGACGGAAAACTGATCCCTGGGTCAGGAAGATCTGCTGGTAGAAGGCACAACATGGCAGTTAGCTCAGATATCATATTATTCCAATAAAATTTGAGAATATACTTTGCAAAAGGCTATTCAAGACTGAAATCGCTAACTACCATTTATTCATATTTTTTTTAATCAGAACATTGTTTAGTAATAGAGAAACAAAGTCAAATTAATTGCCTATGATAATTAGTTTTTATCTCAGATGGCTTACGGTAGGAATTTTTTTACTTTCTATATTCCATTTTTTATTTCAGTTTGTTGCTTTTATCTGTTTTGTTTCCTTTGGAAGATAACTGCAAACAGGTAATAATAGTCAACACTTATTAAGAAACCTAATGTGTGCTAATGCACTGTCTGAAATGTATTGCCCAGGATTCCTGCTAAATCCTCATAACTATAATGTGAGTTGTACTATCCTTCTCTCCATTCGGAAAAGAAGAAAACTGAAGTGAAGAGGACAAATAACTTGCCAATGTCAGAAATATCAGTGAGTGAATGGCACCAGGATATAAACCCAGATATTCTGAGCTCCAGAGTCAGAGCTTCTAATTGCCCTTCTAAGCCACCTGTCAGGTAAGCAAGATCGAGAGACTGAGTGCCACAAAGCTGGTGGGTAGTTGAGTCCATCACGCCAGTGCAGAGGTTATTCTCCATAGGTGCATACAGTTTATGTGAGTAATGAACTAACTGCTTTGATGATGAATTAGCTAAGTCCTAAGCTCATTACAATATAATTATATTAAAATCAGTTCAGTTCAGTCGCTCAGTCGTGTCTGACTCTCTGCGACCCCATGAATTGCAGCACACCAGGCCTCTCTGTCCATCACCAACTCCCGGAGTCTACCCAAACCCATGTTCATCGAGTCGGTGATGCCATCCAACCATCTCATCCTCTGTCGTCCCCTTCTCCTCCCACCCCCAATCCTACCCAGCATTAGGGTCTTTTCCAATGAGTCAACCCTTCGCATGAGGTGGCCAAAGTATTGGAGCTTCAGCTTCAACATCAGACCTTCCAATGAACACCCAGAATTGATCTCTTCTAGGATGGACTGATTGGATCTCCTTGCAGTCCAAGGGACTCTCAAGAGTCTTCTCCAACACCACAGTTCAAAAGCATCAATTCTGCGGCACGCAGCCTTCTTCACCGTCCAACTCTCACATCCATACATGACCACTGGAAAAACCATAGCCTTGACTAGACGGACTTTTGTTGGCAAAGAAATGTCTCTGCTTTTAAACATGCTATCTAGGTTGGCCATAACCTTCCTTCCAAGGAGTAAGCGTCTTTTAATTTATGGCTGCAGTCACCATCAGCAGTGATTCTGGAGCCCAAAAACATAAAGTCTGACACTGTTTCCACTGTTTCCCCATCTATTTCCCATGGAGTGATGGGACCAGATGCTATGATCTTAGTTTTCTGAACGTTGAGCTTTAAGCCAACTTTTTCACTCTCCTCCTTCACCTTCATCAAGAGGCTCTTTAGTTCTTCTTCACTTTCTGCCATAAGGGTGGTGTCATCTGCATATCTGAGGTTATTGATATTTCTCCCGGCAATCTTGATTCCAGCTTGTGTTTCTTCCAGCCCAGCGTTTCTCATGATGTACTCTGCATATAAGTTAAATAAGCAGGGTGACAATATACAGCCTTGACGTACTCCTTTTCCTATTTGGAACCAGTCTGTTGTTCCATGTCCAGTTCTAACTGTTGCTTCCTGACCTGCATACAGGTTTCTCAAGAGACAGGTCAGATGGTCTGCTATTCCCATCTCTTTCAGAATTTTCCACAGTTTATTGTGATCCACACAGTCAAAGGCTTTGGCATAGTCAATAAAGCAGAAATAGATTTTTTTCTGGAACTCTCTTGCTTTTTCGATGATCCAGCGGATATTGTCAATTTGATCTCTGGTTCCTCTGCCTTTCCTAAAACCAGCTTGAACATCTGGAAGTTCACGGTTCACGTATTGCTGAAGCCTGGCTTGGAGAATTTTGAGCATTACTTTACTAGCATGTGAGATGAGTGCAATTGTGCGGTAGTTTGAGCATTCTTTGGCATTGCCTTTCTTTGGGATTGGAACAAAAACTGACCTTTTCCAGTCTTGTGGCCACTGCTGAGTTTTCCAAATTTGCTGGCATATCGAGTGCAGCACTTTCACAGCATCATCTTTGAGGATTTGAAATAGCTCCACTGGAATTCCATCACCTCCACTAGCTTTGTTCGTAGTGATGCTTTCTAAGGCCCACCTGACTTCACATTCCAGGATGTCTGGCTCTAGGTGAGTGATCACACCATCGTGATTATCTGGGTCGTGAAGATCTTTTTTGTACAGTTCTTCTGTGTATTCTTGCCACCTCTTCTTAATATCTTCTGCTTCTGTTAGGTCCATACCATTTCTGTCCTTTATCGAGCCTATCTTTGCATGAAATGTTCCTTTGGTATCTCTAATTTTCTTGAAGAGGTCTCTAGTCTTTCCCTATCTGTTGTTTTCCTCTATTTGTTTGCACTGATCGCTGAGGAAGGCTTTCTTATCTCTCCTTGCTATTCTTTGGAACTCTGCATTTCGATGAGAATATCTTTCCTTTTCTCCTTTGCTTTTCGCTTCTCTTCTCTTCCCAGCTATCTGTAAGGCCTCCTCAGACAGCCATTTGGCTTTTTTGCATTTCTTTTCCATGGGGATTTTCTTGATCCCTGTCTCCTGTACAATGTCATGAACCTCTGTCCATAGTTCATCAGGCACTCTGTCTATCAGGTCTAGTCCCTTAAATCTTTTTGTCACTTCCACTGTATACTCATAAGGGATTCGATCTAGGTCATACCTGAATGGTCTAGTGGTTTTCCCTACTTTCTTCAATTTAAGTTTGAATTTGGCAATAAGCGGTTCATGATAGTGGATTATAAAAATAAAAATGTGCTGTCATAGAAAATTGCACATATTTCATTTGGGTCAAGGCTATCAGGGATCCTATTCCTATACATGGAGATTAAGAAATGAAGATTAAATGATTGTTACTATAGGTAAGATTAATGAAAGATTAGGCTATTTTTTTTTTTCACTGTTTAGGTGGTTTGTTACCTAAATAATGAATATTTGGGCTATTGAGGACTGACTATACTTTCTTAGCATTTACTAGTGCTTCTTTTATAAATCCATCCATGATCAAGGTTTAACACATTTCTTGGTTTTGAAAAATCTCTTTAGAAGTATTCTGTAGAAAACAAGAAAGAACATCCTCACAAAATTAATATCATTGAAAAATCAAAAACAGAGATAATTACATGTTTAATGTTTAACTTGGTTTCGATTGAAGTACTTCTTATCACACAGCTGAGTGTTATTAAGAACAAACTCTAATATTTGAGTCCATTTACTCTCTGGTGTACAACTTTAATTCTATTATATTTAAACACCAGTGGTGCAGTGGTTTTGAAGAATGAGTATGAAGAACTACTTTACTATTAAACTTCATGCCATAAGACTATAGTTCTTATTTCAGAAATAATAAAGCAAAACAAAGAACCAGAAGCCTGCATTGTAGATACCATTTAGTCAGATTGATCCCTTCCATATCTAACCATGTTGTTTACTTCTAAGCGAAAGACCAAGTGATATATTGAGGGATAATATAATTATTATTATAATATAAAATTATGTGGCATAACATTTGTTTTATTTTATTATTATAATTTTGAGTTTTCAAATCTCACTGTGAAAATCAACCAATTTTAATATTCCCATTGTTCCACATGAAATAAAATATTTTAATGAACATTATTTCTTATTTTAAAGAAATACAAATTATAGCAGGCTTCCCAGGTGGCTCAGTGGTAAAGAATTAGCCTGCAATTCAGGAGACATGGGTTCGATCACTGGGTCAGGAAGATCCCCTGGAGAAAAAAATGGCAACCCATTGCATCATTCCTGCCTAGGAAATCCCTTAAACAGAGGAGACTGTTGGGCTACAGTCCACAGGGGTCACAAAGAGTTGAACACAACTTAGCCAACATCAACACCAAAACAACACAAATTATGGCACTACAGTTCATAAGCAGGGCAGTAAAAAAATGTATTGAAGAGTAACTTCAACTACAAATGTAGAGTTCTCAGAAAATTAAAGCATAATAACAAAATTAGAAAATGCAGGAAAGTTTTAGGCCTTATGCTGGAAACTACTCTGATGTATAGACAACTTGACTGAATCAGATAAAAACAATTGCTGTATCACATGCTAAGAAGTAATGAAAGTAAGAAAAAGATGGCCAAATTATAAAGCTTCTGGGCAAATTCAAATATTAATATATAGCAAAATTATATACTTGGCACATAGCAGACACACAATAAATATTTGTTAAATGAATAAACATGAAATGTGGAAACACGTATAATTATTTTTCTCTCGGTAACTGTATACTCCAGGTGTGAGGGCTACAGATCAACTCCCTAGAAACCTCAAAGGGACCCTTCATTACATTAGTGAATTTCTTGAGACAGGATCTAATGGTCAGTTTTGAAGACTTCAATCTAATGTCTCAAGACACTGAGTGCGTCAGTCTCTCAGAAACCAACTCTCACTAATCAAGATAATGGGATTACTTGTAAACACCAAAATGCTGAGGGATTCGTTTTATTTTATTATTTTATTTTTGTGTGTGTGTCTTTTTAAGGCATATGCTTCCCATTTATTTTTAAATTTTGAACATATTTGTTTTCCAAAATATTTTTGATGTCAGTTATAGAACCTCTCCCCATGAAACCGCAGTTCCTGACCCTGAAATGCTACTCTTTTCTGTAAGAATGAATGTGCCCCCAAGGGACCTGGTGCATCATACACTTTTCACAAGGCTGTGCAAGTACTAATAAATCAATCCTTGTGGGATCGAATATGCATGTGGTATGCATGTTAATTTTCATAGATATACAGAATACTCTTTCAACTTTGTCCTTTAATACTATAGGAGAGGAGAAAACATATACACGAATACTAAAAAATCTGATCTTCTCCAGAAATCAAGAGTATCAAATAATAGTTGTCCTTCAGAACCAAATATTCGACTGTAAGCTGATTTTTTTTCCCCCTCATTCTTTCTTTTTAAAGTGAAAGTCACTCAGTGATGTCCGACTCTTGAGACCCCATGGACTGTATGTAGCCTGCCAGGCTCCTCTACCCATGGAATTTTCCAGGCAAGAATACCAGAGTAGGTTGCCATTTCCTACTCCAAGGGATTCATTTTAAATGGCACATTTCATCACATGATCTTTGCATTCTTTCCCTATAGGTAGAGGTATATAGGAAACTAAATATAAACTGAAGGTTGATGAGTGGTCCTTGAAATACAATAAAGAGAGCTGGAAGAAGCAGCCTTTAAAGGTTTAGATCTATGACAGCCTGATATGTCCGTTTTCCAAGGAGGATTATTTTTGCTTAGGGGACTGACAGTTGAGAACTACATCAACTGAAACATCGTCTCTTGGGTATTACCTCCAGAGTTTGCTACTACAGAGTTGTTTTTTCTTTTTAATTCAAATCACCATTCTCTTTCTGAATAACACTTTATTCATTAAATTTAATGAGTAACACGAGGGCTGTTTGTCTCCTCACCCAACAAGTAGTTTGTTCTTATCTTTCCTATCTATCATCTACAACTTGAACTTAAAATATACCTCTACTGACTAAAACACATCTTAAGGAAACTCTTCTAACCCTTCTCAGATTACCACATCTGTCTAAAAATGAATGTATTTCTGCCATTGTGTCATGTGAAATCACTTGCTGTATTTGCCTAGCTATAGGTTTCTGCTTTTACTTGTAAGGACCTAAGTATTACAGGAGGGAAAAGAATACACAGGTTTTAGGATTCATTGACATCAAAAATTCTTGCATCCTGTAGACCTCTTTGGAATCCCAATACTTCATGACACAATGAAAAGAAAGCTCTCTCTCTCTGCCCAGCCACTGACATACAGGGAAGAAGCAGGAGGAATTTTGATGACTCTCTAACAGATTGACCAATATGTCTACTATTCTTCTTGGCTTAAGTATCATCAATATAGTAGACATCATATTAGGTTAGGAGTTAGATTATCTAGAATGAGGTCTCTCTTATCACTGTCAACAATTACTTATGCATGTTGGGCACATTATTTTATCTCATTTGTAAATGGGGTTGCACAGTTATCAGAAGTTCTTAATGCCTATGCTTGTGGCATTGTGGCATTGATATAATCCTATGAGTATTTATGGCTAATCAAAGCAATGATTCCTTTTGTTAGTTTTGTTTTCATTTGCTTTTTTCTCCCCTTCCAGTTTTACTGAGATATAATTGACACGTGGCACTGTATGTGTTTAAGGTGTGTAGCATAATGATTTGACTTACATACATCATGAAATGATTACCACAATAAGTTTAGTGAATATCCATCATTTCAAATAGATATAAAGTGAAATAAAGATTGAAAAATGTTCTTCCTTATGATGAGAACTGTTAGAATTTACTCTCTTAACAACTTCCATATATAGCATATGGCAATGTTAATTATATTTATCATTCTGTACATTACATTCATGGGACTTCCCTATAGCTCAGATAGTAAAAAACCTGCCTGCAATGCAGGAGACCCAGGTTCTATCCCTGGGTCACGAAGATCCCCTGGAGAAGGAAATGGCAATCTCCTCCAGTATTCTTGCCGGGAGAATCCCATGGACAAAGGAACCTGATGGGCTACAGTCCATGGGGTCGCAAAGAGTCAGATACGACTAAGCAACTAACACACACATTATATTATAGTACTTGTTTATCATACAAATGGATGTTTCTACCTTTTGACCATCTTCATCCAATGCCTTCTCCCCCAGGCCTCTGCCTCTGGTAAACACAAATCTGCTATCTTCTTTTATGGGTTTGTTTGTTCTTCAGTTGTAAATGACCTTCAATACTATGCTAGTTCCTGGTATACAACATAGTGATTCAATATTTCTATACATTTCAAAATCATCACCATGCTAAGACCAGTACCCTTGTCAACATACAAATATGCTATATAATTATTGACTATATTCCCCATACTGTATTTTTCATCCCTGTGACTCATTCATTTTGTAGCTGAAAATTTGTATCACTTTATTTCCCTCAATTATTTCTCTCCTCCTCCAACCCTGTCCCCTGTAGCAACCATTTGTTTGTTCTGAGTCTGTTTCTGTTTTATGTTTGTTCCTTTTTTTTTTTTTTTAATATTCTACATATAAGTAAAATCATTCGATATTTGTCCTTCTCTTGTTTCACTTAGCATTATATCCTCTAGGTCCATCTGTATTGTTACAAATAGCAAGACAGCCATTTGTCTTGCTTTTTGACATCTGAGTAATAATCCATTACGTAAATAATAGTGGATTGTATGTATCATATATATTTTATATCTACATATATATGTCGGAGAAGGCAATGGCAGCCCACTCCAGTCCTCTTGCCTGGAAAATCCCATGGACGGAGGAGCCTGGTAGGCTGCGGTCCATGGGGTCGCTACGAGTCAGACACGACTGAGAGACTTCACTTTCACTTTTCACTTTCATGCATTGGAGAAGGAAATGGCAACCCACTCCAATGTTCTTGCCTGGAGAATCCCAGGGACGGGGGAGCCTGGTTGGCTGCCGTCTATGGGGTCGCACAGAGTCGGACATGACTGAAGCGACTTAGCAGCAGCAGCAGCAGCACATATATATGTAAAATCTTCTTTATACATTCACCTATTGATGGGCACTTATGTTGCTTTTACCTCCTTGCTATTGTTTATAATACTTCAGTGAACATAGGGTGTGTGTATCTATTCTAATTAGCGTCTTAGTTTTCTTTAACTCCTGATAAATGCCCAAGAGTAGAATTGTTAGGGTCCGTGTGCTCAGTTGCTCAGTCATGTCTGACTCTTTGCAACCCTCTGGACTGTAGCCTGACAGGCTTCTGGGATTTCCCAGGCAAGAATACTGGAGTGGGCTGCCGTTTCATACTACAGGGGATCTTTCCAACCCAGGGATGGAAGCTGTGTCTCGAGTCTCTGGCATTGGCAGGTGGATTCTTTATCAGGGCTTTACCAGGGAGGCCCTAAGATTGGAGTGCATGGTAGCTCTATTTTTATTTTTTGAAGAATCTCCAAACTGTTTTCCATAGTGGCTGCACAAATTCACATTCTCACCAACAGTGCACAGAGGTACTCTTTTCTTCACATCCTCACCAAAACTTGTTTGCTGTCATTCTGACAAGCATGAGGTGATATGTCATTGAGGTTTTGATTTGCATTTTCCTGATGATTAGTGATGTTGAGCCTAAAATTATGTGCCATCTATATGTCTTACTTGGGAAAATGTCTATTTTTAAAAATCAGGTTGCTTGTTTTTTGATATTGAGTTGTATGAGTTCTTTGTATATTATAGATATAATCTGGTAAGGGGTTACCCCTGCTAGATATATCATTTGCAAATATCTTCTCCCATTCAGTAGATGGCTTTTCATTTTGTTGCTAGTTTCCTTTTCTGTGCAAGAGCTTTTTAATTTGATGTAGTTCCATTTGTTTATTTTTGCTTTTATTTCCCTTGTGTGAGTAGATATATCCAAAAAAACAATATTCTAAGACTGACACACATTAAAATGCATACTATCTGTTTACTTCCAGAAATTTTACAGGGTCAACTCTTATATTTTATGTCTTTCATAGATTTTGAGTTTATTTTTATATATGGTGTGAGAAAGGAGTCCAGTTTTGATTCTTTTGCATGCAGCTGTTCAGTTTTCCCAGCACCATTTACTGAAGAGGCTGTCTCTTCCATGATACCTCTTTTGTGGTGGGTTTAATTGCCCATTTAAGTGCAGGTTAATTTGTGCTCTAGGAGCACCCTCTATGTGCTCCTAGGTCATTCTGTTGTGGCTGGCTGACTTCTGAGGACACTCTTGTAAGCATAAATGGACCCCAGTCTGGTTGGTTACCAAGCCCTGCCTTGTGCAGAGGCTGCCAGCCTCTGCAATTTTAATTGTCCTTCCCTTTGTGGGTCTTCACCCAAGAGTATGTGTTTTGACTACAGTGCATCTCTATCCCTCCTGCCACCTCACTGTGGTTCCTTTTGCTTATTTAATTGTAGAAGATCTTTTCTGCCAGTCTTCAGGTCAATCTCATCAATAGTTGCTCTGTAAATGTAGCGATGTTGGCATAGCCCTGGGAGGAAGTGAGCTCAGAGTCTTTCTATGTTTTGACCACTCCTGTAAAGTGGAGGTTCTGGAAAAGGTAGAACACAAACCATGGGGAAGAGAAAAATTCCTGCTAGATTTTCAGTGTAAGGAGGAAACACAGATATTTTTGATCAACCCCTAATTGAAGGAGGGTAGAAAAGATTTCAGACTTTTTTCAAATGCTGGCAGTTTCTAGAAATTTCTTAAGTCACAGAATTCATGATTTTTTTATATCTGAGAGCTAAAGAAAAATATATACAAGTGAATATCAACAATTAATATGAGATAGCAATTTGTAGGAGGCATTGGTCTCTCCATTTTTTCCCCTATGTTACACTTCTGCCTAAATATTTCTGAATACAGAAATGATTGTTTGATATGACATCATTTTATAACTCATGGGTTAAAATATGTGGTGTGTGCTTAGTCACTCAGTTGTGTCCATAGTATGATACAATCCATGTGTAATGGTTTGAAATCAAATAAATTTGAATTAAAACTCCATTGAAAAGATTAATATTTTCCTTAAAGTGTTCCCATTTTTATGTAAAATAACTGAATTTATATACAGAAACAATTGTTTGGGAAATAAATAGGCATTTACTTATGTCTCTGGTCAGAAAGAATTAGAAAAGCTTTCCTTTGTGACACTTGATGATTGATTTCAAACAAGGAAGAGAGAATCACATATGAGGTAGTGTGGAGTTCAGATCGTAAAGCAAGTATTTTCCAGTTTTATTATAGCAAAGATTAGTCGTTAACATCTTTTGACCTCAGCATATGTATTATAAAGTATAGAAGAATTAACGAGTACACACAGAAATGTGATAATTTTTCAATTGTAATAATATTAATAATGTGTGTGAAGTGATGCTTGGCAAACAGGCAACCAAAATAGGAGGTTAATCCTTTCTCTTCTTCCATTTTCTCCTCTATTGCTCCTCCTCCTCATTCTTTTCTGTGCATCCTCCATAGTATTCTTAATGTCTAATATATCAAACTGGGAGTTTCGGTGGGAGGAAGAAATTGGTTAAACTCTAATACATGCCATACATCTCTATACATGGGCCAGCTCAATAGAATATGGTGGTTCTAATTAAACTGAGTAGTCCTTTTTAGAGAAATAATTTTTTAAAAAAAGAATAATGGAAAGTGTATTGCATCATTGACCTGTATGTATGAAAATATCTTTCTTCTCAAATCAGATCCTCTTTCTGACAGCCTACTTCCTGGTTATCATAAAAAACCTTTCTATCACTCAGGATTAAAGCTTCAGGATATATATATATATATATATATATCCCTTTACTTCAGCACACTCAATCACATGCAAACTTGTAAGAATTAATGTGAATTATATTTACTCTTTAATTTCAGGTTCTACAGCTCCTGTTTAATTTCTAGCATTCATTTTCTCTCACTGTTACAGCAGCTTCCTAAATATGTTGTCCTTTAATAGGCACTGACATTCTCACTTCATATCCTTTTGAGGAATAAATCAGAACCGGACAAAAATTCAAATGATAGATTGATAACTGATTAAAAGGTCAGACATAAAGGCTGCTAAATAATTAATTAGGGCTTTCTGCGTGATAGATATTTTCTTTTTTTAATATTTGAGGAAATTGGAAGATATTTGATAGTTTAGATTCACCTAGCTAATATTTCCCAATGAATTTTTGGCAGTAGAGTAAAATTTTTCCAGTGTTTGGTGATGCTGAAAACATTGGGTTTTGTGATTGAGTATCAAAAAGAACTTGTAATAATACTCTATGCAGACATTCATTCAGGTTTTTAATTTTTTATCCTCTCTGTCCTTAGGCTCTTGCTTTCCTTTATCAATATTCACAACATATTCCAAGTTCTACTTATTTTAATAGTGTCACAAAGGTAGAAAGTGAAAAGGTGTTATTTTGATGGATGACTGGATGAATAAATAAAAGTAAAACTACATGATATATATATAGTTTTGTTTCATTTCTTAGATTTCAATAGCAGCAAGTGTTTATAGCTAAAATATTCACCTAATTCCCAAGCGTTTGAAATCATTCAAATATTTAGAATTTTAATTTTATATTCTATTTACTTCCAAACACATTTGAGGTAGAAGAAACAATAACATCTATCATGAGTTTTCAAAAATAATAAATTATGTACTGAATGGAAATAATTTGGTTAGCATCACCAGAGTGACTAGTTCAATCAAACTTGTATATTAGACACAGTAACAACTTCTACTGTGTATTGGGTTCTTAGCTATAACAATGAATTAGATAGTGTCTTTGACCTCTAATTTCCATGGTATAGTTCAGAAGAGAGACAGATATAATAATTGTAATTCAGTTTATTAGCACATGTATTAGTGTTAACCACATAAGAAACAATTCCGAATCTCAATGGCTTAACAAATGAGAAACTATTTCTTGCACACAGGTTCAGCTGATCTAGCCTTGGATGGGCTTAGCATCTCTGCTTCAGGCTTTGGAGCATCTGGGCCTGTCTCCAAACTGTGGACTGGAATGTAATCTATTTTATATTTCTCCCATTATCCTTTCGCTAGTGGCTGCTTGGGCAAATTATTTTCATGGGGAATGATACTAGTGTGGCAGAACAAGCCAGCCTAGACTAGCATGTTAAAAACCTTGGTTTACTTCAAATCTGTTGTACACCGTATATCACTGACCAGAGCTAGTCATATGGTTAAGCTCATGCAGCAGTGAATGCATACAAACCTCAAATATGAAAACGATTTGAGTACATACCTGCCAAACAATAGCCCAGTTCATCACAGCACTATTTGGAAATGAAACTCAAGTTAGCTGACAGTCTGAGGCTGGGCTTTACTGTGTAGTCAAAGGTAACTTTTGAATGCACTTGTCTTTCTTTCTCCCAAACTATCTCTCCTGCCTTGACTTCTGCTTTAAATGACAAGAATTAATAATAATCTGATGAGGGTTCACTCTAGGACACTGATTAAGCTCCATTTTTTGGTGTGCATTTTGGTAGACACTTGATGTGGCTCTCACTCACTGATTCTTTACCTTGTCCAGACCAGCTACATGTTGCCTCTTTTACTCTGGCATTTCTTTGCCCTTAGAAAAACGGTTCAGAATGAGGTAGTTAATAATAAGATGGGTCACCTTATTTATCATCTCATCATTCACTGAATATGACCATGGTTAAGGCTCAACAGATGGCTGATGTTAAGAGCTTTGAACTTGATGTTGGAGAAGAAAGAACTTTCACCTTCTCCACTGGCAAATGCCTATGTAAGTTTAAAACAAAGCACCAAAGTTACACAAGAAAGGACAATTTTACCAAGGCTATTGCAACAAGGAGAGAGATTGACCTCAATTTCACTTAAAAAAAGAAATGGTTAGAGAAATTTTAGGACCTAAGATCTTAGGGCACCCTTGTTTACTAATTGAGTTTACCCAAAGAAAAATTAACCTTTCTCTTATCTTTATGACAGGAGGTAGTTTTACAACCTTGATCAGGGACCCACTGCAGTTAAGTAGATCCCATCCCACAGAGACTGGGAGAGAGGGGCACACATTCCTTGATAATTACATTTCCCTGAGAGGGCTCCCAAGTCCTTAAAAAAGATATTCCCTGGAATTTCTTGAGTCTTAAAACTACTAGAAAGGCTTTTAAAGAGATTCATATTCATTTCAAAGTAGCAGAGCAAAATTTGGAATTATAAGTTTTCTAAAGTAAATGCTCTAAGGAAAGAAAGATCAGGGACCTATAGTCAGGAAAAAAATCTAAAATGTAGTCAAACTGAGGGGAACGCTAAGGACATCTTGGTCAAACCACAAGTTTGGATCAAAAGATTCTAGTGCTAGGTTCTCAGGCCAAAACCCAGCTGTAAAGCAGTAACTTTTTGACATTTGTTGTTTTTGCTCTTGAGTGCATCTCCTTCAAGCAACTTATGAGAAAGAAGGTGATTATGACAAAATAAGATTTAGTTGTGTCCAGGTGTTGTGGCTTTATGATCATCTTAATATATAAACAAAACTCCTTCTTTCCTTGAACATTTTTTAAATAGATGAGAGACATGAGTTCATTTCTCTTTTATATTATGTACAAAAATGATTATTGAGTAGTGTAGAGAACAGACCCTGGAGGCAAGAGAATCCTTAGGAGGGAAAAAGAAGTTTTACTAAAATAGTAAAAATTGTGGATAGAAAGAAAATAACATTTAAAAAATGAAGAAACTAATCACATTAAGAAAGAAGCTGGTTTAATGCAATACCAAATGCAGGAGACCTGGGTTTGATCCCTGGGTTGGGAAGATCCCCTGGAGAAGGGAAAGGCTATCCACTCCAGTATTCTGGCCTGGAGAATTCCATGGACTGTATAGTCCACGAGGTCACAAAGAGTCGGACACGACTGAGCCACTTTCTCTTTAGGAGGCTTCCCTGGTGGCTCAGATGGTAAAGCATCTGCCTGCAATGCGGGATACCTGGGTCGGGAAGATCCCCTGAAGAAAGAAGTGGCAACCCACTGCAGTACTCTTTCCTGGAAAATTCCATGGACAGAGGGACCAGGTACACTACAGTCCATGGTGTAGCAAAGAGTTGGACACGACTGAGTGACTTCTCTTTCTTTCAAGGCTTTCAAGTTTTTAATGTGGGTGGCTAGGAGAAAGGTTGTTAATTCTTTTATATTTGGTAGCAATAAATTTGGAGAAGGCAATGGCACCCCACTCCAGTACTCTTGCCTGGAAAATCCCATGGACGGAGGAGCCTGGTAGGCTGTAGTCCATGGGGTCGCTAAGAGTCAGACATGACTGAGCAACTTCACTTTCACTTTTCCTGTTCGTGCACTGGAGAAGAAAATGGCAACCCACTCCAGTATTCTTGCCTGGAGAATCCCAGGGATGGCGGAGCCTAGTGGGCTGCCGTCTATGGGGTCGCACAGAGTCGGACACGACTGAAGCAACTTAGCAGCAGCAATAAATTACCTTGCAAAGATCTGTTACTACTTGCTACCCAAAATGATAATATCTTAAGGATTTGCACAGTCCCTCAGTTGTGTCCAACTCTTTGCGACCCCATGGACTGTAGCCTGCCAGGCCCCTCTGTCCATGGGATTTTTCTAGGCAACAATACTACGGTGGGTTGCCATTTCCTCCTCCAGGGGACCTTCCAGACCCAGGGATCAAGCCCATGTCTCCTGCATCTCCTGCACTGGCAAGCAAATTCTTTAACACCGAGCCACCTGGGAAGCTCCATCTTAAGGATGGCAGAGACTATTAGGGGTCACCAACTGAATAGGTCACTAATGCAGAAATTCCTTCCATAGCATCATAAAGATAATTTTTCTTTCTCTGCTAAGTTGTTTTTTAGTTGACGGGAAAATTACTTCCACTTATTGCTTCCTGTTAACAAATGGGTTTAAATTTTAGATGCTTAAATATTACAATCATATGAACTTTTCTATACTTTTTAAAAATTTTACTGGAGTATAGTTGCTTTCCATTGCTGTGTCAGTTTTTGCTGTACAGCAAAGTGAATCAGACATATGTATATGTATATCCCCTTCTTTTTGGATTTCCTTCCCATTTATGTCACCACAGAGCACCAAGTAGAATTCCTGTGCTATATAGTCGGTTCTCATTAGTCATATATTTTATACAACATAGTATATCTGTGTCAATCCCATTCTCCCAATTCATTCTATTCATCATATGACAAAATTTCTAGAACTCCTACTACCAGCCTAGATCTTCTTCTGTAAATACTTCACTTTTTTTTTTTTTTAATGAGACTTCTGAAACGAAAATGCTGAAACCAAATACATTAATTTAGAACTAGCTGAGGCTTCCTCCCTCTAAATTAAATTGCTGGTCTTAGGTTTAAGTTAACTATAATTCTTATACAATTTTTCACATATTACAAGTCTTTTTTCCAGAAACTCATAGGAGATTAAAAAAAAAATTAGTGTCAGTGAATATTCCCTTTATCTTGGTTTGAAATGACTTACCTATGATCTCTTTTGAAGGTTTAGTTTAGTGTTCTATAGATGAAACCTCATGTTTGTTTTCATTTTAATGTTGGTTGGTTTCCTCATCCTCCCTTGTGATATTCTATTGGCCTAACTGGTATCTTTGATTCTGTAAAAGCTGCTCAAAACATTTTTAATTCCAGATTTTATTTTTTGTTCATCTTATTTATTAAATTTTCATCCTTTCTAGTAAGCCAGGTGTAGATTGCCATTTCTCAGATTCTTTCACATCTTTCTTTAGGCAGGTGATGGCTTGGATTTATAACACTGTGCTTATTTATTAACAAACACAGATCCCACAGGCTGCCCATTTGAGCATATTTTCTTAGATTTTAGATAGATGGATTTTTTCCTCTTCCTCCTCTAAATGACTATAGAGTTTTTTTTGTCCTTTGGAAGTTTCCGAGAGAGCTGTCTTTTGCTAATTTAAACACCTTGTCATTCATACATGCAAATTATGTACTTAGCACAAAATGCTAGGCATTGGCAAAAAAGATAGTGAGGTACAGACTTTATAGAAGTTCATATCTTAACAAGACACAAGAAGTTAAACATATAATAGCAAGGTCATGTGGTAAATGTTACAAAGAGACACACAGGGAGAGAACAAAGGGGTCAACAAAGACTTCTCAGCAGAGGAGGCCCTTGCTTGTGAAAAACAAGGACTCTGTCAGTCACTGGAAGATAGAACTTTTCAGGCAAGGTAATCTGCCTAAATGTTACCTTTTCCATGCAGCACTCTAAAAACTTCTAAAACAATATTCAAATTGCTTGTTTTTATTTTGTCATAATGTCTCTAGCCCATTTCCCTGGTTGTCTATTTCTTACAGTTAAACAATAAATCAGGAATTTTATATATTTTGCTGAATGCATTCACTTTATTTTATATCACCTAATTCCAAATATCATGAAAAATGCCTATTGTCAACTAAAAAAGATGCACAACTTGAGAGTTGTGAATTAAGTTTTATTTGGGGCAAAATGAGGACTGCATCCTGGGAGGCAGCACCTCAGATAGCTCTGAGGGACTGTTCCAAAGAGGCAGTCAGGGAAGGTCAATATGTAAGATTCCCATGAAGGGGGAGTTCAGTGCAATCAAGTCCTTACTTCATAAGAGGTTTTCTGCTAGTCATGAGGATCTGATGTCATCATGAAGGGATTTAGTGCTGTTCTAGATATGAAGAGAGGTAAGGTTTGGGATCATAAAATCTATTCCTGAAAATATCCAACTATCGAAAGACCTGTCAAAGATCTGTCCCACCAGATTCCCTGGAGCACAGAGTGCCTCACTCCACCCTGAACTCCCACAGGGGGTGTTGAATGTCAGCAGCTGCAGCTGACAAGGTTCAATCTCCACGGAGGTAGATGGCAAATGCCCTTGTCGTCCAGTCATTAGCAATGCTCTTGGTAACTGCCAATTTGTGGTAGACACTATCATAATGAAGATACTCATGAAAGATGTTCAGCTTGTTTTGAAGAAAGGAATCAACTTTAGTTAGTTCATATTTTTGACAGCATAATGGAAAGAAGGAAAGAAATCAGGTGAGTGACATCAACAAGATGGTGGAATAGGAGTTTTCAGTGTTCATGCCTTGCAGATACATTGATTTTGACAACCACCCATGGGTGACAATACCGTTTTGGGAACCAGGGACTCCAGCAGAGAGGCCATAGGACCCTGTTGAGCAAAAAGTACCTGATGATAGATGTTTCAAGTAAGGTAAAAAGAACAGTTTCACTTTCCTCAAGTTATCCCTCCTCTATTAGGTGGCACAGTTCAGTGTGAAGAGAGCATAGAATTGGTAGTTGCCAGCAGCTGAGGGGTTGGGAATATGGGAAGATGTTAATTAGAAGATACAGAGTTTCAGCTATAACAAATAAATAAGTTATAGAGATCTAATGTACAGCATGGCAACAAGAGTTAATAATAGTATACTTGAATTTGCAAAGAGAGTAAGACTTTAGTGTTCTTGCCTCCACACACAAAATGGTAACCATATGAAGTGACTGATATGTTAATCAGCTTGATTGTTACAATCATTTCACAGTGTATACATATATCAAAATATCATGTTGTACATCTTAAAAGTATACACTTTCGTTGTAAATTATACATCAGTAAAGCTGGAGGGGACAAGGATGAAGGTAAAGACATTCAAAAAAGGTATTACCTATTTTTAAAAAATAAATATTTCCAAAGGACTTATTCTCCTCTTGAAAGTTTCTGTGGAGGTACATATTTCTTTTATTTTTAATACAGTCATTTCTTTATGGATGTGCCATGTCTGTGAAGCTGAGTCTGCTTAACTGACTTGTTCACATACCACAATGCAAGCAAAGGATGCCAGTATATTAGAACTAAAAAGCTTGCCTTTGAATTTTCATGACAAAACAAAAGCCACAAGAAAGCAACATCAGTAGAACATACAAAAGTAGCAAGAAAAGAATTGCCAATCGTTCCATAACCTTAAGAAAATTTACTCATTGAAAATAAAAGGAAAATTCACGCTTAGTCCTGGCAGGAAAAACAGTGCTCAAATTTGGTCCCTCATTGGAATGAATGCTTTCTCGACAGAGTAACAAATGAAAATTGGATCAGGGACGCATTTTCAATGAAAAAGACACACTGCCAGATGGCTTCTTGGCAAAGGAAAGGGAAGAGTTGATTAAACTGTCATGTGATGAGTTCAGATTCAGCAAAGTGCCACTTAACAACTTCTTTTTGAGAAGGATAAAGGAGGACATTCAGGTGCGGTATATGGTTTTGATACTATTAAGGTGTAAGATTACTTTGTTGTTTCATTGGTTTTCTGCCATTGCCTTCAATACGGAAAAACACAAAATGAATCTCAACTGTGAACAAAATTTTCTGCTGAATAGAATCTGAGTTTCTCCAGAACTAATTCTTTGAAATCTTGGTGCCAAACACAGCTTATAAAGCACATTTTACCTTTCAAGAAAAAAAATATAGTGTGTCTGTTTATGTATAGATACTGCTATTTCAAGGTGAATTAGGGTTTTGCTCCCCTTATCATACCGGACAAAAAAAAAAATGGGGATACCATAAAACTTGTACCAACATGCAAACATGTCCCCTATGGACTTGTTATCCTTGCTTGTCTGTCCTCTCTCTCCTTTCTTTCAAATTTTCATCGGAGTATGGTTGATTTGCAATGTTGTGTTAGTTTCAAGTGTACAGCAGAGTGAGTTAGTTATCCTTTCTCCTTTCTTTGAATAGACCACTAGTTTGCTGTTATACCTATACTGGCCCCATATGCAGGAGTTTTCAATTAAAAGGTTTCCAACTCACCTAGTTGGGAGGGCCAACAGCGATAAGCTGTATCCTTGGATTCAGCACTTGGTCCAGGGGTGGGCATATAACTCAAGAAGGGGAGTCAACATCAATTTTGGAACTGCTATGGATGCTCAGAGAGAATTTCTCTCCTCCTGATGCTCCTGGATACTGAAAAAACATGCTAATCAATTCCTGCCACATAGGAGAGACTGCCTGAGAAAAAAAATGAAAAGGCAAAAAGTACAGACAAAAACGGAAAAAGAGAGATATAGTTCTGAGGGAATTGTATCCATACCAGGCACCTGTCTTGCTTAAAACCGCCTCCTATCTTATAATTTTTAGTTATAGAAGTCAGCAATATTTTTCTATGATTATGGAATTTTGTCATTAAAAAAAATTATGTGGACTAAAACACTAAGGATCTGTGTTTGAGAGGTGAATCACCTGCATATTTGTTTAGAGAAAAAAGATACATTTTGAATAATGCCAAATTGGGTCTTTTTATTTATTAACAATTTTTTTTTTCCTAAGAGTGTCATTTGGCTTCTCCTCTCATCCCCCGAATCCCTACCATCTAGGTATTTTGTTTTCATTTGAAGCTTTTGTGTTTCTAGTCTTGCTTAAGAAAAATCTTACTCACCCCCTTCTTCTATAGTTTTCTGCTATTATTATTATTTTCAAATTACTGACTTTTAACTCTTTGATTCATTGAAATTTAGTATTTTATGATGTAATTCATACTTGGTAGACAAGACAATATTTTGTTTCTTCTAGGTAGATAGCCAACTATACCACCACAATTTATTAGATAAACTACTCTTTTCCCATTCATTTAAAGCAGCACACTGTCACATAGCTTTTTCATATTTCATTTAGATTCTTTTATGAACTTTTATTTATAGAACTGTAAATTATTTATATTCCAGGTTCATACTGTATTAATTATAGTTTACTTATAGTAAGTTATAAATACACTGGCATAGTAATCCCCACTCAATATTCATTAAAAAATATGAGTATGAAAGAATACAAAATTGGTAAATTATTTTCACCCCCTAGAAAAACTAAAACTGGGCAAAAATCACTCTGAAAACTACTAGCAATAAATGGAAAAGACTATTTATGAGAAGCTTCCAAAACACTGAATAAAATCCGTTTTTTTCCAAACACCTGGTCACATACCAACTCCAGGTTGGTGCTGACCATGTAGATAGAGTAGGAACTTCGCTGCATAGGAAGTGCTGCCATGACCTGTGGCCGAGGTGCAAAGCACAAGATGAAGAGCGATGTCAGTAAAGTAGAACATTCAATAGGAAATACACAAGAAAAGCCTTCAGCTCAGCTGCCTTTGAATTTAGTCCCAATTTAGGTTATCAATGGACCTGCCACTTAATTTACAGGGGAATCATAGGAATGAAAGAGCATTATAAAAGTGAAACTTTTATAAGCTCTTAATTATTAAATTAAAAATTAAGAGTTAAAAAAAATTAAACTCAATTCATACCTGGCTTACTAGCACACTAAGTGCACAGGCAGGGGAGCATCAAGGGGTCATGGTTAAATGCAGATGCCAAAAGACTTGAAAGCTATCTGAACATTACATATGCACCCTAACTGAACACATCAATCTGCAGATGGTAGAAATCATATGGGATCACAATATTCAAGCACAAACACTAATCAATCATTGGCTGACCAAAGGAGTATGTGGACAAAGGAGCAACCCCAGGAAGTCAAGGGGGTTGAAAAAAATAAGAAAATAAAATAACTGAGCAAAGATATCAACTACTGCAGAATCCATGGTAGGTACAAGACCTAACATGTCCAGTTTTCAACAAAAGACCATGAGGCATGCAAATAAACAGAATATATGACCTACTCAAGAAATTAAGCAGTCAATAGAAACTGTTTCTGAATAGGTTGCAGATATTGATATAACCAAAACTTCAAAGAGCACATTCAGTTCAGTTCAGTCGCTCAGTCGTGTCCGATTCTTTGTGACCCCATGAATTGCAGCACGCCAGGCCTCCCGGTCCATCACCAACCCCCAGAGTCTACCCAAACCCATGTCCATCGAGTCAGTGATGCCATCCAACCATCTCATCCTCTGTCGTCCCCTTCTCCTCCTGCCCCCAATCCTACCCAGCATTAGGGTCTTTTCAAATGAGTCAACTCTTTGCATGAGGTGGCCAAAGTATTGGAGTTTCAGCTTCAACATCAGTCTTTCCAATGAACACCCAGGATTGATCTCCTTTAGGATGGATTGACTGGATCTCCTTGCAGTCCAAGGGACTCTCAAGAGTCTTCTCCAACACCACAGTTCAAAAGCATCAATTCTGCGGCACTCAGCTTTCTTCACCGTCCAACTCTCACATCCATACAAGAACACATTATATGTTCAATAATTAACAGAAGACATACTTAAAGGTTTTATGTGTTCAATGAATCAACACTTAAAGGAATTTCACAAGGAAATAGAAACTGTTTAAAAGGAACCAAATGGATAATCTAAAATGGAAAAGTACTATAACCAATATGCAAATAGATTAGCCCAACATCATATTTTAAATAGCAGAAGAGAGAATCATCAAATTTGAAGATGAATCTGTTTAATTTATCCAGTCTGAAGACAGAAAGAAAAATATTTCTAAAAGGAGAATAGAGTTTTAAAAACCTATGGAATGACATGAAACATATCAACACATAGGTAAGGAGTCCCAGAAGTAAAGGAGAGAAAACTATACAGAGCCAAGAAGCTGAAAATACTTCACATGGGACAAAGAGAGATTTACATCTGAGCACATAATAGTCAGACTGCTAAAAGACAAATATAAAAAAAAAAATTGAAAGCAGCAAGAGAAAAATGACTAATTTTATACAAGGAAACAACAATATGATTAATGGCTTGCTTCTCATCAGAAACAATGGAATCCAGAAGGCAACAAGATGTGTTTTCCAAAGTGCTGAGAGAAAAAAAATGAAAACCTGTCAACCAAGAATGTATATGTAATAAAACTACCGTCAAAAATAAAGGAAAATAAAGACATTCAGAGATAAACAAAGATTAAGTGAATTCATTCCTACCAGCAATGCTTTAAAATATATTAAAGAAAGTCTTTCAGTCTTAAGATATGTGACATCAGATGATAACTCAGATCTACAAGAAAAAATAAAGAGCATTGTAGATGCAAAAACATGGATAAATATAAACTGCAAATATATTTTTCCATTTCTTCTTAAATAGCTAAAGAAAATATTGTTGCAAAGGCCAATGACTATAACACTATATCATTGGATTCATTACATACATAAATGAAATATATGTGAAAATAGTAGTATAAAAGAAGGAAAAGAGTAAAGCCATACTTGAGAAGTGTTGCTATCTATATCCAGAATTAACAAAGTATTAACCTGAAGTTGACTATGATAAATTAAAATTTGTATTCTAATCTCTATAGCAACCATTAAGAAAATAACTTTTAAAAAGTGCTAAGAAAAACAGAGAAAATGATACAATAAAAAAAATGTAATAATCACAAAAACAGTAGAAGGAAAAAAACAGAGGAAAAAAAAAGATGACACATTAAAAATAATATAGCAAAATGACAAAGGTTAATCCAATCAGCAATAACACTGAGTATGGATAGATTAAAATTCTAGTCCAAACATATTGTTAGATTAGATTAAAGGACAATATCCAACTATAGCCTGTCTATAAGACTATAGCTTCATGAAGATAGGTAGATTAAAAGTAAAAGGATGGAAGAAATTGCATCATGCAATCAGTAACCAAACATTAAAGAGGTGAAATGGATAGGTTAATATCAGAACAGACTATAAGACAAAAGATATTATTAGAGACAAAGAGAAACATTTCATAATAATAAATGGATCAATATATCAGGAAAATATAATGCTATTAACATATATGAACCTAATAAAGAACATGGAGTAAAATCTAAGAAATTAAAAGCATAGAGGGGTTTTCCCTGGTGGTCCAATGGTTAAGAATTCACCTTTCAATGCAAGACACCTAAGAGACTCGGATTCAAACCCTGGGTTGAGAAGATCCCCTGGAGGAGGGCATGGCAAACCCACTCCAGTATTCTTGCCTGGAGAATCCTATTGACAAAGGAGCCCAGTGGGCTACAGTCACAAAGAGTTGGACAAGACTGAAAGACTTAGCAGGCATGCATGCAAGGGAACTTTAAACATATTTTAACTGAGTGAAAATAGCAACACATGAAAATTTATGGGGACAGATACATCAATTCTTGGAGGGAAATATATGGTTTTAAATGCCTATTTTGAGAAATTAAAATGATCTTGAACAAATAATCTAACATTTACCTTAAAAAACTAGGAAAAATAATTAAACCAACACTAGGTAGAAGATCAAAGTAAAAATCAGAGGTCAATTAAGTGGAAACAGGGAAACAACAGAAAAATCAAATAAAACCAAAAACGGATTCTTTGTATGATGAACAAACTTGAAAAATTGTAGCTACACTGACTCCATCCGCTAACTCTCTTCTTGACCAGACTTTAGGCAGGCTCCTCTGAGCCTGTCTGTCAAAGGCTCCAAACAGCATCTGTCTCTGCCACTGATGCTTCAAGTGCCACTGGATCTGCTAGATCTTATGGCCTAAGTGGTAGAACAGCTTGCACCACAGCCTGGACCTGTTGTAAAGCCTTCTGTTCTGGCCCCACTTAAAACAACTAGCTCTGCTGGTCACTCAGTAAATGAGCCAGAATAGCACGGCCAAATAAGCGAAACATTGCCTTCAGAATCTTAAGAGGACACTAGACATTGTGCCTTTTTTTTTTTAATTGCTTGTAGGAGGGGCCATATATAACAATTTATTCTTCACTTTGGAAGGGGTATCTCAAGTACCCCATGGACCCAGTGGTGTTGAGTAAGAAGAATTCACAAAAGATGAATCGAGGGCACATAGAGGACAAGAGAGGTCTATCACCTTTGATTAGCAGTTATTAGTTAAGTTCACATATTGAGATATTTTTTAGGTCAGCCAGATGGTGGGAAGAGAAACAACAAAGAGATAAAAGGCAGTACATTAGAATACTTGGTGTTCTAATTACAAAAATGAGTGGGGCCATGAGTCGCAGAGGAATCAAAAAGCTGTAGATGTGGGTCAAATCTGCAATGGGATTAACTGCTCTTGCCTGACATAGAAATGGGAACGCCTTCTTATGGCATTAAAGCAATGAGGAAAAAAATGAAGCACACAAAATATTTTCAGAAGGATGACCTTTTCTTCAAGTAAGTTATTTGCTGTTGCTCAATATCTGATGTAGATGAATTTAAAGCTATTCTCACAGACATAGAATAGAAACTCAGGCACCTCTTCAACACACCTGCATCTTCCTACCATGGAGCTACTGAGACAGCTCCACAAAACTCCTTTTTCCTTTTCCTTAACTGTACCATTACTTTATGTCTTCCAGTTATGTTAGAATTCTTATTATTTTCTAGGTGCAAACAACAAACACCCATAAAAACTAGTCTTTTATAAAAGCCCTCTTTTAAACTAAAGTTAAAAAGTTTTTGACAATGTTAAACACGTTTAAAGTATTTACTGGTTCCTGAATTCAGAAGGAAGATATTCATTAATCAGAAAACTATTATAAATTGGTGAATTAGTATACCTTTCACCTTCTTATAACAATGACAGCTCAAGGAATGATTGCTATTTTTGCAGACTTCAGTTTTCTTCAGTTGGCATTAGTTTAAGCACTTTGAACTCGTGTTATAAGACAGCCTTATCATCTTTGAGTTATAATTATTTATTCCTCATCTTTGTTTTCCTTCCGACTAGGAAATTAATTTCATTTGCATTTTTGTCTCTTCTGCTAGCCTGTGAGTTCTATGAAGGTAGAAAATATATTTATGCATTTCTTGTGCCCCCAGAGCCTAGCAAATAGCCTGGTATGAAGTAGGTGCTCAATCAATATTTTTCAATAAAATTGAGGCCCACAAAGGACATATTTTCTTTCTCCATAAAAATAAATCTGGTAATTTTGCAGACATATTTTCAAAATGTCTTATTTTTCACAATTGTGACAGTTGCTGCATATGTCCTAGAATTTTTTTTTTTTCATTTTACAGAGGATAAAATAGCTAACAGTTCTTATTACATAAAGGATTTTGCCATAAAACTTGAAAATAGACTGATTTTCTTACATTCTCAGGGCATGCTCCAGGCATAGGAGCACACATTTTCAAAGAAAATACAATTAGTGATTTTCATAAAGGAAGAAACCATTGACTTCATTTTACCTTCCCGTGTGAGCTGATGCTTGGTGACAGTTCCTATTCCCCATGGAGTTGTCTGACAATTCTGACTAGGCAACTCTATATTGGAACAGGGTAGGAATATAATTGTGCTCTTGTTAAAACATGCTGTAATGTCAGGCGCACTGAATTTTAATTCCCATGGTGTAGCCTGATAATCAGGAAATTTTCCAACCACAGGAGGACTTTGAAATAGCATGTGACAGTTTTACAGCCGGCCATAATTTCATGCTTTGTCACCTTTGATCAAAGTGTCACCTTAAATGAAAGGAAGGAGACAGAAAATGCTACAGTGAACCACACAATGTAAGCAATTTACTTGAATCTAAAGGTAAAACCCACAAGCAGTAATAATGTGCCCTCTAAAACTCACATGCTTAGGGAACTCAATTAAGTTAGAAAATTTCTAAAGCTAACACTATATTGTGAATTATCTTTAATATTATTTTATAATTTGAATCTGTCCCAATTAAACCTAAAGTATGGAAACTCTAGAGAAGGAATCAAATTAATGGAAAAATACCTATTATTTATATATTTGATTGCTCACTATGAGGCGTAAGAAAGTATAGCCTCTGTGATAAATAATGTATAGGTGAGCATTCTCCCAAGTACACCTGTTACTTGACAATCCAGCACCTGATAATCAAGCTTTATGTATCAACTCCTTCTCCTAAAGGTAGTTCTTACTGGGAAACTATCCTGGGTTAGTTTATGAGAATGAAATATTTTAGACAGCCATGAATGTTTACAATACTATACAACTCAGTGGTAGGGAAGGAAGTTATCTGCTCTCAAACCTCATAGTTGTGTAAATTTAGTTGTGATATGTTAAAATATTTGCAACCTATCTTAGTCTGTTTGGCCTGATATAATAAAACACCATAGACCAAGTAGCCTATAAACAATATTATAAACATATTGCTCTCGATTCTAGAGGCAGGAAGGCTGAGATAGGTACCAGCATGGTTGGGTTGGCATGTTGGGTTGCCCTATTCTCAGGCCAGATTTCTCCTTGGATCCTCATGTGGCAGAAGAGGTTAGGGAGCTTTGTGGCCCTCTTTTATAAGAGCACAAGAGGCTTCACCCTCATAATCTATGTACCTCCCAAAGCCCCTACCTCCTAATACCATCACATTGGGCGTTGGGATTTCAACATATGGATCTCAGGGGGACCCAAACAATACGAACCATAGCACAACCTAGTGACTTGATGGTAAAGTTTAAAACTCTATTTTCTTACTGCTTCAATATCCCCCTACATAGGCGATGAGCACCCCTCCCAGATGACCCAGTACTCTAGCATGATAAGGCTGAAACCTGCCATGATAAGAATTTCCCCTTCCTGCCCTCCCCTGGCCGTACCTAGTGACATCCAAACACACTGATGCAATCCTCTGGCACTTTTTGCTGAGTACTCCACCCTGACCCTCGCTAGCCCACAGGTCCTCACTCTCTCTCAGCTCCCCACCTACCTGGCTGAACCAGCTCCCATGGCACTCCCCTTGTGAGGCCCCTTCATGACCCTGTCGCTCTGGGACCTGTGAGTATAAGAAAAGTTGTTTTCTTGCATCTGTCCTGTGTCCTCTCTTGTGGCCACACCTGACTGACCATCTCATGAAAGAATATAGGACACTGGCACAGCAGGGGCTTAAAGATTTTTCAAGGCGATGGAAGCAACCTCTGGAGAGGCAGCCTAATGAGTTAATGTTACAGATGGAGAATTTAAAACCCACAAAGATAGTGACTTGATCAAAGTCTCCAGCTAATGAGTGGCAGAGTAGATTTTTTATCTCAGATCTTTTGATAGGAACCAGTTCTTTTCTATAAGTACAATAAACTGCCTCTATAAATAACAGATTTTCCTGTGTTCTCTCTTGATTTTTTATAACAGGATGCTTCTATACAATAAAATAGTAAAGACCAATAATTATTACAAAGATTTTGTACACACATTAATCAAACTGTTGGTCTGTTAATATATGGAAACAAAAAAATTTGCATACTTTAGGATTACTATTTTAACAGTTAATACATATAAAACTAATCAAATAGCTGCCTATGTTATTGCAATTGATAAGAATTTTTTCCTTCCTTTTTTTCTTTTGCTGTCTATTACAGTGTAACTAGCTACCCTACAATTTAATGATCTAAAACAAGTTAATATATTTCATGATTTTGTGGATTAGGAATTTGAGCAGGGCTCAGATTAGTGATTTTTCTGCTCTGCACTACATTCCTGAGGGCAATTCTATGGCATTCAGCTGGTGGATGAGTAAATCTAGAGGGGCCAAGATAACTTTACCTAGATTTTTGTTTTATTGGTATAGATGGCTAGAATGTTGGTCTCAACTGGATCACTTTCTTTCTCATAGTAAACCTCAGAGCCTCTCCATGTGGACTCTTTAGCAGGGTTATTGGACTTCCTACATGGCACCCTAGGGCTCCAAGATACAAGAGGGAACATGTCTGTCCTTCTAAAAGCTAAGCCAGAGCTGTCATGGTGTCAACACTACCATGCTCTATTTGTTAAGGAAGTAGTGAAGTAACCCTTCACTACTTCAGTGCTAGGAGGAGTGTCAATCATTTGTAGTTATCCTTAATCCTGCATGACCCATTATCAGCACAAAGGCTGTATTCAAAGCTTTAATAATTATATTATTTCCCTTATCCTTCTGACTTAGAATATCTAAGCTTTCTTAACCAATGTTTAATTGGAATTTATAGCAATCTTAAGACATTCTAAGTTACACTGAAATAACTAAAGGGGCCCTTCTTTATTTTATATATGTAAACTGTCAGATAACACTTTAGTTTTATTTAAACTTTCAACTTAACATGATTCATACATTTTTGGTTTTACTATTGTTACGTTGTTGCCAACAAAGGTCCATCTAGTCAAGGCTATGGTTTTTCCAGTAGTCATGTATGGACGTGAGAGTTAGACTACAAAGAAAGCTGAGCGCCGAAGAATTGATGCTTTTGAACTGTGGTGTTGGAGAAGACTCTTGAGAGTCCCTTGGACTGCAAGGAGAACCAACGAGTCCATCCTAAAGGAGATCAGTCCTGAGTTTTCATTGGAAGGACTGATGTTGAAGCTGAAACTCCAATACTTTGGCCACCTGATGCGAAGAGCTGACTCATTTAAAAAGACCCTGATGCTGGGGAAGATTGAAGGCAGGAGGAGAAGGGACGACAGAGGATGAGATGGCTGGATGGCATCACCGACTCGATGGACATGGGTTTGGGTAAACTCTGGGAGTTGGTGATGGACAGGGAGGCCTGGCGTGTTGCAGTCCATGGGGTTGCAAAGAGTCAGACATGACTGAGCAACTGAACTGAATTGAACTGATAGTTATATTGTAAGGTTTTGATATCACTGAGATTCAAATTCATGTAAATTTGATCTGAAAAGCCTTTTCCACTGCTTGGGCTTACTGCATATTGTTAAAGTGTTTTGTGAATAAAGTATAGACAGTATGACTACATCTTATCAGGATGAAATTGATAGGAAAGGGAAACAAAAGAAAGTACCATGTATCAGTGGCTTTACAATGCTGGGTATATTGACTGACATATAGCAACCACTAGCGGATAACATACCTTATTTAATTGTTGCAACAGGAACAATTATAATACTAATATATCATTATAGTTTATTTGTTGGATTTTTTACAGATTAAAAAAAATGTAGCTTACTTGGGAAAATGATAGCTAAGCCCATACTTTTATGTTTTATGGAAGTGTGGAATAATCTTGATTGGGCATTTACATGTGTTCCCATCTCCAGTTCATCCAATATTAAGTGGATATGAGCACTTGAAAACATCACATGACCCCATTACCTAAATGTAAAACTAGAGTTAAGACTGAAATCCATTAATGTTGTTTAAATGGTAAATGAATTGCAAACAATTAAGTTTCAATATGGATTCACTTTTCAAGTAGATAATTTTTTAATTTAAGGGATGTAGAACAAAAAAATCTATGTAGAGATTTTATTAGTAAAACTAAAACTCAGAAGTAAAAGAGATTATGCTGTGATACTTTTCTGACAGAAGAGAACATTGGAAGCAGCTGTAGCCAAAATCATGTTGTCTCACATGAAAGGATGTGAAACCACCACAGATAACTAATAGTATCTGAGAAAGAAGCCAGGTGATTACCAAGGCTAATCAGCATTTCTAAAAACTCAGATAAATTTGAGACTATAATAGGATTACACTCTCTGTTACTCAAGCCATCAATATTTGCATATGAAACTGGTAAGTTTTAGAAACTGTCAAAGCACTACTAAGCCCAGATTTGTGCCAATAACAGCTAGAATTTTTCTTTCTGCAAAGAAAAAATAGGAGAAAAAAGCACTCCTTCAAAGTATTTGCTTTGAAATCTCATGATTAGATGAGACTCAATCATTAGATGAGACTCTGATATCATAAGAGAGAGAGGGAAAGAGGGAGAGAAAAAAAATCATTTCAAGTGCTAATTATAGGAAATTCAAAATTCAGGGTGAGTAGTAGAATACTTTATTTTTACTAAACTTAGCTTTTAAAAAAATGCCAGTGTTGACTAAAGTCACATGAGTCAGCCCTTAGGTAAAAGAAAATGTTTCCTTCTATAAAATAGAAAAAAAAGATGTTACAAGACATTACATAAAAATGCATACTATTGATTTAAGGATGCATACCTTGTAAAAATATCTTAACAAAATAGTGGCAAAATACAATAGCAATGTTATGGAGGCATTTCCTCATAGCTGACCAATTCAGTTTCAGTTAACAGAATCATTTACTATTTTTGACTAATGAGCATCTAAATGATAAGTCTGATTGCAAGAGAACTGATTCACTAGACAGACCCAAATGGATCAACTTGAAGGATTGAGTCACTCTCACCAGTTCTTCAGTAACATATACAAATGGTTATTTGTGCCAAAATGACCATGTCCATGTATGTTAACTGTCAAGTTTAAAAATCACACCTCCCCCCACCCCTAAGAGAATCAACTCTATACACATAAAAGAACTTTAGACTTCCTTCTCCATTAAAGGAGCCGCTAGCCACATGTGGCTATTTATATTTAAACTTAAATGAATTAAAATTAAGTAAAATTATGTTTGTAGTTCCTCAGCCATATTATCTCCATTTCAAGTGCTCAGCAGTCACATGTGACTCAGGGCTTCCATACCGGAGAGCATAGATACAGACCTTTTCCATCAGAGCAGAAAATTCTATTGGGTGACATGGATCTAGAGAATTTCATTGGCTGAAATTAATCTTTTGTGTCTTAGAGACCATCCAGTTATTAAGTCTTGTAGGAGTCTTCAAAGATATAATAACATTGAACAAAAGGTTATTGACTACCATAGTTTTAACTGTCTGCTGCTGCTGCTGCTGCTGCTAAGTCGCTTCAGTCGTGTCCGACTCTGCGACCCCAGAGACGGCCGCCCACCAGGCTCCCCCGTCCCTGGGATTCTCCAGGCAAGAACACTGGAGTGGGTTGCCATTTCCTTCCCCAAGGTATGAAAGTGAAAAGTGAAAGTGAAGTCGCTCAGTCGTGTCCGACTCCTAGTGACCCCATGGACTGCAGCCTACCAGGCTCCTCCGTCCACGGGATTTTCCAGGCAAGAGGACTGGAGTGGGGTGCCATTGCCTTCTCCTTTAACTCTCTACAAATGGACTATTAAAAGATAAAAAATAGATTTTTTTCTTAATTGGCTAAGAATAAAAACAAACATAATGTTAACTAGTAGACTATCATGAAAAGAAGCACAACATAACTAGTAGTCAAATAAAATGAGTGTATTCATAATGACTTTAAAAAATCTGTAAGATTAACCAAACTTTAAAAATTGGCCCTCTTCATTCATGACTTGTGTGAATGTGAATTCAGCATGTGATCAGATATCTTCTGTAGTTAAAAAGCATATATTTTTGAACCAACTATATGAATTTATCCAGTAGAAAGTAAGGCTTTATTATAGAAGGAAGCTTATTTAGAATAATTTCTAGTGGCAAAAACTTGGAAACATGAATGTACATCAATAAAGGAATAGTTGAATAACTTATGATACATTCAAAATATAAAATTATAAAATTATTTTAAAGAATATGTTAGATTTTCCACCTTTCATGTATAGACATCCAGAAGTACACAAATATGACATATTTTAAGCTAAAAAGTGGATGCAAAAAAGAAATACAAAACCACAAGTACATACAAAAGCAAATAATAATGAAGGAAGATAAGTATAATTAGCAAATACAAAACCAAAAGTTAACTACATCACTATACAATTTACATGAACATAACAAAGTTGTGAAATGTTATATACTGTGCTTTTAATATTACCTGTGTCTGAGAGTTAAGAAAGGATTTTACAGGAGAGTTATCAATTGTGTCTTTACATATTCCTTCATCGATTTTCTTCTTCCAAGGAGCATCCATCTTTTGCAATTTAAAAACATTTAATTGAAAACAGTTAATTATGAAGCTTTTATAAATAAGCCCATTTTGCAAATTAGGGATATGGCAATAAATATTAATATATTAGACTTAGATAGAACTTCATAATTTATAAAGTACTTTCATACATATTTGATCCTTACAAGGACCTTGGTAAGGGTGGTAATTAACTGAAGGAACATCCAGTTAATAAATGGTTGAGCCAGGATTAGCATCCAAGTCTTTTGAATGTCTGTTTCATCTTCTTTCCCACTGTATTGCAGCTGCTTCAAAGAACATACCCAAAGAAAAAATGTTACAAAAGGAGAAATTTAGTCCTGAAAAAGCTCATATGTCAATTCTTTCCAATTCCATTATTTTAGTACTTGTCTTCAGTACCATCATCTCTTATCCAACCCAAATCCTTTTTCACCATTTCTAAATAAGGATGAGTTTGTAATTAGGATAAAAAGCATATGTGTGAAGAACCATGTTTGTATCAGAGATGTATTTTTATGTATAAAAGAATGTTTAACAATATTTTTAACTGAAATATAATGTTAAAATTCATTTGCATCAAATAGTAGCACCCTTTTGAAGAAATGGTGCACAGATAAATTTCTGTGTATTGTTAAAGCTGGAGGATCCATAGACATCAAGTATTAGAGGAAAGCACAGCATGTCTTTTAAATAATAAAATCAAAAGGGGAAGAGTAAGCACAGATAAAGCCAGGAAGGCAAAGGTATAGAAGGAAGTAAAGTGGCAGACAAGAGTAGCATCATTTTTTGCCTTCATTTTTCAGATAAGGAAAACTTGTTTCTGAAAAGTGAATTTAACTTAGAAATAATAGGTTTAAATGTATGAGTTCTAATTTTGTTATAATAATGAGTAAACTGCGGTTGTTGCTGTGGTTTAGTAGCTGTCATGTCTGACTCTTTGCAATCCCAAGGACTGTAGCCTACCAGGCTCCTCTATCCATGGGATTCTCTGGGCAAGAATACTTCAGTGGGTTGCCATTTCCTCCTTCAGGGAATCTTCCCAATCCCAGGATCAAACTTGCATCTCCTGCATTGGCAGATGGATTCTTTGCCACTAAGCCATCTGGGAAGCCCCAAACTGAGGTAGATATATGCAGATATATTTATCCAGAAGAAAAAAGTGACATTTTAAAATAGTAATTAGCAAACAGCAATAGAGAGATGTATAATCTCTCATTCAGAATGAATCAGTTCAAATATCAAAGAGCTTGTGTTGTGCAGTGTGCTAAGCTGTATAGGTTATCTGAAGTCTATTTTCAGTATTGGCAAATAAGATCATTTTTTAAGTTGACGTCTTTGCAAAGAAAGGACATTGAACATGACCTTCTGAACTTCAGTTAGAAAGGACTGTGGAAAAATGCCACACAATTTCCAAGCTTAAGCCTGCATTTGTCAGTTTTTTTTTTTTTCAGTGCAGGTCCATGTTTGTTTTTAGTAACTAGGCATATTAGGCAGCTCAGACACTTACAAATATCACAAACCAAATGCTCTTACCCCCTGGATTTCTGACAAACTTCCAAAGGGAAAAATGGGCTGGAATCCAAAGCCAAAATCCCTGAGCCTAAGATGATAGAAATAGCAGAAAATAGAAAACAGAACAGAGGGGCAGGTGGGAAACAAATAGACAATATTTGACTAGCAATTCTAAGGGATTACTAAATCTAACATTGTTTCCCCGGGTGACTGGAATCATTCAAGACTCACATCATGAGTTTTGGTATACACTTTTCTTTGAGTTATTTTGTCCATCCATCTGTATTTAGAGATGAAAACAATTCATGATAAGGCATTTTAAAGCAGTACATCTGCTGCAATTTAACTATAATGCCTCTTGAAAAATAAAAAGGAAGGAATGGTAACTTCATGGATAAGAAAGGAAAAATAATTTGTCAGAAGAAACATCTGAGTAGGCCTCAAAGAGTGGGAGAACTGAGATTTTCACATGTTTATATTTTCACATGTGACCTCTTCAACTAGAAGAAGGAAACATAGAGATGATTTATCTCCAATTACAAGGAGCCCAATATAATATCCATGGAGTCATAAAACTATTACAGATTCCCAGATTCAGATGGGAACTCTGAAGGTACCAGCAGACAAAGGGAAAATACCTAGAAAGATTCTTATAGATTTCTTTCTCTTTCTTTCCCTATACATTTTTAAGTTATTTACACATGTCATTTAAAATGCAGGAGTGAAAGGTAAATTTTAGTATCTCATGTGCTGAATTTACTGTCAAGTTTTTATTTCTATAAGCATGAAAGAGAAGTTTTATAAAATTATATAAGTAGTGTGCTAAAAGTTTGGTATCTACAGAATGGTCAGTTAATATTAAGCATGTGGCAAGGACATTGGATACTTACTAACTCTATGGAAAATATTATCAACATATTTGTTTTAACCATAATAGGTGAAACAAACTACCCTCTAAATATTCAGTGCAATTCTACAATAACTTATTATTGCTTATTAACATAGATGTAAGGGTCTATTTTTCTTATTCCATTGTTCATTGAGTCTATGCACTTAGATTGCCACTACTTTATGGAATTTGTTCACTCCAGCTTTATTCTGGGCAGATTCTGTGGCTAGCAAAACCTTTCTGGACTATGATCGTAATACTAAAAATTCTCCAATTAGTGGCCCCAGAAAACACTGGGAACATAGGAATCTCCTCTCTGCTCCTTATTCCCTGAGTCTGAGTTGTTGGTCAATAATCTGGCAAGAGATAAGTATCATTGTCTCCTCTAAGTCATTTCTACTCTTACTTATCCTCAAGGAGAACATGAGAATGTCCACCTCCCCTGCCCAGGGTAGGGAAAACACAAGAGTCAGGGTCGGTTAAAGATATTTTTGTTATTGTGAGGCTTTAATGTGTTTATATACCTGGTGATTGTAAGCCATCTTATGGGGGAAATGAGTAAAACTTGAATTGCCTTCTTGTCTCTTAATGCACTGCTAATTCCACTGAAGATATGAATTAATTCAGTGTCTTTGATTCTATCTTTTAATTATGGAAGCAAGCTATATATAACACATATGAGTAAAATAACAATCTGGTGCACAATATTTAAACATGCTATAGATTGAAATTGACAGTTGTTGATAAAGTATATTAATCTAGCCAATCAGATTTTCCCTAGCATAATCATAACATATAAAAATATATTTTATAATTATGTCTATTAATTGATTATTTCCTACACCCTTTATTGTTCCAAGATGACAGGGCTTTTGTTTATCTCTTTACTTGCCTGATAATATTATGTATTCAAGGTATATTGATTGAAAAAAAGGAAAACATGAGTGTGTTATAGAACAGCAGGAAAAATATATTTTAGCTGGAGGGATGTTTGAAGAGTAAAGGTGGGAATGCTCATGGTGTGTTCAGAAGACCGTGATGAGATCAACCTGACTTGAACAGAGGTTTTTAGAAAAGAGCATAAAGAGATAGGGTTGAAGAATTAATATGGAGCCAGATTACCAGGGGGGTTGAAAGTCAATTTAAATAATTGATTTGTTTCTGTAGAATTAAGAGTAAAAATGACATAGGGACCAACAGACACTTATCTCTAAGTTTTGGTAAAAAATGACTACTAACTATAATAAATACTGCTCATGAAGCAGAAGGAGGAAAATGATCTTTGTACATAATCTTCATCTTATATTAAATACTCTGGCTAACTTTGAACCCCAAAATCCAGATTCATAAAAGATTAAAACCTTGAATAAATTTCCAATATCTTGCAGCAGTAAAGGCAAATGTCTGCAAAAAAAGAAAAGAGAAGAAATGCATCATTGGATATTTTTGTACACTATTCCATGGTTCACAAAATCCTTATGGACATAGAACAAATCTCTGGGTGGAGTTCAGAAAACTCTATAGGCATTAACAGTGGGTTAAGGAAACTGGGACAGACCAGGCTAGGGATGGTTCTGATCTAGAGACAAGGCATTAGGGAGAGTCTCAGCAGCATAGGGGCAAAGGACAAAACCTGACATTTATTAGTGTTAGTCACTCAGTCATGTCCAACTCTGCATTCCCATGGACTGTAGCCCGCCAGGCTCCTCTGTCCAAAATTCTCCAGGTGAGAATACTGGAGTGGGTTGCCATTTCTCCAGTATTCTTGTCTGGAGTCCTATTGAAGGACTACTATGTGTAAAATCCTGGACTCTAGATATACAACCTCAGTTAACAGGTATTTGATGAACTCTAGCCAAGAGGAACCATGCTACAAGGGGATCTGGTAGAGTAATGGAGACTCAGAAACTTCTACATTTGGGTTGACTACTAAATCTTTCAATCACTCTCAGCCTTGTGGCAGTTGTGATAGTTTGTCAATTGTACTGGAGTGAATATGGTTGTTACTCATGGAATTTTGACTAGACAATTGCAATCACTTTAATAGTTGAATCAAAATCTTTTGGGGCCAATTTGAAGAAAGAATGTCAGTCATAGTATAATTTGAAAGTTATTCTGTTGACACTTTCTGATAAACTTATTTTATTTCTAGCACCAAAAAGGAAAAATCAATCACTGGTTGAAAAAAACATATGTCCTGAGCCAATAGTTGACTATTCTTTTCAATAATGTTTGTATAATGATGTATACATTGATGTATAAGAGAGGATGGAGTTATGAATTGCAAAGATATTAAGAAAAATCAACCTCAGAATGTTTAGAAGTTTTAGAAATGCCTCCATAAATTCATTTTACTTATGTTTTCTTTTAAGTTACACAAATGTATATGATTAGGTTTATGTACATATATTTTAAAAGAACCCTTTCAATAAGTATAAAATGTCTTTTAAATAAAAGTATAAAATAAAATAAAAAGGGATTACTGAGTACTGTGTCACAGTGTAATTCCTCTTCTTACTATACATAAATAACCAAACATCTTTAAATCAATGACATTTATATTTGATGAAATACATAGTTGGTTCCAAAAATTGTACTAAAAGATTTATAAGTAGTGCTTTACTGTGTCCTCATATCTAGTCTACACTACAGTCTACACTGTCCTGTACTTCAGATATGTAAAATGAACCATAAATGTTAAGTTCATTTTTACAATCCCACATATCAGTCACTTCAGTTCAGTTCAGTTACACAGTCATGTCCAACTCTTTGTGACCCCATGAATCACAGCATGCCAGGCCACCCTGTCCATCACCAACTCCCAGAGTTTACTCAAACTCATGACCATCAAGTTAGTGATGCCATCCAAAAATCTCATCCTCTGTCGTCCCCTTCTTTTCCTGCCCCCAGTCCTTCCCAGCATCATGGTCTTTTCCAATGAGTCAACTCTTCGCATGAGGTGGCCAAAGTATTGGAGTTTCAGCTTCGGCATCAGTCCTTCAAATGAACACCCAGGACTGATCTCCTTTAGGATGGACTGGTTGGATCTCCTTGCAGTCCAAGGGACTCTCAAGAGTCTTCTTCAACACCACAGTTCAAAAGAATCAATTCTTCAGGGATCAGCTTTCTTCACAGTCCAACTCTCACATCCATACATGACCACTGGAAAAACCATAGCCTTGACTAGACAGAGCTTTGTTGGCAAAGTAATGTCTCTGCTTTTTAATATGCTCTCTAGGCTGGTCATAACTTTCCTTCCAAGGAGTAAGCGTCTTTTAATTACATGGCTTCAATCACCATCTGCAGTGATTTTGGAGCCTCAAAAAAAAAAAGTCTGACACTGTTTCCACTATTTTGCCATCTATTTGCCATGAAGTGATGGGACCAGATGCCATGATCTTAGTTTTCTGAACGTTGAGCTTTAAGCCAACTTTTTCACTCTCCTCTCTCACTTTCATAAGAGTCTTTTTAGTTCCTCTTCACTTTCTGTCATAAAGGTTATGTCATCGGCATATCTGAGGTTATTGATATTTCTCCTGGCAATCTTGATTCCAGCTAGTGCTTCTTCCAGCCCAGCATTTCTCATGATGTACTCTGCATATAAGTTAAATAAGCAGGGTGACAATATACAGCCTTGAAATACTCCTTTTCCTATTTGGAACCAGTCTGTTGTTCCATGTCCAGTTCTAACTGTTGCTTTCTGACCTGCATACAGGTTTCTCAAGAGACAGGTCAGGTAGTCTGGTATTCCCATCTCTTTTAGAATTTTCCACAGTTTCTTGTGATCCACACAGTCAAAGGCTTTGGCATAGTCAATAAAGCAGAAATAGATGTTTTTCTGGAACTCTCTTGCTTTTTCGATGATCCAGCAGATGTTGGCAATTTGATCTCTGGTTCCTCTGCCTTTTCTAAAACCAGTTTGAACATCTGGAAGTTCATGGTTCATGTATTGCTGAAGCCTGGCTTGGAGAATTTTGAGCATTACTTTACTAGCGTGTGAGATGAGTGCAATTATGTGGTAGTTTGAGCATTCTTTGGCATAGCCTTTCTTTAGGATTGGAATGAAAACTGACATTTTCCAGTCCTGTGGCCACTGTTGAGTTTTCCAAATTTGCTGGCATATCGAATGCATCACTTTCACAGCATCATCTTTGAGGATTTGAAATAGCTCAACTGGAATTCCATCACCTCCACTAGCTTTGTTCATAGTGATGTTTTCTAAGGCCCACTTGACTTCACATTCCAGGATGTCTGGCTCTAGGTGAGTGATCACACCATCATGATTATCTGGGTCGTGAAAATGTTTTTTGTACAGTTCTGTGTATTCTTGCCACCTCTTCTTAATATCTTCTGCTTCTGTTAGGTCCATATGATTTTTGTCCTTTATTGTGCCCATCTTTGCATGAAATGTTCCCTTGGTATCTCTAATTTTCTTGAAGAGATCTCTAGTCTTTCCCATTCTGTTTTTTTCCTCTATTTCTTTGCATTGATCATTGAGGAAGGCTTTCTTACCTCTCTTTGCTATTCTTTGGAACTCTACATATGGGAATATCTTTCTTTTCCCCCTTTGCTTTTCACTTCTCTTCTTTTCCCAGCTATTTGTAAGGCCTCCTCAGACAGCCATTTTGCTTTTTTGCATTTCTTTTCCATGGGAATTGTCTTGATCCCTGTCTCCTGTACAATGTCACGAACCTCTGTCCATAGTTCATCAGGCACTCTGTCTATCAGATCTAGTCCCTTAAATCTTTTTGTCACTTCCACTGTATAATCATAAGGGATTTGATTTAGGTCATACCTGAATGGTCTAGTGGTTTTCCCTACTTTCTTCAATTTAAGTCTGAATTTGGCAATAAGCAGTTCATGATCTGAGCCACAGTCTGCTCCTGGTCTGGTTTTTGCTGACTGTATAGAGCTTCTCCATCTTTGGCTACAAAGAATATAATCAATCTGATTTTGGTGTTGACCATCTGGTGATGTCCATGTGTAGAGTCTTCTCTTGTGTTGTTGGAAGAGGGTGTTTGCTATGACCAGTCGTTCTCTTGGCAAAACTCTATTAGCCTTTGACCTGCTTCGTTCTGTACTCCAAGGCCAAATTTGCCTGTTACTCCAGGTGTTTCTTGACTTCCTACTTTTGCATTCCAGTCTCCTATAATGAAAAGGACATCTTTTTTGGGTGTTAATTCTAAAAGGTCTATATATGTATATATCCTACATATAGTAAGTAGCAATTCCATTAGACTCCACGTCTGTCTAATTACAAGACTTGTTCTGAATCAAGGCAGCAGTGGATTTTCACTTCGGTGTACACAATCATCACCCAGTGAGCTTGGTAAATATTTAGTATTCTGCACTATTTCCTGAGTTATTCTGCTTCAATAAGTATAGTATAGACTCCAGAATATGCATTGTTAACAAACATCTAAATTGATTTTTTAGCAGAAGGTTTGCATATATCACTTAATGTTCTTCTCTATTAGTTGATGGTAAATGTAAAAAGGAACATGGTCAGCCTATTTGGTGCACAAATCAATAGTAGACAGCAGGAAGGCAGATTGAAAATTAGTTCTCCATGTTCCCTTGGCAGTTATACAAGATAGACCCCAGAGTCTGCTGGAAAAATAGTTAAAGAACAAGTACAGCTTGAAACATACTGCAGATGGTGACTGCAGCCATGAAATTAAAAGATGCTTACTCCTTGGAAGGAAAGTTATGACCAGCCTAGCCAGCATATTAAAAAGCAGAGACATTACTTTGCCAACAAAGTTCCATCTAGTCAAAGTTATGGTTTTTCCAGTAGTCATGTATGAATGTGAGAGTTGGACTAGAAAGCTGAGTGCCAAAGAATTGATGGTTTTGAACTGTGATGTTGGAGAAGACTCTTGCAAGTCCCTTGAACAGCAAGGAGATCCAACTAGTCCATCCTAAAGGAAATCAGTCCTGAATATTCATTGGAAGGACTGATGCTGAAGCTGAAACTCCAATGCTTTGGCTACCTCATGCGAAGAACTGACTCATTGGAAAAGATCCTGATTCTGGGAAAGATTGAAGGCGGGAGGAGAAGGGGATGAGAGAGGATGAGATGGTTGGATGGCATCACCAACTCAATGGACATGAGTTTGTGTAAGCTCCGGGAGTTGATGATGGACAGAGAAGCCTGGTGTGCTGCAGTCCATGGGGTCACAAAGAGTTGGACACGACTGAGCGACTGAACTGAACTGAACTGAACTGAACAACTTGAATGCATCAATGGTGAAGATTAGACCAATTCAGAAGAAGCTAGCCAGTCTAATAACCATTCCAGTAGATATATTTGGAGAGTATCAAGTATTTAACCAAGTCACCCTGCATATGAGTTGCAAACATATGCAAACATATTAAGAATAGTAAGTCTCAGAATGTGTAAAAATGTTATAAATAACTTATCAAATTGTTTTGCTTATATATGTTTTAATGTATATAAATAATGCTATATGATTATATACATACATGTTTAAGGGCTTCTCAGGTGGTGTTAGTGGTAAATAACCAGCCTCCCAATGCAGGAGACTTAAGAGATAAGGGTTCAGTCCTTGGGTCAGGAAGATCACCTGGAGGAGGGCATTGCAAACCAGTCTAATATTCTTACCTGGAGAATCCCATTGACAGAGGAGCCTAGAGGGCTACAGTCCATAGGGTCTCAAAGAGTCGGACAGAACTGAAGCAACTTAGCATGCAAGCACATATATATTTAAAAGAGTTCTTTCAATAAGAATTTTTAAATCTTCATTCATAAATATGGAATTTATGACATCAAATTTCCTTCTAAAAGCAATTTCCTATGTTATGATACGTTAAATCATCAGTTTAGGAGAAAACAATGCTTAAAAGAAAATAATATTTTGTATACTCTTAGATAACATCTGAGCACATTTATCTAATTTCACTGCTTCTACTTCAAAAAAAAACTCATTAAAATTAGATTTTAATAAATTCAGAAAAATATCAAAACAAAATTCACAGAATAGAAATTCTGATTAATTTCTCCTACAAATAGTAGGGTCATAACCAGACAGGAGAAAGGAGACACTCTACTTGGCTCCTTGATAATACAAAAGAATATACCACATGAAAGTAAGTGGGGAGAAATCTGGAAGAGCTTTATTTACTTAGAAACCTTATCAACTAATAAATGTTGGAATCAGAGATAAGTTATTGGGCATGTACAATATAAATATTTCTCTCTATCACTTCTGGGAAGCACACCAGGCAAAGGCAGTCACACTGAATTTGGATTCTATAGCAGTGCTTTAACAAGCTCATTTTGGCATGGATGGAAACACTAATTTCTTGCTACCACACAAAATGCAGAATTAATTGACACAGAAACCAACCTAATAATTGGCATCCACTCTAGTCCAAGTAAGCTTCTGTGTTTCTAAACTAGCAATGTAAAGTTATGAACAAGCTAAGCATTTCTACTTTGTTTTGTTAGGACTGAACTGTTTGATCATATCAAAACAGGAATAGAAGCAATTGGACAGACATCATCTATGTTTTCTACTGAAAAAGAAGAAAACTCTCTTTAAAACATCATTTTAAAAGCTTCAGTAAACATAAGAATGCAATTTTAATTAAATAGAAATAAACCTTTTTGTAAACTCTCTAAAATTATCTTATCAAATAGAACAAGAAGGACAAAATGAATTTTAGAAAATTTGTAAATCTGTTTTCAATGACATTGAAGAAGCAACTCATGTATAAAATTTTCAAGTCTCAATTAGGAACCATTTAAATAAGGAAAATTTGAATGGAACTTAAAAAAGAAGTTAATACCAAAATGAAAGCAGAAAATACAGATTTGAAATTTTAAAACATGATTCAATGAAATAGCAGTCAAACTTAAGACATTTTCCATAATGAAAAGAAAAGAAAAAATATAAAATGAGAAGAGGTAAGATTTAAGAAGTATTTTTGTTTTCATTAATAAAATATGGCTACTGGTACAAGAGCAAGAAAACAAAATCTTCAAAGCATTGAAAAAAATGGCAAGTTACTTAATCTGATAAAGATTGAAGTTAGAAAAGTAAAGAGAAGAATTAATCAGTTTTTTCCCCCAATGACATTTTTTTAACCCGAATGCACTGGATTTCAGATTTTCTCATCTTTACTGAGCAAGAAGTTTGAAAACAAATCTATGTAGAGACCTAAGGCAGAGAATCCAACAGTATATGCATCCACCTATAAATCCTGGTACCCAAAGATCTACACAGGCAGTTTAGAAGTATGACTTTAAAAAAAAAAAGAAAGAAAATTCAACTTAGTAAATTTTAAAGATCTTATAGGTTTTACTCAATGATTTGTGAATTACCCAGCATCCTATCTAGCAGATAGAAAGGAATTCTAAGTTCAGTTCAGTTCAGTCGCTCAGTCGTGTCCGACTCTTTGCGACCCCATGAATTGCAGCACGCCAGGCCTCTCTGTCCATCACCAACTCCCGGAGTCTACCCAAACCCATGTCCATCGAGTTGGTGATGCCATCCAACCATCTCATCCTCTGTCGTCCCCTTCTCCTCCCGCCCCCAATCCTACCCAGCACTAGGGTCTTTTCCAATGAGTCAGCCCTTCGCATGAGGTGGCCAAAGTATTGGAGTTTCAGCTTCAACATCAGACCTTCCAATGAACACCCAGGATTGATCTCTTTTAGGATGGATTGATTGGATCTCCTTGCAGTCCAAGGGAATTCTAAGTAGCTCTATAAAAATGAAAGACTTTTATAGGCACAAGAAAACAGGAACAAGGTAGTTAATACTGGACAAAAAAAGTGATTGGTTACTACAAGACTTTCTTTGAAGGGATAGTAGGGATCTATCAGGGGCTTCTCAGATGGCTTAGTGGGTAAAGACTCCTCCTGCAATGCAGGAGACATAGGAGATATGGATTCGATCCTTAGATTAGGAATATCCCCTGAAGAAGGAAATGGCAACCCACTCCAGTATTCTTGCCTGAAAAATCCCATGGACAGAAGAACCTGGCGGGCTACAGTGCAAGGGGTAGCAAAGAGTCAGACACAACTGAGCAATTAAGTGCATGCGCATGCGCGCACACACACACACACACACACACACACACACACACACACACACACACACACACACACACACACAGGGATCTATCAAGCAGATTACCTCACTAGTGCTGATCAGACAATTCCTGACTGACTGGTTTAAGATTCCATTTCTTGGAGAGTTCAAACTGTAATTAAGTCTCAGTTTGGTAACATAGGGATTAGCTTAAGCAGCTCCATTCTGAGTCTGTTTTTCTTGTTTTTAAAAGATTCTGGAAGAAGAAAATTCATCCCAGATGTAAGGATAGAGATACAAGAAGGATTTGGAGTGAGTACTTGCTTTTTCCAGAAATGATGGGATGATAATATGCGATAATTTTCAAAAATATTTAAACACCATGTCATTGAAACCATCCAAAAGTTACTTAAGCAACATGAATTTTTGAGGCATTATTTAGGAGAAACTGGAATTCAAAAGAGGTAAAAATGACGTTGGTTGCTGCTTCACTATCATGTTGATCGGTGATATCAAAAGCTGTGACCAAGAAGTATCTGAAAACTTGAGCAGAAATTTTCATCATCTCATGGAGTTAAGGGGGTCATGGAAATTGGGATGGAAATCAGGACTAGCCAGTGAGGAAAAGTGCTCACTGGGAACCTAAAGGGCTACAAAATATAATTAAAGTTGAACTGAAAATAAACCAGAGAGTAAAGACCAGCTGTGATAATTTCAAGGGCTGACTGTATTAATTAGATTTGTCATCTGTCTGCCAGAGAAAAAGTAAATCCTCTTCGGAGAAAGATATTATCCAGAAGCTCAAATGATCTCTATAACATTTCAGATGCAATGTTTAACTTATAAACACCCAGTATATAACAGTACAAACTTTGAGCAAACACAACAGTAACAAACAAAATGAAAGGACTACAGGAAAACACTAAAGGAAATTATCTTACAAAACACAAGACTATTTCATATGAAAATACAAGATGTAGAATTTTGGTACAGAAATGGAAATATGTACATAAAAATCATATAAATGTATTATAAAGGCATCAATATCACTAACAGTGGGAGAAAAGGGTGCTTACCTAAGTAACTCTGTAAATTTGTTTAGTCTATAAACAAAAGGCGAAGTAACCTTTTGTAGCACTGTACTCTCATTGATAAATTTGTGTCCAGGGATATGGGCTAAGAAGGCTAAAATCACTAATATTTATATTAGAATTGAGCAATCAAGTAAATGGACAGTAGATAATGAGAGCCAGGTTTCTCAGCCTTGAAGTGAGCAGTTACAAATAAGCAAAGAAATGTTCTGTGTAGTAATGGATAAGATGTGGTGACATCAGTATGAACTCATGAATTACCTTGATATAGATACAGATGGTTACACATAGAAATTGTTACACGTTTGTATAAACATGGGTTAATATCCATGCGTATAGTCCCTTGTTCTGTCAGCTGAGAGGGCCTAGAAGCAAAGAGCACATCTACTGCCCAGCTCATGTTTTCTAATGCCATGAGCAACAACAACAAAATAACCAGTGTTCCTGGAAAAAATGGCTGATTCTAGGGCTGGGGCAGGAAATATACAAGATGTCGTTCTGTCACTAAGTCATGTCTGACTCTTTGCAAGCCCATGAACTGCAGCATGCCAGGCTTCCCTGTCCTTCATTATCTTCCACAGACTGCTCAAACTCATGTCCATTGAGTCAGTGATACCATCCAACCATCTCATCCTCTGTCGCCCCCTTCTCCTCTTGCCTTCTGTCTTTCCCAGAATCAAGGTCTTTTCCCATGAGTTGGTTCTCCACATCAGACAGCCAAAGCATTGGAGCTTCAGCACCAGTCCTTCTGATGAATATTCAGGATTGATTTCTTTAGGATTGACTAGTTTGATCTCCTTGCTGTCCAAGGGACTCTCAAAAGTTTTCTCTCACACCACAGTTGGAAAGCATCAGTTCTTTGGCGTTCAACCTTCTTTATGGTCCAACTCTCATATCCATACATGACTAATGGAAAAACCATAGCTTGACTATACAGATCTTTGTTGGCAAAGTGATATCTCTGCTTTATAATACACTGTCTTGATTTATGATAACTTTCTTACCTTATAATGCCAGAAAATATAGATATGCCTCCTGTTCCCAAAAATGGTATATACACAATGATGTGCATGCTAAGTTGCTTCAGTCATGTCTGACTCTTTGCGACCCCATGGATGGTAACCCATCAGTCTTCTCTGTCCATGGGATTCTCCAGGGAAGAATACTGGAGTGGTTTGCCATGCCCTCCTCCAGAGGTTCTTCCTGACCCAGGGATTAAACTAGCATTTCTTATGTCTCCAGCATTGGCAGGTGGGTTCTTTATCACTAGTGCCACTTGGGAAGCCCACAAATAATGGGGTTACGTCAAAGGAAGGTAAGAGCTAATTGAAAGATTTCCCAATAGCCAAAGCTGGAACACACTGAACAACAAAAAATAAAGCATTTTTTAATAGTACATCACAATATAAATAAACATCTGTCTCATACTGATACAAACAAGTGATTGAATTAAATAAATGAGGAGAAATAGACAAATTTCCTATGCAAAATAACTCTAAATAATTTTTTAGTACTCTGCTCTCAAGGAGTTGAAGTATCACTTCCCATTCATTATAGGTGGGCTGTACATTAGTGACTCCCTTCCAAGGAGAACACGATGGGAAATGGGTGGAGTGAGGTAACTTTACAATAGAAACACCTGCCAAACAACCTCAAGATTAACATCATCATTTTTAAGCCATGTTGATAATGTATTCTTGATATGATGTAATGAGAATGGCACTTTTCTTTTCTGGTCTTTCTCCCCAAAATGCACAGAGTCTAATCATGTGACAAGTAACTGATAAATCCCACTTGAGGGACACTACAGAATAACTGACCAGAAGGCAATGGCACCCCACTCCAGTACTCTTGCCTGGGAAACCCCATGGACGGAGGAGCCTGGTAGGCTGCAGCCCATGGGGTCGCGAAGCGTCGGACACGACTGAGCGACTTCACTTTCACTTTTCACTTTCCTGCACTGGAGGAGGAAATGGCAACCCACTCCAGTATTCTTGCCTGGAGAATCTCAGGGACGGAGGAGCCTGGTGGGCTGCCGTCTATGGGGTCGCAGAGAGTCAGACACGACTGAAGCGACTTAGCAGCACTAAAAATAACAAAGGTCATCAAAAACAAGAAAATTCAGAGAAATTGTCACAACCAAGAGGAATCTAAATGTAATATGACATCCTATTACAGAAACAAATAGGTAAAAATTAAGGAAACTCAAATTAAGTATGGATTTAGTTAATTAGAATATATCAGTATTACTTCATTGATTGTTTCATAGTTACCCTCTAATATAGAATAGTAACAATGCAGGAGACTGCGTGTAGGGAATATGGGCATTCTCTGTAGTATCTCCACATTTTTTGTACATTTATAGCTGTTTCAAAAAATTTTAATAGCATACTAGAAATTAGAATGGCCAAAATATCATTTATATTAGTACTCAAACAGAATTAAACACTTATGTATAAATCTAAAAAATATAATAAAACTCATAAATAAAAATAGATACAAGTTCTATATATAAGAAAAAATTTAAAACTGATCAAATAAGTCAATGTAGCTTATGTTAATATAATACATGAGAAAAATAATATGATCATATATGAATGCAAAAAAGCATCACTAATGATTGAAAATTTCTCAACCATCTAAAACTACAAAAACAATCCCCTAAGTTATTAAAGTGTATATACAGAAGAATAAAGCAGAGAAAACAAGCTTAACAGTTGGATGTTGAAAGTCTTCCTCCTATAATTGAAAATGAGAGAGCAATGTCCACTTTCATCATAATTCAGCATTGTAATGTAAGTCATGAAAAATAAAATGAGAGAAAATATATAGAGAATGTTCCTAGATGATATGACTGTATAGAGAATCTAAAAACATATATAGGTAACCTATTTAATTATTACTCATTGGAAAAGAACTTGATGCTGGGAAAGATTAAAGGCAAAAGGAGAAGGGGGCAGCAGAGGATGAAATGGATAGCATCACTGACTCAATGGATATCAATTTGAGTAAACTTTGGGAGACAGTAGAGGATGGAGGAGTTTGGCTTGCTGTAGTCCAGAGGATCACAGAGTCAGACACGACTTAGCAACTGAACATGACAACAACAACAATTTATTTAACTATAAGTGTATTCAGCAGTGATGTACGCAAGGCCAACTAGAAAAAAAAAATTTTTTTTTCGTGATCACCCTAACCACAAAGATTGTGACATAGCTTCAAATGGCAATATTGAAAATTGAGAAATAAATTTGGTTTTACTAGAGAGTCAGTAAATTAAGGGAAATGTTACAGGTTTCATTTATTTGGGGACAAAACAAACAGAAAAACTGTTTGTTGTTTTGTTTTTTAATCTTGAGGGAAAAATATTGCTTGCTTGCTTGATTGCTTGTTTCTCTTTTGACTATAAAATCTATTTACTCATAAAGTCAGAACTAAAAGTATCAGTTTTGCTTCTGCAGGGAAAAGTGTTTGTAAAATAAACTATAAGTGATTTCCTCAGATAAATAAAATAGTAACAAACCATTAGGATAAATGGGCAGGAGGAAAAAAAAAGTCTAACGCTCAAAAGAGAAAATACAAAGTGAAAGACGATATGTAATACATTAACAATTTAACATAATGCAATACATTAACAATTATAATTTAACACCTATATAATTTAAAAATCAGTAAACTAGGATTAAAATGGAACTACATTAGCTAAGATATGAATATTGGATGCAGAATTCAAAATTGTAATTATTTCCAAACACGTTAATTATTCACAATGAAAAAAAAATAATTTCCATTTTAGATACATAAAAGAAATAAATAAGTGGCCAAATTAAAAACACACATAAATAAATTTCTACTTATGTACCATTTTTATCAAATAGAAAATAAATGAAGTATAAAAAGAGTGTAGCACGCACACAAGAACCACTTTAGAACTCACAAATAACCCAAAAATGGTCATGTCTAAATGAAATGAAAAAACTATAAAGCTTTCCTGAAAGTCATAAAAGAAGACCTCAATGAACTGAAAGAGAACATATTCCTGTAAGGGAGAACTCACCATTGTAAAAATGTCATTTCTCCTTCAATTACTCTATAAATCCCTACTGGACTTTTATGAAACTTGTCAAACCATCTTAAAATCTACTGTATGTGGAAGTGAAAATATACTGTAATAGCCTACTGCAGTAACTTCTCCTACCAGATACCAAACAAACATTTACTATATAACACAAGGTGATATCTAAGACATAGGTGATCTTTATCTTCATGTACTCAACACATGCACAATGTTTTAAAGCATTAGTTTTCACACTTATGCCCTAAAGACACAGATGCCTTACCAACAAGTCCAAGCAGATACTTTGATCAGCCTCAAATTTAAAAACCCTTGTCTAATATCACCCAAAGCACAGACATTATTTTCTTGCACTGCTTATCTGCTCCACTCCCTCATTCATTAACTTTTCCATCCCAAAGTTCTCCATTAAGAACCCATTCCTGTAGTTATGTATGGATGTGAGAGTTGGACCATAAAGAAGGTTGAGCACCAAAGAACTGATGCTTTCAAACTGTGGTGCTGGAGAAGACTTTTGAGAGTCCCTTGGACCGCAGGAGAACAAACCAGTCAATCCTAAAGGAAATCAATCCTGAATATTCATCAGAAGGACTGGTACTGAAGCTGAAGCTCCAATACCTTGGCTACCTAATACGAACAGCCAGCTTATTAGAAAAGACCCTGATGCTGGGAAAGACTGAAGGTAGAAGGAAAAGAGAGCAACAGAGGAGGAGACGGTTGGACGGCATCACCAATTCAGTGGACATGAACTTGAGGAAACTCCAGGAATTTAGTGAGGGACAAGAAAACCTGGCATGCTGCAGTCCTTGGGGTCACAAAGAGTCAAACAAAACTTGGCGACTGACAATAATCTTAATTTTGCAGAGTTCTTCTTAGTTGCTTGCTACTAGAATACTAAGAGAGCTTCTTCACCTATACATATCAGAGTACAACACTGCAGTGAAATCCTGATAAAAGAAGACTTGTTTTATAAAACTCTAATCTTATAAATTTCAAGTAGTATTGCATCCCTACAAAAATTCTGCTAGACCTGGCTAGCAATAGCCTCACTTTAAACAAAATGCTATTATGAATACAGTTATCCAATTTAATATATTTTAATTTTATACAATGTTTCTATGAAAACTATAATCAAATGATGGCTATAACTACATAACATTTGGTTCTGGAAGGGGAAAACATGTACACCCATGGTGGATTCATGTCAATGTATGGCAAAACAAATAAAAAAATAAATAAAAATAAAATGAAATGTTTCCAGAAAAAAAAAATAATAAAGTTCTATATAACCAAAAGAACCATAAATAAAGGTCATAAATGACACAATTAGAATAAATATTTACAATATATAACAGAGGACCAATATCCTTCATATGTAAGAAATTCCCATAAATCAATCGAAAAATTCAAGCTACCAGTGGAAAATGTTTCAATTACAAAAACAATCTACAGAAGAAAACACAAATTGCAAATATAAAAACTCCTTAAAAGCTATCCTTATTATAAACAACATGAGTAATAATTTTTAATGAGATTCAACTATTCAGTTCAGTTCAGTTCAGTTCAGTCGCTCAGTTGTGTCCGACTCTTTGCGACCCCATGAACCACAGCACGCCAGGCCTCCCTGTCCATCACCAATTCCCGGAGTCCACCCAAATCAATGTCCATCGAGTCGATGATGCCATCCAACCATCTCATCCTCTGCCATCCCCTTCTCCTCCTGCCTTCAATCTTTCCCAGCATCCTCCTGCCTTCAATCTTTCCCAGCATTAGGGTCTTTTCCAATGAGTCAACTCTTCACATGAGGTGGCCGAAGTATTGGAGTTTCATCTTCAACATCAGTCCTTCCAATGAACACTCAGGACTGATCCCCTTTAAGATGGACTGGTTGGACCTCCTTGCAGTCCAAGGGACCCTCAAGAGTCTTCTCCAACACCACAGTTCAAAAGCATCAATTCTTCGGCTCTCAGCTTTCTTTATAGTCCAACTCTCACATCCATACGTGACCACTGGAAAAACCATAGCCTTGACTAGAAGGACCTTTGTTGACAAAGTAATGTCTCTGCTTTTTAATATGCTGTCTAGGTTGGTCATAACTTTCCTTCCAAGGAGTAAGCATCTTTTAATTTCATGGCTGCAATCACCATCAGCAGTGATTTTGGAGCCCCCAAAAATAAAGTCAGCCACTGTTTCCACTGTTTGCCCATCTATTTCTCATGAAGTGACGGGACTGGATGCCATGATCTTAAGTTTTCTGAATGTTGAGCTTTATGTCAACTTTTTCACTCTCCTCTTTCACTTTCATCAAGAGGCTCTTTAGTTCTTCTTCACTGTCTGCCATAAGGGTGGTGTTATCTGCATATCTGAGGTTATTGATATTTCTCCCGGCAATCTTGTTTCCAGCTTGTGTTTCTTCCAGCCCAGCGTTTCTCATGATGTACTCTGCATATAAGTTAAATAAGCAGGGTGACAATATACAGCCTTGACGTACTCCTTTTCCTATTTGGAACCAGTCTGTTGTTCCATGTCCAGTTCTAACTGTTGCTTCCTGACCTGCATACAGGTTTCTCAAGAGACAGGTCAGATGGTCTGGTATTCCCATCTCTTTCAGAATTTTCCACAGTTTATTGTGATCCACACAGGCAAAGGCTTTGGTATAGTCAATAAAGCAGAAATAGATGTTTTTCTGAAACTCTCTTGCTTTTTTGATGATCCAGCAGATGTTGGCAATTTGATCTCTGGTTCCTCTGCCTTTTCTAAAACCAGCTTGAACATCCGGAAGTTCATGGTTAGTCATTCCAATTTATGAAGATGGGCTATCATCCCATTTATTTGTGCAGCCTTCAGTTTCTTTCATCAATGTCTTATAGTATTCTGAGTACAGGAGTTTCACCTCTTGATTAAATTTATACCTAACCTTTTTTTTTCCTTTTGATGCAATTGTGAGATTGTTTTCTTAATTTCACTTTCTGATAGTTCTTTCTTAATGTAAAGAAATGCAACAGATTTCTGTATATTGATTTTGTATCCTGAAACTTTACTGAATTCATTTATTAGTTTTAATAGTTTATTAGTGGAGTCTTTAGAGTTTTCTAGATAAAGTATTATGTCATCTGCAAATAGTGGCAGTTTTACTTCTTCTTTTCCAATTTGGATCTCTTTTATTTCCTTTTTGGGGGTCTGATTGCTGTGATTAGATCTTCCAATACTATACTGAATAGCAGTTGGAAGAGTGTGCACTCTCACCTCCTTCCTGATCCTAGAGGAAAATTTTTCACTTTTCACCATTGATATAATATTAGCTGTGAGCTTGTCATATATAGCCTTTATTATGCTGAGGTATGTTCCCTTTTGGGATTCCCAGGTGGTGCTAGGGTTAAAGAACCTGCCTGCCAATGCAGGAGACATAGGAGTTTTGGTTTGAACCCTAGGTTGGTAAGATCCCCTGGAGGAGGGCATAGCAGTCCACTCCAGCATTCTTGCCTGGAGAATCCCCATGGGCAGAGAAGGACAAGTCTGGGTAGCTAGAGTCCATAGGGTCACAAATAGTCAGATACAACTGAAGTGACTTAGCAAGCATGCACGCATGTTTCCTTTTAGTGGTAATATCCCCTTTGGTGAGAGATTTTTTTATCATAAATGGATGTTGAATTTTGTCAAATGCTTTTTCTTCATCTCTTGAAATGACCAAGTGGTTTTATCCTTCAATTTGTTAATGTGGTGCATCACATTGATTGATTTACGGATATTGAATGATACTTGCATCTCTGGAATAAATCCCATTAGATCATAGTGTATGATCCTCTTAATGTAATTCTCTTAATGTATTTTGAATTGGGTTTGCTAATATTTTGTTGAGGATTTTTGCATTTATGTTCATGAGGGATATTGGCCTTTAATTTTCTTTTCTTTTAGTATCTTTGTCTTATTTAGCCCTGTAAATGAGTTTGAGTTTCCTCCTCTTCTATTAATATTTTTGAAAGAGTTTGAGAAGGATTGGTATTAGTTATTCTTTAAATGTTTGTTAAATTTCACTAGTGAAGTCTTCTGGTCCTGAATTTTCATTGGGAGATTTTTGATTACTGATTCAACCTGCTCAGCAGTAATTTATTTGTTAAGGTTTTCTATTTTTTTCATGATTCAGTCTTAGTTGGTTGTGTGTTTTCAGGAATGTATCCATTTCTTCTGAGCTGTCCAGTTTTCGAGTATGGTTATTTTTAGTAGTCTCTCATGCTCCTTTGTACTTGTATAGTAACAGTTATAATGCTGCTTCTTTCATTTCCAGTGTTGTATATTTGATTCCTTTCTTTTTTCCTTGTTAAGTCTGGCTAAAAGTTTGTCTATTTTGTTTATCTTTAAATAAACTACCTCTTAGTTTCACTGATCTTTTCTATTGTCCTTAAGTTCATATTTTACTGCTCTGCTTTTTGTTATTTCCTTCCTTCTGCTAACTTTGGGCTTAATTTATTCTTCTTTTGCTAGTTCTTTGAGATGTAAAATTAACAAGATGTCTCTTCTAATAGAACTTATGTTAATAAGAATGATAGATATAAACCTGGGAAAAAAAAAATACAAGAACAAATAGCAACTGATAAGGACTCTGCAGAAAAGTTCAGTTAGTTAAGGCAAAAGGATAATTTAAAGGGAGGCAGACAGGGAATATCTCTTTAAATGAATTACAAGAATAATTATGATATAAAAATCATCATAAAAGTAATTCCTAATGGATGAATAGTTGGTACAAATACCCTAAGATAAGAATTAACTGTACATCTTTGAGAAATAAAAATAGCAGCTATGTTGTTAAAGCAGGTAAGAGAAGAAATGGCATGCATGGCACGAGGCAGGTAGGCAAATGTTATTGTCACATAAAATGATCTATCAAAAATAATAATAATTTGCATTTTATTCTTAAGTAAGCATTTGGAAATCCATTTGAAATTAATGGATCATCACTGTTCTTAGCAGAAGGGCAAAATTTCTTTAAAATATTTGATAGTTTATGTCTATTAGAATGTACTCTTCCATCCTTTAGGCTCCTTTTGCATCATACTCTTCCTTGCCTTTGCTTCTACAGCATAACTGGATATTTTTCAGGCCATTCAATTTTCATGATTTGACCATGCTGCTTCTTTCAGCTGAGATAAATGAATTTATAAATAAATGAATGTATCATTTTTAGTCATTGTAAGCAACCAACTCACACCCAGACTTGTGAAATAATAAAACAACTAGAAAGGGAGAAAACAAGAGACTTTCTCCAAACCTCACATCTCACTTCAACATTAAAGACTTAGTGCCTGTGCCACCAGCGTTTCTAGGTCAGCCTTCCTCCTCTTTCCACCTCTTGGTGCTTAGTCGCTCGGTCATGTCCAACTCTTTGTGACCCCATGGACTGTTTCCTGCCAACTCCTCTGTCCGTGGGATTTTCCAGGCAAGAATACTGGAGTGGGTTACCATTTCCTTCTCCATTCCACCTCTTATCTCAATATTCATTATGTATTCATTGATCAGAAAATTCTCTGTAAGGCAACACAGCCTGAGACAGACGAGGATCTGTGATGGTGCATTTTATTCTCAGTTAAGTCATGTAAAGTGAAAACAAGATGAGCATACAGAGCTGTAGACTCCAGAGAGAACTCTGTTTACATGCAAAAGAAGGCCTACAGATTGCTTTAAATCAAAATGGGAATCAGGAATGAAAAATGTAAAATTCTCACCTCAGGAAGACAGAGCTGCATTATATAAATGCTTAATATAAAGTAGGGTTTACACAGAGTTATCTTGCATAGATTGGGAAGCATAGTAAAGATATGTGGAATACAGAACACAGACATCCTGTCGGCAGCCTCTTGGTCAGAACAGATCTCTATTGCTTCAAAACTGCACAAACCTGAGAGGTGAGCGTAAATAAAAGGCTGGGAGGCCTATAAAATATTCAGTTCAGTTCAGTCACTCAGTCGTGTCTGACTGTTTGAGACCCCATGGACTGCAGCACGACAGGCTTCCCTGTCCATCACCAACTCCTGGAGCTTACTCAAACATATGTCCATCATGTCAGTGATACCATCCAACCATCTCATCCTCTGTCATCCCCTTCTCCTCCCGCCTTCAATCTTTGCCAGCATGAGGGTCTTTTCAAATGAGTCAGCTCTTCGCATCAGGTGGCCAAAGTATTGGAGTTTCAGTTTCAACATCAGTCCTTCCAATGAATATTCAGGACTGATTTCCTTTAGGATGGGCTGGTTGGATCTCCTTGCAGTCCAATGGACTCTCAGGAGTCTTCTCCAACACCACAGCTCAAAAGCATCAATTCTTCGGCACTCAGCTTTCTTTATAGTCCAACTCTCACATCCATACATGACCACTGGAAAAACCATAGCCTTGACTAGACGGACATTTGTTGGTAAAGTAATGTCTCTACTTTTTGATATGCTGTCTACGTTGGTCATAGCTTTTCTTCCAAGGAGCAAGCGTCTTTTAATTTCATGGCTGCAATCACCATCTGCAGTGATTTTGGAGCCCAAGAAAATAGCCTCTCACTGTTTCCATTGTTTCTCTATTTGCCGTGAAGTGATGGGACCAGATGCCATGATCTTAGTTTTCTGAATGTTGAGTTTTAAGCCAACTTTTTCACTCTCCTCTCTCAGTATCATCAAGAGGCCCTTTAGTTCTTCTTTGATTTCTGCTATAAGGGTGGTGTCATCTGCATATCTGAGGTTATTGATATTTCTCCTGGCAATCTTGATTCCAGCTTGTGCTTCATCCAGCCCAGCATTTCTCATGATGTACCCTGCATGTAAGTCAAATAAGCAGGGTGACGATACACAGCCTTGATGCATTCCTTTCCACAACATTAAAGCATAGAGTCATTTTCATACAACAAGCAGAAGGTGGGCAAACCTATTAGCAATTTTTCTAGAGGAAACAATAGGACATGTAAAACTATTAGCTTTGAGTTTTCAGAAATATTAAAAAACATAATCTTTATGAATTCAAGTATAAAAAATTAAATGAAAAGAGTACTGAGATATATATGAAATACTGCAAATAAATTAAAGATGAAAACGGAAAAAAAATTTTCATGATTTATGAGTAAATGGAATGAACCAACACCAAGTCAAGCATGCAATTTGGGAAATACACTAAAAGTATCTTTAAAATATGACACCTGTGAAAGACATGGTAGATATCAAAAGCTGAGAATATATATCAATAGAAATATATGGAGAATGTAGTTTCATATCATGGGTAAAGTATATTTCTGAAAAATAAACTAGAATAAATAAAATACAAAAATAAAGAAAAAACAAAAACATTCAAAAATATTTCTAGCATGTATGTGTTTTTCTTTAAAAAACAAAAAACAAAACTAACCTATTGACTATAAGAATTCACTGTATTCCAGCCTCAAATAATGCAAAAATAACATAAGTTAAACATATTCTGGAAAAGTTTTAAATTTTGATAATAGAGGAAACAAAAGTCATAAACACTCATGTATAAAAAACATAAATAACCATTTTTAGGGAATATTAAGTAATTCTGGTTTATTATTACATTTTCATAAACTACCATCAACGTGCAAAGACAACCCAAATAGATATTTTATATGCAAAATAAGAACACAAAATTAAAGAAAAAAATGATCTCTGTTACCTACCCCCAAAGTGCTAATTGAAAACACAAACTCTAAAACAGAAGGCTGGATTTATAAGATGGCGTAATCCTGATTCTAACTCATATCATCATCTTTGTGATGGCTATTCTATGTGTTTAAAATTAAGTTTAGATCACTCATTCATTCACTGTATATATATATTTGAGTACCAATATGCCAAGGACTATGTTAGGCAGCAGAATACTGACAAAAAATAATAATGAACAATATGGTAACAAAAATGGAAAAGGAAAAGACCAATATTGATTTTTACAGGATGATTACATAAAATGAATGATACAAGTCTATAAACATATGTCTTATTGCAAACAAAGAAATTATGGAGCAAGAAAGTATTAAGGTAAATTCTTCATTTTTGATTAAGGAGTCAGAAGTAATGAAATTGTTCTTGAATATGGAAATTTTGAAAATCATAAATTTAATTGCATGTATTATTTTAATACTATTGTATAAACTTTAAATCATTTAAGACAAGTGTAAAAGCAAAGATTTACCTATGTAAGCAATACTGTAATTAAAATAATTTCAAATATCATGAAAAATAATACATAGACAAACTAGATATTAATATATGAAAAATACCCATTAAGAGAAAATATGTATTTTATTTGGCTAAAAAGCAATAAGTTACAAGAATATACTGTATTTGAGAATAACTAAGGTGAAAGAGTAAAAAAAACAAAAAGCTAGTTAAAAATGTGAAATAGTTTTGACTATAGAAAATTTTAAGTGTTTTTGTTATTTTGCCTATGAGAATGGATAGAACTAAATTATATCCCTAAATTTCTATACTTATTGGTACTTGAAGGTGATTTTAAAATTTGTAATTTCTATATTTATATTTTTCTTTCTTAAAAACTATATACTTTAAGATTTTTAAAAATAGAGTCAAAATGTCTATGAAAAAGCAAACAAACAAATATCTCTGGCTTATTTCTTACTTTGTGTGAGCAGAATATTTCTCATTTGTCTTGCTTAATTAACCAGTCAAGTCAGTGTTTTGTTATTTTAGCAAAGATGAATAAATCTGGGATTAATGGCTATGCCCAGGGAATATTCTTAGATATCATGACCTTGATTTTAACATGTCTCTAGAAATGTAGGACATTAAATGAACTGGAACTTGTTTATTTTTCATCATTTGCAGAAATATTTATTCTTACCTGATACACTTGCCCCCAAAGCTCTTGAGATTTCTTTTGTTCTACTTTCCTAGCAAATGACAGCTTTGAAGTGTCTATTTCATTTGAAAAGTAGTGCATACATTTCAAATGTTTAAATACAACAGAGAAAAAAAAAACATCATTATGATTCCGATTTGAGGTACAATTTAAATGTTAAAATGGTTATTTTAATCATCTTTCATGAGGTTACCTTAACCAGTCATCAACTCCCCCTCTATCCTCTGATTCTTGTGTTCAGATATAGCAATATTTTCCATTTTTGCAAAGGGTTCTCTTGCATGCATGCTCAATCGCATCTCACTCTGCACCCCTGTGGACTGTAGCCCGCCAGGTTCCTTTGTCCATGGGATTCCCCAGGCGAGAATAATGGAGTGGGTTGCCATTTTCTTTTCCAGGGGATCTTTCCAACCCAGGGATCGAACCCACATCTCTTGCATTGCAAGTGGATTCTTGACCACTGTGCTATCTGGGTTAAGCAATAGGGCTCTCTCATTGTCATCCTTGTTGTTTTTTCAGTCTGACTCTTTGTCTGACCCCATGGACTGCAGCATGCCAAGCTCCTCTGTCCTCCACTATCTCCTGGAGTTTGCTCAAATTCATGTCCATTGTGTCAGTGATGCTATCTAAATATATCATCCTCTCTTATCCCCTTCTCCTCCTGCCATCAATCTTTCCCAGCATCAGGGTCTTTTCCAATGAGTCAGCTCTTTGAATCAGGTGGCCAAAGTATTGGAGCTTCAGCTTCAGCATCACTCTTTCCAATGAATATTCAGGGTTGATTTCCTTTATAACTGAAGGATTATCTTACCCCATAGCATTTCTGATAATTCATAACCCACAACTAATTTCTTTAAAATCCCTTATACATTTCCCACTTGCTAAGTTCCACCTTAAACTTTGCATTACTAAAGAATTGTTTTTGTTTCTCTTCCCCTCTCTGTAGGAGGTCTTCCTGGCTCCTCTCTCCTTCATTTATTCCTGAGATCTTTTAATTCCTTTTCTCCTTTTAATGCTGAGAGATTAAATTTAGTCCTTGATTTTTTCCACAGACATTCATATTGCAACTAATGCCAAAACTCAGCAAAGCAAAAGATTTTCCATTGAACAGGACTCTTCTGAATTTTATGACATTTTATTAAGCACTAATTTTGTTTGGAGTCAGATACCTCTCCCCAAACACAAGTATTTCTTCCTAACATATAACATACCCTCCTGAAAGGAATTTCGGTGAATTAGGATTTATCAGTTCTCTTCTGCCACTATCAGAGCCTAGTAATGCTAAAAATGTGGTTCCTGGCCTAGTGTCAGCGCCACCTGTGACCATGATAAAAATGCAGATTCTTGGGTCCTCTTCCCAAACTACTGAATCAGAAATTCTAGCAGCTTCTCCATTGATTCTGATACATGCAAAAGTTGACAACTAATGAAAAGAATCTGCAGCAACAGAGAAAAAACTGTAACATGCATGGACTCAAAATATATTTCTATGTGATTAGACCATTAAATATCATGACCTTGATTTTAATGTGTCTCTAGAAATATGGAACATTAAATGAGCTGGAACTTTTTAATTTTTCATCATTTGAAGAAATATTTATTCTTACCTGATATGCTTGCCCTCAAAGCTCTTGAGGGGCAAGTATATTAGGGAAGCATAGGTCTGGGTATGGAGGTGGGAAGGGGAGGAGATGCCTGTACAAAGTAGAGTTTTGGTCATGTTGTCCTGAACTTGCCTCATCCCCAGCTACAATCTTCAATAGCTCTCTTGAGCCTGTTTGTTCTTCTCCATCTTCTTCTTCTTCCTTCACACAATTCACTTTAATTCATTGCTGGATGCCTATATACCTGGCCTGGATTCAAATCTACCTGAAATTTTTTCTGTGCTTTCCACCGGCGGGGTTCATCCTACTCCCAGGTGAGACTTGCTGACTGCTCTAGGTCTCTTTGTATCACTTTCCTAGTTTTCCTTGTCTGTAGCCATAAGCACCTAGTAATAATTTTTATGATGTCTCACTGAGTGCCTGAGGTCATCAGCCATTCTCTTCACTCCGTTTGGATTGGAACATCAATTGTCTTCTGGCTCTGATGTCTCTCTGAGCTATTTCTAGTCCAACAGCAGCCAATATTTATTATTTTTTTCTTTTACAGCATTGTGTTTGTTTCTGCCATACAACGTGAATCAGCCATAATTATACATATATCCCCAATCTTTGTTAGGCTTGCTGAGTTTTGCTATCTTGCACAGGCCAGCCTTGGACCAAATGCCTGAGGTTAAATCCCTCTTAGACCTTGATGCCTTCCTCTGCTCAGCAGTCCTTCCTCATGTGTTCTGCTCCACAGTCACCTCAGAAGCTTCGAACTTTGATCTGTACCACCTCTGCTTAGCAAGATTGCTCTCCTCTTAGGCTCTATCTCCATGTTGTGCTGTCAGAGTTATCCCAGAGAGAAAGCCAACACAATCATGAGACTTAACCTGTATGTTTCACTTCTCTTGAGGATTCATCATTCTTTGCTGTCTGTTGTCAAATGCCTGGTATGGGAATATAGTCAAATGCCAGTTAACTCATGAAGGCTGAAAGAGAAGTTCTAAGTCCTGTTTTGAAATGAAATTTTTTTCAAGCTATCATCTTTCATGACTGTCTTTCATTTTGACTATATTTAGCAATCCATAATTTTCTAATTTGTGAATTCTAAACATTTTGGAACTTTTTTGGTAGGCTAGACTCCCTAAGAAGAGCCTGAACTAGAAACTTGGTGAAAGTGATGTATCGAGGGAGGGCTCTCAGGAGAAGGGGCATGAGGGAAGCTGGATAGACAAGGAGAACAAGTCAGGCAAAGATGGGATTTTGCCCAGAGTACTGGCTTCAGCCTGGCCCACAGGGAGCTCTGTAACATGAACTAAACCGGAGCCATTCTCCACTGTGAGGCCAGGGGGTCAGGTTTATGTACCCTCATTTCAGTCAGTTGTTGACTGATGGCTCTCCTGGGGAGTGGAGTGGGCGGTTTGGGGTAGGAATGCACAGCTTCCCAGGCAGGTTTGCTCCTATTTAGCTGAGGGAAATTCTCTCATAGAAGGGGTAACTTTGGGCCATTAGCAGTGAGCATTCATCCTGCTGGTGAAGGGAACATGAGCAGACAAAGATAAAAGATAAAAAAAAAAAGAGAGAGAGAGAGAAGAGAAAAAAAGGAAAGAAAGAAAGCATTCACTAAAGTCTTGTAAATCAAATAAATAATTTTGGAAAACAGTGAGTATAAATAAAAGCAGCATTAGGGCTTAGTGTTAACTACTTTTTAAAAGAAGCCTTTTCATACTAGGCTTCTTCTATAGAGCTGAGTTTGTTCAAAAAATAGAATGCTACCATATATCTTACAAGATATATTTTTACATGCCTGTCTATAAGCCACATCTCTATTTAGTCTGAGAACTTCTAAATTATTCAAGCTAAACCTGAATACTTTATTTCAATGTCCAAAATATCTAATATTTAATGTCAATTTTGTTAAATATTAGAGAAAGTTTTATATTTCTACTTAAATTGAATAAAGTTTTGATTTTGAACGATTTCCAATTTTGAAGTCAATTTTTTTTCAAAAAAACCTGATAATATCGATGCCTTAAAATTAACAATTCAGATTTTTATAAGGATAGCAAAATAATCAATGTTCTTCATATGTAAACAAGTTAAAAAAAAAAAGATATGATCTCCAGAGAATTCCTTAAGTCACTGTTTGCCTTCCTACAAGGGATATATAACTTCCTTCCTTTTGCATACGTGCTCAGTCACTCAGTTGTGTCTGACTCTTTGTGACCCCCTGGACTGTAGCCTGCCAGGCTCCTCTGTCCATGAAATTTTCCTGGCAAGAATACTGCAGTGGTTTGCCATTTCCTACTTCATTCTTCCTATTAGGTTAGCCGTTATGGTTAGCATCATTGTTGGCGATATTTACAATCATCTCCTTACTTTTCCCTCATGTATTTAGAATGCTTATGAGTGAAAGTCTTCTTTTTAAATACAACTTTTTAAAGAATGTTTTGAGAAATCCCTAAATCAAATTTTCATACTTAGCATCACAATTATTGACAATATTTATTCAAAGTGTTTATTCTAGTTGACGTTTACTATTTATTGAACATTCACCAGGTTGCATGCAATGCCTTTTCTGTAATTTTTTTCACTTCCCTTAAAGAGAGGGAAGTGAACTTTAGCAAGCAAAGAATCCTCACCAAAGATGTATGAATTTATACATATGTACAATCTTCTGAGGATGATCTATAACACCTGTTTTCAATTAAAGTGAAGGAAATACCCTGTATAATGCATGTTCTGTCAGAAAAGCAACATGGGAAATGAACACTAATGTTTCATGAGGCCACTACATCACTTCATATTGAAAAGGTAGGTCAATCAATCAATCTCTGAAAAAGTTACCGGCACTCATTTTATGTGAAATACTTCACTACATGTTTAAAGTGAAATATAATAGGGAAATCTACTTCTCAAAGCTTTTGCATTATAATTGGGGGCATCCTCACATGATAAGAGTCAAAAAAAAGAAAAAGAAATGCTTCTCTTGGATACCTGAGTGGAAAAAAGTTGAACTGTCAGGCAGTGAAACTAGTGAGAATTTGATTAAAAGAAAGAATGCCTAAAAAGGAAGTGAGGATACCTTTCCTTATAGTCTACTTAGCATATAGGTAGAGGAATGCTTTATAGAAGAAAAAAGTCATCAATCTATTCAATGATGAAAGAATAAAGCTGTAAAATAAATTTCACAAAATAAGTAAATCTTCACACACCCACAACCTTGAAAATATAACTTCAGGAGTTTTCAGAGCAGAATCTTGCAAACCTTCTAAGAGAATTCATAACAATAGCCCTGTAGCCCCTGAGACTTATATTGAAAGGCTTCTATGAACATTAATCCACTTCCCAATGAGTAGTCTTGACAGATTCAAGAATAAAAATAAAGGACTGGTCAATTGTCATTCTCACTCCTTCCCTGGCAATTCATTTGGCATTGTGCAGACCTATCCACGGAGCATAGCGTGAAAGACACTGGGAGAGGGCTTGAAATTGAATCGTTTGAAATTTCAAAGGACTTAAATGAAGTTGAGTTAGCCTGGCATCATTTTCCTGGCCAGTAAAGTCTTTTCAGACAGTAAAAACCTACACTAAGGAGTGTATTCTGAATAAATAAAAGAATCTTCCCATAAGACATCTGTTTTAATTAAAGCTGGAAAATGGAGTGCTTCATTGGAAAAACAAAACTCTTTTCTCAGCTTTCTAGTCTGAAGGTACTTTTCTGAATTTAAAATCAGAAAGGTTTAAGTGTTAACTGCAGTGCACTGGCAGTCTCCACCAGCCTTCTGAAATACGGGGGTCATTTACATTTGATATGTTCTCATATCTTTAGTGCTCCATCCACCTTCTAAGAAGCTGGAATGTCTTTCTAAGAATTCTGCCAGAAATAAAAAAATGTCACCACTTGTAATCTGCATTATGTTTTAGGCAGCTGACAACTGAGAACTTTGTCCTCACCTGATGATTTGCAGTCAACTCTTGTCAGGGTCAGGGGGCCAGTGACAAGTCAAGAGACTGAACTGGAACAGAGTATCCCATGAAAGGATCTGGGAAAGAGAAAACAGGGACAATGCTCAGTCACCATCCTTATTAGAGAATAGTAGTTAATACTACTAGCTAGAAAACCGAAATCAGTGTACAAATTCAAAGGATGGGAAATGGTAAGAAAAATGCAGATATAGCCTGAACCCAGATCTCTGAAATAGTAGAAGGGTAGTGGGATGAATGGGAGGCAAGACTGACCCACAAAAAGCTACAGCAAGTGTGACCAGAGTGGCCTGCTTACTTTTCTAAGCTGTTGAGACAGGCATCAAGTTTCAAAGGGTCAGGCTGGCTCGAAGGTGTGAAGTCAGGATGGAAAACTAACAGGCAAGTTGGTAATCTATGAAATTATACAATGCAGTAAAAGCTTCAACTATGATACCTGTATCCTAATGAGAAAAATTCAAATGTATTGTCGTATGGAACTAGATTTCAGAGCATTTTGTCATTGTTAAAATTCTTACTTGTCAAACTCTCTTCAGTATATATTGACCTCATTTTAATTAAGTTAAATTATTAACTTAAAAATAAATAGTGTAGTTTAATATGCCCTATACTACTTTCCATGAGCTTCCATAATATTTATTATCATAGCAGTCATATCTGCTATGATGTGACTGACCACCTGGATATGATACCTAGATTGCCATCTACTGGAAACTACTGCAAATTACATATGGAAACACCAGACCAGAGAGTGCTTACTATAAGAGTTCAGTTCTACATACAGTGACATAGTGGTGCAATTTCTGGTAGATGACATGGTAAATATAAAAGCACTGTGCGATAACTCTGCTTTCGGTTATTAATGAATACAAACATCCTGTCTGAGTTTCTTCCTTCAATGTGTCTGACATGATTTTGTACAATCAACACCTAATCACCAGATTGTTCTAAATATTCTGTTTTTGACACACAGAAATATTTCAAGGTTTTATTAATAAAGTAAAAAAAAATTTTAATTTATTCTATAAAGAAAGTTATGAATACTTCTTAAATTTATCTTTTATCATAAACACTGATATTCTGATGTTTTGTCTTCCCATTATTCATGATGTTTATACTCAAAAGGAATAGAGAGGAAATGTTATGTTTCATAAAAAGTATAAGTTATACCAGATATTTTAAAACCATCTAAAATGTAATATTATGCCTAAAATGTAGACTCTAAAATTCATTTTGGTGTACTGCTAATAAAGTGAGCCCAGAAAGTTACAGTGATTAAAGTCACAAATATCTGATGGTAACATTTAGGATGAGAATATCAAACCTGGGAAAGAATAGAATTTGATTTAATCTTAGGCACACAGAGACTTTTTACAATGTTCAATTTTCATAATTTTTTTAAAATGAAATCTTGAGGATCTAGAAATTATTTAAACAAATCAAATTAACAAGTGTTTTTTGGTACCAACAATATATGATATACATTTTTCTACAAAAGAAGTATGATTTCTTAGTAGTATAAAAATGTGCTGATTCCACATAAAATGCATCAAAAATTATTCCAGTATTATATTAGACTTTGTTTTATATAATAAAGTACCACTATCATAAAAGTTAATATATTGGGAATTTTGTATTCTTCTTCATTGGGAATTGACATTGTTAAGAAAGGTAAATAGCTCAATATCGACCATCTATCCATAACAGTAAATATTACAGAATTGATTTGTATCCACAATAATGTTACATATGTCTCTGTCTTCTGATCTTTGAGTTATGCTTCTTAAAATATATTGTATCAATATTGAAGAATTATATGACAGCAAAGATCCTTGAAAGTGTATCTGATTCATCTTGTTGGCTTCAGCTGAAAATGCATGAAAGTCATGTAAGACAGGTGAATCTTATTATTCAATAACTACACAGTAGCAAAATTCACAAATTCTCTTCCAAATAAGTACATTCTTGAATTCAATGATCTTTGTTATCAAAACAGTCCTTAATATATGTGACTGGGTTTATGCTGAGAGGGTTAAATTTATTTCCTCAGTGGAAATAGAGAATGACATGACATTGTATATTTAGGATACTTACCACGGAGTTCCATGGAATGATACCTAATCACAAGAACCCTCACTAAAAATCTCTTTCATGTCAAAATTAATGTTCACATATTCGATTTATATTATATGCCAGTCTCAGCTTTCTCTGTTAAGGAGTAAATCTGGTTATTTATCCACATAGTTTCCCATTCTATATTACAAGATTATCATTTTTAAGCTTATGGGAAGAGTTTCAGTATCATATTTTAGCTTCAACATTCTGCGGACCAAATCATGAGTTCCTTACCCGGATTTCGGTTATTGCTTTTCTTTAGTATTTTGGATTCAATTATTTCTATAGTGAGACAACAAAGACTCATTTTCCCCAGAGATTTACCGTTGGTCCTGTGTTGGTTAGTGTTACAGAGAAATGCTAAGGAGTGCAATATCTAGCCAAAAAGTTCAACTTGGAGAGAGAAAGGCTGTAATGCTTTTCTAAAGACTCCATTTGCCTTTTCTAAAGTTATGAAGAAAAGCAATGAAATGACAGCATCTTTTTAAATATTTCCCACTGACTGCCATAGAACACCGATACTGCCTAGAAGTCTGAGTATACAACTGAAATACCTCTATTTTAGGACAGAACTTAAAGCTTAATGACATAGTTCAACTAAACTGAATCATCATCAGATTTCTGACAACATCTTCTAGAGATGTCCAATCAAATCTATCACTGTTACTTGTGCCTACATCATTATTTTTGTAGTCTTCATTTCTGACAATGATTTCCATCTAAGAAAAATAAGTTTCCTTCCAAAACCAAATCAACTCGGCCTGGTATATAGAAACTCATTCCAAATGATGATCACTTTAAAGAGACGAATACCATGCAGTATGTAGCAAGTTCTTTTTTGTTGTTTTAGTCTCTCCCTTTGTGTTCCCTTTGGTTTAACTGTATCTACTCCAAAATTCAAAAGTGCTTAGAAAAAACACATTTGGATTATATAGCAGATCATCCGATTAGAATACTAGCTGACTCACTAAAACATTTACCCAACTGAAGAGAGATCCAATCAGCAGGCTTTTCTATCGCATATGCAGTAAATATTGATAGGGATTACAAGTTCACAGTTAAACATGTTCCATTAAGAGAAGTATATATTGCAGAGGATGGTCCTGCCTGAAACATACACATATACTTGGTCCTTTGAGGTAATGTCTTCTTAAAACACAAACTACCTTATTTTGTTGTCTAGCATAGTTTAAGCAGGTTTTTGTTTATATACTCCATCTATGTTGTATGCGTAACTTAGGTTTGCTGATTTTCAGTGTGATAGATGATTTCATAAGATAATTATATCACAATAATTTATCCACTTCATTCTTGATAGGCATTTATGTTACTTCCAGGTTTTAGCTATTATAAATAACACTGCTATGGGTATTTTGTGACAAGCTACTGCATATGTGTACCCACATATGTTGGAAGTAAAGTGGATTTCAAAGTCATAGAAAACATCTATTTAAAAAGTTAGTAGGTTATATCAAATGGTTTTCTAAAGTGTTTATACAAAAATTTTCTTCCACCAGTAGTGCATGAGACATTCTGCTGCTTTAAAATCTTATAAAGATTTGGTATTGCCAATTTTTATAGCCCTTTCAGAAGGGTGTTAGTGGTATATTGTAGTAATTTTTATTTTCATTCTCCAATGATTAATGAGATTGCTCACTTCTTTTGAATTTTCACTGGCCAGTTTGATATATCTTATTTTATGAGGTGCCTATTCAAGCCCATTTTCTTTTGGACTCGGTGTTTCTCCAGTGATAACGTAGTTTTCCTATATTCTATCCAGAATACAGAATATAGTCTTTTCTAGATTACATGAATTGCAAATATTTTCATTCATTTTCCTTTCTCTCTTAATGGTAACTTTTGATACATAATTTTAATGTCTGATTTCTCAGTCTTTTATTATTATTAATGCTTTTAGGAGTCCCGTTTAAAAATATTTCTCTATCTAAGATAATAAAAACGCTCTTTTATGTTTTCTAAAACCTTTTGTTTTGCCTCCCGAAGCATACAGTGAACCAGCAATTGTTACTTTATATATGGGAGGAAAAAAGGTCAAGTTATTTGTTTTTCCCATATGGACATCTACTTGGCATTTTCCCATTTGTTGAAAGGAAAATCTTTCTCCACTAACCTATAGTGCCACCCTTGTACCATATAAATTCATCTATACTCATGAGGTTGCGCTGATATATCTGTTCTGTTTTACTGACTTATATTTGTTTGTCTTAGTCAATACTTTCATACTTATTGTTGCTTTACAGTTAAGCATATACACCCGATAGGGGCTTCCCAGGTGGTGCAATAGTAAATAACCCTCCTGTCAATGCAGGAAACGCAAGAGATGCAGGTTTGATCCCTGGGTCAGAAGATCCCCTGGAGTAGGCAATGGCAGCCAATTTCAGCATTCTTGCTTGGAAAATTCCATGGACAGAGGAGCCTAGCAGGGTACAATCTATGGAGTTGCAAAGAGTCAGACACGACTGAGTGTGTGCGTGCACGCGTGTGCGCACGCGTGCACGCGTACACACACACACACACACACACCTGATAATCTGATAAGAGAAATCCTATCACCTTGTATGTTTCCAAGCATGTCTTGGTTTGGAAATTACCTTTGCATTTCCAAACCAGTAACAGTTTACAATGTTCATGTAAGAACCACCTGGCATTCTTACTGGGATTACATGGAATATGCAAATCAATTTGAGGGAATGTAACTTCTTTAAATTATTAAATCCCTTCATTATTGGACCCAGTATATGTTTCCATTTATTTAGGTCTTCTATAATCTATCTTAATGATATTTCTGGTGCTATCTGTGACAATTTTTCACAGGATTTATTCCAATGTATTTAAAATACATTGATTCTATTGCAAAGGTGATATATATATGCATATAATTTTATTGCTACATTTTGATGCAGTATCCAACAATTTTGTCAAATTTGCACATTATTTATAATAATGTATATGTTTATTCTCCTTTCCATTTCCATTTTTTCACCTTTTAAAAAATTACCTTCTTGCACTGGTAGTGTTCCTGTACATCAATATTAATCTTAAAAATGCTAACTGGAGCTATCTTCTAAAACTGTTTTCCAGCTTGTATTTTTCAGTAAATTTTTTGTGGGAGAGGAGGAGTTCATAGAGGAGTTCTCTCAATCCACTTATATTTAATGAATTTAAAAGATTCACTGACTCTTCTATGTTCCTTCCGGAAGATATTCTGACTGATAACCATAGTATACTGATTACTTGTGGTTAGTAGGCTGTTCTAAATGTGTTTCTATATTTCAGCCCACATTTGTCAGACTGTCTTTCCAATTTTTTCTTCATATCATCTCATTAAGAGTATTTAAATGTATGTATACATGATTCAGAACAGGTGACTCATAATTTTCCTTAAAATTCAAAGCTCACATGATAGTTAAAATGCTTTCTACCTTATCCTTTAATCCTTTAAGTTATACTCTTGAGAAATCCACTGTGTAATTTTATGTAGTATAAAGTTAACATTTACAGTGAGATTCAGTGAAAATATATTAAAGGTAAGTCAACCTTCAGAATCAGAGGTGCCTCATTTCCATCAAGCATTATGTGGATGACGGTCTCGTTTCTCCCTGTAAAATGTGTGCTACATTTTCATTAACCATAAAAATACATTAAAAACTCATAATTATGGTAGTAATGATGCCTTTTAAACAGTGCTGAAAAGTTTAAAAGTACAAAACCTCTCAAAAGACTTATATAATATGCAAAATAAATTATTATGCCACTTCATTTAGTGAATTTTAACTAAGCTTCTTTAGCTACTTTTGCCATCAGTTTATTTCACTCAGCTGAACAGTCTAATAATATTTTCATTAAATATTTATATGAACAATCAAACACTGCAAATGAAAAGCATATCCCTTGACATTCAAGATGGTTTCCAGGCTGATATCAGCAGTTTGTTATGTTGGTAGGGCTCATTTGCAATGGCTTAGAATGATGTTTTCCATTAGCTTTGAGTATCTTACAACTGACCTTAGAATAAAGGCTGTTCATCATGTCTTCTAATTTCTAAATTTTATTTTTTCATTGCAAAAGTACTTATGATAGAAAACTAAGTGCTTTTAAAAGTTGGGGTCATGTTCTACTAATTCAGCCAAGGAAATTGATTAACACAAATCATTTTTTAAAGCATTAGCAAATATACTCTTTGGTCATATATGTTTAATACCATCCTGTTCCTACCAACTTGTATTTCTATTACGGAGAGGTGAATCTAATATATGACTTCGGTTTTATATGTGATTTTTCAATTTATGAATGTATAATAGCATGGTGACTGCAATTTAATTGTCACATTTAGTTTTAAATCCTATAAGAGTAATCACATGATAAGTCTGTGCATTTCTCCTCCTGAAATATTTGTCTCACTTTCATGGCTACTATTGGAGATCACTGGAAATTAATATCAAAATGATCCTGTATATTTTCTAGATTATAAATCTAAAAATAGATTGATATCACAAGTTTCAAGTAAATACAAAACTTCTTGGGTGGCCAATTTGAATACTCACAAAGTTACAACTAAAACTTAAAAAAGTAGAAAATATTAGCTTCACCATATAATTCTGTAATGTGTGTTATAAATTTGTTATTACAAACTGGGGTGTACAAAAAAGGTTATTTTGAAGCAAATTAAATATGACTTATTTGTATCCCTTGTGATAAATGGGAAATTTAATTTAGATCATTGAAGGGCTGATCCATATGCAGCTCAGGGCCTTGGGCCCAGAGTATCTTTCAAAATTTCAGGTTTTAATACTCTCTGTTTGCAAACATGGAACACTGTCCAAAACAGCACAGCTTCTTCAGGCTGATTGTTCTGCTATTTCTATGATATATTTGGCCTCAGGGCATATATTTGATGAGGAGAGAAACTCTGATGTGTAGCATCAAACTTCTCAGTCACAGTTAATAGGTAATATCCTCCAACCTCTCCAGGATATTGCAAGGGCCTGAGCTATTATCCTTGCTTGTTCTGAAGACCCCAGACCTTAGACCAAGTCTGCTTATTGTGAAACTTCTTCCTTATCATAATGTTTCAAATTCCCACCCCCAAGTCACTAGTTCATCACATTCCATATATTTCTTGAGACTACAGCATAATATCCTTGATCAGTTTTGTCTTAGCTTGAGTGACCACATAATTTGTCATGCAAACCAGAGCATTTTTGGGGTTAGGAGGTATTCATAATCATGACAAGGCAACAGATATAGCTGGCTGTCTTAGATTAGGCTCCCCAGAAACAGACCCTGATTTATATTAAAGTGATTTCTTATGATATAATCCCACAAAAAGCTGATAAAGGAATAGGGAAATAGAGTTGTGATGGAAAAGGGGCCAAGGAAGAAGGCTGCATCAAAGACGTCCCATGGGAGTGCACTTTACCAGATAAAGTATAGGACATCCACTTACAATGGATTTTAAATTAAATAATAATTAATTATTTTGTAGTATAAGTATGTTCCAAATATTGCATGGGCCATACTTATATCAAATTTTTTTTTTCTTGCTGGCTGTCCTGTTTTTTATTAGCTAAATTTGGCAAACCTACCTAAGAGGTATTTGGAGATTGAAAGAGTGTAGATCCCACCTAAGAGTGCCAGGAGACAGGAAAGCTAGTGTATTTAAACCTCTGTATCCATCCACCACTGGCTAGTGTATTAAACCTCTGTATCCATCCACCACTGGTTGAGCACTGCTTGGTTGAATAGAAATTCCCAGACAATTCCATCTCTCTGTGTACTCAGATGAAACGGATTATAGGAGTCTGAGGGTAGCCTTCCCAAAAAGAAACACAAGTGGTAGCTGTTGGCATAGAGCCACACTAGGAGCCCCCATGCACAAAGATGGCAAAGAGATCTGAGGGTGTATGGGCAGAGCACTGACAGCATCTGCTGCCCTTGTGTTATCCCAGGAAAACTGAGTTGTGTGGTCGTCTTGACAACAGCTAGCGGTCTATGCTTAGGGCTTGAAAGCACTCTTAAAAGTAAGAAGAAATGTTTTTTTTGGATTTCAAAAATAATGGGATTCTTCCAGAACACTAGAAAAAATAGTATATCCTCCCACACATCCACAGTTTTACATCTCAATGAATTACTACTGTGCCATCAAAATTAACTGTGACACATACTCTCAACTTTGTAGATATTGGAAGTGAATTTATTCCTTGAAGATTATTTTAATTTAACAGAAATTAAAAGATCATGAAATGAAGCTTCTTGCTTTATTTTCACACAAATTTAGCCATTTATGATATATTATCTTCCCATAAGTGGGACAAATATGCATGTTACTTTCATACTACCTGAAGGTTAACCAGAGCTTCATGATGCAGAAGGCAATGGCTACCCCAGTTAACATCAAAAAACTCAAGAGTATAAGATATCACTTGAAATAAGCTTCCATTTCCTTTCAGGTTCTTCTGGTAATTCCATGCCCTAAACTTAATGTATAGGCCTCCTAGATAATTAGGATGCTAATCACTATTGGAGTTTTTCTCTTATTCTAAGGTATTGTGCGGTTAAACTTATTCTAAAAGTTAACTACAGCATTTTGACTCCTTGGGGTGTCAATAAGTAAGATAATGAAAATTTGCTTCTAGATTCCAAAGAAGGCCTTCTCCTGTAATATATAATGCCTAATTATTAAAGATAGACACATCACTCATTTATATAGATAATTTACAGTTTCTATCCTATCCGAACGTGGCCATCAATTAGGTTGTTGAATCTGTTAGTGCATGCCCATAAATATACAAGTAGTATATAATGGTACATGGAATAGTAAAGTGGTAAGATAATTAGACTGACATCCTAGAGACACCACCTAACAAAACTACATAGCCCATCAGGATGTATCTTTCTTTTAGGAAATGTGGCAAAGTAACTTTCAGTCCAGAACCCTAATTAGGATGTACACTTTCTGGTGAGCCCCAGTGTTTGGATCCTCTTCTCTTCATAGCCCATGAGACCAAAGGTATGTTTGTCACCACAGGATATTGAATGCTCTTACAGAGAAAAAATATGGGACAAGTTGTTCCTCATGGAGGAAAAAAACCAACAGAAACAAACAAAAAACCTCCCCACTCTATGACTTATTTGATTATATCCCATGTGTCTTAGCTTATCCTGCAAGATCCATCTTGACCTGGCCTCTGCCTTTTTCTGACCTCAACTTCTGGTAGCTCCTTTTTAAACACACACCATTACAGCTACTCAAAATTAACACAATATCTTCCCTTTGCTAAAACTACTCCATCTCACTGGAATGTGGTAACTACATTCATTTCTCATGTCCCCTGGCTAATAGCTACTTATCCTTTAATACTATATTCAGGGAACACACTCTGGGAAGACTTCTCTGATCTTTCCCAGACTTGGTTAGGTACTTCATCTATTTTCCCACAATATAAAGTGAATATACTGTCTTCATAACCTGATGCATTGGTGTACTTTACCTACAAATGTATCCTTTTCCTTAGATTTTTGTTGGTTTGTTTTTGAGCAGAAGATGAGACCTAACTTTCTTTGCATTCTCTAAATTTAGCAGAGTATCCAAGACACATAGGAAAATTTGAATAATAGTTTATTAATGAATGAATTCAATAATAGCAGACTCTGGCTTATTACTGAAGCTGAGAACAAATGACCATGAATTGAAGATAAGAAAATGTTAAACTTTCAGTTTAAATACAGGTATGTTTCATCTATGTGGATTCTTAAATATGGCTCTAATACAGATACTTGTTAACTGGTAGACTTATGAGATAATGCATTAATACCATAGTTAAAACATGAAATTCATTGTAGAATTTTTATAGGTCTACCATTAAAAAGAATATTATAATATACACAACTTTTTAAATCCTATTTTAATCATTTTTCATATTTAGATATACATAAGCATATACATACATATGTAAAAGCAAATGGATGATTATAGTAATTTAACTAGGAGAATAAAATAATAATTATTCATTTATGCATGTCTACATCACCAAATGCTTTAAGAGCTAAAGAAGACAGGATTAAAGTAGCTTCTTTAAGCTTTAGAAAAGACAATTGAGTCGCAATGTCAAAATCAATTAACAATGATATTTATTTTAGAATGTCAAAGTAAATTCAAACACTCTGATTTTATTTTTTTCTAAATCTCATGAAAAGAAAGTTTCATTTAGTCTAATCATAAAAAGTAGAGATTGCCTAAGACCAATAAACTTAGATCTGGATTCTAGTAATCAAGGATGGTGCCTATCATCAAAGCATTAGACCATTATTCTCTCTTACTATTTAATCAGAAACTGGTAATTGTCATTTTGCACATAAATTAAGTTCTTTGAAGCATATTAGATGATACTCTAACATTTAAATAATGCTTTTCATCTTTAACATAATTTATAAATATGAAGTAAGTAATTTTGCAAAGTGGCTATCTGAATGCTTTATCTCCCTTGAAAGTGATTATGCTTAAAATTTCTATTTAGTGGCATTGTATTTAATTTTGCAAACATTATACTCCACAACTAAACTAATCCATCACTTTCTTCCCAATTGCTATTTACTCTGATACTAAATGAGATAAGCATTGGATACTTACATAGTAATTTTATCAGAGACCTCAACCAGTGGACAGTTTTATCCTTCATATCTTGTTCTTGTGCTTCTGGGGGAAATTCTCAATGATGTAGTTCTATTTCTTGGAAATAAAGTGGACAACAGTCTTTAACAGCATGCTTCAGTAGGAAAAAATGTTCACCATTAAATATACAATATGAATACCATGTTATTAGGGTAATGAAAGTAATACTACAAAAATACTACATTATGTATTGTCTTCCCAATTGCTTTAAATGAAGAGAGACACATTCTGGAACAATGCGAATAATGGGGATTTATTGTGAGGGTACACTGAAACTATACAAAAAAGATCTCAATGACCCAGATAACCACGATGGTGTGATCACTCACCTATAGTCAGACATCCTGGAGTGCAAAGTCAAATGGGCCTTAGAAAGCATCACTATGAATAAAGCTAGTGGAGGTGATGGAATTCCAGCTGAGCTATTTCAAATCCTAAAAGATGATGCTGTGAAAGTACTGCACTCAATATGCCAGAAAATTAGAAAATTCAGCAGTGGCCACAGGACTACAAAAGGTCAATTTTCATTCCAATCCCAAAGAAACACAATGCCAGAGAATGTTCAAACTACCACACAATTGCACTCATTTCAGACGCTAGCAAAGAAATGCTCAAAATTTTCCAAGCTAGGCTTCAACAGTACATGAACCAAGAACTTCCAGATGTTCAAGCTGGATTTAGAAAAGGCAGAGGAACCAGAGACCAAATTGCTCACATCCGATGGATCATAGAAGTGAAGCGAAGCGAAGTCGCTCAGTCGTGTCCGACTCTTTGCGACCCCATGGACTGTAGTCTAACAGGCTCCTCCGTCCATGGAATTTTCCAGGCAAGAATACTGGAGTGGGTTGCCATCATAGAAAAAGCAAGAGAATTCCAGAAAAATATCTACTTCTGCTTCATTGACTACAGTAAAGGCTTTGACTGTGTGGATCACACCAAACTTGAAAATTCTTCAAGAGACAAGAATACTAGACCACTTTACCTGCCTCCTGAGAAACCTGTATGCAGGTCAAGAAGCAACAGTTAGAACCAGACATAGAAAAACGGACTGTTTCCAAACTGGGAAAGGAGTACATCAAGGCTATATATGGTCACCCAGCTTATTTAACTTATATGCAGAGTACATTATGCAAAATGCTGGTCTGGATGAATCACAAGCTGGAATCAAGATTACTGGCAAAAATATCAATAACCTCAGATATGTAGATGACACCACCCTTATGGTAGAAAGCAAAGAGGAACTAAAGAGCCTTGTGAAGGTGAAATAGGAGAGTGAAAAAGCTGGCTTAAAACTCAACACTACGAAAACTAAGAATATACATCTGGTCCCATGATTTCATGACAAATAGATAAGGAAACAATGGAAACAGTGACAGATTTTATTTTCTTGGGCTCCAAAATCACTGGAGGTTATACCTGCAGCCATTAAATTAAAAGACGCTTGCTACTTGGAAGAAAAGCTATGACAAACCTAGACACCATATTAGAAATCAGAGACACTATGCCAACAAAGGTCTGTATAGTCAAAGCTATGATTTTTCCAATGAGTCATGTATGGATGTGAGAGTTGGACCATAAAGAAAGCTGAGCGTTGAAGAACTGGTGCTTTTGAACTGTGGTGTTGGAGAATACTCTTGAGAGTCCCTTGGACTGCAAGTAGATCAAACCAGGCTGTCCTAAAGGAAATCAGTCCTGAATATTCATTGGAAGGACTGATGCTAAAGCCCCAATACTTCGGCTACCTGATGTGAAGAACCAACTTATTAGAAAAGGTCCTGATGCTGGGAAAGATTGAAGACAAGAACAGAAGGGTACAACAGAGGACAAGATGGTTGGATGGCATCACTGACTAAATGGGCATGAGTTGGATCAAGCTCCAGGAAATATTGAAGGACATGGAAGCCTGGAATGCTGCAGTCCATGGGGTCGCAGAGTTGGACACAACTGAGTGACTGAAAAACACCAAGTACTGGAATATGCATAATAAGAAAAAATATGTTTGTGAGCATCACGTTAAAAATTCCTAAAGGAGAGAACAAGATGGCGGAGGAGTAGGTGGACATGGAGTACATCTCTCTGCATAGATACATCAGGAATACACCTTCAGACACAGAAGTTCATGCAGAACACCAGCTGAAAGCGGACAGGAGTACATGACCAGTGGAAAAGAATGTACAGAAAGAGGCAAAACTCGGTAGGATGAAGGAACTAGGAGGGAAAACAGGAGTGTTAGGACTGGACCTGCCCTTGGTGGGGGGAGGGAGAACTGAAGTAGGGGTATGATCCCCACATCAGGGCAATTGTCTGAATCAGAGGAGAAACATTTAAGGCTGTGAGTGAAACAGCTGATCTGTGGCAGCCTAAATAGAATGAGAATCAGACAGTCCTTGCTGCAGACATACATACCCCAGACAGTAACGCTGGTCCCCTGGAAGGCGCAGAGGCTGGGAGCTGGAGTTTAGGGATTGTGAAGCAATCCTAGGGCAAGGGCTGCTCTTGACTGCAGAGAGACGGACCAAGGGGATGTGAGAGAGGAGATTGTGGGGGGAAATTCCTGTGGAGGAAAGCTGGGCAGCCATGGAAGCAAGGCGATACTGCTAAATCATGCATAGTGGGTGGAGTTCACCATAGCCTCTCTCTTCCCACATCAGCAGCTGAACGATAGAGAGGCTGGCCCATCCAACTCCTGATGCACTGATCTACAGAGTAGGACCCCATTCAGGGTGCCCCTTTAAGTGTCTGACACGCCAATCTACAGAGTAAGACAGCAGCCAGGGGGACCCCTCTATGTGCCTGATGTGCCGAACAACAGAAGGACCCCAGGCAAGGGAACCCTCTAATTGCCTGAATGGGCAGCTAACAGAGAAAGACTGGCCAAAGAGGCGTCCTGATCGCCAGCTGCAAGAGGCTCACAAAAGACTGATAGGGCCACAACTCCTGCATCAGAGGGTGTCCCTGCACTCTTGGCGTTGCCAGGGTCCCTATAAGCTAAGCAGCTGCACCACCTTCACATTCAACTCTCACTGAGGCAGAGCTGCCATAGGCAAAAAAAGTCTTGCGTCTATGCACGCAGGGTCGCTTTGGTCGTGTCCACCTCTTTGTGACCCTGTAAACTGTGGCCTGCCAGGCTTCTCTGTCAGGGAAGGGGGTTCTCCAGGCAAGAATGCTGTAGTGTATTGGCCAATGTTCGTTGCCATACCCTTCTAGAGCACTATATTTCTTGCTGCCCCGGCCAGCCACTCCCCTGAGTACCTGGTGCTGCCAGAATACCTGCGACCCAAGCAGCTGCACCACCTCCACCCATGGCCCTCACAAGGGCAAACTCTAGTCCTTCAGGGCAGCCTCAGGAGCAAACCCCAGTGGATGACCCTCATGCAGAGGTAGAAGTAAAACCACAATTGAAACCCAGGGGCAGTGTGGCTAAGGAAGAAGACCCAAAACCTTTCCCCGAGCTGTACAAGCTGCAGATTAAATCCACATGATCAACTAGGCAGACTGTGTCTATGGAATATGTAAAAGATCACTGTGAGCTCCCACAAAAGAAAACACACTAGTTCTGATAGCTGTGGACATTGAAAGCAAGAACACACAGGAGTAGAACCAGAATAGAATCTGAGCTGCTCCCACTGCAGGTCCAGAAATCAGCACAGTGTTGGAGGGCATCCTAGGGAGGTAAGGTGGACTGTGACTCCCAGCGAGGGAAAAGACTCTGACAGCAGTGATTTAAGAAAAACATTATTCTTATTTTTTGACTTGTTCTGTAGAAAATTTTGGATTTTTGTTTCTTTTTTCCCCCTCTGTTGTAGTTGTCCATTTTATTAGCACTATGAAATCCAAGTAAGCTTTTGAGATTTTTTTTCTCAGTCACATTTTTTATTGTTGTTATAAACATCTGCCTCTATGTTGGGCTTTTGCAGTTCTGTGTAATTTTCTTATATTTTTCTCTTTTCTCTTTTTTTAATTTTAATTTTTAATTTTTTAACATATTATTTTTCTACATTTATTCCTTTGTTTGCTTTTCCTACTGTTCTTTTCCCCTTGCAATAAATATTTAACATATATAAATCTTCTTTATATTCCTCTATTTAACTTTGCATATCTATTCTTTCTTTCTTTTCTTTCTCTCCTCTCAACATGTTTGTTTAGTCTTATTTTAATTGCTTTATTCCCCATTTGGCACCTTGCTTTAGTTTTGTTTTCCAGTTTGTGCTTTAGTTAGTCTTGTTCTTAACTGATAAATATAATTTTTTATTTCCTTTGTTCGCCAGGTCAATCTACTGTACTTTATTTTGTTGGACTGTTTTGACTTTGTTCATGGGTGTATATGTATATGTGTATATTACATTATTTTAATTATTATTTGCCTTTTTTTGTAACTACCATTTGTCTGTGGTTTATCTTTGGTTTCTCATTTTTGGATATTTGTTTTAATCTCACTTAGTGCCATAACAAACCACTTTTGGAATCTCCATTCCTGACCAGAGATCAAGCTCTGAGGCTTTGGATTGGGAGCACTCAGTCCAATGCTCTAATGGGTGTGGTAATCTATTACTAGAAAACTAACCCTAGGGCCCTAGGGATTATCAAATGGTGAGAACTCACACAAAGGAAACCACTTGAATATAAGACCCAGCATGACCCAACCACCAGTAGCACCCATTTTAGACAACAAAACAAAAATACAAACCCAATCATCAGTAGACAGGATTACTACCTTACTCAGCCCTGCCCATCAGAGGAAAAACAAGCAAACAAAAACTCAGTGTAAATCTCACCCTACATGAAGCTTACACATACCACTGGACCAACCTTAGGAGGGCAGAAACCAAAAGGAAGAAAGAATTCAACCTTCTTCAAGGAGAGAATTCAACTTTATATGAAGGCTGGAAAAAGGAAACCTCAAACACAATAAGTTAAAAAAAATAAATAATGAAAAGGCAGAGAAATACTATACAAGCGAAGGAACAAACAGAAGTCCAAATAAATGAAGAAAAAATAGTCAAACTACCTGAAAAAGAATTCAGAATAATGCTAGTAAAGATGATCAAAAATCTTGAAAACAGAATGGAGAAAATGCAAGAATCAATTAACAAAGACCTAAAAGAATTAAAGAACAAGCATACAAACAACACAATTACTGAAATTAAAAATACTCTAGAGGGAATCAATAGCAGAATATCTGAAGCGGAAGAACGAATCAATGAGCTGGAAAATAAAATAGTGAAAATAACTTCTGAAGAGCAAAATAAAGTAAAAAGAATGAAAAGAACTGAGGATAGTCTCAGAGACCTCTGGGACAATATCAAATGAACCAGCATTTGAATTATAGGAATCCGGGAAGAAGAAGAGAAAAAGAAAGAGTATGAGAAACTTTTTGAAGAGATTATAGTTGAAAATTTCCCCAACACAGAAAAGGAAATATTCAATCAAGTCCAAGGGGCACAGAGTCCCACACAGGATAAACCCAAGGAGAAACATGCCAAGATACATAGTAATCAAGCTAACAAAGACTAAACACAAAGAATATTAAAAGCAGCAAGGGAGAAGCAACAAGTAATATAAAAGGGAGAACTTTTACATGCTTAACAGCTATGCTTAACAGCTCATCTTTCAGCAGAAACCCTGCATGCCAGAAGGGAATGGCAGGATATATTTAAAGTACTAAAACAAGATTACTGTACCCGGCAAGGATCTCATTCAAAATTGATGGAGAAATAAAAAGCTTTTCAGACAAGCAAAAGTTAAGAGAATTCAGTACCACCAAACCAGCTTTACAACAAATGTTAAAGGGACTTATATAGTCAAGAAATACAACAGAAGAAAAAAGGTGTACAAAATCAACCCCAAACAATTAAGAAAATTGCAATAGGAACATATATATCAATAATTATTTTAAATGCAATTGGAATAAATGCTCCAACCAAAAGACACAGACTGGCTAAATGGATACAAAAACAAGACCCATATATATGCTGTCTACAAGAAACCCACTTCAGACCTAAAGACACCTATAGACTGAAAGTGAGAGGATGGAAAAATATATTCCATGCAAATGGGAAGCAAAAGAAAGTTGTAGTAGCAATCCTCATACCACACAAATTAGACCTTAAAATAAAGATTACAAGACACAAGGAAGGACACTCCATAATGATTAAGTGGTCAATCCAAGAGGAAGACATAACAATTGTAACTATCCATGCACCCAACGTAGGAGCACGTCAATACATAAGACAAACAGTAACAGACATAAAAGGACAAATTGACAGTAACACAATAATAGTAGGAAACTTTAACACCCCACTCACACCAATGGAGAGATTATCAAAACAGAAAATTAATAAGGAAACACAATTTAAATGATACAATAGATGAGATGGATCTCATTGATATCTTCAGGACATTCCATCCAAATGCAGATGAATACACGTTCTTCTTACGTTCACATGGAACATTCTCCAGGATATACCACATCTTGGGTCACAAATCAAACCTCAGTAAATTTAAGAAAATTGAAATCATATCAACCATCTTCTCCAACCACAATGCTATGAGGCTAGATATCAATTACATGAAAAAAAAAAACTGTAAAAAACACAAACACATGGAGTAAACAACACATTTCTAAATAACCAACAGGTTACTGAAGAAATCAAAAGGAAAATCAAAAAATTTCTAGAAACAAATGACAATGAAAACACAACAACTCAAAACCTATGGGATGTAGCAAAAGCAGTTCTTAGAGGAAAGTTTATAGCAATACAATACTACCTCAAGGAACAAGAAAAACTTCAAATAGAAAACCTAACTTTACACCTAAAACAACTGGAAAAAGAAGAACCAAATAAACCCCAAAATTAATAGAAGGAAAGAAACAAAAAAGATCTGAGCAGAAATAAATGAAAAAGAAATGAAAGAAACAATAGTAAAGATTAATAAATCTAAAAGCTGTTTTTTTGAGAAGATAAACAAAATTGACAAACTTTTAGCCAAACTCATCAAGAAAAAAAATGAGAATAATCAAATCAACAAAATTAGAAAGGAAAAAGGAGAGGTTACAAACAGACAATGCAGAAATACAAAGGATTATAAGGGACTATTATGAACAATTATGTGACAATAAAATAGATAACCTGGAAGAAATGGACAGATTCTTAGAAAAGTTCAATCTTCCAAACTGAACCAGGAAGAAATAGAAATTATGAACAACCCAATTACAAGCATTGAAATTGAAGCAGTGATAAAAAAAAAATCTCTGAAAAAACAAAAGCCCAGGACAAGATGTGGTAGATATACACAATGGAATATTACTCAGCCATTAAAAAGAACACATTGAGTCAGTTCTAATGAGGTGGAAGAACTTAGAACCTATTATACAGAGTGAAGTAAGTCAGAAAGAGAAAAATAAATATCGTATTCTAACTCTTATATATGGAACCTAGGAAAATGGTACTGAAGAATTTATTTACAGGGCAACAGTGGAGAAATAGACATAGAGAATAGACTTCTGGACATGGGGAGAGGGTGAGATGTATGGAAAGAGTAACATGGAAACTTACATTACCATATGTAAAGTACATAACCAATGGGAATTTGCTGTATGGCTCAGGAAACTCAAACAGGGGCTCTGTATCAACCTAGAGGGGTGAATGGGGAGGGATATGAGAGAGAGGTTCAAAAAGGAGGGGATATATGTATGTCAAACCTTATTCATGTTGAGGTTTGACAGAAAACAACAAAATTATGTAAGGCAATTATCCTTCAATAAAAAATAAATACATTTAAAAAATAAATAAATTTAAAATTAAAAAAAAAATCCCTCAAAGAGGGACTTCCCTGGTGGTCCAGTGGTTAGGGCTATCTTTAAGTGTAGGGGCGGGGGGTGGGGGTTGTTTGTTTAATCCCTGGTTGCTCTCACATGCCTTGTAGCCAAAAAGCCAAAACATAAAACAGAAACAATACTATAACAAATTCAATAGATTTTAAAAATGGCCCACATAAAAAAAAAAAAAAATCTTTAATAAAATAATTCCCCCAAAGAAAAATAAGAATGTCTTTTATGCTCTTGGTATACGCCTACATTAGCTGTTTAATCATCCAACCGGTTATAGAACAATAAATGTTGGCCATAATGGCAGGGTTACATGGTGCAAGGTATGGCAATATAAGGATTATCTTACCAGAGAGCTGAATAACCTCAAATCCTGTCCAAAGGAGACAAAATAAGTAGCAGGAATCTGAGGTCTATCAGAAGAAAGGCAATACAACTCTCAGTGAAGATGAAACTTCACAGTTTCCCCAGTACAAAAATCATAATATATGGAGCACTAGTGATGTGAGATGTGCATTATATACATTAATTTTTATTTAACAATTATAACAACATAGGAAGGTATATATTATTGACATTACAGATGAGACCCTCAAATTTAAGGAACTTGATCAAGTTCACACAACTAGTAAGTATTAGAACTAGAATATCACTGAGATTTGGCTGATACTGAATCTAATTTATTCCTCAACAGTACCGCACTGATTTTCACAGGAATTATAAAATCAATTAATTGCTATGAGTTGAATTTCATGTTGATTATTCATAGGCAACATTCTCTCACTCTTATTAACTTGGAGTATATTAAGATGGAATATATTCTCCTATTTGGGGGAGGAGAGAACAAAACTACATATTCAGGGATATGAACTATGGTGATGGAGAAGACTTGAGAGTCCCTTGGACTTCAAGCAGATCAAACCAGTCAATCCTAAAGGAAATCCATCCTGAATATTCATTGGAAGGACGGAAGCTGAAGCTGAAGCTCCAATACTTTGGCCACCTGATGCAAAGAGTCAACTCACTGGAAAAGACCCTGATGCTGGGAAAGATTGAGAGCAGAAGGAAAAGGGGGCAACAGAGGATGAGATGGTTGAATGGCATCACTGACTCAATGAACATGAGTTTGAGCAAACTCCAAGAGATAGTGAAGAACAGGGAAGTCTGGCGTGCTACAGTCCATGAGTTCACAAACAGTTGGACATGACATAACGACTGAACAACAAGAAAAGGTTATGAAAGAAATAATTATCTTATATGACTCAGAACTCTTAAGAAGTCAGGTGCAGTCAGCATAAACAAGGTTATTAGGAATAAAGTCAGGGAGTACCTTGTCCCTTGTCCTCTGTCTCCCAGGCTGGTGCCTCTTGAATGGTGCCATGTTGTCCCTCTGTCTGCTGGATTTCCTGCTGAATAGCAAGCATTCATTTTATAACTAGGAGAAAAAATATTAATAGTTCAAATCATAAAATATAGACAATAAAATCAAACAATAGATACAGTTTATTATCTCCCAATAGCATTTTGTGTTCTATGGAACAAATTAAGTGTTAATAAATATCTCTTTGGAAACCACATATAGCACCCATTGACTCCAAGAAAAATTTAGACCTTTGATCTTAGATCAGAATATTTTAAAAATTACAAAAGCCTTCATGCTAGAATTCAGCAAAACAGTACTAAAATTATTATATAAATGAAAAAACTATGTCTTTACTTATTAAGGAAAAACTTTTGAATTTTCTACATCGCCACTAAAATTTTTATTCCATGGCCAGAGTGGAGATTGTAGTGATAAAATAAAATAAATAATAATAGAGCAAATTATATTTCTGAAGCATATCATGTTCTTCTTTTAGTGATATATATTTTTTAAAGTGTCTCTGAACCTATAAATTGAGCTATCTTGGAAAAAATACACAAGCATACGTAATGGCAATAATGTGTTTTTTGAGCATTAAGGCTTTCAAACAAACCACCATCCCCAAAAGATGGCTTGCTTGGTACATCTCTTATCTAAAAAGAAAGAAGCACTGCTGAATGAGTTGTCTTTTATTTCTATTTTTAAAAATCTTTTTAGATTTTATTTTATTTTTTAAATTGGAGTATAGTTGATTTACAACGTTGTGTTAATTTCTGCTGTTCAGCAAAGTACTTCAGCTCTACATAAAAATATACTTTTAAAACTTTCTCTGAAACCTGAGAGACTATTTATAAAATTCAAAAGACTACAGGAAGTGCTTGCTCTTACACAGGCAATAAAGATTCCTATTTTTTCCCAGAGGTTACAGCGAATCTAGTCCTTTTTATGAAAACTTGCCTTCTCAGCCTGTGGAATTCTCTTGAAAATGTGTTTTGCCTTATGAGTAATGTAATTTCAGCTACAACTTACATCTATATAAGGCACTTTACTCCTACGATACTAGAAAGCAGTATTAGTCACTCTAGACTTTCCAGCTATCACCTCTGTAAGATCCTTCTGGCTAATACCAATAAACATATTCTATACTCTAAATCTCTTTTCCTCCCTTTCTCCCCTAGAAAATATAATTTCTATTTAAAAAATCACAAAGTGGTAAAAATAACTTATTCATTTCCAAAAAGGAACTTAAATGCAAATATGGTCTCATTTGCAAAAGTTAAGGGATCAAGTGAATAAGATATTCTAGCAAAACCTCAACTATTAAAAGTTACAGAGGATAGAGTCTATTTATTCTATAACATGAGATGACTAGATGGCCGTCACAGGTGTTTCTTCTGCTTCCACATCATAAAGAAAAAGGGAAATTTTGAGATCATAATGTATTATTGGTCCCAACAGACAATAGTGGCATAAGTCTTCTGATCTAATTACCACAGGGTTTCTATCACCTCTCTCTTGAGAGCTCTAAGACACACCAACTTTAAAAAGAACTGAAGTAAAGTAGTATATAACATTGCATCTTTATGACAGTTACCTTGAACTCTTTATCAGGTAGATAATTTCCATTTGATAAAGGTATTTTCCTGAGGTTTTTATCTTGTTTTATTTGGAACATATTCCTCTGCTTCCTCATTTTTCCAGACTCTGTGTTTGCTTCTATGTATTAGCAAAACCAGCTACCTTCCTGGTTTTGAAGGATGGCCTTGTCTAAGATATGTCTCATAGAGTCCAGAAGCACAATCACTCTGGCCACCAGAGCTAAGTGCTCAAGGGACATCTGGGTTTGGGCTGTGTGTGCCTGCCTGCTGTGGCAAGGGAGTGGGCGGGGCTCTCGAATGGCCTCCTTGCTGAGTTGCATAGCTGTGGCTCTTTGGGGTTAGATGGCCTCCCAGTGGGGTGTGCCTACTGGTGCTTGCAGGTTAGAGAATTCCAAAGTAGCACCTGTCAGTGTCAGTATTATCAAGGTACAATGAGATCTCAAAAATGGTGTCTGCCAGCATCTCCTTTTCTAGGGAGGATCCCAATAGGCTTCTGCCTCTCTGGAAGATGCTTTAAGATTGGTAAGTGGATCCCCTTCACTTTTTCAAACAGATGCTTTTCAAACTGATAGTTGTTGTTGTTTTGTGCTGCAAAGTGAGTCTGCAAATGAACCGTTTAATATTAGATTCTTCATGTCGTATAGTACTGTGGTTTTCCTGGATGTATCCTTGTTTTTCAAAGCCAAATACTTTGGAGGCTTATCTCTCCTGCATGGAATCTGAGGGCTGGGATGCCTGATGTGAGGCACAAGTTCATGACTGTAGTTTTGAGCTCCCTCCCAATTGTGGATGGTTCACCAGCAGTAGGGTGTTTCTTTGGTGAGACTATGTCTTTGCCTTCACTACAATCTCAATGCTGCTCTTTTATCCTTTCTTGTGGAGGCTCTGTTCACCAAGTTCTTCAGTTCCTGAATAGGAAACTATTCAGTAGTTTCAGAGGAAACTACAACTATTTGTGGTTGTAGATTTGTTGTGTCCGTGGTAGGAGATGAATTCACAATCTCCCCATGCTGCCATCTTGAACTACTAAGACATACTAGCTTTTCATCTTTAGACTTCTCTTTCATTCACATTTTTCTTTCATTCCAGACAGGGAAGAAATTTTAACCTTAGGGGTAGAAAAAGCTGACTTTGTTGAAAAAAATCTAATCCCTTTGCCACATGGAATAGTTGAAACTATCAAGAAAAGAATCTTCCATCTGTTTACATCTCAAAGCATTATCCCCACATATTTATTCAGATTGATCTTTTCAGCAGATATCTTTGCCTGCTGGAGACAAAAATGTTAAAGAGATTGGGAAAAACTGGTGTCTCCTTGTATAGTAGGTCCTTTTTAAAATCACGGCTCAAATCTTCAAAAGCACTATATAAAATACATTGTGCAATTCCTGAGACATAGCAAATATTCAATTAATAATGTGTATTCTTGTTTTATTATTATAAGTCTAGGTTTACAATTATTTTGAGTAGGATCTGCTATTAGGGTAATGTCACCCAACTTCAAATCCCACGTAGGTTGACCTAATTCCTAAGGTACCCAAGCTCCAAAATTACCATCTTCCCATTGTTTCCAATCTCTTAAATTCAACTTTAATTTCTTTACTCATTTATTCATATAGTCATCCATTCAACAAATATTCAGTGAGGTGGCAAACTCTATACAAAAAAATACAGAGAATAAAATATTATTTTGCTAATGATAATTAACACAACCCTACCTCCATAAGAGTACAGTCCAGTGGCAGATAGAGGTATTAATCTAATAATCACCCAAGTGTGAAACTGCTATTATAATATGAGCTGGGAAGGAAAATTATAAGAGATTATATTTTAGAGAAGTCAAGGAAGGCTGCATTGCTTGAGCTGAGACCCCCTCAAAATGTCTCACACTCCTTCAGATATCAACTAGATATTAATAACAAGGGAGGAAATAATGCTCTAGGCATTGAGAATGACATAGACAAAGACCCTGGAGTGGGAAAAAAGTGCCAAGAATTTACAGCTTGTAAGACCGTAGGACAGAGAGGACAAGAAAGGAGCCCAGGGCAAGATGAGGTTGGGGAGTTAGATGTGAATGACAGCATCCAGGCTCTTGAGATGGACTTTAATTGGACTTGAGCTGGAGTTTCACAGTACAACTGAAGGTTGACAACACAGGAATGACATGAGAGTAATGGAAAACAAAACGGGGCTAGAACAAGTGTGACGGACCTGGAAAATGACACTTTTCACTTGCATTGAAGAGATACAAAGAGCTGAGATGTCAGCCTACAAGAGAACAGAATAGTAGCAGGAAAAATGGCGGAGTCTAGGAATATTTAGGAAGTGAAGTCAAGATCAGTGCTGATAGATTTCATTCAAGAGAGTGCATGAGAGGGAGGCATTAAGAATGATGAACAGATGTATATACTGGGATCTGAGTTGCAGAGAGTAGTTTGGGAAGAAGTGTTTTTTAAGGAGAGAATGATGTAGGCAGTGCTTTTCCATTTTTGGCTTGTTTTACTCATTTGTGTAAAATAGCTACTATTTTGATGGCAGGTTGCCCATAATTCTCTACATACTTGTAATTATTTCTCAACTAGAAAAAGTACAAAACTTAGCTTGATTTAGCTGCCTTTCTACACCCCCTATGATTATTTTATTATACAGGAGTAGTCAAATTAATTTAACAGAATGTTAGCAACTTAAAGGATCTTATGAGACTTCTTATGACATTTTGAAAGAGAAAAAAGTGAAATAATTACAGATATATTGGTAACTTCTTAATATATATCAGATGTTTTTTTCTTTTGGTTAACATAAAAAGAAAAATGTATCTTCTACCATTACTTTAGAAGATGCAGATGTACTGGAATGTGGTAAGAGTAGAAATTCATCATTATCTCCTAGCCTCTATGGTATTTTTATAAACTGGATTTCTATTAGTGCTTTATTCTAATTCAATCTCACAGCCTGTAAAGGAGCACATCTAATTTAAAGTTGTTGCTGTATTCAATGCCATGGCATGCCCAGAATAAAGTTTGATAGTGGCCCCACATCCAATATCACAAATCCATATAAATATGCATCTTATTTCAAAGTAATAAGGATGTCTCTGACTAGAAAATGGTGAGGATGATTCCTCCCAAAATATGTTAATAATTAAATAGGGAGTAATTCTGTTTTGAAGATCAATAAATATGTATTCCATACAAAGTCATAACTTTACAAACATGTAATCCATGTTAAACCCCATCTCCAAGTTTCACCAAGCATACGTTCTTGCTTTACAAGCATATATATATGACAGTTAAATTACATGTTTATCATTTTCACTGAGGACATTTGACATTTATAGGTTATGATAAAAACAAATTGGGTAATTTTGCTGCCCTAAAAAAGACAAACCCACTAGAAAAACTGGATGTTCTCTGCTTTCAAAGGAGAATAGTTTTGGTTTCCAAATGCGAGGGGTTTTTACTTATTTTCTCTTACATACATAAAATACAAGGAATTGTAGACGCTGAGATACTTTGTCTATCAAATTTTTATAAGTCGGATATATTAGTTCTTGGCTAATAGTAACTTAAGAGACAAGCCCTTTAGTGACTTAAATGAAATAAAATAATTAAAGCAGGTCTTTTGCTAGCATAATCTGTGGTGTTATCCTCAGGTTGTTCTAATGAAGCAGACTTATTTTGTATTGCAGTTTATGACCAAGCTTTGAGATGTCTCTGAAAGAAGAAATTTACGCCTATCATCCCACCTGGGTTCTTTCGCACCTTTTCAAGGGCATTACAATAGTGTTTTGTATGAACATGATTTTTTCCCTTTGAGAAAGTTTAGGTCCACATTTTCTCTTTAAATGCTAGACTAAAAAGGACAGCTTCACTTTCAAGTCTCTACATTCTCTTTAAGAAAGGGAGGTGAGAATTAGATCCCACAGAACCCTCTATCACATTTAAGCTATAGTATTGCAGAATGCTTGCTAGAGATTCAGGTTCTGAATTGTAAGATAAGTATCCTTGTAGTGTCTGCAAGTTTGTGCACTCCTGTAAAGAACCAAAGCTTAAGTGGGAGAGGAGATTCCTTATTTACAAATGAAATTAATTTCAAATATGTTAGAAGCCCAAAATGATGTCCTCTATTTAATAGATCACTAGGGCAATATATTGTGACAATATTATTTTGGATCCAGCTATCAAATATTGGATCAACTATTTTGTCCCACTATAATCAAAAGCCATTTAACTGGAGAAATAAAAATGAAAAGATATTAATCCGCCAGAGTCTCAGTTTTACCACAATTTTTTTAATACAAATTTTTCCTGCAATTTTCACTACAGTTTTTCTTGTGACCTAGAGCAAGAAAATCTGAAAAAGCATTGATGCTTCCAATGTAGTGGGGATTCCCGGAAACCCTGTCTCCTCATTCCACAATTTGCACTGCCATCTCTTGTTCCTTTCATATTGTACATCACACCAGAAGTGCAATTGATGCTATTTTTGTTGATATCACAGGCCCTTGTGTTTCCTTTAACCACAGTCCTTCAAAAAGCATATTAGTTATTTTATATGTTCCTGAAAAAAACTCAAATATTAAAAGAGGAAGACAATTTTAGCTTTCACTTTTATTTCTCCATTATATACCTTGTTACTTAAATACAGTAGGCTCCCTCTGTGCCACACAAAATGTGAATAAAAATGTCAACTTCTCAGGTTTAGTACAAGAATTAAATGAGATAACAGAATATATTATAAAGTATTGAAAATGTTATAAATATCAAAAAAGGGAGAAAGATTCTCCTATATTTAGCTAAACTTTTTTTTTTTGCTGAACTTTAAAATATGAAAATTATCTCAAATAGTTTTTGGTTGAAAATTCACATAAATTGCCGAGGAATCAGTAATAATGAAAATATGTTTAATAGCTTATATGACACACCTAAAGCAGTGCTTTGAGAGATATTTAATAGCCTAACCATTTATATTACTAAAAAAACATATATATAATGAGTATCCAACCTAATCAGTTAAAGAGCAGTAAGACAAAGAGAAAAAGTATATTGGAAAAAGTAATTGATGGCAAACACTGAACTGAAAAATAGAATGTAGTTATCTAAGAGATAACTCTATAGGAAAATAAAGAATAAAACAGATAAATCATTATTTAACATAAAAAAGGAAAAAGACAAACATACCAAGCATAAAGATGCAAATTTTCACAGATGACATTAAAAAATTATAAATTACTTTGCTCATCTCTGTAAAAATTAATTTACAAATGTAGATAAATAATCTAAGATAACCCAATCAAGATAGCATAAAAAATTGAAACCTACAGATTACCATAGAAGAACTAGAGAAACTTGTCAAATAACTTCTCACCTCCCATCTCCATAATACAAACACATTCAAGTTACTGCATTAATCATAAATAGATTCATAAGGAAATTCATGGAATTCCATAAATTATTTAAGTAATACCAAACTATGCAATCCAGGAGATGCAGGTTTGATTCCTGGGTCAGGAAGATCCCCTGGAGGAGAAAAAGGCAAGTCACTCCAGTATTCTTGCCAGGAAAATCCCATGCACAGAGGAGCTTGGCAGGCTACAGTCCACAGGTTTGCAAAGAGTCAGATATGACTGAGTCACAGAACACACACACACATGATATCTCCATTGCTCAAGAGCATATTTAACAAATGCAAACATAAGTAAAAGATTAGCAAAAAAATCAGTTTCCCTTCAGTTCAGTTCAGTTCAGTCGCTCAGTCATGTCCGACTCTTTGCAACCCCATGAACCGCAGCACGCCAGGCCTCCCTGTCCATCACCAACTCCCTGAGTCCACCCAAACCCATGTCCATCGAGTTGGTGATGCCATCCATCAGTTTCCCTTACTGGTCATAAATCCTAAACTAAATATTAGTAAACAGAATAGAAGGGCATAACAAAATAATAATAATCAAATATTAATTAGTCTTACTAGATTCAGATATAATTTAATAATGAAAGAATATAATAATATAATCTGCATAGTAATATAGATTCAGATATAAAATAATTATAATCACTTCTCAAATGTTAAAAGATATTTGATAAAAATTTAGCACATTTGTCTTAAATAGTACACAGTAAGTTTAAAATTATATATATTTATTTGACATTAAAAATATATATATATAAATTTAAACATATTAGATATAAATCTGGGCTTCCCTGGTAGCTCAACTGGTAAAGAATCTGCCTGCAACGCAGGAGACCCCAGCTCTATTCCTGGGTCAGGAAGAACCCCTGGAGAAGGGCTAGGCAACCTACTTCAGTATTCTTGTGCTTCCCTGGTGGCTCAGATGGTAAAGTATCCAGCTGCAGTGTGGGAGGCCTGTGTTTGATCCCTGGGTTGGGAAAATCCCCTGAAGGAGGGCATGGCAACCCACTCCAGTATTCTTGCCTGGAGAATCTCCATGGACCAAAGAAACTGGTGGGCTACAGTCCATGGTGTCGCAAAGAGTCGGACATGACTGAGCGACTAAACACAGATATAAATCTAAAATTTACAGTATTAATGTGGATATAGATTTTAATGTGTAAACAGTGTTTTTATCAAATTTTGAAACTGCATGTATATTCACTATTACCAATCTTGTTTAACATTGTTTTGGACATAACAGCTTACGTGATTAAATGAAAGAGAGAAATGAGATAAGAAACAGGTGAAAGTATCATTATATATCAAAAACAATATTGTGTGTCTGGAAAACTAAAGTAAATCGACTGAAAAACTTTAAAAATATTCATTTTCACTGGAGGGATTAAGCATAGAGAGATATATTTTTAAAGTGATGTTCAAGATTCACATGGAATAAATTTTAAAACTCTCTTTTGGGACATAAAAATAAAATTTGAATCAATTAAAAGGCAATATGCTGTTTCTGGCTAGAAAGGCTCAAGAAGATAAAATGTTAAATTTCCGAAATTAATATTTAAGATATAATCTGTTACCAATAAAAACGGCAAAGTAATTTTTTTTGAACAAGTGAATTCTAACTTTCCTACACATACACTTTAAATATAACACAAAAAATAAAAAGAAGAAAAAGATCAGTAAACTTCAGGAAATCCTATTGGCCTGGTGCAAGATTAGACAGAGAAACCATAAAAGAGGAGAAAATAGATCTTAAATTAGGCCTTATACATATATGTAGGACTTCAGCATAAAACACTAGTGATTTTTTATTATGGGTGAAATAATGAATTGTTCAATGGAAGGCATTGGAAAAATCCATACATCTTGAGAATATAGAAAGCTACTATCTATAATTTACACCAGAATTAATTCCTGATGGGTTCAATATTTAAATATTAAAAAAAAAATGCAGCAGTGTAAGAAGGTACAATTTTGGCATGAAGAAGACCTTCCTAAATTTTATATGAAAAAATGGAAGCCATGAAAAAAGGTATGCAAATTACAATAAAGCAGTGTCTTTGGCAGTATATATCACTACAGAATCAAAAGCAAACATCAAAAAGAAACAAAGCAAAAAACAGCAAAAAGGCAACATCACCTGACAACGCCTGGTAACAAAGCGAAGGTCTCCTTCAGACTTCCTTCAAGCTCATTAGTAAAAGAAAATAAAATGCCAGAAATTGTACTGGCACTAGTGTAAAGAATCTGCTTGCAATGCAGGAGACCTGGGTTCACCCCTGGGTTCAATCCCTGGGTTAGGAAGATTCCTTAGAGAAGGGAATGGCTACCCACTCCAATATTCTTGCCTGGGGAATATCATGGACTGTATAGTCCATGGGGTTGAAAAGAGTCCAACAGGACTGAGCGACTTTCACTTTCACTTTTCACTAGCGGTAAAGAACCCCCCTCCAGAGCAGGTAGATGCCAAACAAAAGGGTTGGGAAGATCCCCTGAAGGAGGGCATGGTGACCCATTTCATTATTCTTGCCTGGAGAATCTCATGAACACAGAAGTCTAGTGGGCTACAGTCCATAGGGACACAGAGAGTCAGACACGACTGAAGTGACTTCACACGCATGTCCAAAGGGCAATATCGTAGCAGTTCACATAAAAAAGGAAAATATATAGGAATAATAAAAAACTTAATCTTGCCTTTTATCCCAACATCATAGTGGCCTACTGCTCTCTGAAAACTCATATATACTGAATAACTTACCTTAAGTATGTTTTAAGATGCATTTCTAAGTTCATAGTAAATTAAGGAAAATCTCAAAGAATCTATTTCGATGAACAGAGATATTAAATTGAACAAATAAGCAAATGCTAAGCAAAGTACAAATATCTAAATCAGGGAACTAGAGCATTAAATATTAGGATGCTTAATTCTCAAAGCTCTATTCTATACATGTATGGAAAAACAGAAGCTAATGTTGGACAAGGAGATTTCAGAAGTGAGCCCAGGCCCTCTAGCACGGCTGTCCAACAGGACTTTCTACATGGAAGTGTTCTACTATAGCAGTGCTTGCCAATGCAGTAACCACTAGCCACCTTAGGCTGTACTTGAAATATGCCTCATGCAATCATGGATATAATGTGTAATTTTATTTATATTTAGTTAATTTACATTTAAAAAGTCACCCACAGCTAGCACCTAAGTTATTGGACAGTATAGCTAAGGACCTTCAATATTAGTAAAAGATGGGGTTACAAAATAGGTTTCTTCCCATGTAAAGTAAAGCTAACAATGAAACTTGCAACTTGATTATTTCTGGAACAACTGTGTGTAGAAAAAAGAGGAAAACAAATATTGGTTTAAATGTATATTACTTACTGGCTATATGAATCTTAAGTAAATATATTAAATTAGACATATTTTTGAGTTCAAAATAAACATATTACAAATATAAATGGAATGAAATGGAATGAAAAATTTCAAATCTATTATAGGAGAGAAAAACTAAATGGAAAAGTTGATTATTAATAAAGAAAATTAGAAACAGAAAACAAAAATAGAAAAAGAAAGGGAAGAAAGTAAAAGGTTGTAAAAATAAATTTAAATATAGTAAAAATTATCTTAGTAAGGCCTAGTAAATTAATTCAGTTGAAAAGTAGATTGTCTTGACTGGATTAAAGATCCACTCCAACTCTATTCATTGTATTAAAGTGTGTATTCCAAGTTTAATACAGAAAGGCTGAAAATCATGGCTTGGAAACATATACAGAAAAATAGCAAGTTAAGGAATCCTAAGGTAGTATTATCAATATAAAACAAAAAATATTTTAAGGTGAGAAAAATTATTAGAGATAAAAATGACAACATAAAGATAATGGTTTCAATTGACTTGGAAGATATTAAAATTCTAAATTTAGATGAATCTAATTAAACACCTGACCTTATTAGAGATTAACAGAGACTGATGAATCCATCATCACAATGGGTATTTCAACACACCGCTTAAAAATTAGTAAGAATAGAGAGATCAGTGATACAGTTAAGAAGCAAAATTTAATGAACATACATGGAACTGTGCTATCAAGAGCTACAGAAAATTTTTTGCAAACAAAATTTATTAAAAATTAATTTCACCAAATTTCAAAAATTGATATTTTATAAATACCTCTAACTTAAAGATCAATTACTAAAAGGTAAATAACCCATCTAAAAATCTATTTCAAATTCATTAAAATTACAGATGTGAAGAATGAAAACTTAAAGTTATATTCTTGGAAATATATCAGACACATTTTTACTTGTTTAGAAATAGCTAAATATTTGTTAAAATAGTCCCAAAATGTGTAAATAATTTTGAAATGTTGAAAAATCTGATTCTATTAACAACTTCTGTTTATCAAAACACAATAAAGTAAAAGTAAAGAAGAAAATATTGAGAAAATAAAAATAATGAAATCTTTTCAATTTTACCTAAATTACATAAATAACTGTCATAAATGATTTTTAAATATGCAATAAATAAATGTGTGTGTATATATATATACATACATATACATATATACATGTATATACACATACATGTATGTGTACACACATATATACATATATATACATGTATGTGTATATACATATATATACACATGCATATATATTAATAGGTGTTTCCTAGAAGAGAAAACTAGAAGAATAATACATGAAAAAACTTTAAAAATGCTAATTTTTGTTAAGGATTGGAGTCAAGATAACTCTCATTAACTGTTGATAATACAGTATTTTTACATAGACACACACACATATACATGACATTGCAAAATAGTATATATATAATAACATGCAAATAGGCTGAAAAGGATTGCCTACTTATAAAAAAAGTTATAAATTCATTAGAATTGTCCTGAAGAAGCATTTTTTTTTTCATATTCACAATTAAATTCTGTAAGGCTATAAGTAGATTAAACATAAACCAAGAGCAAAAGTCACTAATGAAAATGATACTAACAAAAAGAGAATTGTATGCATGACTTGATTAAGAGTTCAAACATAACATTTGAGTTCTACTGTCCATAAAAACTGAACCATACTACCAACTACCTAAATCATATTTTATCAAATTATTAAAAGACTTGGTCTCATTTGTTCAAAGACTGAATTATTAATATAATAAACATGAAATTGAATTATTGTATATATCCTTTCCATAGTGAAAAAAAAAAGAATGTTAACATCTACTATAGAAATTTGGTCCATTGAGGTTTTCTTACAAAGGAAGTACTTTTTCATCAGTAACTCAATCTGATAAAAATATTTGCAAATCTATGCAGAGACAGCAGACTCATTAACAAAAGATTATGAAAGTTCTTAAACTTACTCCCAAACATAGTTTCTTTGAACACTGAACAAAAAAAAAGAAAATAACTCAATGGAAAAACCTGTGCTACTGAAATGCTGAGTCCATAGTTCTTCCCAAATGATCAAGAACCTGTCCAAGTAAAGTAATTTCTGTACAGTTTCAGCATCCTTTTCAAATTTCTATTGCTGTTGGAAACATTAAGTTTACATCAATTCCCTAATATTTATAAGTCTGAAGAAATTAAATACTTGGGCATAAAAATATGACTATGAATACACTCACATACATACACACAGTTCTCAAAGAGCTTAGCATTTAATCCATTTTAGAAATATTTTAAATAATTTTGGGTTGTTTTTTTTTTTGCTGTAAATTTGCCTTTGTAGAATTTTTAAAACATTTCTCAAATATGACATTTCCAGCAGCAGTTAATTTTTTTAAAATATACAATGCATATGTACCAAACAGGTGCCCAACTTCCTGACTGTTCATCAATGATGTATCCGTGCTAAATCGCTTCAGTCGTGTCCAACTCTGTGTGACCCTATGGACTGTAGCCCGCCAGGATCCTCACATTCTGTGGGATTCACCAGGCAAGAATACTGGAGTGTGTTGCCATTTCCTTCTCCAAGAGATATTCCCAACCCAGGGATTGAACCCACATCTCTTACATCTCCTGCATTGGCAGGCACATTCTTTACTGCTAGCGCTACATGGGAAGCCCTGTACACTTGATGGATGTCCTTATTTGCAAATGGTAACTATGAAGTTTCTTTAGCATTTTATTTCATGAAAGATTAAATTCTTCTACTGAAGTTACTGCTCTAAATTTTGTTTAGTGACCTCTTCACATTACAATAGTATTTTGAGATCATATGATGGTTAGAAAAAGCTCTTCCAATTATAGATTCATATTTAGACTATTTAGATCCAACTCACTATTGCAGGTGGGCTTCTCAGGTGGCACTAGTGGTTAAGCGTCCGCCTGCCGATGCAGGAGACTTAAGAGACTCAGGTTTGATCCTGAATTGGGAAGACTCCCTGGGGGGCATTGTAACCTGCTACAGTATTCTTGCCTGGAGAATCCCATGGACAGAGGAGCCTGGCTGGGTCTCATAGCATCACAAAGAGTTTGACGTGACTGAAGCAGCTTAGCACGCATGCACATGCACTGCTGTAGGTAGAGTTTTGGTATCTAGAGCTGAAAGATGAACACATTAACTTTCATTAAGTGTACCTTAATAAGAAATATGTCAATGTATCTTTGTTTACTTGCCATCTTAGAAAAAGTCTATAATTTATAGTCAGTTCTTCTAGAAACAACTTCCCCTCATGATTCACTGACTATTCTCTCCTCTTGTGGTATTGACATTTCTGGCCCATCATTCCTTCATTTTCTATTTGACATACTCCTTCTCACCTGACTTCTGAATTTTGCAGAGTTTCAGTGCTTAGTTTTAAGTCCTTTTCTCTTTTTTAATCTGAAACACTCTTCCTATAAATTAATAAATTTATTTACAAATATTGACTAGAGACCTCCTGTAAGCTATATATGATCTCATTGAGTTTTGCTATGTATAGACTAATTATGTTTAATTTTATATTTTAATTTAGTATTTTCTTTTGAATTTAATTCCTGTAGAGTGAGTGAAGTCGCTCAGTCGTGTCCAACTCTTTGCGACCCCATGGACTGTAGCCCACCAGGCTTCTCTGTCCATGGGATTTTCCAGGCAAGAACACTGGAGTGGGTTGCCATTTCCTTTTCCATTTCCAGTCATGTCTGACTCTTAGTGACCCCATGGCCTGTAGCCCACCCGGCTCCTCTGTCCATGAAATTCTCTAGGCAAGAATATAGGAGTGGGTAGTCATTCCCTTCTCCAGGGGATCTTCCCAACTCAGGAATTGAACCTGGGTCTCCTGTATTACAGGCAAATTCTTTACCTTCAGAGCCACAAGGAAAGCCCCACCTAATTCCTATAGATCTCTTTCTAAATAATATTCCCACTTTAATAATTAATAGATATCTTATTCTCAGTATATCAAGCTGACATTCAAATAAAAATATAAAACAACCAAAAAAAGAGAGAATTAATAAGAATTTATAAGATGGTGACTGTAGCCATGAAATTAAAAGATGCTTGCTCCTTGGAGGAAAAGCTATGACAAACCTAGACAACATATTAAAAAGCAGAGACATTACTTTCCCAATAAAAGTCCATCTAGTCAAAGCTATGGTTTTTCCAGTAGTCATGTATGGATGTGAAAGTTAGACTGTAAAGAATGCTGAGTGCTTAAGAATTGATGCTTTTGATCTGTGGTGTTGGAGAAGACTCTTGAGAGTCCCTTGAACTGAAAGGAGGTCCAACCAGTCCATCCTAAAGGAAATCAGTCCTGAATATTCATTGGAAAGACTTATGCTGAAGTTGAGACTCCAATACTTTGGCCACCTGATGTGAAGAGCTGACTCATTTGAAAAGACCCTGATGCTGGGAAAGATTGAAGGTGGGAGGAGAAGGTGACGACAGAGGATATGACGGTTGGATGGGATCACGGACTCGATGGACATGAGTTAGAGCAAGCTCTGGGAGTTGGTGATGGACAGGGAGGCCTGGTGGGGGGGGTGGGCTGCAGTCCATGGGGTCACAAAGAGTCAGACATGACTGAGCAACTGAACTAAACTGATAAGAATATGTTCTTAGAGGATTCAAATGAAAACAACATCGAAATACCCTTTTTCAACCAATAGACTAACAATAATTTAAAAATGTGACAATCCTTTCTCTCCATGAGGCCGAGGAGAAACAGGCATATCCATTCATTATAATGAAAATCAATACAATCTTCTGAGAAAAATTTTGGCAATACACAACAAAAGTTCACACATGCTTTCTTTTTGATCCAGCAATTACAATTCTTGGCTTCCCTGGTGACTCGGTGGTAAAGAATCTGGGGTCGGGAAGATCTCTTGGAGAAGGAAATGGCAACCCACTCCAGGATTCTTGCCTGGGTAATCCCATGGACAGAGGAGCCTGGCAGGCTACAGTCCATGGCGTCACAAAAGAGTTGGACACAAATTAGCAACTAAACATCAAAATAACAATTACAATTCTAACAATATAAAAATACTTAAGTACAAGGTTATTCATTGTAGAATTGTTTATAAGAGAAAAATATAAAAACTTTAACCTATAGTAAAGCCACACAGGCTGCATCACATGGGGGGAGACCCAACCAGTGATCAGTAGACTCCTTGATTTGAGGATATAAAGGTGAGAGTCTGGAAAGACCGGAGTATTAAGAGGGAGGATTGACAGAATGCTATTGAAAAAGGGTTGCCCATAGAGAGAAATTGAGAGGTCCATAGATAGGCCCCCATAATGCTTATCAACAGGTGTGTGAGAAGAGACTACCCAAAGCCAGAGAAAGCATCATCCAGTAGACTAGAAGTAAGCTGTGTTAGCACTCACATGGGGCTGAAAATAGTGACCTAACTGGAAAACCTCATGATTCATGGAGCCCTAGGTAGAGTATACAGCAATCTTGCCTCAGCTGTGGGGAATAATTAGTGACAAATTGAGCTGTGCTCTCTTTTCACCTAACAATTCTTAAAAGGAAGACCCAAAAAGATTTGTCTATTCCCAAGTAATTTATCTGCATACCAGAACAAAGCTCAAGAATATTCATGGGAGTTGTAGGAAAAGAAAAATGTCTTCCTCTACTCACTTAGGTTCTTCAGCTGGAGCCTTATAAATTAGACTGCCCAAGACAGATTAGGAAAAGAAAAATAATCATGTTTATTAATATGCATAGGGTGCATGTAACATATGGGAATACACAAGATGAGTAACTCAAAGATTTGGTTAGAACTTGGGCTTATATAGCATCTTAGCAGTAGAACAATGCAATTTTTAGAGAAGTAACATAAAGGAAAAAGCCCTTCTGTCTCTAGTGTTGGCAAATTGTGGAAAGGCAAATATCTAGGAAACTAATATCAGGTTAAGTCTACTTAGTAAAATTTATTATACAAGTTCTTCTGTTGCTGTCACTAGGCTTATAAAGGTGTGACCTTATATCTAATGATTAACTTTTGTCCTTCCTGATAGAGAGAAGAGGATATCTTTATAAATGTACATGCTGCTATCATGTAAACAGGGGAAGACATAGAGATTTCTTATATCTATTTCTTCTCAATTGCCTTCAGCTTAAAATAATACTTGTGCCAAAATGAAATATTTGGAGTGGCATATTCCATCCCCCTACATAACACAAAAATATTCTGCACTGAATAACGTGAGATGTTTCATCTCAGAGGAGAGCAGCTCTGCCAAAAATTGGGGCTGGCCAACAATAGAGAAAAATCTAGTTTTAAGGTTTCTTCTTAAGCCATTTGCCTCATTTTATGGATTTAATTTTGTCCCTTAATAACACATATTGAATTCCAGACTCCTAAATCTGTAAATGTTATCTTCTTTTGAAATAGGGTCCTAAAGATATAATAAGTTAAAATGAGGGGGGGTAATATTGGATTAAGGTGGGCTTAAATCCAATGACTGACTCACTGGGAAAAGGCCATGCTGAAGAGAAGGACAAAGATTGGAAGGATAAGTCTATAAGCCAAGAAACACCAAGGATTGCTGGCAACCACACGAAGCTGGGAGAGAGGCTTGGAATAGATTCTCCCTCAGAAATTCTGTGAGGAATCAACACTGCTGACATCTGAATTTTGGACTCGTAGCATCCAGGACTGTGAGAGAATGAATCTCTGTTGTTTTAAGCCCCATGGATTTGGTATCTTCTTAAGATGGCCCCAAGGAAGTAACAATTAGCAGATGTAGAATTCTCGAAATGTTCATTGGCCCTCTGTTTAATAGTTCACTCTAGTAAATTTTACCTAAACAGGGAATATACGCGGTTAATTTGTAGGTATATGCAGCTAATTGGGGAGGTTTCAGTTTTAAGGAGACACAATCAAAAGAAACAGAAATAAGAAGCTTAGAAAGATGAGGCTCTTCAGAAAGAGAGAAACTGTGAAGTTATCCAGTGATTAGATATGGTTGCTGAGTAACTTTGAAGTTCTATGCTGTTCTGTGCTATGCTAATTGCTACCCTCATTCATGACCCTTGGGGTTTTGGTCACAAATTGTATCTTGTAATGCACTCATTCTCACCTGGGTGATTCTAAGGGAAGGTAAAGGACATTAATAAGGGCCTGGTAGGGATAAAAAAATAATAGGAATCTGTTCAGCAGGAGACAAGATGGAGACTGATTAGCAGTGAGAGCTGAGTTACACATGAATATGGGGCTTCCCCAATGGCTCAGCAGATACAGAACCTGCAGGAGACACAGGAGTCATGAGTTCAATCCCTGCGTCAGGAAGATGCCCTGGAAAAGGAAACGACAACCCACTCCAGTATGCTTGCCTGCAAAATCCCATTGACAGGGGAGTCTAGCAGGCCACAGTCCAATGGGCTCTCAAAGAGTCAGACATGACTGAGCAACTAAGCACACACATGCTGAGACAAATATATGAAATAGCCTTTTTCCCTGAAAAAATCCCTGGAGGTTTGAGGAAGAAAACTGGCTTTCCATAGCATATTAAATGATGGTAGGATGAAATTGAATTAAATACTAATTGGATTTCTTAAGTGGCTTTTGCTATCAATGCCCTTCCAGGAAAAAAAAAAGGTTTTTAACTATGTTTTATTTTTTCAATTTTATTATACTATTTAGTTCCTATCATGTCTAATAGGGGTCATTCTGTCTTTTTGATAATTTTGCTCAGTTATGCTATGTTGATTTTATATCTAGCCTTCAAAGTGACATATCATCTAATCTGCTCAATTTCTAAATAAACAACCTTCCTTTATCTTACCTTTTTTCTCATCCATTTGCTCTGCCCACACCTGTCTCTAGCAACAACCAATCTGTTCTATGTTTCTATGAGTTTGGTGTTTTTGTTTTGTTTTCAGATTCAACATATAAGTGAGATCAGACAGTATTGTTCTTTCTCTACCTGATTTATTTCACAGGGGATAATGCCCTTGAAGCCCATCTGTGCTCAGTTGCTAAGTCATGTCCTACTCTTTGCGACCCCATGGACTCTAGCTCCCAGACTCTTCTGTTCATGGGATTTTCTGGGGAAGGATATTTGAGTCAGATGCCATTTCCTCCTCCAGGGGATCTTTCTGTCCTGGGAATTGAACCCATGTCTCCTTCAACTCCTGCATTGGCAGGCGTATTCTTTACCACTGAGCTACCTGGAAAACCTTGAAATCCATCTATGGTGTTGCAAATGGCAAGATTTCCTTCTTTTTTATGGTTGAATAATATTCCTTTGTATACACACACACACACACACACACACACACAAACACCACCCACACTTTCTTTATCCAGTCATCCATGGGTATACACTTGGGTTGTCTCCATATCTTGTTTATTGTAAATAATGCTAAAATGAATGTGGGAGTGCAAATATCTCCTCAAGACAGTGATTTCACTTCCTTCAGATACATGGCTAAGGGTGAAATAGCTGGTTCATATGGTAGCTCTATTGTCAATACTTTGAGGAAACTCCATCCTGTTTTCCATAGTGGCTGCACCATTTTACATTCCCAAGGCCTTCTTTATCTTTTGTTCTATGTATTAGCATAGATGTTATAGTACTTTATGGTTCATTAAGATGTCCATGTACACATATTTACTTATTCCTAAAAGAAAAAAAATGAGAGTTTTTAGTGAAGTTTTTGTCTTCCTCTTATAGATTGAAAAAAAGGCGGAGTGGGGAGATTCAGAGAATGATTTGCTATTTCCTAAGTTCTGGAAGCGGCAAAATTAGAAATCAAACTCATGTTTATTGGCTCCAATTTCCATGGTCTTTCAGTATAATATATAAAACTTTTTGAAAAATTTACTCTTGAGTTTCACTTACTAGGATATAATTAATATTGGATATATAGGATATAATTAATATTCTTAATCCTAATGATGTTTTTGAACTCTAAAATTCTTTTGCTCTGTGGATGAAAAGAAGAGCAAATAGAAAAACATGTATTTTTCTAATTTGAAATAAGGCAATCACTAACATATAAAAGAGAATTTCAGAGGAATTACTGGTTATACTACTCAAAATATTATAGCTTTCCACATAGATGATTTCAAATTTCCATTCAATAAAAAATAGTAAAAGCCTGAATTTCAAGGATAAGGCATCCTTGTATTTACAATCCTTATACTTCTGTGTTGTTATACATTTTGGCAGACATTTCATTAATGTTGAAAACATACATCAATAGTACAAATTTAACTTTAAAGAGTAAATAGAATAAATGTCTTTGTGCTGGAAAGTTACATTTACTTGTAAGAAAACAAGGAAGTAAATGCAACTTTTCTCTAATCCTTGATTCATTTCTTATTAGAACAGTCACATATCTGAATGTCTGATTTCACAGACATTACAATTATTTTGAATTATACAAGCCTACACAGTGCCTTGATTAAATCAAGATATTTTTCAGCATAGGACAATGTGCCATTGATTTTTGACCTTCTAACGTTCTAAAGTGTCAGAAATTTAAAAAATGACCTTTATGCTGTAATTCATTTGCCATTTGGTGGCAATTTCATATTTTCTCAGTTTATGAGGGTCATATACCCACTGTAAATTTCTATGAGATTAAGTGAGTCATTTAAAAAAATCATATTATTTTCCAGGCTGAATGAAGGCAGCTATATATTGAACTATATACTGAGACGTCAATTCAGTTTTTTAAAAAAATATTGGAGTATTTGAAATATATGGAAACTTTAAAAATATTTAACAATAAAGAGAAGCATTTCAAATCTTTTGTGCCCATTGAATAAATAAACATACAGTACTAAATTGTTTTTCCCCAGAAAAATAATACTCTCATTAGTTTAAACAAATTGCTATGCACAATTTCTTAGAGAAAACCAGATTAGTAAAAGTGAGCTTGTGTTCTAGATATTTTGATTCTTCTGTGGCATATAGAATTGTTTTAACTACCATTCTCTTCCATACATAGTTCAAAACACAGAGCACATGACTTAAAAATTCAAGCATTTTACTTTCTTGGCAATAAATCTAATTGAAATGCAGTAGCAATTTACTTTTACCTTATAAAATAATGTGGAAAATAATAATGTGTATTTGAATAAGAAATTCCACATTGCCTTAACAATTTAATCAAAGTGGCTAAAACTGGCCTTCTGAACAATTAAGATGTGAAATGTTCTTGATTAATTCCTCTATAAATAGGGAAACATAAGCTCTGTAAAATTAGCCACTTAAAATAACCTCAAAAATGAGCCCATTTAGGAGATAATAAAAACAAGAGAGAATGAGTAGTCAGGTATGTAAGGTTTGAAACAATTTTTTTTTCCCAAATTGTGATTGTATTCAAAATTGAGAAGAAAGATTGAAACAATATTACAAACTCAAACACATGGCTTAATCCTAGGCATCATTCTCCCATTTCAGTTATTTGCTTCTTTTTGAAATCCACATGTGTTCCAAATCTGTCTGATAGATCAAAGAAGCAAAGAAAAATTAAGAGGACAAAAAGAAGAAAGGAAGGAAAGAAAAAAGGATGAAAGGGGAGAGGGAGAGATTAAAAGAAGCAAAAAGAAAAGAGAACAAAAGCGTGAAAATGTACGTTTTTAACTACTGGACAAACAAATGTCGGTGGCATCTGGGACCTTTTGTATAGCTTAACAAACTTAGAGAAGGGGCCTTATAAAGAAATTTAATGGATTTTAACTATAGACAGTTAATGAGTCTTAAAATTAAAACAGAGTTTGTTCTCAAACATAAAGAGTACTGAAAGGGCTTCTCTCTGTTCATTTGTTCTCGCCTACTTAGCAGACTTTCATGGCTCGTTTTATCACATATGGAGAATCTGATTAGGCAGTGGGCTTTGGGACCTGTGTCTGCTGGTGAGCCTTTTTCCTATGTGCAAATGCAGAAGACACATGAGCTTTCAAAAAGTTGCTCCATCTTAGGTATCAGCAACTACCAGCTAATAAATTGTTGCTTTGCTCTATTTCAGCTCAACCTTAACCTTAACCTCCCAAACTCTTCATTTTCATTGAATTTGAATACAGACAGAATTATATCACACTTGACGGCCTCTAACATTTTTCTCAATTGGAACTTGGTGTCTTTTATTGCTCTATGGTAATATGCTATCGCTTCTAAAAACATTTTTAAAGGGCTTCTATCTCTTGACAAGCCTTTGCTATCTCATCTGCACTCTTCTAGTTTTATGTGCTCTCTGGTTTCATCACTCTTCTCAGGTCCAGTGTTGTTCAAATTGGCAAAGTTCTTTGAGAACAGAATACTCCATAAATTCACAGCTTAAGTTCAAGCAGCAGGAACAGGATAAGCTAAGTGGAAATGTGAGAGTGCTGGCTTGTCATTTCTATTGATCCTCTGTTGCCCCCAGTTTTCATTTGCTATCTGGCCTCAGAGGGAAGGATTTTCTAGACATATTCTTTGTCCTTCATCTTTATGAAAGCTCAACCTCACTTGATTAGTTATCATTTTAAAAGGTAACTGACAAATAATTAATCCTCAAAAGTCTGGCTTTGCTTAATTAAAATTCTTCCTACCATCACCAACAATGTTAGCTAAATTATAGCAGTTGATCATCCTGCTACATGAAGATTTAACTATTGAAAACTTAACCATCAACTCAGGATAATGACTATTTAGAAGACCAGGATCTTCTTAGAAACATATACGTCACATCATGGAACCACATTCTCTAATTATCCTGAGGCTTAGACTTCCTAATTTTGCTTTAACCGACTTTTCTCAGTGTGGAGAAAGGTATACTGATGTACGAACCTCTCAGACACTAAGTACATTATCAGGAATTGTCTGGAAGTTAGAGTTACTCTTAGACACAAATACTAAGGTTCAGTATTACTTTGCATTTTTTAAAATCAGGAGGAGAATGATCATATTTCTTCTTCAACTTTGATTCCCCTATCTCTTTGAAAGAGAAAATGATTGGTATCTTTGAGAATGATAAAATATGTGCAGAGTACTTCTATAAGTTCTCTTAGGTCAGGAGTCATAACAACATAGTGATGGAGCCCCAAACATACCTCAAGTACTTGTCTGTGGTAGACGCCAACTGTGATTTTGTTGAGTTAGTTGTCAAATGTAATATCAAATAATGATGACAATGTGGTTGAGAGTGGATTATTGATTTAGAATAATGAGGCTTAAAAAAAAAAGAAACTACAGAAAATATAGGACACCCCCTAAGAAGAAACACAGGTAAGGGGTTGGCAAGAACTTACTTTATAAATTTTTAATTAAATAGCTGTGATAATTTAGTATAGTAATAACACAAGGTCAAACAAATTCAATAATGGAACTGAATAGAAATCTCAATAACAATCTACACATTTGGAAACTATAAATGTAGAAGTGAAACTGAATAACAATCCCCTTCGAATTTTCTGAGTGCTAGGAGCATTTTTTTTTTTTATTCAAATAAGGTAATGCTTGGTAGACTCCTGGATGGGGGCTGGTCATCAGAAAGATTAGGCTATGATTAGAAGCTTGGAACTTTCAGCTTCATCCCCTAACTTCCAGGAAGAGGATAAGGGCTAGAAATTGAGTTAATGATGGATCACGCCAATATGAGGGAATCTCCATAAAAATCCCAAAGGTAGCAGGTTCAGGGAACTTCTGGGTTGGTGAGCCCATGCAGGTGCCTGTTCAAATACAGCATGGAAGTTTGACGCCCCTTCCCACATACTTTGCCCTCTGTATCTCATTCACCTGGCTATTCCTGAGTAATATCTCTTTTTGTTTTTAACAAACTGGTAATCTAGTTTGTACAGAGAAGGCAATGGCACCCCACTCCAGTACTCTTGCCTGGAAAATCCCATGGACGGAGGAGCCTGGTAGGTTGCAGTCCGTGGGGTCGCTAAGAGTCGGACATGACTGAGCGACTTCACTTTCACTTTTCACTTTCCTGCATTGGAGAAGGAAATGGCAACCCACTCCAGTGTTCTTGCCTGGAGAATCCCAGGATGGGGGAGCCTGGTGGGCTGCCGTCTACGGGGTCGCACAGAGTCGGACACTACTGAAGCGACTTAGCAGCAGCAGCAGCAATCTAGTATGTAAACTGTTTTCCTGAGTTTTGTGAGCTGCTCCAGCAAAATCAATTGAACCAAGGAGGGAGCTGCATTATAATCAGTAGTAGGAACCTCTGATTTATATCCAGTGGATCAGAAGCACAGGTAACAGGTACTTGCAATTGGGAGCTGAAGTTGGGGGTGTGATGTTGTAGGGCTAAGACTTTAAGTTATGGGATCTGATGATATCTCCAGGTAGACAGTATCAGAATTGAGTAAAATTGTAGGACACCCAGCTGGTATGGCAGATAATTGATTAGTACAGGAAAAAAATCCACATACATTTGGTGATGTATCAGAGAAGCGTTCTGTGAGAATAGTAAAGGAGAAAGGAAGAGCATAGATTTTCTTAACAGATTTGTTCTTTGAAATTTTTTTAAATTGATTTATAATCTATTAAGCAAATAATGTGATGAACAGCATATGTACTCAATGCTCTAAATTTCTCTGTAAGAAACTGCTTTTGCTGCATCCCATACATTTTGATAACTTGAAATTGATAACTGATAATTTGATGCTTTAATATTGCATGTGAACTTTTATTCAACTCAATTATTACAATGATTTCTATCCATATTTATCCCATGTGTTATCTAAAAATGTGTTATTTAATATCCACATATTTTGGTAATTTCCAGCTGTTTTTCTGTTATAGGTTTTTTTAATTCCATCATGGTATGAGAACAAACCTTATGTAATCTCTACTTTTTTCAATTTTTAAGGTGTAATTTATGATGCAGAGCATGGTCTATCATGGTGAATGTTCTATTCAGAGATTGAACAGAATGTGTGTTCTGCTATTGTTTGATGAAGTCATAAGTGTGTGTTATCACTCGGTTGTGTCCGACTCTTTGCGATCCCATGGACTGTGCCTGCCTGCCTGCCAGGCAACTCTGTCCATGGAATTCTCCAGGTAAGAATATTGGAGTGGGTCTCCATTCCTTTCTCCAGGGAATCTTCCTGACCCAGGGATCAAACCCAGGTCTCCCAAATTGCAGAAAGATTCTTTACCATCTGAGCAACTGGGGAAGCCCTGATGAAATCACTGAGAGATGTCAGTTACATCCAGTTAATTGATGGTTTTGAGTTCATCTATGTCCATATCGATTTTCTGCCTGCTGAATCTGTTCATTCCCAATGGAGGAGTATTGAAGTCTTCAACTATAACAATGGATTCATCTGTTTATCCAAGTAGTTCTAATAGTTTTTGCTTCATTAATTTCGATGTTCTATTATTACATACATATTTATTAAGGATTATTATTGTCTTCTTGTATTGACATCTTTGTCATTATGTGAAAGTGAAAGTGAAGTCTCTCCATCATGTCCAACTCTTTGCGACTCCGTGGACTGTAGACAACCACGCTCCTCCGTCCATGGGATTTTCCAGGCAAGAGTACTGGAGTGGGTTGCCATTGCCTTCTACAGAGGATCTTCCCGACCCAGGGATCCAACCCGGGTCCCCTGCATTGTAGGCAGACGCCTTACTGTCTGAGCCACCTATGTAACCCCCTCTTTATCCCTGATAACTTTCCGTGCTCTGAAGTCTACTTTGTTTGATATTAATACAACTGACTGGGCTTCCCAGGTGGCGCTAGTGGTTAACGAATCCACATGTCAATACAGGAGACATGAGACCCCGGTTCCATCCCTGGGTCGGGAAGACCCCCTAGAGGAGGGCATGGGAACCCACTCCAGTCTGGAGAATCCCGTGGACAGAGAAGCCTGGCAGGCTATGGTCCATAAAGTTCCAAAGAGTCAGACACAACTGAAGAGACTTAGCAGGCGCACATGCAATAAAACTGATCACTCTAGATTAGAGTTAGCTTGGCCTATTTTCAGCATCTCTTTACTTTTAATCTAAGGTGTCTTAATATTTAAAGTAAGATTCTTGTAGACAGTGTATTAGTGTGGGCTTGTTCTTTGATTGGCTTCATCTGTATTTTAATTAGTGTATTTAGACCACTGACATTTTAGTGATCATGGATATAGTTGGATACATATTTTCCATATTTGTTACTATCTTCTACTTCTTGCCTTTGTTCCTACTTTTGTCTTCCACACTTTTTCTGCCTTTTGTGGTTAACTGAAGATTTTATATGATTCCATTTTCTCTCCTTTTGTAGAACAGCAATTGTATTTAAAAGGAAAAACAACAACTTTTCTTATAGACATGTGACATGCTTCTTTATGCTGATACTCATCCCTTGTGCCATGTTTCCTTCTGTGTTTTGTGATCTCTCATTATGAGCCTTTCTTTTCTTGATCTTACTCTGTGAAAATCCTTAGGGACTAAAAATGAGATGCTTTACACTAAAGAAGATTCATGTTTGCTTCTGCTCTGATTCAAGAGGTTTTGGTGACTACTTGATACTGCATGAACTCTCCTGCCTAGACTCCTGCACACTGAAATACACTCATATAGCAGCATTTAATCCCAGGTTTGGCATGGGTGTTCATACCTTAGATAAAGTCAGCTTACAAGTTAATTTACTCTTCACAGCTTCCTAGTCAGGTTTCAGCTTATAGCTTTGTTGATTACTTATTTTAGCTCTTGCATAGCTTCCTTATTCCTTGAAACCCAACAATGTATTTATATGCAAGATTTAATTGTTTTGTAAGAGGAGGGGTCTTCTGAGTGTCTAATCTATCACCCTGCTGGTAACAGATATGTATCGTTTCTTTTAAATTCTATGAAATTTCAAACATTAATTTGTTAAGTCAAAAGGATTACATGCCTCTCACCCAAATTTTCTTTAAACTTGATGGGAATATATTACCGTCAGCATTTTAAATTTGCAACTCTTGAATTAGCTCAAATCCCTGTGACTGAGAATGTATTATTTAAAATGTGTCATACTGGTGACTTAGGTCATTCTTTAATCACAAAAAAATAAGAAATAGTAAAATAAGTAAAATAATGACTTTCAACACATAGCCAATCTACAAGAAGAAAAGCAATTACCTTTCTGTGTTGGGTGTTTGACATCATCAATATATACAACCTATTTTGCTACAATAATAGTATCTTCTTCAAAAAACAAGACTTTTTTTATAAACTTACATGATTTAATATTTGCTTAGCTATATTTCTGTGCCTTTTTATTACACACTTCCTGGATATTAACAGAATTTGCAAACACCAGAGTCTGAGTATCACTATCAATTTGCATTAACATAAAACTCTTCTTCCTACTGTCTATAATTGTTTCATGCCTCATAAATCCAACTTGGTCCCTGTGTATTAATTTATACATAACTCTTTCAAGTCTTGTTGCCAAAATCTTGGCATATATCTTTATAGCACATTTAGTTATTTAAATGGACCTATAATTTTCCAGACTGTTATCCCTCCCTTTTCTATATTAGTAATATGTATTTTGCTCATAGCTGGGGAAAACTCACCTTGTCCTGTTTGCTCCACAAAAACTGGCCATACAAGGTGGTCAATTTCATCTTGAAATTATAAAATGACTCATTGGATAACCACATTCTCCTGTTCTTTGCCCTCAGCAAGTTTTCAAATGTCATTTAGAGAAAATTAATTTGTCTCCACAGGATGTTCTAATCAGTGACATTGAGGATATATTTTCAAGCATTTCTTAGCTTTTAAAGTTAGCAGGAAATAAATCCACTGGAGTTATGACACCATTTTTTCCCTTTATATAAGACCGATGGAAATGAGGAAATATGCTCTGCCATGGCAGCATTCTGAGCCTATGTTCCTGGGGGCAAAGCATACTTAGATATAGGACAGACACTAGGGTGAAACACTATGTTTGAGTGCTAAGGAAATTGTTCCTTAGAGGCCTGAAAACTTAATGTGTCTCATTAAATTATGACCATGGAACAGTTCCAGGTTGCACAGAAAGTTGAAACTAGAATAGGCTGGAGAAATCATCTAACAGTACAAAATCATTTCATAAGAAACTGAGGCCCAGGCAAGTTATGTGACTTGGTGCAAGCTGCACAACTAATTAGTAAGGGATTCAAGATTAGACTTTAGTTTTCTAATTCTTTGATAGAAATATTATTCTATGTAACACTCAGAGAATAGTAGCCTAACTGTATTCTGATTAAGCTTGATAATGTATCTTTTAATTAAAAAATAACTTACATAATTAACCTTTTTAACATATTTTAGATGTGGAACACATTTTTAGGAATTGGGGCTCAGGAGATATTTCATAGACCCTATGCAGGTCTATCAAGGGACTCATGGTTCAAAGGAAGAAATAAATATGTAGGTAATTACAGTATGCTATGCAGTGAGATAATGCAAATAGGTGGGCAGGAGTGAAATCTGGAAGGTTCCTTATTCTATGTTAACTAATTCTGACCTTATCTTAAAAGTCAAAACGATACTGATGGATTCCAAGAAGATAAGAACTAAAATAAGTTCATTGTTTCAGAAAGCTAACCTAAGTCAGCATTTTATACAGTGGTTAGGGTAAGAAACAGGAGGCTAGTCAGAGGGCAATTACATTATAAACAAATAAATAGAAAGAATAATACAGACACACAGAGACACAAAGAATCATGAGTGTCTCAAAGCTATTATAATGAATATAAAAAGAAAAGAATAGTTTGAGAATTTTTTAAGGACACAAAATTGATAGAATTTAAAGATTCGGGCAACTAAGTACCATACGCGATGATAAGGGATACCTCAGGAGGAAAATATCTGGACCTGTGGAATAAAGTGGTCTTTTTTACATTTTGATATTTTTACATGTTGATTTTAAGATATCTGTTGGATATTTAGGTAAATATTTTCTGTGTATGTGGTAAAGCAGAATCTAAAAAAAGATTTGGTCTAGTGATAGCAATTTTTGAACATAAGAATAAGTGTAAACTGAACATATGGATATGGATGAAATGTTATAACTTTAGAATTAAAGTAAAGACTTAACATGAATATGTGAGACACCAATATTAAAGATGATAGAAAAGAATAATAGAGTGACCAGAGAAGCAAAAAATAAATTAAAAAAATAAATACAAAGAAGGTATTATCTTGAAAGACCATGATGGAGAGAACTTCAAAATAGAGACAATGGCCCAAAAGGTCATATCCTGCAGAGAGCTTAAGTGTGATAAGCATTCAGATGTTTATCTTGGGATAGCAACACAAAGGTCTTTGGTGACCTAAAAAATTATATAGTTTAACAGTAGAGAAGAGACACATTAGAGAACTGAGGTATTAGTGAAAGTTTTAGATGTGGAAAAATGCATTAAATCAATTTCTTCGTAAGTTTCTCTATGAAAGAGAGAAAAAAGAAAATTAGAAAACTAGAGCTGGAAAACATACAAAGAAACAAAAACAATAGGAAAGAAGTTGAGAAATTCTATTACAATGTTAAAGTTACACACTGTGCAAATGTTCAAGTTGGAAGAAAATTTAGAGGCTTATTCCAGCCTGTTCACACACATAAATAATATCCAATGAGGAAAAGTTAAGTAAATAACCACTGCCAATCAGTGACCCATGGAGGACCGAGTTGAGGTATCCACAACAAACAAGGTATTGATGTATGTTCTATTCATACAGTAAGTTAAGTGTTTTGTGTGTGTGTTTTATTTTGTCTAGTTTTGTTTGCTGTTGTTATTTTTGTTGTTAAGAAGCTGTTCTGACTAAGGCAATACATGGATATTTCTGATCAAATATGGAAGAATTTGAATAGATATGTTCATTATCGGTGATGAACACAGATATGAAAAATGATTGTTTCTGACAATTTAGAAAACAAATCAGGACCTGTGTGTAATATATGTGAAATGATTCTGGGGAGAAGAAAGAAGTAGATGTTTTAAATATCTTTTTCAACATATTATAAGGAAACTTAACTGTATTAATGTTATAGCTTTTGTTTTCCAGTTTCTGCCCTTATATTCAGTTATTATTTCCTTGAATCACTTGCTATGACATTTTGTTCTTTAAGGATTGTTGTTGTTGTTGTTCAGTCATTCAGTCATGTCCGACTCTTTGCCACCCCATGGACTGCAGCAGCCAGGCTTCCCTGTCCTTCACCATCTCTGAGTTTGCTCAAACTCATGTCCATTGAGTCGGTGATCCTATCCAAACATCTTGTTCTCTGTCATCCCCTTCTCCTCCTGCCTTCAATCTTTCCCAGCATCAGGGAAAGTTTGTTTTTGTTATTCAGTTGCTAAATTGTGTTTGACTCTTTACAACCCCGTGGACTGCAGCATGCAGGCTCCCCTGTCCTTCATTATCTCCCAGAGTTTGCTCAAATTCATGTCCATTGAGTCAGTGGTGCTATCTAACCATTTCATCCTCTGCTACCCCCTTCTTTTGCCTTCAGTCTTTCCCAGCATGAGGGTCTTTTCCAATGAGTCAGCTCTTCGCATCAGGCGGCTAAAACATTGGAGCTTCAGCTTCAGCATCAGTCCTTCCAATGAATATTCAGGGTTGATTTCCTTTAGGACTGACTGGCTTCATCTCCTTTCAGTCCAGGGGACTCTCAAGAGTCTTCTCCAGCATGAAAATTTGAAAGCATCAGTTCTTTGGCACTCAACCTTCTTCATAGTCCAACTCTCACATCCATACATGACTACTGGAAAAACCACAGCTTTGACTTTACAGACCTTTGTTGGCAAAGTGATGTCTCTGTTTTTTAATATGCTGTCTAGATTTGTCATACCTTTCCTTCCAAGGAGCAAGTGTCTCTTAATTTCATGGCTGCAGTCACTGTCTGCAGTGATTTTGGAGCTCAAGAAAATAAAATCTGTCACTGCTTTCATTTTTCCCCTTCTATTTGTCATGAAGTGATGGGACAGAAAGCCATGATCTTAGTTTTTTGAATGTTTAGTTTTAAGCCAGCTTTTTTCACTCCCCTCTGTCACCTTCATCAAGAGACTCTTTAGTTCTTCTTTATTTTCTGTCATTAGTGGTGTTATCTGCATATCTGAGGTTGTTGATATTTCGTCTAGCAATCTTGATTCCAGCCTGTGATTCATCTACCCCAGCATTTTGCATAACATACTCTGCATATAATTTAAATAAATAGGGTGACAAAGACAGCCTTGCCAGGTTTGAACCATTCAGTTATTCCAGGTAAGATTCTGTTGCTTTTTGACCTGCATACAGGTTTCTTAGCAGACAGTTCAGGTGGTCTTGTCCTCGGTCTCTTTAAGGATTTTCCACAGTTTGTTTTTAAGGATAGTTCCACAGATTAATGACCTTATTCATCTATTACTATTTTTTTTTCTTTAAAGATGGTCTTAGACTTTATTAGTTTTTCTCTGAAGATGAGTTCTAAAGGCATGAAGCACTGGAAAGTGTAGACTTATCTTTAAATTCTGTTCTTTGTAAAATCAGTTTTACTACACATTTCTACCTAAATAGGACAGCTTAGTTATAGTTTATGTGTGCTACATCCTAAGACATTTGAAATACCATTAAATGTTAATATTGATATTAAACAGGAAAGCTTGAGCTGGATGCCCTGAGAGCAAACATGGGATCTGTATCCTTCAGTGCTAATCCTCAGTATCTAGCTCCCATCCTGAAACTCAATAAATATAATTGAGTGAAATAAATGAGAAAGTGTTCCCCCAAAGGTGCAAATATATGCATCAGAATATGGGACATTTTAGCTAGGGCATCTTTGCAATAAATTTACAGAATCTGTATGTGGTTGTGGTGAATTATTTATCACTATTATAAATATTTGTCTCCATTTGCCCAGGACAATCTCAGTTTTTTACACCAATTGTCCTTGTGTCTGACGTGGTTAGCAATTCCTATCATTTTCAAAGATGCACATGTTTTAATAGTAACTTTTATACTCATAATATCCACTAGCTGTACTCTCCAGCTTATTCAGTAACTAAATTCTTCCTTTCTTTTCTTCTATCTTGGATAATGTTATGTTAATCAAAAATAACTTGCAGGAAGTAGAATTGGACAAATTCAGGCTAATAGGTATATGAAAAGTATAGGTATACAATCTAAATAGCTCAGAAAAAAATGTTTTAAGTTTTAAGCAGGAAACTGCCTGCATTACAGAAGACCCGAGTTTGATCCCTGGGTTGGGAAGATACCCTGGAGGAGGAAATGGCAACCCACTCCAAGATTCTTGCCTGGTAAATCTCATGGACAGAGGAGCCTGGCAGACTACAGTCCATGGGGTCACAAGAATAGAACATGACATAAGCAAATAAGCCATCAGCATACTTTCTAAATCTTATAGTCATTAGAAAAAATGTAAACTAAAAAATGCTGATAAGAGTAAATATGTAGAATTTGGAATTTGGAATTTGGAATGTCCTGCATGCCTAGTTGCTCAGTCATGTCTGACTCTTTGTGACACCCATGGACTGCAGCCTATCAGGCTCCTCTGTCCATGGGATTCTCCAGGCAAGAATACTGGAGTGGGTTGTCATGCTCTCCTCCAGGGGATCTTCCCAACCCAGGGATTGAACCCAGGTCTCCTGCGTTGCAGGTAGGGAAGCCCCCAGTGTCCTTCTAGGGGCATTTGAAATTCTGAATATGGCACTAGAGGGCAGAAGAAATTTGGGTTTCATACTCCAAACAAAATAAAGCTTCCACAAAAGTGCACAGCAGTTACTATATTTGAGAAAGTTAGTTGCATATTGTAACAATCTTCTCCTTGATGACAACATGATACTCAAGAGGGATTATATTTTACTAATTCAAAGTTTAAGTTAGAAATGAGTAAACTTCTGTGGTTTTGCAGTAAGACAGTAACTGAATTATACAATGTTTCAATCCCACTCAAAACTGTATTGAGGCTGGAAAGAACTGGCGCTGGATATCAAAGCAGATACGGACCCCTGCTGACACCTACTGAAAAGAATCCATAGGTGAGGTTGAAGATCTAGCTACTCTATTAAAGTAGATACCACTGGGGCTTTAAGAAAGGTTAAAAAAAAAATACTCCTATAGAATCAAAGGAGTAAACTGTAGTTATTCTCATTTTTGGTCATGTGAAATCCTTTCCCATTTTTATCTGGCCTTTAAAGATAAGTATTAATGATTATAATCAGTATCAGATCATACCTACAGTGTTCTAGGTGCAGATTAAATGTTTTACTCCAGATGACACCAGGAAATAATTAAATTACAATTTTCCTATTACTGATGAGGAAACTCAATCAATATTACGGATATTAGAATCAGAAACATTTTAAATATCATCTGATTTAGTGATTCCAATTATTCCTGCTATAAATATGCTCTGATGAATATTTTGTATACAATACTGACAACTCTTAGACAACTACAACTACAACTAACCCAAATAACTATTTCAATTTTCATTATTCAGCAGAATTTCTGAGTGCCTGGGTATTCTTATTTTCAGTGTTACTGGACAGGGAAGGATATCTCTTCGAAAGGACTATCATTTTTGAAACTTGCCCTGCTGTGTAAAAATACATTTTCCTCTCATACTCTTTCCTCTACATTCTCACTAACACATCTTATCATCTGACTGTTCTAGCAGGAGAAATTCATTGTTGCTATATTATGTCATGCTCAGATTCAAAGTGAAGTTGAGCATATTTTCACTTGGTTATTATTGGCCATTTGGATACTCATTTTTGTGAATGTTCTATTAACATCATTCGTGCAAATTTTATTTAGAATTTTTTGCTGTTATTGTTGCTTATACTTATTGATTGGTAATTATTTACATAATCAAATACTATTACATCATATGCTTTGCAGTTACCTCACCTGTACTTGCACATTAGCAATGTAGTGTCAAAGTTGTTCTGTTTTTCTCACTTAGTGCTTTTTTTAGTAGGTATAACTTACACACCATTACATTAACACCTCCAAAAATCAAGATGTAGAGCAGCTGAAAAAGTGCCCTCATGACCTTTTGAAGTCAAACCCTTCTTCCAGTCTAGTTTCTTGGGCTCACTGACTAATCAGTGTTTGGTTTCAATACTTTTACCATTTCAAGGTCATCATATTAACATAAATGGAAACATATTTTACACAGCCTCTAAGATTTAACTTCTTCCACTTTGAACATTGCATCTAAAGATTCATTCATGTTATATGTATCAGTAGTTCTTTTTTTAAATTCCTTGAAGCATTTTGTTGTATGGATGTACCAATACTTATCTATTGACCTGTTGAAAGACATTTGGGTAGCTTAAAACACAAGTGGAATTGGAATATCTCTGGCAATTTTATGGAGTACCAGATGTCCACTGGGCTACATAGTTATGCTCAACAACAGAATATGGAGTTTATGAACTTCCTGCATAATAGGCAGCAACATAAAATAAATACATGCTTTCTTTTGCCAGTTGTCTTTATTGTGCCTTATGTTCTAACTAGACATGAAACTGAACATATATTAGGCAATAAAGGGAATAATTCTATGTCTGGGTAACAGAAATTCACATAAATGAATGCTTTTTCTTAAATGCATGGTTAAAGTTTTTCCAAGAAAATATCATAATTAACATTTACTAAAATCTCAGAGTATTTCTTGTAAAATGGTTAAAGCTATAATCACATTATTCAGAACAAGTTAGAAATCATTTTGAGAGGAGGGGATATATATTTTGGGGACAGAAAATAAATTATTTCCCTATGAATATACTTCTAAAATGATTATGCTTCAGTAAGCTGAGGCAGCTTTTTAAATAAATGTTAATTGGTTAATTTTATAGTTATATATTTCTTTGATTAGGGAAAAGTGAAGTTTTTTTTTTCAAAAAGAGAACCCATATTGCTAATGTAAAACTAACTTGGCTTTTAGTTCTGTAGTTAAAGGAATTTTCAATAACAGTTCATTTACAATATTTTTTAGGATTCTTTTATTTTGAATTTGTTTATTTGATTTCTTCTAAATATGTAGGTCATTGGGTTCAGAGAAAAACAGGTCATGATTATCTACCTTTTAAGCTTTTGGAATTATGGTAAGTATAAATTGACAAGAAAGTTTAGTTTTTATTCAATTTGATAAGCTAGGAATGAAATAAGAAGCAACAGCAATTATTTTTAATAAAACAACTATATTAACCCTATGCTTTTGATTATGAAATAAAATTTTAACTTAAGAACATGCCTCTTACTTTGAAATATCATCTGTTGGGGACAGACAACAAACTTTAATAAATACCAGACAATCCTTTAAGGTCTTTGTGACAAACAGATAAAATTATTACTTAGCTTATTTCAAAAATTAAATTCAACTATATATATATACATAAATATGTGTGTGTGATTTTCACTTTATTTCTCAAAATGCCAAAATATTATAATATGTAACAGAAAAGCATTACATGGATGTAAATTGCTGCCGTCAAGTGGCTTAAATTACACTGAGAAAATGTTAAATGATAGTGAGAGTTGGGGAAGACAATAAATATGGAGAATAGACCAGATATGGGATGATGATAATATAAAATTGTTTGCTGTGACTGAATGTGCCAATAATTTGAACAGGTCTATCAACAGGTCACAGAAAATTGTAGAGGAGTGGAAAACATTGGTTGATAAAGGACAAGAAAAATAAGATAAGTACATAGGATAAGAAAATTAGCTAATATTTTAAATGGGCAGTTTTTATTTTTTGCCAACTTCATTAATATAAAATACTAGTAACTCAGGCAACTAAAAAAACTTTTGAATAAAGGAGGAAAGTTGGGCAAAAAGAAAGCATGAGCAGTAAAAATTATAATTGAGTAACAGATGGTTAGTAAAGTATGTGGTATGAAACTTGCTCACGCTGTTATTGGGTTAATGTTACTCTTAAAACAAATTATCTCTATGATGATAGATTTTCCAGTGTTGCTTTTCACTCTTCTAGTCTGCCTACTCTAACACAATGACTATTTCCTCTCCCAAATCCAATAACCAATTATAAGAAAACTCTTTAGACTGGGAATGAAACCACTTTGGCATTTTATTAGCTAGAGAGACCTAGACTACATCAAAGCTGCACTGCCTCCATATCCCCAGAGGTGGAACTCAGGACTTAGCATTACTAAATCCAAGATTAGACTCCTCAGGTGATATAAGCCATATTATAAACTTTTGTTCCTTGCAATATAAAGAAACCTGTTGTCATAATGATTGAATAACTAGGTTTTACAGTCCAAATCATTGAGCCTTTTTTCAAAGAAACAGAAGTAATGAATTTTTAATCTTCGTACCTGAATTTCCTTTTATTCTCTTTTTCCTGACCCAGGTCTTTCAAAATTCTTGTTTTTAACCATGTAGGAGTTAAATTTTCCTTAAGGATGAGGACTATGACATCATCAAGTCTAGAAAAAAAAGTCTATTTTAATCCCCACTGGAGTATGAGGATATGCCTCTGTATTTATTAATGTTTTATCTTTCTCTTACAGTAATCCCAGTGTCTGACATGAAAGAATCAGGATCTTTCTGACCCTGATTACTTACTGGACTTCTCAATACTATGCTTGGCTAGCTGCAGCCCCGCACACATTTTATCCTTTGTCCTTACCTTACTTTCTGTGGCACAGCCTCTAGATGTACACAAGGTGTCCATTCACCTCTTCTTTGATAAAAGAATACTTTTGTTCAAGGAGTAAGTTCTTCAACTTTCTAGCAAATGTTTCATTTTCCAAAATTGGTCTTTCACAGACTATTTTATGTTTGGTAAATGAAGTCACAGCTTATATACAGATTCCCCATATCATATAGCCAATAATTTATCCAATAACTTATCCAATCACTATGTATGTATATTGTATATGTACCTATGTACACATACATATGTGCATGTGTATACATATATATGGGCTTCCAGGTGGCTCAGTGGTAAAGAATCTGCCTGCCAGCTCAGGAGACAGGAGACATGGTTTCAGTCCCTGGGTCAGGAAGATCCCCTGGAGAAGGAAATGACAACTCACTCCTGTATTCTTGCCTGGAGAATCCTATGAACAGAGGAGCCTGGTGGGCTAGAGTCCATGGAGTTGCAAAGAATCGGACACAACTGAGCACACAGACACACATCACATCATACATGTATATACACACTGATAGTGAAAAGTTGCAAGTTTTATTCCCTTATTGTAGAAATTACAGTGCCATGCAACAGAAACTAGGGGACATATGTATACCTATGGCTGATTCATGTTGATGTGTGACAGAAAACTACAAAATTCTGTAAAGCAATTATATTTCAATTAAAAAATAAAAAAAAACACAATGCATTTTGAAAAGAGAGCAATATTTGTTCTCTTTAATCTTTCTTCAGATCCCACTATTGTTTAATCAAGAATTAATTTCTCTGTATATACAGACTCTCTCCTTAATTTAAATAAAAACTATATAAAAGTAAATGCTGCAACCATACTGCCCTTGTTAATAATTTAGAGCAAACTCTGTATTAAATTATACTCAGAAAGAATCTTTTGAAGGGCTCATTCAATCACATGTTGCTCACTAAAAGGAGCCAAATGCATCCAAGTGTGACTTTTGGCAATGTCGTACACAAAAAGGCAGTTCAATATGAGTTAATTATAGTTATGATGTCTTTTATAAACAATAATGATAAGTTTAGCACTCCATCATCATTAAGATGTAAGCAGTTATTGTAGATTGGTTTGAATTACAATCATATAAAGCCAATAAATTCAATTTTTAGCTGATAACACACTCATCTTAGAGATTAAGGAAGCAGAGTTTCTTTCTGCCTTCCTTTCAGTTTTGTGCCAGCTACTTTCACCTTCAAGAGATCACATAGGGATGGTCACAGTCACCCACCATTCCCCCAGTTCTCCACACAAACAAAAAAATGACATTAAAGTCACAGTATTATTTTCCCTATGAACTATCATACAGAACAAAGGAAGAAAAGTATACTAGCATTCATAGCCGGTGACTCAGCCTACCAGACATATAGACCTCAGACTTAGACACGAGGATCACAACAGCAGGCTGAATCAAGTCACTGAAACAGATTTCTGCCACTACTTAAAGGCTTACGTATGGAGTAACAAACAATAAATGCTTGCTGAAAGAATGCATGATTGAAACAATATAAAGCCAATAACAACGTTTAAGGAATCCAACTATACTTTAAGCTAGATTCAAAAGGGGAATGTTAAGAGAAGCCTCAAAGAATCAAATCCAATATTCATGACATTGAACTGAATTAATAATATGTCTTAAGAATGCTAGATTTAATTTTTCAGTCTCTCATAGAAACTTCTTTTTCACCTTTTGAAAGGCATCTTTCCCATCACTCAACAAATCTTTGCCCACTCTGACAGTTTCATCTCTACTGTCATTCAACTTTGCCCTGAAGACCTCAAATATTCATAACTAAGGGCAATTCTGATGCCTATTACTTAAGAATCAGTGGTAACATGTGATAAAAGTTGTGGCTTTTATATGTACCTTCAGGATGGAGCCAAAAAAGGCAGACTATTACATATACATCTTTCAAAACTTAGTTGAATGCTTACACTGTATATTGTGGAGAATTAAAGCTTTTAGAAAGAAGGTGAGCATGTGTTGTGCTGTACTAAGTCGCTTCAGTCGTGCCTGACCCTTTGCGACCCTATGGACCAAAGCCCTCCAGGCTCCTCTGATGTGGGATTCTCCAGATAAGAATACTGGAGAGGGTTGCCATGGCCTCCTCCAGGACATCTTCCTGACCCAGGGATTAAACCTGCGTCTCTTACATCTCCTTCATTGGTAGGCAGGTTCTTTACCACTAGCACCACGTGGGAAGCCTCAGAAAGTGAGCATATCTGACCTAAATAGCACAAACTTATATACCAAAGTTGGAGAAGGAAATGGCAACCCACTCCAGTATTCTTTCCTGGAGAATCCCATGGACAGAGGAGCCTGTGGGCTACAGTCCATGAGTCGCCCAGAGTTGGACATGACTGAGCGATTTAACAGCAGCATACACCAAATAATGAGAAAGATGTTTCTAGGCACTAATAAACTAATAAATGTAAATGCTTGATATTTGTCCCATAGGACATGAAGAGTTCTGCTGACTGGGCCTTATTTGCTTGCTCTAATCTTATTCAAAATCCATTTGACATCAGATACATTTATAAGGAACAGAAGTTTCTAAGCATCATATCTATTGGTACAGATAAGTGAGACACAGAAGGATAGAGATTAGAAAAAAGAAATGGGAGTATAAATGTGAGTTCAAGTGCTTTGGGGTCTTTGTAGTAACCCAGTCTTGAGGACAAACTTCCTCATAGTCAAGCAGGACCAAGAACAATAAACAATTTCCACCATAAACTGAATCCCAGCTTATAAGGAAGCAATGCACTGATGATTAATAAATTGGCACTTTCAACAGATTCAGTCTTGGTTCTTTGCAATGCCAATGCTTATCTCTGCTCCCCCACACAGTACCACTAATGGCTTCATAATAGCAGTGATTTTTTTTTTTTTAATGATACGAGGTTGTTAACTCAGTGAGCGATGAAACAAGAATTATTGAGCCGACTATTCTTTTAGTTCACTTCAGTTCAGTCGCTTGGTCGTGTCCGACTCTTTGCGACCCCATGGACTGCGGCACGCCAGGCTTCCCCAACTCTCAGAGCTTGTCCAAACTCATGTCCATCCAGTCGGTAATGCCATCCAAACATCTTATCCTCTGTCGTCCCCTTCTCCTCCTGCTTTCAATCTTTCCCAGCATCAGGATCTTTTCAATGAGTCAGTTCTTTGCATCAGGTAATCAAAGTATTGGAGCTTCTACTTCAGCATCAGTTCTTCCAATGAATATTTAGGACTGATTTCCTTTAAGATGGACTGGTTGAATCTCCTTGCTCTCCAAGGGACTCTCCAACACCACAGTTCAAAAGCATCAATTCTTCGACACTCAGCTTTCTTTTTGATTCAACTTTCACATCCATATATAACTACTGGAAATGCCATAGCTTTGACTAGATGGACTTTTATTGGCAAAGTAATATCTCTGCTTTTTTGTATGTTGTCTAGGTTGGTCGTAGCTTTTCTTCCAAGGAGCAAGCATCTTTTACTTTCATGGCTTTAGTTACCATCTACAGTGATTTTGGAGCCCAAGAAAATAAAGTCTCTCACTGTTTCCATTGTTTCCCCATCTATTTGCCATAAAGTGATGGGACCAGATGCCATGATCTTCGGGTTTTGAATGTTGAATTTTAAGCCAGCTTTTTCACTCTCTTCTTTCACTTTCATCAAGAGGCTTTTTAGTTCCTCTTCACTTTCTGTCATAAGGGTGGTGTCATCTGCCTATCTGAGATATTTGATATTTCTCCTGGCAATCTTGATTCCAGGTTGTGTTTCATCCAGTCTAGCATTTCACATGATGTTCTCTGCATATAAGTTAAATAAGAAAGGTGACAATATACAACCCTGATGTACTCTTTTCCCAACCTGGAACTAGTCCGTTGTTCCATGTCCAGTTCTAACTGTTGCTTCTTGACCTGCATACAGATTTCTCAAGAGGCAGGTATGGTGGTCTGGTGTTCCCATCTCTTTCAGAATTTTCCACAGTTTGTTGTGATCCACACAGTCAAAGACTTCAGCACAGTCAATGAAGCAGAAGTAGATGTTTTTTTCTGGAATTCTCTTGCTTTTTCTATGATCCAATGGATTTGGCAATTTGATCTCTGGTTCCTCTACCTTTTCTAAATCTAGCTTGAATTCTTTTAGAGAGGCAACCTTTTAGGTATTACCTATTTGAGGCATGTCTTCCCTTGCTTCCTTTCTTTCTTCCTTCTCTCCTTTCTCTTATTCTTAATAAGGACAACTGAGCATCTTCTATGTGCCACATGATATATTATAGGCTAAGTGCTTAAACAGGTCCCTGTCTGCATACAGCTTAATTCTAGTGATAGAAGACTGATAATAAACTAATGAATTTTTCATGTTTTTGATGATGGTGGGTGAGCACTATGGTGAGACTTAAAGAAAGGTGAAGGGATCACACAGTGTTCTTGGCTGGGAAAACAGATGCTACTGTATATACAGCAGTGAGGAAAGCCTTTCTGACAAGATGATACTTGAGCAATGACCTGACAAAAAAGAAGTGATAACATGTATGGTTCTCTGGAGGAAGAATATTCAAAGCAGAGAAAACAATAGATGCATAGTCAAGAGAATGCTTAAGTTTATTTAACTCTCAAGTGTTACAAAGGTTTACAAGAGTAACACTGAGCGGGGAGAATTCAGAGAGATGATAGAGAATTTCTTTGCTATTTCCCTGTGGCAGCTGGGGTGGAATTTTTCTAGGCAACATTTCAAAATATATCCCTTGATGGCTCCAGGGTTTCTCATGGCAATTCAAATCTTGCTTGTTGTACTTCGAATCAGCGGTCAGGATTATTATCCATGTGGTTGTATGGAGGCCTATATTCTTTATTTAAAGCTCATATCATTTCAATTTCCCTATAGGCATCTTGGCTTGACATCTAATAAGTCTTTTCTTGACTTTTCTGCTCCATTTCAAACACTTGTGGATGTTTCCATTCTTCATTTCAAGCTTCACTACACATTTAATTTATTCAGCTATATTCTATGTGTTTGGGACATGGAAATGGACTCCTGTGATAATACATTCCGCCATATTTACCTAAAAATAATTATTTCCTTCATGTCAGCTGACCAGTGGGTCTAATTGTTTCACTGAGCTTACTGTCTTCATAAAACTACATTTTTAAAGAATCAAATTCTCATATCTAGTTTTTATTCAAGGAGTTTATAGAAAACACAGACACATGGTAAATACATAGTTTAAATTACATAAGCTGCCTCTTGAGCACTGGTTCTTTTTTCTTGCCAAATTCCATAAAATGTGAAAATTTATATAATAGACCAATATAGTATGAGCAAGATGGGAGACTCTTTGACAGCCAGATGTCCCAATTTTTTAGCCTAAAATATAAGATATAGTTGTTCATGTCAATAAATATGTAAAATAGGCTACCATGTATAAGCAGTTTTCAATATGACTTACAAGAATTATGTAAAAATAACCCAGATTTGTGCTACCATTCCAGTCCTGAAAATTCAATGTTTTATTTTCTATTGGAAATAAAATAGTTATAACTACATTTTCAAAGTCCACACTAAAGGGAAAAAGGTGAGTAAATCAATGAAGCACAGCCTGTGTCCTCATAATTCACTAAATTAAATGCTATAATTTCGTCCACCAGACTCCACAGAAAATGAAACCTAATTTCCTCAGAAACATTTAAAGATCCACCTAGCTAATTCATTTAATAGGGAACACTGAATTACACCTCATGGTATTGGAGGAATATAAATTTGGAGATTACTAAAGAAACAAAAACACTCAGAAGTAACAAGTATTGACTTGCTGTCAGGTAGCAATCGCAGAAATGGCTGGTAAACAATACATTAAATGGTTGTAGAAACATTGTGCTATTTATTGCCATCTCATGGTGGCATGAGAAAGTGATAACAAGCTAAAATTATGCTTTTATTTGGCGACACAAAAGCTCATTTATCCAACACCCACCCACACAAATTTCTAATTATTCAAGATGTAGTCTTCTTAATGACAAAATCTTGACCTGCCATTTAGCTACTGATCCCGAGAAAATTGTTTAATGTGTGTCTCAGTTTCCTCTACTACTAAACACAGTAAGGATAGTGCCTCCTCATAAGTTATTTATAGGAAACAAAGAAGTAGATATATATAAGGTGCTTAGACCAGTGCCTGATACATAGTATGAGTTATAAAAGTGCTACCTATTAATATACTTATTGCTTTGTATGGTATGGACTAGACTGGGAGAGGGCAATATAACTATCCATATAAGCATTGTATGAGAAAGATGATGGGCAACTTCTCAGGCCAGCCCAGGTATTCTTACCTGAAAATTGTATATAAAGAAAGACTTGAGAAGATCACAGACCAGAGACAGAAGCTGGCTGAAAGACTGAGAGTTAATAATAAGAGGCTATTACAAAGTGATAAAGGGGCCAATTCTTCAAGAAAGCACAATAATCCTAAAAGGGTATGCAACTAACAATAGAGCATCAAATATGTAATAGAACTAAAACAAGTAACAGGTAAATGCACTATTATATTTGTAAATTAAAACACTCTCCTTGTCAGTAACTGATGGGTCAAGTAGGTAGAAAATCAATAAAGACAGAGTGGACCTGAAGGTCACTATCAATCCTCTCGGTCTAATTGATAATTTTAGAATACACTCTTCAATAACAGCTGAATGCTCATTATGCTCAAATTCACATGGAACATTCACCACAAAAGACCACATTCTAGACCATAAAGCATACCTCATCAAATAGGAGGAATAGAAGTCATACAAAGTAGGCACTCAAACCACAATGGAATTACAAAATCAATAGCAAAAACTTAGCTGGAAAATCACCAAACACTTGGAAATTAAATGGTACATTACTAAATAGCAAATAACATATGAGTCAAATAAGATGACGCAAGAGGAATTAAAACAAATTTTGAACTAGATGAAAATAAAAATAAAACCTGTCAAAATCATTGTCATGCTATAAAAATAGTTCAATGCCTAAAGGAAAATGTATAACATTCAGTGCATGTAAGTTCAGTTCAGTTCAGTCACTCAGTCGTGTCCGACTCTCTGTGACCCCATGAATTGTAGCACGCCAGGCCTCTCTGTCCATCACCAACTCCCTGAGTCCACCCAAACCCATGTCCATCGAGTCGGTTATGCCATCCAACCATCTCATCCTCTGTCGTCCCCTTCTCCTTCCGCCCCCAATCCTACCCAGCATTAGGGTCTTTTCCAATGAGTCAACCCTTCGCATGAGGTACCCAAAGTATTGGAGTTTCAGCTTTAACATCAGACCTTCCAATGAACACCCAGGATTGATCTCTTTTAGGATGGATTGATTGGATATCCTTGCAGTCCAATGGACTCTCAAGAGTCTTCTCCAACACCACAGTTCAAAAGCATCAATTCTTCGGTGCTCAGCTTTCTTCACTATCCAACTCTCACATCCATACATGACCACTGGAAAAACCATAGCCTTGACTAGACGGACTTTTGTTGGCAAAGTAATGTCTCTCCTTTTAAATATGCTATCTAGGTTGGCCATAACCTTCCTTCCAAGGAGTAAGTGTCTTTTAATTTCATGGCTGCAATCACCATCAGCAGTGATTTTGGATCCCAAAAAATAAAGTCTGACACTGTTTCCACTGTTTCCCCATCTATTTCCCATGAAGTGATGGGACCAGATGCCATGATCTTAGTTTTCTGAACGTTGAGCTTTAAGCCAACTTTTTCACTCTCCTCTTTCACCTTCATCAAGAGGCTCTTTAGTTCTTCTTCACTTTCCGCCATAAGGGTGGTGTCATCTGCATATCTGAGGTTATTGATATTTCTCCCGGCAATCTTGATTCCAGCTTGTGTTTCTTCCAGCCCAGCGTTTCTGCATAGAAGTTAAATAAGCAAGGTGACAATATACAGCCTTGAGGTTCTCCTTTTCTATTTGGAACCAGTCTGTTGTTCCATGTCCAGTTCTAACTGTTGCTTCCTGACCTGCATACAGGTTTCTCAAGAGACAGGTCAGGTGGTCTGGTATTCCCATCTCTTTCAGGATTTTCCACAGTTTATTGTGATCCACACAGTCAAAGGCTTTGGCATAGTCAATAAAACAGAAATGGATGTTTTTCTGGAACTCTCTTGCTTTTTCGATGATCCAGCGGATATTGGCAATTTGATCTCTGGTTCCTCTGCCTTTTCTAAAACCAGCTTGAACATCTGGAAGTTCACGGTTCACGTATTGCTGAAGCCTGGCTTGGAGAATTTTGAGCATTACTTTACTAGCATGTGAGATGAGTGCAATTGTGTGGTAGTTTGAGCATTCTTTAGCATTGCCTTTCTTTGGGATTGGAACGAAGACTGACCTCTTCCAGTCCTGTGGCCACTGCTGAGTTTTCCCAATTTGCTGGCATATCGAGTGCAGCACTTTCACAGCATCACCTTTGAGGATTTGAAATAGCTCCACTGGAATTCCATCACCTCCACTAGCTTTGTTCGTAGTGCTGCTTTCTAAGGCCCACTTGACTTCACATTCCAGGAAAAAGAATGATATAAAATCAATAACTCAAGCTTCCAATTTAAAAGACTAGGAAACAAGGATCAATTTAACTCTAAAGCAACCAGAGGAAAAAAATAATTAAAATTAGAGCACTAAGCATGAAATTGAAAACAAGAAAACAATAGAGAAAAATCAACAAAACTAAAAAATAGTTCTTTGAAAAGAACCACAAACTTTACAGACCTCTAGCCAGGGTAATGAATATGAAAAGAGAAATGACATGAAACACCGATATCATAACTGAAAGAGGATCATTACTGCTAATTCCCTGGATTTAGATGACAATAAAAAATATATAAACAGCTTCATGTCTACAAATCTGATAATTCAGATAAAACAGACCAATTATTTGAAAAACACTAAGTACCAAAACACACAAAAAAGTAAATTACTTCCGTAATTCTATATCTAGTAAAGAAGTTAAATCATAAACTAGCCATCCAAACCAATAAATCACCAGACTCAAATGGTTTTACTGGTAAATTCTAGCAAACATTTAAAGAAAAAATGGCACTAATTCTCTAAAATCTTGTCCAGGAAAAGATACAGTGAGAAAACTTGCCTCTTTCTCTGAGAGTAGCATTGCCCCAAACACCTAAGCAGACTAAGGGATTATAAGAAAAACTATAGACTAGTGTCTTTCTGAACATTGACAAAAGTATCCTCAAAAATATGAACAAATTGAACTCAAAATGTATAAAGAATGTCATATTCCATGACCAAGTGAAATCTATTCCAGATATGCTAAGCAGGCTAAATATTTGAGAATTAATCAATGTAATCAATAGAAATAGAAAATCATATTATCATATCAGTTGAGTCATAAAAGTATTTAGCAAAATCCAAGGTCCATTCATGATAAAAACACAGATCAAACTAGGGACCAAGGGGAAATCTTCAGTTTGATAAAGAATATTTGCATAAAGCCTACAGTTAACATCATACTAAATCATGAAAATCTGAACATGTAATATTTTTAACATAACAGTTCTAAAATTGATCTATATGCATTTAACACAATTTGGGGACAGGGAGGGAGGGAAGGACAAATTTGTGGTATGGAACTAACAAACACAAGCTACTGTACTTATAATAGATCAATAAGGATTTACTGTATGGCACAGGCAATTACACCCACTATCTTGTAGTAATGTATAATGGAGTATTATCTTCACAAAAACTGAATCATTATATTATGTACCTGAAACTAATACAATAGTATAAATCAACTATACTTCAACTAGAAAATAATTTTAAAAAAGAAAAAAATTATGTGGGAAGGGGAAGAGTCATTGTGATTCACTCTTGAAAGTATGTATCACTTTTGGCTATATTTCTTGGCCAGCTCTTGGTCATGGAGCCCCAGTTAACTGCAAGGGAGTCTGTAATCTGTCTCAGTTCATAGAAAGAAGAGAATATGAAAATGGTGAACTCTAGGGATCTCTTCCACATCTGTGACCCATGGAGAAAGCAGAAATTTTAGAAATCCCGCCAAAAAATCACAGTTCAATCAGATTCAGGGACAAAGACATTGTCTCTAAAAGGATTCTCTTAGTACATAGAAATGTTTGCTGGAAGTAACACTGGACCCTTGGAATTCACAGAGAACTAAACTGAAATGAAGGTGATAAGAGGAAATATAAATTTTATTTAAAGGAAGGGAATGTTATCAAGGTAATTCTGGGGATTAGGATGACATTTAGCAGGCCAGGTTCCAATAAACAGAACACTGGTTGTTGTTGTTTAGTTGCTAATTAGTGTTCAACTCTTTTGCAGCCCCATGGATAGTAACATCCAGGCTCATTTGTCCATGGGATTTCCCAGGCAAACAAACTGGAGTGGGTTGCAATTTCTTTCTTCAGGGGATCTTCCCAACCCAGGGATTGAACCCACATCTCCTGCATTGGTAGGCAGGTTCTTTACCACTGAGCCACCACGGAACATTGGAATGGAGTGCAAAAAGAAGACTGGTTAAGAAGGCAGTTCTCATAGGAGACAAACATCACTCATCGCTCTCAAACTTTCCAGAGGCTAGTTGTAAACAAACATTTATTAGTGTAGAAGCTCCAATAGAGATAAGTGTCTTTTTCTTCGTTCACTATCCTTTCTGTATTCTATTTTATTCTCACGACTCAAAAATGTTCTGAATTATTTTCCAGTGTCCCCCAAGCATTAAAATTCCAATAAAGACATAAATTTGTTTTCAAAAAATCTGAGGAAGTAATTTTGTAGATATAAACAAATGAATTCTAAAGCTTATGTGGAAAGATAACATCTGTTAGCACCTGTCATTTTTTTTCTTCTTCATCCTTATCTATAACTTTATCAACGCTTTTTTTTTTCTATCACTGAGGAAAGTGTATCACTTCAGGAGTTATACTTGCACCTGATCCAGTCACCAGACTTCTCTGTAGTGGCCACTGGAGTTTGCTTTTCTCTCTCCTCACTCCTTCACCTGTGGGCACGGCAGGAGTCTGTGAAAGGTGAATTACCATGTAGTTCTTGCCATCAAAGGAAAATAGGATTAAACTCCTGTTTCACTTCCAGCTAAATATCAAATGCCAGGCAGGTGTTTAACCTGTGTGGATCAATATTAATTTTTCTATCTTCCCCTTAGCCTACAAACACATTCAAGTGCATTCTAACTCTCTTTGCCCTTCCTGAAGCTACCAGTGAGAACAATTTTCAAAGAGATGGTAAACTGCCTGCATATATTTCCTCTCCACTTCTTTATCCTCAAATCCCTGTAGATGGCATTCACTCCTGCTGGTTCCTCACATTATTAAAAAAAAATGATTAGTGACTTTCTATTTTCAAATACAAAAGTCTTTTTCCAGCTTGAGTTGCATTTACTCTGAGATATTTTTGCTGTTTTCATTTTAATAAACAAACAACTTCATTCCCTAAATCCCTGAGTGGAAGGATATTATTAGTTCTCCTTGAATAAAGCATACACTAAAACAGATTCAATCCATCCATGTGAACTCAATTGATTAAAGTATCTTGACACAAGCTATGATTCTTCAAGAAAAATACAAACGTCTTGATTTAAAAGAATTTCTGATGTATATTCAATTAATTATTCTAGTGGAACACTGATTCATAAAAGTAAATTCTTCAGCTCAGTAAAAAATGCCTAAAGGCTTAAGATTCCTTCTCTTCTTACTGACTCAGCATGTTGTTTCATTTTTAGATATAAACACATTAATGCAAAGTACACTAGAACTGCTCTACTGGAGGATTAATCTGGTACTAAAATTATTTGACTATTTCCTTTGAAGCAAAAGTAAACACTTAAACTATTTTAAAATAATTTTAATGGTAATGTCACATTTATTGAACAAATCTTTTACAATGAGTTACAAAAAGAGACAAATGGCAAGCGAAAGTCAGGAGGGAGCAAGATAATTTTTAGTTTTCAGAGATGAGGATATTAAATAGTACCCCAAGTGAGATTTTAGCATTGATCATGTTCAAGGGATGTTTTGTCAACATAAGTAATGAAATAAGAGAAAGCAACTCATTAAAATATCCAGTTTTACGTGTGGCAAGGAATTTACCAACAACCATGCTAAAATTTATTGTCTTTGCTTTATTTTTCTGGTATTCAAATATTAAGCCTTTTAAAATTTACTGCAGCATATGCATTATACAATTCAAGGTCAAATGTAGAAGCGACCAATCTCTTTGGACAAATTTTTGACTTGTTTTATGTGCCCAACCAAAAAATTTTGAAATAATCATCATAATTATTACAGTGCCAGTTATAATTGCTGTCACAAGCAGAGCCCTATTGCAAAGGAAACTAGCTCTTGCTGCAAGCTAATTCTGTGCCATTCACTACAGAAACTTCATATGTTATCCATGGAATCCTCTCAACATTTCTGTGTGGTAGCTGTTTACTGAGTGAGGAGAAAATTGCCAGACTTGCTCCAAGACAATATCCAGTATTGGCAGCTTTGAATTCAAATGAGGCCAGTGCCTAAGTTTGTTTTCCGCATCTGTGAAGGAGTAGGGGATAAACTGGGAGATTGGGAATGACGTATATGCATTACAATATATAAAATAGATAACTAGTAAAAACTGACTATATAGCACAGGGAACTCTATTCAGGTCTCTGTAATGACCAATATAGGAAAAAAATCTAAATAAGAATGCATGGGTATGTGCTAAGTCATTCAGTCGTGTCTGAATCTGTGTGACCCTATGGACTTTAGTCCACCAGGCTCCTCTGTCCATGGGATTCTCCAGGCAAGAATACTGGAGTGGGTTGCCATACCCTTCTCCAGGGGATCGTCCCAAACCAGGGATCAAAATTGTGTCTTTTATGTCTCCTGAATTGGCAGGCGGGTTCTTTACCACTAGCATCACCTGGGAAGCCTGTGGATATGTGTATATGTATAGCTGATTCACTTTCTTGTACAGCAGAAGCTAACACAACATTGTAAATCAACTATACTCCAATAAAAATTAATTTTAAGAAGACAAACACAAAACAAAGGCGGTGGTGCAACTTCGGAGTCTATAGGTTTACAATGTACTCATTTGCAGGAGAAATGAAAAATGAGAGGGTTAGCTTGTGTGACCAAAAAAAAAAAAAAGAGAGAATTCACACTTCTCCTCTTTTTCTGCTAGGGATAATTCCAGATTTCCTGCTCAGTTCTTTCTCTGCATTGTTTAGAATTGGAGAGATGACTGTCTAGGAAAATTGAGAGGCACAAAACCAACTTTTGTTTGTTTATATGGATGGGTCTGGTGCCCAAAGGGGACTGGGAGGAGGAGTGAAGAAAAGATTTCACTCAGGCTGAGAAGATTAAGAATTTTCTGGGATTTTAGCAGGAGATGGAAGGTTTAGAAAACTCTCTGTAAGACTCTGAAAGAAAGTTAAGGAAATTGAATCTTTAAGAAATCCTTCTTTACATTAGAGAAACAATCCACCTTTGTTGTTTCTAGACTGCATTTAAGATCTAAATGTTTTAAGATTACTTTTAGATACAGGCATGAAATTTCTTTGAATACAATACTGGGTGAGGAACTGGTCATGTGGAGACTTGGCTTTGTTTTGAACACAGTAGACATCTAACTAGCATTGAGACGGAACATTACGTTTTAAAAATCTTTCCCTCCATTTGTATTACAGCCAACGCCTCTGGCAACTCGTACAGGCAATGAGACTAAAATGACCTTCTCTCCAATGGCTGCCTCCAACAGACCTTCTCCTGAAAGCTGCTGCTGCTGCTAAGTCGCTTCAGTCGTGTCCGACTCTGTGCGATCCCATAGACGGCAGCCCACCAGGCTCCGCCATCCCTAGGATTCTCCAGGCAAGAATACTGGAGTGGGTTGCCATCAACTTCTCCAAGCCTTAGAAATTTTAAGAGGTCAAATGTCTGGCAACAGATGACAGTACTGTGGTCTTAAAGAAAGTTTCATTAGAGTTTCATGTCAACCAAGCTGGAGACGGAGAAGGAGCCCTTTTATCAGAAAGGAAAACTGGGATGAAGGTGCTGTAACCTGAACTCTTGAAGTATAATGGGCTCTACCATTGGAAATTGTTTTCATTGGCAAGTTTCCATTGATGCAACCTAGTTAAAAACCAACTGAGATGACCAAAGTGAGCAGTGAGTCCAAGTGAAGGAAATTGTTGATAAGGCTTGGTATATGAACACGGGAGACAATTTATCTAGGCTGGTGAAGTCTGTTCTACCTACTTCACCACTGTAGCCTGTTCAGAGCAACACACAGGATCCTTAAGGACTCTAAATATATAAGTACATATATATAAGTACTCGCTTTATGTGCATTAAGCAACTTGAAGGACTACTGTACTTTCTTCTGAGCCCTGCACCATCTGACATCAACTAACCTCTTACCCAGACTCCACTGTAGCAAGATCACTGAAGGGCACCATTCACTCTGCACTACAGAATCATGTTTAAGGAGGCCAACTACCTTGATACACTAACAAGGCAATGACAGATACCCTCCAAAAATGATGTACTTCATCTTCATCCTCCGTCCTGGTTCTCTTTCCATGCAAGCAACTGCCAGCCATAAGTCCATAACCCTTGCCATCTCCGTGCCCCAGTTCTGCCTCTAAATCATCTGCAGGTTTTGGAGTATGTTCTTTTAGACTTGTTGATTCCACTTATCCAGTGACCCTAAAGCAAAGTATATTCACTAGGTTTGGGAAGAATACTTTCAACTGCTTTCTTCCTTTTTTCCTTTTTCCCCTTATCCCCTCTTTCTCCTTTCTCTCTTTTATTGTCAGATGTTTGAACAAGTTACCTGTTCACTGTCACTGCATTTCACTTCATGCTTGTTCTTCATCTTTCATCATAGATGCTTTGCTAAGTTACCTCTTCCTAATTTCACACATGAGTTCCAAGTTGCCAAATTAAATATCATTTTTATATTTTCAATTCCTCTTTCTAATACTGACCTCTGAAGACAACATTTATTCATATGTTCATTCAGTTTATTCTACTAATATTTTTAAACACCTACCTTCAACAAAACAGTATTATAAGCAAGGAGAATAAAGAAATAATCAATAAATACCTGGTTGATGTTCTTGTGAAACATATACATACTTTCATGTAGGAGACAGATATTAGACAAATAATCATAAAACTAAGTTTAATTAAAATCCAAGTTAAGTCCTCTGAGGAAATTAAATTCCATTTTATTACAAGAGTCTGGCCTATATTGAGACTTGAAGTCAACCTCCCAAAGAAGTTAGTCTTGAGCTGAGATCTGAAAAATGAGTAGAACTTTATCTAAAGACACGGGGACATGGACACACTGAACAAAGTGTTAGTGGCAAAGGCATATTTTCCTGTACACTTATCCTTAGGAACGAGGGTAGGAGGTGGGATGTAAATGAAATGCTTAAGAGAGAAAATGAGAAACATAATTATAATTTATGTTGTTATAGGTTTTATTTTTGTACCCAGCACCTTTTGGACATTATTGTGTTTGATCTTCAAAGCCCCCTGAGATAGATGGGTAAGTATTCTTATACTCTCTTTTACAGATGAGGAAAGTGAAAGTGAAAGTCACGCAGTTGTGTCCAACTCTTTGCGACCCCATGGACTGTAGCCTGCCAGCCTCCTCTGTCCATGGAATTCTCCAGGCAAGAATATTGGAGTGGGTTGCCATTCTCTTCTCCAGGGGATCTTCCCAACCCAGGGACTGAACTTGGGTCTCCCCTGTTACAGGCAGATTCTTTCCTGTCTGAGCCACCAGGGAGGCCCTAATGAGGAAACTGGGATGCAAAGGATTCCTAAAATGAACGTGCAGAGGGCTCATAGGAGCAGTGCCCTGATTAGAAGCCTCATTTCTGAGGTTCCATGAGAGGCTTAAAAACAAAATTTTGTAAATAAAATGAGTGGAGAGACAGAATCTCTTTAAAGAATTAGTAACTGCATCCCTCATTAGCTGGAAAGTTATTTATCCATGATAAATAACTAAATCACCCACTGGGAAACCTGAAGAAATCCATCCCCAGGCTTTTGGGTTTTCTGAGAGAGGTGTGAGATTCAAGTTAGCTCACTGCCTTCAAGAATTTAGATTTTGCCAAAGGCAGAAAGCATAAAAACCTGTAAAGAGAATCTCTAACCAAATTCCTTTGGCACAGAGAATTCCTCCCAACTACCCATTTATGTCTGTGTTTTTCCTCTCTCTTTGTTGTTGTTGTTCTGCTTGGCATTCAAATTTGGTTTCTCAACAAGATACTATCTCCTTTTGTAGTTGTTGTTGCTCAGATGCTAAGTCATGTTAAACTTTTTGTGACCCCATGGACTGCAGCACATCAGGCTTTCCTGTCCTTCATTTTCTTCCAGAGTTTGCTCAAATTCATGTCCATTGAGTTGCTGATGCCATTCAACCATCTCATCCTCTGTCGTCCCCTTCTCCTCTGCCTTCAATCTTTTCCAGCATCAGGGTCTTTTCCAATGAGTTGGCTCTTTGTATCAAGTGGACAAAGTGTTGGAGCTTCAGCTTCAGCATCAGACCTTCCAAAGAATATTCAGGGTTGATTTCCTTTAGGATTGACTGGTTTGATCTATCTCCTTTATCCTTCCTTTGTTATCATGTACCCAGCACATAGGCAAACTGTCTCTCAGCTGCTCTCACCTCATTTTAGGTCCCTGAAACACCACATCTTTGCAAGTATAGGTGAGACAATGTTAATTTATCTGCCACCTCTTTTCATAAAGATAATGAACTAGAATCATCCATGATATGGCTATTTTAATAGCACTTGGTAAAATCATAACATAGATTTAAGTATAAGAATATGAGGCCAGGGGGAAAAACATTAAAATCCTGAAAGGACTGTTGGATGGCCAGGGTTAATCACTTATCCAGTTAGCAGTGATCTAACTGTTCTAGTTCTCACAAATATGAGAGAACATGAACTGAAAATTCGTGAACCTGACTATGATGAGATGACAGAGGAATAGAGGACACCTATCACTTGATGAAATAGTTTGTCTGAAGAATCCATGGCACAGCAGGGAGTTGTCTTGGGAATGGAGCACTGATTTGGAATGTGGCAAGTTTCACAAGAAGTGTTCAGATTGATACTGAAGGAATCATAATAAACAACTCCTCAGAGAACATACAGTTTATGAAAATGTTACAATCTGAAAGTGCCATCCTGCCCCCGTTCCTCAGTAATCACCTGAATCTTCCTGTCACTGTGTGGTTCCAATCCAACAAACCCACATTACACACTTTCTTAAGAGAGCGTCACACTTTATCTCATCAGCATGATCCAAAAGAGTTTGAAAATATCATGAAGGTTCTATCAAGTTGACAATATATATTTTCAGAGCATAGAGAGACAAAAGAATAGATTAATTCCTTTAGTAACAGTTACTTAATAATTTAGGTTTTCTTTCTTAAAATTGAAAAAGCTCTAAATGTTATTATACAGTGTTCTATTTCTCTACGGTAATATCTAAGCCATACAAAGGTTTTATATTAGGGAAGAGTAATGTTGTTTGTGCCCTAATGGATATACTGTACTAGGTACTTTTGTATTAATTCAGTTTTTATTCAATTATTTCTAGATCCTATAAGTGCACAACTCCCAGTATTGTTGCAGAATATCCATGCCTTAAGGGCAAGAGGGATGCCAGTACAAATAAAATTAAAATGTCTAAAATAGATTTTAAAAGGGCCATAGCCAATAACTTATTTTTCAAAATAGATTCCCAAATGGTTTCTTAAAACCAAATAAAAGAAGTAAATGATATTATTTGAAAGTTTATTGCTTTCACTGACCACCTCCACCACCCACCCATTACCTCCTTGCCACACTTTGTTTTTCTCATAATTGGGTTGGTTAGTTATACAAACTGATTTAAAAGAATTACAAAGTCCCCTATCCACTGCTCAAGACATGAGTTCAGCTGTAAATTCATCCTATATTCAGACTTATTTTTACTTGAAGTTAGGTTTTTTAAAAAACTAAATCTGAGAGAACTGATAGTAAAATATAGGTTTTACTCTTCTGGATCCTAGGGAGGGGTGTGTGTGTGTGTGTGTGTGTGTGTGTGTGTGTGTTTATTTACATGTATATGCAGATGGGGCAGGAGAAAAAAGTAAAAGCAAGTTTATAATATTCTCTAACCAAATTTTGAAAGTTGTTTACTGACTATAAGACAGAATTTTTCAGATGATTTTTACATTTAATATACTAGAAAGGGCTATACTCAGTCACATTTTGTGGCTCAGATTATAGGTTAATTCCAATGGAATCACCCAATTTAGGGAGCTCACTGATCCCAGGAGTTAAGTTTCTTTAAATGTGATCCCATTATTTATGGAGTTCCAAAATAAATATTTTAATCTATAATTATTCATTGCTTTGAAAGTGTGGAAATGCCATTTCTAGAGCGCAAGCATTTCATCATTTTGATACCAAGGAATATGACCAAATCATATTCTTTTAGGTATTCTACATTTAAATGTGAATCAAAATAACTAAGATATAATTTTTGGTTAAACTACTGTGTGGCAAACAAAAATTAATTAATGGTCACGGTTTTTCTGAAGAACGTCTGAAGTGAGGGAGGAAAGTGTTACTTAATTTGGTTCATTTTATTCACTTTGGTTTTTTCCTTCTATCATGAATGGATCTGAAACATCAACTGATAGTTCTCCTATAATAGCAGATGAGCCCCTAAAATACTATAAGGACAATAAGTGTAGCTGTGTGATTCCAAACTTAGAACCAAGAGGACTTAGTTCAGAAGACTGTCTTTGAGACAGATCAAATTTTACTGGTGTTTTAGCAGTGTGTTATTATTTTTAGGAACAACCTTTAAAGATATTTTGTTAGTCTTTTAGAGTTTAAACTGTCATTCTTAAATGACCATTTCTGCAGTTGTCTTGAATGGATCCGTGATTATAGTTGGTAGTATGGACATTTGCCATTGGTTCAGGTTATTCTGCATGTGCACAGAAGTCCAACGTGTGTGGGGCTCCTTCAATTTAGGAGGTAAAACCTCCTCTCATAGAGGAGTCTAATATTTGAGTTTCTTACATGTCTCGACTCGCTAGAAGTTCACATTCAAGCACCTGCTCTGAAACTTTAATTTGAAGCCAGTGATGTGAAGAAGTGAGAGTCACGCAGCATCCATTCTAGGACAGATAGCGACAGGGCAGGTGCATCTTCTTTTCTCTGTGTAAGAGTGGAGCAGTTCTAACCAGAGAAAAGCAGATTTGGTGTCATCAGTGGCATTGTTAGTATAGGATATGGTGTCTGAATTCAACTGCAAGATCAATTCTGGGATATAATCAAACAGGAAATTGTGTCCTGCCAATTAGCCTTAAATCCCAGTTCTCTGATCGCTGAGAGATTCCTGTGACCATCTACAGAATTCTTTTCATACATTTTTTAAAAATTGTGAACTACAGTTGACTTCTGTTCTTGAAATTAAAAAATTCTATCCAATATATTTGTGATTGAATAAGGGATAGAGAGAGGAAGTAAGAAGGGTGAAAGAGAGAAAGAGAATGAATGAGAGAGTGAGAATACAGGTACATTATTAGAAAAATTACTAAGCTGTCTCCTGCTTTTATTGTTGCCATGACACCATAAAATGTTAAAAATTGTATTGCAAACTGTGATTTTGGGGCAAGGCTACCCCACGTCTACAGAGCAGTGGCTGTGCAGGCACAGGAGGGCCAAGAGGAGCTACTCCATGTTAAAGGTCAAGAGGGGTGGCTGTGAGGAGATACCCCTTGTCCAAGGTAAGGAGCAGTGGCTGTGTTTTACTGGAGCGGCTGTGAAGAGATACCACATGTCCCAGGTAAGAGAACCCCAAGTAAGATGGTAGGTGTTGTGAGAGGTCGTTAGAGGGCAGACACACTGAAACTATAATCACAGAAAACTAATCAATCTGATCACACGGACCACAGCCTTGTCTAACTCAGTGAAACTAAGCCATGCACTGTGGGGCCACCCAAGATGGATGGGTCATGGTGGAGAGGTCTGATAGAATGTGGTCTACTGGAGAAGGGCATGGCAAACCACTTCAGTATTCTTGCCTTGAGAACTCCATGAACAATATGAAAAGGCAAAAAGATAGGACACTGAAAGATGAACTCCCCAGGTTGGTAGGTGCCCAATATGCTACGGGAGATCAGTGGAGAAATAACTCCAGAAAGAATGATGGGCTGGAGCCAAAGCAAAAACAATACCGAGCTGTGGATGTGACTGATAATAGAAGCAAGGTCCAATGCTGTAAAGAGCAATATTGCATAGGAACCTGGAATGTTAGGTCCATGAATCAAGGCAAATTGGAAGTGGTCAAACAGGACATAGCAAGAGTGAACATCAACATTCTAGGAATCAGCGGACTAAGATGGACTGGAATGGGTGAATTTAAGTCAGATGACCATTACATCTATTACTGTGGGCAGGAATCCCTTAGAAGAAATGGAGTAGCCATCATGGTCAACAAGAGTCCGAAATGCAGTACTTGGATGCAATCTCAAAAATGACAGAATGATCTCTGTTCGTTTCCAAGGGAAACCATTAAATATCATGGTAATCCAAGTCTATGCCCCAACCAGTAACGCTGAAGAAACTGAAATTGAATGGTTCTATGAAAGCATACAAAACCTTTTAGAAATAACACCCACAAAAGATGTCCTTTTCATTATAGGGGACTGGAATGCAAAAGTAGGAAGTCAGGAAACACCTGGCCTAACAGGCAAATTTGGCCTTGGAGTACAGAATGAAGCAGGGCAAAGGCTAATAGAGTTTTGCCAAGAGAATGCACTGGTTATAGCAAACACCCTCTTCCACCAACACAAGAGAAGACTCTACACATAGACATCACCAGATGGTCAACACCAAAATCAGATTGATTATATTCTTTGCAGCCAAAGATGGAGAAGCTCTACACAGGCAGCAAAAACATGACCGGGAGCAGACTGTGGCTTAGATTATGAACTCCTTGTTGCCAAATTCAGACTTAAATTGAAGAAAGTAGGGAAAACCACTACACCATTAAGGTATGACCTAAATCAAATCCCTTATGATTATACAGTGGAAGTGACAAATAGACTTAAGGGACTAGATCTGATAGACAGAGTGCCTGAAGAACTATGGACGGAGGTTCATGACATTCTATAGGAGACAGGGATTAAGATGATCCCCATGGAAAAGAAATGCAAAAAAAGCAAAATGGCTGTCTGAGGAGGCCTTACAAATAGCTGTGAAAAGACAGGAAGTGAAAAACAAAGGAGAAAAGGAAAGATATACCCATCTGAATGCAGAGTTCCAAAGAATAGCAAGGAGAAATAAGAAAGCCTTCCTCAGCGATCAATGCAAAGAAATAGAGGAAAACAATAGAATGGGAAAGACTAGAGAGCTCTTCAAGAAAATTAGAGATACCAAGGGAACATTTCATGCAAAGATGGACTCGATAAAGACAGAAATGGTATGGTCCTAACAGAAACAGAAGATATTAAGAAGAAGTGGTAAGAATACACAGAAGAACTGTACAAAAAAGATCTTCATGACCCAGATAATCAAGATGATGTGATCACTCGCCTAGAGCCAGATATCCAGATATCTGAAGTCAAGTGGGCCTTAGAAAGCATCACTACAAACAAAGCTAGTGGAGGTGATGGAATTCCAGTTGAACTATTTCAAATCCTCAAAGATGATGCTGTGAAAGTGCTGCACTCAATATGCCAGCAAATTTGGAAAACTCAGCAGTGACCACAGGACTGGAAAAGGTCAGTTTTCATTCCAATCCCAAAGAAAGGCAATGCCAAAGAATGCTCGAACTACCACACAATTGCATTCATCTCACACGCTAGTAAAGTAATGCTCAAAATTCTCCAAGCCAGGCTTCAGCAAGACATGAACCATGAACTTCCAGATGTTCAAGCTGGTTTTAGAAAAGGCGGAGGAACCAGAGATCAAATTGCCAACATCCACTGGATCATCGAAAAAGCAAGAGAGTTCCAGAAAAGCATCTATTTCTGCTTTATTGACTATGCCAAAGCCTTTGACTGTGTGGATCACAATAAACTGTGGAAAATCCTGGAAGAGATGGGCATACCAGACCACCTGACCTGCCTCTTGAGAAACTTGTATGCAGGTCAGGAAGCAACAGTTAGAACTGAACATGGAACAGACTGGTTCCAAATAGGAAAAGGAGTACATCAAGGCTGTATATTGTCACCCTGCTTATTTAACTTATATGCAGAGTACATCATGAGAAACGATGGGCTGGAGGAAACACAAGCTGGAATCAAGATTGCCGCGAGAAATATCAATAACCTCAGATATGCAGATGACACCACCCTTATGGCAGAAAGCGAAGAACTAAAGAGCCTCTTGATGAAAGTGAAAGTAGAGAGTGAAAAAGTTGGCTTAAAGCTCAACATTCAGAAAAATAAGGTCCTGTCATCTGGTCCCATCACTTCATGGGAAATAGATGGTGAAACAGTGGAAACAGTGTCAGACTTTATTTTTATGGGCTCCAAAATCACTGCTGATGGTGATTGCAGCCATGAAATTAAAAGACGCTTACTCCTTGGAAGGAAGGTTATGACCAACCTAGATAGCATATTTAAAAGGAGAGACATTACTTTGCCAACAAAAGTCCGTCTAGTCAAGGCTATGGTTTTTCCAGTGGTCATGTATGGATGTGAGAGCTGGATGGTGAAGAAAGCTGAGCGCTGAAGAATTGATGCTTTTGAACTGTGGTGTTGGAGAAGACTCTTGAGAGTCCCTTGGACTGCAAGGAGATCCAACCAGTCCATCCTAAAGGAGATCAGTCCTGGGTGTTCATTGGAAGGACTGATGTTGAAGCTGAAACTCCAATACTTTGGCCACCTTATGCGAAGAGTTGACTCGTTGGAAAAGACCCTAATGCTGGGAAGGATTGTGGGCAGGAGGAAAAAGGGACGACATAGGATGAGATGGCTGGATGGCATCACTGACTTGATGGACATGGGCTTGGGTAGACTCCGGGAGTTGGTGATGGACAGAGAGGCCTGGCGTGCTGCGATCCATGGGGTCACAAAGAGTGGGACACAACTGAGTGACTGAACTGAACTGAACTCATAATTGTCAGTTACAGCCCCAGAGAATCCATACACATTATATAAGAGTTGAGGAGATAAATAATGCCTCTGAAACGGGTAATTGAGAATACGTATAGTAATTTTACCGTTTACTCTAACTCTCATTTTTGCTTGTTGAGTAATGAAAAACAAACTCTGCAAAGTATACTTACTTATACAAAATTTAAGCAGACTGTAGTTTGAAAGCATTGGGAAGAAAAGGATAAAGACATCTGGTTTAGAAAGCAACACACACGTGAACGGGCACATGGGAACTCTAGGAAGGCCATTATATTGATATTTATGTAAATAAAGTGATTAGCATTAAGCATTCCTTTGTGACTTTAATTACTTAAGATTTCTCCCATCAGAACTCCTAATCTAAACCGTACAATATGAAGAATTCAGAAGACTCTACATCCAGTTAAAATAATATAAACTAGTATAGATTCACCAATGGATTGTTAAAAATCCATGAAATCTGGGAAGTGTTCCAGAGTCCAAACTGGAGAGTCTGAGTTTGAAACATTTACAAAAGTAGAATATTCTCAGCTAGCATGCAAATGGGACCTACACAGATGATTTAGCCAAAGTTTGATCCTGGTGCTTTTGGAATGAAATCCCAGAAAACCTTTGTTCCTGGATTTTTTGGTTATAAGCAAAAGACATTTTGAGGGAGGACAATAATACAAATGCCTGCATGAGTGAGGCATGTAACTAACTGGCAGAATCAGTGTACTTACTGTGAGTGTGTAAACTAATTTTCTAGTCCCAGCAAATGGACTAGAAAAATTAATTTCAGTTTTAGCAACTTTGAAGTGGGAATTTTAACAGTGTCAGCTTAATTTGGGCTTCCCACATGGCTGTGTAGTAAAGAAACTGCCTTCCAATGCAGGAGATGCTGGAGATATAGGATCAATCCCTGGATTGGGAAGATCCCCTGGAGAAGGAAATGGCAACCCACTCCAGTATTCTTGCCAGGGAAATCACGTGGACAGAGAAGCATGGCAGGCTACAGTCCATGGGGTCATAAAAGATTCTGACATGATTTAGTGACTAAACGACAGCACAAAAGAGACACTCTGCCTTTGTGATCAGCCACAATCACTGAAATCCCAGACTCTCAGAAGGAAAGAAGGTGCTTATGATTGACTGCATTGTTTGTATACAATCTAGAGAGGTTGGACAACAGAATTCACTGACTCAGACACAAAAGCAATCTATTACCCAGGGAACATTTCAAAAGCCAGCCAAGGGTCCGCCTTGGAAGCAGGTTTTTCTGATAAACAGCCCTTCCATGTTAACCCTTGCCTGCATGTCAACTAATGTGCCAGTTGTTTAAAAAATACCCACCTATAATACTACACTCCTACAGACCTGTTGTATGTCATATATGAAAAAGATAATAAAGTAGTCTTCCAATTATTGATGTTTAAATGCTGTTGACCTTCACTTAAGTAAAAGCCTTTTAAATTAATGTATTGAAGAGAACAATAAAATCAGATATGTCCTTCAGGGAAATGTATCTCAGCCAAATGGAGGAACATAAAATGACTCTTGATCATACAACTCAAAAGCAAACAATCTGAATAAAAAATGGGCAAAAGATCTGAACAGACATTTTTCCAAAGACACACAGATTGCCAACAGGTACATAAAAAGGTGCTCAACATCCTAAATATTCAGGAAAGTGCAAATCAAAACCATAATGAGATATTACCTCACAACTGTTAGAATGGCTATAGTCAAAAAGATGAGAAGTAACAAGTGCTGGCATGGATACTAGTGGGAATGTAGATTGGTGACACCACTATGGAAAACACTATAGAGGTTTCTCAAACATTTAAAAATAGAGCTACCATATGATCCAGAAATTGCACTTCTGGACATTTCCAAAGAAAATGAAAACAGTAATTTGAAAAGATACATACATTTCAGTATTCACAGCAGCAGCATTTACAATTGCCAAGATATGGGGACAACCTAAGTGTAATAGATGGATGAATGGATAAAGAAAATGTTAAATACATATATGTATAAATTATTCAACCACCAAAAAAGGAAATCTTGCCATCTGTGACAACAGGGATGGGCCTTAAGTGTATTATGTTAAGTGAAAAAAGTCAGATGGAGAAAGGTAAATAGCATATGAGTACACTTACATATGGAATATAAACAAACAAACTCAGATACAGAAAACAGATCGGCGGTTGCCAGAGCTGAAGTGTGGCAAGGTAGATGAAATGGGTGAAGGTGGTTAAAAGATACAAATTTACAATCATAAACTAAGTCCTGGGGAATCAATATACAATAAAGGATTCCCGGGTGGAGCAGTGGTAAAGAATTCGCCTGCCAATGCAGGAGACACAGGAGACGTGGGTCAGGAAGATCCCCCAGAGTAAGAAATGGCAAATCACCCCAGTATTCTTGCCTGGAGAAGCCTATGGATAGAAAAGCCTGACAGGCTACAGTTCATGGGGTCACGAAGAGTCGGACACGATTGAAAATGCATGCACACACATGGTAAGTATACCTAAAAATAGAGTATTATTAATTGAAAGCTACTAAGAGAATAGATCTGAAAAGTTCTCACTACAAGAAAAACAAAACAAAAAAACTATGTGTTGTGGTGATAAATAGTTAGCAAGATTTATCATGTTGATCATTTTTCAATATATATATAATGAATCATTATGGTCTACACCTGAAACTAATATAGTTCAGTTGCTCAGTCATGTCTGACTCTTTGAGACCCCATGGACTGGAGCACGCCAGGCTTCCCCGTCTTTCACCAACACCCAGAGCTTGCTCAAACTTATGTCCATTGAGTTGCTGATGCCATCCAACCATCTCATCCTCTGTTGTCCCTTTCTCCTCCCTCCTTCAATTTTTCCTAGCATCCTGGTCATTTCCAATGAGTCGGTTCTTCGCATCAGGTGGCCAGACTATTGGAGTTTCAACTTCACTATCAGTCCTTCCCATGAATACTCAGGACAGATTTCCTTCAGGACTGACTGGTTTGATCTTCTTGCAGTCCAAGGGACTCTCAAGAGGCTTCTCCAACACCACAGTTCAAAGGCATCAATTCTTCAGCACTCAGCTTTCTTTATAGTCCAACTCTCACATCCATACATGACTACTGGAAAAACCATAGCCTTGACTAGACAGACCTTTGTTGGCAAAGTAATGTCTCTGCTTTAAATATACTGTCTAGGCTGGTCATAGCCTTTCTTCCAAGGAGCAAGCGTCTTTTAATTTCATGGCTGCAGTCACCATCTGCAGTGATTTTGGAGCCCCCAAAATAAAGTCTCTCACTGTTTCCATTGTTTCCCATCTATTTGCCATGAAGGGATCAGACCGGAGTCCATGATCTTAGTCTTCTGAATGTTGAGCTTTAAGCCAGCTTTTTCACTCTCCTCTTTCACTTTCATTAAGTGGCTCTTCTTCTTCACTTTCTGCCATAAAGATGGTGTCTTCTTCATATGTGAGGTTATTGATATTTCTCCCAGCACTCTTGATTCCAGCTTGTGCTTTATCCAGACTGGTATTTTGCATGATATAATCTTCATGTAAGTTAAATAAGCATGGTGACAATACACAGCCTTGTTGTACTCTTTTCCTGATTTGGAACCAGTCTGTTGTTCCATGTCCAGTTCTAACTGTTGCTTCTTGACCTGCATATAGATTTGTCAGGAGGCAGGTCAGGTGATCTGGTATTTCCATCTCTTTCAGAATTTTCCACTGTTTGTTGTGATCCACACAGTCAAAGGCTGTGGCATAGTCAATAAAGAAGAAGTAGATGATTTTCTGAAACTCTCTTGCTTTTTTGATGATCCAACAGACGTTGGCAATTTGATCTTTTGTTCCTCTGCCTTTTCTAAATCCAACTTGAACATCTAGAAGTTTACGGTTCATGTACTTTGAAGACTGGCTTGGAGAATTTTGAGCATTACTTTGCTAGCATGTGAGATGAGTGCAACTGTGTAGTAGTTTGAATATTCTTCAGCATTGCCTTTCTTTGGGATTGGAATGAAAACTGACCTTTTCTAGTCCTGGGGCCACTACTGAATTTTCCAAATTTGCTGGGATATTGAGTGCAGTACTATAACAGCATCATCTTTTAGGATTTGAAATAGCTCTACTGGAATTCTATCACCTCCTCTAGCTTTGTTTTTAGTGATGTTTCTTAAGGCCCACGTGACTTCACATTCCAGGATGTCTGATACCAAGTGGGTGATCACACCATCATGGTTATCTGGGTCATGAAGATCTTTTTGTATAGCTCTTCTGTGTATTCTTGCCACCTCTTCTTAATATCTTCTGCTTCTGTTAGGTCCATACCATTTCTGTCCTTTATTGAGCCCATCTTTGCATGAAATGTTTCCTTGGTATCTCTAATTTGCTTGAAGAGAGCTCTAGTCTTTCCCATTCTATTGTTTTCCTCTATTTGTTTGCACTGATCACTGAGGAAGGCTTTCTTATCTCTCCTTGCTATTCTTTGGAACTCTGCATTCAAATGGGTATATCTTTCCTTTTCTCCCTTGCCTTTAGCTTCTCTTCTTTTCTTAGCTATTTGTAAGGCCTCCTCAGACAACAATTTTGCCTTTTTGCATTTCTCTTTCTTGGGGATGGTCTTGTCCCTGCCTCCTGTACAATGTCACAAACCTCCATCCATAGTTCTTCAAGCACTCTGTCTATCAGATCTAATCCCTTGAATCTATTTCTCACTTCCACTGTATAATCATAAGGGATTTGATATAGGTCATACCTTAATGGTCTAGTGGTTTTCCATACTTTCTTCAATTTAAGTCTGAATTTGGCAATAAGGAGTTCATGATCTGAGCCACGTCAGCTCCCAGTCTTTTTTTTTTTTTTTTTTTTTGCTGACTGTATAGAGCTTCTCCATCTTTGGTTACAAAGAACATAATCAATCTGATTTCTGTATTGACCATCTGGTGATGTCCATGTGTAGAGTCTTCTCTTGTGTTGTTGGAAGAGGGTGTTTGCTATGACCAGTACGTTCTCTTGGTAATACTCTGTTAGCCATTGCCCTGCTTCATTTTGTACTCCAAGGCCAAATTTGCTGGTTACTCCAGGTATCTTTTAACTTCCTACTTTTGCATTCCAGTAGGGGACTGGAATGAATGAAAAGATACCCTTTTAGGGTGTTAGTTCTAGAAGGTCTTGTAGGTCTTTATAGAACAGTTCAACTTCAGCTTCTTCAGCATTACTGGTTGGGACATAGACTTGGATTACTGTGATATTGAATGGTTTGCCTTGGAAACGAACAGAGATCATTCTCTTGTTTTTGAGATTGTACCCAAGAACTGCATTTCAGACTTTTGTTGACTATGAGGGCTACTCAATTTCTTCTAAGGGATTCTTGCCCACAGTGGTTGATATAATGGTCATCTGAGTTAAATTTGCCCATTCCAGTTGATTTTTGTTCACAATTCCTAAAATGTTGATGTTCACTCTTACCATCTCCTGTTTGACCACTTCCAATTTGACTTGATTCTTGAACCTAACATTCCAGGTTCTTATGTAACATTGTTCTTTACAGAATCAGACTTTACTTTCATCGCCAGTCACATCCACAACCGGACACTGTTTTTGCTTTGGCTCTGTCTTTTCATTCTTTGTGGAGTTATTTTTCCACTCTTCTCCAGTAGCATATTGGGCACCTACCGACCTGGGAAGTTCATCTTTCAGTGTCATATCTTTTTGCCTTTTCATACTCTTCATGGGGTTCTCAAGGCAAGAATACTGAAGTGGTTTGCCATTCCCTTCTGCAGTAGACAACGTTTTGTCAGAACTCTCCACCATGACCCTTCCGTCTTGGGTGGCCCTACACAGCATGGCTCATTCATTGAGTTAGACAAGGCCATGGTCCTTGTGATCAGATTGGTCAGTTTTCTGTGATTGTGGTTTTCAGTCTGTCTGCTCCCTGAGGGATAAGGATAAGAGGCTTATTGAAGCTTTCTGATGGGAGAGACTGACTGAGGGGGAAACTGTGTCTTGTTCTGATGGGTGGGGCCATGCACAGTAAATCTTTAATGCAATTTTCTTTTGATGGGTGGGGCTGTGTTCTCTCCTTGTTATTGGACCTGAGACCAAACTTTGGTGGAGATAATGAAGAAAATGGCGACCTCCTTCAAAAGGTCCCATGCATGCACTGCCACACTCAATGTCCCCGACCCTGCAGCAGGCCACCACCGACCCACACCTTCGCCGGAGACTCCTGGACACTCACGGGAAAGTCTGGGTTAGTTTCCTGTGGGGTCACTGCTCCTTTCTTCTGGGTCTAATATAATATAGACCCAGGAAAAACTAATATAATATTATGTCATATATAATGTTATGTCAATACAATGCTATGTCAATTATATCCCAATTAAAAATGGCTTGGTTATTTATAATAAAGCAAATGTTCACTAAGCCTTTACTTAGTGCCAGGCCCTGAACTAAAGCTTTGATGCAATTTATTTTATCTCATCCCTATACAGTCCTATAATTCAGTTATTATAATGCTCCCCATTTTATAACTGGGAAACTGAGGCTTAAGGAAATTAACTCATATGCCTACAGTTACTTAACTAGAAAGAGCAGAGGATGCAAAAGGCAGTTTGATTCCAGACTTTGAACATACAACCTTTGGAAAACACTGCCTCATTTGTTTGAAATAATAACACAAACATATTTTTATAGTCCATATCTCTATCTTCCCCATTTACATACTCTTTTCAATTTTTACTTGAGTCTGGGAATATGAACTATTCCACATGACAAGTTAGGATACTGGGAAACACTATGTGCCATCAGTCACATTGTTTCCAAAGAAAGTATAAGTATTCACAACTTTATAATCATCCTCATACCTATATTAAATATAGAAAAAATACTTCATGAATTCCAATTAAATTCAAAGAATAGAAATTTAAACTTGAATTGCAATCTTCCATTAGTTAGCCATTTCCTCCGATGAGTATTTCTAACATAAGTAATTTTACTTTTAAGTGATATGTCTTAAATTCATTTGGAAAATGCAAAATCAAAAACCATAACTTTTAGGTTTGCTTACCACATTTTTTAAAAATGCAATTTACCTCCTTTTAAAGTCTTCCTAATTTCTAATTCCCAACATACTTTTGGAAATTGTGGCTGTGTCCTGTTGTTTGAATTCAAAAAGTTATAATGCAGCAAAAAATGTCTGAAGTTGCTAAGCAGTGAATTAAAGTACTCTTCAGGAGGAGACAATAAGAAACTTAAAAGATCAGTTATGTCTACAGGGGGTAAACTGTCCTTGAAAGAAATAAAGGAAGCATAAAGAAGAATTTATAATATATCTCTTGGGTTCAACAATATTAATTTGTCTTAACCATCTTTGAAGTCCTGACCACAGTGATACTTGCCTAGGTGCATTTTAATTAGCATGATACTGTCTCAATAAGCTACCCAGAATTCAGAAAAGAACAAACCATTATCTCAAAAGCATTTGTCATAGAATATACTGCAACATGAAACGAATAAGTTGGTGCCCATATTAGAGTAGAAAGTCTAGAACTGAAAAAAATTAGAAAATTATTTCCATCATGGTTCACAATACCCTCAATAATTTTTAATACACACCATATTTTGGGGAAAATGCATTTTATGAGAATAGGTGGGAAAAGTATTTTCCTATTAGTGTCTTAACTGTTGAGATTTTATATAAATATAAGGTTTTCACATTGCAAGTGTCTTTCACCTCCAAAAGTCCCATCTTTTTCATCATTTTAAGTATTGAATCATCCTCACTTGTGAATAAGCCATCTGCTAGAAGCAATAATTTTAGGAACGATGTCCCAAAACAGCTTCCCATAGATAGCTGTTGGCAGCTCTGGCATTTGGGAGCATAATCCTTTTAAATTGAAATCTGCCCTCACAGGTACAGGTTTCCAGATCCTCAGAGTGTCATGAGTTCTATATATTTGTGAGGAAGGTCAAATTTACAAAAAAGGACATTTAAACTGAAATTTAGCTGATTTTCTTTCTCAGTTGTGTCATTAAATTTCAAATTATAAACAATCAAGAATGTGCTGAGATTCTTAATGAAAACCCAACATTCATCTTTTGGAAACTTTTAACATCCATGATTCACGAGAAAATGAATTAGCATATATTTCCTAAATCATGGATGAGTAATCTTTCTTCTCTACACTTACACTTTGCCTTTCAGCGTGATCTTCACACCTCCTTTGTTTCAATACACATTTAAAATTCTTGATATGTCCTTACATTGAGTGCCTTGGTCAAAGGAGCATTGTACAGAGCCGAACAAATATCCTAGACTGAAACACTTTAGTTTATTCAGAGCATTTTCATTTTAAAATATTATTGAAGAAAACAATCCATCCATAAGCAAAGATAATACTCAAGGAAGATATAATTCTCATCGATCTCTTAGTTTTTGACGCTTAGATGAACTGCTTCCTTTAATGCTAACACAAGTCATGTAAAAGAAAAAGTTTTGTGTTGCCATAAAATAAAATGAATTATAATGGCTGTAGAACCATTCTACATATATTCACTTCATGCTTTGATATTTTTGTAGCAAGAACAAGTTAAACTGATATGTAATATGAAAACTTACATAGAAAAAAGGTTTAGAAAGCCCAAATGTCACTACCGTAAATGCAATGGGAAAATTTTAATCTAATTCTGATTTTTCAAACTATGAGCTGACAGTATATTTAAAGATGTTTTATCTATTCTTTATAGATTACAGAAATATGAAAACAATCTACATCTAATAAGTTTATTGTTTTCTATAACCAGAGACTTCCTGAATATTTATGTTCTTAGAATAGCATTAAAAAAATTTAACTTATGTATTACACACATCAATTTTTCTTTTCACGAATAATCTTTAGCTTAATAAAATATGTATATGTGCATGCTAAGTCACTTCAGTCATGTCTGACTCTTTGCAAACGTATGGATTGTATTTTTCCAGGACCCTCCTGGCACCTCTGTCCGTGGGATTCTCCAGGCAAGAATACTGGAGTGGGTTGCCATGCCCTCCTCCAGGGTATCTTTCCAACCCAGGGACTGAACCTCTGTCTCTTACATGTCCTGCATTGGCAGGTGGATTCTTTACCATTAACGCCACCTGGGTATATAACTATATATTTTTACAGTCTTTGACTCTTTGTGACCCCAAGTACTATACAGTACATGGAATTTTCCAGGCCATAATACAGGAGTGAGTAGCCTTTCCCTTCTCCAGGGGATCTTCCCAACCCAGGGATTGAACCCCCATCTCCCACATTGCAGGCAGATTCTTTACCAGTTGAGCCACAAGGGAAGCCCAAGAATACTGGAGTGAGTAGTCTATCCCTTCTACAGGGGATCTTCTCAACCCAGGAATCGAACAGGAGTTTCCTGCATTGCAAGTGGATTCTTTACCAACAGAGCTATCAGGGAAGCCCTTGGGTTTTTAATAACTACTCATAAATTATTTCAATTGAATACCTAGAAAATCTAGGTAGATAATATAAAATCTTTTATATAATCTGGTAGAAGTCATTTTCTTCTCCGAGTATTCCTGATTTGCTTCTTATATTTGGCATATATTGGACATTTACCCTTTTGCATGTACTGTGAAGAATATCTTCTAGCTTCCCTCCACTTCCTCATTCATTCATGATCCTGGAAAATTAGTGACATAGCTATTGATTTTAGGAGGAAAAACAGTACTGTGGGTCAGCCTTTGCTCTTTCTTTTAGATAATCTGTACTCAGTGTGAAGAACACAAGCAATCTTTGTTCCCCTATTTGTCAAGCTTCCAGTGAAAGACCCTTCATCTGCAAGGTGAAAAGCATTGCCTTGTATAAGTAATTTCAATTTACATGTGAAGAATAAAAAGAAAGTGTGAATTCATAAAGCAGATATATGGTGTTCCATTTACATTACTTCTGTAACTAATTTCTCAGTTAGTTTGGACCTTAGGAAAAATAAAAGGTTTGAAAATCACCAAGATTTCCTTAAAAAAAAGCAGTAAAGTAAAAATTTTTAAGAAGATATGAATAAGATAATTCCTTGGTGGCTCAGCTGTTAAAGAATCTGCCCGTAATGAGGGAGACCTGGGTTTGATCCCTGGATTGGGAAGATCCCCTGGAGAAGGGAACGGCTACCCACTCCAGTATTCTGGCCTGGAGAATTCCATGGACTGTATAGTCCACGGGGTCTCAAAGAGTCGGACACAACTGAATGAATTTGGGTCCATGGGTGATACAATTAAGATTGGGATTACCTTTTCAGAAGGAAGTATAATTGACTAAATTTAGGCACAATTAATCAGTTACCTTAAAAAAAGTCAGTTCCCATTGAAAATAAACATTATATCATTATCTTGATCATTTAGTTCACATTTCTTTGAGAATTTAAAAATGCCTTATATATGCCTATTTATTGTTAGTGATCTTTGTTTTTGTTCAGTTGCCCAGTCGTGTCCCACTCTTTGCAACCCCATGGACTGCAGCACAGCAGACCTCTCTGTCTCGCACCATTTCCTGAAGTTTGCCTAAGTTTGTGTCCATTGCATCAGTGATGCTATCCAGCCATCTCATCCTCTGATGCTGTCTTCTCCTTCAGCCCTCAATCATTCCCAGCATGAGGAATTTTTCCAATGAGTCAGCTGTTTGCATCAGATGACCAAAATACTGGAGCTTCAACTTCAGCATCAGTCCTTCCAATGACTATTCGGGGTTGACTTCCCTTAAGATTGAATGGTTTGGTCTCCTTGCTGACCAAAGGACTCTCAGGAGTCTTCTCTAGGACCTTAGTTGGAAGGCATCAATTCTTTGGCACTCCGCCTTCTTTACAGTTCAGCTCTCACAGTCATGCATGATCACTGGGAAGACCATAGCCTTGACTATACAGCCCTTTGTTGGCAGAGTAATGTCTCTGCTTTTCAACACACTAAGTTTGTCATAGCTTTCTTGCCAAGAAGCAAACGTTTTATGATTTCATGGCTGCAGTCACCATCCACAGTGATTTTAGAGCCCAAGAAAAGGAAATCTGTCAGTACTTCCACCTTTTCCCTCGCTATTTGCCATGAAGTAATGGGGTCGGAAAAAGTTGGCTTAAAGCTCAACATTCAGAAAACTAAGATCATGGCATCTGGTCCCATCACTTCATGGGAAATAAATGTGGAAACAGTGGAAACAGTGTCAGACTTTATTTTTGGGGCCTCCAAAATCACTGCAGATGGTGATTGCAGCCATGAAATTAGAAGACACTTACTCCTTGGAAGGAAAGTTATGACCAACCTAGATAGCATATTTAGAAGCAGAGACATTACTTTGCCAACAAAGGTCCGTCTAGTCAAGGCTATGGTGTTTCCAGTGGTCAGGTATGGATGTAAGAGTTGGACAGTGAAGAAAGCTGAGCGCCAAAGAATTGAAGCTTTTGAACTGTGGTGTTGGAGAAGACTCTTGAGAGTCCCTTGGACTGCAAGGAGATCCAATCAATCCATCCTAAAAGAGATCAGTCCTGGGTGTTCATTGGAAGGACTGATGTTGAAGCTGAAACTCCAATACTTTGGCCACCTGATGCGAAGAGCTGACTCATTGGAAAAGACCCTAATGCTGGGAAGGATTGTGGGCAGGAGGAGAAGGGGACGACAGAGGATGAGATGGCTGGGTGGCATCACCAACTCGATGGACATGGGTTTGGGTGAACTCCAGGAGCTGGTGATGGACAGGGAGGCCTGGCGTGCTGTGATTCATGGGGTCGCAAAGAGTCGGACACGACTGAGCGACTGAACTGAGCCGAACTGAACTGAATGGGGTCGGATGCCATGATCTTAGTTTTTTTAATATTTAGTTCTAAGCCAGGTCTTTCACTCTCCTACTTCACCCTTATCAAGAGGCTCTTTAGCTCCTCTCACTTTCTGCCATTAGCGTGGTATCATCCTCATATCTGAGGTTGTTGATGTTTCCCCCACCTATCTTGATTCCAGCTTGTAACTCATCAAGCCTGGCATTTCTCATGATGTGTTCAACATATATATTAAACAAACAAGGTGACAGCAATTGTGTGTCTGCTTTCTCGATCTTGAACCATTTAGTTGTTTCATACAGTATTCTAACTGTCGCTGCTTAACCAGCATACAGGTTTCTCAGGAGACAGGTAAAACGGTCTGATATTTCCATATCTTTAAGAGCTTTCCACAGTTTATTATGACCCACACAGTCAAAGGCTTTGTTGTAGTTGATGAAACAGAGGTAGTTTTTTTTTTTTTTTTAATTCCCTAGCTTTCTCTATGATCCAGCGAATGTTGGCAATTTGATCTCTGGTTCCTCCTCCTTTTCTAAACAGCTTGGACATCTGGAAGTTCTTGGTTCACATAATGCTGAGGCCTAGCATGCAAGATTTTAAACATAACCTTATTAGCACGGGAGATGAGTGCAATTGTCTGATGGATAGCACATTCTTTAGTACTACCCTTCTTGGGAATTGAGATTAATCTTTACTAGCATACTTATAATAGTGAATGTTGGATAAAATTAAGAAACAGGTTTAAAACATTAGTAAGTAAAAAGAAGATAATTTGCTTAAGTTAAAAAATGATTGTTTTTTACTTTGCGTCTAACCATGTTACAAATTTTCATACATGTTACTTGATTTTATATTTTTAAAATTTAACAAGATATAACTATAAATATTATCTGAATCTTAAGAAAATGGATAATATTATTTAAAGAGACTCAAACCAATAATGACATATCATTTTTAAGGCTACAGTTGAAAATAAAAAGGCAAAGTCAACATGAATTTCTGATTAAAGAAAATATCAATGATATTCAATGAAAATTATAAAAAAAGTATATTCTTATTTCTGAAAAACTAAAAACCACTCAATAAAGTTAATAATATTTATGCATCTGTATCTGAAGAATTTTAAGTCCCTCAATGAAGTATATTTATAATAAATAACATTTAAGACCTTAATAATTTTCATGTGGTAGCTAGTCTCACAACACGGTCTTCTCACTGAATATACCTCTTTGTGTTCACATCATTGCATGATATTCTTCACTAGAATCGGAGCTGGCCCTGTGCTTACTTTGACCAATAGATCACAGTGAAGCTGGTTCATAATGAGAGCTGGGTCTCTTGGAACACTTGCTGTTGTGATGTAGCCTCACAGATCCCATCCACAATTTTCTGCTAAAAGCCTAGACCAGACAGGTCTCATAGTCTAAAGTTCATATAGTCACTTTGGCCAATAGCACAGGCTGAGATTAGAGCCAACAACAAATATTAGTTTTCAGTAATGTGAGTGGGTACATCTTGGACATTCAGTTGAATTAAACCCTAAATGTCCCAGTTATCTGACAGCAGCTGCCTAAGAGAACACAGTGCTTAGCTGAGCCCAGTCAAGCCACCCAACCATGAGAGACAATGTTTTGCTTAATGTTATTTTAGCTAGTAAGGTTTCGGATGATTTGTTATGGAGCAGAAATGACTGGAAGAGAAATCAGTACCTAGAATGGGGTGATACATCTGGGGGAAAAAAAAACACAAACAGCCTTTCTATGACTTTAGTTTTAGGATTGGATAGCTAATGGAGGCCTAAAGAGCATGGAGAGGATTATTTTCGATGGAATAATAATTATAGAAGCTGCAAGGACAGTAAGAAATTTTGTTTTAGAATCTGTAAGAAATGTTACTTCTGCCATACAAGAGAGGAATTTAGAAAAATGTTGCTTGGGATAAAATAGAAAATATATTAAATAAACTGGTATATTTGGCTAAGAGTTCCACTCAGTTGCAAGTGCTAACTGGTTTTCTTTAGCTGCCTGTGATGAGGTATGGTTATTTAGAAATAAGCTAAAAATTGTTTCATTTTCAAGTAAAATTTAGAGGAAGTAAAAAGAAGTCAGGAATTTCTCAGTTTTAAAAAAAAATGCATCATATTCTCAGCCTCTCTCAAAGGAAAAAGGCTCTCAGAGTGGGAAAAAATGCCCCTGGGATAAAGACTATCTCAACAGTGTGACTGTAGAAAACTTTGTTAAGACTTCAGAAAGATTTAAGGATTATCTCATAGAATTTCTTAATATTTAAAATTACTTGTATGAATTTTAAGAGCATTGTTCCAACACATCCTGACAAGGAAAGATCCTGAGTTAAAGCAATCGGTAGCCACAGCTTTTGTCTAATGAGTGAATTCTATGATATTCATAGGAAAACCACAAGGGCTCTCAAGAGTATGGTATTTGAGGACATAACTGTTAGCTTGCACCAAAATAGGGAAAGTTCAAAATGAATTCAACCCTTTGGGTCCTGACCTATATATAAGTAGGAATCAGGCTAAGGAAGGCACAGAGCTGCAAATTTCTTGTAAAAAGGGTAGGTATTAAAAAGTAGAAGAGAAAGTGGAGTCAAGAGTCCAGAGAGCAGAATTAAGAGCCTAGATATAAATAACAATCATCTAGAAGATGTGGAGAGTAACTTATAGGGAACAACACTGAGATCTAACCAAAGAAATGGTGGCATGCACTGGCTGGATTTGAGACTTGCTATGTATAGGTTATTGCTACGTGCTCTCATTCCTACCATTCTTGGATAAGAATGACTATTGCATTTATCCTGTTCCTGTATCACCACTGTATGTTGAGGGTGTGTCTTTTCATTGAGATGAATGCAGATTGAGAGAAATAATATTCCAGAAATAACATAGCAGAAACCATTTTTGTAAAGGCTGAATAAATGTCCCTATACCCTGACCCTCAGAACCTATGTATGTGTTATCTTATTACATGGCAAAAGGGACTTCACAGATGAGCATGAGTCTTACAATGGAGAAATTATCCTGGATTATCATGGTGAGCCCAAGGGAATCACAAGGTTTCTTATAAAAGGGAGGCTGGAAGCCAGGGAAAAAAGACATCATGCTACTGATTTAAAGATAAGTAAGGAACCACAGGTCAAGGAATGCAGATGGTCTCTACAAACTGGAAAGGCAAAAAAAATAAATTTGCCCCCAGACCTCAAGAAGGCATATGTCCCTTCCAACATCTTGGTTGTAGATTTCTAATCATCATATCCAAGAGGAAAAAACATTTGTGTTGTTTTAAGCCATTAAATTTGTACTGATTTGTTACAAAAACAGTAACAATCCTTATACTCCTGCCCTGCCCTAACCCACAGATTGCAGCCTGTTTCAGTTGCTTCTGCCTCCTGGGCTCAGTGGGGTGGCGGGGGTCTGCTTGGGCTCTAACCTGCTGTCCATGGTCAACATATGCTCAGACAAGGAAATATCGCTGCTATGGGCCTCACTACCTAGGTTTCCCTTCTCTCACAGATTGCATTCATGAGCTAAAAAATGATCCTCCTCTCTGTTATTCAGTTTTACGGTTCTTTACATTGAAAAACTTAAATCCTTTATGACTATACGGTGGAAGTGAGAAATAGATTTAAAGGACTAGATCTGATAGACAGACTACCTGATGAACTATGGATGGAGGTTCATGACATTGTACACGAGACAGGAATCAAGATCATCCCCAAGAAAAAGAAATGCAAAAAAGCAAAATGGCTGTCTGAGAAGGCCTTACAAATAGCTGTGAAAAGACAGGAAGCGAAAAGCATAGGAGAAAAGGAAAGATGTGCCCATTTGAATGTAGAGTTCCAAAGAATAGCAAGGAGAGATAAAAAAGCCTTCCTCAGAGATCAATGCAAAGAAACAGAGGAAAACAATAGAATAGGAAAGACTAGAGATCTTTTCAAGCAAATTAGAGACACCAAGGGAAAATTTCATGCAAAGATGGGCTTGATAAAGGACAGAAATGTTAAGAACCTAACAGAAGCAGAAGATATTAAGAAGAGGTGGCAAGAATACACAGAAGAATTGTACAAAAAAGTTCTTCATGACCCAGATAATCACGATGGTGTGATCACTCACCTGGGGCCAGACATCCTGGAATGTGAAGTCAAGTGGGCCTTAGGAAGCATTACTACGAACAAAGGTAGTGGAGGTGATGGAATTCCAGTTGAGCTATTTCAAATCCTCAAAGATGATGCTGTGAAAGTGCTGCACTCAATATGTCAGCAAATTTGGAAAACTCAGCAGAGGCCACAGGACTGGAAAAGGTCAGTTTTCTTTCCAATCCCAAAGAAAGGTAATGCCAAAGAATGCTCAAGCTACCGCACAAATGCACTCATCTCACACACTAGTAAAGTAATGCTCAAAATTCTCCAAGCCAGGCTTCAGTAATACATGAACCGTGAACTGGTTTTAGAAAAGGCAGAGGAACCAGAGATCAAATTGCCAACATCTGCAGGATCATCGAAAAAGCAAAAGAGTTCCAGAAAAACATCTATTTCTGCTTTATTGACTATGCCAAAGCCTTTGGCTGTGTGGATCACAATAAACTGTGGAAAATTCTTAAAGAGATGGGAGTACCAGACCACCTGACCTGTCTCTTGAGAAACCTGTATGCAGGTCAGGAAGCAACAGTTAGAACTGGACATGGAGCAACAGACTGGTTCCAAATAGGAAAAGGAATACATCAAGGCTGTATATTGTCATCCTGCTTATTTAACTTATATGCAGAGTACATCATGAGAAACGCTGGGCTGGAGGAATCACAAGATGGAATCAAGACTCCTGGGAGAAATATCAATAACCTCTGATATGCAGATTACACCACCCTTATGGCAGAAAGTGAAGAAGAACTAAAGAGCCTCTTGATGAAAGTGAAAGTGGAGAGTGAAAAAGTTGGCTTAAAGCTCAATATTCAGAAAACTGAGATCATGGCATCCAGTCCCATCACTTCATGGCAGATAGATGGGGAAACAGGGTAAACAGTGGCTGACTTTATTTTTTTGGGCTCCAAAATCACTGCAGATGGTGATTGCAGCCATGAAATTAAAAGACGCTTACTCCTTGGAAGGAAGGTTATGACCAACCTAGATACCATATTAAAAAACAGGGACATTACTTTGCAACAGAGGTCCTCTAGTCAAGGCTATGGTTTTTCCAGTGGTCATGTATGAATGTGAGAGTTGGACGGTGAAGAAAGCTGAGCCCCAAAGAATTAATGCTTTTGAACTGTGGTGTTGGAGAAGACTCTTGAGAGTCCCTTGGACTGCAAGGAGATCCAACCAGTCCATCCTAAAGGAGATCGGTCCTGAGTGTTCATTGGAAGGACTGATGTTCAAGCTGAAACTCTAATACTTTGGCCACCTGATGTGAAGAGCTGACTCATTGGAAAAGACTCTGATGCTGGGAAAGATTGAAGGCAGGAGGAGAAGGGGACTCCAGAGGATGAGATGGCTGGATGGCATCATCGACTCGATGGACATGGGTTTGGGTGGACTCAGGGAGTTGGTGATGGACAGGGAGACCTGGTGTGCCGTGGTTCATAGGGTCGCAAAGAGTCGGACACGACTGAGCGACTGAACTGAACTGACATTGAAACAGCTAGTCTAGTACTAATAACTCTGTCTCTGCCAAAAGCAAAAGGCATTTTTAAATGAACATTTCTAAATGAACATTAAGTCTATTTTTAAACTTAAATTTCTCTAAGTATTGTTACTCATTTTAGGAAATATTTAAGGCATAATAAATGTTCCTATCCAGGAAAATATTATGTTTTTATATATTTTAGTAAAAATTGGAGTTTCCACTTAACGGTCTTGATCTATCAGGCAGTATGCTAAAAGCAAAATACGCGATCCATATAACAATGCTGTATTTTACAGATGAGGAATCAGAAGATATCTGAAATTTCTAAAAGCACTGGCTTTGAAACTATGTTTTTCTTCACATCCATCCTCAACAAGTTATTAACTATGATCTTAGGTACAGTATTTTTCATTTTTCTGTACTTCAGTTCCCTCATTTGTAAAAAGGACATGATATTATCCAACTCATAGAACTGCCGAGAAGATTAATTTAAACAATAAGTGCTTACAATACCATCTACCTCAAGAAAGTATCAATAAATGTTACTTGCTATTGTTTAGTCACTAAGTCATGTCTGACTCTGTCACCCCACGGGCTGCCAGGCTCCTCTGTCTGTGGGATTTTTTCGGGCAAGAATACTGGAGTGGATTGCCATTTCCTCCTCTAAGGGATCTCCCTGAGCCAAGGCTCAAATACATGTGTTCTGTATCTCCTGCATTGCAGGAGGATTCTTTACCCATTGAGCTATCACAGAAGCCCAAATGTTAGCTATTACAGGTATATTTCAGATTGAAATTCAAGTGTTTTATGATACCAAAGTCTCATACTTAACCACTTGCCTCTATATTTTGTCTTTTATATACTTTGTTCCCTGGATTGTTTCAAATTTTTGTTGCCATTGTAAAAAGCATCTGACTTTTTATAATTCCATTTTACCCAAACTGGCTATTTCTGATATGTAGAAAATATATGTATGTTACAATTAGAAACCTTCCTAAAGTCTATTATTTCAAATATCTTTCTTATTGAATTTCTTAAGTTTCCTGGGCAAGCAATTACATAATACACAAACAATAATAATCTTGTTCCAATTCTTATGTTTTATTTCTTTCTCTTTGAAGTATTGAAATGATTAAAACTTCAGAACACTGTTTAATAGATGTGATAATCAAAAGCATATTTCTTTAGCTCCTGACTTTAATCAAGATGAGTAATTTTTCACTGTTGAGTATGATCAGATTTTTATTTTGGAGTAGATATTTTAATCACATCTTTATGTCTTGTTTAAAGTGTGTTTAACTTTTTCACACACAATCAAAAACAATGTTTAAATTAACTTATTCCCTACATATTTTGTGGGAATCAAATCACATGAATTTGATTATTTTAATTTGATTAAATAAAGTGAATCAAGTTTTTCAATATTATCTTAGTGAATTATCTTTATATACTGTTTATATTGTCATCACCATTCAGTAAACACATAAAACACATTAATAACAATAATCATTAAACATCACACCCTTTTGATTAGCCCATAAATTCTTCTAAACATTTTGATACTGGTTTTGTTTAATTTTTACAAGAGTCCTATGAATTGGGGACTATTCTAGTCTACACTTTATAGCTGAATAATTCAAAGTGCAAGTGGCTATAAATCTTGCCAGACTTAACTCACCTGGGAAATATCCCATTTGGAATTTGAGCTAATCACATGATTCTAGAACTTGAGTGTTTTAATATTTCATTCTACTTAATTTTGATTGTCCAAGTAGCAGTGAGCTAAGCTAGTCTCAGAAAGGCTAAGTCTAAATCCTTTTGCAAAATACTTCCATGTTATATCTGTATCCTAAGAAGGACTCTCACACATTTACTTCAGTGACTCCGGTGTTGTCAGTTACTGTGCAATGTCTACTCTGTTCTTCTCTCTCTCATTCTGTTACCAAAACCATTAGAAAAAAACAGATTTTGTTTAAACCCAACAGATTGAACCTATACGTGTACTTGTACACTCTCTGTATGGGAGATGTCAACATAAAATTGGAAGCTGAAATGGAAAAGTGGTAACTGCTTAAACAAACCAGAAGAAAGTCAAAATCTGAGTAACTATAGTAGGTGAGAGTCAGGTGTGAAGTGTTTGTGTGAAGTCAGGTGTGATATGTATGCGTGTGTGTGGTAGGGAAGGAGTGGAACTGGAGTTGAAAGCCAGAATTGATGCAGAAAATTCCAGAAAGGCTTCGAGGACAAGGACTGTAACACTTTCTAGGGTTTATGACTCTTGGAAAGTCTAGGAAATCTAAAAATTGAAATATTTGTTTTTGGTTTAGACTTCCTTCTCCTGTGTTTGCAAATTGAAATTATTGTTTTTGCTTCGCTACCCATTCTCCTACACTCACTTCTTCTTATTGTCCAATGTGTTCTCCTTGCACTGGTATTTTCCCACTGTTGTAATCAGACCTTATGTGCAGTATCTGAGTTCAGGAGTTAAGGTTAAAAAGTGGCCTACTGACTTACTTTGTCTCTATCATCCTGCTTCTTGCCTAAGCAAAACAAAACAAAATCCAAATAAGGATTTTAGTTTACCTAGTTTATTAATGCACTTTCCTGGTGGCTCAGACAGTAAAGAATCTGTCTGCAATGCAGGAGACCCAGGTTTGATCCCTGGGTTGCAAAGGTCACCTGGAGAAGGGAATGGCTAACCACTTCAGTATTTTTGCCTGGAGAATCCAGTTTATTAAAGACTATATTCATGGAAAAGTCTCTTAGTAAAAATCTCACAGATTATTCTTTTGATTACTTTTTGTCTTCCAGGCATGTAAGTCCCTCTGAAATTCTTAAAAAGTGACCATAAGAAGGCCAAAGACTAAATTCAAGAATTCAAATACTATCATCTGCTTTCTTTTCTTATTTGATGCCCAGCAACATAGAATTATCCATAGTATTCACATATAATCTCATTAATTTCTTTTCTGAATCTACAGTTATGTTCCTTTTTTCATAATTAATTTTGTGTATGGTTGTTCATCTTTTTGCAATACTGGTCTAGTAGAAATGTCTATTTTATTCTTTTTCCTTTAAAGAACAACAGATGGTATTTTTTAATCCTTTCTAGTCAACTGCTTGATGTTTCACAATACATTATTGCTTTAGTATTTATTGATGCATTAAATTGTTTTATTATTCCCCAATATTTAAAGTTATATGATTAGCCCATTTACTTGCCTTCTGTCTTTTAGTAATGAATGCATTTGTTCCTAAGATTTACCTTTGATTACTGCTGTTCTTACCCTGCAACCACTGTTGAACCCATCCTCTTATTTTAAAGTCAAGGAAAACATTTTTTACCGACAAGTTATTTTCAGTCATATCAGAAATATGACTAATATCTATCCTATCATATTAGCAATTTTTGAAATATTCTTCTTCAACATGACTTATGCTTTGGTACAATGTTGTAATCAGTCCATTCTATTTCTTGGCATTAGCAATACAATTTTCCAAAAATATTTATGATACAACACTGCCTTGGTACTTTTTAATGTTAGGCTCTTTGTCCCAAATTTTTAGACAGCTTTATAATCCAATCTATAAAACAAAGTTGTGTACTTTACATGAGATCCAGATAACAAATACATTTTTCTCACTCAATAAGTGTTATTAGAAATAGAATTTCTAACTACAGTAATAAAAGAGGACAGTGTACTAAGTCAGTTAGAAACATTTAGAGTCAGAATGACCCAGGTATATTCTGAGGTCCTTCTTACCTATCTGTTCCTTCCATCATTTGGACCAGGCATTCTACCTACTTGATAGACCAAGGATTTTCAACACAGGGTGAAGCTTTTGTGTGTGTGCTGAGTCGCTCAGTTGTGTCTGACTCTTTGTGACACCATGAACTGTAGTCCACCAGGCTCCTCTGTCCATGGCAAGAATAACTGGAGTGGGTTGCATGCCCTGTTCTAGGAGATCTTCCTAACCCAGAGATTGAACCCAGGTCTCCCGCATTGCAGGCAGATTCTTTACTATCCAAGCCACCAGGGAAGCCCCTTAGAATATTTTAAATTATTTTAATGAGGAACTTTCAAACAGGACATGTTTCAAGCCCAACCTAAGACTAATTAAATGAGAATTCATACTTAATTCCTTAGGTATTCTATTGAACAACCAGAGTTAAGTATCATTGCTATATCCTTTAGTCGGTAGGCTTCAAACTAGTAACTATATTCTCTAGTACAAAATGTATTAACCAATATTCAAACAAAAAACTTTGCATATACAAATAAGCACACACATATATATATGTATATGTGTGTGTGTGTCTATGTATGGATGATGTGATATTATATGGTAATAAAAGAAGACGAAAAGAGTACTATGAGTTCATTATGATCCAAACAGTGAAGAAATGAGATGAGGTAATTTTGATGAGAAAATAAGGCTCCTAGTAAAGCTGAATATCTCATAAAACCAGAGTATTTCAATTAGAAATTATCTACTGAGCAAATCTCTGGAAGTAATAATATGTGACACTGCAAAGTATCCCAAAATAGTACACGAAAAAGTTATACTTTCAAGAAGCTTGTAAGGGAGATCGAGATACAAATATAAAATGGAGAAAATCATTACAAAATTAAATTCTAACTAAAGACATTGATTGGGTTTCCCTGATGACTCAGTGGTAAAGAGTCCACCTGCTATGCAGGGGAGGTAGGTTGGATCCCTGGGTGGGGAAGATCCCCTGGAGGAGGAAATGGCAACCCACTCCAGTTTCTCGCCTGAAAAATCCCATGGATAGAAGAGTCTGGCGGGCTATCGTCCAAAAGGTCACAAAGAGTTGGTCAGGACTGAGTGCCTGAGTGCACACATACTCACTAAAGGATATTAAGTAAGCTTCAGAAATAATTCCACAAAGATCGCAATCCAGAGTCCACCTGACACAGCACCAAGCAGCTTATGAAAGAAGAGGCAGCATTACTGGGCTTGAAGGATCATTAGGCTTTAAATAGATAAAGAAAAAAAGATGCATGTTCGAAATAAGAGGGACAGTAAGAGCTGTGTATATGCTGAGGAGCTGAAATCATCTCTGCTGATTTAGATTGCGTATGTTATGAATTCCCGGGGATAGTGGGGTGATATAAGCATGGAGACAAGATAAACTTACAAATCTAATTATATATAATATTTATCATGGCGATCTTTCTTTTATATCAGTGTATTTAACCATTCTGTCCCTTCAGTTACTCAGAAGATTGTGTACAATGCCAATGACATCTATGGTATGCAATGGTAATTCATTAAATATATATTAATATATATGTATATTTACAGTTAGTTCAGTTCAGTTCAGTTCAGTCGCTCAGTCGTGTCCGACTCTTTGTGACCCTATGAATTGCAGCACGCCAGGCCTCCCTGTCCATCACCAACTCCCGGAGTTTACCCAAAGCTATGTCCATCGAGTCGGTGATGCCATCCAACCATCTCATCCTCTGTTGTCTCCTTCTCCTCCCGCCCCCAAACATTCCCAGCATCAGGATCTTTTCCAATGAGTCAACTCTTCACATGAGGTGGCCAAAGTATTGGAGTTTCAGCTTCAACATCAGTCCTTCCAATGAACACCCAGGACTGATCTCCTTTAGGATGGACTGGCTGGATCTCCTTGCAGTCCAAGGGACTCTCAAGAGTCTTCCCCAACACCACAGTTCAAAAGCGTCAATTCTTCGGCACTCAGCTTTCTTCACTGTCCAACTCTCACATCCATACATGACCACTGGAAAAACCATAGTTTGACTATACGGACCTTTGCTGGCAAAGTAATGTCTCTGCTTTTAAATATGCTATCTAGGTTGATCATAACCTTCCTTCCAAGAAGTAAGCATCTTTTAATTTCATGGCTGCAGTCACCATCAGCTGTGATTTTGAAGCCCAAAAAAATAAAGTCTGACACTGTTTCCACTGTTTCCCCATCTATTTCCCATGAAGTGATGGGACCAGATGCCATAATCTTAGTTTTCTGAACTTTGAGCTTTAAGCCAACTTTTTCACTCTCTTCTTTCACTGTCATCAAGAGGCTCTTTAGTTCTTCTTCGCTTTCTGCCATATGGGTGGTGTCATCTGCATATCTGAGGTTATTGATATTTCTCCCAGCAATCTTGATTCCAGCTTGTGTTTCTTCCAGTCCAGCATTTCTCATGATGTACTCTGCATAGAAGTTAAACAAGCAGGATGACAATATACAGCCTTGACGTACTCCTTTTCCTATTTGGAACCAGTCTGTTGCTCCGTGTCCACTTCTAACTCTTGCTTCCTGACCTGCATACAGATTTCTCAAGAGACAGGTCAGATTGTCTGGTATTCCCATCTCTTTCAGAATTTTCCACAGTTTATTCTGATCCACACGGTCAAAGGCTTTGGCATAGTCAATAAGTCAGAAATAGATGTTTTTCTGGAACTCTCTGGCTTTTTCGATGATCCTGCAGATGTCGGAAATTTGATTTCTGGTTCCTTTGCCTTTTCTAAAACCAGCTTGAACATCTGGAAGTTCACGGTTCACGTATTGCTGAAGCCTGGCTGGGAGAATTTTGAATATTACTTTACTAGCGTGTGAGATGAGTGCGATCGTGCAGTAGTTTGAGCATTCTTTGGCATTGCCTTTCTTTGGGATTGGAATGAAAACTGACCTTTTCCAGGGCTGTGGCCACTGCTGAGTTTTCCAGATTTGCTGGCATATTGATTGCAGCACTTTCACAGCATCATCTTTGAGAATTTGAAATAGCTCAACTGGAATTCCATCACCTCCACTAGGTTTTTTTATAGTGATGCTTCCTAAAGCACACTTTACTTCGCACTCCAGGATGTCTGGCTCTAGGTGAGTGATCACACCATCATGGTTTTCCAGGTGATTAATATCTTTTGTGTATAGTTCTGTGTATTCTTGCTACCTGTTCTTCATATCTTCTGTTTCTGTTAGGTCCATACCATTTCTGTCCTTTATTGTGCCTATCTTTGCATGAAATATTCTCTTGGTATCTCTACTTTTCTTGAAGATGTCTCTAATCTTTCTCATTCTATTGTTTTCCTCCACTTGCTTTGTTCACTTAGGAAGGCTTTCTTATCTTTCCTTGCTATTATTCTTTGGAACTCCTCATGATGGGCATATGTTTCCTTTTCTCTTTTGCTTTTCAATTCTCTTCTTTTTTTCAGCGATTTATAAGGCCTCCTCAGACAACCATTTTGCCTTTTTGCATTTCTTTTTCTTGGGGATGGTTGCAATCACTGCCTCCTGTACAATGTTAAAAACCTCCTCCATCCATAGATCTTCAGGCATTCTAGCAGATCTAACCCCTTGAATCTATTTATCATTTTCACTGTATAATCATAAGGGATTTGATTTAGGTCATACCTGAATGGCCTAATGGTTTTCCTTACTTTCTTCAATTTAAGTCTGAATTGTGCAATAAGGAGTTCATGATCTAAGTCATTGTCAGCTCCCAGTCTTGCTTTTGCTGACCCTAGAGAGCTTCTTCATTTTTGGTTGCAAAGAATATAATCAATTGATTTTGGTATTGACCATCTGATGATGTTCATGTGTAGAGCCGTCTCTTTCATTGTTGGAAGAGGGTGTTTGCTATGACCATCGTGTTCTCTTGGCAAACTCCATTTCCCACAGTAGAAAGTAAATACTAGGATTATTGCAACCAAGTTTGTCTTATACAGCAGTGAGCCTTTTGAGCCCAGCACAATTCTTGGCTCAGAGAGAAACCAATAAAAATTAGTTAAGCAGATAAATGAAATCTACAATCATGTACCCCTCTTGTCTTTCCATGGTGCTTTCACCATATTTTTTCATTTTTTTGCCCTGAATTGTTTAATATAGACCTTAATCTATATTAAGGATGACCTAAGTAAATTATCCATATTCCACATTTTTCTATGACAGTAAAGAAATACATAATCTTTCTTCTCATGACCTACAGCCTTATCTGTTAAGCTAAGCATCTTCCCTAGATCTATCTGAAGCTGTGGAGACAGACCCCAAAGGCCAGGCTGACAGTATAACTAGCGAGTAAAGCTTCTTTCAATATGTAATAAAGCTCTCAGATCACTGCTCTTGTAAGAATCCAATTTAAAGTTAAACATTATTGAATTAAAATCTTTAAACTATAATTGAAATATAAAAATCACAATTATTATTTTGACTGAATCCCCCCCGTTTTCAATAAAAATATCTCCTTTTGAGACAAGAGAGGGATGGATGACTGTGGCAAAGGAGAGTGATACATACAAATGTCAAATTTACAATAATGTGGATTTTTAATGTGATTTCCTGCTTTGTAACAATGCTAATGTTTTATTGTTTTAGATTTTATTTTAAATGATCCTTAAAGTCTATAAGTGTCACATTACGAACTTTATGCCTTGAGTGGTTGTTACAGCAGAAGTAGAAATAAATTTCTTAAGATATTCCAGAACCCCCTCCAGCTTTTATTCTATTATTGCTACTAATATACTGCATAGAATAGTTTTACCACTCAGCTGGGAGTATAAGGAAATTGAAAACAAAATGCATGCCTTATGTGCTAAGTGCACTGCAATAAACCATGCTTGAATCCTGACCACCCCAGTAAATCAGATGTTAATGGGTTTTCCTATTTATTAATGTTGTAAAATTGCCTTAAACATTCCTCTCAATTTGAGGAATTAAAGTTAAGTTTTGCTCCCTTTTACTATCATAGAAAAATCATATTGAAAAAAATATCTTTTTTCAAATAAAAATATGAACATATCCAGAACAAGTAAATAGATTCTTTAAAATCATATTGTCCCCAAATCCTTCAGCAAATGCAGTAATATTAAGGGTTTTGAAACCTTTATAGCTAGTTTGCAAGGATGTATTAGACAGTTGTTGACATTGATACTGAAGCACAAGACATTTGTTTTGTTTTATTTTATTTTTTGCCAGTTGGTTGCTGCTTTTTATGAAAGTTTACTTAGCCTTAGGCACAGAAAAGCAGGAATCAATAGCATGGATTTTAGCTACAGCCCCAGATATATAGCTAACAGAATAATTTGGTTGATTAGAAGTGAATAGACTGAATAGAGATTTTGAAAAATAAGTGATGGAAAAAATAGTTGAAAACAAATATTCCGATATCTGCACGTGTGCTCAGTTGCTAAGTCGTGTCCAGCTCTTTGCGACTCCTAGGATTGTAGCCTACCAGTCTCTTCTGTCCATAGGATTTCCCAGGCAAGAAAACTGGAGTGGGTTGCCATTTCCTTCTCCAGGGATCTTCCCAACCCAGGGATCAAACCCATATCTCCTGCATTGGCAGGCAAATTCTTTACCACTGAGCCACAAGGGAAGCCCATCCCCATGTCTAGTGACCTGCAATTGCAGAGATAGCATTAATTGCATTTTTAAAATAATTACTAATGTTTTAATGTCTAAACATCTAAGTTTGGAAGTGTCTAAGATTACATATACATGTTTTCATTAAATTGAGAGGCTATTATTTTTAAAATATAGCTATTATTGTGCTTCAAAAGAGATAAGGTTTTAATAAAATTAAAACTTTATTGTGATGTCAACTTTGGTTGGAAATTCAGAGATCTATTTTATGAGTTTTAGACATTTATTTTTTATACTTTTTCTCCTTTGCACAATCTGAGTAAAGCTTTCCATCCCTTCAATTATTGACATTTCTTACTCTTTCTCAAATTGTTTCTTAAATCTCTCAATTATTTCCATACTTTGGTTTCTGACTTTTCCCTTCCAATCCAATGTCCTCTTCATGATTTACTTATCCCATAATACTCTTAATACCAAGTTTTGATATATGTACCAAACTCTACATACCAAACTCTTCCCTCTTCTTGCACTGTTCTTTTCCCTCTGCTTAAGATTCTTTGATTTTCTTTCCTTTTTGGTACGTCAACCCTGGGTGATTCCCAGTCATCTTCCTTATTGGTAGCTCAGACTATTCACACTGAGCCACATACTCCTGAATCCAACTGTTAATTTGACATCACCGCTTGGACATATCTAAAATGTATGTAAGCAACATTACAACCTTAAATAGCTAAAACTGTTACTCATTCCCACTCCTTCCTTAAATCTGCTCTAGAATTCCTTTTACCACAACCATTTTTACTTAGGATACAATTCCTGGAATCACCATTGATTTCTCTGTTTCCTTACACCTCACATCCAACACAGCAGTATAGATTCTTAGATTTACCTCCAAAAATAGCAGAATTTATTTATTTATTTTTTTCTTCAGCTGTCCCACACGACATGGTATCTTAGCTCTCCAACCAGGGAATGAACCCGGGCTCTTGGCAGGGAAAGTGCGATGTCCTAACCACTGGACTGTCAGGGAATTCCCAAAAGAATAGCCAAATTTAACTTAAAGTTCTATTGCTATAATCAAAGACCTGGAATACTACATGCTACTGAGACTATTTTTGACTACTTTTCCCCCATTGTTAGCTCCACAACAGAACACAATACAACTTCTTCACACAATAAGAGAAATAAGTCCTCTAATCAAACATGAGATCATAATAATTCTCTGCTTAAAAGAGCCTTCAAATAGGTTTCTATTTCCACTAGAAAAAAAAAAAAATCAAACTTCTTATCATGGCCTTCAGTGATTTCAAGTTAGATTTAACCCTAACTTAAATGTCCAAGCTTATGTTCCTTCATCTGCTGTATCCAGCCACACATCTACTCTATCCAGCTCATTTGTGTCCCTTTAACACATCAAATGTCTTTTGATCTCAAGATCGTTTGACTTATTATTTCATCTACATGGAATGTTCTTTCCCTGGAACATATATGGCTGGATCCTTATCATCATATAAGTATCAAATCAAATGAAGTTATCTCTATGCCAAGCATACACTTAGCAGAATGATATATATGGAAATATTTAAGGGTTCTGCCAACATTTCCTGGACTCAAATCTTAATTCTGTTATTTACTTGTGTAAAGGCACATGCAAATTAAAAACAAGAGGCTTAATTCTTCCTGTTAAATACAAGGAAAGCAACTTCTCCCTTCCTTTGAGCATTACATTTAGAAAATTTGCAACTGTAAGTTCTTTCTCTGTCTTTTGAAAGTGTATGCAAAATGTTTAAAAAACAAATAAGACCTTTGTCAGCTTTATAACCTTATAACTAGGGTATGTCTTTCTTAAGGACCTGGGGGCCATCTCTTTGATATGTAATTATCACAGAAGATGTATCTCTATTTCCCATTTTCTTTAAAAGCTTAGGACTAACTTTGGCAGCTGCCACACTCTAAGTTGCAAAACTACCTCCTGTCATAAAAAGAAATTTATTTTTCCTTTGGAAAAGGCCAATTCATTGACAGAGAAGGTCACCCTAATTATCAGGTTAATTTAGGATGAAGTATGTGTGATAAATGGTGCCTTCAAGTCTCCTTGCTCAAGGGCTAGTTATTGTTTATTTTGCTGCTGCTGCTAAGTCGCTTCAGTCGTTTCCGACTCTGTGCGACCCCATAGACGGCAGCCCACCAGGCTCCGCCATCCCTGGGATTCTCTAGGCAAGAACACTGGAGTGGGTTGCCATTTCCTTCTCCAATGCATGAAGTGAAAAGTGAAAGTGAAGTCGCTCAGTCGTGTCGGACTATTGGCGACCCTATGGACTGCAGCCTACCAGGCTCCTATCTTAAAGACATATCTATAATGGGTTGTATCTGCTTGGCTACAGATACGGTGAGATTTCTTTTTGGCTTTGCAGTCTCTTAGAAGATTGCCAAGGATGAGCATCACATTCTGGTTTTATGCTCAATGAATAAACTGGTTTTTTTCTCTTCCACTTTTGGAGAAAATGGAGAGGTTTCCTGGGTTAGCAGGAAATTTTATTTTAATTATTTTCTCAACACTTACTAGCTGTGAAACAAATTACTTATTTAAAATATTTCTTCCTCATTTTCCTCATATGAACAACGAGGTGTAATAAAACCCCTTAAGTTCTTACAGGGAAACAAATTAATTAAACCATGCAAAGTAAGGTATCTATTACAATAAAAGTGTTTGATAATTATTAGGTATTGTTATTATTCTAACAGCATAATACAATCCTTAGTAATATAAGAAATTGTCTTTATGCATTTTAATGTTTACCAGTTTATTATATGTCTCCTTCTTCAAAAAAGCTCTGCCAATTTCTCCTTTAATGTATTTCAATTGCTTGTTCATCAGTTCAGTTCAGTACAGTCGCTCAGTCGTGTTCGACTCTCTGCGACCCCATGAATTGCAGCACCCCAGGCCTCTCTGTCCATCACCAACTCCCGGAGTCTACCCAAACCCATGTTCATCGAGTCGGTGATGCCATCCAACCATCTCATCCTCTGTCGTCCCCTTCTCCTCCCGCCCCCAATCCTACCCAGCATTAGGGTCTTTTCCAATGAGTCAACACTTCGCATGAGGTGGCCAAAGTATTGGAGCTTCAGCTTCAACATCAGACCTTCCAATGAACACCCAGGATTGATCTCTTTTAGGATGGATTGATTGGATCTCCTTGCAGTCCAAGAAACTCTCAAGAGTCTTCTCCAACACCACAGTTCAAAAGCATCAATTCTTCGGCACTCAGCTTTCTTCACCGTCCAACTCTCACATCCATGCATGACCACTGGAAAAACCATAGTCTTGACTAGGCGGACTTTCGTTGGCAAAGTAATGTCTCTGCTTTTAAACATGCTATCTAGGTTGGCCATAATCTTCCTTCCAAGGAGTAAGCGTCTTTTAATTTCATGGCTGCAGTCACCATCAGCAGTGATTCTGGAGCCCAAAAAAATAAAGTCTGACACTGTTTCCACTGTTTCCCCATCTATTACCCATGGAGTTATGGGACCAGATGCCATGATCTTAGTTTTCTGAACGTTGAGCTTTAAGCCAACTTTTTCACTCTCCTCTTTCACTGTCATCAAGAGGCTCTTTAGTTCTTCTTCACTTTCTGCCATAAGGGTGGTGTCATCCGCATATCTGAGGTTATTGATATTTCTCCCGGCAATCTTGATTCCAGCTTGTGTTTCTTCCAGCCCAGCGTTTCTCATGATGTACTCTGCATATAAGTTAAATAAGCAGGGTGACAATACACAGCCTTGACGTACTCCTTTTCCTATTTGGAACCAGTCTGTTGTTCCATGTCCAGTTCTAACTGTTGCTTCCTGACCTGCATACAGGTTTCTCAAGAGACAGGTCAGATGGTCTGGTATTCCCATCTCTTTCAGAATTTTCCACAGTTTTTTGTGATCCATACAGTCAAAGGCTTTGGCATAGTCAATACAGTAGAAATAGATGTTTTTCTGGAACTCTCTTGCTTTTTCGATGATCCAGCGGATGTTGGCAATTTGATCTCTGGTTCCTCTGCCTTTTCTAAAACCAGCTTGAACATCTGGAAGTTCATGGTTCACGTATTGCTGAAGCCTGGCTTGGAGAATTTTGAGCATTACTTTACTAGCATGTGAGATGAGTGCAATTGTGCGGTAGTTTGAGCATTCTTCGGCATTGCCTTTCTTTGGGATTGGAACGAAGACTGACCTCTTCCAGTCCTGTGGCCACTGCTGAGTTTTCCCAATTTGCTGGCATATCGAGTGCAGCACTTTCACAGCATCATCTTTGAGGATTTGAAATAGCTCCACTGGAATTCCATCACCTCCACTAGCTTTGTTCGTAGTGATGCTTTCTAAGGCCCACTTGACTTCACATTCCAGGATGTCTGGCTCTAGGTGAGTGATCACACCATCGTGATTATCTGTGTCGTGAAGATCTTTTTTGTACAGTTCTTCTGTGTATTCTTGCCACCTCTTCTTAATATCTTCTGCTTCTGTTAGGTCCATACCATTTCTGTCCTTTATTGAGCCTATCTTTGCATGAAATGTTCCTTTGGTATCTCTAATTTTCTTGAAGAGGTCTCTAGTCTTTCCCAATCTGTTGTTTTCCTCTATTTGTTTGCACTGATCACTGAGGAAGGCTTTCTTATCTCTCCTTGCTATTCTTTGGAACTCTGCATTCAGATGAGAATATCTTTCCTTTTCTCCTTTGCTTTTCGCTTCTCTTCTCTTCCCAGCTATCTGTAAGGCCTCCTCAGACAGCCATTTTGCTTTTTTGCATTTCTTTTCTATGCTTGTTCATAAACAATAGTAAATATTTGTTTACTGATGCAATAAGTAAATTTGAAGAAACAAATTAAAAGATGACAAACACTTTAAAAGGGAGGCATTTCTTCTACTTTTATTCACAGCCTGTTAGTAAGTTAGAGCCCATAAATTTGTTTTAAATATTTTATAAATGTTTATAAAAATACTATATATAAATATAGGAAACTTAAAAAGTATGCCTTGCTGGCCATTTATTTTTAGGAAAAGAACCTTACAGTTTTAATAGCTTATTAAAACTATATCTCTGAATCATCAAAAATAGAATAATATATTCAGCGTAATTGATTTTAACAGAAAAAAATTATAGCATACTTCAAACAACAATAACTTTTTAAAAGTTTGAATGCCTAAGGGATCCTTCATTTGTTTGGAAGAATCACTTATAAAAGAAAATATCTTATTTCAAAAAAGAACACATAAATTTGATATTAGATGTTTTATTTGCTTGCTTCCTCAATTACAGAAATATACATATATGGACATCTTAAATGTGCATGCATGTACACATGTATAGATGCCTATTGGTAAGCACCTTGAGTTTTAAACAACAGAAATTTGGGTTTGCATTTTTAAAGTAGACAAAAGTTAAAATTCTACTCACGTTGCTGTGATGTAGTCTTTACAGTTTAATGAAAATGCAAATGAGCTAACAGTTTAAATGAATAATACATGTCTTTATACGCTGTATGAACTAAAAAAAATATCCCTCAGATAAATGAGTTATAAATTTCAGCTCAATTTCAGCATTTGGTTGTACAGTATATACTTTATGGGTTATAAAAACTAGCTATTGTCTCATACCAGTTAAAGGGACTCATTTATAAACAAAATATTAACATAAAATAATTATTGTTAGTAGCTATTTCAGAATGCCTTACATACTCATTGTATTATTGACTTTAGAGAATTTTGAAACAGTTATCATTACTCAAGTACACCAAACTCCCATTTCTCATCAAATATGTATTTTCTCCCTTGTCAAATTCACAGATCATTTTCAATTTTTGAACTTTGAACTTGTACTTTTATTCCGGAGGAAAAAATGAGATCATCACTAAGTGGATTAGTAATTTTTAAAAGCATAACTTTGAAAAACTTTTTAACTTAAACATTTGTTGTTATGGTTCAGTCACTAAATCTGTTTTTTAAACATTACAACTAGACTTTGATTTCACACAAGCCTTTGAGGTTTTATGCTATTATTATACAATTGGCAGAGAGATGTAGGAACTTTAATTTCTTACTTCCATTTCCTTTACAGTGGCTGCTTTAATTAACAGAAGTCAATGTCCACTTTCCTTTGCATTGGAGACTTGTTTAAATCTCCTCAAACATTCCTTGCTCAGTATAACTTCTAGACATGCTATAAGATGACTTCTCCTGAAAGCAGGAATGAAAATACATTATACAGTGGTACCTATGGCCAACAGTAGCTGTTGTTACTATTTGTAATCAAATGTCCAGATGATTGTATGCTAAACATATTTCATGTTGCCTACGTAGCCAGACCTGCTTGAAGGGGAAGAATGAAACCCATGTACCTTGACAAACGGGGTGGCCTTGGTGATCATTTTTCTCTTTCATAGCCCTACCTACTCACCCTACCACAGCTAACAGAGCTTCCCTGGTTGCTCAGATGGTAAAGTAACTGTCTGAAATGCAGGAGACCGGGTACAATCCCAGAGTCAGGAAGATCTCCTGAAGAAGGGAATGGATACCTACTCCACTACTCTTGCCTGGAGAATTCCATGGACAGAGGAGCCTGGTAGGCTACAGTTCATGGGGTCACAAAGAGTCAGACGCGACTGAGTGACTGACATGTAATACTTGATCTCTTCCAAAAAGCTTGGTTTAAAAAAAATGAGCTAGACTTAAGAGATTTTCTCTCAATAATCTGAACCAAAATAGCTGATTACCAATAGGTGTCAAAGATGAAAGAGTAACATCTTGAAAGTAGATTAAGGGTCATGGTACAGTGAAGGCATGAGAGAAGAGAAATAATAAATAAAAAGATGAAGAAAATAGATCAGGAAGAAGAGTTCATGTGAACCATGAGTTGTGTCCGGAGTTATGTCTGTTGGAGGGCACTCAAGTTGAGGCTGTTATGATTGATTCCTTAGTATAGCTGAGTCCAGCATTAATATCCAAGCTAAGCTTCATGAGCATTGACTTCATATAGTCTCTTCTTTGTGGATTTCTATTATGTCCCATTTATATCCTCACAATAAATAACACTGGGCTAAAACTAGCTTCATTAGTCCTTTCTTCCCTGGAATAAAAAATATCTAGGGAAGACACATGTTTAACATGACATTTCAGCTCAAAGTAAAACTCATCTTTTCAAGCAAATGTAGGACTTTCAAAACTGTTCATTTGAAATTTTTCATTGCCATGGTATATAACCCCAGGTGGTGCTTCATTATGTCTTTGAATCACAGAATTTTAGGTCTGAAAGCCACACTAGATATCATCTATTTTATGTTATCATTTTAAAGGACCAAAATTTAGAATCCCAAGTACATTTTGTTATTTGCCCAAGGTTATACTCTAAATCAACTTAGCAGAAACTAGAATTGAAATATTCTAACACCTAATGTGGAGGTAGGAGGGAAGGATAGAAAAAGAGATGAGAGACACAGAGAAAGGAGGGGAGAGTGAGAGAGACCAAAATTTGTGTTATTATAAAAAAATCACTTGGAAAATTTATTTTAGTGTCTACCCAGAAGTATATTTCAATTTTGGCATTTTGTTTCCACAGGCACCTATTTAGAGAGAATCTCTTTCTATTCTGACATATGAAACAACCAGGACTTTGACATAGGGTGCCAATATCATCATGGCAGAAGGAAAAGCAGACTTGTCAAAGAAAAAGAAAAGTGAAAAGAACAGTGATTATCTTGAATAACCTTAGAGAAAAGCAAGTGTTGAAAACTAGACATTAGTAAGATTAACATTAGAGTCTTTGTGAACCTTATAAGAAGCATAGGTACATATCACATATTTCTACACTGAATCATTTATACTATTGTGTGTGTATGTGTATATATATATATACATATATATAATATATGTATGGACTTCCCTGGTGGCTCAGATGGTAAAGCGTCTGCCTACAATATTGGAGACCTGGGTTCAATCCCTGGGTCAGGAAGATCCCCTGGAGAAGGAAATGGCAACCCACTTCAGTACTCTTGCCTGGAGAATCCCATGGATGGAGGAGTCTTGTGGGCTACAGTCCATTGGGTCACAAAGAGTTGGGCATGACTGAGTGACTTCACTTTCACTTTCAATGAATATTAATCAGTTTAAAGCATTTTATTGTCTCTAACTCAAAGTAAAAGCTTGATATATATATATATGTGTGTGTATATATATATGTGTGTGTATATATATATACATATGATTTCTAAATAATGCAGAATAGCAATAACAGATGCTAGGTAGATAAAATATGATTATATGTAACTTTGCCCTTTATTGATTGTGATACAACGATACAATAAGTTTCCTTTCTCTAACTAGTTTGTTTTCTCTGTATACTTTCTCTGTTTAACTTTTCAAATAGAATGATTTTTTTTTTTCCACTAAAGAGCTTTTGTTTTTAAACAAACATATAATATTTCATTTCTGAGCATATTGGCCTATTGTTATATATAAATTGATTGTTAGCTTAAAAGTTTACTCAAGGTAGTTTAAGGATAAAAGCTAAATTTATTGTCCTAATAGAGACATATCATATGGAATCAAAGGCAAGAAGTACAACTAGATATCATAAAAACTATAATCAAAATTAAATATCAGAATCCCAGAATATTTCTAGTTCCATATAAGTTAGCACTTGGCCTATCCCTGTGTTGATAAATTTAACATAGCTGATATACAATCCAAGCAGGTGAGTATAAAAATATGAACTAACAATGGAGCTTCAAAATATATGAAGCAAAAAACTGGAAGAATTGAATGGGGAAATGAATAATTCTGCAATAGTTGGAGACTTCAATATCCCATTTTCAGAAATGGAGTTAACAATTAGACAGACTATCAATAACAAAATATAAAATTTGAACATATATAAAACTTTCCACTTCAAAAAAATAGGATGCCTTTCCTCAAGTGCACACGGGACATTCTCCTGCATAGATCATATATTAGACCACAAAATAAGTCCAAATAAAATTTAAAAAAATGAAGCTGAAATTATCCAACATATCTTCTCCAAGTACAGTGCAATGAAATTAGAAATTAATAACAGAAGGAAAACTTGAAAGTCACAAATATGTGGAAATTAGATAACACACTTTTAAACAACCACAAAATCAAGAAGATATCATAAGGGAATTGAGAATATAATTTGATATGAACTAAACAAACAAAAAAAATATATATATGCAACAGTTCAAAATTTACAGGATGAAGCAAAGTGACTGCTTAGAAGGAAGTTTATATCTCAAAATGCTTACCCCAAAAAATGGAAAGATCTCAAATCAATAACCTAACTAACAACTTAACAAAACAAAAAAAGAACAAAATAAATACAAACCTAGAAGAAGGAAATAATGAAGATTAAAGTGTAGATAAACAAAATAAAGAACAGAAAAACAAACAGAAAACCAATGAATCCAAAAGTAATACATATGAGTGTCACTTATAAGTAGAACATGATGGTATGCAATGAAATCTGATACATACTATAATAAATGATGCATTGGAGGAAGAGTATTTTTAAATTAAATGCAAATTCTATAGCAACTTCAGAGAAGAGATTGCTATGATTTGTGTAGGTCAAGAGAAGATTAAAGGAAATTTACAGCAATAATGCCACAAGGAAATTTAAAAAGTTGACTAGTGGCACTCATAGGAAAACAAGGAGGACAGTAGTGTAAGCAAAGAAAGGTCACACTGAAACTGCAAACAAACAAACAAACAAAAAGATTAGGTCCGACTCTTCGCAACCCCATAGACTTTAGCCCACCAGACTCCTCCATCCATGGAATTCTCCAGGTAAGTATACTGGAGTGGGTAGTTGTTCCCTTCTCTAGGGGATCTTCCCAACCCAGGGATCAAACCCAGGTCTCCTGCATTGCGGGCAGATTCTTTGTCTGAGCCACCAGAGAAACCTAAGAATACTGGAGTGGGTAGCCTCTCCCTTCTCCAGTGGATCTTTTTGACCCAGGAATTGAACCCAGGTATCCTGCATTGCAAGCAGATTCTTTACCAGCTAAGCAACCAGGAAAGCCCCAGCTCTTAGTCTATACATTAGGTATTCTGTGATTAATTATAGGCCATCAGAAGAGCCAATACAAACACAGAAGATAATGAAAATTTCAAATGCTGATACATTGAAATTTTTCATTTAAAATGTTTCATATCTATTAAATGTCATTTTCCACTGGTTACATCAATTTCAGAAACACACTGTTACTTATTGTTATGAATGTGTGTGAGACTAAATACACAGCTCTTTATTTATTCCCATAGCAGTGCTAAGGAAGGTTCTCCTAGAATGTATCTAGGAGGTAGGAAGAGTGCACACTAGAGAAGATTTTAGCAGAATAAATTTAATAAACTTTGCCTTTCTATTTATTACATTATTGTCAGAAAAAAGATTTATATTTCAGGGGAAATCCAAAGTACCTCAACATAGAAGGCTGGGCAATAATAGGAAATGATGTCAAATTGACGATAGCATTCATAAATTAAGGACTGGGCCAGGAAAAGTTTTGATGATGCAATATGTAAATCTACTTGTGAAGTCAACTTATCTAGCTTCTTGGTCTATTTGTATTTTTTATTTATGCTTTTAATCTTGGCTTAGACAGCAGCTATAAGTTTACTAAAAGAAGTAAACATAAGATTCTCTCTGGTTCGCCTTAGGGAATCAAGCTGATTTCATACATCTTTTCCTTGAAATGGATTAGACCTTTTGAAGATAAATATAACTGTGTAATGGAAAAGAGATTTTTGAAGACCTAATGTGATTAGTCTTATCTTCAAAACAGTTATCTCTCCTTCTGAGGTAAAAATAACTTAGGTTTGAAGTTCAGTCGAAAAAAATAATTTTCTATACGTGCTACAAAGATCAAATTGTAACAGTTATTAAGGATTATATGGAAATCATGGGGAGCAATAACGAGAAATGAATAAGAGAACAATAACTACTTCTATTTAGGCTTAAAAAATTAAATTGTAGAGCTTATTTTTCCCATTCCTGAATACATACGCAGTTCTTAACTGCATTTCTAAACTACTTATTTTTGTAGCCCAGTCAGTCAGTGACTGTAAACTTTTCTGATGGCAAAAATCTAGGACAACAAAAATCATCTTGAAAATGAAAAATAATGTGGAGGATTTACATGTCCTGATCTCAGACCTTACTCTAAAGTCAGAAATCAAACACTGAGGTATTGGCAAAAGGAAGGACTAAAAAAAAAATCAGTGACACATAATAGATAATTCATAAATAGGGCATATATTGTCAGATAATATTTTGATCAAGGTGTCAATTCAACTGGAGAATAAAATTATTTTTAAAAGAAATGGTGCTGGAAACACTGGATATATACTGTGGGAAAAAAGAAACTCATTCCTTCATACCCACCCCCTAAAAATAACATTTGATATGGATTTCATAGACCAACCAGAATCTCACAGCTTCTGAAAGAAAACTCTGTGAAAACTCCAACTTAGTACAAAAACAGCACAAAGGAAAAATTAAAAAATAATAAATTATACCTTATCAAATTTGAAAATCTCTGCTCATTAAAAAAATCATTAAGGAAATCATAAGCAAGCTGCTGACTTGATATAGTATTTGCAGCATACATAGTAAGATTCATAGATTATTAAAGAATATAAATAAATAATGATAAGATAAATAATTAAAAATGGGCAAAAGATGTTAACAGACACTTCCAGAAAATATATGCCAATGACCATATGATGAAGGACTCAAACTCATTAGTTACCAGAGAAACAAAAATGAAAACTATGATCAGTTACAATTTAGCACCCACTAGAATTTCTAATGTTATAAAAAAAAGAAACCAAAAAACTGACAACACCAAAGTTTGTGAAGCACCTGGAATTTTATATATTGTTGCAGAGAGTGCAAGATGGTAAACCATTTGGGGTAAGTATTTAGCAGTTTCTTGTGGCTCAGCTGGTAAAGAATCTGCCTGCAATGAGGGTAGACCTGGGTTCAATCCCTGGGTTGGGAAGATCCCCTGGAGAAGGAAAGGCTACCCACTCTAGTATTCTGGTCTGGAGAATCCCATGGACTATACAGTGCATGGGGTCGCAAAGAGTCAGACACGACTGAGCAACTTTCACTTTCACTTTTCAGTTTCACTATAAACATAAACATATATCTAATCTCAAAGCCCTCAATTCTACTTGCATTTACTTGAGAGATATAAAAACAAATGTCTACCAAAGGACTTGCACATCAACACTTAAAGCAATTTTACTTATCATAGCTATGAAATGGAACTCAAATACTAAAAATGAGTGGATAAACTATGATATAGTCTTACAACAGAATGAGAGTCACAAGTACATGCAATGACATAAATGAATCTCAAAAATATGATGTTGAAAGAAAGAAGCTTTATACAAATGATACCCAATGTATAGCTCCACTTATATGATGTCAAAAAAAGCAAAATGAAACTGTGATAGGAGAAATTAGAAAGTGTTTAACTCAAGTGGGGGCAGGTGGATTGATTGGAAAGGGACATAAGCAAATGTTTGATGACTATTTTATTACATGGGTATATACAACAATCAAAACTTGAGATATGGGGATGTAATTATAATTAAAATCTAAAATATTTCATAGCAATTTTTTCACTTTTACTTTGAAAATACCACAAAGATTAATAAAAATGTAAATGATAACATTTTAACATTCATTCATCCATTCCTTCATTTAACAGACATTTGCTTTGCATCAGCTATGTTTATGCACTCTTCTAGATGCAATGGATACAACTGTACACAATGTCCCAGAATTGTTACTTTGGACTGTACAACCTAGTGGACAAGATAGCAAAAAAATAAAATAATAATAATAATAGCAGTAAGTGTGTATTTAGAAGAAAAATGAAAAAAATTGGAATAGAATTTGTCCATGTATGTGTGTTTGAGAATTTAGTTATTACAAATGAGATGGTCAAGAAGTCTTTTCTGGTAAAGTAACATTATAATAAAAAGCTAAAGAAATTGAGGGAGGGAAGTGTGCAGATATCTAGGAAAATGCATTTTAGGCAGAGAGCCAGAAGAAAGAATAAACTCAAAGGCCTAGGCATGGGATTACTCTTGTGTTCCAGAAATTTCAAGAGAGTCATTGTAGGTATCATTAAGTGAGAAAGTGGAAAAGTCAAGAGACGAAGCCAGAGAAATTGTGGCTAATCAGTCATGTGGTACCAGATAGGCCAGTATAAGGATTTCAGCTTTTACTCTGAATGAACAGAAATGCTGTCATAAATGTTTAAACACAAAGGTGATATGATTTAATTTTAAAATCACTACTCTAGCTTCTCACTGAGAATGATTGTGTAGGATGGAGGAGGACAAGATTAGAAGCAGAGAGAACAATTAAGTTACTATAATTGTAGTTCAAATGACAAATAGTACACGTTTGGACCAACTTTAGAAATAAAGATGATTGAAGCCAAGAAAATTCTGAATATATTTTGATGGTACTGATGATATTTGCTAAAGGTCTACGGGGAAAAAAAAGAAAAGTTAAAATGACTACAATTTTGAGCTACCAGTCAGTAAGAGGGGAAAACATTGACGGAGGTTTCAGAAGTGACTTCATGTCAGGAATTAGAAGTTCAGATTTAGACTTATTAAGGTAGAGTCCTCTGAGACATGCCAGGAAAAATGTCATGTGAACAACTGGATATCAAATCTGGAGTTCAGGAGATTCAACCTGAAGATACAGATTTCAGTCATCATCATGTAGTTGAAATCCCAGGAGAAGACAGAATGGTGGAGAGGATAGCAGGAACTGATTCCTAAAGTAGTTCATTGTTTTGAGGTTGAAAATTTAAGAGGCAACAAATGAAGGAAAGGAATGAGGAACAGCCAGTAATGGCAAAGGAGAATCAAGAGAAGATGAATTGAAATACAAAGGTGAAGAAAGCATTTTCATGAATTGTATTAACTACTGCTAATAATGTTATAATTTTTTATAAGAAAGTCAGCCTTACTATTGCATGATAAGATCTCAGATACAAGGGTGGCTTCAAAGTCTACATACTTAGTTTTAAAATGCTCTTTATGATTCATTTGCCCAATAACCAAACTCAAGTACTACTCAAACAGGAAATTTTAACCCTGGATACACATAAGGTGGTATGTTTTATTTAAAAATACTATCTCTCAAAGGAAGATCTTATTTAATTTTCCTGAGATGGAATTGACCTTTGGTATTTTTTTTCCAGTCTTCCCACATTACTCTAATATGTAGCCAGGACTGAAATCACTGACTGTGATCAATGCAGTGATGAGAATTCATTAATTATTGGGATAATTTATTTTGCTCTTAGACTTCTGTGACATACTATGTCAAATCTTTCCTAAAGCTTCTCTCCTTTATAATAATATTTCAAATTCTTGTAAATGTCAATAAAGTGATACAGATCAGACTGCCCTCATACTCCTGATTGCTCTTTTCTGAAATCACCTTAGATGATCAGTGTCTGTCAAGAAGTGAAATCTAATAGGAAGCTATTATGATCATAACATACAAAAAACACAGATGTGTCCCGAGTCAGACTGTTGCTACAGGTATGGTCTAACTAAGGTTCTCCTTGTGAACACAGGAGTATGTTAAAACAAACCTCTTTGTTGTTTGCTTGCCTGTTTGTTTTTAATTATGGAGGTAACATTATAATGGTGATACTTTTAACCTAGTTCAACTATAACCCTTAGAAAGTTATCACATCTTATGAAGCACTGTGTCCTCTGTTATAATTCTTCTTTACCAACTAGGATTTGGGTACTAGTTAAAGAAGTTCCTATAGCACTCTCCTAGATTTCATCTTATCAAAATTAAATCATCATTAGAAATAGAAATGAATATAAATTGCATTCCTTGTTTAGTAAGTGGTTTAATATATATCCCTTCATTAGAAATTTATAACAACATGACTCAGGCTAATTGCTTATTTACCATTTATATTATTGCATTTATCTTCATTATTATTTTGTTTATCATGTTCTCTACAGCAGATTTTAATATTCTTTAACAATCCAGCAAATATACATTATAGCCACTGTAACCAATCTCCACATATCTACAATGTATATGTCCATAATATATTATTAATGGAAAGATCAACATAAACAACAGGGCTCACAGGATGATCCCACAGAGCACAGTGTATGCATGTATATGTGGATAGGCCAGTATAAGAAGATTAAAAGGTAACCTGTAAGTATATGTATCACATGGTTAGCAATAGCCATCTGTAGAAATAAAAGGGATTTTACCTTCTATTTTCAACTTTCTATAATGTTGCTAAATTTTCCTTTTTGGTTAAAAGAAAAGCATAAAAAAAATCTTCAACAGGAAAGGTACCTTCTTCATTAGGTAGAGTAGGCAGAGTGCCTACCACCCACAATAGTTTTAAGGGTCCATGAATGCATTTTAATCTCTTTGTAAATTAGAGGGAAAATGAACTTATTTTAGTATAGAACATTTATATATTAATTTATATACGAATGCAGTTGTAAAATTTGAATTTAAAATTTTTGTAAAAGAAGGGTCTTATGGAAAGTCAGAATTCAGCCGTAGGTATGGGCTCCTCTTGGAGGAGAAAGCATCTTCAAGCTGTTACCTGTCAAGTACACAATCACGCAGTCAATCCTAGAAGTCACAGGACAGAAAGTCTCCAGATCAAGTTAAGATGTTCAAATCACACAGTTCATTGAGTCGGTTTAAAACATGCAGCAAGGCAACTTAGCTTAATATGCTATGGCAGCATGCAAGTGGGACAGAAGGAAAACAATACTTCAGTCTCTCCCTCTCCCTCGATGTTTTCCCCTCTCTCCCTTGTTGCCCTCCCTACTCCACCACTTTCTCTCTTGCGTCATCCTTGCCTGTGATAGTATGGTAAAAAGGGCCAGGGTTGAAGGCAGCCAAGATGACTCGGCAGAAGCAAGGTAACTGGAATCAACACACATACTTGTTTTATGAGAAGATGCAGGAGCAAGACTCCTGGCAGGTAGCTGTAACTCCTATAACTTGCTACGCACCAGTGGTTGGTTTCTACATGTCTCAGTCAGAGCTAAATAGGGCCAGATGAGGAGCACTGAAGAGTGTCCAAATTAAGGCTATATAACTGTCATAAAAAGGGGGTGCTCCTTGAATATCTGATACTTCTTCATTCTATCCCTTCCTGTTTATGTCAGCACACAAATGAACTGTGTCTAACATGTTTCAGAAGCTTCTTGTTTATCATCTGTACTTCATTTTACTATCTCTGTTGCTCATTTCTCTTCCTTTCCATAATACTGAGAACTATTCTTCGAGAACATCACAAACATACAATAAAATCACCTGATCTGATCACAATAAAATTAAATGAGAGCTCTGCAGTAACAATTTAACTGAAATGACAATAATTGCAACCGCTTTAACAAATTAAAAATATTTAAACCTATGAGTTTCTAATGATTTAAAACAACCATAACAAAATTCCTGTCACCTCTGGAGGATATAAGTAAAATCAGCTAAATATTTGAAAATATGGTAAATAAGAGTAAATAATCTTATGTTATCTTTATATAAAAACTGTTATTCATGATAACATAATTGTTGATGAGGAAAGTTTCTCTTTGTAAAAGGATCACAGCTAATAATTAGGATTGTTAAATTAGGTGTTATCTTTTCATAATCCCTAATGAAGTAAAAGATGTTGGTAATGATTATCAATGGTTACTAACATCAAAGAGGGATGGGATAAGATGTGGAAAGAGACAGAAAAACATGAGAGAGAGATTTTTACCTCTGGAAATAAGTATGAGACATTATTTCTGAAGTGGTTTTGCCAAAACCTTAAACCAGTTTCTGATCAATTTCTAAGTCTACCTCACAGTTTATACAGAAAAAAGGCTAACAGATTCTTTACCACCAAGCCACCAGGGAAACCCAAGGTAACAGAGAGAAGCATGTTAATAAACATGTGGAAATATAATCAACAAAATCCAGATTTAAAATTTCTATGGACATGCTACCTGATTTCTTCATTTAAAGGCAAATGTGAAAGAAAAATAGGTACAGAGGAAGAACATCTTTCAAAAGAGAATTAAAAAGCACACCAATCATTCTCAATTTACAAATGAAATTACATAATTTTCAAAATTATCTTCAAAGAATTTTGGAGAAATAGAGGGTTAGGTCATCAATAAAATAAGACTGCCATGAGGGGATAATTTTTGAAGCTGAGGACATGGGAATATTACATTATTTTCTTTACTTTTGTATATCATTGGCCTTTTCTATAGTAAAGAAAAGAAACTCTCTGGTTCTTTGTTGTCACCTAAGGTCTATAGATAAGGTAGGTTTTGCAGAACATGTGTACAATAAAAGAAAGAACATAAATGTGGTAATATTTACAAAGAAGCCTAAACAACTTGATGTCTCAGAGTACACATCTGTAAAAATCAGAGAAATGTTTTATTCCTTTTTATAATACAGACACTCTATTAAGGATCATATACAGAACTGCTTTAGTATTAATTTAAATCATAGAATGTATGATTTTTATAGTAAAACATAAAGATACAACGTTTTAAAATTACCAAGTCATAGTGACAACAAAATGTACATACATTTTGTACATATATAGAACATACATTCTATGCAAAATATATTGGATTGATTTTCACATAAGTCCAAAAATCTGAATTAACTAAAAAATATCTGTATTTGGTCTAATTTACAGATTTTAAGGGACAGCATTATTGAATAGAAAATCCTAGACATTCTAAATGTAACTCATTAAGTGAGAACAAGCAGTTACAATTGCAACAAAAGTATACATAATTATGCTAAGTCGCTTCAGTCGTGTCCGACTCTGTGCGACCCTATAGACGGCAGCCCACCAGGCTCCACCGTCCCTGGGAGTCTCCAGGCAGGAACACTGGAGTGGGTTGCCATTTCCTTTCCCAGTGCATGAAAATGAAAAGTGAAAGTGAAGTCGCTCAGTCGTGTCTGACTCCTAGCGACCCCATGGACTGCAGCCTGCCAGGCTCCTCCATCCATGGGATTTTCCAGGCAAGAGTACTGGAGTGGGGTGCCATTGCCTAGTACTTCCCTGGTAGCTCAGACGGTAGCTTCTGCCTACAATGCGAGAGACCTCTGTTCGATCCCTGAGTCGGGAAGATCCCCTGGAGAAGGAAATGGCAACCCACTCCAGTATTCTTGCCTGGAAAATCCCATGGACGGAGGAGCCTGGTAGGCTACAGTTCACGGGGTCACAAAGAGTCGGACACGACTGAGTGACTTCCCTTTCTTTCAGGGGCGTCCTAGGTGGCTCATTGATAAAGAATCGGCCTGCAATGCAGAACAGAGGACCCTCGTGGGCTAAGTCCATAGGGTCACAAACAGTAGGACGTGACTGAGCACACACACTCACGCGTACACAGGTAATTTGGTCTTTTTTTATCCTTATTTGAAAATGCTTTTGTTGGCAATACAAACATAAAATCATAATGCTGAATTTTTGACTTACTCATGTATTTCTTTCTCAAACTTTTCCAAACAGTCTCTTTGCCTGGCACTTGGCCATTTTAGAAAGAGGGTACTCAAGGGTCCTGTTTAAATGAGTTCCGTTTGAGCAGACTTGAAAAGGCTCAAAGAACATACAGTTATTTTAAATAAATTGTTTAATTTGCTTTCAATTTGCAATAATCATAAACTTTTAGAACTGTAATTGACCATCAATATTCAGTGCAATTTCTTTATCTAAAACACTGAAATTAAACCCAAGGTGCTATACAAATAAGAAAGCTGGCCGAATGGTAATCAAAACAGTTGAGGCAACTTTAAAAAGACCAATAATTAAATTTCTTTCCAATGACTAATTTTTCAACTATACCAGATGTTCCTTGAAAAAATACAGCAATTTTTATATTTCTTTTTATCCCTACATACAACACAGAACCCTGCCCTGTAGAATATTAATTAAAGTTATATATTTTAAAGTCAAGAAAATTTGGGTTTAAATCCAATTTTTGCCCCTTACTAGACATACAACATTGGAAAGATTATTTAACTAATTTTAATATTCAGTTTCTTCATCTGTAAGATAGGACTTAACCAGTTATCAGTTGTTAGTTTTAATTATAATAATGTTCTCAGAAGTATTTACTATTTTTAATAAATAAATTCTATTATTAATTTAGTAAATAGTTAATACAAAATTAATGAGGTTTTCACTAGCACTCAACTGACATTATATATCCTATGTAAATTATTTTAAAATAATGTTTATAAATCTTATTTGTAGTTATAAATATTTACCATCTTACATATAAGATTATAAATCTTATTCTAATAATATACTAGATTTGTCTTATGAGAGTAGCATTAACATGTATTAAACATGAATAGAATTAACATTTGTTTAAAAATAAGCACAGGGTATAAATATTAATAGATTATATATTTAAGGCTTTGTGAGTGGATTTCAACTCGAAATACAATACATATAAATGTATTAGAATTATAACCTATGGATTAAAAGAAAAATGCAATTTCTGATGTGATATATACATAAGTGACATAAAAAAAGATACAAATCTTTAGTATGAAGCCCAGTGCCCTTCTGAATACAGCCATCATCTATACTATTGCTTCTTATCTTGGCATCTGAAAATCCTTCCACAATGAAATCCAGAGATGAGCCTTAACTGCACAGATCCCCAAATAGCAGGAGCTATTTATTCTTAGGAACAGCTCAAAACTGCTATCATAAATTATATTTCCATCATATGGCATTTGATTGTCTACTTTTCTCTTTGGTAAAATGAGAAATCTTAAATATTTCTTTTCTGAATAATAAACACAACAGATATATGATTTAACATTGAGAAAATACATATGTCTTAATTTTTTTCTCTAACAGGAAATCACAATACTTCAGGAACATTAATGTTTTATAAATGACTATGACACTGAAATTTAAAGATGGAGAACTAGCAGTCATTCCGTTGGTGCACTGGTTGAAGGATTTTTTTTTTTTTTTTTAGTGTAGGGATGTTTCCCATTGAGCATTAGGTTTTATCCTACCCCCCCAATATATATATATATATATATATATATATATATATATATATACACTTTTTTCAATTTTTATACCAGGAAGAGAATCTTGTGTTTAAGAAAAGAACTTTAGAAAAATCTCAGTATTGAAGTAGAAATGGAGAGTTCTAGAATCATATTTACTTTAAGAAAGTGTTTCCCTTTTTAGTTATGGATGTGTAATTATAGCCACATAATCATTAATTTCACAAGCAGATTCAGCATGATTTTTATATACTAAGTGCTTAACAAGACATTTGAAACTAACTATCTCATTCATCTGATCAACACCCTTCTCTTCCAATCATATAATGACTCTAATGTTTGCCTTTAGGATAACTAACACATTTAGCTGCAGAATAAATAAAACAACCAGATAGATAGGGAGAAAGCAAGACTAAATATCACAACCAGACAGGTAGATACTTAGAAAATAATCTCTGCAAACCTAAATATTTAAGCTAAATTTGTTTGAACTTGAATGACTATTCTTCATTTTAATGCTAAATACACTCCTATATATATACTGCTTAAGCTAATTATTATTTCCAGTTTCAACAACTTCTCTGCTTTGGGAACTCTTCATCCCATCTTTGGCATAAAGTTAACACATACTCACTTATTTACTTTTTTGACTGAAAGCAAAAGCCTGCCCCCTCCAAAGAATAATAATGACAATATTGAGCTCTGAATTTAAAGCAAGTGCCCTAAATATAAACTTGTAAACTGATCCACCCTTATGCAAATGCAACCAAATTATATATTCATAGACTCACGAACTCATCTCATTAAACTCTTTTTTGCTATCTCATAACCTTTCACCCTCTGAGAATGTATTCTACATATTTTATACAAATAGTTCTATAATGGCCTTTGGCCAAAAACTGTAAACTTCTGAACTAATTTGACCTAAAGCACATATCTCTATTACTAACTGCTTTACATTGAATATAAGCTTGAGAATAAAAATTTAAAGAGATAGCATTTTATACAGCTATTTAAAAGTGTATTGCCCAAACACGTATTAAGTACTTTGTAGGCAAAAATGAACATTTTCTGTTGAAATCAGCTTCAGCAGGGAAAGTGACTAGAGATCTTTTTCATGACTATTGCTTCATAATAATAATCACCTACTGATGAAGGTACACTAACTCCCTGGAAAGGCAAAGTGTTGCTCAGTCGTGTCTGACTCTTTGCAACCCCACGGACTGGAGCCTGCCAGGTTCCTCTGTCCATGGAATTCTCCAGGCAAGAATACTGGAGTAGGTTGCCATTCCCTGTTCCAGGGATCTTCCCAACCCAGGGATTAAACCTGGGTCTCCTGCATTGTAGGCAGATTCTTTACAGTCTGAGCTACCAGGGAGGCTTTAGCAAAAGCTATTCCTTCTATTTTCTATTTCAGTGAAGCTACAGCCTGTATCTGCAAACAATCCCATTTACAAATAGGTTCTTATGATTTACAACTTATAATAAATTAAAGTCATTCTAAACCAACTGTAGTAACATCTCTCCTTAAATGTGAGTTACGTTTACATAGATGACAAGTTCATGCTAAACTGGAATTATAAATCAAGTCATAAAAAAAAAAAAAAGTGTGATATTATGGCCTGGCTTGAATGAAGTGGTATGCTCATTCTTTTTTTGCTAAGGTCAAAACTAAAAATCAGTAATTGTGAATGTCAATATCTTCTAATATTAAGTGAGATCCAAAGACACAGTTATCTCAAAGCTGACAGTTATCACATAGACGCCTTATAAAAGTTAGCACTCCATTAAATAAACATTTATTTTTAATATAATATAAAAAAGCAAAAAATGAATGGAAAAGAAAAATATGAAAAATAACACATAATATCCTAAGTATTACATAAGAAAATTAGTACTTTATGTATAATAAAATATTTTTTAAAGTTACAGGATTTCTAGACTTCTCCAGCTATGAAGTCTCTTATTTCAATCGCCCAGGAGCCAGATAATTTCAAACTTTTAAAAAATTTCTCACTTTTGATCTTTCCATGCCCATTTCCCAATAATGGGAATAAAACTACATTCACAGTAAGCCAAAGAAGGGAAAAAATTTGGTTGAAAACAAGACTACTTTGCTTTTCAAATCACCTCTTCTCACATCCTTAATCTAGGATATATTAATTCTCATTATCTCTGCCATTCTCCTATTTTCAGAGGTTCAGGGGAGAGCAGTAAGAATATAACTGATTCTTTCCCAGGCTTATTTGAATATCAAGAAGTAGTTATATAAATAATATTTACATATAAATGATATTTATACATATATACTCTTCATTAACACTCCTTATTACAACAACCCCTTCAGGATTATTCAAGACAGAACTTTTCCTTTCTCTTGCCCATCTAAGATTTTGATCCTGGTTTCCAAAAATAACCTCTTTCTTCAAGCAAAATGTTGCCTTCCTAAGTAAGGGCATAGGGTACTCACATTAGAATAAAGCATAGAAATCTAGATGTTTGCATAAGTGATATACACACATTGGAGAAAACGAAAGATGATGTGATTTCTTAACTGGCTTACCTCACTGCAATTGTCGAATGTAGGTATTTATGGTCTTTTTTTAGAAGGAATGTATATGTGGTAGATACAGAAGCAACCAATTTTCAGGCTAACGATTATTCAAATGTCCTTTCCTCTGTAGACTTGTCATGACATAGATTGCTTGCCCGGGTGGCACTAGAGGTAAAGAGCCTGTCTGCCAATGCAGGAGACCTAAGAGATGTGGGTTTGATCCCCTGAAGGAGGGCACAACAACCCACTCCAGCATTCTTGCCTGGAAAATCTCATGGACAGTGGAGCCTGGCGGGCTACTGTCCATAGCGTCGCAAAGAGTCAGACACAAATAAAGCAACTTAGCACATAGGCACATATTGCTTGCCACCCTGTAGTCAACGAAATTAGAAACTAACACACCCCAGAGCTAGCTAGCCTTTGCATCCACTTGTCTGGTGGTTTTCAACTCTGGCTTCACATTAGAATTATCTTGGAAAATTTTAAAAATACTGATGCCTCCATCCTACACTTAAGATTCAGCTCAGTTAGTCTGGGGTAAACTCAAAGCCTCAGTGATTTGAAAAGCTTCTTAAATTACTCTAATGTGCAGCCAAAGTTGACTGGTTTAAATGATGTGGTTAAAAGAAATTAATATAATATTGAGAATGACATAATTGAATATTTGTATATATTCATTCAATATAGGGTCCTAGGGTCCAGTCAAGGTATTCTTTGAACCCATGAGATTTACATTACAATAGAGAATTTATCAGACACGGATTCTTTCAGCCTATGATTCACTCTCAGAATAAAATACAGCTTCTTATTATTTAGTTACTTTTTGGTAGTAATGTAGATCTAGCATTTGACAAAAATGCACATATTGGAGAGAAAATAAACTGAACTGCCTCATCAGTTCAAAGGGTATTTTAAATTGTTTTATTATATATAAACCTATTGTGTCCTTTCCAAATTTTCAGTCTGTTGTTCACTTCCAAAAATAATGTTTCAGTAAAAGAATGAATAACAACAGAAGACTTTCATTTAAACATAATCATTATAGAATCATCAACATGAAACAATGGTATGCTTCCAGTTTCATGAAACTGTGATAGTAAAACAACAAATGCTTTTGCCTTTTAAATGAAAATCAGACATGAAGACTATTCATTATTCATTTGTAGAATATATGTTATATACCATCAAACTGAAGTGTATATCATGTTTTCACTGGGTAGTGTTTTTAAAATTTGGAAAGCCACACATATACACATGACCTCTAAAGGCAATGTTGAAAATTTAACAGTGTAAAGATTTATTCAATCACCTGATACTCCTCTCAGTTAAAGGACCTTTCAGAGCAATACCTTTTCCAGTGGCTTTGTCAGCCTGGGTGGCTGATAAGCAATGGGAACACAGTGGAAGGCATCTGTGGGTGACAGGAACGTTAAAGGTAGACTCTATCACACTAATAGTTATGAGAATAGGAGAATGTCACAGATGTGGTAAATACATGAGGAAACAGAATGAAACAAGGACCTGTATCTGCTCAACTAATAGTTGAAAAAGAAGAACAGGTCACATTCCCCTAGAGCTCTGCTTAAGAAACGAGCTGAAATTTTGAAAAAGCACATAAGTGATTTTCATTTACCTCTTCTCTTTCTGACAGAATAGTAGTACAAAATTAGTAGAAAATTAAAGTATCTTAATTTGAGGAGGAGATGGATTTGAATGGGAGAGATGAGAACAGCAGTCATTTTTAATTTTTGATTGGCAGTTTTAGCAAAGGACTTTCAATTTTCTTAACAGTATTTTACCTCCTGTCTTCCTCTACATACTTTAAAGATGTCTTATTAAAAGAATACAGAGAAAATCAGTATTTCCCAATGATGATATTGGGAATCAAAAGCTTGAGGAACAAATTTGTGGAATGTCAGTGGGGCTACAGCGACTCTCCAGAAAATAAAACAAAGTATAGAGGTAGAAAGGAAATGGATAAAGCATGTAAGTAAGAGCCAATCAGATATTTCACAAACACACACACACACACACACACACACACACACACACACACACACACTCTTCAGCTGTTTGCTATTATGAGAGGCCACGGTGTAAGAGCAGATGACAGTGTAGCTCAGGGAGTCAAGGAATGCCAATATACACAAAAGTGTTGTTCTTAGGCTATGGAGACCACTCATCCATGGAGATGTTAGAAACACAAACATTCATTCATTCTCTCAGCGTGTATTTCTTGAGCTCTTACTACGAATAGAAATCTGGTAGACACTGACAATCCAATGGTTAAAAAAAAATGGCATGGTCTCTACCCTAGTTTAACGGCTCTCAAGGACTTAAAAATCTTCCTCACAAGTGTGAAAGAACATTCACATATTAGCATTTTGGTGCCATACAGAATTGTAGAAGGCAATGGCAACCCGCTCCAGTACTCTTGCCTGGAAAATCCCATGGATGGAGGAGCCTAGTAGGCTGCAGTCCATGGGGTCGCTAGGAATCGGACACGACTGAGCGACTTCACTTTCACTTTTCACTTTCATGCATTGGAGAAGGAAATGGCAACCCACTCCAGTATTCTTGCCTGGAGAATCCCAGGGACGGGGGAGCCTGGTGGGCTGCGGTCTATGGTCTATGGGGTCGCACAGAGTCGGACACGACTGAAGCGACTTAGCAGCAGCAGCAGCAGCAGCCATACAGAATATTGGTACAGAGTGATTTTGGAAAATGATTGGAGTTACAGCATATAGACATGCAGAATACTGAGACTTACAATAGTACTGTAAATACGACATCTTTTCATCACAGCAAATAAAGCTTAAGTCACATTGGTTGCACATAATAGTGGTATTGGGAGGCAGGAATATATGTCATCAGTGAGAATTGTAAGACACTTGGGGAAGGAGACTTGGGGAGGATTACAAGACACTCTTTGAATCTATAAACTCTCTGGGTGAGTTCTTAGAAAAGAGACAAGGAAGTAGTTTTTAAGTAATCAGTCAAAAATAAAAAGACTTTTTAGAAAGGCAAGAAGAAAAACAAAGAAAACAACAGAAGCAGCAAAAAAAAAAAAAAAGAAAGAAAGAAAGAAACAGAGAGTCTTGGAGTCAAAGGGTTAGAAAATTACATTCTGAGAGAAGTGCATAGACAGCATGAATTCCGAGATTTTGTCTACTAACGATGAAAATAAGATCCAAATCTAAAGGAGAAAAGAAAAAAATGTTCTGCAGGACAAATTCATAACTGCCAGCAATGCCCATAGTCACTTACAGCCATCTACTACAAGTTGGCTACTACTCTGGTTTAATGAAAGCAAACAGAATGAATCATTTGTCCTGAAGCCATGAAGGGCTGGATCAGATAGATAAAGATCTACTTTCTCTATGGAATGATGAAAAAGTCTCATGTTTATGTGTGGGATCAGGAAAAATTAAAATCTGTACTATTTAGAATTTGTGACAAGCTAAAAATAGTGCCTAATATGGAAATTAGATCTAAATTTTATTTTAAAATAATTCTGCATATTTTATAGTATGTATTTTTCCTACTTTATAAAAGCAGTTGTAAATGACAGCAGAACCATTATAAAACATTGGGAGTATGCTCTGTAGGAGGGATTCCATAAATAGAATAAGGGACAGTCTCTTTATAGTGACTAAATTCTTTCAAAAATCATGTAAGACACATGGATACTCATTTTCACACACATGAATACTTACATGTGTATAGTAAACATTAAAAAAGAAGGAACCAAGTAATCAACATATTTTAGAACATGATTGATATGTATACAAACAACTAACTTGGTCTTAAAGTTCCTCATTCATTAATGTGTCCTTGTTCTGTAATGAGAAGACTGTTTTGTGGGAGGATGGTTTGAAAAATCAGTTGTATGGTTTAGTCAGTTTCATAAGAATTAAATCAAAATATTCATAGTACACTGACTTACTAATTGCTTGTCCTAAACTAGACTACATAGGACTCTGAGAACTTTCTGCATAATCCTTGTTATATTTTTTATCAGCTAAGTATAGGCAAGCTGGAATTAAGATTGCTGGGAGAAATATCAGCAACCTCAATATGCAGATGATACCACTCTAACGCATAGCTCAGTTGGTAAAGAATCCACTTGTAATGCAGGAGACTCCAGTTCGATTCCTGAGTCGGGAAGATCTGCTGGACAAGGGATAGGCTACCCACTCCAGTATCCTTGGGCTTCCCTTGTGGCTCAGCTGGTAAAGAATCCACCCACAATGCGGGAGATCTGGGTTTGATCCCTGGGTTGGGAGGATCCCCTGGAGAAGGGAAAGGCTACCCACTCCAGTATTCTGGCCTGGAGAATTCCATGGACTATACAGTCCATGTGGTCACAAAGAATCGGATAGGACTGAGTGACTTTCACTTTCACCACTCTAATGGCGTAAAGTGAAGAGGAACTAAAAAGCTTCTTGGTAAGGGTAAAAGAGAAGAGTGAAAAAGCTAGCTTAAAAAGCAACATTGAAAAAATTAAAATCATGGCATCTGGTCCCATCACTTCATGGCAAATAGATGGGGAAAAGATGGAAACAATGACAGACTTTATTTTCTTGGGCTCCAAAATGAGAGCATATTAAAAAGCAGAGACATTACTTTACCGACAAAGATCTGTATAGTCAAAGCTATGGTTTTTCCAGTAGCTGTGTACAGACGTAAGAGATGGACCATAAAGAAGGCTGAATGCCGAAGAATTTATGCTTTTGAATTGTGATGCTGGAGAAGACTCTTGAGAGTCCCTTGGACTGCAAGGAATCAAACCAGTCAATTCTAAAGTAAATCAAGACTGAAGATTCATTGGAAGGACTGATACTGAAGCTTTCATGCTTTGGCCACCTGATGTGAAGAGCCAATTCATTGGACAAGATCCTGATGCTGGGAAGGACTGAAGGCAGGAGGAGAAGGGGGTGACAGAGAATGAGATGATTGGATGACATCACTGACTCAATGGACATCAGTTTGAGCAGACTCAGGGAGATAGTAAAGGACAGGGAAGCTTGGCATGCTGCAGTCCATGAGGTCACAAAGAATCAGACATGACTTAGCAACTGAGCAACAACAACAAGTATAGGCAAAGGAAACTAAAAAATGCAATCCTGTCATCATCCTCCATAAAGCACATTTTCAAATTCACTAAGATACTGCATTTAGAACAGAACAAAAAATGTGCATGTATTCACAATTTTATGTATTTAAAATAAAAAAAGAAAACAAGTACTCATCAGTCCAATTGCTTTTCTGTGTTGTCCTCCATAAGTAAGCCAAGCCAGCAGATCAGTAAGGTCAATATTAGCCAGAATCAGCCTTGAGACATTTTGTGAACCAATTTCCTGGTCATTAACTTGGACCCACTCTGCTAATCAGCCACAACATAAGGATTAAAAATGAATATGACTCACCAGTCCTCAATTTTTTATATCTCAACTTAAAAAAACCTCCATTGCATTTTGAAGGGAAAAAAATCCATTGTTTCAACTAGGGAGAATTTTACTTGGGTCAATAACATTTTTTTTTTCCAATTTCATTCAGTTCACTTCAGTCGCTCAGTCATGTCTGATGCTTTGCAACCCCATGGACTGCAGTATGCCAGGCCTCCATGTCCATCACCAACTCCTGGAGTTTACTCAAACTCATGCCCATTGAGTCGGTGATGCCATCCAACCATCTCATCCTCTGTCATCCTCTTCTCCTCCCGCCTTCAATCTTTCCCAGGATCAGGGTCTTCTCAAATGAGTCAGTTCTTTGCATCAGGTGGGCAAAGTACTGGAGTTTCAACTTCAGTATCAGTCCTTTCAATGAAAATTCAGGACTGATTTCCTTTAGGATGGACTGGTTGGATCTCCTTGCTATCCAAGCAACTCTCAAGAGTCTTCAACAACACCACAGTTCAAATGCATCAGTTCTTCAGCACTCAGGTTTCTTTATGGCCCAACTCTCACATTCATATATGAATAGTGGAAAAACCATAGCCTTGACTAGACTGAACTTTGTTGGCAAAGTAATGTCTTTGCTTTTAATATGCTGTCTAGGCTGGTCATAACTTTTCTTCCAAGGAGCAAGTGTCTTTAAATTTCATGGCTGCAGTCACCATCTGCAGTGATTTTGGAGCCCCCCAAAAATAGTCTGTCACTGTTTCCACTGTTTCCCCATCTATTTCCCATGAAGTGATGGGACCGGATGCCATGATCTTAGTTTTCTGAATGTTGAGATTTAAGCCAACTTTTTCACTCTCCTCTCTCACCTTCAGCAAGAAGCTCTTTAGTTCTTCTTTGCTTTCTGCCATAAATGTGGTGTCATCTGCATATCTGAGGTTATTGATATTTCCCCCAGCAGTCGTGATTCCAGCTTGTGCTTCAACCAGCCCAGAGTTTCTCATGATGTACTCTGCATATAAGTTAAGTAAGCAGGGTGACAATATACAGCCTTGACGTCCTCCTTTTCCTATTTGGAACCAGTCCGTTGTTCCATGTCCAGTTCTAACTGTTGCTTTCTGACCTGCATATAGGTTTATCAGGAGACAGGTCAGGTGGTCTAGTATTCTCTTTAAGAATTTTCCAGAGTTTGTTGTGATCCACACAATCAAAGGCTTTGCCATAGTCAATAAAGCAGAAGTAGATGTTTTTCTGGAACTCTCTTGCTTTTTCGATGATCCAGTAGATGTTGGCAATTTGATCTCTGGTTCCTCTGCCTTTTCTAAATCCAGCTTGAATATCTGGTAGCTCATGGTTCACATACTGTTGAAGCCTGTCTTGGAGAATTTTGAGCATTACTTTGCTAGCATGTGAGATGAGTGCAATTGTGTTGTAGTTTGAGCATTCTTTGGCATTGCCTTTCTTTGGGATTGGAATGAAACTGATCTTTCCAGTCCTGTGGGCACTGCTGAGTTTTCCAAATTTGCTGTCATATTGAATGCAGCACTTTCACAGCATCATCTTTTAGGATTTGAAGTAGCTCAACTGGAATTCCATCACCTCCACTAGGTTTGTTCATAGTGATGCTTCCTAAAGCCCACTTGACTTCGCATTCCAGGATGTCTGGCCTCGTGGGGGATCACATCATTGTGATTATCTGGGTCATGAAGATCCTTTTTGTGTAGTTCTTCTGTATATTCTTGTCACTTCTTCTTAATATCTTCTGCTTCTGTTAGGTCCATACCATTTCTGTCCTTTATCGAACCCATCTTTGCACGAAAAGTTCTCTTGGTATCTCTAATTTTCTTGAAGAGATCTCTAGTCTTTCCCATGTTTTCCAGAATATTTTCCCATTTTTCCAGAATATTTCCTAAATCATAGCTTTATAGTTATTCAGTAAGAGATTTTTGAAAATCATCTTTCCAAATCTTTTAAAACATTATTTGAGAATAGCTCCAATTTTCTGACTTTTTGGTACTTCCCAGAGGCAGAAACTCAAATAGTCCTACATGGTATAAAATGAAAATTGGCCAAAGAAATTCAGTGACACAGATGTTGAGCCAAATGAGGCCTAGGAAAAAGGTGTGTGCTCTGGTGGTGTAAGGGGGGAAGCCGGGTGACTAAAAGTGTGGGAAGAATGACTTTTTACTGCCTTAAGGATCCATTCCTGTAGCAGGACAAAGGGCCTGCTTACTGCCATCAGAGAACTGAAGAATTATTTACTAGCTCTGATGAACTGGTTTTCCAGAAATAGGCATCACTAGGGGAAAAAATGAAGTTTGAATTATAGCAGAATTTACTTCAGCAATTTGAAACAATTATATCATATCATATTTCACTCTAAAAAAATGGTAGTTTTATTTTGTTTTCTTTTTATTTAACATCAAAAGTAAATGTGAAAAGTAAAAGGGAATTAATATAAGTCAATTCTGTTCTTTAGTTAGTTTATTTTCCACAAAACTAATTTATATAGTTTATTGTCTTAGCTTTAGATATACTTTTAAAAAGTATGTCTAATGATTGCCAGTACTTTGAAGATGATATGCTTAAGAAATGTACTTTATTTAACTGATAAGATCAGTGAAGTAGTAAATTAGTCATCTATAGATGAAACATTTGACAAGTATCCTCAAAAGAGGAAAAGTTATTTTATAAAATGCATGTCAGCTTTAACACTGTCATGGTCTCATGGAATAGAATTTTAAAACTGAAAAGTACCATAGAGAGGATGAAGCTGATGCCAGTGTACATGGTTTCAGATCACTCTGAGGGCAGAGCTTAGGAATATTATCAGGTGATGCTTAATACTATTTCAATGTGTAGAAAACGCACACAAACTAGAACTCATGACTTTTTAAAGTTCTGTGTGTCAAAGAGCAACATTTCCCAACAATTGCTGTGGATCAATCAGCAATTCATTAAAACAAAGTAACAAAATAAATTCAACAATGAAATAATCAAACAATGAAATTCAGTATTTTTTAATAATTTCATGAACAGAGCTGTTATTATTTTCCTGGAGAAGTCTTAAAATCTATAGCAAAAGAGAAAGGAAAACTCAGGCACGTTGTCTGAGTATGAGAAATCCATCTTAGTTTCTCCTCTCCTCAATTCCTAGTCTCTCCTCTCTCACTCCCTTGTCCTTGACTTCTGGCCTTTTTTTGTTACTCTCATTCTCATTCTCTCTCTCTTTTTTCTCTTGCTCTCATTCTCATTCTCTTTGTCTCCCTCTTACTCACTGCAAACAACCAACACATTCTGTTAAAATTCAGCCAGTACTGCACTGAAGTTGTGCTACCCAAAGTTCATTTCAGAAAAGTTCCTGACTGATATGTCATTAATTACCCTGGTTAAATAAGCCTGTGTTGAAATATTCCCACTTTGTGAAAGCATGCTGGGCACTAGAGAATCGCATGCAGATAATATGGCGCAACTCAGCTATAAACAAAGGAGAGAGGATAATATCTATATTTTACCATAAACATCAACATAGAACAAATTATTTAAAAGTGATTTCAAGTACAATATAAGCAAGTTGGGAAATTAATAGCATTGAGTTATTATTCAATTTGTATTGCATATATTTTAAGTTTCCTGCACTTCTTACTATGTGTTGATAATTCAGGCAAAGCTTAAGTCTGTTTTGTTTACTTATTATTTTTTAAAGCCACATAAATGACCTTATTAAAAGTACTCAGAATATTTAATTGTCAACTTGTAGAATATTTCCCAACCAGAAGAGGAAGAAAAAATTGTCACTAATTGATGATATGCTTTGAGAGTCACAGAAATTTAAAAAGAAAAAATAAATAAGCAATGTTTGCTCCCCTAGACACTAGGCATGAGCCTTTCCTTCTGATTTTACCATTCTGAATGAGGTAGCTGAATACACTGAAATCAGAATCCGAATGCATCTTTACTTTGACAGGTTAGGCTTATGGTAACTCTGACTTCAATTTACCTTCTAACTCACTTACAGGGCTTAAACAATCCTTTTGCCCATTTTACTGACACACTCTTAACAACCCCAAAATGGTTTGTTTTGTTTTTACAGAACTGAACTCCCAACAAACAATGCAAATGTTTAATCTGGTCTAGCTCAGTTGAGATAACATAAAAATAACCCAAAATTGAAGTACTAAAGAAAATATCTGCAGAAAATCGACTTATTTTAAGCTAATTATAAGCTCCTTTTAAAGAAAAAAATTATAAATAAAAATCCATTGTGTTCTATGTACTTTAAAGGACACTGAGTTTTGGTTGGAATTTTTCTGGTGAAAATATGATTATGCAAAGTAAAGAGTCTTTAAGACCTTTCTTAAACAAATTTGCTTTTGCTAAATTTAAAAACATTTTACATGCTACATGTCATGTCCCTGTTGATTACAAAGCTAAAGATTAATATTGAAATATCAATACTGTAGTATTAAATTCCATGATTCACTTGGATTCCACATAGAAATTATTTTTAAAATATCATAAACTGATATTTGGCATGGTTACTTACTTTTCAATACTAAAAATCTGTTTAAACTTATGATGGGGTATTATAAGCTAAACATAAGACATAACAGCTTCAGATACAAGTCCAGTGCTAACAAAGTAAATGAAAACCCCTAGTATTTCATTTTAATGTTTTTAGGATTTACGAGATGTCAGGATTTCCTACTGTAGTTTCTTTTTACAAGTGTTTTACTTATTTTTACTTATACAAGGTGAAATTAGATTATTCTAGTCTGTTTTATTAATTCCATTAATTCTAGCATAATTATTTTATGTAGAAGACAGAGAAAACTGATTCCTATATAAAATAGTAAAAGCAAAACATATGTTTGGTAAGATCAAGAGAAAATGAAATAAGACAAAGGATTACTATACTACCATTTAAAAAACTTATTTTTAAGAAAAATATGTATTAGTGACACAATAAAATGAGATATATGTGGTGCATGGATTTTAATGCATGTCAAAAGTGAAAATATACTCAAAATATATTTTTTAACTGTAGACAATCCCTGTACTGATGATTTTTTAAGAACAAAAGAGAAGGAAAGGAAGAAGAAGAACGGTAGGATTAGAAAAATGCTTAAAATTCCTATTAGTACCATATCTGGAGTTATTTGATGCTCTGAAATATTTATACTTAACATTCCAATGAACTGCTTTTTGAAATGAAACAGACAATTTATTTCTTATTATAAGGAATGTATAACTGAACACAATAATGGTTACATACACTGAAATTTAAATTATTCATTCTTTATACTACAAAAAAAAATAGTTCAATATTTAGGCAATGCTCTTGACTCATTATTAAAGCCCTTGCTTCAACATTTGATTAAAATTAATTCTGAGTCCAGTAACACTATAATAACATTTAGTGTCAATCATTTAAAAATTGTTCTATGTCATGAGGGAGAAAAGCTATTATCAGGCCTAAGAATTAGTAAAAGTGTCAAGCAAGTAAATAACCTGTCATACAGCTGTTAATATTGATTAATTTCTGAAGCAGCATCCCTTTTTCATAAATGAAGGAGAAATGGAGAGGCCAATGAGACTAGCAAACATTCACTAAATTTGTAAGGGTAGCCTGGTCCTAAAACAAATTTCCCCCATATGAACAAGTTTAAAATATTCATTCTAAAAATGTTTATTTTATACCAGTTTACCGTAAGTGGGACATAAATTTATTGCAGAAAATTTATAAAGGTGTAGGTCATCAGGAAAGAAGATTGAGGAAGGAAGAAGAGAGAAACAAAGAAACAGGGGGAAAAATTATCTCATCATTAGGGGTACTGGTTTTTGTTATTTGAAATAAAGAAAGATTAAATAGAAAGATAAATTATAAGGAAAATAATCAGTTTTCAATTTGGCATTCTACATGACTATCTTTTTCCATTGATAAAATTTAATCTGTAAAATTATTTTTAATTTGTAAATAGTATTCTAACACCTGGGGCTTCCCTCAGTGGTAAAGCATCTGCCTGACAATGCAGGAGATGTAGGTAGGATCCCTGGTTTGGGAAGATCCCCTGGAAGAGGAAATGGCAACCCACTCCAGTTTTCTTGCCTGGAGAATCCCATGGACACAGAAGCCTGGTGGGCTACAGTCCATGGGATTGCAAAAGAGTAGGACATGACTTAGGGACTAAACATACATACATAGATACATACATCCCACATTCTATCGCATGGATTGACTTTGAATTCTTCAACTCTTATGAGTTGTATTTAAGAACTATATCTAAATGAGTAAGAGGCATCAACCTAGTGCCATGATACAGCTCTCTGAGCGGAATACGGTAAATAAGGACAGGTAAGTAAAATAGTAACTAGTGATGAGTTGTCTCTGCAGAGTTCAGTTCAGCTCAGTTCAGTCACTCAGTCACGTCCGACTCTTTGCAACCCCATGGACTGCAGCACGCTAGGCTTCCCTGTCCATCACCAACTCCCAGAGCTTGCTCAAACTCATTATCATGAGTCAGTGATGCCATCCGACCATCTCATCCTCTATCCAACAATCTCATCCTCTGCTGAATTGGAGAAGCCCAAATGGTGTTTTTAAAATAACTTTTTTAAAATTGGTCTTTGGCTCTAGAATTTAAATGTAAAAACCCTGGCATATCATTACAATATACCTAACAAAAATAAAACCATATCTGAATCCTTGTATTATAAGGCTTTCTGGAAAATATGAAATATATAAGAAAATAAATAAATAGACAAGAAAGCTGCTATTTGTTTCCAGTACTCAAGAGGGTGACTGCTTAACAAGTTCCACAGATTGCTGTTTTTGCTCTCAGAACTGGACTTGGTCTTGGAACACATTCTGCAAACACTGTTAAATAAAGTATTGAAAGTCTCAGCAGCATGCTTTAGAGGAAAGGTCTTGGGTTCTAAGCTCAACTATGCAATTCTAATTATAAAAATATACTCTCCTAGTAAAAATATTTTATGTAATGTTGGCAATATTCTTGAGAGGTATGAATTATATCACTTAGGTTTTGAGAGAGAATTTTAGAGTCATTTTAAACATAGGTTATAAATCGAGAAATAACAAGATATGGAAGATATAATTTATTTTCCTTAATAACATGCTACTACAGAGCTTCCCTGGTTGTTCAGATGATAAAGAATCATCCTGCAATGCAGGAAACCCAGGTTCGATCCCTGGGTCTGGAAGACCCTCTGGAGAAGGAAATGACTACCCACTCCAGTATTCTTGCCTGGAAAATCCCATGGACAGAGGAGCCTGGTGGGCTACAGTCCGTGGGATCACAAAGAGTCAAACATGACTGAGCAACTAATACTTTCACATACTATTATAAACAAGTGAACAGTGAGAGAAAGAGGAGGGAGGACATGTGAAGGTTGTATTTCATGAATTCTAAGAGAAAAACTAATCATGTGCTTTCAGTTCAGTTCAGTCACTCAATCGTGTCCAACTCTTTGCGACCCCATGGACCGCAGCATGCCAGGCTTCCCTGTCCATCACCAACTCCTGGAGTTTACCCAAACTCATGTCCATTGAGTTGGTGATGCCATCCAACCATCTCATCCTCTGTCGTCCCCTTCTCCTCCTGTCTTCAATCTTTCCTAGCATTAGAGTCTTTTCCAATGAGTCAGCTCTTCACATCAGGTGGCCAAAGTATTGGAGTTTCAGCTTCAACATCAATCCTTCCAATGAACACTCAGGACTGATCTCCTTTAGGATGGACTGGTTGGATCTCCTTGCAGTCCAAGGGACTCTCAAGAGTCTTCTCCAACACCACAGTTCAAAAGCATTAATTCTTCAGCGCTCAGCTTTCTTTATAGTCCAACTCTCACATTCATACATGACTACTGGAAAAACCATAGCCTTGACTAGATGGGCCTTTGTTGGCAAAGTAATGTCTTTGCTTTCTAATATGCTGTCTAGATTGGTCATAACTTCCCTTCCATGGAGTAAGCATCTTTTAATTTCATGGCTGCAGTCACCATCTGCAGTGATTTTGGAGTCACAAAAAAATAGTCTGTCACTGTTTTGACTCTTTTCCCATCTATTTGCCATGAAGTGATGGGGCCAAATGCCATGTGCTTTACAGTGGTGAAATGTCAAGCCAATTTGTAATCAGTACTGTAGACCAATGTCTCATAAACTTTGTTCCAAAAGGTTTCCTTAGAGTTTCCTATGTGTATAAGTGAGCAGAATTCAGAGCCAGAGGACCAAATCTAACCAGGGCAGGTCGACTTCATCCTGATTTTCCTATTTATTGTGTTTATATGGACTTTTGCTTTAGCAACAATTTCTTAGACCTAAAGACTTTTGAAACTGCCATTTTTGACAGTGCATATTATAACTTTACTCCATGACAGTGGTTTCGAGAAAATTGAGAAGTTTTGCCAAAGGTATTTAGATTTCACCATGCTGTCTTTTATGAGTTCCTACACATGCAGATGTTGTACTGTATAAACCCATTCATTCCATTCTTTGTTAACAGACTGAATAGGAAGCTCATGTGAAAGGAAAGTGATGTTCATAAACACTCTTTAAATGGTTAAAGTGTAAATTTTCACAAATATCCATTAAGATCACATGAAAATGTGATATTTAGAGTTTTAAAAATATTTTCTATTGCTTTCTTAATTTCAATCTAATATTTTCAAGTGATGAGCTACCCTGTTTCTCACCAGAGAATTCTCAATCAAGAGACAAACTTTATGCTTTGAGAACTACTTCCTTCAGAAGCTATTTAGTATTAGAAATGCATCTCATTAATTTCTCCTCCCCAAATTGCTCCAGCAGCTTAAAGCACGAACAGAGTTTTTCTAACTCTAGTGTTGGTAGATGAATTTCTCATATTTCTAAATGCTGATTCTCTGACATATTGAATAAGAGATAAGCCATTTTTTTCAAAGGCATAGAATAAAGAAATTATATTAGTATAACGTCACCTCTGAGAATTTAATTAAAAGCATCACAATTACCTTATTATATGATTTTAATAAAAAATTTGCTAGAAGATTTCCAGCAAACTTAAGCTTTAAGTAATAATTACTTGAATCAACATTTTTATTGTTGTTTATAATTATGAATTTGACTCCTTAGCAATTTTTCATTAGAATATTAACATACTCATAAATTTTACAAGGCTATAAAGCCTGTTAGCAAATTTTTTATCTATGAATATCTTCAATTTATAATTCTAACAGTTATAATTTATAACTAAGAAGTTCCTTTTCAAGAGGCAAAAAAACAATCACAGGTAAAATCAACAATAATGTTTCCATATTCCTTAGAACCGTGAAGGACTAAGGCTTATTTTGAATATATTAAATGCCCATAAGTCATTAAGTATTATACGCAGTGTGATTTTTAAAATAACAAGCAATTAAAACTATAGCACTAATCCAGTCCTGTAGACTAGTATGGGCCAGTTTGTTCATGCTCTTTCTAAGTCAATTTTATCCATTAGCTTCCTGACTGATTCTACTAACCGTGGCCCCACATTTTTGCATGGCTATACGTTCCTCTATTGAGAAGAAATATGATTATTTGAACATATTTCACATTGGTCAAAGGATAATCCATAAATCAAAGTGATTTGTATAATAACCAAATGATGAATAATAACCTCAGTAAGACAACACATACTGTCAAGTCATCTATATATGAGTTGTGATTTGAATATTGGGTGGTATGTAAATGGCAGGAGGGAATTAAGAAAGTGAAGGAAGAAATTTTAAGAAACAAAGCAAATAAGATCACACTTACTGCAATTACATGTATAGAGGAAGCCATCAGCATCTATGGAAGAAAACTTATATATATTCCTGTTAGCAAGGAAAATTAAATATCCATGAGAGTGAAGGAACAGATGGTGGGATTAAGTAAACAAATCATAAAATAATTTGAGTATTTAAATACTTGCTTTACACAGCTCTCACTAGGAAATAAAATATGTGCTAAAAAATAGCTATTTGCTCTACTTCTTCCTCATTCTGTGTGTGTATGTGTGAGGGAGAGAAAAAAAGAGAGAGTGAGAGATGGAGAAGGAGGTGAGCAATGAGGGATGGGAGAAAAGAAGGCAAGGATGAGAGACGAAATGCTCATCAGAAATGGTAGACACTAAATAAACTGAGGAGTAAAAGAATGAAAGATGCCAAAACTGACAGAATGCTGTCATTATGGAAACAAAATCTGACATCCTAACCCCAATAATTAATAATTATGCCACACATTTTTTCCCACTCAAGGTCATAGCTCAATAATTTATGCAGTCCTTCTGACCCATCTAACTCCTTTCCCTTGCATATCCTCAAAGGCTTTCCATTATCAAGGTCAGCAGATTCAACCTTCTTGCACAGTGCACCTCATTTCAAAATTTTCATTCTTTCCAAAACTCCTTTCTAAAAAAATAGAGAGAAAAGTAAAAAGAAGAAACAAACAAAAATTTCCCTTCACTGAAGTCAGTCTCCCCAAGTTACAAATAGATTTCAATAATCCCCAAGAGAAACATGTTAATCCTAAAAACGGCATGGTGTCTGATGTCAGGAGTTTTGTTTTTTTTTTTTTCCACTCAAAGCTGATTACTTACTCAGAAAACCTCAACTACCACAGACTAATTTCCTCACCTAGATAGTAGGTAAATAGAACAAGATAATCTGCAAATTACCTTCTGTGATATTATATGTATTGAAAGAATTTGTACATAAGTGTGTATGGAAATAATTGTCTCTTAAGAAATGACATCAAAATTATTAAAATAAATAATATCTTCTACACAAAGAGAATATAGAAGATATTATTTGTTGACTGCTTAATGTGTTCTTAGGATGTTAATGGTCAAGTCAGAAGCATGCAGGAATTACAGATCTACAGTCAACAAAGAGAACAGAAAATGAGTAGTGAGAAAATTGGAGGAACTACTTATTTGATGGAGTATTACACAGACAGCTGAAGAGTAATTTCTTTCTTCTATTAGTTGTTAATTTATCAGATATTGTGTGAGTGTACCCATATTTTACCACTTTCACTTCTAACTAGCAAGAATTTTCCCCAAATAAGAAGATGAACATGTAAGCCTATTCCATATATATCCACTGATTGTAGGTAGAATTTCCTATTTCCCAAACTATTCATGTGTCTTTCTATCTATACAGTTATCTTTTTCCATCTTTTTCTATCTGTGCCATCTATCTCTGTATCTATCTATCCATCAGCACTTCTCCAAAGCCTACCCACAAGTCTGGTAGACACACAATGGAAAGACTAGCACCCAATGGGCTTTGACAAATGAACTTTAAAGCCAAGGGTCACATGACCATTTCCAACATTGAAAACCATGGCTCTAAATACATGGAAATGACTAGAAATAGGATTGGTCTGCACATTGGGAAAAGCCCCACAAAATTACAACAATAAAAAATACCCAGCATGCTTTGGTAGTTTCTTAAAAATAACTATTCCAGATGGGTTAACTGTTTTCATCTTACTCTTCAAAAAGGAATATGCATCTTAGACATGCACAGCCTTAGAACAGGCAGCCCTCCTCTAATTTAAGGCTATTAGCTTCATACTTTATGCCTTCACAGGGACTCTGAGCCAGATCAAAAACAAAAAAAGAAACAAAAAGAAAAACTTATTTTAACTTAGAAAATTGTAAGTTGATTTACCAATAATGTGAGTATTGTACCAATTGTGTTACATGTGAGATAAATAAAATCACTTTTTTTCTTAATGATAGAATATATATAAATGTATATATTTATGTTTCATTAGTGATCACTAGCTGTCTTAAAAGCAGTATGTACATATTCGGTACAGATTTTTCTCATTTTTGTGCCCTCGGTTTGCTCTCTTCTGCGTTACTCCTTCCTCTTCCTTGTTACATTGTCGGATGGTTGATATTTCTTCGTCTGCCTCTTAGGTGAGGAATGCCAGCAATTATGACTGAAATTAGAATTCTGCTTTAAAAATGCGGATGATGTGATACACCAAGAAATAATTTCAAGTTTTGTCACTTCTTAATTAAAACATTTTTTAAAAGGACATACAGAAAGGGTGACTGCACAATTGATGTTCAAATGCACTTTCCAATGTTATATGTCCTCATAAGCTTTCACTTTCATTATTAATTGTAACTTTTAAAACCATTCAAAAGGATATTTATATGCATTCTTATTTTGCATTACTAGCATAATTTCACAATAAACATATACTTCAAGTTTGATCTTTAATACCCTAAAAATAGATTGCTTTAAAATGACAAACTACATATTGCACATTTAACAGTAACTAAAACCTCAAAAATTATTCCTTAGGTAAATATTTTCTAGGTTTAGTTTTTTTCAGGTTTAAGTCAAAATTTGCCAATATATCTTTGTGATTTAGACCTATGTTCTACATAAATTCTGATTTATCACAGGTTGATCTGAAATGCCAAAGCTTTTGCTATACTTTCCCTCTACATTTTGGAAGTATTTAGGGAGAATCATGTTTCTTCCATGCAAAAAAATTTGAGAAGACTTTATTTGGAGAATATGTCTTTCCATTAATGATTTAATATGTTTCCTCAGTGAATAAACTAACTTGCAAAAGTTGGCAAGGGATTTTCTCGAGTACAAACAGTTAATCTAGAAAAAGTGTTTTAATTGTATTGTCTGTTCAGAGAAGTGAAGAAGAGATTTTAAATAATCTGTTGTAAATTCTTTAAAAGAAAACGATCAATATGCATGATCTAGGCACAGATTTATGCTCTCCTAATTTCATAAATGTTTCAACCAAATATCATAACAAAATTTTGTTTCTACTCAATTCTCACTTTATTGAATTTTCACTTCTTTACAGAGCCCAGAATCACTACAAGCTCATTGACCATCTACCATTTCCTCAGTATGCTTTGCTTCCAAATATTTCCTTTGTATCCTTGAATTTATCATATCCAATGTAATTCCAAAATCAGGCAAAGGATAATGTCTTATGCATTTGTACAGCTTCTTATTGAGCCTCCCTTTGCTCCTCAGATGAAAAAGTCAGTAAATATCACCCTTTAAGGATCCATACTTTCTGCCACACTTGGCCCTGACAGATTAGACCATTCAGCAGTGAATGTTGTAGGTAACTATGAGCATAATTCCAAACTGGTGCGTGTGTTCTCTGATAGTATTTTGGAAATGACCTCTCAATGATGGAAAAAAAAAAAAAAGCACTCTTGGAAGATGAGGCTATTTTATATATATATATATATACATACACACACACACACACGACATTAAAAGTTAAGCATTTTATTAGTTTAATAGCCTTCTTAGGAAAGGATAGATATACTTTGCTTACTGGAAACCAAGCTTTACAGAAGAAATCCACCTTTCAAAGTTTTCTTCTATTCGTATATTTTGCTACTAGATAATTCTTTAATAATGATTTCTTAATGATTATCCAAGGCCCCAAGAAGACTTCATTTATCAAAATACCAAAATCACTAATTAACCCATGCTCTTAATCCCACTCCAGTACTCTTGCCTGGAAAATCCCATGGACGGAGGAGCCTGGTAGGCTGCAGCCCATGGGGTCTCTAAAAGTCGGATACAACTGAGCAACTTCACTTTCACTTTTCACTTTCATGCACTGGAGAAGGAAATGGCAACCCACTCCAGTGTTCTTGCCTGGAGAATCCCAGGGACGGCAGAGCCTGGTGGGCTGCCGTCTATGGGGTTGCACAGAGTCGGACACGACTGAAGCGACTCAGCAGCAGCAGCAGCAGCAACCTTTGAAAAAAAATGTGTAAATTTTGTTTTTTTTTAAAAATTAATGTTTCAAAGGGCCTTCCCTTGTAGCTCAGTCAATAAATCTGCCTGCAAGGCAGGAGACCTGGATTCGATTCCTGGGTTGGGAAGATCCCCTGGGGAAGGAAACGGCAACCCACTCCAGTATTCTTGCCCGAAGAATCCCATGGACAGAGGAGCCTGGCAGGCTATACAGTCCATGGGGTTGCAAGTTGGACACAACTTAGCGAATAACCACCACCAATATTTCAAACAGTTTGTCTGATGCCATTAGTTTCCCATTCCTCTTAGGATTACAGAACTGCTGCCTTTCCTTGATATGACAGATGCTGTTCTTATTGCACCAACATCACTTTTCTCAGCCACTTACCATATCCTTGCTCTCAGCATCATATCTCTCTGCCTAAGTAGTCACTGACTGCTAACACCTGTTCTTACTTTGTATAATCAGGAGAGAAGTGCACTACAAGGAGTGCTTCCCATAAGTAGAGCTCCACTGACAACTCACACAAGTTGGTGTATGCCCTACATCATTTCTCAGAGCCTTTCAGTGATATTAAGCTCTATTTGCTCACAGAGGCAGCTTATTAGATAGAATACTCTTTATTTACCTCCTATACTTTACTGCCACACTTCTTTACTTCTCTACTGGCATTTCCAGGGACTGTGTTCCAAATAAATTTCTTGCCCTCAAATACGCTTCTCAAGGCTTATGCCTGGGGAAACTCAAATTAAGGTACATATCTTTGAGATGCTTGATTTTCCCCACATTTCTGCATCATTGAAATTGGGATGTAACATTGTATGCATCAACTATATTTGGCTGACTACTTGGTTCACATTACATTCTTAAATGGCCCTATCTGTGCTATTAGGATTCTTGTCTACACACCATAGGTGCCCTAGCTATAGAATCTGACCCTGGTTGATCTGACCCTTATTTCTTCCAAGAAATTAAAACTTGAATAAAGGATCCAGAGATTGAACTGGCCAATGCACATTAAAGGTTGTGTCCTAAAAGAATGAAGAACTCCTTTATTGAGGCCTCAAAGCTCAAAGGCTTCTTTACTAAGGCTTGCTGCCTCTTCTTCAGTATGATGAGGTGATCTCAAAACATTTCAATAAACTCCCCTCCAAGAACTGTTTTGTTTCATGAAATGCCTTGCTCATCGTTTTCTTTACCACCTCCCCCCCCAAAAAAAGAATGTTTAATGCTCAAAAGCCACAAGTTATTAGTGCAAAACTCCTGATCCATTCATCTCTCCTACCATCTAGAGTTCTACTCTTTTTCATTTTTATTTTGTTCTTAAGACACAAGTCAATAATTATAGCCACATGGAATCCTTCTTGGAAATAAGGTACTCATTTTGGAAATCCTATAGTCATCAAAGAGTGAAAATACAGTTTAAATATGTGAAACACTAATTATCAGCTAAGAAACAGATTCGTTTTAAAAGCTTTTTCTCTGAGTGCTATTCTGTGATGGCCACCATGCTGAGTAAATGTGACAGAGATGAATGATCTAGGTGCTTCATTCTACTCTTGTTCTGCAAAATGATTTTTTTTTTTTGGTTTCCGAATATTTACTTATAATGTGCAAGCTAACTCTTCTCCTTTAAAGGTAATAGGCAGACTAAACTATAAAGTTTTAGCTACTATTCTAAATTCCTGGGTGAAGAACTGTGACAGGCCAGCTTGGTTCAAGTGTTTATTCCTCCAGCACCCAATTAAAGGCTAAGGCAGAAGAGTAACATTTTACAAAGCAGTTGCTGAGACCTCATCACTGTTGTGAAGAGGAAGTTGGGAGTCTGTAGGATGTGGGACTAGGAAGAACTTTCAAGAGAGGTCTGTTCATAGTATACAGGCTGTTCATACCTCCTAGGTTTCCTGAGACATTCTTGATTTGAGTTTGTGTTTCAGGCATAATTACTAACACTGCCATCTTTTGTTCTCAAAAGAGAGTTTTCCATTGGATGATATATGTTACCCTGGTTATAGAGATCACTGAAGGTAACCCTATCCTTTTACTTGAGATGACAAATGAGACCTGGAATGTTGAAGGGACTTTTTTCAAGTTCATTCAATTAGTAGTATATTTATCAGTAAAATCCAGGTATGCAGTATACCATTTTATTTATTATATTGTTGAATCCATTCTTTAATCATTCCACCTTGTGATTGATAGCACGATGCCATGAAATGGTTAAAGTTCAGCCGGTTGAGTAGTCAAGGAACAGAGCAGCCCTAACTCCATTCAGTAACATCAGGATCATAATTAGCATACTAAACAATAGCCGATAAAGATAAGAGGACACTGTCCTGAAGAACTTTTCTTGGGATATAAACTGCTATTATAAAATAGAGTATAATTCCAAGTCACTTTTTTTTTTTGTTTCCTTAATATTTGCTGAATGAAACCTAGCCTTGAATCTATCATTAAATACTTGTGCTCTTCTTAAGAAAACATTCAGCCTAAAAGTTTAAGCAGTAACTAAGGGTAGTCTCTCTTCCAACCGGCTAATTAAGCCAGAGAATAGTATCTGAAAATGACTCTTCTCTCAAAACAGAAATCTTATCAATTCAAAAAACACAAGAAATATAGCTCTTCAGAGAAAAAATATCCCACTTTTGAGGAAATGACCTTCTTCTGAGTTTAGTGTTAAGAAAATTTGTAAAGCAGAAAAATTTGGTCACATTTCAATACGCTAAAACCACCACTTCTCTATATCCTTAGTGATACCATTTTACCAACCTGTCCTCTGGTCTCTAAGTCTTTTTATTTTGTCATTATATTTTACTTTGAATTTTGTTCTCTGGTAATGAATTTTTATATTTTTCTAAAGAATAGATGATTCCCAAGATCCCTGTTCTATAAGTCTTATCTACAAAGCCCACATAGTTGGAACTCCAGAAATTAAATTTTAAGTATAAGCAAAATACAGTATTGTTTGGCATAGGAGAGACTTAGAACTCCTCTGACCATGCCAGGTGTGTGGCCCCCTAATCCATTCACTTGTACCTATTAGAAAAGTGGTTCTGCCTTCCAGCTCAAGTTCTGTGTATAGTTAGCAAAGCAGAATGAATGCTCCTTTGAAAGTTTTTCAAACTGGAAAATTACTTCACAGATTTCCAGCTGTAAAAGCACCCTAAAATCATGGCAAAATGATCAATAGCTACTATATATCTCAATGCCAGGAGCTGAGAAAAAAATCACAGGCAAAAGATGAAATTTAGATGAGTTGCCTAAGGGAAACCTTTATATTTTTGCATACTGATAGGTGATTTTCAGAGGAAGCTGAATTATGACTTTTCCCAATCAACTCATCCTTAAAATCGTCAACAGCAGCACGATGCTTTGAACACGCTCACTTAAACATATGCCAGCTGAAACTGTGAACAGAATGAGCTGGCGAGCAAGATCTTCAAATTAGGGAAATTTCTCATACCTCTTACATGACATTAAAAAAAAGAAGAGTAAAAGACGTGTTAAAACCTTAGTCTCATTTCTGATTATTAATTGCTATAGCAGTAATTCAAATATATTTTGATTTCTTACAGTTAACTATGCTTGTTTGTTTTGTTGCATTTTGAATAGCAGAATGTGCTAAAGAATCAGCAAAATACCTTTCTGAAATTTACGTGACTATCAGATTTCAGGGCTAATTTTTTAACTTGTTGGAGTTTTTGAACTAGACAATGCATCTAACTATAATCATAACCTACCTACTTTATGGGAAGATTATAAGAAATTACTTGATGTTACCAATATACCCTTTAGGAATCTTAAGAAAAATAAGTACAAGATGGCAGATAATTTGCAGAGCAGGAATAGAGACGCAAATGTAGAGAATGGACTTGTGTACACAGCGGGTAAAGAGAAGGTAGGAAGAACTGAGAGAATAGCATTGACATATATACACTCCCATGTGTAAAATATACAGCTTGTGAGAAGCTGCCATGTCATAAAGGGAGCTTAGCTCGGTGCTCTGTGATGACCAAGAGGAGTAGGATGGGTGCAGAAGGGAGGCTGAAAAGGGAGAAAATATATGTATACTTATGGCTGATTCATGGTGTTGTATGGAAGAAACCAACATAACACTGTAAAGCAATTGTCCTCCAATTAAAAATACATTTAAAGAAAGAGGGCAGCATATATTTTTAGAGGGTGTGAAAATGTAGAAAATGCACAAAAGTAGTCGCTTCAGAGGTAACTAAATTAAGCATCCATGAATCAGTCTGGAATTTTCAGTAGTGCAATTCAGAAGAACGCTATCAGTAACTAAATTGAAAGTTGCATCGGGACTCCTAATTTAGTTTACTTTTTTATCTCCTATATATTTAGTGGACATAAATACATATTTATTTCTAATTAATTTGCCAAATTATAATCTGAAGTATTAAGATTTTGTTTTCTTCCACCTTCCAAGCTCATTTTCAACTCAAGTTATCATCATTACTCACTATTTTGAGCTTACAATTACAAAAATAAATAAAGACTGCCAGAGAGTGGATACATAGGTGATTGCCAGAGAGTGGATACATAGGTGATTTCCTTTAATTTCTCTCTTCTTAAATCTTGTTGAAAGCATAATCTATAAGGGTACTTTCTCCATAACTGAAATATTTGAATCACTTTTCAAAGTCACCAGTTTTTAAAAAGAACCAGTCATTTGGGATTATTTCTACAGTCACTTCCATCTGGAAGCAAACAAACAAAAACTATGGTTCTGCTATGCAGAGCCTTACTAAAATACCTAGTTGACATGTTAAAGAGTTCTACAAGAATAGCTCTAATCAATAAATACTAAGATTTTCATCTAACTTATCAATTGTTCATGTATAGTCTGGTTTGTAAACTCTGTTTCTTTCAGTTTATTCCATATAAGAAAATTCTATTATACTAGAAAATTCTTATTGATATTATTCTGTAATAGGTTGTATCTTCTCCTAGAAAGTTCTACTTAAAGACAGACCCTGCATCTCAGAATTGTTCAATATTCAGCATTCCTAGTCCTCAAATAATTGAAGTATCATATTATCTTTGTTATTTCCCCCCGTTTTCCTTGTTATACCTCAATTTAAACTCAATGGCTTAACTTTGGTCTTTTTCTTTTCCTTTTTTTTTAATTTCATGTTTATAAGCCTGAGAGAAGAGCAGTTTCAAATAGAAATTCAAGAGATAGACAGTCCTTACGTAAAACTTGAAAGTGGAGGGAATAGTCAGTGAATAGTCAGTGAAAGAGTCAGAGGCTGGCTGCTAGTTGTTAACTAATGTAATAGAAGAGAGGACTTCCCTGATGGTTCAGAGGGTAAAGAATCTGCCCGTAAATCAGGAGACCCAGGTTCAATCCCTGGGTTGGGAAGATCCCCTAGAGAAAGGAATGTCAACCCACTCCAGTATTCTGCCTGGAAAATCCCATGGGCAGAGGAGCCTGGCTACAGTCCATGGGGTCGCAAAGAGTTGGACATGACTGAGTGACTAAACCAGCACCACCACCATAATAGAAGAGTTCCAGGGAAGAGAAAGAAAGAGTTTTCAAACAGAGGAAAAGGGGGCAATGACTCTAGGGAAGAAAAATAGTATGCAATGATAGTGTGGGAGACTAACGAAAGAAATCCATACTAGGAAATATATAAAAACAATACAGATATACTTTTTGCAGGCAGCACTGTATAGTATAAGAGCACTTAAGCACTCAGATTTTAGCAATAAACTCCCTTGCCTGGGTTTCAGTTCTACCATGCACTAGTTTGGTAACTTGAGGTTATCTTTGTTTTTTTGGGGGGGAGGTGCGGGGAGGGGGGAAGTTAAATCTTCAAAATAGAAGAAAAAACCAGTAGTATTCTCATGAGTTGTTGTGGGTGTTAATAGGAAAATGCTAATGTGTTAAGAAACGACACATATACATCATGACTTGGATAGGGAAAAGTAAAATTAGTAGAATACTTTCTATAATATAGTCATTCTTCTGAAGTCCCCATTAATGTGGATGGTGAAAGGGAATACAGGAGGAGAAAACTGAACTAGACAATTAAAATTAATTCATTTTCTTTTGGATGAATGGGAATCTTTTCAGTAAATATTCAGTCTTTCCAAGTTATTTATCTTTTTCCCCCATATGGTTCAGAGGTGTCTCCATGGAGATGGATAAAGGGGCAGCTGATATGTCTACATGTGGTTGTCTGCCCTCTAAATTCATGGTGCTCTCTTCAGTAATTCTTGGTCACTGGACACTCTGGTGGCAAATGTCCTCACCAGCTGAAGTCATCAGCATGTTCACCTTTCAGTCCTTCTTCAGGTACAGCCCCACTTAATGACTAGGTCCCACCCCAGCTCTCACGAGCTTTGCAGATACTGGATCTTAGTCAGAACTTACATCAAGATTGAAGATTCAACAACTGTCTTCATGGCCTCTGCTGGGGAGTCCCCTCAAGTCTTTTACCTTGATAGCCCCAGAGCAGCTCCACTAACTCCAATTCCCAGTACAAATTCTGATATCATACTAGAGCATCCATGTTTTCAAAACCTAAGAGTCAATGGAAACTCAGGCACTCTATGACCTACACTATGCTGCCATTTCCTTTCTGGTTCAAGGACACCTGCCTGTGGTCACTTCTCACAGTTCCAGACTAATCTAGGTCTAAAATCCTCAGCTTTTGGCTTCCCACATAACCTATTTGGGATTTCTAACACCTTCAGCCCTCAAGTGGGACCTCTTCCCCATCTCTTCTTTTAACCTCTCAAGTCTGAGAACTTTTTTTTCTTTCCTTTATGTATATTCTGAGGTTTCTCTGCCTTTACTTACAGTAAAAGTTTGGTTATCTGAACAATTATAACACATTGTTTGATTTGTTGGAAAATGTATAAAATCCCTTTTCCCTCAATAAAGCCTGGTTCTATTGTTTCAAGGGAGAGGTCGAAAAGCCAAAGGTTGTCAAAACATTCTTTGGTGACAATAGACAAACCTTGTATTTTGGCCTTAATGATAGAAAGAATGTAGGGAAATAAAATTCAAATGAGCATGTGAATTAAATTAAATTGGTTCACTGCTTTCAAAATATCATCCTTGTAATCTAAGTGATAGCTCAAGTTTATCACTTAGCAGATGTCAGGCACTATGCAAAGTTCTTTACACATACTATCTCATTTTTTCACCATGCAGCTCTATAAAGCCTCTCACAGATGATAAAATTAAGGAAAGCAGAGGCTAAGCTGTATGCCCCAGGCAACAGAGTGATTAATTTAAGGAGCCAAAGTTGAATTTAAGCTGTTTGACAATGCCTAAACTCTCAAAAGTAAGGCTATATTTCCTCTATGTATGGAACTGAGTATTTAATAAGTAAGAGCTATTCTTACTAATATTACTCTTCTTGTTTGGCAACTCTGATCACTAAGAGTTGGTATATGCTGGGTTTTTTTTTTTTTTTAATAATTTAATTTTATTTTTTTGTCTGTTCTGGGTCATTGTTACTGTGCAGGCTTTCTCTAGTTGCAGCGAACAGGGGCTAGTCTTTAGTTGCACTGCACAGGCTTCTTATTGTGGTCATTTCTCTTGTTGCAGAGCACAGGCTCTAGAGTGCACAGGCCTCAGTAGTTGCGGCATTTGGGCTCAGTAGTTGTGGCTCCTGGGCTCTGGAGCACAGACCCAATAGTTGTAGTGCCTAGTTGTTCTGTGGCATATGGGGTCTTGCTGGATCAGGGATCAAACCTGTGTCTCCTGTATTGGCAGGCAGATTCTTTACCACTGAGTCACCAGGAAAGCTTGGAATATACTGTTTGAAACAATAGTTTAGTATTTGGTTTACAGATTAGTCTTTTGTGAATTTTATCATTTCTTGGAATACAAAAACATAAACAAGAATGTAGAAAAATAATGATTTACAATTCCATCTTTAAATAAATTAAACTGCAGTTATACTATCCCAACCCCACTTATTGTTACTACAAAATATGGCCACATTTCTATTGAATACCAAATTGTAATGCTCTTTCAGCTATCTCTGCCCATATTGGGATTTAATCATTCTCTTTAGATGTATGGGAGTGATGATCTGAAAGGTTCACAAATAATGTGATTGAGCTATAGGGAGGAGGGGTGAAAATGAATAACTTTCCCCAGGGACAATCCTAAATTACATAAAATTCATAGAAGAGAATATTTTTGCTACACTATTCCCTTGGGAAAAAAAGTGACAAAAGAGGGCTTTTTAATCCTTCTTTCTATTTCTCTGTGTGAAATCTATAAAGAAACTACAAATCGTTATTGAAGGATATAACACTTTGAGAGAATAAGTGGACTGATATATCATGTTATTCAAATGCAACTGTATATATAAAAACGTTAATTCTCTCTCATATTATGCCATAATTCAATGCAATTCAAATGGACTTCTTTGGGAATCACTAAAAAAATGATTTGAAAAAAATCAGTAGGTGACTATATCAAAGATAATTCAGAAAGAATAGACTAACGTGAAGAATCTAGTTATTAAAAAAAATCTCAGTACATTATAAACACATAATAGGTCATATAGGATGGCTGTTCCCAGACAAGCAACTACATGAACAATACGGATTGGAAAAGGTTGTCCAGAAAGAGATGCAATTGTCTGTTAGAATTTATTACAGTAATATAGACATCACAAATCAAATGAGGAATATTTTGTAAGCATATCTGAAACAACTAGCTTGCAATTTTAAGAAAATCAATTGATGTTTTATTTCATACATCAGATTCGATTCAAGATGAATTACTTTTTGATATTTGAAAGATTCAGTTAGGGAAAATGTGGAGAAAGGACTGGGCAAAACTATAGAAAACCACAAGTTGGGAGACTAATAAGAAGACTAAATGAGACATGATAAGTGAGAAATAAGGGGTAAAAAGATGAGATAAAATCCAGAAAAACAGAACTTGGTGGTGAAAGATACATGAAATATGCAGTTTTCAGACTTTAGAATGTAAATGAATAATGGATCTTTTAATTGACAGAGGTCAGAAATGAAGAACATTTCTGAAGAAATGCTTATGAAACAAAGCTTTTGAGTTCAGCATGTGATGTGTATGACACCTAGGACTGGAGTTGAAAATAAAAGTCCATAATTAACATAATATTGAGTTGGTCAAAAAGTTCGTTTGGGTTTTTTATATCTTATGGAAAAACATGAATGAACTCTTTGGCCCACCCAATATGTCTGTAATGGAAATATGGACTAAGTAGCAATCTGCTTCTACAGAGAATCTGAAGACAAAGAGGTGGCTAAAATGACTCAGGAAGAGGATGTAAATGATAGGAAAGCCAAACATAAAAATCTCACAGTGGTGACAAGATTACAAGCAAAGCATTCTCTCCCAGAAAACAGAATTGCAATGAGGAGCATAATGTCAATATGAAATATAGCTGAGAAATCTTAGAAGTTATCAAATGAACTGAATTCTCTAAATTGGGCAATCAAGAGGGTTTTGGAGATCCTGGCCAAAAGATGACAGAGGTAGAAGCTACATTGTATGTAGTTTGGGTATGAGTGACAAGAGAGGAGAAAATAGATGAAAATGTAATGGAGGAAAATTACATGAAATCATATTTTGCTTAGGAAAAGAAGAACAACCAGACTCTCTGAGATTCATATTTGTGCCTCTAGGCATTGATTAGTACATAGAAATAGAAAATATTTTGCAAGTTAATGTTTTAAAAAACTGGCAATTTTTATTTTGACAATCACTATTTTACAACATACTTAGATCAAATATTTAAGCCAAATATCAACTGCAGCTCCATTTCAATGTTGAAATAAAAAGCACAATTTTAAGATTTTCTGATGTGATATTCTGTGATTATCAGCTATCATGGGTCACTATATATTTAAATGGAATTAAATTGAGTCCTTTAACTCATGAAATGATCAAATTTTACTTCATAATTCAAAGGTCCTTAATTTTGGTTTTTCTTTTGAGAAAATATCAGTGAATAGTCTGATCCTACATCTCCTTGGTGCCTGAAAGTCAGTGTTGCTACCATCTATCTATGGATTCTGGTATCACGGTGTTTCATTGTTTTATAGTTTGCTAATTTTCCCTAAGAAACAAGTTCTAGGACACTAACTTTTCATTTCTTTTTTTCTTAAGGTGACATGAACTGTCTTTGAAGTGTCTCCATGAAAATGCATTAAACAGATATAAATCACACATGAGAGATACCAGTCAAAAAATGGATCAGGAAAAATAATGAATTTCTTGTTTCCTTAATATAAAATACTTTTGGTGAGCCAAAGACCCTACAATCTAGACTTGTTTAAAAAGTAAAGAGAATCCCTATTGATCAGGTGGGACAATGGAACAGTCATGAAATATCATTTGATGAGATGTCACTAGAAAATACCTACTGAGATATGAAGAACTGCAATGCTGTGGATTTCTTTGCCTTTATAAAGAAGAACCTTTGAAGATTTGCAAGCATGTTGAGATTTTTCTGATTTGGAAAAAAAAAAAGTTTAGTTAAGAAGCAAAGTGAATAAGACTGTTTTAGCAGAATCAAGATTTTGAAATTCTATTGATAAATACGTACTACTACTGATCATTTCTATTATTAGAAATTCACAAATCAAATTTAAAATAATTTACTGTTCTTTAATGATTTTTCTATGTAAACTATCTAAGAGGTAATCCAGTAATTGTTGTTTTTGTTTAGTTGCTCAGTTGTGTCCAACTCTTTTGCAACTCCATGGACTGTAGCCCTCCAGGCTCCTCTGTCCATGGGATTTCCCAGGCAAGAATACTGGAGTGGGTTGCCATTTTCTTCTCCAGGGGATCTTCTGGACCCAGGGATTGAACACACATCTCCTGCGCTGGCATGTGTATTCTTTACCACTGAGCCACTAAAGAATTTGTTTGAATCCAATAATAGGATGCAATAAAATAAAGTGATAACAATGGTTTCCTTTCTCAAGTAAGAAAATCCTAGTTTAATAAAGAAGGATACCAATCTCTTTGGTGAAATTTAACAGATTCTATAGCTAATAGCTTTCAAAAAAGTCAACTTTATAGGATTCAGAGGGACAGATGAAGATCTCAGAAATACTTGTATATATTACAGTGGGGGCGTGCATGCTCAATCACTGCAGTCATGTCCAACTCTTGGCAACCCAATGGACCACAGCCCTCCAGGCTTCTCTGTCCATGGGATTCTCCAGGCAAGAATCCTGGAATAGGTTGCCATGCCCTGCTCCAAGGGATCTTCTGACCCAGGGATTGAACTCACATCTTCTGTACTGCAGGTGGATTCTTTACCACTGAGCCACCAGGGAAGCCCCATATATTACAGTAAGTCCCCTACAAATGAATCTTTAAGTTGCAAAATTTCAAGGAGGTGATGTGTGTTCCCATGTCCAATCACATAAGTTAGTTCACATGTCTGGTATACACTGTCATGTGCATGCATCCTTCCTAGTGGTTGTGCTTTTGTGTACTTACTGTATAGAGTACTTTTTGTACAGTACTGTATAGAGTACAGTAGGATAGTATCTTTATTTCAAGTCCAGGATGTCCAGAAGCAAGCATAAAAGCAGTGATGATGTAACTGGTACCGCTAAGAAGCATCAACCAAGCAATAACAATAGAAACAAAAGTGAAAATAATTGAGAAAGTGGAGCAACAAGAGGAAAAAATGACTGAAGAACTGAAGAGATTCATGATGCATGAAATGGCAAGGGGACTGTCTTCATTTGAGGAGGCAATGTTAGTTTTTGAGACACAGGCCACAAACATAGAATGGTACACGAAGGTTGAAGCAGCCTTTCAGAATGCAGACCAGTGCTACTGTGTCACCTATGATGAGAGAAGAAAGAGCTACTTCCCAGACATCACTGGATTGTTTTTTTAGGAGGGTAGATAGAATTGAATCCAGCAAGGAACCAGTACCTGTGCAATTTCATTCACGCCTGAGGTTAATGTCAGGTGTGAGTGAAATTGCAGCTTGCCCTTCATCTCCTGACCCGTCCATCTAGGGTAGCCCTACATAGCATGGCTCATAGTTTCACTGAGTTACACAAAGCTGTGGGCCATGTGATCAGACTAGTTAGTTTTCTGTGATTGTGGTTTTCAGTCTGTCTGCCCTCTAACAGACGGGTCATGGTGGAGAGTTCTACAAAACGTGGTCCACTGGAGAAAGGAATGGAAAACCATTTCAGTATTCTTACCTTGAGAACCCCATGAACAGTATGAAAAGGCAAAAAGATAGGACACTGAAAGATGAACTCCCCATGTTGGTAGGTACCCAGTATGCTACTGGAGATCAGTGGAGAAAAAACTCCAGAAAGAATGAAAAGACAGAGACAAAGCAACACCACCACCCAGGTATGGATGTGACTGGTGATGGAAGTAAAGTCCAATGCTGTAAAGAGCAATATTGCATAGGAACCTGGAATGTTAGGTCTATGAATCAAGTCAAATTGGAAGTGGTCAAACAGGAGATTCGCAAGAAAAAACATCAACATTTTAGGAATCAGCAAACTAAAATGGACTGGAATGGGTGAATTTAACTCAGATGATCATTATATCTACTACCGTGGGCAAGAATCCCTTAGAAGAAATAGTAGCCATCATAGTCAACGAAAGAGTCTGAAATGCAGTACTTGGATGCAATCTCAAAAAAGACAAAATGATCTCTGTTTGTTTCCAAGGCAAACCATTCAATATCAGAGTAATCCAAGTCTATGCCCCGACCAGTAATGCTGAAGAAGCAGAATGGTTCTATGAAGACCTACAAGACCCTTTAGAACTAACACCCAAAAAAGATATCCTTTCCGTTACAGGGGACTGGAAGTAGGAACTAAAGAAACACCTGGAGTAACAAGCAACTTTGGCCTTGGAGTACAGAACGCAGCAGGGCAAAGGCTAATAGAGCTTGGCCAGGAGAATGCACTGGACACAGCAAACACCTTCTTCTAACAATACAAGACAAGACTCTACACATGGACATCACCAGATGGTCAATACTGAAATCAGATTGATTATATTCTTTGCAGCCAAAGATGGAGAAACTCTATACAGTCAGCAAAAACAAGACTAGGAGCTGACTGTGGCTCAGATCATGAACTCGTTATTGCCAAATTCAGACTTAAATTGAAGAAAGTAGGGAAAAGCATTAGACCATTCAGGTAGGACTTAAATCAAATTCTTTACAAATATACAGTGGAAGTGAGAAAGAGATTCAAGGGACTAGATCTGATAGACAGAATGCCTGAAGAACTATGGACAGAGATTTGTGACATTGTACAGGAGGCAGGGAACAAGACCATCCCCAAGAAACAGAAATGTAAAAAGGCAAAATGGCTGTCTGAAGAGGCCTTACAAATAGCTGTGAAAAGAAGAGAAGCAAAAGGCAAAGGGCAAAGGGAAAGATACTCCCATTTGAATGCAGAGTTCCAAAGAATAGCAAGGAGAAGTAAGAAAGCCTTCCTCAGTGATCAATGCAAAGAAATAGAGGAAAACAGTACAATGGGAAAGACTAGAGGTCTCTTCAAGAAAAATTACAGATACCAAGGGAACATTTCATGCACAGATGGGCACAATAAAGGACAGAAATAGTATGGACCTAACAGAAGCAGATGATATTAAGAAGAGGTGGCAAGAATACACAGAAGAACTATACCAAAAAGATTTTCACAACCCAGATAATCATGATGGTATGATCGCTCACCCAGAGCCAGACATCCTGGAATGTGAAGTCAAGTGGGCCTTAGGAAGCATCACTACGAACAAAGCTAGTGAAGGTGATAGAATTCCAGTTGCGCTATTTCAAATATTAGAGGATGATGCTGTGAAAGTGCTGCACTCAATATGCCAGCAAATTTGGAAAACTCAGCAGTGGACACAGGACTGGAAAAGGTCAGTTTTCATTCCAATTCCATAGAAGGGCAATGCTAAAGAATACTCAAACTACTGCACAATTGCACTCATCTCACACGCTAGTAAAGTAATGCTCAAAATTCTCCCAGGCAGGCTTCAACACTACATGAACTGAGAACTTCCAGATGTTCAAGCTGGATTTAGAAAAGGCAGAGGAACCAGAGATCAAATTGCCAACATCCATTAGATCATCGAAAAAGCAAGAGAGTTCCAGAAACACATCTACTTCTGCTTTATTAACTATGCCAAAGCCTTTGACTGTGTGAACCACAACAAACTATGGAAAATTCTGCAAGAGATGGGAACACCAGACCACCTTACCTGCCTCCTGAGAAATCTGTATGCATGTCAGGAAGCAACATTTAGAACTGGACATGGAACAACAGACTGGTTCCAAATAGGAAAAGGAGTATGTCAAGGCTGTATATTGTCACCCTGCTTATTTAACTTATATGCAGAGTACATCAAGAGAAACACTGGGCTGGATGAAGCACACGCTGGAATCAAGATTGCTGGGAGAAATATCAATAACCTCAGATATGCAGATGATACCACACTTATGGCAGAAAGTGAAGAAGAACTAAAGAGCCTCTTGATGAAAGTGAAAGAGGAGAGTGAAAAAGATGGCTTAAAGCTCAACATTCAGAAAACCAAGATCATGGCATCTGGCCCCATCACTTCATGGCAAATAGATGGGGAAGCAATGGAAATAGTGACAGACTATTTTGGGGGGCTCCAAAATCACGGCAGATGGTGACTACAGCCATGAAATTAAAAGATGCTTGCACCTTGGAAGAAAAATTATGACCAACCTAGTGAAGTGAAGTGAAGTGAACTTGTTCAGTTGTGTCCGACTCTTTGCAATCCCATGGACTGTAGCCTACCAGGTTCCTCCGTCCATGGGATTTTCCAGGCAAGAATACTGTAGTGGGTTGCCATTTCCTTCTCTAGCTCTTCCCGACCCAGGGATTGAACCTGGGTCTCCTGCATTGTAGGCAGACACTTTACCATCTGAGCTACCAGGGAAGTCATGACCAACCTAGACAGCATATTAAAAAGCAGAGACATTGCTTTGTCAACAAATGTCCATCTAGTCTAAGCTATCATCTTTCCAGTAGTTATGTTTGGATGTGAGAGTTGGACTATAAAGAAAGCTGAGCACCGAAGAATTGATGCTTTTGAACCGTGGTGTTGGAGAAGACTCTTGAGAGTTCCTTGGACTACAAGGAGATCCAACCAGTCCATTCTGAAGGAAATCAGTCCTGAATAAAAGACTAATGATGAAGCTGAAACTCCAATACTTTGGCCACCTGATGGGAAGAACTGACTCATTGGAAAAGACCCTGATGCTGGGAAAGATTGAGGGTGGGAAGACAAGGGGATGACAGAGGATGAGGTGGTTGGATCGCATCACCTACCCTATGGACATGAGTTTGAGCAAGCTCCAGGAGTTGGCGATAGGGAGGCCTGGAGTGCTGCAGTCGATGGGGTTGCAAAGAGTGGGACACAACTGAGCAACTGAACTGAACTGAACTTCCTCTCCTATTGTTGATGACCCTTCAGCTCTACCATTTCCTCACCATCCTCCACTCACTAAGTCTTCTTGCCTGTTCACGTGATGCCAGTCTCTGTATGTTAGTCATTCTATTGTAGTATTGCATTTTTCAAGGTACTGTACTATAAGATTAAAAAATGTTTTATTTCTGTGTTTTTTAATGTATTATTCATATGAAAAGTATCACAAACTTAATTTAAGTACAGTATTATATAGACCATTGCTTTAGTTGGGTACCTAGGCTAAATTTCTTGGACTTATAAACAAATTGAACTTAACAAATTTGCTCTCAGAACATAATTTGCTCATAAGTAGGGAACTTACTTGGAGAAGGAAATGGCAACCCACTCCAGTATTCTCGCCTAGAGAATCCTGTGGACAGAGGAGCCTGGTGGGCTGCTGTCCATAGGGTCGCACAGAGTAGGACACGACTGAAGTGACTTAACAGCAGCAGCAGGGTACTTACTGTACACCTAAGAGGAACCCCTTTATATGATTCATAAGAGAGTTAAGAGAGTTGATAAAAAATAATCAATGTGAGCACACAAGTACACATACACAAACAATATTATTTCTTTACACAAAAAACAGCAAAAAGTATAAAATAAGTAGAAATTAAGAAGGATATATTTAAATTCACTAAAAAAATAAATTAATTGATCAGTGGTTGCTAGACGATTAGGGTCAAGGGAAGGATGACTATATGGAGCACAGAATATTTTTAGAGTAGTGAGAATACCCTGTATAATACCATAATGATGGATACATGTCATTATATGTTTGTCCAAACCTATAACGTACAACACCAATAGTTAGCCATAATGTGACCTATGGTGGTGGTGGTTTAGTCACTAAGTCATGTCCAACTCTTGCAACCCCATAGACTGTAGCCTGCCGGACTCCTCTGTTCATGGGATTTTCCAGACAAGAATACTGGACTGGGTTGCCATTTCCTTCTGCAGGGATCTTTCTGACCCCAGGAATCAAATGCAGCGTCTCCTGCATTGCAGGCAGATTCTTTTCTGACTGAGCTACAAGGGAAGCCTGTGACCTATGGACTTTGGGTGATTATGATGTGTTGTGTTGGTTAATCAATTAAAACAACTGTAATGGGCTATCTATGTACCTTTCCTTCACTTTTACTGTGATCTAAAACATCTCTAAAAGAATAAAGTCTTAATTTTTAAAAACCTATTCAGTTCCCATGTTAAAACCACCTTCAAACTTGATGGCATCATATGCCTACAATGTCTATTGCTAACTGAAATTATTTTAAAATGTTTAAATATGTTATCTGATTAAATATAAAATATTTATATTTCTCTTTCTCATATTAAATATACATCTATATTTTATATTTTCAATTTAGCAACTTTAACATCCTTATCCAATGGAGAATCTAATAACCATGTTTCTATAATTCAAGAGTTGTCCATTTTAAGAACATACAATTTAGACATTCTCATACAAAAACTTATTCAACATTTTGTTTGATTTGTATTATCTCACAAATGAAAAGAGAAAATATAAAGTGGTTATTGAGTAACTACTTGGGAGTCTATTGTAAAATCCTGCTTCTTACCAAAAGAAATCAAGTCAAGTAGGTAAACTTATGACCCTTTTGTAGGGCATGTCAATTTGGTTAATATAAAAGGCTAAATATAATCATAGAAAGCTGATAGGTTTTTATATTTCATGACTTTGAAATCAAGTCAAAGTTGAAATCAACTCTTTTATGAAAACAAAAAAGAGTCTTAATTTCCTGTACAAAAACTAGACAACAGTTATATGAAGCGTTTGGTGCTTTATGCTATCTGATGAAACTGTGGTTATAGAGACCTATCATAAATGACATAAAAATGCATCTAGAGGAAATGGTTACACAGGCCATTATGCTAAGTCACTTATGCTGACTAAAGTCTTATTCAAAGAGCTCTTGTAAAACAAAAAGAAAAATCCTGGAGAAGTCAAAAACCTCCACTCATTAATACACCAAATTTGGCCACCAGTTCTGAAAAAAAATACTGAAAATGACTGGGTTGTAAGACAAGTTATATCAAAGCTAGAATGGCTAAACAGTCACAAAAGATAACCTCAAGTGGACATGTGCTGAAATATTTAATGAGACAATTCATGATAAAAGGGACAAATTGTCCACAATATTAATCAAACACTAGTTGACAAACTTTCTTAATATCAAAGGATATATCCAATTTATGCCATATCTACAGCCAACATAATCCTTAAAAATAGTAAAAACTGGACACAGACAAGAACTATGGTCTACTTGACTCCACTGAACATCTCCAAATTTTTTTTTACAGTTGTCTTCCTCTATGGATTATGAGTATGTTCTAGCGATAGTAACATAATTTTTTGGATATATAGTCTTCAAGCCTCAAGTGCTACCCTATTACCTCATTTCCTAACACCTCAGTAGTTTCAGAGAATTCTCCAAGAGCAAGGTTATAATTTTACATACATAATACCACTTCCTATAATAATACCACTTTCCTGGGAAAGATTGAAGGCAGGAAGAGAAAGGGATGACAAAGGATGAGATGGTTGGATGGCATCACTGACTCAACAGACATGAGTTTGAGCAAGCTTGGAAGTTGGTGATGAACAGGGAAGCCTGGTGTGGTGCAGTCCATGGGGAAGCAAAGAGTCAGACACGATGAGCGACTGAACTAACCACTTCAGTTTGAACCACAGCAGCTCTAAGGTCCAAGTGTGACTCAATTAGTTTCATAAATTCCAATCTTTCCTAGTAGCCCTGAGGATACATGTAACACAATCCAAACATGAAACACAAGCACCCTAAGAGAACTTTAACCAGTGAAAGCCAGAAAGAACTGGCAGATAGATCTAACAAAAACTTAGTTAATATTGTGTTTGATTTGTCTTCCTTCACAAATGAAAAGAGAACATATTAAGTGTTTATTGAATAATTACCCCAGATTCCATTGTAGAATCTCCTTTCAGGGGAAGAACACTTCCCTTGATAAAGTATTTTAAGATTGACATCCTCAAGTGGACTATTCCAGAAAAGGCGATGGCACCCCACTCCAGTACTCTTGCCTGGAAAATCCCATGGACGGAGGAGCCTGGTAGGTTGCAGTCCATGGGGTCGTGAAGAGTCGGACACAACTGAGTGACTTCATTTTCACTTTCCACTTTCATGCATTGGAGAAGGAAATGGCAACCCACTCCAGTGTTCTTGCCTGGAGAATCCCAGGGACAGCGGAGCCTGGTAGGCTGCCGTCTATGGGGTCACACAGAGTCGGACATGACTGAAGCAACTTAGCAGCAGCATCAGTGGACTATTCCAAAATGTAGGGATTACAAATGGCCTCTCCAGATATATCATGCATGACCTAGCCTCCAGCTGTGCTTTCTTTTAAAGTTGTGGCTCCATAATACATTATCTTTATTATTTTCCTCCATTCTTATCTTGCTTCCTTTCTCTTCACTATATTTATCACAATTACTACAGACTTCACCTGGGATTAATTATGCTAATGTATAGCTAGAATGCAAGTAATTGGAGGATATGTGTATAGGAGAGACCACTCACAGAGCTGGTAAGTTATTTCTGGTTGTTGGCTGGGTACTCAGAAGGCCTTTTTAGCTGTGTGCTTCAGCTCTGCTCCACAGGGCCCTCTGCACAGGGCTTTCTCCCCACTTGCAGCTGTGTTTCAGGAGCAAGTGTTCTAAGAGATAAAGATGGAAGCTGCAAATCTTCTTCTGACCTAGACTCAAAAGTCCTGGGAAGTCAATTCTTCTGCATTATATTAGTCAAGGGAATCACTAAGACCAGCCTAGATTCAGCAAGAGGGCACCTGGACTCTACCCCTCCATGAATGGAAGAATGAAGATTCTGTGGCTGTCTTCAATCTCAGACCCCAAGATCAGATACAATAATATCAATAGAAATTTCAGGTTGATGTGCTAATCCTCTTTCAGCCTTTTTTAGGAGTTAGCTTTTGCTGCTTCACAGATATTTCAGTCCTAACTCTTCTTCTAGGCCTTGTCCAATTACTTGTTTTCTGATCTGATTAGCTCCTATGGAAGATCAGACCATTTCTTAGGTTACAAACCCATGGCCACTATGATAGTCACATTCACATCATTATCTCACACTTCAGTTTTAGTTTTCTTAAAATGCAGGAACTGGCTTTGAACTTAATCTCCATGACCACCTTTGTGGTAGAATCCACAGAAACTCTTAACTCCCAATTCAAGCCTAATTGAATCCTCAAATGTTCTAGATTCCAATGGGTTGAATTTATTGAAGAGTGAAGAATTAGTTGTTCAGTCTTGTCTGACTCTTTGTGACCCCATGGACTGTAGCCAGGCTCCTCTGTTCATGGAATTCTCCAGGCCAGAATACTTTAGTGGGTTGCTATTTCCTTCTCCAGGGGATCTTTCCAACTCAGGGATCAAACCTGGATCTCTTATGTCTCCTGCATTGCAGGTGGATTCTTAACCATCTGAGCCACCAGGGGAGGACTATAGCCCATCAGGCTCCTCTGTCTTATGGAATTCTCCAAGCAAGAATACTGGAGTGGGAGTACTAGTAAGAGTACTAGTACTCTTGAAAAGTGAAAGTCGCTCAGTTATGTCCAACTCCTTTTGACCCCACTGACTGTAGCCCACTAGGCTATAAGGATTCTCCAGGCAAGAATGCTGGAGTGGGTAGTGCATTTCCTTCTGCAGGGGATCATCCCAACCCAGGGATCGAACCCAGGTCTCCCACATTGCTCACGGATTCTTTACCGTCTGAGCCACCAGGGAAGCCCATGAATTTATTAATATTAACTTTATTGAGATACAGTTCACATGACATAAAATTCATGTGTTTAATGTGTACACTTCAGCGGCTTTTAGTCTATTTACAGAATTGCACAACCATCACCTCTGTCCAATTTTAGAACATTCTCATCACCCACTGTTTAAATTTTGATCTATGAAAGATGGGATAAGAAGCAGCCAGGAGATAAATTGCTCACCTTCCCCCTGTGACAGACTGTTGTGAGATGCAGTGGCTCCATATGGCCTCTCTAGAGATGTCCTGCTTGACAAAACAACCAGCTGCGATTTCTTGTAACAATTTGCAACAACTCAGTGGCAGAACATCTTATATTTGATTTCCATCCTGTCTCTTTCATTTGTCCTTTCCAATGCTCTTAATTTTCTGGAACCAAAATACTCAATAAAGTATGAGCATGTAAACTCTGCTCTAGGCTCTATTTTCTAGAATATGGGTAAAATGCATGGCATTCAAAGATCTCCACACTCTGACTTCCACAGTATCTCCCTCTACACACACAGCCATGACATGCATTCTTCATACTTCAGTTCCTTCAGACTACTCAGTTTCCAAGATGGCCACTTCTTTTCCTATGTTATTTCATCAGTCTACAATATACAATGTACTTTCCTAATTACTCGACCCCTGAAAATCTTATTTTTTTTTTTAAGGCCCAGAGAAAAGCCCCTGTTGGATATTTTAATCCCTCTTTCCTCTCACTGTCTTTCACTTACACTTTTAGTGAAGCATTTATACATCTTACCTTGAATCACAGTCAAATTTTGTCACATGTCCTTATCACTGGTCAAATGTTAAGATCCTTTGGAAGTAGGTTCCTTGTTCTTTTTTGACTTTGTGACCCCCAAATGTAGTGGCACAATGCCTTGCACATAGTAGGGGATCAACAAATGTTGAATTAAATATTAAGTTCCATAACAGGAAAAACAGTATTGCAAATTGATACACTGATATTAATTTCAAATGACATTAGCAGCTATTAACCATTTTATTTGCCCTGAGGGTTTCATGACACAAAGCCTTTTAAATCCTCAAAGCATATTTTCCAGAAGATCTGAATTATTTCATTGTATTCCTTTTAGCATGAAGAAAAATCACACTGAAATTGGAAAACAAAGAGGCATCTATACATTGAATTTTGTCCTACGTAGAACTGCTGAAAAATTATCTATTTTTCAGAAAATATTTTTTAATGTATCTCAAAAAAAAGTATGGAACATGGGTATTAATAAACCACACATAAATTGATGCTGCCAGAGAAATATTACAGTTGACCAAGAATATTTTACTTTTCTCAGAAAACTTTCCCATAAGAATATTGTTAGGCATTAGGTAATAATGAATTTTAATCAACCCCCAAAATTTTGAAGTGTTTATTGCCTTGTATGTTTCCTGCTCTCTGGTATTAAACAGACACTGGAGATGGGTTGGTTCTGCAGCAAACTTGGGCTTAGCCATAAATAGCAGTGGGCTAGAACATTATTAAATAGTGTTGTGCTAATTGCATTTCATCTGGAAAAGAAAACACAATATTTAGTGGAATTTACTAATATGCTCCATTTTAATTTCCAGGACACCAAAGCAAGCTCAAGTTATTACATTATTCTAATCATTTAATGGTGGCTCAGTTAAATGACAGCAAACAATTGATGATGACACTGGCTCACCAGTCTCTGCCACCTCCACACAACAAAATTCTAATAACTTGCAGCTTAGAAAGTTTATGATGAGATGGTATAAGTGGTTTTTGCTCTTAAGGATAAGAATCAAGCCACCCAAGCATTTTATGTGGAGGCTCAAATAATTGAAATAATGGAGAATCTGTGATCAATTCCACATCTTTCAGATATTTCAGACATTAGTCATGAGTCTACCTTAATGTTTTACTTCTCATTTTTATTCTAAAACCAACTAAAATCTATACTACTGTATTTTCAAGAGCCACTTACAATTTTGCTTCCTTTTGGGGGCATGTGTGGATCGCTTCATCAAACTTTCAAATACAGCCACATGTTTTATCCTTCTCCACTTTAATGCCTTCAGAATCTCTTTTAAACTAGATGGATTCTCAGCACCTAGACACATTTTCAGTACCTAAATCATTATTTTATTTTCTGTGCCATCTTCCACTTCTTCCTTTTTTGTCTTTCTTCATTATCAGCAAGCCAAAAATCTAGATTTCTTCCTTGCTCTCAACACCCACATTGATCTGAAAGCCCTATGCATTATAACCTCCAAACAACTCAAATCCATGCTGTCCTAACTATCCCCATAACCACTTCTAGTCATCCCCAATCTGGATTATCTATTAAATACTTTTAGTAGTCACTGATCACAGAAAGAAGTCTAAACATCTTTAAAGCAGAACTTTTCCACAACCTTTCTCACCTCCAAATGCATCCCATCTTCAGATAATATATTCAGATGAGATGAACTACATGTTATTCACCAAAAATAGCCAAACTTTTTTGTGACTCCATGCTATTTACTGTCTGATCAATATTCTTCCCTCTGACATGTCTACCATTTTCTTTACTCCCACCATATTCCTTATGCCCACCTTAAATGTCATCTACTTACAAAAGCCTTTCCCCTTTCCAGATAGAAACATTTTATTTCTTTTTCTACCACAGATTTTAATTCATGTCTCTAGCATTTTACTTTCTATATTACCATGCAAGTATGGATTTTATATATCTATCTTCTGTACTAACATGAATACTTTTTGAGGCCAGATGCCTTCAAAATACCTTCACTGGCTGCTGCTGCTACTGCTAAGTCGCTTCAGTCATGTCCAACTCTTGGCAGTTCCCCATTATTAAAATAATGCATGATGTATAGTTAGCCCTCAGTAAGCATCTGTTGATTCAAAGGCTGGGAATAACCTTGAGTTAATCTTACAGCTTTCTGGACCATCCCCAAAAGATTATCAGTTCACTCATGAAAATTTGAAGATAATTATATTACAAAATCTATCATATATTTATGTCAGGAAGGTGTTTTTTCCTAAACAAACTAATAATCCTATCCATCATAAAAAAAAAAATCTTTTATTTAATCCTACGGCTCTAGATTAAAAATACCAGTTCTTATCCCTTCCTTAAAAGTACTTTTCATTCCTAGATATGTTCCTTCTTTTCTCTACATTCCTTCAGCTCACTTCTACTCCTGGAGTCAGTACCAAGTTTAAAACAAACACTAGATAATTAAGTTTGCTGTGTACCAATTTTTATTTAGAGTTTATGAATACCAGATAAATTTAAATGACATTATAGAAAATAAAAAATAATTCAGGCCAAAATTTTATTATACTTTAAAAAAAAATAAATTACATTTAATTAGCATTTTGATTCTAATAGCATGAGTACAATTATGTTTTATTAAAATATTCAATTTAAAATTATTCTTTTCATGGATTCATTCATGATGAATTATACAGACAAATTTCCTATTAAATCCAGATTGAGGTTTACATATTTTGGTCCAAGTGACTAGAATATATTCTATAATTAGTTAGACTAATTTGTGTAAAGTATCTTTGGGTGACTGAATCTCAAAAAATATAAAATCTCAAAGATCATGAAAGAAGATAGTAGAAGCTGAATTTCATAAACATACAACTTATATCAAGGTATTGCCACTAATATCACTAGCAAATTATCTCAAGATTTCTTCACTAATTCTTCACTGATTTTTTCGTTCATCTGACATTTGTTATACAATTACTTTATGTCGTTTCCTATATTTAAAACTGGTGATATAAATACAAATAAGATACATGAAGATAAGCACACGATGGAATAATGATAAAGCTTATACAATATGCCAAGAAATTGTAGCAAAGGGAGCATTTATCTTGGTCCTGGGTGGTAGAAAATATTGAGCACAGAAAGTAAACATTTCAATCCATTTTAAAGAATGACTGGGAGTTGCCTTTATAAAATGAACTTTTAGTGCATACTTAGTGGTAAAATTTTATGATACGCTTGCTTTCTGAGTGAAAACAACATCCCTCAGAGCAGTAGACCTTGTCTCTAAGCAAACTGCGAAACTGATTTTAGATTTCTTGTAAGTTTTAGCTAACCTTCTTTCTACTATTATGCCCTGTGTTGTTAAAAGCAATGTCCCATTGAACCCATCTGTTTCATTAAGGCAATTGGCAATTTTTAAAAGAAATGATCCCCCCCCACACACACACAATGTATGGTTACCCTAATCTACTAAAAATTGTTTCAAATATTAAGCCTTAAAACAGAGCAGATATGTTTGATACCAATTAATATGTTCAGTTACTATAATTAACATTTGATAAGAGTAAAAGCCGCTGAACACAAAAAAACCACAACCACACAAAAGCTTCATACTCTATTATCACCACTAATAGAGAATTTTGCTTTCCATCTTTAAAATACACTTAATAAAGAAAACAACTGAATTCATCAATAGATATTATGTCCACAAAAGGGCAAATGCTATCTAAGGGAGGGTGGTGATTTTATAGTTAATTTTTCCAATAAGTTCCAAATAAATGCATGAAGTTTCAATGTTAGTTCTTATTTAATAAAAATAATCAAAGAGTCAGGAAATGGAGAGATGAGCATCAAATGTAAATAAGAAAATCAAAATTATTTTCATCATTGTAGGCCTCAGATCTAATATTCTTGAGGGTCACTCTGTTCAGTGCATATTGCCAACACTAAAGTTCAAATGAGCTATACAAATTAGACTGACGTTTATCAATGATGCAGTTGAGATTTCAATTTTCACATAATAAATTATTAAATTGTGAGATATAGAAAATTATAGAAATGTAACTTAGGTAACTCAAAAAATTAGACATGGCAACCCACCCAGTCTAGTAAGTACAACAGAAGTGAGAGAAGGGCAAATGAACACGGGATGGAGCCAGCTCACTGAATATCAAAGTATTAATACAGTGACTAAAAGGCGTGGCTTCTCTTCTGCTTTTAAGGTTTGGTTCTTAAAAAATCATCACCTTTCATAGCTGATGCATAACAGAAAGAAAGAAGAAGGCAGGAGAGAATTTGCAGAATGAGACTTTGTGAAATGATCAGAGCCCAGATTTTCACGAAATGACTGACAAGTCTGGTCTAAAAGAAGAACCAATCCCTCACATATAAGACAATGAAAAACTTTCAAACTTAAAAACCAGAAAACCATATCATTACCTCAATAATTATGCCAATACTTTTCACATGTCACTCTTACATGTGAAAAATGTTAATTGGTTACAAACAGATGTTCCTGTTTTTTCTTACATGTTTATTCACTAATGATTTCAATACTGAATAATGACTAATAGGAAAAACACATGACAATATGTTTACTTCCGCTTATCTTCCTTCTCTAATGCTGATCCTGTAACATGAAATCAGGATTCTTAAAAGGATGAATCTCTTTCAGTTGGTGTAGAAGAGTATTTTAGTCATGAGTACATATATTGACCATATCTAATTACAGAGAACGTTTGTCACTGTATGGGAACAGATGAAAATTGTGACCCATGCTTGGGATAATGACAATAATAATGATTACAACACATTAACTCAACATACTAGTAATTTCTTAAAGAACTGAATGTCCTATTTTCTGTCAGGCCTTTGCTCTGATATAACCATCAAATAAAATACTTGTCTGACTTTTAACCACTTTAGGAACAATATTTGTAGGGAGTTAACTTTGTGTAAATACTGTGAAGTCTTAAGAGAATTTTTAAAAGAACAATTAATATGCTTAAAGTCCTCTGGTAGCAAAATATACATTTTATAATAATATTTATTTTTACATTACAGTTAATTTGTTTATTATGCCAAACTATAACATTACATTGAAGCTCTAAGAACTGCTAATATTCCATGCCTAATTGACTTGGACAAAAAAGTTAATATTTTTGCACAGTTTATTTTATTTTATATTCTCTATTTCTTGAGTCTATTTATGTCTTTGTTTTGAAAAGACACCCAGTCCACTGACAAGATTAAGTACAAACATTTTTCTGTTATGTGTAAAATTAAAAATTTTAGTTAATTTGTGATGAGAAAGGACATAATAAATCTCTGTGCCTGAGTATGAGAGTCTAATCTATAGATTAGCACCTCATTTCAGTGCTTCTTGGAAATCTAACGGCATCTTCATCAACACATCATCAAAAAAATGTATTACTTAAAGGAAACAAATTAAGACTTTAAAGTTTTAGAACTTCATTATGTCTACTTTAAAAGTATATTATGAAGTTGACTCAATGAAAGCTAACTTGTATTTGCTAGGGGGGTAATATTTACTCTGTAGTGACAGCAGTCTAAATTTCAATCAATTTTTACTGCTAGAAATGACTTACTGACTGGGCTTAGATATCATCATACTTACAACCAATTCCATTATATTCTGTCATATTGGTATCACTTGGATGATTCTAAAACTGAATTAGATTCATTTAGACCCATAGCAAGGTAGCACTAGTGGTAAAGAACCTTCCTGCCAATGCAGAAGATTTAAGAGACCAATGGGTTGGGAAGATACTCTGGAGGAGGGCATGGCAACCGACTCTAATATTCTTGTCTGGAGAATCCCATGGACAGAGGAGAATGGTGGGCTACAGGCCATGGGGTCACAAAGAGTTGAAAACAACTGAAAGCAATTCAAAATGCACACAGACACAGACCTACAGCTAAAATACTATTGTTTTTGTAATATGTGTCCAGTACACCATAACAGAATTTGTAAAAGGTAAACATTTTGAGACAAGATTTTTTAATCTAAAAAAGTAGGATTGATTCCAATGTAGCATGATTTGCAACAGAAGGATTTTGTTTCATTAATCATATAGAAAACTCATAAATTACAACTCTATAATTTAACAGAAAATAAAGAGAGTGTACATTAGCTACTAGGATAGGGCTTTAATAGCTCAAAATAAATTCTGAGGATAACTTTTTTAAATTCCCCAACATCAGAATATGGATTGAACCTCATAGTTATATGTCCCTTAAATTTAGTCTGCAAATTAGAAGTTTACCCAAAACTAAGGCAGAACAACAAAATCACATGTAACTAATGACCACCTACAAAGGTTAACTTCCCTACATTCCTTTGGAAAACATGGGACATTCTGGGCTATTGTTAGAACTCAATCTGCATCTGTGCTTTTTGAGCTCTCTAGAAGATTATGTGAGGAGGGATTTGGGATTGTTGCTAAGTTCCAGGACAGACTGAAGTGAGGATATTTTCAAAGGAGAGAGAACCTTGAAGCGGTAATTCAGTGTGAGGGATAAAGGTAGAATGTGTGTGTGTGCTTAGTCACTCAGTAGTGCCCTCAGTAGTGCCCTCAGTAGTAGCTCTTGCAACCCCACAGACTGTAGCCTGCCAGGCTCCGCCATTCATGGAATTCTCCAGGCAAAAATACTGGAGAAAGTGGCCATTTCCTTCTCCAAAAGGAGAAGAAAGATATCTTGGATTTGGGGGTAGGAATAGAGCAGCCTTGAAAAGAATATTAACCATGAGCTCATAGAGGCTTAAACTGGTGATACATTAGAAACATGGCAAGCAGGGTTCAATCAGTGCAGAACAGCGATGTGCCATACCCTAAACGGGCTTTCAGTGAAAGAGTTTCTCTAGAGCTATCTCTCAAAGTGCCATGTAGCCCTAGGATGAACATGTGTCCCAGTTTGTCCTGGACCATTGCTGTTTATACCCCTTTCTCAGCATAACTAATAACAGCATTCCAATTTGCTCTTCACTGTGTTTCCTGCTCTGGATAATTAAATAATATGGTTGGCTATGGGAGAAAAGCAGTTCCTGAGAGAATGCTTTGTATGCTAAGTGATTCATTAAGGAAAAGCTCCCAGCGGACGCTGGTAAGGGAATGAGAAAGGCAGAACAGGAAAGGGGAAGACACCAAGGAGAATCTGAGTTCATGCACAGTCCTACTGAACAAGGCTTTAGCTTGGTCCCTCAAGGGATGTGTGGAGGATAAATACATCTCAGAGTTAATTCCATCTTGAGGGGTGGATGCTGAGTTTTCATTATCTTGTGCCCTAGTCACTGGCAAAGGGTGTCCCCAAGTGCTTCCAGCTCTCTGTAGGAGTAGGTGAGGTGGCTCCAGTGGCAGAGGATAGTCCCCCAAGAAAGAGCAATCATGAGCAGCAGCTTAGATATGAAAGGGCACAAAGAGATAAATTATAGATAAGGAATCTGGAACAAAGAACCAGCAGCAATTACTATAGTCATCCTGTGTGACAGTCTCCAGAGGGCTCACAAGACTCACTCTGACCCACCCTGTATAGGCTGTTTATTAAATTAAGTTCCATGAATGATTCAGTGAGTCTGTTATACCTCAGGAAATTGTGTGAATTTTCAAATCAGTATATGGACACATATTCCTGAGAGGGAGCTTCCTCGTAGCTCAGTCGGTAAAGCATCAGCCTGCAATGCAGGAGACCTGAGTTCAATTCCTGGGGCAGGAAGATCCCCTGGAGAAGGAAATGGCAACCCACTCCAGTATTCTTGCCTGGAGAATCCTATGGATGGAGGAGCCTGGCAGGCTACAGTTCTTGGGATCACAAGAGTATCAGCATCCTAGAGAGAGAATAGTTTTCTTCAGATTATTTTTAAAAAATCTCATGATCCAAATGAGATTCTGTAGACTTTGCAAGAGAAACTTCAAGAAACCCAGTGTTTTGTGCAATCCATACACGTGTCTGTAACTCTTTATAGTGTTAGTCGCTCAGTCGTGTCCGACTCTTTGTGACCCCATGGACTGTAGCCCACCAGGCTCTCCTGTCCATAAGATTTTCCAGGCAAGAATACTGCGGTGGGTTGCCATTCCCTTCTCCAGGGGATCTTCCCAATCCAGGGATCAAATACAGGTCTTCCACATGGCAGGCAAATTCTTAACTGTCTGAGACACCAAGGAAGTCATAACTCTTTAGGTAAAGAAACAAATCCCCTAATAACCTCATATGTGTAAAATAGATTTTTAAACTTTTTGCATAGGCCCCTCAGAAGTAAGAAATACATAACTGGGAAATTCAATGCAGCTGGAAACTCAGAATCACTAGGTGACTTTAAGTCAGCTGGTGATGCTGAATTTTAATCCTTCTAGTGAATGATTTATCAGGGCAAATAAATGTTACAATTTTATTTTTTCCTTTGCCAATCTATCAGTGGCTCCAGATTTAATCAAAAGTTGATCAATAAGATTGTCAGAAGAATCTTGGTGAGGTTGTAGAAAATATGGAATAAACCATTTTCACAAGTGAGCTAGCAAACTTTTCCATTTTCCTTTTTCTCAGTACAACTATATGTTGGATACTCCCTTGAACACAGTCAGGCAACACAGCTCCTAACTAGGCCAATAATGAATAATGCATTACTTCTCTCCTCACATACTGATCACCACCTTCAGTACTGCTGATACCTCCTAATTCTTACTTGCCTCATCACACCTTAAAAATGTGACATTAGTGTTTGTTTATTTATTTCTAAGACATTTAACAACTTCTTAGTATGAAAGATGCAAATATGCAGTGACTCTTTCAAATTCTCATCTTTAATTTTCCTTTCTCAAATGGTTTTTATTCCACTTTGAACTGTGAAATGTATTCTTCTTAATTAAAAATTCTCAACATCTAATTTTAAAGGTATTTTCTATCTAGTCATTCTTATCGCTGAGAAGTTTTCATTATGTTATCATTTTTCCACACCACTTAATAAGAAACGCAAGTCATATTCAAATGAGAAAATTAACCATTAAATTGAAAAGAAACATTAAAAATTAAATAATTATATGTCTGTCAAAATGAATTTCAAGGACCAATTTGTGAGTTGAAATATTGATAATAATCACCATGAAAAACTACATCTCTTTTCTGACATTTACCTAATATTTTCTATGTTACTTTATTCTTATAATCATGATGTTTCTCTTATCAAATTCAAACTTTATACAACTTTAAATAGCTTTCATAGTTCATACTTTATTTCTACCATCATTTCCCAACATTCCCCATCTGTAAAAGCTTCTCTACATGGATTGATTTGATTAATCCCTTATGTCTCATTATTGTGACCTCTTAGTCCTACACCCTAATTCTTTCATTCCATCTTTTCTCTTTGGAGCAATTTCTAGAAAACACTACTTAGGCTTCACAGGTCCTGGTCTACAACTCAGCAGTAACATAATTCCTAAGTAGTTCAATGAAAAATGGTTAGTGCAACATGAAGATGTGTTCTTCTTTTTATCTTTTAGATCAAGAATTACATGTCCTACCTATTCTCCCACACTCTCCAACTCTAAACCTCCTTCAGTCTGAATCCAGAAACCATGATTATAAGTTAGTCTCTGACAACCAAAGCAACATGGAAATTGCTGGAGAAACCCAGAGCGAGAACCTAAAAGGTGCCCCATGCTCTTGCAGACTGCCTCGTTTATTAAGAGGTGACAACACTTCTTAATGCTGGCTCTTAATGATGCTCTCCTCTCTTCCTCCAACCCTAGTTTACCAAGATGAAACATGTAGGAAAATAAACAAAAATCATTAGTAAATGATAAAGTCTTCTGAACACAGTTCAGAAAACAGTACCCAGTATTTTCCACTTTTAGGACCAGAGTAGCAAGTTGGAAAGTATTTCTAATGCCTGCTCTGGGTCATGTTAAGGCAAAGGGCAGAAAGACAAGGTCTGATATACTTAAACCCAGGAATATTAAGTGATGGCTATGTTCACTTCACATGTTGCTAGCTTTTTCATATAATACTGAGAGTGGGTTCTGTGTGTGTTAGTTGCTCAGTCGTGTCCAACTCTGTGACCCCATGGACAGTAGCCCACCAGGCTCCTCTGTCCACGGAATTTTCTAGGCAAGAATACTGCAGCAAGTTGCCATTCCCTTCTCCAAGGGCATTCTTAGTAAGTAGTAATTATTTTTCCTGATACCTATCATCACAAGACTGAAGATGAAATTAAGGAACTGTAATATGTAGATAAAATGTTCTGGATAGAGAATTTGGTTACTAGTCAAAGCACTGATACTGCAATCACAATGTCTTGACTCAGTCACATCTGCTTCATTTTCAACCCCCAAAGTGTTTATATGCAGCCAAGGTGAATAGTTAAAAGAACTAATTTACTTTTCCTTTTACTTTGACACTGTGAGACTCCTGCCCCCTTGTTGATCTTTTTATCACCAGAATTTTTGCCCATTTTTCTATTTCTGTAATGGCAGGCTTATTTTTCTACTTGGCCAAGTATGTTCGGGAAATCCATTGTTTAATCTCTAAGTCGTGTCTGACTCTTTTGCCACCTCATGGACTGTAGCCCACCAGACTCCTCTGTCCATGAGATTTCCCAAGCTAGAATACTGGAGTGAATTGCCATTTCCTTCTTCAGGGGATCTTCCCAACCCAGGGATCGAACCCACGTCTCCGGCTTGGCAGGCAGATTCTTTACCACTGAGTCACCTGGGAAGATGGTTTGGGAAATAAATTCATACATATCACAAAACACTTGTCATCTAGTGGGGAAAAAAGACATGTAATTAGAAAGGTGTCAGCCCCAAATTCCAGCATCTTAGACTGTGGACATCTTCAATTAAAGGAAGTGGTAGATCATAAAATGCAAATCCATTCAAAGATTTTGCTTTAGTACCTAGAAACAATATTTTGCAATCATCTATGATTATGTTACTGATACTTAAACACACTACACATGAAAAAAAGAAAACAGATTTTCTGACTTCTTTAACTCTTTCAAGAAATAAGACTCTAAAAGACATTATATGACAGCACCAAATACTGACTTGTATGTGGAGCAACAGGAACTCTCCTTCATTGCTGGTGGAAGTGAAAATGGTACAGCCATTTCAAAAGACAGTGTAGCAGTTTCTTACAAAATTAAACTGATTCTTATTATTCATTTCAGCAAATGTACTCCTTGATGTTTACCCAAAATAGTTGACAAGTCATGTTGGCACAAAAACCTGCACAGGGATGTTCACAGACACTTTGTTCATAATTGCCAAAACTTGGAAGCAACTAAGCTTCCCTCCAGCAGGTGAATGGATAAACAAACTCTGGTACACGCAGATGAGGAATATTATTCAGTGCTAAAATGCAATGAGCTATTAAGCCATGGAAATACATGGCGTAAAAACTTAAATGCATATTACAAAGTAAAAGAAGCTAATCTTTCTCTTTTTTTTTTGAACAACAACAACAAATGTCTTAATTTTATTTAGCTTATTGTGCTTAGCATGACTAGGGGCATTTATAAGGGACTGAATACCAGGATTGGCAGTGGTGTTACCAAAGTTTTTCATGGCTATACTCTGGAATATGGGTGCTTACCCCAAGGGTCACTTTTCTAGAGGTTACTGAGTAAAAAAAAAGAGAGAGCACCATGTGCAAATTAATGCTTTCTACTGCAACCTCTACTACCGATAACCACTGATTTACTGAGTTTCTTACCATATACAGGGTAGAATGACAAAGGTTTACAAACATTATTTAATAATTAAAATAAATACTAGACTTGCCAATCATTATCCCCATTTTACAGGAGAGATAAGTGCAGGTGAGAGTTAAAGAATGCACCCAAATTCAAATCCTTGTTGTATCAGAGCTAATATCAGAAAGGAAGGTCTAGTTTAAAATTATATGATCTTAATCATTATTCATATTTTATTCTATATTTATAAATAAACAAGGAAATTGCTACCTGGGACACATATAGAAGAGACTCTGTATTTCTAATCACCCTGGAGATATCCCTTAGAGAATAGTTATGGGTAAAAGGAGCCTCTGATGGTACATTTTTCTCCCCAAGGCATAGGATGGCAGACAAGAGCCATGGAGAGCTTTGACTTGGCACGCTTTGACAACATTCCACAAACCATTCTCCTTCCTTCCTCCCTTTCTTCCTTCCTCCCTCCCTCCCTACCCTGTTTCCCCTCAGTCCCTTCCCTCCCTCCCTTGAGCTCCCTCTTTCCCTCCATTCTACCCTCCCCCTATCTCTCCCTCCCCACTCCTTTCTTCCTCCCTCGCCCCGTCCTTCCATCTCTGGTCATCCATTCTCCTGTCTTCCTTCACAATTCCCAGTTAGACTGTGATCTAAGCATTCTTAATTATAAGGCATTCTCATCTCTTCATAGGTGTTCCTTATATGTTTTTTTTTGTTTGTTTGTTTGTTTTTTTTTATAAATTTATTTATTTTAGTTGGGGGCTAATTACTTTACAATATTGTAATAGTTTTTGCCATACATTGACATGAATCAGCCATGGGTTTACATGTGTTCCCCTTCCTGGACCCCCCACCCACCTCCCTCCCCATCCCCTCCCTCTGGGTCATCCCATTGCCCCAGCCCTGAGCCCTTGTCTCATGCATCGAACAAGGAATGGTGTTCTGTTTCACATATGATAATATACATGTTTCAATGCTATTCTCCCAGAACACCCCACCCTCACCTTCTCCCTCAGAGTCCATAAAATTGTTCTATGCATCTGTGTCTCTTATTCTGTCTCGCATATAGGGTTATCGTTACCATCTTTCAAATTCCATATATATGCATTAGTATACTGTATTGTTGTTTTTCTTTCTGGCTTACTTCACTCTGTATAATGGGCTCCAGTTTCATCCATCTCAGTAGAACCGATTCAAATGTATTTTTTTAATGGCTGAGTAATATTCCATTGTGTATATGTACCACAGCTTCCTTATCCATTCGTCTGCTGATGGACATCTAGGTTGAGAAGCCAATCTTAAAAGGCTACATATTATATGACATTCCGGGCAAAATTATGAAGACAGTAAAAACGACCAGTGGTTTCCAGGGCTTAAGTGTAAAGTATGGGATGAATAAACAGAACACAAAGAATTCTTAGGGCAGTGAAACTACTTTATGATACTTTAATGGTGAATACCCTTCATTATACATCTGTCAAAACATAGAATGCAAGCACTAACACTGAACCCTACAGTAAACTATGGACTTTGCGTGATAGTGATGTGTCAGTGTAAGTTCATTGATTATAACAAATGTATGACTCTGATCAGGTATGTTAGTAGGGGAGGTTGTGCACGTGAGGACAAGAGATATATGGGAACTCCCAGTACCTTCTGTTCCATTTCTTGCTATGAACCAAAAAAAAAAAATGCTCTAAGAATAAATTCTACCTAAAAGAGACATTTCGTATTCTTTTCAAAATGTTTATTGAATAAAGGGTATCTTTAACAAGTTTTAAGCTGGTATACCTTGTGCATAGCATAGTCGCTAGCACTTGCAGTTATAAATAATGGTGAATAGATATATAAAATGGAAAAAGAAGAAATGTGCTATTCAAGATGATAACAAAGAATTAATTTTTTTCAAGTAAGTTTCAGAAACAACTGACTTCTTCACAGCAGGTACTTATCATAGCTTTCACTATGCAAATACACTTTATAACTATCCATGAGGTTTATATCATGCCACATTTTACAAACTTACTTGATAAGAAACTCATTTTTTGTAAGCATTTCTTGAAGCCAGATGAACTGACTGAACATGCTTTTGGAAATGCTCTTATTCACTCTGTTGCTTCTATTTGGTTGTGAGAACTGTCATTTTGACAGATAAAATTCATTCTGCCAATATTCTTGACCACATAAAAATAAATGAAGCAGGACTTCTACCCTTAAAAACTTTATGCCGTGTGTGGATGGGGGAGAGGGCAAACATTTACCATATAGCTTAGCAAATGATAGGATAAAAATATACAGAATACAGGTTGTACGAAATATGTTAAGTTGTCATTGTTCTAAACCTGGGTCATCAAAATATAGACTGAGCCAGGTCTATCTCATATCGCCTGTTTTTATAAATAAAATTTTATTGGAACACAGCCATGAACATTCATTTATGTATTATCTATGGCTGCTTTTCCAGAGTTGAATAGTTGTGATGGACCATCTGGTCCCCAAATCCTAAAATATTTATTATCTAGCCTTTTGCAGAAAAAGTTGGCCAACTAGATAGATATAAAAATAGCTCACTCTTATCCATAGATGCTCTAAACTGGAGGAAATAAATGGAGCCTTGTGGAAAGAATGCTGGTTAATAAAGAATATTATTATTTCATCAGAAATTTTGTATGTTCCATAAGACATGGCCAAATATTAATACACTCTAATGTGGTAGGGTGATCCACTGTTCAAAAGTCAGGAAATTCACTTCCTTGTTCTCTTCATGTGAAATTATCTTTGGATTACAGAATCTAACGTTTATGCTAGTTTTAAAACATGTTTATTTTCATTTAACATCCACCTTGGCTAAAGTTTTTATGCATGTATTATAGACACTTGAATATTGAATTTTCATTTTATTGAGGGCACATTATTAGAAGTTGTTCTCTGCAAGGACTAGAATTCTAAAAATAATAGAGAGGATATGAGACTAAAATCAAGAAAGATTTTAGACTCTATCACTTGCTTTTTTCATTTCATGGGAATAAATTGAGTTTTTAAAAAGTATTCTTGAGGTAAAGGGACAAAGAAACCATTTTTGGAAACATCTGATTGAGGTACTAGTAGAATCTTTAGCTATGTTACAAAAAATAAGTCCTTTTATTTCAAATAGTAATGAGGGACTTTCCCCCCTTCCCTGAAATTACCAAATTCATAATTTTTAATAATTAAAAATACCAGTAGAATAAAACAACTGGTTTATTTATTGAATTTACTGGCCATTTCACTTTGTTCATTTGTTTAGATAAATTACTTTGGCATTGTAATACTAAATCTTTGTTCTTTCCTCCGTTGGTTGTTGGGCTGTCATTTTTCATTCATATCCTTAGATTCAAAGAATCACTGCAAATGCTTGAATAATGTAACTATAGCTATGAAGGCATTTAGCTTCTTTAATTAAATTTATTTGCCTGAAGCATATGATATGTTTTAAAGTATCAGTAGTAACAGCATTCCACTTTGGGATATCTGGTGCTTTAATTTCTCTTCTTTCATTAGACACCTCTTGAAGAAGCTGGAGATTTTCTTCATATAATAAGCTCAAACTACTTTTAAGACACTACCTAAATAAAGAATTTTTAAACCAGGCTATCATCTAAAGAATGTATTTCAACAAGCATTTTGATTTAAAACAAGGTTTAAGTATAGCATGTAATTCTTATTTTTCATCATGATTCCACTTATTATAAAAATCAGAGAAATCTGTCATTTTATTAATAGCAAAATCTGAATATAGACTGATACTCTGATTCTTTCAGAAAGTGTCTTCTATATGAACTCTGACTCAAGGCCTCAACTATGCTCTTTTAAAAATAGCATTTACAGTGGTGTAGTTAGAACCCCCAAGACTAAAAATCCAGTCTGTCTTCTGCCTCTGCATTGCTATCACGTTTTGGAAATCTGTGAAGATGATTGATTATGGTCTCTCTGAGTCATTAATGTCATCTGTTAATTAAATAAATTTTATAACATCATATACTTTAAAATGAAGCCTTTCAGATTTTAGGAATTTTTTTTATAGTTTATTACTTGAGGTTCTATATTGATATGATTTTTATGATTATGTATGTAAGATTTTGTAATTACATATCTTTCATATCCATTTTTCTTTTCATGTATTCTGAACTATTCAAGTTTTTACTTAATACTTTATTGCAATAGCACCTATATGTTCATCTTATATTGTGTCTTTTTACCATGATAAATTTGAAATGCTTCCCTTGTAGCTGAGCTGGCAAACAATCTGCCTGCAATGCTCGAGACCTGGGTTCGATCCCTAGGTTGGGAAGATACCCTGGAGAAGGGAAAGGTTACCTGTCAGGGGACGTTCAACCTTAAGGAATCCAATATGTTGTTTTCTTCGTTTGTGTGATGTTTCTCAAAGGCCCTCTGTTCCTTATCAGTTCCTGGAAAACAGGAACGAACAGAGCTGCACGCAGTTCTCAGGACAGGTCATGAGACAGAGTGCATGCGTGGATTCCCTTCAATGACCTTTTACTTTAATGTAAACCATTCAGTCACCTCCCTACTGCTCAAGCTATGGATTATCTTCTGGCCCTGTGACGTTTGTTATTCGCCTAGTTCTGTTTTTGCTCAACTTTATTTTTGCTGCCTAAAGCTTCCTTGTATGGAGATATATAAGCACACGCTGCTACAAATAAAGCACCTTTGTTTCACTTGAGACTTGGATCCACTGTGTCCTTCTTTTTGTCGACTCCAGTCCCCAGGTCCCGGTCTATAAAGACCGTGACAGTTACCCACTCCAGTATTCTGGCCTGGAGAATTCCATGGACTAGTCCATGGGGTTGCAAAGAGTTGGACACAACTGAACGACTTTCACTTTCACTTCTTAAGCAAAGCTTAAATTGGCTCATCTCTTTCTCTTTTCTCAAGTACCACCACAAAGCAGAGCATTATAAACATACTTTGTAGCAGACAATACATTTTTTTTCCTCTTAAATAGACTATGAATATCAATCATTTTTCTCATTTTGCTTGAACCATTTTCTATGCTTGGTAAACAATATAAATGCAGAACTCCAGGAGATCTTAAGCAACATAAAAAGATCATCATACTTAGGCACATACAACAACCAAATACCAAAGGTACAAAGAAAATTCTAATACCAGTCAGAGGAAAAAAGATAACAAATCCAGGAGGATAAACATAAGAATAAGTGCTAACTTTTCACCAGAAGCAACAGAAATCAAAAAGCAATGAAACATCTCTAAAAGAGAATGAAAACAGTCAATTTAACGTATTCTATCCTGCAAAAATATTCTCCAAAAGTGAAAATTAAAGAAAGGAAATTTCAGATAAGCAAAGGCTGAGAGAATTTGCTACTACTCTTCAGTTTGAAGAAAATAAAACCACTTATAAACATGTATGTACAAGAACTGAAGAGCATCTAAAATGATAGTTTGTTAAACAAAAAGAACCTTCATTATTTTCACAAGTTTCATTGAAAGACCTAGGATTTTAGATTGTTAAGAAATCTGCAAAGTCAGACTGCATAGAGGAATATAAAGTATATGTATTCATTTGAATCGGTTCTACTGAGATGGATGAAACTGGAGCCCATTATACAGAGTGAAGTAAGCCAGAAAGAAAAACAACAATACAGTATACTAATGCATATATATGGAATTTGAAAGATGGTAACGATAACCCTATATGTGAGACAGAATAAGAGACACAGATGCATAGAACAATTTTATGGACTCTGAGGGAGAAAGTGAGGGTGGGACGTTCTGGGAGAATAGCATTGAAACATGTATATTATCATATGTGAAACAGAACACCATTCCATGTTCGATGCATGAGACAAGGGCTCAGGGCCGGGGCAATGGGATGACCCAGAGGGATGGGATGGGGAGGGAGGTGGGTGGGGGGTCCAGGAAGGGGAACACATGTAAACCCATGGCTGATTCATGTCAATGTATGGCAAAAACTATTACAATATTGTAAAGTAATTAGCCCCCAACTAAAATAAATAAATTTATTAAAAAAAAAAGTATATGTATTCATAAAATAAAATATATATCACATAGGATGGGAAGGGTTTAAATGAAAGCATATCATTTGTAAGTTACAATACAATACAACAAATGGCATATGATTAATATATAATATATTATTTAGTTAAAGATACATAGTATAATCTCTAGAAACTCCTCTAAACACACACATGCACACACACTCACAAAAGCGATTAGATTCAGATAGAAGGAAAAAGTTAGAACTGAATATGAAAACATATTTGATTAAAATAAGAAAAGTAAGGCATACCAAGGAAAAAAGAGCACAAGAAAGAAATTAAATAAGATACAGAACTCTTAGTGATAGCCCAACCATACCGATAACTACAGTAAATATAAATGGATTCAGAAAAATCTAATTAAAAGTCAGACATTATCACAATGAATTAAAAAGAAACAAGACAGAATTATAGGTAGTTACTTAGCAGCAGCAGCAGCAGCAGAGTACATACTAAAGTGAGTAAAGACACACAGGGTTTGCAAATTAAAGAATGGAAAGAAAAATATACAAAGTAAATATTTATCATGAGAAAACTGGTATGTTTAAAATACAGATGAAAATAGAGAATACAGACTTCATTTCTGGGAGAATTATCAGTAATGACTGATATTTCATAATAACAAAAGGTGAATTCACACAAAGCTCTAACAATTTTAAATATGTATGTACTATGTAACAAAATTTCATAGAATGTGAAGTAAAAATGGATTCAACTAATGGAAGAAATAGACAAACCCATCATCATAGTTGAAGAAGCTAAGGAAATTAATATTTCTTTCTTACTGTTAACTTTACTGGAAATTTTTAATGTATAAGAAAATAATATTATCATCCAACACTGCCTAATAGATATTTATGGAACACCACATTCAACATAGAATGTACATTCTTTTACGAATGTACATAGAACACTGTCCAAGACATACCACATTCCAAGCCATAAAACAAGTCTCGATAAATTTAAAAGCATTAAATGATATAGAATATATTCTCTGACCAAAACAGAATATGTATAGTAATTAAAAACAGTAACATCTCTAAAAAAAACCTCAAATAATTAGAAAAAGCAAAATGACTTCCAACTAACTCATGAATCAAAGAAAAATTTTTAATATTTTTAACTAAATGACAATATAACACAGTATATCAAAATTTAGAAAATGCAGTTTCACAGGTGCTTAAAAGAAAATGTATGCAAATAGAGAACCAGATGACTACCAAAGCTTGTTCAGGCCCTTCTGGGAATATAGTAACAAAAACTCCACAAAACATGGGGATAATTTTGAAGACTAGGGATAATTTTTCTCTTATTACAGTAGAAAGAGCATCAGAATGTGATCTGAATCTCTGCCACACCTCTAACTAGCTCAACATTACCTTATTTTGGTTTCTGTTCAGCAAAATATGGATAATAATATCTAGTAACGCTGCACTGTGGTAATGATAAGATATAAAGTCAACACTTCACATAGTCCTAAACACAGAAAACAAGCAATATCAATAATTATTAATAATATTACTATCTCCTAGAATAATGCATTTTCTATCATCTCTTAATATCTCTTCAATTCCACCGTTTCAACTCAAACAGAAGCTCTGATATTCCACATTTGCTCCAAGGATTTCAAACCCTGTGTCATGATACTGAAAGATGCCTTCTGTTGGTAGTTTTTTTCATGCCATTATTATATCAATCACGCCGTGTTTCTACTTCAGTTACTCAGTATCTTCTGAGCTCTTTGTTAATCTTCATTAGTGTATCACTGACATTCATAACCAATTTAATTTAGGTTTTAAATATATCAAGACTTCCAGTGAGGGCACTGATATCTTTTTACCTGTCATTAGTTTCTTTATAGCTAAAAATCTCATTATGAACTCTGCTTTGAAATATTTTTTAATGCTTTTCACTTAGAAATTTACATGGCCAACAGCATGACTGTCAGTTGTGATATATATTTATTTTATGATTAAATCATATTTATTTATTATATTTATATAATAAATGAAATCATATTTATTATAATTATAAATATAGTAAATTATATTTATTATAGGGCAATAGTAGTCAAAATTTCCGTGATGAGATACTCTCAAAGATTCAATATGTTGATTATATTGTTGATGTCTTATTTAATAAAACTATATAAAATATTCATTTTTGCTTCCTCCACATGACTCCTTATTGGATCTTTCCACACCACAAGTCAGTCAACACACTCACATGATTTGTGGACCAAAGATGGAATTATTGTTCAGGGTTGACCTTACCACAGGGTATGTGAAAGTGAGTATCAAAATGCAATTCTAAATTAAGCCCTGTAATACATCAATTGTGGAATAGGAATATTTACTGATCTGCTACAAGACGAGTTAACATTTAAAGCAGAGGTTTGAGTCTTAGGTACCTTGAATGTAATTTCACTGTTGAATTTACCAGCCTGGTAACTTCTCAAATCAGATCAATAGAACTAAGGAGAAAAATGAATTACAAGTGGAAACATCATTTTCTTAACAAGTTCACAGTATCAATTTGCACATCCAAACAGTCAGCCCCATAGGGGATATTTATCAAATTCTGGTTCTTTTCTTTCATGTGCCTGCGATCAACTATTAACTCGTTCAATTCTTTCTCTCCTTCACTTTCAGGTTCATTTTGCAACTTCTGCAGAAATATTGGGTTGGCCCAAAGCAACTTCTTGTCCACCCCTATACAAGCCTTACCAAGCCTCTATGCTCACATATTCTGTCCATGTATTTCACCAACTACAATCTGAAGACATGACTTAAAATTATTTAATGTATTCATCTATGTTTAGCTTAATGACTAAATAGTAATAAGATATCCTGGAAATGTCTGCCCTGATAGCTGAATTGGTAAAGAATCTGCCTGCAATGCAGGAGACCCCAATTTCTGGGTCAGGAATTCTAGTATTCTTGGGCTTTCCTTGTGGTTCAGCTGGTAAAGAATCTGCCTGCAACGCGGGAGACCTGGGTTAGATCTCTGGGTCTGGAAGATCCCCTGGAGAAAGGAAAGTCTACCCACTCCAGTATTCTGGCCTGGAGAATTCCATGGACTGTATAGTCCATGGGGTCACAAAGAGTCAGGCATGACTGAGTGGCTTTCAATATCCTGGAAATACATCCCAGTGTTTGCCTGAGTTACAGCAAGGGAGAGGATGTTCTTATCTATCTGACTGAAGTCATGCAGACTGTGCTTCATATTCTCAACCAGGACTGTTCTAAGTTATTGTGGGATCACTTCTTTCTTGACGTGTGTGTGTGTGTGTGTGTGTGTGTGTGTGTGTGTGTTAGTCACTCAGTCATGTCCGACTCTTTCAGACCCCATAGACTCTAGCCCACCAGGTTCCTCTGTCCATGGGATTCTCCAGGCAAGAACACTGGAGTGGATTACCATTTCTTTCTTGACATGAGCCATGACTTATAGTTCTAGAAGAACCCATTCTTGCCTTAGTTAAATATGTTTTGATTACAAAGCAGCCTACACTCTCTACCTGAAGGCCCTATGTGAAGAACTGTAAAGGATCTGAGTTTTTATTCTCCTTATACTATAACAAGTCAGCCGGCTATACGATCATAAATGTAAATGCTATCAGAAGACAGTGAGAGGCAAAGGACAGTTTACTTCTTGGAGCAGTAACAGTATCCAGACTATCAGAACTTCTCTGAGTTTCTGAACCCTGACTCCCACATGACAATACAAAGAGGGCCAGGTGACATTTGCACACACAGTGGATTACATTACAAGGAGAAACTCTGAGCTTAAGGAACCTGAGTCTTTTATCAGGAAAAGTAACTAATAACACATGTGCATTTTGCTCTGGAGGAAGATGCTATCTCTATCTTCCAAGGATGTTCACTATACAAACATCCTTGAAAATACAGTCCAGGACAGTGATAGTCAGTGCTCTGCTCATAAGATAGGCAGAAACATGGAAGACCTTTTGGAGAACTGTCACCGGAAGTGCACTGAAGTCAAAGCCAGGGCAAGGATTGTGTTCACAATTTTAAACTCTTATTGCAGATAAAAGAAATCCTTCAAAGAGGAGATTTCTTTGGGAAAAATAATTAGATATGCATTCAATATTTACATCATCCTAAGCAAATTTCAAATATTTTAAACCACATCTCAACTTATTACAACTTAGTATGGTTTTACAGAAATCTTCCAATTACTGTTGCCTGGATGCCACACAATGGTTAAATATGTTACACATCACAGAAGTTTGGCCTTTGTAATATAAAACTACCAAGGACAAAAAATTAGAGATACCAAAGGAACATTTCATGCAAAGATAGGCTCGATAAAGGAGAGAAATGGTATGGACCTAACAGAAGCAGAAGATATTAAGAAGAGGTGGCAAGAATACACAGAAGAACTGTACAAGAAAGATCTTCACGAACCAGATAATCACGATGGTGCGATCACTCGCCTAGAGCCAGACATCCTGGAATGTGAAGTCAAGTGGGCCTTAGAAAGCATCACTACGAACAAAGCTAGTGGAGGTGATGGAATTCCAATTGACCTATTTCAAATCCTCAAAGGTGATGCTATGAAAGTGCTGCACTTGATATGCCAGCAAACATGGAAAACTCAGCAGTGGCCACAGGACTGGAAAAGGTCAGTTTTCGTTCCAATCCCAAAGAAAGGCAATGCCAAAGAATGCTCAAACTACCGCACAATTGCACTCATCTCACATGCTAGTAAAGTAATGCTCAAAATTCTCCAAGCCAGGCTTCAGCAATACGTGAACTGTGAACTTCGAGATGTTCCAGCTGGTTTTAGAAAAGGCAGAGGAACCAGAGATCAAATTGCCAATATCCGCTGGATCATCGAAAAAGCAAGAGAGTTCCAGAAAAACATCTATTTCTGCTTTATTGACTATGCCAAAGCCTTTGACTGTGTGGATCACAAGAAACTGTGGAAAATTCTGAAAGAGATGGGAATACCAGACCATCTGACCTGTCTCTTGAGAAACCTGTATGCAGGTCAGGAAGCAACAGTTAGAACTGGACATGGAACAACAGACTGGTTCCAAATAGGAAAAGGAGAACGTCAAGGCTGTATATTGTCACCCTGCTTATTTAACTACTATGCAGAGTACATCATGAGAAACGCTGGGCTGGAAGAAACACAAGCTGGAATCAAGATTGCCGGGAGAAATATCAATAACCTCAGATATGCGGATGACACCACCCTTATGGCAGAGAGTGAAGAACTAAAGAGCCTCTTGATGAAGGTGAAGGAGGAGAGTGAAAAAGTTGGCTTAAAGCTCAACGTTCAGAAAACTAAGATCATGGCATCTGGTCCCATCACTCCATGGGAAATAGATGGAGAAACAGTGGAAACAGTGTCAGACTTTATTTTTTGGGGCTCCAGAATCACTGCTGATGGTGATTGCAGCCATGAAATTAAAAGACGCTTACTCCTTGGAAAGAAGGTTATGGCCAACCTAGATAGCATATTTAAAAGCAGAGACATTACTTTGCCAACAAAAGTCCGTCTAGTCAAAGCTATGGTTTTTCCAGTAGTCATGCATGGATGTGAGAGTTGGACGGTGAAGAAAGCTGAGCGCCGAAGAATTGATGCTTTTGAGCTGTGGTGTTGGAGAAGACTCTCGACAGTTCCTTGGACTGCAAGGAGATCCAATCAATCCATCCCAGAAGAGATCAATCCTGGGTGTTCATTGGAAGGTCTGATGTTGAAGCTGAAACTCCAATACTTTGGCCACCTCTTGCGAAGGGTTGACTCATTGGGAAAGACCCTAATGCTGGGTAGGATTGGAGGCGGGAGGAGAAGGGGATGACAGAGGATGAGATGGTTGGATGGCATCACCGACTCGATGGACATGGGTTTGGGTAGACTCTGGGAGTTGGTGATGGACAGAGAGGCCTGGCATGCTGCAATTCATGGGGTCGCAAAGAGTCGGACACGACTGAGCGACTGAACTGAACTGAAAGGTTGTGGAAAGTAGAATATCCAATTCACTGACTTAATTCTTCATCCTTTGTTTGGCATTATGCTGAGTTAGTCTTGACTCATAGAAATTGGTAACAACAAAAAAGAGATCCATATTGAATACACTATGGCTACTAGAGAAATCCAGTGTCTAAAAACATAATTTATGATACCAATGTATATATGTAATCAATATGGCATGAAAACATTAAAAAAAAGGGTCAGAAAATGTGTTTTTGAGGAAATGATGATTGATCTATATGTGAGAAATGAATGAGTATTAACCAAGTACACTGAGAGTGATTCTTCAGTCATATGTGTTGTGTGATTTGTCTACTGAAAAATCTATCAAAGTATTCTTTATTTCTTTTACAGTATTCTTTTTAATTATTCTTTCTAGTATTTTCTTTTGATTCTTTTTTGACTATACATCTCTGTTTAAATTATTCATCTCATCTTAATATTTCATATAAGATATTAACCATACTTATTTTAAATTCCCTGTCTGATAATTGTAATATCTCTGTCATATCTGAGTCTAGATCTGATGACTGTTTTGCCTCTTCAGACTGAGAGCTATTTTACCTTTTGTTTTGCCTTATAGTGTTTTGATGAAATCCAGGCCTGATATATTGGGTAACAGGAACTGAGGTGAATAGTACTTTAGTGTGAGGTTTTATATTAACCTGGTTGAGAGTTGGGCTATGTTTAATGTTTGTTCCAGAGCCTTCAAACTCCTCTAATGTCCTTATGCTTTGGGCTTCCCAAGAACTCCTTCTTAAATAGAGTCTGGGCCTTACAGCTCTTACAGCTGTAATTTAGTTGTTATACTATAGTCATGATGATGTGATGATAAGAAATTGACATGGGGAGGATTCTGTAATTTTCTGATTAAATCTCACTATTTAGTGGACCTGTATCTTTCTCCAGTGATGTAGTTTTTCCTCTTTGCTTCCTAATCTCTTTCCTAGCTGCAACATTCCCATTATATTTCCTAGAATCCCTAACTGTTGTTGACCATCTTCCTTCCCTTAAAATAGACAGGAAAACTGGAGGGCCTGGAGTGGGATAACTCCCTTCCACTGGGATAAGGCTCTGCCAAAATCCTTTTCCCACAGTGCAGACTTTGTTAAGGACAGTTCTCTGTTAAGGAGAGTCATTCCTTAACAATTACTCCTCCATTCTCCTTGCCAGTGCCATAGAGGAATCTATTCAGTTCTTCCTTATGAAGAGCTGGTAGGGTTCCTGGAGGTAGTCCACTAAGTGTGCTGACTCCAAGACTGCAGCCCTATTTAGTCTCTCACCCTAATGCCAGTCCACAATCACGCTCCATAAATATACCCAAAGTACCATTTTATGGCTACCAGCTTATACCTCCAGTGACTTTAGATCCAGTAACCAAATTTCATCTATATCTTACTGAATATGATCTGTCTGTCTATACTTGAGAGGTCATTTGCTTTTAAACTTATTTGGCTCCAACAAAAGTCACTGATTTTCAGTGTTTTCAACTATTTCTTATAAGGATAGAAGTGACAGCTTCCAAGTTCTTTACATATCAGAGTTAAAACTAGATGTCCATTCTTTCTGTATTTTAAATATTACAGTATTTAATTTTTTGCTATAAGAAATCCAAACATACAGAAAAGTGAAAAGAATAATATAATTACACACTGACAGACAGCACTTAGATTTAATAACTATTTACACACCACCATACTGGCTTCAATTATTTTTTCACATGTTTCGTGTGCTTTTTTAATCAATTGCAACTATTACAATATTTTACCCCAAATAAGAATATTTGTTACATACTGGCAACACTACTATCCTACTTAACAAAACTGACAACAATCTCAAAATAGCATCTAATTATAAGTGCTCCAATCAGTACAGCTTATTAGTTTAAACCAGTAATCAGTTATGAGGTATGACTTGTGTTTGATTGTTGTCTCTTTAAAATGCATTTTAACTTAGAACAAACTACCATTTTTTTTCTTGGCATTGATTGTTGAACATAAAAGGCCAGCTGTACTATAGAGTGTCTGATGTTTTATATTTTGTGTCTTTTTTGCGTTCAATTTTTTCTCCGTTGTCTATCTTTTCTGTAAATTGTAAGTTAAATCTAAAAAATAAGTCTTGAGTATGAGCATTTCAGCAAGACTACTTTGTGGATGAAACTGTGTACCTCACATGCATCATGTCAGGAAGCATCTAAAGCCAGCAGTTCTGCTAGTATTGGTGCTATAATCGGCCAATGCACTAAGATGGGACTAGCCAGCATGCTCTAGGTTTCCCATGGCAACCAAAAATAATCTGTTCCCTCCTTATCCTTTACCAGGAGGCCATGCCCTACAAGGGAGAACCACCCAAGTTCCCACTTTCCCCAGATCAGCCCAAGTACAGTTGTGGTAGGTTGTGTTCTACTAACCTGAAATCTATTTTACTTAAAGAGGACTCCTTATCTAATTCACATAAGTGTACTTTGGGCAGCATTTGTCTGGATGATTATATGCTGATTCCCATTTTAGGAAGATCACCTTTTTGCAATGTAGAAAACAGATTTTAGTAAGATTAGACAGAAAGTATAGATTCAAGTAAAATATACTTGGCCCAAATGAGGACGATATAGGCCTTGAGTATATGAGTAATTATAGAAATTAGACAGAATGCAAGAAATATTTAGATAGTAAATGGATAGAAACCTCAGATTTCTACAAGCAAAAATCTTTACATTTGCAGTTAACATCAAACATCTCCTTGCCTTTCTAATGAAACAAATACAATCAAAATATTGCATGGAATAACTAAAAGCAGAGATTTTGAGTAGGTCATAAGTACTGTATTTGTAACACTAAATAATTTCAGGTTTATTCAAAACTTTAACATTAAAATGAAAAGAAAGATTGCTGCTAATTCAAGTACAGAGTATGTACAATTCAAATCCATAGTTATGTAGTTTCCATTATTCATAGAAGCATCCCCAAATGAAGAACTTGACAAAATTGTTAAGGAGAAAAACTGCACTGGACCAAATGACAAGGAAGACAATTCAAGATTGTAACAGGAGAGAGAGACTGAAAGAGTACTGGAGGACCCTGAGGAAGGAGGAGGAGTATGCCCAAAGTGATTGGGCCATTTGTGTCTGCTGCTTGTGACCTATGGAAGGTAGGCTCCCACCCTTGCTCAGAGACTAGGAGACAGAAGCCTATCTTTCTTGATGACTGCATTGCAAAAAGATGGCTGCCAAGACTCACAGAAACATATTCCTAGGTTGCAGGAGGCTTTCACCTCCAAAGAGCAGAAAAAGAATTTACAACTGCAACTTTTCTACAGTAAAGTTTCTAAGAAAAAGGAGCTTATAGTCAGAGGTCATGAGAGGAACAATAAAAGAAAAGTGAAAGTGAAAGTCGCCCATTCGTGTCCAACTCTTTGTGACCCCATTGACTATAGTTCATGGAATTCTCCAGGCCAAAATACTGGAGTGGGTAGCTTTTCCCTTCTCCAGATTTTCCCAATGCAGGGATCAAACCTAGGACTCCCTCATTGCAGGCAGATTCTTTACCAGCTAACCAGCAAGGGAAGCCCAAGAGTACTAGAGTGGGTAGGCCATGTTTGCCAAAACACTCAAACAATAGAGGCTAAAAGCAAAATAAGATGTCTGGAAAAAGACCTTATGAATATAAATATGTTAACTGTAATTTTACGTTTAGCTGTATTAGTAAAACAGCATAAGGTAAATAAAAAACACACTCCTTTTATAGTATAGTAATGAGAAAGATGAATGCCAATGAGGAAAAAAATGATCTCCTGATTTTCAATTTACAAATTTTGCAGCTACTAATTCACCTTGAAAGACTTCAAACTGAAGCAAGCTTCAGAAATATGTAAAGCCTGGCACTCTGTTCAAGCAAGGAGACAATTTTTCTCTGTGTCCCTGAGGCAGAAAGAGTTATTTGACATAATCTATTCTAATTATTGGAGTGGATTTTCTCAAGCTAATCATATGCATTCTGTCTCAGCTCTAAATGAGCATAAATAATTTGGATAGTGAGACTGTCACAAAGAAGCAAATAAACCAACTAGACAAAGGTAGTTAGCCTTATGTGAGGGAATTCTCTACTGCTATCAAAATTAGTGAAAGTGCTACTTTAAGCTAATAGCTGACTTCAGGATTTTGTACGGCAGACAATATTAATACTTTAGAGTTGTATTTTCATTTTCCAAGACAGTTATTATGGTTTGAATTGTTCCCCCTCCAAAAAAAAAAAAAAAATGATGCAGTCCTAAACCCCAGTACCTCAAAACATGATCTTCTTTGGAGATAAAAATCTTCATGCAGATCTCTGTGACACTTTAGACTGTAGCCCAGCAGGCTCCTCAGTCCATGGGGATTCTCCAGGCATAAATATTGGTGTGGGTTGTGTGCCCTCATCCAGGGGATCTTCCTGACCCAGCAATTGAACCTGCGTCTCCTGTGTCTCCTGCATTGCAGGCAGATTCTTTACCCACTGAGCCATAGGGGAAGCCCTTTATAGAGGTAATCAAGTTAAAATGAGGTCATTATGATGGGCCCTAATCCAATGTGGCTGGTGAGGGAAATTTGAACACAGATCGAAACAGGCATAGAGGGAAGACAGCCATCTGCAAGCCAAGGAGAGCAGTCTGGAATAGATAATTTCCTCAGAATAAACCGCCTGCAGGAGGAACCAACCTTGATCTCAGACTTCGAGGCTTCAGAACTTCAAAACAATAAATGTCTGTTGTTTCAGCCACTCAGTGTACAGTACTTTTGTAATGGTAGCACTAACAAACTAATACAAGGGTGCTGGGACTAAAAAATTGGAGTTTTGTTTTGTTTTTTTTAATTTGGGGGTTACTAACTTGTTACTCAACTGTAGGTTTTTTTTTTTTTTTAATGTTATCTTTCTCACTTTTGTTGACTATCATGCCGTGTTTCAATGCCCACTTTGTTTGATTCATTCAGTTGATTTTTCAAAGCAATTTTGTTTGAATTTGGCTTCTAAATATGAACATGTGATGGTTCTTAAATCTTTGCATAAATAAATTTTTACTAAATCCAACTGGCCTGCTGAGTCAGAATCTCAAATCCTTTTTAATTAGCTCAATAAGAACTTAGTAACACACACACATACCTCTAAATCTTTGCTGAATAATAAATACACCCAAGTCCAACAAAATAACTAACTTTTCTATTATATGAAAAGCCTAACACAATTCCTCTTCCAAATGTGACAACTATTGCCCTGGAGACTCATGTTTGGACATGCTTATTTTGAGAACCAATGTAAGCTTAGGTATGAAGTGTACTCACTTAGTTTATCATGAATACCTATAAATTTTAATTCAGCCCACTAGTACTGGATTATATTAGTCAGCTACTAAGAAGAAATTTTAAATAAAGAAAATGCCAGGTATATAAATTGTTAATATTCAAGGTCTCAATGTTATATTTCTTCTATAAATGATACTGCCTTCAGGATTATCTTACTTCCTAATGTTCTTGATGGATCCAAAGGATACTGTAGAAAACTAAATTTTGAAAGCTTTACATAGATGAAAGCCAATCATAAATAATGTATATTTGCATTTAGATAAGATATTCAGTTCTCCTATTTAAAGGTTTTGTTTTTTGTTTTTTTGTTTTTTTAAATGAAGCTATTCTGCTTTGGAGAAGGAAATGGCAACCCACTCCAGTATTCTTGTCTGGAGAATCCTGTGGACAGAGGAGCCTGGCAGACTACAGTGTGTGGAACAGAGAAGGGCTCTTGTCTTGCCCTTGGAGCCTTAGCTCCTGCTGTCCCCTCTGGGGGAATGCTCTTCCCTAGAAAGTCTCTTTGCTCAATCTCTCATCTGAGGTTATTGATATTTCTCTCAGCAATCTTGATTCCAGCTTGTGCTTCCTCCAGCCCAGCGTTTCTCATGATGGAGCTCTCCCTTATACACTCTAATTTTTCTTCTTAAAGTAGCATTTGCCACATTTTAAAATATTATAGAGTTTTATAATATATTATTTCTATTTTCATCACTCTTGTGTGTGTGTGCTTAGTCGATCAGTCATGTCCGATACTTTAGGATCTCATGGACTGCAGGCCTCTGGGCTCCTCTGTCCATGGGATTCTCCAGGCAAGAATCCTGGAGTGGGTTGCCATCCACTTTTCCAGGTGATCTTCCTGACCCCAAGGGACAAACTCAGGTCTCCTGCATTGCAGGCAGATTCTTTACATCTGAGTCACCAGGGAAGCCTTCATCACCCTTAAACCCTAATAAACTCTTTGAGTGTAGTGATCTCTTTCTGTTTCTTCCTGTATCCTTTGTTTTAGGAATGCTGTCTGACGCATAGTTCACACTCACTAAATATTTGTGAATGACTGTATAAATGACCAGCTACAGAGAAAAGGGCTTGCTACTCCTTGTTGTTTTTGGATAAGTAAACAAACAAATCAACCCCCTGTGGAGTCTTTGAGGAAGGAGAAGTCTGCATCTGCCTGCCTTCTGTGGATTTGAAGAGAAGCTGCACTGGTGAGCTGAATAGACAGAAGAGGAACTGGATTTCCCTCTCATTGGCTGAAACGCCAAAAAAGGAGAAGCTGCTTTGCTTTCCACCATATGATGGTTTGCTGCTACAGGAGGTCGACCAGAAGTTTAATCTTAGTGACTTCTAAGGAATCACAAAATTATGACAAATGTAAAATGTACCTCATTTAAAGGCACTCAGTTACCTAAGGGAGGAAGACTAAATTGAATACCTAGTATAGCCAGCTTCTACTGAAAGGGAGCTGAAGAAAAGGCAGAAAAGAATGTTACAAAGCAAAACAAAACAAGCAGACAGTACCAAAACTCTTTCGGAGAATAACAAAGGAGGGAAGATATCCTTCTCACTTTCAGAAGCCAGCATTATTAGCTCTATATCAAAGCCAGCAAAAGAAATTACATAAAAAGAAAGCTCAAGATGGATATCCCTCATGAACATAGGTAGAAAATTCACAACCAAATGTTGGCAAATTAAATGTAACAGTATATTAAAAATATTATACAACATGAGCAAATCAGATGTATCTGAGAAAACAAGTTAATATAGCATTCAAAGAGCAATGAATATAATTCTCTATATTCTCAGATTGGGAAAGAAGAAAATGCACTGATTTCAATAACTGTAAAAGAAGCATTTACCAAAACCCAACAAGCATTCCTGATTTTAAAATCTCTCACCAGTCTAATAACAGAAGGGAACATTCCCGTACTAATCAAGAATATCTACAGAAACCCAATGCTAACATTGTATTTAATGTTGAAACACTGAATGCTTACCTAAAACTTCAGGAATAAGGCAGGGACATCTGCTCTCACTACTTGTATTCACCTTAATAATAGAGGTGCACTAAGGGAAAAAGAGGAAGGGGAAGAAAAGTCATAAATATTGTAAAGGAAAAAATAAAACCGTCCTAATTCAGAGATAATACGATCTTACATGAAGTAAGTTATAATGGATGTGCAAAAAAAGATACAAAGTAATAAGTAAATTTATGGACATCAAATATTTAAGGTCAGTATGCAAAATTAATTTACTTCTAAATGCCAACAATCAAATTGGGGATTGAAAATAAAAATACTATTTTACTAATTATATCAAAAGTATATACTACTTAAAGATAACCTTAGCAAAAAACTAGAGAATATTGTTGAAAGAAATTCTAAAAGATGAAAATAGAGAAATATAGATTTTCACTGGATAAGAAGAATAAATCAAAATAGGAATTCTCCCCAGATTGATAAACAGAATTATCGCAAACCCTTTTAAAATTACCGCAGGCTTCTGTGCAGAAATTTGCAAGCTGGTTCTAAAATATATATGGAAAGATGAATAACCCAGAGTAGTCAAAATAATATTGAAATAAAAGGCAGCACTATACTTTCCAAATTCAAAATTATTATAAAGCTATTACAATCAAGAATTGTGGTTCTATCAAGGAAAGAAACACATAGATCAAAGAAACAGAACTGAGAATCCAGAAAATAATTCTTACATTCATGGTAAATTCAGTTTTAACAAAGGTGCCCCCAAAACCCAATGAATAAGAGATAGTCTTTTCAACAAATGGTACTCACACCATTGTATAACCACATATGTAAAGATATATCTAGCCTCTTAACTCACAATATACACAAAGATTAACTCAAATTGGATCATAGACAAATGTAAGAATTAAGTCTATTACAAAAACTGGGCAAAATATGTAAACAGAAACTTCAACAGAGAAAAGGCATATATTTATACATGGCAAATAAGCACATGAAATTATGCTCCACATCATTTAAATACCATTAGAGAAATGAAAATTAAAACCACAATGAAATACTAATGTAAACAATTTAGAATGGTTAAAATTAAAAAGAACAAAAAGACCAAGTTTTGGAAAGAATGTTTAGCAAGTGGAACTCTTGTACACTGCTGGCAGGAATGCAAACTGGCATGGCCATATTGGAAAGCAGTTTGGCAGTATCTTATAAAGATAAACATGCATTCAACATAAGACTCAGCTATTTCACTCCCAGAAGAAATAAAAACATCTGTCTGCACAAAAAAGTTATATTTGAATGGTCTTAGAAGCTTTATTCATAATAGGATAAAGCTGAAAAAAATCCCAAGGCCTATGAACTGGTGAATGGGTAAACAATAGGTGATAGATCCATACGATAGAATAAACAATCAAAAGTAACAAACTATATATTCACATAAATACATGATTTTTTGCGTAGATGAATCTTTTTTTTTTTTTTTTGATGAATCTTTTTTAAAAAGATTTTTTTTTTTTTTAATGTGGACCATTTTCAGTCTTTACTGAATTTGCTACAATATTGCTTCTGCTGTTTATGTTCTGGGTTTTGGGCCATGAAGCATGCGGGATCTTAGCTCCCACCCAGACCAGGGATCGAACCTGCACCTTTGAATTGGAGGATGAAGGCTTAACCACTGGATCACCAGGGAAGTCCCTTTTCACAGATGAATCTTTTTTTTTTTTTTTTTTTTTTTTTTTTTCACAGCACTAAGTTTTATTAGGGATTTCATTAAAGTTAAATTTCTAGAGTTGAAGGAGTCAGTTAGGGAACACAAAGCTCACGAAGCCTCCTCAGATCTCATAGTGAACCACTGGCTCAGGTTCTTTGTTGGGATCGCCACCTCGTTCCAGGTACAGATTATTGTAAGGATACTGCTTTGGCCCCACAGGCTGGTAGGTGGGGTAAGTCTCCCCTACCCAAAACATGAACAGCATGAAGGCGATGAAGCCGAAGAGGTGCTTACACATGAAGTTCCAATTAACAGGAGTTGGGGACGTGTCCACACGGTTTCTGATATACATGTCCAGGTCCCAGTGCATCGGTTCACCCCAGTTCAACCGCAGGTCTGGGTGGTCCCAGTCATACCATGGATCCCTCTCCTGCTGTGAGTGGTCAGGCAGTTTCGGATAGTCACCAAACACCATGCCATCATCTGGGTACGGCTCGTAGTCTTCCACCCGCATATTATACTTCTTGGCGGCGGCAGCCCGTTCTTCTGGGGTCTTGGGATAGGGTCCCGGGAGCATGTCCTCGGTAATGTGGGAGGCTGTCCGTGCACCCATTGGCACCACGTTTCGGGCTGCCTTTTGCAGCCATCGGACTCCCAGGACCCCCGCCCTGGCCGCCGCCATCTTCACCTTCTTCCCGTTTCCTTTTTTTTTTTTTTTTTTTATGAGAAGCCTTTTAATCAAAAACTGCTGTGAAACTGGGGCAGACAGGGGGCAAAACAAGGGGCAGAGGATGCCCTGGTGGAGGCAGAACAGGAGGCAACAAGCTTGGCCACAGCTCGTCGGCCCCGGAGGTAACAGCTGCTCCTCTTGCCGGAAGATACTGGGCTCAACTTCAAAGGATCCGGAACTTGTCAACCTGGTACTGCATGGAGGCCCCAGCCCCGATGCAAAGAGCTCTGGGCCTCGTCACTCCCCACTACCGGAATTAAATGTGGAGCCATTTCCAAGTTGCTCCTTAAGGTCGTCTATTTCTCTCTGTAGCACCAGACACCGAGGACAGCCCTGCCTTGCAGGTGGCTGCTGCCGCCTTTTCAGTCTTGGGGGATGGTCAGTTGGTTCGCGGTCACCTGAGGGGCCAGGCCCTCTGGGCATGACTTCTCTCTTGTTCATGGCCACGGGCTCTGAGTTTCCTGAATCCTGCCCACCTCTGATGTTGACGTTGGTGCTGCTGGGTTCTCCTTGACGCACCCGTGGACAAGACGCCGGTGCCCTGTCAGTGGTCAGTCGGCCCTTTGGGAATGGGTCTCTATTTGGGTCGTTGTCTTCTCCGGACACCGCCATTGCTGCCACCAACTCCCGTGCCCGCCTAGCCATGTATTTCTTCCGAGCGCCGGTTTGCTTGGATTCTTTGGCTCCCGAAGGGACCAAGGCATACTTCTTGGACCTCTCAAGCAGCGGGATGCCGGAGACTGGGGGGAAGGTGACCAGATCCAGGGGAGTGGCCGAGATTCCCTGCTCCCAGGAAGGGAAGGTTCTCCCCGGGGCAGGTTTGGAGACGCCCCTAAGGGATTTCTTCTCCTGGACCCCCTTCCTCCTAGGACTGGGCCGCGGTACGCTGCCTGTAGTGGCAGCTGCAGTAGCTGATGCTACTGCTACTCTCGGGTACCTGGGCAGGCTGCCCCCCTTCTCCTTGAGCATGCTCTGCAATTTCTTAGAGGGAGAGATGTCCCCCTGCTCTGCATAGCCCTGCCTGACCTGCCTTTCCACAACCGAGATTAATCCTCGCAGAGCCGAGGACTGGCAAGTGCCTGGCACGTTAAGGAGATTCTCCCTGCCTTGGACTTTTGAGTGTCTGGGTGTGTCCCCGGGGCCCTTAGGGCTGTTGAGCTTGGCCTGTCCTCCGTCTTTGCCATAAATGCTCACCCTCATCAGCTCTATCTCACTGAACTCATCAGACGACTCGGAGTCGGACAGCAGCCCGGCTGGGCTTTCTGAGGGGGGCCACTGGCGATCCACAGCCACCTTCAACCTACTCTTACTGCCTCTCTTAGGGTTTCCCCCGGCCTGGCCCGCCTCGAGCCCGCCAACCTCGAGAGGGCTGGCCTCAGCCTGTGCCTCTTCCCCAACCCTCTGGGCGGCCACGCCTCGACTGCCGGGTCGCTCCTCGAGGTCCCACAAGGGAGACCCTTCGCCGACCACGTAGCTCTCCGGGGACAGGCATCTGCGGATGCCCAGCAAGTCCAGGTTGGCCAGCTGCTGTAGGATGGCCGCCACTGACTCGTCAGCCAGCTGCAGGACATCCCCCTGGTCGTCGGCCGGGGAACCAGGCCGGCCTTCGCGGCCACAGATGAATTTTAAAAGCATTATGCCAAGTGAAAGGGCTTCCCTGGTGGCTCAGTGGTAAAAAACCCACCTGCAATGCAAAAGACTCAACTTTTGTTAGGGGAAGCACACATTGAAACTGCCCACCCTGGCCAGGCACCATAGTAATCATTTGCATGCGCTGTTTTATGACAGGAGGTCCTGGTAAGGAACATGGAACTAATAAGCCACCACCAACCACAAGAGTTCAGGAAAGGTCAAAAGGAAACACCACATGTCTGATCACCTCCCAGAATCCTTCTCGCTGGCATCCATCTTGGCTGAACAAGGCATGCACCACCAGGAAGGACTCTGAGTCAGAATGATTGGCTAAAGACAACCAGAAACTAATCCTATCACCATAAAACCCAAGACTGCCAGCCATGTGGCAGAGCAGTTTTCCTGGGTTCCCTTACCCTACTGCTCTCTGCCCAGGTGCCTTTTCCCAATAAAATCTCTTGCTTTGTCAGCACATGTATCTCCTCAGACAATTCGTTTCCGAGTGTTAGACAAGAGCCCGGTTTCGGGCCTCAGAAGGGGTTCCCCTTCCTGCAACAGTTCCATCCCTGGGTCAGGAAGATCCCCTGAAGGAGGGCATGGCAACCATTCCAATAGTCTTGCCTCGAGAAGCCCATGGACAGAGGAGCCTGGCAGCCTATAGTCTACAGGGTCACAATGAGTCAGGCACGACTGAAGAGACCGAGCACACACGCTAAGTGAAAAGTCAGAATCACCAAAAATAGATACTGTATGATACTGTATGATTCCACTTTATATAAAATTCAAGACAAGGCAAAATTTTAAGGACAGAAATGTCAGTGGTTGACTGTCCCATGGAAGGAAGAGAAGATGAACTGCAAATGGGTACATGGAAATGAGTGATTCTAATATTCTCAGGCTTTCACCAATTTTTTAATTATATTGTGTTATATCTCATATAGTGAAAAAGTTTGAAAAATGCAAATTCACATTACACAAACTGTCTTTATCTGAACTTGGAACTGTATTCCTGTACTAAGGAACTGTATTCTAGACAGCTACCTTCTGAAAGACCAGGAGAGCAAGAGCAGTGACAACAGAGAGAAGAGCAGCAACTCTGCACTGTCTGCCATTGGACTCTGTAGTTGGGTAGCCTTCAGCCAAATAGCTTCACATCTCTGGCAGCCTTTGCTTCCCACTCACACCCAATCACCAAAACAAACAAACAGAAAACAAATTTCATAGTTTTTTTAAAGGAAGTTTGTAGAATCTTCCACAGAGGAAATCATATTTTCTTTCCTGGCGCACCTATGAAACTTCATACGCCTCTAACTTAAAATTTTTCAAATTTGATGTGTACTACTACAATTTATTTGCATTTATCTACTCTATTGGACTGTTCCTTGTTATGAAACCTATTTTGGGTAAATAGTTTTTGTGGTCTTACAATGCTTTGGTCCAGTGGCACAGATCTGGCAAAGCATATTTCAGTGTTTTTGTGTGTGATTAGTCCAATTGTCTTCAGAAACTTCTTTCCAGGATCCAAGCTATTAGATATAACCCCTTTTTTTTTTACAAGCTAATATCTCTTATTAAAGTCTAAGAACTTAATGCCATTTCGAACATTTCTTTCTGTTTATATTAAATAAATTTTTATATTAAAATGTATTTTAATTTTTATATTGGACAGTTGTTTCTGTCTCTATTAAATTCAAATTCTATTATAGATTAGAAAAGAGAAAAATGTATATGTGTATGTGTCCGTTTTATAAATTATACCATATACCTCCCAGATTATCAGTTACTTGAATACTCCCCAGGTCAGTAGGTGCCCACTATGATACTGGAGATCAGTGGAGAAATAACTACAGAAAGAAAGAAGGGATGGAGCCAAAGCAAAACAACACCCAGTTGTGAATGGCACTGGTGATAGAAGTAAGATTCGATGCTGTAAAGAGCAATATTGCATAGGAACCTGGAATGTTAGGTCCATGAATCAGGGCAAATTGGAAGTGGTCAAATAGGAGATGACAAGAGTGAACATTGACATTCTAGGAATCAGTGAACTAAGATGGACTAGAATGGATGAATTTAACTCAGATGACCATTATATCTACTATTGTGGGCAGGAATCCCTTAGAAGAAATGGAGTAGCCATCATAGTCAACAAAAGAGTCTGAAATGCAGTACTTAGATGCAATCTCAAAAATGACAGAATGATCTCTGTTCATTTTCAAGGCAAACCATTCAGTATCACAGTAATTCAAGTCTATGCCTCGACCAGTAACACCGAAGAAGCTGAAGTTGAACAGTTCTATGAAGATCTACAAGACCTTCTAGAACTAACACCCAAAAAATCTGTCCTTTTCATTATAGGAGACTGGAATGCAAAAGTAGGAAGTCAAGAAACACCTGGAATAACAGGCAAATTTGGCCTTAGAGTACAGAATGAAGCAGGGCAAAGGCTAATAGAGTTTTGCCAAGAGAATGCACTGGTCATAGCAAACACCCTCTTCCAACAACACAAGAGAAGACTCTACACATGGACATCACCAGATGGTCAACACTGAAATCAGATTGATTATATTCTTTGCAGCCAAAGATGGAGAAGCTCTATAGAGTCAGCAAAAACAAGACCAGGGCTGACTGTGGCACAGATCATGAACTCCTTATTGCCAAATTCAGACTGAAATTGAAGAAATTGAAGAAAACCACTAGACCATTCAGGTATGACCTCAATCAAATCCCTTATGATTATACAGTAGAAGTAAGAAATAGATTTAAAAGACTAGATCTGATAGACAGAATACCTGATGAACAATGGATGGAGGATCGTGACACTGTACAGGAGACAGGAATCAAGAACATGCCCAAGATGCCCAAGAAAAAGAAACGCAAAAAAGCAAAACAGCTGTCTGAGGAGGCCGTACAAATAGCTATGAAAAGAAGAGAATCCAAAAGCAAAGGAGAAAAGGAAAGATATTCCCATCTGAATGCAGAGTTCCAAAGAAGAGCAAAGAGAGATAAGAAAGCCTTTCTCAATGATGAATGCAAAGAAATAGAGGAAAACAATAGAATGGGAAAGACTAGAGATGTTTTCAAGCAAATTAGAGATACCAAGGGAACATTTCATGCAAAGATGGTCTCAATAAAGGACAGAAATAGTAGGGACCTAACAGAAGCAGAAGATATTAAGAAGAGGTGGTAAGAATACACAGAATTGTACAAAAAAGTTCTTCACGACCCAGACAATCATGATGGTGTGATCACTCACCTAGAGCCAGATATCCTGGAATGTGAAGTCAAGTGGGCCTTAGGAAGCATCACTACAAACAAAGCTAATGGAAGTGATGGAGTTCCAGTTGAGCTATTTCAAATTCTAAAAGCTGATGCTGTGAAAGTGCTGCACTCAATATGCCAGCAAATATGGAAAACTCAGCAGTGGCCACAGGACTGGAAAAGGTTAGTTTTCTTTCCAATCACAAAGAAAGGCAATACCAAAGAATGCTCAAACTACCAAACAATTGCACTCATCTCACACGCTAGTTAATTAACGCTTAAAATTCTCCAAGTCAGGCTTCAACAAGACGTGAACCATGAACTTCCAGATGTTCGAGCTGGTTTTAGAAAAGGCAGAGGAACAAGAGATCAAATTGCCAACATCTGATGGATCATTGAAAAAGCAAGAGAGTTCCAGAAAAACATCTATTTCTGCTTCATTGACTATGCCAAAGCCTTTGACTGTGTGGATCACAAGAAACTGTGGAAAATTCTGAAAGAGATGGGAATACCAGACCGCCTGACCTGTCTCTTGAGAAACCTGTATGCAGGTCAGGAAACAACAGTTAGAACTGGACATGGAACAACAGACTGGTTCCAAATAGGAAAAGGAGTATGTCAAGGCTGTATATTGTCACCCTGCTTATTTAACTACTCTGCAGAGTACATCCTGAGAAACGCTGGGCTGGAGGAAGCACAAGCTGGAATCAAGATTGCCGGGAGAAATACCAATAACCTCAGATATGCAGATGATACCACCCTTATGGCAGAAAGTGAAGAAGAACTAAAGAGCCTCTTGATGAAAGTGAAAGAGGAGAGTGAAAAAGTTGGCTTAAAACTCAACATTCAGAAAACTAAGATTATGGCATCTGGTCCCATCACTTCGTGGCAGATAGATGGGGAAACAGTGGAAACAGTGGCTGACTTTATTTTTCTGGGCTCCAAAATCACAGCAGATGGTGATTGCAGCCATGAAATTAAAAGACGCTTACGTCTTGGAAGAAAAGTTATGACCAATCTAGATAGCATATTTAAGAGCAGAGACACTCCTCTGCCAACAAAGGTCCATCTAGTCAAGGCTATTGTTTTCCCAGTGGTTATGTATGGATGTGAGAGTTGGACTATAAAGAAAGCTGAGTGCCGAAGAATTGATGCTTTTGAAGTGTGGTGTTGGAGAAGACTCTTGAGAGTCCCTTGGGCTGCAAGGAGATCCAGCCAGTCCATCCTAAAGGAGATCAGTCCTGTGTGTTCATTGGAAGGACTGATGCTGAAGCTGAAACTCCAATACTTTGGCCACGTGATGCAATGAGCTGACTCATTGGAAAAGACCCTGATGCTGGGAAAGATTGAGGGCAGGAGGAGAAGGGAACGACAGAGGATGAGATGGTTGAGTGGCATCACCAACTCGATGGACATGGGTTTGGGTGGACTTAGAGAGTTAGTGATGGACAGGGCAGCCTCGAATGCTGTGGTTCATGGGGTCGCAAAGAGTCGGACACGACTGAGCAACTGAACTGAACGGAACTGATTCATTTATTATGAAAAAAAATTATGATAAATGCATTTTAGTAATTTTTTTTCTTTTACCTTTTCCTCCTCTCTCCAGCTTCCTTTTTTCCTAAAGAAAGAAGATCATATACTGGGTACATAACACTTGCAAAATTCATAAGCACTAGAACAATATACATATAAATTTTAAAAACAACTATTTAAAGTTTTGTAGTGATTGAATCTTTTCTCTTACATCACTATTTTTCACTATTCCTATTTGCTATTTGAAACAGTAACTATTAATCTGTGATAATTCAGCTAGTTTATTCAGATAATATATTTTTTCATACTAAATGAAAAGAATTTGAGTTGAAAATACGTTAAGAATTTCTATTACTATATAATCAAATTAGTACCTTTGAAAATATAATATTTCCAACTACAAGTATAAATTATTGTTGAAAATTTACAAAGAATGTCACCCAGAAATAAATAATAAACAATGTATCTTTGTGACTTATAAAGAACATATTCTATTCATACATCCCTCAGATTTTAATATTTTGCAAACACAGATTTTTAGGTTTCCCTTAAATAAGAAGGACAAACAGTTGATGTTAATGAAAAATGCTCTTCTTAGAAAGTGTATGGCAGTTTTATTTTAGTCCATTCTGAATGAAAGGAAAAACTTTATTCAAAAATAAATACCAAAATCCAAACTAACAACATTCATTTGTTCAGGTTGGTAATCTGTCACTTTAGTTATCAGAAAATGAAGTGAGTCATTTATAATCTTGCATTGACATCTCTCATTTTTTTGGTATCTATTTTGGTACTATTTATGTGTAACCTATTTAGAGTTTTCACGTTAAATGTGCATTTGATCCTTATTTATGAAAACAGTAAAAAATTATATTTAATAAAAATAAAAAGTTTGAGTTAAATTGTTTAATCTTAAAATACTGTCCTGGAATTTTATGGAAGATCATAGCCACAGACAAGCATTGCAAAAAACATCAAGTACGCCGTTGATAATCATCAGTTCATCTCATATAGGTCATCACAGGATCAGTATGCTGAATGTGTACCCTCTATTTCATGGAGAAATCTATGTATAAAAGGGACTTTATACAATAAAAGTTCTCAGGGAAGAAAAAAGAAAAAGAATGAGCAGAAATCATATACTCAAAAGCATTTCTTACTAATGATTAGCACCTTTAGCATATTTAATGATGTTCAAACAAGGCTAAATATATTTATATTGCTCAAGAAAAGAGCTATTTTTAACCAACTGAATAAAACTCATTTTGAAACTGACCCTTCACAATTCTTCTTGATTTCATGGGAACCTCAGTTCCTGTTATCTCTCTGTACTACAGTGGAGTAATTAACACATATCCCAGCAGCTTAGCTTCTGTTTGACTGTGATTATTTTTAAGTTGTTAACGGACTGAAACCATACTCTAATAAGACAGACTATGACATGATGAAACAGTCTCTCTAAAAGCATGGTATAGTCACAGTTCAACTGGTTTAAACTGAGAAGCAGTTCTCCAAATGTATTTACCCTAGTTAATGCCTAGCAAGATTTAGTTATCTATTCTGTTCTATATCATTTTGCCTTGCAGATTTAGCAGATTTAAGGAAATGAAAGATGCTTCAAAAGTGATAGAATAAACCGGAATAAATCTTTAGCCTTAAGAACTCGGCAGTTAGCATAAAGACAATGTAGTTCAAACCCCCTTTTTTTCCCACAGATAAATAGAATTCTAACTTAGTATGTTATCTATCCAGCTATCTAATATATCTGTCTCATCTACCTGTTTGCTATCTGCCTATCTAGTTATCAACTGCTGTGTAAAAACCTACTCTAAAATTTAATAGTTTAACAAGCATTTTGTATCACATTGATTTGTGGATCAGAAAAAGCAGCAGAGCTTCTTTGGGTATTTCCTCTATTACACATGGAACTGACTGGATCACTCAGTGGTGTCAGGCTGGTCCCTGAGTTCTTCTGAAGAATCTAAGATGGCCCCAAGCATGTCCCTGATAACATGGCGCGAAGATTGGAAAGCAGGAGACTGCTGTAGGTCCCTTCTTTATGTAATCACAAAGACTCTTCTTGGATTTTCTCCAGTAGGCTAGTTAGATTTAATATACTGAGGCTTATAATATGTATGGGCTTCCCTTGTAGCTCAGTCAGTAAAGAATCTGCCTGCAATGGAGGAGACTCGGGTTAGATTCCTGGGTCAGGAAGATCCCCTGTAGAAGGAAGTGTCAACCCACTCCAGTAGTCTTGCGTTGAGAATACCATGGGCAGAGGCAGGCTACAGTTTGTGGGGTCATAAGAGTCGGACAAAGCTGAGCAGCTAAACCACCACCACCATAATATGTATGATTCCAGAGATAAAGACGAGAACTCTTGGTACTTTTAAAGACTAGACTAAGACTTAAAATAATATGCTTTACTCTGTTAGCCAAGTAATCATATGCCAGCCTGGATTCAAGTGATGGGGAAACAAACCTCATCACTCATTAAGGACTTTTGCCATTTTAAATATGCCATAGTTCTCTCTCCAGCTACTAATAATTTTCACTTCTTCCACATGCAAAATACACTCAGCTCTTCCCAAGATGTCCCAAAGTCTTATCCTATTTCAACACCAACTTTGTGCTCAGTATCTTATTATCTAAATTAGGTCCAGGTGTGAACAACATGCCCTGTGTAAAATTCCTCTTAATCCAAAGATCTGTGAATTAAAGAAATGTTATATGCTTCCCTCCATACGTACCCATAACAAAATGAAAAGTTTCTTCTTTTGTAAATCTATGAGAGGCCACTAGAACCCAGTTGGCCCTTTGCAAATTATACCCGGAAAGCTCCTTAGTTTAAGCCAGTAGGTGTATTTCCAATCTTCCCCACTACTGTCAGTGACAGTGTTGCTGAACTTTCCACCAGTAAATAAAGGGCTACTTTTAATTCAAATACACTTTTCCTACTGTCTTTCAAGCCCACATCTACTTTCAAGTTTCACTATCAGTCTCCTTGATGTCCAGGGTTTACCCACTGCTGGCCCAAAGCCAATGTCACATGTTTCAGGGTTTTGTTATGGCAGCATCCCACTTCCAGGTGACAAATTCACTTCCAGTTATCTACATCATAGACTATAACGTAGACTGCTACATCATAAACTATCCAGTGCTTAGTGGCTTTAAGCAAAAAAATGTATTTTTTATATCTCGTGATTTTGTGGGTCAGCAAAAGCCAGTCTGAGCACAAATGGACTCTTGAAAATGATTTCTACTGAATAAATTGCTATTATGATTAGCAATTTCAGCCTGTTTAAATAATAACGTTCAGACAGTGTAAAAAAACAAACAAACAAAAACAAAAAATATTCTCTAAGAAAAAAGCTATATGTAAGCAATAGGACAAGCTGCCTCACTGGCTAGGTAATTCTGCTTCTAGTCCATTCACTGAGATTACTCTGTGGTATTTAAGGAGTGGCTGAGCTGAACTGCAGGGTTCCACACAGCTGCAATCAAATGCCTACACCTTTACAGGGACAGTTATCTGGGCTCATATTGGCTCTTCACCCTCTCCCTTTCCTCCTATGGACACTCTATGTGTTCTTGCTGGCTAGGCAGCTTGACTTCCTATACTTCAGGGATCCCAAAGACCAAGGTGAAGTCAATAGCACACTTAAAGGCTACAGTAATAGTTACCCTGGCTGAGCATCAATTCTGCCATCTTCCAAATCAGTCACAAGCTAGCCCAGAAGCAAGGGTGGGGAAAAGGATTCCACTTCTAAGTGGGAGGAATGTTCTAAAATGTGTAATAATTTTCAATCCATAACAAGCAACATGCTCAAAATCAGTCTGGGAGTTAGTGGAGTAGTTTGGGTTTGGAATCCGGTCTCCTAAACCCCAATTTTTCTTTGTAAATGTTCAGAAAGCTAAGATCATGGCATCTGGTCCCACCACCTCATGGCAAATAGATGGGGAAACAATGGAAACAGTGATAGACTTTATTTTCTTGGGCTCCAAAATCACTGCAGATGGTGATGTAGCCATGAAATTAAAAGACTTGATCCTTGGGATAAAAGCTATGATCAACCTAGATAACATATTAAAAGCAGAGACATTGTTTTGCCAACACAGGTCCATCTAGTCAAAGCTAGGGTTTTTCCAGTAGTCATGTATGGATGTGAGAGTTGGACAGTGAAGGGAGCTGAGTGCCAAAGAATTGATGCTTTTGAACTGTGGTGTTGGAGAAGACTCTTGAGAGTCCCTTGAACTGTGAGGAGATAAAACCAGTCAATTGTAAAGGAAATCAGTCATGAATATTTATTGGAAGGACTGATGCTGAAGCTGACACTCCAATACTTTGGCCACCTGATGTGAAGAACTGACCCATTTGAAAAGACCTTGATGATGGGAAAGACTGAAGGTGGGAGGAGAAGGGGTGACAGAGGATGAGATGGTTGGATGGCATCATCAGCTTGATGGACATGAGTTTGAGTAAACTCCGAGAGTTGGTAATGAACAGGGAAGCCAGGCGTGCTGCAGTCCATGGGGTCACCGAGAGTTGGACACGACTGAGCGACTGAACTGAACTGAATTGAACTGAAAATGTTCACATTGCCTTTAGAATTGGGCTTCTCTTTCATCTTCACTATTTTTTTCTCCTTAAGACCAACTTGTCCTTATTTTTTTAATAGTACTCTGAATAAATATCAATCTTCTACAATCTTAGATGGGAAAAGTATCTGAGCAACTTTTCATATCAGGGTTTGGAGATATAAAGGTTACTCTCCGTGTAGTCAAGGGAATCATTCAACATTTATAACATTCAATATCCTTTGTCCATATTAAAAAATGCTTATAATAAAACATTTCAGTTTAATCAAATATATATGCAAATAATGTAATGAATCTATCACTTAAAAATAAAATACTATTTATTTCTATAATAGTCTGTATTCTTCCTTTTGATTCATTCCTCTTCATCTCCTCCCAAGTAGCCACTATGGTGAATTGAATGTATGTGCTTATATATCTACATAGATCCATGTCTACATCTATGTCTATTGCCAGGTTTAATATTTTTTTCTTTTGCTAATTGTTGCTATGTATCTTTTTGCCCATTTTTATGTTCAAATCTTTTTTGAAGTTTTTTTTTAATTTATGTATTTTAGTTATTAATGTTAAACATTTACATATCTTGCAATTACTGTCTCCTGGACCACAGACCATGGGATTATTGCTGTTCAGTTGTGTCTGGCTCTTTGCAACTCCACGGACTGTAGGCTTCCAGGCATCTCTGTCCATAGGATTTCCCAGGCAAGAATACTGGAGTGGGTTGCCATCTCCTTCTACAGATCTTCCCGACCTAGGGACTGAACTCACATCTCACACTGAAGGCAGATTCTTTACCCCTGAGTCATCAGGGAAGCCCAACCATAGGATTACTATGTCACTTATTTTAATGTTGTCTTTTAGAAAACAGATGTTTCTAATTATAACATTTTAATTTTCCTGATTAGATTTTCATTTCTCCTAAAATTGATTTCTGGGCATGGTAGGAGGTAAGCATATACTTTACTTGTTTCATATGAATAACTAATCCCATCATCATTATAAATGTAGAAGTTAATTCTTTCCATCACTGATCTGTGGTGCCACACCTCTCTCAAACAGGGTTTCATATGTTTTTATTTCTCTATTTTGTTCCATTAGTCCATTTATCTATCTCCTAACACAAATACTACGACATTATTTTTGAGATGTATGTGGTGAACACTCTCAGCTTATATTTTTTCAAATCTTAATCAATTTTGGCCCTCTTAATCATCTTGTAAGTGATATCATCAACTTGTTCATTCCATTAAAACCATGAAGGGATCAGGATTGCTAATGTATTAAATTCATATATCAATAAGGACTGAAACACCCTACATATATTGTTAAGACATTTTAGGCATAGATATGAACACCTCTATATTCAATTCTTCAATGCTTTTCAACAAAAAGTTATAATTTCCCCCTAAACAATTTACACACTTTATTTATATGTATTACATAGTGCTTTACAGCTTTTATTGTGTTTATAATCTTATCCTATTTATTGTTGCTGTGTATAAGAACATCATGGATTTATGATTTTATATATGGCTACCCTTCTGAGCTCACATTAATTCCAAATATTCCTTTATTAAGTTTTACAGGTATAAATACAAATATATTACATGAGGATATTGAAAATTTTGTTTCTTACTTTCAAAATCTTACAACGTTTATTATTTTTTGTGTTCCAGCCCTGCTTAGGGCCTCAGGCACAATGTTGAATAAAAATGGCCACAGCAGGCATTCTTGTCATCTTCCTGAGTTAAAAGAAAACACGTCTTCTATCACAAAACAAGTGTGATTTTTGCTGAGATTTTAGGAGACAGTTTTCCAGTTAACTCCAAATTTACTTATAGATTCACTTTTTCTTAATCATAAATAAACACTAAAGTTTATGAAAAAATTTTCTACATATAAAATAAACATATGTTTTTGTTCTTATTTAATATAATTTGTGTAATACACGCGTTTTCACCATTAAATATTTCCAGGAATAACTAGACTATGCCCAACTCAATCATGAATGTTTTATTTTAATACATTACTAGATTTAGTAAGCTAATATAATTTAAAGCTATTTGTGCATTTACTTGTAAGTGAAATTCCCCCGTAGCTTCTCTTTGAGTGAACCATGGCATAACACTTAACAACACAATTTCTAAAGCCAATCTGTTTGGATTTCAGTCCATGCTTTACCAATTACTCCTTCTGTTATCTCAGAAAAACTACCTAAATTTTTTCCTTTCATTGCTTATATGCAAAATGGAAACAGTAATTGTACCTACTTCAGTTGGTGGGTAAAAGGAATAATTGAGTTAATATTTATAAAGTACTTAGAATAATGCTCAACACATAGGTACTACATGAGGTTAATAAAAATACTATGGGGCACTCTTTCTGCTTTAATTATCAGATATATTCCTTAAATGAGATAGACAAGATTAATGTTTTTCTATTACTGAATAAATTTTTATGAGATTCAATTATCTACTACTTGAACATTTGACAGTGCATCTGGTCTTTTTTTTTTCATATGTTCATTTGGAGGGGCATAGTACATGATTCGGAGAAGGCAATGGTACCCCACTCCAGTACTCTTGCCTGGAAAATCCCATGGATGGAGGAGCCTGGTAGGCCGCAGTCCATGGGGCCGCTAAGGGTCGGACACGACTGAGCGACTTCACTTTCACTTTTCACTTTCATGCACTGGAGAAGGAAATGGCAACCCACTCCAGTGTTCTTGCCTGGAGAATCCCAGGGACGGCGGAGCCTGGTGGGCTGCCATCTATGGGGTCGCACAGAGTCGGACACGACTGAAGTGACTTAGCAGTAGCAGTACATGATTACTGTTTCAAATTATTATTGTTTGAAGTTCTTTCAAACGTTCTACATTTTTTTCTTGATTTTTTTTAATAAGTTTATTTATTTTAGTTGGGGGCTAATTACTTTACAATATTGTAATAGTTTTTGCCATACATTGACATGAATCAGCCATGAGTTTACATGTGTTCCCCATAGTACAAGAAAATACAGGCAAATTCTCGCAACTGTATTTTTGTGACAAGGAGACAAAGAATTCAGATGCTAAGAACAAATAATACAAAGTATAGGGTAAAGGGGAATGAATTCAGTGTTATTGCCCAGGTGACTCAATAAGTAAAGAACCTGCCTGCAATGCAGGAGACGCTGGAGATACAGGTTCAATTCCTGAGTAGGGACGATCCCCTGGAGGAAGGCATGACAACTCACGCCAGTATTCTTGCCTGGAGAATCCCATGGACAGAAGAGTCAGGCAGGCTACAGTTCATAGGTCGCAAAGAGTTGGACACAACTGAAGCAACTGAGCACATATCAAGTACAGAATGATGTCCATCATCATTGTACTTGTACAGAATCAAGTACAGAGAGATGTCCTCTTTGAATAAATGCTCTACTAGTTTCCTATGGCTACTGCAACATAATATCACAAACTGGATGGCTTAAACAACAGAAATGTATGTCTTATAATTCTAGAGGCTAAAAGTCTGAAACCAAGGTGTCAGCAGGTTAGTTCCTTCTGAGAGGGAAGGAAATGGGATCAGAAAAATCTGCTGGGACCAGATCAGGAGGAGCCTGGTTCCAGGTGCCTGATAGAGCACCATGGTAAGGACCTGGAGTTTATTCTGTGTGATATAGGAAATCACTGGGAGTTTTGAGCTGATGAGTGGCAAGATATGACTTTGTAGAGAATAAATAAAGATATCAAGTGTAGAAGCAAAGAATCTTATTATGCAGTTACCACAAAAATGCACAGGGAAGATTATAGTGGTGGCTAAGAACAGTGTGGTAAGGAGAAACCATGAGAACTGACTTGACAGAATCAGTAGATGTATTTTGAAGAAAGATCTGCATATTTTGCTAACAGGTTGGAGTATTATTTTGGAACGCTTAGGTTAATATCTCAGGCTACAATTTTTCAGACCATGTGGCTAATATAAATTTGAACTTTAACATCCAGTAAGAGTCAGGAATATGGCAGAATAGGTGGTCACCAGTTTGTGCCCCCTGACACAAACTTGCAGTGGCAAATGCCTGTGATTATATATTCTGAGGGAAAATCTTTTTTCAATTGAATTCCCAAACCCAAGCTGAATTAAATCACTTTCCAGATTCCTTTCCTTTGATAGACTGGTAGATTTCTTCTACTCCCATTTTACTTAAAGGTGTAGAACAGAGCTTTGAAGAAATATTTCTCCATGTTGAGAAAGTACAAAGAGTCTTAATTGCCCCCCTACCATCTATTCTACATCCACCCCTACTTAGGGGCTGTTAAGAGCTCAGTCTTTAAGTCAAAAAGACAGCACATATATTGAGGTAGTCATGCTTTAGAATTAGCTTATCCACTGCAGATGATTCTCTGCATTTGGAGTCAAGAGATTTTTCTTTATATTTAAACTTAGCCTGGACTTAATGTAAAAGTGTATCCAATGTTCCTGGTAGATTGAAGTTGGGAGAATTTCTACAGGCATATATTCTAATTAAGGGACAGAAACATGTACACAATGTTCATGATAAAGTGAAATGGCATGCTTTAACTGAATTTATAATACAACTCCATCAGCTGAAAATAAAGAATATTAAATGATGAACAGGATTGCTTTTCTTACAAAACTACCCAGTCATCTTGGTAACAGGTACATATTATTGTTGCTTAGCATCCATGCTTATGATTCTTTTATTCAAGAGATCGTGCTTCCTCTAGTTTTGAAACACTTCTTTTGATATATCAACCTTTCACATTGAGTTATTAGTGGTCAGTGTTAATGTTGAAATTCAGTGTAAAACTGGTATAACACCAGAATTTTAATGCTTGAGTTATTTTGCTTTTGTTTGTTTGTTTGGTATCAGTACAAGAAATTGAAAAAAATAAAATTGCTACTAAAATAAGAAGGAAAAAAACTTTTTGGCAATTCCATTAATTACAGGACATATAATCATAAGCATTAATCATAATAGTAATATTGACATTTAGACTATGTCATTATTTAATGTATAATTAAACAGTTTAGTAATTATTATAAAGTTTAACATCAAGAAGAAAGCATATAATTCATAAATATAAAGCCTTATAAATTCACAAAGTAAGCATATCATTTTAACCAAAACTTATCATGAAACAAAATTTCCCCAGCTTCCCCAGAAACCTCCCTTTGCATACTTGTCTAGTCCACACTGCTTCTTCTCACCATGAGTAATCACTATTTGAGCTTAAGAGAGCATAGACAAGATTTGGGTATTTTTGAGTTTCATATAAATGCAGTCATTCAATATGTAGTTTAAATGATGTTTGTGAAAATTTAATGTTCTCAATGACACTATGTGGTAGGTAATATTATTACTCCCATTTTATAGGTAAAAGCATTGATGCTTGAGAAACTAGTGTTCCTACTTATAGAAATATTCACCCTGGTTAAGTTTAGTTCCCTCTTATTGAAGTCACAATCCATTCATGTTCCTCCTGCCCCCACAGGGTACAGGGGGGCACTTATAAGTGTCCAGAAATGCTAAAAGGTAGGTTGCCAATGAGTTGACATAAGGGACACTCACACTTGAGACCAATTCATCCTGAATCCCTTCTAACTTCCCAAACTGGTCTTCTGCAATGAAAAAAAAAAAAAACCAAAAACTAATACTAATTAATTAGCAAAAATCCTCTCTTAATCTAGTATATTCCCTCTCCAACTTAAATTTTGTTGCTTACTCAGCATTAACCCTCCCCTTACCACAGGCCACTCCTGTGTAGTATCCAAACACCAGCTGTGTAACAAAAGTGTCTTAAGAAGAGGATCATCATCTGATACTTAATTGGCCAATTTCTTTTAATCTTGGCTTCTACTTCAGTGTGGGTTATGGTGGGTAAGGCTGGGAAAGGAAAATTATATGAGAAAGAAAGGTTGGGGTGAAATGTTCAAATTAATCTGTTAAACTGCTGCTGCTGCTGCTAAGTCGCTTCAGTCGTGTCCAACTCTGTGTGACCCCATAGATGGCAGCCCACCAGGCTTCCCCATCCCTGGGATTCTTCAGGCAAGAATATTGGAGTGGGTTGACATTTCCTTCTCTAAGCTGTTAAACTACATAGCCACAAAGTTAAGTAAATTTCCTAGAATGGCATTACGCAGGAGAACATGAAGTGGCATCTACCAGGTGGCCCTTTCTGAAGCCTTTACCTATCAGAAGGCTTTTCTTGACCACTAAGTCTTCCCCTCCAGAATGATTAAGTGCTCTTCTGTATTCTCAGAGACTCTTTGGCTACATTTATCCTACCATTTACTACACGGTGTTCATAGCATCTAAATATGTTTCTGTCTCCCTCTTACATACCATAAGTCACTCGGGCCCAATGGCCACAACTTATATTTACCTATTTACTATCATGGCTCTGTTTTTCCCTTCACAAAATTTTGTTGAAAGAGAAGTTGACATTTGCATTGTACGTCCCCATGGCCCATTCACTCTTTAGCTCAATGCAATCTCCCTATGCTGTTTCATTATACCAAAAGTCCTCTCATTAACAACACTATTATTATCCTACATTATGCCAACAATCACCCTCATTACTAATTTCCATAGAGAGACAGATTTCAGGCTACCTTATTTAAGATCTCTGGAACAAATAACTGCTAATCACCCTCTCTCAAATTCCTTACTTCTGTTTCTATGACACTTTTCTCCTTTGATTAACTCCCTATGTCTCTGGACATTCCTTTTCAATTCCTTTCGTGTGCTGCAATGTCTCTCTGGTGCCCTTATGTGCCCCTATTCATTTACATTCCTCACCCCATCCTGCACACCTGACCTAAGATAGCATCTGTTGGAACCATATGCTCCTAAAGAGATTTGTCAGGTTACACCGGTTGACCACATGGCCAATTGATCCACTGACTAAACTGATGACATCTTCTTTTATCTCTTTTCTGCACAACAAGTATCCTTATCTTTCTCAGGAAAAAAAGAAAAACTGTGGTTGATGAGGAAAATTGACTTCCTGGCCGAGTGCTATCAGGAAATCCGTTTGTCTGGAAAAGGAAACAACTCTATCTGAGTGGCCAAGATGCCCGCCACAGCCACAGGGAGGCAATCAAGGGAGGCCAATCTGTAAGGTTTCACAATTCCACAGAGTACTTACTTTTGCTCTCTTATTGTCACCTATACCTGAATGCTACATATCAAATTGGTTCCATGACTAGACATCCAAATCCTGCTGCAAAGAAACAAACAAAAACCCATTCTTGCACATTTTTGGATGCCAACTATAGCATTTGGGTGGAATTCCAAACTGGCACAACACATATTTCTGCTTGCCAGAAACCCATCATTCCATGTTGAATTTATAGAGCATCATCTTGCCAAAACCTCTGAATACTCTTCAAGGCAGGAAAAAAAAAGTGATTATATTCTTATTCCTGAAATGAACACCAAGGAGAACTTAAAATTAAAGATATGAAAAGTGCTAACAAGAGAGTCAGAATGAATTCTTTAATTCCCCACGAGGGTGCTATTCATCAAATTGGCTTAAACCTAGGAGCCACATTTTGCATCACATTTGATGTGCCTAAAATTTTTACTTCTTAATAAATATTCTTGGAAAGTGAAAATATTTTCATATCATAACCTTTGTATCCATAAGCATCTTCTTATTCTAAAATAATATGTTTCTTTCATCCACTGTGAACGTTCTGACCCATTTAGATTATGGATTATTTTTTTCTATTTTTTAAAAGATAAAAGCATTGTAAGAGCATAGAATAGACACTGTCTGTGTTTAATGTAAAATCGTCTTCAGAACAATAGAAAGAAGGAATGTGAATTCTCAGGGAAGTGGTAGAGGTAATACAACCTTCTCTGTTGCATCATAACAACAGCCAGAAAGAAAATGAAGGAGATAATAATGGATGTAGTTGGCAGATATGAGAGGCCTTGAGAGTAATGGTAGGAGTGAGTAAGAATAAATCTTCTCTGTTCTCACTGAAACCACATCCCTTCACCATCAGTTGCCATTCTGATCAAAAAGACAGATCACACCTTCTACAAGCAGTCCTCATTCTTAGCAAAGAACACATTTTGGGACTAGAACCATGAGTTGAAATGAGGTCACTTGATTCTATTTTCCCTTAAAAATGGGAAAACAAAACAAAACAAAACATGTTTATGAACCAAAACCCCAGTAACGAACCTTTGTAGACATGATCATATTTTATGAACTTGAAATTCTGAACCTCTAGAAAATAAGCCTATTAATTGCAAGTAAATTGCCACAAACTGGGTGGCTTAAAACAACAGAAATGTATTCTCTCACAGTTCTGGAGGCTGAAATTCTGAAATCCAGGTGCGGCATGGCCTTGCTCCCTCTGAAGGCTCTAGGGAAGAATCTTCCCTGCCTCTTCCTAGTCTCTGTGGCTGACAGCAATCCATGGCGTTCCTTGGCTTACATCTGCAAAACTCCGATATGGCTCTGTCTTCACGTTACCTTCTTCTCTGTATTTCTTTTTGTCCTCTATTCTCATCTTCATAAATGAATTTAGGATCCACCCTAACCCAGTGTAACCTCATCTAAACTAATTACATCTGCAAAGACACCGTTTCCAAATAAGGTTATATTTGAGATTCCAGGTGGAAATGAGTTTGAGGAGAATATTATGTACTAGTCTATTATGTATAAATATTATGTATTAGTTTTAGGAAAATATTATGTATTAGTTTCTGGGTTTTTTTTTTAGGAGAATTCAAGTTGGGCTAGATTTTTGTTTTTTTCTGCATTTGAATGCATGAGGAGCTGAGAGTCTTACCATAATGTTAGTTGAAAAAGACAACAGGCTTCAAACTAGTCATTTGTGACTTCTTGGTTACCTTCTTCTCCAGTCTCAGTCATGTATAAGCAACATCGTGAATCATATCAGTAAAAGAGATAGGTTTGTTGACATCCACTATGCCCATCAGTTCACTCTGTGGGATGGTTTGCTATGAAGCTCTCCATCATACTTGGCCACCAAATTTCCAAATGACAGCCATGTTCACAGATCATCATCTAAACCTAGAGCAAGTCAATTAACTTGGGATTTACTTTTCACCATCATCCTAGAAGTTCTTTGTCTTTTTCTTGTGTTTGATCTTCTGTTTCTTACCTCCATCCCATGTTTGCATTCATCTTTACTTACTAACTTTCCAGTTTTATGGAACACATTTTTTAGTATCTTCTGAAGAAAGGGAAATGGGAAATTAAATTTCCCTTTTCTTACATGTCTAAAATATAACTTGAAGCAGGCCAGGTATAGAATTGTTAGTCAGAAACCATTTTTCTTCAGTTATTCTAAGGCACTGTACATTGTTGCTTGCTTCCAGTGTTTCTGTTGTAAAAAACACTGGTCCTCTAGATTTACCTTTCTGGGTTTTTTTGTTTATTTGTTTGTTTTTTAAATTTTAGTCCTTTTCTTCTGAGAGATTCCCACAAGATTATATCAAAACAATTTCATAAATATATTTTTCCTGTGATCATTTTTCTAATTTTATGGTGTTCTCTGAATGTTTCTCTTCATACTGTCTAGTCTTTCTTTTAAGAATACAATCATCTCTAAGATCACTGCTAGGATATTAATGTTATTTGTTTTCTTTCTGCCTAATACTTGTCTTCTCTAAGTTGCTTCTTTTTTCTATTTGCTCCTTTTTTCCTACCTTCCTTGTTAAAGTCTTCCTCCAAATATCTCATCATCTGTTTGCCTGCTCATGATCAAGAATAGCAGGAAGTAGGCTCAAAACCAAACTGAACACGCTAAGCATCCTAGTAAGGACGCGTCAATTTGAACTTCATTAGAGGGAGATCTGAACTGGTATTAGGAAAACTTGGATGTCAATATATTTGCTTTCTTCTTTTGTGGGAAGGCCAGTTTCCTAAAGGTAGATCTTTTAGTCTTCTATCAGGGGACAGAAGTCTGGTTTTACATGCCCTGAGAGGCAATTTAAGTATGAGACAAAAATCCTGTGTATATATACGTATACATGTATATATATATACACACACATAGTATATATATATATATATATATATATATACACACACACACATAGTCCATTCATTCTTTTCTTTATGATACTATACATCTACTCTCAAAAATCTAGGCCAGAAACAGTTTAACCCTCCTTAGCAAGCAAATGTTCAGAGGTACTCAAGTAATGGAGGGGAAGGCAAATGAAATGGGAGAGGTTATCTAGGAATTTGCTTTTTGTTTCACCAGATCATCTTTAACAGCAAACTGTTTCACTGTAAATTCCTTAAGTTCTGCCAGTTTCTGAGTTTTTTAAAAATTTTAGAGTTTAATTTTGGTTCTTTCTCAGTTTTTTCTATTTCCAGGTTAGCATTTGCTAAGTGGGTAGTCCTTGACCATCTGCTTCCTGACTTCCAAAATGTTATTCCAATTGTTTTTCTTTCCTGTCTTAAGGGGGCCAAGTCTTAAAAATATTATCCCTTTATTATAGCTTTAGATAAGTTTGAAAAGATCCATACTAGACACATGTATTTAATCTGTCCTCTGAAAGCATAAAACCTCCAGGAGAAATTTTATTTTATAAAACAATAAAACTTAACAAAGTAGTTTTTAACCTAAAAAGATAGGCTCTCTGTCATCGCAATCAAACTAATACAAAATGTGGACTAAGATCTACAACAAATGGTAGATTGTTGGCTGATTATTTTTTCCCTGAAGGATGATGGAAGACTGGGGTAGCAGAAGCTAAGACAAAAATCTAGTGATAATAAACATCATTTGTAACAAGTATACTGTAATTATACAATCACGAATGACACAGGGAAAAAAAGAAATCATAAAAAGTATGGAGTAATCTAAATGCCATTTTATAAAAACTCAGTTCAGTTCAGTTCAGTTCCTCACTCATGTCCAACTGTTTGCGACCCCATGGACTGCAACACGTCAGGCTTCCCTGTCCATCACCATCTACCAGAGCCTACTCAAACTCATGTGCATTGAGTTGATGATGTCAGCCAACCATCTTGTCCTCTGTTGTTCCATTCAACTCCTGCCTTCAATCTTTCCCAGCATCAGGGACTTTCAAATGAGTCAGTTCAGTTCAATTCAGTCGCTCAGTCATGTCTGACTCTTTGTGACCCCATGAACCGCAGCATGCCAGGTCCCCCTGTCTATCACCAACTCCCTGAGTCCACCCAAACCCATGTCCTTCGAGTCGATGATGCCAACCAACCATCTCATCCTCTGTTGTCTCCTGCTCCTCCTGCCCTCAATCTTTCCCAGCATCAGGGTCTTTTCAAATGAGTCAGCTCTTCACACTAGGTGGCCTAAGTATTGGAGTTTCAGCTTCAACATCAGTGCTTCCAATGAACACCCAGGACTGATCTCCTTTAGGATGGACTGGCTGGATCTCCTTGCAGTCCAAGGGACTCTCAAGAGTCTTCTCCAACACCACACTTCAAAAGCATCAATTCTTCGGCACTCAGCTTTCTTTATAGTCCAACTCTCACATCCTTCCATGACCACTGGAAAAACCATAGCCTTGACGAGATGGACCTTTGTTGGCAAAGTAATGTCTCTGCTTTTTAATATGCTGTCTAGGTTGGCCATAACTTTCCTTCCAAGGAGTAAGGGTCTTTTAATTTCATGGCTGCAGTCACCATCTGCAGTGATTTTGGAGCCCAGAAAAATAAAGTCAGCCACTGTTTCCACTGTTTGCCCATATATCTGCCGTGAAAGGATGGGACTGGATGCCAAGATCTTAGTTTTCTGAATGTTGAGCTTTAAGTCAACTTTTTCACTCTCCTCTTTCACTTTCATCAAGAGGCTCTTTAGTTCTTCGTCACTTTCTGCCATTAGGGTGGTGTCATCTGCATATCTGAGTTTATTGATATTTCTCCCAGCAATCTTGATTCCAACTTGTGCTTCCTCCAGCCCAGCGTTTCTCATGATGTACTCTGCATATAAGTTGAATAAGCAGGGTGACAATATACAGCCTTGACGTCCACCTTTTCCTATTTGGAACCAGTCTGTTGTTCCATGTCCAGTTCTAACTGTTGCTTCCTGACCTGCATACAGGTTTCTGAAGAGGCAGGGCAGGTGGTCTGGTATTCCCATCTCTTTAAGAATTTTCCACAATTTATTGTGATCCACACAGTCAAAGGTTTTGGCAAAGTCAATGAAGCAGTTCAGTTCAGTTCAGTCGCTCAGTCGTGTCCGACTCTTTGCGACCCCATGAATTGCAGCACGCCAGGCCTCTCTGTCCATCACCAACTCCCAGAGTCTACCCAAACCCATGTCCATCGAGTCGGTGATGCCATCCAACCATCTCATCCTCTGTCGTCCCCTTCTCCTCCTGCCCCCAATCCTACCCAGCATTAGGGTCTTTTCCAATGAGTCAACCCTTCGCATGAGGTGGCCAAAGTATTGGAGTTTCAGCTTCAACATCAGACCTTCCAATGAATACCCAGGATTGATCTCTTTTAGGATGGATTAATTGGATCTCCTTGCAGTCCAAGCGACTCTCAAGAGTCTTCTCCAACACCACAGTTCAAAAGCATCAATTCTTCGGCGCTCAGCTTTCTTCACCGTCCAACTCTCACATCCATAAAGCAGAGGTAGATGTTTTTCTGGAACTCTCTTGATTTTTCAGTGATCCAGCAGATGTTGGCAATTTGATCTCTGGTTCCTCTGCCTTTTCTAAAATCAGCTTGAACATCTGGAAGTTCATGGTTTATGTATTGCTGAAGCCTGGCTTGGAAAATTTTCAGCATTACTTTACTAGTGTGTGAGATGAGTGCAATTGTGCAGTAGTTTGAGAATTCTTTGGCATTGCCTTTCTTTGGGATTAGAATGAAAACTGACCTTTTCCAGTCCTGTGGCCACTGCTGAGTTTTCCATATTTTCTTGCATATTGAGTGCAGCACTTTCACAGCGTCATCTTTCAGGATTTGAAATAGGTCAATTGGAATTCCATCACCTCCACTAGCTTTGTTCGTAGTGATGCTTCCTAAGGCCCACTTGACTTCACATTCCAGGATGAGTCAGTTATGGCCGAAATACTGGAGCTTCAGCTTCAGCATCAGTCCTTCCAAGGAATATTCAAGACTGATTTCCTTTAGGATTGACTGGTTTTAGCTCCTTGCTGTCCAAGGGACTCTCAAGAGTCTTCTACAACACCACAGTTCAAAAACATCAATTCTTTGGTGCTCAGCTTTCTTTATGGTCCAACTCTCATATCCACACATGACTACTGGAAAAACCATTGCTTTGACTAGATGGACCTTTGTCATCAAAGTAATGCCTCTGTTTTTTAATATTCTGTCTAGGTTGGTCATAGCTTTTCTTCTAGGGAGCAAGTGTCTTTTAATTTCAGTCACCATCTGCAGTCATTTTGGGGCCCAAGAAAATAAAGTCGGTCACTCTTTCCATTCTTTCCCTATCTATTTGAAATGGAGTGTTGGGAAAAGATGCCCCAACACACAGTCCAACACTATGTCCACATAGTCCACATAGATCAACACTATGATCCACATAGTCAAAGGCTTTGGCATGGTCAATTAAGCAGAAGTAGATGTTTTTCTGGAACTCTCTTCCTTTTTCTATGATTCAACAGGTATTGACAATCTCATCTCTGGCTTCTCTGCCTTTCCTGAGCCAGCTTGAACATCTGGAAGTTCTCAGTTCATGTACTGTTGAAGCCTAGCTTGGAGAATTTTGAGCATTACTTTACTAGCATGTGAGATGAGTGCAATTGTGGTAGTCTGAACATTCTTTGGCTTTGCCTTTCTTTGGGATTGGAATGAAACTGACATTTTCCAGTCCTGTGGCCACTGCTGAGTTTTCCAAATTTGCTGGCATATTGAGTGCAACACTTTCACAGCATCATCTTTTAGGATTTAAAAAAGCTCAACTGGAATTCCATCATTTCCACTAGCTTTATTCGTAGTGATGCTTCCTAAGGCCCACTTGACTTCCCATTCTAGGATGTCTGGCTCTAGGTGAGTGATCACACCATCGTGGTTATCTTGGTCATGAAGATTATTTTTGTACAGTTCTTCTGTGTATTCTTTCCATCTCTTCTTAATAGCTTCTGCTGCTGTAGATTCATACAGTTTTTGTCCTTTATTGAGCCCATCTTTGCATGAAATGTTCCCTTGGTATCTGTAATTTTCTTGACAAGATCTCTAGTCTTTCCCATTCCATTGTTTTCCTCTATTTCTTCACCTTGATTACTTAGGAAGTCTTTCTTATCTCTCCTGGCTATTCTTTGGAACTCTGCATTCAGATGGATATATCTTTCATTTTCTCCTTTGTCTTTTGCTTCTCTTCTTTTCTCAGCTATATGTAAGGCCTCCTCAGACAACTGTTTTGCCTTTTTGCATTTCTTTTTCTTGGGGATGGTGTTGATCACTGCCTCTGTATAAGCACAATGATAATTGGTGGCTACTAGCATCATGAAAAGAGACCATCAGTTTTTATATACCTCCTAATGTAAGTCCACAATAAAATTATATAGTAGTTTTGGCAAAACATTAAATACAAATCCATCAATACTCTAGATATAATTGTCAATTTACAGGAAATACAGGAGTCAGATCACTTAAAATGACATAAGGATATAATGAGGGAAAAAACCATACCATGGGAAACAACATTCTTTAGAACTTTCAACAACAATGGAATTGTTCTGTAAAAGCATTATTCAATATAGTAGCTACATGCGGCTAATGGCTATTTGAAATATGTTTAATGTAACATTTAAATTTTATTTATCTATGCTAATTTTTATTTAAATTTAATTAATTAAAATTCAAGTAACTAGATGTAGCTAGGGGCTACCATATCAAGTCCATCATATAACACTCTAAGACATTTCTTCATAAATATCAAAGAAAACAGGAGAAAAAAGGAGATTTAAAAAAAAGACTCAAAAACGTATCTTCCAATTATGATGTATAATTGTTATTTGGATTTTAATTAAAAGAAATTGTACACAATTATATTATAAAACATTAGGTGAAATGTGAGCATTTATATCTGATTATTTCCAGGAGTACTATTTAGTGTGTGATAGGGCTTCCCTGGTGGGTCAAACTGTAAAGAATCTGCCTGTAAGGCAGGAGACCTGGGTTCAATTCCTTGGCCAGGAAGATTCCCCTGGAGAAGTTTATGATAAGGATGTAATAGTTATGTTTAAAAATAGTTTTCATCAGAAATATTTATGAAAATAATTACAGATGAAATTATCTGTAATGATGGCTTAGAGTTGGTTCAGCATAATCCAAAATTGGGTGGGAATATAGACAAAACAAGAAATAGATGAAACAATACTGATAATAAGCTCATTGTTGAAGCTAGTGATAGACAGGTGGGAACACATCATACTATTCTCTTAACTCTTGAACATGCTAGAAAATTTCCACATGCCCACTTTTTTTAATAACCATGTTCCAACTCCAGACGTCCTAATATACAGCTAGAGTTGAGATTCTTGAGGAAGAGGAAAGAAAATAGAGTAAACTTTTTAGGAAGCGTTCTAAGGAAGAACAGAAATATTTAAAAGACATTGTATGAAGTGTGAGGGACCTCTTCCTTCCCCTGCAGGAGATTTTATTGCACAATCACTTCAAATTTATTTGAGGTTTTATTATAAATGCAACTTTGAGGAATCGATTCTTCAATTTCAGAATTTTGGTACAGGCTTAAGATAGGAACATAAAAGCTGGAGAAGCACCATTGGTACAAATAGATACAACTTTTCAAAGCATTCTTATTATGCTTTATGTGAGGCTAATGAGGGCTTAACTCAGGAGAGATGAAAAACTCTTCACGTGTCTTCTGTAAGTGTCTTCAAAAAATTAAACCTCAAATGTGAGCAGAAAGTATAAATACAGACATTTATTCATCATTAAGATCATTTTGAGAATCTATGAACTCGTCTGTGTGTTTTAATAATTAGGATCTGATATAGCAGATAGGATAAAGTAACAGAAAACTCAAAGACTGCAGCCTTTCACTTACCATCGATTGAGTTATTTCTTTGTAACATTTTTTTTTTTGGTACACATAAGTTTAATAAGCAGTAATTCAAAAAAAAGTTCTTAAATGAATTCCCTGGGGCCATAAAGATATACATCTGTGTAAAAGCAGGTTTTATAAGGACTGCAAAAGATCTAACTTTCTGATCAGTCTCTTGCCACATGGATTAAAACCACTCTAGATGTTCAAAATTTCCAAGCATTAAATTCATGATTACAGGGTAACCTCCCTCTATTGCTTATTCATAATATTCCTACTGGGATAAAGGGAAGGAAGAAAATTAGCATACACTGTGCCTGCCAAATTAAATATAGTTTGTACTTTAATTCTCTTGTCAACTTTATTGTTATCATTTCTGTCTTATAGTTAAAGAAAGTAGATTCAGAGAGGTTTACTCATTTGCTTGATGTCACATAGTGGAGGAGTAGACTTTAAATCTAGTTTGATTCAAAGTCTAATATGATTTCCATTATGCCATTCTGTCTTCTAATCAACTCTGCTTTTGTCTAGTTTGTACACATACATAAGAAAACTTTTAAAAAAAAGAGTTAAAAATTCCAGACATGTTCTGTTGGGGAAGATGGTTTACTGCCTAAAATAGAATGCAAATTATACCAGCAAATTTCAGAAAATGTGAGTGAATTTGTTTCCTAGGCTGCCATACTAATTACTACAAACTTGGAAGCTTAAAACAACAGAAATGTGTTCCTTCATAGAGGTTCTGGCAATATCAGTGCCTCCATCTTACTCTGCACCCACTTCTCCACCTTCAGCTTCTGCATTTGCAACTCTGCCCTTGGAGTCACTCTCCTTTTTCTTGAAGGGTTGCACATTTTTAAGTCAATAATCTTTATCAGCTTATTTCCCTCATGGAGAATAACAGAAGCCCAACAACCATCCTTCATTTCATCCTGTCTGTATTCTTTTGTCCAAGTTGACATTGCTTCTGCTGGTATAGCAGTCTCAAAAACCTCATCATCTCGTATATCATAAGCATCCATACCATTTACAAGAGCATTCTCCACACAGACCCTTCCTGGTTCAGTTCAGTTCAGTTCAGTCTCTCAGTCGTGTCCGACTCTTTGCAACCCCATGAATCGCAGCACGCCAGGCCTCCCTGTCCATCACCAGCTCCCAGAGTTTACCCAAACCCATGGGTCAGTGATGCCATCCAACCATCTCATCCTCTGTTGTCCCCTTCTCCTTCTGCCCCCAGTCCTTCCCAGCATTAGGGTCTTTTCCAATGAGTCAACTCTTCCTTCCTTCCTGGTTAACCCTTATCTATTCCTGGCTCCTACTGAGATAGATGATTGGATTCATGAGTGACTTATCTAATTGATTAGCAAAAATTGCCTAGCCACACTCTTGTACCTCTATCACATGCTCTCCCATTAGTAAAGAGCCTAATTTTAGCATCATTTGCAATCTGAATAAGCTAGGTATCCCCCAAATAATTCAAGCTCTGATTCCATATTGCTTAGCAGTTCTTTTCTTAACTTATCTCTTTCCTCTCACATTTTACCATACACAACAATGAGAAACCAGGCCATATCTTCAGCACTTTGTTTGGAAAGCTCTTCAGCTAAATATCCAAGTTCATTGCTTATAAGATCTGCCTTCCATCCCCAAATAGAAAACAATTCAGCCACCATTCTCCGTCACCTTATGACAAGGAACACTTTTCCTCCAGTTTCTTTATAATATGTTCTTATTTCTTTCTGAGACCTCAACAGAAGCACCATTAAGGTCTTTATCAAATGTCTCTTCAAGGGAATCTAGTCTTTTACTGTTATATACTTCAAAATTCTTCCAGTATCTACCTATTATACAATTCTAGAGCCACTTCTGTATTTTTAGGTACTTTTTGCATCAGCACCTCACTCTCAGTAACAAAATCTGTATTGATTTCCTAGGGCTGTCAAATGAACAGCCCACAAATTTAGTGGCTTTAAACAACAAAAGTTTATTCTCTCACAGTTATGGAGGCAAGAAATCTTAAATCAAGGTACTAAGAGTGCCACATTCTCTCCAAAGTCTCTAGGGACCAATATTTTTCTTTTTTCTTCCAGCTTCTGGTGTCTACCAGCCTTGGCCTTCCTTGGCTAGTAGATGCATTACTGAAATCTCTGTCTCTGTCTTTATATCACCTTCTCCTCTATATCTTTTCTCCTACTGTCTGTATAATTTACCTCTGACTCATTCTTGTAGTGACACCCATGCTTGGATTTCAGGCCCAGTCAGGAAATCCAAGATGATTTCATCTCAAGATCCTCAAGAGTGTGTGCATATGTGTATTCTGTATTTATATAATACATAATACATAAGTCTATAAAAGTCTACAGCTACATAAATCTAATTATAATTTCATAAGATTGCAAAGTGTGAAGCAAAATTTATCTTATTAATGGTGCTGAAATTCAGCATATCTATGATACTACACTTTAAATCTGATGAAAACAGTGTATCAATAAAATAAATTTAATAGAAGTTAAGAAATCTTTCACCAAAATTGTTGGGGAATGGCTGTCAAATTGAATGCAGATATAAAACCTACTAGAAACAACTGATCCTTAAGGGAGTAGTGAGTTTATATATTTGCATTCACTGCTCTGTCACTGTCCATAAAAGCTATCAGATATTTGCTCTTTAGGTACTAATGTCATACTGATTTTGATAGACAGACGATGTTAAAGTAAGCACATGTCAAAAAGAACTTTTTTAAAAATATCACAGGGATAAGGATGGACCTAAATATATTCTGAAACTAGTGGAAATGTATCGATGGTAAAAAAAAAAAAAAAAAAAAAGTCTGCCCATGCTCCCATCTTGAATCATAAAGTCAACATTCTTTAAAATTTATCTATCTTAGTTGACAGCAAATGTACAAGTAGTATATGGTTTTAATTCACTCATTTTACCAGTAATCTAGCTATACAATATTTCACACTTGGCCTAATTCTATCATGTGATTGAAAACTTCTATAGACAAAGACTTGATAATAGAACTACTCTTCCACAAAGAGGATTTATCCATAATGTAGACCTTACAAGGATTATATTTGGCACACCTGCATCAAGTTATCAATGCTCCCAGGACAAGTTACCTATCATTTAAAACCTTCAAATAACCACTGCATTTACTGCACCCAATTTTTCTAGTAATAGCTATTTTATATAGTAGAATTTATCATTCTGTGTAATGTTTTGAAAAAACAATCATTTTCTGCATATAAAATGTATTCTTGAAAAAATATGGAGTACACTTTATTTTCTTAGCTGCTGGTATGAAACATCTCTTTGTGGAAACCTGTCTTTGTTGAGAGAATAGATTGTGCCCAATGAAACCTGTACAATCTATTCTCTCAACAAAGACAGGTCTCCACAAAGAGACATTTCATACCAGCACCTAAGAAAATAAAGTGCCTGGGGCTTCCAGGTGGCTCAGTGGTACTGTATCCACCTGCCAAGCAGGAGACACAGGTTTGATCCCTGGGTTGGGAAGGTCCCCTGGAGAAGTAAATGGCAACCCACTCTAGTATTCTTGCCTGGGAAATCCCATGGACAGAGGGCTACAGTCCACAGGGTCTCAAAGAGTCTGACAGGACTTAGTGACTAAACAACAACAATGAAGCCTGAGGTCCCAGTACCTTAGATTGGTGCCTCAGTTAGAAAGAGTTTACAGAAGAACTACTCATCTACACATTGGAAAGGGAGATATTTACTCCTAAGAGAGAGTAGGGATAGAAAATATTAGAGGCCAAGTAACAATGAAAGGATAAAGATTGTGGAAATAAAGCACAGATAATAGGGGAAAATATTCACAAACTATATATCCAATAAGGACCTAGTATTCATATACATAAAAAGCACTTACAACTCAACAATAAAAAACCAAAAAACTCAATTTAAAAATGGGCAAAGAATCGACTAAACATATTTTCCAAGGATTACATACAAATGGACAACAAGCTCAACCCAATTCGCCATTTGGAAAATGCAAATCAAAGCCAAAATAATATATAGCCTCACACTAGGATGGTTTTAATTAAAAAAAAAAAAAGAATATAACAGGTGTTGGTAAGGAAATGGAGAAATTTTTGCAACCTTTGTACATTGCTGATGGGAATGTAAAATGGTACAGATACTGTGGAAAACAGCTGGCATTTCCTCAATAGGTTAAACAGAATTACCATATGATCCAGAAATTCTATTTCTGGGTGTGTATCCAGAAAATCTGAAATCAGATATTCAAACAAATTTCTACACAAATGTTCACAGCAGTATTTATAGTTGCCAGAAGATGAAAATGATGCAAATGTTCATTAATTAATGAATAGATAAATAAAATGTAACATATATAAACAGTGGAATATTATTCAGACATAAAGAATAAAGTACTTAACACATGCTATAGCATGAAAACAACAAGCTACATAAAAGAAGCCAGAAGCAAAATGCCATATATTATATGGTTCCATTACAAAAAACGCAGAGTAGGCAGTTTTACAGAGAGAATAAAATTATTGGTTGCTAGGAGTTCAGGGAGATGGGGAATGACTGTTTAATGGATTTATTTTGGGAGTAATGAAAATGTTCTGTAATTAGACACTGGAGCTAGTGGTACAACACTATTTCAATAAATGAGCTAAATGTCACTAATGGTAAAGTGTATATTATGTGTATTTTATCACCATGAAAAGAAATAATTGTAAAGAAAAACCAACTAGGAAAGGGACTTCCCTGGTGATCCAGGGGTTGAAATTTTGCCTTTCTGTGCAGGGTTTGTGAGTTCAATCTCTAGTCAGGAAGCTGAGATCCCACACATTTTGGGGCCAAAAAACCCAAAACAAAACAGAATGAACATTTTAACAAATTCAAGAAAGACTTTAAAAAAAGTACTAGGGAAGAAGAAGGACCAGGGAAAGAGAAATTAGAAAATGCTGCAGGACCCATGAAATATCTTCTTTCACTATGACCTTACAATATTTTGGTCTTTTTGAAAGACCATTAAAAAAGTCACATTTCCTGGTATGCTTGGATTCCTTTGAAAACTGGTATCAAGGCTGAGTTCTGTGCCCTGGCTAATATTATGTCAATAAGACCAGCCTATGCTGATAGAGAAAGTAGAAATTTGAAATCCATATTTAGCTTAAAAAATTTGATCACCTGTTTTTTATCACTGTGCTAGACCTTGTGAGCTATTCTTAAAAGTAAGTTTTCCTTAAAAGCATGATCAGTGTTCTTCTCCTCTTATTCCATGTGACACACATGGCGTTCAGACGTCCCCATCTGAAACTCAGGGTGTCTCCTTGACCAGGTCAAGGTATTTCAGGACATCAAGAGACTCACTAGGTCGACCCTACCAACCCACCCCCTTAGTTACTGGGTATCTACCACTTAAGCATCTTTCACCCATTCTGATTACCAGATCAGGGTTAGCAAATGCCCCCAGGTCATGGTTGGTTGGGGACAGAGTTGTTTGAAATTTGATTTACCTAAACCTTCACAAAGACTCGAGTTTCAAGGAATGTGCATTGTGGGACACTGTGGATTACAACTGGGGACTACTGTAAAACAGTGATGTAGAAGAATTGTTAGAACTCATGAAAAGTTTCTTTGGCTACCTTGCTTCTGATAAAGGTGGGAGTGAAAAGTTTGATAATCACTGGGCTTCTCTGTTAGGGTGTTTGTGTCAGGTCTTCAAACAGGTGCTCAAAACATGGAACAGGAGTACCTCTAAGGGTGTCTTTGTCATAAGGACATTTCAGATATAGGATTTATAAGTAAGTGAAACTCGCTCAGTCATGTCCAACTCTTTGCAACCCTGTGGACTATACAGTCCATGTAATTCTCCAGTCCAGAATACTGGATTGGGTAGCCTTTCCCTTCTCCAGGGGTTCTTCCCAACCCAGGGATCAAACCCACGTCTCCCACATTACAGGCAGATTCTTTACCAGCTGAGCCACAAGGGAAGCCCAAGAATACTGGAATGGGTAGCTTATCCCTTCTCCAGCGGATCTTCCCAAACCAGGAAGTGAACTGGGGTCTCCTGTATATTGCAGGCAGATTGTTTACCAACTGAGCTATCAGGAAAGATTTCATAGGATTTACATATGTGATTAATTCTAATAGTTGAAACTATGTTCTCAAACAAGAAAGAGATTTCCCAAATGGTATATCCAAATAACTTAAGTCATATCGCATTTTTGTTATAATCCAATTATTTATTTCAACTTTGCATAAATGTTCACAGCTTCTGTGTAAAATGTTTTAATTCACCTTTCATTACACACAGGTTGTTATAGCCAAACGCTCCAGGAAACAAACTCACTCAGAAGGACAGCGTGGATAGTGGAATGCAGTTTATTACACTGTCAGGTCCAAGGCAGAGTTTCCTCTTTAGCCAGGGACCCCAACCAACTTTTGTGAAAATCTTATATACCTTAAGTGTACTGCTCAAGCCCACATCCCCAAATTCTTTAAATCTAGTCTGGAAAGTGTTAAAGGGAGATACAATCAGGTTACAGCCATGATTCATAACCAGAAGGGTCAGCTGGTTATACATCACAACCTATACCAAAGTGTGCCATAAAGATTACAAAGGTGATTGACTACATAAGAGATTATTACATTCTTTCTGGTGAAGGGAAATCTTGGTATGGAATCAGGTGTCTATCAGTCCAGTAGGCCTGTTTGGCTGTAGGTATGTGATCTCCATGGCTACAAGGCACATAGTCCAAAGTTCACTGGGAGTGTAAGATAGAGTTTCCTTCTTTTTCAAGATGGAGTCAGCTCGGCCTGTTCCTTTCCTCCTTCAAAGTAATCCACTAAATTCCCAAAGAACTGATAACTCAAATAAAGCTACGACTAGCCTCAAAATAAAATACAATTCTCTGAAAAATCACTTGGTTACAGAAGGACTTTATTATCAGCATCTCTGTAGAAGAATTCATTACTTGGTAATATTACTAAGGTTGCACAGATCTGGAAGAAAGTATTAGATGAGTTGTGGTCACATCTGATTAGGTTTGAACCTGAGGGAATAATTCCATACATCAAGGTAACAAGGGAATGAGCTCACCTGCAGTGCTTTGTTCCTGATAAATTTCACTCTCTGCTAAACATGAATAGTTAATTTTTTAAGGAGGGTGCAAGAAGCACATGCATACTACATTTAGAGGTGAAACTAATCTCATACTTTGGTATAAAATGTATTTCAGGTCTAATCACTGAATGCCAGAAAATAGCCCTTTCTGCTAAAGTAAGTCAGTAATTTATACGACTCTGACAAGTTTAAATTGCCTAGCTTGCACCTCTAAAGTAAAATTCAAAAATTAGCAACAGGAGATGATATACTCCTGTCAGGAAAAAATAAATACTGTAATTCTAACTTACATCTGAAATATTTATGATGACTGCAGGCTTTTTTTTTGTTTGTCTTTTTTTCTCCTTCGGATTTCCAAGGGAATTTATTAGCCCTTTCACTCCTTTTCTATGTTCAAAAATTTCCAAGGAAAGATAATTATGGGCCAGGATTCTATCCATCATTTTAGTATGAACAACAAGGAATGAGTTTAGGGAAGAAGACTGAGAAAAAATAAACATTTGGTTTATGTTAAGCATTTTGCTACATGATTGATTCACTTTATCTCATTACATATTTACAACAGCTTTTCAAAGTAGATGTAACAGGATTCCAAAATTGAACTTCTTCTTGTCTCAGACTGTGACAATTTGACAATTTGACTGAAGTTTTGATGCCATAAAACAAAACAACAGGTCTGAAGCAAATTGCAAATTGCTTGACCACACCTCCGCAGGACCAGCAACCTGCCATTCTGTATTGCAAATCTTACCTCAATATCTAGTGTTTAAGGCTCCAGTCCATTGGGCAACAAAGAGTGGGGGCACAACTGACTAACACAAAGGGAGAAAGAGGAGAGCAGGGCGGAGGAGAGAAAAGAGAGGAATTGCAGAGAGAATTTCTTTGAAAGGGGATGGGAAAGAGCCATGAAAAAGGAGATTGCTGCTGCTGCTGCTAAGTCGCTTCAGTCGCGTCCGACTCTGTGCGACCCCATAGACGGCAGCTCACCTCATTAAAGTCATTGAGAAGGCCCTTCAAGACTCAGAGAACTATATCTCAGAACCCTCTGAGATACAGGAACTGCTGCCTCACCAATGTTGTAAAAGGTCCAAATATTTGAGTTTGTGGTTATCTAATAGCCCCAAGAGTCTAGAAGGCTGAATTGAGAAATAGCTGCACTTTCACTCGTCAAATGTTACTGTTTAAAAGAATTAATTGTGTATATTTTGATAGAAGCCAGCAAGGACTTGTTTTGGATCACACTAAACAGGACACTGCAGAAAAACAACAGGAATTCCAATAAAAGGGCTCTTCCTCCAAGATCCATTCCTCCATTTATTCGTTGATTTTTGTCAACAATATTTACTGAATACCTACTGCAAGCCAGGCATTTCTTAGTACAGGAAATACAGTAATGAATAAAAATAGATAATCTTTGCCATTTAAAATTTTATATTCTATTGAGGGAAGACAGATAATAGATAAATATGTCTAACTGAAAAATGCTTTGGAGAAAAAGCCATGAAGGGAAGACTGGGAGAAAGATCCAGTAAAAGAGGGTAAACAAGCACTCAAGGAGAGATCCAAAGTGACTAGTTAGAAAAGATGCTTTGGCTGCATCATAGGGAGTAAGGTGAAATGTTCACAGTGAGGGAATCTCTGAGAAGCCAAAAATGGCCAAGGCAGGAGTCAACTTTCAAAGTCTACCAAGCCTAGAAAATGTGAATGCCATTTCATAAATAGGTATTTTCTCACCTCTCTCTTCACTCCCTTGACCCACCCCAGTACTGAAGAAGCCAGAAGCAAACAGCAAATGAATGAGGAGATGGAATGTAGGAGAATAGAAAGAAAAGGAAGTTTAGCAGAAGAAAGAGAAATTGAGAAGCTGATCTTATCTGCCTTCCCTTTGTTGGTTTCCACCCTGCAGAATATTCAAGGTGTGGAAGGAAGGAAAGTGCTTTAACCTCATATGAAGGTTGGAATTCTGACTGTTGAACTGCAATACCATTTTAATAAAATGAAAATGACAAAGTGGTTAGAATACTTTTTAATCCAAGAGTGACTGGAAAAGTCATGAGAATTCTCTGAGATTTCATGCTAGGAGAGACTGACAACAAATTCAGCAAGGTGGTATGAATGGAAGAGGGGAAATAACATTTAATGATTGTGCTCTACTGAGTTCTGCTCTTTTAATTCATAAGCAACAGTTAGTAGCACTCCAGAGTGGAGAAACGGAAGCTTAGAGAATGAATTAACCTATTCAAGTTCATTCAAATCTATGAAGTAGTGAAGTCCCAAAGCAAATATGGAAAATCAAAGTGATAACTGACTTGTCTGGAAGAGGCATGCTTTGGCCCCAGTGCCTCAAAGAGAAGGAACATTCAAGAATAAATATTTCTTTGTGAAACAGTCTAAATTCTTTAAAGTTCGTTATGGAACAAACAACTTGAGGTTCAACCAAAGTTCTGTGTTGAGAAGAGGAATATTTCTTCACCAGTGTATGATCCTGAATGTGGTAGCATCATTCTCTCACTTCTATAGACATGATTGGCCCATCATATCTTTTGCCAACTCCTTTGTCCCATATGCTCGACTTGATATTTGCTCATTAGAATTATCGGCTTCCCAGGTGGCTTCATGGTAAAAAATTCACCAGCCAATGCAGGAGATGCAGGAGACACAGGTTGATCCCAGGGTTGGGAAGATTCCCTGGAGGAGGAAATGGCAACCCAGTCCAGTATTCTTGCCTGGTTAAATCCCACAGACAGAGGAGCCTGGCAAGCTAGTCCATGGGGTCACAAAGAGTCGGACGTGACTAAGCAACTGAGCACACACATGTGCATTAGTATTAGAGGGTATGGTTCTGAACTGATAGTGATATTGACATATTCCTTAGATTTATAGTGCAGTTTCATATACAAATAATTATTTGATCGCATAATAACTCAAAAGGAAGAACAATTACCATTAGGAATAATTTATCATAATACTAGAAAATTAAATTTAAGCTAAAAGAGAATAAAACTAGAACTAAAAAAGTCTGAGTGGATTGCTCAGAGTCATAATGTTACTGTTAGAGACAGACTTTTAACACTACTCTACTACCTCATAGTTTAAGGGAGACTTAAGGAGATTAAAGAAAGCACTTTTACTGTAATTGATAAAAATAATTTAGATAATCATTTGTGTCTAAAACAGATATACCAAATAATTACCAGTTTTCACCACTTTTAAATTTAATATTTTATATCATTTAGACTCTTCCTTTATCTCTGCCAATGCCTCTGGGACTTTCTACTGAGAAGAGTTGTTTGTCTGAAGGTCTTGATTAAATTGTCTTTGGGTTCTCCTAATTTCTAAGAAAAATCTAAACATTTCTCTAGGGAACTTTTGCAGCCTATTCCTCATCTTTCCTAAGTGGTGAGAAGATTCAGTTGCCTACTTTTGTTTCTTAAAGGAAAACAACTAACCTTATCTACAAAATTATATTAGTCAGCAAATATCGAAAATAACTCAGTCAATGAACTTTAAACAAGGCTGGATTTTTCTGTTTTTATGAAATTAACATACACATGTTTGAGACTTACTAATAGACATAATATGCATTGTTCAAACCCTCATCAAGTTATAATTAATTAAGTAAATATCAAGTTTGTAATGTTACTGAAATATCACAGAAATCTATATCTATATATGTGCAATCATTTATTCATTTGAATAACTGTTCTTCATTCTACCTGTATTTAATGTCTCCAAGTACTGACCCATAATTTCTGTTACAGATTTTCTGAAATAGAATATTCAAACAACTAAAAGTATATGTTTTAATAAAACTGAAGATAGAAAAAGACAATTTATTGGCAAACCCATAAAGATTAATTTGTACATATGCAAGGGCTTCCTAGGTGGCTCAGTGATAAAGACTCCACCTGCCAGTGCAGGAACTGCAGGAGACATGGGTTCAACCCCTGGGTAGGGAAGATCCTCGCAGGAGGAAATGGCAACCCACTCCAGTATTCTTGCCTAGATAATCCCATGGACAGAGGAGCCGGGTTGGCTACAGTCCATAGGATTGCAAAGAGACGACTAAGTGACTGAGAACATACATATATGCATTTACTTCCTTATGTATCAAAAAAATTTTAGTGCATATGTCCTCCAAAGACAAATAAATCGCATCAATTGACTGGTTTAGAGTGTTCAGTAACAGTACTTTCCCTTTGACAAAAAGAAGTTGCATATTACAAAAGTTCAGATTAATATTTTATGAAGTCCTTTATAATTTGTGCAGGATATATTATCACCAAAGTTATAAGAACTCTCTCTGATGAAATACTCAGGTGAAATAAAAATCACATGCTTCCCCTTATTACTTTTCTTATTTTTACATTCTATTTGTGGTTTAACATGCAGAATTCCTTAAAATTAGAAATATACAGTCAAAAGGTTTTTCTTCTTAATTGAATTTTATTTCAATAAAAATAGGACTAATATTTTATTTTTAACCTCCTTTATTATAGTAATTTTCAAACATATACAAAAGTAGAGAAACTAGTATGGAGAACCTTCAAGTATCCATCAGACATCTTCAATAGTTCCAACATGTTTAGACAGTATTACTTTACTTCACAATTGTTATTAAATAATCCTCAGCTATCTCAGAATTCCTCCTCTAAATACTATATATCTTTAAAAGATTACTTTTTTGAAACACAATCACAATATCATTATAATCCTAAATAAATAATAATAATTTCTACATACCACCATATATTCTTTCAGTATATAGCATTCTTTCTACAGTTTGGTGGCATTTATTTTATTTAAAGTATTTGTATCATTTTATTTGCAGGTACCTTCTCTCATTTTCATTCTTCAGTTTATTTATTGAAGAATCTGGATCATTTTTCTTAAAACATTTCCTATAGGTTTTGCTGATTTATCTGCTTTGCTGTCTACTCACTTATGATAACTGATACTTGGACTCACAGATGAGGGGTTTTTCTTCTTTATTTGGCAAAATACCTATAGGTGATTTTGACTTTCTTTTTTACACCATATCTGAAGCTATCTAACATCTGGTTGTTTATTTCTTTATGCTTGATTCAATATGTTCAGGTGTTGTCACTTTGACCCATTCATTATAGAGTTTCTCGTCTATTTTTCACTCACTGGTGTCAGCAGCCATCACTGATTATTTACTAAGATCCATTAGAGACTGCAAAAGGTAATATTATCATCCAATTATTCCTTGGATGTCAGGATACATTTAATAGGAGGCTTCCTGTGTGCTGTTTTCAGTCTTGCATGAATTCTATGTTCCTTAACAGCACCTGAATACAGGTGCCAGAGAGCTGGCAAGCCGGCTTTCGGCGATAATAGAAATTCATGTATCTCATTCATATGGAAATTCCATATGGTGAACAGCAGCCATTTACAAGTCTCCTCCTTTCTGATATGTAAACTAACTGTTACAACCCCCTCTCTAGAGTATAATTCTAACCTCTGGCTTTCTAGATGACTTGTTAGACTTTTGATCCCTATGTCTGCTAAAAAGGGCTATCTGGTAAGAGAGTATATATATGCCCACAATATGTTGAATAAATGACTTTGTTCCACCAGAGCACTGGTCACATGTCTTTCCTCATTCTCTCTCTCTCTCTCTTGCTCTCTCCCTCTCTCGCTCTCTCTGTTTCAGGCTGCTTCCACGGAGCACAGGTGTCCACCGTGTCTACTTATTTGCCCGGGCTTTCAAGACCTCTTCGAGAGGGTGCCCTGAGCCTACGTAGACGGTGTTAGCTCTTTGTCCTAGAGTTATATTGGCATACTGTGTAAACCAGGGAATACCAGCCTCTTTTCTTTCTTCTTTTCTTATCAGCAGACTCTGAACCCCCAAGTTCCGGTCCATTAAAGGACCACACCACTTGGACATTTATTAGTTGGATTTTTTTTTTTTTCTATAGAGGAAAACACTCATTACTATTTGGTTAACTTCAGATGCAGATTTTATAAGAAAGAAAGAATAAGCACCTTCTTTTTGTTTAGTAAGAATCTAGGGCCTTCTTTGAACAACAGACTTCTTCCATATTCTCATACAGTGAAAAAAGCAAGCAATCTCTCTAAGGTCGCTTTTATAAGGACACTAATCCCTTGTGGCAAAAAGTGAAGAAGAACTAAAGAGCCTCTTGATGAAAGTGAAAGAGGAGAGTGAAAAAGTTGGCTTAAAACTCAACATTCAGAAACTAACATCATGGCATCCGGTCCCATCACTTCATGGTAAATAGATGGGGAAACAGTGGAAACAGTGTCAGACTTTATTTTGGGGGGCTCCAAAATCACTGCAGATGGTGACTACAGCCATGAAGTTAAAAGACGCTTACTCCTTGGCAGAAATGTTATGACCAACATAGACAGCATATTAAAAAGCCGAGACATTATTTTGCCAACAAAGGTCTGTCTAGTCAAGGCTATGGTTTTTCCAGTAGTCATGTATGGTTGTGAGAGTTGGACTGTAAAGAAAGCTGAGCGCCGAAGAATTGATGCTTTTGAACTGTGGTGTTGGAGAAGACTCTTGAGAGTCCCTTGGACTGCAAGGAGATCCAACCAGTCCATCCTAAAGGAGATCAGTCCTGAGTGTTCATTGGAAGGATTGATGATGAAGCTGAAACCCCAATACTTTGGCCACCTGATGCAAAGAGCTGACCTATTTGAAAAGACCCTGATGTTGGAAAAGATTAAAGGTGGGAGAAGAAGGGGACAACAGAGGATGAGATGGCTGGATAGAATCACCAACTCAATGGACATGAGTTTGGGTAAACTACAGGAGCTGGTGATGGACAATGAGGCCTGGCGTGCTGCAGTCCATGGGGTCGCAAAGAGTCGGATACGACTGAACAACTGAACTGAACTGAACTGAATCTCTTGTGGCTCAGATGGTGAAGACTCCACCTGCAATGCAGGAGACCAGGTGCAATCCCTGGAGGCAATGCAATCCACTCCAGTACTCCAGAATCCCATGGACAGAGAAGCCTGGTGGGCTACAGTCCACGGGGTTGCATAGAGTTGGACATGATTGAACAACTAACAAACACAATCCCATACATAAGGGTTCTGCCTTCAAACCTAATCACCACTCAAGGGTCCCACATCCTAATACCACCACACTGGGCATTAGGATATCAGCATATGAATTTTACTGGTACACATTCACATTGAGATCAAAGGACTTCCACTCACCATGTCTTTTCTATTTTGTTTTTTCCTTAATCTCTTACAGTTAGCCCTTAGAACATTTATTTTTCTTCTTTCTTCAGAGCCTATAAATTTGTATCTAAATATAGCATTTATCTTGTTCTATAGGTATCACTTAACTTTTCTATATGGTTTTTAATTTTCCTTTCATCTCAAAAAGGCAAAATGGTTGTCTGAGGAGGCCTTACATATAGGTGAGAAAAGAACAGAAGCTAAAGGCAAAGGAGAAAAGGAAAGATAAACCCATTTGAATGCAGAGTTCCAAAGAATAGCAAGGGGAGATAAGAAAGACTTCCTCAGTGATCAATGCAAAGAAATAGAGGAAAACAATAGAATGGGAAAGACTAGAGATCTCTTCAAGAAAATCAGAGATACAAAGGGAATACTTCATGCAAAGATGGGCTCAATAAAGGACAGAAATGGTATGGACCTAACAGAAGCAGAAGATATTAACAAGAGGTGGCAAGAATACACAGAAGAATTGTATAAAAAAGATCTTCATGACCCAGATATTGACAATGGTGTGATCACTCACCCAGAGCCAGACATCCTGGAATGTGAAGTCAAGTGGGCCTTAGGAAGCATTGGTATGAACAAAGCTAGTGGAGGTGATAGAATTCCAGTTGAGCTATTTCAAATCCTAAAAGATGATGCTGTGAAAGTGCTGCACTCAGTATGCCAGCAAATTTGGAAAACTCAGCAGTGGCCACAGGACTGGAAAAGGTCAGTTTTCATTCCAATCCCAAAGAAAGGCAATGCCAAAAAATGTTCAAACTATCACACAATTGCACTCATCTCACATGCTAGCAAAGTAATGCTCAAAATTCTCCAAGCTAGGCTTCAACAGTATGTAAACCATGAACTTCCAGATGTTCAAGCTAGACTTAGAAAAGGAAGAGATCAAATTGCAACATCTGTTGGATTATTGAAAAAGCAAGAGTTCCAGAAAAACATCTATTTCTTTGTTGAAGACACCAAAGCCTTTGACTGTGTGTATCACAACAAACTGTGGAAAATTTTCAAGAGATGGGAATACCAGACCACCTGACCTGCCTCCTGAGAAATCTGTGTGCAGGTCAGGAAGAAACAGCTAGAACTGGACATGGAACAAGAGACTGGTTCCAAATAGGAAAAGGAGTACGTCAAGGCTGTATATTGTCACCCTGCTTATTTAACTTATATGCAGAGTACATCATGAGAAACGTTGGGCTGGAGGAAGCACAAGCTGGAATCAAGATTGCTGGGAGAAATATCAACCACCTCAGATATGCCTCAGATTTATGTTTCAAAAGTGCACCATCCTTATGGCATAAAGTGAAGAAGAACTAAACAGCCTCTTGATGAAAGTGAAAGAGGAGAGTGAAAAAGTTGACTTAAAACTCAACATTCAGAAAACTAAGATCATGGCATCTGGTCCCATTACTTCATGGCAAATAAATGAGGAAACAATGGAAAGAGTGACAGACTTTATTTTCTTGGGCTCCAAAATCACTGCAGATGGTGACTGCCCCCATGAAATTAAAAGACGCTTGCTCCTTAGAAGAAAAGCTATGACCAACCCAGACAGCATATTAAAAAGCAGAGACATTACTTTGCCGACAAAGGTCTGCCTAGTCAAAGCTATAGTTTTTCCAGTAGTCATGTATGGATGTGAGAGTTGGACTATAAAGAAAGCTGAAGGCCGAAGAATTGATGCTTTGAACTGTGGTGTTGGAGAAGACTCTTGAGAATCCCTTGGACTCAAGGAGATTCAACTAGTCAATCCTAAGGGAAATCTGTCCTGAATATTCATTGGAAGGACTGATGCTGAAGCTGAAATTCCAATACTTTGGCCACCTGATGCGATGAACTGACTCATTGGAAAAGACCCTAATGCTAGGAAAGATTGAAGGCAGAAGAATGGGATAATAGAGGATGAGATGATTGGATGGCATCACCGACTTGATGAACATGAATTTGAGTAAGCTCCGGGAGATGGTGATGGAGCATGCTGCAGTACATGGGGTCACAAATAGTTGAACACAACTGAGCAATTGAGCTGAACTGAACTGATCTTCATCTTATTATGTGCTTAACTGCTCGGTTGTGTCTGCTTCTTTGCAACCCCATGGACTGTAGCCTGCCAGACTCCTCTGTCCATTGTGATTCTCCAGGCAAGAATACTGGAGTGGGTTGCCATGCCCTCCTCCATGGGATCTTCCCAACCCAGGAATTGAACCGAGGTCTCCCACAATGTAGGCAGATTCTTTACCATCTGAGCCACCAGAAAAGCCCTCATCTGATTATAGCCTTTGATATAATATTAATTTCAAGAAGTTAACATTTTAACATTTTATATTCTATAATTTTGCAGAAAAATATGAAAATCATAGCTCTTCTTTTAAAATGTTTTTCTTAATGCCCAAGTGCATAGCCAATTTTTCACAATCTTCTAAACAAACATAATAAATCAATATTCTAAACATAATACTCTATTTGATGAAGACAAAGCCCTCCATCTCTCTTTATATATGGCTTTAAAAATCTTATAATAATGACAGACTACACTACTCATACTTAATATGTGTGCATGTGCAATTCTATTCATCCAAGCCTTTTGGCCTATTACAATAGTCTAGTTCTGACAGTAACATGAAATCTATTATTATACTTGTGATTTATTTTTAATCATTTTCTCTATGCTCTTCAAAGAGATTTTTTTTGCATGTATTTAGCTCCTGGCTTTTGATTTGTTGTTGGTTTATGTGTGTGTGTATGTGTGTGTGCACTATCCTTTGTCATATTTTTATTATAAATTGTACCTGTATGTGTGTGTGCACTATCCTTTGTCATATTTTTGTTATAAATTGTACCTTTTTGTCTTTTTTTTCATCATGCAATGCCCCTCTATATTATGTTTAGTGCTTTCATTCTTCCTCAATATAATATTGCCATACCTATTTTCCTACTGTTATTGTTTTTCTAGTATTTCTCTACCCCCACACCTTATTTTCAACTTTTATTAAAAATGTGGCTTTTGCAGAAATATAACTTTTTACATTAATCTAATCTCAGTTTATTTACATGTAACATAATGGCTGACATATTTCTTGATGCCCATCTAATTTATACCTATCACATATTTTGCATTTACTCTTTCTTCTCTTACAACTTTTTTACTGATTTGGCAGAGTTAACACCCGTTAATTATTAACTTTTAAGTTTTGCCCCACTTTTTGATGCCATGAGTGAATACCTTTCTTTATTGCTGCCTTGTGCATGCTAAGCTGCTTCAGTTGTGTCTGACTCTTTGTGATCCTATGGACTGTAGCCCACCAGGCCCCTCTGTCCATGGGATTCTCAAGGCAAAAATACTGGATTGGGTTGCCATTCCCTCTTCCAGGGGTTCTTCCCGACCCAGAAATGAAACCCACATCTCTTGCTTGGCAGGCAGGTTCTTTACCACTAAGCCACCAGGGAAGCCCATGTACCTGTGGATAGACATATAAATAAGGATTATACCTATATATAGTAAAATAATAATAATATATTCTAATTCATGTGATGTGGTTTATATGGCATAGATGACACAGAAGTGAAAGTCGCTTAGTTGTGTCCAACCCTTTGCGACCCCATGGACTACACAGTCCATGGAATTCACCAAGCCAGAATTCTGGAGTGAGTGGCCATTCCCTTCTGCAGGGGATCTTCCCAACCCAGGAATGGAACACAGGTCTACCACATTGCAGGTGTATTCTTTACCAGGTGAGCTACCAGGGAAGCCCAGATGACACAGAGCTGAATCTGAACTCAAGTGATAGAATTAGTTTCATTAACTTCTGCTTTATTTTTCTGTTGAGATGATCTCTTAGAAAAACTCATGAAATCATGCTAAAGTTCAGACTAGGAGCAATGTGGAAGAGATAAAGTTAAGTGAAACACTAATACAACGAAATCTGATTTATAGAGTTCACACCTACTATCCAAGCAGAAAGTGTTAAGTGCTCTATGTTGGAATGGGAGAATATTTTAATTCTCTATCCCTTGTAGGCATTAATTTTTCATTTTTATTACTCTTCGGATTAACATTCAGATTTGAGTTGCTCTATGTTTGCTTTGATATACTCAAAACATTGTCTAATAAATAAATATATCATATTGTGGTGATATATGGTTAGTAATATATTATATAAGTATTATATTTGTTTTCTAATCATTTCTCACAAACTTTAAATTTTATCATATTCTCTTATAGCAATAAAGCCATTTCCATTGCAGACTTGTAACAATAATGGATAGCAACCTTCAGGGGATACATTTCTGAGAAATTTATTTTCCCTCATGTTGCTCAGCCACCCAAAGAATGAATTTGTTTCCATGACAGATAAGGACTACACTGATCATTTTTAAAATGGTCTTGGGGCACCACAAATCAATAACAGAAAAGAAAAATGCAAGATAGTAATATTTCTTTTCATTAGGTTGATTGATGGCATTCTAGATTCATGCATCGAAATTGTCTCTTTAACAGTTATTAAATAACCTAAAGCATACATCTTGGCTGTGTGGGTCCTCTTTTATACTGAATAATCAAGACAAAGATAAATTCTATTTGATTACAATGTAGTTACTCTACAGAAATATAATAACCAAAAAGCATATGAAATTTAAAAGACAGAATATACTTACCACAAAGCATAACATTCTACACTGAAATCTAAAACAGCCACATGACATAATTTTAAATTATTTTTTAGTATAAGATAGTTCTGCAATAATAATACATTTCATAGTAATATTGTGTTGTTCTGTTTTTTAAAGTCTCACTTGAGTAATTTGTAATAAGAGTGTTGTTCTACCAAATTGTCATGGGAGAAGACACACATTTCATAGGCTATTTAAATTCAGTGATGGTAAAAAAATTTCTGTTGCAAAAGTGTGCCTTTAAAAGTAATTTGAGATAAACTGAAATTATAGCATTTTAAGGGATTTTTTTTCCCTGATTGCCCTCATTTTTCTCTGAGAGTGTGATATATGCCCGAATTACATATAATAAATAGAAAAGTGCTTCTTTTAGAGAAAGTTCCAAAACATTTCTTTAGAAATATGATTTTGACATTTTCCTTATTCTTCCTATATTCCTTCCTATCACTCAAATTTCAAGTTGAAATATCTTTTGAAAAAGTATTACTTTTGGGAAAATTGCCAATGACTTTGCTGACAAGTGAAAAATTTAAGTAATTTAGTGAAGAAAAAAACCTATTTGATGTAAACTCCATTTGATTGTCTGATTTTTTTTCCCCTTCATTGGTTTTGGTAGATGCATGCAGACATATGCCCACACTCGTTTGAAGAGTTTGATATAGCACCTATGAAATATGTCAAATCAACATCATTTGTACAATTTGACTATAAAAGATAATCTTAGATGTAAAATAGATGTATTTCCCATTCCACTCCTTAAAATATCTGTGCAAAACATCCCAGTTAAAGTGAAAAGTTTCTAACAGTGTTTGATAAAATTCTCCCATTATCTTAAAAGTTTTAACATCCATATGCCAGAGTCTCAGAAAAAGTTTTTCTATTAATTTGAGTTCTAATGATCATTTGTATTTCTACACACTAGAAATTAACAATCCAAGAGGAAATTAAGGAGAAAAATCATTTACAAGACTATTTTTTTAAAAAAGGAATAAAAAATACTGGGCTTAGAAATAAATTAACAAAAGTGGTTCAAGTCTTGCATACTGTACCATGCTAATATTTTGAAAACTGTAAAACATTATTGAAAGAAATTAAATTAAAAATTAATTTCTATGTTATGAATTAGAAGCCTTAATTTTGTTACGGTGGCAGTAATATTCAAAATGTTTAAGAAATTGAATGCATTCCATATTAAACTTCCTACTGTCATTTTGCAGAAATGTAAAGGCTAATCCTAAAGTCCATATGGAATTTCAGAAGACTCTGAATACCAAAAACAATATTGAAAAGGAAGAACAAACTTGAAGGACTTACCCGTCTTGATTTCAAAACTTATTATACAACTGCTACAATCAAAACAATAGCATACTGGCATAACAATACAAACACAGATTAGTGGAATAAAATTGAGAATCCAGAAATAAACATGTAATATTTGGTCAGCTGATCTTTTCAAGGTACCAAGACCATTCAATGAAGGAAAGCATTTAACAAATGCTGAAAATACAGTACATCCACATGGAAAAGTATGAAGTTGGACACTTACTTCATATCATACGCAAAAGTTAACTCAAAATGGATAAAAATATTTATATTTAAGAGTTCAAATTATACAAATCATAAAAGAAAATATAGGAATAAATCCTCATGACTATGGGTACTTAGATATGACACCAAAAAAAAAAAGCAAAAACAGAAAAAAAATAGATAAATTGAACTTTATCAAATCAAAATTAAATTTTGTGCTTCAAAGGACACTAACAACAGAGTAAAAGAAAATCCACAAAACGGGAGAAAATATTTGCAAATCTTAAATCTGATAAGAGCCTAGGATCTAAAATACATAAAGAACTAAAAACTTAACAGCTAAAAGACAAACAATGGAATTTTTAAACGGGCAAAGGATTTGAATAGACATTTCTTCAAAGAGGATAGACACATGTCCATAACAGTGAGATGCTCACTGGCATTGGCCACTGATTCTCTATCAAAACCCATGAGGTACCATTTCACACCAACAAGTATCAGTTCAGTTCAGTCGCTCAGTCGTGTCTGACTCTTTGCAACCCCATGAACTGCAGCATGCCAGGCCTCTCTGTCCATCACCAACTCCCGGAGTCTACTCAAACCCATATCCATCGAGTCGGTGATGCCATCCAACCATCTCATCCTCTGTCGTCCCCTTCTCCTCCCGCCCCCAATCCTACCCAGCATCAGGGTCTTTTCCAATGAGTCAACCCTTCGCATGAGGTGGCCAAAGTATTGGAGTTTCAGCTTCAACATCAGACCTTCCAATGAACACCCAGGATTGATCTCTTTTAGGATGGATTGATTGGATCTCCTTGCAGTCCAAGGAACTCTCAAGAGTCTTCTCCAACACCACACTTCAAAAGCATCAATTCTGCGGCGCTCAGCTTTCTTCACCGTCCAACTCTCACATCCATACATGACTACTGGAAAAACCATCGCCTTGACTAAACGGACTTTTGTTGGCAAAGTAATGTCTCTGCTTTCTAATATGCTCTCTAGGTTGGCCATAACCTTCCTTCCAAGGAGTAAGCGTCTTTTAATTTCATGGCTGCAGTCACCATCAGCAGTGATTCTGGAGCCCCAAAAAATAAAGTCTGATACTGTTTCCACTGTTTCCCCATCTATTTCCCATGAAGTGATAGGACCAGATGCCATGATCTTAGTTTTCTGAACGTTGAGCTTTAAGCCAACTTTTTCACTCTCCTCTTTCACCTTCATCAAGAGGCTCTTTAGTTCTTCTTCACTTTCTGCCATAAGGGTTGTGTCATCCGCATATCTGAGGTTATTGATATTTTCCCCGGCAATCTTGATTCCAGCTTGTGTTTCTTCCAGCCCAGCATTTCTCATGATGTCCTCTGCATAGAAGTTAAATAAGCAGGGTGACAATAGACAGCCTTGACAGACTCCTTTTCCTATTTGGAACCAGTCTGCTGTTCCATGTCCAGTTCTAACTGTTGCTTCCTGACCTGCATACAGGTTTCTCAAGAGACAGGTCAGATGGTCTGGTATTCCCATCTCTTTCAGAATTTTCCACAGTTTCTTGTGATCCACACAGTCAAAGGCTTTGGCATAGTCAATAAAGCAGAAATAGATGTTTTTCTGGAACTCTCTTGCTTTTTCGATGATCCAGCGGATGTTGGCAATTTGATCTCTGGTTCCTCTGCCTTTTCTAAAACCAGCTGGAACATCTGGAAGTTCATGGTTCACATATTGCTGAAGCCTGGCTTGGAGAATTTTGAGCATTACTTTACTAGCATGTGAGATGAGTGCAATTGTGCGGTAGTTTGAGCATTCTTTGGCATTGCCTTTCTTTGGGATTGGAACGAAAACTGACCTTTTCCAGTCCTGTGGCCACTGCTGAGTTTTCCCAATTTGCTGGCATATCGAGTGCAGCACTTTCACAGCATCACCTTTGGGGATTTGAAATAGCTCAACTGGAATTCCAACACCTCCACTAGCTTTGTTCGTAGTGATGCTTTCTAAGGCCCACTTGACTTCACATTACAGGATGTCTGGCTCTAGGTAAGTGATCACACCATTGTGATTATCTGGGTTGTGAAGATCTTTTTTGTACAGTTCTTCTGTGTATTCTTGCCACCTCCCACTAGTATAGCCATAATTTAAAGAAGAATAACTGATGTTGATGATGATGTAGAGAAATTGGAGTCCTCTTATACTGCCTAGTAGAGATTTAAATGGCACTGCTGCTGTGAAAAACAGTCTCGCCATTTCTTCAAAAAGTTAAATGCAGAAGTATAATATGACCCAGCAATTTTACTCTTAAGTACTTACTCAAAATTTTAAAGACATATTCAAGCAAAAAAAAAAAAATTAACACAAATGTTCATGACAGCATTATTCATAATAGCCAAAAATGAAAACAATCCAATGTCTGTCAACTGATAAATAGGTAAACAAAATGTGGCATATTCATACAGTGGAATATTATTCTGTTATACAAGGAATGAAGTACTATCATAGCTACAACCTGGATGAATCTAAAAACACTGTAATAACTGAAAGAAGTCAGACATAAAGGTCATATTTGTGTGATCCCTTTTATATAAGACATTTAGAATAAGCAAACTCATGTTAGACAGAATGTAGAGGAGTGGTTTCCAGGGACGATGAGAAAGGGAGGAAGGGAACAGGGAATAACTGTTAATGTAAGAGACATATTTTGGTGGAGATAAAAATATTCTGAAATGTGACAATGTTGATGATTGTGCAATATAGTGAATGCAATAAAACCATTGAGTTATATATCTTAAGTCATTAAAATGGTGAAATTTATGTTATGTAAATTTACCTCAATTTAAAAGAATGGAGTGAAGTAGTGATGTATACAACAGCATGGATGAACCTAAAACACACAATATAAAGTAAGCCTGATACAGAAGAGTACATATTGTATAATCCCATTTATACAAAGTTTCAGAATAGGCAAATCAAACATGATAGAAATCAGAACATTGCTTTGTTGGAAAGAATAATTGGTATGAAGCAGAAAAATAACATTCTGGGATGATAAAAATGTCTGATATCTTGAGAAGATATGGGTTACATAGTTGATGGGTTTTTCAAAGCTGAACAATGGGATGAAGAATTATGTATCTCGTTGTATAATTAGATCTTCTATCACACTTGTTTTGATAACATGAATTTGTTTCAACATGACTGATATATTAGGGACTAACAGGAATGGAATTTTGGAATTTTAGCTTATGCACGAAAAACACTAGTGAACATCAAAAACAGCACCCAATTTAAGCGAGCCAAATAATGCAAAAACTGAACACACTTCAGACACCTACCAGCTGTCTTAGTTCCCCATATGTGTTACAAGCCATTCCCATCCACATTTAGTGTTAGAGCCTTTTAATTTCATATGATCCATTGTACTAGATTCAATAATTACCTTCAACAGTCCACGTCCATCTGGAACATATAAATATGACCTTACTTGTAAACAGGGTCCTTGCAGATGTAATTAAGTCAAAGTGAGGTCATACTAGACTGGGTAAATCTTAACTTCAGTAAGAGGGAGATTTGTACACAAAGAAACAGATACACAAGGAAGAAGGCTATGTGAAGAGAGTAGCAGACATTTAAGTAATGTATCTGTGGGTCCTTAGGATTCTGCCAGAAACCACAAAAAGTTAGAAGAGGCAACAGAGAATTGTTCCCTAGAACATCAGAAAAAGCACAGACCTGCCTACACCTTCATTTCAAACTTTTAGTGTCCAGAACTGTGAGAGAATAAACTTTACTTGTTTTAAGCCACCCAGTTTATGGTCATTTGTTACAGCAACCCAAAGAAACTAACACACCGACCTTCTACCACTTCACAATAACTCATAAGCTGAAACCTTTTTGAAGTCCACATTCACAACAAACATGGGTATTTTCCAAATTAAAGTGTCTTATTTATTGTATTATTTTTTTATATCCATTTAACACGTATAAAACTGTACTATTATTTTACTATGTTCCTATTGTTCCTTATGTTACTGTTATATGACATCGTATTCATTTCAGTTCAGTTGCTCAGTTGTGTCCAACTCTTTGCAGCCCCATGGACTGCAGCACGTCAGGCTTCCCTGTCCATCACCAACTCCCGGAGCTTGCTCAAATTCATGTCCATTGAGTTGGTGATGCCATCCAACCATCTCATCCTCTATCATCCCCTTCTCTTCCTTCCCTCAATCTTTCTTAGCATAAGGGTCTTTTCGAATGAGTCAGTTATTTGCATCAGGTGCCCAAAGTACTGGAGTTTCAGCTTCAGCATCAGTCCTTCCAATGAAAATTCAGGACTGATTTCCTTTAGGATGGACTCTTGGATCTCCTTGCTGTCCAAGGGACTCTCAATAGTCTCCTCCAACATCACAGTTCAGAAGCATCAATTCTTCAGCACTCAGCTTGCTTTGTAGTCCAACTCTCACATCCATACATGATTACTGGAAAAACCATAGCTTTGATTGGATGGACCTTTGTTGGCAAAGTAATGTCTCTGCTTTTTAATATGCTGTCTAGGTTGGTCATAGCTTTTCTTCCAAGGAGGAAACATCTTTTAATTTCATGGCTGCAGTCACCATCAGCAGTGATTCTGGAGCCCAAAAAAATAAAGTCTGTCACTGTTTCACCTGTTTCCCCATCTATTTGCCATGAAGTGATGGGACCAGATGCCATGATCTTCATTTTTTGAATGTTGAGTTTTAAGCCAACTTTTTCACTCTCCTCCTTCACTTTCATCAGGAGGCTCTTTCATTCCTCTTCACTTTCTGCCATAAGTGTGGTGTCATCTGCATATCTGAGGTTATTGATATTTCTCCCAGCAGTCTTGATTCCAGCCTGTGCTTCATCCTGTCCAGCATTTCGCATGATGTACTCTGCATATAAGTTAAATAAGCAGGGTGACAATATACAGCCTTGACGTACTCCTTTCCCAATTTGGAACCAGTCCATTTTTCCATGTCTGGTTCTAACTGTTGCTTCTTGACCTGCGTACAGATTTCTTAGGAGGCAGGTAAGGTGGTCTGCTATTCCTATCTCTTTAAGAATTTTCCACAGTTTGTTGTGATCCACAGAGTCAATAAAGCAGAAGTAGATGTTTTCTCTGGAACTCTCTTGCTTTTTTTGATGATCCAACGGATGTTGGCAATTTGATCTCTGGTTCCTCTGCCTTTTCTAAATCCAGCTTGAATGTCTGGAAGTTCTCGGTTCACATACTGTTGAAGCCTGGCTTGGAGAATTTTGAGCATTACTTTGCTAGCGTGTCAGACGAGTGCAATTTTGCGGTAGTTTGAACATTCTTTGGCGTTGCCTTTCTTTGGGATTGGAATGAAACCTGACCTTTTCCAGTCCTGTAGCCACTGCTGAGTTTTCCAAATTTGCTGGCATATTGAGTGCAGCACTTTAACAGCATCATCTTTTGGTTCCTCTACCAATAGTTAATTTTATATTTTTTGGTTTCATTGTCAGAAACTAGTACTATTTTCAAATTCTAAAACCTATTTTCTTAGTTCAAAATTTCCTTTAGCTATTAATTTCCTTTAGCTATTAATTATCTCTACTCTTTTTGGCAGTCAAACTAATTAAAATCTTGTTTACCTACACTCTGTTTCCTCCTCACTTCTCAAACCATCACAATCTAGATTCCATCTCTTCTACTCAACTGAATCTCAAACTCAGCATGATTGACAAACAGCTCTGTTTCCTCAATTTAGTGAGCACTATTCAGTCTTCGTCTCACTTGATGGCTTGGAAGCTTTTTATACCATTGACTTCTCTCTTTTTTTCATGACTTTCAATGCTTTAAAAGTCAATTTCATAACATACCCTCTCATAGTCTTCTTCCTCTCTCTCTTTAGTTACATTTCAGCATTACTGCTTGTGGCATATTTTTTTTTTTGCCTGTCATTTAAATGAGGATGTTCTCAAGCTACTGATTTTTAATGCAAATCAGTGCCATCCTGGCTAACAAGATAAATAGAGGAGCTAACATGAGCAGAGTTCTGAGATAGGTTTTTACTGTGTTTCAAGAGGAGTGATATGAAAATCATTTGTACAAGAAGAGTTATTCAGCATACTAATTCCAATTTATTCAGAGACACTGCACATACTACTTAATCTATTTTTGGTTATGGTTTTGCTATCTCCCAAATTAGTATATATTTGCTTTTTACCTTACTGAAATGATAGAACATTTCCAAGATGTTTGCAAATTGTTTTTTAAAGCCTCTGAGAATGTATTATATAAGCACCAATAAATGAAAATGTTATTGTAGCCATAGCTTACAAATATTTTTTAATCTCTAATATCATTATATGACAAGATAATTTGGCAATACTCAGAGTTTTAAAGTGAGTTTTTAGTTTTAAATTTAGAGGCACTTACTCTAAAGTATTTCTTTCATTTTATAGTTGTTTCGATTCACATCAAATACTAACAAATATAAATACTCTCTTAGCAAAGGTTGTCCTGTGGTAATGAATTATCTTCATTTTGAGTTATTAAAAACCAACACATACAACTAAAGTAATTCACTAAAAATAAATTGTAATGTCATTTCTTTTCTACTATTCAAACCATAATCATTAGCTAGATATATTTCCAGGCCTGCATACATAAGGACATACTCCCAGGGGCATATCCTTTTGTTGTGGAGTGGTATCTCCTTACTGAGTTCTTGAAAGAGAATACATAAATGATAATTTTATAATCTCAGAGATAAAAGGAGCCTAGGAGTTCACCTTTGGTGGTAGAAAAGCATCATTGCTCACAAAACAGCCATATGGTCTGAATTTGAATTCAGTCTCTGCTATTTTCTGCTATTTAGCTCTTGCATGAGTTGGGCAAGATACATAATGTTACTACACTTGGTTTACTCATCTGTAGAGTTAGTAATAATACCTACACTGTAAGAATTGTTAATATTAAAGAACTGTTAACATTAAATAATTGTGTGTGTGTGTGTGTGTGTGTCTGTGTGTAGGGGCTTCCACAGTGGCTCAGGGGTAAAGAACCTACCTGCAATGCAGGAGATGGGGGTTCAGTCCCTGGGTTGGGAAGATTCCCTGGAGGAGGGCATGACAATCCACTTTAATATTCTTGCCTGGAGAATCCCGTGGACAAAGGAACCTGGCAGGCTACAGTCCATAAGGTCACAAAGAGTTGGACACGATTGAAGCAACTGAGCACACACGCATGCATGTGTGTGTGTGTATAAAGTCTTATATATAACATATATGTATATCTTATATCAACACATATATTTAACACATATTATATACCTAATAAATGTGAGCTACTACTATCATTATTTACTCCAGTTCTTAGTTCCTACATGAGCTCATGCCATTCAGCTCACAATGCGGCCATTTCATTAAGGAAATCCCACCAGTTCATGTAGAACTCTGGATGGTCACTTATGTTTAGGATATCAAATTCTCTTTAGAGTATCCTTTTGGTCCAGTTTCATTGTATGTTATTGTTCCATATCTATTTCAGTATCATCAGCTATTTTATACTAGGTATAAAATGAATACAGTTAAAGAGAGGACAGCTCACAGGAAGAAGAGAAAAATATTCCTCAATATATATCATATTATATATATACTATAGATATAATTATACAGTACATATATTATTATAACAGCCAAAAAACAAAAGGGAAAGATTATATGGGTTGTGGATGTGGCCTCAGTCACTCAGTTGTGTCTGACTCTCTGTGACCCCATGGACTGTAGCCCACCAGGATCCTGTGTCCACGGGATTCTCCAGGCAAGAAAACTGGAGTGGGTTGCCATTTCTTCCTCCAGGGGATCTTCCCAACACAGGGATAGAACCTGCATCTCTTGTGCCTCCTGTACCAGCAGCCGGATTCTTTAACACTGCACCACCTGAGAAGCCTTAATTATATTGGCTAACTTCAGGCAAATTTTGGGTTTTACTGGAACTGAAATGAAGCAGAACCCTATAGTCCTTGCCCCCTGACCATGTCCTCTGCCTGCCTTTTGTCTATGGAAAACTTTAGTCATAGAATAAGTGTAATCAGAGAAGTAAGAAACGCAGAAGCAAAAGAAAACAGTCAAAGGAGTTAAATAATAATGATGTAGTCATTAAGCATAATCAAGGACCTTTAATTCTTTCTTAAGGGCTATAGATAATATTCTGAGCCATATCCTGTGAGCTGTCTTATAGATACTAAAACACCAGATGGAAAAGTTAACTACATGATGACCAGACTTTACCCAGGACATGAGCTGCCACAATTCTGGGAACTGGCCGCAGAGAAATGGACACTGGAACTGAAGATTGAGTGAGTGAGTGAAAGTCACTCAGTCGTGTCCAACTCTTTGCGACCCCATGGACTATACAGTCCATGGGATTCTGCCGGCCATAATACTGGAGTGGGTAGCCTTATCCCTTCTCCAGGGGATCTTCCCAACCCAGGGATCAAACCCAGGTCTCCCACATTGCAGGAGGATGTTTTTTTTTACCAGCTGAGCCACAAGAGAAGCCCAAGAATACTGGAGTGGGTAGCCTATCCCTTCTCCAGTGGATCTTCCTGGCCCAGGAATCGAACCAGGGTCTCCTGCACTGCAGGCAGATTCTTTACCAACTGAGCTATCAGGGAAGCCGGAACTGAAGAGTAACTGTACCTAAAACAACCGAGCTGACACTGGTCAGACCACTGATGACCAATTTGAAGAAGACTGTCAGAGCTGACTGTGCTGTTTCTGCATGTAGCCCCCTCCCCGCCACCACCCCCCAACACACACACACTTCTATCTGTAAAAGCTCTTGCCCCACTGACTGCCAGTGGGGGTGGGAGTCAGCCTTTGGACAGATGTCTGACACCCTGCCCCCTCCCAGTTGCTGGCATCTGAAATAAAGCAAACTTTCCTTTTCACCAACCTGGCCTGTTTATTGGCTCTTGAGCAGCAAGCAGCAGGACCCACACACACTCTTGCGGTAACAGAATCTGTATTTTCCTTCTTGAAATAATAAGGACAGTAAACATAAATAATAAATGTGTTTACTTTAAAATATGTTTCTTTTTCTTCAAGACTCATTCCACTTATCAATTTTTCAAGATTCATTCAGTAGGGACCATATTTAATTAAATGCTCGACATAATACATTTTTATTTTCCAAGAAAGCCTAAATTATTGCATGCCATAATTTTAAAATAGAAATCAGGATCTTTCAAGGAAGAAATAAAAATACACTAAATTTACAACTAATCTAAATAAACAACAAAAATGTATGTTTTCTATACCTTAGAATTAGACAATCTTTATTTTTTTTTCTTTTTTATGTTTCCTTTAATAAGAATACTTGCTGCTCCTAAAAGGCGAGTTTTACTTTTGTTTGGGAAAAATATAAAATAATAATAATTTATAATATAAGAATGAATATAAACTATCTGTCTTATATCCACTCACTCTTGCTTGTCATTGTTACTCTATAGGCTTAACATTTTCTTCAGTAATGTATGCTTTTACAAAGTCAAGAAACACAATGAGTTGTTTTTGTTAACCAGACGTCTTCCCACTCAATATGGCACATAATAAAACCAGTGAGCATTTACTCTTGACTCAGAATAGAGGAAATTATGGAATATTTTCTAAAATAGCATTTAACACTTTTATTTTCAAAATATTAACATAACATTATTATATCTTTTCTTTTCATCAGAATAGAATTCTTTTATTTAAATTGTACCAATATAGAGTTTTTCATTTTCTTAAAAGACAATAGAATAAGTACCTAATTATATGTATTCTTTTCAAAATAAAAAAAAAAAATCTATGATGGAAATTCCCTGCCACTCCATTAGTTAGGATTCCATGCTTCCACTGCAGGAGGTCTTGATTCAATCTCTGGTCAGAGAATTAAGATCCCAGAAGCCACCAAGTGGCACAGTCAAAAGAATAAATAAATAAAAAGAATAAATAAAATCTATGAAAGGCTTACTGAATGAAAAGTATTCATCTAGATACGGAAAAAGGTGACTTGTTACCCCATTTCCTACTAGAGACTACAATAAGAAACCACTCTGGGAAAAAAAAAATGATTTACACCAAATTAAAAGTGTGCTGCTAAACACACTCACCAGAGCACAATTTGAAATAGGTACTCTTCGTATTTTGCACCTATACTTGAATAATTATAATTTTGCCCCAAGTTAAAATCCTTTTTAAAATTCTTTTAATAGTATAACTACATAGACTATTTCTTTTTTTTCTTTTTTTAAATTAGTTTATCTTCTATTTTTTAACTTTACAAGAATCCAAATATTAACAAGAAAAGGAAAATACAGATACATTATTATTGTCAGTACCCATAAATTTTGACAAAGAAACACAATATTCGATGTTTCTCTCTTCTCTAGACATCCTGCCAGCCTGCAGCAACCTACTGATGTTATATACCCTTACTTCATCACTAATTAAAGATGAAAGGTTTAATCAGATCCTTCCATCATCTCTCTCTAAAAATCTAGGTATAGGCTTCATATATATTTCTAAAGAGCTTCCCCAGAACACTTGGGACTCTATATCTTTCTATCCATAAATGTCCGTAGGATTATGCATATTCCTTTCCCTAATATTAAAGCTGTAGGAGCCAAGGGTTTTATTGATTCTTATGACTCATTGGTCACATGTCTTTGTCATCCGTCCCTAGAAGAACAATATGGATCCTTCAGAATCCACTTAAATTATTACAACTTCTAAAAATCTCTGCCTAACTGTCTTGTTATCACCCTTGGACTTCTCTGAATTTCTTTGACCCCTTATTGCAATACTTTGTATCAGCCAATTTACAAAATCATATGTACCATTATCTTTTATAAGTATATATGTAGTTTCCCTAGGCCCTCATATCCTACAAAGTATCTGATATGTGTGCCCATCACAAATGCTTAAAAATATTATTCAATGCTCTGATTAAATTCCTGCTTTTGACTGGTGTTTATGTCTCTCGTTCTTGAATTTGTTCTTTTACCAAGCTATGCCTCATAAAACACATGATATCTTGCTCAAAACATGGTAGGATAGCCAAATATTATATGGTTAAACTCAAAGGAATTCAATTTAAACTGTTCTCCCCCAAATATCATAATCTTTGATTAACCTTCAGAAAAAATAATCTTGTGCTTCATCATGTGTAGAGTCAAATATCCAAAAGTAGGTTTCTTGAAAAAGTCACGTGTGTTTATCGCATGGGAGAATTAGACTATTAAACTAAGATGAGAATGCTGGAGAGTGCAACAATATTTGTCAAAAAACATTTTCTCGGTAGCTAAAATGTAGTGCTGTAATGGGAGAGGATACAGAAAAATCCAATACTGTAGCCTCCACAAATCAATGGATCAAGAACATGCAATGCTGTATTTTTTTATGTTTTACTCTGTGTCTGTCTTGCCCTTCTAACCAAGCTGCTTTTTTCTGGTGAAGACGATCTTCCAACCCATACAAGAAACGCTAGTGTAACCTAGATGGACAGGGAAGCCTGGTGTGCTGCAGTCCATGGGATCACAAAGAGTCAGACACAACTGAGCAACTGAATTAACTGAACTGAACTGAGAAGGACCCTATGGGGCCTTCCCAGAACAGATTTTCCCTTCACAATGTCTTCTGCCTGCCTTTTGTCTGTAGAAAAACTTTAGTCAAAGAATAAATTTAATTAGAAAAGTGAGAAAATGCAAAAAGAAAGGAAAACAGTCAAGCAAGACAAAAATAATAATAGTTCAGCCATTAAACAAAGTCAAGGACATCCAGTTCCTCCTCAAGGGCTATAGATAATATTCTGAGCCATATCCTTTGAGCTGTTTTGCAGATACTGAAATTTCCACCAGGTAGAAGTTAACTGTCTACTGTCCAAAAGCAGGTAGGTAGAACACAGACCATTTGGAACGAGAAGGCTGATGATGCTGACTCCTGAGTACCTCACCACCAACCAATCAGAAGAACATCCACAAGCTGATCACACACCCCACAACCCCATTCCCTCACCCAGTCTTTAAAAATCTTTCCCTGAAAGCCTTCAGGGAGCTCAGGTCTTTCAAATAGTATCTAACTCAGAATCCTTGTTTGACACCCTGCAATAAATGGTGCACTTTCCTTCATTACAACCAGTGTCAGTAGACTGGCTTCACTGCTCATTGGCAGGTAGACCCAAGTTTGGTTTGGTAGTGTTATGATTATTGAATTTTCCTGGGCTTCCCTGATAGCTCAGTTAGTAAAGAATCTGCCTGCAATGCAATGCGGAGACCCTGGTTTAATTCCTAGGTCAGGAAGATCCGCTGGAGAGGGGATAGGCTACTCACTCCAGTATTCTCAAGCTTCCTTTGTGGCTCAGCTGGTAAATTCACCTGCAATGCGGGAGACCTAGGTTTGATCCCTGGGTTGGGAAGATCCTCTGGAGAAGGGAAAGGCTACCCATTCCAGTATTCTGGCCTGGAGAATTCCATAGACTGTAAAGTCCATGGGGTCGCAAAGAGTAGGACACAGCTGAGTGACTTTCACTTTAATGTCTTAATATAGCATCTCTAAGAAATGCACTTGCATTTGGAACGGGGGAATTTAGTCCAAGCAATAAATGACTAATGATAGATTCTGCATCAATTGCAGTCTACAAGGGGAAGAGGGAAAAAAAGCGTTGACTGTGAGCATTGAAACCAAATCCTATAGGTACCCACCTGTTTTACCTATGGGTGGCAGAGTCCACTCAAGGCTACTCCACCTGGTTCAGTTTTACTCATGCTACATTCTCTACCACCATATTATACTTGACTCCTTCAGACACATCCAGCCTATCTTCCTGCCTCTCTTCTTGCCCTTCTTCAATCCATATTTAAAGAAAAAAAAATCAGAATATGTCACAACCTTGATTAAGCTAAGCACCACCTCCACCATAGCAACAAAATACAGCCTCTCGCTGCACTTAAAGTTCAAATCCTGATGGCCTCTGAGCACTTCCATGATCTGGCTCCTGCCTATCTTTCTAGCATCCCTGCAATCTTATTAACCATTTTGTTCAGACCTTCCTTCTGTCCTTGATGACATCCAGCTTATTCTATCTTTGGCTTTCTCACTTGCTGTTTGGGGTACCTGGAACACTTGGTTCAAATTTCATTTCTTTAAAGAAAACTTGGTCTCTCAATCTAAAGCCTTCATATCCCCCAGGTCAGTCACTCCTTCACATCACCCTGCTTTCCTGTTTCCACAGTAGAAAGCAATATTTAAAACTCACTTAGTGTTTATTTTTGACTTTTCCTCTTTAGAACAGAATCTCCCTGGTCTATTATCTCCCTAGGGCCCAGAACAGCTCCTGGGACAGAACAAGTGCCTAGTGCATATTGGCTAAATAAAGCAAGACTAGCAGCAGAAGCAACACAGTTTCTCAAGACAAGAACCTAAGTTCCAAGACAAACAAGAACAAGGAACTGAATTTAAAACAAGGACACAGGGAGAAAGTTAATTTCTCTTGGAGAGGTACAGAGGCTGCCGACAGTCCTCTAAGATTCAGAAACTTCTGTCATTATATGTCCCCTACACATTGAAGGGAGAAGGCAATGGCACCCCACTCCAGTACTCCTGCCTGGAAAATCCCATGGACAGAGGAGCCTAGTAGGCTGCAGTCCATGGGGTCTCGAAGAGTTGGACATGACTGAGCGACTTCACTTTCACTTTTCACTTTCCTGCATTGGAGAAGGAAATGGCAACCCACTCCAGTGTTCTTGCTTGGAGAATCCCAGGGACGGCGGAGCCTGGTGGGCTGCTGTCTATGGGGTCACACAGAGTCGGACACGACTGAAGCAACTTAGCAGCAGCAGCAGCACACATTGAAGGGCTTTGCAGGTGGCACAGTGGTAAAGAATCCTCCTGCCAAAGCAGGAGGTGCAAGAGATGCAAATTCGATTCCTGGGTTGGGAAGATCACCTGGAGTAGGAAATGCCAACTTGCTCCAATATTCCTGCCTGGAAAACTCCATGGACAGAGGAGCCTGGCAGGCAACTGTCCATGGGGTCACAAATAATTAGACAGAACTGAGCGACTGATCACACACACATACACACACACACACACACACACACACACACAAACACACATTGAAACAAAAATGTCAGTGAAAAACCCAAGATAGAGGGATAATTAGATAAATAAATAAAATAGAACGTAGTGAATATATAAATCCTAGGGTAGTTTCAGTTATTACCCATCAATTTAAATGAAAGGAAGAATCCTTGGAAATAAGAAGTGATTCTTTTTAACACTTTAAAAAAAATGTGATATAAATGAGTGTATGCATGCTGTCACTTCTAGAGTCCAACTCTTTATGACCCTATGGACTATCCTCTGCCCATGGGGATTCTCCAGGCAAGAATACTGGAGTGGGCTGCCAAGCTCTCCTCCATGGGGATCTTCCTGACCCAGGGATCAAACTCATGTCTCCAGCATTGGCAAGTGGGTTCTTTACCACTAGTGCCACCTGTAAAGCTGTGATATAAATGAGGAAATGTACATTATTCTAATTACAAACAAACTACTTACAATATGCATTAATGAATCATAAAATTTCACTTCCACTTAGAAATAACGCTCCTTCGAATATGCACACTTGATGGACACTTAATACGTATGTTGGTAACCTTTAGTATTAAGTAAAGTGCCATTCATGCTGGATTTTCTTGCGTTTAATAAACTTATTTCTCTTGTTTCCTGATAAAGACAACTGAATTTCTGGCTATGTTTCTTCCTCTCTGTCTTGAACTAGCTCCTACTGTTACGCCCACCCCAGGCCATCCCCATCTATTTGCCTGTGGCTCAATCCATATAATCTCACTGGCTGCCTAAAACCCTCTCATCTGAGCTCCTCACTAGGATTCTTCTCCTCCCTTAAATGAATCCTCAGTTTAATCTTCAGGTTAGCTGAGTAATCAATGGTTCAGGTAAAGCCTATTTCCTTTTCATTTTTTTCCTATGTATGAGGATTTCTTTTTAGCTTCAGTTTTAAAGTTGACAAGGAAAGTACTTTCATTTTAGCGCTATGTTTTCATCTTTCTCTTAATCTAGAAACAATTTCACTTCTGCAAAGAAAGCTCACATATTTATGAACATGAGCAGGTTAAATGGTCAGCTTTTATCTCTCTATAATTCTGTCATGGAGTCAAATTGTATTTTCAAGAAAACAGAAATCTTGCATCAAGCATATGCACACAACACTAAGCATCCTAAAAACAAAATTGGGTAGTATAAGTGAGGCTATGTCTGTTACATATTTTATCCTTTCTGCAAAATGAGTGTATGTTTTTAGTGGATGGGGAAATTCTAAATTCAGTGACTGAAAAAGCATTATTTGAGTTTGCCATCAAAACGTCCACTCCAATGACCTTTCCAGCTTCTCTCACAAGTGGAAGTGATTGATTGACAAAGGGGTCTTGCACTAAACATTGCAAAAAAAATACCAGATCTTCTGTGCATATCCTTCTGTGCACAATCTAGAGAATTGAGCTGTTTAAGAAACAACCCTAGAAAGTAAAGGCTCTAAACTTTCCATCTGAAACTGATAATTTTTAAAAGGGAAAAACTGAGTCATAGATATGACTTTAACACAGCAATATTCTATAATCAGTTCACAGGGATTATATTCTCAATACAAAAAAAAAATGTAAACAGCCACACATCATTGTTCATTCCAAACAGTGCTTTACCCAAATACTAATCGAAATGCTAAGAACGGTTACTATGTTCCACATGGAACATTCCCTTGAAGGAGCATTTTACAATGTAATGGACTATAGTATTCACATCATCCTTTCAAGACAGTAAATAATGCCAACATTCATTATTATTGTTGTTATTGTTAACAATCATGGCTATTGTTATTACTCTAACAACCATAATAATGGTCATTTCTTTCACCCTTCAGAAAACACTATTAAAAATGCGCCACACGAGAGAAAGTAGCATACATCAAAATCTTTTAGAGCTCCTCATCAGGATGCCACATTGGAGAGGGTGAGAGAGGGAGCGGGAAAGAAAGAGGCAAAGACAGAGGAGTGTGAAGCAAGAGATAGAAATATATCCCATACTATTAAAAATTTGAATACAGATAGAGAAAAAGACAAATCATATGTGTGTCAAGAAAAAGGAGAAAGACCACTTTCAGCTTATGGGTAAAAGGAACAAGAAAGATGCAATCCTAGCACTTTTACTTCATACAATGATTTTTTTCTTCCAAGGTAAAGTCTAGAAGACTAGAGTTAGTCGTATCTAGCAAATAAAAGACCTTGGCTATTCCAAAGATGCATGTGCTGCTAAAGTTTTGCAAAACTCTTAAATTCCTAAAAGTGATAGCAATACTACCTTCCAAAACACAGCAATTCTCAGCCTATTCAGGTATCACTTTTCCTATGCATCAAGCCTGAAATCCTACCATTATGTTTTATTAAGCTACAGTGATTTTTTTTAAAAGAGCATGAGGTTTCAAACAAGAATGGAAATAACTGTGCATAATGTGACAGATAAGAACCGGGAGAAATAATTAGCAACACCTGGGGAGAGGAGACCCAGGGGGTAGACACCTTTCAACATGATGAAAGGCTACCCTGAGAACTGGAGGCCAGAGAGAGCAAGCTTTCACTGAGAAAGAACAGTGCCTCTAAGAAGGGGACCACAGAAAAGTTCTACCAATTTTCTATTTTTACCAACAGAATAGTTCTGTAGCACAAGAAGAAAGTGTATAGGAGAATGAGGCTGAGTTCATAAAGTAATACTCTTACTTTCCATAATATTCACACATGAGCCTCTCCTCCAGAAGTTTCTTAAATGATTCCATTTCCCCAAACTTGCAAATAATAGCAATGCAAAATGCCAAAACTTTGATCATTCCATATAATAGCCTACTCAGCAAAAGTGCAACAAGCACCTGAATATCTACTCCAGGCTTGATAACTGAAGAAAGAAAGGTGACTGCAGAGTGGTTTTTATCCCTACACAATTTTAAACCTAGTGAGGAGAATAAAAAGAAAGGCAAGAGTAAAATATAGTTTTTTATATGAGAGATGAGTGCAGGGTCCCCTGGGAGCAGAGAAGGGCGTCATTGCCTCACACTAGGAAACCCAGACTTACCAGAGAAGACTATATATGAGCTGATTTAAAGAATCAGTAGAAGTTATCCCCATACAGAAAGAGGGATGGGACCCTAGATTGCAGGAGTGTGATGTACTTGGAAAGTAGAAGTAATTGTGGTTTATATGGAGGAGTGACAGCAGTTAAGATGAGAGTAATTAACTATAGGGATGAATTTAAAAAGAATTTTCAGGCTCTTCAGGCTCATCAGCAAATTTGGCCTTCAGCCTAGGGATATTGAAAATAACTTGATTTTTTTTTTAATTGGTTTTGAAATATAATTTATGTAAATAAAGTACACTCATTTGAAGTATATCATTCAATGAGTTTTGACAGACATATAAAGCTGTGTAACTGTAACTATAATTAAGATCAGAACATTTCTATTACCCTCCCAAATTTCCTCAAGTTCCTTTGTAATTTTTTTTAGATGCTCACATGAAGAAAGCTGCTATAAAAATACCTAAGAGTAGATTATGTGGCTCATATGGTAGGTACATGCTTAACATTTTAATAAACTGCAAATTCTCCACAGTGCTCATACAACTATATATTTGCATCAAAAATGTAAGAGAATTCCAGTTGTTCTAGAGCATCTCCAATGAATGTTATTGCCAATTTTCCTATAGGCTTATAGTGGTATCAAGTTAAACTTTTATTCAGTATTTCTCTAGTGACCAAAGGTGTGAACATCTCTTCATATGCTTTTTGATCTTTTAGTATGTTCCATTCCTCTTCTGAGACTATTTCTTTCCCCTCATTAGTTAATTGAACATACTTACAAAAGCTACTTTAAAGATCTTTTCTGAAAAATAAAAATATGGATCACCCAAGGTTCACTTAAGCTGATTGTTTTTCCTCCTGAAAATGGTCACAACTTCCTGTTTCTTCATAGTTCAAGAAAAAATAGATTTTATCCTGAACATCACAAAATATATATTATGGAGTATCTAGATTTTATTTGTTCTGTAGAATGTGGCTTTTGTTGTTTTAGCAGAAAATATAGGCAATTAACTTGATTAGAAACAAACTTTAACACTGTTTCACTGAAGTAGGTGACATTTCAAATCTCAATTGCTTTTCATCTTTAGCATCACTGAATCTATCCTTACAGATATGGTCTAAGTCAGCTAGACATTGGGCAGAGTGTACACATTACTATAGGTACCCAAGTGTTTTGACAAATAAACTACTTTGAATTTCTCTCTCCTTTGGCCTTATCATGACATTGGTCCAGGGTGCTGCAACCTGTTGATGTTATATGCACTAACCTTGCCACTAATTAAGGAAGAGAGAGTTAATTAGACACTTCTTTCATTCTCCATCTAGAAGTCTAGATATAGGCTTCATATATGTTTTAGTTCTAAAGAATTTCCCCAAATCACCTGGGACTCAAATTTTCCCTCCAGGAATATCTATAGGATTATACATACTCTTATCCCTAAGATTTAAAAAAGAATTTTATTGATTCTGGTGGCTCATTGATCATGCATCTTTGTCATCCTTCCCTGGAAGAACAAAGTGGGTCCTTCAGGATCCAGTTAAAGTGGTACAATTTCTAGGAAAGTCTACCCGACTCTCTCATGATTACCCTCATACTCTGGTTTCTCTTCAGATCATATAAATCATTCAGCTTTTTCTTATAATCACCCTCAGGCTCCCTTGAATTTCTCTGAACCCTTCTGGGAACATTTTATATCAACCAATGAACACAATATTATGTACAATTATCTATTATAATTTTATAAGTATGAGTTTACACACCTGGGGTTCCATTCTCTGGTTCTCTCCTTTCTGGGATGAATCCTCACTTTCCTTCAGCTGTAACCGCTCTGTCTTCTGTCCTCTGATGTCTCTGGTCACAAAGTCAGTAGGTTTTCCATGGACATTTCAGCTGACTTATATCAAAACATGATCTTCATCACCAGGCTGAAAATCATAAAAACAGGAAAGTCATCAGTCGCCATTCCCCTTTTCTAAGTTTTACCCACCCTCAAAGAAATCTGTAGGCTGAGTTTAAGGTATCTGTGGAATATCTTGTTAGAGATGTCAAGTTTGAAAATAGATGGGCCGACACTGGATTGGCTACCTCCAACTATGGATTTATCCATAGCTGGACTGAGTACCTCAAGATATTCATAACTAAATCCTCCCTTGCCTTTATCCATTATCAAAGAGGAAAATTTAATAACCAACTTTACAATCCACCTTAAAATTATGGAGAGCCAAGTGACACTTTGTCAGAGTTACATCCAAACATACGTCTGGTGGGACTTCTAGTGAATATTTTGCTTTCTATTAAAAAAAAAAGCCAGACCCAGCTGTTTATTCCTTCCTCCTGTTCCCTCTGGATGTGACGCCAGGAAATGTAGCAGCCATTGTATGACTAGGAAGCAACAAGCATTAGGACCAAAACCAATATGCTAACAATGCTGCAGTAAAAATGCAGGTGGAATTGGATCAGTAAGGATCCAAATGATCAGTAATGACTAAAAGGTCTTCTGCAAAAGCCATGGATTGACCATTTCTGGACTTATTATTCAGTCTGTGGGACAAACATGTCCTATCTTTTTTCGGTTGTTTGTTACATTATCTGTTACTTACAACTGATATAATAAATATAGAAAACAACTCAAGAAAGGTCTAGGCAGGAGAGAGGTCAAGAGGGTACACACAGCCATTGAAGCCCTGGTTCAAATGAGATAACCAAGTGAGATTATTTTAGAATAGAAAGAGAACAGGGCTGAGAATAAAGTGTTGGAGAACATTGGCACTTAAGAGGAACTGGTAGAGGAGAGGAGTAGCTGGAAAAAAGACATATGACTATAAGGAGAGAGCATAAAAAAAGAGAGAAGGGTGACCTAGAAACCAAAAGAGGAAAAAGTAAGTGTCAGTGTTCAAATGCTACACAGTAGAGCTAACCAGAGCACAGGAAAGGGCCCATGAAGTTTGGTGATATCAAAGATAATTTCAGTGAAACAGAAAACAGGTTCTTGTAAACCTGGCTTGTGGATGATCTGTTTCTCAGTTATAAACTGGACTGCACCAATCATCCCAGTACATGTACTTCTCACGGTAGGCTGTTGGTCCCAGAGAAGATCCTGGCAGGGGATGAGGATGGATCAATTGTGCCAACTGGAAATACAATTCAAAGTACAGGCTCTATCCACAGAAGTACAATGGGATCTTTCTTAATATGAAAGGCAGCATATTTATATCTCTTAAAAACAAAAATGACAGCTTAAGTTTAGAATGACCTATCAAATGGGGAGCAGGATGAGTTTTCTTGAGCCTTTCACTTTTAAAAGAAAAGCAAGCTTCTAAAGTTTAATGCCTTCCTGGTTTCCTGCAGCTGTGGCACAGGTCTCAAGCATGCTTTGAAGATGACCAGCACTTGAGTCAGTGTTGATTACAGGTATAGAAAGGGGGAAGAGGAGAAGCTAAAATGGAATCAGTAAACTACAGTGAAGAAAGAAACTTATTAAGCATTCTTGCATTCTTCCTGTCAGTAACCAATAATAAGAAAATAATTAGCAGAGGGAAAATATACAAGAAAAATTATAAAAAGGAATGACAGACATAAAGTGTGATGAAAAGGGAGGCAAATCAACTTCCAGTGCCTAAGTTAGCACTTAGTGGACTTCAGAATCATAGGAAACATTCCTTTTTTTTTTTTTTATTACAATGGAATTTGTAAAAAGGACCTGAAAAAGTATGTGAAAATATAAAAGTGTTTCTTTCTTTTGTCATATTTTGAGAATTCTTTTAAATTAAAGAAGATGTATGGAAAACCCACAAAGCAATTAGTGAAAGTGAAAAGATAGTTATGAATAATTAAAATCCTTTCTGCTTCAATAGCTTTTCATTGTTAAATGTTGTCACTGATTAATGCCAGGCTGTGACACTGAATATGTCTCTCAAATAACACATATATCAAGAAAGGAGTTGAAGACAAAAGCAAAATGAGAGAACCTACATAATAAGCTTGTTAACAACATGACATGGGTAAAAGGCCCAAGTTAAAAGTCTATGTCTCAGTTACCAGGGGATGGGGGAAAGGAGGGATAAACTGGGAGATTGGGATTGCAATATACACACTACTGTATTATATATAAAAATAGATAACTAATAAGAACCTGCATAACACAGGGAAATCTACTCTATACTCTGTAATGGCTTCTATGGAAAAAGAATCTTAAGTTAAAAAAAAAAAAGAGTGGATACAGGTATATGTATAGCTAATTAAACACTTTGCTATACATCTGAAACTAACACAACATTATAAATCAACTATACTCCAGTACGTTTTTTTTAAGTGTATGTTTCTATTCTGAGCATCCCACTGGGCACTTTTTGCTCACAAAGCTATGTATGTAGGGTAATATGCATTCTTTACATTTTCCAAATACATTCCTCACCAGTGTAAATACAGTACAGATGAAAAGAGAGAGATACATAATTTGCAGGGTCTGATACAAAATGAAAATGTGGGTTCCCTCATTTAAAAAAAAAACAGATAAAACAATGCCTTTAAAAGTACTAAAATACATTTTTTTCCTTTCTTTTTTCAGTCTTTCTCTCAAGGTCATACTGTTTAATATTTGCTATTTATCATAATTCTAACTTTTTAAATTAAACCTTTAAATGAAAGAAATTTTATCATTCACTTTATATTATGCAATGTCATTTTAAGTGAAAACATGACAGAATTTAACTCAGTTGCTGCATCACAAAATTATGTAATTCATATGCCTTGGTTTGTACATGTATATGTATTTCATCCTCACCAGAACACCAGAAACATTCCATAAAATTCAACTGGTTTTATTTCACTTATTTTTAAAATTAATCTTTTTCCATGTGTTGTGAAGTTCATCTTTTTAAATTGACATACAATTGCTTTACAATGTTGGATTAGTTTCTGCTCTACAACACAGTGAATCAGCTATATGTATACATGTATCCCCCTCCACTTGGATCTCCCTCCCACCATCTCCCCTCTCAGTTCAGTTCAATTCAGTCGCTCAGTCGTGTCCGACTCTTTGCGAGGCCATGAATCGAAGCACGCCAGGCCTCCCTGTCCATCACCAACTCCTGGAATTTACCCAAACTCATGTCCATCAAGTTGGTGATGCCATCAAGCCATCTCATCCTCTGTCATCCCCTTCTCCTCCTACCCTCAATCCTTCCCAGCATCAGGGTCTTTTCCAATAAGTCAACTCTTCGCATGAGGTGGCCAAAGTATTGGAGTTTCAGCTTCAACATCAGTCCTTCCAATGAACACTCAGGACTGATCTCCTTTAGGATGGACTGGTTGGATCTCCTTGCAGTCCAAGGGACTCTCAAGAGTCTTCTCCAACACCACACCTCAAAAGCATCAATTCTTTGGCGCTCAGCTTTCCTCATAGTCCAACTCTCACATCCATACATGACTACTGGAAAAACCATAGCCTTGACTAGATGGACCTTTGTTGGCAAAGTAATGTCTCTGCTTTTTAATATGCTATCTAGGATGGTCATAACTTTCCTTCCAAGGAGTAAGCATCTTTTAATTTCACGGCTGCAATCACCAACTGCAGTGATTCCAGAATTAATTTCTAATTGTCGTAAAATAAGCATAACATAAAATTTACCACCTTAACCGTTTGCAAGTGGGTAGTTCAGCGGTATTAGGTACATTTATATCATACAACAATCACTACCATCTTTATTTCACTTCTTGATATGCATACATTCTACTGATACTCTATACTTGGCTAACTGATGTGTAAGATAGAAATAAAATAGAAGGAACTGGAAGTCCTATTTTTCCTTTTCAGATCATTACTTTGTGTGTAAGCGGTCGGCTAACGCAAGGAAGTAACACAAGTAAAAACAAGGGCATGATAGAACTCCTTGGCTGTTTCTGTTTTTAGAATGCCATCCAAGGCTTTCTTTCTGTGTTAAAGATAAGTCTTGGTTCAACCGGGAAGTGTGGTCTCCAAGGGGCGGTCAGTACGTGCCCCTCCACCCCCACCACCTCTGACTCAGTTATAGTCCTAACGTCTTACCTCCTAGTAGCTTTGAGCAATGCTTAACTCCCAAATATCTTGGAATTCTGCGTCATCCGCAAATAGAGCAGCAAAGAGAAGAGAAGGTACACATTACGCCGATTTCCAAGTGTCTCCTCCTGTGCTCAGTTTTCCCTTGGCCTTGGTTTATAACACTTGTGAAAAGACAAAGTGATTAAGAATTTCAGCGGGCACCAGCAGGATGTTTAAGTAGGTGCCAGGTTTCCTAGAGCAAGGTCCCGAGCAGTGGGACGGGTTAGATGCCCAGGAAGTGGTCGCTGAAGACCAGGGAAACTGAACAGAATGCAGGGTCCGCAAGCTCACAGAGCACTTTGCAGTTTACAAAGCACATCTCATTTACCTCACTCACATCAGTTCCATCTGCAGCTGAGGAGCTGATAGCCACCGTTCAATGAATTAAACGAGGAAGCTTTTAGTCTGAGGTGGCTCTAAAGTGAGAGCCGCGAACACAAACCACAATTTAAGCCTCTAAACGCGCCAAAGTTACGAAATCTAAGCGCTAAGAAACAACCAATCATGAGGAGCAAACGAGCCTGTAAATTTCAGCCACGCAAACGCCTTGTTGCTTCTGCAAATTCTCTGCGTGTCCTGTACCGGCTCCTGTCTCGGGACTGCTCGAGCCTAACTACTTCTTGGTCTGCGCTGCCTGTTTCAAATCTATTTTAGCTCTTAATAAAATAAGCCCTTCACATGTTTAATGTTTAAGGTTATTTTATAATATTCTTTATGGACTAGAGAGGGCTTCCCTGGTGGCTCACTGGTAAAGAGCCTGCCTACAGTGCAGGAGACCAGGCTGCATCCCTGGGTGGGAAAGATCCCCTAGAAGAAGAAACGGCAACCCACTCCAGTATTCTTCCCTGGAGAATCCCATGGACAGAGGTGCCTGGCGGGCTTCAGCCCATTCGGCCGGGAAGTGTCAGACAGGACTTAGTAACTGAGCATCGACCAGAGAGATGCATGACTAAGGGAAGTTTCATGGCTGACTGGGGTCAGAATGTGGAGGAGAAGTGGGCATCCTGGGCTCTAGTTAGGCCCTTTCTCAATTACCTTTGCCCTGTAAGAAGAGCTGTCAGACTGCAAAAGAAGAGAGTACTTTTGTCCTTTCCTTTGGGTGCATTTTCTGTGCAATTCCAGAGACAGCAAAAGGTCACGGGTTATGGTACATGGAATATGTTAGTAGCAGAAAGGTTAAAGGAAAGAGATGATCAGAGTCAGGAGGAGCGTCTCTGAAGTCTCCCAAGAGGACAGAGACTTTGAGGGAGGATTGGAAATGAATACTGAGCAGAGGCAAAGTCTGTGTGAAAAAATGTCCTCTCCAAGAAAATCAAGTGAGAACAAGCAGAGAAACTGCAGTCTGGGAAGGTCATGATTTGCATGCCTGCATGAAGTGTGTCAGCTGAAGATGCCGTGTTTAGCATAAATTTCTTTCATTTTACAACCAATCTAGTTAAAGCCATTTCCTTCCATCATTTAGCTAGTTAAATTAGTGGTCTCTTCTATACTTCTTTGTTCTAATAACCAAACATCCCAGAGATGGAATTAATACAGGCCTAGAGGAGCCTGGCATGCTACAGTCCATACATAGGGTGGCAAAGAGTGGAACACTACTAAAGCAACATAACATATGGCATGTTTCAATATTCATGGTTCTGTTTCTTGGTTGGCTTTTAATGAAACAATTCAAGAAAACAAAAACATATATATACCAAAAACCACTGAATATGCTAATAATTTTTTAAGAATATTTAAGTACTCAGGATATAAATCTAATTCTTTCACTAATGCTACCTGTTAAAATCATTTATTAGTTACTACTTGGTCTAACTTGACTTCCTGCCACTCAGCTAGAATAGAAAACCCCTTTTTAACTCATCAAATATCTTCTTGATTGTTCAGTGTTTCCTAAAGTTGGCTTTTCTACAGAAGCTGCAACCAAGTTTGCATCTAAAGCCATTTCAGCAGCTTATATTTGAGAGCATTCTTTCAAGCAAGGAAGATTGCCCATTCACTAAGGAAAGAAATCCTCTCATTCAATACTCTCAGAATTTCTTATCATCTATATATGACTGCCAGCATCTCACTCACCTTGAAAGAAAGCATAGCACATAAATATAATCAGCATGCAACCCCTGTAATTGTTTTCCCTAGGTGAAAAGAAAATCAGAAATCACAGACACTTCATTATCTGTTCTACGTTTCTCCTTTTTTCCCTCCTGATACTTATAAAAGGAAAAAAAATCATCTTGTTATTTCTATTCTCTGAACTCAGAAACACAATAACACTTTATTGTTAAAATATAATATTTTAAAATCCCTGATAACAGAAATAACCTGGTGAATTGATTCCTTCACCCAGTGACCTCAGAGCAAGAAATTCTTTGGTGGATCAAGGGAAGGTACTGCTGTGGAAAGCCCAAAAATGATGTGAGCAGCTTCAATCTGAACTTCTTGGGAATATCATCTGTCCTATTCATTCCCTTTTTCCATAACTTAACACAGAGCTTCCCAGGTGGTGCTAGTGGTAAAGAACCCACCTGCCAATGCAAATTAGACATTAGAGACAGTTTCGATCCCTGGGTCAGGAAGATCTCCTGGCAGAGGGCACGGCAACCCACTCCAGTATTCTTGCCTGGAGAATCCCATGGAGAGAGGAGCCTGGCGGGCGGAAGTCATTTGGGTCGCCCAGAGTCAGACATGACTGGAGCGCTTAGCACAACACAGTGCCTGGAAAAGAAAGAATTCTTGTCAGTTCTGGTGTTTTAGTCAAAGAGCTTCTTTGCTGTTTGACTCAGAAAAAGGAATGTTGAAAGGGATTAGGTAAATTAATCCAGAGTTAAAGACAGAGAGAAGCTCATCCTCTGTCATTGTGAATTCCTCTTATTGTGAATTTAAGCATGTCATTGTTTTTAGGTGCTCTGTTTTCAAGAAGGCAAATAACCAGATTGTACAAGAGCAGAAATATGTAAATTTTTCACCTGAACCACTCAAGCAGGTAGCCAGACTATCCATTTTTCACCAGCACATACAGGATGATAAGTGGATTGCCAGAAGCAAAACTGCCTCTTCCACCCTGCAATGCCCCATTTTTTGGGATACTTAGTGACACAGATAGTGTTTCTCAATCTGTATATAACCACACAGCTATAAATAACACGGTCTCCCTCAGGCGCCCTGTGAACAATAAAAAGAAGTTTCCAAGAATAATAATACTAAAAGTCAATGAACTATATTAATGCGGTGTAAAAGCAAAGTCGTTGCCTGGCAATTCGGTGGTAGCACTGAAAATTCTTAACCAGAAGAGATTTTTGTATTACTTCTGGAAATCTTTATCTTTCTCTGAACCTGGAACTTTAAATGAATGAAGACATTCTTATAAATATCCCCTGGAAAAAAAAAAAATAGACATAATCTTCCAACTCCAAAGGGGGAAAAATTAAATGAAGCAAAATTTGTGAATAATGATCTACTGATAATTTTGCCTGTTGACTTAGAAAAAACGCACAATGTGGAAACTGTGAGTTAAGTTTTATTTGGAGCAAAATGAAGACTGCAGCTGGAGAGACAGCACCTCAGATAGCTCTGAGAAACTGCTCCAAAGAGGAATCTGCCAGTGTTGTTAAGTGTTTGCTAATTACGAGTAGTTGTCATCACCATGAAAGACTGTAGTGCTTTTTAGATATGAGGAGATATGAGCCAGGCTTATAAAATCGGCTCCTGAAAATATACTATCTGAAGAACCTTCCTGCCAGTTTCTCCCCTAACCCCTGAGTGTCTCATTTCTGCTCTCTACCCTAAACTCCTTTCAGGGGCTGCTGAAGGTCAGCAGCTGCAGCAGCACAGGATTTAATCCTCCTGGAGGTAGATGGCAAGGCCCATGGCAGGTGCCAATGCGTAGCTGACATAGCTAACACTATGGGCTTCCCTTGTGACTCAGCTGGTAAAGAATCTGCCTGCAATGCGGGAGACCTAGGTTCAATCCCTGGGTTGGGAAGATCCCCTGGAGAAGGGAAAGGCTACCCACTCAAGTATTCCGGCCTGGAGAATACCATGGCTTGTACAGTCCATGAGGTTGCAAAGAGCCAGACACAACTGAGCAACTTTCACTTTCACTTAGCTAACACTATAGTGATCTCAGCCCCAGAATAGAGATTTACCACATGTACAGCAAAGTATTGCAAAACACATCCACACAACAGCCAAAATGTAGATTCATATGTTCCACACAGATCTACTAAATCAGAATATTTGGGTGTGGGGAGATCTGCATATTTGATAAGTTTCCCAAGTGATTCTTCAATATACTGAAGTTTGAGAACCACTATTCTAGAGTTTACTGGTTAGTTTCCACATAGCATTTCAGGACTGCATTGGGATCTAGTAAATTACATGCCCACCTGACATTCAGTTCAGTTCAGCCGCTCAGTCGTGTCCAACTCTTTGTGACCCCATGGACTGCAGCACGCCAGGCCTCCCTGTCCATCACCAACTCCCGGAGTATACTCAAACTCGTGTCCATTGTGTCGGTAATGCCATCCAACCATCCCATCCTCTGTTGTCCTCTTCTCCTCCCACCTTCAATCTTTCCCAGCATCATGGTCTTTTCAGATGACTCAGTTCTTCCTATCAGGTGGCCAAAGTATTGGAGTTTCAGCTTCGTCACCAGTCCTTCCAATGAAAATTCAGGACTGATTTCCTTTAGGATGGACTCTTGGATTTCCTTGCTATCCAAGGGATTCTCAAGAGTCTTCTCCAACACAACGGTTCAAAAGCATCAGTTCTTCAGCACTCAGATTTCTTTATATTCCAACTCTCATACCCATACATGACTATTGGAAACACCATAGCTTTGACTAGATGGACCTTTGTTGGCAAAGTAATGTCTCTGCTTTTTAATATGCTGTCTAGATTGGTCATAGCTTTTCTTCCAAGGAGCAAGCATCTTTTAATTTCATGGCTGCAGTCACCATCTGCAGTGATTTTGGAGCCCCAAAAATAAAGTCTGCCATGGCTTCCCCATCTATTTCCCATGAAATGATGGGACCAGATGCCATGATCTTAGTTTTCTGAATGTTGAATTTGAAGCCAACTTTTTCACTCTCCTCCTTCACTTTCATCAAGAGGCTCTTGAGTTCTTCTTCGTTTTCTGCCATAAGGGTAGTGTCATCTGCATATCAAATGTTATTGATATTTCTCCCAGCAATCTTGATTCCAGTTTGTTCTCCAACCAGCCCAGTGTTTCTCATGATGTATTCTGCATACAAGTTAAATAAGCAGGGTGACAATATACAGCCTTGATGTACTCCTTTCCCGATTTGGAACCAGTCTGTTGTTCCATGTCCATTTCTAACTGTTGCTTCCTGACCTGCATACAGATTTCTCAATAGGCAGGTCAGGTGGTCTGGTATGCCCATCTCTTGAGGAATTTTCCAGAGTTTGTTGTGATCCACATAGTCAAAGGCTTTGGCATAGTCAATAAAGAGAAATAGATGTTTTTCTGGAACTCTCTTGCTTTTTCAATGATGCAGCGGATGTTGGCAATTTGATCTCTGGTTCCTCTGCCTTTTCTAAATCCAACTTGAACATCTGGAAGTTCTCAGTTCATGTACTGTTGAAGCCTGGCTTGGAGAATTTTGAGCATTACTTTACTAGCATGTGAGATGAGTGCAATGTGCAGTAGTTTGAACATTCTTTGGCATTGCCTTTCTTTGGGGTCGGAATGAAAACTGACCTTTTCCAGTCCCGTGGCCACTGCTGAGTTTTCCAAATTTGCTGGCATATTGAGTGCAGCACTTTCACAGCATCAGCTTTTAGGATTTGAAATAGGTCAACTGGAATTCCATCACCTCCACTAGCTTTGTTCATAGTGATGCTTCCTAGGGCCCACTTGACTTCACATTCCAGGATGTCTGGCTCTAGGTGAGTGATCACACCATTGTGATTATCTGGGTCATGAATATCTTTTTTGCATAGTTTTTCTGTGTATTCTTGCCATCTCTTCTTAATATCTTCTGCTTCTGTTAGGTCCATACCATTTCTGCCCTTTATTGTGCCCATCTTTGCATGAAATGTTCCCATTCTATTGTTTTCTTCTATTTCTTTGCATTGATCACTGAGGAAGGCTTTCTTACCTCTCCTTGCTATTCTTTGGAACTCTGCATTCAAATGGGTGTATCTTTTCTTTTCTCCTTTGCCTTTCACTTCTCTTCTTCTCACAGCTATTTGTAAGTCCTCCTCAGACAACTATTTTGCCTTTTTGCATTTATTTTTCTTGGGGATGGTCTTGATCCTGCCTCCTGTACAATGTCACAAACCTCCATCCATAGTTCATCAGGCACTCTGTCTATCAGATCTAATCCCTTGAATCTATTCTCACTTCCTCTGTATAATTGTAAGGGATTTGAGTTAGGTCATACCTAAATGGTCTAGCGGTTTTCCCTACTTTCTTCAATTTAAGTCTGAATTTGGCAACAAGGAGTTCATGATCTGAGCCACAGTCAGTTCCTGGTCTTGCTTTTGCTGACTGTATAGAGCTTCTCCATTTTTGGCTGCAAAGAATATAATCAATCTGATTTCGATGTTGACCATCTGGTGATGTCAACGTGTAGAGTCTTCTCTTGTGTTGTTGAAAGAGGGTGTTTGCTATGACCAGTGTGTTCTCTTGGCAAAACTCTATTACCCTTTGCCTTGCTTCATTCTGTACTCCAAGGCTAAATTTGCCTGCTACTCCACGTGTTTCTCTTGACTTCCTACTTTTGCATTCCACCCGACATACACAAACACAAAGTCATTCAAGGATAATTATCTATATAGGTGCCTGTCTTCATTAGGTTACTTTAATTATAAAATGACATCAACTCTCTGTTAGATATATATATATATATATATATATATATATATATCTTTGCTTTGGCTGCTTAGACTAGTAAGTGTGAAGTATCTAAAACTTAACTCTAGCTGGTGTCTTCTCCCTTTCTTCATTTCCATTGGGCCTGTTTTCTTCACCTACTTTAATCATTATCCTGCTTGTCAGCCTTTTTGTCTGAGGCTTCTCAAATCATTTTTGAAGTAATGAAGGCCATAAATAAACCTTGTTATACTAAATGATCAGAGTTGCATAGTCATAACTGTAAAAAATCACTCTGGATATAATTCCTATTGTACAAATCTTATTGTTCAACCTCTCATGTAAACCCTCCACTACACAAATTTGATATTTAACATTACACTGATAATAAGAAAAAATGTTTCTAATAATTAATTCATTTTTATTTTTTTAAATAGGACTTGACTGGGAATGGCCTGGGTAATTACAGGATATAGTGAATTATCCATTGTAGGAAGTAATCAAGCAAAAGCTGAGTGACTACTTAGCAAGAATATTGTAGAAGGATTTTGATATCAGGAACACGTCGGACATCCTGAGTCTCTTCCACCTCTGATATCCTTAAATCTATTACTTTAAAAAATATATATATAGTTAATATTATCAGAAAAATTAAGTCAGCAAAAGAATTGGAAAAAGAAACCTGCATTTCTCAGGAGTATACAAACAAATACACAGCGAGAAAAAAATTACATTTTTAGGAATAGACTAAGTAAAATCTTTCCATGAGTGAGTGCTAAGTCACTTCAGTCCTGTCCAACTCTTTGCAACTCTATGGACTGTAGCCCGCCAGTCTCCCCTGTCCATGGGATTCTCCAGGCAAGATTACTGGAGTGGGTTGCCACATCCTCATCCATGGAATCTTCCTGACCCAGGGATAGAGCCCATATCTCTTATGTCTCCTGCATTTACCACTAGTGCCACCTGAGAAGCACATATTATATTTTTTTTTGTCAACATTAAGAGGAGTGCAGTGCTTGCCTGAGTCCCTAGTTTCTATCTCACATTGCATGGGCAAGCTACGGTGAAGCCTGAGAGTGATTTAGGGACTTAACTTCAGCATGTGCTTCATACTTCTTCTGATAAAACTGTTTTTAAATGTACAATCTTAAGTGCCAGGAAATCAATTAACTTCAAAAATTGCCAGCTCTGCCAATAACCAGTAATATGAATGTAACCCTTTTGCATCAAGAGCGTGAAGAAATTAAGTGATCTAACACTTTCAGCTAAATCCAGCCCTGAGAGAAGGTTGTTTCTCTGCAGTGAAGCTCTTTTGAAATGAGTGATGGAAACAGCAATGAAGGAAAAACCATCTGAGTAATTGTACAAAGTCTTCCAAGTGGCACTCAGCCCAGAAGACGCTTTTGTTCTGTCCAAAGTCACAAAAATCTGCAGAGACCCATCTGACCCCAGCATTTCAGGGTATAACAGGGCTCTTTCCACAAAAGATCCCTTCTTCTGAAAAGCCAAGGTTTGCATGTATTTGTAATAACAATTAGAAATAAATATGATCAAGACATGTTGCTGTTGGATTCTAAAACAGATAATAATCTTGTAATATAAGATCTAAAGAAAGAAATGTTGCAAATACAGGAATTAAGAAATTTATGTCATTTCTATACTAATTCTGATACCGAATAGGACCAAACCAGATGTAGCACAGAGAGAAAATTGCATTTTTTAATTTTTTTTTTTTAGTGTTTCTTTGTGATCTAGAGTAGTGGTCAGCAAACTGCTGTCTGTGAGCCATAGCTGCTCTGCCACCTGTTCTTGTTAAAAAAAAAAAAAAAAATACACCATCCTTTAAATCTCATCCATGGCTGCTTTCACACTATAGCACCTCACTAAATAAGTGCGACAGAGATGATGTAGCTCACAAACCCTAAAATATTTCTTCCTATCCAATCTTTCACAGAAAAAGTTTGATGATACCTGATTTAAAGTGTGGTCAAGGTTTTATGAACATACGTCCTTTCCAACTACATTTTTAATAATTTTTTTCTGAAAAATATTTGCAGGAAGAAAGACTCCTTGTTTTTTGTATCCCTGGCAATACCTTAATTTACCTTTTTTCCTTGAATGGTAATTTTCAGTGTTAAAATTATTCAACATATTTGAATAGTGTTTCCTCATCTTCTAGCATTTAGCTTTGCTGATAAGTTGACTATAGTTGATGTGTAAGTAATTCGTTTTTTGCTCTCTTCTTATACTTAAAATTTCATTTTTATTTTTGATATTTTCTAGTTTGAGGATAAGATTTTGGTGTGATTTTATTATTGTCTATCCTGATGCACAATGAGTGTGCATCTTCAATATTTAGTTTACAGATTTTCTTTGTTCTGGAAAAATTTGCAGCCATTATTTTGGGGAACATTGATCTTTTATTCCTTTCTTTTCTCTTCCTTAATCTAATATGTTGGTCATAGCCCGTTACTGTTATTCTATATTTCCTGTTCCATAACGTCTCCTTTATATATTAAATTCAAGGTAGCTCACAATCATTTTTGACTCTTTAAATTCTCTCCTCAACTGTGTATGTATTGAAGTCTTTATTTTTTATTTCCAGGATTTTGAATCAGTCAGCTGTTTAAATACACCTTTTCTCATTCTGTGCTTTCAGTTGTTCTTTTTCATAAATAGCATTTCTTCTATCACACATCTTAATTTACTAATCAAATATTTCAAAATTATTTTAGACAGTTTTTGTATACAAATAAATTTTCTCCCCATCAGTTCATTTGAGAGCAAGCAATCTTCCTTGACTTGACTCACACATTTTGGAGTATGGATTTGTAGGCTCATTTAGAGAAGTGATTTTGTCACTATTATTGTCATTGCTATTATAGATTTTATTTCCTTTCTGCTCATCCATTATTTTCTAGGGGTTTTGGGGTCTCCCTTACCTGGACTTCCTGCTCCACTCTCCCATGCAGAAGTAGGTTTACTACAATTACTTAGAGCTTCTGACCCATAGAGACCTCAGGAAAATTTATCTCCTATCACAAAAGTAAAAATAGTTGAACACAGGCTTGACACCTTTTACTTATTTTCAAGGTATTTAACTTCATATAAGCCACACTCTAGGCAATCTTATCAATCACAACTTTCTTTCAGACTTTTTTTGAGAGCTCAGTTTCATGCCATGAGTTAACTCCAGCCCTTTATCTTGGTTGATATACACATATACATTATCATCCCACAGAAGAGAAACTCTTCCTAATTCCAGACTCAGAGTCTCAACTTGCTTGATGCTTGTTTGTGTGTGTTCTATTTCTAGTTCATGGAAATATCTTTCTTTGAGGTACTGATATATTTTTTTTAATTTAATTTTCAATGCTTAATCTATTGTTATATGTTTTGTTGCAAAAAAAATAGAAATTCAAATCATAAACATTACTATATCAGTTTGCAAAGATGGAAAAGTGAATATGGAACTTTAAGATAGCTACAGTTATGGGGCCTTTGCAGGTGATGCTAGTGGTAAAGAACCTGCCTGTCCATGCAGGAGACATAAGACATGCGGGTTCAATTCCAGGGTTGGGAAGATCCCCTAGAGGGGGGCATGGCAACCCACTCCAGTGTTCTTGCCTGGAGAATCCAATGGTCAGAGGAGCCTGGCAGGCTACAGTCTATAGGGTCACAAAGAGTCAGACGCAACTGAAACGACTTAGCATGCACTACGTTACAACCCAGAAATTTAGGTTGTAACAGAAAGGCCAAAATATATTTACCAAAAGACATGTACTGAAACATTCACAGACATACTATTTATAATAGCTTCAAACTACAAGCTATCTGAATGTCCATCAACAGTAAAATAGATAAAAAGTCATGGTGGTGTCACACAGCGGGACATTATTTACTAATGGGAATGAACAATTTGCACCTAGTCATAATAATGAATAACATGAATAATCTTCACAATTAAAACAGCAAGAGAAAAAAAGACAGGCCAAAAAAGCACTTTCTATCGGTAGATATTAGATCAGTATTAGACTAAACCAATGGGGTTGTAAGTCAGGACAACAGGTATCCTTGTTATAAGATCAGTGCATGGAAGGGATACTGGCCTTCAGGGATGCGGACGATGTTTCCTGTCCCAGGAAGTGATTTCAGAGATGTGCTTACTTTGAGAAAATTCATCAACATGATGTACACCTATATGATATGCTATATTTTACACTATAATAAAATTTTAAAAAAAAATATATATATATGATAAAAGTTCATCAGGTTAGTGGTTTTTCAAACTAGATTCATAAAGCCCTAAGGATACAGGCACCTCAAGGCTATCTCTTGCTTTCAATTAATTGTAGATTTGGTTTGGTTTTATTTGTTTTGAGGCCTTACCTTACAACTTGCAGGATCTTAGTTCCCCTGTGAGTTTATACTCTCCTTTGGGGTTTTATACTCTCCCTTCTGGAAGCCGGTAAAGGTGACAATTAAGGGAGCAGCACATGATGCTATGAGAAGAGCTTCCTTCATTTTCCTCTCATTACCTAACAGGCTTAAGTGTCAGAAGGAAGTAAAGATCCTCCCTAAAAGCTGGCAATAAATACAAGTACCATTCAAGTACTGCAGCGTCCAGAAAGTATCTTCAACGCAGTGGAATGGGCTCTGGAAGGGACTTTGGCTTTCCCCACCTACAGACTAATACTTTGAAGTGCAAATTAAAGCTAAGAAGTCTTAACTTCCAATACAGACTCTGTCACTCAAAGACACTGCTTGCTGATAGCCTTTAGGAGGCTGAACTAATCTCATGCCAAGACAGAAGAATGAATTTCTAAGTAATTTGCAAAGCAAAATGCAAAACATAACTTTAAGGGACCCAGAATGATATCTTTTATTAATTTGCCAATATGGACGCAGAATGTGTCAAAAAATTCTCCAATACGGTTCTCCAGAATGAGCTTTGCTTTTGTGGGCCGAGAATAATTTTCAGTGCAAAGTCACTGATAAAGCTAAAGTATGTATTTCTTACAATTTGGGGCATTGGAGATAGGCTTTCTAATTATTTTTTAGTTTCACACAGATTGGTAAATTTCCCTGTAGCTCATCTGAGTCTAATCATATAATTATGTTCCATTTAATTAAAAATGAGTAGCTAAAAATGTTTGGATTTTTTTTTAAGTGAGCCTCAGATGGTGAAGATCTTCTCAAATATTTTGAACAAGACTTCCAATATCATTGTTCTCTGGAGCATAGACCTCGGACCAAAGATTATTCAAAATATTGAGGTAAAGTAGTAATATATAAGGGCTTCCCCAGTGGATCAGGGTAAAGAATCCACCTGCAACACAAGAGACACCAAGAGATGCAAGTTTGATCTCTGGTTCAAGAAAATCCCCCGGAGGAGGGCATGGCAGCCTGCTCCAGTATTCTTGCCTGGAGAATCCTATGGACATAAAAGCCTAGGGGACTACAGACCATAGGGTCTCAAAGAATTGGACATGACTGAAGGAACTGAGCAGCAACATGCAAAGAGAAATTAAGTGTAATTTATTAAGTACAACTTACCGGTTAGAAACAGATTTAGTGTTCAGTTTTCAGCCTTAATAACAAACTAAATAGCATTTTTAAGACTCAGTATTTGCAAAATGTAAATAATAATGGTACCTACCTCTGTTGGCTACTAGGTCTCCATTCCAAGATCCTCCTAGTAGGTCTTCCTTCTCTGGAGATACTGAAATATGAAAACATACTCTGAAATTGGGAGAGTTTTTTAGCCTTGTTGACCAACACAATATTGAACAGATATAGTGAGAGTGGGTGTACTTATTCTCAATCTTAGGGAGGAAGTGCTCATTATTTCACCAGTCAGTACAATGTTTACTGTAGGTTTGTTGCAAATACCCTTTGTCATGGTAAGAAAGTCATTTTCTACTCCTAATATGCTAGGATATTTTATTATAAAGGGATATTGACTTTTGTCAGAAGCATTGTTTGAATTTTATTAAAATGATGGTTTATCTACTTTTTTCTATCAATATAAGAAATAAAACTGTTTTTGGATTTGTTTTAATTTACATACAGCAAAAGTCACACCTTTGGTGTAAAGTTCAATAAGTATTTACATGTGTATATATCCTCATAAGGGCTTCCCTTGTGGCTCTGATGGTAAAGAAAGAAAGAAAGGAAGGAAGAAACTGTTAGTCGCTAAGGTGTGTCTGACTCTTTGCAACCCATGGACTTCAGCCCGCCAGTCTCCTCTGTCCATTGAATTCTCCAGGCAAGAATACTGGAGTGGGTTGTCATCCCCTTCTCCAGGGGATCGTCCCAACCCAGGGATCAAACCTGGTTCTCCCACACTGCAGGCAGATTCTTTGCTATCTGAGCCACCAGGGAAGACCCAGCTGGTAAAAAATGTGCCTGCAATGCAGGAAACCTGGATTTGATCCCTGGGTTGGGAAGATCCCCTGGAGAAGGGAATGGCATCCCACTCCAGTATTGCCTGGAGAATCCCATGGACAGAGAAGCCTGGCAGGCTACAATCTTTGAGTTGCAAAGAGTTGGACAGGACTGAAAGACTAACACTCTTTTATATTCTCATAATCACAACCAGAGTAGTGATTACAACGTATACCCCAAAGAATTATTTCATACATTTCATTTGTATTCACAACATACTCCCAATCAAACTCCTGGAAACAACTCATCTTTTCTGTCCTCTTATATTATTATTGCCTTCTCTTTTTCCAAAATGCCAAATAAAAGAGATTATGCAGTATATAATATATTAATATTGGGTTCCTTAATTTAGCATGATGAATTTGTATTCATCCATTCTGATGTACATACATGGCCTTGGTTTGCTCTTTCTTAATGGTTTAGAAGTATTCCATTAGATTGATTTAGTTTTGAATAATAAATTAACCTTAAATTCTTGAGATAAAACCAAATTGGTCAGAGTATAAATTTATTATCTTTTATTATACATTGCTAGATTGATTTGTTCTAAAATTTTAAAGTTACAAAACTAATTATTTTTACTGATATATAGCTATTCAGGATTTTTTACTTCTTTAGTATGTATGATTTTTCAAAGATTTATTTCACACACAGTGCCAGATATAGTCATTTGTCATTCTTCTTTATGATCTTTTTAATATCTGTACAATCTACCAAGATATCTCTCTTTCATTTCCAATATTGGTAATTTTTGTCTTTATTTTTGATCAGTATTGTTAAAGATTACCAATTTTAATAACCTTTTCAAAGAACCAATTTTTATTACTTTAATTTTTCCTATTGTTTGTTAATTTTCTATCTATGGATAGTCTCTTATTATTTCTTCTTTTCTTTTCCTTATTTTATCTGTTTTCTTAAGGCCATAGTTTACTTAGAACATTGATTTTAATTTTTTCCCTTCTGTTAAAATATTTAAAGCTATAAATTTCCTATATGGTATCCTGTAGCTATAGTTCATAAATACTAATATATTACATTTTAATTATCATTCAGTTTTCAGTATTTCCTATTTTCTCTTTTGCTATTGATATTTACTTATGGGTTATTTAGAATTATGCAATTTTTTCCCCCTCAAGCATTAGGGGATTTATACAAATTTTACGTATCAATTTCTAATTTAATTATACTGTGGTAAGCCAACATACCCTGTATGATTTCAATCTTTTTAACTTAATGAGATTTATTTAATATGGCCCATAAGTATTATTTGCCTGCATTCCTCATTCTGTTGTTGTGTATACTTTTTCTCTAAATATCAAGTTGGGTGACATTGTTGTTCATACCTTTTATGCTTACTTTTTTGTTTTTGTTTTTGTCTCTTTATTCTATAAACTAACTAAAAGAGGGGTATTAAAATTTCCAGATGTTACTATAATCTGTGTATTTCTCCCTTTGATTCTGCCTGTTTTTGTTTCATGTATTCAGATGCCCTTTTATTAAGTACTTTGACATTCTGCTTTTCTGATAAGATGATCCTTTTATCATTATGAAATACTTGTTTATCCTTAACATACTCTTTGGATTGAAGTCTACCTTGTCTAATATTTTTATATATATATATATATATATATATATATATATACATATATATATATATACACATCAGCTTTCTAGTGTTTACTCTTAGTCTGAGATGTAACTTGTCATCCTAATACTTTCAGCCCACATTAAGTTTATATTTAATGTGTACCTCGTGTAGACAGAGTAGACCTTGACTGTGATTTTATTATCCATCCTTGTATTCTCTGCCTTGTCATAGCACTGTTTTTTAAAACAAAAAGTTAAATTGAAAATAAGCACTTTCATGGTGGAGCTTATTTTTAATATTTTGCTATTTGTCTTATGTTTATTCCATGAGTTTAGCTCTCTTTCTTTTCCTTCCCTCTTTAGGGTTATTCAAGTTATAGTCAGTATTCCATTTATTTCCTCCACTTGATATTTAAATGTGTAGACATTACTATATACTGAGATAAAGCAATACAAATATGGAATGGAAAATATGTGAGGACAAACACTGTGCTGTTCAATTTGAATTAGTGGTATCAGGATGAACTACTGATTGCTTAAAAATATATGCTTCCAAACTCTTCCATTGAAGGGTTTAGAAGAACTGTCACTCAAAGCAATTATCACGTATAATATATTGCCCAGATGTTGGTTTTTAAACGTCACTTCCAACTAAAAGATATGATGTTTGGGACTAGGAAAATAAAAGGTGAACATGAAACATTTAATTGCATCAGAAACCAAAGATGTGTTCTTGTACTAAATGGGATACATTAAAAGGGTACAAAAATTACCTGAAAGGAATTTTCTGGTGATATTTTGGACAAATTAAACACAAAAAATAGTAATCATAATGACTTATAGCATATTGATGAAAAAAATGAATCAATACAACAGAAAGATATTTTTCAAGAAAGGCAAGAGGCTATGTGTGTGGGAGCAAGAGTTCTTCCTTATAGAATAAAAGAAATGGAAAAATTCACCATTTTGCAATTAACAATGTAATAAAGTTTTTTTTAATTTTATAAATAAATATTAAAATTAGAACTAAACAAGATACACTCATATTTGGATATTTCAACAATATCTCATTAATTGATAAAGCAAGTAGAAAGAAGTCAGTAAAGAGATAAAAGATCTGAGCAACACCATTAATCAGTTTGACTAACTGCAAATTATACAACACAAAAACAAACAATGCACATCTATTTCAAGTGCATCAGGAATATTCACAAAGATACCATATGGTCAACCAGAAGGTAAGTCTTCATTAATTATGAAATAATGATATTAAATTATCTTCATTGGCAATGAGCTATCCAAAAAATCCTCAAATACTTGCATATTAAAAAATCATTTCTAAATAACATGTGGATCAAAGAACATATTACAGCTGAAACTAGAAAATATTTTGAACTCAGTAATAATTAAAATACAAAATATCTAAAATTGTATTTTTAGATACATACAGCAAAAGTAGTGATTCAGTTCAGTTCAGTTCAGTTGCTCAGTTGTTTCCGACTCTTTGTGACCCCATGAATCGCAGCACACCAGGCCTCCCTGTCCATCACCAACTCCCAGAGTCTACCCAAACCCATGTCCATCGAGTCGGTGATGCCATCCAGCCATCTCATCCTCTGTTGTCCCCTTCTCCTCCTGCCCCCAATTCTTCCCAGCATCAGAGTCTTTTCCAATGAGTCAACTCTTCGCATGAGGTGCCCAAAGTATTGGAGTTTCAGCTTCAACATCAGTCCTTCCAATGAACACCAGGGCTGACCTCCTTTAGGATGGACTGGTTGGATCTCCTTGCAGTCCAAGGGACTCTCGAGAGTCTTCTCCAACACCACTGTTCAAAAGCATCAATTCTTCGACACTCAGCTCCCTTCACCGTCCAACTCGCACATCCATACATGACCACTGGAAAAACCATAGCCTTGACTAGACAGACGTTTGTTGACAAAGTAATGTCTCTGCTTTTTAATATGCTATCTAGGTTGGTCATAACTTTCCTTCCAAGGCGTAAGTATCTTTTAATTTCATGGCTGCAATCACCATCTGCAGTGATTTTGGAGCCCCAAAAAATAAAGCCTGACACTGTTTCCACTGTTTCCCCATCTATTTCCCATGAAGTGATGGGACCAGATGCCACGATCTTAGTTTTCTGAATGTTGAGCTTTAAGCCAACTTTTTCACTCTCCTCTTTCACTTTCATCAAGAGGCTCTTGAGTTCTTCTTCGCTTTCTGCCATAAGGGTGATTAGAAGGAAAGTATAACATTAAATGCTTATATGCATATATTTAAAAAGAAAGGTATAAGTAGAACTAAGCTCCCACTTTAAGGAGATGAAAAACATGAAACTGAACAAATTAAGCCCAAATAATATACAATAAATAAATAATAACAGAAATAAAATAAAAATAGATATTAAATATTTCCAACTGACAATCCATCTTCAATTCTCTGGTATTTCTCTTTTTTCTTTCATTCATTTGTTAACGCAGCCTACATTTATTTTGCAACACTCTGATCTTGTCATTGAGTGAAATGCTGTGGAAAAGCAAAGACTATAGTTCCTTTTTTCATTGTATATCAGAAAAGAATTACTCAAATAATTAAATTTTTGTTTTTGATCAATTCTATATGAGAACTTCAGGATAAAATGAGATTGTGAAAGGAGGACTGAAGAAACTCTGATAAATTACAAATCACAGGAGCACATGCATAACCCAAAATGCTCAACTGAATTCATTTAGTATTTCTCAAAGTTTATAGAATTGTAGCTGAAGTGACGTGATCACCCAGAGCAAGAACCACAACAGAGTTTCCTGTGATCTACTCCATTTTTTGTTCCCTCCAATGAAGTTGTTAGTGGTAACAGGTGAGGGTCATTCCTGGTTAACATGAATAGCCCAGTCTTGTTTCTTTGGGGTATGTGGTAAGGCTACGCTGGAAAAAAATGTAAGGATATAATTCACTATGTGTGTTTCCCCCTACCATGATGATTACAGAAATTAACATGAAGCCTCTGTCAGGCTCAGCCGCAAAGAGAGAGAATGTATACCAGAGACTGAGCTAACTTCACAGGGGACATGTGGCATAGCAAGAAATAAAGCTTTGTTGTCAGTGAGATAATGGGAATGTATGTTAGTGCAACATAACCTTGCCTATCTTGACTATTACACATTTACATCAGCAAACTACATTAACCTGTCAGAGAAAATGGACATTCAGCAGGTAAGTGACCCTATACCATTCCTCGGCCTCAAATTATCTGGAATTCTTTAAAGCTCATTTCTATGCAGATGCTTTATCTGTTCTGTTCTGGTCAGGGACAGTGGCAAAGGAGGTTATTAAAGCTCTGCTGAGAAAGTGAACACCATTCTAATGTACTAGCAAATTCACTTATTTCACCATGAAGAGAACAATTTCCTTTTACACCCAAGCACAATTCCCTATACAGTAAAAGTTTAATAAATAATGGTTAGTGTTTTATTAGATCATCTGTGTTAGCTCATAGGAAGTAATTAAGGTGAAGCATAAGGATAAGTTAAGAATGTGACATAACATTCTTTTCAAAGAGCCAAAAGTATAAGTAATGGAATACCAAACAATGGTCAATAGGCTTAAGTAATTAACCACATCAATAATTAGATAGGTCTAGTGAGGTGAAACTAGTGACTGAATTTCAGGATCTATTATATCAAAATGGAATATAATTCTTGCTTATGTGGTGCTACTATGGTATCAGCGAAATAATTTAACTTTCTAATGACCTTTTCACTTAGGTTTGATTAATTTCATATCATGGCATTAGCTCATGCAGTGAGCCTTAATGCCATGGTAGATTGTATAATTACCTAGCAGAATCAAGGCCTATAAACACTCAGAATTGCAATAGAAAATGTCATCACCTGGAAGCACAGTGGCATTGGGAGGCAGATATAGGGTGAAATTATCTATTATCTGTACTTTTATCTAATACTGAGGTATCAGAGGATATTAAAATGTCCAGTAACTTTAAGTTATCCAAGCTTATAAGTAACAGGACTCTAATGCAAACAACTTGAGTCTTTTTCAAAAAAATAATTTGTTTTTCTTTCTTTTCACTTATGCATTGTTTTAGCTTTTGGCTGCTTCCCTAGAATCCACTGGTCACACACTACCTCAGGGATGCTGTAGGCTGATAAAAAACAGAGTTGCCAAACACTTTAAGAAACCATCATTCTATTACTGTAAAAAGTTAATAGTGCTTAAACAAAAAAGTTGCTTCCCCCATGACTCAGTGGTAAAGAATCCACCTGCAATGCAAGAGACAAAGGTTCAATCTCTGGGTCAGGAAGATGCCCTGGAGAAAGAAATGGCAACCCACTCCAGTATTCTTACCTGGGAAATCCCACGGTAGCCTGGCGGGCTACAGTCCGTGGGGTCACAAAAAAGTCAGACACAACAGTGACTAAACAACAACTACAAATAAAAAAAGATGTTGGAGACTTGCAAAGAAGCCCAGAACAGACAAATATCTAGCAACTTATAATAGAAAGTATTTCCAAGAGAAAAGGAAATGTATATTTGTTTCTTCAGGTACTATATGGAAAAATTCATTTTCAAGGAGCTCGAGTCAGCCTCAAAGCTCTGTAAACAAAATGCTATCTTAAATGTCTACCTCTTTAGTAAATAATTATGTATTACTTTAGCCTATTAAGTTAACAAATTATTTTCACATTTGATCCTCCTGACAATTCTGAGGAGGAATGAAAAGATAGTATATTTTTCTTTCATGGAAGAGGATACTGAGGCCACAATGTAGCACAAGTGACTTAACTGGGGTCATTAACTCATAAATGTCAGTGTCAGAGTAGTGTTAACACAAAAGCCCAGGCCTGGGCCAGAATTTAGCTGACACCCCCAACCCAACTACATTCTCTGACAGCTGTATGACACTGGTACTACTTCCAAACTCTTCTGGGCCTCATTTTCCATACTTACAAAATATGGATAATACCTACTTCAAGAAATTGTTACAAAATTAAATAAGGGATAAGAGAAAATTTTAATAATTACCAGTAGTATGCTAACAAGTATTAAACAACAGTCTCTCTGAAGAAAAAAGTATGCTTATGCATATGTACATAAGTTTATTATAAATTTTATTGACATAAAAAATGTGTAGCACACAATTAGCAATTAATAATAAAATACACAATACTTAACTTATTGTAAATTCTGCATAACTAATTGATTCTAACATTGCTTCCACTCATATTTTCCAAACTTTTGTCATATTCAGCTCCTCAGTCATGCCCAACTCTCTGCAACCCCATGGACTATAGCCTGCCAGGCTCCTCTGTCCATGGAATTTTCCAGTCAAAAATACTGAAGTGGGTTGCCATTTCTTATTCCAGGGGATCTTCCTGACCCAGGCATCGAACCTGCATCTCTTGTGTCTCCTGCATTGGCAGGCAGAATCTTTACCACTGTGCCACCTGGGAAGCCCTGCTCCAAACTTATACTGGTAGCCAAACTACGGCTACAATTCAACCAGGATTTGCCAAATGGAGTCAGATCCCAATCTGCCATCTCTTTTCCCAATAAATGCCTCATCAGTGAATCTGATATGGGACATGAAGGTTGGTTGATATTGGTTGGTTGATATCAGTTGGTTGGTGTTTACTGTAAGAAGTTAGGAGAGAAGTGAGACAACTAAGATATGTGTCAGAAATGCATTTGCTCATCAGTGACATGAATCACATCTTTGCTGAATCAGATGATGGTTTTCAAATGATAAATGAATATTTCCTTAATTGGATACTCTTCATAATGTAGCTACATGACACACTTTCCATTCTAATTTGCATTATTAACATTTCTCAAGATTAGACAATCAACAAAACAATAAATCAATACCTGATTTGTCACATTTGCCAACTATGGGTGATCTGAGCCACCAGTATGATGTCACTGAATACAGCACCGAAAAGAGAGGTGTAGTAGTGAACTGTTATATAGGATCTCCAACACTAATACAATAGGTATGGGTAACTTCGAAAGAGCGAATAATAGTAAAATGCAGAAAAACAATTTAGAAGTGATCTGACTTTGAGAGTTTATTAACTTTGCCTTTAATAGTTTAGTTAAGTGAAGGTTTATACAATTTAATTCTTAGCAATGAAGGTTTTTAACAACTGGCTTGAAAAATTCTTGAAAATTTAACAATGAGCTCTCTCAGGCAAGCTAGCGCTAACAGGCCACAGCACAGCGTTGGAACCCACTACATATTATGCTCAGTGAATATATATATATTTTCCTTTATTTTTATTTTGTCTTGTTAGCTTTCTACCTGTTCTCCTTGTATCAATCAAAGATACCATCCACTCCAATTTAGCATTTCCACCCCTGGCATCTAGGAGATTTGGGGAGGTGCCGTGATAGCTGCTCTCAATTAAGTCAACCTCAAAAAGCTTCCAAACATGACAGTCATTCTGTAGCTAACATAAAAATTTAGTTGAAAAATTTCTGAATATATTTTTATTATCTGCCTGTTTTTAGGAGAATAACAAAAACCATAAGAAAAAAAAGCTAAATTTTTATTTATTATTCCAAAGCACTATTTTTTGTTCTCTTTAGAGCCAAACTGTAGGAAGCAGCAATATTTATTAGTATCCCTTCTCTATCCTGGACACCAACTCTAATCTAAGGGATGTTCTTAGTGTTAACAGAGGCTCAAAGCTCCCTCCAAACCTTGTATTCTCTGTGCATCAAGATTTCTTTTACACAAGAGACTAACAAGTAATTTCCTAGTCCTCACTGTTATTCCTCCATCCTCACACATATTCTTCCCCATAGTTTGATGGAACCTCAGTTCCTGCTACCTGATGCCACTGAGGCTTACTGGGCTGTGTGATGTAGAAGGTGATGCTTATCTGTCCTGATAATCTTGGTGACCCCGCATTCTGTGGGAACAAGCTGGGAGTGAAGATGGAACTATTTTTACACACGAATCACGTTACAGTTCTGATGGAATACATGTGTGCCTGGTATAATTTTTATTTTTTTCCTCCCTTTCTCCTCTAAGGTTTTTTGGGTTATCTAGTTTTCTTTTTTTTTTTTCTTTTGTGCTTATTTTGTAAATGTTATACAAGCATTGTAATCTCTCATCCTCTACAAAGTCCCTTTTTTTTCTTATGTCTAAATCAATAGCATTCAAGTATTTGTTCAGAAGCTGTATTTTTTATAATCTCACTATAAAAAGAAGCTTCTTCCAGACTCAGGGAAATGAGATGAATCAAAGCTTCTTTGTCTCATCAACACTCATTTTCAGTGGCTAGTGATGCAGATTTTGGTGGTGGTGATTTAGTCGCTAAGTCTTGTCCTATTCTTTGGTGACCCCATGGACTGTAGCCCACCAGGCTCCTCTGTCCATAGGATTTCTCAGGCAAGAATAACGGAGTTGGTTGCCATTTCATTCTCCAGGGGATCTTGCCAACCCAGGGATCGAATCTGAATCTCCTGTATGATGGAACATTCTTTACCTCTGAGCCACCAGGGAAACCCAAAAATAATTTTATATGAATTACCTACTCCTCTTCATGGGTTTATTTGTTAGATTCAGTCTGTCATAAAATAACCTCTTTATGGAGACAGTGTCAGCCTTCTGCTTAGAAATTTTATGACCTTAAACTCGTCACAACCTCTAGTGTCATCTGGAAAATGGATATAAATAATACACCCCTACTTAACTAGTGAAATGATTGCAAGGACCAGTTTTAAATCTATGTTGGAATACTTTGTAAGTGAAAAGACATGATGCACACAAAGCATGTTATTATGGCTTTATTTATAACTCTTCTGCTCTAACATAATTACATAAAGTTTTCAAAGAGACCCACTGAGGTTTTGATGAGAAACCTTAGTATCCTGAGGAGTCTGGATAAGATACTAGAATGTATCCAGGAATACTAACATCTTACCATGATCCAGCCACTTGTTTTGAGAAACTCCTGAAAGAGAGATGTATGAATAAGGAAAGCCAAGCAGGCAAGATGACAGTCATACTGTATGGGACTATCACTCAACACCCCAATGTGGTCTGGATTTTAGAAACAAATTCCTTTTGCCAAGGGTAGAAAATTCACTTTTGAAAAGGACCTAATATGACTGGGAGGAGCTGTACTAAACAGAAGATTCAGTGACACAATTTGGAGTGACTCATTCTGACCATTGCTTTAGTAATACAGTCTGGTGGTTCTTAGAACCTACAGCACAGTCATCACAAACACCATCTACCAAGCCATTCATTGAAACCATCATGCTAGAATATGTTTTTGAGATGTAAAGAAACTGAGTTTAAATTATTCTGGAATAGGAATAGGAAAGAGACTTTTTTCTTCAAAGTAGCTTGTAGGGGAAGAGATGTTTAAAAATTTCTCTTAAATTTTTCTTGTTATTATTCTCTATCTCTACCATTGACCTAGACTATGTCATTAAAGTGAAAAAGGCTGAAATGAGGAGAGGGAATTTGTAATGTCCAGATCAGCACCAATTTCCTAAACCATGTGCTGCATTTCTGTCTGTCTGAGCAGGTGTTCCAGCCGCCTCATCTTTGGAATTCATAAAACCCAGTTAGGAGACACGTGATAAAAGATTTAGATCTCTCTTATTAACACATAGCTGAGAGCAAGTAATGGCAAATTAGGAAACACTAACAATAGATGATACTTAACTATATATGTATTGAGAGGTGTGAGTTTAAACTTTTTATTCTCAAATGTGTTCCAGGGTTTAAAATATGCTTTTAGAGTTATGATTAAATCTGAGGTATTTTTTTTTCTTTGTAGTTTCAATATCAATTCAATTCTCATCTGCAGTCTCATTCTTAGGTCTTTAAAATAAGAGCATTTGGGAAAAAAAGTAAATCACAAAGAAGGGCAATTTCGATATGCAATAAGCAACAAAGATAAATAAAAAGGATGGGTAATCCTTAAGTGGAAAAGCATCATTGTAAGAAATTTCTCAAAGAGGATTTCTTTCACTCATAAATAGGTCATATTCATGGGGATTTGCACCAACATAAGCACTTTAAAAAGACTATATATAATCTTTTCTTGGAATTGACATTTAAAATCAAATCCTCTACTCCCAACGCTTAGGCCTCTAAAGATATAAAAAGTGGTCACATTTTCTACTGACACCTGGAAACACATTTCTGATATGAGTATATGTCTGTTGAGATAGTAGGTATTTGTGGCTGATACAGCAGAGTAAAGTAGCTCCATAACCTTGGTCTTTGAACTTTTGATTTCAATTCAATCCAATCAATTAGAGCAAAAACTGATCAGCAGTACAGCATCAAAATTTTACCCTATGTAATAGTTATAATATATTTCAGTGACATTATGTATCTGATTTTCTTTAAAATATACCCAGAGATATGAAATTTGTATAAGGCCTGGCCTTATATGCTATGCAAATAGGAACATCATCATTGACCCCTTGTAGAACATATAGAACAAGTGGCCCGCACACAGTAATGGTCTATTGGCATTTGTGACTTTATACACCACCTTATTAACTTATCAGAAGCAAGGGTTTTATTTGATTTAAATTTGTAACATTGAGGCTTATCAGAATTGCTGACAAGTACTAAGTGCCTAATAGATATATGATGGTGAGTGAAAAAAAATGTTACTGTAAAGATACAGGGAATATCTTTGTTTTTGTTTGCTTGTTCTACTTTGGCTACGCTGTGTCTTCATTGCGGGGCACTGGCTTCTCTCGTTGTAGCGTGAAGACTGGTTAGTTGTGGCACTCAGGCTTAGTGGCCCTGCAGCCTGTGAGATCTTACTTCCCTGACCAAGGATCAAACCCAAGTCTCCCGCTTTGAAAGGTGGATTCTTAACCACTGGACCACCAGGGTAGTCCCCAGATACAGGGAATATCTTTGAATGTGCGAAATGAAATATTACCCATGAGAGGATTATTTCATTCCAAAAAAACTTAGTAATGTTAGTTTGTAGTGGGGGAGCATGTTCCAGATAGAAAACAACTATTAGCTTAAAAGAGCGTGCCATTCACACAGTGAATGTGTTCCAGTGGTGTGCATGTGTGAATGTGTACAGTCTGCTTAGAACAGATCACCCATCATTGGCTCCAATAAATTCAGAACATCAAATCATCTAGATAAAATACATTGATAAAAAGTTATAACTTAGTTAAGCTTACTTTGGTTTGAAAAGAGCTTGCTTTCAAAATGTAGGAAATTAAAAAGTCAACAAAGAAGTTGAATGAAACTTCTCTGAAGTAAAAATAAAACACATTGAACAATGATCATTCAGAATATCCATATTAATTAAATGACGGGTGAAAGCACTTTCAACTCTCCTCAGAAGTCAGATCTAGCAACCTTGGGAGTTACCTTGTTATTGACAATGCAAGTTTTGAGTGTGGGGGTGGGGTGGGGGGATGGGAATACATAAGGGAATTTTTTTAAAAAGAACCTCTAGTGATCCTTGTGTTAGTACCTAAGAATTTTGAAGAAGGGAAGTCTCAGCAGTGAAACAAGCCAGTCAACCTCCCACAAGCAAAGAGGTGAGACAGCTCCCCTTTGCACTGCCTTAAACCCTACAAAGAACTATTCTCTACCCACATTAGAGCACTGATTTGTACATTTCAGCAGCAGTCTCAGTACCTGGGAACAAATGGCAGAACATTATTTCACTCCTCTGAACAGAACCTAACAATTTTAACAGCAGGAGTTCAAGTGTTTTATCAACAGCATGCTACTATCTACTCTGAAAAAAAAGAAAAAAGGGAACCCTCAAAAACAAAACCCCTGAAGGAATGTAGTATGAATGGTTAGTGAACTATGCATTTGCAATAGAAAATTGTCACAGCATGCAAGAAGATGGCAGTCATTCAGAGTGGCAGGAAAATTATTTTGTGCCTTTCTGAGCTTCCAAATATGTCCCATACTTTATTCTACCTCCTGTGTAAGGTGTAAGAGTACACTATTTGGAAATCAACAGCTTCACTTGGGTTGCCTCATCTGAACCTTGTTGACTTCACCATTGGTCATCATCCAGGAGAATCATAATGACTCATCTTTCAATGTCACCCAAGCCACGAGCCCTGTAAATTGTCACAGATCAATAGGCTGACCCTCAGTGTAAACCCTAATGTCACTGCTGAATTCAGACAGGATTATTGCCTAAGTTTCTTCACTCCAGAAAAAACTCAGAGCACACATAGCCATCACAAATTTTATAAAGAGATGGAATGAAATAAAATATAAGGAAAAATTGGAGAATTCTGTTAAAGACCCAAGTTACTGCTCAATATATAGAAATCTTAGGTATTATAATAATTAATATTTTAGAGTTTTCAGTGAACTTATGCTACTGTGTCAAAATCTGCTTTGGCCTCTCAGTCCAAGTTAATGCTTTGATTTTATCATATAAATTGATTTATTATTTTATTAATGTTCATGCTTTCAATAAATGCACCAGAATGCAAAATATTACAGGTTCTAGACACAACTCATCTCCTCACTTTTAGGAATTCATTATTTACCTGAAAAAATCTTGGCACTAATATACTAAGAAGGTATATGACATATCAATCAGGAATGAGAACAATGTCAAGATCCAGATGAATGGTTAAGTAAATAAATGCCATAAATTCATCATCAGGAAAATGTCGTGACAAGGCATAATAAGAAATTGATCTTGAAAGGTAATATTTGAATGGATAGACATGAAGAGAAGGCATTTCCAATGCGGGCCAAATAAAAATGAAGCTGGTTTGTACAGGGACATAGAGGTGACAAAACTGTTTACAACCAATGGTTATAAAGATGCTCTTAGATTTAACATTTGAAAAGTAAATTGGATTTAGATTGCAAAGTGACTCAAATTTCATCTTAAGGTGTACATTTAGTATCCTACCTTGGTCTGAAATGATTTGAGGTAGTTTACAATGATATAGCAAAATCAAGGAACATAACTTAATATATACTTCAGGAAAAATGAGTCAAAATAAAAAATTAAAATTTACAATAGTAAGATGTACTTAGGAAAGAAGCTTATTTTTTATGAAGCATGCTATAATGTTATACATTTGTTAAGAGTGATAGGGAAGATTGTTTTCCCACACAAAAAGGGAAAATTAGATGAAAGATTTAGTATTATAAGGCACAAGTAAACCAAATGCTCAAGAAAATCACAACTAAGACCAAAGACCTCAAAAAGAAGTCAGTGAATAATATGATTAACAGATAACATCTTCAACAACACAGCAGAAAAGTTGATAGAACAATTTTCCAGAAATTCCTCTAACATAGGTCAATGATAGATGCTAAATCACAGTTACCAGGATACTCAGCAGTAAAGAACCCACCTGCCAATTCAGGAGACATGGGTTTGATCCCTAGGTTGGGAAGATCCCCTGGAGAAGGAAATGGCAACCCACTCCAGTATTCTTGCCTGGAGAATCCCATGGACAGAGGAGCCTGGTGGGCTACAGTTCACGGGGTCACAAAGAATGAGACAGGACTGAATTGACTTAGTACACATGCCTGCTGTAAAAGATACAATTCATTTTCAAGAAAAGTATGTTTCTCTTCTATGAGTTGCCAATCAAGTCTTGGAGCAACATGGGTTTTAAGGTAAATGCAAGGTTGTGGAAACCATCCATCAGAACTTGGAAAGCTTTAACCTAGGAAGATGGGCATCAGGTTGTCAAGAGCACTATTTGCTTTGAAATTTGTGATGCAGATTTGCATTTACTTCATACCCCATGCATTATTTGAAGGTCTGCCTGTTGGAAATGGCTGTCCTTTCTGAAAAAGATGCTACTGCGATGGCAATGAAGAAAATAGGTCATGAATTAATAATCTTGTTTGGTGGACGTTTCATGACACCTGCCAACATTATACACAAAGAAAGCTTTTCTCAGTCCTTCACTTTTATGACTGTGGATTAACTCATATATTTTACAAAAGAAGTGCTCCATACTGTAATCATTCCCATCTTCTGACATCTGCTTCATGCATATCTTTGTCAATCCAAGATATGCCATTTGTCAGTTATAAGTGAATCAGGGTATATAAAAATGGAAAAATATTACTTTACATTAGATAAGCGTAAGGGCCTCAGCTGAAATTGACAAAAGTCACCAAATATAAAACATAACCTTTACTCTAAAGCTGACAACTTAAAATTTCTCACCACAGGGCTTGTTGCACAGTCTAAAAATGAATAAGAACTCTATCTGAATTGTGATATAAATTTTGTTAATTTTGTGTGGTTTTTTTAACAGTATAAAATTTTATTAAAACTATTAGCTATTTTACAGCAATATATTTTACATTTTATTTCTTTCTATTATTTATCTTATATTTAAAGGTTTTTATATTGTTATCTAGAAATCATGAAAAGATATAACTCCTTTCAATATGATGAATAATACTCCCTGTTAAATGTGGTTACCTTTTTCAAAAACCATAGAAAATTGAAATAAAATGATCTAATAAAATCGATAACAATTTTAAAAAATAATAATATGCTATGTTATTTACTGCAAAGTTATGTAAGTTTCAAAATGGAATGCATACTATAAATCAAACACTTAGATCATTTCATGGGTAACAATAATATCTTTGTTACATTACAGTGTTGTTATAAACAGAATGTCTTTGAAATAGCTCTCCTAAAAATTAAAATGAAGCTATGATTATGTAAATGGGCTATGAGTAATGTTATTGTGGGATCTATCAAATTAATAAGGGGTTTGCTATTTTTTAGTTTACAATTTTGCTAAACGTACTTAGGTTCATCCACACTTGCTATATACCCATGTAGTTCTGACCATCATCTAATAGAAGCTATAAGTATAAGCAAATATATTTGACTCAGAGATATTTTTCTTTTTTTCCATTTCCATTTGCACAAAAACACAAATCATAGTGTATACTCTCTCCCACATATCTACTAAAGCAACCATTATTTTCTTAAAGTGTGTGTGTGTGTGTGTTTGTGTTGTGTATGTAAAGTCAAGCTATGATATGCCAGGTGGTTGATTTTTTAAATGGACCAAATAATAAATTCTCTTCTCCTAGAACCATCAATGGAGAAGGCAATGGCACCCCACTCCAGTACTCTTGCCTGGAAAAGCCCATGGATGGAGGAGCCTGGTAGGCTGCAGTCCATGGGGTCGCTAAGAGTCGGACACGACTGAGCGATTTCACTTTCACTTTTCACTTTCATGCATTGGAGAAGGAAATGGCAACCCACTCCAGTGTTCTTGCCTGGAGAATCCCAGGGATGGCGGAGCCTGGTGGGCTGCCATCTATGGGGTCTCACAGAGTCGGACACGACTGAGGTGACTTAGCAGCAGTAGCAGAACCATCAAAATTTGCAAAGCAAAAGCTTATCTTGTCCTTAACCCACTCTTCCCTAAACAGCTGTAAAGAAAAAAGAAAGGAATCATAAAATCCAAAGGTTTAGGATTAATAAGAAAGTTTCAAAGTAATTAAGAAGTGTTAATGATATACTAGTGTCCAAAAGAAAACTGTTTGATGTTTTTTATTAGACTGCTCATATAATATTTATTATTCATTTTTAACAACCAGACATATACACTTGTATGAAAAATACTCTGTGAGGAACTGCAGGTTCTAGAAAGTATATACTTTGTAGCAGAATATTTAGAAAATGTGAGTGTATTATAATATACTTTCATATAGTAGAATATTATATAGCTATTAAACTTTTATAATACAAATACCACTTATAATGAATTATAAAATGAAAAGAACCTATGAGTACAGTGCTATTTTATTTTTTGTAAAAAGATGAACATGTACATGTATTGTAAAGGTAAAAGGAAAAATTAAACAGTCTATTATTATCACTGACTGACTGGAGTAAGATAGGGTTTAGTTTCTAATCAAACTTACATCTTTCTATATTTCCAAATTTTCTGCAATCAACATGTGTTCATTCTTACTGAAAAATTTAATGCAGAGTGTTAATATACAATAGTAAAAGCAAGAATTATTCCAGATAATAACATCCAGGAAGAAAACATGTGCTCCTATTTAATTCATATCCCTGTACTGGATAAATTTAAATAAATCTGTATCAATAATTATGCTAAAAACAAATGAACAGGAATTCTTGTTCTGCACAAGATAGTTAAGCACATAACAACTCTCTTAACTTAAGCACACACCCTCACATTAACTGCAACTATAAAAATGAGTATAATGAATGAAGTAACTATTCGAGGACCCTGAAAAGTACGTGGTAGCAGTAGAATAAGTAAGAAGATGAGCATTTGAACAACCATCAGTTCATACTGAGTTGACCATTTTTTACCCTTTGGACTCTTGCCGTCTGGCCCTGAATGCTGCACAGCTGTAGAACCGGGTGACAGAGAGGAGGAATTAAAGCCTCCGCTTCCTGGGTGAAAAATTGAAAAAGGAAGTCCGAGGGAACCTATAAGCACCAGGGAGATTAGACACAGGGCAGAGCTTAGAAAAGAAACTGTGTAAAGTTGTTTATGAGTTCCAGTAGAAGACATAGGAAAAAACAAATGGAAGTTTCATAACTGAAATATACAATAACCAAAACAGAAAATTTACTGGGAAACTGATTAACAGAATGAAGATGACAGAGAAGACAGTCTTGAAAATACATCTGTAGAAATGATCTCAACTGAACAACAATCTACAACTTTAAAATAAATAGGCTTTGTTGTCTTAGTTTCTGAGTGTTGGAGAAGAATCTGGAAGAGGCCAAACCACATGATTGTCTCAGGTTACTTGTGAAGGTTCCGTTAAGATGGCTAAGGTGGCAGTCACCTGAAAGCTTCCCTGAAAGAGCCAGTGAGAGCAATGGAGGGCATGCAGGATGGAAGTCTTTGTGTAACCTAACCAGGGAAGCAATACTCAACAATACTGCTGAATGCCATCCACAAGAGCCAGCTCATACTCAAAGAAAGGAAATTGCAGAAGGGTATGAATATGAAGAGGTGGAATCTTACAGGTTTACCACAGCTGTGCACAGAATTTAGTTGTATGAAGACTGTAAGAGAAAACATATTTTCTACTACCAATAGAGTATCTCTTTGCATTATTATCACTGATAGTATAACAATTGGAATTAAAAGAATTTCCCTGAATTGGAATCATTTTACTTATTGGATGCCAGTTCATCTACATTATGCTATAAAATCTGTCCCTCTATTTAAAGATAAGGGTATGAAAACAGCAATTAATGGAAAAAGTGGATTTGTACCATTACTTCCACCTGTAGTTGTATATAGGATTTTTAAATAGGGATATTCTATCTATATTTTATTTAAGGAGACAAAATCATCTCACAACCTTCCTTTAAAGAAATGATAAATTTGGAAAGGGCATTTGAAAATAATTTGTCCAATCTCTTGATTTTATGTGAGAAAGCTCAAGGTTATTCAGACTCTCATGGTTATTTGATGATAATAAGCCTAGGAAGAGGCACACTGAAACTGACCTTCATGGGCTTGCAAGGGTTAATTGGGGACAAGTCTTTCTAACCGTTTTTAGTGACATCAGTTTGGTAGCTTGAAATTGGCCACAATAGGAGTATTTACATCGTGAAAATCTGTAAGCATTGCAAAATTATTTTCCATATTACAAATCAGTATTTTTTTATACTGTGCTAATTATTAAATACTCACCAGCACAATGCTGGGCTTTCTGATCTCTTGCCCCTTTTCTGCCACATGCTGACTGTATGTCTTAATCATGAAGACCAAAGCTGCTGAGCTAATTATCTTATATAATGTTTTTATCCCCCTCAATCTGACCTGGACTTTGTATGTAATGTTTCTTCAGAAGTTATATTCACTCAAATGCACTGTTAATGAAATGCAGGTTTATATACCCATAGTAATTATGACTCTCGGTGATCTTTGTGAAAGATGGATGTCCATTTTCTGTGTTTCAAATTGCTTGCCGTAAGAAAGCAATTATCTTTATTTTATGTCTAGATACTGTGGCTATATTTTTAACACGGCTACACAGTATTATCCATACTCATGGCTTTCCATGTGATCTATATGACAATTAAATATTAAAACCTCATTTCTTCATGTTACGCATATTATAGCAAGCTCTCTTAACAAACTCTGGTGGGGTCAACAGATACAGACAACACAAAATATAAATAAAATTCAAAGTTAATTTTAAAGTAATTTTGAAAGTATTTATATTATTTATTTTATGTACCCTAATTTTTATATTCTTTACCTTTATTATTATTTTTAATTACTTAACATTAGAGGGTCATTTCTAATTAGTGGCACAACAGAGCAAACAGATCTGTCATTCCTGGAACCAGCAGAAATTGTGAGCTACAACGTTTTGACTCTTTGAGTTTAAGCAAGACTTTCAATAAAATTGTTTGATATGAAGTATGTTTGGTTGATATTTGGTAGCATAGTTATCCTCTATAAACCTGCATTACTGTAATTACCTACCACATGCCAGTTATCACCAGGATCTCTTCGTGTAGCCATAATGATTTCCTTATTAAATGGAGAAATAAACCTGCTCTGTGGGTATGTGTATGCGTGTGTATGTGTGTATGTGTGTGTGTTTTCAAAAGTTATCCAGAAATAGACACTCTCCATCCTCACAGCTATAGATCTTATCCAGTCAACATCTCTTATTTAGATCATGGTAATTATTCTTGTCTCAGTCCATTCAGGCTGCTATCACAAAATAAAACAGACTGGGTAGCTTATAAAAAACAGAAATTTATTTCTCACTGTTCTGGAGGCTGGAGGTCCAAGACTGAGGTGCTAACATGGCTGTGTTCTGGTGAGGGTGCTCTTCCCAGTTCACAGCTGGAAACTGCTCACTGTGCCCTCACAGGGTAGAAAGGCTAGGGATTTCTGGGGTGTCTTGATTCTAAGGCACTGATGCAATTCATGAAGACCCCACTCTTAAGACTTAAGCACCATCCAAAGGCCACCCTTCCAAACACTATGATTTTAGGGGTTAAGATTTCAACATATGAATTAGGGCACACAAAGACTCAGGACCCTAGCCATCTTCTGACTAGTTTTCCTGTGTCTATTCTTGCCTTCCTACAACCAGTTCACTCAACAGCCAGAGTCATCATTAAAAAGGTATATGAGCTTTGCTCAGTCCCAAAACAGCTCCCCATCTCACTCACAGCAAAAGCCCATAGTCCATGTAATGGCTTACAAACCCCACATGATCTGATCTGTTCCTTCTCTATCTCATCTCCTTTCTCCTTCCCTCTATCTGCTTCAGCCACACTACCCTCCATGTTTTGTTTTGTACAGTTTTTTCATATACGGCAGGCAAATTTGCATCTTGGATATTTCCATTAGCTATAATCTCTCTGCCAGGAATGTTTTTCTTTCTAATGTTTGCAAAGCTCACTCTCTCACTTTTTTCAAGTTTTTGCTTAAACGTCATAAAAACGTCGTGTTTGTAGTGAATCATGACTATCATGTTTAAAAAAGGTAACCTGCCTTAATCTCTGGCCTTCTGCTCTCATTTTTCCAGAATATCTATAATTTACTGACTTACTACAATGTGGTTATTATGTTAATGTTGGTCTGTCACCCCAAGCCATGTTTGGTTTATAGTTGTTTAGTCGCTAAGTCATATCTGACTCTTTTGCAACCGCAGGGACTTTAGCCAGCCAGGCTCCTCTTTCCATGGAATTTCCCAGGCAAGAATACTGGAGTGGGTTGCCATTTCCTTCTTCTGGGGATCTTCCCGACCCCGGGATTGAACCTGTGTCTCCTGCATTGGCAGGCAGACTCTTAACTACTGAGCCACCTGAGAAGCCCCACTGCAAGCCATACTACTATATATAATATATGTTTATTTATATATTGTCTTATGTTAATGTTTTTGAAACAAAGAAGAAAAAAAGAAGGAAAGTAACCCCAAAAGTAAGATACAAAAAATTAGTGAATATAGAAATTGGTACACGTGTTGGTCGTGGAGAAGGAAATGGCAACCCACTCCAATATTCTTGCCTGGAAAATCCTATGGACAGAGGAGCCTAGTGGGCTACAGACCATGGGGTTGCAAGAGAGTTTGCCATGACTTGGTGACTAAACAGCAGCAAACATGTTGTTAAATCTATTTAATTACAGACTTTAAAAACAAATTAATAATGAGGATTAATAGGAGAGGATAGAGCTAATAGACCTTATAGATAACATAACAATAGCATGAAAATAGTAGACTAGTGTTTTATTTCTAGTCCCATGCATTATTATGCAATAGAATAGCTTTAAATATCTTTAAGACTAAAATGTGTTTTAAAATATGTCTATCCATTTTTGAAAACATATTATTAGACAAAAAATAACATAAGCAAAAAAAGAAATGGACAAATTTATAAACACAGGGATTTTACAGATATATTCCACAGAAACTGAATACCAGACAAAACAGTAATGATTGTTGAAAATATAAAAGGTGAAATTATTAAACTATGTTTTATAAACACATAACCCACATTCATGGAACAAAAAAGAAAAGAAATCCTTTCAATTACAAAAGAATGCCTACATACAAGAGAATATCTTATATAAACTAATTTCTCCCACCACAATATAATAAAACATCAAAATAGGGCACACACACACACAGACACATAAAATACTGAAAATACACTTCTGAATAATCCACTGCCCAAAGACTAAATTAGAATGAAATTTATGAAATGGAAGTGCATAAAAATGGCTCAGATGGTAAAGAAACTGCTTGCAATGTGGGAAACCCAGGTTTGATCCCTGGGTCGGGAAGATTCCCCTGGAGAGGGAAATGGCAACCCACTCTAGTATTCTTGCCTGGAGAATTTTATGGACAGAGGACTCTGGCAGGTTGCAGTCTGTGGGGTCGCAAAGAGTCAGGCATGACTGAGCGAATCTCTGTCTGTCTGTAAAAATGAAAGCAATAGAGATTAAAATGTATAAATGCCTCAAAAAACAGTACCAAGAAAAAAATGTTTAACTTTGATACACATATAATGAATTAAGATTAAAAACCAATGAGCTAAGTGTCCAAATCAAGAAGCTAGAGACAGAACAAGAGGAAAAAATCTGAGGATAAAGAGATTATAGCAGTAAGATTAGAAACTATTTTTTTAAGTAGGGAGACTAGATATCTTAAAAATAGATAATTATTTTATTATTTTAAAATATTATTACTATTTTTATTGTTTACAATAGATCATTTTATTATTTAAAAATAATAAAAATAAAAGAGACAAGATTGATCGATAGTATTAACAGTCTTTTTTAGGTTTTGGAAAGTTAAAGGAGACGTAGTATAAACAGAGCAGGGATCTGAAGGTATTGAAAGAAAATATATGGAAAAATTATGCCAATAAAATTGAAAATTATATTGAAAGAACAATTTTCAAAAAAATTATTATCAAATTGATTCAAGAGTAAATAGAAGGCCAGAATTAAATTATAATCATTAAAAATTTCAGACAGTAGCAAAATTCTATTAATTACAATAGGATGAGACCCTGGTAGATTCAAAGAATTTTACTCTCATATGAATTCAACTATATTCACTATATTATTCATCATCAGAACATTTTTTATCATCCCCCAAAAGCAACACTGTTTTCAGTTAGCCCCAATTTCCCTCTCTCCTCATCCCTTGACAATCACTACATGACACTTTTTTAAAATTATAATTATTAACATAAGTGAGAGTGTTCACATAGATAGACTCGAACAAATCCAGTCTGGAAGGCCAAAGAAGTGTTTTCTTCACTGATCTCTACTTCAAGTTAACTCTAAGTAGTAATCAACATGAAAAGCTTTCCATTAAAAAGAATGATTTATTTATCAAGTGAATTTCTCTCCTAGTAGTAGTATAATTAAAAATTTTATTAGGCACATTTTGAAGTTCAGTTCTTGAAGAGTCAGTTAAATATGAATTAATAATGCCACTTTGTACTGTGCTGTATTTTTGAGATTGCAAAAATGTGAATGCACTTGTATATCATAAGTTTACTGAATTCAGTTCAGTTCGGTTCAGTCACTCAGTCGTGTCCGACTCTTTGCGATCCCATGAACCGCAGCACGCCAGGCCTCCCTGTCCATCACCAACTGCTTTGGAGTCTACCCAAACCCATGTCCAGTGATGCCATCCAACCGTCTCATCCTCTGTCATCCCCTTCTCCTCCTGTCTTCAATCTTTCCCAGCATCAGGGTCTTTTCAAATCAGTCAGCTCCTCACATCAGGTGGGCAAAGTATTGGAGTTTCAGCTTCAGCATCAGACCTTCCAATGAATACCCAGGATTGATCTCCTTTAGGATGGACTGGTTGGATCTCCTTGCAGTCCAAGGGACTCTCAAGAGTCTTCTCCAACACCACAGTTCAAAAGCATCAATTCTTTAGCGCTCAGTTTTCTTTATAGTCCAAATCTCACATCCATATATGATTACTGGAAAAACCATAGCCTTGACTAAACAGACATTTGTTGACAAAGTAATGTCTCCGCTTTTTAATATGCTGTCTAGGTTGGTCATAACTTTCCTTCCTTCCAAGGAGTAAGCGTCTTTTAATTTCATGGCTGCAATCACCATCTGCAGTGATTTTGGAGCCCAAAAAATAAAGTCAGCCACTGCTTCCACTGTTTCCCCATCTATTTGCCATAAAGTGATGGGACTGGATGCCATGATCTTAGTTTTCTGACTGTTGAGCTTTAAGCCAACTTTTTCACTCTTTCACTTTCATCAAGAGGCTCTTTAGTTCTTCCTCACTTTCTGCCATAAGGGTGGTGTCATTTTGAATTCAGTCAACATAATTTAGGTGCTGTGAGTAATTATGACAGTATACAAACCTCTTAAAATTGGCTAATGTATCCAGCAACTGGTGATAGACAGGGAGGCCTGACGTGCTGGGTTCATGGCGTCGCAAAGAGTCAAACATGACTGAGCGACTGAACTGAACTGAACTGATAAGCAGCATTCATACTACTTCAGCATATCCTAGTCAACTGCTTCTGTTAGTCAAGGCAGAAGTTTGAACCTTCTGAGGAGTATCCCAGTCTTCATCTGAACTCCAAATTTACTGGATCTTCCAAAAGTATCACCTCCCCCAAGAAACCTCATCTGATTACTCCCACACACTGACCTTCCATTTTTGGAATTCCTCTTTGGCACTTTCTCATTTTAAACACCAATGGAACATTGGGTTATAGCTGAACTGTGCTAACAAAAGCAATGAGAGAGATGGGATATTTTTTAACCTAGCAGATCTTTTACATTCAAATATTTTAGCACTAGAGTCTCTGAAAAAACAATGCCCTCATTTCAGTGATGCTGTCATGACTCTAGTCACTTTGTTAATTCCTGTAACACACTGTCTGGGGCATCTTCCCATGAAGCACTGGCATCTTCCTGGTGAAGATTCATGTCACCCCACAAAATAGCTTTCCTTTCTGACCTTGTCTTAATCTCATCTGACCACTCTGACAATAAGGTTTCCTTCAGAGTCTAACCTATTATTTACTCTAAAAAAATATTTTCCTTTAAGAAGCAGTTGAATATTTAAACTTTTTCGCAAATTGAGCTTTAATTCCTCAATGAAAAGACCTCAAAATACACTACATACTGGAGTGGGTTGCTATGCCCTCCTCCAGGGGATCTTCCCAACGGAGGGATTGAACCCAGGTCTACCCACATTGTAAGAGGATTCTTTACCAGCTGAGCTATGCAGGAAGCCCATATTTAATGTATCAGTCAGTTCAGTTCAGTCGCTCAGTCATGTCCGACTCTTTGTGACCCCATGAACTGCAGCATGTCAGGCCTCCCTGTCTATCACCAACTCCCAGAGTTTACCCAGACTCATGTCCATTGAGTCGGTGATGCCATCTAACCATCTCATCCTCTGTCGTCCCCTTCTCCTCCTGCCTTCAATTTTTCCAGCATCAGGGTCTTTTCAAATGAGCCAGCTCTTCGCATCAGGTGGCCAAAATACTGGAGTTTCAGCTTCAACATCAGTCCTTCCAATGAACATCCAGGACTGATTTCCCCCAGGATGGACTGGTTGGATCTCCTTGCAGTCCAAGGGACTCTCAAGAGTCTTCTTCAACACCACAGTTCAAAAGCATTAATTCTTCTGCGCTCACCCCTCTTTATAGTCCAACTCTCACCTCCATACATGACCACTGGAAAAAGCATATGTACCTGTTAATACAAAGAGCTTAAAACAATGCTCTATCAACTTAAAATTTCCTTGAAAACAATTTCTTTTTAAAACTCAGCAAAATTTAGCAATGTAGTTTGTTTTATGGGGCTTGCCTGAAAACTTCCATGGATAGGGGAGTCTGGGGGCCTACGGTCCATGGGGTCGTGAAGAGTCAGACACAACCGAGTGAATGAGCAGCAGAGTTTTTTTTATGTTTGTTTATTTTAATGACCATGAAGGCAAAGACCATTTGTTTTCAGTTAGATTTTGAATAGTTATCACAATACCCAGCTTCTTGCTAAGCAACCAATAAATATCTATGGAATGAATGCAAAATCATTTTAATTATTTTCTAATTGGCTAAGCAATAGTTCTCAAAATATGTTTTATATCTTATTGATTATGAATAATTCAATCACATTGAATTTGTCAACTCTGGCAAATTAACTTAAAACAGAGATGACAGCTTTTATACAATTTCCCATTAGTCTCAGGGTCACGTCATGAGATTTCATTCTTATCTAATAAGAGAATACAATTGGCACATTTTCTTTTCTTTTTTTATGAACTCTGTCCATTACCATGAGAGACAACTTCCAGAAAGCCACTGAAGAAGTGGGAAAGTGCAAAGTTTATGGGTTTTTGTCAATGGAAATTTCATTAACTATGTCTTCTTTTGGAAATGTCAAAGCAATGATTGTCAGGTGCTGGGATGAAAATATCTCCAATCCACCAATCAGGTTCTATTAATATCTCAAAGGAAAAATATGCAGAAAGGTCTTTTTCAGTAAAGAAAGATTACTGTTGGTGTCCTTTGCTGTTAATGTTCTCATTTTCATTTCATCCAAATAGACTAAGAATCTAAAATGACTCATTTTCTCAATAATTAACTTCTCATCCAAATCTCAAGCATCAATTTCACAGCAGCCATTTTGCAGTAAGCAGTTACATCATTCAATTTTTGCCTTGCAGTTAATTGATTGTAAGCATTTAGTCTTGAAAAAATTGCTATATAAGCAAACATTGTGATACACTGTTTTCAATAAATTTAACAATGAACTAATAATTCATGTAGACAGATTCTTACCCTTTATCAAAATGCCTTTCCCTCAGCCAAGGGAAACAGATAATAAGACATGAACTTAAAAAAAAACCTGATAAACAGCTTTTCCTACTTTTAAATAAAGTCATTTTAATGCTATTCACCATTTTTGCCCTCTTAAAAAACAAACTGCGACAAAAAGATGGCCTCATGATTTCCTTACTGATTTGTCATGGATAATGAAGTGGCTGCAGGTACATGCATAGGACATAATGTTTTGTCTGTCATGATTTGACTCCATCTGTGCACAGATCTCTCTAGATACATTTTTTCCCTAGACGGTATGATGCTTTATAAAATTCACACATTTGTTGATAAAAATGTGTTCACACGTTTTGGGGTTTTTTATCATTAAGCATGGTGCAAATTAACATGTCTTCACAGACATATTTCAAAAGAAAGATATTTAACTGACTTGAGTAAGCTAATTTTTTCAACAAACAAGTTGTGTGCATTTTCATATACTTCATTCTTTCCATGAACGTCCTTCCTGGGCTTCATAGACTTTGTATTTCCTTTCTGTATGTCACTCTGAAGACTGATGACTTTAGTACATTTTGTTTGGGGTTCAGTATTCACATTACTCTTGTCATTACTCTTGTCCTAATAGCACTAGGTCTTTCCAGAATACAAAACTACTGTACTTTTCCAATCACAGTGTACACATTGTTTCTGTGCTCCAGACTTTTGAGACAAAATGGAAGTTCACCAAAATGGAAATGTGATATTCTTATAATTTGCTTGTGAAGGCACAGTGTGATAAAAAAAAAAAAAAAAAACCTTAAAAGAGGATAAAAATAGGACATTTTCCAAATTGTTGAGAAAAATTCATAGCATAGAAAGATGATTTTCCTGCAGCTGTACACATCTTTACTCACCAATATGTCCACATTCTCCAGTTTGAAGAACACTATAGACAAGAGATGGACATGCAAGGACATGGAAGAGGTAGCCCTGTGGCAAGTCAAGTTGTGTTTAACTAAAAGTCACATCTTCTATCTCCTAACTCAAAACAATGCATTTCCATGTGTTAGGCAGTGAGAATAGGAAAAAGGAGTCCAGAATGGTGGTGGCTAAAAAAAAAGAAGGGAAAAGCCTGTGCAAATAGAACAAAGGAAGGTCCAAGGACCGGAGTGAGAACCTCAGGTAAAACAAACAGCTCTCCTGGCTAGCCCAATTTACACAGGGAAGGCTCAGGGAGAGGAGAAAAAATATATAAAAAGAGAAGCCAACATTGAGCCTCTGGCCTCTCTTCACATCTTTTGAGTCCACCCATCCTCATGCCTGGAGAATGTATTTTCATTTGCTTGCAAAATAAAACTAAGCTGTAACATGGAGGTATAACACTGGTCCGTCCATTACTTCAGATTTTTGTTGCAGCAAGACAGAACAGAGGAAATTACAAACTCCCCCCAACACATGTCTATTGTACATTTCTATCCAGAGTTGACTACATGGATATAGTTATGCCAGAAGAGCACTTAAAAACTATAGCAAAATAGGATTTACTCTCATCAGAGTAGCTTGTTGTAGCATTCCCTACTGCTGCAGGTGAGAGTTTACAGGAAAGAGGAACAGAATATGTTTGCAGAACTTAACTTCTGGGGGAAAAAAACACTTAGACTTTACATGACAACAAGGAAACATTTTTGTTTAATAAAAGTACACCAGCTCTCTCTACATCCCCTAATTTTGTATTTCATTTCTCTTCTTTCACTTTCCCACCTTGCCATTCACTTCTGCTACTTAAGTGGCATAAATTTATTATCTTGAAACTTGACTGCCAAGGGGTGAAAGTATTATCAATGAACGAACATCTGAGCAAACAAACACAGGGCTTGTGTTCACCAATGTAAATCATGGTATCTAAGGAGATTTAAATCTAGCTTGTGTGTTCCAACTTTGTCAATTAGTCATCTATCAAGGGTGGTCACACACAAAAATCTGGTTGAAAACTTCACAGAAAACTAGAGTAAGACTATGTTGCAAGTTAAGAGCCATAGGAAGTATATCTGAACTAGAGACTGGCGTTCATAAAATTTGTTGAGAATTGCTTTTAGAATCACCATGTGTGGAAAGGGATAAAAGAAAGCAATTTAGGCAGAGGGGAAAGATGGGATGAAATGTAGTTTCAACAATGGTCAAAACTAAATGCCTCAAAGAGCTCTGAAGGTGGAATGGTCCTTCAGATTTGCTCCAGATTTTTGTGAGAAAGTCAAGTCTTTATATTCTCTTTATATTCATGGGATGTAGGCTCTTTTTGTTGTTCAGTAGCTAAGTCATGTCCAACTCCTTACAACCACATGGACTGTAGCTCACCAGGCACCCCTGTCCTTCACTATCTCCTAGAGTTTACTTAGATTCATGTCCACTGAGTTGTTGATGCTACCTAACCATCTCATCTTCTGCAGGTCTCTTCTCCTTTTGCTTTCAATCATTCCCAGCACTAGGGTCTTTTCCAATGAGTCAGCTCTTTCCATCAAGTGGCCAAAGTACTGGAGCTTCATCTTCAGCATCAGCCCTTCCAAAGAATATTCAGGTTGATTACCTTTAAGATAGACTGGTTTGATCTCCTTGCTATCCAAGGGATGCTCAAGAGTCTTCTCCAGTAACACAATAAAAAAGCATCAATTCATTGGCACTCAGCCTTCTTAATGGTCAAACGCTGACATCCATACACGACTACTGGAAAAACCATAGTTTTGATTATACAAACCTTTGTCAGCCAAGTGATGTCTCTGCTTTTCAATATGCTGTCTGGGTTGGTCATAGCTTTCCTTTCAAGGAGCAAGTGTCTTCTAATTTCATGGCTGCAGTCACCATCTGCAGTGATTTTGGAGCCCAAGAAAATAAAATCTGTCACTGCTTCCACTTTTTCCCCTTCTGTTTGCCATGAAGTGATGGGACCAGATGCCATGATCTTACGTTTTGAATGTTGAGTTTTAAGCCAGCTTTTTCATTCCCCTATTTCATCCTCTTCAAGAGGATCTTTGGTTCCTCTTCTCTTTCTGCCATTAGAATGCTATCATCTGCATGTTTGAGTATAAAATGGAAATAAAAAACATTTTCCGTACCCATGAAAATCTAGCTTGTGATGAACAAATGAGACATGAGCACTTAAGTGACTTGAAAACTGTATTGTTTTGAAAAATGCATATCATGTTAATAATTATTATCATGATTACTTCTATTGCATTGATTCATGCTAATTGTATTAGGCAAATAGCCTCAACATGGTACAAATTTGAAAAGGCATCTAATTCTCACATGTATGATTATTTTATACTATTTAGCTATGACAGTCACCTTTAGGCTTAAAAAATAAATAATATTAATATTAAGTAGAAAGAAAAGACAGCAATATTTTTATTTTAATATAACAAAATGATTCTTAAAATAATAAGTTAGTGCCACTTGGGAAGTCCTAGCTATAATTATATAAAGGTATAACTTGTTTTGTGAAAGTGTTAGCATTATGTTTAAGAACAGTTTAGTTCTTGAATTCTACCCTTACCCTCTGGATTTCCATATTCATTTGACTAATACCCAATGGGGAGAAGAGTATTGGAAGAAACATTGACTAGGCAAGCTTCCTATAAACCTACAAATACAAGGCTGATTAGTAAAAGCTGGTTTGGAGAATGTGACTTAAGTCCAGACTCAATTGAATCTTCTTATCCCTATGGCCCAGCAGACCAGTAGACTCAGATTCTGTTTACCCAATAAACTGCATAGAAATGGGACTGGATTCAGAAATATAATGGTAACTAGATTTATCAGAAACTATTGATAGAAAAATGTGGTCAGGAGACCATGATTCACTTGAGCATTGCTCTTTAAGACAGAACCATCCTCACTGGTAAAACACAATCTAATAAAATTTAAAACTCTATCAAAATGAAGAACTATTAAATGGTGAAGAGAGAGACTAACAGCAATAGAGTTTTGATGTTTTTCTCTTCTCTGAGGTCAGATGTAAAGACTCTCTAGAAAGATCTAATCACACACACACTTCCTAGAATAGGTTTTCTGATGAGTTCTTTAGTAAATGGAAACACAATATCTTACAGTAAAGAATAGGTGATTAAAAGTGACATAAAACAAATGGATTATGTGGTAGAGGAAGAAATGTTCCTCTACTCTTTCAGGTTCTTCTGGCTGATCTAAGAATTAAATTGACATGAGACAGATGATTAGGATAAAATTAAACAAAAGTTTTATAATATGTATACATGGAGAGACCCAGGAAAACTGAGTAACTCACCAATATGGCTAAGTGCACGTGTGCTAAGTTGCTTCAGTCATGTCTGACCCTTTGTGACCCCATGGATTGTAGCCCGCCAGGCTCCTCTGTCCATGGGATTCTCCACGAAAGAATACTGGAGTGGGTTGCCATGCCTTCTTCCAGGGGATATTACTGACCTAGGGATTGAACCCACGTCTCTTATGTCTCCTACATTGGCAGGCAGGTTCTTTACCACTAGCACCACCTGGGAAGTCCAAAATGCCTAAGCCTTCACCTTAAAATACCATCATCAGTTATAGACAAAGAGGATGTTGAAGGCAGTGGTTTGAGACCTCAAAGGGGAAGAAGGCAATTGACATGAGATGGAAAAACAAATGTCTAGTAAACAAATGTATGTTAGGTCATGCAGAGATAATGGGACATGGAGGAGAATTTTACAAATAGACCTGCTAGGTTCCTCTCTGTTTGCACACCTAGTTCATTCTATACTTGTCTATGGTGGTATCTCCCTTCCTGGAATAGGTCCTCTGTCTACAATCTTTAGGGAGAAAGTCAGGTTTTTTCAAGTCTTTTTGGCCTTGATTGTTTTCAGCTTGAAATAATCTATATGCCAAAGAGATATTTTGGGGTAGCACATTTTGCCCACTTACAATAGCAAAATTCAGTGTGGCAAAATGCCAAACATTTCCAAATTGATCTATAGATTCAATGGAGTCAGCATTTTTGTCAACTCTGAAAATGGCATGAAGAAATAAAGGTCAGAATAGTCAAAATACATTTTAAGAAATAAGAAAAATAAGGAATACTTGTTCTATTAGCCACAATGTCTTAACTGTTTTCACACCGTGGCTATTGGCTCAGCAATAGGAAAATAAATCGATGCAACCTAACAGAAAGTCCAGAAATAAACCCATGCATATGTAAATATTTGTTAAATGTAGCATTGCAGATTAGCAAGGAAAGAACAGATTTTTTTTTTCAGGAAATGTTACTAGGTTACTTTTGTATACATGTGGAAAAAATTAATTTGATTTCTACCTTACCCTATCCACAAAACAATTAATTTTAGATAAATTATTGAAAAAGCAAGAGAGTTTCAGAAAAACATCTACTTCTGCTTTATTGACTATGCCAAAGCCTTTAACTGTGTGGATCACCACAAACTGTGGAAAATTCTTAATGAGATGGGAATACCAGAGCACCTGACATGCTTCCTGAGAAATCTGTATGCAGGTCAAGAAGCAACAGTTAGAATTGGACATCGAACAACAGATTAGTTCCAAATCAGGAAAGGAATACATCAAGGCTATATATTGTCACCCTGCTTATTTAATTTATATGCAGAGTACATCATGAGAAATGATGGACTGAATGAAGCACAAGCTGGAATCAAGATTGCCGGGAGAAATATCAATAACCTCAGATGTGCAGATGACACCACCCTTATGGCAGAAAGCAAAGAAAACCTAAAGAGCCTCTTGATGAAAGTGAAAGAGGAGCGTGAAAAAGCTGGCTTAAAATTCAACATTCAAAATATAAGATCATGGCATCTAGTCCCATCACTTCATGGGAAATAGATGGGGAAACAGTGGAAACAGTGTCAGACTTTATTTTGGGGGGCTCCAAAATCACTGCAGATGGTGATTGCAGCCATGAAATTAAAAGATGCTTGCTCCTTGGAAGAAAAGTTATGACCAACCTAGACAGCATATTAGAAAGCAGAGACATTACTTTGCCAACAAAGGTCCATCTAGTCAAAGCTATGGCTTTTCCAGTAATCATGTATATATGTGAGAGTTGGACCATAAAGAAGCTGAATGCTGAAAAATTGATGCTTTTGAACTGTGGTGTTGGAGAAGACTCTTGAGAGTCCCTTGGACTGCAAGGAAATCCAACCAGTTCATCCTAAAGGAAATCAGTCCTGAATATTCATTGGAAGGACTGATGATGAAGCTGAAACTCCAATACTTTGGCCACCTGATGGGAAGAACTGACTCATTGGAAAAGACCCTGATGCTGGGAAAGATTGAGGGCAGGAGAAGAAGGGTATGACAGAGGATGAGATGGTTGGATGGCATCACCGACTCAGTGGACATGAGTCTGAGTAAACTCCGGGAGTTGGTGATGGACAGGGAAGCGTGATGTGCTGCAGTCCATGGGGTTGCAAAGAGTCAGACACAACTGAGCGACTGAACTGAACTGATTGAGCTAAATGAAAATGACAAAACTATAAAGCTTTTAGAAGATAATACAAGTGAATATTTTCATTACTTTGTGGCAGTGAAGGAACTCTTAAGACCAAAGAAACCTAAACTTACCACTTTAAAAAGGATTTGTGTTTGTCAGAATACAACATCTAGAGAAATAAGAGAAATTGCAAAACAGGAGAATATATTGACATGATATTTAACTGGTGTAAAGAAGCAAAATTTGCCACTCTAAATGTCTCTTTGGAATGTAGATTATTTCAAGCTACAAACAATCAAGGCTCAAAGTCTTTGAAGAAACCTTGACCTTCTCTGTAATTGAAGATGGTATTTAAGGTGAGGGATTAAACCATTTTAATGAGTTACTCAGTTTTCCTGGGTCTCTTCCATGTATACATGTTATAAGACTTTGGTTTAATTTTCTCCTGTTAATCTGCCCCATGTCAATTTAATTCTTAGACCAGCTGGAAGGACCTAAAAGGGTAGAGGAAAATTTCTTTCTCCTCAACACTGACAATGGACTGGTATCCACGATATATATATATAATGTCTAGAATCAAAAGATATACTGTCTAGAGATCTAGTAGAAAATGGGGGAAAGATCTTAATGGATACTTCAAAAAGAAGAAAGTTGTAAATAGATGTTTATTAGAAAAAATGAAAATCAACCAATTTCACACTCATCTGATTGAATAAATTCAGAAATCTAATAATTCCAACTCATATGAGTTACAAGTATGAGTGTCATTTGGTACAATCCCTGTGGAAAATCACTTGACATTATCCAGTAAAATTGAAAATGTGCATAGTATAGGATCCTGTGGTTCTCATCCTAGGTATAATCATAAACTCATGCACATGTGCACCAAATGACATGTAAAAGAGTTTTTATTGCTCATTCTTAATAATAGTTCTATATAGGATATAACCTGAATATCCATGAAAATGAGAATGGGGAAATAATGGCATAAAATGGAATATTATATAATACTGAAAATAAATAAGCTACTGCTAAATACAGTGAGCATAATACACTGAATGAATGAAACAAGTCACAGAATTATGTAGATAGTATGACTTCATTTGTGGGATTCCCCAGTGGTTCAGTTGGGAAAGAATCTGCCTGCAGTACTGGAGACTGCCTGTAATGCAGATGACCCAGGTTCGATCCTTGGGTCAGGAATATCTCCTGGAGAAGAAAATAGCAACCCACTCCTGTATTCTTGCCAGAGAAATCCCATGAACAGAGGAGCCTGATGGGCTACAGTCCGTGGCATCATAAAGAATCAGACATGACTTAGTGACTAAACCACACATCCTGACTTCATTTAGGTGATGTTTAAAAATAGACAAAACCAAATTATCGTGTTTAGGTATACAAACACAGGGGGTTAAATATAAAGAAACAAGAAAATGATTATTGAAAATTAAAGATGACTTTCCCCCAAGAAGGAAGAAGATGGGTTCAGGAAAGGATACATGTGAGATGGGTGATATATTCTGTGACTTAATGGATGTTGTTGTTTAGTTGGTAAGTCATGTCTGACTCTTTGAGACCTTATGGACTCTAGCCCTCCAGGCTCCTCTGTCCATGGGATTCTCCAGGCAAGAATACTGGAGTGGGTTGCCATTTCCTTCTCCAGGGGATCTTCCCTACCTAGGGATCAAACCTTAGTCTCCTGCATTGGCAGGAAGATTCCTCACCACTGAGCTAGGAGGGAAGCCCTGTGGCTTATGATATTTCTGCACTACTAATTCATTCACCAAGTAATTGAAAATGTTTTAGAATTTCATTTATTCTCCAAAGAAAATGATAGTTGAGAATTCTGACACTAGCCTATATATTTAAGACTATTGATCTCTTTATTTTTACCATGGTTAAAACTATATAGATATAGATAGATATTATTCTAAGTTAATTTCTTTCTTTCTTTCAAGTTTGATCTCCTGAGTTGTGTTTTCTAATAAAAGATTCAAACTGCCAAAACTGAGAAGAGAAAAAAAGAGGTCAATTTCAGCTGGGATAATTGCTTCATGAAAATATCACATTTGAACTAGGAAAGATACATGGCAATTTGGTATTAGGGAAAGAGAGTTATGTAGCAAATGCAAGCAGAGATATGTTCAATGATTTGACAAACAGACTAGTTGAACTGGATCATGCAGTACATGTATGGAAATAACTGGAGTTAAGTTCCCAAAAGTCAAAAAGTCAATTCTGGAAAGTTTCTCTATCTCTGTCTCTCTTTCTTTCTCTCTCCCTCTCCCTCTCTCCCTCCCTCCCCACTTTCTCTTCCTCTCTCCTAGTGCCCTGACCAATTAAGACAGTTCTTACTCTTTAAATCTCTGCTTACTGTCACCTCCTTAGAAAGTCCTTTGCTCTCTGAATTAGGGTAAGCTCACCATTGCAACATACACACATAATAACTGTAACAGAATAAAATTGTATTTCTTGCTTTATTAACACCATAGGGTGAGTGAAGAGTATGCAAGACATCCTTCCTCCACAGTTATTCAGGAAGTCAGAACTATCCAGCTCCTGCGATCTTTATCATGTGCCTTCCATGGGTATTCCTCAGTTCATCTCTACCTCAACAACCAGAATAAAAAAGATGCTGGAGAGATGCTGCATGGTGGGAGAATTTTACGGCCCGGAAGCAGATAACTTCTACTGACATTCTAGCAACCAGAACTTAACTCATTTCACCTTCTTTGGAATGAAATTAAATCACTCAAACAACATACCCCTTAGAGATCCTGGTAACAACTCTATCTTCCTCACTGCTTACAGTGTCAGCTACCCACTGACACTGTAAAAAAGTCTCAGGCAAGTGTTATGTAGCCCTGGTACAAACCCAGAGGTGTGAGGAATTCATGTGTGTTTCTCTAAGTTCAAAAGGAAAAAAAATAAATTTAATAATTTATTGTAGGCCACCTTGTTATCTATTCTGTTATATAGAATACATTCATATTTGAAGAGTCCCTCCTCCCAAAATAGTTCTATTCTAAACTCAATATTACTACTAAACACTTTTGATTCTATAAATAAGAATACATTTATAATATTTCCTATGCATTTCTTTAGCATCAACTATGAGATTATGGGAAATAAAGCAGATATAGGAAACATATATTTCCTATATTATGTTTTCCACCACATCCCTTCTCTGGGGCATGGCATAAAAAGTTTTACTTTGAAGCAACTTTGAACAACAAAAAAAAGAGAGAAACGGGAATACTTTTATTATAGTAATACACTGGCAATTGACTTGGAGGTGATTATTCTGGTCCACATAAGTGTGCTGGAGTTTTGTAAATGTTTCATCTTGATGCTTGTCCAGTGATGTGCATTCTCCTTTCTCTACTCACAACAAAGCCAAATGCTCTCTAGATCAATTAGAAGAAAATTTTATATCGCAGGAAGACTAGACCTCCAAGTCCAGAGAAGAGGCTTAAACCCTTGAGGTGGCTAAGGAGATTGAGGAGTCCCAGGGGAGAGGAGACAACTCTAGCAGCAGCCCAAACTCTGCATCCACCATGCCTGACAAAGAGTGAATTAGGAGGATCAGTTTTGGTGGCTCGTTCATAAAGAAAGCACAGTGCAGCACAGTTTTTTAATTTCACGTGTTTATTTCCTCTGATGGATGGTATCATTCTGCTTTGCAATACTGAGCGATTATACAACTCCAATGTCTTTCTCTGTTCATAAATTGGGCAAAAATTTTTTCTATATAAATTTCACAGTATCATTTGTTTAGTCTTAGCTATTGTTAAAAAACAATCACATTTCTGAATATGATGTTTTCTTTTACAGAAAATCAAGTAGTTTACTTCAATTCCTTATTATATATTTTGAGTTTTAAGTAGACTGGTCTGTGTAAATATTATGTGTCTGTGCACACTACACTGACAAAATTGTTAGATGAGAATAATTGTTAGATTGTCAAAAGACTCAGGTTCATTCTAAACTCTCATTTAGTTGGTCAAGTAAACTTTAAATTCACTTCTTTCTCCTCAAAAGTGAGAAAACAGCAAAATATCACCTGCACTGTCTAGAACTTGATATTAACATGAGATCAAATGGGGTAGCATATACCAAATGGATTTTAAAGTATTAAATTATACACTAATGGAAGGGATTAAAGGGTAATGTAGAGACTGCACTACATGGAATGTTTCAAACATAATTTTTCATCTAATGAATACTTAGAGTATCTCCCACACGCATGGCTTGTGAACCCTGAAAACGAGTGAGAGTGTATAAGGGAAAGCAGTGGATAAATTATTTGAGAAGCTCATGTTCCTTAACTCAAAGAGCTTGTAATAAAATGGGAATCAGGACACAAAAAAATTAAAAACAAAATAATAATTTAAAGAAGTACAGGATTAGATGGTAAGAAACAGGGAGAGATAATTAGCACTAAAAATATGTCTTTGGAGAGAAGTCCTTAAGTAAGTGCTGGAAACCCCAGGCCCCTCCAGGCCTTTAATCCCTTAATTAACATTCCCTGGTACATTAATACATTTTCAAATTTTAAGGTCTGTATTTTTTTACAGAAGAAATACTTGAATATATTTCCACGATTCAATAATCTACAGAGTACAAGGTTAAAATCCCACACTGTCTCCCCACTTCCCCCAATAAATGCCATTCCCAATCCTATCTCTCTCCCCATTAAATACCATTGTTAATAGTTTGGTGGTGTGTGTCCTAGAACTTTTTGTGCATTGATGCCACACGCATATGTAAGCACAATTTGTAACATCAATGATATCATGATTTATATGCTATTCTGAAACTTGCTGTTTTTTTTACTTAATAGTATATTTTAGCAATACTTTTACAGCAATACATGTAACTGTATCTTGTTCTTTGAAAGTGATTGCTGTTGTTTAGTTGCTCATTCATGTCCGACTCTTTGTGACCCATGGACTATATCGTCCATGGAATTCTCTAGGCCAGAATACTGGAGTGGTAGACTTTCCCTTTTCCAGGTGATCTTCCCAACCCAGGGATCGAACCCAGGTCTCCTGCATTGCAGGTGGATTCTTTACCAGCTAAGCCACAAGGGAAGCCTCCATTTAGAGATTTGTAATTGTCCCGTCTTAACAACCATGAAGTACCACTGTCTCAGACTCACAGGATGATTGATCTGTCAGCATGAGATAACACATGACATCATATCAGACCAGGACACCCACTCTACATAAAGGAGGTAAAGAAGCACATGACCAGAGGGTACATTGGTTGTGTTACATACTGTAGCACCCAGAAGTAGCTGCCCTGAGAAAGCATCAGAACAGCCTCTTTACACACAGTCAAAGGACTGTCTTGGAGACAATCTGCTGTGAGGATAGAGCATATGACTTCATAGTAGGACATGATTCTGATGTTCTCAAGACATTCGATACCAATTTGCATGTTTTATGGCCCTCCAACCTTGTAGATCAATTCTGAACTTAGAGTGGATTAGGTCTGAAGTCTGATCTCCTTGCCTTCCTGTTTCTCCTGGGAGGAAGTAGGAATAGGCTTTTTATTCTCTGACACACATTTTGCCCACTTACCAGTCAGACATAGAGAAGTAGATAAAAGGTCTTCATTATAATAGATCTAAATATATTATCCCTATGACACTAAATTTATAGAGTTTTCAATTGCATTTCTAGTCATGTCCTCTTCTCACCACCTCTAGGCAGAATTAAATGTTATCACATCTCTCACAGCACCTTACTCATATTTTTATTTTATCATTTAGCACACTGTCATTATAACTAGCTGCATGTTTGTCTTACCCTGTGACTGTGACACCCTCTAGGACAGAGACTGAATCTTACTCTTCTCTTTACTTTCCCAAAACCTATCCTGAGGCCTGATGTTGAGTAGGTATTCAATGAGTGTCTGTTCAATCTGTGAACTGACTTAGTTGGAGTTGAGGCTTCATGTGAAGGAAAAATGAAAGGGAGATAAACTTAGAAAGAAAAGTTGTAATCAAAAAAAGAAAAAAAAACCTGTAATCTGTTTATGGAGTGCCTGATTTTAGGCCTTAATCCTCTAACACATATAAATTTCATTTCAGAGAATGAATGTTTCTGAAGATTTTCAGTGAGTGATAAATGCATTCTGGAAAATAAAAGTATCACTAGAGATCTGCTGTACAACGGTGTATCTGTAGTTGACAATGTTGTATTTTTCACTTACAAATTTAAGAGGGCAGTTCGCATGTGAAGTATTCGTACCACAGTTCAGAAAGAGAACACATTTGCAATAAAACCAGATCTGTTACCAAAATAATTAATAGAATAAACTTTCAGCACTGAAAAAAAAACCCCCACAAGATATCACCAAAGAAATTATTTTGATAGTTTAATAGCATATATTTGGATAATTATTTAAAACATCCCGATAAATTTTTAAATTTTTTTATTTAATTTATTATAATTTATTTTTTTCACATGTCAGGGAGCATCAGTCTCAGAATATGAGGGAAAAAAGTGCAAAGTCATCTGACCTCTGCCCCACTTGGATGTCCATTATCACAAGTAGATGCTTTAGATCATTTTCTTAACTAGATTTTTGAACACGTTTAGCATAAATTATTTTGATCTCTTCTAGAATTTTTTTATAAGAGGGCATACAAATTTATCAAAATAACCAGATAGGACATAGTTCAACAACACTACTACATATAAGTAACAACATAAATGTATTTATCATGCAACCATGACATGCCTTTATAGTAATAGCAACTCCAGGAAATTTATAAAGAATATAACAATCTACATTGGTATTACAGACATCATTGCTTACATGAAAATACACCGTCTACATTTGTCATAGATTTCCTTCCAATGAAAAAAAAGCATCTTTTGTTTTTATGGCTGCAGTCACTGTCTGCGGTGATTTTGGAGCCCAAGAAAATAAAATCTATCACTATTTCCACCTTTTCCCCTTATTTTCTGTGAAGTGATGGGACCAGATGCCACAATCTTAACTTTTTGAATGTTTAGTTTCAAGTCAGTTTTTTCACTCTCCTTTCACCTTTGCTTTTAGACAGTTTCCACTGAGGAGAAAATAGAGTAAAATATACCCTTGTTTGAAGCAATCATGGATCTTGAAATATTTTAGTTTCACAAGTTGCATATCATTTTGCATCTTTTCATCTGCAGGTATAAATCTGGAAATCTCTGCACACACTGAGATATCACTGTGCATATCAAAACTTATCAAGGCCTCTTTTACAGCAGAAGTTTAACTCTCTATGGCATCTGTTTTATCAAGAATATTCTGTCTTTTCCCACTGTGCTATATTGCTTCAGTGAACTGATTCTGGAGGCAAGTTATCCAAACTAGATAAACTGCGTACATTTGTTTTTTCCCAAATAAACAACACCCACAAGGACAACAACAGAAAAATATCAGTAAGTATTCCAAGGCCAATTTCTCTTTTCGCTGTACATATAAAAATGTACAACATATCCATTTAAAATAAATAGAACGTGTAACACACAGGATAGCTTGGTATTGTTTTTAAAGTTTACATAGGGCTACCATTCATGAAGTATCTATTTGCAACTGGCAGTTTTCATTCATCATTAGATTTTGAGATTTAGCCACATCAGTTCAGTTCAGTTCAGTCACTCAGTCGTGTCTGACTCTGTGACCCCATGAACCGCAGCATGCCAGGCCTCCCTGTCCATCAACAACTCCCAGAGTTTACCCAAACCCGTGTCCATTGTGTCGGTGATGCCATCCAACCATCTCATCCTCTGTCATCCCCTTCTCCTCCTGCCCTCAATCTTTCCCAGCATCAGGGTCTTTTCAAATGAGTCAGCTCTCCGCATCAGGTGGCCAAAGTATTGGAGTTTCAGCTTAAACATCAGTCCTTCCAATGAACACCGAGAACTGATCTCCTTTAGGATGGACTGGTTGGATCTCCCTGCAGTCCAAGGGACTCTCAAGAGCCTTTTCCAACACCACAGTTCAAAAGCATCAATTCTTCGGCGCTCAGCTTTCTTTATAGTCCAACTCTCACATCCATACATGACTTCTGAGCCACATCAGTACTTATCTATTCCATTAATTTTAATAACTGTATATTATCAATTATAGAAATATACAATGTTTTAACCTACTTCTTAATGAAAGATTAATGCTATTTTTTAAGTATTATAAACAGAGATTCAACAAATTTATTTTTAAATTTATCCACCTCAAAAGAAATTAAAGGAATTTAAGATGCTTTTACTTCAATCTATCCTATGTCACTTCTTAAACTATTTCAGTTTGATTTTTGATTCCTTTATAACTTCTCTCACTAGCTTTTTCAGAATGCTAGCGTGTATTTGATCTTAACAATACAATACACTTGTCAATTTATTTTTCAGTATTGTTTTTTGCATCCCACTCATCTTTCTGGGCTTCCCAGGTGGGTCATTAGTAAAGAGTCCACCTGCCAATGCAGGAGACCTGGGTTTAATCCCTGTGTCAGAAAGATCCCCTGAAGAAATAAATGGCAACCCACTCCATTATTGTTCCCCAGGAGATCCTGTGGACAGAGGAGCCTTCTCCTTCCCTTCCTCTTCTTCCATCTCCTTCTTCTTCTATTTCAAGCCCAGATTTATATTTAACTTTTTTTGCCTATGTTTATATTTACCCAAAATGTATTTGCTGAGGGAGGGTTTCCCACAGCAATTTAGTCTAATATACTAACTGGAGGAACTCTCTCGGTTTCTCTTTGAATTCATGAATAGTGAAGGCTAGTAATTTTCTTAGTTGGCTGCCTTGGTTAAAAAAAAAACAAAACATTTTTTTAACTTAAAAGCATATCCTAATCTTTTAGCAATTTTAAGTATTTAAGGCTCTCGTTACTAAGGACCAATCTTTTTGACTCTGAGAAGAGCTGTAACTCCTTAAAGAAACCTGAGATAATTTTATTTTACAATATCATCTTCAACATCAAAAGTTTTCTTGAATGAATAAATTGATATATAAATCAACATTTCATTTGCTTCCAAACATCAAGGTCAGATATTGATTTCTTAAAAATTCAGTTCCTCCTTTATTAAAGGATAAGGTTTGGACTCTGTTTTGTTTTCCAATTTCCTATTTCCTCTCTTCTATCCACTTAAATGCCTTTCTATTTTTTCTTGGTTTTAATATTTTTCAATTCTTATAAACTTCTTATAGAACCTAGACTGTATACTCTAATGCCTTATATTTAAATTATTTTTCAGTGAGTTCTTAGCTTTATACTTTTGGTTCTATCTAAAATTATAACCTTTGTTTCCCTATTTCACAGTATTTAGAGAAAGAAGGAGGAAAGTAAGAGAAAATGTGGATGCAGAATCTTCTAATTTTGACAGAATTGTTCCATCACTGCAGGCAAGAACTGCAAAAAGCATGGTATTTTAGAACTTTTTGTTTGTTTTAGTTTTAAACCAGTAGTACATGAAGATTGATGTTTCCCAGGTGGCTCAGTGGTGCGGAATCTGCCCACAATGCAGGAGATGTGGGTTCAATCCCTGGGTCAGGAGGATTCCCTGGAGAAGGAAATGGCAACCCACTCCAGTAATTTTGCCTGAGAAATCCCATAGACAGGGGAGCCTGGTGGGTGACAGTCCTTGGGGTCGCAAAAGAGTTGGACATGACTTAGCAACTAAACAACAACAACATGAAGACTAAGTTGCTCAGAACTGCATATTTTATTTCTAGGAAAACTTTTTAATCTGTCTTTCATATAATCAATTCCATTTATTTATTCAAATCATTAAAACGAATGATAATTCCCAGTATTTTCTCTTTCATGGTAGTGGTTTAGTCGCTCAGTCGTGTCTGACCCTTGTGACCCTAAGGACTGTAGCCCGCCAGGCTCCTCTGTCCATGGGATTCTCCAGGCAAGAATACTGGAGTGGGTTGCCATTTCCTTCTCCAGGGGATCTTCCTGACCCAGGAATTGAACCCAGGTCTCCTGCATTGCAGATAGGTTCTGAACCAACTGAGCTACAAGAGAAGCCTTCTCTTTCACAGGCTATTCATACTGGATTCTATTCCCTCTTTTTACCAAAAACTTTTACAGTTTACAACTAGGGCACATAAACTTTTATCAGGCATTTTATAACAGCATATCTCAGAGCCAGATGCTCTGGAGCTTAGAAGAGAACAGAATGTGCAAGAATGCTCACTGATTATTAGTTGATGAGAAGTGTCATAATTTAAAAAGGGCCAATTAGCAAATCCCAATAAAGTTTTCAGAGGACGCATGATAGTTTACCATGCTTGAATTCCTGCATAGAGTCACCTCACTTCAGTCAATGTATGTGACTAAAAATCACGTCAATTGAATATTTATAAATTACAGAATAAGTTTTCACAGACCTGAATTACAATACAGATATACTTTATCATCATTCCTCATTGGTTTGCTACTGACATTGGCACAACTGAAGTTTGGACTCTTCTGCTTTCTGCTTCTTTGTTGAACAACAAACTATGCAATGCCCCAAAGGGAGATTATAACTTAAGTGTACACTTCAAATTGTTTTGCGAAGCTAATAATTATTCATTAGGAAAGAAAGGTACATTTACAACATGGAAACAACAATTGTTAACATGTTATAAGAAATTCCTCTGGAAAATGTGAGGTGAAGATGGTGGAAAGAATCCCCGAGAGCAAGTTCTTTCATAATTATCCCACTGAACCTCACAGTGCTTCCAGAGGGAATGATTCTTGTTCCCATTTAATAAATTAGGATTAAAAGTCTCAGAGAAGTTGAGTGGCAGAGACAGCATTTGAATCCTTCTCTCAGACTCTCAAGTCCAACTACTTCCTATTCTACAGTAGGTCTTAGTTTGACCCATATCTGTAAGCTCCTTTTTAGCATTTCTAGAAGAGATTTTGAAAATATATAAGCATGTTACCTCATGGAATAGTACAGAGTCATGTGGATTGAGGCAGGCACCAAAATCCCCAAAGATATAAAAATTGTTATGTGTATTTTCTATTTATTATCATCATCTTTATTCAGAATTCGACTATATTGTACTTTGAGTCACTGCAGTCATTTTAAATAGTGAAGGAAGAAACGCTTCCTTGCTAGTGCTGAATCATGACAACTCCACTGTGAGATTTGTTCTCTGCTCAGTACACATAGCTACCTCATGAGCCCTGCAATTCGCAGTCTTGTGGCTTTTTATTGCTAATTAATCCCAGGAAACAAAATACCAAGTGGTAAGGTCTCCAGTCGCTCTGCATCTTGTCCTTGACCCAATCTTAAACCCTAAAGTTAGAAAGAATCCCTGGACTCTGCAAAGGGCTTCTGAATAGACATCCTACTGGTTTTTGTTTTTGTTTTTGCTTTAATTTCCTCAGTATAGGAAGGCATAACTTGTCCTTGAGTTTGCCCACAGTTTTGGTCAACTGAATTAAATAGCAACAATTTCTTGAATTTTTCTGGTATATAATGGTACCCTTGGCAAGTTTTTTGGACCAAATCCAGGCTTTCCTTTATTTTATATTCTAAACAGTGTTCTAGTGATGGTGTGTGGGGGTAGGGACTGGGGATGTGGGGAAGGAAGGGACAAAGAGTTAAATCTCCAGATAACCTTCAAACATCAATTAAGATTTTTGTGAGTTGCATGGATAAAGTTGGGTTTGTTTTGTTTTGCAATGTGTAAATAAAGAAGATGGAATGGAATCTTGGAGATAATTTAGGCAATACTTAAATTTCAGACTAAAGTAGAAATAAAGACAATAGAGAAAATAATTTGATTAGGAAGGCATAATATAGGAATGATCAACTAAACTTGGGTACTGAATGTGTGCACTGAGGATAAAGAAAAAGCAAGGAGTATCTGGAATTTCATCCCTGGGAGCTAAAAAAAGGAAAAATAACACTGACAGATAAAGGAAACTAGAAGGAAAATTTCACTGGGGTACTAGGGAAGAATGAGCAGATAATGAAGTAGAAGAACAGAAAAAGAAAAATAAAAGAAAAAGAAATAGCCAAATAGTAGAAAAAGCAGCAAAGTGAAGAGTCATAAAAGTCAGAAGTGGGAAGAATTTCCCAAAGGAATACATCATGTAAGGAACTGAATATTGCAGAAGCTCTAAAAATGTTTTCCAGGAGATTGCTTTGAATTTAAAATTTAAAGATTTTTTTTTTCAGAGTTATAACCACACAATTGCACTCATCTCACATGCTAGTAAAGTAATGCTCAAAATTCTCCAAGCCAGGCTTCAGCAATATGTGAACCGTGAACTTCCAGATGTTCAAGCTGGTTTTAGAAAAGGCAGAGGAACCAGAGATCAAATTGCCAACATCCGCTGGATCATCGAAAAAGCAAGAGAGTGCCAGAAAAGCATCTATTTCTGCTTTATTAACTATGTCAAAGCCTTTGACTGTGTGGATCACAATAAACTGAGGAAAATTCTGAAAGAGATGGGAATACCAGACCATCTGACCTTTCTCTTGAGGAACCTGTATGCAGGTCAGGAAGCAACAGTTAGAACTAGACATGGAACAACAGACCGCTTCCAAATAGAGAAAGGAGTACGTCAAGGCTGTATATTGTCACCCTGCTTATTTAACTTCTATGCAGAGTACATCACGAGAAAGGCTGGGCTGGAAGAAACACAAGCTGGAATCAAGATTACTGGGAGAAATATCAATAACCTCAGATATGCAGATGACACCACCCTTATGGCAGAAAGTGAAGAACTAAAGAGCCTCTTGACGAAAGTGAAAGAGGAGAATGAAAAAGTTGGCTTAAAGCTCAACGTTCAGAAAACTAAGATCATGGCATCTGGTCCCATCACTTCTTGGGAAATAGATGGAGAAACAGTGGAAACAGTGTCAGACTTTATTTTTGGGGGCTCCAATCACTGCTGATGGTGATTGCAGCCATGAAATTAAAAGATGCTTACTCCTTGGAAGGAAGGTTATGGCCAACCTAGATAGCATATTTAAAAGCAGAGATATGACTTTGCCAACAAAAGCCCATCTAGTCAAGGCTATGGTTTTCCCAGTGGTCACGTATGGATGTGAGAGTTGGACGGTGAAGAAAGCTGAGCACCGAAGAATTGATGCTTTTGAACTGTGGTGTTGGAGAAGACTCTTGAGAGTCCCTTGGACTGCAAGGAGATCCAATCAATCCATCCTAAAGGAGATCAATCCTGGGTGTTCATTGGAAGGACTGATGTTGAAGCTGAAACTCCAATACTTTGGGCACCTCATGCGAAGAGTTGACTCATTGGAAAAGACCCTAATGCTGGGAAGGATTGGGGGCAGGAGGAGAAGGGCACGACAGAGGATGAGATGGTTGGATGGCATCACTGACTCGATGGACATGGGTTTGGGTAGACTCCGGGAGTTGGTGATGGACAGGGAGGCCTGGCGTGCTGCAATTCATGGGGTCGCAAAGAGTCAGACACGACTGAGCGACTGAACTGAACTGAACTGAACTGAAATGTTATGATTATCCAAACAATCATACCAATAAGTGAGTGATAGGAAAGCTTCTAAAATTTCATTAATTCGACATTTTTGAATACGGGAGAACTGGGCAAACTATATACATTGTATTAAGTCAGCCTTGGAGAAACACAAGAACTTCAGCTAATGAAAGATATGCAAATTCACCTCATTACATTTTAGTGTTAAGTGAATACACTGATTAATGTTCCATAAATGTACTATGCAAATTTGGAAAAGGTTTACAATTTGTTCCTAACGGTAATATAGAAAAATTAATTCTTAATTGCAATACCTAAGGCTCTAAGGACAAGAATTGGCTTCCCCATAGTTTTTTACGGAGGCATTAATAATCTTAATTTTGTGCACTTCTAACCTGTGAAGTGGAATTCATTTATGTAAATAATCTATGTAATTTTTAAATAATATTTCCAGTAATATTGGCAGAATATATGGATGTTAATTCAGGTAGAATGATGTATTGTCCCATCTTGACCTAATATTATACTGTGCTTCTCAACACAAACTACTCAGTGCACATAAAATAAAATTAAAATTACCAATAACACCTAAGTGAAGACAAAGCTCAGGGATCCCTAATAGAAAATTTTCCCTAAGCCCCAAATTCCCACTAAATAAGAAAGTTTTTTTCTTTTCTTTTTCCCTCTGCACTCTTAGCTACCATCCCAAAGAGGGAGAAAGATCTGTCCACATGGCAACAGAAATTATAATTTTATATTGCTATGAAAAACATGCATGCGTGGAGCTTGTGGTCACAGGAAGTCATTTACATTTAAAAACCTGAATATGGTTGAGCTTTTATAAACACTCTCTAATAAAATACAAGAGAACTCGGGAGGACTTGGGAGAATCAATCAACTTGATTTACTACAGATTGCTTACCTAGTCCAGGAGCAGGGGCGATACCTGCTCACGATATTTATAAGGTAATTTTAAAGAAGTGTGATCAATCTGATACAAAAATCTCATGACTACATCATGTTGAGCTACTATTGATTCCATCAAAATATTTAGGATAGCAGAGGTATTTTCATATTTGAAAATAGCTAGTGAAATCTATTTTAATAAGATTTATAACAGCCACAAACTAAATTTATAGCATCCCATTGTAAATAAGGAGTTGCTATGTATAGATATATTTTTTGACTGGATACACTTAAAAGTTCCTTGCTAAATTTTACATTTCAACTGGGAATTTTAAGTTTTCATTTACATGCTACACACGAAAGTAGCAGTAACATCTAAGTCATCATAAAAAACAAAGCTAAGTCATTTCTAGAAAGAAAAATCAGGATGTCCCCAGAAGGCAACTAGAAATAATTAATGTACTTTCTAAAACATGACTCTGTTTTATTTCACTTACATCAAATCTGTGGCAGGGAATATTTGAGAAAAGGATTTGTTATTTAAATATTTTTTTCTCAAATCTGTAACATACACCTTACATTTACTTTACAATTTTTAGGAAGCTGGAGTCAGTAACATAAAGATTATGTATTATTTAATTACACGTGAAAAACAATTCATAAAATATTCTGGCTCTTAGAAAATACTTCAGGTATTTTACAAGGAACAATATAGTTAGAGTACCAAAAATATATACAACTGCAGAAGCAATTAAAATCAGTAATAAAAATCATACATAAAGTCAGTGTACCATGCCAAAGGCCTTTTGAAATAAAAGAGCTTTAAACCTACAGAACATAAAAGGAGGCTAATTCAGTGGTTGTCCTCAATTGAAAAGAGAGGACTTTCTATAGCCCTAGGCTAGCAGACAGAAATTCTTGAGCATGTGCTGGTAAGTTTCAGAATGAAAATTATCTTGCCCTGAAAGTTCACAAGTTCTTTAATATTTCTCTTTTCAAGACACTCTACTTAGAGAATAGTGTCACCAAAGAGATCTCAACAATAAGGGCGAATTACAAACATACAAGTATACTGTTTTTCTACTACTATATTAATCTCTTAACATTCTGGAGAACAAAGAAACTTTTAAAAAGATTATTCACAGTTTGTACTTCTAACATCAGTCAAGGTCCTTGAGAACGTAAAAAAAAAAAAAAAAGCACTTGCGGATAAAATGGACAAATAGAAGATAGTTTTGAGCAAACCAAAACTACATCTTTCAAGGAAAAACAAAAGTAAATGAAAAGCCTTTTCATATACATGATTTTCTGACTGGATAGAAAAATGCATTCATCAGGAATGAACCAAAAGAAAATCTTCATATATTTGTTGTCAAAATTTTAAAATACTGTTTTAAAACAGAGAGGACAGAGTCTACTTAATCTTTACAAAAACCAAACTGCCCGCTTCTTTATACGAATGGCCAAGTGTCTCTCTAGGACTCTGATCTGAGTGCGAATTCATTGGATCAAGTAAAAAATTCTTATTCCCCTAAACTTATGAACTCCAAGCCATAATGATTTTAAATGGCTTAGCATATGGTTGAGATATGAAAAATGGAAAAGAGGCACTTTTGCCACCAAGAGCATATATTCAAGAGTATTTCGAACAGATATATTCTGCTGAGTATAGTTTTAGCTTTTCTAACATAGGTGTGTTTGAAGAAAAAACTTCACACCTCTTTTTCACCTAATCAGAGGAGGCTTTGTGAAATTGACAAGGATGAAAGAGAGAATAAGAACACTCATAGATAGGAGAAAAGGTTTCTGTTTCTTTTCCTCTTGCATTAGCAGAGAAGTTGAAAAGATAAAAAGTGAGATAAACGATAGAGGAAGCAAAGCAGTTTACCTAAAAAAAAATTACTTGAAAAAAAAGTTTAAGGTCAGAGAACAACTCCTGCCTGTTAACTACTCTCAATTTAACTCTATGTCCACACTACACTTTTGACAACAGCCTGATGCTGACAGGTTCTGTCAACCACTGTCAAAATCACATACTGACCCTAAACATGGTACAGAGGATATTCCATGCCAGCACCATCAGTTCAGTTCAGTCGCTCAGTCGTGTCCGACTCTTTGCGACCCCATGCATCGCAGCACGCCAGGCCTCCCTGTCCATCACCAATTCCCGGAGTTTACCCAAACTCATGTCTATCGAGTTGGTGATGCCATCCAGCCATCTCATCCTCTGTCATCCCCTTCTCCTCCTGCTCCCAATCCTTCTCAGGATCAGAGTCTTTTCCAATGAGTCAACTGTTCGCATGAGGTGGCCAAATTATTGGAGTTTCAGCTTCAACATCAGTCCTTCCAATGAACACCCAGGGATGATCTCCTTTAGGATGGACTGGTTGGATTTTCTCGCAGTCCAAGGGACTCTCAAGAGTCTTCTCCAATACCACAGTTCAAAAGCATCAATTCTTCGGTGCTCAGCTTTCTTCACCGTCCATCTCTCACATCCATACATGACCACTGGGAAAACCATAGCTTTTGACTAGACAGACGTTTGTTGACAAAGTAATGTCTCTGCTTTTTAATATGCTATCTACGTTGGTCATAACTTTCCTTCCAAGGAGTAAGCGTCTGTTAATTTCATGGCTGTAATCACCATCTGCAGTGATTTGGGAGCCCCAAAAAACAAAGTCTGACACCGTTTCCACTGTTTCCCCATCTATTTCCCATGAAGTGATGGGACAAGATGCCATGATCTTAGTTTTCTGAATGTTGAGCTTTAAGCCAACTTTTTGACTATCCTCTCTCACTTTCATCAAGAAGCTTTTTAGTTCTTCTTCGATAAGGGTGGAGTCATCTGCATATCTGAGGTTATTGATATTTCTCCCGGCAATCTTGATTCCAGCTTGTGTTTCTTCCAGCCCAGCGTTTCTCATGATGTACTCTGCATATAAGTTAAATAAGCAGGGTGACAATATACAGCCTTGACGTACTCCTTTTCCTATTTAGAACCAGTCTGTTGTTCCATGTCCAGTTCTAACTGTTGCTTCCTGACCTGCATACAGGTTTCTCAAGAGGCAGGTCAGGTGGTCTGGTATGCCCATCTCTTTCAGAATTTTCCACAGTTTACTGTGATCCACACCATAGGACCAAAGAAAAACATGCAATATGTTTGATCTGACGTATACATTTATATATGTTTTATCTGAACTATTCTCTATGTTTGTCTTAATTCTAAAATTAGAGTAAATGTTTGATGTCAATATCACCTTAAAGATTCAATATTGTCAACTTGGCGTGTATTTGAGGGGCTGTCCTGTTGGTCTGACAGATTTTCCTCACATCTTAGTCCCTTTCATGTTTTAATGAGGAAAAAGAAACTACAACAAAGTGCTTACATAATATTTTTTTGTCATCCTAGCCTTAACTCTATTTACATTCAAATTTTATCACAAATAATAAGTTGGTTTTATATTCCAATAAACCCTTCAGTTCATTCTGAAACCTTTTGGTACATCAACATTTTGAGAGAGCTAGCTTATAATCTTTAATCCTTTACACATTTAAAATGTCATAAAGGGTTTTTATAATTACCAAAGTTAGGCTCTGAAAACCCAAAAGATCACAAATCCACATTCAAGTATGCGTACACATATTTCATTGTGTATCAGTGTCACAGTGGAATGAAAAGAGCATTGAGCTAAGGGTGGGGACACCTGGCTTTCGCCACTGAATCTTAACTGCTGAGAAGATGCAAACAGCACTGAACAAGTCTATGGGTGGTATTTTTGTAGCCTACAGAGGTGAGAGTCACCTCCTAGAATTCGCTGTGCATGTTTGCAAAACTACATTCAGTAGTCCCATCTAATGAATCCTGTAACTTTAAGACATCGCAAACTTTGCTGTGATTCAATTCCTTCAGAAAAGGGACTAGAGAATACTGAAAGTTTCTGCTAGCTTCTGAACTGTAGATTTTTATTATACTAGATGGTCATTTCTAACGGCTTAGAAGCCATTAGAAATGCCTCATGTTTCCTTTTGGTTCTATGATGAGTCGGGAGTACTCAGTGCTAAGCTTACACATGCCTTTGCCTGCGTGCTCAGTCGTGTCTGACTTGTCGGGACCCCATGGACTATAGCTCACCAGGCTCCTCTGTCCATGGGATTTTCCAGGCAAGAATAATGGAGTGGGTTGCCATTTCCTTCTCCAAGATGTGGCTTTAGCAGTTGTATTTCAAAGGCAGGAGGTGGCCAACTGAGTAACTGAAGTTAACAAAGAATCAGAGTCAAGAAATAGTTTTAGCTAGGGAAGTTCTCAAAAAGTGAAACAAAATGCCAAGAAAACACTGCTGTAAAAGAACATTACTGTAAAAGAACAAAGAATAGGACATTTTAAGGATAAAACACATTAATTGGCTTTTTTGGTGCTCACTTTCTAGTTCAGGCACGTACACTTTCGTTCAGGTTAATTTTATTCTTACAGGGTGTTTCTTGTCACTCTTAGAATCGGCTTCAGAATTAGCTAACATTAACAAACTCAAAAATCTCATGATAAAGTATCAAGTCCAAAGAAGGAAATGCTTTAAACTATTTGAATTGTTTTGGGTGTATAATTGTATTTCTTATAAACATCGAGAATTTTCCATATTATGGGACATATGACCGAGAGATCTCAGGAAACACTCTTGGAAACTGCTTGATTATAGCTTAAACTCCTTTTTGAAAAACAGAAAAGTTTAATTATTGTTTGGCCTTTTCTTTAAGAGAAAATATAAATCTGATTCTAAAGTTCTATAGATGTGTTTCCTCTCAACAGTATGTCAAATACTAGATGGTACAATGCAAAGAAACTCTAAAGTAAAAGCTGGCACTGCAGAATTCAGTCATTAATTGGCAAAGCTCACTGAACATGAGATGACAGTTGAGACAATTAAGAAATGCATTCAACATTTTGGACCAAAATTATTTAAACTTAGATTTTCATACATAGCTGAAACAAATTTGAAGGCAAATTAAGACTTTATAGATAAGCAAAAGACAACACATTATTTCCCAGGCTCATTTCCAAAGAAGAAAGAGAAGGAGAATGCCAACAAAATGAAAAGGAGATCCAAGAAAAAGGAAATATTGGGAATAAAAATAACTACTGAGAATACATTAAAAAGAAGTCTCAGTGTGACAGTGGAGCAAGTGTTTTAGAAAGCAGTTTTTCTTTGTTAGAACAGAAAGTCAGAGAGAGCAAAGATTGTCTTCAAGAAGAAAGTAGATATGATTGGGATTACATAAACTGTATGTAGGATGTTAATGGTAAAATAAAGGGATATTTGACAAAGGAAAAGGAAAGACAATTAGGAAAGCAAAAAGCTGTGTATTAAACTCATGATTCAACAATGAACAAATGTAAAATATGGCATAATTTTGGCAGTTGCTATGGTGTGAAAAAAGTGAATTTTATCATGACACTTGGAATAATCTCTTCCAGCAACACTGGTTTAGGGGCCTAAGAAAAATTTTGTTGACAATGTGTAAGTAATGCCATAACAATAGAAATGGAATTTATAGCAGAATTTGACAGATGAGTAGAAATTCCAAATTCCTCACTTTGTAACGTTGAGATTCAAGAGACACTCCAATATATATTGATCTAAAGAATCAAGGGTTAGTGTTATTTTAATTGAAGTATAGTTGCTGTACAATATTATATGTTACAGGAGTCCAGTGTTAGTGATTCACAAATTTTAGAGTGTTAGTTTTACTAATTATGTAACAGAAATAAAAATTAGTAATTAACAAATATTGGGAGAAGAGGAAGAGAGGGGATAGTAAATCTCTTCTGTCATAGTGAGAAGATATTAGATTTTATCCAAATTATTGAGTCAATAAATAGCTGTATGAGAACAGTATTTAATGTTTTGAGGCTAACTGACAGAAGTGTAAACCTATAGGGTTAAGTAGATTACTTACATGATATACAACTGAGGGCTGAGAAGAAAAGAAAAGGGAGAATTTTACTTTAATTTCATGTTACTTATTGTTTAAATTTATTTCAAATATGTGTAATATTGTATGATATAATTTTAACTGAAAAATGCCTATATAATATGATCTCAACTCCTGATATAAATCTTTCTTTAGTGTAAGCAGTGCCCTTAGTCCCTTAGATAGATGGTCATAACATAGAATCATTTTTGTGGACTTACTTTTCCTGCTGTTTATAAGACTGTGGTTGATTTTATTAGCCAGTATGATATTCACTCTACTGAGACCTTTGAGATACATTCCTGTTTTAGTGCCCTGTCATAAAAATATCTTTGTCTCATAGATAAATTGTGTCTTTTCTTTTGTAAGAAAATAAAAATTGTGAGGCCTTTAGCTCTCAAGAAACTTAAAGCCGTTGCTCATCAATTACCTAAGAGTACTAGGTAGTTGTAAGCTTGCCTGGGTGTCTTAACTTTTATGTCATCTTTTTCTGGTTTTATTCCTTTTACTCCCATTGACAAATAAGGCATTTTGAAAGCTTCCTTAAGTGCTTGAATTTGTAGAAATTTTACTGATGTTAAATACACAAAAAAATAGTTCTACTGGTGGCTCTGCTAAAGAATCAATGTAGGAGACCCATTTCAATCCCTGGGTCAGGAAGATACCCTGGAGAAGGAAATGGCAGCCCTCTCCAATATTCTTGCCAGGGAAGCCTTATGGACAGAGGAGCCTGGTGGGCTACAGTCCATAGGGTTGCAAAAGAGTCATACATAACTTAGCAAATAAACAACAACAAATCATAACAAAGGTTTATTCCAATCATAATTGTATCCACATTTTCCCTTAATACATTTTAACTTAATCATGCCAATTACGTATAATGTATTATATATCCACGTCTTTATCAGAGTGCTGTGTATGTCACAGGTGCCCAAAAAACATTTCCATGTTGAACTGACTTAATCATGGTTACCACGGATTTTCAATTTATGGTCCGCAGTAAAAATGTTTCCCAAGTTACATATAAACAAAAGAAGTGTTTTACCTCTTAGCTACTTTTATATGTGCTAATAAAATTCTCCTGAAAGAAACAAAGCAAATACAAAAGACTAGCTTGTGATTCATAAACATATAATATTGCAGTTACCTTTTGCTGGATTACTTTAAATGCAGTTTTGACTTCTAGAAGTGAGGATATAATATGGACAATAAAAATCCTTCTGATATAATCTATCATGAATGATATACAATAGTGAGATGGCTTTTTTCTACAAAACTGCATTTAAGAAATATCTGAAGCTAAACAGAGATAAGAGGATAAAAACCCACAAAATTCTAATATCCTTTGAGAAAAATCAATCCCTACATCTTTAATTTAGAGCCCAATTTGCCAAAACACTCACTAGCCTCACAAATGGAAGTTTGTATCCAGGGTTATTGAGCAGAGATGTTTTCCTGTTGCACCACAGTCATAGAAGTACTTTGAAAAAATGACATTGTATCATTAATTCATAGTGAAGGATCAGTGCTTCACTATCACTCAGATCTTTCTTTTTCTCAGAGACAGGAACACCAATGTCCTTTAACATCCTGAGAAGGTGATGATATCAATAGAGCAAGATATTTTGTTTGTTTGTTTGCAGAGATACAAGGTAACTCTGGTCCATGGTATGATACGGAAGCCACAGGCTGGTATACCTGTCTTCAAATTTTACTCCCACCAGCTTGAAGCACAACACAGGAAGTTCACACTATACAGTTAGGTCTGGAAACCAAATTTATGGTTCCCAAAGAGGAAAGAGGGGGTGGGGGAGGAAGGGATAAATCAGGAGTTTGGGATTAGCAGGTATTTGTTGTTCAGCCACTAAGTCATGTCCAATTCTTTGCGACCCCATGGACTGCAGCACGCCAGGAATCCTTATCCTTCACCATCTCCGGGAGCCTGCTCAAACTCATGTCCATCGAGGCAGTGATGCCATCCAACCATCTCATCCTCTCCCATCCTGTTCTCCTCCTGCCTGCATCTTTCCCAGTATCAGGGTCTTTTCCAGTGATTTGGCTCTTTGCATCAGATGGCCAAAGTATTGGAGTTTCAGCTTTAGCAGACATAAACTACTATATATAAAATAGATAAACAAAAGGTCCTACTGTATAGCACAGGGTACTATATTCAGTATTTTGTAATAAACTAGAATGGAAAAGAATCTGTAAAAGATATATATATATACATATATACATATATATATATGTATATATATATACACAATATGTGATGGTGTGATTACTAACCTAGAGCCAGACATCCTGGAATGTGAAGTCAAGTGGGCCTTAGAAAGCATCACTATGAACAAAGCTAGTGGAGGTGATGGAATTCCAGTTGAGCTATTTCAAATCCTCAAAGGTGATGCTGTGAAAGTGCTGCACTCAATATGCCAGCAAATTTGGAAAACTCAGCAGTGGCCACAGGACTGGAAAAGGTCAGTTTTCATCCCAACCCCAAAGAAAGGTAATGCCAAAGAGTGCTACTACACAATTGCACTCATCTCACACGCCAGTAAATTAATGCTCAAACTTCTCCAAGCCAGGGTTCAGCAATACGTGAACCGTGAACTTCCAAATGTTCAAGCTGGTTTTAGATAAGGCAGAAGAACCAGAGATCAAATCGCCAACATCCAATGGATCATCAAAAAAGCAAGACAGTTCCAGAAAAACATCTATTTCTGCTTTATTGACTATGCCAAAGCCTTTGACTGTTTCGATCACAATAAACTGTGGAAAATTCTAAAAGAGATGGGCATACCAGACCACCTGACCTGCCTCTTGAGAAACCTGTATGCAGGTCAGGAAGCAACAGTTAGAACTGGACATGGAACAACAGACTGGTTCCAAATAGGAAAAGGAGTATGTCAAGGCTGTATATTGTCACCCTGCTTATTTAATTTATATGCAGAGTACATCATGAGAAACGTTGGACTGGAAGAAGCACAAGCTAGAATCAAGATTGCCGGGAGAAATATCAATAACCTCAGATATTCAGATGATACCACCCTTATGGCAGAAAGTGAAAAGGAACTGAAGACCCTCTTGATGAAAGTGAAAGAGGAGAGTGAAAAAGTTGACTTGAAGCTCAACGTTCAGAAAACTAAGATCATGGCATCTGGTCCCATCACTTCCTGGGAAACAGATGGGGGAACAGTGGAAACAGTGTCAGACTTTATTTTTTGGGGCTCCAAAATCACTGCAGATGGTGATTGCAGTCATGAAATTAAAAGACGCTTAGTCCTTGGAAGGAAAGTTATGGCCAACCTAGACAGCATATTCGGAGAAGGCAATAGCACCCCACTCCAGTACTCTTGCCTGGAAAATCCCATGGACGGAGAAGCCTGGTAGGCTGCAGTCCATGGGGTCGCGAAGAGTTGGACACGACTGAGCGACTTCACTTTCAGTTTTCACTTTCATGCATTGGAGAAGGAAATGGCAATCCACTCCAATGTTCTTGCCTGGAGAATCCCAAGGACGGCGGAGCCTGGTGGGCTGCCATCTATGGGGTCGCACAGAGTCAGACACGACTGACATGACTTAGCAGCAGCAGCAGCAGCAGACAGCATATTAAAAAGCAGAGACATTACTTTGCCAGCAAAGGTCCATCTAGTCAAGGCTATGGTTTTTCCAGTAGTCATGTATGGATGTGAGAGTTGGATTGTGAAGAAAGCTGAGTGCTGAAGAATTGATGCTTTTGAACTGTGGTGTCGGAGAAGACTCTTGAGAGTCCCTTGGACTGCAAGGAAATCCAACCAATCTTAGGGGAAATTAACCCTGAATACTTGTTGGAAGGACTGATGCTGAAGCTGAAACTCCAGTATTTTGGTCATCTGATGTGAATAGCCAACTCATTAGAAAAGTCCCTGATGTTGGGAAAGATTGAGGGCAGGAAGAAAAGAGGGCATCAGAGGATGAGATGACTGGATGGCATCACCAATGCAATGGACATGAACTTGGGCAAACATTGGGAGATTGTGAGTGACAGAGAGGCCTGGTGTGCTACAGTCCATGGGATTGCAAAGAGTCAGACATGACTGGGCAACTGAACAACAAAGACATAAACCAGGAAGATAAATCACAATTATTTGTAAGCAACAATCATTTTCTTTTTCTTGAGGAAACACTTTTTGACCAGAGCAAGACAACCCCCTAAGAGAAAATAGTAACATAGAATGATCAATTCTGAGTGAACCTCTAAAGAAAATGAAACTTGAAACTGCTTTTTGAAAAAGAACACTTAGTTATGAGTAAAACATCAGCAATGATTCTCAACTCTTACTGCATATCAGAGTCATCTGGGAAGTTTTAAATACTACTTATGAATCCCAAGACTCAGTCCCTTCCAGAGATGCTAATTTAACTAGTCTCAAATGGGACCCAGGCCTCTACATTTTTAATGCTCCCTGAGCAATTCTAATGCACAGCTAGAGTTGCAAACACCAGGAGAAACCATGATGCAAGCTTTAGGGTCTTAGAAGGTTCAGAAGCTGTTGCTTCAGGTCTTTGCTTGCATGTGATTCTTGTTTCTTCTCATTTCTTTTTACCACTAAACTGTTGAAATCACCATTCACAATATCATTCACAGGGGTGCTCTAGAATAACCCTCCTGTTGCATGGCAGACCCAGATTTAACCAATTTGTTGAGGACAAATTATTCAATTTTAAATGGTACACTTGTGTTGGGATTCTCATTATTTTTTTTAAGTGTGTTGACCACAAAGGATCGTCTGGTTTGAAAAAATTTTAGCTTTTCAAACCAGTGACTGTTTGGTTGTGGGTGGGGGGGTAGGATAGATGATACGGTAGTGTAAAAAAGAGAGTTTTATTATAAAGAAGCATGAGAAAACAATGGGGAGTGGATATGTTCACTATCTTGACAGTGATGATGATTTTATGGGTATACAGATATGTCAGAACTTATCAAGTTGTACACTTTAAACATGTGACTTTTATTGAATGTCAGTATTGAATGTCAAAGTTTAACATATAAAAAGTCACACTCTAGTCTATTATGACTTACATAAAAGGTTTTCAAAAAGTATTAAATTATTTTATATCTTCAAATCAGTGTATAAGTGTCTTTAACTATATGGCAATTTGAAATCAAAAGTGATAAGAAAGATCCCATGCCCAAAACATCTCTCCTACTAGCCTATGATAATACCTGAAACTCCTTTCAGTGGTTGAAGCCAAATCCATGAATGTTATTTGGAAACTGCGATGTCCTTATAACAGTCATTGTACAAGCACCACAAATTCACACCTATCTCCCATAGAAAGTAAGACTCTCACAAAAACAGTAAATCTGGGATAGAAAGGAAAGTGAGAAAATTAGGAGCACAGAGGCTACCCAGTTTACACTAGGAAGCTCTGGACATCCAAATGGTTGGCATGGTGAAGATGCTGTGATGGCAAAGGTATCTGAACAGAAGTTGTAGTCATCACAGAACTACAAATGCCAGAAATAGCATCATCTGCAAACTAACCCTTACTGGTTTTACTGGCACTGCTAAACGTTTGTTCTTTAGGAGTGCTTTAATGAATAGTCCTTAAATAATCAATATCCTTGTGATTGTTCAGGAAGGCTCTTTACTTATTGATGTTCTTCAAATGCATTACTCTCCTTAAATATAGAAAGCAGAAGATAAAATTGTCGCTTTGATAAAGACTGGCTAGGTTCTGTTAAATTTCACATGCACACAGTCAAAGAGGCAGATGCTGGGATATGCAGTCTCAAAATCTCCACATAAATATCAGAGCAAGAACCGCACATAACAGAGAATTTCTAACTTAGTAAAACCCCACTGGTGACTCTATTGTAAAACTATGAACAGAAGGTAAGTTTAAAATGAAGAAAACACTCTGAAGCTGGTAGTTTTCAATTAATACTATAAAATAAAGTGTTTATGTTATCACAGTTCTTTAATTTTTTAAAAAATACATAAGTATTTTTAAAAACATCTTCCAAGACTACCATATTCCAGATCATATTTATTAGAAATGGCAGGGAATAAATTTATATCACTTTCTATCGATAGGCAAAAATCACCTTTCGTGTTAGCCTAGTAAATCATCTATATTGCTGCTGCTACTGCTGCTAAGTCGCTTCAGTCGTGTCCGACTCTGTGCGACCCTATAGACGGCAGCCCACCAGGCTCCGCCGTTCCTAGGATTCTCCAGGCAAGAATACTGGAGTGGGTTGCCATTTCCTTCTCCAGTGCATGAAAGGGAAAAGTGAAAGTGAAGTCGCTCAGTCGTGTCCGACTCTTAGCGACCCCATGGACTATAGCCTACCAGGCTCCTCCGTCCATGGGATTTTCCAGGCAAGAGTACTGGAGTGGGGTGCCATTGCAAGAATAGTTTATAGTGCATCCAGAGATATCTAGTAGGATATCAAAGAGTAATTATAATCATGCATGGGAGTAAAAGGAAACACTTGAACTGGGAAGAAAAACTTGTGTCACTCTAGTTGTTTCCTAATGGTTTTTCCAGAGTAAAGGCTTTAATGGAGATTTTTTTTTACTATTATTCTTAATTAGATGAGGCAACTCTAGGGAGCTGGTCTCTTGTGAATCAGATTCATTTACTGAGAAACATGAGAGTATTCACAGTGAAAAATAAAAACAGTAGTGGGAAAGTATATTCTGCAAAGAACTTTTGTTTCCAAAATGCTATGCTTATTCAGTTGAATGAATTGATTTATAGTATTTATTTTGTGTTGTTTTAATTAAGCCTTTTCATGGCCAGCCAGGGGAACAAACCACTGGTTTGCCTTTTCAGGGAGTACCTCCTATTACCCAATATTCTCTCATCTTTCTCCCTTACCTCATTAAAATATACCTGTCTTTTATTTCACACCTCTATATCTGTGTTCTATTAGATAATCTGACCATCTGTTTTTTCTATTTCAACTAAAGACATAGCTGACAATGTATGAGGCCTACTGGAGAATATTTTTTGCATTTCCTGATGAGGATCATAAATTCCTCAGCCAAAAGCAGCAAAGAAATTTTACACCTAATGAAAGGACCTAGAAGTCTCTCAAGATTTCTTTGAACAATAGTTTTTCATTGTCCTCAAATAGGACCACAAAGGTACCCTAAGGCATCCCTAGTACTCTTGCAGATAATATGTGCTTGTAAGCATTCATTTACCAAATGAAGCATTGTTTAACTAAATGAAAGAGAAAGAAAAAAAGAGCCAAATAATTGATCCCACTGAAAATACATATGAGACAAGAAGACAAAGCCTGAGTCATGATCAGAGAAACAGGAAGGGAGCCAAGCTAGAACTGACTTGCAGAATCTAGGGGGGAGAGGATTCTAGAGATAACTGGGATTATTTTATAGTGTCAAATCCTACATATCTAGAGAGAAAGCAAACAAGGACTAAAAATGGCATTGATTGGTTATTAGGAGCTCATTATAATCTCCAAAAGAGAATTTGTTTATATATTTGCCTGCTTCCTTATTTTTTTAACTTATTTATGTAATGTGATAGGAACATAATACCAGATTGTAAAAACTTAAGGAATTCGAGAAAGTGGAAAAATGGTAACAGTGAAGACTCAAAGGTGTTTGGCTTAAAGAAAGAAAAATGGATTAATGTGCAAAGTTTTGACAGTCTCAAGAGAAGGCTATTTCTACAGATGGGAGAAAACTGAGAATGTTTATACCCAAAAAGAAACCAGCTGAGTGGGAAAGATGGAAGCAGAGAAAATAAGGAACTTGAAGCCAAACTAAGGAAGGTAGAAGGTAGAAATAGAAAGTAAGGTTTAGAAATAAGGGCATGAACTATATAATATAAAGAAATAAATATGGGGAAAATCATGAAATTAAAATTTAAGGGTATGGGAAAAGGAAGAAGCAAACCTCTAAGTCATACAGCAAAAATTGAGATCATTCTCACAATTTGGAATAATGGTAGGAGGCTGAGCAAAATTTAAAATCTTTAGAAGGAGATATCAATAAATAAAGAAAACATATTTCCTTTGAAAAATTATAAAGTCCAAAAACATGTAAACAAAAATCTTAAAACCTAAAGAAATGAAATGTGAAAGTAAAAAAACAAGTGTAAAGGTGAAAATGTAATGAATCTAGCTATCAGATTTGTGCATGTTGAAATTTTATTTATTCTTCTCAATACTTTTAACTTTAAAGCATAAATTCAGTGGTCAGAAACCACAGGTTTCAGAGATAAGATCAATAAAGATAAATATAGTCTAAGTAACCACTATTTTTCTCCATGGTCTTTATATAATAACACTGGACATGTTCAGTTGTGTCAAACTTCACAACCCCATGGACTGTAGCCCACCCGGCTCCTCTGTCCATGGAACTTTAAGTCTAACCACTTCAGCTGTAACTCTATGGGTGGGTGGGTGTGTGTGTGTGTGTCTGTGTGTGTGTGTGTGGTCTTACATCATACTTTTAGCAGAAGACTGAAAGGTAAATACAAATTTTAAGCCAAACACATTAATCAAACATTGAGAAGTTGGCTGGCAAGAAGAAAGGAGAGTTACAGTAATCACTCGGGATTGGGACATTTAGGAAAAGTAATAATTGGTAATAATTGCTGAAAGGGGGAAGGAAAAGAAAGATGTAAGTTTTTGGCTCTGAGCTATACTCAGGGCAAGGAGAAAAATACTAAGGAGTAAGTAATTCCTTGAAAGGAATGAGGAAATTATATCATCCCTGCTGCTCAAACACAATAAAGCCACCTGCAGCCAAAAGGTCGGTGAGACACAATGCATTGTGAAGTTTTTGGACAGTAGAAAGACAGAAGCATTCATTCTATCTTGGCATATGGACTATTTAGTACAGGGATGGCATGCCTGCTGCCCAATCTTGCTTACCAAAAATGTCAGGAGGAATTTAGGAACCCATGAAGATCTGTAAACTAATGAGCAGGACACAGAAATGTTTGTTTCTAAGGCACAGCTGGGGAAAATGAATTTATCTACCAAACACACTCAGAATTGTAGACTGGTTGAAATATACTGGTTTCACCTAAAATGTTGTGATTATGAATGTTCTTATGGGCTTCATCAGAAACAATCTGGTCTCCTTTCTCCACTCTCCTTGATTTGAATCCCATCTTTTAGTTGACAGTTCCCATTTCCTTTCCTTATTTCTGGTCTTTCCTCTAGAGCTTTAGTTGTATTACAGGACAAATTTTCTCAGCTATCATCTCACATGTAGCATGATTAGATTTGTGCTCACATTTTGCCATCCTAAATTCCCCACTTCTTTCCCCCTGGTCCAAATTTCCCAGTTTTCAGAAACCTTTGGGTACAAACATGTATGATTTGTTAATATTCAAATTTCAATTCATATCTGCAAAGACAGGACTTAATGTTGATTAAGAGTTTCTCCAAGTCCGTTAAACATTTCCCAGACTCTTCAGAAGGTGTTCCGTGTCTCTGAAGCTCTCACAGTGCCATAGGGATGTGCACAGCTGCAAAGAATGCTCCTTTTCCCTATTGTACACAATACCCCTCCTCCAGGAGAAACAGATAACATGTTTCATGGGATCCTTCAGTGAAAAGGCATCCTCCCAAATCAGTCTCTAGCCTCTCTACTTTGATGACTCAGACTTAATCCTTGAACTGGACCAAAGAACATGTGCCACAACCTCCTCTCATTGCCCCAGTATCATGTGCTTTCCCTAGTCACCTGGACAGAAAGCTTTCTCCTCCAAGTAAGTAAAACTCTCAGACACTTTCCTGAAGGAGATACTACAGTTAAGTCTCTTAGTAAATCTTGTCCCGTTTAGGTACAGCTGGACTTGTCCTCCTAGAAGGCAGGGACACCTAGGCTCTCATTCCCTCAAGCTATAAAACTGGATTCCACTTTTGATATAGTCTCTTCTATTCCACATAGCCAAAGCATCCAAGACTCATTTGTCCTTCAGTCTCTAGATGTCTGAGATTAATTTGATGGTATTCAGAGCCAGCTCATACTGACTGACAAAAGCCAACTGTGATTGTCACGAGTCCGGTGAGCCACTTAGTCTTGAATTGGCAGCTTGAATTCAGTCACTGTGAAAGTATTTACACCATGGAAAGTGGCAAATTATCAAATCAGGGCTTTCCCCCCTAGAGAGTCAACTGCTAAATATTTACCAGAACACCACCGGATAAATCCACTATTTTCATGCAGAATGGTACACTTCATTAATACTCAAACTTTCAGAGTAATCTGTCAGCTGTTCTTCTTGCCTTTTTTTCCATCTCACATCCACTCATCCAAATCAAATCACTGAATATTTTAAGATTTACATTAGTTCCTATTGCCAAGGGGTTCAAATATAAATATGAAGTCTTTCAATATGTTGCTGTCTATCTTAAAAAATGGGTTACAAGAGATAACCCATGTAATGTACTTAGCACAATGCTTTGGGCCACAACAACCATTCAGTAAATACTGGCTGTTTGTCAGTATTATTTTTATTAGCACTAATTTGCTATGCATTAAGTTCACCTTCACTTGCATTTTTAAAAACCTCCATATTATTCTTTGATACACTGAAGTCTTTACATCTACGAGTTTATTCTCCAGCTGAAATGTCTTATTCTCCTTTCCCTTAACAAATATTTTCAGGTGCAAAGCAAATCTTACCTTTCCCAAGAGTATATTCTGAATAACACCAGATCACAATTATCTGTCCAGTTTTTGAATCCCTATAGTACTTTTTTTTTTTACCAAGCCATTAGCAATTGTAAATGCAGTACTACTAATATTGCTCTGCGTTTTTATTATTTGTACATATATTGTTTTTCATGATAAAGTATGAGTTTAAGAAACTTAATATCAACTTTTGAGGATGATGTTATATACATATGTACATGGTTGTGGCCTTCATCTATTCTTAACCACTTTCAATAAAATATCGTTCATGAGCATGGATGTTGTGTACAGTAAGCCTGCTCGATCAAACACAGTCCATTACTCGTCAGCCTTCTATGCTACATTCTGCTTTTCACCTGGGGGAAAACAGAACTGTAAGGCAGAAACTGTTACCTCCTTCCAAGCTCTGACCCCTTTGATACATCCTTATCTTCTTTTATCGCTAAGGCCAAATTAAAAATAATTAAAATATGAAGCAGTTTTCATTTATTTTTATTACTTCATAATTCCAGCTGTTTATAACTCATTTAAAAGTTGCCCATAAATTTCAAGATTATGTGGCAATAAAAGTAATTAAAAAACAGAAGTTAAAACAATGCCAATGGCAAATCCTTCCCAAACTTAATATGAACGCTGTCAACAGAAAGGAAGCCCAAACTCAGAAGAGATGAGATGCAACTCACATTGGAATTTCAATGTCATGAATAAGCAGTCAGAGTATATTCCCAACAAAGACAGTGAGGGAATTTGCTTTCCACAGCTAACAATCTCCATGTGACCAAATAGAACCTGACCCATCAAAGGAGGAAAGCTAAGCACACTGATTAGCTCCATGTCTATTCTGACTGCAGTTGTTCCCCTGGGATCTTTTCAGGATTGAATATTAAATCCATCAATATGTTCTCTATTCAAACCCAGATGAGAAGAGGTCTATGGAAATTGCAGGATCCAAGATGAAGTTGATAACACAACCTATCCAATTCTAAATTTAAAAGATAGAATTTAGCTTGTTAACTTAGAGAAGAGAAAAAGTTATCTTTTTTCCAAAATATATATCATATATACTGTATTTATATATAAGAGTGAGCAGAGATGTAAGCATATTTTTATGTGTATGCATGCATTTATTTCATTGATGGACTGTTTGGTGTGCCATTAATGCAGTCTTTGAGCTATTAGCAACTAGGCATAAAGATCGATAAGTTAATGTCAGTCTTGTTTGAAAAACACAATGACTTCATCACCTTCAAATCATTCTCTTTGGATCAGAATTACTCTTAGGGGTTAAAATATTATTTCCAAAAAAAAATTGATAATATCCATAGCTATACCAAAATGAGGATGAGCATGGAGAAAGCCACAATCTCCTAATACAGTAATCACAAACAAAATTGAAACAGTGGTTTTTACCACCTCAAGGAAATCATAATGTATTTTTGTAGTCTTGACATCCTCATGATTCTAATAATGCCTACAACCCTAGCTAATAACTATGCATGCATTTCTAGAAATAACATAGATTTTATATATATATATACACACACATATATAAAATGTATATATATTTTTTGCTGCTCCATGCAGGATTTTAATTCCTGACCAGGGATGGAATCCATGCTCCCTGCACTGGAGGCTCAGAGTCTTAACCACTAGATCACCAGGAAAGTCTCTAGAAATGATATTTTGATATTTTTATAGGAAGTTTTCCATAATCATTATTAACAAAGAGGAACATTTCCCTGAGTAACAAAGTAGTTATTAATCACCAGCATGTGCTGCTGATTTCAATGATGTCAATGGAGAGTCAAAATCAGTAGTCAATTGCAGCAGCTAAACTTAACAAAGGGCTTCCCTGGTGGCTCAGATGGTGAAGAATTCACCTGCAATGCAGACCTGGGTTTGATCCCTGGGTTAGGAAGATCTCCTGGAGAAGGGAATGGCTCCCACTCCAGTATTCTTCCCTAGAGAATTCCATGGACAGAGGACCCTGGTGGGCTACAGTCCATGGAGTCACACAGTGGAACACACTTTCAGACTCAACAAAAATGACTAGTTTTAAAAAGATTAGTGGAAACTGAAAATGCCAGTTGACTTGCATTTATGTCTGCTGATGTAGCAGAAGGACATTAGTAAGCACAATTTTTTAGTTAATTAAATCAAATTCTATTACTTAAATTCCTAAGTTGAAGACTCTTCCTTCTAGGGAAGAAGTCAAAAGTGTTCTTTCAGGCAAGCTCCATTGCAAAGCTAGCAGTTCCCTGTTTTCAGTCACAAAATGTCGCAGACTAAGAATGACAGGGCAATTGAATTTTCATGGACTGGATTAGGGCTGATTCTAAAGGAAGGAGAGTTTACTACCAATGTTGCAATCTATGATAATGAAATGAAATATTTAAATTAAATTTCAGGTTCAGCACAGCTTCCCTGCAAGATGGCCCTGGCAGCTGTCTCTGAATTTCTCAATACAGTACATCACCCCCTACATAAATTGCACATTTATGCAAATGAAGCTGCAAAAATGCAAGAAGATGGAGTGCAAATTTCTTTTTTACCCATCTGAAGCATTGATTCAAACCACCATAAGAAGAAAGTGTAGTATTTATTTCAACATCAACTTTTGGAAAAGATTGCCTCTATTAAATTTTTTTTAAAGGAAAGAAGAAATGAAGAAAAAGAAAAAAACAATCACAGTGAACCTTTTTCTTAAAAGTAGCTGTTTTCCATGTACCTCATTCAAGTGTAGAAACTGAAGGCAGAAGCCTGTTATCAGAGAAAAAGGCAAAATTGGATTTTAACATCCTTAAATGCAATCTATATCTTTTTCTTCTCTTCTGTTCTATTTATTCGTAGACTCTTCACAACTTCACTCAAAATATGTTACCAAATCACTAACGCTACAAAAAGAATTTTTCAAAGCCTTACAACTGCACTGAGGAAGCAATTCTAAAAATTCAATACAATGATGAGAAGATACATCCTGTACGTAAAACTCTAGTAACTACTGATGGCACTGGAGGGCAAGACAGAATTAGGGTTTTACTTCATCTACTGATAGCTTGAATTTACAGGATTGGAAAAAAAACAAAGCTTTTACTACCAAAATGAATGAAAGGCAAAGTAATTTAAATTTAGGTACAGATAAAAGTTATAGAAGAACCAGTTTTCAAAAGCCAGGGAAAGGTGAGGAACTTTTGAATCTGTCTACACCACCATACAAAGTTTGGGTCCACAGTACTGCTACTGTCATTCCAGTTACCACTGCTTTTGACTATCTGTTTCCCATTTAACCCAGACAATCAAGAGTTCACTCAATGAGCATTTATTAGCTGCCTATCCTGCTGGTATCATATCCATGATCTATAGGCGAGATAGGGTTTAAGACAAACATATATAAGTCCAAATAGTATGCAATATTTGCTTTATGCACAGGGCACCTTTAAAATCCCCACTGTTATTCTTAGCCATTAGAGGAATAGTGTGACTGATTTAACACTATCTATAAGATAATGCTTTATCTTTACCAAGTAGAAATTTCTTGGCTTGGGGGAAACTATAATTCTTTCAATATCATTAGTTCATTTGTACATTTTTTGTAACTTGTTCAAATACAGAAGTGAGCGTGTTTGCTTTCTTATTTTTTAATACCATAATTTTCAATACTTCTACCACTGGTATAATTTCCAATACTTCTATAACTAGTATGGTTCTATTTTAGTAACTGGGCTTCCCTGGTGGCTCAGCTGTGAAGAATCTGCCTGCCAAGCAGGAGATGTGAGTTTGATCCTTGAGTAGGGAAGAGTCCTGGTTGGGAGAAGGAAATGGCAACCCACTCCAGTATTCTTGCCTGGAAAATCCTGTGGACAGAGGAGCCTGGCAGGCTACAGTCCATGGTGTCTCAAGGGTCAGACATGACTTAGTGACTAAGCAACAAAAAAATATTAATACAATTAATACTGTTGACATTCAACCATTGTTCTTTTTTCCAATTACCGTTATTTTTTTTAATCACCACTATTGATTCCATTTGAATTCCACTAGTTACATTCAACTAATCAGAATTCTATCACCTAGAAATATTTTATTTATTTATATTCAAGCCTATGACTTTTGCATCTATATATGCACATACATAATTTTTAAGTAATAGATATTTTCAAAAGTAATTTACAAATATATAAACATATTTATGACACATAAGTATACATAAGTGTCTTAAACAAATAAGACATTTACTTATCTTTCACTATAGCAAAAATATTTTTCTATGACAATACAATAATGCTATAAACTATCCTAATGAGTGCAAAAGTTTATTGTAAACATTTTCAATAATGAATTAGAAAATGTATTTGACTAATTTAACTAATTTGTTGCTAAATATACAAGTTCATTCAAGAACAAATATTCAGTTCTTACTATGGATCATACACTATTCCAAGAATTTGAAATACAGCAAAGAACAAAGAGAAAATTTTTGCCCTCCTGAAGCTTACATTCTAGTTTTGTTTCTACTCCAATAAAATTTCATATTTCATTGCAAAAACCTTTCAAGCTGCAGAGAAATTCAACAATTACTTCTGTGTGTAAAGTAAGCAGAGAGATTACATTGTGGTTTGGGATTACCAAGAGGTTCCTTGAGGGACAGGATATTTCTGCTGCCATATATTCTATTTCTTCAGTATCTATTCACAAGATATAGATTCCCAGTATCTATTCTCTTTAAGAATCAAAGAAGGAGGTTGAGGAGGAGGAGGATGCCCTGTAAATTCACCTTCAAGAGATCTGGCCTCCCTTCCCTCCACCCCCCATTCCAATAAGACTATTTTCCTTGGCTCTTCCTGTGTAAAAAAATCTGGATCACTGACTGAACAGTGGTGACTTGAAGAACTAATCCCTGTTTCAAGATTTGCTCCTTCCTTATAATTGGCTGTAGGACACTTTTGTTTCAAATGAACTCTCACATACTGGGTTGTGGTCAGCACAACCCGCTCACAATCAAGTAACCAACATTATTTACAGTATCACTCCAGCTCTCTGTACTTGTATGTGTTTGTGTGTGTGTGTGTGTAAGTTCCGTAGATGGTAGATGCTGTTATATAGACATGTTTTAAGGCCTGAAGCCAATATATGCTAAGCTCCTCCCCTTCAGATACAAAAAAGAGATCCAAAGAGGTTAAAATTTATCATTAGAAGGATGAACGTGTCTGAAAACTCTAATTTGAAAACCACATGCATCCCAATGTTCATACGAGCACAATTTACAAAAACCAGGACATGGTACCAACCTAAATGTCCATCGACAGATGAATAGATAAAGGAGATGTGGTACATATATACAATGGAATATTACCCGGCTATAAAAAAGAATGAAATAATGCCATTTGCAGCAACATGGATGCACCTAGGGACTAAGTGAAGTAAGTCAGACAGAGAAAGATAAATATCATACGATATCATTTATAGGTGGAATGCATGTATCTAAAAATGATACAAATGGACTTTTTACAAAACAGAAATAGATGCACAGATAGAGAAAACAAACTTATGGGTACCAAAGAGGAAAGGGGAAGGAAGGATAAATTAGAGGTTTGGGGATAACAGATGCACACTACTATATATAAAATAGACAAATATCAAGGACTTACTATATATGTATGCAGGTCAGGAAGCAACAGTTAGAACTGGACATGGAACAACAGACTGGTTCCAAATAAGAAAAGGAGTATGTCAAGGCTGTATATTGTCACCCTGCTCATTTAACTTATATGCAGAGTACATCATGAGAAATGCTGGGCTGGAAAAAGCACAAGCTGGAATCAAGATTGCTGGGAGAAATATCAATAAACTCAGATATGCAGATGACACCACCCTTATGGCAGAAAGTGAAGAGAAACTAAAAAGCCTCTTGACGAAAGTGAAAGAGGAGAGCGAAAAAGTTGACTTAAAGCTCTACATTCAGAAAACTAAGATCATGGCATCTGGTCCCATCACTTCATGGGAAACAGAGGGGAAAACAGTGGAAACAGTGTCAGACTTTATTTTGGGGGGCTCCAAAATCACTGCAGATGGTGATTGCAGCCATGAAATTAAAAGACGCTTACTCCTTGGAAGGAAAGTTATTACCAAACTAGATAGCATATTAAAAAGCAGAGACATTACTTTGCCAACAAAGGTCCGTCTAGTCAAGGCTATGGTTTTTCCAGTGGTCATATATGGATGTGAGAGCTGGACTGTGAAGAAAGTTGAGTGCTGCAGAATTGATGCTTTTGAACTTGTGGTGTTGGAGAAGACTCTTGAGAGTCCCTTGGACTGCAAGGAGATCCAACCCGTCCATCTTAAAGGAGATCAGTCCTGGGTGTTCATTGGAATGACTGATGTTGAAGCTGAAACTCCAATGCTTTGGCCACCTCATGCGAAGAGTTGACTCATTGGAAAAGACTCTGATGCTGGGAAGGATTGGGGGCAGGAGGAGAAGGGGACGACAGAGGATGAGATGGCTGGATGGCATCACTGACTCGATGGACGTGAGTTTGGGTGAACTCCGGGAGTTGGTGATGCACAGGGAGGCCTGGTGTGCTGCGATTCATGGGGTCGCAGAGTTGGACATGACTGAGCGACTGAACTGAACAGAACTGAACTATATATCACAGAATATCACAAGCTATATTTGATAGCTAATAATAAACTATAATGGAAAATAATCTGGGAAAAGCATATATATACATATACATATACATATATATGCTTTGTTGTACACTTGAAACTAACCAACATTGGAAATCAACTGTACTTCAAAAATATATATATAAATATTATTTTTAAAAAGATGCAAATGTCTGACAAACCTGGATATTTTTTCTACTGAATAGATCATGTTTCTGTAATACATGGGCCCCATAGTTGACTCTGAAACTCCTTGTAACATGTCTAGCCTTGTTATGCCACTCTTCTGAGTATAAGAACAGCACAGGTAACAGTACCAGACACTCAGCTGAATACTAGTGAGGGTGAATGTTAAACATTGCACGGTAAGAAAAGGCTTTCCTCTCTCCAGCTCAGCAACCCCTTCCACACATGCAAACACAGACCTCAAGAAACAATGTTACTGTCAGCGAACACTAAGTAGACATGGATGTCAGCAGACATTAGGAAACCACCCGACACAAAGATGGCACGCTGCGGCCGTGGTTTGTCCTTGGCTTCTCCTTCTGCAAGGTCCTGGGAACCAGACGTGGTACTTCAGATGATGCCTTAGGAACAGAGAAACTGCTCTGTTGGCTGTGAATGCTGCGTCTTTCAGAAGTGGTGTAGAGAGAGTCCCCAGCCTGACAGTTAGGTGATCCAGTCCCAAGCACTGGCCTACGATTTTACCTGGGCACGCTTCTGATTCAAGGAGCCGCACCTAAACTCTGGACACCAGTGAGAGTGAGGACACATTGGGGCTGAACTATGGGTGAGCACCCTCAGGATTCAGAATGCTCTGAGAGCTGTCCTTGGGGCAGAGAGAAGACATAAGTTTGAGTGGTAAGATGGGAGGGCAGTCATATTAACTTTTATTTTAAAAAGAATTGTAGAAAAACAACAATACAGTATACTAATGCATATATATGAAATTTGAAAGATGGTAACGATAACCCTATATGCGAGACAGAATAGGAGACACAGATGCATGGAACAATTTCATGGACTCTGAGGGAGAAGGTGAGGGTGGGACGTTCTGGGAGAATAGCATTGAAACATGTATATTATCGTATGTGAAACAGAACACCATTCCATGTTCGATGCATGTGACAAGGGCTCAGGGCCGGGGCAATGGGATGACCCAGAGGGATGGGATGGGGAGGGAGGTGGGTGGGGGGTCCAGGAAGGGGAACACATGTAAACCCATGGCTGATTCATGTCAATGTATGGCAAAAACTATTACAATATTGTAAAGTAATTAGCCCCCAACTAAAATAAATAAATTTATAAAAAAAATAAAAAATAAAAAAAATAAAATAAAAAGAATTGTGACTTCTGCTCATTATCCAAGGCGATGAAATAGTGCATTTATGTTATATGAAATGGCTCTTATTGAAGACTGTGTATTTTTTTTCATGTGCTCTCAGAAAAGCATTCCACACTGCTGAAGAGAATTACACAAACAAGTATGCATATACAGACTGTATATGTATATGCATGTGTATATATATATAAAATTATACTTATAAATAATGGTTTCTGTAACTTAAACTTAAGTTAGGAACATAGAATATATACAAGTATTTACACGCAGAATTTGACTACACTACTCTGAAATTTATTTTAAACTATTTAAAGTAGTAAAATTGTCAGATATATACCATATAATTAATAGAATTTCTTTCTAATTTAAGCTTCTGAGGCCATAAAGCAATTATACTAATTCCTTTTCTGCAAAAATTCTTCTAAATTGTAAATCCAAAAACCACTCCTAAAGGAGTTTTATTTTAGATTTGAACTGCTCAAGACAGGTCATTACAAAGCAAAACAAAACAAATCAGCAATGTGTAGAAAACACTTTTTCTTTCCGAAATATTTTTAAAATATTTAAATCATCTAGGTTTTAATTCATAATTTTAAATACATACATTTAAAATTAGCAAAGCATACTCTAATAATTTGAAAGGTTTCTAAGAAAATATATCATCTTCCTCTTAATGTTCACAAATGTCAGGGATTTTTCTGTTCTTTCGTTATTACTCAACTGAAATAAATAACTTCTAAATAAATCCTGTTTGAAATATGACTGATCAAGAAAGACAACGAAAGACTGAGGAAAGTTTTACACATCCGGAGAGACTAAGTAGATTTGACAACTGAATGCAATGTGAGATTCTTGATTGGATTCCGTGGCAAAAAAAAAAAAGGAAATGAATGGGAAAATTGTTGAGATTCAAATACCATCTATAATTTAGCTAACAACATTTTCCAGTATTAATTTCCTAGTTTTGATCATTGTACTATGTTTATGTAATATGTTAACATTAGGGGAAGCTAGGTGAAGGGTATTGAGGAATTGGCTATGCTATATAGTTTTGCAAATTTTCTGTAAGTCTAAAATTATTCCAGGGACTTCCCTGGTGGCCTAGTGGTTAAGAATCTGCTTGCCAATGCAGAGAACACGGGTCCCATATCTGGTCCTGAAAGATCCCACCTGCTGTAGAGCAACTAAGCCCCTGCGCCACAACTACTGAGCTGGTACTTTCTTTAGAGGCTGGCAGCCAAAACTCCTGAGCCCTTGTACTGCAACCACTGAAGGCTGTGCACCCTAGAGCCAGGGCTCTGAAACAAACAGTATCCCCCACTTGCCGCAACTAGAGAAAGCCCACATACAGCAACAAAGAACTAGAGCAGCCAAAAATAAAAATAAACAAATAAATAAATCTTTAAAAAAATGTATTCCAAATTTGGACTTCCTTGGTGGTCCAGTAGTTAAAATTCCTTGCTTCCACTGTAGGGGGCATGAGTTCAATTCCTCGTCCAGGAAGATTCTGCACACCGCGAGGTACGCCCCCCAGAAAATAAAATAATAAGTAAATTAAACCATTCCAAATTAAAAATATAAACCAAATCCCTGGGCAGAAATGTCCTTTGTTTCCTTAGGCAATTGGGTAGATTTTAGCTGTTAAGTGAAATATCTCTCTACAGCATACCTAAGGGAAGATCTTGTGATCATGAGAAAAATAATTTCTCATCACCTGCAGAACACTGATTTGATGGGATCCTTTGCATGAATAAAAATATTTTTATCATAGTAAACAAAACATTTAGAAATTCACCAATTAATGACTTCTAAAAACTGTGCTAATAATGATGATAACTGAAATCACTTCATTGTAGGCTATATTCTCTGCATTATTATGTTAAGTTATAATTACTTTGTTTTTTCCTCCAGTCATTTTTCTTTTAATAGTGTAGATAAAAAAGTGCTTTTTCAGACTGCATTCCACAGTGTTCTTTGGGATCTAGTCCTAACACCAGAAACTACAGCAGAATCAGGAAATGGAGGCTAAAGGGACCCTACTTAAGAGAGTTTGCTAAAGAAATGACTAATGGATTTCAGCATGGAACAGTTTCCTTTTAAGTTTATTCCAAAGCATTAGCCCTGAAGGCTGTGGTATTGGGAAGTTTAAGTTCAACCTACTTTCATTGTGAATTGAGTGCAAAGGTCATAATTAAAGCCCGCCTTCCGGTTCCCAAATTTTAGCTTCTCTAAATTATCTTTGGTTAACTAACACACTTACTCTCAAAGGGATGAGATATAATATCTATTAGAAATTAAGCAACTTCAATATTTTAAGGTCACAATACATCACTCCTTACCCAAGTCAACTCTCCTCCTGGCCTTCCCCATGACATAATTCTACATTTCAGACTCTCACGTGGCTTAAATTTTCAGACAGCAGCACACTCGAAGGAAAAGCAGTTGTAGTACTTAAAAGGGTACTTATGTGTATAGTCATTGACTAGTAGACAAACTAATAAAACTTAGTCCAGTAGATTGGCTAGTTTTTAATTCAAGAGAGAAAGAGGGCTATTGCAGGAGAAGGAAAACTTGAAAGTCCAAAAGTATAAGTTTCTGTCCACAGATGAAGGTAGGAGTAGGAGACTCAGCACCTGGGGAAGAGAAAGAGAGGGCAGCAGAAATACTCATGCAAACTTATCATAGCTGACTGGAGGAAAGCCTTCTAAAACTCCATCACAAAGATGATGGTACCTCTCTGAAGCAGTCAGGATGCCAGCAAGTTGTGCCGTGTAGAGGAGAAAACAAATTCACAGCTGTGAATTATCCTGTTCCAGATCTCAGCCAGTGCAAATCACAAGATGCTACCTAAAATATTAACATGATTTACTTGGACCTTTGAGCACAAATAAAAAATGAATGCCAAGGAACATTGTCATAAAGTGAATCAATGCTGAATAATGGCTATTGTTGAAGGGGAAAAAAAAAGCCTCAAAATTGTTTTGAAACCACAAATATACCATCAAAGTTTACAATATAGTGTGTGTATTACCAAGATAATTTTCTTCCCGTTAGAGTAATAGAATCAGACAAAACCAAAATGTTAGGGAAAAATACAAATAAATTATACAGTTGAATTATCACATACTTTAAGACTTTGGGTAGCAGAGGTAAACTAATACTTCTAGTCTTTTGAAAGCATCTTTCTCCTATACTTTGGCAGCCCCTCCAGGAAATTTCTTGTCAGTCTTTGTGCCACTGTTTACATTTCCAGCTGGCTTTCTAGTTTCTTGAAACTACTTGGAAGAAACCATTACATCTTCTCAGATTGAAAATTTTAATTGGTATAAACAAAATTATCATATGATTTCAACACCTTCCCTTCCTACAGTGCTTTTTTCCAAAACTATTTAACTAATTATCCTTCTAAGGATTTGGCCCAAACATAATCACAGCTTCTTTGTTGAAACGATTTCTCACCTTTAAAAAAATAAGTTGGCAGAGTGGCTTGGTTTTTACCGTATCTTATTTGTAATGAATTTTTTTTCCCCCATAGATAATAGTTTTGGAGTCAAACCCAGTCTTATGATCTATGAGATTGAACCCAGGGTTTCAACCACTCCAGTCATGAATAGCTTCCTGTGTATGTGACCTGTGTAGTCACACATGGCCCCATGTTCAGAAGTGTCCTGGGCTTGGTTTAATGGTCTGCTGTCGCCATCTGAAATTCTTAATAATTTTTGAGCAGGGACCTTGCATTTTCATTTTGCATTGGGTCTTGCAAATTATGTACCTGGCTCAAGGTAACACCTTCATTAAACAAATCCTTGCCAAAAGACCCTGCTTAGGTCCTCAGAATTCCTACCAGGTTGGGTCTGATCATGAAGATATGAAGAGAGTCATTTTTCAGAATACTATCACAGATTTGCTTATTAGCTTGAGTCAGTTTATAAAGGGACCAGGTAAGCAATAGGAGAAGAAAGGGTGTATAAGCAGGAAGGGAGAGGAAAACTCGTGGAAGATGTTCTGCAGCTTTCTAAGATAGACAAAGCATTTAGGGAGTTTCTAAATGACAGAACAAAACTCTAAATATCACTCTCTATGAACATATACCATAATCAAAGTCAGTTTGCACTGAAAAAGCAAATAAACAATTTTAGCTTGATGATCATAGCTTAAAAATTAGAAGGGACTTTAGAAATCACTTAGTTCAATCTTTTCATATTTCTGTGTCAACAGGAATATGAAGATGACAAAGCCTCCAGGCTCACATATAGTTAGGAGTTCAGCAGTGATGAAAATCTAGGTACTCTGGTTCCTTATCCAGAGGGCTGTCAAGCACACCATTTAACCTCTAAAAAATGAATGCAAATGTCCTCCATAAAGCTGGCCCAGCACAGGCACAGTTGTGTTGTCTCTAAGAATGGGCCCAAGATGTCAACTACACTTTTACAAAGTCTCCTCCCATAGAAAGTACTCAAGAGCTTGTTGTCTGGATTCTGTGAACACCAAAGCCAGATTCTGCATGGCTGGCTTTGAGAGTGGTATCACTGTGGATTTACACTATTATAGCGAGGGTGAAGTTGGGTGGTGGGGACAGTTTTAAATCATATTTTTCAAAGTATTTTTCATACAAAATATACGCTACAACTCTCATTACATACGGTCTTGTATTTTTGACTTGTTTAAGTATTGCCAGTTCTGAATAGTGGTTCTGCCCTTATTTGCAAGCAAATGTGACATGCAATGCCCCTCCAGACACATTTTTCTTTTCTGGCACTTTTCACATTTATTATTGATTTTTAAGGGGGGGGGTGGCTGTACGTGAAATTTAAGAACAAAGAAAGAGTTCAGTTCTGGTTTTGTCGTGAAGTTAGAGCTCCCTCCAGTGATCTATCCAGCTGACCGAACTTCAAAACACCCTTCCTTTTCAACTGTTCCTCAGTGCATACAAATAAAGCTAAGCTTTAGCCTTTTTAATGCAGATTTTTCCCTTGTAAAACTTAAACTCAGCTGGTAAATATATTAATATTGATTTCTCCTAAAATCTTGTTAAATATCCATAATCATTTTTCCTCTAATAGAACATTTAGAGGGTAGGATCAATAAAGTAAGACATGGTCAAGGAATTTTCATATTGGCAGAGAGGCTGTTCATGTATTGTTATTATTTATAAACTTGTATGACTCTGCAGGTAAGACTGAACTTTCACAGTCATTAACAAACAAAGAAACCAGATAGGATAAGTGCCCTACCATTCATACTAGAGTTATTTATATTTCAGAGGCTTTTTAAATGAACTGAAATAACTTTTTAGATTTATCACAGCCACCTTTAGCATTCCTCTCATAAACTGCATTCAATTTACTGGCTTTTACAAGCCAAGCATAATAGTGTCCATATCAGCAATGCCATATAACTCGATCAACTAGAGTATCCAAAGGGATACATGAATAATTCATGAAACTAACTGAAGGCCAAGTGGATATTAAATCACCTTTGACTGCGAAAACTAGTTATGATTTTTGTGATTTATTTATTTAGTTACTTACTTGATAATTTAGTTCCTCTGAATACCAGATAAGGTCCTTCTTTGCTCAGGATCAGGGAATCACAGCCACAGTAATTGACAGGATGCTCTCTCAACCATTCCATCTCTCCTCCTCTCCCTCTTTTTGTTCCTTCTTCATCTTATCTATTCTTTCTCTGTCTGCTTCTCTCTCTCTCACTATACATATATAGATATATGTGTATATATATATATATATACATATATATATATATATGTAAGCAGCAATGGAAATAGAGATGACAGAGTTTTCTGTATGAAGGGATCTTAGAAAATTTAAAAACAGGAAATTACATCAGCATCCAGTATTTCAAACTATGGAATCTGGATTTAAGAAAATTTTTTTGGAAAGTGCCTTGCTCTTGCTATTTAAACAAATCTAAACAAGAGAACTTTATTTGATATCACTTCTCTTGACAATGATGTTAATAAGGTTGCATTATATTTATCTAGCATATTATACCTTACAACGTTTCTTCACTTAGTATCCTATTCCAGACAACCAGAACATGCTCTCTTTAAAGGTCAAGTACTACATACTACATGTGGTAAGATGCAAGGAAACAAGAGAGACCTCAGAGTGGTCTTTTACATTTTATGCCACCATTAGTTCTGGGTTATTGTATGGCGGAGCTCTATATTCACTAAAATGTTTTTGAAGTTTAAAGGAGATGTCGAATTTAGAACTTGAAATAGGAAAGTAACTAAGGTGTAGATAGTTAAAGCAAACTGCCTAGGCAAGAAAAATTTGCTGCCCCCTCTATAGCAAGCACAGGTGTTCTGTCACCATTATCCACTACCAGAAAGTCCATTAGGAGGAATAAATCTAATGATAGTCCTGGCGTTTAGCCTGAACAACAAAATTTCCCTGGTAGGATTCCACCTACCCAAGTCAAAATGTTATGTGAGAACATTCCAGGAACATTCAACCATCTTGTTAACCTGGATTGCTTGCGATGTTCAAACAGTTTTGCTAGATGTAGGGTATTTTAGTAAGAAAATAAGTGAAGATTACACTGAGAAAAAAGTTCACTCTGCAGAGAAACACAGCAATCCCAGTTACTCACAGACGTCAGTTTCCATGAGCAGCAGAGCAGTTTCTATGATAGATGTGAATCAAGCCTCTCACTGTTATGCCATGGATCTCAGATTTTAGTAACCACGAGAATCACCTGGAGATCTAGTTAAAGTGCAGATTCCCAAGACTACCCCCCAATCCGCTTGCAAAACTACAGGTATCTTTCTTTTATTCAGGAACTTAAGGTGATACTGATGTCGACTGCCTGGGTACCACACTTGGAGAAACAACTATGTAAACTAAGTCAGTGAAACACGTATAGAAGGCAGGAGTGAGGGTGATGATCACTGAATTACTTTCAGTTGTTTCTTTGCCATAGAAAGATAACTGAAGCAAAAGCCATAACAAATAGGCTCTTCCTGCCTCTGAAGAAGAGTTCCTTCAGCTTCTGAGGGAGCATCACTGACCTCAGCTTTTAAGATCTACTCTATAGAATCACAAGGTTAGAGTAAAGTTGTTTTTTTTTTTTAATATCTGTACGTAAGTGTGTTTCTCAAAAACAGAACACTAAAGCAAAATGCATATTTTATTAAAGAACAAACTGCTCAGGGAATTTGGCAGCATCATTCACAATGTACAGATATATACTTCAATTAGAAATGCAATGAATTCTCTCTTTTATTTGATTGCTTAAAATGACTGTGATAAACTCCTCTAAATTAGTAGTCCTCAGTATGACAATCTCTAGGTCCATCCATGTTGCTGCAAATGGCATTATTTCATTCTTATTCTATTCTATTTAGGTACCACATCTTTTTTATCCATTCCTCTGTCGATGGACATTTAAGTTGCATCCACATCTTGGCTATCATAGACAGTGCTTCAGTGAACATTGGGGTGCACGTATCATTTTAGATCATGTTTTTCTCCAGATATATGCCCAGGGGTGGGATTGCAGGGTCATATGGTAGCTCTATTTTTAGTTTTTAAAGGAACCTCCATACTCGTCTCCATAGTAGCTATACCAATTTACATTCCCATAAATAGTGTTGGAGGGATCCCCTCTCTCCACACCCTCTCCAGCATTTATTGTTTGTGGCTTTTTGCTGATAGCCATTCTGGCTTGTGTGAGGTGATATCGCATTGCAGTTTTGATTTGCATTTCCCTAATAATTAGCAATATTGAACATCTTTTCATGTGCCTCTTGGCCATCTATATGTCTTCTTTAGAGAAACATCTATTTAGATCTTATGCCCATTTGTTGTTTGGGCTGCTTGTTTTGATGCTGTTAAGCATCATGAGCTGTTTGTAAATTTCGGAGTCTAATCCTTTGTTGGTCAGATTACTTGCAAATATTTTCTCGAAATCTGTGGTCTGTCTTTTTGTTTTGTTTATTGTTTCCTTTAAACAATAAACAAAAGGTTTGAATTTAAGTAGGTCCCATTTGTTTATTTTCATTTTTATTTCCATTATTCTGGAAAATGGATGGAAAAATATATTGATGCGATTTATGTCAGAGAGTGTTCTCCTAGAGAGTAAGTTAGACAGAGAAGGAGAAATAGGGTATGACATCCCTTATATGTGGAATCTTAAAAAAAAAAAAAAAGATACAGATGAACATGCTTACAAAAGAGAAAGAGACTCACAGAGAACAAACAGGGTTGCCGGGGGCGGGGGGAGGAAGGGATACTTAGGGAGTTTGAGATGGCCATAAACACACTTCTGTGTTTAAAATGGATAACCAACAAGAGCCTATTGTATAGCTCATGGAATTCTGTGTAATATGATGTGGCAGCCTGGATGGGAGGGGAGTTTGCGGGAGAATGTATACATGTATATGTATGGCCGAATCCCTTCGCTGTTCACCTGAGACTATTACAACGTTGTTAATCAGCTTTACTACAATGCATAAGGGATAAAACAAACACATATGCTTAAAAATTTTTAGAAGAAGGAGAAAGCCTCTCAATGACCAATCTGAGAAGATAGAGGCTGATGTATTTTTAGTGGTCAACTCAACATAAGAGTTAGTGTAGTATAAAACTGAAATGGAGGAAAGAGGTAGAAAACTTATTTTAAAATGTTTTTGCTGATTTTTAAAATGTGTAAGATCTCTGAATTTCTTTCACTGAAGACAATAAAGTGCTCTTAAAATGAAAGTCACTCAGTCATGTCTGACTCTTTGAGTCTATACAGTCCATGGAATTCTCCAGGCCAGAATACTGGAGTGGGTAGCTGTTTTCTTCTCCAGAGGATCTTCTCAACCCAGGGATCAAACCCAGGTCTCCCACATTGCAGGCAGATTCTTTACTAGCCGAGCCACTAGGCAAGCCCAAAGTGCTCTTGGGTATCCAAAAAAATAAAATAAAATAGTAGTCCTAAAACAGGAATTGTTTGGAGAAGATGCACAAATGTTAAAATTCATATCAATTATAAAATAAAATAGCTGTGCAAAGCTGAACTTAGTCTATCAATCTGATAAAGTAATGCTGCTATATTTACCCTAATTTTTCTAAGTGGTTTACATTGAGTTTTGAAAATTGAGTCTGTATTCTTTATCAAGATAAACCAAAATAATAAGGACAGGCACTCTGGCATAAGTAGAGATGAGGGCTTTGGACTGAGACTAAAAAATGCAATGTTGGCTAAATCAAAGCTTTGAGTCTTCTTAATACCCCAATCCCATCATCCATAAAATGGGGATTAATAATGTTTTCCTCCCCTCGAGGGTTTCCTAAAAGGGATAACTAGCAAAGTAAATGGTTGTAAATTATTTTGTAAGCCTGCTGTTTTGCAGCCAAATAGGAAAATTTCGATTTAAAAGCTGGGATTTTCAGAAGCTCTGAAATATTACAAAGCAAGTCACATTTCATGGCTAATTTAAAACATCAGGGGTTCACATAAGTTGTTTATAATGATATTTTCCAATTCCCATGTTACTTGATGATTTATATAGCTTCAGCTTTTAAAGCTGAACCCAGCCATACCTCTCTGGCCATGATTCTCTTTTATCAATACGACCAGCTCACATAACTGTCTATATCTTCAGGGGATTAAGCACCACTTTTTTATCTGGACCTGAGAAGAGTAAATTCAGAGATGATGAAAAATTTCTGGTTGCATGTCCAATGTGTTATTTATTTAGATCAGAAAAAGAGCTGTTATATACAGGTTTATGAGGACTTTCTAAAGTACTGATAAAATCTCTGTATGCCAAATGGAATGGCACTGAAATTATTTTAAAACCTTAAAACTCTTATAGGTGGAACTAAACATTCAGCAAAAGAGTCAAATTCTACTTCAGGATTTGGGGCCAAGAGATGAAAGCCAAGCAAAACAAAACAATGAAGAAAGGTGGGGGTGGGGGAGGAACTGACTGCACCAAATCTCTGAGCTACAATATTAAGGTAAACAACATGTGTCTGCTTAAAAGGAGCTGGGAGAATCACAACTCTGGATGGAGATGGTATAAATGATACTCAGTGTTTGACAAAAGTAATTTATCCTGAGAATTGGCTGGGATATTAGATAAAAACATGAAGTCCTAGACTTCACTCTAGCTCTCTTAAACCAGAATGTTGGGAAGAAGACACTAGAAATCAGAATTTTTAGCAAGTGTTGAGATTCTTGCAACATAAGGTATTGGTGGTGGATCAGCAGTAGACAGCATCACTTAGAAAGTTATTAGAAATGCAGAATATCAGGCTGCACTCCAGACCTGTTGAATCCAAATTGGTACTATAACAGAATCCCTGGGTATCTTTCTCTAATAGCTCAGTTGGTAAAGAATTTACCTGCAATGCAGGAAACCCTGGTTCGATTCCTGGGTCGGGAAGATCTCCTGGAGAAGGAATAGGCTACCCACTCCAGTATTCTTGGACTTCCCTTGTGGCTCGGCTGGTAAAGAATCTGCCTGCAATGCAGGAGACCTGGGTTTGACCCCTGGGTTGGGAAGATCCCCTGCAGAAGGGAAAGCTTACCCACTCCAATATTCTGGCCTGGAGAATTCCATGGACTGTATAGTCCTTGGGGCCACAAAGAGTCAGACACAACTGAGAGACGTTCACTTTCAATTTCCAGATATTTTTGTTGTTGTTAAGTCACTATATTTGTCTGACTCTTTGAGACTCCATGAACTGCAGCACATCAGGCTTACCTGTCCTTCACTATCTCCTGGAGTTTGTTCAAATTCATGTTCATTGGGTCAGTGATGGCATCCAACCATCTCATCCTCTGTCGTCCCCTTCTCCTCCTACCTTCAATCTTTCCCAGCATCAGGGTCTTTTCCAATGAGTGGGTTCTTCGCTTCAGGTGGCCTAAACATGGAAGCTTCATCTTCAGCACCAGACCTTCCAATGAATATTCAGGGTTGATTTCCTTTAGGATTGACTGTTTTGATCTCTTTGCAGTCCAAGGGACTCTCAAAAGTCTTCTCCAACACCGAAAGTTCAAAGGCATCAATTCTTCAGTGCTCAGCCTTCTTTATGATCCAGCTCTCACATCCATACATGACTACTAGAAAAACCATAGCTTTGACTACACTGAACTTTGCCAGCAAAATGATATTTTTACATACTTTTAAATGTGAGAATCACTGCCTCAGAGGATTCTTATATTCTAACAAGTTTGAAAAACAAGTACTATATTGGAAGGAGTCAGAGGATTTGATTTGGGGTCAAGCCCTAGCACTGCCACTAAACAACCCTGAGCTCCTTCTGTGAGATGCGTGGGAGCAGAGTGCGATGTGTGAGTTCTGCAGCCCTGAACAAATCATCACTTGACCTGTGGTAAGCATCAAAGCTGAAGAGTTTCCAGAGGTTCTTATTTGAAGAAAAGGGAGAGAAAAGGCTAACTAGGCAAAGATTATTATTAAACAGTTGGTTCTCAACAACCACAGGGTAGGCAGGTGCCAGGCAATTAAAAAACTGCCAGCTTGCATAGAAAAAGATACACACACACACATGTAAACCTGGTGAAATCTAAATGAGGTCAGTGAATTGGATCAGTGTCAATTTCCTGGTGGTGATGCTGTGCTACATTTATGCAAGGTGTTGCAGTTAGGAGAAACTAGGTGAAGGATACACCAGCTTGCTCGGTATTATTTCTTACAATTATATGCGGACCTACAATTACATTAAAGGGTTAGGAGAAAACAAAACAAAACTTCATGCCCAATAAAGATCCACATTTTGTGTCTGCGAAATCTAAGGTCAGGAAAATCAACTAACTTTCTCCAATGTCTTTACTAACAAAATAGGTAAACTTAGAAAACAGTAGCTTATGGTGGATGCTACATCAGAGAAAAATTTCACAGTCTGGACTGTATTTCTGTGTCTTCTATCTTATACTATGGAGTGTAAGTGTCATTGCTTTTAGCATATCTGTTAATGCAGGCACTACTGAACCCAAGTACTGTATTAATTCAGCATAAATCAAAGCAGGCAGAAAAGAAATGGAAAAAACAAATCTTTCCATCATAAGAACTATTAGATCTAATATCAGGGAACAAGAAACCAGGTGTTTTAAAAGTAAAAAACATTAAGTCACTGTTGAGTTTCGATCTTTTTCTTTCTCTTACACATTGAAGAGGAAATATTTTGTAACTTAAGGAGGACGTGCACTATAAACCTACTCCAAATTGTAAATCAAAGTCAACAGAAAGTGTTTATCTCGGAAGCACAATTTTACAAATTTTAAAAAGTATTTCCAGTAATATCTATTTGTCTTAGAGAGAGAGAGAGAGAGAGAGAGAGAGAGAGGTAGGAAGGACAAAAGAAAAGAAGGACCAACAAAAGCTATGAAAAGAAGTAAAGAATATAGTAAGAGGTAAAAAAAACAACAACATGGATTCTATTTTTTTTAAATGAGCACAGAAATTCATAGAGCAAGCAGTCAATAGGGTTTTTTTTAATGCTCTTCTCTCACAATGAAAGCACATGTTCTTTAACCTATCAAATGGTTAAATATATTCTGAACAGTAGTAAGTTTTTCTAAAAACATGGCAATACTGACCTATCATATAAGTGCCATACACTTAGTAGAAAATGAATTAATATTACATGCCTGGAATACACTTAGGTAATACACCTCTGAAAAGCCCAAATACTTCTCTATAAGGATATTTATCATGTCATCATCTTTAACAGAAAAATTAGAAATACCGTTAATTAGAAATCATATTCAGTTTAGTTCAGTTCAGTCGCTCAGTCATGTCCGACTCTTTGCGACCCCATAAATCGCAGCACGCCAGGCCTCCCTGTCCATCACCAACTCCCGGAGTCTACCCAAACCCATGTCTATCGAGTCGGTGATGCCATCCAACCATCTCATCCTCTGTCATCCCCTTCTCCTCCTGCCCCTAATCCTTCCCAGCATTAGGGTCTTTTCCAATGAGTCAACTCTTCGCATGAGGTGGCCAAAGTATTGGAGTTTCAGCTTCAATATCAGACCTTCCAATGAACACCCAGGACTGATCTCCTTTAAGATGGATGGGTTGGATCTCCTTGCAGCCCAAGGGACTCTCAAGAGTCTTCTCCAACACCACAGTTCAAAAGCATCAATTCTGCGGCGCTCAGCTTTCTTCACCGTCCAACTCTCACATCCATACATGACCACTGGAAAAACCATAGCCTTGAGTAGACGGACCTTTGTTGGCAAAGTAATGTCTCTGCTTCTAAATATGCTATCTAGGTTGGTCATAAACTTCCTTCCAAGGAGTAAGCGTCTTTTAATTTCACGGCTGCAGTCACCATCAGCAGTGATTTTGGAGCCCATAAAAGTAAAGTCTGACACTGTTTCCCCATCTATTTCCCATGAAGTGATGGGACCAGATGCCTTGATCTTAGTTTTCTGAATGTTGAGCTTTAAGCCAACTTTTTCACTCTCCTCTTTTACTTTCATCAAGAGGCTCTTTAGTTCTTCTTCACTTTCTGCCATAAGGGTGGTGTCATCTGAATATCTGAGGTTATTGATATTTCTCCCGGCAATCTTGATTCCAGCTTGTGTTTCTTCCAGCCCAGCGTTTCTCATGATGTACTCTGCATATAAGTTAAATAAGCAGGGTGACAATATACAGCCTTGACATACTCCTTTTCCTATTTGGAACCAGTCTGTTGTTCCATGTCCAGTTGTAACTGTTGCTTCCTGACCTGCATACAGGTTTCTCAAGAGGCAGGTCAGATGGTCTGGTATTCCCATCTCTTTAAGAATTTTCCACAACAAAGCTAGTGGAGGTGATGGAATTCCAGTGGAGCTATTTCAAATCCTCAAAGGTGATGCTGTGAAAGTGCTGCACTCAATATGCCAGCAAATCTGGAAAACTCAGCAGTGGCCACAGGACTGGAAAAGGTCAGTTTTCATTCCAATCCCAAAGAAAGGCAATGCCAAACAATGCTCAAACTACCGCACAGTTGCACTCATCGCACACGCTAGTAAAGTAATGCTCAAAATTCTCCAAGCCAGGCTTCAGCAATACGTGAACCATGAACTTCCAGATGTTCAAGCTGGTTTTAGAAAAGGCAGAGGAACCAGAGATCAAATTGCCAACATCCGCTGGATCATCGAAAAAGCAAGAGAGTTCCAGAAAGACATCTATTTCTGCTTTATTGACTATGCCAAAGCCTTTGACTGTGTGGATCGCAATAAACTGTGGAAAATTCTGAAAGAGATGGGAATACCAGACCATCTGACCTGTCTCTTGAGAAACCTGTAAGAAATCATATTAATATCTAACAATTATGCACTAAATTATAAAACATCAGCATAATAGAATGAAAGTCTATTGAAGTAATGTATTTTAATAATGTTCATTGACCAGGAACCTGATCATCATATTACAGATTGTTTCTTGAAATGTTAATGATGATTATTTTGAATGTAAATTATTATTCTCTTTCTACAACTCACTTTTTGCATTTCCTACAGTAAGAATGTATTTAAAATTAAGAATGGATGGCTCTAAGTTCTTCACTGGAAGAGAAAGAAGGATCTTTCTGGGATGGTATCCCTGTCCATGGTTTTCATTTTCCCCATTAAGTTAGGTGACTGGGAGAAGGAAAATGAAAGTAAAGAAAGGTGCAAGGATGGAAGAAAGGGCTAGCGGTCCGTCTCCAGCCAGAACTACGCAAGACGATGAGGTAGGACTGGTAAAGAGACCAGGGCTACCAGTTGCCTGAGCTCTGCCTGCCCAGTGCCTTTGTGGTCACTTTTGGTTATGATTAGAAACAGGAGGTTTTTTGTTTTTTTTTTTAAGATTCATCCATTTCCGTGCTTTTCTTCTTCTTCTTTTTTATCCTCCCTTTTATTAAAAGTTAGTTTAAAAAGTTTCACCTTGTTTTTCCCATCTAAGTCAAACTAGAAGAAAATCAGTATTATACATGCAGTAAGCAGTGAGAGGGGCTTCCCAGGTAGCTCAGTGGTAAAGAATGTGCTTGCCAAGGCAGTAGATAGATGCAGGTTCAATCTCCAGGTCGGGAAGATCCTCTGGAGAAGGAAATGGCGACCCGCTCCAGTATTCTTGCCGAGATAATCCCATAGACAGAGGAGTCTGGAGGGCTATGGTCCATAGGGTCGCAAAGAGTTGGACACAACTGAGCATGCACAAATGCCAGTGAAATGGTGCTTTCAACTGACACCCTTGCTTGGACCCAGAAGGGGAATTTAGAGGAGGAAAGACTGGAAGAGGTTAGCGAGCTGCAACTGCAGATTTTTGAGCTTGGTTTCTCTTTTTGAACTTGGTTTCTATTTTGCATACAAAATAAGCTATGCTCTGAGGCAGTAATTGGCACTGGCATAATACTGCAACAAGCCATGTTTTTAAACATAAAGTCAAAGGAATTCCTAAGCATAAATGGAGCATGAGCACCAAACGCCTCTTTACACACTGCATTTTTATAAGGCAAGTGTTTGGAGTCTGTGTATGTGCATAAATGCAGTAGTGTAAAGCTATCTATGTGTGCTCAGCAGTGAGATTTCTTGCCTCTGCATGTGCATAAAATAGAGCTCTAGCTCTAATAAAACCTTACACCTCTTCTTGAACATAAAAATCCTCTATTAGCAGTAGACTAGTCAGCTCAGGGAGAAGAAAAGCAGAAACAGAGGCAGTAGTTTACAAATTAGCCAAACCAAGAGTAACAATCAGGCTTCCTGCCTTCCTTCTCCACACCAAAAGGCAAGCTCTGACATTGTCCTTGTTACTTTGAGTCCTGCAGTGAAAGGGTGCACACATGTATTTCCATAGGCGAGGGCTTCCCTGGTGGCTCAGATTGTAAAGAGCCTGCCTGCAATATGAGAGACCTGGGTTCGATACCTGGGTTGGGAAGATCCCCTGAAGAAGGAAATGGCAACCCATTCCAGTATTCTTCCCTGGAGAATTCCATGGACTGAGGAACCTGGTGGGTTATTGTCCATGGGGTCACAAAGAGTCAGACACAACTAAGCAACTAACACTACATGAGCACAACAAACTGTCAATAGCTATTGAATAAAAGCCAAAACAGTGAAAAATTTGGAAGGAGTAAAACAGGGAGGGGAGGCATCTGATAGTCATAATCATTTTTGTTTCTATATAAACATTCACTATACAGGTGTTCTCTTTTTACTTCTGATGAAAGGAAGTAAATAGAGGCAAGCAATAGTAGCCAAATCTCATCTGAGAACACTCCATATGTTCAAATGTAACCTTTTCAAAGGCTCAGGCTGTTTGGGTGTAACTCAGGTTGTATACTGGATCAAACAAGTTAACATATACAATAAGTAGAGTTTCATAAATTAACAAAGGAATATTGGACCTCTGAGGGTCTCCTTGTCCAGCTTGCCATTTGCTTTTCATAAATTTTCTATCTTCACACCTTAAGATATCCACCATCATATAAAACTTACATAAATTTGATATGCAAATAGCTTCTCTTTGCTAGGAAGGCCAACAGCTGTGTATTTCTAGACTTACATAGTCTTAGAGTCTATGTGACAAAACACACGTAGATGTGTCTATTACTTAAGTAAAAAAAAAAACCTCTCTATTTTCCTGTTAAAATGAGTTGGCTTTTGCTTCTTAGAAAGGGATGTTTTTCAGCTTTAAAATATAGCTTAAATCTTTTCTGATTTAGCAGAACAATTACCCATTGAGTCCTAAGTCCATACTCAAAATCAATTTAAGGTTGACCTAGGGTGACCATATAATTTACTATACAAACTGGGACTTTTTAAAAGATGTTTTTAACATGGACCATTTTTAAAGTTTCTATTGAATTTATTCCAATATTGTTTCTGTTTTATGTTTTGGTTTTTTTGGCCATGAGGCATGTGGGATCTTAGCTCCCTGACCAAGGATCAAACCTGCATCCCCTGCAGTGGAAGTAGGAGTCTTAACCACTGGACCACCAGAGAAGTCCCATACTGAAACATTTTTGATACTGAAAGGGACACTAAATAGACAGGAAAGCCTGGCTGCCAGACATCTTTAGCCTTGTCCCAAATTAAATATTAACAGCTGCTTCTTAGTGCATTTATCATATTGCAATCATTGTAGATACCACATAAAATATACTGTATTTTTCTCAGAATATAAAAAAATAAAGTCCAAAGATACAACAAAAGCAGAATGACAGTAATGTAAATTCTTATAACGTGATAGCAGAAAAATGCTTTGTTCTCTACCCAGTCTGTCTGGCTCTGCGCCTTCTGCCTCAGAGACCCCTCTGCCTGTGTTTTCTGCCCCTGTCTTGTTCCTGCCAGCCTGCAGGCTACACATAAAAGAGCCTTAAGCAAGTGACCATACCAGCAAAGTCCTCACTAGGTGGTTATTTCCAATAGAAATTGGACACAGGATTTGTTACAGAGCCATGGTAGAGAACATGATTCACCCAGAAAAAAAATGAAATTTTGTTCTTTCATCTGTTTGCAATTTCAGCGCCAGAGAAACCAAATCTCAGAATACGTTGTCATTCTTTACTTCTTTTTTCCCTTGATGTCTGCTCACTCTACCTATACGTCCACTTAGAGCACTGGCATTTCTGCTGTGATATGTTTCCCCTCTGCCACTCCTAGAAGATTCTACCTCTAAAACTGGCTGATCATAGTTGCATTCGTTAAAGTCACAACATGAAAAGAGTCTCGTTCATTTTATGCCTTTTTCATTTTGATATCTAATTTTTCCATGGACATCCCAAATACATCCAGAGGCATCAATCTGGGTGATTTTCAGAAAGATAAATTAATCCAGAGAAAAGAAGCTACCTTCTACATTGAACTTGCCACACTTGTGGTAATAGAAGGGGAAAATAAATAAGCTTCTACTTCCAGGGCAAAAGAAAGGAATAAAATGAGAAAGGGGAACAGAATCACATTCTACGTAAAACCCTCTCTCCATTTGTCACCAAATAGTTCCTAAAAAGATGTTTCTTCAAGCCAGAACACTGATGCTTCTTTTAGGTAAAAGTCTCACTTAGGTATGACATAAACAATATGCTGCTCAATGAGTTTTAACAAAATTAATACCTCTGTGTAACCAAGTCAGAGATCAAGAAATAGGACAATAGCAGCACCCCAAGCTATCTCCTGACCCCACTTAATTCTTATACACTTTTCCCCAAAGGTAATTAATCTAATTTCCATCACTGTTGAATGGTTCATTCTGCCACCAAATTTTCTTAGTTAATATTAATTAGGTAAGATTATCCTTAGTTATTCATCCAAGTCTATGCCCCTACCAGTAACACTGAAGAAGCTAAACTTGAACGATTCTATGAAGACCTACAAGGCCTTTTAGAACTAACACCCAAAAAAGATGTCCTTTTCATTATAGGGGACTGGAATGCAAAAGTAGGAAGTCAGGAAACACCTGGCGTAACAGGTAAATTTGGCCTTGGAGTACAGAATGAAACAGGGCAAAGTCTAATAGAGTTTTGCCAAGAGAACGCACTGGTCATAGCAAACATCCTCTTCCAACAACACAAGAGAAGACTCTACACATGGACATCACCAGATGGTCAACACCGAAATCAGATTGATTATATTCTTTGCAGCCAAAGATGGAGAAGCTCTATACAGGCATCAAAAACAAGACCGGGAGTAGACTATGGCTCAGGTCATGAACTCCTTGTTGCCAAATTCAGACTTAAATTGAAGAAAGTAGGGAAAACCACTAGACCATTCAGGTATGACCTAAATCAAATCCCTTATGATTATACAGTGGAAGTGACAAATAGATTTAAGGGACTAGATCTGATAGACAGAGTGCTTGATGAACTATGGACGGAGGTTCGTGACATTGCACAGGAGACAGGGATCAAGACCATCCCCAAGAAAAAGAAATGCAAAAAAGCAAAATGGCTGTCTGAGGAGGCCTTACAAATAGCTGGGAAAAGAAGAGAAGCGAAAAGCAAAGGAGAAAAGGAAAGATATTCCCATCTGAATGCAGAGTTCCAAAGAATAGCAAGGAGAGATAAGAAAGCCTTCCTCAGCAATCAATGCAAAGAAATAGAGGAACACAACAGATTGGGAAAGACTAGAGATCTCTTCAAGAAAATTAGAGATACCAAGGGAACATTTCATGCAAAGATGGGCTCGACAAAGGACAGAAATGGTATGGACCTAACAGAAGCAGAAGAAATTAAGAAGAGGTGGCAAGAATACACAGAAGAACTGTATAAAAAAGATCTTCACGACCCAGATAATCACGATGGTGTGATCACTCACCTAGAGCCAGACATCCTGGAATGTGAAGTCAAGTGGGCCTTAGGAAGCATCACTACGAACAAAGCTAGTGGAGGTGATGAAATTCCAATTGAGCTATTTCAAAGCCGGAAAGATGATGCTGTGAAAGTGCTGCACTCAATATGCCAGCAAACATGGAAAACTCAGCAGTGGCCACAGGACTGGAAAAGGTCAGTTTTCATTCCAATCCCAAAGAAAGGCAATGCCAAACAATGCTCAAACTACCGCACAGTTGCACTCATCGCACACGCTAGTAAAGTAATGCTCAAAATTCCCCAAGCCAGGCTTCAGCAATATGTGAACCGTGAACTTTCAGGTGTTCAAGCTGGTTTTAGAAAAGGCAGAGGAACCAGAGATCAAATTGCCAACATCCGCTGGATCATCGAAAAAGCAAGAGAGTTCCAGAAAAACATCTATTTCTGCTTTATTGACTATGCCAAAGCCTTTGACTGTGTGGATCGCAATAAACTTTGGAAAATTCTGAAAGAGATGGGAATACCAGACCATCTGACCTGTCTCTTGAGAAACCTGTATGCAGGTCAGGAAGCAACAGTTAGAACTGGACATGGAACAACAGACTGGTTCCAAATAGGAAAAGGAGTACGTCAAGGTTGTATATTGTCACCCCGCTCATCTAATTTATATGCAGAGTACATCATGAGAAATGCTGGGCTGGAAGAAACAAAAGCTGGATTCAAGATTGCTGGGAGAAATATCAATAACCTCAGATATGCAGATGACACCACCGTTATGGCAGAAAGTGAAGAAGAACTAAAGAGCCTCTTGATGAAAGTAAAAGAGGAGAGTGAAAAAGTTGGATTAAAGCTCAACATTCAGAAAACTAAGATCATGGCATCTGGTCCCATCACCTCATGGGAAACAGATGGGGAAACAGTGGAAACAGTGTCAGACTTTATTTTTTTGGGCTCCAAAATCACTGCAGATGGTGATTGCAGCCATGAAATTAAAAGATGCTTACTCCTTGGAAGGAAGTTTATGACCAACCTAGATAGCATATTTAGAAGCAGAGACATTACTTTGCCAACAAAGGTCCGTCTAGTCAAGGCTATGGTTTTTCCAGTGGTCATGTATGGATGTGAGAGTTGGACAGCGACCCCATGGACTGTAGCCTACCAGGCTCCTCCATCCATGGGATTTTCCAGGCAAAGTACTGTAGTGGGGTGCCATTGCCTTCTCCGGATGAAAGCTGAGCGCCAAAGAATTGGCAGTTTTGAACTGTGGTGCTGGAGAAGACTCTTGAAAGTCCCTTGGACTGCTAGAAGATCTAACCAGTCCATCTTTAAGGAGATCAGTCCTGGGTGTTCATTGGAAGGACTGATGTTGAACCTGAAACTCCAATACTTTGGCCACCTCATGCGAAGAGCTGACTCACTGGAAAAGACCCTGATGCTGGGAAGGATTGGGGGCAGGAGGAGAAGGGGATGACAGAGGATGAGATGGTTGGATGGCATCACTGACTCGATGGACATGGGTTTGGGTAAACTCCAGGAGTTGGTGATGAACAGGGAGGCCTGGTGTGCTGCGATTCATGGGGTCGCAAAGAGTCGGACACGACTGAGCAACTGAAGTGAACTGATTCATTTTTATCAATCCATGGTATTTTTTGTATGATTATATCACACTTTATTTATCCATTCTACAGTTGATGAACATTTAGGTTGTTTTCAACTTGAGACAATGGCAAATAATCCTGCTAGAAATCTTGAATAAGTCTTTTGGTTTCTATACATACATATTTCTGTTGGATATAAGAATAAAATTGTTGGTCAAATGGTACATAAACTCTGCCAAGCAATTTTCCAGATAAGTTGTATTACTTTACATCCCAGTGTGTAAGAGTTCCCATTCCTCTACATTCTCATCTTACTGTCCATCTTTTAAATTTCAACCATTCTGATGGGTGTGTAGTATCATATTTTAGCTTTAATATGAATGTCCTTGATTACTAATGAGAGTAAATATATTTTCATATGTTTATGACAATTTGAGTATCCTCTTTGTGAAATGTTTGTACTGGTATTTTTCCAGCATTTCCCTGTGGTTCTTTTCTATGGATTTGTAGGGATTCTTTGTATATTCTAAACCCTATGAATAAATATAAATACACATATATTCTATATATATTAAAAATACGTTCTCCAACTCTTTGACTTGACTCTTTATTCTTAAATGTATTTGATTCTCTTTCTTAAAATTAGAATAGTCCAAATTATAATTTTATCCTTTTTGCTTGTGTCTTTGGGATGATATTTGTATTATAAAATATTATTTTAAGCTCTCCTCTAGAAGTTTTATTGTTTTTATTTTACATTTAGCTGAAATTTGATTTATCTATATGTGAGGTGGGGCTTCCCAGGTGGCCCAGGGGTGAAGAATATGCTTGTCAAAGTAGGAGGCACAAGAGACGTAGGTTCAATCTCTGGATCTAGAAGATCTCTTGGAGTAGGAAAAGGCAACCCACCCCAGTATTCTTGCCTGGAAAATTCTCACCTGGCAGGCACCATCCACAGAGTCACAAAGAGTCAGATATGACTGAATGACCAAGCACAAGCATGCAAGTATGTGAGGCAGAGAATATTTATTTTTTCATATAGATATCCAGTGTATTGAATTTATCAGTTTCTAGGAAAACTCATACTTTCCTCTCTGTATTCTGTGTCACCTTTACACAAAATAAATGACTGCATGTATGCAGCTCTCTGTCTTTAAAATATGAATATAAGACTATGTTGTTTAGACAGTCCTGCATCTGAAAGTGTGTGTATGACCATTGTTTTCATAGGTTAACAAAACATATCTTTTTTATTTCCCTGTAGCTTAGTTTTTACTTATAATTTTGTTCTTTTTAAAAATTGTGTTGCTTGTTCTCAAATTTTTGAGTATTTTCCTGTTATGTTGTAATTGAATTCTAGATTTAATTCTAATATGATCAAAGGAAACACTCTCTGTGATTTAGTAGTTTAAAATATATGGAAACTTTCTTAATAACTCACCATGAGTCTGATATTAATTTAGTTATAAAGCACTTTTGGACTTGTGTTTATATAATTTTTCCTAAAATTTGATTTTCAACATTTCTGTTTCAACATTTCTTTTTATTTAGGGTGTATTTTTTTTCAAATTGCTTATAGATGTGTTTTATTTTTCAACTTTCAATGGGAAATTTTATTTTGCTTCCACTTAATGTAATAATTTCTATATACTTAGTAAACTCAGTCATGTCCAACTCTTTGCAACTCCATGGACTATAGACTGCCAGGCTCCTCTGTCCATGGGGATTCTCCAGGCAAGAATACTGGAGTAGGTTGCCACGTCCTCTTCTAGGGGATCTTCCCAATTCAGGGATCGAACCCAGGTCTCCCACACTGCAGGTGAATTCTTTACCATCTGAGCCACCAGGGAAAGCCAAGAATACTGGAGTGGGTAGCCTATCCCTTCTCCAGGGGATGTTCCCAACCCAGGAATTGAGTCTCCTGCACTGCATGCAGATTCTTTACCAGCCTGAGCTAACAGGAAACCCAATCATTTCTACACTTAGATTTAAATCTACCATCTTGCTCTTCACTTCTAATTTTCCCATATTTTCTATCTTTCTTTCTTTCTTCTTGCAAAATATTACACAACAGATTATACTTCTTTTACTTGTAGTGATAACATTAGAGAGTGCAACAAGCATCCTCATTTTATTAAAATTTAATATAAATTAGAATTTTATCTCCTCCCAGATTATGGTAGGTCCTTAGAATATTTTAACTTTATTTTCCTCTCTCTTACCTTCTGTGTATTTATTCTCATCAATTTTAATTCTATATATGGTTAACTACCATGAGACATTATTTATATTTATGTTGGCCTAAAAATTCATTTGGGTTTTTCCATAACATGGAAAAATATGAAGAAACTTTTTGACCAACCCAATATTGTTATTTTCACTGTCAATTTTCACTTAGGTTTACTCACCTTTCCACCTTCTCCATTTTTCTTCTTGCTTTCCCCAATTTTTTGTTTTGGTATCATTTTTCTTCTCCCTAAAGGGATTTCTTTCATATATACTTTAATGCCGGAGAAGGAAATGGCAACCCACTCCAGTACTCTTGCCAGGAAACTCCCATGGATGGAGGAGCCTGGTAGGCTGCAGTCCATGGGGTCGCTAAGGGTCGGACATGACTGAGCGACTTCACTTTCACTTTTCACTTTCATACATTGGAGAAGGAAATGGCAACCCACTCCAGTGTTCTTGCCTGGAGAATCCCAGGGACAGGGGAGCCTGGTGGGCTACCGTCTATGGGGTCGCACAGAGTCGGACACGACTGAAGCGACTTAGCAGCAGCAGCATACTTTAATGCAAGTCCACTGGCAACAAATTCTCTCAGCTTTTGCTGTCACAGAAATGCCTTTATCCTTTAAAGGTTATTTTTACTTAGTTCAGACATTAAAATAAGCAACCATTTTTTTCTCCATACTTTTAAAGATATTATTTAATTTTCTTTATGATTCTATTGTTCCTATTAAAAACTCTGTTTTGCTTATCTTTTTAGTTATTATTGTCTTGGTTTCTAATCCTCTTGCCCTGTGCAGTTCAAGACTCACCAAATGACCCAAGGGAAAAACTTCTGCAGATTGTAGGCTCTCTTTTATATCCCCCTCCTATCCATAACCATAGCTCTCAAGTCTTAAATGCTTTGGCACTCTCTAGCTCCAATTTCTGTATCTGTAGTCCCATGAGATTGTTTTAAACTCTGCTTAGGGCAGACACACTAAAACTAAAATTACAGAAAACTAGCTAATCTGATCACACGGACCACAGCCTTGTCTATCTCAATGAAACTAAGCCATGCCCTGTGGGGCCACCCAAGATGGATGGGTCATGGTGGAGAGGTCTGACAGATTGTGGTCCACTGGAGAAGGGCATGGCAAATCACTTCAGTATTCTTGCCTTGAGAATCCCATGAACAGTATGAAAAGGCAAAAGGATAGGACACTGAAAGATGAACTCCCCAGGTCAGTAGGTGCCCAATATGCTAATGGAGATCAGTGGAGAAATAACTCCAGAAAGAATGATGGGATGGAGCCAAAGCAAAAACGATACCCAACTGTGGATGTGACTGGTGATAGACGCAAAGTCCGATGCTGTAAAGAGCAATATTGCATAGGAACCTGGAATGTTAGGTCCATGAATCAAGGCAAACTGGAAGTGGTCAAACAGGAGATGGCAAGAGTGAATGTCGACATTCTAGGAATCAGCGAACTAAGATGGACTGAAATGGGTGAATTTAACTCAGATGACCATTATATCTACTACTGTGGGCAAGAATCCCTTAGAAGAAATGGAGTAGCCATCATGGTCAACAAAAGAGTCCAAAATGCAGTACTTGGATGCAATCTCAAAAATGACAGAATGATCTCTGTTCGTTTCCAAGACAAACCATTCAATATCATGGTAATCCAAGTCTATGCCCTGACCAGTAACGCTGGAGAAGCTGCAGTTGAACGGTTCTATGAAGACATACAAGACCTTCTAGAACTAACACCCAAAAAAGATGTCCTTTTCATTATAGGGGACTGGAATGCAAAAGTAGGAAGTCAAGAAACACCTGGCATAACAGGCAAGTTTGGCCTTGGAGTACAGAATGAAGTAAGGCAAAGGCTAATAGAGTTTTGCCACGAGAACGCACTGGTAATAGCAAACACCCTCTTCCAACAACACAAGAGAAGACTCCACACGTGGACATCACCAGATGGTCAACACCGAAATCAGATTGATTATATTGTTTGCAGCCAAAGATGGAGAAGCTCTATACAGTCAGCAAAAACAAGACCAGGAGCAGACTGTGGCTCAGATCATGAACTGCTTATTGCCAAATTCAGACTTAAATTGAAGAAAGTAGGGAAAACCACTAGACCATTCAGGTATGACCTAGATCAAATCCCTTATGAGTATACAGTGGCAGTGACAAATAGATTTAAGGGACTAGGTCTGATAGACAGAGTGCCTGATGAACTATGGACAGAGTTTCGTGACATTGTACAGGAAACAGGGATCAAGAAAATTTCCATGGAAAAGAAATGCAAAAAACCAAAATGGCTGTCTGAGGAGGCCTTACAGATAGCTGGGAAGAGAAGAAAAGTGAAAAGCAAAGGAGAAAAGGAAAGACATTCCCATCTGAATGCAGAGTTCCAAAAAATAGCAAGGGGAGATAAGAAAGCCTTCCTCGGTGATCAGTGCAAAGAAATAGAGGAAAACAACAGATTGGGAAAGACTAGAGATCTCTTCAAGAAAATTAGAGACACCAAAGGAACATTTCATGCAAAGATAGGCTCAATAAAGGACAGAAATGGTATGGACCTAAAAGCAGCAGAAGATATTAAGAAGAGGTGGCAAGGATACACAGAAGAACTGTACAAAAAAGATCTTCACGAACCAGATAATCACGATGGTATGATCACTCACCTAGAGCCAGACATCCTGGAATGTGAAGTCAAGTGGGCCTTAGAAAGCATCACTACGAACAAAGCTAGTGGAGGTGATGGAATTCTAGTTGAGCTATTTCAAATCCTCAAAGGTGATGCTGTGAAAGTGCTGCACTCGATATGCCAGCAAATTTGGAAAACTCAGCAGTGGCCACAGGACTGGAAAAGGTCAGTTTTCGTTCCAATCCCAAAGAAAGGCAATGCCAAAGAATGCTCAAACTACCGCACAATTGCACTCATCTCACATGCTAGTAAAGTAATGCTCAAAATTCTCCAAGCCAGGCTTCAGCAATACGTGAACCGTGAACTTCCAGATGTTCAAGCTGGTTTTAGAAAAGGCAGAGGAACCAGAGATCAAATTGCCAATATCCGCTGGATCATCAAAAAAGCAAGAGAGTTCCAGAAAAACATCTATTTCTGGTTTATTGACTATGCCAAAGCCTTTGACTGTGTGGATCACAAGAAACTGTGGAAAATTCTGAAAGAGATGGGAATACCAGACCATCTGACCTGTCTCTTGAGAAACCTGTATGCAGGTCAGGAAGCAACAGTTAGAACTAGACATGGAACAACAGACTGGTTCCAAATAGGAAAAGGAGTACGTCAAGGCTGTGTATTGTCACCCTGCTTATTTAACTTACATGCAGAGTACATCATGAGAAACACTGGGCTGGAAGAAACACAAGCTGGAATCAAGATTGCCGGGAGAAATATCAATAACCTCAGATATGCGGATGACACCACCCTTATGGTAGAGAGTGAAGAAGAACTAAAGAGCCTCTTGATGAAGGTGAAGGAGGAAAGTGAAAAAGTTGGCTTAAAGTTCAACGTTCAGAAAACTAAGATCATGGTATCTGGTCCCATCACTCCATGGGAAATAGATGGGGAAACATTGGAAACAGTGTCAGACTTTACTTTTTTGGGCTCCAAAATCACTGCTGATGGTGACTGCAGCCATGAAATGAAAAGACGCTTACTCCTTGGAAGGAAGGTTATGACCAACGTAGATAGCATATTTAAAAGCAGAGACATTACTTTGCCAACAAAAGTCCGTCTAGTCAAGGCTATGGTTTTTCCAGTGGTCATCTATGGATGTGAGAGTTGGACGGTGAAGAAAGCTGAGCGCCGCAGAATTGATGCTTTTGAACTGTGGTTTTGGAGAAGACTCTTGAGAGTCCCTTGGACTGCAAGGAGATCCAATCAATCCATCCTAAAAGAGATCAATCCTGGGTGTTCATTGGAAGGTCTGATATTGAAGCTGAAACTCCAATACTTTGGCCACCTCATGCGAAGGGTTGACTCATTGGAAAAGATCCTAATGCTGGGTAGGATTGGGGGCGGGAGGAGAAGGGGACGACAGAAGATGAGATGGTTGGATGGCATCACCGACAGGATGAACATGGGTTTGGGTGGACTCCGGGAGTTGGTGATGGACAGAGGGGCCTGGTGTGCTGCAATTCATGGGGTCGCAAAGAGTTGGACACGACTGAGCGACTGAACTGCTTCTCAACCACCTTATCTGACCTACCCCTGGCTTCTTAGCCTCTTACTGTGTGCTTCTTAAGAATCAGCAAATGCCCTCTAGCAGAAAGCAATGAATGCCAGCCCAACTCAGTCAGCTTTTTGTTCCTGCATGATTTTGGACTATCAGTCCCAGTGGCTTGAAAGACTCTCTGATCTCTTTTAAAAGATTTTTTTTTTTTTCAATTTAGCTGTTCTAGTTATTCTTACCAGAAGCACTGGTTTATAACAAACCATTCTATGGGATCTGGAAGTAAAAGTCAAAATGTTGCCTCTTGAAACTTGGTCAAAGCCATTTCCCCATTTCATAATGACCTTTTCAAGATTACAGTAGATTTTTTAAAAAATATTTACTTGGCTGTGTCAGGTCTCAGTTGCAGCAAGCAGGATCTTCGATTCCTTGTAGAATGCGAACTCTTTAAGTCATGGCATGTAAGATCTAGTTCCCTAATCAGGGATCAAACCTGGGCCAGCTGCATTGGGAGCCTGCATGCAGTCTTAGCCACTGGACCATCAGGGAAGTCCTCAAGATTACAGTAGAATTTAATATGAACAATTATTACCTTCCATTCCCAGCAGCAGCATAATACATCCTTCTATCATTGGCGTTAGCCTGGCCATGTGACTTCTTTTCAACAGTGAAATGCAGTCACTTTAAACCAGAACTTTAAAAGGAAGACTGTAGATTACCATGTCTAGTTTCCCTCTGCCCGAGACAGAGTTCCACATAGAAGCTGTTCCAAAGGCATGAATGACAGAGTGAAGGATAAAAGGAAGCAGAGCCAGAGCTGACTTGACATGGACACAGAGCGTTTATTACTAGATTTTACTGCAGAATAACCCAGCCTATCCTGACTGACACATAGGTGCAGAAAGGAAACTCATGCATATAATTAAAGTGTCTCCCTCATCATGCATCACTAGAGGAACAGTCCCTCTTTGGTCCAAAGATTGCCTTAATAGAAGAGAGCTGATCACTGAGTCAACTTCCCGTACACCCAGAAGAGTCTTTTGTTAAGATTTTCAAAGGTAAAGAAGATAGAATAAGTCCCAAGGTGTTTTTGACTTTGACCTTTTCCTAAAAGCTCCGATTATTAGAATTCAATTATGTAAATTCAAATCATTGAAGAACTAGGTTCTTTTACCAGAAAAAGTCATTCAAAGGATTTCTCAGCTTTCTTTCTTTTCCAATGGTAATAAAAACTTTTTCCTTGACCTATTTATTTCATATAGTTGCCAGAAGATTTATATGAGAAGAGTACTTTGAAGGAGAAGAAAGCTTCATACAAATGCAAGGTGCTAAAAAAAAAAATGTATCTTTTATTTATGATGAAATTAACCCCCATAGGATACTTCATTTTCTAAAATATATTCATTCAAGGAATATTGGAGCATTTAGTAAAATAAATTCAAACTATTAGCATTCAAATTTGTTAACTGAATAGTTTCATCCTGCCCTTCCTAGAACAGCAGCATTTCCTCCTTTTCAATTAAAGGAAGTCACACAGTCAAAAACCGAACAAGTTAACCTAATGCCTTCACTGGCAGTAACTTGGTTGAAGTCCTCTATTGTTTCACATGGAACCCTGGCCTTGCCTAAAATGAAGCTCTGGTTTTATGTGTAGATTTTATAACCCTAGAAAGTGACTTCCCATTAAAATAAACCTGTGACAGAATCATATCACAGAAAACAGGAATAAAGAAAATTCTACCTTGTATAATGTGTTACCCTATGAATGCGACTGCAGTTTAAATTAAGAATAGTTTAGTGGCTTTGAAAATACTTTTTGTTTTTTAACTTTGAAGTGACCCATTAAATTGATCTGTGAAGGTCATAGATGCCCCTGGAAAGTGGTGCTTAAATTCTTTTCAGTAGCAGAAAGTCCTGGTTGAATTAGTGCAGACCCCATGGAGACTTCTGAAGCTGTTGATAAATCATGTTTAAGAGCTTTTCAGCCCAAAGCTCAGCTGTAAACTCAGGCAAAGCCATGAACAAATTTGCAGGTGGCAGTGCCCCATAACTATCCCTTTCTAATCCAAAGTGATCCCCTCTGAGCCACTTTGGCATCAAGCACCCCATTCATCAAATTAGGCTGAGTCATGCATGTCTTCACTTATACTCAGCTCCTTGGTGCAGTCAGATCTCAACCAGGTGAAGAGCAGGCATAGTGAATAACTCATTCATCAGTTAAAAGAATGTAAATCTGTGGATCAAAAACAGCCATGTAGGGCTTCAGTGTGAGCCCAATCTTGTCAGTGCTAGACAAGAGCACCAGCAATAGTCTCTCATTTTATTTGGATATCTTGCTCCTGAAATATATACAGTAGTGTCATCAGTCTGAGGAAGCAACAAGACTAAAGAAAATATTTAAGTCTTCTCTAGGTTTTTTTTCTTATAATAAGCCCTTTAACGTTCCACAATATATATTTTCCTTTTCCAAGTGCTGAGGAAATAGGAAATAGATAAGAACCTTGTGTCAACAAAGAGTATAACATTAGTACGTTCAGTTATCCCATCAGATTTCAGTCCCAATTCTAATTTAGGGCACAAGGCAGTAAGATAAAACAGAGGTCGACTCCCTGCCACAATTTAGCTGAGTTAGTCTTTGAGTCCTCTGGAGGAGAAGTTCATACTGTAAGCTTACAGAAGGCAATGATAATGCTTTACATTTGGGGGCTTAATATACAGTGTCCAAATTGAATTCAGTCCCTGGGCTCCTTCCCTTATGTCACATATTATGATATTATAAAAATGCAATGTATTCAAATAATGGACTATTATGAAGCCTTAATAATAACACCAGTTTTTACTTGTATGGGGAAATGTTCATGATACATAGCTAAGAGAAAAGCAGGATGTTAAACTGCATTTATATCCTGAACATAAATGTAAAATATGAACATATGCAGTGTATGTGCATGAGAAAAATACTAGACAGAAGTAAATAACTAAAATGTTAACAAAGGCTCACTACATGCATGGAATATGAACAGTCCCTGAGACACCCTAGGGAAAATAATATGCTAGGAAAAAAGAGAAAAGTTTGTCCTAATTCTTCCCTATGCCTCATCTTTGAGTTTGGGACATGAAGTCAATTTCAGAACTGAGAAAAAAGAACAGGAGACCTGACTCAAACATCTTCCAGTTGCTCCAATAAATCAGCCATAGATCTGCCTACACTGCTCTGTATCTAAGGGTTTTTTTTGTTTTTTTTAGGGTAAAAAGCACTTGGAAGTGACTAATTTTTTAGTTTTTTCAGTGTTCTCTGTGTGGTGTATTTTAACCAGCAGTACAATTTAGCAATTGCATTAATTAATTAGCACATTAATCAGGTGAGCATTTTAGCAGCTAATCTCTAGCAAACGAGCAGTTTGTGATAAAATCTTAACAGTAGGAGAACATGCAGCATAGTAAGTTATTTTTCAATGTTATCATCACTGTGAGGCTAGCAAAGGCTGAAATTATGTAACCAAATTGAAACCTTTGTTAAAATATACCTGTGCAGGGAACATTTGAGAAATTGTATGCTTCATGGGGAAAGGTTTAACAATTACTACTTTCTTTGCAAAGGAACAGTTCTGAAGAAAACTGTCAGGCACTCCAGGAAACAAACTCTGTAAGTGTTCTTAAAATACTCCTTGTGTAATTTCATAAGAATTCAAGCTTCCTCTTCTACTAGCAGGATCATTTATGTAATAATAAGTTTCAAGATATTATTTTATTACATATGTTAGAGCGATTAAAACGAAGGAAATACTTGCCTTAGTGATGAAAAATGTTACAAGTCTGATTTTAAGCTCTATAAAACCTTTACAATGAAACTTATACTTGGAAAGGGAAGAGAAAAAATATTTCTTCCAATATAATGTTTAGGGATAAATGCATGTAGTACCACAGCCAAATGTAATATAATTTTTGATGAAATATAAGTCGGAAGACTTTTGCGCATGGAAACATCGCTCCTTTTTGCTTCATTATATCTGAAATGCAGTGACATGTGCTTTTATTGAATCCATGCATATTGAATTCCACATATTCTAAAATTTAAAAATGTGACCGAAAAATCCCATAGGCTGATATTAAAACTTCCTTTCATTTACAAAGCCTGGAGATATTGAATTCTCATACACAGCAATGTATTAGTCTGAACTGTTAAGAAGTTCTTTATCCTCACAGCATTTCCCTGGGAGAAATCAGTGTTCTTTCATGGCTCCGCATCACTTTTTCAACCTCAGAAATGAAAGGGTCAGGGTAACCAAGGGAGCATGTGCTGGTTAAGCATTTCCTTACATTTCAAACTCTTGTTATATTGATTTTTTCTTCTGGTTCATAGAAATTGCACTCTATTTAAATCATATAATACAAGTTGGAAGAATTTTAATTTCCACTCTAACTTTCGTCTCTGTTTATAAATCACATCTCTATCTCCCAATCTTATGTCCTCCTTTTCTAAATTTTCAACTCTACACAACCTACTTGATCAGCAATTCCACTCCAAAACCAAAAAAATTCCAAAACTACTGAGAAGGATAAATGAAACAGATTATTTCTCTACAAAAAAGATATAAATTGCGGCATTTAGTAAGGCTGTATTCAAATGTGATGTTAGTGGGCTATTTCCTTATAAATGTCTGATCAATAAAAGGCCTGCCATTGCAATTAACTACTCATGCAACTCCATCAACTATTCTTTTGAGACAATGTCATGTATTGAAGATTTTTATGTGTCTAGGTTGGAATCTATGCATCCTTTTTGTCACAGCTAGAATCATTGTAATTATGTTGTTAGTGCATTAGTTGACTTCATTTGTAAGCACAGCATTTGTTATTAATACATGTCTTATGGATGAAAAACCTCATTTAACTATGAGTCACCTCTATTGATATAATCCTTCTTACTTTATGAACTTTTATAATTAACATAAAGCTTGCCTGGGTTTACATCCTTTCTTGCTGACTAAATTATCTAGTCCTCTCCCCATTCCCAGTCAGCTTGGATATACAGGCATGCACACATATACACGCAGTGACACAAACACACACACACAAATACACATGCATGCACACACACCATCCTTCTAATACAGTATCCATTTAAAGGAACCCTGGAGAAATATTGATTAGTGTTGCTCTGTATTAAAGCATTGATTACTGAAGCATACTCACTTGCTCTCTCTCTCATGGCAGATTTCTATACTAAAACCTGGAGCAGGTGTAAACTAGGTATCCTCTGCTCATTGGCTCAATGAACATCTAAGATGTGATCAATTCATTTCTTCAATAAATATTTATTGAAAGCCACAACATGCTTGGATTTTGCTCTTTAGCTCCTCAAGATTTGTTATCAGGGTGAATACAGTACTCCTATGACAAACCTAGACAGAGTATTAAAAAGCAGAGACATAATTTTACTGACAAAGGTCAATACAGTCAAAGCTATGATTTTTCCAGTAGTCATGTATGAATGTGAGTTAGGCCATAAAGAAGACTGAGCACTGAAGAATTGATGCTTCTGGACTGTGGTGTTGGAGAAGACTCTTGAGAGTCCCTTGGGCAGCAAGGAGATCAAAGCAGTCAATCTTGAAGGAAATCAACCCTAAATATTCATTGGAAGGACTGATGCTGAAGCTGAAGCTCCAATACTTTGGCCACCTGATACGAAGAGCCAACTTATTGGAAAAGACTCTGATGCTGGGAAAGATTGAGGGCAGGAGGAGAAGTGGGTGACAGAGGATGAGATGGTTGAATGGCATCACTGACTCAATGGACATGAGTTTGAGCAAACTCCAGGAGATAGTGAAGGACAGGGAAGCCTGGCATGCTGCAGTCCATGGGGTTGCAAAGAGTTGAACACAACTTAGTGACTGAACAACAAGAATACTCTTAATCTGCTTTGCTGACTTTGGTAAACCCCTTTACCAATAAACTATCATCTTTTACACTGTTACTGCAGAGATCCTCATTAAACATAAATCTGATTGCATTACTCCTCTACATTAAATTATTAAATGGTTTTTATCACCTTTAGGAGAAAAGTTAAATCCTGCAGGATAGCCTACCATTTCTTTCTTGATCTGGTCCTTGTCCACCTCTGCACTATCATCTTGTGATGGGTAATTTTATGAGTCAACTTCACTGGGCTAAAGGATGCTCAGATAGCTGGTACAGCATTATTTCTGGCAGTGTTTATGAGACCGTCTCCAGAAAATATTAGCATTTAAATTAGTAGACTGAGTAAAGAAGATCATACTTACCAATGCAGGTCAGCATCATCCAATTTGTGGAGGGCCTGAAGAGAGCCAAAAGGATGAGGAAGGATGAATTTTCTCTCTGTGTTTGAGCTGAGACATTCATCTTTCCTACACTTAGACATCACATTCTTGGTCTTGGCTTTCAGACTCAGACCAGAAGTCACACCATTGACCCCTCAGTTCTCAGGATTTTGAACTCAGACTAATTATGCCACTGACTTTCCCAGTTCTCCAACTTACAGATAGTAGACTGTGGAACTTCTCAGTCTCCATAACTACATGAGCCAATTCCTAAAATCACAATCTCTCTCTCTCTCCCTATATGTAGACAGGGAGAGAGAGAGAGAGAATCACACACTGAGGCTGTAACTTTCATAGTTTGAGGTGTGACAGGAAAACTAATTTGAATTTTGTTTTCCTTCTTCACAATTTCATTGAGAGATTTGTTCTTTCCAGAGATCTTAGCAACCTTAGAATACATATTTTTCTTTTATTTTAAGAACTTTTACCTTTTCACTTAAAGGAAGTACTTTATGTCTTCTCTTTGGTATATCTAAATTGCTAGCATCACTACTCTTGCACTTCAGGGCTATTTTGAAGTAAAATAAGGGTCAGCTGAACACAAGCGCCGTGCTACTATAACAGTCAATATGATAACTGAGATGGCTACTAAGTAACTAATAAGCAAGATACTCTGGACAAAGGAATGGTTCACATCCCGGGTGGGACGGAGCAAGACAATGCGAGATTCCAACACACTACTCAGATGGGTGCACAGTTTAACATTTATAAATTATTTATCTCTGGAATTATCCATTTAATATTTTGGGGCCACAGTTGACCTCAGGTACATGAAACCATGGAAAACAAAAACCATGAATAAGAGGGGACTGCTATATACATTGTTGTTGTTCGGTTGCTCAGTAGCGTCCAACTCTTTCAGACCCCATGGACTGCAGCATGCCAGGCTTCCCTGTCCTTCACTATCTCCTGGAGTTTGCTCAAACTCCAGGACGGACTCATGTCCATTGGGTCGGTGATGCCATCCAACCAACTCATCCTCTGTCACCCCCTTCTCCTCCTGCCCTCAATCTTTCCCTGCATCAGAGTCTTTTCCAAGGAGCCGGTTCTTCTCATCAGGTGGCCAAAGTATTGGAGCTTCAGCTTCAGCATCAGTCCTTCCAATGAATACTTAGGGTTGATTTCCTCTAGTATTGTGTATATTCCTTTAGTATTGTAGACACACACACACACACACACACACACACACACACACACACACACACACACTTATCTATCCAAAACCATTTGGCATGGAACACATATTCTCAAGGACATTTTAGATAACATTAAATCTCAAGGACATTTTCATGTGGAACAAATGTCTTTATAGGTGTTTTGCACTGGATCAGATTTCAAGGATCTTTTGGCATGGACCAAATGTTTTATGGATTTTTTTGGACAGGATCAAATATCAATGACCTTTTGGACAGAACCAAATGTCTTTCAAGCATAGCGTTTGATTCTATCCACAAATTCAGGCATTCAATAGGGGTCTTAGAACATATCCCTTGCAGATAAGGGGCTAGGGGCTATGGTGTATCCTACTGGTTCTGTGTTTCTGGAAAACTTTGACGAATAAATACTTCTAGCTACTTTCCTGTGCCAATACTCCATTCCAGCATATTCCATTTGTTGTTCCCCAAGAAGACTGTCCTCTCTTGTTTCTGTGCTTTTGTGGGTACTTTTCTCTAATATGGACTGACCTCTTCTCTCCCTGCCCTGCACAACACATGTTAATTATTTAGGACTTCTGTCTCGTATCACTTATTTTCGCCACCACATTCTGTCCTTAATTAAGCCTATGTAAATTGCTATCTATGTGCCAAATGTATGCTAGTTGTTTTCTTTCTTTAATAGAATTTTATGTTCATCTCTCTTAGAAATTACTATATTTGATTTTAATGATTTTCCAGTCACTCATTCCAGTGCAAGCTCCTTGATAATCAGTGATTGTCTTTCATCCTTTATCCCCCTAATACTTTGCAAAAAACAGAAGATATAAAGTTTCAATAGTGTTAGTTGAAAAAAAGGGTAATTTATTCAACTAAGCAAAGAAAAAAGCTTTGGGCTCCAGAATGGAAGCAATGGTGCTAGAAAGAAGGAGATGTGTTTTAAAAACATGACTTTTAAAGCCTCAAAGTGATGCTGTGGACTTTTATAAAACCTGGACTTTTGCAAAGCTATGAAATCCATGAGTAGAATTAGCAGTAGAATAAAAGCCTCAGGCTGTTATGGATTTGTTTTACAGCTAAAAGTAGGACAAATCAACCTACTTCTCCACTCATTAAGGGATGACACACTTTCGCCACGCCCAACAATGGCATATGGGAACACTGAAGTTTACAGCACCACAGTGGTCAGATCTTTTAGAATAAGCCATGGAATTCATGAGACGCTAGCACAAAAATTCTCATCTAAGAGAAAGAGCAGTCCTATAATGTAGGCGGAACACCCATGACCCCGATTTCAGTCGAGGAAATTGAAGCCCAGTATCATTTAATGCCTTGCCCAAAGTTGCACTGCTAAGTAACAGATGTAAGCGTCACACTTAATTTCTGAAACTAAATCCATCATGCTCTTTCTCTATGTCATGAACAATACCAACATCTCAGAATTCACAAAAATAACAAGTAGTCACAACTGCTTCTGGATATGTATCTATGTCTGTCTGGGATGGGACAGGAAGCAGTAGGGAGATGGTAAACAATGAATAAATATCATTCTGACATTGAAGCACTATTATTATTTTCATATATTAAAGTGAACTACTTTTAATCATAATTTTCATATATTACATTTACAGGAATAGCTATAGTTATAACTTTTAGCCAGAAGTAAAGTGTCAAGTTGAAGAAGGAAATGGCAACCAACTCCAGTATTCTTGCCTGGAAAATCCCTGGGACAGAGAAGCTTGGCAGGCTACAGTCCATGGGGTTGCCAAGGGTCAGACACGACTTAGCGACTGAACCAAAGTGTCAAATGGGAAAGATCCCCTGGAGGAGGGCATGGCAATCCACTCCAGTATTCTTGCCTGGAGAATCCTATGGACAGAGGAGCCTGGTAAGCTGCAGTCCAGTGGGTCAGAAAGAGTCAGATACAACTGAAGTGACTTGGCGCACAAAGTGTCAAACAAGCTAATGCTATGGCTCTTACATCTTCTGAAATTAATCTTTTCTGAAAATTGAAACTTACTCATTGGGCCAAAAGGAGAAATGATGTAGACTTTACACTAGGTAACTACACTGATTAGCTAATGAACCAAAGTTACACCCAAAAGTAAATGTTGGTTTTAAATGGTTCCCTGAATGACCAATCACCAAATATTTGTAGAGAAAATCTGTAAGATAAAAGGACAACAGGAAAACACAAAGAAGTCCAGAAACTCAGGAGGAAAGTGAAGAAATTATAAGAGGTACTATGAACAAAGCTAGTGGAGGTGATGGAATTCCAGTTGAGCTATTTCAAATCCTGAAAGATGATGCTGTGAAAGTGCTGCACTCGATATGCCAGCAAATATGGAAAACTCAGCAGTGGCCACAGCACTGGAAAAGGTCAGTTTTCATTCCAATCCCAAAGAAAGGCAATGCCAAAGAATGCTCAAACTACCGCACAATTGCACTCATCTCACACGCTAGTAAAATAATGCTGAAAATTCTCCAAGCCAGGCTTCAGCAATACATGAACCGTGAACTTCCAGATGTTCAAGCTGGTTTTAGGAAAGGCAGAGGAACCAGAGATCAAATTGCCAATATCCGTTGGATCATCAAAAAAGCAAGAGAGTTCCAGAAAAACATCTATTTCTGGTTTATTGACTATGCCAAAGCCTTTGACTGTGTGGATCACAATAAACTGTGGAAAATTCTTAAAGAGATGGGAATACCAAACCATCTGACCTGTCTCTTGAGAAACCTGTATGCAGGTCAGGAAGCAACAATTAGAACTGGACATGGAACAACAGACTGGTTCCAAATAGGAAAAGGAGTACGTCAAGGCTGTATATTGTCACCCTGCTTATTTAACTTATATGCAGAGTACATCATGAGAAACGCTGGGCTGGAAGAAACACAAGCTGGAATCAAGATTGCAGGGAGAAATATCAATAACCTCAAATATGCAGATGACACCACCCTTATGGCAGAAAGTGAAGAACTAAAGAGCCTCTGGATGAAAGTGAAAGAGGAGAATGAAAAAGTTGGCTTAAAGCTCAATGTTCAGAAAACTAAGATTATGGCATCTGGTTCCATCACTTCATGGGAAATAGATGGGGAAACAGTGGAAACAGTGTCAGACTTTACTTTTGGGAGCTCCAAAATCACTGCTGATGGTGATTGCAGCCATGAAATTAAAAGACGCTTACTCCTCGGAAGAAAGATTATGGCCAACCTTGATAGCATATTTAAAAGCAGAGACATTACTTTGCCAACAGAGGTCCGTCTAGTCAAGGCTATGGTTTTTCCAGTGGTCATGTATGGATGTGAGAGTTGGACGGTGAAGAAAGCTGAGCGCCAAAGAATCGATACTTTTGAACTGTGGTGTTGGAGAAGACTCTTGAGAGTCCCTTGGACTGCAAAGAGATCCAATCACTCCATCCTAAATGAGATCAGTCCTGGGTGTTCATTGGAAGGACTGATGTGGAAGCTGAAACTCCAATACTTTGGCCACCTCATGCGAAAAGTTGACTCATTGGAAAAGACCCTAATGCTGGGAAGGATTGGGGGCAGGAGGAGAAGGGGATGACAGAGGATGAGATGGTTGGATGGCATCACTGACTCGATGGACATGGGTTTGGGTAAACTCCGGGAGTTGGTGATGGACAGGGAGGCCTGGTGTGCTGCGATTCATGGGGTCGCAAAGAGTCGGACACGACTGAGAGACTGAACTGAACTGAACCAAATGACAAAAAGCACAAACAAAGATAAAAATTCTCCCAACTTAGAAAGAAAGGGGATCCAATTATTTACATAGAACCCATGCTAGGAATTAGGGTGAAATGGTAGGCAAGAAAATGTCACCTTGAACAATTATACTCACTGGCTTCTTTGAAGACATAGGCTAGCTTCCTGAAAAAAGAGAAACAGGAAATCTGGCTTTATTGCTTTCATGTTAGTGCAAGAAGAAGTCAACAAAAATATTCTCAGGAAGACCTGAAATTACTTGCTAACTTAGCTGACTGACATGTTAGGAGAAATTGTTATTTTGATGTACAGACATTGTAGGTTTAGAGATTTGGGAGTGGTCATTTGGGGCACTATGAGATTAAGGAATCACTCTTCAGTATTTAGCTTCAGTATTTAGTTCATATTCTTAAGATACTGGTGTTCACAGAATGTTAATGTAGGTGCAGTGGGAGTAATCATTATCAACACAGCTCTTCCTTAGTTGAATTTCCTGAAATGGTGATTTGGGGAAGGGTTTTCAGAGTAAGAATGAGCATGACAGTCCTGTTGATTGTCACTCACACACATGGTGGACCCCCCAATGGGTCTAATCTTCATAACCAGCCTCTGTACCCCAGAAGTGGAAGGGAGAATGGCCCCATAGTCTCATTGTAGAGAGAGAATTCCAATTAGCAACACTGTCTCTCCTGAGAAGAAGACAGAGAAGCAATGTGCTGTTCTGAGTTATCACGGAATCAATAAACTTCTGTGTTCTCCCCAGATAAGGATTGATTGATAGTTATTATCCTAGTGAATCTAAATTTGTTAACAACAGTAATTCTATAGGGTCTTGATACTATCTTGTAGTACCTCCTTGGAAGAAAAGCTATGACAAACCTAGATATCATATTAAAAAGTAGAGACATTACTTTGCTAACAAAGGTCCGTTTAGTCAAAGCTATGGTTTTTCCAGTAGTCATGTATGGATGTGAGAGTTGGACCATAAAGAAAGCTGAGCACTGAAGAATTGATGCTTTTGAACTGTGGTGTTGGAGAAGACTCTTGAGAGTCCCTTGGACTGCAAGGAGATCAAACCAGTTAATCCTAAAGGAAATCAGTCCTGAATATTCATTGGATGGACTGATGCTGAAGCTGAAGCTCCAATACTTTGGCTACCTGATGCAAAGAACTGACTCACTGGAAAAGACCCTGATGCTGGGAAAGATTGAAGGCAGGAGGAGAAAGGGATGACAGAGTATGAGATGGTTGGATGGCATCACCGACTCCACAGACATGAGTTTGAGCAAGCTTCGGGAATTGGTGATGGACAGGGAAGCCTGTTGTGCTGCAGTCCAAGGAGTTGCAAAGAGTCGTCCATAAGTGAGCGACTGAACTGAACTATCTTATAGGCATAAACTTGTATGATTTCTGATCAACCATCTCTCACTAAAAAGCAAGATCACCTTGAAATCCACAGCAAAAATTGTACAAGCAAATTACAGTGAAATAATTGAGCAGTTAACTTGGTTGGAAAACATTTTACCCACCAAACAATAAACTTTATTAAATTGAGAATAAACAGCAAATAAGAGAGCACTGATTTCAACAGGCTCACACTGTTGTAGAGTATACTTATCATCACCTATTACTCCTTAATAAGTAGAGCAGTGAAAGTATCACTATAAATTAGCTTCAAAGTCCTTAGGAGGTTTCGATGGGAGAGGGGAAGGAGACTGTAATTTAAAGAACAGAAAGGATGAAGTACAAATGAGGGCAAGCCTTGCCAGTAATTCCACTGTTAAGACAAAAGTACAAAGAACCTTGAAGAGGAAAGAAAGGAGTAGTGGGCCATTAAAATCAGAGCAGCAAATTCTGACAAAGTAAAGCAATGGCAGGTAAATAAAAGATGGGTTGAAGATATGTAATTAGTAACAATCATGAGTTTCAATTAATAACATAGCAATTAACCTCAAAATAAAGTAGTTTTATTAGTTAAAAAAAATTGTTTCTCTTCTTCTCATAGGGGTTCAAAATACATTATTAATGCTATCTCTCTCTTTTCTTGGGGCTCCTTGGTAGATGTTTTCCCATTATTCCAACTACCAGTTGCATTTGCCATTCCATTTTCTTGACCCACATTAAAATTAGGCAAGTATGAAATTAAAACTCCAAACATTTTCAAGAGCTATTTCAAATTCAGAGATTTATATCCCTTGCAAAATGGGATTTTGACTTTGACGCTGGTCTGGGACATGAGAGCCCTAAGAACATTTCAATAGAGATTTGAAAGTTAGGGTAGTGTGGGGGGAGAGTAATTTTTTAAAGTACCTGAAAGTCCTTTGTGACTAACTTCTTCAGGTTATTTATGTATGGAGCATTTGACAAATTCTAAATAGGCTCTAAGTAAAGCAAAATGGACTCTATTTTCTTGGTAGCATTTAACTTATATAATGACATGGGTATTGGAAAACAGATACCCCTGTGGTTCTTTCCATACTCAAAATCTAACAGAAGTGCCACTCAAGGTCATAAAATGCCCTCTAACCCAATGACAACATGAAAAGGATACAGACAGTCCATATGCAGGTGTGCACTATCTCCAGCTTACTCTGAAATCCAAGGTGGAGGGTGTGCTTCTTTATTACTTAGAATTAAAAAAAAAATGCCTTCTCGATTAATACTTTGTGAAAATAAGTGCCTAGATATACCTCTTATAAAGAAAAAAAAATTAGAAAGATCTTGCAGGTTAGAAATAAAGATGATCCACTTAATACAAATGAGGTCAGGGTCCCTATACACAAGGAGCTTTTAATTAAGCAGAGAAAAAAACTCACACATGATAAAACAAAGAATCCCTTTTCCATACTTTCTCTCTCTCTCTCATACACACACACAGACACACACACACACACACACACACACACACACACACACACACACATCAAATTAAGTCAGAAAAGTCTGCTTTAATCCTGTCACATATATTTAAAAGTGAGCATTCCCAGGCAGACAAACCTGGATTGGATCCTAACTGTGACACTTGCTACCTGGATAACTGCCTCCAACTTACTTAACCTTCCTGAGACTCGGTTTCCTCAATATAAATTTGAGAGAATATTGTTATTTCCTGCAAAGGGCTGTTGTGAGATTTAAATGAGAAAATGCTGAGTACCTGTTATACCGGAAACTGTTGTGAAGTCACTAGACATTCATAAGAAGAGTCTGTCTTTAGTGCAGTGCGTGCTGTGTACACGTTCAGTTCCTTAGTCATGCCCAACTCTTGCAACCCCACAACTGTAGTCCACCAGGCTCCTCTGTCCATGGGATTTCCCAGGCAAGAATACTGGAGTGGGTTGCCATTTCTTTCTCCAGGGGATCTTCCCAACCCAGGGATTGAACTTGTGTCTCCTGCATTGGCAGGTGGATTTTTACCACTGAGCCACCTGGGAAGCCCTTTTGTACGTACACATATGATTAACTCTGAAGCTCCATGGATACTTTCAGCCCTCACTTCTTTCTTAGTTCCTTTAAGAAGTCAATCTATGAGCAAAGCTGTGAATTAAATTAAATCTCCTCTACTGACATTCCCCATCACCACTGCCACCATCTCAAATACTTCCTTCTCCTTTTCCAACAGATGGTGGGCTTTAATTTATCAAACGATGCCTGGGAAAAGATAGAATCTCAGTTGTACTCCAAACTTTCTCTAAAATTTTTGCTTTTGATTTGTCTCCTTAAACCCTCATACTCCCTCTCAGTCTACCATCATGTCCATTAACTCTCTATCTATAAACAAACAAACCAAAATCATTGCCTTCATTCTGCAAATTACTTTTTTTTTTCTTTTCCCCACCACCAGTATTCAGTGGAAGATGTCTCACATCAGTTCTCCTCTGTAACGAATTTCAGTCCCAATCCTACAAACCATTTTTCCATGTTCATCATTTGCTTCCCTGTATCAGGTCCTGCTAAAAAGATTTGCACCTTGAAACGTTGCTCCTTTCCATCCTATCTCCACATGCATGACTGCATCATCAACCTGTTGCTCCTCCTTATGCACGTGAACATACCATCTGAATAGAACACTAGCTACAGACTTTTATTCATATTCAGTCCATCCTGCCAGTTCCTTCAGCAAAGTTCTCTAGCCCCGGGCACACACCTCTCTTGAGCTCTTCCATTACATTTGCTTCAGCTGTTGTTTTATCCTTGGTGGCCTGTGAGCATTTCCATCATTGTCAACTGGGGCTTCCCTGGGTGGTGTTTCTGCTTCATTTACTCAGGGAGGAAAAGACCTTGGAGCCATTTGTCATCACCAGTAGACCTTCTTCAGGTTATACGAGTAAATGCCTGACCAGATAGCTCTTACATGTTCAAATGAACTATAACCTTGTCTGAATTTTCTTGTCATTTTTATCAAATTTCAGTGATACTGTAAGAAACATAAAAAATCTGCATATAAATCAAACTCTACCGATATATTTTTGAAGTTACTAAAAATGTTGACCCAGTGTTATTGTCTGCTACTGAATATGAAACAGCTGTGCCTTGATTTACTATGTTTTCAAATCTGCAACATCACAGAATACTTTTGTGCAAAAATAAAAATTAAAGTGATAGAGTGCCGCTAGTAATGTAATATATGCTTTAATTTTGTTATTAAGAGGAACCTATATTCTGTGCACAGACATAGCCGGGTAATCTAGGAGTTGATCTCCTTTGTTGCAAGGGGCTATCATTATAAAAGAAAATACATTTGAAGTACAACTAGAGATAGGGTGCTTTGGTCTATACCACAAATTAGACATAATCCTGGCCTTTTAGAAATTCAAAGAATGGTGTTTTCATAAATGTCTGTTTAGGTACTAGTACTTACAAATGATTTGACTTGAGTTTTCTTTAACATTAGTGATTTTATTTACAGAACATGTCTGAAAAATTAATGTGTTGCTTTTTTTTTTCCTTGGCTACATGGCACGTGGGATCTTAGTTTCCCAACTAGGGAACGAACCTGTGCCCCCTGCATTGGTAGCACAGTCTTAACTGCTGGACCACCAGAGAAGTCCCCTTGCTTTGTTTTGTTTTGCAAAGTATGTCCTCTGACTGAGTTATAATAGAGAAATATAAACTTCAAATGCTTGATTTTCAAATCTTATAATTTCTTTTTATTATTTTTATTTTTTTTCCAGTTTGAAATATAACTGACATACAGTTCTGTATAAGTTTAAAGCATACAGCATAAAGATTTGATTTATATACATCATGTAATGATTACCACAGTAAGTTTAGTGATTATCCTCTCATATAGATACAAAATAAAAGAAAAAGAAAACAATATTTTTTCTTGTCACAAAAACTCTTGGAATTTACTCTCTTAAATTTTATGTATAACAGACAGCAGTATTCATTAATCATGTTGTACACTATATTCCTAGTATGTGTTTATCTTATAATGTGAAGTTTAAATTTGATCTCCTTTTTTTTTAAAGAGTTTGCTTGTTTGTTGTTTCCGAAGTATAATTGCCCAAGCACATGTTAGCCCTCTTAGACAACACAGCAATTTGTTATTTCTATATATTTCAAATATATTACCACTTAATCTTAAAAAGAATTGTGAAGCCCAATTTTTGTAGCTCTACTTATTCTATTATTATAAAGAAATTTATATATTTTCATTTTATAAGTAAAACCCTATTCAATTAGTGTCAATAGATTTTAGTAAAGGCATCTTTAAGTGGAAAAATTATTTTAAAATTATAGAGAAACAATTTTTTATAAATAGATGCTTTGTATATTTAAGGACCATTTACACAAAACTATACAGTATTACTAACCCATACTTTCTTAGCATCATATATTAAGTCTAGAAATATAAATAGTTTGATACAAATGTAAGCATATTTTAAAATATCTTTAAATTGGGATGAAAATAGCTATTGCCCAGTACTGTGCATTGATATAGTCATCAAAAAATTACCTGTGAGTTGTTAAGCAAAGCATTTTGAATTTTTCCCTTTCAACTTAAAAAATTTGGGCCTACCAGTTTTTTGTTTTTTGTTTTAAGACAAATACCACTTGATTCCACTCATCTATATTTAAGGTTGCCAGATTCAGAGAAACATAAAGTAGAATGGTGGCTACAGGGACTGCTGGAAGAAGAAATGGGGAGATGTTGTTTAATGAGTAGAGAGTTTCAGTTTTGCAAGATGAAAAGTTATGGAAAGCTGCTGACAAACATTGTGATGCTTAACACTACTATACTGTACACTTAACAATGGTTAAGATGGCAAATTGTATGTGTTTTTTAATAGCAATCAAAATTTGTTTAAAAGATACAATGAAAACAAAACAAACTAAAAACACCCCACAAAAACTCATATATAGATCTAAATACCTTTAATTCTGTACTGTAATTATATTTAATTTTCTGCTCTGTGATAATATTGATAATCATGTTACCAGAAATACATAAGCTAGAATATGCAAAAATAAACTATGGAATAAGGTAACTTCTGCTCAGTTTGAAGGGGGACATTTTGTTTTTTATTAATTGTGAAATAAGATCTCTTGTGCTGAAATGTGAGGTCACTTTATTAGATTCTCTCGACATAGGAAAGAAGTGAGGTGTCTTCAACAAGATGGAAAATCTAGCTTTTATACTATGACTGAACCTCATAAATAGTAAAAGTGCTTATCCCTTGATACAACAGGAAAAAAGAGGGTTCAAGCAAGCATATTAGCTTTACAGACATTATCCATGTCATCAAAAGCTCTGTTAAAGTACACCTGCCTCTTCCACTTGCTTAAAGCTAAAAAAATAATAATACAAAGAAAGCAAACCCCAAAAAAGATTTTAATTTGCAAAAGTAAAAGATATATTTTAATGATTTTAGAAACAGCCTATATCAGCAATCCTATTTCTATATTTTCCTAGTAATGACTTGTGATGGCATAGATTTCCACACAGGAGGAAAAATAAATAGTCAACTTCATCTGTTCCAACCTGCAACCAGATCCTTACAGCTGGCATTTTCCAATGAATCAGAGAAAATATATGAACCGGCTAAACCACTGAGCCATAAAATCCACTTAGAAAAAGCAAGTTATTTCACACTATGAAGGCAATATGGGTAAGCACTGGCACTTACTGAGCATCTTTACATGCTCGAGTTTGTACAAGGTACTTTACATACATTACTTTATTAAATATTAAAAATTCTATGAATTAGGCAATAATATTTTTCATTTTAAACCACGGTTTAGTGAGGGGAACATGAACTCACCTACTTCAAAAATCTATGTGCTTGCCATTGCATTCAATATGTTCAAGAGCTTTCTTTTTTTCTCTCTGATTTCATTATATTCCAATCCTATTCTTTTATTTGCTTAATTCATCCCCAAAATACACCTGCATAGGTCCGTATATTATTCATACACAGGCTTGTTCACTCTTATATGAAGTATATATAATTTATTTTAAAAATTGTTTGAAATATAGAGATTCAATAAATCCATTAAAAATGACTTTTTCTCTTTGGAATGAAGCTATTTATCAACACTCATCACATGAAACAAGGCTCTATTAATAGATGAATCACTCACAAAAACAAAACAAAAAACTTTTCACTGCCACCACACCCTCATCTTCATAGCCCACTGTATTCCTGTCTGCTAAATCTTTTTTCATATTGGCTGTGCACGTTCATAGCTCTTCCTCTTTATGATCAGAAGCAAGATAATTCCATTCTACTAGTGGAAATTTTAGGAAATTTTTATTTATATTCGTTCATTCATATACTCAAAAAATTGTGAATAAGTATTGAGTCTATCTGTACAATTAAGAGTGACAAGCCGGGGCTTCCCTGGGGGCTCACAGTGTTAAAGAATCCACCTGCCAATGCAGGAGACACGGGAAGATCCCACATGCCACAGAGCAACTAAGCCCGCATGCCACTACTGCGACTAGAACCTGGGAGCTGCAACTACTGAGTCCATGTGCCAGAACTACTGAACCCTGACTGCCCTAGAGCCCATGCTCTGCGACGAGAAGCCACTGTAACTAAAGAGTAGCCCCTGCTCACTGCAATGAAGACCTAGCACAGCCAATAAATTAATTGGTTAAAAAAAAAAATTTAATGCACTGTATATTCTTTTTTTAAAAAGAAAAAAAGTGACAAGTCTAATTTCTAATACTAACTAGTGTGGATGCTTCGACCAATTTTGGAGACAACTGTACAGCCATTTAACCCAATTGTTTATTATTGTTAGCCTCTATGTTGCTAATTCTTTTTATTTAATACTCCCTAAGATGACACTTATTCAATACTCTATATTAAATGTTGGTAGTTCAAATGCCTACATTTTCTATCTTTCTGCAAAGCTAATTTTCATAGCCCCCCATTGCTATGTGGTTCTTATCAATGATTGAGATGTAGAATTACATAAATGACATAAAACCATCTAGGTACTTATTGTGATATTAGGTAAACTCAATCAAGCTTCCAAAGATAACAGGGCACTGTTTTCTGTTGTTGTTTTGCTTCTCCCTAATCTAAAGCACATAAAACTTGAGACTAGTTCTCATGTAAAACATTCGACCATAATTTCTTGGAAGTTCAGAATACTTAAAATGATGGCAAAATTATGAGTGTGGGATGTGAGGCATGTCTCATAAGTTTAGTACATCTTTTTGTCTAATTTTCAGCAGACTTCGTCCTATATTTTCAGGCAAGTTTCACTTGGCTTTTGATTGTTGCTATATGCTTCCTTCACCCATTTGTAGCTAGCTCAAATCTCCCACATTAAAGATAAATAAAACCAGCTGTGTTAAAAGCACAATCTATTCTTTTCTTTTGTTTTGTTTTACTACCACAAAATCCCCCAGACCAATAAACTGGAGAAACTATAAGCTAGGCACTAGCTTGGATGCTGCTGCTGCTGCTGCTAAGTCGCTTCAGTCGTGTCCGACTCTGTGCGACCCCATGGATTGTTGCCTACCAGGCTTCTCCATCCATGGGATTTTCCAGGCAAGAGTACTGGAGTGGGTTGCTATTTCCTTCTCCAGGGGATCTTCCTGACCCAGGGATGGAACTGGGTCTCCCGCATTGAAGGCAGATGCTTTACCATCTGAGCCACCAGGGAGAAGGTGTAGAGGAAGGAATTAATTAATGTGGGCAGTATGGTTTTCCAACTCCCACAAACATATTTCACAGACTATAAAAATGACTTACTCTTCCTTTTCAAGATGTCTTTGATTTCATTTTAAACTATTCACTTGTTGAATAGTATTTGGGTGGAGAAAGGATGAATAAGAGAACTCTGGGCAGTGAAACAATATTTCTGCTTACCATTGCAATATCTTTTTGCCTTTTCATACTGTTCATGGGGATCTCAAGGTAAGAATACTGAAGTAAATTGCCATTCCCTTCTCCAGTGGACCATATTTTGTTAGAACTCTCCACCATGACCCACTCATCTTGTGTGGCCCTACATGGCATGGCTCATAGTTTCATTGAGTTAGACAATGATGTGGTCCATGTGACCAGTTTGATTAGTTTTCTGTGAATGTGGTTTTCATTTTGTCTGCCCTCTGATGAATAAGGATAAGAGGTTTACGGAAGCTTCCTGATGGGAGAGACTGACTGTGGGGGAAACTGGGTCTTGTTATGATGAGTGGGGCCATGATCAGTAAATCTTTAATCCAGTTTTCTGTTGATGTGCAGGGCTGTGTTCCCTCCCTTTTGTTTGACCTGAGACCAAACTATGGTGGAGGTAATGAAGATAATGGTGACCTCCTTCAAAAGGGCCTGTGCATGCACTGCCACACTCAGTGCCCCAGACCCTGCATCAGGCCACTGACAACCCACACCTCTGCCAGAGACTCCTGGACACTCACAGGCAAGTCTGGGTCAGTCTCTTGTGGGGTCACTGCTCCTTTCTCCTGGGTCCTGGTGCACACAAGGTTTTGTTTCTGCCCTCCAACAGTGTGTTTCTCTCTCCTGTGTAAGTTCTGTAATTAAAACCCACTGGCCTCCAAAGTCAAATTCCCTGGGAGTTCTCCATCGCTTTGCCAGATCCCCAGGTTGGGAAATTTGTTGTGGGTCCTAGAACTTTCTTAACTGTGTGAGAATTTATTTGGTATAATAAATTGGTATAATAAATCATGGCATCTGGCCCCATCACTTCATGGCAAATAGATGGGGAAACAATGGAAACAGTGACAGACTTTATTTTCTTGGGCTCCAAAATCAGTACTGATGGTGACTGCAGCCATGAAATTAAAAGATGCTTGCTTCTTGGAAGAAAAGCTCTGATAAACCTAGACAGCATATTAAAAAGAAGAAACATTACTTTGCCAGCAAAGGTCCATCTAGTCAAAACTATGGTTTTTCCAGTAGTCATGTGTGGATGTGAGAGTTGGACTATGAAGAAAGCTGCTGCTAAGTCGCTACAGTTGGGTCCGACTCTGTGCAACCCCATAGACGGTAGCCCACCAGGCTCCCCTGTCCCTGGGATTCTCCAGGCAAGAACACTGGAATGGGTTGCCATTTCCTTTCCCAATGCATGAAAGGAAAAAGTGAAAGTGAAGTCACTCAGTCGTTTTTGACTCTTAGTGACCCCATGGACTGCAGCCTACCAGGCTCCTCCATCCATGGGATTTTCCAGGCGAGAGTACTGGAGTGGGGTGCCATTTCCTTCTCCGAAAGAAGGCTGAGCACTGAAGAACTGATGCTTTAGAACTGTTGTGTTGGAGAAGACTATTAAGAGTCCCTTGGACTGCAAGGAGATCAAGCCAGTCAATCCTAAGGGAAATCAGTCCTGAATATTCATTGGAAGGACTGATACTGAAGCTGAAACTCCAATACTTTGACCACCTGATGTGAAGAACTGATTCATTGGGAAAAACCTTGACGCTGGGAAAGATTGAAGGCAGGAGGAGAAGGCGTCGACAGAGTATGAGATGGTTGAATGGCATCACTGACTCGATGGACAGGAGTTTGAGTAAGCTCCTGGAGTTGTGATGGGCAGGGAAGCCTGGTATGCTGCAGTCCATGGGGTCACAAAGAGTCAGCCACAACTGAGTGACTGAACTGAACTGAACCACTGTAATATCTGTTTACCTTTTCCACCTTTCTCCACCTCTTACTCAGAAACAGGTTAAATGACAAAAGAACCCAAATAGACAAAACTAGCCTCAGGAGGGATTTAAGCATAAGATGATTCACCAAAACAAGGAACATAATTAATTACTCTGTTTTTCAGTCAGTTGATCAACCTGTTAGCCAAATTCAAACAAACATGATTTGACTATCTACAAAGACGCACTGGCCCAAATGACAGAGACACACATAGAAATATTACAGGCTTATTCTCCAAAAAAAAGGCAAATATGGGTGGTTGGAATTGGAGCTTGTATTTATTGAACACCTTATTTAATCCTTATAACTGTTACAAATTATACTTAGTACTCTAATCTATTCCTATATAATTGATTCCTGAAATATCAGATAATGTTTGAAATAAAAATGGGAAAATGTGTCTCTTTATTTGTCAAATTAAAATATTCCCCTTTCCAGTAGTTTATTTAAAACTTTTTGTAAAACCAGATGGCTCTAAAGCAGTAGTTAGTTCTTAGCATTTTTTACTAGATTACTTTGAGAATTTGAATCAAGAAGTTACAGATAATCTTTCACAGAAAAATGTGTCTTGAAAAAGTGTGAGTGCCTGCATTCTAAGTCTCCTCAATTGTGTCCGACTCTTTGTGACCCTATGGATGGTAGCCTGCTAGGCTCCTCTGTCCTCCAAGCAAGAATTCGAGAGTGGGTTGCCATGCCCTCCTCCAGGGGATCTTCCCAACCCAGGGACTGAACCCACATCTCTTATGTCTCTTGCATTGGCAGGCAAGTTCTTTACCACTAGCTACCTGGGAAGCCCATAAAACGTGTATATATACCCCAAGTTATTGATACAATTTCAGAGCATTCATGAACCTGAAAGTATCCTTGTATCCACTGCAATATCTGGTACACAGTCACAGACAGCCACACACACACACACACACACACACACACACACACACACACACATCAAATCACCAAAGGCTGCGGCCTCGTTCTTTCTCTGAGTCTTTACATCATTACCTAATACTTGATATCTAATTTTTTTATATTTCCTCATTAATTTATTGAACATAATACTTGCCATTTCAACCACAAAATGATATGTTCAGAGAAACGTGCCTTTTATATTCCAACTGGCACACAGAAGACACTTAATAATGGGGAACTGTTAGAAAGAAAAATGCAAGTAAATGAAAGCTGTGATTACATGAGACCCTGCATGTTGCCCCTTGGAATGTGTAACATTCCCACTTGTAGAACGTTTAGATAGTCTCTGATCATTGCTTCTTTGCCATCTCTTCTCCACTAACTCATGGATTACTGCATGACCTGTGATCTTGTACACAAACATGGTCAAAATCTGCCCTGCAGCTCACTGAATTTCAGCTTCAGTGAGCCAGAGGCATGCAATTCACAGGGCACAAGATTTAAGCCCAGGTTTGGGAGTTTTAGGGGAAAGACATCCTTACTTCCTTCTCTATCTCTGTTCAACATGATAATCTTCCATTTGATATCTTCACATTGCTGGGTCAAATCTCTTTGTCTTTGTGTCTGACCCAAGACTATTAAAAAGTATCAGGCCAGAACTAGGACTGCTATGGGGCTTCCTTTAATGTAGCAAAATAGTAGAGAAAACATGCTTCCCTGGAGAGAAGTTTTGATATGCTTTAGTTATAGCTGGTAGGTCACTTAACATGCTCAGTTGACCACCTCCTGCAGTCCTCCAAAAACAAAGCAGAGCTGGGTATCTGACGCTAAGTATCATGGAAATCTCAGAAAATGTTTTCGTCTTTTCATCAGAGTTTTATACCTACTTCTCCTTTACTAAAAAGAAAAAATTACAGCACACGTGCTAACATAATTACAGGTAGCACATGCAACGTCACATACTATTTTAGCTTCCTTAAACTCAATAATCATCCTGAACAAAAATAAATTTTTAAAGTCTTATTTTAAAAAATAAGTCTACACTAAAGACTTCCTCCTAGAAAGTGGATTTAAAACAAAGGTTTATGATACACAGATCTAATTTTTTGCTTCCCTTCCCTGGTTTTATTGAAGTTGTATTACATGAAAAATTAGAGAGAGGAAAAAGTGTTTCCTAAATTATTATTGGCCACATGCTCATTTTTATAGATTCTATTCCTTTTCATATTATTTTCTCAGTGAGATTATCACTTTTTCATTTAGATAGCACTGAATATACAATTGAGAAGTCAGTTACACAAGTTGCTATTAAGAAAATGTAGTATGCATATATGTGAGAGATCTGAGGTAACCTCAGAAATACCAAAGTAGGCCTTGAGTTGTGACTCAAAGAAGGCCACCTAGAATAAAATGGATAGGAAGAATGGGTGATCCCAGAGACATAGATCGCCAGAATGAAGCCTCAAATTAAATTATTGTTCAGCAGCTATCATATAATGAATGATTAGCTTTGAAGTCTGAAGTTGCTAGTTTTGGGAAGAACTCACAATCCTATGTTTAGAAGAAATTTCTGAGTAAACTGGGACTGACCCACCTACCAAGTGCCACAGAGAACCTATCAAATGGAAACCAAAGGGAATGAGCAAAAAGGGTAGGTCATGGGTGGAAATGAAAAGGAAGATTGTGAGTTCAATCAGTTTCACTATGTAAAGAGCAAGTGGAAACCATGAAAAATACTAAGAACATGGGGACTATTGTATTAATACAATATTAGAGCCACTGTCAGGAGCTCTTAGAGAACAAATGTCTCAAAGGCCTTCTCTGATGCTTGCAAAGGCCCTAATGATTAATCATCAGAGGAAACGTTGCCTTTTTGTTTGGTGATGATTGAAGTGTCCATGGGGCTTAGCAGGTAGCTCAGTGGTAAAAGAATATACTTGCAGGAGACACAGAAGATACAGATTCAATCCCTGGGTCAGAAGGATCCCCTGGAAGAGGGAAGATCCCCTGGAGGAGGAAATGGCAACCAATCCCACATTCTTGCCTGGAAACTCCCATGAACAGAGGAGCTTGGCAGGCTGCAGTCCACGGGATCTTAAAAGAACTGGACACGACTGAGCAACTGAGCATGCATGAAGTGTCTGATCACCTACACAGAGTGAAGCAGCCAGATGTTTGTGAAAAGGCTCTGTTCCATCAGGCCAAGGATTAGACATTGTTCAGTAATCTATTATTATTTACTTTCTTTATTGCCTTACATCTGAGTGGAATCTTAGATGGGAAAGAACATAAGATAAAAATCTAAAATGGACATTTCTCATGAGGGAAAAAAACAATATAGAATGTTCTTTCCACTTTATATAACTGTGTCATGTTAAATCTGATTCCTGAATTTTGCTTAAGGAATTTAGCATTGCCATCTGGGGTAAATGTTTCATTAGTTTTCTACATGATGTCTCTTAAGGATATAAGAGGCAATTACATGAAAAAAAATAGCTCTGACCTGAGTCCTAATATGGCTTCACTAAAATGAACCAATTATTCAGAAGGAAAACTGGCCTTAAAAATTGCACCACATTTTAATTCAGCCCCCAAAATATCTCTTCTCTCCGTTAAACATTATTAGTTCCTCTGCAATGACCTACTATGTCCAACAGATTTTTGTTTGTTTGTTCATTTTTTTATGAAACAACTGTTTTCTTTTGGCCTTGTATTCTGAAATTTCTCCAAAGTAAAAATTGAGCAATGACGAATTATGGAAAAATTGCTCTTCCTTCCAAAATATTCACATCTGGCCTTCGTTTAAATAACTCTAGCTGTCATTTTTGTCAACAGAAATTAACAACAGTAAAAAAAAGAAAAAGATGAATATGGACATCATTTGGCATCATTTAGTTCCTAAAGGCTTGCCATTTTCATATAGGCTTCCCCACAAGACAAAACCCACCCAATACCAGAGAAATTACTCCAAGCCCCTATTGCTTCCTGAAGTGATCATTCAGTGAAATAATAAATGTTTCATTCCTACAGCTACTGTTTCTTGCTGTCTTTTTATTTGCTTTCAGCTTGAGTGATAAATTTATTTTTGACAGTTTGTTATTATATGAAGGAGGTAGTTACGTTGGATTGTAAAATGCTGAAATCTTTTCTCATATAGTTATGAAGCACTTCCTTTTCCATCAAAATATAAGCTAAATCTTTATAGAATTCCCATTAAATATCTTTCATTGTGGTACCATCATCAAATGATATCGAAACATGATTAACGTAGATAATCCAAACTGCAGAGTATGTGGCAGTTTCATATACAAAGGAACCTGGATTTAGATTTCTGTTTTAGTGAAGAGAAAAACCGGTCATATTAGAACCAACTTGATTTTTCCCAACTTTACTCAGGTTAAGAAGTACTTAAAGTTTCCCTCAGTTTGACTAAACTTAGACAGACTTCTAGACTCTGGACCCTTATGGCTCTTTTCCAAGAGCACTTACTTTAGAAAAGTTGTCAATTCTTTCTCTGCCCCTTTAAGATGTAAAAATTTTTTTAAGCCTCTGGCCATTTTATAAGCCAGGAATGTCTTTCTCAAGGAACTGGAAGTCATCTCTTTGAAATGCAAACATTGAGGAAGATAGAACCCCTGCCCTCCAATTTCTTTGAGAGCCTAACAGCCTAACTTTCCTGGGCACCTTGCTCCAGTTGCAAAATCACCTTATGAAGACTGCTACTCTTCGGGGTAAAGCAAAGATTAACAAACACAGATGGGTGAAGAACTCCCAGCATCACCTCAAATCTTAAAAAAAACAAAACACTACTTCCACTCAGACTCAGCTCTGGTTGAACAAGTCTCGAATAACGTCTTCTTTGCAGGTTGAACTTTGTCCAGTGAAACTTTTGCTTGACAAGTGTAAATGGATGTGCCATTCTAGAGTATCAGTATACTCAAGGTTTTTCACACCAGTTTCTGGACATATTTTTAAGTATAAAAAAGAAAATAGCAAAAACAGGCTTAAGGCTATCATGAAATATCAGAACTAATATAAGATCAAACCAGCTGCTAAAAAAACTATTAAAATGTTCATGAAGTCTAGGACCAAAAAAAAAAAAAAGATTTATTTACTTCATGTTTCTTTCTACAAGAGTCTTATGACAGTTTGGAATCAATAAAATAATAAAATATAAACAATAGAATGAGAAAATAATACAAATGCACCTCCTAGAAGAGAAAACATAGGTGTTGTGATCATGTTTCATATTTGGTTCTGAAGTTCCTGACAGCCAGGAGGAAAAGGAATCAATTCCTCAAGGCAATTCTTCTTAAATAATGTCTAAAAGTATGTTCATGTAGAATTTCATATAGAGAATAACGAGAAATTTAAAAGAATTTTCATGTAAACGTTTAATGTAAATGTACATCTGTGTTTACAGCAACACTATAACATAAATATATGTTGTTAAGCCACCCAATCTGTGGTATTTTCTTATGGAAGTCTGATAAGACTGATACAGCAGGTATGAACGAATAAAGGAATGAATGAATACTACCTTGCATTATTATGAATCCCTCTTAGGTCAATTTAAGAAATCAGAAAATTCAGTTGGTAAATTTGGCATCCTTTTGGCACACTGATACAATTTTTGGTGATTCTATTAGTAGAGTTTATAGCAGTGAATTCATTAAGAAATGGGGCTAGTTTCTTATAGCTTAATATTGTAAATTAAATATGGCAAACCTGGGGAGGTGATTAATAAAAACACAAGGATTATAAATAAGAAGGCTCGAAGTTTATGTTTAACCTCAGTCATTTGGAGAAATGTACTATAAGCCATGACTATCAGAGCAATGATTTACTAACTAATTTCTAAAAGAGAACTCTGAAGGAAGCAGTGGTTCATAGATAAACACTGTTGAGCTGATGAAACATACCTTTTAAATACATCCTTAGTTCAGTTCTTCTTTGCTTTAAATCTTAATATGCTTCATTTATGCTGCCACTTAATATGCTTTAATCATAATCTGTTTCTATGTTATTTAGTCTCCTCTGAGATTTTGATTATGAATTCATGCTTTTGAACTTATAGTTTATCCATGATATTTCTGATATTCTAGAGTAAATTACCAAATGAAAAGACTGACAATTCATAAATGCCTTCAAATCATCTCTCATATTCTACTGATCCAACCAATAGCCTTCAAAATCCCTAGCTAGATGTGACCATGATGTGTTATTTTTATTAACTCATTCAACCAATATTCTTTTGCCCATCTACCAGACATTACCTCAGTTTCTGGGGCAGGGGAGATGAATTTGACATAATCCATGCACTCATTGAGCTTAATATTTAGTACAAAACTCATATGCAAACTACAAGCCAATTCAACCCAAGGGAGGAGGTGATGCCTTTTAGGAAAGAGAGGACTGGCAGGACATTAAAAGATGAGAAGGTGTTTTCCAGGAGCCAGATGCATTAAGACTGAATCAGGAGGAATAAAAGGCTGGAGGTTGGCAAAACTAAAAAAAAATTTTTTTTCAGAAAATGCTTAACCTAATTTGAACAACTGAGACACTTAATACACTAGTTTGTAGAGTTTATAAAGCAAGACATCAAAGTTTATATTTCCTCAAGTTCTTATCCAGAAACATTTTCATGTCTATCTAGATATATCAACACTAGGCACATGGATCCAATGACCTCCATGTGTTTTTATCCAGAATATTTGTTTTACTTTTCAATTAATTTGTGAATCAAAATCTTGACGTGCTCAGTGGCTCAGTCACGTATGAATCTTTGCGACCCACCAGACTGTAGCCCACCAGACTCCTCTGTCCATGGAATTCTTCAGGCAAGAATACTGGAGTGGGTTGCCATTTCCTTCTCCAGTGGATCTTCCCAACCCAGTGATCAAACACACACCTCTTGAATCTCCTGCATTTGCTGGCGGATTCTTGATCTCTAGAGCCATCTGGGAAGCCCAAGATCTAGAGAAGCAATTTAAAATAAAAGTGATTATTTTAAATCAGATACATAGAGACTGATCTATATAACCTAGGGTTCTAATCCTAAAGCCATTCATGAACTGTATACCTTAAATGTTAAAAACTAATATTAAATATTAATGTTTATTTTCCTAATTAACATAGACACACTTATTGAGAAAGATTTGGAAATACATAAAAATATAACAGTCAGTTGTTAATTAATGTTAACACTAGGTACATGTAATAAACATATCAGATACAGTTTCTATTTCCATTTAAATGATAGTTTCATTCTTTAAAGGACAAGGTCAAATTGCCCAGCAGGAACACCACACCAAGTTCTAGCCCTACAGTAGTGCATGTTTGTTAAAAAAAAAGAAAAAAAAAATGTTTATTAAAGGCTTTGCAAATTTGATAAGAAAGAATGACATTTCATTATTCTAATATGCATTTCTTTGATTTGCATTTGCATTTCAGATAACATACTCAGTTCCATTTTCATCTAGTTCTTTGATTTCATTTTTATGTTTAAATATTTAATGCAGTTTGGAATAGAATACAAAATAGAAACACGTTTCCATCACTTTTCAACCAAGTAATTAATCAATTGTTAGAACATTATTACTGAGTAGTCTTTCATTTTCCAAATAATTGAGCTATCACTTTTATCATACTGATACTGAATATATCTCAGATTTTTTGTCACAGGGCTTTCTATTTATTTTCGCCAATTTTAGATTCTTGTTCTGCCCCACATCATTACTTCAACTATTGTAATTTAATAACACATATTCACACATGGTGGTTCAAATGACCACATATATTCAGATGTTGGACTATAAGTGATTCATAGATGGTGGCATTCACCTTACATATGTGTATCTGATCAATATTGCCCAAACATCTGTAAGACTATCCTGAAGAGTGAAAAAAGCAGCAAAGAGCAAAAAATCTGTTCATTTTAGTTCTTGAATACTTTAAAGGCAAATATCATAGAAACCTAAATTATGTCAATTATATTGTGTCCTCCTAATATTTTCCAAGTACAGCAGCTGATACACATAAACAAAATTGCCAAAGTGGTAATAACTGGAAAAAATTATTTTATGCTCATTCTACCCAATATTTCCATTATTTACATGACTTATAGAGCCACTGAAATAAAGCGGAAAGAGAATGTTACTATCAATTTAAGCACAAATTTAAGCAAAGAAGTTAAAACAAAAATTTCAATGATTAGATATTTACCATCAAAGTTTTATTTTTTTAAAGCATATTAAATCAACTTCTTTGATTATTTGGGTTCAGAATCTATTAAGACTATTAAGACCTTAGCAGCAAATAAAAACAAAGTTACTTGATCTTTTCTACTAAAACTGATTTTCAAAACAGTTGCAAAAGGTTCCATTAAACTGGTAACAATAATACTGTACATGAAAGATGCTTGCTTCATTTGAGTATATTCAATTACTCAGTTCAATGATAATTTGTAATTGTAAGTAATAAATGCCGTACCTGGACATTCAAAATAGTAGCCTATCATACTGCAGCCTCTTAAAAATGTCACTGAATTTGCAAGTCTTGCTTTAGAAAATCATGCAAATATTTGGATAACACACAAATGAATTAAGTATGTATTATAGTTCTAACTTCACCTGGGACATTTTTCTTCTCATTAGAGTTGCTAAATAAATAACATACATTTTAGGTATATTGAATTTTCTAGGTAACTCATAAGATATGACTTTCTGATAGTATCATGTTCAAAATATTGTGACTCCTTTCTTATCTTAGTGAGGTGGGGAATGGTGAGCCTCAACATGGTCCCCACAAGTATTTTCCAAAAGTTTACTAAAGAATCATCTATGGACAGAATCACCTACAGACAGAATACTTCATCATCCAAGATTTCAAAGCTCCTTATCTAAAAATAATCAAACAGCAAGATGTTCTGCCCTAAGAGGGAAAAATAATAGCATTACCTTACTTCTTTTCTTCTGTTTTTTTTTATTAGGTAGTTGCAGGAATTCATCCCATTTTCAGGAAGGTAAACATCTCCTTTATTAAAGTTTTCTCTGGTAGGAATCAGTAATAAAAGAGGATAATCTCTCCCTCTATACTGTCTTTCCTTGGGTAGTATATTTTTCACATCATTCTTTGACATTATTAAAGAACATTGTCTTCGTAGCATAGACAACTTTTAAACTTTTAATATATTTCTCCAATTTTATTTTAGAAAAGGGACTTTTTTATGAAATGGGAAATACAATAAATTTTAAAACTTTAATAGTTTCACTTTCTATCCCATGTGTTCCAATTACATGAGTCGTGCATTTAAATGGAAAGCACTCCCTATACAATGTGGGAGTCTTGTTAGATAGGGGCAAATTTAGCAGATTTTTAGATTTCTAAGGGAAAAGATAAAATCATGCCAGATATTATCCTACTAAAAAACAGAATTGATTTTGTAAAGGAAAAACAATGATGTAAAATAAATCCATTTCTAAAAATTAAAAATCAACTTTGTTCAGCATAATGAGGTTTAAAGAAAAAATAAATAAATAAATAAGAGGTAAAAACCTAACCCAGGTTTTCAATTTTCAGAAAGTGAACAAGAATGTAGCTATCAATATACCAGGAAAGGGATCTGGGAAAGCCCTGGGGATCCAATTAGTTTAGTACCTCCAACTGGGCTTTCCCTATGCGGAGATCTATAAAAACAACAGGTGACATATTTCTGTAAAAACAAATGTACGTGGGTATGTATGTGTCTACATCAGACATATGGGGCCAGATGAGGCCCTGCTCTTGTCATTTGTGATAGCTTGAGGATGAAATGTAGAAACTCTCAATTGTCAAATCCTGTCACTTACCTTTTTATTGGCCTGTTTCAGATTTAAGACTGAAAGAAAATGAAAGCTAACTCATTGCTTTCTCTAAAAACACCATTATTGGAATGATTATACAATAGAACAATCAAGCTCAATGGTTAAAGTTGATCAATACACATGTTTTCATTGATTTTCAGTGGGTATGAAATGCAATTCACTTAAAACTGGCAAATATTTCCAAGAGTTAAAGAGAAATAGAAAATACATCTTTTATAAGTGCGATCTTATAACTACATGTCAAATTTGATGTAAATGATTACAAGGCAGAATTACCCTCTCCCCAGCCTTTAACCTTTTGCCTAAAATATTACTTTCTTTGTGATGAAAGATCATTCGATTTTTTTATGCTCCAGAGTCCCTGCAGACAAAAATTACTCTTTTGAAAGTTGCTATTGTATTCTGTTAGGTCCATCAGTTGCAATTCTTAAAAACACCAAAGTTCTATTTAAGGAGAAAATTAGGTTTATAACTTGTCGGTTGCTCAATTTTCCTTCTTTTCAATACAAAGAGGAACACTTTATGAGAGATTTCAATCAGGAGAAGAAAAGGGAGTGCTGAGGTAACTACCTGTACCTTTGTACGGAACATCAAGGACAACACAAAATATACCAAAACCACTCATTGGAAATGAAATGTTGATACAGAAATAAAGGACCTGATTATATTTACCACTTAGAGCACACGTTTCCCTCCTTACAACTAATGACAATCAAGAAATTAAGTATTTCAGTATTTCATGATTAGAAATAAATTCTAATGTGTGTGTGTGCATTGTGTTATATTTAGCCATAAGAATATTTTTCCAAATCGAAGTAGACATTCCGAAGGTTTGCTTCAGTTCAGTTCAGTCGCTCAGTCGTGTCCCACTCTTTGCGACCCCATGAATCGCAGCAGGCCAAGCCTCCCTGTCCATCACCAACTCCCGGAGTCTACACAAACCCATGTCCATTGAGTCGGTGATGCCATCCAGCCATCTCATCCTCTGTCGTCCCCTTCTCCTCCTGCCCCCAATCCTTCCCAGCATCAGGGTCTTTTCCAATGAGTCAACTCTTCGCATGAGGCGGCCAAAGTATTGGAGTTTCAGTTTCAACATCAATCCTTCCAATGAACACCCAGGACTGATCTCCTTTAGGATGGACTGGTACCCGGGCTATAAATCAGAAAACACCCTAGATGCTGTGAAAAGTATACAACACACTCCAAAGACCCAGGCTATTATAACTGCCACACATCTTAGCCAGGGTGAAAGAGGAGCCTGAGACAAGTATTAAAGTGCAGATCCTTTACTTGGGAGGTGCAAAACAAGGGTAAAGAGGAATGTCAACAAAAAAGGCTCTAAACCAATGTGAAACGAGTTGCTGTGTGCTCCCTATCACTTCTCCGCAAGCCGCAGAAAAAGAAGGTGCAGAGTGTTTAGCAGGCCTGGCTACTTAGAACATGAGCATTCTTTGGACCAGAGGCAAAGAGAGGCTGTGCCTTGAAATAGCTGATACAAGGTAAGGAGGTAAAGGAATGGCTCTGCCTGCTTCCTCCTGACTTTTTTCCCAGGGGTCATCTCTCAGGGAGTTAACACTCATGCACTCTGAACCTATCACCTGGCAGGCAGATGCTTAGAATGCCAGAGTCTACCCCTGGAGCATAATGTTTCATTGAGTCTGAAGTGACAGGAGCAGTTGGAAACTCGGCATGTGGCTGGTTGGCTCCACAGGCCATCTTGCTTGTTCAGTGTGGCCAAGTAGAAGGGCCAAGCCCTCCCAGAGTAAATGACTAAGCAAAAGACTAACTCTTCTGTCTTAGGGGACAGAACTGAGTGGATTTTACCTTCTGTCCACAGAGAAAGTAACTAGCATGAAAGAGCTGCTGAAGTTTCAGGAAGGGGCAGTGCCTAGGTAAAAATGAGGAAGAAGATAACGTACCCATGTGTGGTGGATAAAGTAATAGGTTGACACAGAAGCAAAAACATAAGGGAACATACCCAAATGGAGCAATCACTTTGTGGTACATGATGGGTTTCTTAGACTGACTAGATGCCAGATTGCTTTCAGATCACCCCAACTCTCAGGCAGTTTCTGTTTGGCATCACAGAGCTAAAATTGCCTCACAGTCTATGACAGATTGTCAAAGCAATGAAAATAAGTCAAAGCTACTAACATCTGTGTCTCAGAAGATAAAGACATTGTGAGATTCACATACCATTGATTCCACATAAGATGGAAGGCAAACAGGGTATTATTTGCTGATGTATCCAGAGTCCTTTTTCCCATGATGCTGAGTCAATGATGGACATCAACACTGGCTTTATAAACAATTACATCTGCAAAACTTACCTGTCATGGCTAATATTAAACAAGACAGAAACATCAATGAGATCTCAGAGTAAAGTCCAAAAAGAAAATAAATGATTTTCCCCAGCTTAGGTTCCTTTTCCAATTGTCCAAAGAGGATAGTTTAAAGTGGTGTCTTCCTCGGTGATATCTTCTTGGGGTCAGTTTCTGCCCTGTGCCTCTAACATTGAAAAAAGGGAGAGGCAATTTCAGGGGCAAATAACCCTCTGGTTAGAGTTATACTGAGCAAGTGGAGGACATTTTTCAGTCTATCATATGTAGTTGTGACGGGGGAATGAGAGGTGGCATGTCTGCCTCTTTAGGTCCATGGACTTTTCCTGAAAGAATTCTGTTAGTGTATCCCTTAGATCGGCTTCAGTCTTAATTTAAAATGCTGACCCCTGGGGCCCATCAGAGTTTTACTGATCTATATGGAATGAGGACTAGACATTTTCACATTAAAACAAAACAAAAAAACCAAAGAGATTCTGAAATAAAGATTATTAAATACTGATAAAATCATCTTCAAGGAAAAATAATCTATTTGGTGCCCATAAATGCTTTTGAAAATGGAAAGAAATCACCTGATACCTCAGGGTTCCTTTCTAATAGTAAAAGTGCTAAGGCTTCAAGCCAAGATTTCCATTACAGACCTAAGGAAACAGGAGTACTCCTGCGCTTTTAATTAACAACTAAGACCTATGATCCCCCACCAATGAAAAGTTCTTAAGTAGCTCTGACTTGATCTCTCAGTACTAATAATTTAATTGGAAACATAATAGACCACACTAATGAACATTAGGAAAAAGTCTTATTCAAGCCGTGCTCACTAAGCAGGGATTGCTAATTTTCTCAATGTTCCCTAATATTAACTGTAGCTCTAACTTGGAGGTTTACCCAGTTTATGTAGCTACTGACAGATATTTACAATACCCAGAGTCCTTTAGCTCAGATCTTTACTGTTATAAGCATCTCTGATGAAGACAAAATGTTGTGCATGGAGCAGAACACTCATTAAAATTTGTACTTTATATTACTACATATTAAAATGGAAGTTTGGCCAAAATAGAATCATATAATAGGTACTGTATTCCAAAGGAGGCACTAGACCATATGCAGAATTCAAAAGGAGATTTTAGGAAACTATTCACATGTTCTCTAACCACAAACTCCCAGAAGGATTTAAATAGATCAAGAGTGACATATTCCAAGAAAACTTGGAGGGGAGAACTATGCCACAAGTACCACCCATTGTTCCCAAAGGGAAGTGAGAATGTAATGAGTGGTTTCACTTGGAGGGCTTGGTATGTGTCGCATGCAGTCTGGAGACACAATGGACAAGTTACTTAGTCACAGGTAAGAAATCTAAAGGGTGCGAGAGAAGGTAGCTTGCTGTTTTGACAATGGAGCAGAAGAGTTGGTGCTGGCTTATAAATTTAGACTCAGAATAAATCCTGCATGAATGTTTTCCATGGACCAGAGGTGAGGCTCACACACATAGGAAACCTAATGTGAGGTCATCCTAAGACTCACCCAAGAAAACCACATGGCAGTTGACCATAACAGAGAGAATCTGAAGATAATGAGAAATGTTAAAGGGCTGAAAAAGCAAAATAGAGACACACTTGGTAGCGTCAAAAGGACTTCAGGTAAGATGTCCCCATAACTGGTTAGGGGAAGGTTTCTAAAGTACACTTAAAAGAGAAGGAGCCTCCTTTAATCTCCTTCTGGTCTGAGAGAGCATAGACCAGCTAATGATGGTATCAGTCAGTTGAGGCTCTCCTATCTTTGTTTTTGTCTACCCTTCAATACCCTGACTACAAAGTGGTCAGAAGGGTAGTTAGCCAGATCAAGGTAAGGGGATGAAGAGGAAAAACGGAAGTGCTAGGGAGGCAAGTGATCATGTCTTTTCCCAGTTGTAGGATTCCAGTCTGGCTCGAGTTAGGAATAGATAGAAATCTCAAATTTAAGTTTAGAATTTTGATTAGTACATGAGAATGGACATTTTAATCATGAACTGAAGATTGTGTCTAAACTTAAGGCAACCATAACTAGAACGACAGATGTTGCTCTTATTTTTAACAGACACAGGAGAAGAACTAGCCTTATAGAATAGACTTAAGAAACAGCAAAAGACAAAAATAAAGTTATTGTATAATTACAACTCATGAATTATTTTAGTTCAACTGTAATGGCTCCTTTCACTCAATGTTTAATTCTTTAAATTCACATATCTAAAAAAGCAAAACTTAGAAAATCCATTCTTTGTGGGCATTTAATTCTAAGATTGATTAATTAAATTCCTTTAAACAATTTGAAGGGCTTCCCAGGTGGTTCTAGAGGCAAAGAATCAGCCTACCAATGCAGGAGACACGGGATATGAGGGTTCGATCTCTGGATCAGGAAGATCTCCTGGAGTAGGAAATGGCATGCCACTGCAGTATTTTTGCCTGGAGTATTCCATGAACAGAGGAGCTTGGCAGGCTGCAGTCCATGAGGTCACAAAGAGTCAGACAGGACTGAGTGAATGACTTACTTACACAATTTGAACTGCAGTTGGCAAATTAGTGTGACTGAATCTTTTGGATACTTTAAATACTCTAAATAATAAACAAAATATACAGAAACACAATGATTTATAATGCCCCAAACCTTAAAATAATACTGCTAGCAAAAGTGCTAATACCATAAATGAAATGTGCTTTAATTCTTAATTTTACATCTTTTCAGGGTTCTAATTTTTATACCTTCCTAAGCTTTATTAAGCTTTACCAGAACCAAAGTCTACAGTCTTCACAGGGATTAAAAAAAATTTTTTTCCAGGTCTAAAAGAAAAGCGATGCTAACTTAAACTACTAGAATCCAGGTTTTTGGCTAGTCGTTTACATTTTCAGTGTGGGACTGGACTTGGCTGTAGGGTCCAAGATAAAGCAAACTTCTGTCTCTGCAATAGGTTGATTGCCTTTTTATATCAGACTTTCAATCATTACGTCCTGATACCCAGGTATCCCTGACTTTAATATAAATCTTAACTTTTGATGACTTTGCTTTCTCAAAGCTTCTCATAGCCAGAATTCCCTATGCCATTGCCTTGATATTATGAATCACTGACCTGGTTTGTTTCAAGTATTGAAATATACATATTCCTTATTAGTAGTTTATAAAAATTCATAAATTTTTATTCATAATAAGTAGATACTTCATCTCCTAGGAGATGAAGGATTGAATTTTTGTGCTTTTGCTTCTCAAAACATTTGGATCATTTATCATTTTGGAGCATCCCATTTTGTAATGGCCATTGTGTATGCCTATATGCCATAGTTGTAATCAATGTTAACAACCCTGTAAGTTATTATTATATAACACCATTAATTCTGATACATCTGTTAGTATTTAGTATTTTCCTGGTCATTTCTATGTCAAGAAAAACGTCTACTTTATTGCACAGAAATCCTGTCATACTGGTTCATTTATTTATCTTAGTTCCTTTTTCTTTTTTACACAAATGAGTATATGTGCTAAACATATGGAAATATATGCTAACAAAGAATAAAATGTCACGTGTCAACATTTTCCTACTTGTTTAAATCAATAAAGATGTAAACATCCTACGTTCTTTTCCATATTACAAGTACCTCTTTGCACACTTCGTGTTTCCTCTTTTGAGTATTACTGTGAACTCATGCCTTTTGCAGGCTTAACTTGTTCCAATTTAACCATTAGCATTATTACTTCTGTCCTTATTTGCTGGCTCTTCTGTCATTGACGCTCTACCTCTGAGGTTTCAAGAAGGAGTTTGTTGTTTTGAATCCATCTCATTTTGTCTTTACACCAGACATGGAGTCATCTACCCTCCAGCGATCAAAATTTGTGTGCTAGGGGTATACATGAGGGTTGATAATAAATGAGACTAGTGCCCCTGCTGTTGGACCATTTATAATAATGATAGAGCTGGAAAATAAGTCTTTTAAGGACATGAATTCACACTGTTTTTTCCAATGTAACATATTACTGAACCCAGCTTTTCTCGTAGACTTTCTTTTAAGCTTATAATAAATATGTAATAAGGTAGAGAAAATGCATTACCTTCACAGCTGGTAGCAGAATTCCTCCTCAAGAGAGATCAATCTCCCTTGGGAAAAATGTTTTAATTTTTAAGAGTAGAAGGTGAACTCCTTTCCCCTCCTGATTTGTAGCATCAAGGCCTAAAAGGCTGATCTCAAAGTTACAGTGAAGAATTTAGCTATCTGAAGGCTGCCAGGAAGAAGGGATCTGAGTACAGCGGATGAAAGAAGGGGAAGAAAGAAGGGCTAGTACTGCCTCTCACTGATGATCCATCCACTAGATAAACAAAAGCTCAAATTCCTGGAGCACTGGTAGGTGCCTGTAGCAATGTGTGCAGGGGCTGTCCATGAAGACTGAAGAAAGGGCTGAGCATCATGTAGATTGGGGAGCTGTAAGACAGGTACAGTATGCAAGGGTGCAGAAACCCAAAGACTTGGAGAGATCTGCAAATGAAAATTCCCTGTAAATTTGCCAAAAATTTGGAAGATCCCTTGAGATTTCAACAGGGTAGAATCAGTGAGGTTAACATCGATTTCATTTAGACCTAAGGAGTAGGAAAATTCTCTGTCTTAAGACACAAATAACTTCTTAGAATAGGGTTGCCAGATTTAGCAAATAAAAACGTAGAACACCCAGTTGTTTGAATTTCATATAAATATTTTTTAAAAATTAGCAGAAGTGTGTCCTGTGCAGTATTTGAAATACATTTATGCTACATAAAAATTCAACAAAAAGGATTGGGCCCACATTGTAAAATGAAATATAAATTGTAAACAGCTTACCAGATACGATTTTTTAATATATTAAAAACTAAAAACATATCTAGCGTAATTATGGTATCATCTGTATCCTTCCTCATTATATAAAGCCCTTGGCTGCGATAAATAGAAAAAGCTCTACCACATTTGTTTATGTGTTTATTTCTGTATTGGTCATCCTGATTTTGTATCGTTTCTTCATCCCAAGCTTTCTGCATATCCAATGCCAATATGTAATAATCATGGTTTTTTAAAACTACTGTTCAAAATTCTCAGAATATCTATGGGATTGCTGAAAAGTCAAGTAGAAGGTCTTTAAAAGCTTTTTCTTCAGCTTTAGTTAACTCTGATCTCCAATGCACAAGACATTATCTTGAGCTCAAACACTGGAAGACATCCATATAAGTTCTGCAAGATGATAGCTATGATGTCAACCAAAAGTCGTCCTTCTCATGTCTCCCCACTTCATCTAGCTCATCGGAAGCTTTGCAGCCTCAGTAGTTTTATGCTGCTGTTTTGAGGAGGGTGGAAAATTATTTTATGGTTGGAATAAAGAAGCATCCAGGTTGGGGAAAATGTCTACCTCACTCTGCAGGAATCCTGTAGCATATCGTGTGACATGGGACCCTAACTGCAGTTACTCAGCATTTTTTTCTCTCTTCCCTGACTTCACACCAGGTACACTCATTCTTTCTGCACCCTCAGGGCCCTGCCTTCTCAATCATTTTTCCATCCTGGGCTTTTTGCATGAGTGATGTAAGGGGAATTCTCAGCTTAGTTTGGTCATATGATGGATCAGAGACACAGAATTAAGAATTCATCTAGGAGACATATTTCCAGTGAAAGATGCATATCTAGAGATCTACAGCAAGAAACTGGGTTTCTTGGGTGGGTTATGCAAAATCCTTTCCAAAGGAAACATGGAAAAAAAAGTTAATGAAACTTAACAAAAAATGATTATCTGGGAGCAAAATGCATTTGTGAAAAGCTAAAAGAAAAAAAAAAATGGTGTTATCAAAGTCCTGCTGAGAGAAAAGCTGACTGAACTACACTAACTGTGATAAAGAACTCTAAACGACCCCAGGCCTTCCAAGGGAGAAATTAAGAAAGAGGCATAAAGCCTCCTGAGTTTGCTTAGCCTGTCAAAAGGTGAGAGGCACTCTTAAAGCTTCATTCTTCTCATCTGTACAGAAAAGGGTTTGGGCTAAATCAGTGGTGTTCCAGCTGTGCACCAGCAGGCCTTCTGTCTCTGCAGTGACACAGAGATGTGGGAGGTGGGGTTGGGAGTCCTATTCAAGAGCCAGAACAGTTCAGACTAACTCTTTTACATACTGGAATTCACAGAAAAATTCCATTGATATAAAGATTTAGTACCTGTATTCGTTTCCTAGGGCTGCTGTAACAAATTATTACAAACTTCATGGCTTAAAACAATAGAAATTTATTTTATTACAATGACTATTGTATTTCTAATGATGATAAGTAGGTAGTTTATCCCAGCTCTTCTTTATGTTCTTCATAAATATTCTCAGGCATTTATTATTTTATATTTGATTATTTTAAGAAATCCCTCACAAAATAAAATCCTCTAGAGTCTAATTAAAATTGCATTGAATTCTTATATGTACCAATTTAGTTTATCCATTGATCTGTTGATGGAATTGAGTTTGTTTTCATCTTTTGGCTATGATGAATAATGCTGCTGTGAACATTGGTATACAATTATGCCTGAGTTCCTGCTTTCAGTTGTTGAGGGTATATACCTAAGAGTGAGACTGCTGAATCATTTGGTCTATGTTTAATTATTTGAGAAACCATTACTCCTTTTCTTAATGCCTGCATCATTTCACATTTTCACCAGCAATATGTAAGGGTCCACAAAGCTTTCTTTAAATGATATAACTTTCATCACCTTTCTCACTTCTTCAGTCATAATTATTTTTCTCTAGGTCCCTACTTCTTTATCAATTTTGGTATGTTTACTTTGCTGGGAAATCAATAATTTTCTTTGGCATTTCAAAATATCTTCCATCCTCTTTCCCTTTTACTTTACCACTTATCACAGGATTTTAAAGCTTTAAGTTTTCTCTCTGAGTTTTTGCTCTTCTGTAGGTTTTGATATTCATCATTTTTTACTATTTTTAAAGATAGTTTGTCATGGGCCAGCCAGGAGTGTATTCTTAATTTCCAAGTAGGTTGGGGGTTGGGGGAAAAAAGAAAATTACCATCTCATTGTCTCATTTGAACATGATCTACTACTAGTAGTGGAACTACTACTATAGAGGTAGTAGTCTATAAAAATCCTGCTTTTAAAATTTGTCAAGGAATGTCCCTGGTGGTCCAGTGATTAAGACTTCATGCTCCCAGGGCAAAGGATACCAGTTCGAACCCTGGCCAGGGAACCAGGATCCCACATGCCACTCGGCACAGCCAAAAACAATTATTTGTTAAAATATCTTTTTTTTTTAATTTATTTTTTATTGAAGGATAATTGTTTGAATTTTGCTGTTTTCTATCAAACCTCAAGATGAATCAGCCATATTTAGATATTATGTGGTCTTCAGGCACTTTTGGTGTTTGGTCTCCAGATTCTTCATAAACTGTTCAATTTATCACTTTACTATTGCAAAATTCCCCTATCTTGATTACTACTTTCAACTTTCCATACCTCTTTTGCTACTATTAACATAGCTCCTACTATTGCTACATCTCCTTTCTTTCTCCTTTTTCTTTTTGTGATTTCTTTGCATCTCTTAGTCATCCCTTTATTATAATATTTCCTCTAGGTCATGTGACCTTAATTCTTAGGAGCTCCTTTCACACAGAGGGGTGAAGTGACTCACCATCACTCTATCTAAATTAGACCTTCGTGTTGGCCTTATTTTCAGCCCCAATAGATATATATATAGATATATCCTTCTTCCTCTTGCTCTAACAGATGATAAGCTCTAGAAAGTAAGTGACTGAGAACTAAGTCTCCTTTAAGCCACAATATGTCTGGAATCCTCTCACCCTCCATTGCTTTCCCACTAGAATATTTCTCCTAATTATCTTACCTAAATAGAGAAAGGGAAATCTTGACAGGGAGTTGGGAGAACTGTGTTTTTAATAAAGCTCTGCCAATAGCTGTGTGACCTTAAGCAAGTTAATTAAAGTTTCTAGAACTATGGCCTCAATTGTAAAATGTTAAAATTGACAAGATGGACTCTAGGGTCCTTTCCAGTTCTGCAATTCAGATTCTACCATTCTAGAGAGGAAAATTCAAGGAGGGAAAGAAAAGATACAAAGGCAACATAGGTCAGATACAAAAGGTCAATTGCAAATTTTGAGAGCTAGGCACAAAGATAATCTTATGTCTTAACTATGTACCAAATATCACATACAAGGCTATTATATAGCATCACTAACTTTTAAAATTATGGTTATGAATCGGGCTATAGGTTTCAAAGTTAATTCTGTGGCTCATTTAGATATCTATTAACATAAATTGAATACCTTAAAATTACATATTGGTCTCCATAATTTTCTAATTCAACTCATAAATGATGAACAATCATGCATTTGAGATGTACCTATGGCTGAGAAAATTATTTTGTGTCTGTATTCATTTCAAGTCATGGTACACTTATTAACCATTACAGCAAAATTTAGACACAAATTCCATTGTATAATAATCCTTCTCCCTCTAAAGTTTAACAGGGAGAGCAGGTTAAATTGTGCAGTGTAAGTTTTCACATCTGCTCACAAGAATTGCAATATTTCTCTTCTATATCAGAAGGAAGGAAAGTGTGGCAGGAATAATTCCATGGATTTCTGGTAAATCTTAACACTTTACTGTCTGTCTCAAAGCCTGTATACAGTCCAACTGTGAGAATTCTGGAAAACAAGTTATTAATATATTCTAATGCTTCACTCTACATTGTTTCCTATGTCGTCTGAATGTAGAATCAAAAGTCAAAGCTAAGATTCTTTTTTTCTTGGAACATGTATAGGCCAGACCCATGCCTCCATTCTAAAGACTATGATTCAATATTAAATCGGTAGGCTTTACTGAGTGCCTATTATGAGCATTGTTTTACTTGAAACACATGATATAATGAGGTAGTAAATAGAAAAAAAGTAAAAAATAATAAAAAAAAAAGGAAGATTTGATATCTAGCCTTGAGAAACCTACAACCTGATTCAGGAAACATTAGAAAGAATACTGTGTACAGCAACAAGAAAAAGAGCTACATGGCAAAATGAAATAATCAAAATGTTATTCTGATAGGCTCAATAATGACTCCTCTCAAAAATCTATGTCCATGAAACCTTCAACTTTATTTCCTTACATGGCAAAAGGGACTTTGCACATGTGATTGATAATTCTGAAACAGGAGATTATACTGGATTATACAGGTAGTTGCAGTATAATTACATAAGTTCTTGTAAGAGGGAGAGAAAACTGTCAAAGAGAATAGTAAGAGATGTGGGGATGGAAGCAAGTGGTCGGAATGATGCAAAGAGCAAGTCACAAGCAGGTATCCTCTACAAGCTGAGAAAGCCTTCTTCCCTCAGTGTCTCCACAAAAATCAGCTATACCAATGTCTTGACTTCAGTCCACCAAGACTGATTATGGACTTCCAAACTTCAGACTGTATGAGAAAAAATTTGTATTATCTTAGCTACTAAGTTTGTGGTAGGAAACTAATACAGCCACAGTATGATTTGAAAACACAGTTAGGAGTAACACTGAATTAAATGAAAGTATAATAGAAATGAATTATTGAGGATGATAATGACATTTTATGTTAGATCAGGAACATCCTCTCTTCAGTCTTTGTTTTCATAAAGAAAACTTTTATATAATACACCCCTTCGCTTCTGACCTTTTAATCACTCTGGGCTTGGTAATATAGAATGATGTCTTTGGTTACTTAAAGATGAATATCTGGGCATGCTCAGTCCACTTCTGCCATTCTTGAAAAGAGCTTCCTGTAAAGACAAGCATGTTCTGCTCTTGGGATGGCTGGACCAGTGGTACTGCTGTAATAGGCAGGTTGAGTTTACTTAATTCTGGAGTACATTTAGCAGGACAATTTGTCTTTCAAATTAGACTGCATTCTCCAACATTTCTCTATGATTAATAAGGTAATATTTCTTCTGTTTCTTTACTTTTTCAAAAATTCCCAATTATTCATAACCTGGGTAGGAAAAGAGAGGCGCAATTTTGGGGGGGAGGAGGAGTCTCAGATTCGCCACTGCTAACATTTATACAGAGCATACCATGTACCAGGCACGGAAGAGAGAATTTTGCGGGTATTATCTCATTTCACCCTCACAGAGACTTGATGAAGCAAGTACTGATCTTACCTGCATTTTATAGCTAATAAAACTAAGGCACAGAGAGGTTAAGTAACTTGCTCAAGGTCTCACAACTTGGAAGTGACAACGTTGTGACTCATGTTCAGGTCTTTCTCTCTTCAAATCCCAGGCTTTTGAACACTCTGTACATTGCCCTTCCTCCTGGAGGACATGGGGCTAGAACTGAATACTAACAATATTCCTAAAGAAAGCTCTGTCTTCTTGGTATCAATCTTAGTTTGACTTCTTTCTAAGAAGTTTCTATGAAGCTTTTTTTCTAGATATAAATCTCAAATAAAAAAAAATTTAAACTATAGATCACAGTAGGTTTGTTCTATACACCCATTTAAATGCTATTAATTATCTAAGTCACCTATAACTCGCTTTCATGTGAACTCAGCCCAGACTTGATTACAAAAATAAAATCTCTTTGAAAAGATTTCATCATTTAAAATACAGCCACCCAGAAAGCCTTTAATCTTCCATGGCTTGGAACTATCCCCACTCAATCAGAAGCTGCCTAAGGGGTAATTTCAAACACTGATGCCTATAGCTGAAAATTAAGATATCAGACTTTCATCTCATTTGACCAGTTTTATTTTACTTTTGATTCCACTTCCCTCCCCTTCTCTTATCCTGCAGGCAGTGGACCATATATTTCTCACTTCATAGAGGATTTAATAGGTAGTCACAATTCTATAGCTGGACATCCCACCAAAGCAATATTCTCCATGATAAATTCTGCCATTTTTGACCCTCAGCCTTCCTTTGAGAGCCATATCAACCATATTGATAAGACCTCATATTACCATCTCAAGAGTATAACAAGGTTAAGACGATTGCTGTCTCAGCAAGAAGCTGAGTTTTTGATTCATGCTTTTGTAACAACAAGGCTGGATTACTACAATTTGTTGTTGGCATCCCTCCCAGAATGCTGACTGCTTTGACTTGACTTTGCAGAGAGGATTCAGCAGTCAGGGTGTTCAACAATGAACACAGAAATGTGCGCACATACCATATTAGTACCACAAACATTCTGTTGAAAGAGAGAATTGGTTTGAAAAAGTGTAGATACAGGCCCTTTCTTTTAACCCTGTGAAACACAGTGAACCTTTTCCTTCCAAACACAAAGCTTTCATATACAACCATGGCTTAGAACTGACTGTGGCTCAAGAGGTCTAAGCTACTTTATAAGAATGGCATATTTCACTGGACTTCAGGCCTTGATCTGAAGCCTGGGAACAATCTCTCTATTCAAGAGCCAATTCCCACTTCTAGCGCCCTTAGTTATATCTTATCAGATGACACTTCATTTTTTTTAAAAAAAGCAATGTATAGAATACAACACTATTCTATACTCTGCATTAACACCTTGTGTGTGTTGTGTGCTCATTCAAGTTTGACTCTTTACAACCCACTGAACTGTAGCCCTTAAGACCTTGGTGGTGGTGGTGGTTTGGTCGCTAAGTTGTGTCTGATTCATTTACCCCATAGGCTGTAGCCCACCAGGCTCCTCTGTCCATGGGATTTCCCAGACAGGAATACTGAAGTGTGTTGCCATTTCCTTCTGCAAGGAGTCTTCCCAAACCAGAGACTGAACCCAAGTCTTCTGCATTGCAGGCAGTCTCTTTACTGACTAGCCACCAGAGAAACTCAAATCACACAATAATATGCCAGCATACAAGTCTCAATCAAGAGTACTTCTTACTTATACTTGTAATTCCTAGATGAAGTCTCCTTCCATGTACTAGACCTGTACTTATCAAAATATACTCCTGGAACCATCCATCTCAAGATAATCTGGAGTGTTCATTAAGAACACAAAGGGTTTACCCTCAAAGTCGTAATCTCTAGGGATGAGACAAAGAACCAGAATTTTTTAAACCAGCTTCCCAAGTGATCTTAATACACAATAAAATTTGAGAACTTCTGTAACTAGAGACTATAAACCCTAGGAGTGAACATTCACAAGTCTTCTTCAGAACCTATCATGCTGCCTGACCCTGGTAGGTAATCATTGTTTCTGTCATTGATGTAAGAATAAATGAACAGTTGATGAATCCATATGGGGATGCACAAAGTCCAAGGCAATTCCTCTCTCTGTTCTTGTGATCTACTCAGCACTTTTGACAGGGGCATAGAAACCAAGGTAGAGCTGGGAGACTGAGTAAAAAACTACGAAAAGCACAACACCCACCTTGTTAAATCTGAATTTCAAAGAACAACAAGTAATCTTCAATGTAAGTATTTTCCATGCAATATGTGGCAACTCTAGCCCCAGACTATATAGCCCTAGACTGACCCAGTCTTCTCTTGGCTGAGTTCTCACAACCACAGAGGGAACACACAGATACCTTTTACACAGGATCTCAGCAGGGGAGACAGGATGCCTTACTGTATTCCTCCAGGAGAGCTGTCAGTTTCACACTTGAGGAGAGGAGTGACAATTTCCTCCCAGTCTCATTGCCACTGCCCGAACAAGCCTTATCCAAAAGTGAGACTCTCACTTCTCTGATCCTTTGATAACTCATCCTTTAAAAAAGAAGTGAAAATGTTCTCTCGTACAAGTTGCTATGCCAATAAAGTGAAGGAACATGTGTAAAGCTTAACAATATTATTTATTTCCTCACCTTCACTCTCTTCAGAGCTGTGATCACCTTCACTTTCAACATTAACAGAGTACTGTCACTGTTGTCAACTCATACACACATATGCACATCAGCATGCACCCACACTATTTCAGAGTTCTGCTTATGCTCCAGGTAGGTGATCGGCATGATAGAGCATGGAGATTAAGAAAGAGAGGGCTCTGGAGGGAGAATGGATACATGTATATGTATGGCTGAGTCCCTTTGTTGTTCACCTGAATAAAGAAAGTTGAGTGCCAAAGAATTGATGCTTTTGAACTGTGGTGTTGGAGAAGACTCTTGAGAGACCCTTGGACTGCAAGGAAATCAAACCAGTCAGTCCTGAAGGAAATCTGAGACCCTTTTTAATTGAACTAAATAGCCACAAATAGAGAAAAAGCTTCGAGTTCTCATGATTCTATATTTATTTTGGTAACTAGTTGTTTGGTTGAAAAAGCTTGTCCTTAGAAACTGTCTAAAGATCAAAATATGTAACCCAGTATAATTTAAACATCTAACATAGATCGAAATGTGTCCATATTTTGAAAATTGTGACTCTAATTATTATTACCAATTTATAATTTTGTAAGAAATACGTCTGACTCTTCCTCATTGCCCAACATGATCTCTCCCAGTGCCTTTTATCAAACAAATAATTAGAGTATTAACATGATCAGCATTTATTTATACATTGGCCTACCTATTTAATAGTATTCACTGACTGCCTCTATGTGTGAGGTGCTTTGCTATAGCAGTGAAGAAAACAAATAACCCTGCTCTCATAGAGCTTACATTCTATGAGGAGAATGGGGGAAAAAGGAAAATATATAGTGTGTCATTTGGTGATAAATTTGTGAGGGGAAAAATTAAGCAAGGATGGGGCTAGACAGCGCAGTAAGTGCTATACTTTTTACTTAGAATTGTCTGGGAAGACCCCACTGATATTTGTATAGATATCCAAGAGAGGTGGTCGAATGAGTCCTACAGATACATAGGCAGAGGGGGGAGCAATGCAAAGGCTTTGAAGTAGGTCAGCGCTTGATGTGCTTGGTTGAGATAAATAGACCAGTGTGACTGAAGTGGAGAGAACATGGGAGGGGTAATAAATGATATCAAAGAGAAGCAAGATGATGAAGAGCATTGTAAGCAATTATATGGACTTTTGCATTTACTCAACTGAAATGGGACACCATGGGAGGGTTTTGAGCAGAGGAGTAATAGGATCTGGCTTATATTTTAAAAGGTTCATACAACTTGCTGTGTGGAGACTGATAGTGATGGGGTGGGCATCATAAATGTAAGGAGACCTATTAGGGGTAATGCAATTATCCAGGAGAGAGATGATGGTGGCTTGAAGGTGGTGATAGCGATGAAGCAATGAAGGTGATGAGAATTAGTTGCATTCTGGATATATTTTGAAGGTACAAAAGCACAAGTGTACATTTTATGCCTTCCAAAAATCTAAGTGTGCCCATTAGTGGAATAAACCAGACAAACATAAATGCATTGTAACTTTTTTTAAAATATTTAAGTTTTGAGTCAACAATGATGTCCAAAGGTATGGAGCTGAGAAACTGCCTCCAGGGTAATGGAAGAGAGATTAGAAAGATAGAAAATGATATAGAGAAACAGAAAGCCATTATAGGTTTCTGAGGAGGTAAAATTAAAAGAATTGGTAAGAAAAGTATTCAATTTATTGTTTAATACATTATCCACCTTGACTTTTCTCAAATTAAGCCTGAAAAATACTGCATACCCTGTGAGAACAAAATACTGTTAATAGTTTATATGTACTATCTCCAGTTGTATTTACAAAAGTAAAATGGTCCCGTTTCCCTTAGTAAAGATGAAATTCTTTCTAGAATGGAGTACTCAGCTTCGGGTCAGTGCTATAAATCAGCAAACCAGGTCTGCTTCCTGAGAAACCCCATAAGTGAATAAGCACATTTCCCTAATGCTGCATCCCCTTGAATGTTCAAGAAACCTGATTTATTTATCTATGAGTTTAGCCTTATTTGATAACAGCTTGACGCAAACAGAATGTTTTGCCAAGAACCAAGGAAAAACAAACCTGTATAGGAATTGGATTTAGAAGTAAAAGGCAAAAGGGCCAGAAGAACCCAAAACAGGTCTTGAGAAGATAGATAAGCAGAGAGCAAAGATTAGATTCAGGGATTTTAAAATTCCTCAGAGTAGATGTTCTTTGGGTCAGAAATCAAAAAAGGTTCAGAAAAACACAAAGCTAATTAAAGCCTTAAAAATTGAGTTTTAAAACATTGTAAGAATACTGAAAAAATTTAACCTGAAGAAAAGGTAACAAATATTTAATAAGAATGAACTTTTAAAATAAATATATCAAAATTCGGATTCACTACTAATACCATGTCCATTGAGAACCCATCAGGTGCAAGTTGCAACCCAAGCAAAGTTGGCATCTCCTTGCCTGAGTTTACCTGAATTTAACACTCTATGACCCAGGGTGATAATTCCAAAAGTCTCTAAAAGCTATATAAATAGGCAACAGGCAAATTCATGTAATGATTATGATGGTACCCTCATGGTGGCTATGCCATTGATTTCTGATACAGAATTGCTCTCTAATGCTAATTTGTTGTGGGGGTGGGGTGGTTCTATGAACTTGTCTGGAAGGGAATGTACTGACAGCCAATCAAAATTCTTATGAAAGGGCTTCCCTGGTGACTCAGTGGTAAAGAATTTACCTGCCAATGCGGGAGACACGAGTTTGATCCCTGGGTGGGGAGGATCCCACATTCCATGGAGCAACTGAGCCCATGGGCCACAACTACTGAGCCTGTGCTCTAGAGCCCAGGAACTGCAACTGCTGAAGCCCACACACCCTAGAGCTGTGCTCCGCAATAAGAGAAGCCACCACAGTGAGAAGCCCGCCCGCACACCGCAACTACAGAGTAGCCCTAGCTCTTCGCAACTAGAGAAAAGCTCACACAACAAAGACCCACAACCTAAATAAATAAATAAAATTATTTTTTAAAATTCTTATGAAAAAGTTATCTTCACAAGTGGAAGTGGAAAAAATGGCTAAAAGTAACTACAAATAATAAAAGCAATCAACTCAGAATACCAAAGCATACTGATAGGTCTTGAATGTCTGGTTAGACTGAAATGAATGAAGGAGTATTCTACAGGGAAGACCATGCCTGCCAGAGGTCCTACCGTGGAAGTAGACTGAGTTTCTCCATAAAAATTCACTTGTGACAAAGACTGTGATAGCTCTTGAAAATGTCTGTAATTAATTATATTTTGTCAGCTTCTTAATTTCTCCTAAGTATATTGTTATTAGTATGCTCATATACCTTTATTCTTTGGTGTAATAAATCTTCATTCTATTGATGTTTCTATTCTTTGTATTGTTATAAATATATTTATGGGAAGGATGTTTTGAATTTACTTGATGATATACATATAACAGGGTTAACTAATGCAATCTCAGTCACAATGTAAAAACATGAAACAAAAGCATTAAAAATCATTGTTATAATAATAATTACATTTATTGAGTCCTAAGATGTGTCACACATTTTACACATATTATTTTTAACCTCATGACAACCTCACTGATATGTATTATCATCTTCATTTTTCATATACAAAATCTTATTCACGTAAATTTAATTAGTTGAAGGAAACAGGGCCAGGAAGTAATAATGCTGATATTTGAAAAGACATTAATTTGAATTCAAAACTTCTAGACTTTCTACTATACTGTTTTTAGTAGCATTTATTTCAGTTTACTTGTTAAATTTGTGCTTAATCATTTTTGTTTAGTTGATGACATTTAAGAATATTGAAAATGTAGTTTGTTTCATTGCTATTTTGATTTACTCTTATAAAATCAATGTGTATGGGCAACATTTTAAAATGATACTTTGGAACTTTTATTTCTATGACATTTCATTACAAATACTATATGAAAGGGTGTTAGAATTTTAGTGTAAGGGCTGTATCAGTTATGAATTCTGTTCTACAAAATAGATGAACATAGAGTTCATTTTGCAGTAAGACTTAAAAGAATGAGAATTTAAGAACATCAGATCCAATTGCAAACCACGACTTACCAGGTTTTAGAGAAGACGGTTTGAGTAGCCAAAGATCACTTACACAAGGGAGGTCGTGGAGGGCAATAGTGCTCCTTGAAATCTGACCTCCTAGTATTAGCTATGGATATTCCAGAGTCAATTTAAACCCATGAGAATATCAGAATTGATTTAAAATCCAAAAATACATTAATTTCTTGTTACAAAGAATAAAACTTTCATAAAACAAAATATTTCTCTCTGAAGATTAGGATACAAATTCCCCTCCCTCTGAAAACAAATAAGCAAAACAAACACAATAAACTTCAATGAGGCTAATTTACTTCTGAATTACTTAGATTAAGTCAAGCCATATAGACTGCATGCTGAGGGCAATTTTGGCCCAAAACCCTAGGGTTATATACCAGGCTACCACTGTACTGATTCAGCCTTTCTGCTGCAATTAGTAGAGTAAGAAATTCTGTAAGTGAGCTAAGCCCTTTCATAATCACAAGGCTTACCTTGTGAATCTTACTACCATTTTGCTGGGACTCTTTACCTATAACCTCTCCAACTGTTCAGGGAGACACAAATGGGCAATGAGGAATAGTGTCAGTTCCAATGAGGGAGAAAAAGGCAGGAACTGCCTTGTCTTGCTTATTCCTGAAAGCCCTAATTTCAGTGGTGATCAGCATGTGTTAAAAAAAAAAAAAGTATTTTTTAATATGCCTAGTTTTGTGTGTTGTGTGCTAAGTCATGCCCAACGTTACGTGACCCCATTGAGTATAGCCCGCCAGGCTTCTCTGTCCTTGGGACTATCCTGGCAAGAATACTGCAGTGGGTTGCCCTTTGCGGATCTTCCCACCCAGAGATTGAACCTGCATCTCCTGCATTGGCAGGCTGATTCTTTACTGCTGAGCCACCAGGGAAGCGAGTAACATGTCTAAGCCATTACTAATATACCTAAGCTATTATATGTATATTCAACTTCTTAAGTTGGTTCAAATAAAAACCCTCAAGAAAAATATGAATGTAGCGGCATTTCTCTTCAAGAAAATTAAGAGATACCAAGAGAACATTTCAGGCAAAGATGGGCAGAATAAAGGACAGAAATGAAAGGGACCTAACAGAACCAGAAGATATTAAGAAGAGGTGGCAAGAATACACAGAACTATACAAAAAAGATCTTTACAACCCAGATAATCATGATGGAGTGATCACTCACCTAGAGCCAGACATCCTGGAATGTGAAGTCAAGTGGGCCTTAGGAAGCATCACTACGAACAAAGCTAGTGGAGGTGATGGAATTCCAATTGACCTATTTCAAATCCTCAAAGGTGATGCTGTGAAAGTGCTGCACTCAATAGGCAAGCAAATTTGGAAAACTCAGCAGTGGCCACAGGACTGGAAATGGTCAGTTTTCATTCCAATCCCAAAGAAAGGCAATGCCAAAGAATGCTCAAACTACTGCACAATTGTACTCATCTCACACACTAGCAAAGTGATGCTCAAAATTCTCCAAGCCAGGCTTCAACAGTATGTGAACCGTGAACTTCCAGATATTTAAGCTGGATTTAGAAAAGGCAGAGGTACCAGAGACCAAATTGCCAACATCTGTTGGGTCATCAAAAAAGCAAGAGAGTTCCAGAAAAACATCTACTTCTGCTTTGACTATGCCAAAGCCTTTGACTGTGTGGATCACAACAAACTGTGAAAAATTCTTCAAGAGATGGGAATACTAGACCGCCCGACTTGCCTCCTGAGAAATCTGCATGCAGGTCAGGAAGCAACAGTTAGAACTGGACATGGAACAACAGACTGGTTCCAAATCAGGAAAGGAGTACGTCAAGGCTGCATATTGTCACCCTGCTTATTTAACTTATGTGCAGAATACATTATGTGAAATGCCAGGCTGGATGAAGCACAAGCTGGAATCAAGATTGCTGGGGAAAATATCAAAACAAAACTCAGATATGCAGATGATATCACCTTTATGGCAGAAAGTGAAGAAGAACTAGTGAGCCTCTTTGTGAAAATGAACGAGGAGAGTGAAAAAGTTAGCTTAAAACTCAACATTCACAAAACTAAGATCATGGCATCTGGTCCCATCATTTCATGGCAAATAGATGGAGAAACAGTGGAAACAATGACAGACTTTATCTGGGGGAGCTCCAAAATTACTGCAGATGGTGACTGCAGCCATGAAATTAAAAGACACTAGCTCCTTGGAAGAAAAGTTATGACCAACCTAGACAGCATACTAAAAAGCAGAGACATTACTTTGCCAACAAAGGTCCATCTAGTCAAGGCTATGGTTTTTCCAGTGGTCATGTATGGATGTGAGAGTTGGACTATAAAGAAAGCTGAGCACCGAAGAATTGATGCTTTTGAACTGTGGTGTTGGAGAAGACTCTTGAGAGTTCCTTGGACAACAAGGAGATCCAACCAGACCATCCTAAAGGAGATCAGTCCTGAATATTCATTGGAAGGACTGATGCTGAAGCTGAAACTCCTATACTTTGGCCACTTGATGCAAAGAACTGACTCATTGAAAAAGACCCTGATGCTGGGAAAGATTGAGGCGGGAGAAGAGGATGACAGAGGATGAGATGGTTGGATAGCATCACCAACGTGATAGACATGAGTTTGAGTAAAACTCCAGGAGTTGGTGATGGACAGGGAGGCCTGGAGTGCTGCAGTCCATGAGGTAACAAAGAGTCAGCCACGGCTGAGTAACTAAACTGAACTGAATTGAACAGCAACATTTCTCTTAAAAAAGACAACTTTCACTTCATGGTTAATTCTTTTCTGTAGCAAAGACAGTGAGATGCATGACAATGCTTCTGTCTTTTCCTCTTCTATACTAAGAACTGAGACATACACATTCAGAGACTTTATAAACCACACTTGTGAGTATTCACCAACCACAGAATCAAAACCTTAAGGTTACATCTGATCAGAATATTTTCATTGCTATTATCTCCTCAGCAGACAGAAATGTGACTTAAAGTAGCTCCTGATGAAATACTTGCTTTTGTAACTGAGGCACACCTAACCTACCTAATTTTAGTTTAGATGCTATTTTCCAGGATTCAAGCGATGTCATCAGGATCTGGTTTCTCTGAGTTGAGAAATACTAATAGACAGGATTTTAAGTCAAATCAGGATTCGAGGCCCAACTCTACTGTATTTTGGAAATATTAGAGAAAGCATGAGTTCTGTGAATTTCAATTCGCTTATTTGAAAAGTGGGGATAATAATAGCCTTTGAAATAGGATCAAAAGAGAGTGTAAAGGAAAGTGTTGCTAAAATTCTAAGGTATTATACAAACATTAATGATAAAAGCACAAGACTTTTCTTCCTAATAGAGTATTAAAAGAAATTCCAGTAACAAATTACTCTTATAAGGACACATGTTGGACTTAGGGCCCACCAACATCCAGGATAATCTCTCAAGATCCCTATCTTATTTATATCTGCAAATACCTTATTTCCAAGTAAGGCCCCATTCATGTGTACCAAGGCTAGGACTTGGATACACTTTTGAGGCTACTATATGGGGCACACGTACAACTTTTGCAACTTTTCTATAAATATAAAATTATCCCAGAATAAAAGATTTATTCATAAAAAGGAGGGGGCAGTGGCTAAGTGGAATCAGTATAATGGATGTGAAATCTTACATATTGAAAAAATACTTCTCAGAGACAAAAGGAAAGAAGGGGAGAAGAAGCCTGAAAACAGATGTTTAGAGGTTTACACAAGATATTAAGATTGCACATGGCAGAAGAATCCCATTCACTCTAAATATGAGGTAGGAGTTTTATAAGCAAAAAAGGGAGAGAGTTAGAGTGAACGAGTTTGAAGATAATACAGTAAGACCTCTGAGGAGAGTATGCAGTTTCCAAAAGAAGGAAAGAGTGATGCTCTTCTGAGAGCATTAAGAACACTAAGCCTTCTTGGGCTCCAACTGAAGTCATCAACCACAACTAAGCAACAATGTCAGTTCAGTTAGGTCATTTGCTCCAGCAGGCCTCAGCAGCTTGGGCACAGTAGCAGATAAAGAGGGTGGCTTGACTGATCAAAGGAGAGGATTGGCCAATAGATACAGAGACAGGTATGTTAGTGACGAACAAATCAAAATATTTAACCTTGAGATCCAGGCTAGATGGGAAAGAGAGTAAAGACTGCTAGAATCATTTCCCCAATGTTTTCTTCTAGAAGTTTTACAGTTTCAGGTCTTATATTTTAAATCTCTTGTCCATTTCAAGTTAATTTTTGTGGATGGCATTCACAAAATGCCATTTTGCCTCTGCAAAATGCAGTTTCATTCCTCTGCATGTGGACATCCACCTTTCCCAACACCATTTATTAAAGAGACAATCCTTGATCCATGGTGTGTTTTGGGCACCCTTTCAAAACTTAGCTGACTGTGTATATGAGAGTTTCCATCCAAGCCTTCTATTCTGTTCTACAAATCCCTGCACCTGTCTTTTATGCCAGTACCATATGGTTTTGAGGAAAATCTGAAAGCAATAGAGCAGTTCTTTTCAGACTTGTATGTACATATGAAGCACCTGGGGATCTTGTTAAACTGTGGATTAAATTTGGGGAGGGACTCTCAAGTGAGGCCAACACTGCCATGGTTCCACCAAACTCATTTTGAATAGCAAGAGAAGCCAGAGATCTTGAGGATGTCACAATGCAGAAAAGAGAGGCATAGAACTGTGGCAAGACATGAAACTGGGAATTCAAAGATTCGGTTTTCTGAAACAGATTACTGTCAGAGGATGACAAGGCCCAGGGAGTTATCCTGGGCATGAGTGGTGGAAATCAAGTGGCAGTAAATTTTGTTTGAAGAGTGTCTGGAGTGTTTGGTGGGTCCTCCCTATGGACACTTAAGTCACATGGAATGAGGACAGTTTGAGTCCAGAGGAACACAGTCAAGTATTAAATTCTTTAATGTCTTTAAAGAGGAAAGATCTAGAGACTACTGAAAGGTGATATAACCCAGGGAATCTGAAGAGCAGATATGTTTCCATTCATATTTTGGAAGTAAAACTCTTCAAAAAACACTGATCCCAGTTTCTAAGACACAGAGAAGTGAAAGAATGAACAGCCCCAATCAAAGGTTTGGATGGAAGCTTTTCAAATAAGCTTCACTAATGACTCAGACTTACTAACAAATTCCAGTTAAATAAGAACATGGTAGACAAAATCACCCTGCTTATTTAACTTATATGCAGAGTACATCATGTGAAATGTCAGGCTGGATGAAGCACAAGCTGGAGTCAAGATTCCCGGGAGAAATATCAATAACCTCAGATATGCAAATGACACCACCCTCATGGCAGAAAGCAAAGAAGAACTAAAGAGCCTCTTGATGAGAGCGAAAAAGTTGACTTAAAACTCAACATTCAAAAAACTAACATCATGACATCCCCTCCCATCACTTCATGGCAAACAGATGGGGAAACAATGGAAACAGTGAGAGACTATTTTCTTGGGCTCCAAAATCACTGGAGATGGTGACTGCAGCCATGAAATTAAAAACGCTTGCTCCTTGGTAGAAAAGCTATGACCAGCCTAGACAGCATATTAAAAAGCAGAGACAATACTTTACCAACAAAGGTCCGTCTAGTCAAAGCTTATGGTTTTTTCCAGTAGTCATGTATGGATGTGAGAGTTGGACTATAAAGAAAGCTAAGTGCCGAAGAATTGATGCTTTTGAACCTTGGTGTTGGAGAAGACTCTTGAGAGTCCCTTGGACTGCAAGGAGATCCAACCAGTCCATCCTGAAGGAAATCAGTCCTGAATATTCACTGGAAGGAATGATGCTGAAGCTGAAACTCCAATACTTTGGCCACCTGTTGCGAAGAACTGACTCATTGAAAAAGACCCTGATGTTGGGAAAGATTGAAGGCAGGAGGAAAAGGGGACGACAGAGGATGAGATGCTTGGATGGCATCACCGATGTGATGGACAAGAGTTTGAGTAAACTCCAAGAGTTGGTGATGGACAGGGAAGCCTGTCATGCTACAGACCATGGGGTCACAAAGAGTTGGACACGACTGAGCAAGTGAACTGAACTGAGACAAAATCAATGAAAAGGTTCAAGGTTATCAGGAAAACTGAAGGTGCAGGATGTAAAGTTTGTGGGGAGTCAATAGGGGAAAGCTGGAATGAGATGGAGGGAATGAGAAGAAACCTTGTCTTGTGGTACTTGCCCCTCTGATGAGGACTTGGGAAAGCTGGGAAGAGAGAGGAAGAGTGGAGAGCTAAACAGGGAGGCCATAAATGAAGTCAATATATTCCCAGGACTTAGGAAAAATCACTAATAAAAAAACTGCTTCTCTCCAAAATACACAGTTCCTAGTTCTGCACATGGAGGTAAACAAGAAACAGCAAGAGTGCTTCTCTGATGATCTTCCAGTTCTAAGAAAGATGGTATCTGTTCAGGAGCAATGGATTGAAGACTTCACAGGAGTACAATTATCAGATTTACTTTAAATTCTGAAATATAAAAAGGTGGCTCTTTTACCTCCTGCTGTTGATTCTCATGGAAATTATGCTTATCATAGGTTTTGGGAAATGTAGGTTGGGGCCCTGTGGTGATTGACAGGAGCGCTAACAGTGGATGTAGTCCAGAACGGTGGATTAGAGATGAGACCTTTAAAGTGGTACTGTGTTCTAATTAGATGACAGTCATGAAAGACGTAAGCTTCAGACATTGACATTGTCACTTCAGGCAAGGACAAAAGTCATCTAATTTGTATTAATATGAGAAAAGTTTAAATCTATTCATTTAATATGGGAAAGTTTAGGCAAACTTTCATTAGCTTCTTGGGTTGATAAATGAAAGACTGCAAGGCTCTAAAAGCCACATCATTTATTCCATAAGTTAACAAAGACTGAAAATCATCTTATGGTAAATCACCATTTTTATCAGTAAAAATATCTCTGTACTGGAGCAAACATGAGAATATTTCATTATCATTAGAATCTTTCTCATATTATTTTTAAAGACATTTATTTACATTTTGCCTATTCCATAAATTAAAGTTAGGAGAAAATACTTAGTGAGGAGTTGAAAAATCTAGAGAGAATATGGAAAATATTTGTATCCTTAAACATATATATTTGTTTTCAGTGTTTTTTCTCCCTAATCCTTTGGGTTAATGTGGTATATTTATAGTTTTAAGCTCTTCAATCTAGTCCTCTCTAACTTTATTATACTCTTGCCTACAGTGATTTAAAGACATAAAATCAAGACTTAGATTTAATTATTAAGATAATTCCTATAGTCTATTTTCTTTTTAAATTGCAGTGCTTTCACTCCATTTATGGGTTAGAGTGCAGTGTTACAAGGCTTCCACAGAATTAAAGATATATTTAAATTTTATACAATTCCAGTGGTGGGTCTGGGAAAAAGGCCAATCAACAACAGCTATACCTTTTGAAAAGAACTAAGTCACAACTTGCTTGTTAACCAGCAATGTGTCCAGAGCTTGGACTTATTTATTTAGCAAGCAGATGTTGACCTTTACTACATCCCAGAAAGTGTGCCAAGTGGTTTTTCTTTACAAAGTATAAAAGATGATTCTTTTTGTTATGGAGTCTACAGCTTAACTGAAGAACAGAACATATAGGGGTTATAAAGATCATCATCAAAGCAGCATATGATTAAATGTAGACACTAATATCATTTCCTTTACTAAACATTTAGACATTTTCTTAAAATAGCTGATCTATATAATATTACTAAATACTTTTCCCTCTAGAAAATCCTAATTTATTCTAGAGTAAGTTCTTGAGGCTTACTTCTGTTTTGTCAAGGTGTTAGTCTTGAATCATTTCTTTTAGTGTCTGGCACATAATAGGAACACAACAAAGGACTGAATAAATGGATGAGTGACTAAATTAAAGAATGTTGAGAGAAAATGAAAAATATATAACTTTCTCAGATGTTTCTGTTTTATCTGAACATGAGAAAATTTTGTTTAAATATACATTAAGTTAAATCCATGTTTTCATCACTGTTTCTCAAAACAAAGCCAGACATTAAGTCCAACTAAAGTATCTTGGAAATTTTCCTTCAAAAGCAGTAACATTCACTCCATCTACTATTTGTTTTACCTAAATGAACTATCTATAGAGTGATGCTAGAATGATTTTCTTAGTAATGTCATCTTAGATGTATGCCTTCTTCACATTTATCATTTATTACCTAATTTTTTTATATAACTAGAAATCAGAAGCACACTTGCAATATCCTACATCAATGATGATTGACATTAGTCCCTAATATTTCCCTTCTTTGGACCAAGCTTGCTCTTAATCTCCCCTTGGTTTTGAAGGATGTTGCCTTCTTCCTTGACAATCTCCTTCAAATAACAATGTCATGTTCTGAGTCAATCCTCACTATAAAGATCCATTTCTCTTAATGCTACTTATTTCTGCAAATTTAGGATTATCTTTAAATCATTTTTTCACTTTAACATGGCTTTTAATAGTCTTGATATTATAGAGTAATAAGAATAAATTATGGGGAAAAAGTAATTGTCCAATCTAGTAATATTTTTATTGATATTTTTCTCCCATGCTCTTGTCCTCACTTTAAAGCCTGGATCACTATGCCATCTCTTTCATGCCTGCCAGAAGGTAGCTACAAAAGGAAATTCTAAGGAACAACTGAAAAAAATGGTAACAAAAGGCATAATAAATATTAATAAGCCTGAAAAATATTCAACCAACAGCCTATTGTTATTATTTACATCAAAAGAAAACACGGGAACTAAGCCTCAAAAGCAAAAATGAAGGGGAAAAAATTAATACAACAGAACTTGGAAATTAGATGAAACATCTACAATAGATAAAAAGAAAAAAGTAAAAGCAACCCAAGCAGAACAAAAAAAAAAACACAAACAAACAAAGGAGAAGTCAGAATGTCCAGAAGGAAGTAAAGGAAGTAAGGGTGACAAGAGTTACAAATATGCTATGGTATGAAGCAACTGGTAACTATATCATACAGAATTCACATTACCTTACAATACATTCTTTACTTTAAAAAATAATTCCTTCAGGCTTCACTTCTTCAATTAAATGCATGAAGTAGTTCTAATATGAATTAACTTAATAACTAGTTATTCATGCAGTCATTCATCAGAAATAAAACATCCTTAGTCATCAAAGAATGCAACTGACTTCTAGAAAGTGTCTTTTATGGCCCCAATACATGGTACATTCCATAAGGATTTTATAAAGTTCCAGTTTCTTTCCCCTTACGCTGCTGCTGCTGCTGCTAAGTCGCTTCACTAGTGTCCAACTCTGTGCAACCCCATAGACGGCAGCCCACCAGGCTCCCCCCTCCCTGGGATTCTCCAGGCAAGAACACTGGAGTGGGTTGCCATTTCCTTGTCCAATGCATGAAAGTGAAAAGTGAAAGTGAAGTCGCGTCCGACTCCTAGCGACCCCATGGACAGCAGCCTACCAGGCTCCTTCCTCCATGGGACTTTCCAGGCAAGAGTACTGGAGTGGGTTGCCATTGCCTTCTAGGTTCCAATTATTTCGTATCTTTTATCATTACTTAAGATTTCTGGCAAGATCTTAAAAAAGTGAGTCATATGCAAAATGTTACCAGAAAGAATGAGAAAGATACTACACAGTTTGTTATTGGTGTATTGTCCACGTCACCAAAAGGTGCACAGCGTAATTTTTAGAAGGCAAAGACTTTCTTCTTTGATTCACTCCCGTATTCCTATTACCAAAAACAGTGCTTGGCATACAGGTGTTGAAAAAAATGCATATTAAAATTGCATGCCTTCACAAGGATATTCATAAAACTGGTTCACTAATTAGGTGTGTCTTTAGAAACATTTTCATATATTCTATTACTTATTATAGTATCCATTCAAGATGAGCTTCCCTGGTGGCTAAGTGGTAAAAAAATCCACCTGCCATTGCTGGAGACACTGGTTCAATCCCTGCGTCAGGAAGATTCCCTGGAGAAGCAGATGGCAACTTGCTCCAGTATTCTTGCCTGGGAAATCCCATGGACAGAGGAGCCTGACAGGCTACAGTCCATGGGATTGCAAGAGTCAGACATGACTTAGCGACTAAATCACCACCGCCAATACTCATTATTCAGTGTTTAAGAAGTAGTGTAGTCACAAAATGAATAGCAAATTCACACAAGGAATATTATGTTCACATATATTCACATAACATATATCAGTATTAACATGGAGAAAACAATTTCTCTGAAAACTGAGAATTAGTGAAAAATTAATTTACTAGGAAATAGATTAGAAATTCAAAAAGCATTTAAAAATGTGGCAAATTTGCCAATTCATAGCTCACATTATAGAGTTCACAGCATGGAGAAACGCAGGGAGTTTCCTAGCTAATAAGCAAGGGAAAATTTTTTCAGAATCAGACAAAAAAAATAACAATAAGTAAACTGATACTCTACAAAATAAAAATTAAAAAGACTTTAACAAAAAAAGTAAATCTAATACACAGGATTTAACTGGGCATAATTTGAAAGCATTCTTAGCTCTAAGAAACTTATATAAAAATGAGGATTTCCTGAAAATTGAGTACCAGTTACATGAAGGAAGGCAATAAAGATTCAGGACTACGAAACAAGTAGGACAATGAAATCTCCATTAGGATAAGAGATGTTTCAAAAGGAAAATAAAAGAATGTGGGAAAAGGCCAAGTTATAGAAGAAGCTTAATGAAGAATAATGGGTTGTCAGTGCCTGTCTGATGAGTGGATGAATGGAGGGCAAACAAGTAACAGAATACATGTATGTTTTAGCTGTTTTAAATAACTGTATATTTAACCAAAAAACATGGTTTTTTTCCACAGAAATGGTTTGCAAAATGAGACAGTATAAGAAATCCAAAGTCTTAAATTCAGTCCACAAGTTGAGGTGATTTTCTCTGAGAACATAGCTTTGTAATATATCCACATCTATAACATAAAGTTTGCCCATGGTAAGAAATAACCATTTTCTTAAAACATGACATGAAAATTATTTATTGTGATAAACAATCATGCTGAGGATGTGTAAAATGTTTTTCACACTTCTTTTGCACTGTTAATGTAATACACAAACAACTTTGGAAAGATACAGGGTACTGATGGGGAAATTTAATAAAATAAGCTTATCATTACATGTTAAATAACCTCTTGGAAGAAAAGGGAGGTAATTAGACAAGGGCAAAGAACAGAAAAAGAAAAATAGAAGGAGAGGGAGAGGAAGGGAGAAGAGGTGATGGGGAGGAGGGGAGAGGAGGCAAACAAGACTGCCTACTGTTCTCAGTTTGACTAAACTTTAGATAGGTTTCCTCTGGACCTCCTGTTCTTAGAGTATATACTTTAGAGAACTTTTCATTGTAAATTCTTTCCCTGCCCCACTGAGATGTATGTAAATCTTTTCAAAGCCTCTTGATAGTTTGAAACCCAGGAATCTCTTTCTCTAAGGCCTAGGAGCCATCTCTTCGAAATGTAAACATCAGGGGAAAGAGTGTCCCAACTTCTTATTTCTGTGGGGAGATAGGAGACTAACCCCAGTGTGCCAAACTTGCTTCAAGTTTTAAAACTGTCTCCTGTCTCAGATTTCCCTAGTGCTCCAGTGGTAAGGAGTTTTCCTGACCATGCAGGGGACACTAGTTCCATCACTGGTCTGGGAAGATTCCACATGCCACGGAGCAACTAAGCCTGTGTGCTACAACTACTGAAGCCCTCATGCCTAGAGCCTATTGGTGCTCCGCAACTAATGAGAAGACACCACAATGAGAAGCCCGTGCTCTGCAGCAAAGAGTAGCCCCAATCGGCCGCAACTAGAGAAAGCCATGTAGCAGCGAAGATGCAGCCCAGTTGAAAGTAAATAAATAAATAAATACATAAACTATCTCCTGTCTTAAAGACACAAGAAAATTTACTTTTCCTTTGGGTAAAGCCAATCATCTAACAAACTCAGATGGCCTATGTTCTCTCACCTCAGTGTTTAAAAACTCTCACAACCTTTGCTTTTGGTGGGGTTGAGCTCAGACTGAGTTCTGGTCTCTCTCTCTCTTTCTCTCTCTTATTGCAATAGTCTTGAATATAAAGTCTTCCTTCCCTGTTTAAATTTGTTACTTTTTTAAAAATGGAAGGAAAGCAAAATTTTTGACAGAAAAGAAGCGAGATCAATAATCGCTAGTTTAAAAGCGTAATAAATGAGAGCTTTTTTTAATCACATGGTTTTAACTAATCATTTAGTAGATACTGAAACACTAACCTATCAAGGATGCTAAACCACTGTAAAGTGAATACATTACCAAGCATGAATCATTTATCAAGATCTCAGGTGGCTATAAAGCAGGCTCAACTAAGAGGCATTTGGGACAGTGCCAGCTGATTGTGAGGAGGAAGAAACCAGGACAGAAAAGAATGGGTAGTAAATTCAAATGCCACCAACCCAGGTATAGTGCCAACTACTGAAGATGACTTTTGGTCTGATGTTCCTCATCCCAGTGCTAGAAAGACTCACACTTGGTTCAGCCAGGTACTGCAGTCTAAAACATACGGAATACTGCAACAGAAATTCAGAGCACATGTTGGTTGAAGCTGAGTTGATTCCAAGAGTATTTTCAGTAGTCAGGGAACAGAGAGCTGTGTGTATTATTCTTGTCAAAAGGACATGGCAAGGACCCAAGGAAGAACAAGCCAGAGAAACAGAAGCCAAAGACCATCAGGTGGCCTGAACAATTCCATGAGAGGAAATAGGCAACTCAGCGACATATATGTACTGCTTGCAGCAGGCATCCTTAGAATTTTGATTCTGTCAACAAGACTAATTCTGCATTCCAAGGTTAGTGGGCAGAGACTTAAATACACATCCAATAATTGTAATGGTCTTAGTGCTGGGAGGTAGTGATGGGAAATGATGATGGGTCAATGAAATGGACTAAGCCTTCAGGTGGAGAGAACCGACACTAACATAAAAGAGATGGGCAAGACTGACACTTAAACTGTCTCCTTCCTTATTCCAAGGTGCTGGGCATTGTTCTTTTAAGCTTCTTAAGAACTTTTGAAAATTCCTGCTACTTTTGTCTCCAGGGGCAAGCACAGATATTTATTTAAAGGTGTGATACATGGAACTTTTTCATCAACTCACAAAATGTGAACCCTTCCCAGAAAGCAAAACAACATACTCCTATTGTCTTTCATTTCCAAGTGCCAGAGGGGAATAGCTTTTAATAAATACTTTTACACTGCACTTCAGTTGAATTGCTATCATGTGAAAACAGGCCTGAGGAGAATAACACATTGCCAAATTCCCTCCAGTGAGTGCAAAATAATACTGTAGGGTCTGGCAGAGAAATAAAATGGAAATCTGATTACTTTGTTTTATTCTATATGGAGATAATGTGTGAGCACATTTAAATACATAATTCAGTGCATTTCAGCTATGGCCCTAGATGATGATTTAATGTCAGCCTAACACTAACCTTGCAACATGAGAGCTGCATTTAGAGCTGACAACTAAAAGGAAAGTTGATGAAATTACACTTTATTTTATTTTCTGCAGAGCTAAGCAGATCTGTTTATTCCATTCCTAATGCCAGCTACCACTATAAATTTGAAGAAACTAAACCTACCCAGAGAAGGCCATACATATTAATACAGCCAAAGGAACTATCTGCTTATCATATTAGAATAGATTAAAAGAAGAAATAAAAAATAAATAAAATATGGAGATAATTTTCATGGGTCAAACTACAGTAAGTGACTTACAGTCCAAATAGATTTCTAATAAATTACCTTTTAATTATACAAAAGCCATCATTGTGTTAAAGATAAGTAAATTGCTACTTTTGAAGGAATGTAGAATAGAAAACGCAGTGCAGAATATAATTTGCAAAAGTTAAGAGTGTAGGAGGCCACTAGTAAGATATTAAGTAGAGAATATTAACATTCTTCAGTAATACTGTAGGAGAGCTGAAATATATTACACTGGGAAACAGTTGTAATAATTTTAAGATGATTATTTTAAAAATTGAGTTTCTTCCATGTATTTCTCCCTGTATTTTACTTACTTCTTTGGCAACAAGCTTAATGTAGTCAGAAAGTTGAGGCATTGTCTAGTTTTAAATCTAACACTAATTTTTAGGCCACAGATATAGCAGATTAGACATTATTAGGAGACTTCCAGAATGCTGTGAATATGGTGTTTCATAATGCCCATGTAAGATTCAGGTTATGTTGCAATATTCACATCTGAAAAGCAGTCTCCTTTCAAAGATCAGTTTTCTAACTCCTACTTTTGTGACTTAAGCCTGAGGAGACAATTGGATCTCCTCCCACAATAGAAGGAAATAAAAATAAAAATTTTAAGGATTCCATATAATGTCCTTACATCCTTACTTTAATGACATTTTTTTTTGGATAGAAATTTTTATTAAAAAAAAATGAATTAGGAACTAATATAATGAATGACACGGTAAAATAAAATCCAATTTTACTTCTAACCACAAATAAAATAGAGGGCTAGTCTTAAAAGTAAGTTATCTTTGACATAATCAACTTTTGAGTTCCAAAACAGTTCTTTTGCTGATTACATATTTTCAGTTGGCTTACAGGATAGCTTTTAGCAGTGCTTATCTACTTATGCTTAATTAATAAATTATAGCTTATCTTATTTTCAAAAAAAAAAAAGGTATTTGAAGCAACCATCTCTAGGTTTGCACTGGCTGCAGGTTTTTATTTGAATTCACTTAATTCCACATTGTAATATATAAAAGTATCTGCCTTAAGTGTTACTGCTGCTACTTCTGTGTCTACTATTCTGCTACTGCTACTCTTCATGTTGCTTCCACCTCTGCTTCTTTATAATTACACAGATTGCACTGAACTGAACAAGGGGTTTGGAAATATCTGTGTCTACCTGGGACATTCTAGAATTATTTTGTCTGCTACATTTGGCACAGAGTAATTTGGCTCTGAGAGCAGGGGACTTCATGGTGCCCACATGGTGAAGTGACACCAATCTCATGCTACTTTGGGTTCTCTTTTCAAGGTCAAGGCTTCGTCTCAGTCCCCAAGACTAACAGGTACATCCTCTAAGGGTCTTCACCAATCACACTTTCTACAGCTCATTGTTTTCACTAGTCACTTCTACCCTTCTCCATAGAACTCTGGCTTTGTCATTAGTGACTTTAGCTGTCACCACTTCCTGATGGCCACTTTGGCTCTGGAGAAAATTGCCAAACTGAACACCTCTGGATCCGTCCTGTGGTCTCATGATTCTCAGGTCTCATTAGGGGCCCTTTAGTTTATTACTTCTCACAATGAGTGAGACATTTTGAAATCTGGAGCCTAAAAGTGCCTCATATACAGAAACTGTTATTCATATCAAATGGCTGCCATATTGTTCCGGAACTCTTCTCTGTATTTTCAATCTTCTCTTCTTGTATAAGGGTATGCTCTCAGAATGAATCTAGATGATAACAAACAACATGCCTAACCCAGTGGTTTCATTTGCCACAACTCTGAATATTGCTGTTGTATCTTTCGGTGGCATTTTTGCATTGAATTGATCCAGTGGGCTGTTTAATACCAGTGGAGTCTATCTGAATTCACATGTACCCAAAATCTCCAGGCATCCAGGATTTTGAAAGAGTTAAAAATAAGACCAGTTACAATTCAGAGTATAGCTAACCAATACACATAGGTCCAAGGTCTCTCATGACAAGAAATGTAAACTAAAATACTTTAATTCTCAGATTTCTTTAAGAATTAAAATATTCAATAATATTCAGTCACTTTGTTGAAGAATTGGTTAAATTGTGACAATCCTGTATCAATTTCTTCAACTATAAATGGAAATAATAACACATTTATAATATAAGCATATCATATACTTAGCATTATACAAATGCTTATATATGTATACAAGCATATGTACAAGTATATATAAAGTAATTAGAATTGTATCTGACACAAAAAAACTCTAATGTTAGCTATCATTATTATTATTATCTACATTTAAAATAAACAGACCTACGACTTAGCAACTTCATTTATAGGAATTTATCCCAGAAATAGAGGCAGACTAGGCTTTGTGAGGCCAGAAACTTAAGTCACTTAATGCCATCTTAAAGACACCATCTTTAAGAAAAAGAACACAGCAAAATGAATTCAAAATAGTTACAAAAGTGAATATCTATGATAAGAAAAGAAATTAAACCAAATTATAGGAGTCTTAGAAATCAGGTCCCTTCTTTTTTTATAAGCTTTCTTTAGGAAAATTATCAAAAATACTCATGCAAAAATGTTTTCTGTTTGCATCCTGATATCCTCCTGCACCAAAAATCCTCCACACCTCTCAGCATTCAGAGAACCATGCAAGTGACATGTCCTGAAGCTCCTGCTTCATTGTATTCATAGTAAACCCACCTCTGCCAAGAAGAATGCGCATGTGTGATAAGGATATCATTAAAAGTTTCCTACTTAAAGATATGTATTTTTATATGCTCATTAAATTTTGTATACATATAGATACAAATACAAGGTTGTTTACTACAGCATGGCTTATACTAGCAGAGAAAAAAATAAGGTCTATTAATAGGCAGCAAAGCATGATGGCTGAAAGAGTGAAGTCTGAAGTCAGAGGGACTCAGGTTAAATCAAAGCTCCACTACTCACTGCTATTTGACCTGAGGCAAGTTACTTAACCTCGCTGTGCTTATGTTTCATTATCTGTAAAATAGGGATAACAATATTTTCTATGTCATTATGTTATTATGAAAAGTCAATGAGGTGATATTTATAAAGGGCATGGAACAGTGCTTGGCACATGGTAAATGCTATTTAAATATAAAATAAATATAAATCTACTTGGAAACTAATTAAGTCCATTACATCCATACAATAGAATGCTATGGACTTCACTGGCAGTCCTGGGGTCAAGACTCTGTGTTCCCAATGCAGGGGGCATGGGTTCCATCCCTGATCAGGGAAGATCCCACATGCTGTGTGGTATGGCCAAAAAAAAAAAAATCAGCACAATAGAATTCTATACAGACAATTAAAACGTAAAGATAAATTTATATTAAAATTAAATAATGATATTGAAAGCTGTTGTATAAAAAAGGGAAATTACAAACAACAAAATTCAATATATCGAGGATGAGATGAGAAAAAGAGAGACTTGCTTTTATGCTACTCTATAAGTATAGGTAGAGTAGTTCAATATCATACTATTCAGAGATATTATTTGTGGCTGATGTGAAGAAAAATATGTAAACAATTCATGACAGTACAGCATTCATACTTATGGAAGTTTAAAAACAAATAGTCCCACAATTTTTTTAACCTTCTTCCCATAGGAAAATGAGGTCTATTTCCTCCTGTTTGAATCTAGGCTTTGTCTCTGTTCTACTAGCAGAATAGGATGAGAGTGACACTACCCAGTTTCTGGACTCAGGTTATGAGAAATCTGTTTGCACTTTCTGGTATCTGGTATCTTGGGATACTCATTATCAAAACCAGCTTCTGTTCTGAGGAAGCCAAGGCCACATGAAGAGGCCATCTATGGATGTTTGGGCTGACAACCCAGCTGAGGCCCACTAAACAACCAGCATTAACTACTTAACATCTGAGCTAATATGGCTCTTGATATCAGCCCTACCCTTCTTTTCAGCTGAGGTCCTAGACCTCATGCAGCCAAGACAAGCCACCAACAGTTTATTCTGTCCAAATTCTTGTTCCCAGAGGTTTTGAACATTAGGACCAGTTTGATGGCATTAAATTTAATGCTGGTTGTTATACTATAGATAGACACCAGGAAGGTAACTAGAATATATATGTTTTTCTCATGATCTATTTATATGCTCTAAGTCAGTGACAGTATCTTCTTAGCCAACTATACTTCCAACTTGTGAGTACCTAAAGTACAAATGGTATCAGTGAGGTCTACAGCATAAACTGGGTGAGGTCTGTATCTTCCATTATTTGATCTATTTTCTGCCATTTGTCTATTGATGAGCAAATAAATTCACCTCATTGAAAGCTTGTTAATGACAGGGCTGGACCTGAGGCAAAGGGAAAAGTTTTCACTGCTGCTGAAAATACAAGTTTGGGGGATGCACTAAGGGCTTTGAGAGAATAGTAAAAGAAATCTAGGGAAATCTCATCCAGTAATTGAGAACTAATGGAAGTGTTTGATATCATGAAGGACACGTTAAACGTAACTGTAATCTGGAAAGGATTGGGTAGTAGTTGCATGAAATCATTGGAAAGCTGGAAGAAACCTTGGCCAAAGGCATGACATGAGTCTAGAAGATTAGATGAACATGGAAAGTCATTGCCTTTGCATGGTGCATGAAGTATACATCCATGTGGAAGGTACCCTATATTGTGTTTGTATTGATTCTTTCCAGGAACCCTACAGTTCTATCAAACTGTGCATGGGTCTGATAGCATTAGACTCTGCGTGTGTGCATGCATTTCCTCACATACACGTCTATATGAATCAAAATGCCTACATATATGTTCAAGAAATTCATAATAATGGTTAATAACAATTCATTTTGGAGAGTCTAAGGACAGGATTTGGGGAAGCAGATGGTCTGTGGGAAGAGTGGAGAGATTTCATTTTTTAATTTCTTTTTTTTTTTTACAAGAAGAATATTGCTTATGTAATTTAAATTTAAAAATCGATTTTAAATAAACGAGTCTAATTAGAAGCATGGAGTTTATAATTTTCACTTCTTGGTTTTCTCATAGACAACATGGCAGTGCCTTTTCCTGGCAGGTTTTCCTCTACTCCCTTTTTGAAACTGACAGTACTAGAGAGTGAGTTGTAAGTATTCTTTTTCAACATGGAATGGTTATAAAATGTCAGACCCTTCTACTTTTTATTATTTAGCTCTAAAGATTTCCAGGTTCTAAAAATAAGATAAACTTCTCTCCTGAGTTTATGTACCTTAGACATATTTTAAGTATACAGTAGTCATTTATGAAGTGCGTATCTAAAGGTGGACATCAAAACTGTGTTTGCAATAATCATTTTTCTTTTCAAGCTATCTCAGAGTGATCCCAGGAAATGTTCCTTCATGATCAAAGCAAATCATCGCCTGGAAAAATGCACTATTTTCAGTTAACTCTGCTACAAGCAAGTGCCAAATGCATTTGAAGACAGAATGTTTCACACCAGAGAAAGTTAAGTACAGCACTAAAAAGCAGCCATGAGATCACCAGGAGAATCTACACAGAAAACATGTGGGCAGACTGCACACATTTATTCAGGGCAAAAGCACCATCAGTGCGCACAACTTAGCTTTATATATCCCACAACATGCCCCAGAGAACAACTGAGACTTGAAAAAGACAGAAGGAAAATATGCATGCCTCCCAACTGTCAAAGCAGGCAGTTGGGCAACTATATTAATCATGATGTAAAAGCTTTGTAGCATACTCTGTTTCAATGGCATTACATTTCTTCCTCACCCCTGTGGAAAAGAATATAATCCCTAAGAAAACTGGGCAATTTGTACTTGAACTAACTTTAAAGCCCTGACTAAGGACAGATAGCATAGTGTTTCTGTCTCAGTGGATAATAATTCCTGTTAAGAAGACCACAGGCCATAGAAGAAGCCATTGATGTAAACTCATACATATGCAGCTTATGATTAGGGAAAGCTGGTCATGACAAACACATTCTTTATGCTCTTCCCACCTCAATTAATATCAGCTTCATCACTCCTGACTATGGGGAGCAGGAGGGAGGGAAAGGGAAATATACTTCATCAACTCAACAACAGTTACAGCCTTGCTCCTAATTGTGACTCGAAAAGTTACCTTTCATTTGCTACACAGCTTGTCCACGTTACTCTGCCGCTAAAGCAGTAATTTTTGGAAGTGAGATGTGGGAAGAAAATATTGAAATTCCACTTATCCTATTCTAGAAATAGAAAAAGGCAATTAAGCTTTACTAATATTTACTGTTGAATGATCCTGGGTTCCCACCCTCAGTCCATATGTCAGAGAGTCACATGTGACATATGCTCCACACAGGAAATGGAAGGAAGGGCGAGACTTCCTCCAACTTGCCGTTCTCACTGGTTCCTTAGATTTCAACATATTGCAATGAATTAAAGATTGTGTATGCCTAGTTAGATAGATCTACAGCCTATATTTATAAGGTTTTTAACAAGACTAAATCTTCTCAGCATGGTCAAAGGGCTTTTAAAAACATCTCGGCAAAGACACTCAGATCAAAGATAAAATTAATGAGGCGAGTTCAAGCAGATAAAAAATAAAGTGACAGAGTTAGCATATCTATGCTTAATATGAATTCTTCGCCATGCTGTAAATTAAAAACAACAATGATTTAATCATATGTAGATCTATGTCAATCCCCTCAATTATAAATTATTTAAAGTCTTCCACAATATTCTCTAATAATGAACTTCTTTTAATTGCACATTATTCCTTGAGATAGTAACTAGAGATAGTTTATATATATATATATATATATATATACACACACATACATTTGTATGTATAGATATTGAAGAAGGAAATAGCAACCCATTCTAGTATTCTTGCCTGGAGAATCCCATGGACAGAGGAACCTACAATCCATGGGTTCACAAAAAGCCAGACATGACTGAAGTGACTGAGCACAGCACATGTATTGATATCTTATAAATACATAATAAATATGTATTTGGGGAATGCATCCTGAGTATTTTAGTGATAGATGCATATATTCAAAAATATTGAGGCCACTTGTCAAAAAAAAGAATGAGGGGCAAGAGAGAATTAAAAGCATGTCAGTTCTTAATTTCTAGTTGATTTGTTCTGAAACGCTGACTAAGCTCATTTCAGTAAGGAACCACTAAGTTAAACAGCTATATATTAAAGGGATTATTTTTTTTAAGTACCTCTTTTTGCTAACTTTGGCCTACTCACCTCCAGAGCCATTTTCTTGAAGTGATTAACTTAAGAAATGCATGGTGACACACTGGATTCCAAAAGAAAATGTTGATTCACTTAAATAAGTGAGTAATTTCCATCTTACTTAAGCAATTTAAAAGGAAATGATCCATTTTATGTTTTGTTTCTGTGTTTTCTCTTACGAAAAATGTGCACATTATTTCACAGTGAAAGTAGAAAAAGACCCCTTAGAAACTAATATTTACCAGGGAAAACACAGGCAAGGTCTGCCTCTGCTCTTTTCCCATCATACTATGGAATTTGGAAGAGATATCAGAAATCAGCCATTGCAGCCTTCTCCATTGTACAGATAGGCGTGGCAAGACTGCACAGTTCACTAGCCTACAAAACCAGGACCAAACTGTTTTGACTCATGAACCAGTTATTCTCCAATGAAAGGAGACCAAAGCAGAAGCACTGGTATTCCTAGAAAGGAGTCTGCTCAAAAAGTTAACTCATATACAACTGGTTTTCCTAAAAGGACTACCTTCCACAGAAATAAAAATAGGAAAAGAGAGAAGGAGCATAAAAAGAAGAAAAACAATAATTTTAGGACATAAAACAGTCTTTACATGAGGTTTTAAAGTGATTGCACAACTAACTGATTGTCAACTGGTAACAGTGCACATTTTCATTCTTTGTACAGAATCTCTTTGTACAGTTATTCTCTGGAAATGTTAGAAGATGAAGCACATTTATGATGGCTTTACCTAGCATAAAGAGTATAGTGTACTCCACTTGTACTTAATGTATTCCAGAAAAGTGTGCAGATTCTCTTTGGCTTTGGTGACCCAGTGACTTGTTTATTTTCTTGGTATTATATCTTTCTCTAGTGGGAATAGTTTCACCTTCAAATGAATTTGGCACGTCTAGCTAAATTAACTAGAAACAATGTACTTTTTCAGGAAGTGATTTACCTTAATTATAAAAGATTTCCCAAGAAATCTTTTGAGCTCCTCACCAACCTAAAGTAAGATTTTTTAAAAAATATATAGCATCTTGGAGGTTCTGATTCATTGGGTCTGGGAACTAGCATTTTTAGGAAGCACCTCTGTGATTCTGATATAGAATCATACTTTCAAGAATACTGCTTTGTAAGAAACTTTCCAAGTGTTTATTTTAGAGGCAATTCCCTTAGAATGGGGCAAGTACAATATTCCCATAATGTGTTCAGTGCAATAACTGCTTGATATTGTGTAAGCAGATGATCTACTCATTTAAATGAATTTCTCAGTTTGACAATGTGGAATCACATTTGTTGTTGCCGTTCAGTTGCTCAGTCATGTCCAACTCTTTGCCACCCCATGGACAGCAGCACACCAGGCTTCCCTGTCCTTCACCATCTCCTGGAGCTTTCTCAAACTCATGTCCATTGAGTTGGTGATGCCATCCAACCATCTCATCCTCTGTCATCCTCTTCTCCCCTGCCTTCAAACCTTCCCAGCATCAGGGTCTTTTCCAACGAGTCAGCTCTTTGCATAAGGTGGCTAAGTATTGGAGCTTCAGCCTCAGCATCAATCCTTCCAATGAATATTCAGGGTTGATTCCCTTTAGGATTGACTAGTTTGATCTCCCTGCAATCCAAGGGACTCTAAAGAGTCTTCTCCAGCACCACCATCTGAAGGTATCAATTCTTCAGTGCTCAGCCTATTTTATTGTCCAGCTGTCACATCCATACATGACTACTAGAAAAACCATAGCTTTGACTACACAGACCTTTGTCAGCAAAGTAATGTGTCTGCTTTTAAATACACTGTCTAACACATACAGACTGAAAGTGAAAGGCTGGAAAAAGATATTTCATGCAAATAGAGACCAAAAGAAAGCAAGAGTAGCAATACTCATATCAGATAAAATAGACTTTAAAACAAAGGCGGTGAAAGGAGACAAAGATGGACACTACATAATGATCAAAGGATCAATCCAAGAAGAAGATATAACAATTATAAATATATATGCAGCCAACATAGGAGCACCACAATATGTAAGGCAAATGCTAACAAGTATGAAAGGGGAAATTAACAATAACACAATAATAGTGGGAGACTTTAATACCCCACTTACACCTATAGACAGGTCAACTAAACAAAAAATTAACAAGGAAACACAAACTTTAGATGATACAATAGACCAGTTAGACCTAATTGATATCTATAGGTCATTTCACCCCAAAACAATGAATTTCACTTTTTTCTCAAGCGCACACGGAACCTTCTCCAGAATAGATCACATCCTGGGCCATAAATCTAGTCTTGGTAAATTCAAAAAAATTAAAATCATTCCAAGCATCTTTTCTGACCACAATGCAGTAAGATTAGATGTCAATTACAGGAGAAAAACTATTAAAAATGCAAACATATGGAGGCTGAAAAACACACTGCTGAATAACCAACAAATCACATAAAAAATCAAAAAAGAAATCAAAATATGCATAGAAATGAATGAAAATGAAAACACAACAACCCAAAACCTATGGGACACTGTAAAAGCAGTGCTAGGGGAAGATTCATAGCAATACAGGCTCACCTCAAGAAACAAGAAAAAAGCCAAATAGATAACCTAACTCTACACCTAAAGCAACTAGAAAAGGAAGAAATTAAGAACCCCAGGGTCAGTAGAAAGAAAGAAATCTTAAAAATTAGGGCAGAAATAAATGCAAAAGAAACAAAAGAGACCATAGCAAAAATCATCAAAGCCACAAGCTGGTTCTTTGAGAAGATAAATAAAATTGACAAGCCATTAGCCAGACTCACCAAGAAACAAAGGGAGAAGAATCAAATCAACAAAATTAGAAATGAAAATGGAGAGATCACAACAGACAACACAGAAATACAAAGGATCATAAGAGACTATTATCAGCAACTATATGCAAATAAAATGGACAACTTGGATGAAATGGATAAATTCTTAGAAAAGTATGACTTCCCAAAACTGAACCAGGAAGAACTAGAAAATCTCAACAGACCCATCACAAGCACAGAAATTGAAACTGTAATCAGAAATCTTCCAGCAAACAAAAGCACAGGACCAGATGGCTTCACAGCTGAATTCTACCAAAAATTTAGAGAAGAGCTAACACCTATCCTACTCAAACTCTTCCAGAAAATTGCAGAGGAAGGTAAACTTCCAAACTCATTCTATGAGGCCACCATCACCCTAATACCAAAACCTGACAAGGATGCCACAAAAAAAGAAAACTACAGGCCGATATCACTGACGAACATAGATGCAAAAATCCTTAACAAAATCCTAGCAAACAGAATCCAACAATATATTAAAAAGATCAGACATCATGACCAAGTGGGCTTTAGCCCAGGGATGCAAGGATTCTTCAATATCCGCAAATCAATCAATGTAATACACCACATTAACAAATTGAAAAATAAAAACCATATGATTATTTCAATAGATGCAGAGAAAGCCTTTGACAAAATTCAACATACATTTATGATAAAAACCCTCCAGAAAAAAGGAATAGAAGGAACATACTTCAACATAATAAAAGCTATATATATGACAAACCCACAGCAAACATTATCCTAAATGGTGAAAAAATGAAAGCATTTCCCCTAAAGTCAGGAACAAGACAAGGGTGCCCACTCTCACCACTACTATTCAACATAGTTTTGGAAGTTTTGGCTACAGCAATCAGAGCAGAAAAAGAAATAAAAGGAATCCAGATTGGAAAAGAAGAAGTAAAACTCTCACTGTTTGCAGATGACATGATCTTCTACATAGAAAACACTAAAGTCTCCACCAGAAAATTACTAGAGCTAATCAATGAATATAGTAAAGTTGCAGGATATAAAATTAACACATAGAAATCCCTTGCATTCCTATCACTAACAATGAGAAAACAGAAAGAGAAATTGTAGAACTTCTACACTATTGTAGAAATTCCCTAATTAAATATAAATTCTAAAATGCTTTTTGCTTGGCTTCAAGTAGTTCCCATTGTTTTAGAATAAATAATACAAAGGAGCATGTAATAAAGAAAGCATTTTACCCTTCAGATAAGTCTATCACAGAACTTGTCAGGATATGGAAATGAAGAACTCCTAAACAGCATTCCTTCTCCTATTTATGCCTCCCACCAAATCCAAAACTCCTAATAATACCTGTCAGCCTCTATTGATCAGTGTTATCTAGAAGAATGGCATTGGTCCATCAATGGCCATTAATGTGTAAATGCAGATTGACTTAGTAAACAATAATGAGAAGGCTGAGCACCCAAAGAATTGATGCTTTTGAATTGTGGTGCTGAAGAAGACTCTTGAGATTCCCTTGAACAGCAAAGAGATCAAACCAGTTAATCCTAAAGACAGTCAACCCTGACTTTTCATTGGAAGGACTGATGCTGAAACTGAAACTCCAATACTTTGGCCACCTGATGCGAAGAGCCAACTCATTGGAATGAGAATGGATGCTGGGAAAGATTGAGGGCAGGAGGAGAAGTGGACGACAAAGGATGAGATGGTTGGATGGCATCAGTGACTCAACGGACATGAGTTTGAGCAAATTCAGGGAGATAGCGAAGGACAGGCAAGGCTGGTGTGCTGCAGTCCATGAGGTCTCAAAGAGTCAGACACAACTTAGCGACTGAACAACAAGTGAGATAAGGAACTAATATCTTAATGAGAATGCGACCAAGCTGGTAAAGAATCTGCCTGCAATGCAGGACACCCCAGTTCAATTCCTGGGTTGGGAAGTTCCCCTGGAGAAGGGATAGGCTACCTACCCACTCTAGTATTCTTGGGCTTCCCTGGTAGCTCAGAAGATAAAGAATCCGCTTGCAATGCAGGAGACCTGGGTTGCATCCCTTGGTTGGGAAGATCCCCTGGAGGAGAGCATGGCAACCCACTCTAGTATTCTTGCCTAGAGAATCCCCATGGACAGAGGAGCCCAGAAGGTTACAGTTCATGGGGTCTCAAAGAGTCAGACACAACTGAGCACCTAAGCACAGGACAAAGATCTAGATTAGACTCCAGGTGTGTGCTCTGTGCTGGGGAGGTCTGAAGCAGCAGTTGGATTCTCCCAGCCTATGAGCAAACTGAAGCCAGCAGCATGCAAGAGGAGAAAGGATAAGAAAGGAAGGATTTGCTAAACTAAGACTACTTCACAATTTTGACATTTTGCTGACCTTTTCCCAGGGCCCTTTCATATCAAACATTTAAAACGGCCTGGCTTCTTCTAGTAGACAAAGTAGAAGCCGCTTGGCTGAGAGAGGTGGCCCACATTTGCAAGAACAAAACAGAATTATAATCCAAGCCCTAATAGCAGCTGTGTGATCTTGTAGAAAACATCACCTCTGTACCTCTCAGTTTCCCATCTGTAAGAGGGGGATATGAATTCCTGTTCTTGGACTTTTGAGAATTAAAGAGATGGGTATGTAAAGTTCCTGATATGGTGCTTCTTCTCTTCATCTGCTCATCTGTTCTCCTCCATCTGCTCACCCTTCAGTGCAGGAAAAAGGAAAGGGTGAGGCACTTTCCCTGGTGGCACAACTGAAGCATTTGTGAGATTTTTCTGATTTTCCTTACAAATGGGACTTCCCAGGTGACACAGGGTAAAGAATCGGCCTGCTGATGCAGCAGCCACAGGAGACCAGGGTTCCACCCCTGGGTTGGGAAGATGCCCTGGAGAAGGAAATGGCAACCCACTCCAGTATTATTTGCCTGGGAAATCCCATGGTCAGAGGAGCTTGGCAGGCTATGGGGTTGCAAAAGAGAACTTTGAGACTAAACAACAGCAACAATTTCTGTCTTTTTACAAATTCTGCAGCCATTTCCAGGAAGAAATGAGTATCACCCCATGAATATGAAATGATTATATCTAATTTTCTGTCATTTTAGTACTCTTATAGAAAAGGTAAATATAGACTTGGAATGTTGTGGATCTTTATGAAATAAAATTAACATTAATTCTTTGAGAGATCATTATATTTGGCACTAGAGGAAATACAAAGAAATATAAGACACACATCTTCTGCACTTCTGCATAGAAGTTAATTGATTAGAGTCTCAAGGCAAGTGAAAAGTTTCACAGCCATAAAAAATTAAATGGCAACTCAAGACATAACAGGAAAGATGTCATGGAGCAGTCATGATTAATTTCAAAATGAATTGCACAGACAATAATTTTTAAATGCTTTTGAAAGAGAGAATGATCACTTCAGTTAACATATTGAAGAAAGTCTGAAGCGGAAACTGGTGGAAATTGGTGACCTATAAACTGAAGTCAACCTGCAGGCCTATTTAATTTGAAACACTTAGTGTTTTTTTGTTTTGTGTCTTTTTTTTAGTAAGTCACCAGCATCAAAATTGAGGAGAATAATGCCTATGGTCCAGGGAAGGCCTTTCCACACTAAATTGGTTATCCTGGGAATTTAAAGGAAGAAGAAGAGAGAGATCTAATTATAGTCCTACTCTCCATTAGTTCATTCATTTGTGAATAGCATCTTTCTTCTATCTAGGCATTTCTTACACTTTCTGAAATTTATTCCCTGTCTTTCCTGCTGTCAAAAATCCTTGTTAGCAAGAACTTTAGATAGACTTACTATTTCTTGAGCTACCAGAGATAATTAAAATCATCAGGATAAAAACCAGCAGTTCCTCCTCCTAGGTGATTATCAGCTGAGAGCTGACTTCACGGGCTGACCACTTCATACAGTGAAAAAGCAGGTAATTAAATCCTCAAATCTGTAGAAATCCACAGGGACTAAAAGCCACAAAGAAATTTTACCTTTGAGACATTTTGAGAATCAGGTCAATGAATAAACAGATATCTCAGATTTGAGCCCAGCATATATCCTGACACAAAGAAGCAAAATAAAAATGGAAGAGCTTTGTTCATAGTTGCTGTCTTTTTATTGAACTCCACAATATTGGTAGAACATTGAAATGTTCTCATTTAAGTATTCAGAAGCTCAGGATGGTTTGTTTCCCCCAAATTTTTGTTTATCATATAAACATATGTCTATCACTGTGGAATTTAATTGATATTTACTGCAAGTTGTTTTCAAAACATTTTATTCATTGAAAATACCAACCATTCTGTGACCCAATCTGCATATCCAAAGGTTGTTTTTTTTTTTTTCTTTATGCAATATTTCAAAGCTGGTTCTACTCACACTTTTACCAAGTAATGCAGCACATTTTAATATCTTAACACTTTGGTCTCTAGATTTACCTTCTGAATTTTCATTGACAATCAGGAGAATCACTCATATCCATATGTAATATTTGAAATAGAAAGAAAGATAAATATTTTCTGGCAGAGTAGAGCCACTAACCATACATATTATTTCTGTGCATGCATGCTAAGTCGCTTCATTCGTGTCCCACTCTTTGCCGTCCCACAGACCATAGCCCACAGGCTCCTCTGTCCATGGGGATTCTCCAGGCAAGAATATTGGAGTGGGTTGCCACGCCCTCCTCCAGGGGATTTTCCTGACCCACATCTCTTCTGTCTCCTGCATTGGCAGGCAAGTTCTTTACCACTAGCACCACCTGGGAAGCCCCATACATTATTCCCATACCTACTCAAAATACCTCAACATATGAAAATTTGACTTTCAAAAAATAAGAGCCATTTTTCACTTCATACAACCTTTTGAGTTGCTACATAGTATCCCTTCAAACAGACATCACTTCAGTGTCTTATATATGATAGATGCTTGACTTACTCATTGAACATGAACTCAATGACTAAATGAGATACTTATAACATTCAAGTTTTATTTTCAGAACTTCTTAGAAATATATATGTATTTGTTATTTGAATACACTAATTCTGTGGGAGTTAAGATCATCTTCACTCACTAATAAGATTAACTTCACTCACTAATCTTTTTAAGAGAAGATAAAAACAATTCATTTTGGTCAAGCCTGGGGAATCTACAACCTAGTAATGTTGTAAGTTAGCCCTGAGGATATCTAAGAATCTACTATAAATGCTTTCAATTTACAGAGTTTCAGAGTATGAACGGCATTAGCCCACTAACCTGGCAGCTCAACCACTTGGGGTTCCAATTAAATAGATGGCAACCTTTTGTTGAAATGTCCACTTTTATAGACACAGAAGGAAAAATTGTGGAGAACAAAATGACCTTTGTTGCTGCACAATACTAACATATTTTTCACCTAAACTAATATAGGGAAATAAATAATAATAATGAAGCTGCTTTGAATTTAAAGCAGACCATACTGTGCTGTAAGCAGTGCTGGATAGAAGACCAAATATGTCTATTTATTTATCTTTTATTTTTGGCTGTTCTGGGTCTTTGTTGCTGCATGGGCTTTTCTGTAGTTATAGGTAGCGGGGACTGTACTCCAGTAGCGGTGCAGGAACTTCTCATTGCAGCAGCTTCTGTCCCTGAAACCACAGGCTCCAACACGCCCGGGCTTCAGTAGTTGCAGCACATGGGTTCAGTAGTTGTGGTGCACAGGCTTAGTTGCCCTGAGATATGTGGGATCTTCCTGGATTCAGGATCAAATTTGTGTCTCCTGCATTGGTCACTGAGTCACCAGGGAAGCCCAAAACAAGTCCCTTAAGGCATGTAGTTCTAAAACTGCTGCTGCTGCTGCTAAGTCACTTCAGTTGTGTCCGACTCTGTGCGACCCCACAGACGGCAGCCCACCAGGCTCCACCATCCCTGGGATTATCCAGGCAAGAACACTGGAGTGGATTGCCATGTCCCTCTCCAATGCATGAAAGTGAAGTCGCTCAGTCGTGTCTGACTCTCAGCAACCCCATGGACTGCAGCATACCAGGCTCCTCTGTCCATGGGATTGTCCAGGCAAGAGTACTGGAGTGGGTTGTAAGAGTCTTTAAATTAGGTCCCTCTGGCAATCTCAGTCCCAGAGACAGCATTTTCTACCAAACTGCAAGCAGGCTCACAGTTGCTAACCAAGACTTCCTGGGATCCTGGACTGTTGACATCCGCCAGGAGGGTTGCAGCCAGAGATTGGCTCCCCAGAGGAAACACACAGCACCCCTGAGACGGCACTCCTGCTGCGCACCCAGGAACCGAGCAGCTGGGATGGGGGAGGTGATAAGACGCACTGCCCCACCTGGGGAGAGTGTGCTCACCAAGGACCTGGTGGCCTGAGCTACTCAGACCTAGGAAGGGCACAAAACGCAGGCTCAACCGAGTCTGTGCCTTTGTGGAGTACCTGAGAACCTGAACTTGAGCGGCTTAGACCTGGGAAGTGCACACAACCCAGGGCCCACTTTAGACAGTTCCCCTGCCGAGCAACCTGGAGCCTGAGCAGTGTAGACCGGGAAAGCACACATGCCATGAGTGAGGGCAAACCCAGTGTGGCCCAGACACTGCGAGCACTCCCCACACATGCCAGTGATATTTGTTTGCAGTGTTCCTCCCTCCCCACAGCACAACTGAACAAGTGAGTCTAAATAAGTGACCACCTTCACCCCCTTGTGTCAGGGTGGAAATTAGACACTGAAGAGACTTGAAAACAGAAGAAGCCAAAATAAACAGAGGGAACCACTTTGGAAATGACCAGTGCAACAGATTAAAACCCTGTAGTTAACACCATCTACATTGGAAGGGGCCTATAGACCTCAAGAAGAAGTATAAGCTGGAACAAGGAACTATCTGAAACTGAACTGACTCCACACTGTGGAGAAATTCACAGTAACACAATAATAGTGGGAGACTTTAATACCCCACTCACACCTATGGATAGATCAACTAAACAGAAAATTAGCAAGGAAACAAAAACTTTAAGTGATACAATGGACCAGTTAAACCTAATTCACATCTATAGGACATTTCACCTGAAAACAATTAATTTCACCTTTTTCTCAAGCACACACGGAAACCTCTCCATGACAGATCACATCCTGGGCCATAAATCTAGCCTTGACAAATTCAAAAAAATTGTAATCATTCCAAGCATCTTTTCTGATCACAGTGCAGTAAGGTTAGATGTCAACTACAGGAAAAAAAACTATTAAAAATGCAAACATATGGAGGCTAAACAACACGCTTCTGAATAACCAACAAATCATAGAAGAAATCAAAATAATGCATAGAAACGAATGAAAATGAAAACACAACAACCCAAAACCTATGGGATTCAGCAAAAGCAGTGCTAAGGGGAAGGTTCATAGCAATACAAGCTTACCTCAAGAAACAAGAGAAAAAATCAAATAAATAACCTAACTCTATACCTAAAGCAAGTAGAAAAGGAAGAAATGAAGAACCCCAGGATTAGTAGAAGGAAAGAAATCTTAAAAATTAGGGCAGAGATAAATAAAAAAGAAACAAAGGAGACTATACCAAAAATCAACAAAGCTAAAAGCTGGTTCTTTGGGAAGATAAAAAAAAAAATAGACAAACCATTAGTCAGACTCATCAAGAAAAAAAGGGAAAAGAATCAAATCAACAAAATTAGAAATGAAAATGGAGAGATCACAACAGACAACACAGAAATACAAAAGATCATAAGAGACTATTATCAGCAGCTATATGCCAATAAAATGGACAACTTGGAAGAAATGGACAAATTCTTAGAAAAGTATAACTTTCCAAAACTGAACCAGGAAGAAATAGAAAATCTCAACAGACCCATCACAAGCATGGAAATAGAAACTGTAATCAGAAATCTTCCAGCAAACAAAAGCCCAGGACCAGACGGCTTCACAGCTGAATTCTACCAAAAATTTAGAGAAGAGTTAACACCTATTCTACTCAAACTCTTTCAGAAAATTGCAGAGGAAGGTAAACTTCCAAACGCATTCTATGAGGCCACCATCACCCTAATACCAAAGCCAGACAAAGATGCCACAAAAAAAGAAAACTACAGGCCAATAGCACTGACGAACATAGATGCAAAAATCCTTAACAAAATTCTAGCAAACAGAATCCAACAACATATTAAAAAGATTATACATCATGACCAGTGGGCTTTATCCCAAGGATGCAAGGATTCTTTAATATCCACAAATCAATCAGTGTGATACACCACATTAACAAAATGAAAGATAAAAGCCATATGATTACCTCAATAGATGCAGAGAAAGCCTTTGACAAAATTCAACATCCATTTATGATAAAAAAAATAAAACCCCAGAAAGCAGGACTAGAAGGAACATACCTCAACATAATAAAAACCATATATGATAAACACATAGCAAACATTATCCTAAACAGTGAAAAATTGAAAGCATTTCCCCTAAAGTCAGGAACAAGACAAGGGTGCCCACTCTCACCATTACTATTCAATATAGTTTTGGAAGTTTTAGCCATAGCAATTAGAGAAGAAAAAGAAATAAAAGGAATCCAGATTGGAAAAGAAGAATTCCCAGTAAAACTCTCACTGTTTGCAGATGACATGATCTTCTACACAGAAAACCCTAAAGACTTCACCAGAAAATTACTAGAGCTAATCAATGAATATAGTAAAGTTGCAGGATATACAATTAACACACAGAAATCCCTTGCATTCCTGTACATTAACAATGAGAAAACAGAAAGAGAAATTAAGGAAACAATTCCATTCACCATTGCAACAAAAAGAATAAAATACTTAGGAATAAATCTACCTAAAGAAACAAAAGACTTATATATAGAAAACTATAAAACACTGATGAAAGAAATCAAAGATGACAAAAATAGATGGAGAAATAGACCATGTTCATGGATTGGAAGAATCAATATAGTGAAAATGAGTATATTACCCAAAGCAATCTATAGATTCAATGCAATCCCCATCAAGCTACCAATGGTATTTTTCAGAGAACTAGAACAAATAATTTCACAATTTGTATGGAAATACAAAAAACCTTGAATAGCCAAAACAATCTTGAGAAAGAAGAATGGAACTGGAGTAATCAACCTGCCTGACTTCAGATTACACTACAAAGCTACAGTCATCAAGACAGTATGATACTGGCATAAAAACAGAAATATAGATCAATGGAACAAAATAGAAAGCCCAGAGATAAATCCACGCACCTATGGACACCTTATCTTTGACAAAGGAGGCAAGAATATACAATGGAGAAAAGACAATCTCTTTAACAAGTGGTGCCAGAAAAACTGGTCAACCACTTGTAAAAGAATGAAACTAGAACACTTTCTAACACCATACACAAAAATAAACTCAATATGGATTAAAGATCTAAACATAAGATCAGAAACTATAAAACTCCTAGAGGAAAACATAGGCAAAAGACTCTCTGACATAAATCACAGCAGGATCCTCTATGACCCACCTCCCAGAGTAATGGAAATAAAAGCAAAAATAAACAAATGGCACCCAATTAAACTTAAAAACTTTTACACAATGAAGGAAACTATAAGCAAGGTGAAAAGACAGCCTTCAGAATGGGAGAAAATAATAGCAAACAAAGCAACTGACAAAGAATTAATCTCAAAAATATACAAGCAGCTCCTGCAGCTCAATTCCAGAAAAAATAAACAACACAATGAAAAAATGGGCCAAAGAACTAAACAGACATTTCTCTAAAGACATACAGATAGCTAACAAACACATGAAAAGATGCTCAACATCACTCATTATCAGAGAAATGCAAATCAAAACCACAGTGAGGTACCATCTCATGCCATTCAGAACGGCTGCCATCAAAAAGTCTACAGACAATAAACACTGGAGAGGATGCGGAGAAAAGGGAACCCTCTTACACTGTTGGTGGGAATACAAACTAGTACAGCCACTGTGGAGATTCCTTAAAAAACTGGGAATAGAACTGCCATACGACCCAGGAATCCCAGTGCTGGGCATACATACCGAGGAAACCAGAATTGAAAGAGACATATGTACCCCAGTGTTCTTTGCAGCACTGTTTACAATAGCCTGGACATGGAAGCAACCTAGATGCCCATCAGCAGACGAATGGATAAGAAAGCTGTGGTACATATACACAATGGAATATTGCTCAGCCATTAAAAAGGATGCATTTGAATCAATTCTAATGAGGTGTATGAAACTGGAGCCTATTATACAGAGTGAAGTAAGTCAGAAAGAAAAACACCAATACAGTATATTAATGCATATATATGGAATTTAGAAAGATGGTAACAATGACCCTATATGCGAGACAGCAAAAGAGACACAGATGTAAAGAACAGTCTTTTGGACTCTGTGGGAGAAGGCAAGGGTGGGATGATCTGAAAGAATAGCATTGAAATATGTATATGATCATATGTGAAACAGATCGCCAGTCCAGGTCTGATGCAGGAGACAGGTGCTCAGGGCGGGTGCACTGGGATGACCTTGAGGGATGGCATGGGGAGGGAGGTGGGATGGGGGTTCAGGATAGGGAACACATGTACACCCATGGCTGATCCATACCAATGTATGGCAAAAATCACTACAATATTATAAAGTAATTAGCCTCCAATTAAAATAAATAAATTAATTTAAAAAATAATAAATTAGGTCCCTCTGCTGGGTAAATTTAAACCTTTCAAAGGAACAATATCTCTTTCCAGACCCCCATGTAAGAATAAAACAATCTATAGCCACAGGGCCAACAAAGATAAACAATTGCTGGCAAACTACCAAAGTTCCTCTAGAGTATATGTACTCATTTAAGCAGCAGGAGGATAAACAGGACTGAAGGTTCTGCTTTGTTCCAGTCTCTGTGGCAGTGTTCTGGACACTAACCAGCTGAAAACAGCAAATATTCACAGCGTATTAAAGGAGTGAGTTTGAACCTTATTGGTTGAGGAAAATGGAGATTTGTGTGGCTTTCTTACTTGCTGGGAATTGTCTCCTATTTCTTCAGTTCTATTTACTCTTCAGTTCTGGCTTCTAACCTCCTGACTCTACCAAGATGGGTCTTGCATACATTACCCATGATTTCCTAATTGCAAAATAGTGTTGACATTTTTAGGCTTCACTTTAATACATCTTTCTGCAACACTCAACATGCTAACTACTCCATTCCCCCAAACCCCTCCCCTCTCAGGTCTCATGGACTTGAATGCTACCACTTCTCATTCTATCTTCTGTTAATCTTTCTCCATCTCCTTTGTGGCGTTCTCTGCTTCCTTCCTAAAATGCCAGTATTCCAACTATCACATTCTCTTTAGGTAGAGTTTTATCCCCCCTCATAGTTTAAATTACAAAAAAACTGGTTTTTATTAAAAAAATTTCCACAGTGGTTGCCAGGGTCTAGGGGAAGGAGGGAGAGGGAGTGCCAGTTTAATGAATATAAAGTTTCGTATTTGCAAGATGGAAAGTTCTGGAGATCTGTTTCACAACATTGTGAACATATTTAACACTGCTGAACTTGTACACTTAAAAATGTTAAGATGACAAAAAACACATGTGTTTTTTTACCATTATAAATGTTAGAAAGATGATAGATTCCAAATCTCAAATTTAGGATAATTTTGATTACAAACAGCAGAAAAGCCATTCTCAGCACCTTAGCTAGCTCACTACATGGCTTCAAGATGGCTGCACGTTCTCACACATCTGGCCTTGTAAGCATTAAGGAACTCTCCCAGCAGGGCCCAGAAAACACCCGTCTAGTCTTCATTGACCAGAACTGAATCACCAGCCACTTCCTAAGCAAATGACTGGCACATGAATTGGTATCACTATGACCAGAAGAGACTATTCAAGCTGAGAGGCTTCTCAGAAACCTTTGCTGAGGCTGAGATTGGACTCAACTTCCCAAAGCACATGGCTGCACAGAGAAGGATGAGGATGCAAAGTCAGACCTCTACCAGCAAGGAAGAAGAAATATGGGGAAGATTTAGTTGGGCCGCAACTGTATCTGTTGCACTGATCTCTCCTATGAGCAAAAGATACATGAGTACAACTGTTTCTGAAACGTGTGCTCTCCTATCAAACTTAAAATGTGCAAAACCAATTATTATCTGCATATCTTCTCATATTTCCCACTGTATTTGAGAACACTTCCACATAATCAAAAGCCTAGCCAGAAAGCTTGGACAGGTCCTCCACTCATTCCTTTCCCTATATAAACAATGATCTCCAATTTCAATAACCTTGACTCTCCCTCTCATTTCTATTGTCGCTCCCTCCTAACTCATCTCCCTTGTCTCTAGGCTGGCCTTTCCTAACCCAGTCCAGCTGCTAAGCTGATACTGACTAGAGCAATGACTCTGAAGCACAGACCTGATCACGTAAGTCTCTTTAGGCATGATCTATAATGGCAATTCTTTGTCTATGACTCCCTGAAATCAGATGCAAAACTTTTTAAATGAGTAAGTGAAACTTTCTGGAAAACTATCCCGGAAAAATCCATGACCTAGTAAAGCTTAAAAAACTACTGACATAATGGATTTTAAAAACCTAAGATATTTAGTATGAAATAGAAGAACATTTATGGTTTGTTTCCTACCTACTTCCCTAGACTCATCGATTACATTTCTTTCCCTTACATCATTCCACTTAAACTACTTGCAGCTACTCAAGCATTATAATTCATTCCTGTGTATAAACTAGCACTTCTTTCTAGCTTTCTTTCTTCCTTTTTTTTTTTTTGGCCATGCCACGAAGCTTGTGGTATCTTAGTTCCCCAACCTGGGACCAAACTCGTGCCTCCTGCATTGTAAGCTCAGAGTCCTAACCACTGGACATTTAAGGAATTCCTAAACTAATACTTCTTTCCAGATTACTTTTTCTGCCCTAATCCATTCAGAACACACCAATACATTCTTCAAAATCCAGTCTGTGTGTCACTTCCTCTGGAAAGTCTTCATTTATGTCCCCAGAATATATAGTTTCCTTCTATGTACCTTTATTTTACAGATTTTTTTCTATTTATAATACATTTGTCACTGTGGAGCACATGTGCTAAGTTGACTCAGTCATGTCCGACTCTTTGCAACCCTGAGGACTGTAGCCCACCAGACTCCTCTGTCTATGGGATTCTCCAGGCAAGAGTACTGGAATGGGTTGCCATGCCCTCCTCCAGGGGATCTTCCAGAAGGGATTGAACCTTTGTCTCTTATGTCTCCTGCATTGGCAGGCGAGTTCTTTACCTTGTCACTGTAATATATTTTTACCTATTCTGTCCACCAAACTGAGCTGCCCAAGGAAATGATGGTGTCTGATTCTTTTTGTCTGTGTCCATCTTCTAGAAAAAAATCTCAGTACAAAGTAGATGTTCATAAAGTATTTGTTGAAAGACATAACTCAAAAATATGTTTGCTCATAGTTGATATATAATAATGGAATTGTAGGTTAATAAGATACTGGGTTTTAACCTGACAACTGCTTCCTTTCTCTTACCTAGGTTTGACAGCAATTGTTCTCAAACTTTACTGTGCACCAAATTCACCAGTGAAGCTTCTTAAAAATACAGAAAGAAGCCTTGGGCCCAGACCTACTAAGCCAGAATCTCTGGGGCTCTGGTTCTGACATCTGCTTTAATAAGAAGCTGCCCAGATAATCATCACACATACCAGAGTCTAACTCTTGCTCTCAAGAACTGACAGAAATCACTTTCCATTCCAGGGCAAGGACCAAAGAAATATTCCCACTTTATCCCCATTGTGACCTTAGGCAGAAGGGTCTGTCACTACTTATGACATCAGAGGATAATCCATGTTAGTCACGGCCAACCTGCTTTCACTGAAGTTTACAATAGCTAGGACATGGAAGCAGCCTACATGTCCATTGGCAGATGAATGGATAAGAAAGTTGTGGTACAACGGAATATTACTCAGCTATTAAAGAGAAGAAATGTAAAAGGAACTTCACTCCTGGAAGTCATTTGGACAGTTCCAGCTGAAGAGCCGAAGTAGAAAATTAGCATTCCAGTTTCCAGAAACTTTATTTCCATGTTCCTTCTGGGCATAAATGATTTGTAAGTCAAATAGAATTGTTCTGGCCCTAGTGATTTTGCATAATGGCTCACAGCATGGTATTCTAGTTCACTTTTAGTATTATTTTTCTTTCATTTCCATAGAAGATGGGCCACACTATTCCTTAAGCATCCCAACAGAGCCCCGGACCTACACACAGCCCCAGCTTAGTTGCTTAGTAGTGTCCGACTCTTTGAGACCCCATGGACTGTAGCCCACCAGGCTCTTCTGTCCATAGGGATTCTCCAGGCAAGAATATTGGAGTAGGTTGCCACTCCCTCCTCCAGACAATCTGCCCAACTCAGGGATCAAACCCAGGTTTCCAGCATTGCAGGCAGATTCTTTACTGTCTGAGGCACCTGGGAAGTCCTGGTTGTTATTTAGTTGAGTTTAAAATCAATACCTTATGTACATAATTCCTCACAAAAGAAAACATTTTAGGAGTCTATATGAGAGTATTTTCCATAGTCTCTCAGGCTATAATTTTTAATGTAAAATTAGGTTTTATTCAAATCTAACCTGTTGAGTTCAATAGAAACTTCTTGTAATTTCAGGTATTAAGAAAGCACCTTTCAAAAGCTCTTCTACCTACAAGTTTTTAATTCATTGGCTCACTTCTATCTTAACTTTATAGAAAGCAACTCAATAACCTCTCAGTTTGCATGCAATTCTGCAATATTTTTTTAAGCTCAAAAGCGGTTAGTGGGGGTCATAGGGGGTACAGTGGGAAACTTCAAAAATTGAGGCTGTTGCAAAGAGCATGCTGCTGCAGGCAAATTTGAAATGGAACACTGATTTTATTTTGATCAATAAATCCAGATAACACAAGGCATTACCATTCTCAAACACTGCAGTTTTTGCTTCATTTTAACTGAATGTGTCTTGTGGAATCTTGTTTTATTTCATAAAACAGAATGACATTTTTTCCCCAGACAAGCAAGACCTATCTGAAATCAATCTTTCAGCATGGCAAATACATTGTAAATTATAAGGCAATGTGTATACTAAGGCAAGTGTCGTAGTTAATTTTAACAATTTATTAAAAGCGTGTCAGGATTTTGATAATACCAGGGAGATGAAATTTCTTACACAGCATGCCAGATCAGCACAGTTTTCGATTTGAGATTATAGGCAATTGACTAACATGACATCAGGTTCACATAGTATCTATGGTCAATATGCTCAAGAAATTAAAAGCACTCCATCTTGGGCAAGACATAGATGTGAATGACTGAAACAGAAGACCTGAAAACATTACAGTTTTGATAAATATATACCTTTAATAGATGTTTTGATATATTTTCCAAGGAACCCAACACCTGCTTTAAAATCAAAGCTCCATGGGAACCTTCCAATGCCCTGGTGTCACCACGTCCCTTAGAGTCACCTAAAATTCAGGCCTTTGTTTCTATATTAATTGATCCCAGAGAATAAGAATGCATAATCCTAGCTTTTCACTAGATCTTTAAAATCCATTCTTTCTTTCTTTAACATTGCTCAAGAACCCCACTTTTTGAACCATGTGTCATTCATTCATACATACATACACTAACATACACCTTCTGTTGGAAAATATTTTAAAAAGGAGAAGATTGTTTAGTAAAACATAAGTTGTTTTATTTTGCAGGGGAAGGGGGGCTGTTTATTTTTTCTCATTAACAGTTTGGCTGGTGATCAAGCTTTAGAATTTATAAAGAAAGCTGGTTCAAATGCACAGATTCAAGAATCTGCATTTCTATCCCTTTCACATTCCCTCTTCTGTCTCTTTCCTTTCTTTTTTGGTGATCTTATGCACCCTCTTAGCTACAACTGCCCCTTCTTGGCTGATGACCCATTCTAGCTTGGACTTTTCTCCTAAACTCAGCCAGCTCTGAAGTTCCACCTGTGTATGGCACATCTCCACAAAGGTATTCTCTTCACAACTCAAAAATCAACATGTTACTGCATGCATGCTAAGTTGTTTCAGTAGTGTCAAACTCTTTGTGACCCCATAGACTGTTGCCTGCCAGGCTCCTCTGTCCATGGGAGGGGTTCTCCAGCAAAAATACTAGAGTGGGTTGCTATGTCCTCCTCCAGGGGATCTTCCTGACCCAGGAATCGAACTCACGTCTCTTATGTCTACTGTTGGCAGACCAGTTCTTTACCAATAGCGCCACCTGGGAAGCCCCTAACATTTTACTGAAGTTCAATTTATTGAAGTTCAATAAATATTCATTTAAGCTAAAACGTGCATTTTCAAGATGTGAAAAACTGAATCTTACAATGGTTTATTAGATTATCTATAGCTGCCTCCTGGAAACAAACCTACTTCTCTAATCAATACAACCTGAACTTTGTGCTTTGAGGTGACTAAGAAAATTGAAAAACTTCTGATTTATCTAGAAAAATAGAGAAGACATTTAAAAAATTATCACATCAGAAAAGGATGATTTTTGGTTCTTGAATTTCCATTTATTCTTTATTATAGATTTCAGCTTTCCAATGAAACTCCCCATTCTGTCATCAATTTTTCTTGAACATAATTTTTAGAGTTATTTTAAATTCCAATATCTGAATCACCTGTGAGTATTTTTATTGTCTACTCTTTCCCAAGGTCCTATCTAGTAATAAGTCAGGGCATTGGACAGAAAAATTGTAGAGAGACTGAAAGGGTAATTCTTCCTCCAAAGGGCTTTTCTCAAGCTTCTAGAAGGCAGTTTTGAATAGGAGCAGAAACATTAACCAAGTCAGGGCTTAAGCTGATTGGAGTAAAGTTTCAATATTCCTCAAGCTGATCTATTTCCAATTTGCCCTTACTTCTTGTGTGTTGTCGTTTAGAGCTCTAAGCTGAGAACCTGGGCCCATTCACTTAGCAGACTTTATACTCCAGTTTTTGTCTCCTAGCACCACCAGATTTCTTATAACTGCTCTCTACTCAGCTTCTCTAACTCCTAGCCAGCACTGCCTCATGGGCAAAAGTGCTTAGAAGGTAAATCTCACTTCTCTGCAATTCTCTTTATTCTAGGATTATGACTGCTGAAATCTTTGCGGCCTTGGAAACCATACAATGCCTTCTGGCAGATGTTTTTCTATATTTTATCCAGATTTTCTAGTTGCTCTCAGGAAAAGGATTGGTTTACTCCAAGCCAGTCCATCATAGCTGGAAGCCAAGATATATTTTGAAGATACAGTGACTTGGATTTGCTGACAAATTAGATGTGAGAATTGAGTGAAAGAAACTAGTTGAGAGTGACAACAGGGTCTTGTTTTGGGAGTTTTACCCTCAAGGAACCATAACAAGGGAGTTGTAAGTAGTTAAAATGGGGAAGGCTGGGTGGGGCAGATAGGCTTTGAGGGAAAATTGACAAGCTCAGTTATGAATACATTTAAAGTGAGATGCCTGCTACATATGCAAGTGGTGACGCTGAGTAGATGGTTCAGTACACAAATTTAGAGTTCAGAGGTGTCCAAGATAGAAACATGAATTCATGAATCTTCAACCAGTGCTTTTGGAGTTTATAAGGTCAAGGCTAAGATTTATACAACACTGAAATTCAAAACAGTGAGTGGCACTTAAAAATCTTAATGATTGCATTGAATCTATAGATTGCTTTGGGTAGTATACTCATTTTCACTATATTAATTCTTCCAATCCATGAACACGGTATATTTCTCCATCGCAGCACTGTTTACAATAGCCAGGACATGGAAGCAACCTAGATGTCCATCAGCAGACGAATGGATAAGGAAGCTGTGGTACATATACACAATGGAATATTACTCAGCCATTAAAAAAATACATTTGGATCAGTTCTACTGAGATGGATGAAACTGGAGCCCATTATACACAGTGAAGTAAGCCAGAAAGAAAAACAACAATACAGTATACTAATGCATATATATGGAATTTGAAAGATGGTAACGATAACCCTATATGCGAGACAGAATAAGAGACACAGATGCATAGAACAATTTTATGGACTCTGAGGGAGAAGGTGAGGGTGGGACGTTCTGGGAGAATAGCATTGAAACATGTATATTATCATATGTGAAACAGAACACCATTCCATGTTCGATGCATGAGACAAGGGCTCAGGGCCGGGGCAATGGGATGACCCAGAGGGATGGGATGGGGAGGGAGGAGGATGGGGGGTCCAGGAAGGGGAACACATGTAAACCCATGGCTGATTCATGTCAATGTATGGCAAAAACTATTTCAATATTGTAAAGTAATTAGCCCCCAACTAAAATAAATAAATTTATTAAAAAAAAAATCGTAATGAGTTTTTTCCATTTTTATAGCAAGACTTTCAGGTTGGAATATCTGAAGTAGAGCAAGAAAGCAAGGCAGACAGAGGCAGGATTCCACTTTCAAACAAATCCTACCACATTGTTTCTCTAAAGACAAACAACCGTGATCACTTTGTCTTCTCACTCAGATAGGAGGTTTGGCACCATTAATCCCCTTTCCATCCTTCCTCTCAAAGGACTCCATCTATAGAAAGAACCCTCAGTATAGAGAGAGTGGTCTTTATTAAGAGGGAAACCAGACAGTACAAACGTTCTTAAGAAAGAGAATGAAAAATGAGAATTTAAAAAAAAGGTAAAATAAAAATACAAGGATACCTGAAAGTGAATAATCCATGAGTTTGTAATATTTACTTATTTCTAAATGCTTATATTAGGAAGTCAGGGCAAGAAAGTTTGAGTCTCACCTTAGTTATCTATAGGGGATACACACCCTCATCATTAATTAGAAGTGTGTGTGTGTATGCTCAGTAGCTTCAGTTGTGTCTGACTTTTTTTGACCCTATGGACTATATCCTGCCAGGTTCCTCTGTCTATGGGATTCTTCAGGCAAGAATACTGGAGTGGGTTGCCATGCCCTCCTTCAGGGGATCTTCCGGACCCAGAGAATGAATCTATGTCTCCTGCGTCTTTTGCATTGCAGGTGGATTCTTTACCCAGTGAGTCACCCACTTATTTAACTAATTAAGTAACTTTTCAAGGAAGGAAAATAAACTTGCTTTTATGAAGCTAAGAATCTCTACATCTGCTTTTTAAAAAGTCAGTTTTATTCTATAGCCCCCTTAAAACACCTTTATTTACCATTTCATATACATTATTACCTATAGAGACAGGATCCACCCAGGACCAAATCAGAATCACAAAATTTGAAGCGTAAGTAGTTGCATTTTTTAAACTTCCATTGATCTCAGAAAGCCTTGGTTAGCAACCATGATAATTTTCTGTCTTTCCTCATTATTGATGTTATTCAGTCACTAATTGCTATGGACAGTGTTTCTGTCCCTTCAAAATTTATTTGTTGAAACATAATCTCCCCTGTGAGCTTCCCTGGTAGCTCAGCTGATAAAGAATCTGCCTGCAATGCAGGAGACCCCAGTTTGATTCCTGGGTCAGGAAGTTTGCCTGGAGAAGGGATAGCTACCCACGTCAGTATTCATGGGCCTCCCTGGTGGCTCAGACGGTAAAGAATCCGCCTGCAATGCAGAAGCCCTGGGATCAATCCCTGGGTTGGGAAGATCTCCTGGAGGAGGGCATGGCAACCTACTCCAGTATTCTTGCCTGGAGAATTCCCATAGACAGAGGAGCCTGGCAGACTCCAGCCCATGGGGTCGCAAAGAGTCAGACACAACTGAGCAACTAAGCACAGTACAGCACTGCAGCCCCCCATGTGATGGTATTTGGAGGTGGAGCCTGCGAGAAGTGATTAGACTATGAGGTCAGAGCCCCCATGATTGGGATTAGTGCCCTCATAAGAGAGACCCCAGAGAGCCCCCTTGCCCTTTCTGCCACGTGAAGACAGCAAGAAGATGACTATTATGAACTAGGAAGTGGGCTTTCAGCAGACACAGCATCTGCCAGTGCCTGAGTCTTGGATTTCCTAGTCTTGAGAAATGTGAAAAATTACTGTTTATTGTCTAAGCCACTCAGTCTATGGTACTATGTCATAGCAGCCTAAATAGACTCAGACACTAAATGAAGAGTGATCCAGAGCCTCCAGCATCACTTGAAGGGTACCTATTCATGCCAGTTCTGGATTAGCTCAGAAACTTCATGCTCCTTCTCTTCGTTTCAACCTATTTGCCAATATCCAGACCTGATGGAACAATCTTCCTAAAAGATCACATTGATCACATCACTCCTAGATGAAGAATCTACCATGATCAAGTTACATTGTCTATTCCTAAACTCAAATCTCCCTAAAATAAACCCATAATTCTTCATCTTTGCCTCTAATGTCAATCTCCCTAATGAGTCATATAACAAAAATTAAATTGTGTTTATGATTTATTTAGTTTATAAGGTTTTCCTGTGATTTATAATACAACATTCTGTTTGTGTATAATGCATGATATAGTTAGCATCAGATATTTAAGAAGTTGACTTCCAAGTGTTGCCATAAAGGCCATCTTGGAGAATATTAGGAAAACAAGCACATCATGACCTAAGTGTCAGAAGATCAGAATTCTAGCTTCAGCTTCAATGCTAACCAGTTGCGTGACCTTGGGAAGATCATTGTTTCTTTAAGTCTCTGCTTTGTCCTTTGCAGAATGCAAAGCTTGAATTCAATTATCTCTTGGGTCCGTGTAACTCTAATGCTTTATGAGGCTCTCACCTCTCATAGAGAAGGGTGAACTAATGACTAAAAATAGATAGCATTAGCATACAAGTTCATGATTTTATAGAAAACAGGCATTTGAAGCACCTTAATAAGCTAACAATACTGTATTTAATAGATACATAAATTACATTTATTCCTATAAGTATTTTTATTTGTTTCTTCTTTTTGTCCTTTGTGCCAAAAGTGTTCTGCTCTTGCTTAAAATCTAAAACAGTCCACCTCTGTTGGATGTGTCTTTTTTACACAAACTCTAATATTTCCAAACAATTCCAATTGCTTTGAATCTGTTCACATCTGGTCACAATAAAGAAAAAGCTGTGACAGTATTTCTAAAAATAAGTTAAAACTATCTGAGATGCCAAAAAGCAATAACCACAATAACCATAATAATGGAGATTGCTGCATCTGCACAAGGGGAAATGCTGCAGATTTCTGCTTCTTGGTCATCATTACCTCCAAACTTTGCTCATCCACTCACCCAAATTCATAAGTTCTTTCAAGGTCAGGCTCAAAATTTCACTTCAGTGAATTTTTGTATTATGCTATTAGTCCAAATTCATTAGTACTTGCAAGGTCAGGCTCAAAGTTTAGTTCACAAGCCCAACCCTCCTATCACGCCTTTATTCTTCATGAGACAGAGGCCAGGCTTAACTTCACTTTACTCCCTACCTATTGAAGACCTCCTTCTCCATGGCTGCACTGGGTTTTAGTTGCAGCTCAGGGGGCTTAGTTGCCCTGAAGCATGCGGGATCTTAGTTTGTGTCCCCTGAATTAGAAGGCAGATTCTTAACCACTGGACCACCAGGTTAAGTCCTTGATTGTCTTTTGCATTCTTCAGTTACCTTGTGATAATGGAAGGATTTGATTCTGTTCATTCTTTTTGGAGGAAAATGTGACTTTGTGATTGGATTTACAGCTAAAGGAAGCCTCCTCTCAGTATGACACAGTGTTTCAGCAGCTCAAAGGTATTAGTGTTTAAATCTCTCTTGCTCAGTCTCAGATGAACTGGTGCCAGTTGGACAACAAGTTGACAACTGTCCATCAGGCCGCCAGTTGTGGCAATTTTCTGGAATATCTGATGGGAAGACTTTTCTGAGTCTTTTGGTGGGACTGGAGCCAAGAATACATTCACACAAAATACCCTGGACCCCATATGTTACAGGTAGTTCCAACATAAAAAGTATAAAAAGAACAAGGGACATCAATTTCTATAGCTGTAGAGAAAAGATCCAAAATCATTTGCTTGTTTTATCCTCCCTCATGTAAAATTGATTTTCTTAAGTACAACTATTTAAGAAAATCAAATTTTAGTGAATACACTTGTTTTATTTAATCCAGGAAAAAAAACCTGCCCAGTTATAGAGTCCTACATGCTTCATAAAATGCTTTCTGAGTCGAGTTTTATGTCAGGGAATTTTGGAATGCAGATTGGCAAGTGATGCCAGCCATTGTACAGAGAAAAGATGGATAAATAGTCATGCCTGAGGAAAACAACAGAAAGGACATCACTGTCCCCTGGTACAAGATGAAAGGTGAGTTATTTGCCAGCAGTGGGCCTCCTGGAATTTGGGCAACAAAGAATACAATGAAGATGAGCTAAGGTCAGGTATTTCAGAGGAAACTAAATGGAGGTTTCTTGGCAAGCAAGAGAAGCTGAGACTGTGGATGCTGACAGACTGGAAATGGCCCACATGGCAAAGGCTTCTGATGGGCAACTGAAGGCAGAAAGACTCACCAGCCAAGCCTTCAATGGTCATGAGGCAGATGAACATTTAGAAGACTGATTGTTTTGCTTGATTCTCAGTTGTCTCTTTTTAGTCTTCAGATAAAATATGTGCATGCATGATATGCACAGAGCAGGATAATTTCAAGGATATAATTTATGGTTTGCCTTACATTCCCTTTCCCTTCTCTTGCTTTAAAAGCAGACAGCAGGCTCCTTGTTGGTTTGTTTCAGGAGAAGTTCATGTCAGGGTAATCTGGGCTTTATTTTCAGAAGTTTAGCACTGTGGGAGGAATGAGGTTTGGAAAAAAAAAAGATGCCCTGGGCTGAATTATGAGCCTTTGGACTGGGAGTGGTATTATAATCCATGGTCACACAAAACTTCAAGGAATCTGGATCCTACATGGGTCTTCTGGACTGACCAGAGCCCCATAATCCAGGAATGGCATGGGAAAGACAGAGTTGTCTAATTGAAAGAGTAAGGCATGTTGGAGGGAGAGAAATTTCTGTGGTTCCACTTTCTTTCAATCTCTAAGCAGTCCCAAACCGTCAGGCCTATTGTGGGGGACAGATGGAGTATCCATACAACAGACCTTACGGTCCCCAGCCAAGGTGACAAGTAAAGAAGTATAACTGAGTTTTAAGTACAGGTGGGTGGGCAGTTCAGGCAGGACCACGTAAATTCAGAGTTGCTTGGCTGCCTGTCACTGAACATCACTCATGCTCCTTGCCTAACAGCTTATAAACTTCAAAGATAAATTTAGGCTTTTTATAGTTAAGAATTATTTCCCTCATCATTTAATGTTTTATTTGCAGCATGAAACCCTCAAACTTTACCCTGACCTTCCCCCTAAACTGAAATCGTAGAACAACACAAACCTCTAGCTTTGTTCACTGATTCACACTCCTCTCTCTCCTCCTTAATGGTGTCTAACAATCTCCTTTAACATGGAAGAAATTTCCCTCACCTCAAATCCCACTGGACTTCAGCTTTGAAAACAAAACCCATAAAGTCCTCCCACAAGCTTCTCTTGACAAAGGAGCAGTCACTCTTACTATTTTCTTGAATGAAGGGGGGAAAAGAGGGGTTTTTTTTTATTATAAAATTATAAGATAAAGGCTTAATGTCAGGGCTACGGGAAGCAGAACAGGTACAGTTTCATTCCTCTTGAAATGTTAATTCTAATGGGTCTAACAACTATATTCTAGGTTTTTCTCCTTTTTTGTTTTCTTCTTGTTTCTCTTTTGGGGCTGAAAATATGTAGAGCCTTCTATGCTCTAGTCAACATTTTCAAAAATTTACTCTTAATAATGGACATTTCAGTTATACCCATGATAGAAAGGTGACCAGTGACCATCAAGGCCTATCTGAAACTTCAGTAATGTATATGAAACTTGGAGAGGGGACACTCAAGGATAATTACAGTCACATTTCCCTGTAGTCCCTCAGGAAGAATTGGAACAGGGTAATTCTGTTTTCCTCTCAGGGGAGGCAGCAGTTGTACAAATGGTCTCAAGAGCTACGCTTTCTAAGCAGGGAAACCTGACTCCATCAGAAGTATATGACTTGGGATAAGGCTCCTGGTCCTTCAGTACCTGAAATCCCTCACCAGCTGAGTGAAAATACTAATAGTATATGTTTCCATTTTTATTGGGATGACTGAGTTAAAATTTATAGACATTCATATTACAGAGGGCTTCCCTGGTGGCTCAGACTGTAAAGAATCATCCTGCAATGTGGGAGACCCAGGTTTGATCTCTGGATTGGGAAGATCCTCTGGAGAAGGGCATGGCAACCCACTCCAGTATTCTTGTCTGGAGAACCCATGGACAGAGGAGCCTGGCTGGCTACAGCCCATAGGGCCACAAAGAGTTGGACACGACTGAAGTGACTTAGTACACACACATATTACAGACAGAAAGGGAAAATCGAGAGGAAAGGACACTCCCTCCCAGAAGTTTCACACATCACTTGTGTTTTTATGTTCCATTGGCCAGACTGGAGTCACAGGAATACTTCCAGTAGTCAAGGAAATGTGGAATCCATAAGCTGCCATTTACAGAGTTCCATTTCTGAGAGAAAAGGAGAATAAATACAGGAGAACAATTAGCACTTTCTACCAGAGGTATCTCTTGGAAGACTGAATTTGTAGATGGAGATTTGTCCTGCTACATAGGCTATTCTGTCTCTTTCAACAGCCTATACTGAAGCCTTGCAAGATGTGTGAGGTGAAGAATTTTGTTCTTCTCCAGGATGTAAGTAGTTCTGGGTGACCGGGAGAAGATGAGCTAAGGAAGAAGGTATTCCTAAATTTAGAAAGCTTGCCTTCTACAAAAGAGTCTGAGCAAAGTAAGAGTTACCCAAGAATAACTTCACTGAATTAGCTAGCTGACAAGGTGGACAAGGCAAGAATTATAACCCTGAATTTATAGATGAAGAAAACTGAAGCTGATAATTAAGTTGAGAGCATTCACACAACTGTTCAAAGACAAAGCCTGATCTCTTATCCATGACTTCTGACCACGAAAACAAGTGTTCTTTTCATTAAATCAAGTTTAGTTTTATTGCCTAGCTAAATACTGAATCATTATTCACAGCACTTTTTAAAAGAAGAAATAGCTCTGAGGAAAGCAGTGTTGTGATAAAGTTGTATTTTAGGAGCTGGGCACCTGAATTCTGTTCTCAAGCCTACTATTACTTAGTTTGTGACTTGGACAAATCAGTAGTATTTGTGTGCTTGACTTACCAGATTGAAAAATGTGAAAGCTTTGTAACTTTACTTAGTTCTATATTATGTGTCAGTAACTATAGTATAAGCTAGTCCCAGGCAAGAATCTAGCCTTCATGTAACATACAGAGAACCACTTATCACTCAGCATAAAAAATAACTCTATCGTATGTGATCTGTTGGACTAGATGACCTCCAAGGTTTTATGGGAAAATTTTCAGATACCCATTAAACATCCAGAAGCACTCAGTAACTGACTGGTAAAAAAGGAAAGGCACCTCTGATTTATACTGCTTGGTGAATAAATCATTTGATACTTGTGGCAAGTGAACCAAAAGGAAATTGAGATATTCTAAGAAGCAAGGTGAATCAGAAAAGAGTCTGAAAAAAATTATTTTTTAATGAATTTAACTGCTGGTAATTAGGATTGGCAGTAGAAATTAGCATAAACACACTGTCCAAATGGTAATGCAACTAGAACGTTGTTATAAATTCTTAATGCCCCTTTTAAGACTAGAAAATGACAACTCATCAAAGAACAATTCATCAGGGTTCATGCAGCACTGACCTGAGCGCTTCATTGCTCTGATCTGTGGAGCCCATTTCAATTTACTAGGCAAAATGCTTTGAGCAGAGAAAAGAGAATTTTCATATAGTAATAGTCAAGATTGGAAGGTTTCAAACTTTCTTGGCTGAAGAAAATTGTCCCATTTTTCAAAGGACTTAGTAAGCAGAAATCCAATATAAGAACAATAAAAATGGCAGTAACTAAGACTGAATATTAGTATGTATTAATAGCAGGTGCTGTTTTAAATTTATGTGTTATTTTATTGAAGACTCACAGCAACACCCAGATATTGATAATATTACCCTCAGTTTGCACCAGATGAAGAAAGTTTGTAATAAGGAGGTTAAGTAAATCGTGACGATCACCCAAGTTGTAATGGAAGAAGCCAGGTTTCAATGACCAAGTCTGCCCCTGAGCCCAGTTATGCATTGCTTTCATATGTAAAACAGATGTACCAGAGCTGTTCTGGTTAGAAGTTGAATGGGTATGATGGATCACTCCCCAAGTGCTGTCTACTAGTCTAAATGAAATCTGCCTTCAGAACACCTCATATATGGATATCTAGAAAAGTACTTGTGATGCTGTCCTTAGATTTACTAGACAGAAATCTCTCCCTTTATAACTTAATATGTGTAAACACATCTGAAACTTTCGTATTTAATTGTCCAGTCAGATCTAAGATACAGTCATGTCTGAATGAGACAATAATCAATTTCTGGAAGTCTCCAATCTAGAGCAGAGGTACAGAAGTAGACAGTAGGTGTCCCATAATAAACATTCAGGGCAACTACATGTAACTACAATAGGTGTCACATGATTGTAGGAGAGTAATGACCTCAGAGAACACTAGCGTTTATATACCCAAGAGTTGACCAACCACCATGGTGGCTAGAGAAATGCATTAAAGAAGCAAAAGCTACGGTTTTCATTTTCATGTGGTAGATAACTCAACTTTAGTCTGTTTCTAGGCTAGTACATCTTGAATCAAAGTGAACTTCCTTGCAAGTGCAAAGTCCTTTTCTCTTTCTGAGGCTTTCTCTCTTTATCTTTCTCTGTCCCTACAAAGTAGAATGTATCCCCAAATCATAGCCCCCTGTTTTGCAGTAAATGCAAGTGACCAAGACAGACAAGATGAGAGTATGACTAACAAACCATCACTAAATTCAACTACTCTGGGAGACACAAATCCAAACATAACACCCTAACTATACATCAGGGTATGTATTTTAGTATATGATATTTTTTTGTTCAAAAGACAGCATAATTCTGTATCCACAAGAACACAGATCTCATAGAGTAATAAATAAACTTCTGCGTGCTTTTAAAATTTCTTCTCATAATTCAACTCAATAAATATTTATCCAGCCTCCTCTCTGTTCTTGGCACCAGTGATACCAAGATGACAGTGACATGGTATCACCCAGTTGGTATAATCTTAGCCATCTTTGCTCATTTGTAAACTTTTATTTGTCAACCATTTGTCGCTTATTATGGGTGAAGTTTTTCAACCTTAAATGCTTTTACTTCCACAGTGAACATCTCCAGTGCTTCTCCTGACTTGGCAACAGTAAGGAGAAAGTATTACTCGTTTCAGCATCTTAGAAGCAGCCTCAGAGGGCAGGTTCTCAGGAGAGGCGTAGGAAGGGTTTACCCGGTGAAAGTTTAATCAATTTCACTAGTAGTTGTAAAGAATTATCGAGCAATATCCACACACAATGGGATTCCCAGGTGGCACACTGGTAAAGAATCCACCTGCCAATGCAGGAGATGCAAGAGATGTGGGTTTGATCCCAGGATGGGGAAGATCCCCTGGAGGAGGAAATGGCAACCTCCTCCAGTATTCTTGCCTGGAAAATTCCAGACAGAGGAGCCTGACAGGGCTACAGTCCATGGGGTTGCAGAGTCAGACATGACTGAGCCAGCAAACACATCCACACATAACATAATCCTCATCTTGCTTTGGTATGTGTATTAGAGAGGTTTTACCAGCAGGATGAATTGGCTGTTCCAAAAAAAAAAAAAGCCCTCTCTATTGACAACAGTGTATAAATGAGATATATCTGATAGGTCAATGGTAGGAAGGAAGATCATTTTCATATTTAAGTCTGAAATTTTCTACTTTATACCAGAGAAATGGGCAGAAAGATAGGATATATGCACTGGATAGAAAATGAGATTTCTAGTTCTAAACACCAGTCCTTTACAAGAAATTTCAATTATTAATAATCTTTTCAAAAAAATATAAACAAGGAGCATATACCAATTTATAATGACATTAAATTTGGCTTGAGATTTTGAAAGCCTATTATTTAGATATGCAACTCTGTAACTATTATTCCTGCTGTGATCAGAGATTATAAAAATGCAAGTGTGAGATTGCTATGCTTTACTGATTACATTTTGCTATACTCAATCTTACTTTGGTTTTGTTTTGGGTTTGTTTTTAAGAAAAAAAAAAAACAGGTCCATGTACAACCCCCCATTGGTGAAGTATGACTAGGACAATATTAAGAATTTATATTGAAAAGTATAATTGATAACAATAATTTAGTAGCACTTTTATTTTTAAAAAATTGATAAAGCTGCTGCACAACTCTAGAATGCACAGAAGTTATGCAATTTACTAGTCATTTACAAAGGAACATAAAAAATAAAGTACCCATTTTTCCCAAGAGAAATGGAAATGCAATTTCCCCAGCAAAATCTATTCATATTTGAATTTTTATTAGCTTTCTGTAATGGAAAGGCTATTAAATATATATTGTTTTGTGCTTCTGAATAGTTTTCACATCTTCTTAAGTGAAGACAAGATCAGTATTGCATTATGAAAAGTACCATTCACGCATTGTAAGCACCAGTTCACAATGCAAAGGGCTGGATAAAGCAAAATAAATTCCAAAATCTAAATAGGGCAAATGTGTTAAAAGTGAATGATATAGCTTTATTACTTATTCCATTGATGCCATGGAAAAGAACACAAAAATCTGAGGTTTGAAGCGAGCTTTTACTGAAGTGATCTTTAAAGCCATTTGTTTGAAAATGCAATGACATCTAGTGGCAGATTCAGCTCATCACCTCTGTGTTCTCACTGAGAGACTTTTGTGCCCACTGCTGTTTTAAGACATTCCCAAAATAGGACAATAAACCTGGCATTTGGGGTCAACATGAAAGCTGGCAAGATTGTTTACTGCAACTAAAAGAGCTTTCATTTAATAATTAATGTTGACAAAGTGAGAATAAGACAGCGTTTTGAGAGAGGAAGGGTACTGCTCTGTGTCCTTCATCTTCCTGTGTTGGAGGCCCACGTGTACCTGGCAAAAATGTCTTATAATCAATTCCATCATTTCAATGAGGACAATTACGTGAATCAAACCTTAGTGTCTATTCTGGGAACATATGAAAATGTCAGCTTATACAAAAGATGGGCAGAAGTTTGGTCTTGATCCAACCGCCCCCCTCCTAAGTGAACCAAGGAGCTTCAACGACAAGTCCCCTGTAAATCATTTCTCTCTTCTCTAAGGAGCCAGCCCAGATTAGAGTCTCTGAAAACAGTTACTGAGAACTTACGAGAACTTACAGTCAGGTTAAAGAGCCATTCTTCATAGGGCCTTTTAGACACCATGGTTTAAATGGGCAATTTCTCCCCTCAAAAGTATATGACATGTGAAGTATTCAGGCCACTTTAAACTATCAAGGAATTCTCCATAGGATATGTCACAAACTAAAAACTGCTTCTCTATTGGTAGAAGACCAGTACTTCCATTTGCAAGAATGGTTGAGAAAGTTAACAATTTCACTAAAAGCAAAATTCCCATGGAGTTGTACTTGGTTCTTAATTTTAGTCAGCAAAGATACATTCAATACTGCTAAATCCCAGGCGCCATATTATACCCAGGAGAGCAAAGCCAAATAAGTCACAAATTTGACACTGGAACTTCTCAGTCTGGTGGATCATGAGACAAATGCACCAATGCTAAGGCAAAGGTAAGCATTGGGTCCTTTTTATGAGAGTGACCCGTGGGGATGGGGGCAGTTACCTAACCCAGATTGGACAGGAAGTAATAATAATGAGAAAAGTCTTCCTTGACCAGATCACATTGGTGCTTTTAAAAAAAATTCTGATTGGACTATAGTTGATTTACAATGCTGGTTTAGTTTCAGGTATACAGCAAAGTGAATCTGTTACACATATACATGTCTCAACTCTCTTATAGATTCTTTTCCCATATAGGCCATTACAGAGTATCAAGTAGCATTCCCTGTTCTATACACCAGGTCCTTATTAGTTATCTTTTATATATAGTAGTGTGTATATGTCAATCCCAATCACCCAATTTACCACTCCCTTGCCTTATACCCTGGTGACTATGTTTTTTAATAGGGAAGAAATAGATGAAGTAATGCAAGGTAACGGAGAAAGGGTGGAACTTGGGTGGAAGTAGTAGAAGGTAGAACATAACAAGTGGGGGAGATCGTGGCGTGTTACATAAAAAGCAAATCATTCAACACAAATTTTACACTAAAGGTAATCAGTTGCCTCTGAAGGATTTTAAGGGGAAAAAGTGATAATACTGGATTGGAATTTTAGAAATATCACTCTCCATGGAGAAGAACTCAGGGACTCTATGAGCCTCGCTAAAGTCATGGAAGACTGTGTGGAAGACAGAGTTCACTGGATTCTGGGGGGAAACTCGTCTACCTAATTTAATCAGAGTTGGCTAATGAGACTCAGAATCCATTCAGCTTGGACAGAAACTCACAAATAAGCAAATTAGTCATTTTTAGCAATCAAGAAACTCTTAGTCATTCTGTGAATGTGGAAAACTATTAAACTTGTTTCCTCCTACCTAACAACAACAAAAAAAAATTAAGAAGGAAAACAAGAAGATAATACAATGAACAGTGGCAAAAGTTCTTCTGAAAGTTTTCCTACTGCTTCATCTGCTGCCAAACAGGTTGGCTACCAGTTCTATTAGAGCTAGCTTCTCCAAGAAGTATAAGCAAAACAGTAAGACATGGAGAAATGAAGATGGAGAGATGGAGAGATGAAGATGGAGAAGATGGACAGATGAAGTGTACGACTTGGAGAGAGTTTTTAGACGTTGTTGCTGTTCAGTCACTAAGTCATGTCTGGCACTTTGAGACTCCACGGACTGCAGCACTCCAAGCTTCCCTGTCCTTCACTACCTCGCAGAGTTTGCTCAAACTCATGTCCATTTTAAGACATATGCAGTCTAGTCTCTCCATGGGTGGGCGATGGTTTTTGTCACTTTAGGAAAATGGCAGAACAAATGCTTGGACTCTTCCTCTCTTCCAGATTCTATCCAGAGTCAAGATGCTTTAATTTCCCCATGAGGCACAATCCAAAGACACGACTATTTTTTCACACCACCTCACAGAGCAAAATCAAAGCAATGACTCAATAACTACAGACTTGATTCAACCACTGAAAGGATTTCAGAAGGAGAATTTTTATTTCATCCCTTATACTTTTTGTATATAAAACAAAGGAGGAAAGGAGGGTAGGAGGGACCACTGCATAATATGCAAACAAAGTGACTGAGGCTGCTACAGTTTTCAAGACAAGAAAGGATGTGGGTCTAAACAAAAGCAGTGGGAATAATGTGGGAAAATGTGACCATTTTAGAAATCCTAAGGAAACTGATTGAATAAGATTTGCTGACCAGTTGGATGTGGAATAAAAGGGAATGGAAAAATCTGGGATAATCCCCAAATTTCTAGCTTAGAAGGTTAAGCAGTGATGTCATCCACCAAGCTTGAAAATGTAGGAGGAGCAAAGATAGGTGGAGGGTGTGAGAAAGAGAGGGAATTAAGTTTTATTCAAGCAAGGCTACATTTTCTATGGAACATTAGTGAGCTGTCCAACAGGCTACTGATTTTTTCCCTGCTATTAAGTTGTCTTTATCTATTTTTATATGAATCTCTTATCAGATATAGGATTTGCAAATATCTTCTCTCATTCTGTAATTGCTTTTTAATTTTGTTGATGGTTTCCCTTAGTGTGCAGAAGTTTTTAGTTTGATAAAAGAACCAAATCACTGGAAAAGACCCTGATGCTTGGAAAGATTAAAGGCGGGAGGAGAAGGGGACAATAGAGGATGAGATGGTTGGATGGCATCACCGCCTCAAGGGACATGAGTTTGAGTAAACTCCAGGAGTTGGTGATGGACAGGGAAGCCTGGCGTGCTGCAGTCCATGGAGTCGCAAAGAGTCGGACACGACCGAGCGACAACTGAACTAACTGAACTGATAGTCTTATTTGTTTATTTTTGCTTTCGCTGCCTTTGCTTTTGTTGTCAAAAAAAAAGATTAAAAAAAAAAAGATACTTACTTCTATTTACTTATTTGACTGCATCAGGTTTTCATTGAGTCATGCAGGATCTTTCAGTTGCAGCATGTGAGATCTAGTTACCAGACCAGAGATCAAACTGGGGTCTCCTGGATTGAGAGCAAAGAGTCTTAACCACTGGACCACCAGGAAAGTCCCCCCAAAAAAGATTTTTTTAATAACAAACACCTTCATTTTTTCCCTCTTTCCAAATTTCTCTTCTTTACTTCATACTCAGCTCTTAACGGGGACTTAACTTCTCAGGATGGCATTGCCTTAGCACTTGACTATACATATTAACTTGTCCATGCACATAGCTCCTCTTTGGAATTCCTTTAGAGGAGTTGTTTTGTTCTACTGTGTCCTGGGATTTGCATAAAACAATCTCTAAGTAACAGAATCAAGCACAATCAGCACTCCTTCCCTTTATGACAAAAAAGAGCGTCCAAACCCTTCTCAGCAGATTTGGATCACCATGAAACAGATGGCAAAAAATTAGGATGGGCCTTAAAGCCATACTAATTAATTTAATGTTCTTGGCAATGAAGAGTCATTTGTTGTTTTAAGAAGAAAATAGACATGATAAGAGAAAGATGTCTGAGAAAGTTTAGAAGAAGCGTGGAGAGGAACTGAGATGGCTGAAGACAAAATATTATTAGGAGGCTATTTAACTAAAGTAGTTGAGAAATGGGAAAGTCAAATGAGGGGAATGGCAGAGTAAATGAAAGAAGAAAAGAAGAAATTTCAAAGTTAGTTTTGACATACTATCAACTAGACTTATTGATCAGTTCCTGGAGCTGTGAGAAACAGGAATCAAAGATGGCAAAGTTTCCAGAGGGGCTGACTTCAAAGTAATTCTATTAAGAGGGTTTGAAAGTGCAGAAGAGGAAGCAAAAGTTTACCAGAGAATAGTAGTTAGCTATGTGACCTTTGAGAGGCATTACAGCCACTGGGGTGAAGGCAATAATTGGCAACTCAGACACAAGGTCTGGGCTGGAGATAAAAGTTTGTGGAAATCAGCAATAGTTGAGGCCATGGCAATAAACAAAAGAATGAGAATAATAAAAAAAAAAAAAAAAGGAAAGAATTCATCCTTTGGTGATATCAATATTACAAGCCCCTGAAAGGAAATTTAAAAAAAAAAAACCTAAAAGGAGACTGATTTTAACAAGTGGTTAAAAAAAAAGGAGGAATATGGGAGAAAGTTGTGATTCAGAAGCCAAAAGATGCTTTGTCTGAAATGCCGCAGAAGTCCTAGAGGATAACTGCTGAAAGAAGCCATTAGATAGGGCAGATGGGAGACTGTCAGTAACCTTTGAGAAGCTAGCTTCTGTAAAGTGATGGATGGGAATGAGAATTGAGAATCCCGGGCTAGCTGAGGAAGACTGAAGAAGTGAGTATGGACTTTTCTTTCAAATTCGGCTGAAGAGAATAGGGACAATATTAAGCACCAGGGGGACTCAAGATCCAGGTAAGTTGTAATAATTCTTGGTATGTGGACATTTTTATAAGTGGACAAGCTGGCAAAGGCCAGTGAAGAGGAAAGTTCTGCAGATATGAGAGAGCTGGAAATAAGACTAGATCCTAAGAAGAGTGAATATGGCATCCTTAAGAGGAACAGAACTCTCATTTTATAACCTGGTTTTTCCTTAGTCTCTTGCCAGTCTCTCAATATTTTCAGAGGAACAAACTTAGCTTGCAGATGCTAGGAGCCCAGGATAAATACTTAAAAAAAAAAATAGCTGGTCTTTTTCAGGCAGTTATTTTTTAATCTCTTCAGACACACAACCCACTACGTTTGCAATGCCCAGTAATCCAAGTCCCCAAATCAAGGTGTTTAGTGGCAGATATCTCTTATTTCAGAGTGTGGCACCTCACCACTGCCCTGCCGCCTCTATTTCTCACTAGGCCTTTTATTTACGGCTCTCTTTCGTGTCTCTCTCAGATACTTTAGGAATAAAGCACTCTCTCAATAAGCCTCTCTTCACTTACCACAGGATTTATCCCACCTACTACTAATAAACTCGTATGATTTATGACACGGGGTTTACTTTCACCAACAGCAGGCATCTAAGGTTAGCTCTGAAAACTCTCCAAATGCTTATTCAAATGTTACTGAAGCTGAGTCCCTCTCTGTTCCTAATTATTTCATAGAATAACTTAGAGAGAAGAAAATTTCAAAGGTTCCCTTCACACAGAGCACAAACTTCCCTCTATGAGACACACTACTTCAGTCTTGAAATAGGCTTCACCTATTTTGTCTCTTCTTTGGTGGCTCAGATGGTAGAGAATTTACCTGCAACACAGGAGATGTGGGTTTGATCCCTGGGTCAGAAAGATCCCCTGAAGGAGGAAATGGCAATCCACTCTGGTATTCTTGCCTGGAGAATTCCATGGACAGAGGAGCCTGGTGGGCAATGGTCTGTAGGATGGCAAAGAGTCAGACACTACTGAGAATTTCTTCTTTAGTCACTCCTATCACCCAAACTGGGGCCATACTTTCAATGCTACTGAAGTGTGCAAAGTAATGAAAAAGCGAGTTCGGGGAGGAAGAGTCAAGGGAGGTTCAAAAAGCTGTTGAGGAAAATCCAGATGGAGTCAAATAATCTTACTCTGAAACTTAAGGTAAAATTCAGGGTTAGAGATAACACTCCCTATGCTGAAAGGAATCCCTTTCTTATTTTAGCAGAGATCCTTAATGCTTGCCAGATGGGAGAAATGCCTCAGATAATATTATATCTATTTTCTCCAAATTGGCACTCAGCAGGCCTAATGTCAGGACCTGTCATAAATGACAAAGATTAATTCTGTTTTTTTAAGGATTAACATCAAAAAATGGCTCCAAGTCTTAAAGATTCTCACTCAGCAACTAGAAACAAAGAGAAGATAGAAACAAATGATGATGAGATTTTAGATGATAAGTTCACATCCATGATAAGAGAATAAACGGGTTCCATTTAATCAAGTGAATAGTTGTTTCTTAGTTCATTTTTCCTTTTACTCAGCTTTTAAACTAATATAAATGATTACAGAAGAGGTTAGAAACAGGGAAAAAAATAGTAAACCTGGGCTATGAAAACATGGGGAGGTAACATTCAGTATGATCAGCAAAAGAGAATTAATAGAATTCCCATTAAAAGTTACCATTATAATAAAATACTTTAGAAAAAAAATGGTTCTCCTTGTTTATGAAAATAGAAAGTAAGCAAAACTATTTTCCCCAAAACAATAAAAACACCACTTCTGCTTTCCTTTGACAAGCCATTAATGAGGGAAATAATTAATGATGCCATCTTACAACCATTCGCCCACAAAATTTCCTTAGCAGAGACCTTTTCTAGTTCTGTAGTTTATAAATGGATCTGGGCGTCCATATTCTGTAGGAAAGCTCTTATTAAATGAATCACTGTATTCTGTAATAAGGTCCTTGACTCTCCAGAAATCACAGCCCTCACGTCAAATGCCATGGGGGATTGACTGCCTAATTTTAGATGATGTCTTACCTAATTAGTGCCAAACATTAAGGAGATGCATGATGTAGTATAAGAAATTTAGGCTTGGAAATTCATAAACAAGGGTCTTATCTCTGCATCTAAAAAAAAAGTAATTTCCATTAAGTTATAATCTCAAAGACTATGTCTCCTTCATCCTTTTAAAAACTTGATTTTCTTGTTACAATAGAACTTGGGATGACCATAATTATCACAACTTAACATTGCTTTTTTGATGAGATTACTGCATTTAAAAAAGCTGAGACTGAATTACATTATTAACACTTGATATTATTTTCTAAATTACCTTTAATTACCATCATAGTCATGGTGGTTAATATAAGGAGTAGATTAGGTAATTTCTCTTTGATATTTAGACCAGATAATATATTTAAAAGGACTTTGCTCTTTCTGAAGTCCTAATTTTCACATGAATTATAAACACCTTTGTTATTAACAGCTGTTCTACTAACATATCTTTCTTGGAGCACATAGGTGTGATAGTACTGAGACCCACAAAATGGACAGAGAGATAAACATCCTCTTAGTCCTTTCCAGTCATACAGTATTTCTTCCTGTGGTGAACATTTTCTGAAGAGTCATTAAAACACTATTTCCCTGCATAACTAATAGCAGCATGGGGTTAAATCAAGTGAAAAAATGACTAAATGGAGATCATTTTCTTAGAGAAATCGTTTTCTCCTATTTGTCTCAAGCTTGTGAATTGTCTGGTATTTGCCTGACACATCATCACTTTTAAAAAGGATGAAATAAATACCACATGTGTACACTTGCACTATTTAGGTATCACACAAAAGAGAAATAGGCCTCATGACTTAACAGGAAAGCCTGACCTATAGCAGAAATCTGAGTCCTAGAGGGTGAAGCAGATAAGCAGCTTCCAACTGTTATGGTTCCCCTGTTTTATATGGCACAGACCTTACCTTGACATTGACATTCACTCACTCATTCATTCACACACATGTTACCATATGGATCCCTGGCTGAATGCTGAGAAAACATAAAGGTAGCCTGTATGGTCAAAAACTCCTCAATTTATGACAGAAGTGGATATGTATTCAATACAATGTGTTAAGTTTTATGATAATAAGGGTGTGTTCTGGAGACTGGGGACTGCAGAGAGGAGCACCTCTGTTGAATGTTCTTCAGTTATTCTTGCAGATCTGGTTTCCATCCTTCCTCCATGATGCTGCCAGGAGGTGCACCTTATGGCTATTTCGATACCCTTACCAACTGGCTCTCAGTGGGGTACAGACAATGGGAGATGTTGAACACAGGGCAGAGAGTGCAAGAATACCAAGGATAGGTATTTATCTCCAAATTCCTCCTTGAGAGGTAGCCGCAGGTTGTGCAACAGACCACATCTCCTGTGAGGTGGTCCCTTCTGGGGTAACCACTACCACCTCTTGTCCTGTCAGACCCAGGACTTATAATGACTCCCAGATGCTGCTAGTCCTGTGTTCCTGCACTATCTCTTGTGGGTTTCCCTTAATCATATCTACACTTTTGTAAATAATCCCTATATTAAACCCTTCTTGAATGAACAACTTTGAGCATGCTGTCTGTTTTCTTGATACATCTACCAACCCAGACTCAGTTGAAAACAACCACATTTAGGAAGACAAAGTTTCTCATCATGTCATGAAAAAGAATGGAAGACTGGATAAGAGAAGAAAAAGGATTAAAGAATGGACTTTAAGACTGGAAAAAAATTGCATTTGTAAAAATATAAAGAGCAAGGAATATTTGATATATCTGAAGCATCAGTAGCTCAGAAAATGGTGGAAGAGACAGCCAAAGAGGTAGTCAGGGGCCAGATCATGTAGCACCTAATGTGATTCAAGGAAATTTGGGTCTCATTATGAATGCAGCTCACTTTTCTTGAAGCATTTGGTTCGGTGCAGTTTCAAAAGGTCACAATAGTGGCATTTTGGAAATTAGAGGCAAGAGAAGCAAAACTGGAGACAGGAAGACCATTTTCAGTTTAGTATAATTATCTCAACAATACAGTCCAAAAGTAATGCACATCTGGGCTGAGGCCATGCCAGAGGCAACTGAGGAAAGGAAGTGGAGAAGAACATATGTGATCGCACTTTGTGATCAATTAAATACTGGAGAAAAGTAATGAAACAAACTGGCTAGATAACTAAATATATATGTGTGTTTGTGTGTGTGCATGCCCCACATATATATTTGTTGGGGCTCTATTATGTGCTAAGCACTATTCCTACAGTTTTGCATATTTTGCATACTTTGGCTGTTTTTGTCCTCCCAGAAACTCCTAAAAATAACAATAACTTTATCCCTATTTTTTCAAATGTAGCAAGCAAGGTACAAAAAAGCTTAAGCATCTTATGCAAAGTCCATTCAAGTAATAAGCAGAGAAGACAAGATTATAGAAGGAGAAAGAGTTTGGAGAGGGTATTGAGTGAAATTAGGAAAATCAGGTTGGAATTCATTAGTCTAATAGTTGGAAGATATTTAAGTAAAGAAGTCTGATAAGCAATTGTATATAGTAGCTTGGAGTCTAGCAACACAGAAAGCTTGAAAATTTTCAACATCTATTCTTCATAACTGAAATCTTAGGACTAGATGTGAGTCCCTAGGGAGATTATGTAAAGTGAAAGTGGGTTTCAGGTTGGAGACCAAGGCAGTATCGACATTTAATGAATAGACTAAGACGGGTATGAGCAGGAAACCACACAATCCACTCCTGTCCCAAGCTGTTGCTGTTCAGTCATTAAGTTGTATCCGACTCTTTTGGGACCCCATGAACTATAGCACGTCAGTCTGCATGGAATTTTCCAGGCAAGAATTCTGGGGTGGGTTGCCACTTCCTTCTCCAGGGGATCTTCCTGGCACAGGGATCGTACTCACATCGCCTGCATTGGCAGGTGGATTCTTTACTGAGCCACCAGGGAAACTCAAATCTCCTGACTAATCTTCCATCTTTGTCCACTGAGAATTATCTGCTCCAGACAAACTTATTCCCTCCTCTTATATTGTGCTTTTTCCAAATAACTCCCTTTGAAAGATGGCCCCTGCATTCCATTCATCCAAACTTTCTCATTCCATTTCAAATCCTACTCGCTCGTTGGAATTTGGTCCCAACTATCTTATTCTAGGAATTATATGGGCCTCCCTGGTGGCTCAGTGGTAAAGAATCCATCTGCCAATGCAGGAGACACAGGTTCGATCGCTGGTCTGAGAAGATCCGGAGAAGGAAATTGCAATCCACTTCAGTATTCTTGCCTGGAGAACCTCATGGACAAAGAAGCCTGGCAGACTATAATCCATGGGGTGACAGAGTGTCGGACATGACTTAGTGACTGAACAATAACAACAACAAAGGAATCGTATGCAGCACTCTGCTATAAAACTCACAGAGCATTCTCAATTCTTTTTGTGGATATTCATATCCCACGGTAGCAAAGTAATGCTCAAAATTCTTCAAGCCAGGCTTCAACCGTGTGAACCGTGAACTTCCAGATGTTCAAGCTGGTTTTAGAAAAGGCAGAGGAACCAGAGATCAAATTGCCAAATCTGTTGGATCATCAAAAAAGCAAGAGAGTTCCAGAAAAACATCTACTTCTGCTTTACTGACTACGCCAAAGCCTTTGACTGTGTAGATCACAACTGTGGAAAATTCTCCAAGAGATGGGATACCCAGACCACCTGACCTGCCTCCTGAGAAATCTGTATGCAGGTCAAGAAGTGACAGTTAGAACTGAAATCAGGAAAGGAGTACGTCAAAGCTGTATATTGTCACCCTGCTTATTTAACTTATATGCAAAGTATATCATGCTGAATGGCAGGCTGGATGAAGCACAAGCTGGAATCAAGATTGCTGGGAGAAATATCAATAACCTCAGATATGCAAATGACACCACCCTTATGGCAGAAAGCGAAGACCTAAAGAGCCTCTTGATGAAAGTGAAAGAGGAGAGTGAAAAAGGTAGCTTAAAACTCCACATTCAGTAAACTAAGATCATGGCATATGGTCCCATCACTTCACGGCAAATAGATGGGGAAACAATGGAAATAGTGACAGACTTTATTTGAGGGGCTCCAAAATCACTGCAGATGGTGATTGCAGCCATGAAATTAAAAGACGCTTGCTCCTTGGAAGAAAAGCTATGACCAACCTAGACAGCATATTAAAAAACAGAGACATTACTTTGCCAACAAAGGTCCGTCTAGTCAAAGCTATGGTTTTTCCAGTAGTCATGTATGGATGTGAGGGTTGGACTATAAAGAAAGTTGAGTGCTGAAGAACTGATGCTTTTGAACCGCGGTGTTGCAGAAGACTCTTGAGAGTCCCTTGGATAGCAAGGAGATCCAACCAGTCCATCCTAAAGGAAATCAGTCCTGAATATTCATTGGAAGGATTGATACTGAAGCTGAAACTCCAATACTTTGGCCACCTGATGTGAAGAACTGACTCATTTGAAAAGAGCCTGATGCTAGGAAAGATTGAAGGGGAGGAGAAGGGGATGACAGAGGATGAGATGGTTGGATGGCATCACCGCCTCAATGGACATGAGTTTGAGTAAACTCCAGGAGTTGATGGACAGGGAAGCCTGGCATGCTGTAGTCCATGGGGTCACAAAGAGTCGGATACGACTGAGTGACTGAACTGAACTGATCTTTGCTATTGCCTCTTTGCCTTTTTCTGTAATTTGATATCTGTATCTTCAAATAGATCAGAGACTCCATAAAGGAGAAAGGATTTATATTTTTTAATTTATTTTTAATTGGAGTATAATTGTTTTACAATGTTGTGTTAGTTTCTGCTGTACAGCAACGTAAATCAGCTAGGGTGTCTTATTTTTTACATTCTGTTGTTTCCAAAGTAGTGCCTCATACATCATGGATATTTGTTAAACAGTGTGCATTCTCTGATTTGATGTTAACAAGGAGTTGTTGCTCCTCAGTCACTAAGTTGTGTCCACTTTTTGTGACCCCTGCCAGGCTCCAGGGGGTTCTCCAGGCAAGAATACTGGAGTGGGTTGCCATTTCCTCCTCCAGAGCATCTTTCTGGACCAGGAATCAAACCTGTTTCTCTTGCATTGGCATGCATAGTCTTTATCACTAAGTCACCAGGGAAGCCTTAACAAGGACTAGACACTATCCATATAAGCAAGTACATTCTATATTAAGTTTCTGAGAGAAATTATGGAGAGTTGAAATCTTTACTCTTCTACCATGCTCTTCTCTCACATGCCCAGCATCTTTATGTTTATTGCGATTACTCTCACAGAAAATGTCATGAGCTCTACACCCTTTCTGATCTACCTTCTATACAGCTCATCTGACCACAATCATTCTCTCATTGCAATCCTTTCTGCAAGATGAGAAATCGCTAACCTAACTTACTGACTTATTTTTCCTCTACCAGATAAAAGCTTACATTTCCATCTAGAAGAAATGCATTAAACCTACTTCAATGGCAAGGATTTAGGCAGCTAGAATATACTTTGAGGCAAATAAGGTTTATGATTTTTTTTTCCCAAATCTTACTACATGCTTCTAGTTCTTAATTATTTCTAGGATCTTGACTTGAAACCTATTAAAGTATAAAGGTATCTGGGGTAGAATTTTCCCACATTATAAATTCAGTACTTTACTATTTCTCTGTATATGACTTTGGACCAATTTTTAGGAATAGAATGCTCTTCCCTTAAAAGATATACTAGGAAGAACATCTTATCCCATATGTCTAGTTATGAATGAATCATCCACTTGCCCCAACTTTGAAAGTGAAAATGAAAGTCGCTCAGTTGTGTCTGACTCTTTGCAACCCCATGTACTATATAGTCCATGGAATTCTCCAGGCCAGAGTACTGGAGTGGGTAGCCTTTCCCTTCTTCAGGGGATCTTCCCAATCCATTGATCGAACCCAGATCTCCCTCATTACAGGTGAATTCTTTACCAGCTAAGCCATAAGGGAAGCCCAAGAATACTGGCGTGGGTAGCTTATCCCTTCTCCAGTGGATGTTCCCAATCCAAGAATCGAACCGGGGTCTCCTGCATTGCAGGCAGATTCTTTACCAACTGAGCTATGCCCCAACTTTAAATCCTATAAATCTTAGTGTCTAAAATATCTATACTTTTCACAAATAATGTTTGCCTTGTCTTAAAGATGAATTTTGTATGCCTTTTTTTTTGTTTCTCAGTATAACTGTACATGGGTTATTAAAGATGGCTTGTGTAAATGATAACATGAATAAAATACTAATTTGTATTCTAATAATGGTCTCCCACTGATATAAAAATGCTGGGAAAGATATGTTGACTTTATTTTTGAAGCAGTTTTAGCTCATTATAAGAACATCAAAATCTATATTTTTTTTCCAAAATAATGGTACAGTTTCAAAGCTCATCATCCATTTGATATTCATCTAAAGGGAAGAATGATACTGATGGCTGATAGTAGCTGGAGAATTAATAAACCTTGGATTAAGTGCCATTTCTCACTAATTAGTTTTCCTTTTCGGGTACTAAACTTCTCACTATTAATTTTTTATCATTTAGAGAGTAAACTCAACATTTAAAGAGTCAATAAGGCTATATCCATTTAAAATATCCACATTGGTATATAACTATGGAAAGCTCTGTGTACTTTGGAAGCAGGTTTCAGTCTTATTAGTTACTGGCTTATGTTATTAAATTGTGATTTTTCTCACCTGTAAACTAAGGTCCTTAATAATTGTGAAAAACAAAACTACAAGGATTCAATCAGCTACTAAGTACAAAAACTGAAGTATTCTTAACTGGAAAAACCCTATATAAAAAAACTTAGTAACATTATCCCAGATCTTTGAAGAGCTTACTAATTTAGTGTGCTATAATGGAGGGAAAGTGGGTTTTGAAGTTCAACACCCAAAGTTTCCATAAGTTTCTACTTACGGAAACTTAGATATTTACTTATTATCTAAATACCAAAAATTTCAGTCATGAATTCTAACCCACAGAAGAAAAAACTGGACAGTATACAAAATTATAACATTTTGTGAGCCTTCAGAGAACAAAGCCTCCAGACAACTAAAGACCCAAATCCAGAGTGATAAACTCCCTCCCCTTAAAGAAGAATGGTAATCTGATTCCAGGACAGAGGTTAGCAATATTTACTGGTGAACAGGGTCACACTATTTAAATGAATGAAAAAATGAAGTGGCCTATAAACGTGGCCATTTCTTCATTTTCATACATTCTTTTTTCCATGTTTTATCTTTCCCTATATAAGCACAGTATGTCCTCAAATCTGGACTAGGAAGCAAGGAAAAGGTTCAGGTCATAAGAATTCTGTTGGAATTTAAGGCACAATTCCAGCCTAAATAAAGTGTTTCTTTGCATCTATGTTCCTTATGTGTATATCTTTCTTAGCACAACAGCTCTAATTTAGGGCAGAATGTGATTATTCCTGAGTATGTGCATGCTCAGTCACTTAATCATGTCCGACTCTTTGCGACTCCTGGACTGCAGCCCACCAGGCTCCTCTGTTAATGGGATTTTCCACGCAAGAATATTGGAATGGGTTGCCATTTCCGTCTCCAGTGGATCATTCCAACCCAGGGATCGAACTTGTGTCTCCCGTGTTTCCTGCATCAACAGGAGGACTCTTTACCACTGAGACCCACCTGGGAAGCCCTCTATTCCTGAGTACTTCTGGCATAATAATATAACCACTTTTATACAATCAAAGCCCTTATGATTATACAGTGGAAGTGCAAATAGATTTAAGGGACTAGATCTGATAGACAGACTGTCTGATGAACTATGGACAGAGGTTCATGATATTGTACAGGAGACAGGGATCAAGACCATCCCCATGGAAAAGAAATGCAAAAAAGCAAAATGGCTGTCTGAGGAGGCCTTACAGATAGCTGGGAAAAGAAGAGAAGCGAAAAGCAAAGGAGGAAAGGAAAGATATTCCCATCTGAATGCAGAGTTCCAAAGAACAGCAAGGAAAGATAAGAAAGCCTTCCTCAGCGATCAATGCAAAGAAATAGAGGAAAACAACAGAATGGGAAAGACTAGAGATCTCTTCAAGAAAATTAGAGATACCAAAGGAACATTTCATGCAAAGATGGGCTCGACAAAGGACAGAAATGGTATGGACCTAACAGAAGCAGAAGATATTAAGAAGAGGTGGCAAGAACACACAAAAAAACTGTACAAAAAAGATCTTCACGACACAGATAATCACGATGGTGTGATCACTCACCTAGAGCCAGACATCCTGGAATGTGAAGTCAAGTTGGCCTTAGGAAGCATCACTATGAACAAAGCTAGTGGAGGTGATGGAATTCCAGTTGAGCTATTTCAAATCCTCAAAGATGATGCTGTGAAAGTGCTGCACTCAATATGCCAGCAAATATGGAAAACTCAGCAGTGGCCTCAGGAATGGAAAAGGTCAGTTTTCATTCCAATCCCAAAGAAAAGCTATACCAAAGAATGCTCAAACTACCGCACAATTGCACTCATCTCACACGCTAGTAAAGTAATGCTCAAAATTCTCCAAGCCAGGCTTCAGCAATACATGAACCGTGAACTTCCAGATGTTGAAGCTGGATTTAGAAAAGGCAGAGGAACCAGAGATCAAATTGCCAACATCCGATGGATCATCGAAAAAGCAAGAGAGTTCCAGAAAAACATCTATTTCTGCTTTATTGACTATGCCAAAGCCTTTGACTGTGTGGATCACAATAAACTGTGGAAAATTCTGAAAGAGATGTGAATACCAGACCATCTGACCTGTCTCTTGAGAAACCTGTATGCAGGTCAGGAAGCAACAGTTAGAACTGGACATGGAACAACAGACTGATTCCAAATAGGAAAAGGAATACGTCAAGGCTGTATATTGTCACCCTGCTTATTTAACTTACATGCAGAGTACATCATGAGAAACGCTGGGCTGGAAGAAACTCAAGCTGGAATCAAGATTGCTGGGAGAAATGTCAATAACCTCAGATATTCAGATGACACCACCCTTATGGCAGAAAGTGAAGAAGAACTAAAGAGCCTCTTGATGAAAGTAAAAGAGGAGAGTGAAAAAGTTGGCTTAAAGCTCAACGTTCAGAAAACTAAGATCATGGCATCTGGTCCCACCACTTCATGGGAAATAGATGGGGAAACAGTGGAAACAGTGTCAGACTTTATTTTTGGGGGCTCCAAAATCACTGCAGATGGTGATTGCAGGCATGAAATTAAAAGACACTTACTCCTTGGAAGGAAGGTTATGACCAATCTAGATAGCATATTTAAAAGCAGAGACATTAGTTTGCCAAAAAAGCTCCGTTTAGTCAAGGCTATGGTTTTTCCAATAGTCATGTATGGATGTGAGAGTTGGACGGTGAAGAAAGCTGAGCGCCGCAGAATTGATGCTTTTGAACTGTGGTGTTGGAGAAGACTCTTGAGAGTCCCTTGGACTGCAAGGAGATCCAACCAGTCCATCCTTAAGGAGATCAGTCCTGGGTGTTCATTGGAAGGACTGATGTTGAAGCTGAAACTCTAATACTCTGGCCACCTCATGCGAAGAACTGACTCATTGGAAAAGACCCTAATGCTGGGAAGGATTGGGGGCAGGAGGAGAAGGGGATGACAGAGGATGAGATGGTTGGATGGCATCACTGACTCGATGGACATGGGTTTGGGTAGACTCCAGGAGTTGGTGATGGACAGGGAGGCCAGGCGTGCTGCGATTCATGGGGTCGCAAAGAGTCGGACACAACTGAGTGACTGAACTGAACTGAACTGATACAATCAAAACCTTACTAATATTTCTAAGAAGTGTTATAATAAAATTAAGATAAAATGTTTTTACTGCTGATATAACATATTTGTTACCAGGTTTCCCAGGTTGCTTAGTGGTAAAACATCTGCCTGCCGATGCAGGAGACATGGATATGGGTTCAGTTCCTGAGTTGGAAAGATCCTCTGGAGGAGGAAATGGCAAACTACTCCAGCTTAATAACAGACAACTGTATAGTGCTCTATACTTTAAGAGCTTTATAACATCCCTTAAAATTGCACAGCCTTGGGGAATTATCTGGCAGTTCAGTGTTTAGGACTTGGTGCTTTCACTGTGGGGGCCTGAGTTCAAACCCTAGTCTAGGAACTAAGATTCCACAAGCCACACACTGTGGCCAAAAAAAAAAAAAGGCTTTTTTAGATGCACAGCCTTTCAGAGCGCAGCTTCTTATTCTTCTAGCTCTACATAGCTCTCTTTACATTTTGTGGTCCCCACATTAGGTGCATCTCCCAACATAAAAACTATCTTTCTATGAAGCACATTGTTTTCAAACATAGGTCTCCACTGTATGTCTTCACCCAACCAGAGAAAACCATACCGGTCATTTTAAAAGATGTAGTGTCTGTTTTCCCACCATCCCCAGACCCAACTAAGGATCTTATCACTGCAGTACACAAAAAGCCATATCCAACACACATTCCAAAATGCTGGAATATATAGAACAAAAGGAATTTGCTCCAAGGGTTAACTCCAAGTTCAGCTAGACAGATTACTGCCATAGTTTTAAGTCAGACCTGGCTGAAAAACCAGACGGCAGAGAAATAAGGAATGCAGAGTTACCTCTACAGTGCTGGAGAAAGCTCTTTGGCCGAAAAAAAAAGGAATATATGATGAAATGTTATCAGGATTTCTCTGACAGTATAGCTTGGATCAGTTTATCACTTCAACTGTATCAGGCAAAAAGAAAATGTAGGACAGATCTATGTATATATTTTATCAACGTGCAATGCTCCTACCCTCTGGCAAATGTTTCCCAAATAATCTCTGAAATTTAACCAACTAAATTATCATCCCTCTATTTGGGGGTGGATTGAAGAGAGAGGGTAAATGCAAGAAACCTACAGATTTTCCACACCAACATTATATACTTAGTAAATAATTTATAAGGAATAGAAACCACAAATCTTCCGAAAACGGTGTATTTTCTTTTACGTCCTTTCCACCATTGTAATGACCTCCAGGTCTCCCAGTCTCTTCCTAAAAGTTCTTCCTTATTAATTATCACATTCCTCCTTATTACTAGTCATTTAGGTTTTTCCCTTCCCCAAAGATGGTAAATTATTTGACAAAGGTACTGTGCCTTATTTCTCTTTGTGTCCACTTTTGCACACTCCACATAGTAGTAGTCCTATCAGTATCACTCAGTGCCGTTAATCTCCCTTCTGCTCTTCTCCAACAAGTAACCAAGCCAGGAGAGAATGCAGAAGTTCTGTTTTGCTTCACATTCTGACTCAGTTAACATATTATTGACTCTGAGGTGGAAGGTAAGCTTTAGCCAAGCTTTTATTACTTCTGAGCAAGCCACTTCATTAAGACTTTATTTGCACTTTCCACGTTTTCACTAGAGAATAATGGTCAGCCTCAAATCTACCAGACTGGATGACAGAAATTTCATTTGGCATCATTTATTACATCCAAACATTATTATACAGTGTCATTAATTCTGTCATTCAGCTGTGAGAGATCTAATCTTCCAAAATGATGTGGAAGAAAAGGCTGAAATACAATTGACAGCCCTCTCCCTTTGCCTGTGGGAAGACCCTTCAGTTGATAATCTAAAATAATCCATCATCACCACTCAGATCACTCTCCACACCAAAAAATAGCAAGGAGCTGGTACTTTCCTTTCTCCACTGTGTAGAGAGAGAGGCAAATGAGCTTTATAGCTGATTTTTTAAATTAACTTATTTATCTATTTATTCTTGGTAGTGCTGCGTGTTCATTGCTGCATGTGGGCGTTCTCTAGTAGTGTGAGTGGGGGCTACTCCTCGTTAAGGTGCATAGGCTTCTCACTGTGGTGGCTTCTATGGTCATGGACCACAGGCTCTAGGCTTGTGGGCTTCAGGAGCTGTGGCACAGTTGTTGTGACACAACTAAGCTACCGGTGTATCCCACAGCATGTGGAATCTTCCCAGACCAGGGATCAAACCCACTTCCCTGCATTGGCAGGAGGACTCTTAACCACTGGACCACCAAGGAAGTCCTATAGCTGATTTTAAAGCCACTATCTTTTATAAACAGTGTGTAATGTGAAAATGATTTTTCACATTGAATAATTAATACTTGCAATATTCTAATATTTTAAAAGTTTGGGCCAAACCAGTCCTCACAACTCAAACAGTGAACTATACAAGGTTTCTCCTGCCTTTCCTTCCAAGAGAGAATAACCTGGTTTTGACATCCACTTGAAATAAACTCCATTGTCCTAGAATAGTAGGACAATGTGTTTGCAAGTTTGTGGGGAAATACCTGCTCAGTATAGCAATGCTCTGCCACTAAGTTAGAGATCCCCATCAATTACTTAGAGTCATCCAAGACCATGACATGCTTCTGAATTGAGCCATTCTCTGGCCCACTAATCCAGGACTTCCCTGTGTCACTAACCACTGATTCTCTAACGGTTTTGATTATTTATTCCTCAGCCACTGTTGGTAGCTACTAATCTATAATCTCCATCAATCTTACAGAAACACCCTAGAAAGGTTTTTTTTTTAATCTTTGCTACCACCAAATTTCAACTACAGCCTGTATCTGCTATTAGAACAACCTCAGCTCCATGCAGCCCACATCCTGGTCTTATCCAAGGTTGGGTTAAAAACTGACCTGGATCCTGAGTGTGTTTCAAAATAAGCAAACTCCTCCCAACATACATTTTCAGTTCTCTGTACAGTAAGCCAAATCAGAGACAATACTTTGCCAGCAAAGGCCCATCTGGTCAAAGCTATGGTTTTTCTAGTAGTCATGTATGGATGTGAGAGTTGGACTATAAAGAAAGCTGAGCACCAAAGAATTGATGCTTTTAAACTGTGGTATTGGAGAAGGCTCTTGAGAGTCCCTTGGACTGAAACGAGATCAAACCTGTCAATCCTAAAGGAAATCAGTCCTGAATATTCATTGTAAGGACTGATGCTGAGGCTGAAACTCCAATACTTTGGCCATCTGATGCGAAGAACTGACTCATCTGAAAAGACCCTGATGCTGGGAAAGATTGAAGGCAGGAGGAGAAGGGGACGACAGAGTTTGAGATGGTTGGATGGCATCACCAACTCGATGGACATGAGTTTGAGCAGGCTCCGGGAGTTAGTGATGGACAGGGAAGCCTGGCATGCTGCAGTCCATGAGGTCGAAAAGAGTCAGACATGACTGAGCAACTGAACTGAACTGTACAGTAAGCCAGTGTTAAAATAAAGGATTCAGATTGGTACATTTATTATTTAAAAGAGGAAGAAATATGCCAGCATGGAATAAAATCATATTTAAAGCAACTCTGCTCTTCCCATAAAAATTATGTATACATTATATTTTAGTCTTTTTCATTCAAGTTAATAATCAGAAATCTTTGGCAGTCTTCATTTCCCAGTGCAATGGTACCCCATATCCCACCACATCACATATTCTTTGCTGAAGATGTCTTCTTTTGCAGGTACTCTAAAAGTCAACTTATTTACTTTTCTTTTTTTGGGGGGGAGGGGTGGAGGAAGGGGTGTACTACTGCACAGCTTGCAGGATCTTAGTTAGTTCCCAAACCACAGATTGAACCCAGGGCTATGGTTGTGAAAACACCGAGTCCTAACTACTGGACCACCAGGGAAGTCCCAAATTATTTGCTTTATTTAATTTTATTTTATAAAATTGGATTATGGTTCTTGTGGAAAGATGTAATTAAATCTCTTCTGCTGCTCAAGAGAGGTTAATTGTTTTAAATAAAAATCGTTAAAACATTTTGCAATGACAACATGAAAACAAAAGTTTCTTTTGACACACCACAACTTTGGGTAGAAATTGTGAAGAAATTAATCAAGAGAAAAGGGATGGTGACCTAACTCTTTGTATTTAAGAAATCTTTTTTTTTTGCTAGAATTAATTAATTTTAGCTAAGAGCGCTAAGAACTCATTTACCAAACTAAACTCCCGCACTTCTTTAAAAGTATAATTTAAATTCTTCAGTAAACATGTTTGTATAATCCATTCTTCATATTTTCTGCCAAATGGTATGACCTTCTATTTAATGAGCATTACTGACAAATAGCTAAAATAGTTTTTTCAAATATAAAATATTGTATGATGATTAAAAGGTCTGTCTCTGAAGGGATCATAAGAACTTGAAAGAACTTGAAAGTAGACATCTGAAAAGTAGTAACCATCCCTGAAATTTCAAGTATCACTACTATACCATCTACTCCATCTTAAATGTCAAATTCACCTGGGTTAAATGCTAGAAGTTCATAAAGTTGTAAAATAAAGGTCTTGGATGCATAAATATGCTAACAGCTACTAAAGAACAATCTTTATATTTTTAATAGCTTAAGACTGAAAACATTTCAAAAGAAAACTATGTCCATCTTTCTTTTATTGATATGGAATAATTACTTAGTAAATCTCTTTTTTTATTCCATGTTTATGACAGAAGCAGATCCAGGAGAAAGAAAAACTGGCATTATTCTTATTGAGTTGCTCTTATATTGCAAAGAGAATCCTCAGATTTGAAGTTGAAAATATGGTATCCCTGTTTATAGAATGCTCACACTGTACCTGGCACAATGCCAGGGAAGGCAGAGGTATGGTTTCTGCTCCAGAGACTTACTATCTAAGAAATACAGACAAAGCTATTTGCATATAACAAGAAAGCCAGTTCTTCAGTTAAATGTCAGTTTCAGAAGTACAGGCTTTCAGGCATCTATTAGTTGTTGTTGGTTTTTTTTTTCCCCTTTTTCCTCCTATACTTTTTTTCTCCTCTTCCTTGAGTTTCTGTGCACAAGGGATTTTCACAGAAAGGGTAAATGAAAAACTTGCATTTCTGACGACAAAAGAGTAAAGAAATGGACAGTTCCAAGTACACAGGAATGCTTCAGGATCTAGAGAACATAACAGAGAAAAATCTCACCAAGACATAAGAGACTTGGAAAGGAATGCGACTGAGAAATGGAACCACTTCCTACAGCTGTTATTGTGTTCTGGACACTGGAAACTGAAATAAATGTTCTGTCTCTTGTGGTTTACTTTCCACACCAGTGAGATTATAGAGGAAGAAGCAGCTATTGAAAATACCCCTCTGCCTCTATCCCACTTTGAGTTACATTAAAATCCTGCAGATGTTGACTGAAACAGGTAGAGAAAAATATCAAGGTCAACTAGACATCCCATATAAAATATTATAATTTAGGGACCCAGAAAACTCAGGGTCAAAAGATTGCAATTACTTGACTTGTACTAGACTAATCATGAAAGCATAGTCTGAATAGATTGCACTTTACTTTTGTTTTCATTAATTTCCTAATGGGACAACTTTGTACCTTTCTTTGTGTGTGTGTGGTGGGAGGAGCGGCAAATACCTTTGAATGAGTGTATTGAAGCAAATGTTGATCATTTTTTCAGGAAACTCAGCTCAGTGTCATGCGGGAGACTCAGTAGAAGGGGAGTTTGGGGAAGAATAGATACATGTATATGTATGGCTGAGTCCCTTTGTTCGCTGTCCACCTATTACAACATTGTTTTTTGGTTGTTTGTTTTTTTAAACACTTGCTGCCCTAAGCTGCTAAATTTTTAAGATTTAGTTATTTGTGGCTGCACTGGGTCTTCATTGCTGCACACTGGCTTTCTCTAGTTGCAGTGCATGGGCTTCTCACTGTGGTGGCTTCTCTTGCTGTGGAGCATGGACTGTAGAGCATGGTCGCAGTGGTTGTGACGTATGGGCTTAGTCACCCCGAGGTATGTGGAATCTTCCCTGACCAGGGATTGAACCCAAATCCCTTGCATTTGCAGGCAGATTCTTAGCCAAGAGACCACCAGGAAAGTCCCTATTACAGCACTGTTAATCAGCGATACTCCAATACAAAACAAAAAGTTTTAAAAGAATATTGATCATCTGTTAATGATATGGAGCACAAAAGGAGAGCTAGAATAGTCAGAAAATACTGAATTCTGCATGCATTATGCTAATAATATCTCACAAATCCTCAGGTAGGAATTATTATTACTCCTTTTTTGCAAAAGAGGAAACTGGAGCTTAACTGGACATTCAATAACATGTCCAAGGTCACATAATTAGTGAGTGGGAGGTCAGACATTGAACCCTCTCATCTACCTCCAGAGCCAGCACCATGACTCCCTACATGACTTACAGTAATGCATGAGTTCATCCTAAGGATGAGTCAGAGATGATTAGATGGACTTGGGAAGGTGGGTTGGCAAAGTCTTTCACAAAATATGGTACACATATCACTGGTGGTGTTCAAGATGAATTTTTGGTGATATGTAGACAGACTTTTTAAAAATTTAATAGTAGTATATTTGTTAAGATGTGTTAAGAATTAATATGATCAACTTATTAAACCCAATATTTCATGAATTTTTTGTTGTTTAGAATAAGGCTAAATTTTTTTAAGTGAACTGTTTAAAATGTGTGCAAATAAAAAAAATCATAGGAAAGTAACAGTACAGATGGAATTCTTAATTAGGGAAAAGGCACAAAGATAAGAAATCAAATTTGGGAACCATGGAATTAAAGCACTGCATGCTGCAGAAATCACTAGTAAAATGTCATGAGGACTTGAAAGCAGACAATAAGTATCAGTTCAGTTCAGTTGCTCAGTCATGTCCCACTCTTTGCAACCTCATGAATCACAGCTAACTAGATTATAGGGTGGATAGAAATTAGACCTGGGACGTTAGCATGTTAAGAAGCTTAGAATATATGACAAAAGAAATTGCAGAGTCATCAATAGATTTGACTTAGACTTACAGGTAAGAAAAAACACTCTAGAGAAAAGTCCTGGAGACAGAGGCCATGACATCATATTCATTTTGATGGCTACTACCAGAAATCCAGAAAATGACAATCAAGCATGTATAGAAACTGTAACCTTTGTGCACTATTGATGGGAATGTAAAACCCATGCAGCGACTATGGAAAACAGTAGGGTGATTCTTCAAAACTTTACAAACAGAATTACCATATAATCCAGTAATTCTACTTTAGGGTATATACCCAAAAGAATAGTATAGGTACTCAATGAGATATTTGTAGTCATGTTCATGCCAGCATTACTTGCAGTAACTAAAAGATGGAAGCAATTCAAGTTGTCTGTAACAGATGAGTGGGTAAACAAAATGTGATATATATATATATATAATTCAGTCTTAAAAAGGGAGGGACGTCTGAAACATGCTACAGCATGGATAAACCTTGAGAACATTACGCTAAGCGAAATAACATCAGACACAAAGGACAAATACTGTATGATTCCACTTATATCTAGTACTTAGAGTAGTCAATTCACAGAGACAGAAAGTAGATGATGGTCACCAGGGCTGGGAAAGGAAGGAATGGGGAAATTATTGTCTAGTTGATATAGAGTTTCAAGATAAAAAGTGTTTTGTGGATGAAAGGGAGTGATGGGAGGACAACAGCGTGAATATATTTGGAATCCGTTGAACCGCACACTTAAAAATGGCTAAGATGTTAAATCTTACTGTATTTTAACAATTATTTATTTTAAAAATGAAAAAAAAAGGGAAACGATTATAATAGTCCACACACAAAAACACTGAATCTTTAGCTAAAACTTTAACTAAAGAAGCAACAACTGATGGAGTCACTGATTCCTAGTCATGGAAATGGCTGGATAACCAGCAGGGCATAAATAACTCATCTGTTCACCAGGTTGGGTCACTTCAGATGTTTTCAGCAAGTGATTTATTCATGGATTTATTTAAGTAAAAAATCATTGAACACTTAATGCATATGAGGCTGTGTAAGTCCTGGAGATAAAGTGGTGAAAAAAAAGATATTATCCGTCTCTTTCTAGAATGGATAGTAATGGATCTTTCCACCACTGGCAGGTGTGAGCCCTTTAATTATTCTTATCTTGTGAGTCCAGATAGTACCTTCCATCCATAGCCTGTTTGCTTAGTCAATGTTTGCCAGACTTGAGGCATGCCAACTTCTTGTTTTGATAAGGAAAGTTCTTTTTAATTACCACTGATTCAGAAAAAAAAATCTAACATGCAAACAATAGTCTAACACTAGATATAATCCTAAAATGAAGATCCATCTAATGAACACATTTAATTTTAACTCACTACTTGCACCTTATTTTTTCTTTTTTGCCATGAAACAGTAACAGTATCTTCAAGGGTATTTACTGTCCTGTGGACATTTCTGAGTCAGCTGTTAGAAACCACTGGACTAGGATACTAGCCAATCCCTCAAGTCTGATTCAACTTATCTCTGCCTTCTTCAGAGTAATTAATGGCTTCATGGGATCCTACTTTGGCTGTCTTTGAAAATTAAGACCTATAAATAATAGATTTATAGGTCTTAAAATAATACCTATAAATACCCAAAAATTTCTGCCAAGCCTCTAACAGTTCTTCCTGCCATTAAATGATAAAATTCAATCCAAACTCATTGACAAACTAATTGAATACCTCCATGTAACAGATAACACATGAAGTACTGAAGGTGAAAAGTTCTTCACTATAGGATGGACATCTCCTCTACTACTCAAACAGGGACACTTTGGAGAGTGAAAGGGAGCCCTCTTAATACGTACACCAGCAAAACTGATAGAAAATTTAAGAGATTATACTTACCATACTTAGTTCAGTTCAGTCTCTCAGTCATGTACAACTCTTTGCAACCACATGGATTGCAGCATGTCAGGCTTCTCTGTCCATCACCAACTCTGGGAGTTTACTCAAACTCATGTGCATTGAGTCAGTGATGCCATCCAACCATCTCATCCTGGGTCGTCCCTTTCTCCTCCCGCCTTCAATTTTTCCCAGCATCAGGGTTTTTCCAATGAGTCAGTTCTTCACATCAGGTGGTCCAAGTATTGGAGTTTCAGCTTCGGCATCAGTCCTTCCAATGAATTTTCAGGACTGATTTCCTTTAGTATGGACTGGTTGGATCTCCTTGCAGTCCAAGGGACTCTCAAGAGTCTTCTCCAACACCACAGTTTAAAATCATCAATTTTTCAGCACTCAACTTTCTTTTTAGTCCAACTCTCACATCCATACATGACTACTGGAAAAAACATAGCTTTGACAAGATGGACCTTTGTTGACAAAGTAATGTCTCTGCTCTTTAATATGCTGTCTAGGTTGGTGATAACTTTTCTACCAAGGAGCAAGCATCTTTTAATTTCATGGCTGCAATCAACATCTGCAGTGATTTCGGAGCCCAAGAAAATAAAGTCTGTCACTGTTTCCTTTATTTCCCCACCTATTTGCCATGAAGTGATGGGACCCGATGCCATGATCTTAGTTTTCTGAACGTTGAGATTTAAGCCAACTTTTTCACTCTCCTCTTTCACTTTCATCAAGAGGCTCTTTAGTTCTTCTTCACTTTCTGCCACAAGGGTGGTGTCATCTGCATGTCTGAGGTTATTGATATGTCTCCCAGCAATCTTGATTCCAGCTTGTGCTTCATCCAGCCTGGCATTCCGTATGATGTACTCTGCATATAAGTTAAATAAGCAGGGTGACAATATGCAGCCTTGATTTGGAGCTTTCTCCTTTCTCGATTTGGAGCCAGTCTGTTATTCCATGTCCAGTTCTAACTATTGCTTCTTGACCTGCATACAGATTTCTCATGAGGCAGGTCAGGTGGTCTGGTATTCCCCTCTCTTAAAGAATTTTCCAGTTTGTTGTGATCCATACAGTCAAAGGCTTTAGCATAGTCAATAAAGCAGAAGTAGATATTTTTCTGGAACTCTCTTGCTTTTTTGATGATCCAACAGATGTTGGCAATTTGATCCCTGGTTCCTCTGCATTTTCTAAATCCAGCTAGAACATCTGGAAGTTCACGGTTCACGTACTGTTGAAGCCTGGCTTGGAGAATTTTGAGCATTACTTTGACAGTGTGTGAGATGAGTGCAATAGTGCACTTGCTTGAGGATTCTTTGGCATTGCCTTTCTTTGGGATTGGAATGAAAATTGACCATTTCCAGTCCTGTGGCCACTACTGAGTTTTCCAAATTTGCTGGCATATTGAGTGAGGCACTTTCACAGCATCATCTTTGAGGATTTGAAATAACTCAACTGGAATTCCATCACCTCCACTAGCTCTGTTCGTAGTGACCCTTCCTAAGGCCCACTTGACTTCACATTCCAGGATGTATGGTTCTAGGTGAGTGATCACACCATTACGGCTATCTGGGTAATGAAGATCTTTTTTGTACAGTTCTTCTGTGCATTCTTGCCCCCTCTTCTTAATATCTTCTGCTTCTGTTAGGTCCATACCATTTCTGTCCTTTATTGTGCCCATCTTTGCATGAAATGTTCCCTTGGTACTGCTAATTTTCTTGAAGATCTCTAGTCTTTCCCATTCTATTGTTTTCCTCTATTTCTTTGCATTAATCACTAAGGAAGGCTTTCTTTCTTTTTTTTTTAATCAATTATTTATTTTATTTGGAGGCTATTTACTTTACAATATTGTGGTGGTTTTTTGCCATACATCGACATGGAGGAAGGCTTTCTTATCTCTCCTTGATAGTCTTTCGAACTCCGCATTCAAATGGGTATATCTTTCCCTTTCTCCTTTGCCTTTCACTTCTCTTCTTTTCATAGCTACTTGTAAGGCCTCCTCAGGCAACCATTTTCCCTTTTTGCATTTCTTTTTCTTGGGGACGGTCTCGATCACTGCCTCCTGTACAATGACACGAACCTCCGTCCATAGTTCTTCAGGCACTTTCTCTATCAGATCTAATCTCTTTAATCTACTTGTCACTTCCACTTAATAATAAGGGATTTGATTTAGGTCATACCTGGATGGTCTAGAGGCTTTCCCTATTTTCTTCAATTTAGGTCTGAATTTGGCAATAAGGAGTTCATGATCTGAGCCACAGTCTGCTCTCAGTCTTATTTTTGCTGAATGTATAGAGCTTCTCCATCTTTGGTTGCAAAGAATATAATCAATCTGATTTCGGTGCTGACCGTCTGGTGATGTCCATGTGTAGAGTCTTCTCTTGTGTTGTTGGAAGAGGGTATTTGCTATGACCAGTGTATTCTCTTGGCAAAACTCTATTAGCCTTTGCCCTGCTTCATTCTGTACTCCAAGGCCAGTTTTTCCTGTTACTCCAGGTATTTCTTGACTTCCTACTTTTGCATTCCATTCCCTATGATGAAAAGGACATCTTTTTTGGGTGTTAGTTCTATAAGGTCTTGTAGGTCTTCATAGAATCATTCAACTTCAGCTTCTTCAGCATTACTGGTTGGGGCATAGACTTGGATTATTGTGATATTGAATGGTTTGCCTTGGAAATGAACAGAGATCATTCTGTCATTTTTGAACAGAGATCATTCTGTCACTTTTTGAGATTGCATCCAAGTACTGCATTTCGGACTCTTGTTGACTTTGATGGCTACTCCATTTCTTCTAGGGGATTCTTCCCCACAGTAGTATATATAATGGTCATCTGAGTTAAATTCACACATTCCAGTCCATTTTAGTTCACTGATTCCTAAAATGTCGATGTTCATTCTTGCCATCTCCTGTTGACCACTTCCAATTTGCCTTGATTCATGGACCTAACATTCCAGGTTCCTATGCAATATTGCTCTTTACAGAATTGGACTTTACTTCCATCACCAGTCACATCCACAACTGTGTGTTGTTTTTGCTTTGGCTCCATCTTCTCATTCTTTCTGGAGTTATCTCTCCACTGATCTCCAGTAGCATCTCCAGTATGCTACTTAAGGAGGTCACAAATTGATAAGTAGCATAATCAAATTACTGGGGCTGCCCAGTTGGTGCTAGTAGTAAAAACCACTCCTGCCAATGCAGGAGATGCAAGAGACGTGGGTTTGATCCCTGGGTCGGGAAGATCCCCTGGAGGAGGGCATGACAACCTACTCCAGTATTCTTGCCTGGAGAATCCCATGGACAGAGGAGCCTGGAGGGCTACAGTCCATAGGGTCACAAAGAGTTGGACACGACTGAAGCGACTTAGCACTCATGGATGATCAATTTTTTATGACAACTCAAATGAAAAAGCACTTAATTGGTGGGTATAGCGAGACTTAAGAATGGTGATTCGGGATGCTTCCAAAGAAACTATGGCTTTAATTAAATCTCAAAGAACTACCAGTATTTCACCCCAAAGAAGAAAATGAGAAGCACGCTTTGAGCAGAGGAACAGCAGAGAGCTCATCAAAATACCGGCTGCAACTTTAATGTTACCATTTACAGTGGAAAATGTTAAGGGTTTCTAAAATGCATTTGTCATATTCTTTACCTGTGTGGAGCTTATAATTTTTTTAAATGTTAAAACAATTTTTTAAAAGACAAATAATGGTAAAGTCTTTTCCCTGACTATACAATACACACACAAGATTCATATATTTAAAAAAAAAGGGAAACAGAGACAGATATTGAGAGAGAGAGAGAGCAAGAAAGAGAAGGAGGATAAAAGGAAGGAGGGAAAGAAGGAAGGAAAAGAGAAAGAAAGAAAATTTACCAGCATAATTCAATAGGATTCTTAACTTCCAACATGACAGTTTTCTGGATTCAAGATAGATTTCAAGGATGGATGTATAGAACTATGTATGTTAGATTATGTTACAGATGCAAAGGCCCTATTTTCAGTGGCTGCTGTTTGCATTTTAGTAAGCATTTTGGAATGACTAACAGAAGATAAGGGGCTTCCTTGGTAGCTCAGCTGGTAAAGAATCTGCCTGCAATGCAGGAGACCCCAGTTCTATTCCTGGTGAGGAAGAGCCACTGCAGAAGGGATTGGCTATCCACTCCAGTATTCTTGGGCTTCCCTGGTGGCTCAGCTGGTAAAGAATCCACCCACAATATGGGAGACCTGGGTTTGATCCCTGGGTTGGGAAGATCCCCTGGAGAAGGGAATGGCTACCCACTCCAGTATTCTGGCCTGAAGAATTCCATGGACTATAGAAGATAGAGCTAGTCTGATTTATAAGCTCCCTTCATTTTTTTTTAACATCATGATGTGTTACTTCCTGGCATTCAATGCATGAGTTCTCCCAACTAATTCCAAAGCTTGCATATTAAATGAATTTTTTTAAGACATCTCTCATTATAATATTTTATAAACTTCTCTGACGTTCAGCTCCTTCTCATCATCATGACAATCTGGCAATTATCAGATAAGAGTCCTATTACACTGTCTTTTAATTTCCATTCCCTTTGATAATTTTCATCATCTTTTGAGTTTCAGCTAAACCTTATGGCAGTTGAGTTCTCATGTCCAATATCACTAAATCAGGCAAGTATACTTAATTATGTAATTTCTATGTGTTAACCAGGGCTGTGTTCCAAAGTGTTTCATTGGCTGCCAACCTCAGAACTATTTGAATGCTTACTAAAATGCAAATTTCTAAGACCAGTTTCATAGTCCTGGAAATTTACATTTTTAACAAGGTCCAGGAAAATTCTCCCTTCAGACTCCTGTCATTTAGAAATACATGAGGCTTGAAATAAGTCCCCTGATTCCATTTGAGCCACCTTAACAACTTGAAGTGGAGAAGGCAATGGCACCCCACCCCAGTACTCTTACCTGGGAAACCCCATGGACGGAGGAGCCTGGTAGGCTGCAGTCCATGGGGTCACTAAGAGTTGGACACGACTGAGCGACTTCACTTTCACTTTTCCCTTTCATGTATTGGAGAAGGAAATGGTAACCCACTCCAGTGTTCTTGCCTGGAGAATCCCGGGGACGGTGGAGCCTGGTGGGCTGCCACCTATGGAGTGGCACAGAGTCGGACACGACTGAAGCGACTTAGCAGCAGCAGCAGCAGCAGCAACAACTTGAAGTAAAATGGCAGGATCATCTCAAAGGAACTAAGGAAATGCTATTGCGAGAGGAAGCAACCACAGGTATGTTGGAAAACTAGTATATGGCATCATCTAGGTTCATAACTTAGCCACAAATGGCTCACTTGCTAAAACTATTTTGAGATCATAAAATTTTATAATTGGATGTGTCTACTGGGTCATATAGAGTCATATAGGATCGACTGAACTGAACTGAACTGATAGGATCATTAAGGCTTCCCTGGTAGCTCAGGTGGTAAAGAATCTACCTGCAATGTGGGAAACTTGGGTTTGATCCCTAGATTGGGAAGATCTCCTGGAGAAGGGAATGGCAACCCACTCCAGTATTCTTGCCTGGAGAACCTGATGGACAGAGAAGCCTGATAAGCTACAGTCCATGGGAATCACAAAGAGCTGGACATGACTAAATGACTAACACTTGACTTTAATAGGATCATTTGGCTTCCCTGGTGGCTCAATGGTAAAGAATCTGCCTGCCAATGCAGGAGACACAGGAGATGAGAGTTTGATTCCTGGGTCAGGAAGATCTCTGAGAGAAGGAAATGGCAACCCACTCCAGTATTTTTGCCTGAGCAATCCCATGGACAGAGAAGCCTGGTGGGTTACACTCCACAGGGCTGCAAAGAGTCAGACACAACTTAGCAACTAAAGCATGAGCATATATAGCACCATTTAGAGCAATGTTCGGAGAAGGCAATGGCATCCCACTCCAGTGTTCTTGCCTGGAAAATCCCAGGGACGGGGGAGCCTGGTGGGCTGCCGTCTATGGGGTCGCACAGAGTCGGACACGACTGAAGCGACTTAGCAGCAGCAGCAGCAGCAGCAGCAGTGCAATGTTAGCTTGACCTTCATATTAAACCTGAGGAAACCAAGGATTATGGAGTCCAGTTATTATGTTATTTTATTTACTTTAAAATAGGAGATTTTTGCTAGCTTTTTCAAGAGTAACACCTAATAATGACATACATAAAATGTATTCATTTTACCAAAATAGTCAGTCTCCTGCCAGTTGAGAGAGTGTAAGTATAGCGGGCCTGACTTATTTTTTGCTATAATTTAATCCAATTATCTAAAGCTCCAAATGCAGGGGGAAAAAACTTATGTGAATAACTGGTTCAGTCTCACGGTTATAAGTAAGTTAGAATGTGTCAATTATCCGATGCCCTGAGAAGGCTATGAAGACACAATTTCAAATGTCATGTTTTTGCTTGCTGGGAGCCACATGAAGGTTAGTGAATTTTAAACATATTTGTAAGCTTAATAAGTACAGATTCTTCTGCACATGTGCCATAGAAGCCCAAGTACATTTTGCTTATTTCTGTGTTATGCTTACAGATATCTAACATGACTCAAGTCACAGAACACTTAAAAAAGAGATTTTTTTGTATGAAAAGCAGCCCATAGAAATAAATATTTGACCAAAAGCTAAACAAATTTAGGGCTTCCCTGGTGGCCGAGCTTGAAAGAATCTGTCCACAATATGGGAGACCTGGGTTCGATCCCTGGGTTGGGAAGATCCTTTGGAGGAGGACATGGCAACCCACTCTAGTATTCTTGCCTGGAGAATTCCATGGACTGAGGAGCCTGGCGGGCTGCAGTCCATGGAGACGCAAAGAGCAGGACACGACCGTGAGTCTAAGCACAGCCCAACATATTTAAACAGATTTAACCAAGACTGTCCACCAAAAATACACAAAATTCAATCCTGGATAAGAGAAGGAAAATGGTTTCTTTTATTAGAGCATGTAGCTAATTTTAAAATTTGTTTTCACTGGGAAAATGAGGTTGTTAATCACACATTGTTACAGACACTCCAACAGCTCCTTCTCTCTCCTTGCTGCTGACGCAAGTTCACCTTTCACTGAGAAGTTAGAAGCCGTCCTAAAAGAATGTCCACAAGCTCTGACCACAGCACAGGCACATCTGTGCCTACCCGTCCTGCTTTGTGGATGTGCTATCCATTCCTCTCACAGAGGCCAAGCCTCCCCTGACTGCTCTTATCTTCTCAACAGCAATCACTCCACTGACTATTTCCCCTACATTCTCAATGGTCTTTCCTCTCTACTTTGATTGCACATCAAAGAAAAGGAAGAAAAGAAGGAAGGAAGAGAATGAGGGAAGGAAGGAAGAGAAGGAAAAGGAGAGAAGGGAGGAAGAGAGAAGTTAAGAAAAGCCCTCCTATACCTTCTCCTGCTTCTCTTGTTACTAAGAAATAAGGCTCACCTTATCAGGACTAATCTTCTTTAGCCTGGGGTCTTAGAAAAGAATTTGTTTTCTGATAGAGCTCCCACGGAAACTGGGGAGCTGGTACTTATTATATTCAACCTTGGTCAGCCAGACACTTGAACCTCAGCCCTGTTAGCAGTTAAGGCAGGGATTTAGGGAATTCGGCTGAAATCAGCCCCTACTTACATCAGAAGAGGAGCTGGTGCAGATTTAAAGCCCCACAGCCTAGTGTCAGAATTTCTCTCCTGGAGCCTGACACTCAGCCCTGCTGGTTCTCTGTGCACTGCCCTGAATGTCATGGGCAGTGGGGGCTCGTGCTTCAGACACTGGTTCTGCCACTTGGAGCTTTTCCCAGCAAACAGTGCTCCAGCCAGCCTGGCATGTATGCTGTCTGGTTACCCATTCACCACAGTTGGGACAACAGTACCATTCTCCTGTTTAGAGCAAAACTCCTAAATAGTTACTTATACTGTTGCCTCTTTTTTTTTATTGTCTCTTTTTTTTTCTAGACATTTTAAAATTAATTAATTAATTAATTTTATTTTTGGCTGCTTTGTTTTTGTTGCTGCACAAGGGTTTTCTCTAGTTGTGGTGTGCCAGCTTCTCATTGCGGTGGTTTCTCCTGTTGCAGAGCACGGGCCCTAGGGCTCACGGGTTTCAGTAGTTGCAGTGTGCAGCCTCTAGAACACAGGCTCAGTAGTTGTGGTGCATAGGCTTAGTTGCTTCACAGCATGGGGGATCTTCCCATGTCTCCTACATTGGCAGGAGGATTCCTTATCCACTGTACCACCAGGGAAGTACTTAAATTTTCTTGTGAACTCCCTCCAGAAAGCCTTTTCTATTAATATTCCTCTGAATAACTCACAAATGGTCAACAATGACTCTCAGTTTCCAACTCTGTCCTTATTTCATAGACCTATCGTTGGCTTTTGACACCATGTACCCTCCCTCCTTCCTGAAGCAGTTACCTCACTCAGCCCCTGAAAGACCACTCTTTTGGTTCCCTTGTCCCTCACAATCTCACCCGTTCTCAGCCTTTACTGCGGATCCCTCCTATCTCTAACCCTAGAAACATCCCAAGCCTTGGGTCTCAGAACTTCTCTACCTAAATCACTCCCTAAATTATCTCTTCCAATTTCTTGTATTTAATGGTACTAAATATCAACTTTACATTGACAACTCCAAAATCTACATGTCCAGTTATGAGCTTTTTCTTGGAACTAAATACTCATCTTTAATGTCCACACTGGATTTATCCCAAAATGAACTGTCACGTTCCCTACCGAACTCTCTTTTCTGGAGCCTTACCCTTCTGAATTGCTCAGGCCCAAAACCTTGGAAACATCTTTGCTTGCTTTATTTCATACTCAACATCCAATCCATCAGGATATTCTGTCACCTTTATCTCCAAAACAAGGCAAAAAATTGAATCACTTTTCACTTCCTCTATTGCTATTGCCCGGATCCAAACCATTGTCTCCCATTGTCTGGATATGAACTAGCTTACTACAGCATTTCTGCATTTTGGCACCTTGACAGTTTTTCTTATAGCATCCAGACTAATCCCTTTAAAAGGAAATAAGATCACTTTTCATGATTATGACTTTCTATTCACTTCCATCTCACTCAAAGTAAAAGCCAAAGTCATATAACGGCCTCCAAGGCCCTAGAAGATCTGACTCTTCCCACTTCCTTGCTGATATCTGTTACTTTCCTGGCAGTAAAGACTTCCTTGCTATCTCTGGAGCACACTTCTAACTCAGGACATTTGATCTTGCTCTTCCTTCTGCCTGGAACACTCTGCTAACAAATACAAATATGGCTCATTGTCCATTTTTTAGGTCTCCAGGGTGGCTTCCCCAACTGCAATATGTAAAATGCTACTACCATCCACATTCCCCATTCTGTTCTGTTTTCTTTTTCCATAGTACTTACTGCTACTTGACGCACTACATCATTTTTTATTGTATCTACTCCTCCTCTAGAATCCAAGCTCCACTAAGGGAAGGGCTTTGCTTTGTTCTCTAGTGTGACCCCAGGACCTAGGACAACAACAGCCTTATTGGAGGTGATCACTGTATATTTGTTGAATGAATAACTACATAAATACTAAAATTATTAACACATTAAACCATGTTCCTTTATATTTCAATCACAGCATGGCTAAAAATATAATCACGTAATATGCCAATGAAAGGCTTATTTTTGTCATGTGAGATTTTATCCTGAGATGGCTGATTAAACATTTCATTTCTGAAATGAAATCTCTATCCTTGGGTCACTTATTTTCAAACAACCTTTTGGCTCTTTTGAAAGAACCTCACATAGATTATTATTTACTCTTTTTATTTTTTCATGACATTCTCAAAGATCAAGTGAAAAACACATGTCAAAGCAATTTCTCCCTGCTCTTTCTGATTAAAATCAATATTCTCCCTGCTTTTAGCAGCAGTAAAAATCAACACAACAGTTTCTGTTAACTCAATAGAATGTCAAGTGATATCTTAGTGTATTGTTACCAGCAAGGATATCAACAGAGGACTACCAACAGCCTATAATCACTGCTGTTTTATTATCTACAAAATGTCATCTGTGCATATGGCATTTTACAAAACAACACAGTGAAAACAAAGCTCCTGTCTCAAGTAGCTTAGAGCTTATTTAGACAAACAACTAAAGAAAAGGAGGCAAAACTTAAAATGAGGGCCTGCTGTTGTTGAGCAAAGTGTATGATTGATCCAAGTAAGGGCAGTGTAGTGAGTCTCATTCCTGCTCTAAGAATGTGTAGCTTGATTCTTCTCTTTGGATTACAAACAACAGCCATAAACCTAAATGGTTTTCTCAAAACACTCCTCCTGTTGATCACAGAGAAGAGAGCTCAGGACATATCCATCAGAAAATAAACTGTTAGATATGTCCAACAGCAATACAAAACCACACTCCACCAAGAGTGGCTAGCATCTTGTAATATTTTGTTTAAAAAAAATTTATCTTTCCCAAGAAATTTATAAAAACTGTATTGACTTTAGCCTAATAATGAATTTCTAAGTTTACATAATTTATATCATCTAAATTAAGGAAATTTACAATAAGGATTATTAGTAACAATTAATATTAACATTGTAGTTACTAAGAAATGATTTTACAAATATGTAAAAATGCACATTAAGAAAACTAAATATGGTAACAAAAAAAAAAAATTGGAAACAACCTAAATGTCCAAAAGAAACTACTTGAAAGGACTGGATAAATAAATTAAATCTAGCCCACACCGTACCACAGAATACTATTCAGTCATTAAAAATGGATCTTTGGGACTTCCCTGGTGGTGGACTTCCCTGGTGATCGCCTTCCAATCAATGCAAGGAGTGTGGATTCGATCCCTGGTCAGGGAGCTGAGATCCCACATGCCTTGCAGTCAAAAAACCAAACTATAAAACAGAAACAATATTGCAACAAATTCAATAAAGACGTTAAAAATGTTCCACATTACAAAATATCTTTTAAATAAAAGAGCTTTGGATCTATATTTGTTGTTACAAAAAAATATTTTAATTATAAGGCTGCATGTATCCTATAGTCCTATTTTGACATATGTATATATATACATACATACTCACATTCACATCACATATAGAGACTCACTCACACTACATATGTATGAATCTGTATACAAAGAATGTGAAAAACAGTGAGTGTGTGTGATAGAGAGATGAGGGGCAAAAAAGCAAAAATAAAAGATAGGAAACCCCTTATAGATAGAATGGAGTAAAGCATGTAAAAAGAGAGAAATCTCATTGAAGAAAGAGAAGCCAGTCAAATAGGCCCACTGAAGACACCCATAGAATGGTCTGAGATACACAGATTAAATTGTGCCCACAAAGATTCATACAGACAGGTGAAGGATGAAAGGATAAATACTAAAAGGCTAATAGTGGTTAAGTCTGAGTGGAAAGGTTATAAGCAATTTTCAAGTTACCTTTCTATATTATGTGATTTTTTTTACTATGAAAATTCACAACTTTAATAATTAGAAATAATAAAATATAAAGCTATTAACAAAAAAACACTAGAACTCAAGAATGAAATAGACACACTTTAAACACAGAAATAAATACAAGCTTCAAATTCTTAAGTGCTAAAAATTTAATGAAAATATCATTTACTCTTTAAAATCCTGGAAGTTTTTGGTTTCTAGTTATTTAACAATATATCTTAGTGAAGTTAACAGAAAAGCATGGAGCCTGTTCTCCAAAGGCTTTTTAATTTATTCTATAAGACCCACTGTATGCCAACAAAGTTACTTCTCATTCAGAATATTATTTCCATATGAAAACAGCACATAAGTATTTGTATTTCATCTTCTCTTTAAATCTCAGAACTTCAAAGCCTTAAGGCAATTTCAACATATCTAAGTAGGAACAAAGATAATCACCATCACATCATCCAAATCAGATATTGAAGGAAGTTTTTCAGGGAAAAACAGAATTCTTGATCAGAATTCTCTAGTTCTCAAAAGTAGCTTTAGACAGATCCAACTATAAAGAAAAGTTTGCAAGAGTGGCACACAATTTTTGCTTTAGAAAAGGTCAGAAAATGTCTATAACTTTGGCAAATGATAAAATAAGTCCCTCTATGTGTCCAAGAGTGATGAAAATATACACTACTTTTAATTCACCAAATTATGATTTTTAATTTTTTCACAAACCTACAAGGAATTCACTAGTCTGAAAGCAAAACTAAAGATAATCTCTCTCTCTCTCTTTTTTTTTTCCATAAAAAGCACCAGTATATGAGGTTTTATTTCTGAGTTTAAAAATCAGTAACTTTTAATTCACTAGAGAAACTAGAAATCAATACTACAGAAAAACCTAAAGATTTTCCACTTAAATTTCTTATGCATATAAATATGGCCATGTGCATTAAAATAATAATGTCAGATTTCTCAATATCAGACAAACATAATGCTTAGAAGGCTATAGATTAGGTGTCTCATTTCTAACAAAACCTGGAATAAGCAGCATTTAAAATTTTGTTTTTTAAAATATTTTCAAATACATGAGTAGAATAATTCTGAGTCACTGGAAGTTTATTAGTAAATGTTGTTTACAAAAACCACAATGCTACTGCTGCTGCTGCTGCTAAGTCGCGTCAGTCATGTCCGACTCTGTGCGACCCCACAGACGGCAGCCCACCAGGCTCTGCCGTCCCTGGGATTCTTGAGGCAAGAATACTGGAGTGGGTTGCCATTTCCTTCTCCAATGTATGAAAGTGAAAAGTGAAATTAAGTCGCTCAGTCGTGTCCGACTCTTAGCGACCCCATGGACTGCAGCCTACCAGGCTCCTCCATCCATGGGATTTTCCAGGCAAGAGTACTGGAGTGGGGTGCCATTGCCTTCTCCGAAAACCACAATAATTCTCTTAAAATTCACAGTATCACTACTGTTTCTTATAATCCCTTTTCATTCCATTCTTCCACTGATGACAAAGTGACTACTTGTTAAATTTAGAGATTATGTCCCTGATTCCTCCAAGGTACTCGTGTTGATCAAAATTCTTCAGTTGCAAATGGCAGAAACCCATCAAATTATATTAAACTTTTAAACACACACACACACACATTAGTTCATGTAAATAAACCATAGAAAGGGAGAACAGAGTCTATCTTTAGAAACCAAAAAGAAAGCTCTCAAACACTGACAAGAAAATACTTTTCTCTTTTTTCCACTTCTCTTTGTAGGTTACTTCACTCTCTCAGACCATCTTCTCCAGATGGCTATGAAGTAGTAGCTTAAAGTCCTAGCTTACACCTTAACACCCTCTAACTTAAGGGGGAAAATCAAATTAACAAACAAAAAAACAAAACTTCATCTTCAAACTCTATTTAGAAACAAATCCACAGAAGTATTCTGACCAACTCAATCTGGCCAACAGCTTAAATGGAAAAGGACAGACTTCAAGGAGGAGGAGTGTTCACAGAAACTTTAAGGAAAGGCATTGTTGATAGCTGGAAAGAGTGAGGTAGTTGATGGGTTTGGTGGGACAGGAGGAGGAATACTCACACAACATGGGGTAAAACTGCACAGCATGTTTCAGGAATAAGAGACACTCCAGTGCGACTAAGGATATGAGGTCGGTAGAAGCCTTGATGGACTTCTTCTCTCAATGTGAGTAGATTTTCATTGTCCAGAGTTAACCTACTAACATCCTCATATTCTCCCTTAAGCCTGATCATTGTGAAGAGCAGGGAATACTATTTTTTTCTAAGATGCTCTCTCACCTACATAGTATAGTGATACAATATCTTGCAGCCAATATTCCCCATAACCACGTGTTCCCATAGGAACACACAAAACTGTCCACAAGGTTGAAAACCTTGTGGCTTCCTCTTCTCTCTCTCTGAGCCTCCCTCTCCATCTAGAAGTGAAGCAAGTCTGTGTGTGCACCACGAAGCATGCAGCAAGAGGTCTCACTGCAGGGACTGAGTGGAAATGTGAAAAGGACTATTCCAGAAAGACATTTAAACTTCAACCCAGAAATGTGGGTTTTAAGAAATAAAAAGCCAGGAATTGATGCCTTGGATACTGAAAAGTTTACGGTTCTGCTCCATCTCTCTATAATATCCTGATTTGGTAAGCAAACTTGGTTGGTAGAGAAACTTCGGTTCAATCATAAAGAAGCCCTCATGAAATCCCTTTGCACTCTCCACCGCCTTCCCCCACCCCACTCATTACAGAGAATGTCTATTGTTTTCCCTCTCAGAATCAATTTTCACCTCATCCTAGGAACAGCCCCTGGATTTCCTCTTAGGCAGCCACCTCTCACAGCTTAGAAATATCTGAGAAAATAAAATTGGTGCTCGGCTGGTGACTAAAAAGAAGGCATGTATGAACTGCTTTAAGGCATAATGTGAGTTTAAGTGTCAGTATCCCACTGGAGAAAGATGTTAGCACACACTGTCTTCCCCGTGCATTAACTGGTTACTAATTGTGGCTTTTATCCCCCAAAGTTTTATTAACTGTTATTAATAGGATAGCCCTTTAAAAATAATTCTGAGTAACTAAAATGATTTTCCCTCCAAGAAGAAACAAGGCACTACTTTCCTCTCTCTTTAATATGATTGTTGCTGAGGCTAAGATGGAGACATATCCACCAGCAAGAGACATATCTCTTAGGGATCCCTCAGGCTGTTGCTCTGAAGGTAATTTTGCACACCATATTTCTAACACCATGACTTTGACCCCAGAATGACTGCAGTCATATTTTGACAATATTTCTTGTAAAAGTAGTCACTCTTCAACCCCAGATAATGGCTTTTTTTTTTAATGTACACCTTCTTGTCTGTAATAATGGTTAAAAAAAGAAAAGAAAGAACATTTTCTTCTTAGCTATTCTACTCTCATTTTCCACATCTATAAGAGAACAGACTAACTGATTTATGAAGTTTCTTTGGCTCTAATAACCCAAGATTTGAAAACACACTAAGCATTTCAGTTGGCAGCATGGCCAGGTAGAATGACAGCTCACCCTGCTACCATTCAAAAATAGTAAAGCTATCATTCAGTGTGTAGATGAATGGGCACAAGACAAGCTGACATTGTCTCACCAGGACTTGCAGACAGAACACCGAAATCTGAGATCACAGTGTGTTAAAGAAATGAGTATCTGTGGAGCAAACACAACAGGATTCATAGGCATGGAGCTGAGAGGTTAAGTTTCAGATGGGAGGGGGCTTTCATCTTCTCTATAAATGTGAAGCAGTTCTTGAAAATCCCTTTTAGCAAAAAGACATAATCATGATGACTTTCCCTATGAATCCTATAAAAAACACAAAACACAATTAGCCCCTTTGTCAATGTCGTCCATTATAACATGAGTGATTTAATGAAATTTGAAGGTGACAGTAATAACCTTATGACACACTTTAGATCAATAAAACAAAGGTGAAACAACCCAAAATATAAAGCATATGCCTGGTATTTTAAAGTTACATACTTGCAACCTATCACAGGAGTCAATTATTCTGACACATTGTGTTCATGGGCATGTAAAATATGCACAAAATTAAAGGTTTCAACTTGAACCATGTACTGCTGCTGCTGCTGCTAAGTCACTTCAGTTGTGTCCAACTCTGTGTGACCCCATAGACGGCAGCCCACCAGGCTCCTCTGTCCCTGGGATTCTCCAGGCAAGAATACTGGAGTGGGTTGCCATTTCCTTCTCCAATGCATGCATGCATGCTAAGTCGCTTCAGTCATGTCCAACTCTGTGTGACCCTATGGATGGCAGCCCACCAGGCTCCTCTGTCCCTGGGATTCTCCAGGCAAGAAGACTGGAGTGGGTTGCCGTTTCCTTCTCCCATCTGGTAGGGACCAAATATGAGCCAGTCACTTGAGACAATATAGCAAAGACAGCCTCTTCATGTCATTGATTACCTACATTTTTCAGAGGATGCAAAATATGGAGTGGATTTTCCTTCAAAATGTATCTAGAATTACACCACTTTTTCTCTATTTCTATTGTTTATACCCTGGATAAAGCTGCCGTCTTCTCTCATCTGATTAATATAAAAGCCTTTGGACACCCTATTTCCACTCTGGCCCCCTGCGTCTATGTTATCACACAGCCAAACTCATCTTTGCACCTGTGCTCAATGGCTTGGTCATGTCCGACTCGTTACAACCCCATGGACTATAGCTTGCCAGGCTCCTCTGTCCACCCATGGGATTATCCAGGCAAGAATACTAGAGTGGCTTGCCATTTCCTCCTCCAAATTCACGTTTAATGGTAACATAACTGAAGTGAAAATGAGATTTTGGTTGACTTCAGGGTCAGTGGTATTGTACAGGTACTAGAAAAAAATTTTAGAACTTATTTTATTGCTTTTGAGGACAGTTAATATTTGTAGAATATATGATCATAAAAAGGGAAGAAATAATTGCTCTTTTCACTATGCTGATAAAAGTAGGGTTGCACAGTCTGAGAGGGTCACTACCTGACAAGAATTGATCAAGAAAAAAATGAACAAAATATTGAGAAGGAAAAAAGAGCTGTGTCATGTGGGGAATATTCAACTCTCACAAACTAAAGAAATTTGGGACATTCAACCACAAGAAAAAAATTCCCACATGATGGATGGAAATAAGGGGAAAAAAGACACTAATGGCTGCCTTAAAAATAGGAAGGACTGCCATGTAAAAACAGAATTAAAGTTGTCCTGTATGGAAGTTCCAAGACGGTTGCTTGACTCTGTATGGGCAAGACCTATTCAACAAGCACAGCACTCCAAAATTAATAGAGAACATTAATAGCTCCAAGAAATGTTCACATAAAGTATGATTATAATCCACCCCTCCACCTGAGTTACTTTTGCACCTTTTCCTACCCGATCTCCCATCTCCAGTGCCTCTCCAACAGCCTAAGCAAACCATTTAAAATACAGAACTGCCCTATATTCCTCCACTTAAAAGTCTTCAAAACATTCCACTGCCTTTAGAATAGAATCCAAACTCCCTCACTAAACATTTTCAGCCTCCTCTTTCATAGTTCTGCTTTCTACTCTGGACTTCAGACTGAATGAATGTTTCCCAGACCTCTGAAGAGAACAGGCTTCACTCACCTTCAGATTTCAGCTCTCACTAGTGTCTTTATATACAACACAATGACTTCTCCTCAACATCTGGGTAAGTTCTTCTCCTCCGTCAGATCGCAGCTTTGGTATCCAGCTCAAATATCCTTTTCAGATGAAACATGCTAAAATCATCATCAAGCTCATATACACTAACAAAAGGAACAAAATCATGGTGATCTTTTGAAAACATAAACCAGAACACCCCACTCCCTGCTCAAATTCTACAGCCGCTTCTGATCACATTTAGAACAAAATCCTCCTTACCATGATCTGCAAAGCTTTGTGGTGTGACCTCTGGCTCCCTCCATCCTCAACTGCTGTCCGTGCTTCTCTCTGCTCCAGCCATGCTGGCCTCCTTGCTGTTCCTTCAACATGTGATGCATGCTCCTGGTCTCATAATCTTTTCACTTGCAGCTTCCTCTACCTGGAACAAAATTTTCCCAGATATTTGCATGAATTGGTCCCTCACTTCATGCAGAATTTGGCTCATTTGTCATTTCCCTCACCACCATCTATCAAAAACAGACTTCTCCACACTCTTTCCCTTTTTCTTTTATTATTTCATTTTATAATCCTTATCACTGTCTGACATCCTATTATACATTCTTGCTTGTGTATTTTTTCTTTCCCCTGACAGAAATAAATGTAAGCTCTATGAGAAAAGAGACAATGTCTTATCTTGTCTGTATGTCCAGCACTTAGACCAGTGCAAAGAAAATACTAAGCACTCGTTAAATTTTAATAATGAATGATTGAATCATCCTGTTTTTCTACATAGCATTCATTATTATCTGAAATTTAGCCTACTCATTTCCTCTATTGTTTTTTTTTTTTTTTACTCTGTCTCTATCTTTTAAATAGAACATAGGTTCTATGAGCCCTAGAAGTTTATCTGTCTTGATCGTCGATAGAACAGGGCTGGGGAAGAAAAAACAAAATAGTGTGTGAACCTGAAAAGTGAAAGTGTTAGTCACTCAGCTGTGTCTGACTCTTTGTGACCTCATGGACATAACCCACCAGGCTCCTCTGTCCATGGAATTCTCTAGGCAAGAACACTGGTATGGGCTGCCATTTCCTTCTCCAGGGAAACTTTCTGACCTACAGACTGCCGCATTGCAGGCAGACTCTTTACCAACAGAGCCACCAGGGAAGCAAATAATATCCTATATATTCCTGGTTATAGCCCTTGCACTTTACAAAAATGCTTATTTCATTGTCTGTATTTTCCACTAGACTGTAGGCTCAGAGAAGTCAGAAACTTATTTTCTTCACCAGTCACATCCTCAGTATTTATCATAAACCCTTGGTATAAAAAATTTCATTTTATAAGTGTGTTCATGCAAAGAAGGAAAAGAGTGGAGGAAAGGACAAAAGAACAGACAGAAGAAAAGATGAATAACTTTTTCAGAGGATTGAAAAGATTATTTAGGATCTAAAGTGATTGAACGAAATGACCATTGATGTTCCTGAGTTTTTCCCAAGGGAAGGCTCCAAGGAGCTACAAAAGAATAAATGCATAAATTAAGGCTCTAAATTAGATTCTAAGAAGCCAGTTGGAGTATAAGAATCTAAGCACTTGGCTTCCTGTCAGACGTTTGTCACTAGGACACTGCTCACATTAATGTCAAAGACATACCAGTCACTTGCATCAACAATGCTCAAGTAGTTCAAATATTTTTGTTTGTCGATCCTAGGGAAAATTCTGTTTCTTTTCCTCGAATTTCATATTTCTCCTCCTGTGTTCCCACAGCATGTTATCTTTATATACATTTTTATACTTGAAAGTTGTTCATTATCACCTTATCATAGTTCTCTACAACGAAATATAGGAATTTTAGTGTTCTATGAACACAAGGCTATACGTTTTCTTTGAATTAATAATTCATTAAAATTAGTATTGATGTAAACGAACAAAATAACATATAGATTTAAAAGGTGAACACAAATATTAAAAGTATATAAATATTAAGTGGAAAGTAAAACTGTAAATATGAAAAAGGGAACTTTATTGGGCCTATACATCTTAATGAGAAGGGGAAATTTACCATGTCTTGATTAGAGGTCTCACTGAATAGTCCCTCTGCCTGTGGCTCTGCAGGCTTTGAAGTCCCAAGGTCAAGTCTCATAATAAGATTCCTGGTGGGTGAAGATAGGTTTTTTCTTTTATAATTTGGGCAGAGAGGTTTTGCGGAAGAGGAGGTCACAAAGGGAATATCCACCTCAGATAACTTCTGAGGTGAATCAGTTTTTGAAAATAGTGCATGTTTGCATGCTCAGTCACTCAGTCATGTCTGACTCTGTGTGACCCCATGGACTGCAGCCTGCCAGGCTCCTCCGTCCATGGGATTTCCCAGCCAAGAATACTGGAGTGGGATGCCATTTCCTTCTCCAGGGGATCTTTCCCACCCAGGGATAGAACCGTTACCTTCTGCATCTCCTGCATTGGCGGGTGGATTCTTTACCACTAGTGCCACCTGGGAAGATAATTCTCTGGAAAATGGCTCCCCTAAAATGACCCACCAGTGTACCCCTTAGAAAATCTCTTTGTACCCTGATCTGAGGATCACCGGCTGGCATCACAGTGAAGCTCATCTGAAGCTCTCCTCCTCTTGTGAGCATGTCTCCCCCAGCTCTTCACTGAAATTTAGAGCCTTTCTACTAAATTTCAGGCCAGCCTTTCCAGTCCTGGTATGGTGTTCCCACATGCACACCTACCTTATAACTCACACTCCACATGCCCCAGGATAACATTACCCCTGTCCCAGCCCCTGTAATAGGTTACACCATCTCTTACATTTTCTATTTCACACAGTGGCATCACAAATCTTCCAGAAACTCAAGCTAGAAACATTAACTCTGAACAGTGAATCTAATAAGAATTGAGATAATTAGCTGCTCTCTAGCCAGCAGACTAACGAAGCTCAGACATGACACTTTCTGAGTGGTCTTGGAAGCTGGAAGTACAGAAGGTATATCTCTTTCCCTTAAAGATGAATCCCAACAGATGAGATCTCAGTAGGTGGAGATAGGCTGATTCTTCTGATCATGGTCAGTAAGCCCTCCAGAATAAGCCAGGGCACCTTCATTAAGACTGAGCCTCTTAATTTGGTTCTAGTAAATTAGAGTGGGTCTTAAGTAGGAAGGATATAGTTATAGCCCCTCCCAGGGGATTACAGATCTAATGTGATTGGACTAGAATCCTTGTTTCTGGCTCTATTCGAAGACAGCTTTCCCATGTTCCTTTTCATGTCTAGAGTTAAAATACTGGTCATGAGGTGCTGAAATTAGTTGCTCAGTCGTGTCCAACTCTGTGACCCTATGGACTGCAGTTGGCCAGGCTCCTCTGGCCACAGGATTCTCCAGGCAAGAACACTGGAGTAAGTTGTATGTTCTCCTCCAGGGAATCTTCCCAACCCAGGTCTCCCACATTGCAGGAAGATTCTTTACCTTCTGAGCCACCAGGGAGTCCCAAGAATATTGGAGTGGGTAGCCTATTCCTTCTCCAGGGGATCTTCCCAACCCAGGAATCAAACTGGGGTCTCCTGCATTGCAGGTGGATTCTTTACCAGCTGAACTACCAGGGATTAAATACCAACAACAGCAGTTTGCTGTCTGAGATGTTAACCACTCCTCAGTCCCAAGGTCTGGAAGAAGGTACTACAATGAACTAAGGTGAGGTCTACTTCACAGCTTCTACAGAGGAACCTGAGAGATATGTATTATATATAATCTCAACACAAGAAAAGGGAGAAGAGACATTGAAAGTAAACAGAGCCCTACTAGTTAAGCAAGTAGGATGGGAACTTGCGATATAAAAATATTTAGATGCTCTGGACTAATAAAGATTAATCCATGGAAAGTATTACTGGACAATAATTATTAATATGTGAATATTCCCATAAAGACTGCTGAAGATGTGCGTTATACAGAGCTCCTTCCATTTTAAGAGGGGGAAAAAAATCAACTTAAACTAGCTGAAAAGAAAAAAAAAACTATGGGATTTATTAATTCATGTCAATGGAAAATTCAGGGGCGCATCAGCCTCAGACACTGTTAGACCCCCAGACTCATGCTGCCAGCCATGTATTTTCCTCCTCATTTTCAGTTCTGCCCTCCTCCTTGGTCAGCTTCATTCTCCAGGCAACCTATCAAATTCAACCAAGGAAATGAAGGAAAATGAATGCTGGCAATTCCACACTATGATCCTTACAGCTAGTGATACACAAAGGAAGAAAGAGTCCACAACCAATCTCCAGGAGGGCGTCTGACTGACCCAATTTTGGACACATGTATGTCCTTGAACCGCTCATTTTGTCAGGGGAATGAGGGAGTCTGATGGCCAGTGCTGGAACCCATCTATCACTGTGGCTACCTGGTAAGCCCCGCAAACTCCCTGACAGTATTCCCCATAGGAAGAAGTTATATACCAAAGAGAAAAGGAAGAGAAGCGACCAGAAAAATCAAGCTGTAACTATTAAAGACCCCTGTAGGAGGATTCCATGTTTGCTGGCTTGGTTTCTTTTCCTTCTCTGCTTTCAGAGACTGATTTTCTCCTGCCAGATTGGATCCTCTGGATCTTGTCTTTCAAAATCAGTACATAAGAGAGAATGAGGAAAAAGAAGAGAAAAGACATAAGGTGTGCAGGGGTATGATTTGGCAAAACTTGGAGAGAAAGAGGCACAAAGCTGAGATTGTGTGAGGAAAAATGGATGGGTGACAAAGGAAATATTTAAAGTATTGCTTTAGGTTATGTAATGCCTTTCATGTGATTTAAGCAAATAAGTAAAGAGAGAGCTATTCTGAACTGTTGTTGGGTTTCTAAATCATTCCTTTGACAACTACAGTATGATTAGATCCTATTGTAGAGTGTTGTACAAATACTATATTCTATTAATGTTTATACATGTATCTATCTCCCTTACTAGATCAAAGTTTTCCTGAAGGTCGTTATATCTTATACCATAGTGCTTTGCCCACAGAAAGGACTCAGAAGTGTAATTGTTGATGTGTGATTTTTTTTCACTCTCAAGACACTCCAATAAAGTGGGTCCTTCAAATTTTTAAAAATCCTAAAGACAGTGTTTCCATGGCCTCTGATTACAACCTTTTTTTAAGTAAACAAGAATTCCCTTTGTGCCTTCATAAATTCATTCTAAGGCATTTTCTCTCTTCATTTAAAAATCAAGATAGTTAAGGCAATAATTACCTTTCAACATCACAGAATCAAAGTAAAGCATGGAAGAGAACTTAAAATACCGAAACCAATTCCTTTATTTGCCAGAAGGAAATGGGATCTCTTTCTAGTTAAATCATTTGTTCACCCATATGGCTATTTAGAGCCTAAATCAAGGATTTGAGTTCTAAAACTACAGTTTCAGGACTGTTTCCACGCATCACCTTGCCTCCTAAACATTACACCTTCTTGAAGACATGTTCAATCCTCTTCTCTTCATACTAAATAAGTATAATTATCCCTGCCTTTCCCATAGTTCCCAATTTAAAAAAAAGTGCGTGAATAATCTGGGGTAGTATAAGAACATAGCTTTAGATTCTGACCAGTCTTGATTCTTCCTTTTCGAAGTTGTATGATTTGGTGGAAGTCTGTCTATAAAATTCATGTAATCATACCTATAGTTTACCAGATTATCTACAAGGTACTGAACTGTAGGAACCAGACAAGATGAAACAAATAACATATCATAGACCCTAAACATAGACCCAAAAAAAACAGGATTTTTTTTCTGCCAAACTACAACCCCATCCATAGCTGAATAACATTTATGAAAAATATTGAAATATACAGAAGTCTATGTCAGAGGTTACAATTTTAGCTCAATGAAGAAACTGCAGTTGAAAGTTGGAATATCAAGAAATTTAAGTACTATATCTTAAATTAACCATTGTTCAAGTTAATAGCATTTCTTAGCTAACTCACAGCCCCACAATACTAATGAAATAGAATATTCCTTTAAACTTTTTTATTTTTTTATCATGAGAATGTATTAGCACCAAATAAGAACAGGAGCCCAAACCACAAAGTACTCAGAGGGGTCTGAGATTTATTTAAAAGACAAAGTTATTTTGTCACTGATAGCAGTAGAGATTAGAAACTAAGTAACAACTCTCTCTCAAAGATTACCACCTAATTTACAATAGCGTGGCAGCAAGGAGAGCAGTCTTGTAGATGAAAAGTAATTTGATAAAATAATGGCTGCCATTTTTCTACTGCAATTGCTCTGCAACATAATTTATAGGGCCCATACTTCTCATCTTCTTGATGACAGGTAATGGAAAAAATTTCAGCAGCAAACCTTGATAGTAGGCTGAGATCATTTGGATCAGTACTTCTAACTCATTTTTAACTGTTTCCTCAATTATCTTCTTTCAACTTTTATCCCATTTCATCAGAAAGAAGGACAAAGGTTGATAATAAGAAAATCTCTGTTCAACATTGAGACTTTTAGATTAAAAATAGCTGTAAAATGATTTTGACTCTATATTGTAAAGATACTGGTTCATTTTCTACATTGAGATGATAATAAATTAATCTACAACTATCACCATGAATACTAAAAGATGTAATACAGGGCTGGCTACATATATGGCTCTTCTAAAAATGAAGCTCATAATTGTTTTTTTCAGTTGACTCTGTGCCCTATGCATTTCAAGTGGGTCCTGAAGTAATTTAAAGATTATCACAAAATGTGATATTTAAGAACAAAAGTGAAACAGACCACCAGAAAGATGTAGGTGGAATATAAATTTTAAGCACCTAAGTGGAGTTGATTAAAATCTTGAATCCTAAATTTAGCTATTGAATTTCTGTAATCAAAGGATGTAAATAATGAACAATTGCAATAACTTTCACTTTTAGCCACTCACACCATCCTTTCCCTCACATTTTGTATGAATTCTAATTTCTTCCATACTCTTTGTATGGATCTTATCTTGATTTTGGGATTATACGGGGTAAAATGATAAATAGTTAAGTCAGATACTTGATCTTTAATCTCTCCTAGTGATAGATCAGGATGCCACATCTCCATGCAAGATAATAAGGGGAAAAAAAGACCATTTAAAAACCAAAAGATAAAATTTTCAATTACTAAGTTAAGAAATGACTAATTATATTTTATAAAGGCTTCCCAGGTGGTGCTAGTGGTAAAGAATCTGCCTGCCAATGCAGGAGACATAAGAGACTCAGGTTCGATCCCTGGGTTGGGAAGATCCTCTGGAGGATGGCATGGCAATCCCTCCAGTATGCTTGCCTGGAGAATTCCATGGACAGAGGAGCCTGGTGGGCTTATAATCCATTGGGTTGCAAAGATTCAGACATGACTGAAGTGACTTAGCAATCATGCATGACAACTAAGATTATGCTATTGATATTTAGCTGTTTCTTCTAACAAGTGCTAAGCATAAAATCTAACCTTTTAGAAACTGCTCCTAGAGCAACTCAATATACTCTATATATAACATAGTCAAAGAAGTTCCATTATTTTTGGTACAGTTGAAGGACAACTATACAATCCATCTAAATAAACTATTCCAAAATATTTACATAAAAATCTACATGTTCATTCTCCCAATAAATAATTGGGAACTTCGGTGTTCTGAGCACCATCCTGGAAGCAAGAGATTTAATAGCAAAGCTGCCTTTGCTAAGTTTCCTTTCATTCCAGGGAAGAATACAGACAAAAATAGATCTGGAATACAACAGGCAAGTGCTCTGAAGAAAAATAAAGCACCATGGAGGAGAGAGAAACATAGGTAATATTTTAAATAATTAAATCTGAGATAATACAGATTGATATTTTTTGGAGTAACCAAGAAAACACCTTTAAGGAGAAAATTTTGAAGCAAACTGCTGAAAGCGATGATGTAGCCAACAGAAAAGCATGTCCTAAGGTCCTGAGGCAGGATATTAGAAAGGAGACCTAGGGTACAAGCCAGGATAATGCTAATTTAAAATAGAATTCCACATCATTTTATATCTTTCTTCACTCTAATCGGGTTTTGACAATATTTCAAAGCAGAGTAAAGAAATAATGATAGTCTGAGATCAACTTCCTGGGCATAATTAGGCCAATATATAGCTTCTGAGTGTTGAGAAAAAGGATTCTGATAAGCAAATTAATTATTAAGTTGCCTTTAATCATCCTTGGCAATTTTCCTAGTAACATGAAATTGCTTTGCATAGTGACTGATAATAAAACACATGCTCTTGAGTTATGCTTCTCATATGAAATACAGTTTGAGGAAATGATAATTCACTTGTTTCTAAGCTAACAGAGTTTGAAATGTATGTCCAAAATCTGGTCCATAATTTTGAAGTAATAAAGTGACTGCATCCTGAAAGAAGTATAAAAATAGAACTAATTTAAGAGTTTGACTATTAGAGGTAGGGCTCATCACTCAGGAAAGATTTTGTGTGGTTTTTCTGCCATGTGATTCTCTCTTGGGGTTTTGTTCAACTTGACCTGTGAGAAATTCTGAGGGAAATGAGGCTGAACTAGCTTAACTATGGTGAAAGTGCTGGCGGATGGCATGTGAAGAGAGAAATCTGTCATGTGTATATGTTACCAGAACTCTCAAGGTTTTCTGGAGAATTTATCAACAACTAAAATGGTTTTCTTTGATGGTTGGCCATCTCAAAACAAAACAAACAGACAAACAAAAAAATTCCAGCCTAACTTCTCTACTACTTGCCAGATAATTATTTTACTGAAAAAATGCACAAATAAGATGTTTTTTCTCAGATTAACTATAGTTATTGTTGTTGTTTAATTACCCTCACCCCCCCACCACCACTTTTAATCTTGATTTTTTCCTTTGTTTCTTGACTCAGTCTACCAAGTTTCCCCAACATTTTAGGGTACGATTTTCCTTCCAAATGACTGAGAATACAAAAATACCCAGCTAAATATCTCTGAGTTATTCCTTGGTTAATCTTCACTGATCCTTCAAGAATCTGATGAAAGTTATTGAGCTTCTCCCTTCCTAAAATGCAACACATTCATGCACAGAAAATTTTATGCAGATTCACAGGCTTCTGCAAGAATCCCCTTGTGTCACATAAAGTAAGAGCTCCTGCTGATATGGAATTACAGACTTTCCTCATGCCACCCACAAAAAACTTTAGATCCAATTACAAGTAAGACAGACACAAACTAACACTTGAAGTCATTTATAAATATTAAATATAGCACTTCTCATTCTGCTCTTACATGAAGCCATGCAGTGAGCACAGTGTCTCTACATGTCATGAGCTTGACCTGAATACCTGATAAAACCTGCCTCCTTAGAGAATGCAATGTGTTTAAATTGTTCTATAAGCTAACAAAGCCTTTGAGTGGCTTCTATTAACTTGCTTATGATATTGTCAAGATAGTTTTGCCTGATAGTGCTAGTTTCCTATGGGATTTTGCCAAATAATATAGCCAATATTATCAGCTCTGTTTCTTTCTCTCTTGCTCTCTTTAGTCGCTAAGTCGTGTCTGACTCTTTTTTTTTTTTTTTTTAGTATTTTCAAACATTCTTTTTTTTTTTTTTTTTTTTTTTTTATAAATTTATTTATTTTACTTGGGGGCTAATTACTTTACAATATTGTAATAGTTTTTGCCATACATTGACAAGAATCAGCCATGGGTTTACATGTGTTCCCCTTCCCGAACCCCCCACCCACCTCCCTCCCCCTCCCATCCCTCTGGATCATCCCACTGCCCCGGCCCCGAGCCCTTGTCACATGCATCAAACATGGAATGGTGCTCTGTTTCACATATGACAATACACATGTCTCAATGCCATTCTCCCAGAACGTCCCACCCTCACCTTCTCCCTCAGAGTCCATAAAATTGTTCCATGCATCTGTGTCTCTCATTCTGTCCCGCATATAGGGTTATCGTTACCATCTTTCAGATTCCATATATATGCATTAGTATACTGTATTGTTGTTTTTCTTTCTGGCTTACTTCACTCTGTATAATGGGCTCCAGTTTCATCCATCTCAGTAGAACCGGTTCAAATGTATTTTTTTTAATGGCTGAGTAATATTCCATTGTGTATATGTACCACAGCTTCCTTATCCATTCATCTGCTGATGGACATCTAGGTTGCTTCCATGTCCTGGCTATTGTAAACAGTGCTGCGATGAACATTGGGGTACACGCGTCTCTTTCAATTCTGGTTTCCTCGGTGTATATGCCCAGCAGTGGGATTGCTGGGTCATATGGCAGTTCTATTCCCAGTTTTTTAAGGAATCTCCACACTGTTCTCCATAGTGGCTGTACTAGTTTGCATTCCCACCAACAGTGTAAGAGGGTTCCCTTTTCTCCACACCCTCTCCAGCATTTATTGCTTGTAGACTTTTGGATAGCAGCCATTCTGACTGGTGTGAAATGATACCTCATTGTGGTTTTGATTTGCATTTCTCTAAGCAATCTTGAGGAAGAAGAATGGAACTGGAGGAATCAACCTGCCTGACTTCAGACTCTACTACAAAGCCACAGTCATCAAGACAGTATGGTACTGGCACAAAGATAGAAATATAGATCAATGGAACAAAATAGAAAGCCCAGAGATAAACCCACGCACATATGGACACCTTATCTTCGACAAAGGAGGCAAGAATATACAATGGAGAAAAGACAACCTCTTTAACAAGTGGTGCTGGGAAAACTGGTCAACCACTTGTAAAAGAATGAAACTAGAACACTTCCTAACACCGTACACAAAAATAAACTCAAAATGGATTAAAGATCTAAACGTAAGACCAGAAACAATAAAACTCCTAGAGGAAAACATAGGCAAAACACTCTCCGACATAAATCACAGCAGGATCCTCCATGACCCACCTCCCAGAATATTGGAAATAAAAGCAAAAATAAACAAATGGGACCTAATTAAAATTAAAAGCTTTTGCACAACAAAGGAAACTATAAACAAGGTGAAAAGACAGCCTTCAGAATGGGAGAAAATAATAGCAAATGAAGCAACAGACAAACAATTAATCTCAAAAATATACAAGCAACTTCTGCAGCTGAATTCCCGAAAAATAAATGACCCAATCAAAAAATGGGCCAAAGAACTAAACAGACATTTCTCCAAAGAAGACATACAGATGGCTAACAAACACATGAAAAGATGCTCAACATCACTCATTATTAGAGAAATGCAAATCAAAACCACAATGAGGTGTCTGACTCTTGAGACCCCATGGATTGTAGCCTGCCAGGCTCCTTTGTCTGTGAGATTCTCCAGGCAAGAATACTGGAGTGGGTTGCCATTTCTTTCTCCAGGGGATCTTCCCAACCCAGGGATCGAACCCAGGTCTCCCGCACTGCAGGCAGATTCTTTACCAACTGAGCTATGAGGGAAGTCTGTTTCTTTAACCAAGTCTAATTGTAGCATATCTGTTGTTTGTTTCACATAATTAGAATCTTTCAGACAGCATCACATGCACCCTATTATCAAAACCCAAGAAATTCTCCAAAGAAAGAGCAAGATCTTCACTGTACCTAGTGGACTTACCTCTCATAGCTTTACCTTTCCAGTTCAGCAAGTAACCAGCTTGATAATGAGACATATAAAATTTAAATTGGAAATAATCCTCTTACATGCTCAATAACATTATTATACCTTATTGAAGAAGTTCAATAAGCTAGAATTGAATGTACATTGGCAATAGTGCCCATAGTAAAGCTGAGATCCAATATCAATGTTAAAAATGCAGAAACCTATCTCACTTGGCAATTTTCCTTGAAAAAGTGGGTAGATTTTGTGCTTTCTAATGCTTAGAAAAAATCCAATTTGTTGAAATTGAGCATACGCTAAATAATTAATGTGTATGTCCTAAAAGCTATTCATTGTAAAGCTAGTCGAGCCCTTATTTAAGTCATCCTGCATAGGTATTCTGCATCGCTCAATACCTAATAAAAAATAATTGAGATAACCACAGTACTAAAGGCACTCAGCCAGGTCACTTAGCAAAGCTCAGTGTTGAGGAGCTGTTTTCCATAGTTTCAACATGTGTTGTGACAACTTTCGTCTGCACTATATTTCCAAGAATGTTTGCATGGCAAACAGTCTTAAAAGAAAGAGATAATGTCTCCCTCTGTGCAGAGAATAGAGGTCTTTAGTGACAAGAATAATTTAAAAAATCTCTCCCTCTGGAACAAATTTTGGCAAACTGGCTAGCATCTTCTTTGTAACACTGAGACTCAGGATTCCTCAGTTATGACACAGATCCACTCTCTCTACACTATGTATCTAGATCATTCCATATCACTCCATAGGACTTAGGGGACAAAGGAAACCAGTAAGAACAGGAAGTTCAAGTTTCTTGATCTGCCCGGAATAATAAATCCTTTGTCTCTTATCCAGGAGTCTCCTGTCTTCTACCAGCATTTTAAAAGAGAGGCTGACTAACTTGTTATTCTGCAATCTGGGTGAAATTTCAGACTCTTCATGGTTCTTGATGCTAAGCTAAATAAGCAAAGCTGACTGGGATAGAAAATAGCATCTAGGAACTTCTGCACGTGGCCAAGACAGAGTAATGAACCAAATTTAATATCATGCCCAAAATAACTATAACAATAAAAAAAAAATACAGGAATACAATGTTTTTAAGACATTTGGACATCAGGCAGTGTAGAAAAGTGATCTCTGAGAGAGGGGAGACAAAGCGCCTGCAAGAATTTCCAGTCTGCAAATAGAAGAACCCAGGAAGAGCCATCAGTCCCCCTAAGTTAAGGAGATACAGTTGAGAAACCTAAGCAACTAGAGTTTGCAAGGCAGAGGACAGGACAGAAGGGAATGGCATAGAGAAAGAACTCCAGAGATCTGGAGAGAATTCTCCTCCAGTCATCAACGGAATACTGATCAGTGCATGTGTATGAAGAAATCACCAAAGGCAGAGAAAAGAAGCCCCCCTGGGGCAAGGAATAATTTGTGCTCCCAACAGCCAGAGTGAAAACCCCCTAAGTGATGGAGAATGTAAAAGAGTATTGTCTCAGTTCTTTTTTATTTTTTTAAGTCACTCAGTCGTGTCTGACTCTTTGTGACCCCATGGACTGTACAGTCCATGGAATTCTCCAGGCCAGAATACTGGAGTGGGTTTCTGTTCCCTTCTCCAGGGGATCTTACCAACCAAGGGATTGAACCCAGGTCTCCTGTATTGCAGGTGGATTCTTTACCAGCTGAGATACCAGGGAAGTGGAATAAAAGTATCCCCAGACTAAATAAAGACTGCTCTGGATCCACCAACACCTCAAAATAATCAAACTGTTTCCAAGTTACTTAGCTGCATCCCAGAACAAAATTCAAGAATATTTATATTGATAAACAAGTGACAATATTCAGCATGCAACAAGGTAACATTCACCATATCTGTATCCAATCAAAAGTCACTATACATGCAAAGAAGCAGGAAAATATAACTTGTGGATGGTGGAGGGAGATATCCAGGAGATTCTTTCTATTCAAAATGTGATTCACAGATTAGGAGCATCTGTTGTCACCTGGGAGCTTGTTAGAAATGCAAAATATCTTAGGCCCCACCTCAGCTCCACTGAATCAGAATCTGCATTTCAATAGGATCCCTCAGGAGATTAAATGCACATGAAAATTTGAGAGTCACAGAATTAAAACTCAGAAGTCAAGGGAGTAACTCTAAGGACTGACTTGAAGAAATGTTTGCTCAGAGACTTATATAAAGAACATGGATGTGGAAAGGAATATTTATTAAGCATATTCTAGATTCTGGATATTTTATTTCCTAAATACATAACAAAGTAATATATGCACTTGTTAATAAAAATAAAATTCTATAATAGGTATTTTAAATGGAAAATAGTGTTCCCCAATCCACCTTTTCAAATCTGAACTCTGGCTTTCAAAAGGTGATCACTTTTAACTTTTTTGTTTCAGCTGTTCTAGTAGTTAGTTCTTTAATATTTAAAAATATGCTTACATTAAAATCTCTTGATCTGTCAAATCTGACTCTCTGGTATAAAATATAAAGACAGCTTATTAATACTATTTCTATTTCTTTTTTCTAGCCTCTCCTTATTTTTGACAGTTATTATAAATTTTTACTATAACTTTACATTTCTACTGGACACCTATGTAATTTTAAATCATTAATATATGTATATATAATATTTCTTTTTTCTTAAGTAATGGCATCCTTTGATGGCAGTAATACAATTATTGGACTAAGAGACCACAGGAGAGGAAGACTTCCCTGATTAAGAATCCACCTTCCAATGCAAGGGACATGGGTTCGATCCCTAGTCTGGGAATTAAGATCTGCCATGTTGCAGGGCAACTAAGCCCGCACACTCTGGAGCCTAGGGCTCCACAACTAGAGAGAAACCCAGGCGCCTCAGCAAAGATCCTGAGTGCTGCAGCTAAGACCAAATAAATAAAGACCACAAGAGAAAGAGCAGGTGACATTTCTGGAAGACAGACATGGAGTACAGAAAGAGGGTGGAACAGAGTCACACAGTGAAGATCACTGTAAAAATACAGTACATTATATAGATACCTACACCATCAACTTTCAACTACAAAATAGTACTTACATCTTTATTACAATTTCGATAGGGAACAATTTTTCTTTAAAACCTTGGCCAGATAGCAAATTAAAATTTCGGGTGAATTCATAGTCCCATGAGGTTCTTAGGCTGAATATTCCAAGAGAAGGTTCCAGCTTCACCACAAATTTCCGTTTTAAGAAAGTATTGAGTTTTGCTTTTACAAAAGAAGATTCTCAAAGGAAGGGGAAAACACCCAACCACAGCACACTGTGTATTCTTTCTTATTTTACAAGCACTAAGTGCTGCAGCCCTCTGCTTCAAGGCTGACACTGGTGGCTGAAGAAAAATCTCACTAATTACAGTTTTTAAAACAAAATGAAAAAGACACAGAGACAAACCGAACCAACCCGATTATGGTGCACTGACGCTTGGACGCTGCTCAGTCCGCCCTTGCTTCTGGTGATGGTTATAAACAATTCATATGTTTCAAAGAAAGTACTACTTTAAAAAAGAGAGGGGAGGAGGGAGGAGGAGAGAGAGAGAGAGAAAGAAAAGAAAGGGACAAAAAAAACAAACACCCAAACTCCTTCCCCCCAAGTTTCCAATTCTGCATGAGGCCCTTCAATATTGCGCTAGGAGGATGGGGGCAGGGAGACGCTCGATTCTGGCTTAACACGACTGGCGAAAGGGGGAGGTCGTGGGGGCAAAGCCTTTGAAAACATCTTTCAGGGACTCAGAGTCTGGCTCACCCTCGCGGGCCGAACTGTTTCCAGCAAACGGGCTTCCGGAGCCCGAGCGGGTCTTGGGGGCCCATTTTAGGAAAGAGCGGGCACGGGTACGTGGCTAACCCGGCGCTGGCAGGGGCGCCCTCTGGTGGCGGATCGCCCGTGGCGGCTCAGGGACCACAGGGGCCTTGGGCCTGGGCCTGTTGTAATTTTTCCATCTGTGACCTTGGCCTCGCACCCACTCGCACTGGCCTTCCCAGTTCGGGCTATTGGAGGCCCGACTTACGGACAAATTAGGGCTCCTCGGCCTTGTCGGCTGAGCTCTTGCTGTTGCCCTCGAGGCCCTTGTTCCAGGCGTCCACATGAGCAGTCTTTGCCTCTGGCTAAGTCCCCGGGTGGCTGCTCTGCCACCTGCGTTGGGAGTCCTGGGGTCGTAGAGGCCGATGCTGGTCAGCACGCTGCCCCGCCCACTCCGGTGCTCTGGTCCAGGTCGCCAGCACGCAGGGGTCAGCAGCAAGTACATGCCAAGGTCCGGCCGGGTGTGCTGCCCACAAAGCCTCTCAGACTCTCGGGATAGTATCTGCTTCAGCCCCTCAAAGTATAAGAATATTAGTGGTCTTCTCCCCTCGGTACCATGGCACTCTTCAGTACCAATATCTGAAACTCTGCCTGTACCCAGAAGTTCATAAAATCAAACAGTTCTCCCAGCTGCTTCTTCAACCCCTCTCTAGGAGCTCACAGTTTCAGTCCCTGGAAGGAGAAGTTGATACCAATCTCTCCTCTTCATTATCATTCTCACTCCTTCCTGCCCTGCCTCTGGCAAACCCTCCCTCATCTCTCCCGGAACTAAGAGTTCCATTAGTTATCAATAGATGTCACTAGATACTGTTAATTCCTATGTGACTTAAATGGGAGTCCTTTATGAGTTAACTCAACTCCTATGAGATCTAAATGGTACTATTAGCAGAATTATATAGATATTTAAAACACAGCTGTGACTATTATATGCATATATATGTTTTATTTATATGTAAAAACTTATAAAAGTATACATACAAAACAAACATATAAAAGCAACTCATGTTTAAGTTAACATGAAAATGAGCATTTACTATATTCTTTCCATTTTTTCCGTGTAATGTTATGTGGTTCCTCAACACAGCTTTTGGTATTTGCTTCAAAGAGAGGGAAACGGCAACCCACTCCAGTATTCTTGCCTGGAGAACTCCAGGGATGGCGGAGCCTGGTGGGCTGCCAGAGCCTGGTGGGCTGCCGTCTATGGGGTCGCACAGAGTTGGACACGACTGAAGCGACTTAGCAGCAGCAGCAGCAGCGGATAAATACTTAATCTCATTTTTATATTTAAAGAAAACTGTGGTAAGATGTCTTTCTTAAAGCTTTTTAACTCAAACCTTGAAATTCCATCCTAAGACCCAAATTACACTCCTCTGCAGAAGTCAGAATTCGTGAGAAGCACGTCATGCTCACCAATGACAGCAGTAAAAGAGGGGAAGCCTGTCAGGCCATTACAATGCAACAAGCCCTTCTAGAATCTGCCACAACCTGTGGAAAGGGAGAATAATACATCATACGATAAAATGGAAATGTTATCTGACTCCTTTTTAAGTCTTTACACAATCATCTATTCTGTTTCTACAATTAAAGAGCAGACCATGTTGTCAATTTTATATAATATTACTATAAAGAGACAGAAATGTGTGGTAATCACCACCCTGAATTTGGCAGATAAAAAAGGGTAGTGTCCCTCCTCCCCCAGAAAATAACAACTTACATTCTTTTTTATGCTCAAAGAAAAACTCATGGATTTTTTAATGCCTAGTCAGTTTTCTATATCAGCTTGACTTGCAAGGGTAAACTTCCTTCATGGCTTGAACTAGTTCTCATCCCCAATATTGAATCCCTGCTTTAAAAAGGGTTTTTCTGTGTTAGGCTATAATTGTAACCGTTTCTGTGCTCCTGGATTATTAGCCTTGACTTGAAATTTGTGCTGGATAGAGATAATGCTCTCCATTTTTTTCCACATGGGCAGTTCAGTTCCTTCCTTAAACAGAAGGATAATTAGAGGAAAGGAAACCTGAAAAACACACGTGCAGGCCAAGGACCTCCTTACCAAAGAGAATCAGGCCGTATTAAGAACACATCAGCTAACTGTAATTTAGAATAGCTTTCTAAGGAGGCACAGAAATATAAAGCCTCTTTTCCAGAGGTTACAGACTGCATATAGATTCTGTCCAGATAATTTGGAAATGTATAATTTGGAAAATGATCTGTCTAAAACGAGTTAACTGCTCAGCACAATCCAGTATCACTCCTGGAAACGTATTCCAAATGAGTGCCATCATTGCACCAAAAAGAGAGAGAATGCACTTGACTTCATATGCAGATACATACCATAGAAGTCTACAAGCCTGTAAAACTACCCCCCCAAAAAAGTATTAACCGTTCATGGACAAAAATATTGTTTATGGTAGTCAAGTGACTAACTCACTCACTCTCCATCCACATCAGCAAACTCAAGAAGAATGTCTGTTTTTCTTATCATTTGAATAGAAAACCAGACATATTTCAGTAGCCAAAATACTGGTCTCCTTTGGGTCTCAAGAGCCACCATTAAAAGTGACACTAACTGGTGTCATCGCTGACAGCACAGAGTGACGGGGCAGGCTCTGCAAAAGCAGCACAGTTGTCTCTGGGAGTGCATGCCAGCTTACTCATGGACGGGGAAATTCAGGTGACCCCTCGGTGAGCCTGCCCTTGTCATTCATGCTCTGTGAAAACAAAGGATGACAGGACTTGTGATCCAGCATTTCCTCCAAACACTGTTTACTCTCTGCCTCTGTGCACAGTGCCTCTCTTCCCAAGCTGAACTGAGGAGTAGGAACTCAAAGGCAAGGAAAGCCTGGCTCTGATCAGTGATGCACGCATGACAGATGCTGGGAGGCCCAGGGCAGTACTCAGCTGCATGTAGGTGTTATGAGAGGAGCTGAAGACTATGATGCTAATGAAACCCGTACAACAGAATGCATTTTTCAACCCAAAGAAGCACCGCACACCTGAATAATAGGAATCTTCTTGGGTTCCAATGTTGTTCACTTATGTTGTACATGGAAAACTCATTCTACTGCTAATTCTGGGTTTTGTTTTTATTTATTTAGTTAGTTAGTTGGGGCTACGCCAGGGCTTCGTTGTTGCTAGGGCTTTTCTCTAGTTGCGGCAAGTGGGGGTTACTCTATCGTTGCAGTGCATGGGCTTCTCACTGTGGTGGCTTCTCTTATTGTACAGCATGGGCTCTAGGGAACCCAGGCTTCAGTAGTTGTGGCATGTGGGCTCATGGGTTGCAGCTCCCGGGCTCTAGGGCACAGGCTCAGTAGTTATGCTGCATGGGCTTAGTTGCTCCACGGCATGTGAAATCTCTCTGGACCAGGGATAGAACCCATGTCTCCTGCATTGGCAGGCAGATTCTTTACCACTGGGAAGCCCTAATTCTGTTTTATTTATATCCTTCATTCTGTTTACATAGCATCTGGCTTCTTCCTAATATAGTCCTCTTATTCTATACCTGTGTAACTGCTGTTGAACTGTAATAGTATATCAGAAAATCTGCATTATAAATCCAAATGTACATAGACTTTACATTTCCTATTAGCAAGAAAAAAAAAAAAAAACCCTTTCCTGTTAGGGCATGATCCAGAATGTTCATCTTGAAACAATTTATATACAGATAATTAAGATAGCCAAAGAAATGCCCTCTAAAAAACCATCCATGTACAAATCATAGATTTTTGAATTAGGGAAAAGAAAGGAGAATAATTTCAAAATCAAATATTGAGCAGTTACTGAAAAAAATAAAGATGCATGAAAGGATCCATCAATTCATTTCGGTTTAGTCGCTCAGTCATGTCCTACTCTTTGCGACCCCATGGACTGCGGCACGCCAGGCTTCCCTGTCCATCACCAACTCCCAGAGCTTACTCAAACCCATGTCCATCGAGTCAGTGATGCCATCCAACCATCTCATCCTCTGTCATCCCCTTCTCCTCCCACATTCAATCTTTCCCATCATCAGTGTCTTTTCCAATGAGTCATTTCTTCGCTTCAGGTGGCCAAAGTATTGGAGTTTCAGCTTTAACATCAGTCCTTCCAAGAAGGGATACATAATGAATGAATAAATATAGGATACCTTGAAGAGAAGGAGTGCAAATCTGCATGTGTACTCTTTTGTTTTATCTTGAGCCATAGAATAGCATAGATTTTACAAGTCATTTTAGAAGTCATTCTGTTCATCCTAATGCCTCTCTGTATAAGATGGCATATGAGGGGAATGAGGTTCTATTAATAATACTAGGATTTATCATGTGTTTCCAATCTACTGCACAACTTTTGGAAAGTTGGAACTTATGTCCCCATTAGCAAAATCATACCATTAGTGGGGAGTATGGGAGTGGGGATAACAGAACAAGTTCTACTTCTCCAAAAATAACAGCCATCTAACCAAATTTGGAGGAGAATTTCATTTTTAGATTGTCAGGTATAGGTTCATGCTGAATCCCAAAGTTGCAGAGAGAAGGTCATATTGAATCTGTATTTCTTGAACTCACCCACTCAGAGTCCATTCAGAGTAGAAGTTATACCAACCTATGAGACCATCATCCAGGTAAAATAAAGTAACTCTACAGTCAGGAATGCCTCAAAGCACCAAACTAATGATAAAAAAGACACACAGTGGAATTGTATATTGAAAATATTCATCAAAAGATGAAAAATGATTGGAAAGAAATATATCTGACACTCAACATGTGTGAAGAATAAAAATGACTTTTCAACTATAGTTAACAGCATAGCTGGATTAGAAATTTCATATTACTCAGTTATAGATGAAAATTAATAGTATTATATTACTTTAGAATACTGCTGCTAAGTCGCTTCAGTCGTGTCCGACTCTGTCCGACCCCAGAGACAGCAGCCCACCAGGCTTCCCCGTCCCTGAGATTCTCCAGGCAAGAATACTGGAGTGGGTTGCCATTTCCTTCTCCAATGCATGAAAGTGAAAAGTGAAAGTGAAGTCGCTCAGTTGTGTCTGACCCTTTGAGACCCCACAGACTGTAGCCTACCATGCTCCTCCGTCCATGGGATTTTCCAGGCAAGAGTACTGGAGTGGGTTGCCATTGCCAGAGAGCTGGCATTCTCTATGAACTTTCTGGGCAAAAATGAGGAAGCTGTAGAAAGTGAGCTGTTAAGTGCCTTTTACTAAATTCTTCTTTGGTATCCCAAACAGCCCCTTATACATCATTTAGTAGATCCTTGCTGAGTCCTTAGACAGGCATAAAAATCTCTACAAAGCAAGCTAAAATGATTTCCCTCAGGCAAGGAAAATTACAGATTCTACGGTTCAGGTCAAATCTTAGTGATCAGAATTCAACCTCTCATTTTTCCGATGGAAAAATTTAGATCTAAAGTGGTAAAGGATTTTCCCTCAAGGAAAATTCAGTCAGTCAACTAGAAATGTCCAGTCTCTTCAAGGAGTCAGAGTTTCCTTTGCTGTCACTGTATGTCAGGACTCTGCAAGACACTGCCAAATACAAAGGTAGTATCCTTGCCTTCATGCAAGTGACAGGATGTCACTTGCAGAATGTAGAATATTTAAAATAACTCCTATAGATTGAATTGTGCCCCTTCAAATTTCATATGTTGGGGCCCTAATTCCCAATATAAGTCCCTGGAGATAAAATCTTCAGGGGGCAATTAAAGTTAAATGAGGTCATAAGGGTGGGACTGTGACCTTTTGAAAAGAAGACAGATCCCTGCCCCCTCTCTCTGTCATGTGCCAATACAGCAGACTGTCTGCAAACCAGGAAGAGAGAACTTACTAGAAACTGAATCCTGCCGGAACCTCAATCTTGGACTTCCCAGCCTTCAGAACTTTGAGGAGGGAAAAATGCTTTGTTTAAGCTACCTAGTCTATGGTATTTGTAGTGGCAGCCCAAAGTGACAAAGCCAACAGCGACATCAATGTGTAGTGAAAGAGAGTGGATAGCACTCCTCAAAGGTGGATGCATTATAACCAGAGAGCCTTATATAGACAAGGTGGTGTGCCTTCAAAATATAAGGAGAGCTTTGGGAAACTTGTAGGCAGGATGATATATTCATGAAAAGTTAAGCAAAGAAGATCAAAGAAAGAAGGTGCTGGAAGTTCCGCCTTCCAGTTAGATGGCCTTAGTTGGGCAAGGGGGATCTGTTATTAGGATTCCCGGTTCTACCATGTCTGTGACCAGGATGGAATACTGGAGGAGAGATCGAGAGTTGTAAAGAGACAAATTCATTAAGTTTTAACTGACCTAGAAGTCAACTTTAATAGAAAGCTATACTCTAAGGTTGGGGAGTAGTCCTTTTTTTTTTTTTTTTTGTAACTTTTAGTCCTTTTTTATTTTGTGATAAAAGGAGACCAAGAGAAGGGGCAGGCACTATGGAAAAACTAAACAGAATTGTATATATCTAGCGAGACTTTTCTATTTCCGAATACAGAAATAAATTACTTTCTACAAGCATTGAAGAACAGACCACATGAAAGATTAAAAAAAAAAAAATCAAAACTCAGAAACATAGAATGAGGATTATAATTAGCATAGTATAGTGATCTCTGAAAATATGTCACAGGGGGCCTCTTAGGACAGAGTCCTTCCTGAGGAGCTAACATTTAAGCTAGAAGATGGTTAGGAATTAACCCTTTGAAAGAACAGTGGGGAGTGATAAGAATGGCTCAGTCAGAGGGCATTCTACAAGTGTGCACTGTTTGGGCACATGTTCCTGAGATAAGACAAAACATGGTGCATTAAGGCATAAAATAATTCAGAGTGACACATATGAAAGAAGGGAGGGGAAAGGCAGGAGGGCAACAGTATGGAACGGGTCCAGGTGGCAGATCTTACAAACTGAATTAAGGATCTTGACTTTATATCAGGACAACAGGAAATCATGAAAGCATTTTGAGTATGAAACTTAAATTATGAAGTTTTATAACATTGCTGTAAATAAAGAATGTAAAAAGGTTTAACAGGAACGTGATTACAACCAAGAAGACAAGTTAGGAGCTGTCACAGAACTCCTGGTCAGAAAGGACAAAGGGAGGTGTCAGTGGGGATCTGAAGAATATAACAGCTCATGTATTAACTCCATATTTGACATTTCCTTCCTAAACAGACAAATCATGGCATCTTCTAAAGCAAAACATATTCAAAACCCTACTGATGGTTTTCAGTCTTTCCAATCTCAATAAAAGACACATGCTGCTAGATGTGGAGGTCAGAAACCTTGGAGATATAACAGATTCTTCTATTTTTTTCTTATTTTGCCTCCCCCTGCCCCAATATTCACTCTTCTCTGCTCTGTTCATAAATTTCATTAATTCTGCCTTCAAATTTGATTTCTGATTTTCTTGATTAAGATTGGAAACAGACTCAGAGATTTACAGGCAAGAAGTCAACTGGGAATGGCTCAGGAAAAAAATTGTAGAATAGGGAAGCAGAATGGGCAAAAGTAGAGGTTGAACTGAAAATGCAGCTGCATAGAGGGCTCAGACAATTCTTCAGGAAACTCAGAATGGCCTTTCAGAGTTATCCCAGTTTAAAGCAAGAACCTTATCCTCCCCACTCGTTGACCAGGTACTGGACGTTCACTAACTCAGAGGCATGATCTTGAGTGAGGCATTGCTGTTGGGCAAAGGACAAGTCCTGGAGATCAACTAAGCTCTAAGCTGTTAGCAGCCAATACTTGTAGCACTGGGAGAAATGAGCACCTCAGTCTTGGAAGGGGCATCTCGGTGCCATGGCACAGAGTCCTCTACATCAAAGCGATTTAGTTCCTCCTTTACTGCTACCAGCATTATTACAAGTCACCATCATCTTTCACCTTGACAATGTGTTAGTTCTGAACTGGATTTCTCTGTCCTTACTCCTGATACCCTCAAATCTACTCTCTACCAAATAACCAGAAATACCTTTTTGAAATGTGAGGCTGATCATGTCACTCCCCAATTTTCAGTGACTTTCCACTGCAATGAAAATAAAACACTAACTCCTAATCCTGCTTAGGTCTACTACTTTCTGAGTCTTTCTGTCTCAGCCGATTCAGGCTGCTATAACAAAACTTGTAGAGTGGGTGGCTGATAAGCAATAGACATGTATTTCTCACATTTCTGGAGGATGGGAAGTTTAAGATCAAAGTGCTCGCAGATGCAGTGTCTAGGGAGAGCACACTTACTGGTTCATGGATTATCATCTTTGCACTGTCCTTTCACTTCTACACTGTCCTCACAGTGTAGAAGCAGCAAAGAAGTTCTCTGGGGCTCTTCTATAAGAGCACTAATCGCATTTATGAGGGCCTACCCTCAAGAATTAACCATCTCCCCCAAATCTCACTTCCAAATACCAGCACAATGGGGTTAGGATTTCAACATTCGAATTTGGGAGGACACATTCAATCAGGGCTTCCCAGAAGGTGCTAGTGATAAAGAACCTGCTTGCCAATGTGGGAGACATAAGAGACACAAGACACAGTCCTTGGATTGGGAAGATCTCCTGGAGGAGAGCATGGCAACCCACTCCAGTATTCTTGCCTGGAGAATCCCATGGACAGAGGAGCCTGGCAGGCTACAATCCATAGAGTCACAGAGAGTCAGACATGACTAGCATGCATGCAAACATTCAATCTATAGCACTTTAACCATTTGTCTCTAGTCAGTTCTTCAAATCATGTTTTTTCTCCTCTCTTCAGAACCTTCACACAGCTCTCTACTACCACTCTAGCACCCTCTGATATCTGACACACCAATTCTTGCATAATTGGGTCCTTCTCACTTTCCGTGCCTCGTCCTGAATATCACCTTCTCAGGGAGGTCTTAACTAATTATTCTTTTTAAATTAGGTTCCTCCTCCCTTATTCTCTAACACAGAATCTTATGCTATAGCAATTTGCAAGTGTGCATTTATGTAGGTATGTATTTTTCCTTCACACTGCATTATCAGCACTGTGAGGTCAAGACCATGAAGACTTACTCATCTTTGGATCCAGCATCTAGCACAGTACTTGACACTTCAATACTTGCTGAGTAAATGAACAAGCCAATGAATGAATAATACATCAAGATATTTGGGAAATGAAATTAACAGAATTCTGCCAGATGGCATGGTGGATTGAGTGTGATGATTTAGGGAGCATGACACCTACAATCCTATATCATACATTAGGGTGTCACCTTCTGCGATACTATAGAAAGAGAAGTGGCTTGAAGGGAGTGGAAAGAAGGTCATCTAAGCCTGACTCTTAGTGATTAATAAATATATAAGAGAACAAGAAATGTGCCAGACATGCCTCTTTATACCTTAAAGCCAACTTTTCTCTTAATAGGCAGCTCCCATAACTTTTGGTATCAGCAAATACTGATCCATGCCCTTTGCTGCTTTCTTTCTTTCTCTGTATTTTACAGTTCTTAAGAACCCCTCAACCTCTGAAAGAAACTTAAGTGAAAGTGTTAGTTGCTTAGTCATTTCTGACTCTTTGTGACTCAATGGACTTTAGCCCACCAGGCTCCTCTGTCCATGGGATTTCCCAGGCAAGAATAGTGAGGTGGGTTACCGTTTCCTTACCAGGGGATCTTCCCAACACAGGGATTGAACCTGGGTCTCCTGCATTGCAGGCAAATTCTTTACCAGCTGAGCCACAAGGGAAGCCTCTTCAGCCTCTACCACATACATATGCCAAACTATGGCTGCTCTTAGGGAAGAAGCATGAGAATAAGAAATATAGAATTAGAAAGAGAAAGAAGGAAGCTGAATACGGAAAAGGACAAATAAAAAGGAGAAGTGCTGCCTAGGAGGAAAATAAATCCTTGCCCCATGAAAAGCAAGAGACGAAGACTCAAATCTAATCTGAGAGTGCAGACCACATGGAAAACAGTCAATGGCTTTCCCATTATTATCTTTGACCTTCAGTGGATGCTAATTTGCAAGCATATATTCTAAGGGAAGCAAAAATAAAAAACATAACCATCTCTGCAGTATTGGAATTCCAGCATTCTCTCATGTTTCAGCTTTTCATTGGTTTCAAATATTTGCATTTAATTTCATATCACAAAACTATAGCAGACTTTGTACAAAGGACATCTGTGTTTCTGTCAGCTTCCAACTAACCTTGCTGTGATATTATGGATAATCCCAGACAGTGATAAAACTAAAATCACATCTAAATGGTTTTCATTATTACATACATTTGAGGCTGTGGATTTGCGTTTCCTAAGTATATATTACAGAAGTTATCTGTGATTCAGTAGTGGTAATAGTGACCTTCACAGGTTAGAACAATAAAGAATCTTCCTAATGTTACATGAGAAAGAGTCACAGAGACTTGCTAATTTGGTGGTGTAGCCAGAGCCCACACTTTCCAGCCCCCTGTTCATCATACTCAGTGGTAAAGCCAAAACTGCAGGCATGGATTTTTTTTCATGACCCAGCAGTTTCCAAATGCTATTTGTCACTGGCCTTTTTGACATGACCCCACAAAATGACTTTAACCATTGTTTAGAAAAATTTTTAAACCCCTTCAGATAACTGGAGCACATTTTGGGAAACAATAGTACAGCTGAAAATTAGAAATGTTGTGGTTATTGTTCATTTAGTGCCATAAATTTGTTCTTAGCTCTTCTTCTTCCTGCTCTGTCACTGGTCCAATGGCCCAGGGTGCTTGGGATCCTTTGTGGCTGAGCTTGAGTAAGGCTTGGCCACTGGGCAACATCAGAAGGAAAACAGATGTTGGGAGGAGAGAGAAGTCATAATTTTTCTACCCTTATGCTCTATGCTTTAGGTTATATTTCTACCAGTTACATTCCTCCAGGACTCCAATTAATATTAATTGATCCCTTCTCCAAAGTTCCAGCGCTCGGTAGGCTCAAATGATACTATTTCTCTTCAAGCCTGGGGCCTCAAATGGCATCCCTTGTTGCTAGTTTCTGGGTGCCTCAATATCGCTTATTTATTTCCTTAAAACCACTCATCCTGGACCTAGAGATTATCATACTGAGTGAAGTAGTCAGAGAAGGAGAAATATCGTATGACATCCTTTATATGAGTTATCTAAAAAGAAATTATACAAATGAACTCATTTACAAAACAGAAAAAGACCCACAAACTTAAAGAACAAATTTATGGTTGCCAGCAGGTAAGGATAGCGCAAAGGGACAGTTAGGGAGTTTGGGATGGGATGGACGTGTGCACATTGCTGTATTAATATTTTTAATGGATAAACAACAAGGACCTACTATATAGCAGATGAAACTCTGTTCAACATTATGTGACAGCCTAGATGGGAGGGGAGTTTGGGGGAGAATGGATGCATCTATATGTACAGCTGAATCCTTTTGCTGTGCACCTGAAACTATCACAACATTGTTAATCAGCTATACTCTAATATAAAATAAAAGGGTTTTTTAAATTAGAAAAAAAAACATCAACTGGAAATAGTTTTATATCTACTTGGGGGAGGGGGGGTTATTGCTTGTGCTTTTTATCATAAAGAGTAACAATAGTAGGGCTATGAAGACCAGTTTCGGGGAGGAGGAAAAAGCAGAGAAAACCAAATTCAGACGCTTGAGAAATTGTCACCTCTCTCCCCAATCCCAGACTTCTGAAGCAGTCAAAGTTCACCTCAGAAACACCGCTCATCAAGCAGTAGTATTAATTAGATACAAAATGGTGATGTTATCAGAAAGCACCAGAACCTTGTCTGAAAAACTGCTACATTACCAGGAAATCCCTGACAGCTCAATTCAATGTTAAGGTGTTTTTGCCCAAACAATCACACCATTACAAGCAAAGCTACTATATGAACTGATAAGGCTTATGGCCCACTATCCCTTATCTCTGGCAGCAGTATATAGGTCAGCCCATGAGAGGGTGACTCCCAGGAATGTATATCATAAATCCATGCTTAGAAAAACTTCTGGCTTCAGCAGTTCCTGCACTTCCTAGTGATCACACTCCCTCGGAGACTGGGAGAAACAACACTGACATTTTGTGTAAGAGTGCAGGGGAATTTATAACCAGTATTGCCACCTCTATATCATCTTCCAGAATACACAACTCATGACACTCCCTATAGGTTCACATTTAATTTAATCAAAATTTAAAACCGTCTTTCTTGCTGCTGTGTTGATTAAGGATTACAGGAGTGCGGCTGTGCCTGAAAGCAGGCAGATGAATTGGGGAACTTTTGTAGAAGTTCGGGAGAAAGACGATGGTAATTGGCAATAAGGTAATGGAAAAGAAAGGGGGAGAAAAGCAAGGGTTTGGGGTTCTTTTTTTTGGCCCTGTGGCATGCAGGATCTTAGTTTCCTGAGCAGTCATCGAACCCATGCTCTCTGAAGTGGAAGCATGGAGTCCTAACCACATGAGATTTTAAAATGTCATATTTAAATAACAAAATAAGAAAAAAATTCCTAAATTTTCCTATTAGTTGATAAGAAAGAGATTTCTATTTCCCCTAAAATCAAACCAATTGAAGATGAACAACTGAATTGTAAGAATGTTATGTAGCAAAAGGAGAAAGCTTAAATTATTTTTCCAAGAATAACAAAGGATCTGTCACGCACTGAGAATGTTTCTCAGTCAAAACATTAAGTAGTAGACAAGGTGTCTAACTCTCTGCCATTCAAATCCTTCTACATCCTTGCCCTCCCTGCCTTTGTATTTTGGCTCATACTTCTCCCTTTATCTGGAACACCCCTGTCCAATAACTCTACATTTTGAGATTATAGCTATTCTTCAGATGCCATTCATTGGGAAAATCTTTTCAGTCTTTACCAAACAGAATTTTGGCAAATCTTCTCCTGTAAACTGGGGGAGGCTATTTTACCTTCTATATAACATTTATCACATCCTGCCCTCTATCTGGGCATGAGGACCTCTGATAAGTTCTGTGAGGACAGGAATCATGTCTTATTCATTGCACACTGCCCTGAAAATAGTATCAGTTTAGTTCAGTTGAGTTCAGTCACTCAGTTGTGTCCGACTGTTTGCAACCCCATGGACTGAAGCATACCAGGCTTCCCTGTCCATCACCAACTCCTAGAGCTTACTCAAACTCATGTCTATCAGGTCAGTGATACCATCCAACCATCTCATCCTCTGTCATCCCCTTCTCCCCCCACCTTCAATCTTTCCCAGCATCAGAATCTTTTCCAATGAATCAGTTCTTTGCATCGAGTGGCCAAAGTATTGGAGCTTCAACTTCAGCATCAGTCCTTCCAGTGAATATTCGGGACTGATTTCCTTTAGGATGGACTGGTTGGATCTCCTTGCAGTCCAAGGGACTCTCAAGAGTCTTCTCCAACACCACAGTTTAAAAGCATCCATTCTTTGGTGATTTCCAACAAATATTCGTCACTTTGAAAAATATACTAAAGTTTTCAAGCATCCTGTCCCACCATGATATGCATTAGGACTGAAGAATAAAGGCTAGACCACATTACTAACCAAGCTTTTTCATAGTATGCGATTGCTATAGAGATGGAAAGGGAGGTCAAAAGCTAAACCTGTGTCTTGTAAGTTTGGTGGTGGTGGTGGTTTAGTTGTTCAGTCGTGTCCAACTCTTGCGACTCCATGGACTGTTAGCCCGTAGGCTCCTCTGTCCATGGAATTTTCCGGCAAGAATACTGGAGTGGGTTGGGTTGCCATTTCCTCCTCCAGGATATCTTCCCCACCCAGAGACTGAATACTCGACTTCTATGTCTCCTGCTTTGCAGGCGGATTCTTTACTGCTGAGCCACCAGGAAAGCCAAATGATACCTGAAGAGGCTAAAACTTTGCTCTTATGGCTGACATCCACAGATAAAAATCACCCAAGGTGATTTTGAAATGCTCTGTACTTCTGTTTGACCTTGCAATTAAATAATAGTTATAAAGCTTTCTTTTATAAAAGGATCAATTTGAATATTTTTACATCTAAGCAAGGCTGATTTGTGGGAAAACAATAAGCACGTGCATTGTTTGGTATGCTTAGAAAAATATCAAGATGCACTTCTACCTCTAAATACAAAGCATCATTCAAGCTTCTTTAAGGTGAAAAGTATCCTTTAAAACTTAATACTTGAGAAACTCCACAGATGGAGTTAAATAACAGTTATTCATGTACTAATTGAATTTGTATAATGAGATTTCCTCCATCCTGAAAGCCAGTAAAAAATGGCAGCCCTGGAAGAAGAGCAGGTTTGAAGTCAGAGGGTGGAGGAAAAACTGTAACAAATTAAATTGCTCTATGAGCACAGAGCTGATGGGAGCCTCAGCTGATCCTGAACAGTAGGGTAGGAATCAGGAATGGGAAGAGGGATATGCCAGAGATCACAGAAGGAAACAAAAGAGAAGATACGTGGGTGCTAAGGAAACTTCTAAAACCTATCCCGGGATGTCCTGAGACAACAGTCAGGTAGGCTGAGTTTACGTGATACCAAGCAAATCCTTTGGGTTCACTCATGTGATTATGTTGGAGTGGAGGGTAAAATCAACACTACTGTCTGACATTTTAACTGTCAGAGTCCCTGATTCACATTAAGAAATTTCTGTAAGGTAATTTAGAGGCAATGTCTACATGACGGGAAAGAATCGGAAAATGTATATTTAAAGACATCTATAACAAATGTCTAGATGACCAGTTGAATTTAAAACAAAAATATAGAATAAAGATTTGGTAGCACCCCCCAAAATATTAAGATAAACTTCCTTCCTAATCATTTTGATTCAAATATTTGAAACCCTGCAGTGATCCAGGAACTGGATTAGAAATAAAAAATAAATGAGATATTTTTGTTAGCTTCAAATAGCTTGCAGTCTAGGAAGGGAGACAGACTCAGATAATTCAATAAAATTGGAAAGGATTGACCGGACAAAATAGAAGTGGTGATTCATGCAGAGAAAACAATGGAGTGAACCGTCTGGGGAACAACTTTAGTTCTGCCTAAACTATGAAGCAGCCAAAAATGCGGCTTTTGCCCTATAGGGGATAAAGCTTGAATATCTTTCTCTGCCATACTGGGAAATTTAGGGGCTCTTTTCTGAGAAATGGAAATCTGTAGAAGAGTTTTAGGCAGGGGAGTGAAATGGTTAGGTGTAAGGTGATGTGTTATGTAGTTGGATGTGGGCATATTGGGGAGCTGAAATGAGACTAGGCAGCTTTAGCCATAGTTTAAATAATAAGTAAGAATCAAAAAGCACAGAGCAAAATACCAATAACGTTCTGGTTCTTGGGAAGGTGGTGTGTTCACTGATGTTTTCTATATTATTACATACAGTAAACATGCATACATAGCATACTTTTCAATATTAAATATTTAGTTTAATAGACAATTAAGCAGAGGAGTTACAGATTCAAGGATATAGAGGAGATAGAGGAGTTGCAGATTCAAGGATATTCGGGTGTTGAAAACTGATCAGATGTAGGTTAAAAAGTAGAAGAATCTACTGAGGATTGTCCCACATTTTTACGCATGTCATGCTCCAACCTGAGGAGGGAAATGGGAACTGCAATCCAACCTGAGCTTTCCTATGAGTAGAGTCTGTGGATGCACAGAGGAATGACTTTCTGCTTTTCACAAAAGCACTGCAAACGGTGGCCCTATTCAGGGTAACTCCCAGTTTTTCTGTCTCAAGCAATTGGATAAATGGTGACATCATTAATCCTAGAAGAGTCACCATTGCTGGGTATGCTGGGGAAAAGGAAGAAAATGGTGATACTAGTTTCAGGCTGTGTGTGACACCCAAGTGAAGATGTCCACCAGGACCGTGTATCTACGATTCTCAAGGTCGGTGGAGAGGTCAAAGCTAGATACAGAGGTCAATGGTACATATGCAAGAGAGAAACAGGTAATTATAAAACTGAGTATCACTTAATCTATAGGGACAGCAAGGAGGAGCCAGGGAGAAATAATATTTGAACCTATTGCTCTAACCAGAGATTTAACATTCCCTAATAGTTTGTTTCAGTGACATCCCATTGCACTTAAAATTTTCCTGAAAACTTAACACTTTGTTCCTGCGAATAACACATTCTGTCCCCTAAAGCACCAGCAAGCCCATTTCTCATCAACATTAAAGCTTTTAACTATGTCCTTATTGCTTCTTGAAAAAGAACTGATTGCTGTCATTGGCTTATACTTTTCAAGATGGATTCTGTAAAAGGTATTTCATCTTACGTATTACCTTAGTCAACCAAAGATGTATTGCCTCATGTTTCAAGATATATTCAATTCAAAGCTGAAATTTCAGCCTCAGTCCCTAATGCTTTGTCCTTTTGCCCCTGTAGAAAATAGAATTTTTATATAATAATTTCAGTGACTTTTTTTTTTTTTTTTTTGCTGTTCAAATGGTTTTTAAAGCAACACTGCACTGTAACATCTCATTAGTGAAAAGGAAGAAGTCTGAGGTGGATTTCTGAAGGAGAAGTCTGAAATACTTTCACTCATATGCTGTCCATAAAGGTCATAATGGATGGGTTCTCAACTAAATTCACAGGATTATCTGATTAGCTTAGTGTTGACTATTATCAACTCCACTTCCGTTTTGAGGGAGAGAGGCCAGACTTTATGTTAGATCTTAGGAATTCAAAGAAGAATGGGACATCATTCCCACGTTTTAACAATTCAACCTAGCAGACTACCAAGAGCAAAATATCCCAAATTATCAGTTGACATTTTCTCCAGTTCTAGTTATTTAAGAAAATGTGTAGAGGTCTCTTTCATAATTAAAATTTTATTTTAATTTTACCAACAAATATTATTACACAGCTAAATTCATCCCACTATTACGTCCTTTCTCCCCTAAGTTTTCAATTTTAAATTCCAAAATAAAACGGCTTCTATGACATTATTTATGATATTTTTAATGTACTCATCACTATTCAAGGTAAATGCCATATGAAAAGAGATAAATTATATGTCTAGGTAGGCTGCAGTTCATAATTCTTGCTCTCTTTAATGTCAGTGAGCCCTGGACAAGTTTTCAGGGACAAACCAGCAGTTAATGTAGATTATGTAGATTCAACCTTAACCATCATTTTATGACCCAGAAACTCCTAGATTTCCAAGCCTGAATTACAAATCAATTTGATATCATTTTTTTTATTTTATTCACCTGATTATACCTTGCAAAATTAAATGAAAAATCTAAGACAGTATATCATGTCATTTATTCTCTTTGAAACCAGTAGGACATGTACCATGTCCATTCATCCTACAAATAGTAACTGAGCACATATATTGTGCCAGACACTGCCGTAGTTAAGAGTGGTATTTACATTGGTGAATAATACAGTCCCTGACTTCTTAGAAAGGTTTATAAACTCTCAAAAAGACTCTTGCTGATTATCTCCTGAAATGATATCGGGGTGGGGGAGGAGGCTGGAAGTCAGAGCTATTTCCCAGAATATAAACTATCCTAAGCTTGTTTTAGGAGAGTTACATCACATAAACAACCAAAAAAAAAAAGTTACTCAGGAAAAACCCCTTCTATAGCTCAATTCAAAATGGGCAAAATGGATTTATTGTATATTTTGATGGTCATCACAATGTGATTCAAAGCCTAGGGAATCCACAATTGATTTGATTGACAAATTCAAAATCAGCAACTACTGGGAGCTTGGGCAGTATTAGTGGGTAAATAGAGTATTTTCCCAACAAAAACTGCATCAAATTTAAATTGTTTCATTATTTCTTTTCCAATTCTCTACAACACGTTTACCATTCCCTTTGGAACTAGAAAGAGAGATACATCCAAGTTGGTCTTCACCCTTCTTCGATCTTGTTTAGATGTATTATTGACCTTAGACTTTCAATAACTCCCATAGTATTTCTCTAAGAATTGTTCTTAATCTCAAAATAGCTTCCAAATATACAACTTATTTTTGTGTTCTTTACATTACATTTACATATACATTTAAAATGTATATTCTCAAATCTCCTGAGAATCTACTTTTCTAATTCTTAGAAGATATTTCCTTTAATTGTTTAAAATAATTCCCCTTCCTGCACAAACACACACACAGACACACACACACAATTTATATTATCTTCTTTTTTCTCTACCCAGTATTGAAAAGACTGTTTATTTCAGATTGGAAGAAATAAAATAAACCAAGAAAATAACTGATTCTACAGACTCTTAGTTAAATAAAACATCTGAAATAGGCTCACAATCAGTAGCAGTTTCAAGTTGGTCTTGCCCTATTCATGATGGATTGTCCAATTCATTAAATCTACCAATAAGCTGACCTCTTTTTGGCAACCATCCTCTATAAGGAGTCAGGCTCAAAAAGGTCATTCTTTTGCATCCTATATCCGGCACACACTGGCTGGAACAAAGCATTAAACCACATTTAGTGACTTTTGGACTGGCCTGGAAAGGAAATAAATATCACTCTAACAAGCATATCACATGAACAAAGGGTTAGTATGAAGACAAAGTTGTTTTTTTGGTCTTATTTAACAAAAGGAGAAACAAGACATCCTGTTATTTTAGGTGCCCAAATTATTGGCATGCTACAAAATTCCACAGTAAAAATTTTATTTATCTGTTTATTTTCCTAGAATTACTAAAGATGGATATGTATTATTTTATCATTTCCCAATTTTCTCTTTTTAAATAATATGTCCATACTTCACTCTCAGAAACTCTGGTATCATACCCCAAGATGACACTCTGGCCAAAGCTAACTGGAAGAAAATACCCACACTGAACCGATTATATCATCTCACTTGGATCATCATTTTGAAGTTAGAACTGGGAGACCCCAGTCTGTCTCTGTTGAATATTTTAGTTGTGAGATAATTTAAAAGGGACTAGAATGGTTATTTTTCACCTTATGTGAAATGAAGTACAAAAGGTCAGTTAACATTAAGAGAATAAAGTGAGCACAAGGGAATTGTAGAGACTAGAGACACTGTTGGGTGGAAAACACAGAAAGAACAACTGCCTTAAATTCATAGACTGCCAGGCTCCTCTGTGCATGGGATTCTCCAGGCAAGAATACAGGAGTGGGTTGCCATTTCCTTCTCCAGGGGATCTTCCTGACCCAGAATCCAACCCATATCTCCTGCATTGCAGGTGGATTCTTTACCATCTGAGCCACCAGGGACTGTAAGACCACCCAAATTTTCCTTTTGGCTTAACATATTATTAATAGGTTCTATGTTGTATAGTCAAATCAACTTTGATTAAGACATTGATCTTTTAAGTACAGAGGTAAAAGCAAGGTTCCAGGCATTGTCAGAAAGCCTGATTTCGGTCTTGTTTTAAAATTAGTATCTAACAGTGCATATGCAGTTGTTCAAAAGAACTGTATGATCTTAGGAAAATCATGGTAACACTGAATCTACGTTTCTTTACCTTTGAAATAAAGGTAGAAGAACTTCTCCATTTGACAATAAGACAGATTAGATACCCTGAATAACCTGTTTGAATAAAACAAAATATCAGATAAAATATTTGAATTATTTTTAAATACATCACTGAGATAATAAAAAAGTATAAAGATGTCAAGCCTCACAAGTAACCAGAAGCTCTAGGAAGTAAAAACAACCAAGGCTGACTTTTGACCCAAAGGTTTTTATTGAAGTTGTGTGACCTTGAGCATCTATTTGACACCTGCTTAGAAAGTAGGGGGTCTGACATAAAGCCCAGAGTACCTCAAGATGGGTAATTCAATAAGTGGTCCCTGCTGCACTCACCGTATAAGGGTGAGTGAGACATAAACCCCACCACACAGAATGGAGCAGAAAAGAAACTCATCTGTGCCAAAGAAACTCATCTCTTGGAGGGGGAAAAAAAATATGTATTTACCCTAGTAATTCACAACCATAAGCCATTCCTAAACCTCATTTACAATCTGAGTTCACACTATCTGAATGATCTGAGAAAAATCCTCAAGAGAAAATTTTAACTTATGGTAGCTCCAGATTGGTATCAGCTCCAGGGAACTGGCAGAGTGAATACAAATCTTATTTTGAGGTGTGCTGATCAACTAACTAAACAGAGAATAATTCATAGAGCAAATTAAATACAGTCCTACTTTCTAAATACAAAGCTGATAATCTCACCCCAGTTCTTAAAAATGTCATTGCCTTTTAAAAGTCAAACTGTGTTTGAAAAGCTTACTTCCAATCACACATAATGATCCACCCACAATGTGTTTTGTTCCTACCCCACATATTTGAGTAGTTTAGAGATTTTCACCACAGAAAAGAGCAAATTGCTATACAAGGAAGGAATTTCTACAACAGGCATCCAACAACAATTCACCAAAATGAAAGTTGAGACTGCTACTGACAGAGCAGGGATCCTTTCGCCATTGGGAAAAGAGGCAAAAGTGGGTATTACAGTGTTGACCAAGATCCTGAAGTGGTTCCTACAATTAAATGGGTTCAAGGATAACAGCTGGAACCCAGGTAATTCCCTGGAACATGTTTTTTTTTATAATCATGCTTAGTGATAAAAACTAAGAACTTGATTTAATAAATGGGTAAAGAACTTGAATAGACATTTTCCCAAAGAAGACATTTAAGTGGTCACAAAGTATAGAAAAGGTGCTCAACATCACTAATGATCAGGGATTTGCAAGTCAAAAATCACAATAAAATCTCGTACCTGTTAGGGTAGCAATTATCAAAAAACAAAAGGAGATAAATATAAATGTTATAAAGAATATGGAGAAATTAGAACACTTGTATGCTACTGCTGGGAAAGTATTAACAACATGGTATAGCCACGATGGATAATAGTATGGCTGTTCCTCAAAAAATTAAACATTAAACTACCACATGATCCAGCAATCCCACTTCTGGGTAAATTGAAATTAGAATTCTTAAAGATCCTGCCAATATATTCCTTTTTCCCTAAGTTGGCAAGAGCTGTTTGTTTGTTTGTTTGTTTGCATGCATGCACCAAAATAACTAACTCATTCAGAATAAGATATTTTAAAATCTGACACAACTACTACTTTTAGGGTCTAAGAGTTCAGGAGAAAAATGAATAATTCCAGAAATCATTTTATTTTCTTTTTGAGTAAAAATACTGGACAATGAAGAATGAGTTAACTAGAATAGTGTTATCTAACAAAACTTTCAGCAATGGGGGAAATGCCCTCTGTCTGTACTGTTCAGTACAGCAGCCGTCAGCCACATGAAGTTAGTGAGCACTTGAAATCTGACTACTGAAACTGAGGAACTGAATTTATAACTTTATTTCATTTCAACTAGTCTTAAATTTAAATAGCCACATGGGGATCCTTGGACAGAGAACCAGAGCTTTTATAATTAACAATAGTCTTATATATGATAGAGAACCTCAAATAAATGATTAGTTCTTTAGCCATGAGGACTAATTACTCTAATATTTACAAATACTCTTGAATTTCACAACCATGACCCATGGTCAGTGGGTTGGATACTGTGTTTGCCCTTCCAAATCAAGTCTCCACCTTTCTCTTCAGTACTCTAGTCCTCAGTACTCTAGACCCCATAGGCTGACAGGCATGAATTATGTAAATAGACTCACTTGCCCGCTGGTTTCCATTTGAGCCTGGTTGCTGTGAATTCCCTACAGATGGAAGAGAAGGAGCAGAGGAAAATTGGGTTACTTCTCTCCCTATTCCCTTCCTGCTGCATAGCTGTGGGTTAGCAATATCCCTCAACCACAAGTCACAGCTCCTTTCAGACAGCCTTCTCCAGATACCTTTCTATCTCCAGGTTCTGGTAATTATCCCAACTTTTTGGTTCCAAGAGATAGTGATGACACTCCAAGTGTTACTAGCTCTCAGGTTGTATCTGAGGACAATGAGGAATGAGGAACCCAAACTATGCTGCGTTTCCCTGGTGGCTCAGACAGTAAAGAATCTGCCTGCAATGCAGGAGACCCAGGTTCGATCCCTGGGTTGGGAAGATCCCTTGGGGAAGGGAATGGCATTCCATGGACAGAGGAGCCTGGTGGGTTACAATCCATGGAGTCGCAAAGAGTTGGACACAACTGAGTGACTTATACACACACACACACTTACTGTGCTATGCCTTGCTCCACATATGGGCCTTTATTTATTACTCCCTTTAAGTATCCCATCTGTTTCCTGCTGAAATGCTCACTGATAAAATCGTCAACATTTTGTTTAACAATACTTTAGAATAAGGTTTAAAACCATAAGCTAGCAAATGAATAGATTTCCCTATAGAGCTGAAAGAAGACCTTCATCAAAGGTTTGATTGATCATTTCTATAGATATTGGTCATTATACACACACACATGCACATATACTCACAGAGCACAAATGCACACACACAGAGTTAGGAATAAAATTCAACTCAAAGCTCTAAGGGACAGTGACAATAGTTTTATCATTAAAAGCAGATATCAAAGATTCTTCCACAAAAGTAATCACAAATATATTCACACAGATCCTAGACTGCAATTTGGTCAAACTCCTGGGAGCAATGTTTTTTAATGTAGGTCTCTTGGAAAAGAAGGTAAAATATTACTGGATTCCCATCAGTTTAGTCAGTTAAGTTACTATTAATCAAAACAGAAAGTGGAAGCAGAATTTAGTGTTATTTGTCAACTATATACAGAAGAAAGAAATGGAAAAACTTGTTGTATTTTCCCAAGAGGATGAGAGCATGTTCTATCCTAAAGAAACTTTAAATGTTCATCTAACTAAAGATGGTCCAGATTCTGTTCTGAGTGGCCCTAGGACGCTTCTGCAGAGCCTTCCCTAATCTGATGGAATTCAGCCTTTCACCCACCACCATCATTTCAAAAGAAGCAATTCTGAAGTTAATTTCCATCAGATTTTAATTTGAGCAAGCAAATCACTGATAAAAAATGAAAAAGAAAACTATGAAAGCCACTTTTATTTCAAAGCCACCCATTTACTTTCCATTAATTAATGGGGTCCTATCCAAGTTAAGTAAGGGATCTCCCCAGAGTCAAATACCTTGCAACTCAAATCAGGTCCCCAGAGTATTTGTCCAGTGTTCTTATCACCATATTCATTATTCCATTTGAAACATCATCGATGATTTTCTTTTACATATATGGGTGTATGTGTGTGTATTGCATATATAAAGATCTTATGTATCTAATATATACATTGTATATACGTTGTTTTAGTCACTAAGTCATGTCTAACTCTTTGCGACTCCCCTGGCGGACTGTAGCCCACCAGGCTCTACTGTCCATGGGATTATCCAGGCAAGAATACTGAAGTGGGTTGCCATTTCTTCCTCCAGGGGACCGTCTCAACCCAGAGATCAATCATGCATCTCCTGCGTCTCCTTCATTGGCAGGTGAATTCTTTACCGCTGAGCCACCAGGGAAGCATATATATACATGCATATGTATATGTATATATGTTTCTTAATTTATGAACTTCTTAAGGATATTTAGGAGGCATATACGATCCAAAGTTCAGTTAATAGCTATATTGATTGGAGCAATATTAGCTGCCAAATGTGTATTGCTTCAAACTGAATAGGAGTTTATTTCTTACTGGGCAGCTGATCAGATCAGGGGCTGCCCTCACAGTTATTTAGGGACCTAAAGTGACAAAAGCTTTGCCATCTTCAATGTGTGGCTTCCAAGGCTATCATGGTCATTTCCCTCCCAGCCAGCCAAAAAGCAAAAATAGGATGGAAGATTTTTCAAAGCCAGAAAAAATGTGGCATGTATCACTTCTACTCACGTTGTATGGGCTAGAACTCAGACACATGGCTATCCCACATGGGATGCAAAAGAGGCCAGAAAATGAGCCAGCTGTGTACTCATGAGGAAAAGGAGAACGAGAACTTGGGGAACATCTAACAGTCTCTGCTAAAATGGCATTGAACCTTTCTTTCAACTCCCAAAACATATACCTAGGAAACAAAGAAAGAGAATCGTTGCCATTTTCTAAATGGGAAACCTAAAACGCAGAGAGTAAGCTGATGAGAGAAGCAAGAAAGGGTCCCTACCCTCACCCCAAACATACATACACTAGACCTGAGACTGGTATCAACCTTCCTGCCAGGATGAAACACAGTAAGCTGAAAGCAGTGTGAACTAGAGGAGAGGATCCAAGGGAATAAATAACTGACTAGTTCTACCACTGCCCTAGAGAGCAAAATCGTCTTCGTTCACTGCTCTACTTCCCAGTACAACATCTATGAAATTCACTGCCCACAGCAGGGGAAATTGAACCTCTTGACCTATACCAGAAGGCTATACACTTGCTACTTATTTCCCTAGGAGTGATCTGGGGCTCAATTCTGTACACAGTTCTGAAAACTGATGGTGGTTAGTTAAGAAAACATGGGCAGCTTTTAAAACAAGAAACCCTGAAATCTCTGTGGCTGAATACATAAATGTATCTGTCTTGAATGTAAGGGAAAACTGGATGCTGCTGATCAGCTGCCAGCATTCCTTTGAGCAGTGTTTCAAGACACAGCCTCCATCCAATTTACTGCTCTTCTGTTTTCAGCAGTGGTCTCCAAGGTTACCCCAGGGGTGTTCATCCAGCCAGCAAGTGAGAAAAAAGAGGCGATGGAGAGGGTGTGCCTCATTCTTGACCCTCTGTTCCTGCAAGGTACACATGTCACCTCTGCTCGTATTTCATGGGCAAGGCCACTGGCATGGCCACACCTAGATGTGAGGGAGGCTGAGACAGATATAGTCATTTCTCAGCAACAGTTTTACACTCTAATAAGGACACAAGTTTCTGATGAAAGGCTAGCTGTCTCTGTCACAACCCACTAGGAACTCGTGGAAGGAATTCTTTTATTTGACTAGTTGTTATCTGTGCCCCAGAGTTCTGTTTCCATAAATAATTACCCACAGTGGGTTTTCTTTAGCCTGGTGTGGCTGAGCTTCAGAGGTAAGTGAACACTTTGAAATATATGCAAATTTTTATGAGGTACAGGCCTCATTTTTTAAAGGATCTTCATGTCGGATTTCAGAGGACTTCAAAGCCCCCAGATATTTTTTTTTACAAAAGTCATTGCCATATAGAGATTTTCTAAACTATCTTTTCCTTCTCAGCCTCATTTCCTAGCCCAGTAGTTTCTGGACTAAGTAATCAGACCCTCTGAGGATCACTTTGAATGAACAGATTTCAGGATCTTACCCCATTCCTATTTAATGACATTTAAGTTGGAGAGGGGCAAGGATGTGTGAAGCAGTCTGGGAATATATGCATTTTTTTTAACTCTCCGTGGAGCCACTGTCCTTTGTCCTGAAATTAACCAGGTGCATTTCTTGTAAGTGAGCATGTGCCCAAGTGATTAGCTTCCCCCATTCAGAGGATACCTGCAGTTCCTTCAGTCTATCCATAGTTCTCTGCTTGTTTCTAACAAACAACTCTGTGTGTATTCATCAGACCCATTCTACATTTTATACATCCCTTAGGTATCCCTTTTTAATTATGATGACTGACATTTATTAAGCATCTCCCCTGTGCCGGGCATCACACTTATCATTTCATGATTAATTTAAAATGCACAGCAACCCACTTATAGGTGGGCAAACTGGAGTTTATAGACCCAAGTATTTCATCCAGTGTCACAGGGCTGCTAAGTGCTCACACCTAGATTCAAACATCACTGCCTGATTCCGACCTGTTTGTTTGATTCACAAACCTGTTTTCAATCTGTCCTCCTCTTCAGAACATTGCAGAATATTTTCATGGCTTTATTATTTGCCTTTCCTACTCTCAGCAGTTTTTGCTCCCTCTCAAATATTACTTTATATTTTTATCTTTCCCCAGTTTAAAATTTTAGTTCTGAGTAATCCTTGAATTAAAAAGAGGAACTATATAAAGTTTCCCAGTGGTAGCAATGCATATATTTGTCATCAATTTTTCAAGTCAGAGGCACCAAATGAAGCAGATACGAAACATTCTGGATCTTACTGGGATGTCAGCTTGAGCTACAGAGTTCTTTTTCTCTGCTTGAACAGAAAGAGACGTTTGCTGTTATGAGTCTACAGATATCCTTCGAGCTTTGATCACAACACGCACAGCTGAGTGGGTCTGTTAATGACAAACACTTCAAAAAATAATTAACTGTTATATCTGACTTCATGTATCAAGGAATTCAAGGTGCAATATCAGGAATCTGTGGCGAGATTGTAAATTATTTTGTAGCAGATGGCACATGGCTACATTCCCCTAATTCATTCTATATAAGTGTTCCATACTATGTTTCTGAAACCCTGCCTCTGTTCTCTTTCCCTGCTGACAGGAGTGACTAAGCCCCACTGGCAATAGAAAGGCAAGTCTGGAATCAGCAATGTCATAAGGAAATGGTTACAACCATTTAAATGGCAGAAGTTCCTGATCACAAAAATTTTTCTTGAATTTTCCAGTTGCATAGGCTACTTCAATCTCCTGGTTGAAGTTGGGAGAGTTAGACAGTATTCTGTTAAATTTTTTGCTGAAAGAAATGTTAGAATTTTTTCTCATTAGTATTTTTTCCTGGGGGTAAGTTGTAAAGTAAATGGAGAAAAAACATATCAGTCAATGACATTGTATTTTGAGTTTCACTAAGATACTAGGCAGATCCAAATGGTTAAATATAGTCTTAAAATAGTTTATAATGAATTATCAAGGGATTTTACTTGTTCCTGCTATTCTTGTGCCAGTAGTGATGTTGTTTGAATTCTACTACAGACCAGAAAAAGGCAAAGAAAGAGAAATTCCATCACTTATAATAAGAGATCAGAGACAGAAAGTCTTGGCACAGATATCAATGATTTAATAAATCAATTTAAGAATTAGACAATATGCTTGTTTACAAATATCTTCATAGTTACTTAACTGGTATCCAGCTCACAGAGTTGCCAAGCTGTCACTGGCAACTGCCTGTCAAGGAAGCTTCATCCATATTTTTTTCTCTTGGCTTCTTTAGTACCATAATTTTTGTTAACTTTTAAAAAAATAATTGTATGTATTTTTTTCTTTTTTTAATTGATTTATTTTTAATTGGAGGATAATTGCTTTACAATATTGTGTTGGTTTCTGCCATACATCAGTATGAATCAGCCATAGACATTCATACGTCCCATCCTTCCTGAAGTTCATTGCTGTCCTCAGGCATTCTTTAGCTGCAGTGAGCTGGGGCTACTCTTCATTGCAGTGCTAGGGCTCTAGGGTGTAGAGTCAGTAGATGTGGCACACTGGCTCTGTTGCTCATCAATATGTGGGATCTTTTTGGACCATGGATCAAATCTGCGTCCCCTGCATTGCCAGGTGGATTCCTAATCACTAGACTACCAGGGAAATCCCTCAAACTTTTAGTCCTTTTGCAACCTCCAGTATCTCACCTCTAGCTAATAAACATGCTCAAATTTCTTCTATTCTGAAAAAGGATCTCTTCTTGGCCCGGGGCTTACCTCTAACCCCATGCTCACTTTGTTTTTCGTTTTTCAGCTGCTTCTGAAGAATCCTCTTCAACTACCTTGGCATCCTTGCCTCCCATTCCTATATTCTCTCAACCACGAAAAGCTGGTTTTCACCTCCTGTGCATCACACATTTGCTTCAACTCGACAAAAATTGCTCTGGAAATGGCAACCAGTGACCTCCGTCTTGTCAAATCTATCAATTCTCTATTCTCGTTTTTTATAGTCTTTTCTTTCCTATCTGAGAATGATTGAGACTCAGTCCTTTCTAAAATTGCATATCCTTGGTTTCCATGATATTATTCTCTTCTAGGTTTGCCTCTATTGTGTTACTATCTCCTATATGAGTATATTTGCTTCTCTTGTACCCGTTCCTTAAATGTTAATGTTCTGCAGGGTTTTATCCTCTCATTATTTTTGTGCATAACCGCCTTTCTCACCATAAACTTTTTTCAGGTAGTCTCATGTGAGCTAATGATTTGAACTCTCGCTTATGTGCTAATGACAACCAAAGCTAGTTTTAGAGCTCTGCCCTCTGCCCTGAGCTTTAGATTCAACCAGACAAATCACTTCTACATACATCCTCTTTGATATCTGCAGTTACCTCTTGTTATGCAAACCTGAATTTGACATCTTCTCCCCATAACACTTCTTCTATGGATTCATTTCTCCTTTGCTTCCAGTAACATTTTTGGTAACGAAGTATTTTGTGACAATATCACATCTGTATTATCAAGGAAACATTTCCTACCTGTTGTCCCTGCTGAGTGGACAGTAGATCATTGATTCCTCCTGCTCTGCAACTGATGGACAAGGGGACAGAAAGATGTAGTCCTTTGCAGTGCAACTGAGTCCCCATGCTCCTGTCACTAAAGTTCATGGGGAGCCTTGTATCTAGAACTACCACATCAGACCTCCTCTGAAACTCAGACCTCCTGTCACTCCTGTTCTCAGAGAACAGTCTACTTTGTTCAACACATTTGAGAACGGTCTCTCTTTATTGAAACCAGAATAATTCAGACAAATAACAAAAAGCAAAAAAAAAAAAACCCCACTTATTTCTTTAAATCAAACTGACCTCAACACTTGAAAAGGGTGATGATGTAACCACTATTAGCATACAGTGTCTCTACTGCTCAGTGTTCCTCATTGCCATGAAGCTCCTAGAATTGACTCTAACATGGCTATCTAGATGCATCTAACTAAACGGAACCCTATGAAGCATATTGTCTCTGTTCCAATTCTCTTCTCACTCAGGAGCTGCTCAAAATCTAAAACGTCAAATACAAATTATTAAAGAATGCATTTAAGAAGGTGTTTCTGTAGGCGTCCGGAATTTCTGGTGTTGCATTTGTGCTAGCTGTTTTAATAATCCTTTTTTGAATTCCATTTGTCAAATTACCTCTAATCAGCAAGAGTGCTGTTGCATGTGATATAGAAATGGGAGAGAACACAGTGTTCCTTAAGGTACCTCCTCTCAGAATGAGCCAGAGAAATGACTCCTGAGAAAGCCTGATTTTAAGAAAAGGTGTACTCAGTTCTAGCATGAAATGTCAAACTTTATCATAAAGAGAATCCATATACAATAGGTATTGCCTGACATCAGATGATAATATTCATAATTGTTAAGTTTAAAAGCATTTCACACATAATCGCTTCTTTCAGGAATAAAATGGAGTCCTTTCTGAAACCAACCTGGGTTTGGCTATTCTTTAGTGTGTGAGAAATAACACAGAGCAGCTAAAGGTTAAAACAGTTTATCATAGTCACGTTTATCATAGTCATGTGTGAGCAATTCAAAGTTCTTTAACCCCTTCATTCCTTAAAAGCAGGCTCTGACATTATTTTACATCAACTAAGTCATGGTAGATAGAAAAATGAGAAGTGCCAGCTTCTCAGACAAAACTTTACAAGGAAAAACAATAGAATCTTCCAGTTAATTAATTTTGAAAAATCTTAATTGGATATTTTATTAGGGTGCCCATATCAGAAAAATGATAAATACCCCCAGCTTATATAACACAAATCATAAATTGTTAATCCTGTAGTTTTTCAAACAACTATGATTCACCATGAATCATGCTAAAGGAGAAAAAAGAAAGAAAAATTAAAACAAAGTTGAGAAGAGGAACCACTAGGTTGAGCTGCATTTACTCACTCAATGCCCTGGTTAACTGTTAAGAGTTTTAAATGTCATTGTACTTATACACTTAAAAGCTTGATTCTGTACTCAGAGCAAAATGTGAAAGTGGAAGATTCTTTCAAAAAGGTTTGTTCAACTTTTCCTTTCACACTAATCAAGAGACAGGTAGGTCACATCACCATTTGAACTCATTTGAGCTCGGCTGAAATCTAGAGACAGATATTTTTATTAAGAGTCTAGAGTCTTATTTGGTCCATATATGAACTATGGATGTCATAATCTTTGTTTTCAAATTTGGGATATAATGGCATGCTGCTGCTGCTGCTGCTAAGTCGCCTCAGTCGTGTCCGACTCTGTGCGACCCCATAGATGGTAGCCCACCAGGCTCCGCCATCCCTGGAATTCTCCAGGCAAGAATACTGGAGTGGGTTGCCATTTCCTTCCCCAATGCATGAAAGGGAAAAGTGAAAGTGAAGTCGCTGAGTCATGTCCGACTCTTAGCAACCCCATGGACTGTAGCCTACCAGGCTCCTCTGTCCATGGGATTTTCCAGGCAAGAGTACTGGAGTGGGGTGCCATTGCCTTTTCCGTATAATGGCATACTATATAGTTAAATCACCAATCTAACTCATCTAAGATATTATCCTAGGAGTTAAAAGATATACTGATGATGCATATTTATACATTTTAATAAAAACATAAGCCTCTTAGTGTACTGAGTAGAAAAAAATAAGATCAGGAAAAGTGGCTGTCAGTAATACAGGATAATTAAATCAGCTTTCCCTTTACTATTTAATATGCTGCTTTGGCATTTCAGCAGAATTTAACTTCTGTGTATATCCGCTCATGCACACACACAGATCCATATTCTCCCATATACTCTGTGCCAGAGATGACAGATTAGGATTCGTAGATTATCAGGAATGTGGATTGTATCTTAACAATTTTGAAACATATTTAAGCAATCTAGGAGGAGAAAGAATGGTTCATTATAAATATGATAGACTGCAGCCCAGTAATTATCGAAAGCATTTATTTATTTATATCAGAGGCGGTTTAACTAATTATACATAAAATTATTTTAAGACACACTTCATGACCACAGGCAGCATAGTCTTCAAGTTAAAACATAAAACAAAAACAAAAGCACGTGAAAATAGGTTAAGCAAAAAGAATTCAAAGAAGGGAGAATTCAAGTGGGCTGTTTAAATGAATAGAGTCTCTCAAAGCAGTGGTTCTCAACTTTGGCTGCACACTGGAATTACCTTGATTTGCATCTATTTAGGTTCTGATTTAATTGGTCTGAGGTGTGGGCGTGGGGCTTTCCAGCTTGTGCTAGTGGTAAAGAACACACCCGCTAAGGCAGGAGACATAAGAGAAGAGGGTTCATTCCCTGGTTGGGAAGATCCCCTGGAGAGGGCATGACAACCGACTTCAGTATTCTTGCCTGAAGAATCCCATGGACAGGGGAGCCTGGTGGGCTACAGCCAAAGGGTCGCAAAGAGTCAAACACGACTGAACTGACTGAGCATGCACATGGGCTTAACACTGAGATTTGTTAACTTCCCAGTGAATTCTAACGGGCAGCAGATAAAAATAAATAATCTTAAAACTACTCCCTCTCGCGACTTCCCTGGAGGCTCAGTGGTTAAGAGTCTGCCTGCCAATACAAGGGGCATGGGTTCAATCCCTAGTCTAGGAAGATTCCACATGCCACAGGGCAACTAAGCCTGTGTGCCACAACTACTGAGTCAACGCTCAACAGCCTGAGCTCTGCAACAGGAGAAGTCACCACAACAGGAGAAAGCCGACACACAGCAATGAAGACCCAATACAGAAATAAATAAACAATATTAAAAAAAAAAACCTGCTCCCTCTTTTTCCAACACCTGCTATTTCTAATCCTCAGGTTATATGGATCCATTGCTTTTAAATAGTTGTAGTAGGTTGATCCCAAGGAAGAGATCAATTTTTTCTCCTAATTGTAAATGCATATTAATAAACACTAGTAAAAAACAAACAAACAAACAAAAAAACCACTATTGATTCCAGCAGATTTCCAGAATTCTTCAACATTTTTTAGAGAAATCTGTGGGATATGATTAGATATATCGACGGAAACACTTTCTCAAACTATTACTTTACTACTTAAGGGAAAATACATGGTTAAATTTCTATCAATTATTTAGGAAATTTGGGAGGTTTTGTTGTTGTTTGGTTACTAAGTCGTGTCCGACTCTTTTACAGCCCCATGGACTGTAGCCTGGCAAGCTCCTCTGTCCATGGGATTTCACAGGCAAGAATGCTGGAGTGGGTTTAAGTGGATATTTTCTTCATTATAAAAACAATCTTTCTCCTCCATGGTCATTTTCAAATCCTATATGAATTTTCCTTTGAATGAATATAAGTAACTATTAGAATATTAACAGTAACTAATGATATTCTATTTTAGTTTTTTTATTGGTGTAATTTTCTTTTTTACTAATCTAATCCTAATATAGTCATGCCTGGAGAATTCCAGCCACGTTGTAGTCAGAAAACAAAGTCATTATAAAATAGAGGAGAAAGAGGTTAAAATGAAGTACAAACATGTTTCTGAGGCCAGAACAGCAGAGCACATTCACACTTCTTAGTCAATTTTTTTCACACCCAAAATTTTCTACAGGCTTTCCCAACATGTCAAAAACAAAACAACAACAAAAAAAATTCAGTGTTCTTGCATCTTTCCATTTCTGCAAAACTCTAGGGTAGCAGTCCTTGCTCATACTTTTACGGACACGTTATTGTTTAGCTTCCTTCTCACCAAGAAAATTGGTGAAGTTAAAAACTTGCTGGGCCTTTGATTTGAAATAAGAGGTATGACTGTTATTCAAAAAGCAGGACTTGATTTATGAAGCCTCAGCCACATTTGTAAGAAATCAGCTATTCTGTCTATTTCCCCATGGACAGGCATAATAGCACCTACCATGGTTATGGCAAGCACAAATGACAATGCCTCATGCAGAGAAGGTAGTTTGGGGAGTCATGACTTCTGGGTGATACTTTTCTATGTGAAAATTGAGAGAAATTGATGTCTCTACTGCTGTCTTGAACAAACAATGGCTTTGCCAAACAATGACTCCAACTGAAATTTATACTCTCTATATATGGCAAAGTTGACAAAAGCCTCTGAATACTTGAGGAGTAAAAACATAAGTTTTACTGAGACTGGCAGCTGTGGCGGCACACTGAGCATGGCCAAGAGGAGTTACCCCAGGCGCGAGAGGAGCTACCCCAGGCCCGAGGTCAGGGGTCGTGGCTGAGAGGAGCTACCCCAGGCCCGAGGTCAGGGGTCTTGGCTGAGAGGAGCTACCCCAGGCCCGAGGTCAGGGGTCGTGGCTGAGAGGAGCTACCCCAGGCCCGAGGTCAGGGGCAGCGGCCGAGAAGAGCTACCGCGAGTCAGAGGTAAGGGGCAGAGGCTGTGCTTTGTTGGAGCAGCCCTGAAGAAAGAACCCACGTCCCAGGTAAAACGGTGGGCAATAAGAGAGGGGATCAGGGGGCAGACAGGCTGAAACTACAGTCATGGACAACTAGCCAACCTGATCACATGGACCACAGCCTTGTCACTCAATGAAACTAAGCCATGCCGTGTGGGGCCACCCAAGATGGATGGGTCATGGTGGAGAAGAGGTCTGATAGAATGTGGTCCACTGGAGAAGGGAATGGCAAACTACTTCAGTATTCTTGCCTTGAGAACCCCATGAACAGTATGAAAAGGCAAAAGGATAGGACACTGAAAGATGAACTCCCCAGGTCGGTAGGTGCCCAACATGCTACTGGAGATCAGTGGAGAAATAACTTCAGAAAGAATGATGGGATGGAGCCAAAGCAAAAACAACACCCAGTTGTGAATGGGACTGGTGATAGAAGCGAGATTTGATGCTGTAAAGAGCAATATTGCATAGGAACCTGGAATGTTAGGTCAATGAATCAGAGCAAATTGTAAGTGGTCAAACAGGAGATGACAAGAGTGAACATTGACATTCTAGGAATCAGTGAACTAGGATGGACTGGAATGGGTGAATTTAACTCAGATGAAACTCAGTAGATCATTATATCTACTACTGTGGACAGGAATCCCTTAGAAGAAATGGAGTGGCCATCATAGTCAACGAGAGAGTCCAAAATGCAGTACTTGGATGTAATCTCAAAAATGACAGAATGATCTCTGTTCATTTCCAAGGCAAACCATTCAATATCACGGTAATTCAAATCTATGCCCTGACCAGTAACACTGAAGAAGCTGAAGTTGAACAGTTCTATGAAGATCTACAAGACCTTCTAGAACTAACACCCAAAAAGATATCGTTTTCATTATAGGGGACTACAATGCAAAAGTAGGAAGTCAAGAAACACCTGGAGTAACAGGCAATTTTGGCCTTGGAGTACAGAATGAAGCAGGGCAAAGGCCAATAGAGTTCTGCCAAGAGAACACGCTGGTCATAGCAAACACCCTCTTCCAACAACACAAGAGAAGACTTTACACATGGGCGTCACCAGATGGTCAACACCAAAATCAGATTGATTATATTCTTTGCAGCCAAAGATGAAGAAGCTCTATACAGTCGGCAAAAACAAGACCGGGAACTGACTGTGGCTCAGATCATGAACTCCTTATTGCCAAATTCAGACTGAAATTGAAGAAAGTAGGGAAAACCACTAGACCATTCAGGTATGACCTAGATCAAATCCCTTATAATTATACAGTAGAAGTGAGAAATAGATTTAAAGGACTAGATCTGATAGACAGAATACCTGATGAACTATGGATGGAGGTTCACGCTGTTGTACAGGAGACAGGAATCCAGACCATCTCCAAGAAAAAGAAATGCAAAAAAGCAAAATTGCTGTCTGAGGAGGCCTTACAAATAGCTATGAAAAGACAGGAAGCGAAAAGCAAAAGAGAAAAGGAAAGATATACCCATTTAAATGCAGAGCTCCAAAGAATAGCAAGGAAAGATAAGAAAGCCTTCCTCAGTGATCAGTGCAAAGAAATAGAGGAAAACAATAGGATGGGAAAGACAAGAGATCTCGTCAAGAAAATTAGAGATACCAAGGGAACATTTCATGCAAAGATGGGCTCAATAAAGGACAGAAATGGTAGGGACCTAACAGAAGCAGAAGATATTAAGAAGAGGTGGCAAGAATACACAGATCTGTACAAAAAAGATCCTCATGACCCAGATAATCACGATGGTGTGATCACTCACCTAGAGCCAGATATCCTGGAATGTGAAGTCAAGTGGGCCTTAGGAAGCATCACTACGAACAAAGCTAATGGAGGTGATGGAATTCCAGTTGAGTTATTTCAAATCCTGAAAGATGATGCTGTGAAAGTGATGATGCTGTGATGATGCTGCACTCAGTATGTCAGCAAATCTGGAAAACTCAGCAGTGGCCACAGGACTGGAAAAGGTCAGTTTTCATTTCAATCCCAAAGAAAGGCAATGCCAAAGAATGCTCAAACTACTGTACTCATCTCACACACTAGTAAAGTAATGCTTAAAATTCTCCAAGCCAGGCTTAAGCAATACATGAACAGTGAACTTCCAGATGTTCAAGCTGGTTTTAAAAAAGGCAGAGGAACCAGAGATCAAATTGCCAACATCCACCGGATCATTGAAAAAGCAAGAGAGTACCAGAAAAAACATCTATTTCTGCTTTATTGACTATGCCAAAGCCTTTGACTGTGTGGATCACAAGAAACTGTGGAAAATTCTGAAAGAGATGGGCATACCAGACCACCTGACCTGCCTCTTGAGAAACTTGTATGTAGGTCAGGCAGCAACAGTTAGAACTGGACATGGAACAACAGACTGGTTCCAAATAGGAAAGGAGTACGTCAAGGCTGTATATTGTCACCCTGCTTATTTAACTTATATGCAGAGTACATCATGAGAAACTCTGGACTGGAAGAAGCACAAGCTGGAATCAAGATGGCTGGGAGAAATATCAATAACCTCAGATATGCAGATGACACCACCCTTATGGCAGAAAGTGAAGAACTAAAGAGCCTCTTGATGAAAGTGAAAGTGGAGAGTGAAAAAGTTGGCTTAAAGCTCAACATTCAGAAAACTAAGATCATGGCATCCGGTCCCATCACTTCATGGCAGACAGATGGGGAAACAGTGGCTGACTTTATTTTTGGGGGCTCCAAAATCACTGCAGATGGTGACTGCAGCCATGAAATTAAAAGATGCTTACTCCTTGGAAGGAAAGTTATGACCAACCTAGATAGCATATTAAAAGCAGAGACATTATTTTGCCGACAAAAGTCCGTCTAGTGAAGGCTATGGTTTTTCCAGTGGTCATGTATGGATGTGAGAGTTGGACAGTGAAGAAAGCTGAGCACCGAGGAATTGATGCTTTTGAACTGTGGTGTTGGAGAAGACTCTTGAGAGTCCCTTGGACTGCAAGGAGATCCAACCAGTCCATCCTAAAGGAGATCAGTCCTGGGTGTTCATCGGAAGGATTGATGTTGAAGCTGAAACTCTAATACTTTGGCCACCTGATGCGAAGAGCTGACTCATTGGAAAAGACCCTGATGCTGGGAAAGATTGAGGGCAGGAGGAGAAGGGGATGACAGAGGATGAGATGGCTGGATGGCATCATCGACTTGATGGACATGGGTTTGGGTGGACTCAGGGAGTTGGTGATAGACAGGGAGGCCTGGCGTGCTGCAATTCATGGGGTCACAAAGAGTCGGATACGACTGAGCGACTGAACTGAACTGAACTGAACTTGAGGAGAAATGATGGCTTTTTTTTTTAATATATGTTCTTTATTTTATGCCATAAATGTGTGTGATGATCTTATTGCTTTAAATTAAATTTTATTTTGAATAATCAGTGGTATCTGCTATTTATTGTTTTGTAATATAGCTGCCTCTAATGTATATATTAGAGTTCAGCTAGCTCAGATTTATATGTACTGCATTTTCTTAAGGGACATCTCTGTGTATTACCTCAAATAATTACATCCTATAGATGGCAGATAAAGATGTCTCACAAACAAGCAATGGTTGGTCCAAAAGATTGTGTGCCTGAAAACTGAGTCCAAGTCTTGCTCTTGAAAATATGATTATAAAATATCTCATTTCTCCATTGTTCCAAGGCCATAACATTTGGAGAGTACTTTAGAGAAAATTAAAGGTATAACTGTGGGAAGGATTACAGTAGCCATCCTCAGAAAGAAAGATACAGAGGGATCATGAAAAACTTGACTGAGGCAGGTCCTCCAAAGGAGTCTTGGGCTCTCTAAACAGCATTAGAATTCCTTAACCAAATCTAGATGGGCCACATTAAATACATGCTCTGCTTCCATAAGCAATGGCCTCAGGAATCCATAGTCCAAATCTAGAATTCATCTATAACACTCTCCCTGGGCCATCTCACACCATGGTTTCTTGAGCACAGCTTCCCACCGGTCAAAATCCCAATGCCCAGTTTTGCTCCATGCCTTAGCTATGTGTTCTTGACTAACCCAACTGATTCCCACAGCTCAACATTCTGCCTTTGACACCCAAACTCATCGAACACCAGACTGTCAGTATTTACAAGAATTCAGACTATGGACAGGAGGTACCTTACCTAGATTTCAAAAGAACGAGGCCACTCTCCACGAAACTCCTCTCCAGGGGAGCGCGAGGGGATGTTCCTCAAAGGCAAGAGAGAGAAATCATGGACAAAACAAGTGAGCAGGTGGAAGTGGTCAGAAGTGCTTTCTGAAGGGGAGAAATAGTTTGTGGATGGATATCTGTTTATTCTCTTAACAAATGTTTATTGTGTCCATTGTGTCTCAGGCAGTGCTCTATATACTGATGATAAAAAGGTGAAGAAGACAAAGAATGTCTCTTTTTCTTGGAACTAACATACTAGTTGGGGGAGACCAACACCAAACAAGTAAAAAACAAATACAAACATAAATATATAACTAAGACATTGATAGTGCAATAGCAAAAGACTAGGGGATTGGAGACACCTCTTTAGATCAGGCATTCAGGAAAGGCCTCTCTGCAGACATGGCATTCGAGCTTAATCTAAATAAAAGAAAAAAGATAGCCATGAGAGACATGGAGTAAGAAGATTCTAGGCAAAGGAAATGGCACATGTAAAGATACTAATTTTAACTTGGTTAAAGAACAAAAAGATATTCAGTGTGGCTAGAGCACAGCAAATATAAGTAGTGGATGATGGCAGAGACCTTAGTGTGGCCAGGATATATAGGACTTTGTAAAAGCATGATAAAGTGTTTGGATTTTATGTTAAGAGCAATGGGAAGCAATTAGAGGGTTTTATGTAGGATAATGCATGCTGTGATTTATGTTTTAAGATCTCTCTGGCTGCAAAATATAGTATACATTATAGAGTTCAAACGTGGTAGCAGAAACAGCAGTAAGGAGACTCCTGGCCAGGAGAGACATGATAGTGGCTTGAACTGGGATTTGCAGCAGCAGCAAAGAGGCTATATATAGGGGGTTGATACATTGAATTCCCCCAAACTGTGCTCTAAAGTCTTATTCCTTACAACCCTGGCAACATTTCAGCCAACACTACCCTGAAATGAAAGGTATTGCTAGTTCTGATAGGAAAAGTCCCTCTCTAGGCTCACAGGATGGTAGAGTTGGTGACAATAATGGCTAGCCAACAAGGAGAGATTTTTGTGACAATGACAGTGACTCAGACTCAGAGCACATAGGTCCTCATCAAAACATCTGCATCATTGATGACATTTGTCACAAGGTAAGGGAGAGGAGGAGGAAGAAAGAAGAGGAGGAAAGGGAAAGGGGGAAGAAAGAGAAAATATACTTGAAATACTGTCACTAGTTTTTTGTTTTGTTTTGGATTTTGAGGGAGCTACCATTTCTGGTATGTACTCAAAAACATGAGGGATGCTAAGAAGTGTTATACTAAGCTAGGCACTGTGTTAGGTGCTTCCTATTGTCTCTAATCCACATAGACATCCTGAAGATTGGATGTTACTATTTCCTGTTTAAAGAACAGGAAACTGAAGCTCAAAGAGGACAAATGGGGATTTCCTGGGTGGTCCAAGTCATTAAGACTCTGAGCTTCCACTGCAGGGGGCCTGGACAGGGAACTAAGATCTCAATTGCCGTGCTGTGCAGCCAAAGAAAAAGGCAAATGATTTGTCCACAGTCACGGTCATGGTGTGTGTTAGTCACTCAGTCGTGTCCAACTCTTTGTGACCCCATGGACTGTAACCCACAAGGCTCCTCCATCCACGTAATTCTCCAGACAAGAATACTGGAATGGATTGCCATTTCCTTCTCCAGGGGATCTTCCCAACCCAGGGATAGAACCAGGGTCTACCACATTGCAGGGGTAGATTCTTCACCATCTGAGCCACCAGGAGCTATTAGGAAATCCAGGATTCAAGCCAAGTCTGCTGGACTGTTTGAATCCAAGGCCTGTGGGTTTGTGGAAGAGCCTACAAGACAGCCCTTGACCATGAAATCCTCTTGGCTAGCAGAGCAACACTAAACACAGGAAAATTTCATGGAAGGTGGGGCCAGCACCAGGGACTCTGCCCAGCAGGAAAGCAACATGCAGAGAGTGGGAGATAGAGCGTTTTCCTGGTGGAGGGAGCTTATGAGGACATCTGGATGTTGCTATTGTTACTTTGACCCTGATGCCTGCCCCTTTGGGTTGTGGTAGGGACAGTGGGGGAAATACTGACTCATAACTGCATAATTCTGCAGCTAAGTAAGCGCAGTGTAACTTCCCACTCTGCTCCCAGGTTGCTGCAGCTAGAAAGAAAAACAAGCTTATCTCCATGTGTACAATTAAATCTCTACAGAGAGCTGCGTTAGTCCTACTCAAAGACATTCCATGTTCCCCTCATTTTATGAAAGAATTATGAAAGTGTTCCTTGCTGAGTTGAGTTATGTCCTGAAATCTTTGAAGAAAACTGAAGTCTCTCTGGACTTGCCTAATGCTCTTGAAGTCTGTAAAACAGGAAGGAAAGATAAGGTTTCATAAGCTTCAATTAGTTTCTTTTCAAACATCCACAACTTTATGCACATAAGAGGAATAAGCTCTCATTACTTGCTTGCAATATAAACACTGATAACGTTTTAAAATGTATTTTTCACAGAAGGAATATATTTTCATACTTAAAATCTTTCATATTTTCATATTTGGAAAGTTGGGGAAAAAGTTCTCTGGTTTCTGACTGGCCTCCTTTTTTCTTTTAAGTCAAACTCTAAGGCACCAGTTTTTCACCCTGATACTCCCTTCGCCTCCCTTGTCACTCCAACAGGTATGAAGTAAGAGCCACTAGGGTTGTCATACACAAACATCAACTCAAAATGGATCATAGACCTAAATGTAAAAGCTAAAATTTTGCAGTTTTTAAAAGAAAATATAGAAGATATTTGTCATGACCTTGAGTTGAGCAAATAGTTCTTAGAAGCAACGCCAAAAATAAAATCTATAAAAAAGAAAAATTATAAACTGGATTTTATCAAAATTAAAACCTTTCACATTTCAAAAAACATTATTAAAAAAAATGAAGAGACACAGACTAGGAGAAATTATTTGCAAATCATACATCTAGTAAATGACTTGTACCCAGAATACACATAAAGATCTTTTAATTAAATAATAAGAAAAAACAACCTAATTTTACAATGACAAAATGTTTGAATAGGTATTTCATAAATAAAATACGTGAATGGTTAATAGTCACATGAAAAATTGTTCAACATCATTAGTAATTAGTGAAATGAAAATTAAAATCACAATGAGATACTATTGTGCACCCACAAGAATGGCTATAATCAAAAAGACAGATAACATCAAATGTTAGTGAGGATGTGGGAAAACTGTAATTCTCATACATTGCTGGTGGGAATGTGAAATGGCACAGGTACTTTAGAAAACAGTTTGGCAGTTTCTTTTAAGAGTGAAATATAAACTTGCCATCTTATGCAGGAATTCCACTCCCAGAAATTCACCCATTTAAAACATATGTCCATATAAAGACATATGCATGAATGTTTATAACAACATTGATAATAGCCAAAGTAGAAACAAGTTAAATTTCCATCAGCTTGTGGATGGATAAACAAAATGTAAAATTTCCATATAATGGAATATTATTCAGCAATGAAGAGGAACAAACCCATTGATTTGTTCTAAAACAAGGATGGATCTCAAAGACACTATGCTAAGTGAAACAAGACAAATGCAAAAGATTACATGATTCCACTTCGACTTGCATGATTCCAAAAGTACAAAACATCCAGAAATGAAAAATTCATACAGACGGAAAGTAGTCTAGTGGTTGTCTGGGTCTAGGAATGGGAGTTAAGGATTGATTACAAATGGGCACAAGAAAACTTTTGGAGATGATGAAATTGCTCTAAAACTGGATTTTAGTGATGATTACATATTCTATATATTTAATAGAAATTATGGAATTTTATGTGTGAATTTCATCTAGTTTCTGTCTCAACTCCTCAACTCTGTCTAGATGAGGCATACATACAGGGGCATGACTGTGTTCCAATAAAACTTTATGGAAACAGGCAGTGGGTCAGACTTGGCCAACAGAATATGGTTTTCCAATCTCTGATATAAAACATCAATGATTTGCTTATAGTTCATAGTTAACGTTTACTGTTCAGTCGACTGGAGGCTTTATATTCCATGTCATCCTCACTGCAACCCAGTACAAAGAAGTAGTCACCATGTGGATCATTAGAATTCACTGAGGCAGAGTCCAGAGAATGTGATGAATGCCTCACTGGCCCTTATGGCTCTGCTCACATTTCATTGCCTGAAACAATCTCCTGGCTCTGCCTAACTTCAAAGGGCATGGGAGAGTATGAGGCCACCAAATGCCTTAGAAGGCAGAGAGCAGGAAGTTATCGGAGAACAGTATTCAGTTACTGCAATAGAGGATGTAGGGAAATGTGAACTCTTATGGACTGCTGGGAAGAGTGACAGCTGCAAAGCCACTTGGGGGAATAATTGAGCAAAATTAAATATAAGCTACAAATCAAAATTTTCATTCTTAAGTGGATACCAGACAGACTCTCCCACATAAATCCAGTAAAAAAATATAGACAAAGATGTTCACTGCAGCATGGTTTATAGTAGAAAAAATTAAATGTAGTTTTAATATCTAGGAACAGTGGAAAAGATAGGTGAATTATGATGCTTTTCATAAATTAATATACATAACAGGATCCATAAAAACAAACTGCTGCATCTGTATGAATATATCTAAAGAAAGTAATTTTAAGTAAAAAAGAAAAGTTGCAAAAAAGCACATACACAGTGATTTCATTCATGTAAATTATTAAAAACACAATGTTTTTGGAGACATAATATAAAGAAGTAGGCACACATTAAAAATATTTATTCCTGAGAAGATTTGGGGGTTAAGGGGCTTTCTGATGTATTTGGAATGTTGTATTTCATTAAAAGTATCTGGCAAAATGTTAATATGAACTAAATCTGGATGGTGGAAAATATGGATTTCTATTACTATCTCTTGTATGTTTGCAACATTTTTAAATTAAAAAGAAAAGTAATTACTGCCATTAATGTCTAACTGTCAGCAGAAAGAAGAGTCACAGTGATATTAAGTGACACGGGAGAGCAGGCTAAACTAAGAACAAACGATGAGTTGCCCTTACCAAAGCACCAGCTACAAAAAAATGAACCAAAAAGGAGAACAAACCAACATCACTGACTGAGCAGTCTGAAAGCAAAACTGTCAGGACTCAGTTCTCTGATATAGAGAAAGCTGCGACTGAGCACACACACACACAATAATGAATAAAGGCTTCCCCAGTGGCTGAGTGGTAAAGAATCCACCTGCAATACAGGAGACACAGAAGACCCAGGTTCAGTTCCTGGGGCAGGAAGGTCCTCTGGAAGAGGAAATGGCTACCCATCCCAGTATTCTTGCCTGAAAAATCCCATGAACAGAGAAGCCTGGTAGGCTATAGTCCAAAGGGTTGCAAAGAGCCGAACACGACCAAGCACACAAGAAATAGTGAATAAAACACTCAAAAAATAAACTCCATCTTTTTATGCCTTTGAATAATATCAGGTGGTCAGTTAAGAGATGCTTGTTAGGACTTTTATGATATAAAAAATATTGAGTCTTCTATGCTGTGAAAGTGTTCCCACATGACAAAAAATAAAACAGAAGGGAGAAAGGAAGAAGAAATGGAAGAAAGAGAGAGAGAATGAGAAATACATGGAATAGAGCAAGGGAGGAAAAGTCTGTGCTGGAAATCAGGCAAATGAGCTCCCAGACTAGCTCTGTCACTAAACCCATCTCGAGCAAGGAACTTCTCGTCTGTGAGCCTGTGTCCTCCTCCCTAATAAGGGGACAATGATCTAAATTTCAGCTCAATATTCTATGATCCTTGATGTAGCCACTGAGGTTCAAGCGGTATTATCCTGGGATAAAACACTTTCAGCCTTTGTCTGATCCAGCGAACAAAGTACTAGAATAAAAAGTCACGGTTACAATTGAGCATGAAGGTCAAAGCCACACATCAATCATCGGGGCAGTTGCTAAATACTATAGATAGGTGGGGTGGGAAGTGAGTGAAGACAACTTAGGGAGACTGCAGGGTTCCAGACTTCCATTTATGACAAGCAGGATCCAATAGCCACATCCTTTCTCAGGGAGTCCTGAAAGAGAATTAAGAGAAGACTCAAAGATTTATGCCCACCTCCAATTTTTCAGAATCTCAGAACAACATAAGGAAATCCAGGAAACTCTGTCACATTCAAACCTCTAACTTGCCCTGAAGTTAGTATGAAAAGGTATAGATTATAGGATGTGAAACAAAGTCTCACCAAACTGGTTTCTCAAATACCAACTATATATGCCAAACATTACACCAATAATAATAATAGAATGAACGAGTCTGGTCCTTCCCATGACCCGTTCTTCCTCACTCCTTCCCTGCAGCACATCACCCCCTTCCTGTAGAAGCCATACTGTATTCTTGCATTTCTCTCCAGCTGAGCCCTTTGCCTTTTAAGTGGAATTGGGCAATAATAAGCCATTTTCTCTATAGCTACCCACAAGAAATCATCTGGAAATGTAATTTGGAGGGGTGAAGGCAGCATGCAAGACCTATGAAATGGAAGAGGTTCCTTTGAGAAGCAGACTGTCACTGGCTTAAAATAATTTTTCTTCAAGTTTACAGATAAATATTCTCAGATGAAAGTTTTCCAAACAATGCAACCATCTCTGTTTTACATTTGATATGATGTCATCACAAACCGAGATCTTTCCATTAAAGTGTCAAGACTCAGATTTATACAACAAACATAAAAATAAAAGCTAAACACCAAGGCAAAGGACGTTAACGGAAGCTATATACATGCATTAAGGAGAAAATGCACCTCTGAGTGGTGTTTATGGAAAAGGCTATTTGTAAGTTTGAGTTTGCATTTCCTCAGACATTATTTCAAAGTGTCTATATTACTGATGTGCTAGAAACATTTCTCACATTTTAATTATGCTGAGGAACATGCTGATTCCAATCAACACATTGAGGACAGTTTTAAAGTCATGAGCAAGAAAGCACTCCCATTCATAGAGTCCAGATTTTATTCATAAAAATATTGACATATATTTAATACTTACTAAATGCTAAGATCTCTGATTAAGCACAGGTATTTAGATACTAATCCTTCTCTGCTGCATGGTTAATGAGGTTTCTTCTTTATGTTCCCATGACAAAATGCAAACATTTTCTATGTGGCAAAGAGAAGCAATAGGTCAGCACAATGAGCCAAGCAAGGGCCAGGGAATGAAAGACCTTATGAATTAGACTATATATAACATTGAAAGCTAGGAAAAACATGGAAGATTTTAATCTGAGAAGGTATGGGATCAGATTTTTATTTGTAAAATACCATTCTGGATGAAGTGGAAAGAATAAAGTAGTACAAGTAAGGGCAAAGAGATGGGTTCAAGGTCCCTGTAGTAATCAAGGGCTTGAGTGTGGATGAAGTTTAAACAGGTGCATTGATATAACTTGGTAATCCAATGAGCTGGAGGTAAAGGATTGACGGCAAGGATAACTCATTGTTTTGTGGCTTCTATGAGACAAGAAATGACACCGTTGACTAAAAGAGGGACTAGAGGAAGCAGGTTTTCAAGGAGTGGTGAGTGATAGATGATGAGTTCACTTCTAAGCATGTTGTGTTTGAGATACCCTGTGGGCAGCCCCTGTAAAACTGTCCAGGAAGTGCTAGGAAATGTGTCTAGAGCTCATAAAAGATATGAAGGGAATGCTTGAGATTTGGGGTGTATGAGCTCCTGCAAGGAGAGTCTTTGGTGGATGAGATTAACAGTAAACAATAATAAACAAAAGCAATAATAATGGCCAACCATGAAACAGTGTTTCTGATGTGCCTGACCCTGTTCTAAGCCCTTTACATATATTAACTGATCTCATCCTCACATAAATCCAGTGAGGTTGGTTTTATCATTATCTCCATTTTGTGGTTTGTGAGCCAAGACTCATATGATTTAAGCAACTTGCCCGAGGCCACACACAGCGCTGGAGCGGGAATATGAACCCAGCTTCTGCTCTCAACCTGTACCCAATAGAGCAGTCATTAAAGAGACTGACCACAGACGTAACCCTGGGCAGCAATGATGTGGAAGGAAGGAAAAGATCACTCAAAGAATATTGAGAATAGGAAGCTATAAAAGGAAATGGGAAGATAAAGGAAGAAATAGGTTTAAGAATTAGGGAGTCTTCAGGAGAGGCAAACACTAACAGAATCATTAGCCCATATCATTTTAAAATTAAAAAAAAAAATCCTTAAAAGAAAGTAAATAAAACTTGTAAGTAACCTAGTAATATGTTGCAAACATTTCTTTCGAAATAAAAGGTTTCTGCCCCATTGACCACATAAACAAGAGGAGGTCAGGCAAAGAGTATGAATTTCAAAGTGCAAATATATGCATTTAAAATAAAGTTTCCTTTCATTCCTCTTCTATAGCTACCTAGAGCTCAGCTCTGCCTCTTGGTAGGTAAAGGCCACTGAAAACCAAGATGACTCATTCTGCTGAGACATCTTGCCCAAAGGAGACAGTGAGAGTTGTGAGGGCACTTCTCAGTAACAATGTAAAACCCAATCTAGGGACTCCCCTGGTGGTCTAGTGGTTAAGAATCCACCTGTCAGTGCAGAGGATACAGGATCGATCCCTGATCCAGGAAGATCCTATGTGCTGCAGAGCCAACTAAGCCCATGCACCACAATTATTGAGCACCCACTCTAGAGAGCCCAGGAGCCACAACTACTAGGCCTGTGGCCTAGGGGCCATGCTCTGCTACAACAGCAGCCACTGCAATGAGAAGCCTGTGCACCACCACTGGAGAGTCGTCCCCAGTTACAACTAGAGAAAGCACACACACAACAGTGAAGACCCAGGGCAGCCAAAAATAAAGAAATAAATAGATAAGTAAATAAATAAATCTTTTCTTAAAAATTAAAAAATAAATAAATAAAACCCAATCTGGCCAGCACTGACTCCCCACTGCCACCACCAAAGAAATGGAAAGAGGAGGCAGAGAAAAGGCAGCTTTGCAATCCATCCTTGAAAGAGCCACAATCACGTCAAAAACAAACACAAATCCTTAAAGCCTTTAAATGTGCTCATCGAAGCTGTTGATGCATCATAAATCTTGACATATCATGGGTATTCCAAGACTCTGCAAATAACTGAGAATTCCTAAATCTAATCTCCCATCCCAAAAGAAAACTGAAAAGCCAAACTTGAGAAAGCCTACCCTTTTCTGATTTTCAACTAGGGAAATATCGTAAAATATTGTGCTCTGAAAAGTTAGGGATTGGTATCTCATTAGCTACACTCTACTTCAATGGCAATATATCTCCCTCTTGTGGATTTTTAGGATATTTCCACCCAGGAGCCTCCCCTTCAACTTACCTCCGTCACTTAATCACTAAGTTGCACTGTGTAACTATAAGCATAAATAAAAGGTACAATACTCTGCCTAATCCCCCTACTAACTGAAGTACTAGGTAGAATACATACCCTGGCAACTCACATTCATTCTTCTTCTGGAAATGAAGTAGCTGTTAACAAACTTTGATCATCCATCAAATATTTATTGAGCTATGATGAAAAGCATGGACACAGGGCACTTGAAAATGCAGAGCTCATTTCTGTAGAAATTTACAACCTAAAAATAAGACCAAACAACAAGCTGGAAATTGTGTGTTGGTTGCTGTGGTGGTAAAGATAGACTTGTCCTAGGACAGCTACCCAGGTAGAAATTTCCACCTGTGACCACTAGCGCTAAATGCCTAGACTCTAGAAGGGTGAAGTGTGCTAAAGTCCTGTGACTATAAAACGGATGTCTTCTCCTATTTGCACAAAAAGTAACTCAGTATAGGAATTAAATTCCATCCCTCTTTACAGATATAATACCACCTAACAGAAACACCAAGAAGTTCTTGTACTTTTACCTAAGAATTTTATAAACACTAAGCCTGTTTTGCTTTTTTGTTTGTTGCTTTTTCTGTTTCAGAAAAAAAAAAGTATTTTCTCCCAAGAAAAATCCTTTTTACCAGTTTTTTAGCTCCATTTTCCTCTCCTGATTCCTTTCCCCCCACCCATGATTTTGTTAGGTCTTTTTCATCTCCCCTAACCCTGCCCCCCTGGAGAAGGAAATGGCAACCCATTCCAGCATTCTTGCCTGGAGACATCCATGGACAGAGGAGCCTAGCAGGCTACAATCCACGGGGTCACAAAGAGTCAGACATGACTGAGGGACTAACACACACACACACACACAAACACACACACACTCACCCCACACTCACCCCACCCCACCTCCTGTTGATACTTTGAACTATGAAGTCCACCAGAATTGCTCACATTAGAATCAAGCTACACTCTCTTTATTCATTCGCTAATGAATCCCCAGCACCATCAATGCCTTGTATAAAGCAAATATAAACATTTGTTTCATCTGTAAATTTTTTACCTGAAATATAATTTGTATGCCATAAAATTCACCACTTTAAAGTACACAATTAGATTTTTAGTATATTCAGAATTGAATGATAGTGGTATAGTCATCACCACTATCAATACATTTTTCACTTTTTTCTTCTTTACTGAGGTATAACTGACAAAACTATAATACATTTAAAGTGTATAATGATGGTGCCTTGATACATACACCTTGTAAAATGATCCTCACCATTGAATTAAATCTATCATCCCACATACTTATCTTGTGTGTGTAAAAACACAAGTTCCACTCCTATCAAATTTCAATTATACAATACAGTTGTTTAGTTGTTAGGCCATGTCTGACTCTTTTGCGATCCCATGGACTGTAGCCCACCAGGCTTCTCTGTCCATGGGATTTCAGAGGCAAGAATACTAGAGTGGATTGCCATTTTCTTCTTCAGGGAATCTTCCCAGATGAGGGATCGAACCAACATCTCCTGCATTGGCAGGCAGGTCCTTTACCACTAAGCCACCAGGGGAAACCATACAATACAGTATTATCAACTATAGTCACCGTTATATATTAGATTCTCAGATCTTATTTCTCTTCTAACTGAAAGATTGTACCCTTTTACCAACCTTTCTCTTTCCCTCACCCCTGCCCACTCACTGCCACCATTCTATGTTTCTATGAGTTCAACTTTCTTTTTCAAAAAAAATTCCTCATGTAAATAAACTTTTATTGTTTACAAACTACCTAGTCTGCAGTATTTGGTTACAGCAGCCTAAATCAAGGCTATGGTTTTTTCCAGTGATCATGTAAGGATGTGAGAGTTGGACGGTGAAGAAAGCTGAGCGCCGCAGAATTGATGCTTTTGAACTGTGGTGTTGGAGAAGACTCTTGAGAGTCCCTTGGACTGCAAGGAGATCCAACCAGTCCATCCTAAAGGAAATCAGTCCTGGGTGTTCATTGGAAGGATTGATGTTGAAGCTGAAACTCCAATACTTTGGCCGCCTCATGAGAAGAGTTGACTCATTGGAAAAGAACCTGATGCTGGGAAGGATTAGGGGCAGGAAGAGAAGGGGATGACAGAGGATGAGATGGCTGGATGTTATCACCGACTCGATGGACATGGATTTGGGTAAACTCCGGGAGTTGGTGATAGACAGGGAGGCCTGGCGTGCTGTGATTCATGGGGTCGCAAAGAGTCAGACACGACTGAGCGACTGAACTGAACTGAAATGGACTAAGACAGTTAGTTCTATTCTCTTGCTAGTGGTCACTTTTGTCTCCATTGAATGTCCAGAAGAAATCAAAATCTGATATGGTTTCCCTCAGGAAAAACAAAGGAACAAATGAATGAGGTGTTTGCAACCACTATCCCAAGACTCCAAAATAAAGGATGGTTGTTGATGACCTGAAATATATTTCATTTTTGAATACAGTAGAGTGGTGCTTCTCAACCAGTAAAGGTATAATTATTTAAGAATCTCAATGTAGAGGAGCATAAGTGTCAAGCAGCTATAGTGTATTATCTTTCCACATTTTGCTTCTCTAAAATGTGGGGTTCCCAAAGGGATTTATACTATTTCCTGACAGCCCCTAAGCATAAAATTAATAAAGAAGGTAAAAGAAAATTTGCCATAGAGATTCAGAGCTGATTAACGTAAGCCATGCCTGTCCGTCATTCTCTGGAAGCCAATTAAGCAAAGTACTCAAATGTAACACTTTAACATTATAAATTAAAGTTGGCAAAAAGTTTATATTCTATCATAAAATTAACCATTGTAAGTAAAGTAACTGTAAAAGTGTACTTTGTAAAAATAAAGTATATTTATGCTCTATTTGTTAAACAAAATAAAGGGAATTTCTTTTGTGAAACAGCCAAATGACCTCATCAATTTTTTCTAGCTCTGCATTGGGGGAAAGAAGATTTTGCAATATGAAGTATGTAAAATTAATCTTCTTCAAGCCTATTATTCTGCAGGATCTTATGAAAAACCCCATGAAGAGTATCTTAAAAAAAAAAAAAGACAGACAACTCACCAGACTATAGAAACAGAAAGAAGGGGATAGATGGCCCTAATTTGTTCTTTTCATATTAAATATTTTAGGTACATTTTCTATCTTCTAGGAAATTTGAGTTCTAACAGTATCACACCCAACCATATTCCCACACAGTAAATAAAGAAATGGATAGATTAACAGTTAAATTAGATAAACTAGTCCTATAAGTCTGTTGTGTATGCATGTTCTCAATACTTGTTTTTTGTTGCTTTTCTTTTTTTAAACTCAATTGCCATGGTTACTGAACTATGGGTTTTATGACATAATCAGAAAAAAAAAAATCATTATGATGAGGGGAAAGAGCTCCATGTTTTAAACCTAGAGACCCTGAAAACAGAGACTTGGTTAACTGATTACGCAAAATGATTCTAACATTAGATATTACCTCAGCTACACACACCACACCACCCTAATTCCATGCCCCAGAGCTCTATAAGAACTAGATAAAACCCTTCTTCCTCCACTTCCATACCATCCTTGACATGAAGAGGAAGGTGTCCAAATTGATGTGCTGTGAGTAATAACCAACCCTGATCCCTCACTACACCAACTATGACTGTCTAAATGCCTTGTAACTCAGACAGACAGCCTCTTATTCCTGATTTGTTGATCACTTCAAAAAGCCTATCCCCACTCCTTGCCTAGAAATGCCTTCATCTCTTCTCAGATAGTTGTGGACTTACCCTTTTGTAAACTTATCTCCAACCTATCCCCAAATTCCCCAGGAACCCCCAATCAATTACCAGCAAAATCCCTTGTATCACTAATATACTCAACTTGACCTGGCTCTCCCCCAAGCTACGGCTTCCCTTCAACTCTTCAGAGTATCAACCCTTGTTGTAATAACCCCTCCTTGTTGCAATTATGTACAGACCCTGGTCCTTCCCCATTCCTTGAAGACTTAAGCTCCTAACTCATTGTCAGTTCCAGAACTCTACTTGTCATTATTCTTGGTGATTTCAATATCTCCCGTGATGATCCTTCCAATCCATTTGAGCTCATCTCCAATGATCTTGTCTGCCACTTAACCCAGTTACCTTCTCATTACCAATAATAGCAATTCCCTCATAAGTTCAAACAGCAGGCACCCTGCTCTCCCACCACCACCTCTTGCCCTTCTAGCTCTTTCCTCTAATATCCCATTCCCAACAAGGACCTTTTCCCCACATCCTATTCATGTAGATAGTATTCTTCTTGTGTAGTTTAGAATCCGCAATCCATTATTCCTCTTTTGCACAAAACCTCAACTCCCTTTTTTTCCCCTCAACTCTCTTGTCCTCTTCTTATCTCATAGATCTCACTTGGAAAATTTTAATCATGGTTAAAACCAACTGATCACCTGCTTTGTCCTGATACCCATGAAGTCGAATATGGCTGGAGAAAAACAATTTGCTGTATCTTTAAATCATGATCACTAACTTCAAAGATGTTTAGTGCTGTCCAGTGAATAGACTGCATTTGTCTACTGCACTCAATTACGTTTTCTTTCACCTCAAAATTCCAGCACGTTCTCATCTTAACTCTCAACTTGGCTTCCTGTATCTCTGAGAGGAGGATAAATAGCTCTAGAAACTATTGTCATCACCTCCATCCACGGTTTAGTTCAGTTCAGTTGCTAGGTCGTGTCTGACTCTTTTTGACCCCATGGACTGCAGCATGTCAGGCTTCCCTGTCCATCACCTACTCCCGGAGCTTGCTCAAACTCATGTCCATCCAGTTGGTGGTGCCATCCAACCATCTCATCCTCTGTCGTCCCCTTCTCCTCCTGCCTTCAATCTTTACCAGCATCGGGGTCTTTCCCAATGAGTCAGTTCTTCGCATCAGGTGGCCAAAGCATTGGAGTTTCAGTTTCAACATCAATCCTTCCAAAGAATATTTAGGACTGATTTCCTTTAGGATGGACTGGTTGGATCTCCTTGCAGTCCAAGGGACTCTCAAGAGTCTTCTCCAACACCACAGTTCAAAAGCATTAATTCTTCAGTGCTCAGCTTTCTTTATAGTCCAACTCTCACATCCATACATGACTACTGGAAAAATCATAGCTTTGACTAGATGGACAGCTACATTTATTCCACCTTCCTTTCTGTTACCACAGGTAAATTTTCTACACCTTCATCTAGAATCAACTCCACTACAGCCCCAAAGCCCAGCAGGGCCCACAGTCAGATATGATCTACAAGCCCATTAGAGAGATATATATGCTTGTTATTGAAAGCCACTAGATTTTAGAATTATTTGTTATGCAGTGTTCTTGCAGCAAAAATCTGAAGGTAATTTCATATATAGCACCAACATCATGTAGAAAGATTCTACAACTTTAGCCATGATTTTTTTTTTTGTCACATCCCATAGAGGGTTTTATTCTTTCTCTAGTACTCAACTAGCACTATCATTCTTCTGTAGTGATAACTTCTAGAAACAATGGTCTATCTCTATTTGTCTCTTTTTGCTCATTTCCACATGCTTTAGCCCCTCCAGTTAGGTTTCCATCTTGACATCATAGGGAGCACTTTCTCAAAGGTCATTCATTTCTTTACCAAAGGGGCAGCTATGACACAGAGTTGAGTCAGTAGCAGTCACCTATTGATGACTGAATCCATCAATAGGTGACAAGTAGAGCATTGCATTGAAATGGGGCAGAGCAAGTAAAGCAATTTGAGAAGCTATTTGTTCAATCCATTCAGGCTTTTATCCTACCCTTCTCTTCTAATTTTTATATTAAAAATTAAAATACTTCATCCATCAATCTCAGTTTTCTCAAAAACTAGTTTGGCAATTTTATATAATGCCACTTAACTGCACTGATATTTTCATTCATAAATATAGACAGCTAAACAGCTTTGTTTTTAAGCCAGAATCTAAGACTTTTTCAAAATTCACATAACCACTTGACCCCCTTCTCCTCCATCAATTTTGATACTACCGTTTAGTGTAGAGTAGGATTTGGGCAATCTGAGAATATTCTAGAATTGATTTCTTATCTTCTCAAGCCCCATTGCCTGTCCCTTGATACATATGCACACTGATCATTCAAGACCATGAAGCAATTGTTCTCCAACATCTCCTTAAATGCTTAACAGCTATGTTTATTGGCTATAGATCATGGTCTGAACACATTAAACAAAATGATGTTTTGTATCTCTTATGCAATCTGTCTATGCCATCTAATACATGTAAGCTTTCTTTTATTCCTTTCACAATATCCATAAAAGCACTAGATGTTAATAGTTTTTATATTAATTTATTTTCCCACATCCCTCATATATGCAAGTGTTCATGTGCCAAGAAAGCAACTTTGCAGTGACATATGTTAATTTCTTCATATAACCCAGAGCATAGAGGCTAAGAAAGAATTTGAAAACTAGTGTGAACTTGGGAATTGTGTGTTTTAGTTAGTGTATTTTCCCCTGTAAACATTTGAAAGAATTACAATAATTAGATGTTTCTTCTTCTCATTATCTCCTTATTCTGAAAAACACAGTTACATGTTTTAATTTAATTTGAGTTTTTAGGATATGAATGTATTTCTCTTATTTGTTTTGTCTTCAGCTATGTCAATATGAATTCGCATGCACCCAATTTCTAAAAATCCTAATACTCCTGCTGCCCAGACAGACATCAAGCAGTTTCCAAGGGAACATTGCTTTAAGGCAATGATCCTATTAAAAAAATCCTTCTAAGAACAAGTATCCATTCACTGCAATATCATTCAGAAGCACTAAATTAGAGCCACCCCTCCTGAAGAGAACAATCCCACATTTAACCATCACAGGGTGGCAGAGAATGTTCTCCTTAAAAGCATTATTATTCTATAGGGTAGCAGTACCGGTATGGACCATTAACTCTGACAGTGAAAAGCTTCCAGTTCCTCTCCAACTGAAAAGTTGCTTGAGATGACAAGAGATCTACAAATCATGATTATCTTAAAATCAGAGAATTAGGCCATGTTGACAAAAGGGCCCTCCAGAGATCTGATGCCCAAGTCCCCTGGTACAGGCAGGGGACATAAACAGAAACTTGTCTTTAAGGGGTGCTGCTCGCCTAGTTTGAACCATCAGAGCACTAGAATGCCTCTTAAAATATTTTTATTATTAATCTCATTACAAAACAATAAAATTTGGAAAATATAGCAAAGCATATAAAAGAAATAAAAATCATCCATATTCCTACCACCCAAAGAACCACTGTTAACATTTTGGGGCACTTTTCTAAACTTATTCTGTGGCTCTATCTTTGCTTTTATAAAAACTCTAATGAAACCATATGTTTGTGTGCTTAATCGCTCAGTCATGTCTGACTCTTTGCAACCCCATGAACTGTAGCCCACCAGGCTCCTCTGTTCACAGGGATTCTCCAGGCAAGAGTACTGAAGTGGGCTGCCTTGCACTCCTCCAAGGGATCTTCCCAACCCAGGGATGGAACGCAGGTCTCCCACATTGCAGGCAGATTCTTTACTGTCTGATCCACCAGGGAACCCAATGAAACCATAGCGTACACATTATTTTATAATATTCTTCTTTCTTGGAATACTTAGCTGTAAATATTTTCTCCATATTACTAAATATTCTAATAAAGATTTTGAATGGCTGAAGAAAATTCCAAATTACCAAACTAGAATTTATTTAACAAATACTCATTTGGGGACCTTTAGATTTTTCTGATTTTTCACTCTTAACTGACTTTTCACTCTTAACTGATTTTTCACTCTTAACTAATAGGCTACTAGACACCCTCAAAAATATTTTTTGTGTACAAGATATATAATTTCCCCATGACAAATTTCTAGAAAGAGAATTGCTAGGTTCTAGACTATAAGTGTGTTAAGACTTTTGATACACTTTCCAAAGGATTCCTCAGAAAGGTAATAACAATAGAAAGTCTACCATCAGTATGAGAATGAACACTAGAAATGGCACTGGAATCTTCAGGCAGGGTCCACCCAGAACAATGACAATGAGAAGAGGGATTCGACCACCTTTTAAAGGCTAGAAGTCAATTCACTGAGAAGTACTAGATTTACACTAAAAAGTAAGAATTAGGTAAAGTTTACTAATGATGTTAATTTAAGAATTGTGTGTGTGCTTAGTAATTCAGTCACATCCGACTCTTTGCAACCCTTTGGACTATAGCCCACCAGGCTCCTCTGTTCATGAGATTTTTTTCAGACAAGAATACTGGAGTGTGTTTCCTCCTCGGGATGTCTTCCCAACTCAGGGATCGAATTGAATCCCCTGGGTCTCCTGCTTTGCAGGTGGATTCTTTACCTGATGAGCCACTGGGGAAGCCCCAGTGAATATTTCTAAGCATCTATAGATACTTCACAGAGAAAATTCTACAGCAAGTTCTAGTTCCCCCTCAAAAATGGAAATACTGAGCCATAGCTAAAGGAGTGTTCTCTCTTTGGTTTGCTGTGGGAAATTCTTCCTGATTTAGCAGGGCATTCTGTTGGTGCTGAGCATCACTCTTTTCATACACATCTCTGTGATAGGATAAAAGGACCCTTAATACAAATGCTTAGGGCGTCCCAGGTGGTGCAGTGGTAAAGAATCTGCCTGCCAATGCAGGAGATGACAGAGATGTGGGTTCCATCCCTGGGTCAGGAAGATCCCCTGGAGTAGGAAATGGCAATCCACTCCAGTATTCTTGCCTGGAAAATTTGATGGACAGAGGAGACTGGTGGGCTATAGGCAATGGGGTTGAAAAGAACCGGGCACAACTAAGCACAGCACCACCACTAATACAAATGCTGGATTCTCTGAGAGCATGAACTCAGTGAGCTACAAATCCCCTACAGGTATATAAACTTTGCCAATTTCTAAGCACTGGAGAGTAGTGGAGTGTTTAACAAACTGGAGTAAAGCAATCCAGATTCATTTTTTACCATGAAAGATGGACTATTTATATTACAGAGGTATTTTTTAAAACCTTTCTTTTAGAATAGTTTTAGGTTTATATCAAGTTGTTTTGGATGTTTTACATAGACAATCACATCATTTATGAACAAAAGCAAATTCATGTCTTCCTTCCCAGTCTGTATACCTTTCATTTTCCGGCCTTATTTTAGTAGCCAGGACTTCCAGTATGATGTTGAAAGGAGTGATGAGAGGGGGACGTCCTTGCCCTGCACCTCATCTTAGCGGGAAAACTTTGAGTTTCTCACTACTGCATATGACATTAGCTGAAGGTTTTTGTAGATAGTCTTTACCAAGTGGAGAAAGTTCCTCCCCACGCAAAATTTACAGTATTTTTATCATGAACAGATGTTGGATTTTGTCAAATTCTTTTCTTGCATCTACTGATGTGATCGTGTGATGTTTTGTTTTTAGTCGGTTGAAGTGATGGATAACATTGATTTTTGAATGCCGAACCAGGCTTGCAAATGGGATAAATTCCAGTTTATCATGTTGTGTAATCCTTTGTGTACATTGTTGGATTCAATTGCTAATATTTTGTTGAGGATTATTGCATATATGTTCACGAGAGAGACTGTTCTACAGTTTGTTTTTTCTGCTCTCATATAATGAGTTAGGAAGTATTCTTTCTGCTTCTGTCTTCTGAAAGATTCTTCCTTGAATGTTTGATGGAATTTGCTGGTAAGTCCATCTGGGCCTGATACTTTCTGTGTTGGAAGGTTATTAATTATTGATTTTTTCTTTAATAGATACGAGCCTATTTAGATTACCTATTTCTTCTTGTCTAAGTATTAGCAGATTGGGTCCTTTAAGGAATTGGTCCATTTAATCTAGGTTATCAAATTAGCGAGCCGAGAGTCATTCATAGTATTCTTTTATTATCTTTATTATGTTAATTTTCATGGGATTTCTAGTCATGTCCTCTCTTTCACAACTGGTATTAGTAATGTGCATCTTTTTTTTTTTCATAGACTGGCTAGAGGCTTATCAATTTTATTAACCTTTTCTAAGAACCAGCTATTGGTTTGATTTTCTCTATCGATTTCTCATTTTCAACTTTATTTATACTCTAATCCTTTTCTCTTGTTATGCTTATTTTGGCTTTAATTTGCTCTGCTTTTTCTAGTTTCCTGAGGTGGAATTTTACATTAATAATTTAAATTTTTTCTTCTTTTCTAACATAACTGTTCAGTGCTATAAATTTCACTCTAAACATTGCCTTCACAGTATCCCACAAGTTTTGATTAGTTCATTTCATTTCAGACTAATTTTTAAAACCATCCTGACAGTCAAGCAAAACACATTGAGGAGAAAATCTCACTCATGGACCTCCAGATTGAAATCTTGCTTTAAAAAAAAAAAAAAGATTGTAGATTATTTTCAGTCTCTCTCTGATGATTTTTCAAGTATGCTTGGCAACAAACATTTATTGGAGGATTTTTATAAACGTTTCCTTTGGTGTGCTCTTTAAAACAAAATGCCACCAAACCTATGACATTTCATTTATTAATACTGAAATAGGGCTGCTTTCTAATATAAGCCTCTATCCTGTATTGTTTGTATTCTGCCTTGGTATAGCAATTTTGTGCTGTCCATACCCTGACAATGGAAAATTGTTGCAAATTTATTTTAATAATAATAACAGTTAATATTTACTGAGTGTTTAAAGGACCTGACCCTGTTTCAGCTGTCCCCATTACCCACCCCTCCATAGTGGTTCCAAAGATGTTCCTTTACCCACAAACATATATAAAGTCTACCCTTATTGTAAGAATGAGGATTCTCAGGCTCCAAGAAATTGAGTTGTCCAGAGTTAAATGAGCTTTTGGCATTTGGACATGGCAGCATATTCTAGTCACTAATTATTGAATTAAATTTACAAATCTTACACTATATAAGTGTAAGACTTGTCTCCTTAGTCACAAAGTCTCCCAAAACTAGTAAGAGCATGGTCGAGGAAGGAAGGGAAGCCTGGGAAAAGAAAGGCAATGGATGACCCTTACAAAGTTTGCTTTTGTGTTGGTGAGGCTGATGTCCTGAGAGAGTTGAACTCTATTTAAGCCTAATACTTTCGGGCGGTTAGTAAATTTATTGAACTCACAGGCTGAAACAGTCTCAAGAGCACTGTTTATTCAGAGGAGACATATTAATCCATTAAGCTAATACTTTAACATAAAAGGTTGGACTTACTACATTAGCTTCAGTGACCCAAGTGATTTTATATGTTTGGATAAAATAAGTTTTGGTGTGAGCAATATAAAAAAAAAAAAAGAGCATCAAATTTTGTGTGTCTATGTGTTCCATCTATTGGGTTAAATTTGTAAACTTGGCCTGTGTATTACTTTGAAAATCACAAAATCTTCCATACTCTGAAGCATGTATTTGTTCTGAAAAAGAAATTGCCACCAAAAGCTTGTGCTTATTTGGATAAAATGAAAGTTGCCTGAATGTGTTTAAGTGGAAAATGCTGCATAAAAGAAAAGATAAATTGTGACAGCTTGGGTCTCCAAATAATAATGAAATGAAATTATATCTTAATTATAATTAGAAAGGCTTGGAGAGTACTGAAATGTGTGTCAAACATTTGTTTTCAGTGACGTTTCCTCCTTAAATATGTTGAAATATAATTTTCACTAAATCTTAATAAATCATTTATGACAGATGTTAAGTGTATCAGTATAACAGGATCATGCAAAGAAGTTGGTAAATTCCATCCTACTAATAGCATAAGGCAAAACAAATGTGTGTGATTAACAGTGACAGTTTGAGAGAATAACTCAAAGCAATTTAAAGACTCGGGAACATAAAGGATCAAAAGAAACACCTTACTTTCATTGGGTGAATAGAAGTAACTTTAAAATTAGGATTGTTATAAGATGCTACTTAAAATGAGCTACAGGAAAGGAATGAAACAGGACCTATTTTATTCCCAAAAAGCCTATTCTGTCAAGGTTGTTGGAGAACCAGTTGTTCTCAGGAGTTTGTCAAATAAATGCCTCTGAGTCTGTCTCAAGCTGAAAAATTACATACAAGCATTTAGCATGTATTAGTTTGACCCTGTGAGCTGACCTCATTCATGAGATTTCAACAGAGTTGTTGAAAAATACTTCAACATACTAGCATACCTTAATTGAACATGGCATGTTTTATAGCAAAGGATATAATGTGGGAAATTACATGAAAACAAGAGTGAAAAAAAAAATTAATTTAATGTCATTCTATATGCCAGTACCATTCCAGAATTTAACAAGAAACACAAACCACATTACCACTAAATTCTAGTTTCATTGATCCAAATCCCCTCAAAGGTATCCAACCCACCCACCCACCCACTTGTCTCATTTTAAATATTTACGAATACAGCTTTTTATCTAGAATAATTATCAGTTGCTAATTGTTATATTAATAATGGAAAATTAAAATTCAACAGTGAAACAGATGGCCTCCCTTCCACTTCACTCCAATCTCTATGTTATTGAAAATGCTTCTAAAAGCCAAAAACTATTAATCAGTTGGATGGGTTTTACAATATGTTTGTTATTACTCAAGATGGGGTGTCAGTGAAAGCTTTTCTTAGTGAGAGGCAGTAATTTCAATCTGGATAAAGTTCACAACGTTTTTCATAACGTGCACCTAAACATAAATATTTTCTCTCTTTATCCAAGAAAAAGATGGAATCTCTTACTCTTTGATGTTTTATTAAGTGTTAATCTGGTGAATATCTATTCAATACTCAATGACAATGTAGGTCATACTTTTGCATATATTTGAGAACATCTCCTTATGGTCTGTCTGGGATTTGAGTCCACATGCCTGCTGCCTTCTCTCTCCACTCTGAGACTCCTCTATGCCCTTCCACCACATGCTTCCCTGACAAAATGGGCACTACGATTCTGCTTGGGGCTCAGACACTTTTCCAATTAAGTCATCCTCATCTCTTCATACACTGTATGACTGAAGGACGATAAAAGCCTTTCTAACCTCAAAATGCTACATATCATAATTTTAAAAACTATAACAAAGACATAAATACAAGTTTGATTATTGTAAGGCCTACTTACACATTTTACAGCATTGTTTTATTTTACTATAAGTATTCATTTTCCATGCACATAAGAAAATTTAATAGTTTATTTTCATGCAAAAGGTAATCAAACATAATATAATTGGCAGCAAGCACCTTAGACTCAATAGGTCTACTATAAATATTTTAGTCAAATTATTTAGGTAAATAACAGTAATGTCAATTTTTATTTTCTTAAATCAGAACTTATTTTGTGTATTTCCTTTAATCAGAAACATTATGAAGTATATCAATAAGATAAATATGTGTCTATATTATTTATATCAGCAATGTTTTTGTTTCTTTTCATTAACCAATTACATTTCAGCATAGAAAACATTAAAATCAGAGTAGCCAGCTTAATTCAGCTGTCACTTTATTACTTATCAGTAGATGAAGATTCACTCAGGATGTAGTGCTTTCCTGCTTTTTCAAATCAGAAGCCATTTCTCATTTGCAAATAATTTAGCAAATAGATACCATTCTTTCTAAATCTGCAGAAGGAATTCTATTAAAAACTTCATTCTCTCTACAGCACTCCTATGATAGCTTTCTTGGAAAAACCACAAATGAGACAGAATTTCGAGATGGAACTTTGCCTCTGACAAACATGGCAGGCCTTAGTTTTGGTGCTAAGAGTTTTTGAGACTCTTAATCCTGAAGTTCAAGCAAATGAACCCCTTCTGGCAAGTTTTGCCCTCCCTAGGCTGTGGGCCAGCTCTGGACAGAGTTTTGCTCTGAAATCCTGCACTGATGCTAGTAGAACTCTGATGTCTTTATTTCCACAGTAGCAACCAGGAAAAGGGGAGATTCTCAATAGTAGCAGGGCAGCACGAAGTGAAGAAAGTAAAATGTTATTTGTTCAGTCATGTCCAACTCTGCAAACCCATGGATTGTAGCCCATCAGGCTCCTCTGTCCTTGGGGTTCTCCAGGCAAGAATACTGGAGTGAGTAGCCATTCCCTCTCCAAGGGTTCTTCCTGACTCAGAAATTGAACCTGGGTCTCCCATATTGCAAACAGATTCTTTACCATCTGAGCCACCAAGAGGTCAAAGCCAGAGATGTTGTGCTGAGCAAGAGATGGGAAAGTGAAAGAGCAGCTGTGCCTAAGAAGATAAATCATGCTCCAAAAGCATGAAGAATAAGGCCCAAGTCAGGATATGGCCCCTCAAATGGCTGAAGGCAAAAGGTTCAGGATGAAAACCATGACCAGTACGTGAGTGTTCTGTGACACCAACTATGTGACATTACAGTGGGCTTTATGGTTAATAGGATCCTGTAAGGCTAAACATAAGTTTTAGTTTCTATTCTGTAGGCAATAATACCAAAAAGTCCTGAGCAAGAACATGACATGATCTGACACACAGTTTAGAAGTTCCACTCTAGTGCCAATATAAGGTCAAGAGTAGCAAGAACATTAGGGAGCAAGAAATTACAAAGGTAGAAAGAACAGCACTCGAATTGGGATATGTTTGGAAGATATTAATTGAATAGAATTGATAGTAATTGGTAAACAATTGTCTGCTGGGGCTGCCTGGGGTTAAAGTGGTATTTTTATATTATTCCCAGGTTTGGCTTGGCCAGATGTGGAGGTGGTAGTTCTAGTAACAAGGATAGGAAAATTTAGAAAGAAGGTAAGATTTTTTAGCAAAAATAATTGGGGTCATTTTTAAAGATCTTGTTAAGCAAAGTAAAAATATCCAGACCAAACCAAACACAGACCACTCCTTCAGCCACTCTGGCTTGGTATACCTCCATTCTTGAGAAATTAGAACTTGTACCCAGAATATCACTGTGGAGTATTCACAGATGCTGGGCAGTATTCATAAACCCACATTCTTAGTCCATCTTCCTTATTTTTTAAATTTTTATTGTAAATCTAGTGTTTGTCAGTGAATTAACTTCTGGCCTTAAGAATCCCCATTCATGGCTATGTACAGATATAACTCTCCTAAGTGCATGCTAAGTTGCTTCAGTCATGTCCAACTCTTTGCAACCCCACAGACTGTAGCCCACCAGGCTCCTCTGTCCATTGGATTCTCCAGGGAAGAATACTGGAGAGGGTTGCCATTTTCTCCTCCAGGGGATCTTCCCAGCCCAGGGATGGAACCAGAGTCCCTTGCGTCTCTTGCATTGGCAGGCAGGTTCTTTACCACTAGCGCCACCTGGGAAGCCCTAACTCTCCTAAGTGGAACTTGCCAAAAGAAATGGAACTTGCCATTTCTGGTGTTCATCTTCACATCCTGATGGTGGACCTTGCATTGTTACTACCTTTCTGAGGAATACTTTGACAGAGCGTACCAAAAGTCTTAACATACATATATTCCATGATCTAGCAATTCTATTAATTTGTCCTAAGGAAATATCACAGATGTGCACAAAGATCTATGTGTGAGAATATCTAGCACACTATTAGTTCTAAGAGTCAAGAATTTAAGGGCTAGTCAATGAAATTGTTTCACGACCAACTGGAAATAGCTGATCCTCTCCTAATCCAGTTTCCCCTATTTGAATGGGCATGCTTAATGTGTAGATAACACTTCCTGCAATCCTCCCTTATTCTTGCCCTCATGTTGCCTTCTACCTGTTTTATGTTTGATCCACTCTAAATCTAAATCTGCACTTTAAATTTCACCTGTCCTTCATCCAGTCCTCACAACTCTCTTCAAGGTCTACAGTCAAAGTTATGATCTTTCCAGTAGTCATGTATGGATGTGAAAGTTGGACCGTAAAGAAAGCTGAGCAACAAAAAAATTGATGCTTTTAAACTGTGATGTTGGAGAAGGCTCTTGAGAGTCTCTTGGACTGTAAGGGGATCAAACCTGTCAATCCTAAAGGAAATCAGTCCTGAATATTCATTGGAAGGACTGATGCTGAAGCTGAAACTCCAACACTTTGGCCACCTGATGCGAAGAACTGACTCATTTGAAAAGACCCTGATGCTGGGAAAGATTGAAGGTGGAAGGAGAAAGGGACAACAGAGGATGGGATGGTTGGACGACATCACTGACTCAATGGACATGAGTTTGAGCAAGCTCTGGGAGTTGGTGATTGACAGGGAGGCCTGGCACGCTGCAGTCCATGAGGTGGCAAAAAGTTAGACACGACTGAGTGACTGAACTGAACTGATACTCAAGTACAGGTAACAATACAGGTAGAACCCCAAGTTCACTGTATGTTTCTCCACTATTTCCCAAGATGAGATATTTAACACTGTCTGAACCCATGTTCTTTGTTTCTTGTATTCATGAAAGAGTGCTTACAAGGATGGAAATTCCAAACAAAGCAGAAGACAGCAATGCCGTGAAAACTAAGTACAGTAAATAGGAAATGGAGATTTCTAGTATCCCTCTTTCATCTGGTCATTTATTCCATTCTACCACTGGATCCATCCCAGCCTCTGATCCATTGGAAGGCTGCTTATATATTGCTTCTCTGGAAAGTTAAAATAAGTCAACATTTCCAACAAATATTTATCATGCAAAACACTGTCATTATTCCTGAAATAGATTGTAATTATTATTACAGATGGATGCTTATTGAGAATATGAATACAGCCAACACCTCCTTGAGTAGTTAATGACTATCAGTCAGTTCAAGAAATGAGAGCACTAACAAAAAATTTAGCTTTAGATAGATAAACTATTAGATGAATTATAAAACTTTCTAAAATATACTGTCCTAAATACTACCCTTCTCAATTCCAGAGCCACGCATGGGAGCCCCAGAAAATTAATAAGGGTGCCACAGGATATTTTAATTTTCAAAGGAAACACAGTGACATCTCTCAGATATAGGCAGAAAACAGCTCTAAGATAGTTCAGTTTCAACACATACATTCCTTTAGATGTCATATTTTTTTGCAGTTTTATTTAGATACAATTAACATATTAGTATTATAATTAGCATAAACTGTATTAGTTTTAGGTGTATGTGAGTGCATGCTCAGTTGCTCAGTCATCTCTGACTCTTTGCAACATCCTGGACTGCAGCCAGGCAGGTATCTCTGTCCATAGAATTTCCCAGGCAAATATTTCTCCACAACCTGGAGCGGGTTGCCATTTCCTACTCCAGGGGATCTTCCTGACCCAGAGGTCAAACCTGCCTCTCCTGCATCTCCTGTGCCTGGGAAGCCCCTTTAGGTGTACAACATAATGATTTAATCTATATCTATATTGCAATGATGTCATATCTTTGTGAAACATTTTTAGCCGTTGCTGGGATAAAAATCAAGTACTAAAAAAAAAAAATCAATATAAAACAAGAAATGAGAACAGTAGGTCCATTTTACTCCATGGTTTGAGAATTTGTGCAGTGGAACAATCATACACATCAGTTCAGTTCAGTCACGCATTCGTGTCTGACTCTTTGCGACCCAATGGACTGGAGCATGACAGGTCTCCCTGTCCATCACCAACTCCTGGAGTTTATACAAACTCATGTCCATTGAGTCGGTGATGCCATCCAACCACCTCATCCTCTGTCATCCCCTTCTCTTCCTGCCTTCAATCTTTATCGGCATTGGGGTCTTTTCAAATGAGTCAGTTCTTCTCATCAGGCGGCCAAAGTATTGGAGTTTCAGCTTCAGCATCAGTCCATCCAATGAATATTCAAGACTGATTTCCTTTAGGATGGACTAGTTGGATCTCCTTGCACCCCAAGGGACTCTCAAGAGTCTTCTCCAACACCACAGTTCAAAAGCATCATTCTTCAGCTCTCAGCTTTCTTTATAGTCCAACTCTCACATCCATACATGACTACTGGAAAAATCATACCCTTGACTAGATGGACCTTTGTTGGCAAAGTAATGTCTCTGTTTTTTAATATGCTATCTAGTCTGGTCATAACTTTCCTGCCAAGGAGTAAGCGTCTTTTAATTTCATGGCTGCAGTCACCATCTGCAGTGATTTTGGAGCCCAAAAAATTAAGTCTGTCATTGTTTCCACAGTTTCCCCATCTATTTCCCATGAAGTGGTGGGACCAGATGACATGATCTTAGTTTTCTGAATGTTGAGTTTTAAGCCAACGTTTTCACTCTCCTCTTTCACTTTCATCAAGAGGCTCTTTAGTTTTTCTTCACTTTCTGCCATAAGGGTGATGTCATCTGCATATCTGAGGTTATTGATATTTCTCCCAGCAATCTTGATTCCAGCGTGTGCTTCATCCAGCCCAGCGTTTCTCATGATGTACTCTGCATATAAGTTAAATAAGCAGGGTGACAATATACAGCCTTGAAATACTCCTTCCCCAATTTGGAACCAGTCTGTTGTTCCATGTCCTAACTGTGGCTTCCTGACCTGCACACAGATTTCTCAAGAAGCAGGTCAGGTGGTCTGGTATTCCCATCTCTTTAAGAATTTTCCAGAGTTTGTTGTGATCCACACAGTCAAAGGCTTTGGCATAGTCAATAAAGCAGAAGTAGATGTTTTTCTGGAATTCTCTTGCTTTTTCAATGACCCAACGGATATGAGCAATTTGATCTCTGATTCCTCTGCCTTTTCTAAATCTTACTTGAATATATGGAAGTTCATGGTTCAAGCACTGTTGAAGCCTGACTTGGAGAATTTTGAGCATTACTTTACTAACATGTGAGATGAGTGCAATTGTGCGGTAGTTTGAGCATTCTTTGGCATTGCCTTTCTTTGGGGTTGGAATGAAAACTGACTTTTTCCAGTCCTGTGGCCACTGCTGAGTTTTCCAAATTTGCTGGCATATTGAGTGCAGCACTTTCACAGCATCATCTTTGAGGATTTGAAATAGCTCAACTGGAATTCCATCACCTCCTCTAGCTTTGTTCATAGTGATGCTTTCTAAGGCCCACTTGACTTCACATTACAGGATGTCTGGCTCTAGGTGAGTGATCACACCATCATGATTCCCTGGGTCGTGAAGATCTTTTTTGAATAGTTCTTCTATGTATTCTTGCCACCTCTTCTTAATATCTTCTGCTTCTGTTAGGTCCACACCATTTCTGTCCTTTATTGTGCCCATCTTTACATGAAACTTTACCTTGGTATCTCTAATTTTCTTGAAGAGATCTCTAGACTTTCCCATTCTATTGTTTTCCTCTATTTCTTTGCATTGATCACTGAGGAAAGCTTTCTTATCTCTCTTTGCTATTCTTTGGAACTCTGCATTTGAATGGGTATATCTTTCCTTTTCTCCTTTTCCTTTCACTTCTCTTCTATTCACAACTATTTGTATGATCTCCTCAGACAACCATTTTGCCTTTTTGCATTTCTTTTCCTTGGGGATGGTCTTGATCCCATCCTCCCGTACAATGTCAGGAACCTCCAACCATAGTTCTTCAGGCACTCTATCAGATCTAATCCCTTGAATCTATTTCTCACTTCTACTGTATAATTTTAAGGGATTTGATTTAGGTCATACCTGAACAGTCTAGTGGTTTTCCCTACTTTCTTCAATTTAAGTCTGAATTTGGCAATAGGGAGGCTTCCCAGGTGGTGCTAGTGGGAAAGAATCTGCCTGCCAATGCAGGAGACATGAAATACAGGTTCAATCCCTGGGTCAGGAAGATCCCCTGGAAGAGGGCGTGGCAACCCACTCCAGTATTCTTGCCTGGAGAATCCCATGGACAGAGGAGCCTGGCGGGCTACAGTCCACAGGGTAGCAAAGAGTCATACACAGCTGAAGTAACTTAGCATGCACACAATAGTAAATAGCTGGATATTTAAGAATGAAAAAACCATTGTTTTTTTGAAAAAACAATGTTGTTTTTCCAACCGGCTTCTATGATGGTAGAATATAAATCCTTAAGTTATTTGGACCTAAATATTCAATAAGTAGGTCTATTAACTGAGTCTTTTGGCCTAAAGATGCAGTGAAAAATAATTGCTGTTTAGTCACTAAGTCGTGTCCAATTCTTCTGTGACTCAAGGACTGTAGCCCACCAGGCTTCTTTGTTCATGGGATTTCCCAGGAGAGAATACCAGAGTGGGTTGCCATTTTCTTCTCCAAGGGATCTTCCCTGCCCAGGGATTGAACCTGCATCTCCTGCATTGGCAGTCAGAATCTTTACCACTGAGCCACCAGAGAAACCCAGTGAAAAAATTACCAGATACTAAAAGTGCCGTTTACAGGAAATGCTCAGAAACCTCTGCCCAAATGATATAAAACTCTAGACATAGACTATACATTATTATTACTTTTTAGTTATTTCATGATATTGAGTGAAATACTTTTTATGCAATTTTATTTGATTATTACAAAAATTATTTTACTTTCAGATATAAAGTAATTCTTCATTTGTATCCAGATTTGTCATTAAACACTGTTAACACCTCTTTAGGATTTAAAAAAGGTAAACATTAAATCCTTAGTTTCAGAGGAATTAATCTGAACTATAGTTTCATATTTCTGTTAGTTTAAGCAGTACAGACTTTTAGGCAAGTGCCTAGTAATTAGTTGCCAAAGAATTTATTTGTATGTAAATTTCCTGAGAAGGCAGTGGCACCCCACTCCAGTGCTCTTGCCTGGAAAATCCCATGGACGGAGGAGCCTGGTAGGCTGCAGTCCATGGGGTCGCTAAGAGTTGGACACGACTGAGTGGCTTCACTTTCACTTTTCCCTTTCATGCACTGGAGAAGGAAATGGCAACCCACTCCAGTGTTCTTGCCTGGAGAATCCCAGGGACGGCGGAGCCTGGTGGGCTGCCGTCTATGGGGTCGCACATAGTCGGACACGACTGAAGTGACTTAGCAGCAGCAAATTTCCCTTCAGTCCTCTCCACTGATATATAAACATAGTAAGGAAACTTTAATTTCATTGATATAAGAATAAACACCTGAGGCAATGCCAATCAAACCCAAATCTTTTATAAAATAGCAGATGTATGTTTTGTTTTCAGTATGCAAACTAGCACCAATTATTCAAATCAGCTTACTTTATGTAAATTAGTATCTTCAAAAACTTCCTTAATCCAGGCAGTTATTAAGTGAAATGAGATTTGCTTCAACTAATGTCTATACAAAGAGGAAAAAACACACGAGAGAAATCCTATTATAGCTTCAAAGCTCTGGGTTCTCCTTTGTTTACTTACAACTCCCCCTCTGGCAAGAACAATGAGCAGGGTATAATTATTTTCTTGACTCTCATTTTTAAGTTTTAATTTGACCCAGCATTTTAAGGAAGAGAGAAGAGGCATACAATGCAGGAGCCATTTTGCCTGTACCAGTCTGACTTAGGGATTAAGAAACAAAGACATCAATTTTGCCACTAATTCCAAAAGGGACATGTTTAAGAAAACCTGTACTTTTCTTCTTGAAAAATATGATATATTAATCTTCCAAATGACAGGAATGTTTCATTTCTCAAAATCAAAATCATTTTCTTTAGAAAAACAGACTTCCAACTTGGAGTTTTTTGCCCCATTAAAATAACAATGTATTTTTTTTAAAATTAAGAGGTTTCAAGAAGATTTACAGTCTTAATATAAATCAAGCACAGAATTTACTGTATCAAATTGAAGTTTATCCAGGAGGTGAAGGTGAGTTCTGATGTGTCTTTCAAAAAAGTTTAAATTGCTATTTATGATAATTAAATAATAGCCTAAAAAAATTAATGTTTGCTGCCAAATCCAGTCATTGGTGACAGACATATTCTTTTATTTATGTTCAGATTGTGCATGTACAAATTTAAAACTGACAAATTCCCTATCACCTAGAAGACTGGGAAAACAAATTGTAGCAGTGTTTCTTTGAAGGTAGTGGTTCACATATCATACAGAAAGTAGCATATCTTGATTTTAGGAATCCAAGAGAGTAAAACCCTCTGGTACCATAAAATATACAACTGGGGTTGAATCAGGGTGGAATTCACTTCCTAATAGTGTTAGCAGCCTGAGCTGGAGCCAAGGTAGAGTTGCTACAAGAACAATTTTGAGGGAAATTATGGGATGGATGCTTTTATTTTTCTTAGATTTTCATTTTTCCAAGTGATTTTGTGTATTACTTTAATACACTGACACATTTATTTCAGATTCTCTTATTCATTTTGGTAAAAATTTTAAAAACCTAAACACATACTAATTGTCACACATACATGCAAGATTATCACTATAATCCCAGTCTCAGATGAGCCCCAGTAAAGGAAAGAGAAGATGGTATTTTTGGTTCCCTTGCATTTTTTAATAATTAGTGCGTAATATACTCCAAGTCCTAAGTAAGAGTCACGCAGAGAAATTGGGAACAAAATCAGAAAAACCTTTCTCTGAAAAATTGAAGTTTATATTAATTAATATGGAAGGGATGTGATTAGCCTTCTGAAGGAGTGACCCCTGAGAGACACTTTGAAATGAGTTGTGCAGGAGACTACAGTGTTTCTACATTTCCTTAACGTCCCCAATCCAACTATAATATTACTGTAGCCTGAGCTTTGACCTTTTATAACCTGGATAACCACATGTTCGTAATAAACGCAAACAAAATGATGTGGCACTCAGTATTAAGTTTAGAAAACAGAAAGTTGATGAATAATAATGAGTTGGGGTTTATTCAGAGAGACCTGCAATACAAGCCATTAGATATATGTAGTTAGCAGTAAAGCAGGAGTGATTTCTCTAGTTTTTGCCACAATCTGAAAGAAATATTCTTCAACTCTACTCGATTTATTTCACCATTATCTCGTATGTTCATCCTTATCTCACAATTTTTTGATTAGCAACTTGGATTCCAGGGAAGTTTGATAACACAAAGGGCTATTTTAGATAAGCATTCTCTAGTGACCTTATTTACCAAAAAAGATAAATCCCCATTGAATATTAATAAGCTAGCACTTGTTTTATGAATAAAACCATGAGACCTCATAGCCTAAAGTCAGTTCCCACAGAATCTCATCCTTCCTCAGTGAACTGATAGCATCATTTCTTGAAACTGCATTCTGGACCCATGGGACTTCATCAGTTTGCAAAAGAACCCACCCTGCCTGACTGAGCAAATGTGTGAAATGGTTCAAAAGCAAAACCAAAAAGTAATGAAGCATGTCATTATATGTGTATCAAAACCCATAGAATATACAACCCAAGAGTGTACCCCAGTGCAAACTGTGGACTTTGGGTGGTAATGAAGTGTAGACATAGATTCATTGATTGCAGTAAATGTACCACCGTAGAGAAGGATGTCAATGGTGGGGAAGATGTGTTTGTAGGGGCAGGGATATATAGCAACCATTTACACTTTCCATTTAGATTTGCTGTGAACCTAAAACTGCTGTAAAAAAAAAAAAAATAGTTGAGAAAGAATGTGAGAGACTTCCCCAGTGGTCCAGTGGTTGAGAGTTTGCCTTCCAATGCAGTAGGTGTGGATTTGACCCCTGGTGGTGGAGCTAAGATCCCAGGTGCCTCGTGGCTAAAACAAAATAAAACATAAAACAGAAACGACATTGTAACAAATGCAATAAAGACTTTAAAAATGGTCCACATCTTTTTAGAAAAGAGAGAAAGAAAGGAAGGAAGAGAGGAAGAAGGTAAAGCATGAAATTGCTGTAAAAAAGAAAGTTAAGCAAGAAAAAAAAGAAGGAATGAAGAGAAGAAGGGTAGTGCATTAAATCAGAAGGAGTTAAAAATACACCCTGGAATCAAAAAAGACCTGAGTTAAAATCCTGAAAAAAAAAAAAATCCTGACACTCACCCTGACTGTGTGACAGTGTCACCTGACTGGGTGACATTTATCCTCTCCAAGCTTCAGCTTTTTTATCTGTAAACTGGAGATAACAAATATGCACCTTTAGTGTTATGAGAGTTAAATGAAATTATATATGTAAAGCATGTATGACAGTGCCTGGCATGTAGTAAGCTTTCATAATTTCCATACTCGGCCCAAAGTAAATTCTATTAAGGTTGGACCAGATTTAGAAGTTATTCTTTACGGTAGAAAGTATAAATTTCACTCTGACTACTCAAGAGCCTAAGACACGCAAGATACGGCAGGCAGCAGGATCAGGCTCCCAGAGGAAAAAGCATTCCCAGATAATAGTTTGTTAGGGTTAAAAATCCTACAAAGCATATTGGTCACATTAAACTTTCTTATTAAAACAATTGATGCAAACTTTATTATACTGAGGCTGCAGATCAAGAGACTGAAATTTTTTGGAATTAACAATGAAGGTCTTAATATAAGAACATGATTGTTACAAAAAATACCAAAGTAAGACACAAACAATAGAAAATGAAGAAGATTAAGCCAAATTAAGATGATAAAGAAAAATTTGACAGAGGTAACACCTACAATCAGGTCTAATGAAAGGGTTTGACAATTCACTAATGATGAAACAATGCAAATGAATATCAGCTTACACTCAGCCATGCTATGACACAGCACAGTGAAACTGGATGTTTTATTCACTACAAGATGTTGTTAAGGACATCTCTCACTACACCCAATAGGGTCCTATTGTCATAGTACCAGGAAGAGTCAATAATTTTCCTAAACAATCTGTTCGTGTGTGCTTTAAGAATCCTGCGACTATAGTGGCTCTGTTTTCATGTTGGCTGCTAGGGAAATCTTATGGACTACCTACCTCTTGCAAGGATTATGACTAGCACTTGTATATTCACAGATTCCTCCCCATTTATTACTCATATTCCCTTTGTCCAAAGTCTTTCATTTATTTTTATATCATGTTGTAAACTATATACCTTTGTTGTAAACTGTATTATTAACATATATATATATATATATATATACCCTCAATATATCATATTATCAATCATATATCTTTGTAAACCATCTTTTTGTAACAATATGTGGTAAAAAAAAAAAAAGAAATATTTAATAAGCAAACAGCTTTTATTTATTGACCTGTCACATGGCATGCAGAATCTTAGTTCCCTGACCAGGGATTGAACCCAGGCCCCCTGCAGTGGAAGCATGGAATCCTACCCATTGGAATGCCAGGGAACTTTTAGAACTTAATCCCAAAATGAAGTGGGTGCTATGTGGATGACTAGGTTCCAGTACCACAGCTTTCAACGTTGTTGGGGCCTTTGTTTTGTTTTGTTTTTTGGTTTGCTTGTTTTCTTTCTGTTGCTGGTCTTTGTGTCCCATCTCACAAGCACCAGACTGCAGGACACACTGCACAGTGCTAGATGGCATGGCTCCCATTACTTCACAGGAAGTCACACTAAGGCCAGGGCTCTGCTGAGGGGATGGCGTGGGGTTGGGGGGATGGGGGGGAGAGCCTGGTACTGTACTATTCCGCCTTTTTCACAGGATCAATAAGAGAAAGCAGTGAGGGAGTATACAAGCTGCCAGCCCCAGGCTGTCTGTTTTGGCCTATCAGACCTGTATGGTATTTATCTGCAAACACCAAGCTTTAGAGACTTCCAGAGCACACAAGTTGGTGCCTTCCCTCTTCTGGAAAGAGGAAGCCCAAAGTCCCATGGAAGCTGAGTTTGTACGCCTCCCTGCTGAGAGACATGCTGTTTCAGGTCTCAGCTGGTTCATTGTGCAGGCCACCCTGAGTGGGCCTGAGGGTCACTTAACAGTCACTTCTTCTTGTGTGCTGATAAATGTTTAACAACACTGGATCTTCAAGGGAGAGGGTGTGAAAGCCAAGGTTCCTAGCATTTGCCAGGGTATAAGTAAGCCTATTGGCTAATTTCAAGCTACCAGTGTGCCATCATGGCATTGAGTTGAAAAGAGATGTCGAAAATACAAGGGTTGGCTATCACACACCAGTACAAGATCATTCTAGGACACCACTTCTTGCGACACATCTTGTTTCGTAAGGTTTCACTAGAAGTCTATTGACAGTTTGGTAGTGCTTGGCAATTTTTTTTCTCACTTTTATTCCTTTTTAAAGGATTTAGGAACAGGAGGAAGACAGTAATACCAGATAACAAAGAATTGCTTGCACTATCCCACACTTGTGAATAGCATTTACAGCATGTAAATGCTGAGAGGGCTATACAAATTTTAGTGTGATACCACTAAAATATAAGGGAGTTGAGAAGATGTTACAGACTTTACTTATTTATATACATACTATTTTTTGAAAGGCATGGAAAGAAACAGCTAGAGAGGTTGAATAAAGATAACAACTATATTTTTTATTCCCTAAATTTTTTTATTTTACCATTTAAATACAGACTTCACTATTTGTTCATTATTTCCATAGTCAAAAATAAAGCGTACTTCTAGGCCTTGCAGTCTAGAAGTCCTCATTAATTTACAGTAAAAAGTCAGAGTTACTCCCTTTGCTGAAATGACTAATATTTGGGGGGAAAAGTTTCTTAAATAAGAGCAACTAGTACTCGAATAGCATTATGTAGTTTACATACACTCTCCTACTTACTCCTCCACATGACCCTAAAATATGGGTCTCATTTTTTATCTATATTTTGTCTATTAGGAAATAGAGGCTCAAGTAGAAACATTTACAATGATTTACCAAAGACCTTTTCTTGTCAGTTGAAAAGTCAGATGTCTTCTGCTATCTGCCTTTTTCCCTTCCTCTCCTTTCCAAAAATATTTTTTGGGTAGTGAGTTAATCTATGCAGGCTGCCATAACAAAACACCCCAGACAGGGTGGCTTAAACCATAGAAATGTATTTTCTCACAGTTCTGGAGATTAGAAGTCCAGGGTCAAGATTCTGTTAGGGTGAGTTTCTAGTGAGACCCCTTTTCCTGGCTTGCAGATGACTGCCTTCTCCTTTGTCTTCATATGGCTTTTCCTCTGTGCTGGAGAAAGAGATCTCTGGTCTCTCTTCCTCTTCTCATCTTAATCACTTCTGTCAAAGCCCCATCTCCCAATACTGTCACATTGAGGATTAGAATTCCAACATATGAATTTCGGGAGGACACAATTCATTCCATAACAGGCAGCAGACACTACACCAGAGATGGAAATATAGTGATGGACAAAAAAAGACCTGGTCCCTGACTTTGTGGAGCTTATGATGTATTAGGAAGGAAAGATGTTGACTTGGTCCACATTTTCCCTCACACAACACTATAGAAGGCATACTGCTTACCCCAATCTCCTTCATGCCATCCCCACCCTCACAAGTATTTTTACGAGTCAGACACAACTGAGCAACTGAACTGAACTGAACTGATACAGGATAAACTTCAGACCACCTTGTGTCTTATTCATTTGTCTTTAAATTTGTAGAGACAGAATGAATAAAATTCGCTTGAAAGTCCCCTCAGAGGAAGGCTAGTAGAATCGTTTGTGAAAGCAGAACAAGGGTTAGGCCAGGATTTGTCAACAACAACAAAAAAACTTACTGCAGTGGTGGAGAGCAAGGAATGTTTTTGTGAATTTATGGGAGTGCGTGCTGTGCTTCAGTCTTCAATCTAGACTGCTGAGCAGCAGGAAAGCTTTCTCTTTTCATCAGTACCCAAAATCAACAGTTATTATATTTAAGAAGTCTCTGCTGTTAAGCCAAAGTAAATTCACAAGCGTTTCAGAAATTTTTTAAAAAATAGCAAAAAGAATCGGACTCACCAGCATCACAGCCCTTTGAGTCTGTGATTCTGTGTCACCTTCCCACAGCACAAATGGAGGTTAAAAGAAAAATATGGGTGAAGAGGAAAAAAACATTCTAAGATCTTTTGTTTAATGATATGCAAATGAAACAGTTACTAGGTCACCAAGCACCATGGATGCTAATTCTGCAGCGTTTTTTGAATCCATTCTCTGCCTTCCAGCTGGCAGAAGCTTTGTATTGAATTAGATATAATATCGGCTCTGACTCAGACAAATCTGGCTTCTGCTCCTGTCTCCAGTGCTTACTAGTTTTATGAACTTGAGCAAAATAGCTAGTCTCTTTCTGCCTTGGTTTCCTTACAACAAAAATTAGAATGATAATGCTGTGCTGGGCTCTCTCGGGTTTAAGAAAACAAGGTACGTTCCAGTTACCGCAGGATATTATAAAGATACTATAAAGATGAAAAGGAAACTGTCTCAGTCACCATTCTGATAATCAGCACGTTGTTCATCATCTCTCAGAACAGGGCAGGTACTGTTCTGAGGGTCCATCGGGACTCAGATTCACCTGGAGATGAGAGTTAATTTCTCCTAACACTAGCACCTCTGCCAAAATGGTGACAATCTCTCTCTCTCTCCTTTTATCCACCTGCTTCCTTCTAGTTTGGGTGGTGGTGGTTTGGTTGTAAGTCATGTCCGACTCTTAGCTATCCCATGGACTGTAGCTCTCCAGGCTCCTCTGTACATGAGATTTCCCAAGCAAGAATATGGAACCGTTTCCTTCTCTAGGGGATCTTCCCAACCCAGGAATTGAACCCTGGTTTCCTGCATTGCAGGTGGATTCTTTACCGACTGAGCCACCAAGGAAGTCCTTCCTTCTATTCAACTACCAACTAATTTCTCTCTACCTCTCATGTTATGGCACCTGTTAACTTCCTACTTCTATTATTGCCTTCATTCTAAGGCAATTTCTTCATGTATTTCTTTTCAGCTGTTTCCACTACTCACTGCATCCTTTCTTGTATGTTTGTTTCATTTTTAAGCTGCCTAAAACACAAGGTTTGATCAAATTCTTAATCATAATAAAACTCTGCTTTTTCACAGATTTTGATCCCCATCTCTTATAGACCTCTGTTCTTGCCTCCACTTTCTTTTCTCCTCAAATTCATCACCCATACCTCTGCCAGAGCAATTTGTAGAGACCAGGTGGAATTATTCATTTATTTAACATAAATTGAGTCTTTGCTGTGTCAGACACTATCTCAGATGATAGAAATATAGAAATTAATAAGATGTGCATTCTATTTTCAAGGGACTAAAGAACAGGATAGAAAATTAATCATGGTAAATATACACCATAAAAATTGCAGTGGAGCCCCACCTAAAATTATCAGTAGGCTCTTCCCTGTTCAGCAAATAACAAAGTTTCTAAAGAGGAAACAGGCGAATCTTGAGAAATACAGTAGCTCAGAAAATTCTAGCACAAAGGAAGTTCTTTGCACAAAGAGGACCAGATCACGAAGAGTTTGCAATTGTTATGTGAGGGATTAGAGAATTTTAAGTCCAAAAGGAAAAGCCTCCTCTACTTTCAAAGGAGGTTAAAAAAAAAAAAGTGGGGTTGATGTTTAAAAACAAAAAGCAAAGGATTCTAGAATCTAATAAAATCCAGGAAATGCTGGGTTAAAATAATTAATAATAAAAGGACTTCTTTACCACAGGATTTCTCAGAGCTTTTAATATACAAATATGTATTATGACTCTCCAAGAGGAGAATTTGATGTAGGACATTTGCCAGATTTATTTGACCTGGAACCACTTTTTCCGTAGAACATCTGGCAGGATACATTATTAAACCCATTCTAGGATATGAAGTTGTTGTCTATAGGCTTCCCAGGTGGCACTAGTGGTAAATAACCTGCCTGCCAATGCAAGAGAACCAAAGGATGTGTGTTTGATCCTTGGATCAGGAAGATCCCCTGGAGGAGGGCATGGCAACCCACTCCAGTATTCTTTCCTGGAGAATCCCATGGACAGAGAGGCCCAGTGAGCTATAGTCATTAAGGTCCCAAAGAGTCAGACACAACTGAAGTGACTGAACATGCATAAGAACTGAGAAGTTTCAGCAGGAGAATAAGGTGAACAAAAGTCACTTGCAGATCCCAGTGCCCTGGTCTGCAGCCTGGCCCCACACTGCCTCTTCAGCCACACTTGTCAGTTGCTTCCATCAATATTCTCTACACCCTGCACAAACTGGACATTTCATTTTTCACTAAGCATGCTTCACACTCCCTTGCTTTGGAGCCCTTGAACAGTCTCCTTCTGAAATTCTACTCATCTTTCAGGATACACCTCAAAGACCACTTCTTGAATAAAGTCATTCATGATTCCCCAAATTGTGTTGATAATACTCCCTTTGGGTGTTGCTTTTATTTCTGGTTAGCCCTTGTTTCATTCTATTTTGGCAATGCTCATGAATAACGATGGGGAATGCTGGTCACTCCTTGCCAGAACCACCCACAACCAGTTCTAAATTTTTCCTTCTATATTCACTATTTCCTCTTTGGGTTTTGAAATGGGATCTTCCCTGAATAATAGATGTACACACACACAACAGAGGGTTCCCAAATTCCCCTCACTGCACAAAAATGTGTAGAGAAAATTCAGCTTCTTTGTCTGTAACCAATCTAATCTTCGTCATTAGCACCCACCTGCTGAGTGGTGATAAAAACTGAGTTTATTCCTCTCTTATTAATTAATCTAATTCTCTCTAGGGAACTCAGTGTTTTTTTGGATAAATGTCTAGCCTTTCAGATGCTCTCTCTCAGCCTTCTCGTCCCCAAAGAGACATCTGGGTATATGACGTGTGTTTCCTATGTCCTCTTGACAGTAGAACAGGGAGGTCTGGGATTTATATTCTCTGTCCTTATGCTTTTCTCTGGACTAACAAACACAGAAGTACCACTGGGCCTGTCCTGGGATGTTCTGCTGGCATCTGCTGTTAAGTGTAGCAGCTGGTGGGATTTATGACCTGACCTCTTTTGGTCTCCTTAAAGCCTCATTCTGTTTAAGCCCATCTTATCTCTCATTGAACATCTGGTCCTGGCACAGTGGTCTATCATGTGACATTCAGCTACAAGGTCACCTCCACTCTGCGACAGCAACTCTTGGCATGCCAGAATAACTTACTGTTAATAATTTACTCTTCCACCTCACCCCTGGGGCTTGCAAGAAAATCTGGGATTCTATCCAAGACTGAAATAAAAAGACTGCTCGGGGGTGCTAACATCAGTATGAAGTACAGTGTAGTTGTTCAATAAAAATTTGAATGGAAGATTCCAAGAAGAAAAAAAAAATGTTTATAAATTTTAACTTTTTAGCATCTATGATACTGTTTTCAAGAAGCTCTGCTATACATGATAATATAAATTATATGCAAAGATTTCAATGCTTCTTGTAACTATTTTAACATATACAAATTTGATTTCTTACTTGTTTTAGTTTATCATCATCACCATCCAAGAGCATCATTTAGCAAGTGCAAGGCCCCTATACTTAGACACTTAAAAATTTTAAGAAAAATAATCATGGTACAGATATACAAATGAGGAACAAGAAAACTTGAGCAAAATATTACCTTTAAATTGAAAAGCAAACTGAGGATGCCACACACTAATCAGTGGGAAGGTCAAGACACAAAAAGAGTCTGCAAGTGAAATGAGGGTATCCAAAGGCATGAGAGAAGTGGACTTTGGGATTTAAGCAGTATAAGATTAGGGATGCCTCTGTGTGGCTGACTGATTCCATTTTGTCAGCTCCTTCTTAGACCCACCGTGCCTTCCCTTCTGAGTGGCTGAGCATTAGCATCAGCGTTGCATCCTAAGAAATGCATCCAAGCCTTATCAGCTTTTACCCTTGCCTTCATTTGATATGAAAACCAGAAGGTTAAGGATCATGAGACCCTCAGTGGAAGGAAAACCTGCTGGTTCTTGTCATGCAGATGTGCTTCTTCCTTAGCAATCAGATTCTATTTTTAGCTTTGGCCCCTTTAAGTCCCTCTGTACTGGGTCAGGAAGATCCCCTGGAGGAGGCATGGCAACCCACTCCACTATTCTTGTCTGGAGAATCCCTTGGACAGAGGAACCTGGCAAGCTATAGTCCATAGGGTTGCAAAGGGTCAGACACCACTGAAGTGACTTAGCATGCACACATGCCCTTTTTAGGGTATGTCTCTGGATCATTCTCAACTCAGTCTTGCCTGTAAGTTAGTTACCCACAGTAAACTTCATAACTGCACTTCATGGAGTTGCCTGCTTCACTGTTTTCAGCCTTAAAATTCCTTCTCAGTTTGAAGGATAGTATTCAATATCTCCACCTTCCAATAGTCTCTCATTAGTTATTCTCTATAAAGGTAACAGTACAATGTTATTCAAATGAAATGAAGTATCTCTAAGAGTGACCTTAAACTCTTCTCCAAATACGAGACAATTTAAGTGGATTGCAAACTGGAGCTCTTAAATAGTATTCTAAAACATAGCTTCAGAATAAAGATAACCAAAGAATGAAGAGAATTAAACCCTTGCTAATATACTAATCATATCTGTTCTCATTCTTCTGTATTAGTTCACTGGTCAGAGATTGGCTTCTGGCTTCCTGTTAATCTTAACCTTGGCAGAATTTACATAACACTTGCTATTGAAGGGATGAGAGAAATCCAGACAGCTTTTAGCATATGAGTAATCAATTTTTTAATAGGCTGTAGCGGATATTGGGTATTGGGGAGGATTAGATACTATCTTAATAATGGGTCAAAGGACAGAAGAGCTTTTAAATATCATTTTTCTTCCTGAGAATATCTTGGAAGTTATGATTTTAAAAATAATAATATCTGATACAAAGTCAGGGATTCATTAGTTTATTTCTTTTATTTTTTTGTTTTAAGTAAATTCTTCCCTGATAATCACTGCATCACCTAAGTGTGAAGCCAAGCTGTGACTATTTCATCACACCAAATACAATCTCCTTTCCTCTGAGAGGTGTTGAAAGGTTCATTTAATCCAATGACTCAATTGGAACCTTTTATAATGCATTTTATATGACACACAATTTATCTACATTTTAAAAATGCATTGGAAGAATACCTCTGTTCATTTCAATGACCCTGAGAGAGCCTCAGTTACTTTAGATTATATAGATATTGTGCTACAACCTGCCGGCTTAACTGTAAACTTTTATCTTCAATTAACTTTTGCCTATGATCTATTTAAATCCTCAGAGAAGGTGGGAGAGGTAGGAAGTCAGAGAGAGGCAAAGGGCTCCTCTTGGAATAAGGCAGCTCTCAATCAACATCAAAGGATAAGGAGACCAACAAAAGCTGCAGAAAGCAGGGCATCTTGCCTTCACTCAGCCTTTGTTGAGCCTAGGTGGGCATGAGCTGGTAAATTGAGCTGAAAAATAGAAGCATTCCAGGTGGGCAAAGCAGCAAAGAGAAGAGCCTGGCCAGTCCTTCCCAGGCTCAGCAAGGGCTGGTTCCACGTGACCACTGGGAGATGGTACCCTTGCTACCGCAGTAGGCATTCATTAGTGCAAATGAGGACAGAAGCAAAAATAAAATGCTAGAGCCTGTACGAGTGTATACATTTCAATTGGAGGAAGGTCATATCAAACAGACAATGAACACTAATCCAATAGTAAGAGAGCTGAGGTTTGCTATAAGTGAAGTCAAAAAAATGGTGGGAGACAAGGTGTCACTTCCCCAAGCAAGTTATGTCCACAGTGCTTGCAGACCTGGTATCACCCTGTTGCAAAAGTGGCCAACTATAGTCCATGGGGTCGAAAAGAGTTGAACAGGACTGAGCAACTAACACTTTGGCAAAAGTAGAGGACTTCCTTTAGTATACCTACTAAGAGATGATCTCTTCCTTTCTTAAAGCAACTACATCCTCTTGATGATGTGGATACTTGTAACAAGCTTAATCTGACAAATATTTAACTTGCACCTATAGGCCTGAGTTCCCTTCCAGAAAGATAATGTCAGACCCCACTCAGCACTTGTTCTAGGTGGCTAATACCACTTAGAACTGTGGGGCAACTGTCTCCACTAAGCCATGTCAGCTGTGCCCTCTGTGTCCTGGGCTCCTGCTTACAACAGATACAAAAAGGATGTTCAGCAATTTCAGGTCATAGTCCCTCATTAAGGAACTACTGATCTGGTTCAGGGCCAAACTCCTGGCTTCATATTTTCATCACCTGGGGAGCTTTTGAAAAACACCCAAAGTCTAGGTAGGGCCTGGATAGGGATATTTTTTAGCCTCTCTTTGCAAGCATTTCCTTCACCTGTAAAATAGGGATAATAATAGTGTCTCCCTCAGAGAGGTCTAGTGAAGATTAAATGTGTTACTAAACAGAAAATGTTTAGAACAGAACCTGGCATCAGTGACCAATCATCCTTGTTTTTTAGGATTGAAATGGTCCTAGGATGTAGAATTTTCAATGCTAAAGCTTTAATGAGCAAGCGAAATGTTAGTCACTCAGTCATGTCCAATTCTTTGTGACCCCATGGACTGTAACCTGCCAGGCTCCTCTGTCTGTGGAATTCTCCTGGCAAGAATAGTGAAGTGGGTTACAATTCCCTCCTCCAGGGGATCTTCCTAACCCAGGAATCGAACCCCAGTCTCCTGCACTGCAGGCAGATGCTTTACCATCTGAGCCATCAGGGAAGGCTAAAGCTGAGAAGTCCTGGGCAAACCAGAATGATTTGGTTACCCTACCTGGTACACAGTAAGTAGTGTATACATGTTAGAATTTTTTGATGATACATGCAAAGATTATTCATTTGAACTATATGCAGATTGTTATATATCTCCTACTTCTGTTTTTTCAAAAGTCAAATCATTTAAGCAAGCAGGATGCATACCACCTAAACTTCTCATCCCGGAACCAGGACTTCATATGGATTCTTTTGTCTTCAAGCTCATCATGTGAAGTGAGGCCTGAATCCTTTCTGTTTCATCTTCCCCAAAGTTTTTACATTAACACCGGAAACTCACTTCTCATTGGCTTACTTTCTCTTAAAGCCTGCTTGTCAGAAAAGAGGCTTCCTTCTTATTGGCTCATTTGTTTGATCTTATTTAATGAGGCAAATTTTTATAACACTAGGAGGTAAAACATCATTACTGTCTACAGCGCCCAATTTTATTTGGCTTCCTATCACAGAGCTTGCTATGCATAAAAAATTGCATTTCTTTCCCTTTCCTCATTGCTCAAAGCCACATAATCACAAACAGATTATTAGAAAATGTCTCTTACGCACTGGCCCAGGCTTACATAGATAATGCACGTGACGTAATTAAAAAGTAATGTAAACTTTCACAGACACAACAGAACTTATCACTCCAAAATGACGTTGTGACCATGGGAGGAAATAATAGGGAGTATAAGAAAGAGGAGAACTTCAGTGCCAGATAAGTCCCAATTCTATACTAGTTCTAAGGGATTTAAATCACTTAAACATTTTGATTCTGCTTCCTCATCTAGGTGACAAGGACAATACCTGCTTCATAAGACTTTGGTGAAGATTACATAAAAGTGATTTATATTAATCACTGAGCTTCCTTCTTCCCACTTTTAAAATAAGTTATCCTGGAGTGGAAGAGGAGGCACATAGACAATCCAGAGTGGATGCCGCTAAACAGAATACCTTGGAATTACTTACACTATGTCTTTGTAAATTTCTCTACTAACAAATATTCAGGCTCTTGAGTTAAGTTTGATGACTAAAGTGAGTGAGCTAAACAGGGCAATACATCAGTAGTGATGATGAAAGCTCACTCTATCTGCACATTGGTGCCCAATGGAATCTGAGAGATGGAGTTTTGGGTGAAGTAGAAAAGGTTAGCTTTATTGTTATGCCAGGTTAGTTCAGTTCAGTTCACTTCAGTAGCTCAGTCGAATCCGATTCTTTGCGACCCCATGAACTGCAGCATGCCAGGCCTCCCTGTCCATCACCAGCTCCCGGAGTCTACCCAAACCCATGTCCATCTAGACGGTGATAACATCCAGCCATCTCATCCTCTGTCGTCCCCTTCTCCTTCTGCCTTCAATCTTTCCCAGCATCAGGATCTTTTCAAGTGAGTCAGCTCTTCGCATCAGGTGGCTAAAGTATTGGGGTTTCAGCTTCAACATCCTTTCAATGAACACCCAGGACTAATCTCCTTTAGGAAGGACTGGTTTGGTCTCCTTGAAGTCCAAAGAACTCTCAAGAGTCTTCTCCAACACCACTGTTCAAAAGCATCAATTCTTTGGCGCTCAGCTTTCTTTATAGTCCAACTCTCACATCCATACATGACTGCTGAAAAAACCATAGTCTTGACTAGATGGACCTTTGTTGGAAAAGTAATGTTTCTGCTTTTTAATATGCTGTCTAGGTTGGTCATAACTTTCCTTCCAAGGAGTAAGTGTCTTTTAATTTCATGGCTGCAATCACCATCTGCAGTGATTTTGGAGCCCAAAAAAAAAAAGTCTAACACTGTTTCCACTGTTTCTCCATCTATTTGCCATGAAGTGATGAGACCGGATGACATGATCTTAGTTTTGTGAGTGTTGAACTTTAAGTCAACTTTTTCATGCTCCTCTTTCACTTTCATCAAGAGGCTCCTTAGTTCTTCTTCACTTTCTGCCATAGGGTGGTGTCATCTGCATATCTGAGGTTATTGATATTTCTCCCGGTGATCTTGATTCCAGCGTGTGCTTCTTCCAGTCCAGCGTTTCTCATGATGTACTCTGCATGTAAGTTAAATATGTAGGGTGACAATATACAGCCTTGGCGTACTCCTTTCCTATTTGGAGCCAGTCTGTTGTTCCATGTCCAGTTCTACCTGTTGCTTCCTGACCTGCATACAGGTTTCTCAAGAGACAGGTCAGATGGTCTGGTATTCCCATCTCTTTCAGAATTTTCCTCAGTTTATTGTGATCCACACAATCAAAGGCTTTGGCATAGTCAATAAAGCAGGAATAGATGTTTTTCTGGAACTCTCTTGCTTTTTCGATGATCCAGCAGATGTTGGCAATCTGATCTCTGGTTCCTCTGCCTTTTCTAAAACCAGCTTGAACATCTATGAGTTCACGGTTCACATATTACTGAATCCTGACTTGGAGAATTTTGAGCATTACTTTAATAGCATGTGAGATGAGTGCAATTGTGCAGTAGTTTGAACATTCTTTGGCATTGCCTTTCTTTGGGGTTGGGATGAAAACTGATCTTTTTCAGTCCTGTGGCCACTGCTGAGTTTTCCAAATTTGCTGGCATATTGAGTGTAACACTTTCACAGCATCATCTTTTAGGATTTGAAATAGCTCAACTGGAATTCCATCACCTCCACCAGCTTTGTTCGTAGTGATGCTTCCTAAGGCCCACTTGCCTTCACATTCCAGGATGTCTGGCTCTAGGTGAGTGATCACACCATCATGATTATCTGGGTCATGAAGATCTTTTTGTGCAGTTCTTCTGTGTATTCTTGCCACCTCTTCTTAATATCTTCTGCTTCTGTTAGGTCCATACCATTTCTGTCCTTTCTGGAGCCCATCTTTGCATGAAGAGTTCCCTTGGTATCTCTAATTTTCTTGAAGAGATCTCTGCTGCTGCTGTTGCTGCTAAGTCTCTTCAGTCGTGTCCGACTCTGTGCGACCCCATAGACAGCAGCCCACCAGGCTCCCCCGTCCCTGGGATTCTCCAGACAAGAACACTGGAGTGGGTTGCCATTTCCTTCTCTAATGCATGAAAGTGAAAAGTGAAAGTGAAATCGCTCAGTCGTGTCCGGCTCTTAGCGACCCCATGGACTGTAGCCTACCAGGCTCCTCCGTGGATGGGATTTTCCAGGCAAGAGTACTGGAGTTGGGTGAAGAGATCTCTAGTCTTTCCCATTCTATTGTTTTCCTCTATTTCTTTGCTTTGATCACTGAGCAAGGCTTTCTTATCTCTCCTTGCTATTCTTTGGAACTCTGCATTCAAATGGGTATATCTTTCCTTTTCTCCTTTGCTTTTCACTTCTCTTCTTTTCACAGCTATTTGTAAGGCATCCTCAGACAGCCATTTTATGTCAGGTTAAAGGGGACACAAAAAGCTCCTGCCCTTGAAAGCTGTTTCCCAACTAGGGAGGATCTGAGGAAGAATTTTATAGCAATAATTCAAGGACAAGTTTGCAGATAAGATGAGGGTGTAAGTAGGGCCAGCCCTCCTTTAATCTGCTCCAGTTAATTTTCTTAATGAACTTCTGTGGTTCCATTAGTCTGGCCTCAGGTGGTCTTCTCCCATATGCAGAATGCTGACACCTTCCATTGTTGGGTTTTAATTCTATAAATGGGATTAAGGATATTGTTATGTGTGTCCCTTGAGGTGGAACCAGGACCCTGCCCCAAGGCTGTACTATTGTTTCTTGGCTGCTCCTCCCTCAACTCTGCATCCTTCCCCTTCCTGGATTAGTAAATTTTTGAATCTGTCCTTCAGAACTCAGGGAAGGTCATGGAGGTGGAACAGAAAGTCTCCCTGTGCCCAGGAGCCCCTACAGGGGCCTGCTTACTTTCAATAATAAAAATGTAACTATAGTAATAGGGTGCACCTCTAACCATTTCCAGTTTGGCATTGCCCAAATGGAATCCATTTTTGTGAAATCTCTTATATTTTTTAATATGCACCTGTTTATCTTTTAACAGTTCTGGTGTCCAAAAAGGGAACCAAAGGAGACCCCCAATGGCTCCCAAGAGCAATGAGCAACCAGGCCTAGGACTTCGTGAGCCCCTTGATTTCACTGTCTCTGGAAACGATTGTTAAGTCCTTTCTGGATCCTGGATCCAAGCTCCACAGCTTTTGAATTATGAGCTTTCAGGCTTTATTTGAGCGTTTGTTTTTCTGGATAGGGTCCAGAAGCTGGCCAGAGTTAGACTGGGTCTGGGATCAGACTAAGTTCAGCTTAGAAATGGGAGATAATCTGGACTGGGTCCAATTTAAAACTGGATTGGGTGCAGTGTGAGGCCTCAGGTGAGTAAAATTGTTTTGAGGCTAAACAGGTAGGTTAACTTTACCAAAGATAACATTGAATTACAGTGTACACCAGTAGAGAAGTTTTAATCGTCTTAGATAGGCTTATCCATTTACACAGTTGCCCTAGAGACATAGGAGTTTCACTCAGGCACTTATTAAAAAGAAGAGAGGGGAAGCTATTTTCCTTCCTTTACAGTTTCTGGTGACCAGGATGAGATCTGCAGATGGGATACTGGGAAAACTGCAGAGGTCAGCAAAGGATGAGAATTCTCACCAAAGTCAGCTCCCCTAGATCTCTCTCTGTGGCGTCTAGTGTGAAATAAAATATTTCCTGCCATATCAATAGACAGGGATGTCACAGTTATCAGTGATTACAGCCCTCCAATGTGAGCTGGTGAGTCATAAGGGCACTCAGGAAGAATACCTTCTAGCCATCAGATTGCAGCCACTCCCTATAGTAAGCTCCAAAGGAGCTCAGGATGTGAAAAACACAGGGTGCCAGGTGAGGTGGCTATGAAAGGAATGATTTCAGTGAGCCAGATTCTTGCAGCTTCCCATACATAGACAAGTACTAAATTCCTTAACTTGGGATATCTGGTTTTCTTTAACAGTAATTTTTTGTAAGAGATAAATAAGGCCTTTATATACAGAGAAGAGCTAGTGGTAATTGCAATTAAGGTAGCACTAGTGGTAAAGAACCCCCCTACCATTGCAGGAGACATGAGACCCAGGTTCGATCCTTGGGTTGGGAAAATCCCCTGGAGAAGGGAATAGCAAGCCACTCCAGCATTCTTGCCTGGAGAATCCCATGGACATAGGTGACTGGTGGGCTACAGTTCATGGGGTGGCAAAGAGTCAGACATGCCTGAAGCAACTTAGCACACATACAGATAAGCATGATTTAGTGGGGGCGGGCGGGCTGTCACCAGCAGCAGCAGCAGGCCAGACAGGGTGACCACACCAGCAGGGCCCTGTCAGTGGTAGAAGATGCCCCGGAAGCAGGCCTTGTCCTCCTTGTCTTTCTGAGGGATCTGCACTTAGAGGCACAGCTCATAGCTAGATCTGCACCTAGATCCACAGCTTAGGGCTCACCACAGTCGCCAGGGTGGGTCCCAGCTCCAAAACCTTGGCAAAGTCAGCCTGGGCCTCTTGAGTGTTCCACACTGCTGCATGTGCCTTGCTATACTTGAAGTAGGCCTTGACATTGTCATCCTACTTATTGAGGATGGAGGAGCAGTGGTCCAGCATTTCTGATACTCTTCCACCATCAGCTTGCACTAACAGTAGTTGAGCAGCAGCGGTGTGATCTGCTGATCCAACTGGATTCAGTCAGAGGACTCAGGCTGTTCTCTCATCTGAAGGTTCTTGACACAGGCGATGGCCTTGTAGTACATGGCAGCAGCCTCTTTCACATGGCCCTCGAGGTACAACCAGTTGCCCTCCTGGTGGATGACTGGCATTGCCTTTGCCTTCTCCTCATCTGTCATTGCCCATGGGTCCTGCTGATATGTGCCAGGATTCTCCACCTTAAGTATCTCGATGTCAAAGATGAGAGGCTGAGCCTTCTGCTGCAAGGCATCCAGATCAGCACGGCCCAGGGAATTGTGCTCCTGCATCTGGGTGATGCCCTCCAGGAGGTCCTTGCTGGCTACAATGTTGAGTAAACTCTTGGCCAATAGCAGATACAGGACCACATGCTTGATGTCACAGCAGAACTGAGCAATCCCCCCCCCGCACATGGTGTGCAGGATGGTCTCCCACAGGGGCAGCTTAAACTTCTTGCCAATGATGAGCTCCATGGGCTTGCCACGTGGCCAGCTGTCATCCAGCATGGTGTTCTCCTTGTCATTGCAAAGAGTCTGGTAGTGGAACATGACTTTGGTTCCATCCTGAAAGTCAGGGAGCTTTCCTTGGCCCTCCTGTATCATGTGCTTTTGGATCCCATCCTCCCAGAGTCTTTCAATGACATCCACCATACTCCTTCCTCACTGCTCTCTTTCAGCAGCTTCCAGACCAGCTTCCGCAACTTCTAGAATTTAGGCAACCTCTGAGCTGGCGTCATTTTGGCTATGGGCAGAACAATAATATTTTGATGTTCAGATTACCTGCCCTTTGTGCAAAACTTCTATATAATCTGGTTCCTCCCCTCTTCTCCTCAGAGCAGCTCTCTCAGGGTTACTTGAGATGCTGTTTATCAGGCTTGAAATTCTAAAACTTCCCACCAAATAAAACATAACTCTCAACTTTTGGAGGAGGAACTGGCAACCCACTCCAGTATTCTTGCCTGGAAAATTCCACAGACAGAGGAGCCTAGCAGGCTACAGTCTACGGGGTCACCAGGAGTCAGAGAAGACTGAGCACGCATGAACATGCCATAAATGTCTTTTAAACTGGCATTCTTGCTTAATGATGTTATCTAGGCATCATTGGAAGCTGAAAAAAATTCCTGCTCTGTAAATAAAGTTAATTAAATGTCTATATAAACTTTAAAAGGGACAATACTTTAATTTTTTTTCTTACTTAATAGTGTAAAAATTCTTTGAGCTAAGCTAAAACCCTGGAAAAAACATGCTACTTTAGTGTTTAGCAGTATACCAAGACTAGCAAGAGTTTGCTTCATTGAATAATTAAGATTATATTTTGAGTGTGTCAGGGCCATTCAAATTGTTAGTGTTGCATCACGGCTACCTTAACTGTTTTAAACATGCATCCTCTGTGCCTGTGAATTTACTTGCATGCTTCTACTTGACTTTACTGACTCAACTTTTAGGTTGTGACAATTTTTTAAGTCAACAAAAGAAGAAGCTAAAATTTTACGTGGTTCCTTTTTTCCCAAATGTAGATTGGCAAGGAAAAAGATTGATTATTGACCCTTTCTCTACCAGGGGCAGCTATTGCCTTCCTGTCTCACTGTGTATCCTGAGAGGTTGGCCTGGCTACCATCAGATTGTAGGGCCCCAGAATATGGCCAGATACAAATGTGGGTTGTACTCCATTTGCAGCTAGGGTCCTACCAACTATTCCCAGCTCTCAAGGGAACTGTCTAAGTCATTCTTTATCTTTGGGAGTGGCTCTAGATCTAGGAAGGGTAGTATCTTTTGCATTTCATTGGAGACCCCTCTTGTGTCCATGTGCTGTGTTGAGCTGTGCTGTGCCTAGTTGCTCACTTGTGTCTCTTTGTGACTCCACAGACAGTAGCCCACCAGGCTCCTCAGTCCATGGGATTTTCCAGACTAGAATACTGGAGTGGGTTGCCATTTCCTCCTCCAGGGGATCTTCCCAACCTAGGGACTGCATTTCCTGTGTCTCCTGCATTGGCAGCTGGATTCTTTACCACTGAGTCACCTGGGGAACCCCTGTCAAGAATATTTACTCTTCGTCTCAGGTAAAATGTGAGACAATGTATTTAAGAGGATTATTTTTTAAAGTAGTTCTCTGGTCAGAAATTGACCTAATTGAAAGCTGACATTCAGAGTCTGGTAAGAACTGTTTTTTACACCTTGTCTACTAAGCTAAAAAGCCAAGACATTACTTTGCCAACAAAGGTCCATCTAGTCAAGGCCATGGTTTTTCCAGCAGTCATGTACGGATGTGAGAGTTGGACTATAAAGAAAGCTGAGTGCTTTTTTGATGCTTTGGACCTGTGGTGTTGGAGAAAGAGTAGGGGACGACAGAAGATGAGATGGTTGGATGGCATCACCAACTCAATCGACATGAGTTTGAGTAAATTCTGGGAGTTGTTGATGGACAGAGAGGCCTGGCGTGCTGCAGTCCATGGGGTCACAAAGAGTCAGACACAACTGAGCAACTGAACTGAACTGAACTAAGCTAAAATGAAACTACACACCCAGAGGGAAAGAAAACGATTCTGAAGCCATTGTGGAAGGATTACTAAACATTCCAAAGAAATATGGGTCTAAATCTAGAATGTAGGAGTCTTTTGATTTCCATTTTTGTTGGAAATCTTCTCCTGGAAATGAAAGAGGAAATTGAGGATAATGTAAGATTGGATGGCGGGGTCAGCATCTTGAAATTATTTAGGTTACAACCCAATTCTTTGAGGAATTAAAACAATTGTACTTGTCTTACAATTGAGTCTTTACCAGAACAGAAATGCAGCTCTAGCAACAATTCAAAGTCTACGTATCTTTTTACCAATCCCCCAAACTTCCCTATTTATCTCAAAAGGCTTGTAGATGTTCTAAAACATCTGAATTTTGGAAACAAAAGTCCTTTTGGAGAAATTTACAGCCTTTCCCTGTCCTTTGAGATGTAAACATTCTGTCTGGTCTTCCTTAGGAACCCAGCTCCATCTCTTGAAATGCAAATTTATGAAAGAATTTTTATCACAGAAGAAATAAATTAAACTATTTGGAAACAAGGTGAATGAAAAGTCTCAAGCCTTTTTCACAAATATTAGTAAACGCTTTAGCCATCTGACATGTAATCTTAACTTATTCTTTCTGCCAGAAATACAACCAGCCATTCTTTTATAAATCAGAGTTTTGCATTGTTGCACCTCATGGATAACATTTTAAAGCAAAAAATATAAAGTCAACGTGTCTGTATGCCTTTGTATGTATGTTATAGTTGTGTGAAATTTTTCTGCCTCTGAATGATATAGCCAAAACTAATTTGTCAAGAGTTCTACTTAATTTACTTGAAGACAAACAAAATTTTAAATTAATCAAGTGTTCTCTCAGAAATATAGAAACTAACCCAAATGTTTTTTAAGTTCACATGATCTAAGATAAAAGCTAAACTTCATTGGTTTAATTACAATAGGCATGTCTTTAGAGTTATAAGCACTAAATATACTTTGATTCTACCTAGATTCACTAAAAGTCAGATAAGCTCATGTTTTCTCTGTTACAGAATTGAGGGTGATTGTGGGGGAAAAAATATATATCAGTAGAAAATTATAATACAATTTTGTGGATATCAGATTCTAGTTCCATTAATTGTCTTTGAGGTTTTGTTATATATCTATAAACCAAACTAGATCCTGATTCTTCCAGTATCCTCAAATATCTGGCTACTAGTCTCCAGACTAACATTTTCAATTTTCTCCCACCCTTTCTGAGTTGGAATCCTTAAGAACAAAGACTGCCCTTGAACCTCTCTGGCAGGATGATACCAGATATGCCTAATAACCCAGAACGCAGCCAAACGTCAAGAACTTGAACTTTCGGCCCACATCCCCCAATTAAAATGGGCTCTCTAGACTCTTGGAACTGCACACTAGCTGGAGATCTAAAATTAAAATTGTCTTGGGAAGTTCCTCCCCAGAAGCAGATGGCATCCTGAGGTAGAGAGCTCTCCCAAAATCAGAGGTCGAGATCCTCATTCAATATAAAAGCTTGATTCCTTTTGCCTTTTCACAACTTTGTTTTTCTCTCTGTTAATGCATGAGAAAACAGAGCTCCTTAAATTTGGCAACTATTGCTGAATCTACTGCTAAGCCCATAGCTGCACAACAAAAGTGCCTATATTTTCTTGCTAAAGTGGTTTTAGGTAATAGAATTGCTTTTGGCTGAACAAAGAAGAGTCTGTGCCATAGCAAATACCTTCTGCTCTACCTGCATCAACACCTCTGGTATTGTAGAAAATAGAGGAAATAAATAAACTGCTTGACTAAAACAGGCTGTTGCCCCTTCAGGTACATTCCTTAATTTAGTTGCTAACAACCGGTTTGGTTCATGGGGGCTCTGTCTAAGGAGTGTACATCAGTGTCTGGGTATTATCCTCCTAATAGCTATCCTTGAAGTGTCCCTGGTGCACTATGTTCTCCCAAAAGTCTTAAATGAATGTCCACAGTCACCAGTAGTTCATTAGATGGTCTCAGTATGCTTGAGAACAATCAAGATGAACAGCAGAAACAATCTCTTCCACAGATCTGACACCATAACCTATGAGTTTCACAATGAGACACGAGCAACTTAGATCTGACGGTGACTGAGAGTGGCTCTGACACTACATTTTTCGTCAATATCTCATGTATCAGAGGATGACCAAAAGGGGAGGATTGTGTAATTAATTAAACAGGGAGGCCATTAGACTGATGTGGCTGTAATGCCTTAGTGGCCTGTTTAAGCAAACCAAAACCTAAGCCTGTAAATGCCTCAAGGTAATGAAATCAAAACACTAAGGACACCAGTTACAAACAGTCAACTAAGCTTTTTGCTGTAGCCAATCAATAATTTCTTTAACTTCTCCCTTTTCCATAGAAAACTATCTCCCTGAGCTCCAAACCACTTTTCATTTGACATGTTGTTTTTCAGTCATTCAGTCACGTCTGACTCTTTTCGACCCCATGGACTGCAGCACCCCAGGCTTCCCCGTTCTTCAACTCCTGGAGCTTACTCAAACTCATGTCCATTGAATCAGTGATGACATCCAACCATCTCATCCTCTGTTGTCCCCTTCTCCTCCTGCCTTCAATCTTTCCCAGCATCAGGGTCTTTTGTAATGAGTCAGCTCTTTGCATCAGGTGGCCAAAATATTGGAGCTTTAGCTTCAGCATCAGTCCTTCCAGTGAATATCCAGGGTGGATTTTTTCCTTTAGGATTGACTGGTTTGATTTCCTTGGAGTCCAAGGGACTCTCAAGAGTCTTCTCCAACATCACAGTTCAAAAGCATCAATTCTGTGGTGCTTTTGGTCCAGCTCTCATCCATACATGACTACTGGTCAAAACCATAGCTTTGACTAGACAGACTTTTGCTGGCAAAGTAATGTCTGCTTTTTATTATGCTATCTGGGTTTGTAGTAGCTTTTCTTCTAAGGAACAAGTGTCTTTTAATTTCATGGCTACAGTCACCATCTGCAGTGATTTTGGAGCCCAAGTCTCCCACTGTTTCCATTGTTTCTCCATCTATTTGCCATGAAGTGATGGGACTGGATGCCATGATCTTCGATTTTTGAATGTTGAGTTTTAAGCCAGCTTTTTCACTCTCCTCTTTCACCTTCATCAGTAGGCTGTTTAGTTCCTAAACAGTTCCTCTTCACTTTCTACCATAAGGGTGGTGTCATCTGCATATATGAAGTTATTGATATTTCTCCCAGCAATCTTGATTCCAGCTTGTGCTGGAAAAATCGCAACTAGCTGCTGAACAACCATCGACTGGAGAATGATGGATCCCACCAAAAAAAGATACCCTGTATCCAAGGGCAAAGGAGAAGACCCAACAAGATGGTAAGAGGGGTGAAATCACATTTAGAATCAAACCTCATACCTTCCAGAGATGCTCAGAGGGTGCAAATCAATCCCTGTGGGCAACCAGGATCCAGGGAAAGGAACAGTGACCTCCACAAGAGACTAAGCCAGATCTGCCTTTGAGTGTTTGAGTGTCTCCTGAGGAGGCACGTGTCAGAAATAGCCTGCTGCAGGGTTGGGGCTCTGACTGCAGCAGACATGGGATGCGTGGTGTGTGGCATAAGTTCTCTTGGAGGAGGTTGCCATTAGCCCCACCATAGAGCCGCCAAGCAGACAACCTACAACTGGAGAACAATCAAAGAAGTTATATCAAAGAAGTTCTTGCACTGTTGCAAAAGTTCTAGGGCCCACAACAGATTTCCCAACCTGGGGATCCAGCAAAGGGACTAAGAATCCCCAGGGAATTTGAAGGTCAGTGGGATTTGATTACAGAACTTCCACAAGACTAGGGAAACAGACTCTTGGAGGGCACATACAAAACATTGGGTGCACCAGGACCCACAAGAGACTGAGCCAGACTTGCCTGTGAGTGTCAAGGAGTCTCCAGCAGAGGCATGGGTTGACAGAGGCATGCTGTGGGGTCAGGGGCACTGAATACAACAGTCCTGGGAGCTTCAGCATGCTCCTTTTGAAGGAGGTCTCCATTACTGTTATTACCCCTACCATACTTTGGCCTTAGGCCAAACTACAGGGTGGTAACACAGCCCCGCCCATCAGCAGAAAATTGGATTAAAGATTTTCTGAGCATAGCCTCCCCCATGAGAGCAAGACCCAGTTTACCCCACAGCCAGTCCCTCCCATCTGGAAGCTTCCACAACCCTCTTCATCCATCAGAAGGCAGACAGGATGGAAACCACAATCACAGAAAACTAACCAAAACTGGTCACATGGATCACAGCCTTGTCTAACTCAATGAAACTATGAGCCATACCGTGTAGGGCCACCCAAGGCAGACAGGTCTTGGTGGAGAGTTCTGACAAAGTGTGGTCCACTGGAGAAGGGAATGGCAAACCACTTCAGCATTCTTGCCTTCAGAACCTCATGGACAGTAGGAAAAGGTTTGACACTGCTCAATTCCAATTGATTCATATGGCTCAAATAAACTCTTAAAATTCTTAAAAAAAAAAGTAATAAAGCAAACAAGGTCATAAACTAACTTTCAAGCAAATCTGACACAGGGTTTTTAAAAATATTTCGAAAAATAGATTTTTTTTTTCAAATTTGCCTGTAGCTTCCCAAAATAATTTCTTAAACTAACAGCTCTAAACTGAATGATTACTTCTATATTCATTTTAAAAATCACACTTATTCTCTTCTATTTCATACAATTAAAATTAATTCTAGTTTCAGACACCAATTTAGATATTCTAATCACCATGATGCTTGATATGTCATAAATCAAAATTATTTCTTGTATCAGGCTAATCCCAAGAAATAATTTTCAGCTTTGGTTTATTTTGCAAATGTGAACTGTTATATACAGAATGGATTAACAACAAAGTGTTACTGTGTAGCAAAGGGAATTATATTCAATAGCCTGTGATAAACCATAATGGTTCAGTCCAGTTCAGTTACTCAGTCATGTCTGACTTTTTGCAACCCCATGAATTGCAGCACGCCAGGCCTCTCTGTCCACCACCAACTCCCGGAGTCCACCCAAACCCATGTCCATTGAGTCAGTGATGCCATCCAACCATCTCATCCTCTGTCATCCCCTTCTCCTCCTGCCCACAATCCTACCCAGCATTAGGGTCTTTTCCAATGAGTCAACTCTTCGCATGAGGTGGCCAAAGTATTGGAGTTTCAGCTTCAACATCAGTCCTTTCAATGAACACCCAGGATTGATCTCCTTTAGGATGGATTGATTGGATCTCCTTGGAGTCCAAGGTGCTCTCAAGAGTCTTCTCCAACACCACAGTTCAAAAGCATCGATTCTGCGGCGCTCAGCTTTCTTCACCGTCCAACTCTCACATCCATACATGACCACTGGAAAAACCATAGCCTTGACTAGACAGACTTTTGTTGGCAAAGTAATGTCTCTGCTTTTAAAGATGCTATCTAGGTTGGCCATAACCTTCCTTTCAAGGAGTAAGCGTCTTTTAATTTCATGGCTGCAATCACCATCTGCAGTGATTTTGGAGCCCAAAAAAAGAAAGTCTGACACTGTTTCCACTGTTTCCCCATCTATTTCCCATGAAATGATGGGACCAGATGCCATGATCTTAGTTTTCTGAACGTTGAGCTTTAAGCCAACTTTTTCACCCTCCTCTTTCACTTTCATCAAGAGGCTCTTTAGTTCTTCTTCACTTTCTGCCATAAGGGTGATGTCATCTGCATATCTGAGGTTATTGATATTTCTCCTGGCAATCTTGATTCCAGCTTGTGTTTCTTCCAGCCCAGCATTTCTCTGATATACTCTGCATATAAGTTAAATAAGCAGAGTGACAATATACAGCCTTGACGTACTCCTTTTCCTATTTGGAACCAGTCTGTTGTTCCATGTCCAGTTCTAACTGTTGCTTCCTGACCTGCATACAGGTTTCTCAAGAGACAGGTCAGATGGTCTGGTATTCCCATCTCTTTCAGAATTTTCCACAGTTTATTGTGATCCACACAGTCAAAGGCTTTGGCATAGTCAATAAAGCAGAAATAGATGTTTTTCTGGTACTCTCTTGCTTTTTCTATGATCCAGCGGATGTTGGCAATTTGATCTCTGGTTCCTCTGCCTTTTCTTTACCATAATGGTAAAGGATATAAAAAAGAATATGTGTGTGTGTGTGTGTATGTATATATATACATAAAATTGAGTCACTTTGCTGTGTAGCAGTAGTTAACACAATATTGTAATTCAACTATACTTCAATAAAAATAAATTTTAAAAAATCTGCAAAATACATAGAAAATTATTTCTTGTTGTGTACATTCTTCAGGGTTTATATAACAAAGAACAAGTATATAAGGAATAAGCATACAACATGGAAGAAAACATATGGTACTCTTTTTAAAAAAATTTTTAATTGGAGGATAATTGCTTTGCAATATTGCATATGGTACTCTTGATGATTGCTACATGAAGGGCAGATTTCCATAGCCAGAATGAGGAAGAGATTTGTGTTTCTCACCTTGACATTGAGGACAAAACACTCACATAAACTGGTTAAAAATCTTTTGGCTTCAGTGTGATTAAATAATATGCTTGCATCAATATCTATTCACTTTGCTGTGAACTCTTGGCCTCAACGTACATTATCAGAAACATGAGACATGTTTTCTTATTTCTCAAAGTAAGAGATTTTTCTCCTAGTTCTGCCTGCCGTAACTGTCTCAAATGAAAAAAAAAAAAATGCCCTCAGCCACAAAGATAAATTATAGAAGAACTAAAAAAAAAAGTTAGGTTTACTGATTTAAGAGGCACTTGGTGAGCTTTCAGACCTCAATTAAGGCTGTGATTTGAGAAAAAGAAAATGAATTTTCCAAGCAATTATGTGGTAATAGATCTAATGGCTTTGGGGGGAAAAGAAATGGGTATATTTAATTTTGACAAGTGGCTGCCGTGCATGTGTTATATAACCTCTTTTGGTAAGTATTTTTGCTCCAAATACCTTTTTTAATTATCTGCAAATGCCTTTTGCAGGGAATTATAAAGAGTAACAACCACAAAGAAGAGACAGGCATTCTGCCCTACTGAGTCAATAGCATTCACTTTTCTAAAAATATCTCATATTAATTTCATAATACTTATTTTAAAAGGTCCAAAAATATGTGCTTACCAATAAACCATATGGTCTCAGAAGGATATTTTACAAGAAAATGTGTCAGCTTTCATAAACTTCCACAGGGGACCCTTTCCCTTTTGAAAGAAAAAAATCTGACGTTGAAAACACAGTGGAATTTGAACATGAAAAGACTTTTTAACAGCATGAGAATGCAATAGGATCCAACAAAATCAGTACATTTTATATTGAAGAAAGGTTCTGTGTTCAGCTCATTCGTGGGACAAAAGAACAAACTATTGGTTACAGTGATATAGCACAGGTATTCACATTAATGTAGACAGAAGTTCCTCATTTACTTATTGTTGAAGGACAAGCTAAGATTGAGTCATCTGAAAATAAAACCACATCACTATACATTATTCCATAGGTAAAAATCTTTTTTTTAAGCTCTTTTGTTCACAGTGTACCATTTTCTTCATTATTTGACCCTACTTTTATCCCTGCCAATTCTTTAGAGTGCCAAAATTTGTCCTACAAAGCCTCACAAGGAGGAAATCCTCCATCCACTAGTTTTGTCTGAGCAGGAAATTAATTCTCTGAGCTTTGGTGCCTGCCTCTTCCAGACCCCAGAAGCCTGACCTCTCTGACCTACAGAATAGCAAAATGTGTTGGCTTTAGGGTACAGAAAATATTTCAAGCTAGTCAACTGAATGAGGTTTCTCTAAAAGAAGGCATACAATTAAAACACATAATGGTTACACCTAAAACTTGGCTGGAGACAAAAGAAGTTTATGTCTACTTTGCTGGGGTTGAAATAATTGTTCACAAAATAGGAATTCTGAGGTTATACCAGCAATTAAGCAATGAGTGGTGAGTGGGACAATAGCCAACCCATTCAGTCACTTTAACCACAGTGATAAGGAATATTGGTTACTTCTTTTTAAAAATTTTATTATTATTATTATCTGACTGTACTGGGTCTTCACTGTGGTGCACCGGCTTTTCTTGTTGCAGCTCACAGGCTCTCTAGAGGATTTGGGCTCAGTAGTTGCAGTGCACGAGTTTAGTTGCCTCACAATGTATGGGATCTTAGTTTCCCAACCAGGGGTTGAACTCACATCCCCTACATTAGAAGATGTATTCTTTGCCACTGGATCACCAAGGAAATCCCAAGAATAATGATTTCTAAAGCCAAATCTTTCAGGAGGTGATCATCTGTTTATTCAGATGACAAAACCAGTGGGTCAATTCCACTGCCCATTTGGTCCTTTATGTGATGAATCTGAGGAATGCTTGCTGTTATCTGAGATGGAAGCATAGTGATATTGGTGATAATAGGAAAGCAGAGGCTCTCCCAACCCCAAGAGAGGAAGCAAGGGGACTATAAGACAAGCAGAGGATGCACTCAGCTCAGTTCAAGAAAAGCTGGACAGGACATCAGTGCCACAGAATTAAGCAGGAGAAAGCAGCACAGATCATGCAGCCAAAGTAACATAGGGTGGAGCTAAAAATACCAACACCTAATCAGTCATAGGAGAAGGCAATGGCACCCCAATCCAGTACTCTTGCCTGGAAAATCCCATGGACGGAGGAGCCTGGTAGGCTGCAGTCCATGGGGTCGCTAAGAGTCAGACACGACCGAGCGGCTTCACTTTCACTTTTCACTCTCATGCACTGGAGAAGGAAATGGCAACCCACTCCAGTATTCTTGCCTGGAGAATCCCGGGGATGGTGGAGCCTGGTGGGCTGCCATCTATGGGGTTGCACAGAGTCGGACACGACTGAAGCGACTTAGCAGCAGCAGCAGCAGCAATTAGTCATAACAACAACTGGCATATGGTGAGCACAAATATTTGTCAGGAATTGTATTTAGCTCAGCAAATATTTTTTAACATTAAAAAAAATTATTTATTTGGCTGTGCCAGGTCTTAGTTGCATCATGTAGGATCTTTGATCTTCTTTGGGCATATGGAATCCTTACTTGTGGCATGTGAGATCTAGTTCCCTGACCAGAGATTGAACGTGGGCCCTCTTCATTGGGAGAGCGGAGTCTTAGCGTTTGGACCACCAAGAAAGTCCCCTATCTCAGCAAATCTTGACAACGACCTTTGATAGCTTCCCAGGTGGCACTAGTGGTAAAGAACACACCTGCCAATGCAGGAGACATAAGAGACATGAGTTCCATCCCTGGATCAGGGAGATCCTCTGGAGGAGGGCATGGCAACCCACTCCAGTATTCTTGCCTGGAGAATCCTATGGACAAGAGGAGCCTGGCGGGCTATGGTCCAAACAGTAGAAAAGAGTCAGACATGACTGAGCGACTTATCACACATGCAATGCATCCCCATGTTAGAAAGAGAGAAAACTGAGACTCAGAAAGCCAGTGGTGGAATCAGAGACAAATCCAGGCAATATAACTTCATGGTCCGTGCTTTTGCCAGAACCCCTTAGGAGCACTGGCTGAAGTAAAGAAATAGCAAAAATGACCATGAAATTGAAATGAATCAGCCAAACATCAAGGGAGGGGCAAAAGGAGCCAGTGGACAGTGTTTAAGCAGTGGAGCCCTACAGCCAGGACAGCAGGTGCAGGTGTGTGATGCTGCTTTGGAAGCCTGTACTCAGCTTCATCCAGCAGCTTTAACCACCTGTAATTACAAGCCACCATAAGACAGGGATAACTGGAAATAGCCGTTTTGGTAAGCATGGATCATTCAAGAGCAAATTCTGCAGGTCAAACAGAACTCTTCACTTAAAAAAAAATCCAAAATCTTGCTTGAAGAACATACCAACATATGGAATATCAGGCCTTCATCTGAGGAGCTCAAAACATTTTGTAAACACTCTCACAGTGGCCCTCACAAAAGAATCCTTTTTATTCTGTGCCCTGAAGCTAGGGTTGGAATATTAGAGAATCCAGTACCTTCATACAACCTGTGGGATATCCTGTACTTTCACCAAGGCTAGAGAGAAGACAGTGATGATTTAGAAACTGGAATCTCAGTTTGTTTTGCAGGGATTACACATACTTCTAGAACCTCTGAAGGATGTGTTACTTACTGTGAATGAAAACATCTGTGGTAGGGTGTACCTACCAGATTAATTGCATTTCCTGTGTTGATTTGTTAAGCAGTTAGAACATGTGCCATATAAAGTCTTAACACCCATTATGCCATGCTGGTAAAATAGCCAGCTTTAATCTTCAGTATCTTTAAGCGATTACCATTGTGTTATATTGTCCTCAGTGTATCCATGAATTTCTACTTATAATTCCTCTATTTCTAGAAGTGTGGTTTGTAAAAAAAAAAAAAAAAGCTCTGACCTGTCAAATCTATAATATGGAATTGATTCTCTTTACTAAACATATTTATAGCTCTTTATATTTACAAATGGATCTGTTCAGGTAAATGTGGATATTTCTTTTTTTTTTTTAACTGGAGTAGAATTACTTTACAATGTTGTGTTAATTTCTGCTTTACAGCAAAGTGAATCAGAAATGTGACTATTTTCATCTTACTCTGGAAGGCTAAAGACCACATGGCTATAATTTACCCACTAAACCCATGATCAAAACAATTAGAAGTCTACTGATACTCAGCACAGTTTTTGGCTCATGTTTTTCTTTCACTGAGGCAAAAAATAAAGAAATATGGACAGTTAAGGATTTTAATTTAACTAATGATTATAGATAGAAAAGCTGAATGACTCAGACTAAATCCTTCCCTAATTCTCATTTTATATCAGTATTAGCGTTTCTGGCAAGAATTACTCTTTAAGTAGCCTATGAACTGATATTTCAACTTTTCTTCAGTTATTAAGGTTTAAGTAGACATATGCTATAGAACAAGCACTGTAATTAGCTTTAAGGGCCTCTAAGGGCTATCACAGGACAAAAGGTCCAGCCTTCTTCAAGTGATTTCAAGTGTGCTCAGAAAAACACAACATAGACACACAAAATGTCTTGATTAACCAGTATGCCCAAGATGCAAGACAGTATTCACATCAAATCCTAATAAATATATCCAACTGCAGAGCTAAGAAAACTTCCTGAGACACTGTCAACAGCCATTTGGTTTCAAACAATATTGAGCCAAACCAAATTCCAGCATAACAAATGGGTAACATTCTTTAGGCTTTGCTGTGACAATATTTGAAAGCATAAACCGAATGAATACATGCTGAACTCTGGTTCTCCAAGTGTGATCTCAGACTCACAACGTCAGCACCACCTGGCACTCGTAGGAAGTACATATTCTCCGGGCCCTACCCAGACTTACCAAACCAGAAACTCTGGGGGAAGAACCCTACAATCTGTTTTCAGAACTTTTCCAGGGGATTCTGAGGCACACTAAAGAAAAGTCATCTGTTTCAGGTGGAATGAGATCAGGAATGTTTCTTGAAGGAAGAGAATCTGTAATCAGACTTGACAAGAATTAGAAGGCTTGCCTGAACTACAAGCAAGACCAGAAAAACAGATTAAACATTTACCTTTTCAAAGAAGTGTAGGCTCTGTTTAAACACTAAACCATATTATTCAACCACTTTGGCTGATCTATTTTCCATTGATGTTGCAACCTCAAAAATATACACTTCCCAGCCAGCATTTTAAAAATGAAAATTGATCATCACCCCCAAAATATTTGAGAATTTACATGCTATCATTCAAGATGAAAAGTGAAGTATTTCCCTTCACTGATAATTATTATTTCTTTTCTTTGCCCATTTAATAAGCCATATATTTAGCTCAAAGGTGAAATTTGTAGAAAATTTACAAAATATAAAGAGGCTAAGGCTTCTCTAGTGGCTCAGTAGTAAAGAATCCACCTGCCAATGCAGGAGACCGAGGTTCAATCCCTGGTCCGGGGAGATCCCACATGCCGAGGAGCAATTACGCCCAGTGGGCCACAACTACTGAGCCTGTGCTCAGAAGCCTGGGAGCCACAATTACTGAAGCCCAGGTACCTATTAGAGCCTGTGTTCCTCAATAAGAGATGCCTCCACAATAAGAGAAGTCCACACACTGCAACTAGAGAGTAGCCCACAATTGCTGCAACTAGAGAAGAGCCCGCTGCAGTGAAGTCTCAGCACAACCAAAACTAAAAATACATAAAGTTATTGAAAAAGAGACTTCAACTGTCAAAATATTCTTAAAAAAAAAAATATATATATATATATACACACACACACATATATATGAAGGGACTGAAATTAATGTGAATATGAAGCCACAAAGATTACTAAATTCTAGTCAACTTTTTTTTAAGTTCTCATTTTTTGTGCAACAGAGTATGTTTCTTCTTAACACAAATGCACTACATTTTTCATTAGCCTCCATTTCATTACAATTTTAGTGTTCTACTTCCCCCTTGTGGTAAAAATTAGAATTTTACTATTTTTGAAATCGAAAAGAATCCCCCGATAGTCAACAGCAAAGGCTTATTTATACCCAGTATCAAATTTAATAGAAATTGACAGATTCATTCCTCTCATTGTTTCTATATCCTTTTGAAATACCTGATAGTTGGTAGAATTTGTACTTTTCACCTAAATATAAGTCGTTATCTAGATGCAGACAAAAACAACTGATAGGAGTAGCCAATCAATAAATTTTTTCAAACATTCAATTGTTAGTTTTTTATAGTGCCTGAAGAAAAGAAATTCAATAGTTCAGAATAATATGATTGTTACTGTTAAAAATGAAGTCGCTAAAACTACACAGAATGTGTGGTGGGCTTCTCACCACTTATTTTGTAAATACTGTACTAGTTAACAGATAGCTATCGCTAGGGGGGAAAAAGCCCAGTTTAATCAAAATTTCATTATAAAATCTAAAATTTGCAGCTCTGGAGCTGTGGCAGTTTAAGTGCCACCACAGCAACACATTTCAGTCACCCATCAGAATGAACTTGGGCTAAATTACTGGGGTTATGAGAACGGTTTCAAGACTGATAACTTAAAAATAAAAAAGTGAAAGAAAGAAAAAAAAAAAGAGAGGGAGAGAGAGCAATGACAACTTCAACACCTAAGTGTGTTTGCATCTATGATACATCCAGTTTTCAACTCCAATCTTCCTTCAATATCTGTATGATAACATAAGGAACCTTGATTATGTGATCAAATGACGCCACACTAGAACCACATGGGGTTCCATGAATGAGATGAACTGGTTTGACTTCAGTCCAAGCAAAAACTGAGAGAACCAACAATGAACTTGACTTTCAACGAATTCTAGTCTCCTCCATCTCGGAGACTTTTAGACAATGATTTTATTAAACTACTATATTCAGGATGCTGAGCTAATGAGATACTCGGAAACCTTCTTGCCCTTGAAGGACCAGCTCAAATGCCAGAGTGTGTCTAAAGCTAGACAGAATTAGTTCTTTCTCTTCAATTATATGAGCAATTTACTTTTACAGCTAAGAATGCACTTCACATATCGTTTTAAAACTATTGTGTGCCCATCTGTCTCCTTCACTAGATGCTGAGCTCTCTAAGCAGAGGAACTATATAACTTAATCGTATAGAATCACTAACATCTAGCATAGTGCCTGGCAAATAGTCAGTTCAGTTCAGTTCAGTCACTCAGTGGTGTCCAACTCTTTGTGACCCCATGGACCGCAGCACGCCAGGCCTCCCTGTCCATCACCAACTCCCAGAGTTTACTCAAATTCATGTCCATTGAGTCAGTGATGCCATCCAACCATCTCATCTTCTGCCTTCCCCTTCTCCTCCTGCCTTCAAACTTTCCCAGATTCAGGGTCTTTTCAAATGAAACAGCTGTTCGCATCAGGTGGTCAAAGTACTGGAGTTTCAGCTTTAACACCAGTCCTTCCAATGAATATTCAAGACTGATTTCCTTTAGGACGGACTGGTTGGATCTCCTTGTTGTCCAAAGGACTTTCAAGAGTCTTCTCCAACACCACTGTACAAAACATCAATTCTTCAGCGCTCAGCTTTCTTCATAGTCCAACTCTCACATCCATACATGACTGCTGGAAAAACCATAGCCTTTACTAGACAGGCCTTTGTTGGAAAAGTGATGTCTCTGTTTTTTAATATGCTGTCTAGGTTGGTCATAACTTTCCTGCCAAGTAGTAAGCGTCTTTTAATTTCATGGCTGCAGTCACCATCTGCAGTGATTTTGGAGCCCCAAAAAATAAAGTCTGACACTGTTTCCACTGTTTCCCCATCTATTTCCCATGAAGTGATGGGACCAGATGACATGATCTTAGTTTTCTGAGTGTTGAGATTTAAGCCAACTTTTTCACTCTCCTCTTTCACTTTCATCAAGAGGCTCTTTAGTTCTTCTTCACTTTCTGCCATAAGGGTGGTGTCATCTGCATATCTGAGGTTATTGATATTTCTCCCAGCAATCTTGATTCCAGCTTGTGCTTCATCCAGCCCAGCATTTCTCATGATGTACTCTGCATATAGGTTAAATAAGCAGGGTGACAATATACAGCCTTGACATACTCCTTTTTCTATTTGGAACCAGTGTGTTGTTCCAGTTCTAACTGTTGATTCCTGACCTACATACAGATTTCTCAAGAGGCAGGTCAGGTAGTCTGGTATTTCCATCTCTTTCAGAATTTTCCACAGTTTATTGTGATCCACACAGTCAAAGGCTTTGGCATAGTCAATAAAGCAGAAATAGATGTTTTTCTGGAACTCTCTTGCTTTTTCGATGATCCAGAGGATGTTGGCAAATAGTAGGCACTCAATAAATGTTTGCTAAAAGAATTGAATAAGTGAAGGTGGATTATACTTCAACAAATAAGTTGAAGTGTAATCATTGCCCTTAACTAATTTTCATGGCTAATCTTCATAGGCTTTCTAAGAATACATTGATGGTTTGGTCTATTGTATGATTATAAAAAGTGTGATCTCTCCTGGGATTAAGGAGAGGTAAGAAAGGTGTTTTGTTAGCTAAATGCCATTCAAACCGGCTTTTTCAGGTTTTCTTCCACTAGCCCTTCCCTTGAAGCACAGAACTTGTTTTGCAGCCAAAGTGAGCTGGGAACCCTTTTCTTTCATTCTTTCTTTTTTTTTAATTTATTTTTGGCTGGCCTGGGTCTCTGTTGTGGTGCACAGGTTTCTTATTGTGGTGGCTTCTCTTGTTGTGGAGCACAAGCTCCAGGGTGCATGGGCGTCAGTAGTTGAGGCTCACGGGCTCCAGAGCGCAGATTCAGTAGTTGTGGTACACACAAGCTTAGTTTCCTCGCAGCATGTGGGATCTTCCCAGACCAGGGATGGAACCTGCGTCCCTTGTGTTGCAAGGCAGATTCTTAACCACTGGACCACCAGGGAAGCCCTGGGCCCCTTTTCTTGATCAGTGTTATTTTCCTCTCTTCACAATAGCTACACAGCCCCCAGCTAAAGGTGCACATGTTCAGAATCAGGAAATGGTCAATAAGGTACATTTCTAAAGATATGAAGAAGACCCCCATTTTCCAATGATATTTTCCCCACTACTATGTTAATTAAATCCCACTAAAAGAATTGATTCCATTGTGTTACAAATCGCTCTACCATTTAAAAAAGCAATTTCCCCTTGGAAGAGCAGTTCACCCAGTTCTTAGCACCTTGGTATGTGTTGGTGTTTATTAAGCTACCTTTTGTCTGCTCTAACAGGAACTGAAAAAGAACATGAGGATTCTGGATAGTTATTAAGGGAGGTGAAATGCCGAGGGGTGAGAATGAACATAAAAACTGACAGTGACGAGAGGAAGCCCTACCATTCCAGACCCCTGCATTCCTGGGGCTGCTTGGGGGCCGGTGAAGGCAGCCTTCCTGTACACTTCCTGCTAGTACCTAGCCACCCACAGTTTATCACTACTGTGCCTCTCCTCCCTTCAAAGTAACAGCTAATTGATTTGACAAAAATCATTCCTAGGAGTACTATGGACTCTAAGAATCTTCTTCCTTCTCTAAATAACATCCGCTAGCCTTCATGATGTGGGCAGGCTGTGACTAAGCCAAAACTAAATGCCATTCCCAGCAAGAGGAGTTGAAAACTCTCATCACCTAGTCCTGGGGCGGAGCAGTCTGATTGTCCAACAGGAGAGCAGCCAGCTGCAAGTACAGAGACACAAGGTAAGATGCAGAGGGGCAGCTTCATGAAGCCCTGCTTCCCTCCTTCACAAACTAGCAAAGTAGGCATCCAGTGCAGTAGGGAAGACTGTAATGAGACACTGTGCCCTGGGGAACTGGTCTGGTTGTCCAGAGGTTATGACTCTTCACTTCAAATGCAGAGGGTACAGGTTCCAGCCCTGGCTGAGGAACTAAGATCCCACATGCTGCTCAGAGCAGCCAGAAAAAAAAGGCACTATTCCCTGAACATCAGCAGATGGTAGTAAGTCCTTAAAGCTATGCTCTGGGCCAGAGTTTAAATAATGCTAACAACTCTACATGATCAGGTATGTAGATTTCAAAGCAAGAGGTATTTATCATCTCTCAGGTTGCCAAGAAGAGCCTTAAATACCTTGAAAGGGAATCACCCTGGATGGATCACCAGCTCTGAAGAAGCAGGAAGGACTTCGAAGCTAGTGGACATTTGTTGTCATTATTGTTGGTGGTGGTGTTATTATTGTTCTGCTAAACAAGACTCATTCCCTCTTTCTTATGTTAGCCTAACCCTGTTTAGAAGAATTACTTCTTCACCTCTCTGTGAAGTCTTAGTGGAACTGTACCTTATCCCAATCAGATTTAGCACCAACTCATGGAATGCAACACTCTCTCCCTAGACTTTGAACATTGAGAAGAGTAATTCAAAGATAGTTCAAATAAATAAATAAATAAAGTTTGGGTCACATTCATTCCAGGAGCAGAGCCTATAAAAGATAGCCAGATAGTTCCCATTTCGTGGAGATCTACATGCCTGCCCTGGTTTCTGCTTCTACCCTGATAATGTGTAGAAGCCATCACATGTCTAAGTCAATATACTCTGTGATGAATCCCTCCAGTAAATTCTCATTTCTCTCTCTCATTCCCTCTCTCTCTTTCTATACTATATATATAATAAATCTTTATATATGCTAAATAATAAATACATATAACTAAATAATGAGTCTAAGTATTATTATACTTGAATACCTATATCAAGTGGGCTTTCCAGGTGGCTCAGTGGCAAAGAATCCACCTACCAATGCATGAGACACAGGAGACACGGATTCAGTCCCTGGGTCAGAAAGATCCCCTGGAGTAGGAAATGGCAACCTACTCCAGTATTCTTGAGTGGAAAATTCCATGACAGAGGAGCTTGGTGGCCTACAGTCCATGGGATCACAAAAGAGTCAGACAGGACTGAGCATGCAGGCACTTATATCAGGTATCTCACTTGACTGATTGAAGATACCTGGAGCAGGCAGAATTAGGTACACAATTCTGTCTTAGAGCTTATTTTTCTCTGGATATGCCACATGCTACATTTTAATTCTATCAACTTATTTCCAGTATCTCACTCTGGATGATCTCTGCATGAGCCAGGAGACATGAAGCAAGGATAAAATGTTGAGCACAATCCTTTTGACCTCATCACATAAACCTACTGAATTGAGAATTCAATCTCAGTCTCTTGAAAGGGGGAAAGATATTTCTCAGATGAAGTGAAAGAATCAATAAGCAGTACCAAGCCTGAAGTCTATCTAATCTCCAATTCTCCCAGTCCCAGGGAAGATTTTTCTAGTGATTGAGACACTCTGGTTCAGGGTGGATGTTGCTGGCAACAGATTCACACTAAAACAAGTCTTTTTGGATCATCCCTGGGCTGGGTTGTGGCTAAGGTTCACATGCGTGAGTTGAAGAGGCTAAGTTCAGGCAGTTCCTGCATGCCTTAGTTTGGGTTGCTGTAACAAAGTACTGTAGACTGTGTGGCTTGACTTCTAAACAACAGATATTTATTTCTCACAGTTCTGGAGGTTGGAAGCCCTGGATCAGGGGACCATTATGGGAAGGTTCTAATGAGAGACTTTGTCCAGGCTGCAGACTGCCAACTGCTCCTTGCATCCTCACGTGGCTAAAAAGAGAGCAAGAGCCTCTTTTATAAGGACACTCACCCCATTCATAAGGGCTTAAGACCCAATTATCTCCCAAAGATGCCACCTCCTTAAGTCACTATACTGAGGGTTAGGATTTTAACATATGAATCGGGGGGGACACAAACACTCAGCCCATTGCACTGAATGGCAGAAAAGCCCCAAACACAGCAATACCCTGAGACTCAATGCCTCCAGACTCAATGTCTGAGTCTGGAGCTCAGACTCAGTTTTCTGGTCAATCTGCTCCATTCTTCTCAAAAGCAGGATTCATTTCCATTGACTTTACTCCTAAGCCCCACTCAGAGAAACAAAGGCAGAATTTAATTATGAGCAGAATTTAATTTTCTCATAGTTCTTGAGGCTTGATATTCAAGATCAAGGTGCCATCAGAACTGGTTTCTGGTAGGGCCTGTCTTCCTGGTTTTGGGGGGCATAATTCAGCCCATAAGAGGTAGACACAAGCACCACAGATTGGAAGGTTTAAACCATTTACTTTCTCACAATTCAGATTACTTTCTCCTTACTTGGCTTGTAGATGGCCATCTTCTCTCTGTGAACTTCACGTGGTCTTCCTTCTGTACACGTTTGTGTGAAAATTTCCTCTTAAAAGGACACCAATCATATTGGATTGGGGACCACCCTAATGACTTCATTTTAACTTAATTATCTCTTTAAAAATTCTCTCTCCAAACATAGTCCCAGTCTGAGGTACTGCGGGTTATGATGTCAGCATACAAATTTTAGTGGGGGCACAATTCAGCCCATTAACAGTAAAATAATAGGTAAGTCAAGAAATTGGACAAACATTAAGAATAGGAAAGATTGTGAGAGAATAAACAGAAACATTTGTCAAGGCTGGGTTACAACTCTGACTCTGAGATTCCCAGGTGCCAACGCAGGGAGGGGAACGTGATCAGTTACAAGACACTCACCATGCTCTGCACATGGAATTTTTTAAGTGTTTTTTGTTTTCTTTTTTTTACAGTGGCCCATTTTTAAAGTCTTTATTGAATTTGTTACAATACTGCTTCTGTCTTTGCTTTGTTTTTTCGGCTGTGAGTCACGTGGGATCTTAGCTCCCTGGCCAGGAAGTGAACCAGCACCCCCTGCATCGGGAGGTGAAGTCTTAAACACTGGACCGCTAGAGAAGTCCATGCACAAGGGTTTGAATGAAGATGCTCTTTCAGAGGCAGTGTGCTTCTGTTGTCTAATAAAAAGTCCTGACTCATGGTGGGAGACTCAAGATGGGAAGGAAAGCAGAATAGAACCATGGCAGCCCAGTATTCTTTGATACTCACAATTTTATTGATTCCTTCACAACACTGTCATGGAGTCAACTATCTGTACTTCACAATTCCAGGGTGACAAAGAGTGTCTGCAAAGAAACCAATGTTTCATAAATAATACATACTTATGTATGCTTGCGTGGATTGTTTCAAAAATTGTATTACTTCAGTTACTTTTAATAACCCTCTAAAATTAACTAGTTTTAATTTCTCAACTAAATGACTGAAGGCGCAAGGGATATTTTGATCTATGTAGGCTCTTCACAGTCTCCAGCATGTTTATGTCTCTGGAAGACTATCACAGCTCAGTGCACCAAGATGAAAAAGATCCAGGTGCTGGAGCACAAACTTTAATCTTTGACCTCGTGTCTTGACAGACCATTTAGGTCACCTTTGGAAGGGGAACCGCATATTTGGGAGTGAGGTAACACGCAGGCATACATGAGAATGAATGGTATAGGCTGGGCCTAGATTGTCAGCCTTTCCAGTCCTATTCGGAGATAAAGTTTATCTGTCAAACTGATAGGAATTATGGAGTAAGCCTCCTTTTCTACCTGTTAACAGAAGTTCTGGTAGTGCTAAAAGGACATGAACTTGGGGCACAACCTTCTGGGTTTGAATTCCAGAATCACCATTTACTGAAATTTATGACTTTGGGATATTTCATTAAGCTCTGCACCCTGGTTTCCCCACCCAACAAGGAGAACAATTGCACCTATTTGGGGAGTTATGAGGATTTAGTTAAATATGTACAGTGCTTACAACAATGTCTGGTATTTAGTAAATGCTATTATTCTTACACAGTTCCTTAAGTTCTGAAAATTATAGGTCTGTATATTCAAATTTCTGTTAAATTGTTTGACTAGAAATGATAGAATCAGAACAGTTCTGGCCACGGGTGCGTATTCCCATAACCCCAAATGCACTCTGTACTGTGAACAAGGTTCATCTGGTCAGCTGTGTAGCGAAGATCTCGCTCTGTTAGTAAAGAGGGACATAAGCTCCTTTGTCAATGCTTCATAATGAGACACCTCCGCATTAAAAACCCCAAGAGGGAACTCTCACCTTTTCAAGCTGTTGTAATACCTTGCAATTCTGATAGTATTTGCTATCTGCTTTCACTCCACATCCAGGCTTTACACGGTTTTCTCCACATAGGTATCTTTACTTGAGGTTTTGTTCCCCAGGTGTGTTTGTGTTCACTTTTCTCAGTTGTATCCTGTATTTTTTTTCCTGTTTTTTTGGTTCAAGCCTCTGAGTTCCCTTAAGCCTTTGTAAACTATCCCAGTCTGTAGTGTTCTCAGCATCATTATTTGGTGCTAGATTGTAAGCCTTATTGGAACATCTCTCTGCAGGATCATTAATGATGTTTTTAAAATTTATAGCTCAGTTCTTCTCGGTCTTTTTCTTACATCCCACAAGCCTTTCTCTACAAAATGGCACTGGTTGACTTGGTTCTCTTTCTTTGTTCCCTCTCATTCATTCTCTTTCTCCCCTTTCTTTTGTCTTTTTAAGAATGAAGGGAAACTGTTACCCAAATAGGTTGTTATTCCAAGATGACTTGTCTCTTAGTGTATTTGGTGTAGTTATATAATTAGTGTAGAATATATTTGTATGGGATCTTTTGTTTTATAAATTACAGCCATGGGCTCATCTGTTTTTCTGCACGTTCCCTTTTTTCCCCTGGTACCTAAGGTAACCAGATTTATGCTGCTGTTTATGTTGACTCCCTATTGTTCTTGTGATGTGTGACATCTGTTATTTTACAGCACTTAACTCATGTGCACTGGCAGTCAGGAACCTACTGGAAATAACAATTAAGGGCATAAATAACACACATCTGCATGAGTTTTGGCTCCCTCTCAGGTATTAACTCTGCTTACCACCTTCCAGATTTTTTCTCTTCTGCATTGTGATAACAATTTGATTTTGAAGACTTAAGCTTCCCTCCCTGTGGAGATTTCGGCATACATTTTATGTAATTGTCTGTTTTTGTGGATTGGGACCTGTGTGTACTGTGTGCTCTCTGATAATTGAACATTCAGGAAAAAAAGACACTCCCCGTCGTGTTCTCGTATTGCAGTGTTAGCCTTCCCACCTGAATAGTTTATACAACAACATCAAGCATGACTCACTGGAAATCCCTGCTCACATAAAATTCATATGCCTGTGTGCTTCCTTCTGAAGGCAGCGATTTGCATTTCTGTAGAGGTCTGAAAGAATAGGAGAGCGTTATTATCAGTTATTATTTGCTGACCATCCAGAGCACTCCCAATGGGGTACAAGAGACAGAAAGGGGAGAGGTCAGTTCTTTAAAATGTATGTGTAACCAGCTCAGAGCCGATGCAAGCATCTTGTTGGCACTTTAATTAGCAGTTTCCAGGGTGAGAGGACGCTAAAAATTTTCCTAACATCTACTTTGAGTCCATGGAAAGTGTCACTTCACAGGCTCCTGAGATGAGAGGGCTAGCAGTGAACAGCTGTGAATTCTCTCTGCTTCTCAGCTAAGCAAGATGGCTAGTACCACCTCACTCCTCCTTTGTAGAGCTTGAGGCTGGCATGCTCCCTGAATGCTACTGGCAACTGCTGGGGGCCACACAAAAGCTTGAAATGTTTGTTTCCCCTCAAAAAAAAAGAAAACCAGAAATGAAGAAGGGAGGAATCATTTGTGCACAGTGGTTGAAGGGCTGGCGCTTTAGTGGATGGCACTATAATGGCAGGACAACCCTGATCCATTGGGAGAGAATGTTGCTAAGCAAGGAGTTACTCTGATGGTTATATCAGACTAGACTCCTAAACCCATGCTTCCTAAACTAATCATTAGAAAGAAAATAAAGTGACTTTTTCATTTTTCAAAACAAAAGCATAGCTTGCAACACCAACAGTACCCTTCCTTAGAACATTCTAACTTTTTTCTCTAAAAGCCTTTCAAATATTTCTAAATGACAGTGTGAGGTCACAGAGTTTCTTTTTGTTTATTTTTGTAGGATAATAGGTGAATGAGAAGGATGAAATAGGTCATGTATAAGCTATGGTTTCCAAACTATCCATGAGAATCTAGTCTCAGAAATTAGGGCAAAGCTTTATGTCTAAAATATGTCACAATATGATTATATTAAAACAAAAAATCTAGATATGTAAATGTTCAATGACAGGGAAATGATTTAGCTATGGTCCATCTATAACTATTAGACAATTACAGAATTATGCTTTTAAGTCATTTTAATGATCTGCAGAAATGCTCACTATATAATGCTGAATGAAAGAAATATAACACAAAACTACCTACAGTGTGATTTTATTTATATGTATACCTATACAGATGTATACACACACATACTAACACTGGAAGGAAACATACCAAATTGTCAATAACACAGTTATAGCCAAATGAGACCATTAGAGATGATTTTTATTTCTTCTGGATTTTTTTCAATCTTTCCACGACTAATGTATTTTACTATTAAAATCAGAAAATAAGTAAATAGCTTAAAATGCCTAGCCTGAGCTGAAAAGATAACTCAAGTCATCAGCAGGACAAATATGCACTTATGTGATAGAAATTTAGCAAGATTTGTAAAAGTTCATCTTACCCGCAGATCTCTTTCACTAATATCCTTCAGGTCCCAAAACTCCTAAGATTAGAAATTCATTCAACAGCAGTTGAATTCATCTGCAATGCGGGAGACCTGGGTTTAAACCCTGGGTTGGGAAGATCCCCTGGAGAACGGAAAGGCTACCCACTCTAGTATTCTGGTGTGGAGAATTCCATGGACGGTATAGTCCATGGGGTCGCAAAGAGTCGGACATGACTGAGCAACTTTCACTTTTACTTTCAACAACAGTAACAATCTCGAGCAAAGAGTATATATTTATGACCCCATTTCTTTTTTTTTTTTAATGAGTATATGCTTTAATATCTATTTACTTATTTATTTATTTATATTATTATACACGTGTTGGGGCTTCTGTGGTGGCTCAGATGGTAAAGAATATGCCTGCAATGCGGGAGACCTGGATTCGATCCCTGGGTTGGAAAGATATGTGGAGGAGAGCATGGCAACCCACTCCAGTATCTTGCCTGGAGAATCCCCATGGACAGAGGAGCCTGGAGGGCTACAGTCCATGGAGTCGAAAAGAGTCAGATATAACTGAGCATCTAAGAACATACACAGATGTGCTTGGAACTGACCCAATCCTATTTGTTCACAATCATAGGTTCTTTTTCATAGAGCGTGGTAGGCTCTAAAGGTTAGAAGTAGGTGATAGTAAAGGACTCCTCTTCCACAACTGCCCCTACTGTGGGTATTTGGTACAACGAAAGCAAATCTCACAAGAACTTTAGCTCAGAAGACAAAGATTTATCGGTAGGTACAAATACAGGAAACACAAGCTGGAATCAAGATTGCCGGGAGAAATATCAATAACCTCAGATATGCAGATGACACCACCCTTATGGCAGAAAGTGAAGAAGAACTAAAGAGCCTCTTGATGAAAGTGAAAGAGGAGAGTCAAAAAGTTGGCTTAAAGCTCAACGTTCAGAAAACTAAGATCATGGCATCTGGTCCCATCATTTCATGGGAAATAGATGGGGAAACAGTGGAAACAGTGTCAGACTTTATTTTTTGGGGCTCCAAAATCACTGCTGATGGTGATTGCAGCCATGAAATTAAAAGACTCTTACTCCTTGGAAGGAAGGTTATGGCCAACCTACAGAGCATATTAGAAAGCAGAGACATGACTTTGCCAACAAAGGTCCAACTATAAAGAAAGCTGAGCTCTGAAGAATGGATGCTTTTGAACTGTGGTGTTGGAGAAGACTCTTGAGAGTCCCTTGGACTGCAAGGAGATCCAATCAATCCATCCTAAAGGAGATCAATCCTGGGTGTTCATTGGAAGGACTGATGTTGAAGCTGAAACTCCAATACTTTGGCCACCTCATGCGAAGAGTTGACTCATTGGAAAAGACCCTAATGCTGGGTAGGATTGGGGGCAGGAGGAGAAGGGGACGACAGAGGGTGAAATGGTTGGATGGCATCACTGACTCGATGGACATGGGTTTGGGTAGACTCTGGGAGTTGGTGATGGACAGAGAGGCCTGGCATGCTGCAGTTCATGGGGTCACAAAGAGTTGGACATGACTGAGCGACTGAACAGAACTGACAAATAAAATCACACTTACTTCTCTTAGCTCAAAGAATTGTCCCACAGGACAGAATAAAACCTTCAACCTAGTGAAAGAAATTGTTAGTCAGTCAGTCATGTTCAACTCTTTGTGAATCTATGGACTGTAGCTCGCAAGGCACCTCTGTCCATGGAACTCTTCAGGCAAGGATATTGGAGTGGTTTGCCATTCCCTTCTCCAGGGGATCTTCCTGACCCAGAGAGCAAACCCGGGTCTCCTGCATGAGCCACTGGGGAACCCAATATAATATTTCTAATCAATTCACATATTTCAAACATTAATAATCTTACTAAGGGAATATTATTTCTAATGTCCATTATGCTAAAAAATAAATATTTGAGTCCCATCTAGGGTAACAAAAAAAATTTTTTTTTAATTTTAATTAAAAAAATAAATAACTGGAGAACTAGTTTCTCTGGAGTAGGGCCTTCTGATTATAACTTCAATGGTAACTGACTGTTCTTTGAACCCTAACCTTGATTAGGATATATCAAAGATTAACTACTCAGCCCTAAGGTATTGATTAAAGCTAAAACACAAGCACAATTAACTAATTTAAAATACATCATAGATAATATAATGATATGTACTTTCTTGAAAAAAATAGCCAGCAAATTAATATTAGTGGTTTTCTCCAAAAAGAATGGAATTAGAAGAGGGGGCATTTTTCTTGATATTCTCCTATATTATTTGAAGTTTAAAAAATATATTACTTTTATACTGTATTAATACTAACAAGAATGTTTAAAGGATGACATAAATGATAACAGAAATTTACTTATCTGAATTAAAGATTTACCCCCACTCACCTTCAAAAGTACATAGCAGTGTGCTGGAAGTTTGCAAAAGCACATGACAGTCAGGAATATCCCCTGGAGGAGGAAATGGCAATCTACTCCAGTATTCTTGCCTGAAGAATCCCTTGGACAGAGGAGCCTGGCAGGCTACAATCCAAAGGGTTGCAACGAGTGAGACACAACTGAGCATGTGTACACACACACACACACTCACACACACAGGATGGACAAGGTATGCGTAGAGTGTTTTCTGCTGGGAATTTCAGATAGGCTAGAGCATTCTTCAGTCTCTAAGTTGCGTCCTACTCTTTTGTGACCCCATGGACTGTAGCCAGCCAGGCTCCTCTGTCCGTGGGATTTTCCAGGCAAGAATACTAGAGTGGATTGCTATTTCCTCCTCCAGGGGATCTTCTCCACCTAGGAATCAAGTCTGGGTCTCTTGCATTGCAAGTGGATTCTTCACCTTTGAGCCAACAAGGAAGCCAGGAACATTAAGTAACCTAAATGAAAAATAACTTAAAATAGATTTTTGAAGCAGTTTCTCTCTTGCTTTTCTTACCCCAGCCTTACACCCCTGCCTCCCACCCTACATCCCTCAGCCCCATTAGAGATGTTCATTCACTGTAGTGAATTTAGGATTTTAGTGGAAACATTTGAAAAATTATACTCCTTTCTACTAATATTATCATCCATTAATACTTGCTATGCATTAGTATGGGCTTGGACCATACTGTCTGACCTGGTGGCTCAGACAGTAAAGAATCTGCCTGCAATGTGGGAGACTTGGGTTTGATTCCTGGGTTGGGAAGGTCCCCTGGAGGAGGACATGGCAACCAGTATTCTTGGCAACTCCAGTATTCTTGCCTGGAGAATCCCTCTGGACAGAGGAGCCTGGTGGGCTAGAGTCCATGGGGTTGCAAAGAGTCAGACACGACTGAGTGACTAAGCACAGCACATGAATTAGTATGTGATCAAACAGTTATCTGCAAGGGGCAAGGAGTAACTGAGAAAAGGATGCAACTGGTGGCAGGTGGTGGTTAAGGAAGTTGAGGAAAAAGGAGAAAAATAATCTGGAATTCAACAGATAACTGAGACCAGGATACCCCAAACCTTGGGATAGCCCAGGCATTAGCCCTCTAGGGACTAGAGCTCTGAAAAGGTGTGTCTTGGAGCTAAGTTGAAGGAGTGAAGCAGAAAGGTCAGGGAGCATTAACACCAAATGATTTTATATCACAATTTATCCCTCTTCAGGAAAAACAGAGGTACAAATTCAACAGCTATGTCAGTCATAAGATTTACTGCAGATGATAAACATCTGTCAGCTTACTTGCATCAAGCAGAAGAGCTTAAACTACAATCTGTGTTCATGATAAATGAAGATTTGGAAGACATTTACTTTATCCTGCCTTTTGCTTACTTAAGCATCATGCAGACACAAAAGACACCACCAGAATTTGCTTAGACAATGCTGAACACAGAGAAGGGAGGGAGAAAACCACCATGAAATATTGCTACTTCCATTGCTATTCTGGAACCATCATTTCAGCTTGCTGCTGCATATGAGGAACAGGAGCCTTTCCTGATCCAAAGGCCTTGGCAGGAGGCTTCATTTATCAGGGAAGGAAAATGCATAATTCAAAATGAAAGTCACCTAGCCCTGGTAAGTTGAAACAAATGAAGCAAAACTTCATGCTCTAGCTCAGCACCAGGGAACCACTCCTGTCCCTCCAGAGAGGAAGCCTCCACCCTTTTCTCGCTTACTATCAGACCCTGTAAACCTAGTGAAAGAAGAGAGGAGGAGGTGGGGAGCATCATTGGGCTCATAATGTTTAACTGTTTTTTGAGTATTTGACTTCAGTGGTCTTAGGAAATGTATCTCTCTCACTTGCTCTTAATCTCTCTTCCTCTGTCACTGCAGAAGGAGAGCTTTCATTCTACACCCCCTGTGTCCGAAAGATTACAAACCACTCCAGAATGTCTGCTTCCTTCTTTCCCTAGCATCCCTCTTTCCCTCCCCTTTCTTTTTTACAGCAACTTCTTTTCCCAACCTCCCTCTCCATCAACCCAAAGTTTAACTCAGGCAGCTGATGCATGATAATGAGTCATCCTTTCATCCATCCCCCATCTTTTTGACAAATATTTATTTATAGTCTGTTATGGGTGAGATGCTTGAGAAGGGAGGAAAGGCATCCTGCTGTGCCCCCTTTTGCAGCTTATATTCCTGTGAGATTCTGAAAACTCTGCGCCCAAAGTGACTGTAAACGGTTTGCAGCTGTGATCTGTGTAGATCTATAAAGAGAAAGTATTACATAAAAATTACAAATCTATTCTAACAATGCTCAGTGATTCCTGGTTGAATGCTACCCTCCTCCTTCAGCAGCTAAGTCAAATGAACCAGCAGAGCAAATATGATCTGGTGGCCATGGCAACATACATTCCTGCTTTGAACTTGTCAATCCACCACAAGGAAATCACATTAACGGGATGTTTTTCTGCTTCAAATAGCTTTTTTTTTGGCTGCAAGGCATGACGAGTTTTAATTCCCCCTGCTGCTGCTGCTGCTGCGTCGCTTCAGTCGTGTCCGACTCTGTGCGACCCCATAGACGGAAGCCCACCAGGCTCCCTTGTCCCTGGGATTCTCCAGGCAAGAACACTGGAGTGGGTTGCCATTTCCTTCTCCATCAAATAGCTTTTGTTTTCACAGTTTAATTACAGAAACAGATTTTTCTTGATTTCTAGATTCTTCAAAGACCTGAGCAAAAAGGAAATAATAATAACAATAATAATGTTGTTTCAAAAATATTTTTTGAAATTCCAATTAGCCTTGTAGTTGAGGAAGGAAAGGTAGAGAAAGAAAAACCATCTATCTGTCCCTGTTTTTTTCCCCACCATATAACTTAGAAAATCAGAGATATAGTCAGATATTCTCTAAGCAATTTGCTTCTTAGTCTTTTCAAGATCATTTCCTCATCTGTAAAAATAGAGTAAACAATATCTGCCTCACAAGAGTGTATAAGGTTTAGTTAATGCTTGCAAAGTGCTAAGGATAATTGCTAGGATTATGAATTAATGTTGCTGGTTAATGCTGGATAGGGGACCCTTGGTTTCACCTGAGGCCCTTAGCTACTTCATTCAATTATTAACGCCAGAAAATGCTCATTTTATCTAAGTTTTACTGCATAAATGTGGACAATGGCTGTAGAAGTTTATCAACATATTTTATGAGAAATTAGTAAGTTCATAAAAAGGGCTAATTTAGGACTAATTTATACCATTGATAAAGCTGAGGAAATAGGAGATGGCACCTATGTATCACTGTGCTCAATAGGAAGCCCAAGGAAGACAAAATTGCACAATGAAAGGAAAAGAATCCAAGAACATTTATGTTGCAGGTTTCAGTAGTCTTCATTATGACCACAAAACTAGCCATATGATAAAAGAAGACAAAAATTAACCACCTGCAAATGAGGGTTGATAATCTCTGAGTTGTGAAGGTCTGGCTCTGCAACTCTTCCCATCTTTTCATACTCATTTTTGAGAAGAATAAAAAGGACAAATCTGTACAAAATAAAGAACTCATTTGCAGGCTTTGGTTTTACTCACTTTGCCCACCTGTAGGCACAGAAGATAAAAAGAGGTGGAATATGGCCCAGAGCTCTGGGCCCTCAGCATTCTCAGGTTCTTTTTTTCTTCTAATATTTATTTTTATTCATTTATTTGACTATGCAAAAGTAGGAAGTCAGGAAACACCTGGCGTAACAGGCAAATTTGGCCGTGGAGTACAGAATGAAGCAGAGAAAAGGCTAAGAGTTTTGCCAAGAGAACGCACTGGTCATAGCAAACGCCCTCTTCCAACAACACAAGAGAAGACTCTACAAGTGGACATCACCAGATGGTCAATACCGAAATCAGATTGATTATATTCTTTGCAGCCAAAAATGGAGAAGCTCTATACAGTCAGCAAAAACAAGACCGGAAGCGGACTGTGGCTCAGATCATGAACTGCTTATTGCCAAATTCAGACTTAAATTGAAGAAAGTAGGGAAAACCACTACATCATTAAGGTATGACCTAAATCAAATCCCTTATGATTATACAGTGGAAGTGACAAATAGATTTAAGGGACTAGATCTGATAGACAGAATGCCTGTGAACAGTGGACAGAGGTTCATGACATTGTACAGGAGACAGGGGTCAAGACCATCTCCATGGAAAAGAAATGCAAAAAAGCAAAATGGCTGTCTGAGGAGGCCTTAAAAATAGCTGGGAAAAGAAGAGAAGCAAAAAGCAAAGGAGAAAAGAAAAGATATAGCCATTTGAATGCAGAGTTCCAAAGAATAGCAAGGAGAGATAAGAAAGTCTTCCTCAGAGATCAATGCAAAGAAATAGAGGAAAACAACAGAATGGGAAAGACTAGAGGTCTCTTCAAGAAAATTAGAGATACCAAGGGAATATTTCATGCAAAGATGGGCTCGATAAAGGACAGAAATGGTATGGACCTAACAGGAGCAGAAGATATTAAGAAGAGGTGGCAAGAATACATAGAAGACCTGTACAAAAAAGATCTTCATGACCCAGATAATCACGATGGTGTGATCACTCACCTAGAGCCAGAAATCCTGGAATGTGAAGTCAAGTGGGCCTTAGAAAGCATCACTATGAACAAAGCTAGGGGAGGTGATGGAATTCCAGTTGAGCTATTTCAAATCCTGAAAGATGATGCTGTGAAAGTGCTGCACTCAATATGCCAGCAAATTTGGAAAACTCAGCAGTGGCCACAGGACTGGAAAAGGTCAGTTTTCATTCCAATCCCAAAGAAAGGCATGCCGAACAATGCTCAAACTACCGCACAATTGCACTCATCTCACATGCTAGTAAAGTAATGCTCAAAATTCTCCAAACCAGGCTTCAGCAATACGTGAACCATGAACTTCCAGATGTTGAAGCTGGATTTAGAAAAGGCAGAGGAACCAGAGATCAAATTGCCAAAATCCGCTGGATCATCGAAAAAGCAAGAGAGTTCCATCAAAAATCTATTTCTGCTTTATTGACTATGCCAAAGCCTTTGACTGTGTGTATCACAAAAAACTGTGGAAAATTCTGAAAGAGATTTGAATACCAGACCATCTGACCTGTCTCTTGAGAAACCTGTATGCAGGTCAGGAAGCAACAGTTAGAACTGGACATGGAACAACACACTGGTTCCAAATAGGAAAAAGAGTACATCAAGGCTGTATATTGTCACCCTGCTTATTTAACTTATATGCAGAGTACATCATGAGAAACATTGGGCTGGAAGAAACACAAGTTGGAATCAAGATCACTGGGAGAAATATCAATAACCTCAGATATGCAGATGACACCACCCTGATGGCAGAAAGCGAAGAACTAAAGAGCCTCTTGATGAAAGTAAAAGAGGAGAGTGAAAAAGTTGGCTTAAAGCTCAACGTTCAGAAAACTAAGATCATGTCATCCGGTCCCGTCACTTCATGGCAAATAGATGGGGAAAAAGTGCAAACAGTTTCAGACTTTATTTTTGGGGGCTCCAAAATCACTGCTGATGATGATTGAAGCCATGAAATTAAAAGATGCTTACTCCTTGGAAGGAAGGTTATGACCAACCTAGATAGCACATTTAAAAGCAAAGACATTACTTTGCCAACAAAGGTCCGTCTAGTCAAGGCTATGGTTTTTCCAGTGGTCATGTATGGATATGAGAGTTGGATGGTGAAGAAAGCTGAGCGCCGCAGAATTGATGCTTTTGAACAGTGGTGTTGGAGAAGGTTCTTGAGAGTACCTTGGACTGCAAGAAGTTCCAAACAGTCCATCCTAAAGGAGATCAGTCCTGGGTGTTCATTGGAAGGACTGATGTTGAAGCTGAAACCCAATACTTTGGCCACCTCATGCGAAGAGCTGACTCATTGGAAAAGACCCTGATGCTGGGAAGGATTGGGGGCAGGAGGAGAAGGGGACAACAGAGGATGAGATGGCTGGATGGCATCACCAACTCGATGGACATGGGTTTGGGTAAACTCCGGGAGCTGGTGATGGACAGGGAGGCCTGGCATGCTGCAATTCATGGGGTCGCAAGGAGTCGGCCATGACTGAGCGACTGAACTGAACTGAACTGATTTGACTATTAGTTACAGCATGTGGAATCTTCCATCTTCATTGAGGCATGCAGGATCTTTAAATTGCAGCATGGGAACTCTTGCAGCATCTGGTATTTATTTCCCTGACCAAGGATGAAATCCCTTGAATTGGGCTCTTGGAGCCTAAGCCCCTGGACCACCAGGGAAGTCCTTTGTTCTTAGTTTTTAAGGAGAAAAGCCAGTGCCTCAGGATTTTGCTGATGGAGGAAACTGAACCAGCTTCAGCTACTTCCTGATAGAGCCATCTGACTGTTTCCAAACCAGGCCCTATAGGGTGCAGAGAGCAGTAAAAAGTAGCTAACCTCAACTAAGGTTGAGGTTTAGTCACTCAGACATGTCCGACTTTTGTGACCCTTGGACTGTAGCCCACCAGGCTCCTCTGTCCACAGGATTTCCTGGCAAGAATAGTGGAGTGGATTGCCATTTCCTTCTTCAGGGGATCTTTCTGGCCCAGGGATTGAACCTATATTTCCTGCATTTCAGACAGATTCTTTACCACTAAGCCACTGGGGTTATCAAATCAAAACTTGGGTCTTCTCCCCAGTGAAGCCTGTTTACTAATGCTGCAGTGTTTATTGCAATGCACCAAGCAAGCAGTCCAGAGCAGCTATTGCTCAAAACACCTGAATTCCCCATGGGTTTCTGGGAAGCATTTTCAAAGGCCAGATGAGGGAAGGGAGTCTCAGGGTCAGTGATCAACTTGTGTACAATTCCCTCATTGGTTGATTGTGAGGTAACAGGGCGGTGTCACAGGGGTTAACATTATCAATTCTTTGTCTCCAGTAGGCCTGGGGGCTATGTGCACTGTCATCAAGAAGTTAACATCTTCCATTTGGTGGGGCTTTAGTTTCTGTGAAACAACTCAGGAAATGTGCATTAGATACTATTATCTTAGGTACTAAGGTAATATGCAAAGAGTATGCAAAGATACACAAAGAGAGTCAGACATAACAATAACTGAACTACAACATTTCAACAATCTTAGGTACTTAGGAGAAGAGAAAAAGCAGAGGACGTGGGAGGAGGCGAAGACCCCATAGGGTCCTACCTTGTTACACTCCACTCAATCCTTCACACTCACAGCTTGCTCTTGGTTTTATGAAGAAAATTATGGGCTGGTCCTGCAGATATTCATGTCAGTATGGGTAATAAAAAGTCTTGTTGGTGAGGATGTGGAGAAATTGGAATCTTTGTGCTTTTTTGCTGGTAGCAATGTAAGGTGGTGCAGCTGCAGAGAAAAACAGCTTGGCAATTACACAAGAAATTAAACAGAATTACTGTATGACTCAGCAATTTCACTCCTATGTATATACCCAAAAGAATCAAAAACAGGAGCTCAACAGTAAGCCAATGTTCATAGTAGCATTATTCACAACAACCAAAAGCGGAAGCAACCCAGGTATTCATCAATAGATGAAAAGTTAAACAACATGTGGTATATACATATGATGGAATGTTATTCAGCCTTAAAAAGGAAGGAGGTTCTGACACAAGCTACAACATGGATGAATCTTGAAGACATGATGCTAAGTTAAATAAGTCATTCACAAAAGGTCAAATACTGTATGATTTCAGTTATATAGAGTATACCCAAATAGTCAAATCATAGAGACAGATAGAATAGTGATTACTAAAGGTTGGGAGAAGGGGAAATGGGTGTTATCATTTAGTGGGTATAGAGTTTAGATGAAGAAAAAGTTCTGGAGATGGATAGTGGTGACAGTTGCACAACAATGTGACTGTCACTGAACTGTACACTTTTATCACTTTTATATGGCTAAAATGGTAAATTTTATATTATATATATTTAACCCCTCTAAGCATTTTGGGCAATAGAATATCTTGCCAAATTCAATACTAAAACTTTATTCTTTATTCAGTTTTACTCCCTCCAATCCCACCCCAGTCCCTACTTCCTCTATCTGCAGATTAGACAGCCCTAAGATCAGGAAACTTGGAGTGGGAAGCCCAGGATATGGCAGTCCCCTTCATCTTCCTTGCTCTAGTTGCTATTACCCTCTGGGGCACTTCAGGGGAGACCAAAGTGAGAGGAGAAGGATGAGTGGGAAGGAAAGTCCAGGTCCAGCTGTCTTTTTGCCTGGGAACTCAATGAGTTGAGCGGATGGCCAAAGAGAACTGCTTTGTGGAGGGCTTGTGGAGGGCTTTGGTAGACTCTTCTGAGATCACTCCTCATGAGAAACACACATGCACTCATACACAGGACCTTTTTCTCGGTAGTTCTCTTGATGCTGAGGGACTCTTCCAATGGCTTCCGTTCAACTTCTTGCTCAGCCCCCTAGTTCTCAGTTCCTAGTCAAGAGGTGGGCATTGGAAAATGGGGTCAGAACCAGACTTCCTCTTGTCTTAGCACATCTGCCCTTTGCTGGTAGTACTCAATATCTACTGTGTTGCTACCAGCCTTTGAAGCCTCTGCCTTCTCTGAAACAAAAGCAAGAGCTGCATTGAGTGTTCTAAGAGGTTTTTGTTTGCTTGTTTTGGACTTTCAATTAGATGTTCAATGATACAGAAGTGAAATAAATAATACACAAGTATGTTACGGGGGTTGTGGCAAATAACAGTAGGGGAAACTCCTGAAGGATGCTGGAAGGTATGAACAAATTTATATAAGTAGCATAGAGGCCTTCTGAGGAAAGGACTCAAAATCTCAATCTTTTGTCTCAAGATTCAGTCAATGAGATATGTGACTACATTGGTGGCTTAATAGTTAATATCAGGTCTCAACTGAGGCTGACTCCAGCGTTTCTGCTGGCAGATCTCTGAAGATCCTTATTCTTGGAAAATTGTGAAACTTGCAGCTTAATTTTCCCCAGGTCTATGAGCCCCACTGTGACATGGAATATTTGATTTACTGAAACATTATTATTTATTAATATATTATATAATTTAACCTTTAGATTAAAAAGTATGTGTTAATATTCATGATCTCCAATAAATATGAACCATTAGATGAGACAATGTGGACCAAATGAAAGATTAATCCATAATCCAGGAACTGGTGGTAGAGAAGAATTCTCCTCTATAACACCATTGGTCTAAACCTGATGAAGTACCAGGAGGTACTCACTTTTTTAATACACATGCAATGAAAGGTGACATGAAAGAGATGCTGCAGCTGGTAGCTTCCATCCTACTCACTGCCAGGATGGCAAACTTTCATCTGCTCTCCTAGAGATCTCACTAACTCTTAATCCCTTTCTTCCTCATAATTCCATGAGGATGCTAGCTAGAGCTAGAGTTACCCCCAAGTAATATTTTTAATGAGGACAGTTGATCGCCAAGAAGGATATTCTATACCAGGAGGTCCTTAGACACCAGACACATAAGAAAGACCAGCACCCTCATGAAGCAGAAATATTATTAATAGGTGAGAGAGTGAAGACTTCTCACAGCCAGAAGCCATTGTTAAAGACTCAGGGAAATCCTGCAATAAATACATGGTTCTTTATAGTGTCTATCACCATGTCCTCCAAGTTTATTGAACACATTGAAATATTGTGGAAATAGCCATGACACATCAGTTTGGAAAATCTTTTAGCAAATTACAGTGCCAGAATAGCTAACAGCCACCTGGCTGAGAGATGGCCCATAACCTTTGTCCTCACAGAATTTTGGTGACAATGAGATGAGACAGTTGGTGTGAAAGTTTCTAGTACAGAAGGGACAGTGAGTAGGAACAATGAGTACAGTATTAGAAGAACCAAAATATGAATCAAAATCCTTATGAAGAAACAAGACACTGAAAAGGCGTCCTGATAATTCTATCAGGAATGCCCAAGGACGTGAGGCCTCGTATATCCTGTGTGTCCAAAAGCAGGGTAGTGAATACTGATGAGCAAAATGGGAGGAAATAAAGGAAAACCTCAGCTTCCTCATAGTGGAACTTGTGGTAGAACCAGTTTTAACCTCTGATTTTCCTGCTCTCCCCACTTCTGACTTAATCCCCTCATTCTCTTACGGCCCATTCCAAAGGCTAAAAGCTTGCACAAGGCACAGATGATAGCTAACAATAAAAATAGAGCAATGGAAGACAGAAGGAAAAAGAAAAACTCTGTAGGATGTTATTCATTTTACACCACACCGCAGCACCTAGGTGGCCCATGGCTTTAAAGCAAAGCAAGGCCTCCATCTAGTGGAAAAGTGGAGGTGTCTGACATTGCAAATGTTATTTGCAAATGTTATGAAACCCTCCTCCACCCTCCATATTAAATTTGGCAGCTGTTAAAGCTATATGCCAACTAAATCATGCTTGACAATCATATTTGTTTCTGGCTACTTAATTCATTCATTTAGTCCAGTAATAGATATTAACAACATTATATTCCCTACAGCAAAGCAAACAATTACAAACATTTGTAATGTTCCAGCTTCTGCTGTATCACAAATACTAATGCATCAGTGAAAATAAATGAAAAAAAATCTGTCCTTCAGGCAGTAGGTTAAATAGAATAAAGGTAATTTTTTCCTCTTTTCTAATAATAGTGGGAAAAAATGATACATACAATCATTTTGAAGAAAGTCTTTTCACCTTTGGATGAAATATATTTTTTAATCCATCTAATTAAAACAAAGACTACATTTTAAACTACAATGCAATCAATATATGTCAAATGATTTTTGTAAGAAATAATAGCAACAATAAAGACTGCAAAGTTACTCTTTATGTTACAGTTTAATGTGGAAAATATTGCATACTTTAAAATATATGAAAAATAGCACCTGATCACCCAAGTCACAGTCAATAAGTAAAATTAAATGTCTGAGAGTTTCTATCATTACTCAAAGTATTTGGGGAAAAAAAAAAGATGTGACCTGGTATCACCAATATATGAGCTTATCAACCCAATTGGTAATATGCTTCCATTTGAAATGACATTGAATTGCTTTTGCATTTTAATTATATAACAGAAACTACAGAAGCTGTTTCAAATCAATTTGAGAAGCTGATAGGCAAATGATGCATACATGCTTAGTCACTTAACAGAAGAAAATAAAGTATATAAAAGTCAGAGAATGGGTGGGCTTTAAAGAATATGAAGACTAGTTAGAACCCTAAGAGAGGATAAATTCGTGATATTTCATGATGATTAGTGCCTTTTAAGATAACAACAGGATGTATTCAGAAATGAGGATGGAAGAGGGAGGGCTTGGGCCTAAGAGCATTCAGTGAGGTGGGAGAGGCAGCCAAGAATAGAAGAAATCAGGGAATTCCCTGCTGGTCCATCCTGCTTGTAGTTAAGACTTAGCACATCTACTGCATGGGGTGAGGGTTGGATCCCTGGGTGGGGAACTAATAACCCACATGCCTCGAGGCAAAAAAAAAAAAAATAGAAGAGATGAGATTTGTAACCAGTAGGCTACTGCTCAAAGTGGGTGCAAGTTGAAAAAGGAGAAGAAAGAAAGAAAATGAAGTCACTCAGTTATGTCAGACTCTTTGCGACCCCGTGGAGTGTGGCCTGCCAGGATCCTCCGTCCATGGGATTTTCCAGGCAAGAGTACTAGAGTAGGTTGACATTTCCTTCTCCAGGGGATCTTCCCGACCCAGGTATCAAACCCGGGTCTCCTGCATTGCAGGCTAACTCTTTACCGTCTGAATCACCAGGGGAAAAAAGAACTCATAAAAGTTTGGCTATGATTATCAACAAAGATGGAATAGTGCTACTGCTGGTGAAAATAATGTCAAAAGGGAGAAATGCATGACCTTCATACAATAGAAATCCTCCAGGAAAAGCACAATTAAGGATTTTATAGATACAGTTGTAAAGACTTGACACTAGTAATTAGTTCAAAAAATGACTTCAAAAGAGTATAAATGAACAAAATTCAAAATTGATGTTATACAATTGATAAACAACATTTTCATTGTTCCACAATTTTCTGATGCAAGTACATCATTTTCCAAATAAAATTAAATCTGGTTCGGATCTTCCGCTTACCTGCTGATGGGATGGTAAATACCATTATTGGTGCACCTTGCCATCCTCTGAGAAATGTATGAGAATCCCGGGACTCAGATGGTGACAGCAAAATGGGGCAGGCCTGGCCCTTAGTCACATCTGTCTTCATCATCCACCTTCTGCTGCTTTATTTTTCCATCAGGCACTGAGCCTCTGTCCTCTACAGGACCCTGTATTATTTTCCTACTGTAGCTGGAACAAATTACCACAAATTTAGTGGTTTAAAAACACAAATCTATTATCTTGTAATTCTAGAGGTTAGAAGTCTGAAATGGGCTTTACTGGGCTAAAATCGTCTGGAAGCTCTAGAGGAGAATCCATCTTCCGGCCTTTTTCAAACCTTGTAGAAGCTGCCTTCATTCCTTGATAAGTAGCCCTATGTTCCACCTTCAAAGACAGCAATGACAAATCGAGTCTTTTTCAGGATACCATGTCTCAAGTTCTCACTCTTCTGCTTCCCTCTGACCCATTCAAAGACCCTTGTGATTACATTAGGCCCTCCTGGATAATCCAGGAAACATCCTTAGGTAAAAGTCAGATGATTAACAACTGTAATTCAATCTTCAACCTTAATCCTCCCTTGTCACCTACCTGAGCATATTCATGGGTTCTGGGAATTAACATGAACATTTTGGGAAGGCCATTATTCTGTCTACTATGGACACTGTGAGAGAAGTCCCACAACGTAATCCTCTCTAGTGCTTTCAAACCTCTTTTTTACATCAGGAAACTCAGTGAAAATGAAAATATTTGATAGCATACTGGGGCAACTGGTTAACCCTGTCGTGCCTCAGCACAATTCTGGGGAAGCAGTCTACATTGACTGCAGAACTGGTCACAGGGCTTACAATAACACCATTAAGACTGAGACTTAATAACATTATTAAGGGGATCAAACTACAGACCTGCATGTGCTGTCTCCATGAAGTCTTCCAGGACAACTAAGTGGAAGGGGAGATTCTGCCATCTTTAATCTGCCACACTTGCTTCCTTCCAGTCTCAGAGGATCCCTCTCTCCATGAGGCCAGCACACATTCACCTTTTTATCTAAGCATGAGTCAGACACGACTGAGCAACTTTCACACACACACACACACACACACACACACACACACACACACACACACACACACTAGCTTTCTTTGTCTTCCTGTCCTCCCCTTTCCTTCTCTGGGACAGCCCAATGTGATTCCTCACTGCTCCTGACACTCAATGAAGGATTTGTGTGACAGCTGCTAGACCTCAACTATCTCAGTCTAACTAATATAAAAACAAGACTTTTTTTGTTTGTTTTTTTCACACAACGAAAACTCCAGGGGAAGTATTGGTTTTAGGCATAGCTGGATCCAGGGATAAATGACTCTGGATCTGTTTATCTAAGCTTCCTCCATGGAAGCCCTTTCTCTGTTTCCATAACGTAGCCCTTGGCAGCATGAGGTTGACATCATTTCTCCTGTTAACAGTCTCAGCTGAAAGCACATCCTATAAATTTTTCAAACATGAATTCACTGAGATTTCCTTTGACTTACTTTATGATCAATTTTAAAATTTTCCAGAAGTGTTGAAAAAGATAGAATTCTTTGTTTATTTCTAATTACCAAGTAGGGGATATTTTCAGTACACCATTACTATAGCTTTAAAGTAAAATTTAAATTGCACATTTGTGTCCCTGTGCACACAGCTCAAAAGGGTTTCAAGAAGGAAGATTTATCATTTTCAAAGTTTTTGAAAGAAAAGCTCACATATCCCCATTCAGTAATGAGCGTCTATATAAAAAGAGTTAACAGCTGATTTTAACTTCTTAGCTCAGTAAAAGTTCTTTTAAAGTTCCCCTTTGATCTTCTTATAAGTGAAGAGCCATGTCCTAGTTTTCGGAGTATCTAAAGATCCACTAGTATCAATGTATAAACTAATTTTGTCTCCTTTCAAAAATAATTTCTTATGAGATATTATCTCTGACAGCTGAGACTATGGTATTTGAACAGAATATTACTTTCTAACACTATAATGTCTGAAAGAAAAATAATGAGAAAAAACTAATAGCAAAAGAGATGTTATCACCTGGGAAAAAAATCTGCTGGATGACTATGTTAGATTCTCAATGTCTTTATGAACAAGATGTCATTTATCTGGTATAATCAAAATCTCCCTATTCAGATTAACCCCTTTCTATGAGATAAATGAAAGATACTGTATTGTAATGTTTCCAAAAATCAAATTGCTGTGACATGCCACCTTACTGAGATGTCTAATTCATTCATTCAGTAAATATTGAGTATCCACTCTATGCCTGCCACAGACCTAGGTACTTAAGACACATGAGTGAACAAAACAAAGATTCCTATCCTCATGGAACTTATTTTCTATCAAGAAGAAAAATGACAACATAATAAGTAAGCAAATAAGATGGCATTTTAAAAAGTGAAAAAAAGAGATGAAAGGAATGGGGAAGGTGGAGGAGGGACACTTCATAGTATTAAACAGGATGGCCCAGGAGGTTCCAATGAAATGGTGACATTTGAGCAAGAATGAAAGGAGGTGAAAGGGTTGGCCACATGGTAGAAGAGTGGTCCAAAGAGAGGAAAAGGCTAGTGCAAAAGTCCTAAGGAGGAAGTGTGCCTGGCATATTCCTGAAAGATTAAGAAACCCAGCCTGGCAGGAACAGAGTGAACAAAGGGAAAAGGAGTAGAAGATAAAATTAGTGAGTTAAGGAGGTTCAGTTCAGTTCAGTCGCTCAGTCGTGTCCGACTCTTTGCGACCCCATGAATTGCAGCACGCCAGGCCTCTCTGTCCATCACCAACTCCCAGAGTCCACCCAAACCCATGTCCATCGAGTCGGTTATGCCATCCAACCATCTCATCCTCTGTCGTCCCCTTCTCCTCCCGCCCCCAATCCTACCCAGCATTAGGGTATTTTCCAATGAGTCAACCCTTTGCATGAGGTGGCCAAAGTATTGGAGTTTCAGCTTCAACATCAGACCTTCCAATGAACACCCAGGATTGATCTCTTTTAGGATGGATTGATTGGATCTCCTTGCAGTCCAAGGGACTCTCAAGAGTCTTCTCCAACACCACAGTTCAAAAGCATCAATTCTTTGGCGCTCAGCTTTCTTCACCGTCCAACTCTCACATCCATACATGACCACTGGAAAAACCACAGCCTTGACTAGACGTACTTTTGTTGGCAAAGTAATATCTCTGCTTTTAAATATGCTATCTAGGTTGGCCATAACCTTCCTTCCAAGGAGTAAGCGTCCTTTAATTTCATGGCTGCAGTCACCATCAGCAGTGATTTTGGAGCCCAAAAAAATAAAGTCTGACACTGTTTCCACTGTTTCCCCATCTATTTCCCATGAAGTGATGGGACCACATGCCATGATCTGAGTTTTCTGAACGTTGAGCTTTAAGCCAACTTTTTCACTCTCCTCTTTCACCTTCATCAAGAGGCTCTTTAGTTCTTCTTCACTTTCTGCCATAAGGGTGGTGTCATCCGCATATCTGAGGTTATTGATATTTCTCCCAGCAATCTTGATTCCAGCTTGTGTTTCTTCCAGCCCAGCGTTTCTCATGATGTACTCTGCATATAAGTTAAATAAGCAGGTTGACAATATACAGCCTTGATGTACTCCTTTTCCTATTTGGAACCAGTCTGTTGTTCCATGTCCAGTTCTAACTGTTGCTTCCTGGCCTGTATACAGGTTTCTAGGGTGGGCTGATTGTGTACGACCTTGTGGACAGTTATAAAGGATTTAGCTTCTACTGTTGGAGAAGGCAATGGCAACCCACTCCAGTATTCTTTTCTGGGAAATTCCATGGACAGAGGACCCTGCAGGCTACAGTCCATAGGGTCACAAAGAGTAGGACGTGACTGAGCCACTAAACAACAACAATTAGCTTCTACTGTGAATAAGAATGGAATAAATCAAAAACTTTAGGCAGAGAAATGTCAAGTTCAGACTTACTTTTTAAAAGGATAATCTTAGTTGCTGATTTGATGATACACTATAAGGAATAAAGAATGAAAATTTATCTTTTTCAACTACAAATTGGCACTTACCAAGAGCATTGCCAATGACTGAACAACAAAGGCATTTGCCATCTGCCTCTATGAAGATTGAACCCAGGGCTGCTATGACTGTTGACCTTCAACACTCCCTGAGGGAATTCAGGGTGGAGTGAGGTACTCTGTGCTCCAGGGAATCTAGTGGGACAGTTAAGTCGCTCAATAATGTCCAACTCTTTGCGACCCCATGGACTGCAGCACGCCAGGCTTCCCTGTCCATCACCAACTCTCGGAGCTTGCTCAAACTCACGTCCATTGAGTCGGTGATGCCATCCAACCATCTCATCCTCTGTCGTTCCCTTCTCCTCCCACCTTCAATCTTTCACAGCATCAGGGTCTTTTCCAATGAGTCAGTTCTTTGCATCAGGCGGCCAAAGTATTGGAGTTTCAGCTTCAGCATCAGTCCTTCCAATGAATGAATATTCAGGACTGATTTCCTTTAGGATTGACTGGTTGGATCCCTAGTGGGACAGGTCTTTAGATAGTTGGATGTTTTTAGGAACAGATTTTATTATCTCAATCCTTCCATCTCCTCTTATCTAGAGAAGCACTAAATCCCTTCATGGTTACATCAGATCCTCATAACTAACAACAACAACAAAAAACTTTTGTAAAATGAGGGCTTTGTGGTATTGAACTCCCCCTTCACCAAAACCTTATATATTGACCTTCCCCCACTGCTGCTTTGGAGCAGTCTCTCAGAGCTATCTGAGATGCCACTTCCCAGGCTGCAGTCCTCATTTTGCCCCAAATAAAACTTAACTTGCAACTCACAAGCTGTACATCTTTTTTAGTCAACACCTTGACCCACCAATCCATGTGAGAGATGATGGTGTTATTAATATTAGGGCAATAAGTTTTGAGATTCTGAAAATATTCTGAATGTATGGCCAGTAGAATTGGCTATGGGGTGGGATTGCAAGAACAAGAAAGAAACCAGGAATCAACCTGAGCACCTGGCAGGATGGATTGACAATCAGCTGAGATGGAGCAGACTTGAGTTGGAATATCTTGAATTCTACTTTAGATATACTGAAGAGAGCTGCAGATAGTTGAATATATGAATCTGAGTTTAGGAGAAAGAGTTGGCCTAGAGACAGATATTTGAAAGTGGCAGTCACACTGATGACTTTACAATCACAAAAAGAGGAAGAGAAGAGAGGTAACAGATGAAAGGGGAGGGGAAGAAGAAAAAGGAAGGGAAGAAAGAAGAGGGAGGAAGAAGAAAGAGAAGAGAACCAAGACTGAGAAGACACAAAGGAGAGAAGAAAGAATCAGCAAAGAAAACTAAAAAGCAATCAATGAGGGACAAGAAAAACCAAGAGTTTAGTGTTCTGGGAGCTCAGCCAAGATATATATTAAGTAGGAGAATGTTGAACTGTGTGTAAGATGAGGACTGAAAAGTGGCCAATTTATTTGTTATTTGACATTGATATGCAATGTGGAGCTCATCAGCAACCCTGATGAGAGGAGTTCTGGTAGAGAGTTCTGGTGGGAATGGAAACTCTTTGAAGAAGTCTTGCTACAAAGATTAGCAAAGAAATGAGACAGCAATTGGTTGGAAAAGTAGAGTCAAGAGAAAAAGTTTTTTTTTGACATAGGAGAACTAGCAATAAGTTTGTTTCCTGGTAGGAATTATTGAACGGAAAGCGAAAAACTGATAACAGGAACAAGAGGGAAGAATTTCTGAAGAATATTTTTGAATGTTCTGAGAGATGTGATCCAGTCTATGGTGGAGGGGTTGGCTTTAGGAGGGAACATAAGGAGTTTACTGATGATAGTGGGCTCACAGAAAGGCAGAGAAGTGGAGCAGCCTCTATAGGAAGATGGGAAACTTGGGGAGTTCTTTTCAGAATACTTCCATTTTTCCAGTGAAGAAAGAAAATTGCCAGCTATGAATGAGCATGGATGCATTTATCTTTGCACTTTTTTTTTCATCCAGGTGAATATTCTGATTTCTCCAATACTAGTTTATTATATGCATATTTTTTATGTCATTTTCCAGGTGGCAAACCAACACAGAGACGTCAATGGGCATTCTGAGAATAAGAAAGAGAGGACTTTTAGGCTCGTATCCCTTAAGGTGCATTACTACGTATAATGTATCTCTTAAGCATATGTATTCTATCTTGATGACCAAAATCTAACGTTAATCCAGAGCTTTGTAATGTTTATAACAAAGAAAGGCAAAGTAATACTACACACGTGCTTTACACTTTCAATGACATGACTCTCTCTTCAAATCACTCTTCTAATAAATTTTCTCTACTGCCCATAGTAGTGCTATAAGAGACATTAATCCTAACACTTATTCATGGAAAACTTTTAAAGTTTTTAAAAGTTTGCCTTTTCCACAAAAGTGTGTTCTTTACTTAGATTTAAAAGTATTGGTAGTCCAGAGTTTCCAGAGTGTTACATGGAATTCTTTTACTTAATTGGTCCAGAGAGATGCTCCTAGAAAAAGGGTTTTTTGATCATAGATTTTAGAAATGCCTCAAACTATATTTGCTTCTCAGAGCTATCCATGTAAAAAAAAAATTTGAGAAGTCTTAGAATAAAGAAAACTAGTGTTTCCCATACTTATTTTCATTGAACACACAAATAACACAGTTTACAGCTATTTTTTTTAATATAGCATTAAATAATAGTCATTAGGCATATTTATTGATATTATTCCATTATTTAAGAAAATGAATGTGACTGATATATTATTACAGTATAGACTAGCCTATTCCAACTAACGTAACACCTCTACCTACAACAGGGTAAGAAACAGAGTGAAGGAACAAAAACCCTCTCTGAAAAGGAAAGAAAAATGTTTTTCTCTGTATCTTACATCTCTAACGTATGTGGGTCTATATTCCTGATGTATGTGTCAGGGAATGAGAATCAGTATTATCTAAACCATTTTTGAGTAAAAAAAAAAAAAAAAAGAATGAATACAAACAACCAAATAATTATGCATTAGCAAACACCAATTCATTCCATTTCTAATTATGAAACATAATGTAGAAAATAGTAAAATTCATTTAAAACAAGAAAATGTTATTGCTCTTTTAATAATACCAACATATTAATACATTTCATTGTCACTAAAAGTAAACTGTAAAATACCAGCGGATGATTTTAATGACTTTTCCCTAATATGTGTAATCACTCATGTAATTTTTCAAGTGATCTTTATTACTTGAAATTATATTTGAATAATAAGAAATTAAGTTTAAAAAATTAAATAGTGGAAAGTTTTTTATTTTAAGCTGCTAATTTAGTGAGTGATAATTATATAATGTGTCATAACCCAAAAAAGACTACCATGAGGCATCTTTGAGATGTCAGCAGCATAGATTGGTGGGGGGAAGGTGAAAACAATGAGTTGGCAGGTGTAGACTTGACTCCCTCCAGGCCAGTAGTTAAAATTCAAAACAGGTATTCAAATAAATGAGGGAAATTGAGGTTTGACAGAGGCAGGATGGGGCAGAATAGAAAGCAGTGGGTGCAAAAGATTTGATCAGGTAAATGGATCATGGTAGCAACCACTTTTCACATGAAAAAGAATACAACAGCCTCAACTTTGAAGAAGGAGACGTAGATCTCTAATTTAGTGAACACCATTAGCATATAATTTCCTTCTTTAAATGCCTATATGATAAATACAAACTAGTCAAAGATATCTTGATTTGTAGATATTGGATAGGTGGCTAGGTCTACTTACTACCTAGTAATACACTAGTATGGTATGGAATTCCATTTTATACCTCAAAAAATCACAAATTCTTATATTATAGAAATTTGGAGTCTGTCCCAAATAGTCGAAACCACAAACATTAAGCCTACCAATGCCAAGATTCTATAACATTTAAGATGAGGTTGGTTCCTAACTTAAAATTTCAGCTATCATTTCAGGGTACAAAGAGGAAACCCCAATCTTCCTTAAAAATCTCTAATGGTGGGGCTTCCCTGGTGGTCCAGTGGTTAAGAATCCACCTGCCTATGCAGGGGACATGGATTCGATATAGAGCAACTAAGCCTGAGTGCCACAACTACTGGAGCCCATGAGCTCTAGGGCCTTCAAGCCACAACTACTGAGACTGTGTGCCCTAGAGCCTGGGAACTGCAACTACTGAGCCCACATGCTGCAACTACTGAAACTGGCATATGACTCCCAGGCTCTAGAGCACAGGCTCAATAGTTGTGGCACATGGGCTTTGTTGCTCTGTGGCATGCAGGATCTTCCTAGATCAGGGATCAAACCTGTGTCTCCTGCATTGGCAAACAGATTCTTCACCTCTGAGCTACTAGGGAAGCCCCACTTTCTACTTCTTGATAAACTTTTTTTCACTTTCTCCCAAGACACAAAACTACTAACTCACTGGCTGACTCTTCTGAGATATCTTTGTGTGTTCCTCATTTTCTCCTCATGCTTTTTTGGTGGGGGGGTGAGGGGGGGTGGGGCTGTTTTGCCTCTAAGTTTAGAGCACTCGAGGGCTCAGTTCTTGGATTGTTTCTTTTTATATCTATAAATATTCCTTTTGTGATTTAATTTAGATTCATGGTTTAAAATATTCCCTTTGACAATTCAGAAATACACATCTTCAGCTCAGCTCTCCAAATTCCAGGCCTATCTCTAACCCTGTATATACATTATTTCAAAATTGGTATGTCCAACTGAACTTTCCATCTTTCCCCTTAAATGTCTTCTTGCAGCTTTCCCCATCTTAAGTTAACAACTGTCCTTCTGGTTCTCTAAACACTTACCTTGGAATAATCTTTTTATCCTCTTTCATGCCTATATCCAATTGGTAAGCAAATCCTACGGGCAAACACTTTCAACCATTCCCACTGGTGCAGTGTGTGAGCTGCATTAATTTCTCATCCAGGAATATGGAAACAGTCTAACTGGTCTCTCTATTCCACCATTGCCCCTCTATAGTCTACTATCAACACAGCAGCCAGTATGATCCTTCTAAAATCTATGAAAAATAGCCATTTATCTGCTCAGAACTCAGCTATCACATTCCAATGCCAAATCTTTACAAAAGCTGACAAAGCCCTACAGATCTGTCCTGCCCACCTACCTCACTAGCTTTATAGACTCATCTCCAACTACTCCGCCTTATCAGTGACCTCCAGCTATATTGGCTTCTTCACTTTTCCTAGAACTTATTACACGTTTCCATCTTTCATACACATAACTCAAGTCTGCAAATTCACCTTCTCAATGAGGCCTACACAGACAACCAGTAAATACAGGGTTGGATGTCCAGGCTTCTACTCCCTACCGTTGGTTTTCCTTAAATGTCTGAATTCCTTGAGCATATGTATGTTTATGAAGGAATTCAATTTGCACAGATAGATGAGAAAAACAGTTTCTTCAGCAGTAAGGTATGCCTGCATTACAGCTCCTTTTTCAATAGGAGCTATGGTTTCTTGTAAGTTGTCAGGGTATTTCAACCTGCAGGCAACTGCAGGTGAGTGTATAATCAGGATGCAGAAATTATTGCTCCCTACACATCAAAGTATGGTTTTATTTACTCTGGAAGTGGACTTAGTATTACTCAACACCATCCTCTCCACCACCAAGTGAAAATTCACCTCTGCTCAACCTATCATGTCATCTCAATGCCCACAACTGGGGAGCCTGCCCAGAAATAATCTTCTTCTTTGAAGAGTTACAGAGTCTCTGACCTTAAGAAAAAGCTGTCAACAGTTTACCTGAAGGCAAAGGGCAAGGGTTCCCAATGCATTTCTTCAATGAATTAACATAATTGAACTCTGGCCCATTTCTTCACTAAAAAACTGAGACTTAAAAGCTTCTCCATTCAAAAACAAAAACAAAAAACAAAACAAACAAACAAAAAAAAGCTTCTCCAGGACACCTTAACTATGGTTCTTGATTTACCTCTCAATTCAACCTCTTTGCTTTATACCCTTTCTTTTATATAATGCCTCAAAACTTCTGGATGTTATTTTATAGCATGTTTATGGCTTCGTTTAGGTTAGATCTGATACGAGTGCTTGAGGAACTATGGACTGAGGTTCGTGACATTGTACAGGAGGCAGTGACTATCCTCAAGAAAAAAATACAAAAGGCAAAATGGTTGTCTGAGACCTTACAAATAGCTGAGAAAAGAAGGGAAGCTAAAGGCAAAGGAGAAAATGAAAGATATACCCATTTGAATGCAGAGTTTCAAAGAATAGCAAGGAGAGATAAGAAAGCCTTCCTCAGCGATCAATGCAAAGAAATAGAGGAAAACAATAGAATGGGAAACTCTAGAGATCTCAAGAAAATTAGAGATACCAAGGGAACATTTCATGCAAAGATGGGCTCAATTAAGGACAGAAATGGTATGGACCTAACAGAAGCAGAAGATATTAAGAAGAGGTGGCAAGAATATACAGAAAAACTGTACAAAAAAGATTTTCATGACCCAGATAACCACGATGGTGTGGTCACTCACCTAGAACCATACATTCTGGAATGCGAAGTCAAGCGAGCCTTAGAAAGCATCACTATGAACAAAGCTAGCGGAGGTGATGGAATTCCAGTTGTGCTATTTCAAATCCTAAAAGATGATGCTGTGAAAGTGCTGCACTCAATATGTCAGCAAATTTGGAAAACTCAGCAGTGGCCACAGGACTGGAAAGGATCGGTTTTCATTCCAATTCCAAAGAAAGGCAATGCCAAAGAATGTTCAAACTACTGCACAATCACACTCATCTCACACGCTAGCAAAGTAATGCTTAAAATTCTCCAAGCTAGGATTCAACAGTATGTGAACCTTGAACTTCAATATTCAAGCTGGTTTTAGAAAAGGCAGAGGAACCAGAGATCAACATCCGTTGGATCATCGAAAAAGCAAGAAAAGTTCCAGAAAAACATCTACTTCTGCTTTATTGACTACACCAAAGCCTTTGACTGTGTGGATCACAATAAACTGTGGAAAATTCTGAAAGAGATGGGAAAACCAGACCATCTTACATGCCTCATGAGAAATCTATATGCAGGTCAAGAAGTTAACAGTTAGAACTGGACATGGAACATCAGACTGGTTCCAAATCAGGAAAGGACTACGTCAAGGCTGTATATTATTACCTGCTTATTTACCTTATATACAGAGTACATCATGCAAAATGCCAGGCTGAACGAAACAAAAGCTGGAATCAATATTGCTGGGAGAAATATCAGTAACCTCAGATATGCAGATGACACCATCCTTATGGCAGAAAGCAAAGAACTAAAGAGCCTCTTGATGAAAATGAAAGAGAAGAGTGAAAAAGTTGGCTTTAAACTCAACATTCAGAAAACTAAGTTCATGGCATCTGGTCCCATCACTTCATGCAAATAGATGGGGAAACAATGGAAACAGAGACTTTATGTTCGGGATCTCTAAAATCACTAATGGTGACTGCAGCCATGAAATTAAAAGATGCTCGCTCCTTGGTAGAAAAGATATGACCAACCAGTCCATCCTAAAGGAAATCAGTCCTTAATATTCATTGGAAGGACTGATGTGAAACTCCAATACTTTGGCCACCTGATGCGAAGAACTGACTCATTTGAAAAGACCCTGATGCTGGGAAAGACTGAAGGCAGAAGGGGACAACAGAGGATGAGATGGTTGGATGGCATCAACAACTTGATGGACCTGAGTTTGAGCAAGCTCTTGGGAGTTGGTGATGGACACAGAAGCCTGGCATGCTGCATTCCCTGGGGTTGCAGAGTCGGACACGACTGAACGACTGATCTGACTATGGCTTCATTGTATTTTGCCATTGGAACCAAGGCGGGAAACAACCATGACTGACTTTATTCAATATGTCACCTGGAACTAATGGTGCCAGCATTAACATGAACAATATAAACTTTAGAGACCTACTGCTGATACCAATTTCTGTATTCTGTTCAACAGTGGTCTCATTTTCCCCTAGTGTGCTTTGATTTCGAAAAATTAAAATAACTACTTCATGAATGTACAAATTCTTAACTGACCTTAGGCAACCTAAATTTTCATGGAACTGATCTCAGAATTGGATCTGAAATTTAGAGCACTAAACTGCCTACCAATTTAGAGCACGAAAAGAACTTCATACCTACATGTACTACAGTACCCAATGCAAGACATACTCAATCCCAAAAACTTGAAGAATTACAGAAGTTAGCTCAAGACAAACATAAAGTCATGTTATGTTACTATTTTATGTAGAAGAAAAAAAAGTGACAGATTTTCTGTTGACTTATATAGGGAGTATAGATTAAGCTATCATATTGGTCATTGCATAACTACAGGAGTTCACCATTCTCTTTGTACATGCAACCTATACAAATTATCAAGAAAAAAAATTCTCAATTACAGAGGAAACTTTTATACTGATTACTGGTCTTATTTCTAGTTGTTTACACAGCTCATTACACACACACACCTACAGATTATCTAAGCATCTTTCTTTATATTTAGCTTGTATCGTAAGTGTGTATGACTCATGGAACATTTTTCCTTGCAAAAAGTATGCCAAAGAGCCAAATGGGAGGTTAAAAAGAAGGGGGGGGGATTCAAATAAATGTTTAAAACCAGATAAAATAATCCTTCATGTTTGTGATTTGAAATTTTTTTTTTTTGCTTATTTTTTTGCTTCACTTGTCCTGTTTAATAGGCCACAGATAATTTTTAGACCAAAATTCAAGGCAGGCGATTTTCTTATTATCAAATGAAAGCAGTACGTATAACTTTTAGGAACTAATAAAGGTATATAAATATAATACATTCATTTTCTTCACAGATTTCAAATTAAAGATGATTACTAACAAATATAGGTTCATGCAGTCTGCTTTTTCCCAACCAGGCCTGAAGAGGAAAGAACCAGTGGCAAGAATACTTGCTCCTAGCAAGCAAATATACCAAAATTATAATTAACAAAATCTTCAAACTTCTAGAATATGGTCCATTAGTATTAGCAGCTCAATTGTTTATATACCCTCCAGAACTGCAGAATAAACTTTTAAGAATAAAATGACAACAGAGATCATATTGTAAATATTATATTTCTCTCACTCACAAAGCTGTATGAGATATTTACTAGTTTTAATATGTATCCATAGGATTAGTACTCATATGGAGTACAACATGGAACAAGTGTGGAACTAAAGAAATAAGTCCATCTGAAAACAAAAGCACACATTTCTTAGGATTTAAAAATATTGCACATAATAAGGTTGCACAGAAATTACTGGCTGTTTTCATAAACAGAATGAGGTATTAGTCAATCTCTAAAGATGAGTGCAAAGAAGAAAAACCACACACAAAAAAATACATAAATCCACACTAAGACCTAGACGGCCAACAACTAAGAAAGAAATGCGAAAAGATGTGTAGAACAGCTATGACTTCAACACTACAAAATCATTAGCCAGGGATCAAACAGGTAACAATCTCTTGGCAATATTTCTTAAGTTTTCAACTTTCTTTTGGTCTTAAAGACTATGAGCAACACAATCATATCCTTTACTCCAATTTTTTGCATGGTTCTGTGGTAAATATTAAATAATACTTTTCTCAAGCTTTCAGTGGAAATTAAACAAGATACTGCTTGCCATCCTTTGCTAAGCAACTGAATTATAGTTTCACATACATTTAGATACTGCTTGCCATCCTTTGCTAAGCAACTGAATTATACAGTTTCACATACATTTTGCAATCTAAGTCAGAGATGCTACAGAGCATGCAATTTTAAATTAGCAAAGGTTTCACTCCAAAAAAATCATTCATGTTCATATAATTTAAATCTAGAATAACTTTTAAAGTTTAACCCTTAAATATTTATCAGGCAAACTCAATTTTTTCCTTGGTAATAAAACTGGTCATGTTAATAAGCCCAAGGACAAGTAGAGAAAAAGACCAGGCAGAATTATAATATCTTTTTTTTTTAAAGAACCTTGTCTAATCAGGGAAATTAATTAGCTATTGGTCTACTAATTAAATGTTGCTGAACTGTCAAAAACAATTTAAATATATTTAATAGCTATATCAAGTTAAGTGAAATCATGCACTTGTCAAAATAGTTCACAAAAAAATTCTTTCTGCATCAAAGATACTGAAGAGGAGTCAACTAGTTGGGTTTAATGAGAACAGAAAAAGAACCAACTACTGTCCTGAACAGTCAGTGTATGTAGTAACCATATTTCCTCTTCGTTGAGTGACAGTCCTACAGTGCTTGCTAGATCCATGGAATCTATTTTCAGTCTGTACTGTATGTCGATTGTTGGTGGTGTCAAAACCACTAAAAGAAAACATTTTCTCCATATCTTCAAACATGTCATCAAACAAACCACCTCCAAAAGAAAACTCCTGGAAATGGTGCCTTTGTCTAGTGGAACCATCCTGGCGTGTCTGGAAGTGATTTTCAAAATGCTTCTTGGACCGAGTATTTTGGTTTTGACCAAAAAAATCAAAGTCCTTAAATAAGTCATCAAAATTGAAGTTAAATGAGTGCTCAAAAGGACTTCCACTAGCTCTTTGTCCTTTACCATTAGTAAAAGCATTATGTCCAAGTGTATCATATTCTTTTCGCCTATTAGCATCTGAGAGAGTTTCATATGCTGAAAAGAAATAAAAATACTTTAGTAACTGAAGAGAACAAAATTACATATATCCAAACCTTTTAAATTTATCTATTTTATGAAAAGATTTCACAGCACAAATAAAACCAAAGCCTACAAGCATAAGGGTAAAGAGTCACAAAAGGCGGAGACTTTTTGTCTTATCCACTGTATGCTATCAGCAGTTAGCACAATACCTACCTCTAGTAACTACACAATAAATGTGTTAAATAAATGCTACCGTTACGACAAATAATTATATGGGCAACAATTTCAGAGTTATTCTTCATACTATTTGTGTAAAATCACTGCTTGCATTAAAGAATTTAATGAGCAAATTAAGAGGAATCCAGATTTTTCACCTCCTTACTAGTTGAAGTAAATGTTTAACTCCAACTCCCAGTTACCACCATCCAACATTAACTACTGAATGCTCAGGAGATGCAATCTGTTTCAGAATTAGTATTAAGTCAAAACTTGTTTAACACTTTTCCTTTAAAGACAAATGTGGCTTTGAGATGTAGAACAAGTGAGGAAGAAAAAAAAACCAAGGCATTTAAAATCTATTTAATTTTTTTATGCTCAATAGTTTTATATTTAATCTCCATACTTCATAAAAACTTTAAATTTGAGTTATCTAAAATTCCTTCTAACATAGAAACAATAAGCAATTTTGTAAATAATAAAAGAATGAAATAGTACATTTTCAACATTTTTAGATCTGACTGCCCAAAAAAGTATATACTTCCATACATCCAGGATCAAAATGTTATAAGAAAACAGCCTTGAGACTCTCACTACATTTAAGTATACATCCCACTTTACCTCTCATCTCCCACAAAACCTTCAAATACATACAAATTTCTTACCTATCATTCTCCTTTACTACTCAATACCTTTGCGATCTTGGAGATAGTCATTTACATACCTTCCGCAATCTCTCTGAATTTTGCTTCAGCATCAGGGCTCTTATTTTTATCAGGATGGTATTTCATGGCCAACTTGTGAAAGGCCTTCTTGATTTGGCGCTCTGAGGCCGACTTTGGCACACCTAAGATATCATAGTAACTTCTGGAAGCCAAAATTAATTCAGTTATCATTAAAATGCAGATTGCAAAGATGAAAACTGATTGGGGAGTAGCCATTTCTAATATCCTAAAAGAGAAAAGAAAAAAAAATTATGGAACTAATCTTTATTCTTTTACAAGGAACTGAATGAGCTTTTAGGATTTAAAGTACACTAATGCAGTACCAAAATGTTAAGCATATATAGTGTATCTTGTACTTGTTTCCATGTTATTTCATTTGTACAGGCTTTACACTCCTTAAATTTGTAGTAATCTTCTTGAAAGCAAATATAATTCAACCAAATTGAGAAAATTCTTTCACGGCTTTGCCTTTCCAATAACACTCTGGCCATAAACATAGTAGATAAACAAGCTTCCCAGATGGCTCAGTGGTAAAGAATCAGCCTGCCAAGCAGAATACGCAGGTTCAATTCCTGGGTCGGGAAGATCCCCGGAGAAGGAAATGGGAACCCACACCAGAATTCTTGCCTTGAAAATCCCATGGGTAGAGAGAAGCCTGGCAGGCGACAGTCCACGGAGTTGCAAAAGAGTCTGACACAACTTAGTGACTCAACAGCAACAAAGAAATTTTCAGTTTTCATTTCGGTAAAAGGAGCCAAGGATTGCACTTAGCGAATCTCAATATCACAATAATATTGACAAATGAACACAACAGAACGTAATCTCTTTAAAAAAAAAAAAACTGTAAGATCTCAAATATTTAATAGAAAAGCATGGATAAATGTTTTGTTAAAAACTCGTAATTAACAAAATTTAGGATTTCTATTAGGCTGCCCCCCCCAAAAAAAATGAACTTTCATGGTTTGTATTACAGATAAGGTAAACTTACTTTCAAATTTCTCAGGAGTCATTAAAGTATTTCTCTAACCTCAAAGAAGTTTCCACCTAGAATACAACTTGGAATTCTCGCGACTACAGATTAAATGGCTCACGATTCAAAAAGAACTGATCTGTTTTTTGAATATAGGAGTGCTTAAAAACCTAACATGACATAACACGGCTGACGAAAGACACTCTGGTTTGTGGAAACGCCTGCCTTCCTCTCCTGTGGCCCGTTTGGAGCCTAATTAGCAGACAGATCACTTCTTTCCAGAGAGTTAGTCACAGTCACGGGGACCAAGGATCAAGTACAAACTACTGGTTAAACGAACACCATCCGAGCATGTACTGCGGCCGTTCCCTAGCCGAAGGGCGCGTCTAACACTGACAGAGAGGTACCTTCCTGGTTTAATAAACCTCATTTCACAGTTTCAAGGTGAATATCCCACACTTTCCTAGAAGACTGACTTTGCCTTATACTGACTCCTCATTCCTAAGAGGGACCCGGTGGACAGTCCCGTGGGTCTTTCTCCCCAGAGCCGGTGCTTGGGCTAGACCGTCAGCCCTCACCCACACTCGCCCTGGCAGACCAGATGCAGCCGTTAGGTTGTAGGGCTCGGGATCCCACCCGGGGTCCGGCCTTGAGAGGAACTGCCAGACGCCCGAGAAAGCCAGCGGCACAACCCCACGACAAACCGCACTACGCTGTGTTTCTGCCATCACCTTTTCCCTGTTCTTTTCCTCAAGAACACCGGGCAGCCCGAAGCCCTAGCGGCGACTGTAGAGGACACCGAGGCCTAACCCCCCTCCCCGAGACCTCGGCCTCTTCTCTCGTCCGCAACCTCCGGCTGCTGCTGCTCCTAACCGGCGACACTAACCAGCGACTCCACACGGCCGCGCGGCTCGGCCTTCACCCCGGCCTCAGCAGCCTCCGTGAGCCGATACGCGCCCACTGCCTCCTGTCCGCCGACCTCACACTCTTCTCGCGGCCGCGTTCCCTCACAGCCCGCTCCCCACTGGCACGCCGGTAGCTGCGGGCGCCTACACCTCTGGAGAAGACCTACACGAAACGCTTTCCTATTGGCTCCCGCCTCCCCACCTGACCCTGGCGCCCTACGCGCACGTGGAAAACTGTTGTTGCTGATCAGCCCATGCGTCACTTCCGGCTCCAACCCCCGAAAGGGCCGAGCCGAAGCCGGCGGAAACGGAAGTGAGTTCAGGGTTGCCGACTCTTTCCACTCCACCCCGCTTGACGCAGGCGCGATACCTCGGACGGCAAGAACTTGCAGCCCCGCCTCGGTGAAAAAGGCCCGCCTGCGCCCCTTGGCGGCAAGGGTCTCCTGTGGCTGCGCGGCTGCAATGCCCCGCTATTGCGCAGCGATTTGCTGTAAGAACCGCCGGGGACGAAATAATAAAGAGCGGAAGCTTAGTTTTTACCCGTAAGTTGCCCCTAACGCGGAAGCTTCAGCTTGCCTTTGGGTCGCAGTCCTGTGGTGTTTGTGGTTAGAGTTTGGCGTCTCTCCTGTCTGCTATGTAAATTTGTCCTCGGTTCTCGGGGAGTGTTGGATTTTTGCGTAAGGAGAAGGGCTCGAAGGCGCGAGTTGAGTCTACCTGGAAATGTTCTGACATTTCTAGGGAGGACGCTGGGCGTGTGGCGAGGCTTAGGGGTCTGTTGTGGGTATTAATAGGGCATTTGAAGCGTTAAAGTTTGAGCGATGCTTCTGGTTTTCAGAGCGTTTCCCCACCTCCCCTGACCTCATTTCATTGAACAATGCTAATCACTTCAGGTGCATCAAACGTGCCGAATGGGAAGGTGCCCTCCAGGTTATCTTACACTTCCTGTGAGGTAGGTAGGTCGCGTAGATGTTATTCCATTTTCTCCTGAGAAAACTGAGGTTTTTCATAAAAGATTAGATAACTTACCTTGAAAGTTTTGTGGCAGAGGCGGAATTATAATCTGTCACCTGCTCAGGGCTCTAGATAATTCTTCATTCGTACAGAAAGCAGGTAAGTAAGGGCTAACAGATTTTCCCTGCTCTCCCAACATAGAGCGTTCCTAGTAAGCCTTTCCTAAGCAAGGAAGCAATTGCTTTTATTTCTTAAGAGCGAAAAATTTGTTTGGGCCCTAATCCCTCTTAGACCCAACTTTCCTAAAAGTGAAGTGGCAGAAAGCGAACTCTGGAGAAGTAGGGAATATTCCATTTTATTCGAGATTAGTGTATGTATTCCAAATAACTATAGCCACGAAATATTTTTTTGTGGAACCCCGAAAGTACTCATTTTTATTTGGAACAATAGGGAAGAAGTATTGTGTACTACTTGTTAGTAAGAGACCCGGCTCCAAAGCCAGATTTAGGTTCAAATCCTGGCTCCATCACTTTGTAGCTGAACAACTTGTAAATTATTTAACCGTGCAACCCAAGACCTTCCCATCTGTAAAGTGGACACGTTAATAGTACCGAATTCACACGTAGTGTCTAAAAACATAAAATAGCACTTGGCATTCATAACATGCTTCGTGTTTGTGAAAAATCAACGTGTTTAGACTATTCTATAATTTCCTTTATTTCTTATGTAAAAGTGTTCGTCGCTCAGTCGTGTCTGACTCTTTGCGACCCATGGACTATAGCCCACCAGGCTCCTCTGTCCATGGAATTCTAAATAATTTAGCTTTAATGTGAGTGTCTTTAATTTTCTTTGAAGTTTCACTAGCTATTTTGTGAAGCTTTTTTGACTTTAGACCTAAAGCTTGTCGTTCAGTACTGACTCAGCTGCTTTCCATTATCTTACCTAATGAAAAAAAAACCTGATAGCTCCAGATGATTCGCACTATGTGCCATATTTCCAGAATTACCTTCCTTGAAGCCCTTCCACAGGTTGCAGAGATATTTTAGGGGGATAAACATACTCTGGTATATGAATGTCACTGGCTCTGAGGAGGTTTGTAGCAAAGAATCATGTTGAACTTAACACCATATTTCCCATATTTATTTGGCCTTGGATTTGGGGGGCTCATAACCTCAGACTAGAACTTCTTTAGTCTTGTGGACTGCATAGTTACTATTTTTAAGGAGGGAAAAATAATAACGCCAGAGGAAGTCAATTATAGACTTTTATTCCTCAAAATGTGACTTTACTGAAACTGGAACTTTTATTGACTTTTTAAAATTTCATGTGTAATCTGCAAAATAAAAATTGAGTTAGTTTCAGTCCCCTAATAACATCCAACTTGAAGAATTTTCTTACTAACACTGTAGCGTGCTGCAAAATAAATTTATATTAATTAGGAAATTCAATGAATATAGTGCTCAGTTTATACCAGTGATTATTCTAAGTCCTCTGAAAGTAAAATTCTTTTGCCACTAAATGCCTTTTCTCATTATGCTTATCATATTTACAATATAAGTTATTGATATACGTAAGGTTAAAAACTTTTCAAACTGTGTATGAATATTGTATCAATGGTTAAAAAAAAACTTCCAAAAGCAGATAATCTGACTTTTCTATGGAAGGATATCAAGGTTAAAAATTATTTCCTACAAAGCACCCAGACTCTTCTCATCTAGCATCTTACTAAGTTATCAATATTTATTTTTTATGAGATCTTACTACTACAAAGCATAAATGGTTGTGATTGGGAGGAATGTGTAACAGCTGCTTCCTGTATGAGAACTTTTTATGTTACTCCTTTTTAAAAATAGGAAATTATTATATAGTATGTGTCTTGGACTGTGTTCCTATAAAATCTTCAAAAGGAGTATAAATCGCTGTTGTTTAATACAGTTTCATTCAAACCTGTTTACACTGGTAGAATAAAGTTTTCTGTCAAATTCTGCGGCAAGTCCAAATTTTACCCTAAAACATGTTGTAGTGTGTTAGAGCCAACTCGGAATATCCAGGCTATTCGGTACAGGAACAACACGTATAAAGCTCTGTCTTGCCTTTCTCTCTTTTTCTATTTGTTTCCTATTATAAAATATGAGTCTGCCCTCTTAACATGTTTAGTTCTCTTTCAGAACGTGAATACTTGAATTTTAGAGTTCCCAATCCACTGGCTAAAGAAGACTAGAAATGTTGGACTAGATTACAGATGGTTGGAATTGAGGCTGATTCCAGAGAATGGAATATTAGTAGTAGTTTAATAAGATACAGTAGTCATTTTATGTTAGCTAAACCATTTCTTGAATTAATGTCTCCTTATTTTAAAAATATTAATATAAAAGCCTTAGGTTTAATGCTTCTTATAGACAGTAAACTGTTTCATTTGTTATATTACTATGAAGTATATGTGAATAGGACTTTTTAGTTAAGAAAACTCTTCACTAGTTCTACAGACTATACAACAAAATGAAAAAGAAACATAATCCATAGAAAATATGAATAGATTTTATCCTTTGTAGTAACATATACGTTTTACTTGAAGGGACCCTGAGTTATATTTTACAAACCAGTCTTCTCAGACAAAAGCTTTGGCTACATATCTCATATCTTAGCTTTCTTTGCTGCAGAGATGATATGGCAGTAGTTGTCATGAAGATGCTGTTGTATGGTAGGAATGGTTGTCTTGTCTTTGTGGCCCTTAGGTTACCTATATATACAGGCCTGGAGTCTGGCATTATTGTTAAAATATAGCAAAGTTTTCCTTTTTTTAATTTCAGGTTTCCTCTACATGACAAAGAAAGACTTGAAAAATGGTTAAAGAATATGAGACGAGATTCATGGGTTCCAAGTAAATACCAGTTCCTGTGTAGTGACCATTTTACTCCTGACTCTCTTGACATCAGATGGGGTATTCGCTATTTGAAACAAACTGCAATTCCGACAATATTTTCTTTGCCTGAAGACAATCAGGTATTGGAGGCAGGGAGTAGGGGAGAAGGGGCTAATGCTGAGTATGGTGGCAGATTGCAGGGTGGCAGGTAGTCAGGAAGAGGGGAGGAGAGTGAAAAATAACTTGGGAAAACACATACTTGAGAAAGGAAAACTAATGTGTACTTTTACTGAAAGTGATAATTTTTTAGTAAACCATTCTGAAGCATAGCTTAAGAGGAGCCAAAGATAACACATACATAAATTATCAGGTTAAATTTTTAATGTAAATTAATGATCTAAGATTTTTTTACTAGTTTTGTGAATGATCTGAGATTTTTCTTTATATACTGATTATGCATAATTTTTTTAGAAAATGCTTTCACATATATTTTGAGCTGTTACATGCTGAAAACATTTTTTAACTGAATAAATTTGTTTGGCCAGCATACTACTCAAAGTTGTACTGAAATAGTCAGCACTAACTAGTAAGAGGATAAAGCCTAGTGAGGACATCTTTTTTAGAATTTGAAAATGTTATTTTATAGGAGAAAGATCCTTCCAAAAAAAAATCTCAGAAGAAAAAATTGAAAAGTGAGAAAGAAGTATGCCTAAAAGCCAAGTCAGAAGAATCTTTTGCATCAAATGAGCCAAAGAAGCATCCAGTTAATACAGATCTCCTCCTTGAACATGCAGAATTACTTGACTCATCTACCTTGGTAAAGCCACCAAATCCAAAAGCAGAAAGTGTGCAAAATAACATATTAACTCTTAGTCTAGTTAAACAAGATACCAGAAAACCAGAATCTACCTTGGAAACATCAGTTAACCAAGACATGGGTATAGGTGGTTTTCACACATCATTTGAGAATCTAAGTTCTACAACTATTACTTTGACAACTTCAAATTCAGAGGGTATTCAGCAGCCTTTAGAAACCCAAGAAGTGATTGAAATAACTACTAATCATCTTGCTAACCCACACTTTACAAATAATTCTGTAGAAATTAAGTCAGCACAGGAAAATCCATTCGTATTCAGCACAGTTACTCAAACAGTTGAAGAATTAAACACAGATAAAGAATCCGTTATTGCCATTTTTGTACCTACAGAAAATTCCAAACCTGCAATTAATTCTTTTTTACCTGCCCCCGAAGAAACAGTGGAAATGGAAGAAGATACAGACATTGAAGACTCACATAAGGATGTAGACTATGAGACAGAAGTTTTACAGATTGAGCATTCTTACTGCAGACAAGATGTAAATAAGGAACATCTTTGGCAGAAAATATCTAAACTACATTCAAAGATAACTCTCCTTGAGTTGCAGGAACAACAAACTCTAGGGAGATTGAAGTCTTTGGAAGCTCTTATAAGGCAGCTAAAACAGGAAAACTGGCTATCTGAAGAAAATGTCAAGATTATAGAAAACCATTTCACAACATATGAAGTTACTATGATATAGATTAAGAGGTTTTCAAGTTTGTGACTTTCATGTAAGGTTTCTGTTAACCAAACCAAATTCTGTGTAAAGTGAACTTTTTCCTATGTAAAGTTCTTAACCTTAATGAAGCTAAGCAATTGCTCTAATGTTGTGAACTGCATCCTATTCTTGTTATGCTCATTTTTTGAAAACAACTAGAGAGTTGTTGGGTAGATGACATTTCATTGCTTGATAATTTCCCAAATTTAAAGTAAAAACGTAATGAATAAGTAATATGATTCAGTCATAAAATGAGAGAACACAGATACGGTAAACAGGAGCCCAGAATAGAAATCAGGTTCCAGAATCAGTCCTAATTCTACCATTGAGATGTGTCTTGGACAAGTTACTTATTAAGGTTGAGTCCCGGTCTCTTAATTTGTAGAAGGAGGGCACTTAACTAGATCTCTTACATAGTCTGTTTCTTTAGAGTTTCTTCCCTTTCTAGAAGATGCTTTTAATAGAACAAGTTTTCTATATGATTATCTTATATTACACAAAAGTAGATGCTGGCGAGAATTTTCTACTATTACCTGTTGGATTCTTCTCAATATGTATTAAATTCTGTGTTGCTTGACCTTTGGGCTATAATTTTTTGTATTATACAGCTTCCCTGATGGCTCAAGCAGTAAAGAATCCACCTGCAATGCAGGAGAGCCAGGTTTGATCCCTGGGTTGGGAAGATCCCCTGTAGAAGGGAATGGCAACCCACTCTAGTATTCTTGCCTGAAGAATCCCATGAACAGAGAAGCCTGGAGCTCTACAGTCCGTGGGGTCACAAAGAGTCAGACATGATTGAGCAACTAATATTTTTTGTATTTTACTGGAAAATACTCCTGTTAGGTTTTATTCCAGTTGAACTAAAATAAGGAATCAACCATTAGCCTAATTCCTAGGAGAGGTACTTTAAACTTGAAAAAATATGTATCTTATATATGCTGACCATCATAACACATAGTTATTTAAACTTCTTGACACCCTGCAATTAAAGTTATTTTTATAAACCAAAAATTTCAACGAGGTTAATTTTTTAAATATTTTTTAGGAATTAACAGTTTGTATCTATTTAAAATGTATAACCTTTAAATGTGTGCATGTGTCATTTTAAAATTCCAGAATAATGGAATAATACTTATTATTATACCTTCTCACTTAGATGTATTTTATTAAAAGAAATTATAGATAGGTGGTGATGACCATGGCTTTCCAGGTGGTGCAATGATAAAGAATCTGCCTGCCAATGCAGGAGATGCAGATTGATCCCTGGGTTATAAAGATGCCCTGAAGTAGGAAATAGCAACCCACTCCAGTATTCTTGCCTAAAAAAATTCCAGAGTAGCCTGACAGGCTACAGCGCATGGAGTTGCTAAGAGCTGAACACAACTGAGCATGCACACACGGTAATGACCCTAGGGAGACAAGTAGAAAAGAGAAATAATGGTGATAGAAACGAAAGGAAATGTAAAAGCAGAGACATAAATGTTACTCTTTATGGTGTTGAGCAAATGCCTGTCAGTCTGATTTCTTAGTTTTCTCATTCTTAGTTTTCTCTTATATAAAAAATACTGTTACCTATCTTGAAGGATGGTTTTTTTGTTTTCTGTGAGGTAATAAATGTGTTTTGGTGCTGGAAAATAGGATGTGCTCAGTAAATAGTTGACTACACAGCAGATAGTATTTTAATTGTTTTTCTAAGTGGATGGTGATTATTTAGGGTCAACTTCACTTAGTTTTTTAAGCTAATAAAATTAAATTAGTATTATATGAATGTGTGTCAGCTAATTATAAAAAAGTTGATCAGAGGTATCCTTATAACACCTTAGGGGGGAAAAATCCTTAACATTTTTGTATAAATTATGTACATATAATTAATAAAATTGATATTTAAGTTCCATTTTGATAATATGTAAAATACATACTCTAAATGTAAATAGCCCGTTTGAGTCATTATAAAGTGTTGTACATTGTAGTTATTTTCTATTTATAGTTTACTCAGGAATAATTTAAAGTAGTTGTATTTCTTTAAACTACTAAATTACAAGTATCTAAGATACTCTTGACTTTTGTATATTCAGTTCAGAATGTTCCAGCCTAACTCAGTTAACTGTTAAATTTTATTTGGGGGTTTTGACCAACTTGATTTCTTACTTGGATTATTATAGGAACTTCTTAACTAATTGTACTTATATTTTGGATCTCCTGCTTTTGTGTTTTCCCAGACTCTGGTATTAAGTTTTTTACCTAGACTATACATCTAGCTGTATCACCTGTGTACCACTTAACTTTCCTAGCTCAGAAATCGGTAATCACCCTTTAATACCTACAGAATAAAGTAAAACTTGTTTCCATCATGTATATTATCTTCTGTGATTCTGTTCATCCTGTGTTCTAGCCATACTGGAATTCTTAGCATTTCTCAAACATGCTGACTTTGTGTCTTTCTGCTTATTTTATTCTTTAAACTCAACCAGTTAAAATTAGATTTCAATTTTGTGGGAATATCATCCCTTTTACCAATCAAAATTGTTTTTTCTTTGTTTCTACGGAGTTTGTATTATAACACTGTAGCAGTGCTTCCACGTTTTTTAAATTAATTTTTATTGGAGTATAGTTGCTTTTATTCTTTTTTTATATCATGATGTTATGGCTTTCTGTTCGACTTGACTTTTTTTTTTTTTGAATTCTAGTGTTTATTGAATAAATGAAAATACAGCTTTTAAGGATCAAAGAGACATGTTAACAGGTATGGGGGAAGGTAATGTGATAAAGTAAGAAGTAAAAGCAGATAAGAAAGCATCCCTGGCTTCATAGCCAGGGCTCATCTTCACTTTTGTTTCATTGACAGTGTAATATTCACTCAATAAAGGTTTGGATGTATATTCTGAATTCGCCTACTTAGAATTTCTTATTATTTAAAAGAAAGAGCTTTCCCAGGCGGCTGCCGAAGATGGCGGAGGGGCAGGTCCTGGTGCTCGATGGCCGAGGCCATCTCCTGGGTCGCCTGGCGGCCATTGTGGCCAAGCAGGTGCTTCTGGGCCGGAAGGTTGTGGTTGTGCGCTGTGAGGGCATCAACATTTCTGGGAATTTCTACAGAAATAAATTGAAATACCTGGCCTTTCTCTGCAAGCGGATGAACACCAACCCCTCCCGTGGCCCCTATCACTTCCGAGCCCTCAGCCGCATCTTCTGGCGGACAGTGCGAGGCATGCTGCCTCACAAGACCAAGTGGGGCCAGGCTGCCCTGGAGCGCCTTAAGGTGTTTGATGGGATCCCACCACCCTATGACAAGAAAAAGCGAATGGTGGTTCCTGCTGCCCTCAAGGTTGTGTGTCTGAAGCCTACTCGGAAGTTTGCCTACCTAGGGCGCCTGGCTCATGAGGTTGGCTGGAAGTACCAGGCGGTGACAGCCACCCTGGAGGAGAAGAGAAAGGAGAAAGCCAAGATCCACTACCGGAAAAAGAAGCAGCTCATGAGGCTACGGAAGCAGGCCGAAAAGAACATCGAGAAGAAAATTGGCCAATTCACAGAGGTCCTCAAGACTCACGGATTCCTAGTCTGAGCCAAATAAAATTGTTTATTCTTCAAAAAAATGAAAGAACCTTCTTAACAAATATGTCATTCATACCTTGAGAATGTTTAGGGAAGGATGGACTTCCCTGGTGACTCATACAGTAAAAGCGTCTGCCTACACTGCGGGAGATCCCTGGGTTGGGAAGATCCCCTGGAGAAGGAAATGGCAACCCACTCCAGAACTCTTGCCTAGAAAAATCCCATGGACAGAGGAGCCTGGTAGGCTACAGTCCATTGGGTCGCAAAGAGTTGGACACGACTGAGCAACTTCACTATTGATCTTCATATAGTCTTTGAAACGTCCTATGTTTCCAGTGGACAGTACAATTTACCAGTTAATCTGCTATGCCACCTATTAATTATTGATTTTTGTTGTAGAAGGCTATCCCCACCACAAACTATTTCCTCCTTTCTATTCCAGATAATTAGAAAGGATATTAAGTCTAAAGAAGCTGTGTATCTTTATGCCTACACTTCAGGGAGGTTGGTAAGTCAATTTAAAAAGATTTCATCATAAATAATACATGCCATTGATCTAAACATTAAGCAGGAAAGTTTTCTGCATACTTTTGATCTTGAAAAAAATCAGTCATGCATCAGGAGTTGGAATATTGATTTGTAGATGAATTTTTCTATTACTACCTAAATTGAACAGTTCTGTCAGCTAATTTGGTGTTCAAGTACATGGTTTCTTCTTTTTTAGATCACGCTATTTTGTTTTTTTGTGGATGAGGTAAGTGAGTTAAAACACAACTGTCAGGGAAAAAGCTATAGAAAAGGGTGAGGGTGGAGATACAGACCAAGATGCATCTGTGTTAAGAGAAACTTTCTTCAAGGAATGGTCTGTTTCATTTATCATTTTTAACTTATTCACCACCCTCTGATTTTTTGGTTGCTTGACCACCTCATCTCCACTGAACTTTTCCTCCATTCCTTCTCAGCCACCTCATTTCCATGGTAAGTGGTAGACCTTTGTCATTTCCAGTACTTGCATCCCCTTTGAAAATTGTCAACTTCAAGCTCTTCATTCTAACCACCAGCTTCTGTTCTTTAGCGTAATTATTTTAGCAGCTTATGTTGCAACCAACGACTTTCCATGGTCCATCATCCGTGCAGTAGGTTATATTTTCCAAATATGGCTGCAAAATATATCTCATCCTATGTTCTCCACAGTGTGACCTTGCCACTCCATTATCAAGAGGTGGAGTTTATTTCTCTACCTTTTTCTGGAAAAGAGTGTGACTGCTTTTGATTGATAAGAGTACAGTAAAAGTGACACTGCCAATTCCAAACTCAGCCTGTAATGGGCCTGACAGCTTTCATTTCCTCCTTGGAGCTTTTGCTTCCTCTTAGAATGCCAGGTGCCATGTAAGATGTGTGATTACCCTGAGATCATGCTGGAAAAACCAAAGTCACATGGAAAAACTGGAGAGTGAGAGACCAGACATGGAGTGAAGAAGCCACCTTGAAACTGATTCTCAAGGCCGTCACTCTAGGCTTCAAATGCAGCAAAGATAGTCTTTTAGCTGAGCTCTTCCTAAATTCCTTTTGGGGTGGATTGTTAGGAAGTGTTTTAGGATGTGTTTTCCAGAGAAACAAATTCCCAGATCTGAAGTTGATGAGCTGGAGACTCAGAAGAGCCCATGGTGTAGTTCTAGTCCACATTTGAAGGCCTAAGAACTGGGAGAGCTGATTGTATAAGTTCTAGTCTGAGTTTGAATTTGAAGGAAGAAGAGGGTCAATGTCCAAACTCAAAGGCAGGCCAAGAATGAATTCTGCCGTACTCTTCTGTGCTGTGCTTAGTCGCTCAGTCATGTCTTGACTCTTTGCAACCCTATGGACTATAGCCCGCCAGGCTCCTCTGTTCCCTGGATTCTCCAGACAAGAATACTGGAGTGGGTTGCCATGCCCTCCTCCAGGGGATTTTCCAACCTAGGGATCGAACCCAGGTCTCCCGCATTGCAGGCAGAGTCTTTACCATCTGAGCCACCAGGGAATGAAGCCTACCTATGTGGAGAAGGGCAATATACTTTCCTCTGTCTACTCATTCAAATGTTAATCTCATTCAGAAACACTCACAGATAGACCCAAAATAACATCTAATCAAATATCTAGGCACTCTGGCCCAGCCAGGTTGACACATTAACTGTTACAGGCAGCAATAGATAACCAACACTATCCCCCTTCTGTATTCACCTCCATCCTTACTCTGATGCTGTGAACAATCATAACTACTCTCCAGTAAAACCTCAAACAACATTGATCCCCTGTCTACTGTTCTCACTTGCCTAAACTCCTTCTCTAGTTGAATTCAAATACCTTTCTGCCTTTTTCTATGTCGGAGTAGTTGGACTTAGCTGGAGAAGAACACACCAATGGACAGGCTTAATTCCACATTCATATCCAGAAACCCCAAGTGGACCCAGCAGCATTATTGTATTTCTCAAGAGAGTTGATATCTCCAGTCTGATTCTCCCTCACACTGCTCCCTTCCCCTCCTACTATCCCTTCCTACTCTCCCAAGGTGAGGATCCCATCTCATGCTTCACTGAAAAAAAAAACCAGAAACACCTCTATAAACCAAAATAGACTGTTAGACAGTAGTTGTATGAACTACATGTACATGCATCAACATGATTAAATAACCAAACTATGTGAAAAAGTTAAGTTGCAAAACCTCTGACTACAGTCTACTGTGTGCTGTGCTGTGCTGTGTTTAGTCGCTCAGTTGTGTCCAAATCTTGCGACCTGGTAGACTGTAGCCCACCAGGCTCCTCTGTCCATAGGAATTCTCCAGGCAAGAATACTGGAGTGGGTTGCCATGTCCTCCTCCAGGGGATCTTCCCAACCCAGGAAACAGTCTACTACTTAATTAAATTTTTAAAATACACAAAACATTAACATGGTACTGAGGTTTACATTCCTGCATAAAAGAAACACACCAACTTCAGGATAATGATTACTTCTCAGGAGGCAAGAAGGGGTGATGGAGAGATTTTATGTGTTATTCCTTTAAAAAAGAAAACTGAGCAGCTGAATAAAGATGACAAAATTTTGTTACCTATTTAAATAATAGGTACAGGCCTACTATTTTTAATGTTTCAGAATTTAAAATTACATATTTTAGTTGAAATGACAGAAGGCTGAGTTAGGCTTATAAAGTAACTCAAGGTCAACTCTGATTAGATGTTGTACTTATGATTGTTAGGATTGCTATTCTTTGTTTTAAGAACATTTGAGGAATAGTGGGGATTTGCAGTGAAAGACTTGATTTGGATGCAATAAACTTGGATTTGGCTTCCCAGGTGGTGCTAGTAAAGAACCTGCCTGCCAATGCAGGAGCCATAAGAGATGCAGATTCAATCCCTGGGTAGGGAAGATCCCCTGGAGAAGGAAATGACAACCCACTCCAGTATTCTTGCCTGGAGAATCTCATGGACTGACCAGCCTGGGGAACTATATAGTCCATGGAGTCATGAAGAGTCAGACATGACTGAAGTGACTGAGCATGCAAACTTGGATTTGAAGTTAGGCACTGTGCTAGGCAGAAGAATAGCACCTCCTCACTAACTCTCTGAAAAGGGACAATTTCCCTTTTTAGTAAGTGGCTAAAGTAGGATGGAATGGGGCAGGGGGGAGCAGGTCACAAACTTCTTTAGTTCTCTGCAGCCGTAAAATATGAGCCAAATGAGGATGACATTTTGCATATCATTTTCCCACTTGCCAGTGCATTCCAGTTTCATGTCTCTCCTTGAGCTTGTAATAACAGACTGGCCCACCTCTCTATTCCCAGAGAAAATAAGAACCAGGCAGTACTGGAGAGGATAATGTAAAATCTTTACGAGAGAGTGGGTTTAATTCTAATATAAATATTTAAATTGTTTTAATATAAATTCAGAGCTATTTCCTCCCCAATTGAAATAACCTAGGATGTTAATATGACATTACCATATTTAATACTTTAATAAGAACTTTAAAACAATAATCTCACCTCACAATCTCAGAGAAACCCTAAGGACAACCTGTCATTAATCTGTCACCAACACTTGAGTGGTTCCAAGGTTCAGGTTTTTAATAGTTTCCTCTGTGGCATGTATACAAGTAGTGCTGGTGGTGGTTTAGTCACTAAGTTGTGTCCGACTCTTGCTACTCCATGGATCCTAGCCTGCCGGGCTCCTCTGTCCATGGAATTCTCCAGGCAAGAATACTGGAGTGGGTTGCCATTTCCTTCTCCAGGGGATCTTCCCGACCCAGGAATCAAACCCGGGTCTCCTGCGTTGCAGGCAGACTCTTTACCGACTGAGCTAGGAGGGAAGCCTGACACTTCTGGGTGTGTCATTTAGCTTGCTACAAATAGTGTGCAGTGTCTAATTAAATATGGTGACCCATTGTTTTCCTGCATCACTAATGAACTTAGTCACTCCTCTGTAAATCTTATACCTTCTGGATAATGGAAGAGAAACATTTTCTTATACTTTATACTAGAGAGAATTCATTCTCTCAAATGGATCTCAAATGGATATTCATTTTCAGATTCCTCTTCTGTCTTTGACCCCTTTCATGAACCCCACACTCTTGTGCCAAGGACTATAGATTGCCTTGCATCCCAGTCTTGGGCCATGGTATTGACTATCTCCTGTATGTGTGTGTGCATGCTCAGTGGTGTCCAACTCTTTGCGACTCTGGACAGTAGCCCATGTCTCTTAACTCTCCTGCATTGGGAGGTGGGTCCTTTACCACTAGCGCCACCTGGGAAGCCCCACTATCTCATGTATCTGTGCTGTTAATTTTATAGTGTTAGCTTTTACATTCTTGGGTTTTACTGGTGGCTTCCCTGGTGGCTCAGAGAGTAAAGCGTCTGCCTGCAATGCGGGAGACCTGGGTTCAGTCCCTGGGTTGGGAAGATCCCCTGGAGAAGGAAATGGCAGCCCACTCCAGTATTCTTGCCTGGAGAATCCCATGGATGGAGGAGCCTGGTGGGCTACAGTCCACTGGGTCGCAAAGAGCCGGACCCAACTGAGCGACTTCACTTTCACTTTCACAGATGGTAAAGAATCTGCCTGCAATGTGGAAAATCCAGGTTCGATCCCTGGATCAGGAAGATCCTCTGGAGAAGGGAATAGCTGCCCACTCCAGTATTCTTACCATGGAAAATTCCATGGACAGAGGACCTGGCGGGCTACAGCCCATGGAATTGCAAAGAGTCAGACACGAGTGGGAAATTAACACTTTCACACTCTACATATACGGCTATCGTTATGTTTTGTCCTCTTCAGGCATTGTAATACACTGTTGTATTTGTGTCAGTGTAAGGTCATTGAATGACCTGCAGATTCTAAAATGTACGAAGTGCATTTTAAGTGTTCTTATAGATTTTTTTTTTAATTAACAACATTTAACTTAATGTAGCAAATTAATAAAACATCTTCTCTTGGGTAAACTATTAACATTCCCTTACTTGAGTTGTTTTTAACAAAATGTATTACCTAAGGGGATAAAAATGTTAAAACTAATTTTTAATTCGCTGATAGACAAGGGTGCTATATTAATAAACTGATTTTTTTTGTATGTTTGAAATGTATGCTTTTGATATTTGAGAGAAAATATATGATAAATAATTAGAACAAATGTATCTAAAACGGTCTACTAGTGGCCCTTAAAAGGGCAGGAAAATTACATTGATTATAAAGTGGATTTTTCATGATGTGCTGGATTAAGAGTGATGTGGATTTTGCCCCCAAAACAACATTTTGCCCTTAAAAATGACTTAAATGTGATCATTTTCACCTTAAGCATTAATATGTATACCACTTTTTCCTTTGAAAGAAGATGTTAAAGAATGTGTTGTTTCTAAATAGTCAATAAATTTGACTCTTTTTAATGATCACTAAATAGCATCTTGGCACTTGAACCAGGTAGACATACTGGAACTGCCAATATTATATGTACCAGCAATTTAAATCTATAATGAAAATTTCTAAATGATTAATGAATGTATGTGTGGATTAAACCTAAAAATAAAGCCTAGAGAAATTAGGGAGTAAAAATGAAGTGGAATTTCATCATATATTAGATCTAAAGTATTCAGTGCAAAACTGTTTTTTTTTAATCTTCCTATTCCACTTTGTCTTAATAGATATAGCTAAAGAGTGAAAGGAAAGTTCTGAAAGAGAGGATATACACCAGGATCAGACTAGGATGGTCAAGAATAAGGAGGTTAGGTATGGAAATAAACAGGGAAAAAAGGTTGATTTATGTGAATTACAAATGAAAAAGTGACAGTAAACTTCAAATAAACAAATCCAGTGTTATGGCCTAAATTGTGCACTTCCCCTCCCACTCCAGCCAAATTCATCTGTAAAGCCTTTAAAAACCAATACCTCCGAATGGGGCTGTATTTGGAGATAGGACCTTTAAGGAAGTGATTTAATTAAATGATACCCATTAGCATGGGCCCTAATCCAGTGTGACTGGAGTCTTTATAAGAAATTTCAACACACATATGTTGTAGGAAGGGGGAGGCCCCTCTTCAGGGCCCCAAAAGCAGGCTCTTGTCTAACACTCAGAAAAGAATTGTTCGAGGAGACACGTGCTGACAAGCAAGAGATTTTATTGGGAGAGGGCACCCGGGTGGAGAGCAGTAGGGTAAGGGAACCCAGGAGAACAGCTCTGCAGTCTCAGGTTTTATGGTGATGGGATTAGTTTCTGGGGTGTCTTTAGCCAATCACTCTGACTCATAGTCCTTCCTGGTGGTGCGTGCCTTGTTCAGCCAAGATGGATGCCAGAGAGAAGGATTCTGGGAGGTGGTCAGACATGTGGTGTCTCCTTTTGACCTTTCCTGAACTCTTCTGATGGGGGTGGCTTATTAGTTCCATGTTCCTTAGCAGGACCTCCTGTCCTAAAACAACTCATGCAAATGGTTACTATGGTGCCTGGCTAGGGTGGGCAGTTTCAATCAGTGTGCTTCCCCTAACAAGACCATGTGAGGATACAGGGAAAAGGCAGAAACCAAACCTGCTGATATCTTGATCATGCCTCCAGAACTGTGAGGAAATTAATTGCTGTTGTTTAAGTAACTCAACCTCTGATATTTTATCATGGCAATCCTAGAAAACTAATACATCTAGGAGGTTGGTTATCCAAATAATAGCATTTAAAAACCTTGTAAGGAAAGAAATAGTAAAAGAAATAGTACAAGAAAGTATAGAACTGAACATATATTTCCAGATGGACAGACCCATTGTGTGCTGAGAACAATAGATGAAAATAGATACTCCAAGGCAGATCATAGGGAAAACCACTAGACCATTTGGGTATGACCTAAATCAAATCCCTTATGATTATACAGTGGAAGTGAGAAATAGATTTAAAGGATTAGAACTGATAGAGTGCTTGATGAACTATGGACAGAGGTTCGTGATATTGAACAGGAGACAGGGATCCAGACCATTGCCATGGAAAAGAAATGCAAAAAGCAAAATGGCTGTCTGAGGAGGCCTTACAAATAGCTATGAAAAGAAGAGAAGTGAAAAGCAAAGGAGAAAAGGAAAAGTATTCCCATTTGAATGCAGAGTTCCAAAGAATAGCAAGGAGAGATAAGAAAGCCTTCCTCAGCGATCAGTGCAAAGAAATAGAGGAAAACAACAGAATGAGAAAGACTAGAGATCTATTCAAGAAAATTAGAGATACCAATGGAAAATTTCATGCAAAGATGGGCTTAATAAAGGATACAAAGGGTATGGACCTAACAGAAGCAGAAGATATTAAGAAGAGGTGGCAAGAATACACAGAAGAACTGTACAAAAAAGATCTTCATGACCCAGATAATCACGATGGTGTGATCACTCACCTAGAGCCAGACATCCTGGAATGTGAAGTCAAGTGGGCCTTAGAAAGCATCACTACGAACAAAGCTAGTGGAGGTGATGGAATTCCAGTTGAGCTATTTCAAATCCTGAAAGATGATGCTGTGAAAGTGTTGCACTCAATATGCCAGCAAATACGGAAAACTCAGCAGTGGCCACAGGACTAGAAAGGATCAGTTTTCATTCCAATCCCAAAGAAAGGCAATGCCAAAGAATGCTCAACCTACTGCACAACTGCACTCATCTCACACGCTGGTAAAGTAATGCTTAAAATTCTCCAAGCCAGGCTTCAGCAATACGTGAACCGTGAACTTCTAGATGTTCAAGCTGGTTTTAGAAAAGGCAGAGGAACCAGACATCAAATTGTCAACATCCACTGGATCATCGAAAAAGCAAGAGAGTTCCATAAAAACATCTATTTCTGCTTTATTGACTATGCCAAAACCTTTGACTGTGTGGATCACAATAAACTGGAAAATTCTTCAAGAGATGGGAATACCAGACCACCTGGCCTGCCTCTTGAGAAACCTGTATGCAGGTCAGGAAGCAACAGTTAAAACTGGACATGGAACAACAGACTGGCTCCAAATTGGAAAAGGAGTACGTCAAGGCTGTATATTGTCACCCTGCATATTTAACTTTTATGCAGAGTACATCATGAGAAATGCTGGGCTGGAAGAAGCACAAGCTAGAATCAAGATTGCTGGGAGAAATATCAATAACCTCAGATATGCAGATGACATCACCCTTATGGCAGAAAGTGAAGAAGAACTAAAGAGCCTCTTGATGAAAGTGAAAGAGGAAAGTGAAAAAGTTGGCTTAAAGCTCAACATTCAGAAAACTCAGATCATGGCATGTGGTCCCATCACTTCATGGGAAATAGATGGGGAAACAGTGGAAACAGTGTCAGACTTGATTTTGGGGGGCTCCAAAATCACTGCTGATGGTGATTGCATCTATGAAATTAAAAGACGCTTACTCCTTGGAAGGAAAGTTATGGTCAACCTAGAGAGCATATTAGAAAGCAGAGACATGACTTTGCCAACAAAGGTCCATCTAGTCAAGGGTATGATTTTTCCAGTAGTCATGTATGGATGTGAGAGTTGGACTGTGAAGAAAGCTGAGCACCGAAGAATGGATGCTTTTGAACTGTGGTGTTGGAGAAGACTCTTGAGAGCCCCTTGGACTTCAAGGAGATCCAACCAGTCCATCCTAAAGGAGATCAGTCCTGGGTGTTCATTGGAAGGACTGATGTTGAAGCTGAAACCCCAATACTTTGGCCACCTCATGCGAAGAGTTGACTCTTTGGAAAAACCCTGATGCTGGGAAGGATTGGGAGCAGAAGAAGGGGATGACAGAGGATGAGATGGCTGGATGGCATTACCGACTGGATGGACATGAGTTTAGGTGGACTCCGGGAGTTGGTGATGGACAGGGAAGCCTGGCGTGCTGCAATTCATGGGGTCTCAAAGAGTTCGACACGACTGAGCAACTGAACTGAACTGAAGGCAGATCATTTTTAAAGGTCAGAGCTTTAGACAAAAAAAAAGAGGTTCTTATAGACTGTCAACAAGAAGGCATATGTACACAAAATTTCAAGATTAGAACAGCTTCAGACCCCTGAATGGCTACCCTGTAATCAAGAAGACAAGTAATCCGTGGTTTTGAAAGTTATGTGGGTAAAAAGAGAGTTCTAAGATCAAATTCTGAAAGGTTGTTGCTAGACCAAGAAAGATGCTGGGCTTCTTGGCCTCCAGAGGAGAATTCAATCCGGGGCCAGAGACGAGGCTTGATTGCTCAGAGCTTTTGTGTAATAAAGTTTTATTAAAGTATAGAAGAGATAGAGAAAGCTTCTGACACAGACATCAGAAGGGGTCAGAAACAGTGCACCCCTGCTTGTCTTTAGCCAGATGTTACATAGCTACTAGCAAGCTGTTAATTATAGAAAGAAGATGTCTCAAAACTCAGAGTGGCACCAGGCCCCTCACCCACAACGTGCATTTTGAGATAACATTGGCATCAGGTGAATCATCCTGGGCAATAAAACAACTGACATGAATCTTGAAAAAAGACAGGTTTCCAAGTAAATATGTAAAGTTTCATTAATGTAGATTAGGAGAACAATGTATGAGTAAAACATACTGGTTTGTCAGAAGTTCTGAGTCTTAGGTGGAACTGACTTGACAGAGTCCAGGGAAAATTCATAGTTCATTACCATAGCTTAAGACAAATATTTCCATAAGAAAAACGCATTGGTTAGCTCAAGGTTTGAGAAAAGTTAAGTTCAGGTGGAGCCAGGTGTCATCATGGCAACACAGAATTTTAAGAGAAACCTCTTTTTAAATTTGTATAGAGAAGGGGAAAAAATCTTAACACCAGTTTGTTTCCTCCTTCTGCTTAAAAGAGAGATAAAAAATGTCCAGCACTTGCAGCCTGTTTCCTTTGTTTGAAGACCGTTGGCCTTCCTGCCTGTTAGCCTCTCATTCCCTCCTTTTCTTTTAAGAGAATTATGTTGCCTAGGGAAAGGGGCATCTTTCTTATTCTGTAACAGCTTCCGAGCTGATAAGGGGCTTTGTCCCTAAATTGGTGAGGCAACATATTCTCCTAACCCTCATATTGAGGGTCTCTGATCCAGGGGCCCCAAGTAGTAGTTGGAGGAAGCTGCCACAGTCACAGGAGTTTGAGCAACCATTTGTAGCTTAAAATCCTCTTGCAACTAGAAACAAATCCAGCTACACAGTTACCAAAGCAGGGAGCAAACAGCAAAAACAGAACAATAACAAAGTTAAAAGTCACATTATGTCCATAGTTAAGGTACACATTGTTGCACCAGTCTGTTTTAGGATTGTTAGATATCATCAGATTAATAAAAAGCATCACATATGATTGTTGTTATTGAAGACAGTCACAGACATGGACAAAGTCCTTTACCTGAAGTGGAGATGTCCACCGCAGGAAGCCTTCCACTGATGAAAATGGGAGCTCTCTGCAGACCCAGCAAGTAGACCCAGCAGTTAGACTGATTGTGGAATGCAGCATAGGAGTGAGCCCAGGACAGGAAGGCATTGAGTTGAGGATCAAAAGGCAGACTCGGGAATTTTGGAGTCAGCAGAAGTACAGATTATCAGGCCCATCTGAAAAGTACAAAGTCAGGGCATAGAAAGTAAAGACATAAAATGACATTACTTAGTTTTGGTCAGGGTGCCACCTCTTAACTCAAGTGTGATACACCCATGAATCAATTACTGAGGGGCTCAAGGGACTGGCCCCTAGATCCCAATGTTTTTACCAGGACCTCAGTTACTGGCTCAAATAGAGGCTTGCTTGACTCAGAGCCTGGGTCAGGAGTCACCTCCCAGAGTTCTGTTAATGCCTGTTGAAAAGCTGAGAGCTGAGTTACATTAGTTAATTCCAAGGCTTCAGGGTCTATAACAATGTTTGTGCTAAAAAAGGCCTTCCATAAATACATTCAAAGGGGGACAGTTCGAGCGCTCATTAAAGCTATGGGTAGAACTTTAATCCACTTGTCCTGCATCTCTTAATTTGTGCAGATGTCTTTTGATAATGCCATTACCTTTTTCAACCTTTCCTGAGGATTGGGGTCTCTAGGAACAGTGTAAGTGATATTCTATTCCTAGAGCTTTTGATACCCCCTGAGTTATAGCAGCTTTAAAGGCAGAGCCATTGTCACTCTGAAGGCTCCATGGCAGTCCAAACTTGGGAATAATTTCATGGATTAAAATTCTTAAAACCTCCTTAGCCTGTTCACTATGACAGGGAAAAGCTTGAATCCATCCAGTAAAAGTATTCCACCCAAACTCGTAAGCAAGCCTATCCATTTGCTTTTGGCATATGAGTAAAATCAATTTCCCAGTCCTCTCCAGGATATTTTCCATTTCGTTGTAACCCAGATTTTGCTAGCTTTTCAGTCTTTGGATTATTTTTCTGACAAACCTCACATCTTTTGATAATGTTCTTTAAGTTCTTCATTACATTTTTACCTTCAAACAAATGAGAAGCCATCTGGTAAGTACTCTCAACACCTAAATGAAAACTCTGGTGTAAACCCTTAAAAATTTTCCATTGAGCATTTTCAGGAATTATTAATCATCCATCCTCGGACTGTAACCACCTTTTATCAGTAATCTTTGCTCCTCTTTTCTCATATCTTTCTAATTCTTCCTCAGTATATTGTGGTTTTTCCTGTTCCACAGGACCTGTTCAGATCAAAGGCATCTGCAGTGAAGGGGTTTTGAAAAGTACAGCTTTTCTGGCTTGACAGTCAGCCAGCTACTTTACTCCCATCCCTGCTGTGCCCTTTGCAATGCATAACAGCTACTTCTTTAGGACAATATATAGCAGTTAAAAGTCTCTAGATCTCTCTGAAATGCTTAATAGGTTCTCTTGTTGCCATTTTAAACTTTCTTTCTTTCCATATTGTACCATGAGCATGTAAAGTCAAATAAGTATACTTAGAATCAGTGTAGGTATTTACTCTCTGCCCTCTTAACTCCAGAGCTTGGGTCAGAGCCACAAACCCCACTAGCTGAGCATTTGTTCCCTGGGGGAGAGATTGTACTTCTAAAACCTGTTCAGCCGTCACCACGGTATAACCTGCTTTATGCTTCCCACCCCAAACAAAAGAACTGCCATCTGTAAATATTTCCATGTCAGGATTGTCTAATGGAGTATCCATCAGATCTTCCCAAGCTGCACAGTTTAAAGTTAGAAATGGGGAACAATCATTATCAGATGTTTCATTTTCTTTTTCAGGAAGGAAAAGTGGCAGGATTTAAGTTCCCACAAACTTTAAGCTTAGTTACTGGTCCTTCTAGCAACAATGACTGATATTTAAGAAGCCGACTGTCTGTCATCCAAACGTTAACCTTAGTTCAAGAATACACTCCTAGGCTGCTGGTGAGGCCTTCGGGGTTGTGTCAAAATTCCCAAGGCCATACCCTTTCTTTCAGCGATAAACAAATTAAATTCTGACCCTGTGGGCAAGCTCAAAGCAGGAGCTTGCAGGAGAGCAGTCTGAAGAGCCTTAAAAGCCTTTTGATTATCTGGAGACCAAACCAGTTTGTCGGTTTGGGCCTGTTGAGTTTCAGTTATAAGTTTATATAAAGGCCGGGGAAGTTCCCCATAACCTGGAATCCAAATGTGACAGTAGCCTGTGATTCCTAAAAATCCTCGCAATTGTCTTTTAAGTCATAGGTAGGGGATGATTTAGTATATGTTTAATTCTAGAAAGCATACTGAAAAATATTTGGCTCCTTCAGGAATTTCAGACAATAGAGTATAAGGATCAGGCACAACAGGGTGTAAAGAACTACAGCCTCATTTATTATTTGTAAATCTTGAACTAGTCTCCATTTATCATTTGACTTCTTTATACCCAAAATAGGAGTGTTGCATGGACTGTTACAGGGAATTAATAGCCCCTGTTCCTTTAAATTCTCAAAGATCACTCTTCCCTCTTCACTTTTGGGATCAATCTCAGGGAATCTGCAAAGGGCTTCTCTCAGTCTATCTAGGAATTTACCAGGAGCTTCCTTTTCTTCTGTTCTGTGTTTGCCAATTTGGCATAGTTTTAAGTCTTAGCACGCGCTTGCCTGAGTCCTTCAAGAATACATCTAACAAAACGACTCTGATTCCATCTTCCTTTAGCCGTGTTATAGTCCCAATCTGGTTCTATAGTTGGGACCGCCTGATTCCCAGTGGGGAGGGCAGCTATTTCATCCTCCCTCTTCCCTCTCATCCTTCCTGATTCATTATCAAGCCATTCATCTCCATAGGCAACAGCTTTCCCCAAAGCTCGAGTTTTCGAGTTGGGGGTTAGTGTTAGTCCCAAGATATACATCATATCCTTCCGAGTAAGGTCATAAAGCAGAGTAAAAAAAAAGCTTAATATATTTAGAAGCTTATATATACTTAAATATACTTATTAATATACTTAATAGCTTAATATACTTAAAAGCTCTAATATATTTTTCTGGGTCCTCTAAATAGTTTCCCAGATCCTCCTTGATTCTTTGTGTTTTCTGATAAGAAAAGGGCTTATTAACTCTCATAGACTGATTATTTCTCCAGATGGGTGCTTCATGAAGAGGCAACAGCTTGTGTGGCTGTTCCTCAGCCTCTCTGGCTGCTCTGCGCATATGATCCCAGGAATAGATTGGAGAAACCCGCTTTTCTTTATCTCTTTGTCTCCTGTCCTCCGTCTCATCCTGTATTTCACCCTTAGTTTTTGCTGTCTGAGCTTCTCTTACTTCGATTGTCTGAGTTTCTATTGAAACCAGGGTAGTCTGAGGTCGTACTAAGACAGGGTTGTTTGGACCTCTACTTGGGCAGTTTGAATTTCAGTTTGGGTTTTTACCGAGACCAAGGCAACCCTTCCTGGGGTGGGGGGGGGCGGTTCTCTGACTTTCAGTTTGCTGGTACGGGTGCAAAGTAGGAGGACGGAGGGAGCTGAAGGTTTCATACCCAAATCTATACACTTAGGACATAAGTCTGGCATATCTCGCAGAAAGAAAAAGGGCAACACATATGCTACTTTTGCCCACTTCTCTCGTTTTCTGCAGAACCGGTCTAATTGTAAAACAGTATTATAATTAAGAGACTTCCAATCGGCCACCATTTGCCATCCTGCAATGAATACCGTGGCCATGCAGTATCATATAGGAAGATCAGGCATGTCTTCTTTAAGCTCTGGGGATCAAATCTATCCCAGTTTTTCAGGATACAGTTCAAAGGAGTGAGGCCGGAATTGAGAAAAAAAAGCAACCAGCACCATCTTTCTATCGGAGGTGTCCCTCCCTGCTCTAGATGGAGGTGTAGACAGACTTCACACCAAAGCTTTCCTTTCCTGGTCGGATTTGGTCTGTCCCTTACCGACGCAGGCGCCGCACTCGTTCCTCCTGGCTCTACGACCAAGATGGGGTAGACATGCACCAGGGGTAGATCTGATGGCATCCCAGACTAGTCCAGTTTCTCACTGTTAAAAACTTGCTTGCCTCTGATGTCACCCAGGGTGCAATCAAAATAACCTTCCAGAATGCCTCCCAACCTAAGACCACTGAGGGAAACATTCGTCACCTGAGTGCCAGTGTATGACCCTGAGTATATTCCTGACCACAATAAGACCGATACAAACATAAAACTGCAATGTTCCTTCCAAGCGTCACCATACAAGTATAAGCGATAGCAAAAGAGATGGTGAAGGGCTGGCCAGTGAGGAAAAAGTGATTTTTTTCCTTGAGTTATTAGGGCCAGTCCTTCAGTTCATTCCCACAGATTCCACAGAAAGAATATCTGAGGAGTTGGGACAAAAGTTACTGGAGAGCCTCCTCTGGTCCACTAAGAGCTAGTGTTACCAAAGAAGCCTGCTGTACTTTCTATCTGTGTAACCTTTAACCTGAGAGGTGCTCTTGGAGCTAGAGCTCCATCTAGCTTCCTAACTTTTGACTCCTAGCGAGGCTAGGCGCTTCCTGACTACCAATCCCGGACCTAAGTGACAGTACACAGTAACAGCATACACCGCAAGTCCCTTGAAAATCTATAATCTGACAGATCAGGTTAGTAGTTCTAATTCCCAAGAAGTTATGAAATTGTCAAAGAGACCGGAAAGCTTGACCGAGAAAGGAGAGGTCGGTCCACATACAACCATTTCCGGTTGCTCCCCTCACAGGGCGGCTGGGTGTCTCTTGGCATTGGCAGGTCCTTATGAAAGGCTCCCCTTTTTGAGGCTTCCTTCAGTAATTACGAGGCATCTCATTCAAAAGAGCAGAGCAGGGGTCCTCACTTGCTTCGCGCAGGGCGTGTCATTCATTCACACAAGCACACCATAGAGTTAGTAAAGTACAGCAGAAAACGTGTTTGCTAGGAGAACAAAGAACTAGAGCTCCAAGCATCCTTACCTTGTCCTGAAGAATCCCAGATGAGCCGCCAAGATGAAAGGTTGTTGCTAAACCACGAAAGATGCTGGGATTCTTGGCCTCCGGAGGAGAAGAATTCAATCTTGGGCCAGAGATGAGGCTTGATCTCTCAGAGCTTTTGTGTAATAAATTTTTCTTTAAAGTATAAAAGAGAGAGAAAGCTTCTGACATAGACATCAGAAGGGGGCAGAAAGAGTGCACCCCTGCTAGTCTTTAGCCAAATGTTACATAGCTACTAGCAAGCTGTTAATTATAGAAAGGAGATATCTCAAAACTCAAAACTGAGTGGCACCAGGCCCCTCACCCACAACATGCCTTTTGAGATAACATTGGCACCAGGCGAGTCATCCCAGGCCATAAAGGGATTGACATGAATCTTGAAGAAAGGCAGTTTTCCAAGTAAATATATAGAGTTTCATTAACATAGATTAGGATAACAATGTATGAGTAAAACATACTGGTTTGTCAAGTCGGTTCTGAATCTTAGGTGGAACGGACTTGAAGACAGAGTCTAGTGTAAATACATAGTTCATGAACATAGCTTAAGACAAACATTTCCATAAGAAAGACGCATTGGTTAGCTCAAGGTTTGAGAAAAGCTAAGTTCAGGAAGGGCCAGGTGTCATCATGGCAACACAGAACTTTAAGAGAAACCTCTTTTTAAACTTGTATAGAGAAGGGGAAAAACTCTTAACACTTGTTTGTTTCCTCCTTCTGCTTAAGAGAGATATTAAAAATGTCCGACACTTGCAGCCTGTCTCCTTTGTTTGGAGACCCCTGGCCTTCCTGCCTGTTAGCCTCTCAATTCTATATCCAAAGTCTCCAAATATTGCCTCCTCTGTACCTTTTCCAAGGAAGACATTGGAAAATGTATCCTAGGGAAATCAGGCCATAAAAGAAAATCAAATCTAGAATGATTTCCTAGATGATAATTTTTCATTCAACTGAAATCCCAAATTGTTGGTGAAGGGCAGTTCCAACATGACAACTGGACTACAGACCTAGAGAGCCACCCATCCAAATTGGAGTAGGTCAGATAGTTCAGAGATAGAGATGAACATTGATAGAATAATATTTTGAATATCTTCAGAGGAAACTTACATATCTAGAGTAGCATTGAGAGGTGACATGATACTAAGTACAGGGAAAACTACATACAAATCAGACAAATACTGATGCAAAATGTATAGCAAAGATTAGGCCATTGTATCTTGGTACACTGTTGTAGCCACGCGTTCCGGGAAACAAACTCACTCAGAAGGACAATGCAGATAGTGGAGTGTAATTTATTACACCGGTGGGCCCAAGGCAGAGTCTGCTCTTAGCCAAGGACCCTGATCGACTTTTGTGAAAACCTTATATACCTTAAGTGTACTGCTCAAGCCTACATCCCCAAATTCCTTAAACCTAGCCTGGAAAATGTTAAAGGGAGATACAATCAGGTTACAGCCATGATTCATAATCAGAAGGGTCAGCTGATTATACATTGTAGCCTACACCAATGGGTGCCATAAAGATTACAAAGGTGATTGACTACATAGGGGATTATTACATTCTTTTTGGCGACAGGAAATCTTGGTATGAAATCTGGTGTTTATCAGTCCGGGAGGCCAGTTTGGCCGTAGGTATGTTATCCCCGTGGCTATTAGTCACATAGTCCAAAGCTCACTGAAAGTGCAAGATGGAGTTTTCTTATTTTTCAAGATGGAGTCAGCTTGGCCTGTTCCTTTCCTCCCTCAACATAACTGTATTTACATGGTCAAAATATAAGTATGATGTACAATGTAAATACTGTATAAGTATAATGTAAATATGTAAATACTGACAAAATGGGAAGGTGAGGTATGACATGGGTGGATGTGTGTACATGTGCATAGGTTTGTACTAAGGCCAGGAGCAAGGGATTGGAAGATGAGGTCATTAAAGAGGGCAAAATCTTCATCAGTAGGATATCAAAAGATAATACCTAACTGCAAACTCTTTGAAATGCAAATTAAATGTGTTAATTTTGTGATACACAGATAAACACACAGAGTCTGTGTATATCACTGGAAGATGTTGACTCTAGGGAGGAGGAAATGAAGGACAGCAGTTTTTGTAACAGGGCACATAGAGGGCTGACTTTTTAAGCACATGTGTCAGAGGTATGGGCTCACTCCTATTCATCCTTCAGAACTGACCTACTCCTTATTTTATTTGGAAAGCCTTCATTTGCTCCTCCAGATACCCTTCTTATTTACTGTATTAGACATCTTTACTTACCCCATCATAATACCTATCATCTAGTATCATTATTCCTCTTGTTTTCATAACCCCAACGTAAGTTTTCATACCCTTAAAGTGTGTGTGTGTGTGTGTTTTACCAGTTTTTTAACTTCATTGCCTGGCACAATTCCTAGTACATAGTAGGAGCTCCATAAATATTTGTCAAGTGAATAACAGCACCTGCTAAACCATATTTCAGGAGCTATTTGCCGGGTCTAATTCTAGCTCCACAGTGATACAACTACCAAATAAATTAACTAATTTGTAGCTCCATGAGTGTATTATTACTCCACTATTCAAGCAGGCTCTGTTAAATTATTAACGTGAATTGTAAGGTAAATAAGCTACTTTAAATCTTTTATAGCATGCTATAAACCGTACCTAGTAAAGGCAAAGTAACATTCCTTCCAGACTAGTGTTTTGTAACTTGGAGGTCTTTGGGAAGCCCCTAGGAAAGTCACTAGAGAACACCCTAAAATTGAATGCAAAATTTTGTGTGCAGGTGTTTTTCTGGAAAAAGAACCCATAATTCCTGTTAAATCAGGAAAGAGAGAATGATTTCAGAAATTTAAATAACACTGCTCAGGACAGCATGCCTTACATTTTACATTGTGCCATTTTTTTAAAAAGGTATAGGACTCTCTACATATTTTGTTTTCTAAAAATCTTGAAACATAGAGATGGGAAAACTACTATTCTAGATTTGGGTATATAAAAAACACCAATTCAGCTTTGTGATTTTAATTAATCAGGAATAGAACTAGAACTGAAAGAAAAATTTACCCATATTCAAAAGCAGGCTGTGTAAATTCTACACAGAATTATTATGAGTTCTAGGCCAGTGTCATTTCATATTTTATAAAATATAAATTTTAATGTTCAAGTAGAACATTGCTATATAGAATGTCAGATAAATTATTTTAAATATTCAATAAGTATTACTTTTTATTGTTATAAAATACTGTGTAAGTTCAATTTGTTTGTTTCTTGTTTACTGAAATATAATTCAGAATGAGAAGAAGTAGAGCAGGAGGCAATTTCAGAGGAAACCTAGTTTTTATTTTTTTTCAGCACATGGTTCAGGATTTCCATTAATAAAAAGCCATGTTTTTTAAATATACACAGTGGACTAAAATATCATAAATGTGAAATGACATTAATTTTATTGAGCTTTCAACCTTGCTTCAGTTCAGTTCAGTTCAGTCACTCAGTCGTGTCCAACTCTTTGCGACCCCATGAATCGCAGCACGCCAGGCCTCCCTGTCCGTCATCAACTCCCGGAGTTTACCCAAACTCATGTCCTTTGAGTCAGTGATGCCATCCAACCATCTCATCCTCTGTCATCCCCTTCTCCTCCTGCCCCCAATCCTTCCCAGCATCAGGGTCTTTTCCAATGAGTCAACTCTTCACATGAGGTGGCCAAAGTATTGGAGTTTCAACTTCAACATTAGTCCTTCCAGTGAACACTCAGGACTGATCTCCTTTAGGATGGACTGATTCCATCTCCTTGCAGTCCAATGGACTCTCAAGAGTCTTCTCCAACACCACAGTTCAAAAGCATCAATTCTTCGGTGCTCAGTGTTCTTCACAGTCCAACTCTCACCTCCATACATGACTACTGGAAAAAACATAGCCTTGACTAGGCGGACCTTTGTTGGCAAAGCAATGTCTCTGCTTTTTAATATGCTATCTAGTTTGGCCATAACTTTCCTTCCAAGGAGTAAACATCTTTTAATATCATGGCTGCAATCACCATCTGCAGTGATTTTGGAGCCCCCAAAAATCAAGTCTGACACTGTTTCCACTGTTTCCCCATCTATTTCCCATGAAGTGGTGGGACCAGATGCCATGATCTTAGTTTTCTGAATGTTGAGCTTTAAGCCAACTATTTCACTCTCCTCTCTCAACCTTGCGTAGTCTAGGTAAAAATACAGTCACTGATATGAGACTAGAACATATCTAAACCACAGAAAAAGAAATCAGTCAATTCAGTGATGTGATATTAACCTATGAGAAGAAATCTGGGGGGAAGTGAAGAGGGAAGGGCAAAAAACAGCATTCCAATTATTCAAATAATCCCCAGAAAGTCATTAAATAAAAAAGCATTCATCTATTCCTTTTTGGAACATCAAGTAATATGTTAATTCAGTTCAGTTCAGTTGCTCAGTGCTGTCCGACTCTTTGCGACCCCATGGACTGCAGCACGCCAGGACTCCCTGTCCATCACCAACACCCAGAGTTTATTCAAACTCATGTCCATTGAGTCAGTGATGCCATCCAACCATTTCATCCTCTGTCATACCCTTCTCCTTCTGCCTTCAAACTTTCCAGATTCAGGGTCTTTTCCAATGAGTCAGTTCTTCGCATAAGGTGGCCAAAGTATTAGAGCTTCAGCTTCAGCATCAGTCCTTCCAATGAATATTCAGGGCCGATCTCCTTTAGGATGGACTGGTTGGATCTCCTTGTAGTCCATGGGAATCTCAAGACTTCTCCAACACCACAGTTCAAAAGCATCATTATTCGGTGCTCAACTTTCTTTGTAGTCCAACTCTCACATCCATACATGACTACTGAAAAAACCACAGCTTTGACTATACAGACTTTTGTTGGCAAAGTAATGTCTCGGCTTTTCAATAAGCTGTCTAGGTTGGTCATAACTTTTCTTCCAAGGAGCAAGCATCTTTTAATTTCATGGCTGCAGTCACCATCTGCAGTGATATTGGGCACAAAAAATATATATATAATCTGTCACTCTTTCCACAGTTTCCCCATCTGTTTGCCATGAAGTAATGGGATCAGATGCCATGATCTTAGTTTTCTGAATGCTGAGTTTTGAGCCAACTTTTTCAATTTCCTCTTTCACTTTCATCAAGAGGCTCTTTAGTTCTTCCTCACTTTCTGTCATAAGGTTGGTGTCATCTGCCTATCTGAGGTTATTGATATTTCTCCTGGCAATCTTGATTCCAGCTTGTGCTTCCTCCAGCCCAGTGTTTCTCATGATGTACTCTACATATAAGTTAAATAAGCAGGGTGACAATATACAGCCTTGACATTCTCCTTTCCCTATTTGGAACCAGTCTGTTGTTCCATGTCCAGTTCTAACTATTGCTTCTTGACCTGCATAAAGGTTTCTCAAGAGGCAGGTCAGGTGGCCTGGCATTCGCATCCCTTGAAGAATTTTCCACAGTATTGTGATCCACACAGTCAAAGGCTTGGGCATAGTCAATATAGCAGAAATAGAAGCTTTTCTGGAACTCTCACTTTTTCGATGATCTAACGGATGTTTGCAATTTGATCTCTGGTTCCTCTGCATTTTCTAAATCCAGCTTAAACATCTGTAAGTTCACGGTTCACGTACTGTTGAATCCTGGCTTGAAGAATTTTGAACATTACTTTACTAGCGTGTGAGATGAGTGCAATTGTGTGGTAGTCTGAGCATTCTTTGCAATTGCCTTTCTTTGGGATGGGAATGAAAACTGACCTTTTCCAGTCCTGTGGCCACTGCTGACTTTTCCAAATTTGCTGGCATATTGAGTCCAGCACTATCACAGCATCATCTTTTAGGACTTGAAATAGCTCAACTGTAATTTTATCACCTCCACTAGCTTTGATCCTAATGATGCTTCCTAAGGCCCACTTGACTTCACATTCCAGGATTTCTGGCTCTAGGTGAGTGACCACACCATTGTGATTTCTGGGTCATGAAGATCTTTTTTGAATAGTTCTTCTGTGCATTCTTGCCACCTCTTCTTAATATCTTCTGCATCTGTTAGGTCCATAAAATTCCTGTCCTTTATTGTGCCCATCTTTGTATGAAAAGTTCCCTTGGTATCTCTAATTTTATTGAATAGATCTCTAGTCTTTCCCATTCTATTATTTTCCTCTATTTCTTTGCACTGATCACTGAGGAAGGCTTTCTTATCTCTCCTTGCTATTCTTTGGAACTCTGCATTCAAATGGGTATAGCTTTCCTTTTCTCCTTTGTCTTTCGCTTCTCTTCTTTTCATAGCTATTTGTAAGGCCTCTTCAGACAACCATTATTCCTTTTGCATTTCTTTTTCTTGGGGATGATCTTGATCACTGCCTCCTGTACAATGTCTGAACCTCTGTCCATAGTTCTTCAGGCACTCTATCAGATCTAATCTCTTGAATCTATTTCTCACTTCGCTATATAGTTGTAAGGGATTTGATTTAGGTCACACCTGAATGGTCTAGTGGCTTTCCTCTCTTTCTTCAATTTAAGTCTGAATTTGGCAATAAGGAAGTCGTGTTCTGAGCCACAGTCAGCTCCCAGTCTCGTTTTTGCTAACTGTATAGAGCTTCTCCATCTTTGACTGCAAGGAATATAATCAATCTGAATTTGGTATTGACCATCTAGTGATGTCCATGTGTAGAGTCTTCTCTTGTATGTTGGAAGATGGTGTTTGCTACGACAAGTGTGTTCTCTTGGCAAAACTCTGTTAGACTTTGCCCTGCTTCATTCTGTACTCCAAGGCCAAATTTGCCTGTTACTCCAGGTATTTCTTGACTTCCTCCTTTTGCATTCCAGTCCCCTATAATGAAAAGGACATCTTTTTTGGGTGTTAGTTCTAGAAGATCTTGTAGGTCTTCATAGAACTTTTCAACTTCAGCTTCTTCAGCATTACTGGCCGGGGCATAAACTTGGATTACTGTGATATTGAATGGTTTGCCTCGAAACGAACAGAGATCATTCTGTCGTTTTTGAGACTGCATCCAAGCACTGCATTTCAGACTCTTTTGTTGAGTATGGTGGCCACTCCATTTCTTCTAAGGGATTCTTGCCCACAGTAGTAGATATAATGGTCATCTGAGTTAAATTCACCTCTTCCAGTCCATTTTAGTTTGCTGATTCCTAAAATGTCAATGTTCACTCTTGCCATCTCCTGTTTGACCACTTCCAATTTGCCTCAATTCATGGACCTTACATTCCAGCTTCCAATGCAATATTGCTCTTTACAGCATTGGACTTTTCTTCCATCACAAGTCACATGCACAACTGGGTGTTGTTTTTGTTTTGGCTGCATCTCTTCATTCTTTCTGGAGTTATTTCTCCACTGATCTCCAGTAGCATATTGGGCACCTACCGAGCTGGGGAGTTCATCTTTTAGTGTCCTATCTTATTGCCTTTTCATACTGTTCATGGGATTCTCAAGGCAAGAATACTGAAGTGGTTTTCCATTCCCTTCTCCAGTGGACCACGTTTTGTCAGAACTCTCCATCATGACCCGACCATCTTGGGTGGCCCTCCATGGCATGGCTCATAGTTCCACTGAGTTAGACAAGGCTGTGGCCCATGTGATTAGACTGGGTAGTTTTCTGTGGTTGTGATTTTCAGTCTGTTTGCCCTCTAATGGAGAAGGATAAGCTTATGGAAGCTTCCTGATGGGAGAGACTGACTAAGGGTGAAACTGGGTCTTGTTCTGATGGGCAGGGCCATGCTCAGTAAATCTTTAATCCAATTTTCTGTTGATGGGTGGGGCTGTGTTCCCTCCCTTTTATTTACCTGGGGCCAAACTATGGTGGAGGTAATGAAGATCCCATGCAGGCACTGCTACACTCAGTGCCCCCAACCCTGCAGCAGGCACCACTGACCCACACCTCTGCCAGAGACTCCTGGACACTCACGGGCAAGTCTGAGTCAGTTTCTTGTGACATCCCTGCTCCTTTCTCCTGGGTCCTGGTGCACACAAGGTTCTGTTTGTGCCCTCCCAGAGTCTGTTTCCCCAGTCCTATGTAAGTTCTGGCGGTTCTATATGTTAAAGAGATATTTATTTTGTCTTGTTAAAATTTAGTGCTATGGAGGTTTGAAACATCCTGTAGTATATCAACTTTCAGTTCACCTGTTAATTTCATTAATTTGGGAAATGATAAAAAGCAAAGTGAAATAATTTTATATTGAAACTGTTTACCTCAGATTGGGATTTGAACCCATGTGCTGGGACTCGAACTCATGTGCTGGGACTCGAACCTGGCCAAAAGCCTGCTTGGGACTTGAACCCACCTGGCTGGGACTCTAACCCAGCCAAAACATACCTGGTTTCAGGATCTAATGAGCTCAGGTTCTTGATGCCTCATCACAGAAAGAATTCAGGGAGAGACAACATGATAGATCAGAAGTGGATTTGTTCACATTCAGAGCAGACAAAGTGTGGGCCATCACAGAGGGTAAGTCAGGTGGCAGTGGAATGTGGTTGTTACTTTGTATAGGCTAGGTAATTTCATATGCTAATTAGTGAGAGGATTATTCCAACTATTTTGGAGAAAGGGTGGCAATTTCTAGGCATTGGGCCACTGCCCATTGCTTGGTCTTTTGACAGTGCCTTGGAACTGTCATCAACCCCTGGTAGTTTAGTCACTAAGTCATGTTTAACTCTTGCGACTCCATGGCCCCTAGCCTGCCGGGCTCCTCTGTCAGTGGAATTCTCCAGGCAAGAATACTGGAGTGGGTTGCCATTTCCTTCTCTAGGGGGACTTCCCAACCCAGGAATGGAACCCGGGTCTCCTGCATTGCAGGCAGATTCTTTACCTACTTAACTAGGAGGAAAGCCTGGCACCAGGCTGGGTGTGTCATTTAGCTTGCTGACTGAGGATCAAGGTGTAATCAAAGTTGTCACTTGCCAGCCATCTCAGGATTCATTTGATTCTAATCGGTTTATGTTGTGTCCTTGGGCTATGTCATTCTTTCAAAAGTTGTGCCCTTCCCATTTCCCTCCTGTTACAATCTGTCTTTTGTATTCTTTTTGTTAATCTGGAAAGAACTGAACCAGAACTCCCTGGTGGGGGAAAGGGGTTTGGTTGGCCCTATGTATCACTGAAGAACAGGTTTAAATGTCAACTTTTAAGTGCAAGTCAAAACCACAATGAGATATCTCTTCACAACAGTCAGAATGGCTATCATCAAAAAATTCACATACAATAAATGCTGGAGAGGGTGAGGAGAGAAAGGAAGGCTCCTATACTGTTGATGGGAATGTAAACTGGTACAGCCACTATGGAGAACATTATGGAGGTTCCTTGAAAAACTGAAAATAGAGCTACCATATGACCCTGCAATCACACTCCTGGGCATATACCCAGAGAAAAACATGACCCAAAAGTATACATGCACCCCAATGTTCATTGCAGCACTGTTTACAATAGCCAAGACATAGAAGCAACCTAAATGTCCATTGACAGTTCAATTCAGTTCAGTTCAGTCACTCAGTCATGTCCGACTCTTTGTGACCCTATGGACTGCAGCATGACAGACCTCCCTGTCCATCACCAACTCCCAGAGTTTACTCAAACTCATGTCCATTGAGTCAGTGATGCCATCCAACCATTTCATCCTCTGTCATCCCCTTCTCTTCCTGCCTTCAATCTTTCCCAGCATCAGGGTCTTTTCAAGTGAGTCAGTTCTTCACATCAGGTGGCCAAAGTATTGGAGTTTCAGCTTCAGCATCAGTCCTTCCAATGAATATTCAGGACTGATTTCTTTTAGGATGGACTGGTTGGATCTCCTTGCAGTCCAATGGATTCTCAAGTATCTTCTTCAACACTTCAGTTCAAAAGCATCAATTCTTCAGCTCTCAGCTTTCTTTGTAGTCCAACTCTCACATCCATACATGACTACTGGAAAAACCATAGATTTGACTAGATGACTTTGATCCACTACTCTGTCCATAGACAGAGGAGTGGATAAAGAAGATATGGCATATGTATATACAGTGGAATATTACTCAGGGATTAAAAGAATGAAATAATGCCATTTGCAGCAACATGGATAGACCTAAAGAGTGTCATGTTGGTGAAGTAAGTCAGACAGAGAAGGAGAAATATCATATGACATCCCTTATATGTAGAATCTAAAAAATGATACAAATGAACTTATTTACAAAACAGAAACAGACTACCAGACTTAAAGAACTAACTTATGATTGAGGAGGAAGAAATGGGGGAAAGGGTTAGTTAGGGACTTTGGGGCAGACATATACACACTGCTATATTTAAAATGGATAACCAACAAGGACCTACTATATAGCACACAGAACTCTGCTCAATGTTATGTGGCAGCCTGAATAGGAGGGGAGTTTAAGGGAGAATGGATACTTTATGTATGCCTGAGTCCCTTCACTCTTCACCTGAAACTATCACAACATCGTTAATCGGCTATACCCCAATACAAAAGAAGAAGTTAAAAAAAAATCACCTCTTCTAAGAGAGAATAATGGCAGGTAAAGACTGTTTAAGTAAGTTTTGATTTATAGATTCCTCTGGTACTGATAAGAGTTCTGGAGTTGTCTCTGGTGATTAAGAATCATCCTGCCCTTCCTAGAAAAAAGAAAGAAGGCAGTTTTTTAATGTATGTTCTTCCTCTCAATTGTCTGCAGCTCAAAACAATCCTTAGTCAAAGTGGTATATTTTGGGGTATCATAATCTGAAGACCTTCAGCACCTAGTAAACCGTCAATTAAATTGTGGGAAAAGATAATATGCCATTTCTTGTGGCAGTATTTGAATGATAGATGACTGATAAAATATACTGCAGTATACCTGGATCTAGTTACCTATTAAATACCATAGAACTTAATAGAAATTTTAAGTTACTCAATCTCAAAGCCTATTAGGTAACTCTGTCCTGGCTTTTTTTTTTTTTTTTTGCTATGATGTATATCTCAGATTTACCTTTTAACAGCAAACAGAGAAGAGGCTATAGAAATTAGAATGTCAAAAGAGATGAAAATCTTAGAAAAGATTTAAATGGGGATAAAGAAGTTTAAGATAGTTAAAAAATATAACTATCACTTGAAACTGAAAAATTTGAGGCATCACTCAGAAAGTCACAAAATATTTACTCTAAGACTTCTGTTTTCAATGGCATTGTATACAATGTTTACAAAATAAATGAAATTTGAAAGTCTAAAACCCAATGATACTATAGGTGATTTATTGGCTACTCCTAAATCTTCCTTATGTTGGACTTATCTAAATTCTAACTGAAGAATAAAACTTTATTTTTGGCCACACTGATAAGCTTGCAGGATCTAACTTATCTGACCAGGGATTGAACATGGGCCATGGCAGTGAAAGCACCAAGTCCTAACCACTGGGCAACCAGGAACTCCCTAAATGGAAATTTTTAAGGCAACCCTGTCATATTTTTCTAGACAATTATCTTCATCCTGAATGATTTCTCTCTTGATTTGGATTTTATTTGATAAAGTTTAAGCTCCAGCTGCATTTTATTCTGTACCTTCAGAGATACATTATTTCTAGAAGTATTTATAAATATTTTAATTAGTCACAATTTTCATGATTGAACAGGAAGTGAAATAAGTACACTTTGAGACTTAGTAACTGTCCTTTGATCTTATTGCCATAGGATGTTTGCTGCTAACTCCCTTGAGGCAACACATATTTACTGTTTATGATTGTTTTGGGAACCATACTCATCTTTTAGACATGAAAAGTGGTTTTCACTACACTTTAATGCAATATGGATTTTCTTTTTTTTTAATTTATTTTGTAATTCGAGGAAATTGGTTTACAATGTTGTGTTGGTTTCTCCCTTACCACAACACAAATCGTCCATAATTATACATATATCCCCTCCCCATCAAGCCTCCCTCTCCTCCCTCAACCCCACTCCTTGAGATCATCACAGAGAACCAAGCTGGGTTCCCTGTGTTACATAGCAACTTCTCACCAGCTGTTTTATGTATGGTGATACAAATATGTCGATGCTATATTCTCCATCTGCCTCACTCTCTCCTTCCCTCACTGGGTCTACAAGTCTGTTCTTTACATCTGTATCTCCATTCCTTCCCTGCAAATAGGTTCATCAATACCATTTTTCTATATTCCATATATATATATATGTATATATATATATATATATGCATTAATACACTATTTTTGTTTTTCTCTTTCTGATTTACTTCACTCTGTATAACAAGTTCTAGGTTCAATATGGATTTTCTTAATGTCACATCATAACATGAGTAACACCACCACACTTCATTTACTGATGTTCCTAAATTTTATATCAATTCATTTTATGGAGTAATTCAATTCAACTGCTTTGTCTTTCTTAGCAATATGCCTGCTGCTGTGGTTATTGTTGTTTTTTAATGTAGCATCAAATTCCACATAAACTCTGGCAGTTTATATTTTTTAAGTAAGACAAAATGAAACAAAATACACATTGGAACTGTTTTTTCTGAGATATGTCTCTAGCAAGTTAGTTTTGACTATCTCTTCCTCCTAAACTTGTTTTACCGCATTTCCAATGTGGGATTTATAGAGAACCTATGGAAAGTTTGTTTCACACTTATTTTTAAACACTTTTTAATTTTACTTTGTTTTTACCCATTCTTTCAATGTCCTTTATTTAGAAGGTTGTTCATTTTGATCATGGATTGTTTCATTTTCTTTCCTCAAATATTTGATAGACTTTACCAGCAAAATAACCTGGACCTGAAGTTTCCTTTGAGGAAAAGTTTTTGAAAACAAATTCAATTTTTTAAATAGAAACAAGGGTATTCAGATTTTCTTTGTGATCTTGTACTAGTTTTGGTAAATTATGTTTTTCAAAGACTTTATTTCATTTAAGCTGTCAAATTTATTGGCATATAGGTATTCACAAAATTACCTTTTTAATGTCTATAGGACCTGTAATGATATCTATCCCTCTTTTTTTCCAGTTATTAAGCAACCCTTGAGTCAAGGACCATCTTTAATAATCTTTTCATGTAGGAAAATAAGACCCAGTAATGAAGTATATCACATACTGGCTCAAGTGACATGATTTGCTGTTAACTCTGGTTTGCAATGTATTGTGCTTTCCTATGTGTATGTTTACCCGGAATATCTTGCAAAGTTTTATTTAACAAAGGCTCAAAACTATCACTGTGATGAAAAAATACTAATAATGAAAATCCAGATCATATATGTCTTGGATATCCTTGGCTGGAATAATTCATTATCAAAAATACTAGTAGATAGTTCAGGCCTAGAATTGAAAGTTACAGATCCTGGCTGCTACAGATTGCAGTATTTTAAAGATGCTTTTTTTTTTTGGTAAGGTTGTCATTTGGTGATGAGCTGCTTGGTGTTGGTCCATAGTAATCATAATTCCTGTACCATCATGATGGTAGAGGGCTGCTATCAATTTCTTCTCTCCCTATACAAGCATGCCATACTCCCATCAAGAGACAGAGAAAAGAGCCCATTCCTTTTCTTCTTTGATTTTGGGCTAGCCTTAATGACTTGCTTGATGAATAAAATGTGATAGAAGTGATGTTCTGGAATGTTCAAAGGTAGATAATGAAAAGTCCTGCTTCTGTCTAGGCCTCTTGCAACACTCATTCTTGGAGAAACGAGTTACCGTGTGAGAAGGCAGACTTCTCTGAGCTTATTATGCTCTAGAAGCCATGTGAAGATGCTTCAGTCAATAGTCTGAGCCTCCGTTGTAGCCATACCTACCAAGGCACCAGACATGAAGTGAAGCCATCTTGAGCCCTCTAGACCAGCCTATCCACCAGCTGAATTCAATACTAAGTGACTTAAGTCAGTGACATAGGAACAGAAGTTAAGCCATACCTGAATACTTGACCAATGAAATTGTGAAGTACATAAATTTTTTGTTGTTTTAAGCCACTAAGTTTGGGATTGTGACACAGAAGAAAATAACCAGAAAAATGGCTTGTTATCTGGCCATTTATATAGAGGCAAACATCTCTATTATCTGGCCTCAGAAACATGGGTGTAATACTTCAGACTAGTTGAGAGAGAATCCGGAAAAATGCCACCAGCAAATCTGCCATATTAAGTAGTATATCCTAAGAAAGTTTGTTCCTCTCCACAGTGCAAGAATGAGACTATAATTTCTAAAAATTATAAAAGTTCTTGCCAACACAGCTATTTTAGTTTAAGGTGATTGACACTTTCTAGTCTTCAGTTAATTCTGACTTATTTTTATGTTTAAGGTGCTATAATGAACAGGTTAGATTATTCAGTATTATCTTGAAGAGAAAATAAAAACATCTTCATGTGTAAGGAAATGTTTGAGTAGCAATGCAAGGGTTGAGCTGTGAGGTTGTGGTTGGTAAACGTACTAAGCTAGGTCAGATTTTAGAATGCTTTGTAACATATCTTGTGATTGAATGAATCTCTGATAGGGCATTTGCTTCTGAAAGAATTCTCTCTTGCTGTTGTTTAGTTGCTAAGTCGTGTCCACCTGTTTGCAACCCCATGGACTAGAGCACTCCAGGCTTCTCTGTCCTTCACTATCTCCTGGAGTTTGCTCAGATTCATATCCATTAAGTGGGTGATGCTATCTAACCATCTCGTCCTCTGCTGCCCCCTTCTGTTTTTGCCCTTAATCTTTCCCAGCATCAGTATCTTCCAATGAGTCAGCTCTTCCCATCAGGTGGCCAAATAATTGGAGCTTCAGCCTCAGCATCAATCCTTTCAATGAATCTTCAGGGTTAATTTCCTTTAGGATTGACTGGTTTGGTCTCCTTGCTGTCAAAGGGACTCTGAAGAGTCTTCTCCAGCACCACAATTCAAGAGCATCAATTCTTCAGCACTCAGCCTTCTTTATGGTTCAACTCTCACATCCATACATGACTACTGAAAAAACCATAGCTTTGACTATGTGGACCTATGTTGACAAAGTGATGTCTTTGCTTTTTGATATGCCATCTAGGTTGGTCATAGTTTTTCTTCCCAGGAGCAAACGTCTTTTAATTTCATGGCTACAGTCACCATCCACAGTGATTTTGGGGCCCAAGAAAAGAAAACTTGCCACTGATTCCACTTTTTCCCCTTCTATTTGCCATGAAGTGATGGGACCAGATGACATGATCTTAGTTTTTTGAATGTAGAATTTCAAGCCAACATTTTCATTCTCCTCTTTCACCCTCATCAAGAGGCTTTTAGTTCCTCTTCACTTTCTGCCTTTAGGGTGGTATCATCTGCATATCTGAGGTTGTTGATATTTCTTCCAGTAATCTTGATTCCAGATTGTGATTAATCATTTCACATGATGCACTCTGAATATTAAGCTAAATAAACAGGGTGACAGTATCCAGCCTTTTCATACTCCTTTCCCAATTTTGAACCAGTCTGTTGTTCCATGTGAGGTTCTAACCTTTGCTTCTTAACCCACATACAGGTTTCTGAGGAGACAGTTAAGATGGTCTGGTATTCCTATATCTTAAAGAATTGTCCACAGTTTGTTGTGATCCACGCAGTCAAAGTCTTTCATGTAGTCAATGAAGCAGAAGAACATGTTTTTTCTGGAATTCTCTTGCTTTCTCTATAATCCAACAAATGTTGGCAATATGTCCTCTGGTTCCTCTGCCTTTCTAAATCTAGCTTGTACATCTAGAAGTTCTTGGTTCACATACTGCTGAAGGCTAGCTTGAAGGATTTTGAGCATAACCTTACTAGCACGCAAAATGAGCCCAGTTGTTTGGTAGTTTGAACATTCTTTGGCACTTCTCTTCTTTGGGATTGGAATGAATGATCTTTTCCAGTTTAAAAGGCTTTATGTTGGATACATGTGGAGCCCTCTGCAACTTAAAAGTTACTCTGAGCTTTGCAAGCTGCTTTAGCCGAGAGGATCATAAGCAATGCAACAAAGGTGAACATACAAATAAAAATGAGTGCTAAATTTAATCAAATCTCTAGTGCTTTGAAAAGAACATCCTGGATCATAAATTACTTTTAGTAAAAGCCTAATACCTAATTTGGCTTGTTGAGAACTTAATTGAAAACTGTATGTAAAGTAATTGAATATGTTTATTGTGAGATTTTAATCTTCCTTTTTATTCTTTAATGAAGAATAATTGTATAGCAATAGAAAACACAGTCAATATTTAAAGTCATTGATTCCTTTCTTGCTCAAGCAAGATCATTCTCATTATACAAAAATAGTGTAGAGAAATAGTTGCCATTAAAGAATCATCTCCTTGGGGCATATTAAAAATCACTCTGAGCCTCATATGGATGCCATGCTTCTAAAAAGTGAGCTCTTTTCATTTAGCTTTAAAGTGATACTATCAAAATTGTTCAGATTAATGAAGAAAATAAAATGGTGCTTATATGCCCACTAAAAGGAAATTGAGTTGCATGAGTTAAACTTCCAGCCTTCTTATTAGCTCAGAAAGTCAATTTTTAAATTCTTTTCTATGATTTCAACAAAAGTCATTAGCTACAGAGCAGACTTTTTTAAAGAAAATGGCTTATAAACAAATTACATCTATATCCAAAGCTTGAAATCTACATAAATTCATAAATCAGTTAATAATAATGACCATTAAAAAGTGTTGATTTCTCTGGATACACAAAGTCCCATGTCAATAGTAGAGTGGTTTGTATTTAGCAACCATTGTTGGAAAAATGATAGAGAAGCTATTTTATCCCTTGAGGTTACAAGATATAAAAATATTTTTTTACCCATTGAACAAATCAAATTGTTTTGTGACATAATTACATTGTAATTCAATAAAAACTTTAATTTAAAAGCTGTTATTTTTAGTTATTTAGGTATATATCAAAAAGTATACTGTGGATTATTTGTATTCATTGCAAAAACTCTTGCTTAGACATGTGCTCTGGAGGATTCATTAATTCATCCATTCCTTTATTAAAAGATACTCTATGAGCATGTATTGCTGAGAACTATTCTGTATTCTGAGTTTGCAACAGTAAACAAACCAGAAAAACAATTCATCCCTTTTTAAGGCTTGCTTTCAATCTGAAGAGAGAAGAACAAACTAGTGGTTATCAGTGGGGAGCTGGGGAGAGGGAAAGGAGTGGGAGGTACAAACTATTGGATGTAAGACAAGCTCAAGGATGTATTGAACAAAACAGTGAATATAGCCAATATTTTGTAATAGCTGCAAATAGAAACCTTTAAAATTATGTAAAGATTTTAAAATGTTTATAAGTAAAATATCTTTTTAATTTAAAAAGCTTTCAAAAACCATGGAAATATCTGGAGAGAGAATATTACAGGCAGGAACAGCAAGTCTAAAATCCTGAGGCTGGAACTTGATGGGTAAATCAAGGAATAGCATAAAGTCGGTGAGATTGACCTAGAGAAGAATGGTTGGAAATGATGTTGGAGAGATGGCCAGTCCTTTGGATTTTATTCTGTGATGAGACACCTTTAAAAAATTTTGAGCAGAGAAATAAAGGATTCCCTTCAGTAAAGTTCAGTTGTTCAGTAGTGTCCAACTCTTTGCGACCCCATGGACTGCAGCACACCAGGCCTCCCTGTCCATCACCAACTCCCAGAGTTTACTCAAACTCATGTCCATTGAGTCAGTGATGCCATCCAACCATCTCATCGTCTGCCATCCCCTACTTGTCCCACCTTCAGTCTTTCCCAGCATCAGGGTCTTTTCAAATGAGTCAGTTCTTCGCATAAGGTGGCCAAAGTATTGGAGTTTCAGCTTCAGCATCAGTCCTTCCAATGAACACCCAGGACTGATCTCCTTTGGGATGGAGTGGTTGGATCTCCTTGAAGTCCAAGGGACTCTCAAGAGTCTTCTCCAACATCTCAATTCAAAAGCATCAATTCTTCAGCACTCAGCTTTCTTTGTAGTCCAACTCTCACATCTATACATGACTACTGGAAAAACCATAGCCTTGACTAGATGGACCTGTCTTGGCAAAGTAATATCGCTGTTTTTTAATATGCTATCTAGGCTGGTCATAACTTTCCTGCCAAGGAGTAAGCTCCTTTTAATTTCATGGCTGCAGTCACCATCTGCATTGATTTTAGAGCCCCCCAAAATAAAGTCTGCTGCTGTTTCCTCTGTTTCCCCATCTATTTGCCATGAAGTGATGGAACCAGGTGACATGATCTTAGTTTTCTGAGTGTTGAGTTTTAAGCCAACTTTTTCACTCTCCTCTTTCACTTTCATCAAGAGGCTCTTTAGTTCTTCTTCACTTTCTGCCATAAGGGTAGTGTCATCTGCATATCTGAGTTTATTGATATTTCTCCCGGCAATCTTGATTCTAGCTTGTGCTTCCTCCAGCCCAGCGTTTCCCATGATGTACTCTGCATATAAGTTAAATAAGCAGGGTGACAATATACAGCCTTGACGTACTCCTTTTCCTGTTTGGAACCCGTCTGTTGTCCCATGTCCAATTCTAACTGTTACATCCTGACCTGCATACAGATTTCTCAAGAGGCAGGTCAGGTGGTCTGGTATTCCTATCTCTTGAAGAAGTTTCCACAGTTTATTGTGATCCACACAGTCAAAGGCTTTGGCATAGTCAATAAAGCAGAAATAGATGCTTTTCTAGAACTCTCTTGCTTTTTCGATGATTCATTGGATGTTAGCAACTTGATGTCTGTTTCCTCTGCCTTTTCTAAAACCAACTTGAACATCTGGAAATTCACAGTTCACGTATTGTTGAAATCTGGCTTGGAGAATGTTGAGCGTTACTTTGCTAGCATGTGAGATGAGTGCAGTTGTGCAGTAGTTTGAGTATTCTTTGGCAAATTAAAAAAAAAAAAGATTCCTTTACCTACTCCTTAAATGACAATAGGGGCAAGTAAGAAAGCCCTGAGAACAATTAGGAGCAGTTAGAAGGCTATGCCTTGGATTAGGATGTGTGCTGGATATTTTCTGTTTGCATCTCCAGATCCCTTTCAATCCTTCATGGGTGTTTTGTGCCCAAAAGGCTGGTTTGATTCAGTCAGTAGGAGACACTGGTGGAAACTGGAGAGCAGGAGGAGAGTGAGTAGGGTTCTTATTCTCCAGATTCACTCCCTCAAGGTCACAGGAGTTGGGCTGTTCTTCTACCATAGTTCTTCCCGGGCACCCCTCTCCAAATGTCTGCTCTCTCCCAGTTCTATAACATCTCCCATAGTTGCCCCTTTAAACTATAGTGATAGGGTTCTACACTGCTGCTAATCCCAAGATTTTATACCAACCCTTGTGGAGTTTCCTAGATTCTACTCATATCTTTAAACAGTCTTTTCAATATATACTCCTCAAATTACCTGATTTTAAGGAGCCACGTATTTCTTTCTGGGCCTTGAATGGCACAGGATAATGGTGAGGATTTTGAACGGGGGTGTTGGAAAAGACTCTTGAGAGTCCCTTGGACTGCAAGGTGATCAAAGCTGTCAATCCTAAAGGAAATCAATCCTGAAGATTCATTGGAAGAACTGATGCTGAAGATGAAACTCCAATACTTTGGCCACCTGATGGGAAGAACTGACTCATTAGAAAAGACCCTGAAGCTGAGAAAGAGTGAAGGCGGGAGGAGAAGGGGACGAAAGAGGATGAGAGGTTGGATGTGTTAGGTAGTTACAATAGGAAAAAGGAGTCCAAAATGGTTGTGGCTAAAAGACAAAGAAGGGAAAAGCCAGCGAAAATAGAACAAAGGAAGATCTAAGGACAGGAGTGAGGACCTCAGGTAAAACAAACAGCCCTCCTGGCTAGCCCAATTTACATAGGGCAGGCTCAGGGGGAAGGAGACAAATGTATAAAAAGAGGAAGCCTAGAAGGATTGAAGCCTCTCTTCTCTTGTCTTTTGGATTGACCCGCCCTCTCTCCTCAAGGGTGTACTATCCTTTATTCTTCCTAATAAAACTGAGCTTAACAGGGATTCCTCCCTCACTTCAAAATTTTTGCTGTGGTGAGACAGAACCAAGAAAATTACACACTCCCCCAACAGACGGCATCACCAACTCAATGGACATGAGTTTGAGCAAGCTCTGGGAGTTGGTGATGGACAGGGAAGCCTGGCATGCTGCAGTCCATGGAGTCACAAAGAGTCAGACATGACTGAGCGACTGAACTGAACTAAATGGTGAGGATGATAAGAAGTAGTTGGATTCAGGATGTATTTTCACAGTATCCACTGAAAGACTAGATGTTTGCATACAGCATGAGATATGGAGAAAGGATCCAACTTTTTTCCCCCTACTTAATAATATGGAGGTCTTCTTCTAAGTTAAAACATATACTTCTATTTGTTTTCAGTTAACTCATAGAATTCCTGCATTGACAGCACATTTTTTTAAGGATCAACATATAATGGAATTACTATACCAAGAAATGTATACCTTTAAAACTTATTTTATTATTTCCAAATTGCACTCCAAAAAGCAGTACTAATAAAGCCTTCTAACAATGTTGACTTTCACTTTCATCATCAAGAGACTTTTATCAAACTTCAAAAAAAAATCTTAGGATAAAAACTTTTGTTATCTTATTTGTTTTTACTTGAATGCTAGCAGTGTTACCAAGTCCAAGCTTGCTCTGCTTGCTCCACTACAGGCCAATGTACCCAAGAGACTGAGATGTTGGGGCAAGGAATATGACTTTGTTCCTAAAGCTGGCTGAAGAAGAAGATGGCAGACTAATGTCTCCGAGTAACCATCTTGTCCGGGTCTGGATGCCAGAATCTTCTACAGAGTCAGAGAGAGAGAAGATATGAGGAACTAAAGTCAAAAGGCAGACTACAGAGGGAGAGGGAGTGGGGAGATAAAGTGAAAGAGTCTTCATTTTCCAAAGCATCTCCAAGATTGGAAGGAGTTTGTTAATCTCTTCTTTCTGTTGTGTCTATTCACAGATACAGAGTCAGATTATCTCTCCATGAGCTGAACAAAGGCACTTCTGTTTACAGTCAGGCTGAGGGTCAGGGTCCTCTGAGGCAGGCTGTTATGTATGATTATAATAACAAAAGCAATGAAAACCAAGTCAAAGAAACAGTTTCAACATAGAGTCAGAATTGACTTCTCTGCAACGGTGATAGTGAGCATATTTTCATGATACTTGGCCAGTGTTTGATGAGGAATAGGATGACACATATGTTCAAAATACTGTCCCACAAAATACTTATAACAAAGCAAAAAGAATTTCACATTGAGGAAATCCGACACCACCTTTATTAAGTGATCAAAGTGAATATCATCAGTAATGGGACAAATTAATATCAAGGACCACCTCATGAGATATAATGAGAAAACAACATCACTTCTGTGATATTACTACCAAGAAAAGTAATCTGAATCTAATCTAATCATCATCTTCAAATCCTAAAAGATGCTGCTGCGAAGGTGCTGCAGTCAATATGCCAGCAAATTTGGAAAACTCAGCAGTGGCCACAGGACTAGAAAAGGTCAGTTTTCATTCCAATCCCAAAGAAAGGCAATGCCGAAGAACGCTCAAAATACCACACAATTGCACTCATCTCACATGATAGCAAAGTAATACTCAAAATTCTCCAAGTCAATATTCAACAATACGTGAACCATGAACTTCCAGCTGTTAAAGCTGGACTTAGAAAAGGCAGAGGAACCAGACATCAAATTGCCAACATCGGCTGGATCATTGAAAAAGCAAGAGAGTTCCAGAAAATCATCTACTTCTGCTTTATCAACTACGCCAAAGCCTTTGACTGTGTGGATCACAATAAACTGTGGAAACTTCTTCAAGAGATAGGAATACCAGACAACCTGATCTGCCTCTTGAGAAACCTGTATGCAGGTCAAGGAGCAACAGTCAGAATTGGATGCGGAAAAACAGACTGGTTCCAAATAGGAAAAGGAGTACGTTAAGGCTGTATATTGTCACCCTGCTTATTTAACTTATATGCAGAGTACATCATGAGAAACGCTGAGCTGAATGAAGCACAAGCTGGAATCAAGATTGCCGGGAGAAATATCAATAACCTCAGATAGGCAGATGACACCACCCTTATGGCAGAAAGCGAGGAAGAACTAAAGAGCCTCTTGATGAAAGTGAAAGAGGAGAGTGAAAGAGTTGGCTTAAAACTCAACATTCATGGAGAAGGAAATGGCAACCCGCTCCAGTATTCTTGCCTGGAAAATCTCATGGACAGATGAGCCTGGTGGGCTAGTCTATGGCATGGCAGAGTCATACACAACTTAGCAACTGAACAACAACAACACACAATCAGGCAGATTGTGATTTGGGGAAATAGTTCTTGATGGAAATGTGACATAAAATGGAGAGTGAAGTGACCTAGCAATATGGAATACAGAGTTTTGTAAGAAATTAACATTTGTGTATAGAATAATAATTGCAAATATTCAAACAATAAAGTCCATGGCTAAAGAAAAAAACAAAAAAACAAAAAAAACTCAACATTCAGAAAACTAAGATCATGTCACCTGGTTCCATCAGTTCAGTTCAGTTCAGTCACTCAGTCGTGTCCGACTCTTTGCGACCCCATGAATTGCAGCACGCCAGGCCTCTCTGTCCATCACCAATTCCCGGAGTCTACCCAAACCCATGTCCATCGAGTCAGTGATGCCATCCAACCATCTCATCCTCTGTCGTCCCCTTCTCCTCCCGCCCCCAATCCTACCCAACATTAGGGTCTTTTCCAATGAGTCAACACTTCACATGAGGTGGCCAAAGTATTGGAGTTTCAGCTTCAACATCAGTCCTTCCAATGAACACCCAGGATTGATCTCTTTTAGGATGGATTGATTGGATCTCCTTGCAGTCCAAGGGACTCTCAAGAGTCTTCTCCAACACCACAGTTCAAAAGCATCAATTCTTCGGCGCTCAGCTTTCTTCCTCACTTCATGGCAAATAGATGGGGAAACAGAGGAAACAGTGGCAGACTTTATTTTGAGGGGCTCCAAAATCACTGCAGGTGGTGACTGCAGCCATGAAATTAAAAGGTACTTGCTTCTTGGAAGAAAATTATGACCAATATAGACAGCATATTAAAAAGCAGAGATATTACTTTGCCAACAATGGTCTGTCTAGTCAAGGCTATGGTTTTTCCAGTAGTCATGTATGGATGTGAGAGTTGGATGGTGACGAAAGCTAGGTGCCAAAGAATTGATGCTTTTGAACTGTGGTGTTGGAGAAGACTCTTGAGAGTCCCTTGGAGTGCAAGAAGATCCAACCAGTCCATCCTAAAGGAAATCAGTCCTGAATATTCATTGGAAGAACTGATGTTGAAGCTGAAGCTCCAATACTTTGGCCACCTGATATGAAGAGCTGGCTCATTGGAAAAGACGCTGATGCTGGGAAAGATTGAAGGCGGGAGGAGAAGGTGATGACAGAGGATGAGATGATTCGATGGCATCACCGACTTGATGGACAAGAGCTTGAGCAAGCTCCGGGAATTGGTGATGGACAGAGAACCCTGGTGTGCTCCAGTCCATGGGGTCACAAGAGTTGGACACAACTGATTGACTGAACTGAACTAAATCATGAGACAAATGCAAACTGAGGGGCAAACTACAAAAAAATTATTGTTTGTGTTAAGTTCATGGAAGGCAAAGAAACACTGAAGAACTGCTCCAGAGTGAAAGAGACTGAAGAAATATGATAATTAAATGGGATCTGTGGATTAGATTGTAATGAATGAATCAACATTAATTTCCTGATTTTGTATTAAGGTTGTATAATGACTTGTAGGAGACAAAAGTCTTATTTGTGGGAAATTCACACTAAAATACTAGGAAAATAGGGCATCAGGTCAGCAGCTTACCCTGAAATGATTCAGAAGAAGAAGCCTATTTGTGTTCTATTTATAACTTTTGAGAATGTTTGAGATTATTAAAGCTCAACATTCAGAAAACTAAGATCATGGCATCTGGTCCCACCACTTCATGGGAAATAGATGGGGAAACAGTGGAAACAGTGTCAGACTTGATTTTTTGGGGCTCCCAGATCACTGCTGATGATGATTACAGCCATGAAATTAAAAGACGCTTACTCGTTGGAAGGAAGGTTATGACCAACCTAGATAGCATATTTAAAAGCACAGACATTACTTTGCCAACAAAGGTCCGTCTAGTCAAGGCTATGTTTTTTCCAGTAGTCATGTATGGATGTGAGAGTTGGACGGTGAAGAAAGCTCAGCGCCAAAGAATTGATGCTTTTGAACTGTGGTGTTGGAGAAGACTCTTGAGAGTCCCTTGGACTGCAAGGAGATCCAGTCAATCCATCCTAAAAGAGATCAATCCTGGGTGTTCATTGGAAGGACTGATGTTGAAGCTGAAACTCCAATACTTTGGGCACCTCATGCGAAGAGTTGACTTATTAGAAAAGACCCTGATGCTGGGAAGGATTGGGGGCAGGAGGAGAAGGGGATGACAGAGGATGAGATGGCTGGATGGCATCACCGACTCGATGGACATGGGTTTGGGTGAACTCCGGGAGTTGGTGATGGACAGGGAGGCCTGGAGTGCTGCAATCCATGGAGTCGCAAAAAGTCGGACATGACTGTGCGACTGAGCTGAACTGAACTGAACTGAGATTATTAAAACAACACAAGTTTTCACATCAGTAATCCTCATGAACACTTCTCTTCCCTTGGCACACAATGGACAGCACACATTCAACCTTGGGCCAGAGAGGATAAAATTAATTTGCTTTCTCTTTCCTAATTTTTGTTTTGTTTTTGGTTGATATAGGTTTCAGCCATTATAAATCATATAGCATAGAATTTGGAGAAATACTTCATCACACTATTTACAAGTTATAAGAATAAAAGTTTCCCTGAGCTAATCAAAGGCTGTCATTGAATGGTAAGGTCAGTAAGATACTTTTCTTATATGCTCCAGCCTTTTCAGGATTTAAGATGTAGGGAATTTTCCTGAAATCCTGTGTTAAAGACATTCAAATACTATGCAAATTGCAGTGATTAAAAAATAATAATAGGTCACCTAAATCTCAATCTTCTATAAAAACAACTGTGTATTCTACAAATTATTTGCAAGAATCAACATAATCTGGGTTCAAAAATTAGTTGCAGCTACTGTATGGTGGTGAGAGCTGGATCATAAAGAAGGCAGAACACCAAAGAATTTATGGCTTTGAACTGTGATGCTGGAGAAGAGTCCTGAAAGTCCCTTGGACAGCAAGGAGATCAAACCAGTCAATCTTAAAGGAAATCAACTCTGATTATTCACTGGAAGGATTGATGCTGAAGCTGAAGCTCCAGTATTTTGGTCATTGGATGCAAACAGACAAGTCATTGGAAAAGTCCCTGATTCTGGGAAAGATTGAGGGCAGAAGGAAAAGAGTGCATCAGAGGATGAGAGGGCTGGACAGCATCACCGATGCAATGAGCATGAACTTGGGCAGACTCTGGGAGATAGTGAGGGACCCGGAGGCCTGGCGTGCTGCAGTGCATGGTGTGGCAGAGTCGGACACGACTGGGCGACTGAACAACAGCAACTGTTATTGAAATAAAGCATGAGAATCTGTATGACCTAAGCCAAAATATTTTCTTTCAGTATTATTTTTGCTCTTATAGCTAAAGAGTTATATTTTAATAATATCGTCTCAGTTGACTTCCCACAGGAAAAGTTACTCTGAAATATCCCTTTTAATAATAAATAATAAAAAACCCTGAGAATCTAGCACAGTTTCAAAAGCCATATAAAACTGTTACTATTTCATTTTCTTTTTTTTCTCAACCCCACCCCCTTTTTAAAAATAAATTAAGCTTCAAACTCAAGTAACAAAGCTTTGAAAAGCAGATACAAGTTGTTACTTTTGGCTGCCATCTAGTGTTAAAATAAAGAACATGTTTGTCTTTTCCTTTTGAAAAATTCTGTATTGATAGTATTTTCAAAATGACAGAAGTTAAAAGATAATAGTATAATTAAATTTTTTTAAATAAAAGTTAAATATACTTAAGGTATATAACATGCAATTTAATATGCATATACATAGTGAAATGATTACTATAATCAAGCTAGTATTAATAGCATAGTTACCATGTTTTGTGTGTGACAAGTACACCTGAAATTTACACTCAGCATATTTCCACTGTTTAATACAGTATTAAGTATAGTCATCATACCTGTACCTTGGATCTCTAAACTTATTCATACTCACATAACTGTAAATATGTACCCTCTGACCAACATCTCTATTTTCCACACCATCCTAGTCCCTGTAAATGTACACACATATAAATATATATATATGATACATCTTTATCCATTCATATGTTGATGGACACTTAGGTTGTTTTATATCTTGGCTGTCACTGAATAACACTGCAATGAGCATGGGAGTAAAAATACCTCTTTAAGATCTTGTTTTCAGTTTCGTTAGATATTAAAAATCAATAACTAGATTGCTGCATCCAATAGTTCCATTTTTATTTTTGAGGAAACTGCATACTGTTTTCCATAGTGGATATGTCAATTTACATTCCCTTCAACAATGCACAAGAGTTCTTTTTTCTCGACATCCTTAACATTTGTTATTCTTTTTTTATGAAAGCCATTCTAACAGTGTGAGGCAATATTTAATTATGGTTTTGGTTGTATTTCCCTGATAATTAGTGATGTTGAGAATTTTTCATATACCTGTTAGTCATTTGTATGTCTCCTTTCGAAAAATGCCTATTCACTTCTTCTTTGCATTTTTTAATTGAATTGTTTGAGTTTTTGCTATTGAGCTGTGTGAGTACTTTGTAGATTTTGGATATTAACCCCTTATTAGATGTGTGTAAATATATGCAAATATTTTCTTCATCTTATTGCTGGTTTCTTTCTCAGTACAGAAGCTTTCTGGTTTCGATGAAGTCCCACTTATTTATTTTTGCTTTTATTGCCTTTGCCTTTGGTGACAAATCCAAAAAAATCTTTGCCAAGACCTCTGTCAAGCATCTTGCTCCTTATGTTTTCTTCTAGAAGTTTTACAGTTTCAGATCTTGAATCCATCTTTAATTCATTTTGAGTTTATTTTTGCATATGGTACAATATAGGCGTCCCATTTCATTCTTTTGCATGTGGTTTTTTCAGTTTTCCCAACAACATTTACTGAGGAGACTATTCTTTCTCCATTGTATATTCTTGGCACCTTGTCATAAAGTAATTGACTATATATCCACTGGTTTATTTGGGGGCTCTTTATTCTCTTCCATTGATCTATGTGTCTGTTTCTATGTCCTTATTACAAAGTGCATACTTTTTGATTGCTACTTCTTTTACAATGCGTCTCGTGTTGAAGCCTCCATCAGGTACAGTTTGACAGTGGGGCCCAACTCCTATCTCTGGAAGTTCCATTCGACATGTATATCCCTTCAGGAAGTAGAACGTGCTCATTTTTCTGAGTTTTATTTTGGTAAATGCCTGGCATTCTGGTTCTATCACAGAGATGGAACGACGGTCAGCCATGCCCAAGACCAAAATCCTTCTCAGGTTCCCTGGCCAAGGCCCAGTTTCTGGTATCTGTAGATGCTCTTTGGCCTGCTGAGATTTTGCAGCTTTATTCAAGTGAATCCATCATTGCCATGCCCCTTTACCATAGGGTTTTTGTTGCTAACTGTTTTTAAAGTGGTTTAGTCAGCTACTATTACAAGCAGGGGGCTTCCCTCATAGCTCAACTGGAAAAGAATCTGCCTGCAATGCAGGAAATCCCGGTTCGATTTCTGGGTTGGGAAGATACGCTGGAGAAGGAATAGGCAACCCACTCTGGTATTCTTGAGCTTCCGTTGTGGCTCAGCTAGTAAAGAATCCGCCCGCAATGAGGGAGACCTGGGTTCGATCCCTGGGTTGGGAAGATACCCTGGAGAAGGAAAAGGTTACCCTCTCCATTATTCTGGCCTGGAGAATTCCATGGACTATATAGTCCACAGGGTCACAAAGAGTCGGACACAACTGAGCGACTTTCACTTTCACTTTTCATTCCAAGCAGAGTTTCCTTGTTCCTGTCAACCCCAGTTGGTATGAGAGTCCTTGGTCTATGCCTTATTTCATTAGAGGTTAAGTGGGCAAAATCTACCAAATCTAAGAAATGGCAGTTTCACAAACAGTCACCTCGTTGACCTCACACTCAAGAGCTGCTGACTGAGGCGGTTTTACCTGCTGCCCTCCTTCAGAAGAACTGCCATAGCAACCTTGGACTGCAGCTTTAATGGCAGTCCCGTTAAGACGGATTTGGGAAAGATTTGGGGACTTTCAGCACTTTTTGAATCATTCCACACAAAATTCATTTCATTAAAAAAAAAAAAAATACCATTATCCATGGGTTCAAAATCTGGTAGATATTGATCATGAGCCAATCTGGAAGTTACACGGTTCAGGGAAATGCCTTTGTCTTATCAAAAAGGAAAAAATACATATATATTCTTTTTGTATTTTCCTGGAAGTCGTATTTACTGTTTTAATTACTACAGTAATGAAAAAAAAATAATTTAGAATTCAATCACTCTGAACTTCCCTGGTGGTCCAGTGGTTAAGACTGTTTCTGCTGAAGGGGGCATGGATTTGATCCCTGGTCCCCCTGGTTGGGGAAGTTCCACATGCCACGTGGTGTGGCAAGAAAAAACACAATTGAATAACAATGAGGTTAAGTATTTCCAAAATATAGAAGTGTTTTTCCAGTCCATAATGTCATAATTGGCAATACTCCCTTTTAAACTGACCCTATTTGTGGCAGTTCAGTGGTTCTCAATTCTTGCAGAGCCAATGTCTTAATTTTTATTGCAAATATTTGGCAATACTTTTACCATTCTAAAATAAAATTCACCAATAATATAACCCATAATGCAACCCATATATATGTATATATATATATATACAACCCATATATATATATATATATATAATGTTCTAACTGTAACATAAATGAGCCATGAAAGAGAAAGTTATTTGTAATAAAAGATCTGTATTTCAGTGTGTAAATGCTCAGACATGATCTCAAAGGAGACAAATGAGGCAGTCTGATGTTGGCACCTGTACTTAATATCTACCTGAATACAACTACAAATATTGTTTACAGGTGTGTGTGTTGTATATTAATGTCATAGATGGTATTGCCATTGACAATATGATTTTCCAAAGGTATGAACAATTCTTGATAAAGTTCTGAGGAAAACAGAGTAAAATCTTTCCTCAAAATCCATGGTAGGTACGCTTCTGGAAATTTTGAAAAATTAACATCATACCAAGAAAATACTATGTGTTTATGAAAAGTGAATAAAACCTAAGTAACTGCTCTGATTATTATGACAATGTGTTTTATTTCACGAATGTCTTGAAGAACACTCTAATACAGAGTAAGGCCTGATAATTTTCTTTTTAATATTTCTTTCTTTGGCTGCACTGGGTCTTAGTTGTGGCATGTGGAATCTAACTTGGACCCCCTGCACTGGGAGCATGGCATCTTAGCCACTGGGCCATCAGGGAAGTCTTCACAGACTTGATAATTTTTAATTGTGTGCAAGGCTAGCCTCTAACCCCAGCCATCAAATGCCAGTAGTACTCGTTTATAATTGTGATATCCAAAAGTAGCCTGAGAGGCCAATGTCACTCCTACTCCTGCATGAGATTCACTTTTAAAGCAATTAGAGACAAAGGACGGACAAATTGAAATTTTTGTTTATTTTGTCAATATTAATGGATAAGATATTCTATACATTGCATTTCTATATTTGAGATAGCATTTCTCAGAGGTTTGTAAAAGAGGCTCTTTATTATAATATATGATAATATAGAGAAAAGCATAATTGCCTGAACTCAACATATTTAAAGACTGAAAGAGACTATAATATTAATACAATCTACAAGCTAACAAGACATTATGATAGTAAGACATGGATATACGAGGAGAGAAACAATGTAATTCTCATAAATAATATTTTAATTTTTTAAATAATTATAACTTAAAAAGAAAAAAGATGGATAAGAGAAAATTTAAAACAGGAAAAAATTTTGAATAAGTCACATATGCAGTATGTTGTCACTTTTCTTCCTCAAAATTAATTTCTATGACTCAGCAATTTCAGTAATCATAAAACCCACAAGGATACCTCTTATTCATTTGTTGAATTTGTGGATGCATAGGGTATAATAAATAAAGCAAAATCTTTAAATCCTAAACATTTACCTTGTTGGGAGAAGAAAAAAATTACCTTAATTCACTCATTTCTTCTCTTCCTACCAAGAATCGCTTCAGGTTTTGAAGGATCAAATAGGAAACAGGATCAGTTCTTTGCTAAGTTTCAAGATTGTGAAACTTTGAGGGAAATAGTAGAAATGTGAGCATGAGGGAAAAAACCCATAGTCCTATGTTTCAATTTAACAGTCTAATCTCATAGTCTAGCTTAATGGTTTTCCTATATATTTCTCAGAAGTCCTTTTTTTAGAATATTGTTTTCATTTATTTAAAGACACATAACTAAGGGAGGAAAGGAACTCTAAAATTTCAGTATAACTTTCTGTCTCCAAGGAAAATCTAAATTGTGGCCCAAGACAACTAAAAATCCTTCAAAAAACAGAAAGAGGGGAAATTTAATCACTTCCCTTGGGAACTAACTTTTATGCCTAGCAGCATATTGGTCAGGGTTATTCTCTAAGCTACAGTTTCACCATTATTTAGATATATTCAGTAAGCTTTTAAATGATTTTTGGAGATATTGAGGAAAGTGATCTCATCCTTAAAACTTATCTTTCAGAAGACAAATCTAGGTACCTTGTTTTAGTCACAACGAATTCTGTTTCTCTTGATGTCTAGATTAGTGACTTCCCATCAAAGTTTCGATAATCTAAAAATAGGTTTTTTTGTTTTTTTTTATACTATTCTCCCCCCTCATCTGTTTGTGTGTGTGTGTGTGTGTGTGAGGGTGTGAGCTGAATGGTCATCTCATCTGGTTAGCCAAGTGAAGTTTGTGTCTTTGATGTAGAATCATGACTAGGATTAACTTACCTAAGTTTAAGTGGAATGAAAAGAATTAGAAGGCTGAGTCCAGTCCAAAACCTAAGGAAAGGCCACGTTTCAAACTGAGGAAATGAAAATAAGGTAGTAAAACTCGGAAACCATTGGACCCATAGTACCTGGATGGGCCAAGTAGACATTTTATATTGGAAAATAATGCAGTATTGCAACTACAGGTAGATTGAACATCGTTAGTCTTTGTATATGTATCATTCAGAGATGATAAGAATTTAACAAAGGCTGAAATGAATGCTCTGACATTTTACAATCCTTTTGTTTGGTTGCATCAAGACATGGTTTTAATTGAGTAATGAAATAGCCATTCCTGTTTTTACTGTCAATATTAAGGAGGTAATGTTGAATACTGTAGTCTGTGGCTAACAGCACAGAAGGCAATTCCATAGGTCAATTATCTTTTGCTTAAACCAGTGGCTTCCCCCAAGAACAAAGAGCAGCAAATCAAAGCAGCTAATTGCTGTTACACTCAAGAAGATTTCATTATAAAATGCAATGTTGTAGTTACAGTCTCTTGAGTGTGCCACAGTGTACAAGTAATAAATCCGAAAGCACTGGTAGGGAAGGAAGCAAATAAGAATGACTCCTATAAAAAGCAGATTTTTCAGCTGAGCCCAGAACTCTTGATGGGATAGTAAGGAGTGTCCGAGCTTCCGTGCCATCAACACAATGATGATGATCTGGAGGACCAAGAGAATCACTGCGATGACTATGACAATAGCAACTATCATATAATTGATGGCTTGCACATATGCATGAGTAAGTTCTTTGTGGAATTTGAAACAGTGGTGGATGTCGTAGCCCTCATGAATTCCATACTGAGAAACAACCAGGGGTACCACAATGATAATCACCAGTAGCCACATGGCGGTGCTGGCAGCCACAGCATGTAGTTTTCTGTAGAATTCCACTTTGTCCTTGTGCTTGAAGAAAATGAGGTACCTGATGACTAGAATCACCAGGTAGAACAGGAATGTGAGGTACATGTGGATGTGCAGCATGGCACTCACAAATCTGCAGAAGGGCAACCCAAATGTCCAAGTGTGCTTGATGAGGTAGGTCAAGCGAAAAGGCACTGTGAGCAGAAAAACACTGTGGACCACCACCAGATTAATGACTGCTGTGGTGGTCACAGACCGGGTGTTCATTTTCACAAGCAGGAACAAAATGGAGATGATGCCCATCAGCCCTCCAATAAGCACTACAAAGTAGAGCCTGGTTAAATGGGGTGTCAATATAGGGTCATCGCAGGAGGAAGCATTGTGGGCAGCCATGCTTCAGAAGTCACCTGGAAGAGATAAAGCACCCGTGTAACTAACAAGCTTCCAGAACTTTGTTCATATTTTGTTTCCATTAACTGGCAGTGTGATTTTGTCATTTTTCTGTTTACATGATGTAAACCTTATGTGCCTTAAGAATGAGAACTATTGTCATATGCATTTCTGGGTACTCTACACTGAAAATACAGTAAGTCATTGATTCTTGACCTTTAATAGGTTAAAGACCACATTGAGAGGCCCCCAGAGTATGTGTATATCTACACAGTCAAAACTATTTGCATAAAGCTTGATTTCAGACCATTTGAAGTTGATACATGGATACTACTATTGCAATAACCACTGGGAGGAAAATATCCTAAGATGGACAGAAAGTAAAGTGGATGCATTAAGTACACAAAATGTTTTTTTTCTTTTAAGTATCATTCTAATTCTCTAATTCATTCCAACTCATCAGCAAATGATTCAAGAATATTTATACTTTATTTCTTTAGGATATGATTTCTTTGGCAAAAAAGAAAAAAAGACTAAATCAAGGCAGCAGAAAGCAATAGGAGGATTTATCTGAATTTCTCATCACAGTTACATTATCATCTAACAGTGAGACCTTGACTAAGTTCTTATCATGGGCCCCTCTGAGAACATAGCATGTCTCCCAATTTTCCCATCACCCACCCTTAAATTCACAAAAAAACCACTATCGGTTTTCCTCTGGACTTCTGAAAGATCCTTTCCCTAAGTAGTCTTTGTCCCTTCTAATTACTGTGTGTGTGCCCAGTCACTCAGTCATGTCCAACTCTTTGCAACCCCATGGACTATTAACCCACCAGGCTCTTCTGTCCATAGAATTTTCTAGACAAGAATACTAGCTGCCATTTCCTCCTCCAGGGGATCTTTCCGACCCAGGGACTGAACCCCCGTTTCTCATTCTCTTGCTTTGGGAGGCGGATTCTTTATCACTGTGCCACCTGGGAAGTGATTTAATTATTATCTACCTTCTAAATTGCTATTTACTAAATAAAAGATGTATTAATTTTTAATTACACTAATCAAGTCACTTCACTTTCTTATTTAAATTCCTTCAGTGGCCTCCCATTTCTTTTAAGGTAAAAATCAAAATTCTTAACATGTCTAGAATGTTCTGGGTTATAGAAAATCCAATCCCTTGAGACCAAATTCAAGAAATAATCTAGAGGTTAAATTGACAGGATTTGACATTAATTGTATATGGAGAAATGAAGGGAAAGGAAGTATCTCAATCACTCCTAGATTTCTTGCTTGAACAACTGTGTGATAAAAGGTCTGTTTACTAATACCAGGGAAACCAAGGATCAAAGTTAAGGGAGAACAGTAACTGAATTATGTGGTTAATACCTGACCTTTGTAACACATTTGCAGTTATTCTATTCATTCTTGAATGTCTTTTCATACAATCAAACTTACAAAGCAATAAAAATGAACCAACTGCTGATATAGTACCGATGAATCAAAAAAGCATCATACTAAATCATGTATTCTCAATTGGGCATTATTGCCTCCAAGGGGAAAAATGTTTGTTCTGGGGGTGTGAAAAAATCTTATTTTTAGTGTATAAAATGCAGGTATACATGTAGTATATAAACACACAAACAGTATAATTGTGGTATTAAAATTTCATAAGAGGGGGAGAGATAATTAGGGAAATAGGTATAGAAAGGCTCTTTAGAGGGGCAGTGATAAAGTTGAGAACACCTCACTAAATAAAAGATGCCAGCCACAAAAGACTACATGCTGAATGATTTCTTTTTCTAGAAAATCAAAACCGATATGACAGAAGGATCAGTGTAGCTCAGGGCCCAGTTTTCAGGTGAAGGGACTGACTTCAGAGGGGCCTGGGGGAAATTACGGGATGATGGGATGTTTTATGTAGTGTTGTAGTTATTTGTCAAAGCTCAATGATCTGTACACTTAAAATTGGTGAATTTTCTTGCATATAACTTATACCTCAATAGAACTAATTAAAAAATAATAATAACCTGGCCCCAGAGGGCCTCTGCTTTCCTGGGTATGGAATAAGATTTCCATGTACCCAACATTAAAGCTTGCCTCCTGTTATATTGGCTCTGTATGATGTGTAATCTCTGTACTCACCTTTTATTTTTCTCTGTAGAAAAGTAGTTCCATCAGGTCAGTGTGAAACTATATTTTGTTCCTATCTGAATCAAGGAGGAATGTGCCATCATAAGTTCTGCTTGTCATTTTTTTTTTCCAGTTATTTACCTAGAAGGTTCAGCTTCTAAAAGAAGAAAATATGATCAGGTGCACACCATCTGTCTCAAATCCTCCTTTCTCACCAACTGCCATAATCTCTCTCTTTCAGACAAAAAAGTTTACGTTACATCTCTTGTATATATCAGGTACTACATGAGATGCTTACCTGAACGTGGGCTCATTTAACCCTCAAAGCAGTCCTGTGCTTTGTGTATTGATATATATCACTATACTGATTTTCAAATGAAGAAACTGAGCCTTAGTCTGGATGTCATTTGCTGAGTTCTCCAGAGTTACACACACACACACACACACACACACACACACACACACACTCAGAAATACACAAACTCCTGCGTCATGGAGAAGCATGTTGTGCAGCTTCTAACGTAAGTAGGAGGCGAAGCCGTGAAGATATTTGGTTCTACTCACATAACTGTATGCCAATATATCTTAAAAGCTGCTCTTCCTTCTTTTTGGATTTCTTACTTTCCTATTCCTTTTATTTGATTTACAGCAGATCCCATACGTTAGCTCATTCAACATCCATTCCAACCCTTTCTGGTCTGTCAGAAAATTTCTGTACAGTTTTCTGCAGTTATAGCGCTTGTAAGTGAGCTAGTTTCTACTAGTTTGTTACACTACTGCAAAACTTGAAGGCAAAAGTGAAGGATGTCAGTGTGTAGAGAGATTAGGTTATTTGGCAAGACAGTAGTAGAAATGTCTGGTTTCTCTGGGACAGTAGTGGCACAGGAATCCAGTACTATATATCATGGACTTCAGAAAGCAAGAGAGTCAATGATGTATCTGCTATTAATCTCATGGTGGTATTGGATATTTTTCTCTGTCTATATGGATCATGTCTTTGTAGCAGCCAAGCCTGGTTCCCAGATATTCCATGATATTTTGTAACTTGTTACCTTCTAATAAACACCTTCTGCTTAGACCAGCTGAAGTAGGTTCTATTGTCTGCAATTAACAACCATGATATACCTTGTTAATTCCTATTCTAAGAATCAATAGAGTCATCATTTCTCCCAGGAAGCCTTACTAATCTCCATTCTCAATTCAGGTTGTATGTAATCCCTCTTTGTCCCATGGAACATACCAACCATGCTCACCTCTACTATGTCACTCAGTTACACTTCTGCCTTCCAAACAAGATTGAGGAGGGAAGAACTGAGTTTTCCTTTGTATTCATATAATCTAATGAAGTTATTTAAATTAATGTAAACATTATTGTTGAAAACTAACATACTTATAGTACAGTGCTCAGATACATGTATACATTTCAATGAATTTTAAACATACCCTCACCAAAGACAATCACTATCCTGACAGCTAAAACCATATAATAGGTTTCTCTACTTTGAATTTTATATAAATTCAGTGTCCTTTTTTGTGTGTGTCTAGTTTAGTGCACTCAGTGTTAGCTTTAATATTCATTCATGTGTATAATTTTATTTAGGATATTGTATTATTGCATGAATATTTCACAATTTATCCATTCTATTGTTGATGGACAATAGCATTATTTCCACTTATAGAGCTATTATAAATAACACTATAAACCATAAGCAATGAAAAGACAACCCAGAGAATGGGAGAAAATATTTGCAAACAATGCGACCAACAAGGGATTAACCTCCAAAATATACAAATAGCTCATGCGGCTCAATATAAAAAAAAAAAAACTCAAACAAAAAATACGCAAGGATCTAAACAGACATTTCTCCAAAGAAAGTATACAGGTGGCCAAAAAGCACACGAGGGTGTGGAGAAAAGGGAACTGTCCTACATCCTTAGTGAGAATGTAAATTGGTACAGCCACTAGGGAGAACACTATGGGGGGTTCCTTAAAAAAATAAAAATAAAGCTACCATATGATCCAGAAATCCCACTCCTGGTCATGCATCCAGCGAAAACCATACTTCTAAAATATACATGCACCTCAATGTTCATTGCAGCACTATTTACAATAGCCAAGATATGGAAGTAACCTAAACGTCAATCAACAAATGAATGGATAAAGAAGATGTGGTACATATATATACAATGGAATACTGTCAGCCATAAAAAGGAATAAATTAATGCCATTTGCAGCAACATGGATGGACCTAGACATTATCATATCAAATGAAGTAGTTCAGACAAAGACAAATATCATATGATCTCACTTATATGTAGAATCTAAAAAATGATACAAATTAACTTATTTACAAAACAGAAATAAACTCACAGACTTAGAAAAGAAACTTATGGTTATCAAAGGGGAAAGGTGAGTGTGGGGGATAAATTAGGAGTTTGTGATTAACATATACACAGTAATGTATATAAAATAGATAAGCAACAAGGCTCTACTGTACAGCACAGGGAACTCTACTTAATACTCTGTAATAACCTATATGGGAAAAGAATCCAAAAAAGAATAGATATATATGTATGTGCTAAGTCGCTTTAGTTGTGTCCGACTCTTTGCAACCCCATGGGCTGTAGCCCACTAGACTTCTCCGTCCATGGAATTTACAAGGAAAGAATACTGGAGTGAGTTGCCATTTCCTCCTCCAAGGTATCTTCCTGACCCTGGGATCAAACCAGCACCACTTAAGTCTCCTGCTTTGGCAGGCTGGTTATTTACCACTAGCTCCACCTGGGAAGCCAGATATAAGTATACGTGTAACTAAATCACTTTCCTGTACCCCTGAAACTACCACAACATTATAAATCAACTATACTCCAATATAAAAAAATAAATAAATAAATAATGCTGCTTTGAACATTCTTATCAATTTCTTTTGTGAAAATAAGTATGCATTTCATGTTTTGTGAAAATAAATAAATTCCCAAATTCTGTTGGGAATTTACCTAAGTGTGTAACTGATGGATTGTCGGGTGTATATTTGTTCTGTTTCAGTGAAACCCACAGTTTCTGATATAAATTCCCACTAACAGTACAGGAGAATTTCAGTGCTTCACAGTCTCCAGAATATTCAGAATTTTCTGTCCCTTTAATTTTTGCCATTGTAGTAGATGTCGTTGTATTTCATTGTGGTTTTGATCTTCATTTAGCTTCAGTTCAGTTCAGTTCAGTCGATCAGTCGTGTTCGACTCTTTGCGACCCCATGAACCGCAGCATGCCACGCCTCCCTGTCCATCACCAACTCCCAGAGTTTACTCAAACCCATGCGCATTGAGTCGGTGACGCCATCCAACCATCTTATCCTCTGTCGTCCCCTTCTCCTCCTGCTCTCAATCTTTCCCAGCATCAGGGTCTTTTCAAATGAGTAAGCGCTTCGCATGAGGTGGCCCAAGTATTGGAGTTTCAGCTTCAACATCAGTCCTTCCAATGAATATTCAGGACTGATTTCCTTTAGGATGGACTGGTTGGATCTCCTTGCAGTCCAAGGCACTCTTAAGAGTCTTCTCCAGCACCACAGTTCAAAAGCATCAATTCTTCGGCATTCAGCTTTCTTTATAGTCCAACTCTCACATCCATACATGACCACTGGAAAAACCATAGCCTTGACTAGACAGACCTTTGTTGGCAAAGTAATGTCTCTGCTTTTTAATATGCTGTCTAGGTTGGTCATAACTTTCCTTCAAAGGAGCAAGCATCTTTTAATTTCATGCCTGCAATCACCATCTGCAGTGATTTTGGAGCCCAGAAAAATAAAGTCAGCCACTGTTTCCACTGTTTCCCCATCTATTTGCCATGAAGTGATGGGACCAGATGTCATGATCTTAGTTTTCTGAATGTTGAGCTTTAAGCCAACTTTTTCACTCTCCTCTTTCATGTTCATCAAGAGGCTCTTTAGTTCTTCTTCACTTTCTGCCATAAAGGTGGTGTCATCTGCATATCTGAGGTTATTGATATTTTTCCCAGCAATCTTGATTTCAGCTTGTGCTTCCTCCAGTTCAGCATTTCTCATGATGTACTCTGCATATAAGTTAAATAAGCATGGTGACAATATACAGCCTTGATGTACTCCTTTTCCTATTTGGAACCAGTCTGTTGTTCCATGTCCAGTTCTAACTGTTGCTTCCTGATCTGCATACAGGTTTCTCAAGAGACAGGTCAGGTGGTCTGGTATTCCCATCTCTTGAAGAATTTTCCACAGTTTATTGTGATCCACACAGTCAAAGGCTTTGGCATAGTCAATAAAGCAGAAATAGATGCTTTTCTGGAACTCTCTTGCTTTTTCGATGATTCATCGGATGTTGGCAATTTGATCTCTGGTTCCTCTGCCTTTTTTAAAACCAGCTTGAACATTTGGAAGTTCATGGTTCACGTATTGCTGAAGCATTTAGTTTACTGAATAATATAGATGAGCACATTAATATGTATCTGTTGCACACTTAGATATTCTGTTTTGTGAAGTGCCTGTTGAAGTCTTTCACCATATTTCTACTTGGTTGTCTGCCTTTTTCTTATTGATTGGTAGTAGTCTTTATGTAGCCTAGATATCACTCCTTTATTAGAGATATGTATTGAAAATATCTTCTACTTTCCTTTTAACTTCTTAATATATATCTTTTGATGAACAGAATATCTACTTTTTGGTATTACCAGTTTGTTAAATTGGTAATTTAACAGAGTCAGCACCTTCTGTTCTGGTAAGGAGCCTGGCTACTCAAAAGTAATAAGGATAGTATACTGTCTTAACCTAGTATACTAGTATTTTCTTTGTTTTCTTCTTCTTTTAACATATACAGTTTATCTAGAACTGATTTTTTAATATAATGTAAGGTAGGAGCCATGATTATTTTTTCACATATGGATAAGCAATTGACTCAGAATCATTAATTGGAAATATCATTCCCATCCTCACTAAACTGTGTCATAAATCAGGTGACCACATATGAGTCAATTGAGCCCTTTCTTAAGTCTCTGATAAGTTCTGCTGGTTTATTGATCTACACATGTGCCAGAACCACACTGTTTAAATCACTATTGTGGTATAGTAAATTTTCATATCAGGTAGTCTAATTTTTTTAACTTTCTTTTCTTTAAGATCCCCTGAGCTATACTTGATATTCTGCATTTCCATACAAGTTCTAAAATCTGATTAATAAAACTTCTGGTGTTTTAATGAATTTATATTAAAATTATAGACACTGATAGCTTTAAACAGATAGTAATAGCTTTTCAATACTGAGTCTTCTAATCACTGAACACAATATATCCCTCCATGTTTTTATATCTTCTTTAATTTGTCTCAATGATGTGTTGTGATTTTCTTTTCCTTTTTGTTTTTTTTCACATACTTCAAGGCCTAGGACACAACCAGTTGAGAATTCTGATGGATAAATTTTACATATGTCCTCAGGATAAGAGAAACCTACAGTGACCAAGTCTTGCACAGATCTCTCAGATCCCTGGAGATGTAGAGAGTCTCAAGCCTTGAACTTGAATATAAGATGGTCAAGGACAAATAGTGCCTCTTGGTGAACTGAATAAACAACTCCAACCTGTTATTCCTACCAAACAATAAATAAGATGACAAGTACACATTGAAAAATAATGAATAGCACCAAGAAAGTAACTAATTACCAAATGTACAATGGGAGCCAGTAGAGACAACAGAAACAGAATCATTAAGATTTAAGATATGAGAATCAATAGACACAGACTATAGTATTATTTTATTTAAAAAGATAAAATACAATTTGAAAACATATATAATCACATAAAACCAAAAATGATGACTCTGTAATATGCAAAAGAACCACATGGAACTTCAAAAGTGAAAAATTTGCCAAGCCAGTGTGTGTACCAGGCATTCATTTCTCTTTGGTGAGTGTAATATTCACAGTTCTTCACCATGACTCCCAAGAGACATCACTGGCAGAAGACACATCCTACCTGGCAAGCCTCATGATCATAACTGGGATCATATATATATAATGCTGCCAGATACAGTATTTTATATGTTTTTTAAAAAATATTGATCGAGATAATCATATGATTTTTCTCCCTTTTTTGCCTAGTGTGGTGGATTAGTGATTGATTTGTACATGTTCCATACTTGTGAAGCTGGAATAAAACCCATTCTGAAGCAGGGTTCAATTCCTGGAGAAGGGTATGGAGACCCACTCCAGTATTCTTGTCAGGGGAATCCCATAGACAGAGGAACCTGGTGACCTACAGAGCGTAGGGTCACAAAGAGTCAGACACAACTGAGCAATGAACGCATACTTTGATGTTACGTATAAACTTCATTAATATATCAGCTTATTTGAAGTGCTAGTATTTTGTATAGAATTTTGCTTCTCTTATGAGAGAGATTGATCTATAATTCCCTCCTCAATGCCCTTATCAGGTATAAAAAGGTTTTGCTGGTCTCATTAAATGAGCTTAGAAATGTTCTCTCATTTACCATTTTCTAAAAGACTCTGTGTACAATTGAGGTTATTTCTTTCAGTATTCTACATATTCAACTGAGATTAAATTTATTTTTATTATCTACCTCTTTCATATACACACTGTTTTGTGGGAGTTTTCTGTCTCCCAATTCTAGCAGCAATTGAGAGTGGTTTGTTAAGATTTTATATTCTTATTATAGATTGTGCAGTGTTCTTTTCATTCTGTCAACTTTTATTCCATATGTTTCTACACTATGTTATTAGGCCATAAAATTTTAAAATAGTGATATGTATATATTAATCATAAAATGTCCCCTTTATTTCCAAAAATTATTCTTCCTTAATATCTACTTTTTATAATATGCCAAGCCTTTTTTTGTTAAGTATTTGTACTTTATATCTTTTTCTATCCTTTTATTTGTAAACCTTTATGGTTCTAACATTTAAAATGTATCTTTGTAAATATCATATAGTTGGGTCCTATTTCTTAAATTCAGTCCAACATCTTTTCTTATTTCAACTGTCTATTTACATTTGATGGAACTTCTGATTGAAGTTGTGTCTAATATATCATCTTAATTTTATTTTCTGTTTGACTCAACCATCCATGTAATGTCTCTTTCCCTCTTTCTCTGCCTTCCTTTGGACTATTCAAGTATGTTTTATTTCATCCCTTCCTCCTCTATTAACTTCTTAGTTATATATTTTTCTACTTTTTTGTAGTGATAACCCTAGAGATATAACATGCATCCTTTTACCTATTATGGGCTTCCCTGGTAGTTCAGCAGTAAAGAATCTGCCTGCCAGTTCAGAAGAAACAGGTTTGATCCCCAGGTCAGGAAGATCCCCTGGAGAAGGAAATGGCAACCCACTCCAGTATCCTTGCCTGGAGAATTCCATGGACAGAGGAACCTGGTGAGTATAGTCCATGGGGTTGCAAACAGGTTGAACACAACTTAGCAACCAAACAACAACAAGCCTAATATAAATTATTACTCTAGCCACTTCCTTCCTATTGATACAAATTCAGAACATTTTAATTCCATTTACTCTCTACTTCCATTTTATTATTGTTATATATTTTAATTATGCATACCTTTTAAACTCCACAATATATTATTATTGTATTGTACAGTTAATAATCAATAGACTTTTATATTTACCCTAGTTTTCTCTCTATTTTTCTTTTTTTAAGAAGATTTTATTGAAGTATGATTGACATACAAAAAGCTATATACATTCATGTATACAATTCAATGACTTTAAAGGTAAGTATACACCACAATCATCATCCATGCCATAAGCTGGTCCATTGCATTCAAAAATTTCCATATGACCCAGCAATCCCACTACTGGGCATATATCCTGAGGAAATCAGGACTGAAAAAGACTCGTGTACCCCAGTGTTCATTGCAGCACTATTTACAACAACTAGGAGATGGAAAAAAACCTAGATGTCAATTGACAGATGAATGGATAAGGAAGTTGTGGCACATATTACTCAGCTATAAAAAGGAACACATTTGAGTCTGTTCTAAGGTGGATAAGGTGGATGAACTTACAGCCTATTATACAGAGTGAAGTAAGTCAGGAATAGAAAGACAAATATTGTATATTAACACATATTACGGAATCTAGAAAGATAGTATTGATGATCTTACTTGCAGGGCAGCAAAGAGGACAAAGACATTTTGGACACAGTGAGGGTATTAAACAGTGGGATAATTTGGGAGAATAGCATCGAAACATAACATTACCATATGTAAAATGGATAGCCAGTGTGGATTCTGTGTATGACCCAGGGAACCCAAAGCCAGTGCTCTGTGACAACCCAGAGGGGTTGGATGAGGAGGGGAGTGGGAGTGGGGTTCAAGAGGGAGGGGACATATGTATGCCTAATGCTGATTCGTGTTGATGTATGACGAAAACCATCACAATATTGTAAACTAATTATCCTCCAATTAAAAAAATTCATCCTGCCCTCTTTACTTATGTATGTATGAAACTTATGTATTTCATACATACTTATGTATATATGAAACTTTACTTATGTATGTATGAAAACTAACATAAGATCTATCCCTTTAGCAAATTTTTAAGACTACAATACAATATTGCTAGCTATAACCTCCATGCTTTACAGATTTCTAGGATTTATTAACCTTGCATAACTAAAATGTTGTACCCTTTGACTAACACTTCCCTGTTTTCCCTTCCCTGCAGTCCCTGCCTTTTCATTTTGTTGATGGCTTCCCTTGCTGTGCAGATACTTTTTAGTGTAACATAATCCCACTTATTTATTTTTGCTTTTGTTGTCTATGCTTTTGATGTCACATCCAGGAATTCTTTTCCAAGAACAATGTCAAGAGGTTTTACTGTATGTTTTCTTCTAGGGGTTTTGTGGTTTCAGGTCTTACAATTCAGTCGTTAATCCATTTTGAGTTAACTTTTGTGTGTAGTATAAGATGAGGTTTCAATTAGATTCTTTTGAATCCGGTTTTCCAAGACCATTTATTAAAGAGAGCTACCCTTTCCCCATCGTGTATTGTTGTCAAAGATCAGTTGATATAAATGATGGATTTATTTCTAGGCTCTCTGTTGTGTTCTGTTTATGTGTCTGCTTGTTTGCCAGTAGTATACTATTTGCATTACATTGTAATATGTTTTGTATTACAGCTTTGTATGGTAGCTTTGTAATATATTTTGAAATCAGAAAATGTGTTGCTTCCAGCTTTGTTCTTCTTGCTCAAAATGGCTTTGGCTACACAGAGTCTTTTATTGTTTCATATGGGTTTTAGGACTTTTTTCTTTTACTTTAAAAATTGCCACTGAGATTTTGATAGAGATTGTATTAAGTCTGCAGATCACTTATACTAGTATGGATTACTATAAGTAGTAATTTTAATAATATTAAGTCTTTTAATCCATGAATGCAGAATATTTCCACTTATTTCTGTCTGCTTTAATTTCTTTCATCACTGTTGTATAATTTTCAGTGTACAAGTGTTTTACCCACTTGGTTAAGTTTATTTCTATTTTATTCCATTTTTTCCTGCTATTGTTAATGGGATTGTTTCCTTAATTTCTGTTTCAGATATTTTACTATTATCTTATTGAAATGCAGCTGATTTTTTGTATGTTGATTTTGTATATTGTAACATTAATGAATTCATTGATTAGTTCTAGCAGGGTTTTCTGTAGAATCTTTACAGTTTTCTACATATAAGGTAACATGGCAATTTTACTTCTTTCCAATTTAGATGCTTTTTTGTTTCTTTTCCTTGAACTTTTTATTTCTTTTAATTGCTTTTTAAATTTCTCTTTAATTTCAGTACTATGCTGAATAGAAACAGCAAAAATGGGCATCCTTGCCTTGTTCTAGATCTTAGAGGAAAAGATTTCAGCTTTTCACCATTGAGTCTGATTTTAGCTCTGGATTTTTCATATGTGGCATTTATTGTGTTCAGGTAAGTTCCCTCTACACATAATTTTTTGTAGTTTTTATCATGAAAGTGTGTTGAATTTTATCAAATGCTTTTTCTGCATCTCTTGAGAGGATCGTGTGATTTCTATCCCTCATGAGGTGTATCACATAGATTGGTTTTTTGTATATTGAACCATTCTTGCATAGAGGGATAAATTTCACTTGGCCATGATTTATGATTCTTTCAATGTACTGTTGAATTTAGTGTGTTAATGTTTTGTTAAGAATTTTTGCATTTGCGCTCATTAGGTATTGTGCAAGACTCCCAGATGGTCTGCCTTAGAGGGCAGCTGTTGCAATGGCACCCCCCTCCAGTACTCTTGCCCGGAAAATCCCATGGATAGAGGAGCCTGGTAGGCTGCAGTCCATGGGGTCGCTAGGAGTCGGAGACTACTGAGCGACTTCACTTTCACTTTTCACTTTCCACTTTCATGCATTGGAGAAGGAAATGGCAGCCCACTCCAGTGTTCTTGCCTGGAGAATCCCAGGGATGGCAGAGCCTGGTAGCCTGCTGTCTCTGGGGTCGCGCAGAGTCGGACACGACTGAAGCGACTTAGCAGCAGCAGCAGCTGCACTCTGCCCTATCTTTCAGCTAAACTGTGCCATGCATTCTCTAAGTCTGCCTTCAGGGGACGCTCTCACTCACATCACTGCCAAGGAACCCAGCTCCACTATGGTAACAGAATGAGAAAAGAGAAGTTTAAAGGCTCTTTCTTCCTAGAGCATGTTCTTCTTTTTTAAGACTCTCTTCCTCTTTGCCCCCTTCTCCATGGCACTTTCTCTCTTTTGTTCTCTTGAAGACTGCTCCATTCCACAGGATTGTCCTCCACCACCAAGATGACTCATTGGCTTTTGAAAGCCAAACAGAACTAGAATGCAACCTAGAGAAAGACGACAATGAAGCAGTAAAGGCTTTTGAGAGTCACAGGTAGTAAGGGAGATCAGATATGGATTTGGGCCCAGTTTCTTCCCAGAACAAAAAGAAAAAAAAAAAAAACGGTGTGTCCAAGAAGAATTCCTGTGCATGTGGGATATGACTCCAGTGATTAATAGACATTTTAAATTAGTTAGCATAAAAAATTTCTTTCTCCTCTCCTTCTTCCTTTCTAAGAATTAAGAGAAACACTTAAGTTTCCCACATACATGACTTGCTTGTAGCCATGACTGTGTATGTCCAATACCACACTGTCAGTCACTTCCCCACCAGTGTAGGGATAGGGTCATGCCACATGTTCACAATATCCTGATGCTTGAGAAGAGATGGGTACATGGATGAATAGCACTATTTTATGAATATTACATTAGGGAATTATATTCTGCAAATGGAAGTTGAAATATTGAAATCTGCAGACAAGTTCTCATTTGCATTATGAGCAATGTCATATTTTCCTTATGTCAGATTTCTTTCTACAGTTTACTTCAATAACAACATCAGTTTAAACAAAATAAACAGATTTGTTTGAACCTGGACAGTTAAACCCTTCCTGATTTACTACTTTATGTGTTAGAGTTGGATACCCACAAAGAGTGAGGATATCTCAAGTTTTTGCACAAAATTGGAATTTCAAAGCTTTAAAGTCCTAGAAAGAACTGACTTCATTTCAAAAACTTAGAGCACACACAAAAATAGTAAATGCCATTCAGAAATGTTTCCAGTGCCTCACTGCAGAACAATAGCTTACTAGTAAGAAGAGTCCTTACATGGGGAAAATCGAGAGGATGTCTGAGAGAAGCAGTGAAATCTGTGACAGATGAGCCTGGGGACCTGGAACAACAGAACCAGCACCCCCAGTCACAGCGCCCACTCAAGAGCAAGCTCAGCCAAGGGCTTCGATGCGTGTTATATACAGAACTCGCCAAGCATGTTTCGATAAACCCCTACAGATAGTGCATAGTCTCTTATTAACTGAGAAGCTGTTTCTTTCCTTGGATGTCAAGTTTAGGTGCTGTGTTTGGATTTTTAAGTATTCAGTACTTACTGCATGGTAACCCGTGGCTAAGGTAAAGAACCTCCCTGCAGTGCAGGAACTACAGGAGACATGGGTTCAATCCCAGGTTAGGAAGGTCCCCTGGAGGAGGGCATGGCAACCCACTCCAGTATTCTTGCCTGGAGAATCCCCATGGGCAGAGGAGCCTGGTGGGCTACAGTCTATGGGGTTGCAGAGTCGAACACAACTGAAGCGACTTATTAGGGACACACGCAAGCACAAGTGGCAAGGATACCTGTAATGATTGAATGAGCTTGTGAAAGATAAAAGAAGAAATCGAGAAAATGGGGGACAGAAGGACAGAGAAGCAACAGGAAAAATGAAAAGAATAAGGAGAAGAAGGCAGAGGGAGAGAAGAAGAGGAAGAAAAAGGCAGGCTCTAAGAATCCCAGCCAACCATGCCATCATCACTTACAGGCCTTGAGCTGACTAGTATTTTCCTGGCATCAGAATCTTTATAACTGGAAATAATACAAACATAATGATTTACCCAGTTGATTGTCTAATATAATATGAACTGTTTACAAAAGAGTGCAGTTGACCTTTGTAAGAGCTGAAAGAAAATAAGGGATATAGTTTATGCTTCCATGGAGATGATCCATTTGTAAATACAAGGAGCCAGGGAATTTTTTAGAGCAATATCTATAAGCATTTATTTGCTGCTGTTATTCAGATATGTCACCCATATGTCTTCACGGTGTTTTCCCTTTCCCAAATAGTCTACCCTGTTCATTCTCTCCTGCACATTCCTGAGGTCCAAACTCAGATTCTTTTTCCTTCAGGCCGCCATTATACATTCACCACCTTATACATTCTCAGCTGCTTTCTTGCTTTACCTAAGCATCTCATTCCTTTTTTGTTCGTTTGTTTCTTCCTTAATTCCCATTTTAATTCTTTATTTTAAGCATTTGTGTATCTGTTTTTAATGTTGAATTTCTTTCAGAACTAATAAGATATTTTTTTATAGTAGGCATGAGTTTTTGACGGAATGGGGAGATAAGGTGGAAAAACCACCTTGACCTTATAAGGCATACCTTTGGAAGGACCAAATTTGAATCTAATTCCATAGCTGATGTCAGGATCTTAGAATAAACATGGTCCAGAGCACAGTCTCCTAAGAGAGCAGGACTGCCTCCCTGGTCCTCCGGGAACCTCCTTACCTTGGATAGTGAGCTCTTCTTTCTCTCTGTGATTGACCCCTGAAGTACAGCTGGACCTCAAACTCCAATCTCTGCCTTCTCTCACTCTCCTAATTTGGGGGAATTCCCTGGTGGCCCGATGGTCAATGCCCTTGGATGGAGGACTACCTCAATATTAGCAGCAAGACAAGAAGTGGCTTCTGTGGCTGTTTGATAAGGAATCCATGATAGAACTAACATCACAGGCCAGTCTATGAAGTGAGAATCCTTAAAAGAAAAAAATTGTAGAGTCCTACAAAATGGCATTAGGCAACCTACATCCTCATGAGCACATAGACTTCAGGTCTTGGGACCACCCCTCCTTTCAAGAAAAGCATCTAGAATCTACTTTGGGATTTCTCACTTCATTTAATAAACAAATCACATCATTTACAGTATCTTTCATATTGTAGGTAGTTAATATTCTGAGATTAATAAAACATATCCCATCCCTCCCTGCATTTAAATTTCCTTTTGTCTGGGAGGGGAGAAAGTGGTACATAAATTATTTGTCAATACAACAATACCTACAGGTACATTGAAAATGCCACAAGAATTCAGAAAGGGGAGTAATGTATTTAACAAACAGTGGAAATTGAAGGCATCAAAATGTCATAGCAATGGGTAATGCTGGGGCCCAGATATGTACCAGGTGCTGGATCCTGAAGGATGCACTGAAGTTCTAGATGCAGAGAGGAAGAAGCAGAGCGCTCTGGGTGAAGACAAGAGTCTTAGAGAAGGCAAGGATGCATGTTCAGGAAAATACCAACAATCTGATATGCCAGGAACATTAGTAAATGAGTAGAAAAATAAGTGCATATCTATAGATGAGGCCTACGAAATATAAACATGTTCCCACTCTGAGGATTTCCTATTGTATCCTGAAGATTATAAGAGATTCAAAAATTTAAATATCAACATTTTAATGTTTCAATTGCAAAAGCTTACTTTTGGCAACAGAATGAAGGAAGGATTGGAGGAAGGCAGGACAAAAAATTGATACTATAGTAGGCTATTATGGTGATTAAGTTTAAATGCTGCATGGACTGGTACAAGTTGATACCGCCTAGGAAGATTAACCCCCAAACTAAACAAAAATTGAAGACTCTAGGAGAGGACATTGTATACTTCAGGTGTATCAGTTAGCAAGTAATGACATCTACATGTCAAATCAACAATAAAAAAGACAGCAATAATCACTAACATTTAAAGAAAACAAATGCCACATTAAAAAAAAAAATCGAACTCCTCAGGCAAATGAACTAACAGACTAGCTAGTTGGCTAAAAGGACAAAGGATAAAAAGTAACTTTAAATGTAATCAATACCCTCAGTAAGAAGAGAATGATGTGAAAGAAATTCTATTATAGTTATTGAATAAAAGATGTAGCAGAAACACAATTGGTGAGCTTACAAAAAGGTTCAGAAAGATTCTCACAGATGGAACAAAAAGTAGCCAAGAGAGAATACTGAAAGGGAACGCTACAAAGCACTTAGGATAAATCTAAAATTTCAGCATCATCTGGAGAGAGCAGAAGGGAATGGGATACTCAAATAATTGGAAGACCATCTCCTACAATAAAAAAGATGACCTCTTTATGTTAAAGGCTCTTACCCAGTGCTGAGCTGAATTAATAAAAGAGACTCACGTTTAGAGACATCAGGATGGAATTTCAAACCACAAAGAACAGCACACTTGTGTATCCACTTGGATGTCTAATAAATATCTCAAATTCAGTGTATCCAAAGCTGAACTCCTATACTTTCTTCCCTACCTCCCAGACATACATATAAACTTGTTACTTTCAAAGTCCTTCCAGTCTTAGGTGATAGTAACTCCACTCTCTACTGCCTGAGTGAAAAACCTTAAAGTCATCCTAGATTCCTCTTTTTCTCCCCAAATTGGTCTCCAGTCCTATCCTCTTTTCTTCAAAATAATTAACATAGGATCCCTGGATCAGATTTTTTTTTTTTATAAAGGACATTCCTGGGACAATTGATAGAATCTGAACAGAATGTATAGATTAAGTAACAGAATTGCATCAGGGTTGCTTTCCTGACTTTGGTCACTGTATGTGGTTATATAAGAGAATGTACTATTCTTAGGAAGTATATACTGCATGTCACAGAGATAAAAGCATCATATCTTCAACTTATTTCCAAATGGGTCAAAATATTGTAATACATATATGGAAAAAGTGAAAAGCAAATGTGATAAATGTTACACTTGGGAAACTGGGTTAAGGATATATTGGAGTCCTTTTTACCATTTGTATAATGTTTTTAGAAATACAAAAGTTTTCTATGTTGAAAAATACAAAAAAATAAGCCTAAGTTGTGTCTTCTCTTCACCACTTACATTGCTACAACGACTTTAATTCAAACCACATCATGTTTCTCTAGGAATATTATAACAAATTCATGATTTCTCCCTTTTACTTTTGCCTCTTCTATAGTCTATTCCCCAGGCTTCCAAGGTGGCTCATCTGCTTGCCAAGGCAGAAGATATGGGTTCAGCCCCTGGGTTGGGGAGATCCCTTGGAGAAGGAAATGGCAACCCACTCCAGTATTCTTGCCTGGAAAATCCCGTGAACAGAGGAACTTAGCAGGCTACAGTCCATGGAGTCACAAAAGAATCAAACACGATTTAATAACTAACAACAACAACAAATAGTGTATTTCTGCTGAGCAACTGAGGTGATCTTTCAAATATGTTTCAGAAGGGGTTGTTTGTCTCATCACAATCCTCTGATGGTTTCTCATTTTACTCAGAGTCAAAATTTGGAAAATGCCTAACATGCCCTACAGACTTTAACCCTCTTCCCCCATCCTCTTTTTCTTTGACCTTATCTCCTGTAACTCTCCCTTCTGTTGGTATATTCCAAGTAGACATAATGGGCTATTTGCTTTCCCTCAAGCTTCCCTGATACGTTCCCACCTCAGGGTCTTTGCCATGAAGTTTCCTCTTTAGGAGTGTTCTCTCCCCAGATATCTGCACAGCTTGCACCTTCACCCTCATCACATCTCTGACCAAAGCTACTTCATTGATTCCTTTCCTTCCTATTTAAAATGTCAACACTTGTATTCTTTTCTTCTCCACAGCCTTTATCACTGACATGCCATATGTTTTTGTTGTTTGTTTATTTGTCTTCTTGCTCCCTCCACTATGATTCAAACTCCTGAAGGACAAGAAATTCTGTTTTGTTCACTTTTTTACCTCCGGCACTGGAAATAGTGCTTTGCATATAATACCTTCTTAATAACTATCAATAATTGTTGAAGGAATGAAATGAAACATACTAAAAATTCTCATAGAGGGGGAAAAAAACCCAGATGCTTTATAAAAGGCTTTAAGACAAATCAGCATCAGACTTTTGACATATTGAATGCTGGAGAAAATATCTGAATGGCTTTGAAAGACAATTTTGAATTTAGAAGTCTGCTTTCAACCAAACTACCATTTGAGATGGAGAGAAAAGGAAACATGTATTCTGATACATATACACTCAGAAAGTTTACCTCTCTCAGATTTTCCTTGAATGATTAATGTATATTCTAAAAATGAGAAAAGATATGTGGGATACCAAAAATAAAGTAGTGGGGGAGTGACGCCAGAATCACAGTGATGTGAAATGTTCTCTTTGTTTCTCCCCTTCAAGCGACAACCAGTAAAACACCCACAACTCAACAAAGGTGTCTCTGCCCAACGCACCAGGGTGCTGGGGTATTCCATATATCTGTACATCTAAAAATGGGTGGACTAGAACAAACAGAGGGGGTTGAACCAGAAACACAGTGGAGATGGCGCCTGCAATCCCAGCTCACCAGCCACAGCAGCTGAGCTCAGAGCCCAGAGAACCCAGGAGCAGAAGAGGAGGAGGTGCAGACAACAATAGCCTCCCAGCCACCACGCAACCACAGCCATAGAAAAATGGGCAGCAGTGAGTGGCAGGGCCCACCTCTTTGTCCCTTGTCACAGAGACACCCATGACGCCCTCTGCCCTCTGCCTGCAGCAGCAGAGCCTATGAACCTGACAAAACCAGACACAGCAGAGGTGCCTGCACCACCCAGCTCCATCACCTTCCCCTTCCCCTGTGGTGCTGGAGCCCACAACTCAAAAGATCCTGAGCTTGGTGGAAGAGCCCACTGTCTGGTGCCCCAGCCAGTGATGCCAGTGACGCCAGCAGCAGCAAGGCACCACTGATCCATCCTGGAGGGAGGCACAGCGGTGATAATGAGGGCACTGGGCCATTCCTTTGACAGAGGCCCTGACGGGTGAAAAGTGCCAATTCTCAAATTTAACCAGAGGCAGCGCCTGTAAAAGAAACCAAAGTTCGTGGTATGGCACCACCTAGTGGAAAGCAAAAGAAAAGCCTCTAATTTCTAGATGCACCAGCTGAATTCTTGGAGACAAGAAAAAACAAAACAAAACAAAAGGAACTTTACCTAAAGAAAGATGCTGAGTAGTTCAGATGCACCAGGAAAGGAACAAGTCATCAAGCAGCATGAAGAACCAAAGTAACATGGTACTAGAAAAAGAAAATGGCGATTCTCCCGAAACCAGACTTTAAGTCACAGAAGATTGTGATCTAACTGACAGGAGAATTAAAAAAAAATTATTATGAAGAAACGTAATGAGCTACAAGAAAAGTCAGAAAGGCAGTTCAATGAGCTTAGGAATACAACTAATAATCAGAGGGAAAAGTTTAAACCAAAGAGATTGAAACGCTAAAAAATAACCAAATAGAAATTCTGGAGCTAAAGACCTCAATAAATAAGATGAAGAAATTAGAAAGCATTAGAAATAGAGTGTACCATACAGAAGAGGGAATTAGTGAGCTCAAAAACAAAAATCTAGAAGTGATACAGAATAGAAGAGGAAAAAAAATTGAGATTCCCCCAAAATGAAGAAATTCTCCAAGACTATTTCAACTCTTTTAGGAGGGGCAACATTAGGGTAATGGATATACATCCTAGAAGGAGAAGAGAGGGAGAAGAGAGTGATTATTTAAAGAAATAATAGCTGAGAACTTCCCAAACCTGGGGAAGGGACTGGATAGACAAGACTGTGGCGCTAAAAGAACATCTAATTCGTTTAACACAAAAAGACCTTCTCCAAGACACAATGTATTAAAACTATCAAAAGTCAATAACAAAAAAAGAATTTTAAAGGCAGCCAGTAAAAAATAAAAAGGATTGTAATCTAAAAAGAAACCCCCTTTAGGCAATCAACAAATTTCTCAGCAGAAACTCTGCTGGCCAGGAGGGACTGGGATGACATTCTCAAAATGCTGAAAGATAAAAATTGTCATCCAAGAATACTCTATTCAGCAAAATTGTCATTCAGATACAAAGGAGAAATAAAGACTTTCCCAGACGAACAAAAGCTGAGGGAGTTCATCAACACCTGACCTACTTTATGGGGCTTCCCTGGTGGCTCAGACGGTAAAGAATCTGCTTGCAATGTGGGAGACCAAGGTTCCATTCCTGGATCAGGAAAATCCCCTGGAGGAGGAAATGGCAACCCACTCCAGTATTCTTGCCTGGAGAATTCCATGGACAGAGGAGCCTGGTGGGTGATTGTCCATGTGTTCGCCAAGAGTTGAACACGACTGAGTAATCTGCTTTATAAAAAATATTGATAGGAACTTTTCTATCACAAACAAAAAGGCAAAACTACATAGACTTTGAGTAAGGTGGTAAATAGAATTAGAAAATTGCAACTCTATATCAGCATTTAGTTTTTGAGTACTTTATTCAAGCGTGAAGTTTAAAGGGAAGAAAAGCAGGAAAGAATAACAATAGCTACTTCAATTTGGTTTAAAAAATGCATAAAAAGGGATAATTTGAGACAACAAAAGAAAAAGGAAGGATGGATCTCATAGATAAATGAAGATAAGATACTATCAGCAGAAACAGACTGTTTTATCTATGAGACATTTTATACAAATGTCATGACAACCATACAACATAAGTCTAGAGCAGAGACATGAAACAGAAAAAGAGGAAACTGAGAAAAACATTATTAAACAGCCGTCAAACCAAAGTGACAGACAGAAACACAAGGAAAAAGAAACACTGGAGGTATAGAGCAACCATAAAACGAAAGATAAAATGACAGCACTAAGTCCTCATCTATCAATAATCACACTAAATATGAATGGATTGAATTCAGCAATCAAGACACAGAGTGACTGGGTAGATTTAAAAATAAGACAGAATTATATATTTCCCCCAGCTCTGACAACAAACATAGGCTCAACATGAAGGGAGATCAAAGTCACTCTCAGCTATTACAATGGCTATTATCAAAAAAGCAAGAAATAACAATGTTGTAGAGGATGTGGGTAAAAGGGAACCCTTGTACACTATTGGTTGTTCAGTCACTAAGTCGTGCCAAGTCGTGCCCAACTCTTTGTGATCCCATGAACTGCAGCACACCAGACTTCCCTGTCCTTCACAAACTCTGAGGCTGCTCAAACTCACGTTCATTGAGTCAGTGATGCCATCCAACCATCTCATCCTCTGTTACCCACTTCTCTTCCTGCCTTCAATCTTTCCCAGGATCAGAGTCTTTTCTAATGAGTCTGTTCTTTGCATCAGCTGGCCAAAGTATTGAAGCTTCAGCTAAAGCATCAGTCACGCAATTGGTGAGAATATAAATTAGTACAGCTACTATGGAAAAATAGTATGGAGATTCCTCAAAAACTTAAGAACAGAACTACTGTATGATCTAACTATCCCACTTCTGGGTATTTATCCAAACAATATGAAAACACTTACTTGAAAAAAATATATGCACCTATATGTTCATCATAGCATTGTTTGCAATAGTCAAGATATGGAAGCAACCTAAGAGCCCATTAACAAATCAATGAATAAAGATATGTGTGTGTGTGTGTGTGTGTGTATCTATATCTGTATCTATCTATCTATCTATCTATAAATACTACACAGCCATAAAAAGATGAAATTTTGCCATTTGGGACAACATGAATGGATCTTGAAAGTAATATGCTTAGCTAAATAAGTCAGACCCAGAAAGACAAATATATAATTTCCCTCATATGTAGAATTGGAGAAAGCAATGGCACCCCACTCCAGTACTCTTGCCTGGAAAATCCCATGGACAGAGGAGCCTGGCAGGCTGCAGTCCATGGGGTCGCTAAGAGTCAGACACAACTGAGCGACTTCACTTTCACTTTTCACTTTCATGTATTGGAGAAGGAAATGGCAACCCACTCCAGTGTTCTTGCCTGGAGAATCCTAGGGACGGGGAAGCCTGGTGGACTGCTGTCTATGGGGTCGCACAGAGCCGGACATGACTGAAGCGACTTAGCAGCAGCAGCATATGTAGAATATAAAAAACAAGCATAGCAAATGAACAAACCAAACAAACCAAAATAAACATGCAGATACAGAGAGCAGAATAGTGGTTACCAGTGGGGAAAGGGGAAAGGAGAGGGTAAATTGGATAAAGGGGATCAGCTGTATGGTAACAAATGGAAGCTAAACTTTTGGTGGTGGTCATGGTGGTAGAAATATAATAAAGTAAAAACAATGTTGTACACATGAAACTTGTATAATGTCATAAATCAATGTTACCACAGTAGGAAATACAATAGTAGTGACCCAAAATATAAGCGTGTGTGTGTGTGTGTGTGTGTTCATTCACTCAGTCATGTCTGACACTTTTGCAACCCCATAGACTGTAGCCTGTTGGGCTCCTCTGCCCATGGAATTCTCCAGGTAATAATACTGGAGTACGGTGCCATTTCCTACTCCAGACAATCTTCCTGATGCAGGGATTGAACTTACCTCTCTTACATTTCCTGCATTGGCAGGCAAGAATTAATACAGAGGATTGGTAGTGCTAAGTGGCTTCCTTAAGGTTGGGAGCAGGGTAGTGAAGTGACCCACAGTGGTTGCTGTGTCAGTAACTAAGAACTCTGGGTGACCTGGCCAGGCTCGTGATAAAAGGCCTCATCCCCCAGACCTTATTCATTCCTCTCTGCTTCCCACTCCATCTCTGAATCACTAACTTCCGCTGCTGCCCACTGAACGGAAGGGACTGTGGGCAATTCAGCTTCCTGATCATTCAGTATGAGAAAGTAACCCTAGTCATTTCTTCAGAGTACTCATCATTGGTATCTCACTTTTTCCTTGTCACCCTCCACACTCACATTTGCACCCTTCTGGAATGAAAGGATCCACGAAAGCTGTATGAGTTACCACTGTGTCTTTAGGTCCAGAGGAACACCTCTACCAGGGATCAGAAGACAAAAATCACAAAATCTTAACATTGGGGAGAAACCTAGAGGCTGTTGTGTCCAACACACCATTAAAAGGAAGAAAACACTGCAGCACAACCAGGACCTTCCTTACCTAACGCAAGAGTCACTAGCTAAATCTCAGTTTCCCTATTCCAGTCCAGAACTATTCCCATGACACAACATCATTGTAACAGAACCCCAGAGGCCCAGGGAGGTGAAAGGCAGATTCTTTGTGGCAGAGCCATGCTTTAAGCCCATCCCCATATACCTCTCTTCAAGGATACCTGTTAGGAGTCACAGTAAATATTCAGCCCCAGCTAGAAGAGGCAGAGAGGGAGAAAAAGCCATTGGTGGACAAATGGCTTCCCTGCCTTTGAGATATCTTTGAAAGTGAAGGTGTTAGTAGCTCAGTTGTGTCTAACTCTTTGTGACTCCATGGACTGTAGCCTGTCCAAGGAATTCTCCAACCAAGAATACTAGAGTTGCCATTCTCTTTTCCATGGGATCTTCCCGATCCAGGAATCGAATCCAGGTCTCCTGCATCACAGGCAGATTCTTAATTGAACCACATTCAGCTTTAGAACAAATTACACGCTGTTCTTTCTGTTGGAACCAAATAGGAACATTCATTTTAGTCATGAAAATCAAGCAGCAGTTTATCCAAAGTATTTTGAGAAAAGACTCTGGAATGACAGCTCCATATTAAGAACTAACTACCTCAGGGTAGCTAAAAAAATCTTGCTGAAATATCAGAAAAAATGTGGAAAACAACAAAACAGATAAGTCAACTCTAAAGAAAGCCGTTTGAAAGAATTATATGCCTAAGTAACATGTTAAACAGTCACCCCGCCCCTGTTTTTTCCCTCAAATTCCTTCTTTCATGGTCATTTTCCTTTACTTATCCTATTTCTGAAGTTTGAAAGGAATTTCCTGAGTCTTCAACTAAAATTGAAAAAAAGGAAAGCCTGCTTAGGCAATTTTAAGTAAAGTTATAAATGTGCAGCCTCTCGAATGAAAAAATAGTTTCAAACAACAACAGCATTCTGGGTTGAGCTATTATTTTTGCAATCACTTGAGGAGTTAAACCTTGCTCCTGACTTGTTAACTTCTGGTGACCCATAAGGGAAGTGAAAGCTGAGATAGGATCCCCATGAGACTGAAACTCAGAGTCTTTGTGCTTGTACAAGTAAGAGCCACATTGCCTGCAAGTCACCTCAGCATGCTATTCTACCACCTGCTCTTCGCAAAATAAGAAGCACTTTGTGAGTTCTTTCCATTCCCAGGGGGAGCTTTTCTCATATCTATAGTTACTAAAATGTGATGTGAATTCTGACCCTCAAGTATGTCCCTCACCTCCTGGAAATCTTTGCTTCAAAGAGATACTAATCCTTTCTTGCCCAATAACTGTTTATTCTCAGGAAATGTTAAATCTGTGGGAGAGTGTTCCTGGAACTGCTCTATGCCCATTGCAGTTCAGTCCCTGCAGAACACCTGGTCTTCTTCTTGCCTCACTATGGAATCTGGTTGACTTAATCCACTCCACTCACAAAGACAGAAACAACCTGTCAGGCAAGGAAGGATGACTTCCAATAGACAAAACTTTGTAGTCAGCCATGTTAGTAATTTCCTCACCCCTAAGCTCCCATTGAGCCCAATGAAGAACTGAAACAGAGTAAGGATAGGATATCACTAAAGAGGCTGTTTTTCACATTTTCATTTCACATGATTCATGCTGTTTCATCAAGAGTATCACAAGTAGGCTTTCTTTTTTTTTTTGCGCTGCTCTGACCATGTTGTGCTTAACTATCTACTTGTTCATTTTCCCCATTATCTTTTTTCCTTCATAATAACTACCAGGGTTTTATTTCCTTTTCTTTTCTTGGTATGTCTGTCTTGTTTATTACAAAAAGAGGCAACTAAACTAAAAAAAAACCAAAACTAAAGAAAAAGTAGATGAACAGAATTTTTCCACTCTCTTGAGTATTTTAGTATATTTTCTGCTGAGATTTTTCTATGCATCTCTGTTAGGGAGATAGTATAATTACATTGTACCTCAATTTTCAGCATATATTTTTCACTAGTGACATACTGAAGGACTTAGCCTTTAAGCTTCTGTACTTTTAAATGACTGCGTAACATCCCATCAAGTGGTCATCTTCAATGTTATCTAACCAAATATTCAGCAGTGGGACATTTCCTATTTATTGTTGCTATAAATACTTCTATGATGAACATTTTTGTGAATTAAGTATTTTGCATATTTTGGATTATTTCCCTGGTATCCAAGAAAAGAGTGGTTGTATGACATAAAAATATTTATAGATTTATATTTATAGTGTCAAATTCTTTTACATTGACTTTTTTTGACAAAATATTCGTTTAAAGTAAAAAGTTCATTCCTGCTTTCTAATTTAAGCTATTTCTATTAAGAAATTTTTTTTAAAAAATATTTTATCTAAATGATTCCAATCAGCCAGCAATCTTTATTTGTTGTTCTTGTTGGCAGAATTCTGTAATGGACTAAGTGAGGAGCTTTGGATAAAATGCTACCCTCAAGTAACTCATTGCCACTTGAAACCATACCCTTAGCCCTCAGCGAGCTAAGCCAACAAGGAAAGAAGCATTCCATAAGTTCTACAGGTATCCTCCTGTTCAAATCCTGTCTTAGCATCTCATATAAATAGAGCTTTGGGAAAATCATTGACCTCTGTCTTGGAGCTCAATGTAATCTGTCAACAAATCAAGATGCCATGCCAACAGAACACCTGGGGAAACTGGGAGTGGGAAATGACTTAAGAGAATGTTGCGTCTCTTTATTAAGGGAAAGATAGCTTTTCATTTGAGAACTCATCAACAACTATAGTTGGAAGGCACCATACCTCCAAGGTGAATGTGAAATATCTTAGAGCAGTAAGACTTTCCGGAAGCCAAAACTATTGAGGAATTAGCCAGACAAACCTGCTGAGGCCCCCCTCCTCTCATTTTCAGCCCCAGGTGTCTCTGGGTCAATGCTTCCTCATCAACAACGAGAGTGTTGATTCTAGCACAGTTTGTCAATAACATAGCTGCCACATCCTCAGTTCTTCCTCAGTTCCTGGCACTATGATGGAAAAGTCATATACATCACTTATATAATCCTCCCAAGAGGTCTAGGATCTGGGTGCTCTTATCTGATGATGAGGGCTTCCCTGCTGTGGCTCAGCAGGAAAGACTCTGCCTGATTCCAAGGGCTGCTTCTGCTTCCTCTCATCATTACCTTATTCCTAATGGAATCTCTGGAAGAATTCAAGTTTGTGCTGTGCACTTATTCCCATACCTCTTTCCTTCAAAGTTTTTCTGCTGTCCCACCCGACTGGGGCTGAAGTAATTTCTTACAGGAATCCCAGAGTAGGAGGAGGTACCACTTACTTCCTCAGTTTCCCACCTAATTCTCAGCTCCCCCAACTCCTTTATTTTTGGTTTGCTACCCAGCTGGCTCTGAACAGCATATTCTAACCACAGCCAAGATGAATTCTAAGATGAGACAATTTAGTCCCTTCTTACGAAAGTGATTCATGACTCTCAGATACATATGGCAAAGGGTAAGTTTCAATATTTTCGAAGAGAGGAACTAAGTTGCTAAGAGAGTTTTGGTCCTCTATACAGGAAGAGGAGGACCAGCTTGTTCATTATGAAACACAGGATGAAATCCATGTTAGAATTAAAATGGGTGGGTGGAAGAAGCAACTAACCATAGTGCCAGATGAAACAAGAGGTGCCAGATATTTAAACATGGATTGGAAAACTTCTTGACAGATTGTTGTACAGAAAGCTCATCACTGAATCTGATAAGATAAGATGACCAATTCTGAGAGTCTATAATTTAACAAAGACCTGGCTTTTTCAGTCCTATCTTAACACCATCTCTTTAACTCACCAGACTTCCACTTTAGGCTCAGACAACAGAACTGCGTTATGATGGTCCAACTACCAAACAGCCAAAGGCATTTCTCTCTAGGCTTCTGATTCACCCTTTGGCTTCTTTGTTACTTTTTTAGCTGTGCTGCGTCTTCACTGCTGCAAGGGCTTTTTCTCTAGTTGTGGTGCACCCGTTTCTCATAGTAATGACATTTCTTTTTGTGAAGTGTGTGTTCTAGGATGTGTGGGCTTCAGTAGTTGCAGCTCCCAGCTCTAGAGCACAGGCTCGGTAATTGAGGCGCACAGGCTTAGTTGCTCCAAGGCATGTGGGATCCTCCCAGATCAGGGATTGAACCCGTGTCTCTTGAATTGGCAGGTGGATTCTTTGCCACTGAACCACCAGGGGAGCTCACCCTTCAGCTTCTTAAAGCTACCAAATACCAGTATCAGCAGCTTCTCTGGATTCTGGCTGAAGAATTATTCTAAAGACTGAATGCTCAAAAAGGACTTGGACCTTCAAGTTCTGTAAATGACCAACAGGGGAAAGCATTCACCAGAGATCCAAAACCTGTGTCATTGACTTGTCCTCAATATTTTTCCCCTGGATGATGCTTCTTCATCTCAGATAACATGCTAGTATTGTGGATTATCTTTTATATTCTTATATATATATATAGTTATAACTATGTACAATGAAAACAGAAATGCCTTTCCTGTATTTTCTGAATAAGATGGTGTAGTGAGGTAGAATAATGGCCAGCACCCAGAAGGATATGTTCAATTAGTATCTCAGAAACGTATGAATGTGACCTTATTTGTAGAAAGAATCCTTGTAGATGTAATGAAATTAGGGATCTCAAGATGAGGTTGAGATCATCCTGGATTATCCACATGGGGCCTAAATTCACTGACAAGTGTCCTTATAAAAGACACATAGAAAGAGGAAGAGAAGCTCATGTGAAGACAGAGACAGAGGTTGGACTTATGCAACCACAAGCCAAGGAATTCCTGGAGCCTCTAAGATGCTGGAAGAAGCAAGGAAAGATTTTCCCATAGAGCCTTCAAGGAAAGTGCAGTCCTGTGGGCCTTTGATCTTATTTATTTTATCTTATTTGTATTTGGGGCCTTTGATTTAAACTTATAACTCCAGACCTGTGTTAGAATACATTTCATTGTTTTAAGTCACAAAGATTGTGGTGATTTGTTATGTTACTGCCAGGAAATAGGATATTATTTTGGTACATTATTTGGTACAGGAGAAGAAAGTCTGAATTGTAGCAGAACCTCTGAGTCTATAATGTTAGAACCACCCAGATCTGTGTGAATATTTTCAAGTGCAAATTGACTATGTTCCATACCACTGCCTTAGCAGATTACAGAAGAAAGTTAGGAACATCTGATGAAACTCCTTGTTTACAAATAGTAGACTTTGCATGTCTCTGTATTGTACCCCTACCCCAAAACACACACAAAAACATGCAAACTACTTAACAGAGAAGTTTAAAATAAAAGAGTATTATGAATCTAAGCTCTGCTTAAGATAACTATATCTTCAAATTCCATGCTGTTGGTGAGTATCCAAGACTTCAAAAAATTCCCTAAGGTTCTATGAGTCAGTGATATCTTCCTATTCTCTATCACCCTTGGGACTTCAGAAGAGCCAAGATTTGTGCAGATGAGGCAAATGTCCTGTTTCCTTTGCCTAGTGGTGGCTCTTGCAAGAAGTTCCCTGAATGGTTGTCACTCTGCCCATCTCAAATCAGGTTTACCAGCAGAATAGACTTTCTAACTCACAATTTCTCTGAAGTTTCTATTTTATCCAGAATCATCACTCACTTTCTTCATAGCACTTAATGCAATGCCTAACTTCTAATTATTTGTTAATTTCTATACTGATTGATCATTTTCCTCACTAGACAAGGATCTCCATGAGGGCAGTGACCATAACTGTTTAGTCCATTACTAGTATGATGCTAGGTCTATAGTAAACATTAAATATTTTGTTGACTATTTGTTGAATTTAAGACTCCTGGTCTCCCTTACTAGTTACAAATTTTTTAATGGTGGAAACTTTCAATGTAATTGATATATTTTATCCTTGAGAGAAAAAGGAATATGTTGCAAAGCTATGAGACCAGGGGACCCATTTCCTAGTATATTTATTGTCTTTGAGTAATTATATTTAAGATGCATATGTTTTCCCAAGAGATGTATAAAGATTATATAGTAATGAAGGAGGGAAAATAAAGTAAAAGGAGACACAGGCCTGGCCTTGAGTAGCTTATACCCTAGTGCAAGAGACAGATATGTGTAGCAGAAATACATGCAGATGGAATGAAATAGTGCCTCGAGGGCACAGTGGTGGGGAGAGAACAAGCCACACTGGGAAAAGGAGGAACCCAGGAAGGCTTCACAGAAGAGGCTGCTTTTAAAATGGATTTAAGGATGGAAAGGATTTTGCAGGCAGAAAGAGAGCAGATAAAAGGAGAAGGAGACTGGAAATTTCAAGGAATGGAACTGCCAGAACCACAAAGAACAGACACCAAACTTTGAAGGGTTTGTTAAGGAACACCACACGGTCCTCTCCATTACAGCCTGAATGTGTCAACCAGCAAACACCCAACCTCCATAGATCATGATTTTCTAGTCCTGGCTGTTTAAAGATGTCCTCAATGCATTTTACTTTTGGAGAGAAGGGTGGTGACAGTAAGAGATATGCTTGTATTTCTCTTTTATTAGTTTGTTTTAGACCATATGCTTTAGACTTGAAGAAAGATGCATAGCTTTTTCCTTTCATAGATCTGAAAGCAGCTACTCATTCTTCTCACAAGCCTCAGTCCACATTTTCTGAGCCTACATTCCCTGCTGACAGCTATTATATGTTTTAAAAATGATGTAAATTTATTTATTTATTTATTTTTAATAAGCAAATTTTTTAAAATAAATGTATTTATTTTAGTTGGGGGCTAATTATTTTACAATATTGTGGTGGTTTTTGCCATACATTGACATGAATCAGCCATGGGTTTACATGTGTTCCCCATCCTGAATCCCCCTCCCACCTCCCTCCCCATCCCATCCCTCCGGGTCATCCCATTGCCCCAGCTCTGACAAAAATGATGTAAATTTAAATCTTAGAGAAACCCACAATTAGGAAGATCTGTCTGTAATCAGAAACATCCATGGTTTGCACGTGGCCTTGCTCCATTTTGATAATATCCATTATGGAAAATTGAGGTTCTCTGGCTAAGGCACTTTTCACATATCTTCCTGGATACCTTATATAGAGCTAGACCCTAATAAATGCTCACAATGGGCTTGGCCTCCTGGGAGGCACCTTATGCATCTCTAGACTATAAGAGAAAACCTTTCCTTTAATGCTCAGATACAAAGAGTTTGAGTTGAAAACCTCGTTGAAAGTTCAGCAACGTTATGTCCTCTTTTATAACAAATGAGATCCAAGTAAATTAAGTTGAAACTTCATTAAGAAATAGAAATTCTTTAGAAGGGAATTAAGTAAACTGAAAGAAAAACTTGCTCTGCAGTACACGGATTCCTGAGCAACAGAACAAACTCACCTGAGAATACAGAAGTTACCATTTTCAGCCAGCAAGAAATGATACTTCTGATCACACGCTGTATTTTTTTTACCACCCATATTGAGAAAACAGACCAAAATAAAACAGTGAAATACAGTAATTTTTGTTCTTTAGGGTGCTACATTTTCTACCAAAGCCCTGAATATTATTTCCTCTAATCTCTGTCCATCCTATTCCCTAATAAAGCTTATTTTTTCCCCTGTGTCCCAGTTCCTCTCGGCAATATATTAAACATGGCCAAAAAACAAAAGTTCTAACTACTCCTTTATGCTCTAAGTAATTTTTCACTTCCTTTAAGAATTTTCCATATTCCTCCCCAAGGAATTTTTCCCACTCTAATAGTTAGTTATACGACTTTTGTTTCACATCATCTCAAGGTTTGATTATAGTTATTAATTTAACTCCTCCCTCTCTATAATAAAATATAGACCTCCCAGGGCAGGAACTGTGTCTAAGTCTTTTCAGTTTCCCCCATGGTTCTTAGCAAGACTATTGTCTCCATGGTTCATCAAAAGGATAAATGATTTGTCAACAGTGGTGTTTGCCTGCCTCCTCAGATTTCATTTCTGCCTTGCTCAAAGCCTGTCATTTCCATTTCAGGATCTATGTCATTCTCAAGATGTTCACTTCATGCCTCAAATTCATGATGGGATTCTAAACTTGGGTTAAGGTAAACTGAGTGGTATATTTCATTTCTCATCTTATACCTAATTACAATAATTGATTCAATATGAACACATGATTCAGATGGTCTACTCAGAAAGAATTTCAAGATCCCTTTGGGGAAAAGGTAAATCTTTTTTTTTTTTTTTTTAACCGTACCATGCAGTTTGTAGGATCTTAGTTCCCTGACCAGGGGTCAAACCCATGCCCCCTACAGTGGAAGCGTGGACTCCTAACCATTGTACTGACAGGGAATTCTCCAAATTCTGTTTTGTTTTTTTTTACAAAGTAGAGTGAGTATATTTGAGACTTAGAAGTGCTGCAGTCATTTTACTACCATAACAGAAATCAACATCTTTTAGGCTCTTGATGCTGATTAAGTGGTAGCTTGGCAGTAGACATTTAGCTATCTGGTGTATGAAATAAGTTCTAATAGGAAAAAAAAAACCCAGGAGATCCCCTGATCAAATTTTGTACCACTAAAATCTGATAATTAAAGAAGTTAAAGTTTTATCCAGTTTGCCTTCATAAAACTACAGTGAAGTTAATACAGTTACTATAGTATTTCCTTATCTGTAATATGGAACCAATAATGAGAATAAAGTATGTAAAGCACTCATCATGTGCCTTGACCCTGAGTGGCCACCCTATAAATATCATTAGTTTCCCTTTCTTTTCTGTCTAGAGGTCTTTATCCAAAACAACAAACAAACAAAAAACAATAAAACCCTGAAATATATCAATAACTCAAAATTCTTATAATAACATCTTCTGAAGAACTCAGAATAAAAATAAATAATACTTAGGAATGAAACTTCATCCTCCAACTTTCATGAGGAGACAACTAACCCAAACCAGGACTCTGGTATTCTGGGGACTCCTAGTGCTTGAGACACAGATTAATGGGAAACCATTGCAAATAACCTAATGACTTATATCCTATTTCTACACAACAAACCATGGTGTAACAGTATTTGCTACACAAAGATCAGGTTAAGACACAAAGAAAAATAACTCTCAATTTCTTGAATTAGATCTTCTCAGTAAAATGTACTCATTGGTAAAGAAGGATAATGTAAAGGAAGAAACATCAGTTTGATTTACTCAGTGATATTTGTTTAAATTCAAGTATGCTTCTTTTCGGATTATTGTTTAACTTGAATTGCCTAAGAAGTTGTATAACCAGAAATTAGTTACTAGAAGTTCCAAAACTCCTATTACAAACCTAACACTCTAGAATCTAGTAGCCTGTAAAGTGAAAAAAAGTGAGAGTTGCTCACCAACTTTTTGCAACCTCGTGGACTATACAGCCCATGGAATTTTCCAAGCCAGAATACTGGAGTGGGTAGCTGTTCCCTTCTCCAGAGGATCTTCCCAACCCAGAGATCGAACCCAGGTCTCCCACATTGCAGGTGGATTCTTTACCAGCTGAGTTATCAGGGAAGCCAGCAGCCTGTAAGGCTACATAGTAATCATCTTCTACCAACTTACCTTTTATTTTGTCGTAATGTGAGAAAAATTCTGTTTCTATTCCTGAATTCTTTTAGAGCCCTAAAAGAAAATATAGTCCTTAATAGTCAACTTAACTTGTTAGTTCCATTAGCAAAACTGTAAACTATCACTCTTTTAATTATCATAATTAGATGTAATAAATTACAGGATATAGGAGAAAAATAGTCTGAGCCTGGGTCCTAGCTCTGCCACTTATTGGCTGTGCACATCTCTTCACTTTAAAATACCCCTTCAGCTTTATAGAAAAGAATAATACATGCCCTGCCAAAACCATAGACTCTCAAGAAAGTAAAAAACAATCCTACCAACATTGCCACCAAAATACCTGCCATAAAACCTATCCCTCACTGTATCGCAGAGGAAAAGCTAGAAACTCAGGTCCAGGAGGAAAGAAGAGGATGAAACAAAAGACATGCAGAAAATAGTAGAAAAGCCATTGGCTTTGTAGCCAAAAATGACCGTATGTTAAGTCTGATACTATAAAATTATCAATTTGAACTTCAGCAATTTATTTAATCTCTCTGGGTTCAGTTCCTCTGTGTAATGAAGATTACACTAACAACTTTGCAGAACTGTTAAATGAAACAATAAAGATATGTAAAGGGTCCAGTTTAGAGGCTTGCATTAAGAACTTCTTAATAAATGGTAGCTGAAATGACACAGAATAGTCAAGTAGAGAAATAAGGTTTCAATCACATAAAATATGTAATTAATTGGTATTTTGCACAGTGAATTAGAGGTTCTTTAGCAACAAGGCAGCATATATTGAAGATGACATATAAAGTGACGGAACAATTGCACATGTAGAGTCTGGGAACTTTCATTAAGTAACAAGGCTCAACAAAGACACGTTTAACATTGGAATCACTTAAAACTCAGAAGAACACTTAGAAGAGTCTAGGCAGCAAAAAAAGAAGAGAAATCTAAACAATACCTGAGAGATATGTCTTGGAGACCCTGGCTAAAGTTTATGTGTGTGTGATTTTTTTTAGCAGTTTATCCATAAGAAAGCATTATAAATTAGTATCAAAATCTAATGGTATTTTATCTGAATTTTCTTATGTAAAATTGTTTGACTTGATTGGTTTCATACTGTATATATTTGTGACAGGGCATTTTTGCCCAGTTCTTCACCCTTTCCTGTATGCACACCCTCTGAAGTGTGACTTTGCAGTCCTTCCCACCACAGAAGCAGCTCCCTTGACTTTGCGTTTGGCCAAGTGACTTGCTTTGGCCCAAATACTAAGGCAGAAATGATGGTGTGAGAGTTTCTCACTTAGACCTTAAGAGTTGGTATTTCTGCCCATCCCCATGGCTCTGCCATTACACTGAGAAGAGCATGGTGGGCTAGTACCTGGTCCCAGGAGGAGAATGAGAGACGCATAAAGTGGAGCTAAACCAGCCAACAGAGTCCAGCCTCAGGCAGCAGACACAGATGCTGGAGCAAGACCAAGTGAGATTTGGAAAGCCAACCAGCTGGGCCTAGACCAATTGGTTGACCCTTAGCCAATACACAGTTCCAAGAGGATAAACACTTGCTCGTAATGTTTCTGAGTCTTGAGATGACTTATCACACAACGTTTTTCTGGCAGTATCTAGCTGAATACAGTGTCTTTAATAGGTGTCTTGTTTTTAAAAATAATGTCCCCATCTGTTCACACATTGCTACCAGAAAAGCAACAATTCTTTGCTATCTTTCAGGTATCAAGTTTATGGGTTTTTTTAAAAAATAGTTTTGATTCATAACCCGATACATTATCCAGAGACACAGAGAAAGGTTGTGTGAAAAAAAATTTGACCGATAACTGGCTATTTGACGATATTAAAGAATTATTTGGGGCAAAATGATAGTATTATGGTTATGTTTTTATTTTTTCTTTTTAACAGAGTCCTTATCTTTTACAGATACATACCAAAATATTTATGGATAAGATTATTTTACTTTGGGGATTTTCTATGGTTTTGTTCAAAATGATCCAATTTCAGGGGAGGTGGAATAAACCAAACCAGAGCAGCTGTGGGTTGCATCACCATAGCTGAGCATAGCTAGGCAATGAGTATAAGGGATTTACTGTGCAGTATGATTTAAATTTTCCATAATGACAGTTTTAATTAGTAATCTGAAAAGAAAAAAATAAAGACAGAAAATATTTTCTTTAAAAAAGACAAACGATGGTGAAAGATAGATACATTCTTCCATTGTCTCTGATGAATGAATAAAATAGAATCTAAGGCCTCCTGCGGGGCTCCCTCCAGATCACCAAGTACTCTCAGCTTCTCTCTAGGAGTGCATCCTCACTTTGTCCTCTGAAGAGAGAGCTTTGTGAATACAATCTGTGCTATGAAAAAAATGCAGAGGGAAAGCTTAGTGAAAGCCTGCTGAGCACATAACAGGCATTCAGTGACTGTTCATTTGATAAAAAACACTCCTGGTGGAGGGAGGAGAGGCCAGCTCACAGACACACTGGAGTCCCTGACGCTGTGCTGCCCTGATCTTGCACTCAATATCCACGCCCATGCCCAGTGGGGGTGACGTGATTGTCTGAACCTCACCAGGAAGTTCAGGAAACATCTAGTTCAAGACTGCCCTTCACAGATATTTTTATCTGTGTTTTTAATGAGTTGTATTGACAAGGTATTTGAAAATCATTGCCATCAGTGAAAATCAACACAGCAATAAGATCTTCTTCATCCAGTGAAGTGAAATATTATGACACTCTCAGTGCTGGCAAAGATAAGGTAACACTGCTCATTAGAGTTGAAATGGAGATCACATTTCTAGAAATCCATTTGGCAGTGTATGGCAAGTTCATGAGTAGCAGTCATGTTCTTTGAGGCCATAAACCCTCTGCTAGGAATTATTAAGAGCAACACCAGGAATGTGTACAAAATGTACACACTAGACGCAAAGAGACTTGCTAACAATAAGTTAATTCTGCTACATACCTCTGACCTACTGTGTCACTAAAATAATGCTTATAAAGAAATATTAAATGAAATAGAAAGTTCCTGCAATAAATGACTGTTTATACACTATGATCTCTACTGTATTATCTGAATAAATGTATTTATTGAAAGTAATTTTATCAAATATTTGAGCAGTTGCTTTGGGAAGGTGGATCATGAATACTTTTTATTTCGCTTTCTACAGACTTTTTCAGTGTTTGCCAAATTTTCTTCAGTAATAAGAATATAATTTTCATTATTACAAAAGCATTTTAAAACCATTAGTTCTTCTAGCAATTCCTCCAACATGTAAAATTGCCCTGTATTTCTTTTTTTTCCTTTCTCATTTCAATTTTCTTAAAAAAATTTTTTTTAATATATTGAGGTATAGTTGATTTACAATGAGTTAATTTCTGCTATATAGAAAAGTGATTCATTTTATATATACATGTATATATATCAGTTCAGTTCAGTTCAATCGCTCGGTCGTGTCCGACTCTTTGCGACCCCATGAACCGCAGCACGCCAGGCTTCCCTGTCCATCACCAACTCCTGGAGTTTAACCAAACTCACATCCATCGAGTCGGTGATACCATCCAACCATCTCATCCTCTGTCGTCCCCTTCTCCTCCTGCCCCCAATCCTTCCCAGCATCAGGGTCTTTTCCAATGAGTCAGTTCTTCGCATGAGGTGGCCAAAATTTGGAGTTTAAGCTTCAACATCAGTCCTTCCAATGAACACCCAGGATTGATCACCTTTAGGATGGACTAGTTGGATCTCCTTGCAGTCCAAGGAACTCTCAAGAGTCTTCTCCAACACCACAGGTCAAAAGCATCAATTCTGCGGCGCTCAGCTTTCTTCACCATCCAGCTCTCACATCCATACATGACCACTGGAAAAACCATAGCCTTGACTAGATAGACTTTTGTTGGCAAAGTAATGTCTCTGCTTTTAAATATGCTATCTAAGTTGGCCATAACCTTCCTTCCAAGGAACAAGCATCTTTTAATTTCATGGCTGCAATCACCATCAGCAGTGATTTTGGAGCTCCAAAAAATAAAGTCTGCCACTGTTTTCACTGTTTCCCCATCTGTTTCCCATGAAGTGATGGAACCAGATGCCATGATCTTAGTTTTCTGAATGTTGAGCTTTAAGCCAACTTTTTCACTCTCCTCTTTCACTTTCATCAAGAGGCTCTTTAGTTCTTCTTCACTTTCTGCCATAAGAGTGGTGTCATCTGCATATCTGAGGCTATTGGTATTTCTCCCGGCAATCTTGATTCCAGCTTGTGTTTCTTCCAGCCCAACGTTTCTCATGATGTACTCTGCATATAAGTTAAATAAGCAGGGTGACAATATACAGCCTTGATGTATTCCTTTTTCTATTTGGAACCAGTCTGTTGTTCCATGTGTACTTCTAACTGTTGCTTCTTGACCTGCATACAGATTTCTCAGGAGGCAGGTCAGGTGGTCTGATATTCCCATCTCTTTAAGAATTTTCCACAGTTTATTGTGATCCACACAGACAAAGGCTTTGGCGTATACACATATACATACACTCTTTTTCATATTCTTTCCCATTATGGTTGATCACAAGATATTGACTATAGTTCCTTGTGCAATATAGTAGGACCTTCTAGTTTTCCCTGTATTTCTTAGCTGCCTGATAATAGTTACTTTGGTGACAGACACAAACAACAGCCTTAGATATAGTCAGAATAGCGCCTATAGCTTCTACGTCGATATATAGCTTTCCTTGGCTTAGTTAAAAACACAATAACAGCTCCATCTCAAGGTCATTTTGAAGGTAAAAAAGACACAATGTATAATACAGTCTTTATAAGCCTTTAAGTTCTCAGTTTCCTTTGTATATATAATATAAAATGTTGAGACGTTGTGGGTAAGATACCATACCTGAGCATACAGTGTAATCCATGAAAACTGCCATTATTATTATTACTTTTTTGAATGAGTACTTTAAGCAAGGCATTTGGACTTTGACATTTTGTTTCTGTGCAAACCCTCTTGTATAATGAAGCCAAAGGTTATACAAAGAAAGGATCCTTTCTATCTGGGGTCAGTCCCTGCTCCTGTCCTCCTGTTCCCCATCACCAGTTTCCTGAAGTCATCTGCCTTTTCCCAAGAGGGACTCATGCCTCTCCTGCAACACTGAGTTCTGCTCAGACATGACATCATTTACTCATTTTTCCAAGTCTTAGGAGGGCACTTTTAGCTTTCACTACGCCCTAGGGATGACACCCTCCTTTGTCACCACCCTGTTAGAACTCCCGTTAAGCTGTGGAGGAAGAAATGTGTCTCTTAGCACAAAAATAAATTTAGGAAGAACAGCAACTCTGTGTATGATTGGAACACAGACTGCATTAGGCCGCCTTTTTTGCCAAGTAATTTGTTAGGAGACAACTGGACAAAAACTGCCGACAGAATGAAAGACTAGATCAGAGCTCAGTTCAATAACTAAATTAGTCCTTTACCTAAGTTCAGCCATTTTTCCTCATCATGCTTCAATACGGCCACGTATAAAATTGCATTCTTAAATCTGCTGGGGTTCCGTGATGGTTTAAACCAGCTAACTTCTAGATCCAAAGCATCTCAGAGGTCTCATATTATCTAAGAGGTCATACACTTTCCAATGTGTTTGTTTTCCATTTAAGAAATTTCTTTCATATCCATGAAGACAGTTTCAGCTTCATAAAATTCACATTTTTTTTTTTGAGACAGTCTGTGATGTTGTTAGATAAAAATAATAGCTGTAAAGTTTTTTATTATATTGACCGGAAGTCTACCTTCCTCTAACAAACCTATCATAGTTGTAGTTCTATTTTAGGGATCTTTACAACATAAATGTTTTTCCTATTTTCTTTGAGGTGTCACTTTTACTTTGTTTAATAACAAAAAGGGGAGAAGAGGGAGAATAGTAATTTTCATAAGATACAGAAGTGAAGTTAGCACTGAAAAAAAGTATTTTTCCTTTTAAAATTATATTTTTCATCAACTGAATATTCTTGTCATCTGCCTTTTCTCTCAACTTCTGTATGCTATCATCTTTTCTTATTCAGACAAGTAACTCAGGTTTCCAGCATAATGTGGGATTATAAGCTTTGGCACTGAAGTCCTGGCTTTATTATTCACTAGCTTGGCCATCTTGGGCAACTTAATATCCCCATACCTCATTTTCCTTATCTGTCAGTTGTCAATTATAATATTATATATTTCACAAAGCTATTGCTCTAAATATTTTATTTGCATGTGGATAGTCTACATAAAACACATTATAAGATTTGGAATAGACACTGCACTCCATAAATGTTCATCATTGATAAAAGTGATAAAGTGGTATGGTTTCCAGCACCTTCTCACATGACCAGATGATTTGGACATTCTAGTTTGCCAGTGTCCTTCTTAAATTATAGTGGCAGAACTGGAAGTACAAACATAATCAGGAAAACTCAGAACGCACTGGGATGCTCACCACTTGATCAGGATGTTCAGTTCAGTTCAGTTTAGTCGCTCGGTCATGTCCGACTCTTTGTGACCCCATGGACTGAGGCATGCCAGGCCTTCCTGTCCATCACCAACTCCCAGGGTTTACTCAAACTCATGTCCATTGAGTCAGTAATGCCATCCAACCAACTCATCCTCTGTCATCCCCTACTTGTCCTGCCTTCAATCCTTTCCAGCATCAGGGTCTTTTCAAATGAGTCAGCTCTTCACATCAGGTGGCCAAAGTATTGGAGTTTCAGCTTCAGCATCAGTCCTTCCAATGAACATTCAGGACTGACTTCCTTTGGGATGGACTGGTTGGATCTCCTTGCAGTCCAAGGGACTCTCAAGAGTCTTCTCCGACACCACAGTTCAAAAGTATCAATTCTTCTGTGCTCAACTTTCTTTATAGTCCAACTCTCATATCCATACATGACCACTGGAAAAAACATAGCTTTGACTAAATGAACTTTTGTAGGCAAAGTAATGTCTCTGCTTTTTAATATGCTATCTAGGTTGGTCATAAATTTTCTTCCAAGGAGTAAGCATCTTTTAGGATGTTAGCCACTTGAAATTGAGTAAATTATTCAATCTGTTTAAAACCTACGGATTCTTCATGTATAAAATGGGAATAATACGACTATTCACTTTGTAAAGCTTTTGTGAACATTTTAGTAATAGTGATGTACAAGATACCCAGTCAGTTCAGTTCAGTTCAGTCGCTCAGTCATGTCCAACTCTTTGCGACCCCATGAATCACAGCACGCCAGGCCTCCCTGTCCATCACCAACTCCCAGAGTTTACCCAAACCCATGTCCATCGAGTCAGTGATGCCATCCAACCATCTCATCCTTTGTCATCCCCTTCTCCTCCTGCCCCCAATCCTTCCCAGCATCAGGGTCTTTTCCAATGAGTCAACTCTTCCCATGACGTGGCCAAAGTATTAGAGTTTCAGCTTCAACATCAGTCCTTCCAATGAACACCCAGGATTGATCTCCTTTAGGATGGACTGGTTGGATCTCCTTGCAGTCCAAGGGACTCTCAAGAGTCTTCTCCAACACCACAGTTCAAAAGCATCAATTCTTTGGCACTCAGCTTTCTTCACTGTCCAACTCTCACATCCATACATGACCACTGGAAAAACCATAGCCTTGACTAGACGGACCTTTGTTGGCAAAGTAATGTCTCTGCTTTTAAATATGCTATCTAGGTTGGTCATAACTTTCCTTCCAAGGAGTAAGCATCTTTTAATTTCATGGCTGCAATCACCATCTGCAGTGATTTTGGAGCCCAAAAAAATAAAGTCTGACACTGTTTACACTGTTTCCCCATCTATTTCCCATGAAGTGATGGGACCAGATGCCATGATCTTAGTTTTCTGAACGTTGAGCTTTAAGCCAACTTTTTCACTCTCTTCTTTCACTTTCATCAAGAGGCTCTTTAATTCTTCTTCACTTTCTGCCATAAGGGTGGTGTCATCTGCATATCTGAGGTTACTGATATTTCTCCCAGCAATCTTGATTCCAGCTTGTGCTTCTTCCAGCCCAGTGTGTCTCATGATGTACTCTGCATATAAGTTAAATAAGCATGGTGACAATATACAGCCTTGACGTACTCCTTTTCCTATTTGGAACCAGTCTATTGTTCCATGTCCAGTTCTAACTGTTGCTTCCTGACCTCCATACAGGTTTCTCAAGAGACAGGTCAGATGGTCTGGTATTCCCATCTCTTTCAGAATTTTCCACAGTTTATTGTGATCCACACAGTCAAAGGCTTTGGCATAGTCAATAAAGCAGAAATAGATGTTATTCTGGAGCTCTTTTGCTTTTTCAATGATCCAGCGGATGTTGGCAATTTGATCTCTGTTTCCTCTGCCTTTTCTAAAACAAGTTTGAACATCTGGGAGTTCACAGTTCATGTATTGCTGAAGCCTGGCTTGGAGAATTTTGAGCATTACTTTAGGAGCGTGTGAGATGAGTGCAATTGTGCGGTAGTTTGAGCATTCTTTGGCATTGCCTTTCTTTGGGATTGGAATGAAAACTGACCTTTTCCAGTCCTGTGGCCACTGCTGAGTTTTCCAGATTTGCTAGCATATCGAGTGCAGCACTTTCACAGAATCATCTTTGAGGATTTGAAATAGCTCAACTGGAATTCCATCACCTCCACCAGCTTTGTTCGTAGTGATGCTTTCTAAGGCCCACTTGACTTCACATTCCAGGATGTCTGGCTCTAGGTGAATGATCACACCATCGTGATTCTCTGGGTCATGAAGATCTTTTTTGAATAGTTCTTCTGTGTGTTCTTGCCACCTCTTCTTAATATCTTCTTCTTCTGTTAGGTCCATACCATTTCTGTCCTTTATCGAGCCCATCTTTGCATGAAATGTTCCCTTTGTATCTCTAATTTTCTTGAAGAGATCTCTAGTCTTTCCCATTCTGTTGTTTTTCCTCTATTTCTTTGCATTGATCGCTGAGGAAGACTTTCTTATCTCTCCTTGGTATTCTTTGGAACTCTGCATTCAGATGGGAATATCTTTCCTTTTCTCCTTTGCTTTTCACTTCTCTTCTTTTCCCAGCTATTTGTAAGGCCTCCTCAGACAGCCATTTTGCTTTTTTGCATTTCTTTTCCATGGGGATGGTCTTGATCCCTGTCTCCTGTACAATGTCACGAACCTCTGTCCATAGTTCATCAGGCACTCTGTCTATCAGATCTAGTCCCTTAAATCTATTTGATCACAAGGTACTAAGTAGGTACTAATCATGGTTCTAAGCACATCTTGACACAGTGTACATTCAATGTTGTTATGACAGGAGATGGTCTAGGAGGTACTAGCTGTCTAACTCTAGCATGATATTTTCCCCATAGGCACAGCGTCTGAGCTGACCCCACCTCTGAGAAACCCCATACAGATCTGACCACATCTCTGGCTGGCTCCACTATCAGACACTTTAACAGGAAGGAGGCAATGGAAGAAGAGAAGAAGGTTGAGGAAGTGTAGGAGAGAAAGAGGAAGAGGTCATAGCAGTGATAGAGAACTAGGGAACACTAAGCCGTGTTTACTCTCAGAAAGAGGGAACAGGAGAAGAACCACCAAGAGAAGAGCTTTCTAAAATTTTTCTTAACCCATTCCAGCCTGGGTTTCCCTGATAGCTCAGTTGGTGAAGAATTTGCCTGCAATGCAGGAGACCCTGGTTCGATTCCTGGGTCAGGAAGATCCACTGGAGAAGGGATAGGCTACCCTCTCCAGTATTCTTGGGCTTCCCTTGTGGCTTAGCTGGTAAAGAATTCGCCTGCAATGTGGGAGACCTGGGTTCAATCCCTGAGTTGAGAAGATATCCTGGCGAAGGGAAAGGCTATCCACTCTAGTATTCTGACCTGGAGAATTCCATGGACTGTATAGTCCATGAGGTTGCAAAGAGTTAGTTGGACACGGCTGAGCGACATGGCCTATAACATTTATGCAAAAAAAAAAAAAAAAAAAGAAAAAATAGCCTTATAATATTCACACTGTCACTTGCTTAAGAGGCAATGGCATGAAGGACAAAGATGTGTTTTCCTTTTATTAATAGTTGCATTTTCATGGACTCCATCTTTAAACCTCTCCATTTGAATACCAGATTCAGCTGTCTCTGCAAAGTATAGCTTTTGATTCATGTGACTGAGATTCTTCTTATAGATTCTTTTCATGATTCATTTGTGAATTCTTTAGCATTGTTGGAAAAGTTAAAGGCACTGTAGGGTGATAAAAGATATTTCCACTTCCTCTTAGTACTTACAAAAATCTGGAGGATTGAGAAAATTTCTCTCCACTGGGAGAGTTTAACCTCAAACTGCCTTCATGGATCTTTTACAAGCATTTTGATATTCAGAGTTACTGACAGGCCTGAGTCCCTCTGAGTTCTGAATTTTGGAGGTTCACCCATCCTAAACCAGTGATTCTCAATCTGTTGACAGAGTTGCACCATTTTCCCCCTTCTCTGTATACCCTGGGGTCTCTGACCAAAGGGTTTAGTGTTAGATGCCACCAGTAGTAAGTATCCCCATGGCAATCTGAAGGTGAAATTGAAGAGATGCAATGACTCTTACTGTGTCAAAAGCATCCAGCCTGAGGACTTAGACAAGAGCAGATAAACCCTGCTAATGAAGGATCTCAGTCTTCCTCTGAGTAACCCTCCTTGGAGCATGCATAGCTGTAGTTTTCAGTGGTGCTTTTTTGAGATTCCTGTACCTCCTGATTTCCAGAAAGAAATCAGCAACTGCTTCTAATCTTTAATCTTACAGCCCTTCCAATGGTGTTGTAGCCTCTCATCCTCTACATTAAGTCCCTTCCTGTTTGGAACACCTAGGGTGTTGTTGTTATTTCCGTGATACTCTGGTTGATGCATCAATGCTGGCTGCATGGTAGAATTGCCTGGAAGTTTTTGGAAAACACTATGTGTGGCTCTCACTTCTGGGAAGGGGCCTAGGTATCCATATTTTTTCAGTGCTCTTCAGATATTTCCAATGGGCATCCAAGAATGAAAACCACTGTCTCAATCTCAAATTGAATTCCCAACCTCAGGGTTTGGTTTCTTTTCTATCAGACTTTCATCTTTTTGTCATTTTAAATTAGGTTTAACAAGTCAGGAAGCTCACTTTACCCCCTCCTTCAGTGTTTTCCAGGCAAACTGAAGAGAGGCCAGTACAAGCAGTTTTCAAACTGGCCTAGGTTTTCTGGATATCTGGCTAAAAACTACATGGCAGACGCAAATGCCAATGCAAATATAAGTATATAAACAAATAAAGTATTTAACATAAGTGAGTTTTAAATATTGATCATGCAGTTTGCAAAATAACTGAAAATGTATTTTGAAAATGAAACATATATCAGGAGAAGCAGAATCTCAAAAGACATATTCGACAAAGAAAATAAAAGTTGGAGAGCTCTAAAAGATATGTGAAAAAAATTTCTCAGAATGCAGCTCAGAAAGGAAAATAATAAGAGCAAGCCCGTTGTATATTTTTCTTAGCACAAAAGAGAAGTGACATGGAGGTTAAATTTGTTCCAGAAGAAACGACAGAGAGCAAAGTAAAGGCAATTTTCTCAGAGATAATGGCTGAGAATTTTCCAGATTTGATGAAAGACATTGACCGTCAGGTTCAGTAAGGTCAAAAAATCTTAAGCACTGTGAATAAAAAGAAACCCATACCTAGACACAGCCTAGCGAAACTGCAGAATACCAAGGAAAAAGAGATGCTGATCTTTAAGGCAGCCAGTTAGAAAGGATGGATCACCTAAAAAGAAAAGGCTTTACAGAGATAGGTGAGTTTTTAAAAGCAGCAGTGGAGGCAAGAATATGATATGATATTACCTTCAACAGTGAATGAAAGTAACCATCAATCTACAAAGCATACACAGCAAAATTGTCTTTCAAGAATGTGGACAAGAAAAAGACCTTTTGTACAAATGAAAATTGAAAGAGAGTAACACCAATGTATTCTTTCTAAAGGAACATGTCTAGGATATATTTAAGAAAGAAACGAAGTTATACAAGAAGGAAATTCTAAATTACAAAGGGAAAGAATGTTAATCAAAGAAACTAAATGTATGGCAAGTCTAATCAGATTCTGTATAAATAACAATAACAAAGATATCTATTGGATAAAAATACAAGACAATACTGAAATATTTGGTAATAATATCATGGAAGTTTTACACATAAAAATACAAGTTGGGAAGGGGTTCTCTGTAAATGTGTTCTAAGATCTATGTATCACTTAGAATGAAAGGAAGACATTGTTTAACTTCCAGGGTTTTTAAACTACATGGGAGTTCATAATTTTTTAACAGCACTAGAATAATAAAAATAGAATGCTTATCTTCCAAACTAGTAACGGGGGAAAATGAAGTGAAGAAAAAACAAATTCAGTGATTCCAAAATAAAAGAACATAGGAGAGAAGGAAAGAAAGGAGGAAGGAAGGAAGGGGAAAAAAATGAAACCTACAACAAGGCATACAAATAGATAGCAAAAAATTTAAAGGTAGAACTAGATGCACATTTCATTAATAATTCATTTAAGTGGACCAAAGTTCACAGTCAAAAAAGATTCTCAGATTTATGTTTAAAAATCCATTTGGAGTCCATTATTTAGATATATCTTAAATAAAAGGGCCTGGAAAACTTAAAAGAAAAAAAAATTAAAATGCTATACCTGGCAAACTCTAAAGAAATAAAAAGTAAGAAAGGAAGGGATGGAAGAAAGAAGTTAATGTATCCATTATCATTACAAAATAGGCCGTAAGTCATGTATAATAAATGCTGTATGAAATAGGTACAGTCTATTAAGGATTAGCACCTAATTCTTCCCAGAAAGATTAGGGGAAGAAGAGAAAGAAGTTCAAGGAAGGAAAGGAAATAAACATTTGGCCAATGTTTGTTGAGCAACTGCTTATTCCTGGCCCTCACGCATGTGGTTTATTTGCACTCTCTCCTTGCAATCCTTATGATAACTCTCCCCAGTGTGAATTCTTACTTCCAGGCTAAGTATTAATAGGTTGCCTAAGGGTTCTTATGTGGCTGAACAGGAAATTGAATCAAATTCTATCAAATCAGAAAACTCACTATGTGAAAACTGAACCTTAAGGATTTGTGTGCAGAGTTGACAGATAAAATACAGAGTACTTTCAGACTTAAAATCCAGATAAGTAACAGATAGTTATTTTTGTATATGTATCCCATGTAATATATGGGACATACCTATACTAAAAAAAAAATTATTGACATTTGTCTGAAATTCAGATTTAACAGGGAGTCCTGAATTTTATTTTCTAAATTTGGCAACTCTAGGTGGGGATAAACTAAAAGAGAGTTGAGATGACAGGGCTTATCAGGGAAAATATTAATACATACTCTTTCTGCCATACTCCATTTTGAGCACTTAGAGGACTTATTTTTAACTTACCTAATCAGAAGTGAATTGTGAGATTTATTGTCCCTAATTTTCAAATGGAACTCTTAGAAGTATATATACTATAAGAATGTTCCATCACAATGATATAGTTTCATGCATCTTTGGGGTCCATATTTGCTTCAGTCTGTTTTATTTGTACTTTAAACGGAGGGTACAAATCCTGGTTGAACTGGAAGAAGGAAGCGCCCAGGCTACGTTACTCATAGATTTCCTGGGGCAGATGCATTTTAAATTAAGCTTTATGGGAGGAGAAGAACATAGGTTGGACTCTTCTATAAAAAACAATATTGCCAATATCATAGAAATATGTAGGATCTGGGTAAACAATATTAATGAATATATAAACTATATGACTGTTTCAATTTACCTGAAAAATATCATTGTGTGAGATGCAATTTTAAGTATGAAATTATAAAAATATATATGTCAGCTACCCAAACACACCTGCATTTTTCTGCACATTTGAAGAATGGGAGATTCTAATAAAAAAAAAATCTCTTTTTTACCAGAACAGTGGCATCACATATGCTTGGGGAGACTGAGTAGAACATCTCCTGCAACATGCCTTACCCCATCTTTCCACCCAAAAATGAAGACAACCTGACATGCTGATGGTAGGTGATCATTGTTTTTAACTCAGACACTGTGTTATGCCTTGCCAAAAGAGGAATCTATAAAAAGGGAACTGGAGGTTGAGTGGACATGCAATCTTCTTCCGATGCTATGATGTTACTGAATGTCAGTTTCCGCATTCACCCTAACCCAAATTTTCAGAGTTAAACGTGCATCTGTTCATGTGTGGTCTGTGGCTCTTTCCTTTGACAATGGCAGTTGAGTAGTCATGATAGGGACCAAATTAGCCTACAAAACTCAAAATATTTACTATCTGTCCTTTTACAACAACAAAAAATGTTGCCAGTCTCTGATTATAAATCAAAGGATCTTTTCTGTTGGAAGTAAAGTTGCAGGTGATCCATTCAGAGTGATGGGCAGGAATTTATTCATGAAATCCAATGGTGTCCAAAGCACAGTTCAACAAGGCAGCAACACATCAGACTAGAAGTTTCTGTAGTTAGAATTCAGCTAGCTCTGGCTTCATATCCCACCTTATGTATGTAGATAATATACATGTGAGACTGTTGGGAGGATTAAAGCTAAGCCCGATGCTGAAAGTACCTGCCAAATGTTCGATCTCTTTATTT